>NW_026575030.1:9883543-14683543 GCF_905146905.1 Nyctereutes procyonoides
AACCCACACAGTATTCTACAACATGCCACGTCCTTTCCTAGCTCTGGGGACCAACTAGCTCCACGACTGAGCCACACTCCTGTAGCCTCCTCCCCTTCAACGTACATCCCCGCAACATAGAACAGGAGCCCGTTGGGGCCCTGCAGGTGGACTGTTTTGAGGAACGACATGCATGCAGGCCCCAAAACTCTGGCTTCCCCCAAGAACACCCTCCCTCCCACTTACCTGAATGAATGCAGTGGCTCTCTTTGAAGGGTCCCACAAAAATTCGACTGCGTTCAGCTGTGTTGGGCTGGCCCTGGGGTCCAAGATACCAACAGACGGTGGAATATCTGCACACACATACACATACACAAAAGTGCAATTGTCAGTCACTCCCAGAGGCTTACGGAAGGACTCTCATTACAGGTCCAAATTCCTTAACCACAATTTGAAATGCCGAAAGTTCTGAAAACTAAGTTTTGCATAACTCATTTGGCAGAAAGCCCAACGTGAACTGCCACAAAGCTATTCGGAGTTCTTTGTCCCATTTTGGGTGAACGGACATTTTACCCTGCTGCAGAAATATTAGTGTACTGGATGGCCTGCCAGAGGCATTACCTGGAGCTAGGGATCGACACACCCTGTTGCCATTCTAAAACTTCTAAATTCCAAGACACACCTGGCTCCCAGAGTTACAGGTAAAAGACTATGGATCAGCGCCTAAGACCTCAAAACTCAATTTCTGTTGCCCATCCCTGTGATGCCCATGCTTCCCTTCGTCACAGATCAGAATCCTTTAGGGCAGGGCCTTCTGCAATGCTTTCCCTGAAATCCCTGATGGCAGAGCTCTGAGTTAGAAATCCCTGAGGGCAGGCCTGGTGCCAGCTCGCACAGTGTTTTACCTGAGGCAAGGGTACACTAAAGTGTCCTAGAGAGGCATGCATCCGACAGCTCCAAGAAGAACCCCAATGTTCTTGGGGTTCCCAATGAACTTGGAGTGCCCTTGGGCCCCGCGTGGCCCAGCAGACTCACCAATGTCCAGGATTCGGTGTCCGGGCCGGCTCCGCTGCCATCCCTCCAGCCGCTGGTGCTCTGTGTACTGCAGTCGGCGGTCGTGGAAAACCACCTGGATGATGCTCTAGGGAGGAGAAGCCAGTAGGAGACAGCTAAGTGTGGGGCTGACAAGGACCCAAGAGAACTTCCCACCGGGGAAAATCTCCCACCTTTCAAGACTAAGACCTCTCCTTCCAGAGCCTTCCTTCCCAGCTCTCAAGCTCTGCAGGCTTCTTCCCCCTCAGAACCCCAATCATAGGACAGTGAGAATGAGGACTATCCCCCTTTTCCAGAATTACTAAGTGCTTTACATACACAGCTAACCTATATATCTTTTTGTGCCAATGAGCCAACTGAAAGCTCAGGAAGATTCAGTAAGTGGCAAAGCCAGGCTCAAACCTGAGTTCATCCAGCCCAGAGCCCACTCCATCAGCCCACGCCCCTCCAGCTCTTAGCACTGCCAGCTTGCCCTCAACCACCTGGACAACATGCTCCAGGGACCAGGAACCCCTCCCACTCCAGGGCTCTCCCCAAACCGCCCAGGCACTCCTGACCCCCACCACCAGCAAGCCCAGACCCCTCAGACCCCCAAGACCTCCTGGGGAGGGAGGGTGGCCCCACAGCCTTGCCTTGACATATTTTGTGTTCAGATCTTGAAAGTCTCCCAACTTCCGATTCTCCAGCAGTCGGATTTCATAAGATTGGTCTAGAAGGGGGTTAACAGTACATTTTCCATTTCTGATGGGTTTCAAACCTGGAGTTCACCCAGAGGGAGGCCTTCTTGACCTCTTGAGTGACCACCCAAGCCTCACGGCCCCAGGGGACAGAGCAGTCAGTCCATGGCCAACTCAGATGGCTCTCTGGACTGCACACCCCCATTTGTCCCAGCCTGGTTGTGCCTAAGACACCCTAGGTAGCATACCATGTGTCCCCCAAAACACAGCACCTCTACAGTTTTCAAAGAAAGAGAATTCAACAAAATGGAGTTAATGTTAAGAACAGAGCTTCAGGGATCCCTGGGTGGTGCAGCAGTTTGGCTCCTGCCTTTGGCCCAGGGCGTGATCCTGGAGACCCGGGATCGAATCCCACGTCGGGCTCCCGGTGCATGGAGCCTGCTTCTCCCTCTGCCTATGTCTCTGCCTCTCTCTCTCTCTCTGTGACTATCATAAATAAATAAAAATTTAAAAAAAAAAAAAAAAGAACAGAGCTTCATGTTTCTTTAGAAAGGCTGCCCCTGCCCACACCCCCGGGTCACTTGGATGGAGAACACAGCCACCCACTCAGATCCATGTTACAGTAAATAACTGACCATACCCTTGCCAAGAGCAGGTTAAAGGAATGTGTTAAAGCCTGTTAAACATTGTCTCTAATTGCAGAATGAAAAGCATTTTCCCAACTTAAAAGAATTTCATGTATTTAAGGGGTGTGGGGATTCTATTTGGTGACATATAACCGCACAAGCTAGTCAAAGAATACGCATGGAGAAAAGACTCATCCTTAGTAACAGGGAGAACCTGAATCTATGAATTACAACCATGAACAACCTGGATGAAACTACATGTTTTATGAGGAAATAAAATACAGTCTGAATAAATAGGATACTCCATGTCCCTAGACAAGAAGACCACTTACTGAACGATGTCAATTTTTCCCAAATTAAGTGTTAACCACAGCTCTAAAACGCCCATACACATTTCACAACTTAATAAAGGATGTTTTACAAATTAAGAGAAAATGATTTACTGGTGGTATTGGTAAATCTGATTGGCTGCTGGAATT
Organism: Nyctereutes procyonoides; assembly: GCF_905146905.1. Lineage (NCBI taxonomy): Eukaryota > Metazoa > Chordata > Mammalia > Carnivora > Canidae > Nyctereutes > Nyctereutes procyonoides. The sequence continues at coordinate 9,886,358 of NW_026575030.1, forward strand.
TTTTTTTTAATTTTTAGGTAAGGATAGACTCACAAGAAGTAACAAAAATAGTACAAAGGGGTCCTGAATACTTGTCCCCCAGTGTCGCCAGTGGTGGCATCTGAGGTAAGTATGATACATCACTGAAACCAGGAGCCTAGGGATGCCTGGGTGGCTCAGTGGTTGAGCATCTACCTTTGGCATGGCTTGTGATCCTGAGGTCCGGGAATCAAGTCCTGCATTGGGCTCCTCGCAGGGAGCCTACTTCTCCCTCTATGTCTCTGCCTCTCTTTCTGTCTCTGTCATGAATAAATAAATACAATCTTTAAAAATAAAGAAAGAAGAAAGAAAGAAAGAAAGAAAGAAAGAAAGAAAGAAAGAAAGAAAGAAAGAGAGGGAGGGAGGGAGGGAGGGAGGGAGGGAGGGAGGGAGGGAGGGAGGGACAAATGAACGAACCAGGAGCCTGACCATGGTTCAATGCAATTCAACTAAAAGTCTCACATAGATCTCCCTCGGTTTTGAGGTTTTACTCAACTCATAGCAAACATCAAAACAAGTTATCATTGGACTAAAGTCAACTTTCTTAAGGTTTTATGTGAACATGAATCATACCAGACACTCAACAGAGAAGGATTTTCTGAAACTAAAATTGGCAAAAGGGAAATCTACCTATACTAAAATCTCCCTCTCTCTTTCTCTCTCTCTCTCTCTCTCTCTCTCTCTCTATATATATATATATATATATATATATATATATACACACACACACATATATACAAACACGTGTATTTATATGTATATGTATAGACACATGCATATATATGAATGAAACTTAAATGCAAACAACAAATTAGGAACAGCACAAACCCAGTGGCAAGCAGTTTTAAAATAGCTAAAACAGCCATTAAAAAAATACTAAGACCCCCTGTGGCAGGTGGAATGCTGCTCCCTCCCAGAGAAGATATATCCAGATCCTCATCTCCAGAACCTATGAATTTTACCTTGTATTTGGAAAAACAGTCTTTGCAGATGCAATTAAATTAAGGATACTGAGATAAGGAGATATTCCTGGATTATCTAGAGGTCCCTAAATCTAATGACAAGTGTCCTTGTAAGAGACACACAGAGAAGACAGAGAGAAGAGGAGGTGACGTGACCAGCAGAGATTGGAGGAACACAAGCCAAGGGACACCTGGAGCACCCAGAAGCTGGAAGATACAGAGAATGGTTTCTCTCCTCAAGCTCCAAAAAGGACCACGGCCCTACCAGATTTCGGACTTCTAGCCTCAGGAACTATGGGAAAATAAACTTGTGGTGTTTCATGTTAAGCCAACATGTTTGTAGTAATTTGTTAAAGCAACCACAGGAAGCTAATATACTACTCCCTGCAATGAATAATAGAACCAAAGAACATGTAATTAAATCACTCATTCCAAATATCTACCAACAACTACTACGAAATGCCACATGAATCCTAGGGACTTGGGAGATGAGCAGAATGGACATAGGGCTGTGTGTCACAGAGATCGTCCCCATGGCTCCCTCCAGGCCTGGAGATGAGGCTGACCATGCAGAGAAACATCCACTCGGAAAGCGCCCTTCTCAGCTTCAACCAGCCCCTAGGACAGGACCAGCAGACCCAGCGATGCACCAAGCCCCCATTCCCCACAGGACAATGTGCTGGGGGCCCTTCCCATCAGAGGGAGGAGGCACAAACCCCAAACTCTTGTCCTGCCCACTTGCCAGTTCAGGAGATGCAACTCATAGAAGGGTCTTGCTGACCTAACCAACACATCTAGCTTTCTGAAAAAGCCAGATTTTTACATACATTTCCGGGCTCCTGAGCCAACATTCCATTAACAGCAACATAAAATGGAACCTCACACACCGTAACTGGTTTTTCCAGTGTCCTCCACCTTCTCCAAAGAAAAAAACGTAGCCAGCTCTGGCATGAGGCCTGAGGCCCAAGTGGTCATCACCACAGGTTTACAGGCGCCCCAGGGCTCAATTAATACCGACCCTGGGCTCTGCAGGGCAGCCCCAGCTCATGCACACCGGAGGCCCCGCCTGCCCCATCCCAGGCTGAACACAGAGATTGGAATCCACGCTAGCGGGTCCCTAGGCCTGGGCTACGGCTTCCTCAACCTGCTGCAGAGACCTGACTCAGGCGCTTCCCCACCACCTCTCCCATCTCCAGTCCCTGTCCCTTCCTCCCATGCACTCCCATTCTGGAGCCCCTCCCTCACATGCCTGCCCCGATGCCAACACCGGGGCCAGGCCATCCTCCCCAAGCCCAGATCTCACACACAGTGCAGTGACATCAGAAGGCCATGGTTCATGGTAACACACACTGAGGAGCAAGGTCACAAAAGTGGAACTGACCCAGGGCATGGGGCACCTCTCTGTTTCATCAGCATCATTTTGGGACGTGGGTGGGAGCCACGGAAATTGGGCTCTGTGAAGGCACAACATGTGTCTCCTTTGCTCACCACTGCACTGTGTAACGCACAGTAGGTACTCAGCAAGTGCTTAAATGTGACTTCCTATTCTTTATACTGCTGTTCTCTGCTACAATTATAGGGTTTGCAAAACTAAGACACACTCTTGCCCTCAAAGGTAGGCAGTCTGGGGCATACCATACCACACAGGAGAAGCTCTTATAGAAGGCAGAATTTGAAACACCTCCAGAAGAGACAACAAAGATCCAAAGTTGGGCAACACTCAGAGAATGGGGATGGGGGGAGGGTGAAAAAAGGTCTGAATCAGGAGATAACATTTAAGATGGACTTTGAAGAGTGTGCAGGATTTCTATAGGGGAGGGGATGAATGAATGAGCAATCCCAAGCAAAACTGGGGCAAGGTGGTAGGAGGGGGGAGGCATACCTCTGGGAAACAAGAACTAGCAGCTTCCATTCGCAAACAAATAGACTAAAAGAAAAGAATAAAGTACCCAGAAAAAGACTTTTAGATACTTGATCTATGACAATGAGAGAAAACACAGCATGTGTGTGATAACTGGTTATCAAAGATGGAAAAAATACTTCCCTACCTCACACCATATATAATAATTCTAGGGGAAAGAAAACCATAAAATAAAAGCAAAACCTTAGTATTTCTAAAGAAAATAGGAGACTCTTTCACGACTGTGGGGTAGAAAAGGATTTTTTTACGTAGACACAAATACACAAAGGAAAAACTAGGTTCCTTACATTATATAGGAAAATGATGTTAAAATTTATATTGAGACATTTTTGAAAATGGCAGGGGTGGGGTGCGTGAATGCCTCAGTCGATTGAGCATACAACTCTTGGTTTCAGCTAAGGTCATAATCTCAGAGTCGTGAGATCAAGTCCTGCATCAGGCTCATGCTCAGCACAGAGCCTGCTTGTCCCTCTCTCCCTCTGTTCCTCCCCCAACTCGTATGCTCTCTCCCTCAAATAAATAAATACAATCTTAAAAAAAGAAAATGCCAAGTGTGCTATTAATAATTACACAGTCTGTGTAAGTGGGGACTGACCTGGAAAACTGGGCCATAATGATCACCCTATGGAAAGAGAAAATGATCCGCACGTGAAAAAATGCTGATCTCTACAAGTATGTAGGATAATGCAAAGTAAGGGTAAGATACCATCTTACATCCATCAGAGTGGCAAAAATTATAGTCTGATAATATCAAGTGTTGATTACAATATAGAGAATGGGTACTCTGGGGCACTGCTGATAGATTATATTGATATAACCATTTTGGATAAGTCTGGAAGAAAAAAAAAAGGTTTCATTAAGGATGTACAAACCCTTCAGTCAGGCAAATCCTATTCTAGGGGCATATCCTAAAGAAGCACTTGATGTATGTTAGGAAACAGACAAAAAATGCTCACTGTGGCATCACTCATTAAGGGGAAAAATTGTCAACAACCTATATATCCAGCACTAGCAAAAGAGATACATTAATTCTTTCATTTGACTTAGAATGAGTGTCACTCTAACTGCACACAGAACTTAAAATGAGCACTCTAGAGACACACACCAACATAGAGAAATCTTCATAATATTAAGCAAAAAAGGTACATGGTAAGGACGCCTGGCTGGTTCAGTCTAGAGCATGCTACTCTTGATCTCAGGGTTGTAAGCTCAAGCCCCATACTGGATATAGAGATCACTTAAAAATAAATAAATTGTTAAGAAAAGGTTAATGGTGACACATAAGAAACATAATATAAAGTTTAAAGACAAAGAAAATGATGCTGTTAGTTTCTAGGGTTAACTATACAAGGAAGTAAAAAAAAAAATTAAGAATCTGAGTGGAGATTCAAACAAACGCCAACACCAACACAAGTGGTTTTGCTTCTGAGGAGGGAGGAAAGGCAATAGCTGTAGAGAGAGGTAAAATCAGAAGCAAATTTGGCAAGGCTGACACTGTGTTGGGCCCATGATTATTTGTTCTCTTATTCTCTGTAGTATACAATCAATCTGAAATTAAAACATTTCTCTCTCTCTCTCTCTCTCTCTCTCTCTCTCCCCACACACACACACAAAACATGACTGAGTGGAGGAAGAACACTTGGAGCCAGCTGTCATTTGCACTGCACTACAGCTGTGTTCTGACTCCCCGCTCCCACCTCAGAGGGAGGATCCCTTGGACTCCATTACTCAACAGTCACCATGTACCCCCATGCCACCCACTTTGTGCCAGTGACATGCTGGGCGCAGGGCGTTCCAAGACGCTAGCAGGGATAGCCTTCACCACACTCAGTTACACACCACCCCGCAATTTTGGCACTCAAATAAACTGCCTGTAAGTGAGGAGCCTTTTTATTTAATCAACTCACTTTTTAAACTTAGTTTTTAAAAGTGTATAGCAGGGGCATCTGGTTAAGCATCTGCCTCCAGCTTGGGCCACAATCCCAAAATCCAGGGATCAAGCCCTACGTGGGGCTCCCTGCTCAGTGTGAAGTCTCCCTCTCCCTCTGCCTCTCCCCACTGCTCGTGCTCCCTCTCTCTCTAATAAATAAATAAAACCTTTTAAAAAAAAGTGTATACCATACCTGCATACAGAAAATGCTTATAAACAGTAACTGAAAAATTACAGAGATACGTACCTACCAGTGCTCTCCTGCATATTCCCAAAACTACCGTGGGAAGCTGATCAGCACCCAGGTTTAGAGTCTGGGCTGATAGCTGCACCCACCACGGACTCACCGGTAAATCACTCCATTTGTGAGCGTCAGTCTCCACATCTCCAAAATGTGGACAATCCTGGTGCTTGAGGCAGAGGGGCTGTTGGAGGATTGAAGGCACACCAGCAGAGAGTGGTCCACAGATGTTCGGCTGGATCTCAAAACTCCCAGTGGTGAGGACACTGGCACACAGTGGACCACACTGGTGCCTGCTGGCCAGTGGTGGTCATTCTATAGCCTCCCCCAAAGCCTTTGGGGCAATTCCCTCCAATATCCCTGGCCACATCCTCTGTGTTGGACCTGTTAAAGGCGTTCTGAAGGGAAGGAGCCCAAGGCTCAGCATCTGATGATGTAAACTAGCCCTCAGCAGGCGGCCACTAGGCCAACCCAGCCCGGAGCTGCTGAGCCGCCAGGAGCGGCATGAGCCAGAGGAGGGGCAGTCACAAGCTCCACATCCACCTTCCCACCCTGACCAGCAGAACCCTGGTTACCCCGACCCTCCCATCTTGGCACTCCAGCCTTTAGTCCTCAGGGTATAGTGGGGACCCCTCAGCTGAGCTGGGACTCAGTTGGCAGGTGGGCCACATCCCAAAGAATGGTTTGGACCCTGCCAACAGGCCCTGATCCCATTCCCAAAGGTGTAGACTCTTCTCTCTACGCCAACCTTAAGACTGTGCCCAAGCTCCGCCCCTCTGCCCTTCCTCACTTCCACCTCACACCTTGGTAGCAGAAAGGGAGGAAGGAGGGCAAGGATCATATGGCATATAGAAGAAATACTTTTCCAAGGAGGATAGGTTTGGCACTTTACCTTGCACCCAGTCCAGACAAGTACTCAACAGACCTTTGTTTTCTCCCTCTTCCCTCACAAGCCCTAGTATCTAACACCTTCTAGCCCAGACATCAGCCAACTTTCTCCCTAAATGGTCAGACAGTGACTATGTTTGGCCTTGTGGGCCATAAAATACCTGTCATAACTACCTGACTCTGTCACTGTAACAAGGAAGCAGCCATAAACATGTGAATGAATGGGTGTGGCTTTGTTCCAATAAAACTTTATTTATAGACATTGAAATCTGAATTTTTATATAATGTTCACCCTTTCCCCTGACCTCTTCCTCCCCCTCAACTTCTTTTGATGCTTTGCAGCTTTGCCCTTGGCTTTCTTGCACGATGCCTTGGCTTTCTTGCACGATGCCTAAGTCAGAGCACCTCAACTGGACTGGAAGCTCTGAGGGACAGGCCTGCTACTGAACCAGAGGTTTGTGTACACACACATACCACCCCCTTGTACAGTACTGGCATGTGACAGCTTGTAATTAATGATAGCAGAATTTGATATTAAATTCCCTAAAGCAAATAACAGAGCTAGAACTAGTCACCAAAGCAAGAAGGACATGATGAAATGCTCAGCCTCCCTAATGGTCAAAGAAATGCCAAGTGGCAATAACGCAATGCCAGTTTCAGCTATCAGTCTGGCAAAAACTTAACTGATTGCTAGCATCCCCAAAGGGCAAAATATGGGGCTGGATGTGGGAGATGTTACATCACAACCTACTAGATATTTTGACAATTACCCATCAATATTGAAGATACACACAGTCTATGATACAAATACCCCATAAAGAAGTTGCTGAATAATATGTACACAGATGATTTTGTCCTTTTATTTTAAAATGTTCTACACATCCCCTTATATTTGTGAACCTAATATAATGCATCTAAAATTAGATCCTAATATAATACTAGAGAAGGACCTTCCCCTCTTAAATTATATACATCTTTAGTATTAACTTTAAGACTAGGAATACATTACACATGAATTTGAGAAAAAACACAAAATAAAGAGTAGGGAATGTAACAGATGTCCACAGTGACAATGATTGGTATTTTTTCTTCTAGTGTCAGGCCAGTACCAAAACCCAACCAGACAGGTGGGCATCTGGGGGAAAACAATCTTCGTCCAATAAACACAACACCAAACACATGCAGAAGAGGGCGGACATAGGAAGGTCACTTCAACCCAGCGTCTCTCTGGGAGACACCCCAAGAACCCACAGTATGATAAGACTGTGCACATTTTAGAGGTGAGGATACCAAGGCCCTGAGAGGTAGTGATGTGCCCCAGGTGACACTGCAAGTTAATGGCAAAGACTCCGCAGCCTGTGGAGACAGGACAGGAGAAGGGAAGGAGGCTAGGGTCAGGTCAGAGGCACTGGAGTTGAGCTCAGACCCTCTCGTGTCTTGGCAAGTCCTGAACCTCTCTGCATCTCCCCCTCTACATCTGCAAAATATTCTTTTGCAGAATGGTTGTGAGATTAAATGAGGTAATGTACTTCCAGCCTGGCAGGTAGTAAGTACTCAACAAGTACCAGTCACAATTAGCACTTAAAACGAGTATTTTATGCTCTCAGGTACTCACCCCCATCCGTGCACTCACCACTGTACTCAGTGCTGCACAGATGGACTCCTCCGGCCTTCACAACAGCTCCGTACACCAGTGACCCAGCCACCCAAGGCCATTCAAGGTCACAAAGTCAAGAGGCAACCAAACTGGGACAGGTCCTGGGACGACTCGACCAGGGCTACCTTTGTCTCTTCTTGACTGTCTGGGGGAGAGAGGGTGAGTAGCACGGCTCTTGCGACCAGGGTGCTGCCCAGAGCAGGCCCAGCCGTGCTTGCCTCCCCCAGGCCATGCCTACCAGGTGCTGCTGCAGAGCCGCTCTGCCCAGGGAGCAGAACCCAGCACAGGGCCTCCTGCCCAGATCACAGTGTTCCCAAGAACAGAAGGCAATTGCCCAGGCCGGCCAAGATTTAAAGGTTGTTTACTTTCCAACAGTTACTGCTTTGGGTAATTAATGCCACATAAAACATAATGGAGGCCATCATTACCCCAGAGACGGGAGCGCAAGACGCCAAGTGCTGCAATAATGGCAGGTGAAGGAAGCATAACAGTGCATGCCCTGTGTCCAGCATGTGGAGTTTGTCTTGTCACCTGCATGTGTGCAATATCATGGAAGTGTGTCGACACAGAGAATCCAACACAAGGCAGGCTTCTGTGGAAAGGCTGTGCCATCAATACATCCAAGCCTTGATCATGATGACCTGTCGCCTGTGTGACCTTGGGCCCGGCACTTAACTTCCTCACAGTCACTTAAGTCAGGGATGAGGCACCAAGCCTGGTACACAATGGATCCCTTACATACATAAAGTAAGTGTGTGTGTGTGTGTGTGTGTGTGTGTGTGTACGAAAGTAAAGGTCTCCATGTCCTAGAAACTTTTTAGAGAAGAGATTATTACCAGGGCTGCAGTAGGGAAAATGCAAGATTCTCATCTTGTCTTTGGCATCTTGGGAGTGCCAAAAATGAGGACAAGCTCAGAGTAAGGATAGAGGTACGTCAAAGCACCAGAGAACCCAATCTAAGGAGCCCCCTCCAGGCACAGCTAGAACAAACTGGGCAAGAACAGAGGAACCACGATATTGAATTTTAATGCCGAGAATAAATTAAATATCCACAAATCCATACTGATGTAATAAATAAGTGAATGTGTAAATCAGTGGTAAAAAAGAAAAAGCTCCTTCTTACAATAGCATTCCAATTACTCAATGTAATTGAAAAGAGGGAAATAGAAAATCACCATTTAGCAAATGCTACAGTAAAAACTGGTGCAGAAATGATCAACTTGGATCATGGATGCTACACTATCGGGCAGAAATTGAGGATAATTAAGTTTGAGGATAATTAAGACATCAGCATAGTCACCAATTATCTCCCCCAAGATATTTATTAACTACAAAGGGAAAAAATATCAACATTGCAGTAGAGAAACCTAGCAGACACCCCTAACTCATCAAGGTTACCACCACCAGCAATGAAACAAATCAGCATGGTAAGTCCAATATGATGCACTAGTCTGGGCACAATGTCACTTCTGTGACATTCTTGCCAAAAATGTAAAAACATCAATCTCGTTATTTAAAAACATCAAACAAACCAAAATTGAGGGCATCCTACCAAATAACTAAGCAGTGAACACTCTTTCAGTCTGAAGGTCATGCAAGACAAGAGAAGACCAAGGGACTGTAGCCAATTGCAGGGGACTAAGGAGACAACAAAATGCCATGTGAGGGACACCTGGGTGGCTCAGTCATTTAAGTGATTCTTGATTTGGCTCAGGTGGTGATCTCAGGCTCATGTGATTCAGCCAGTGATGTTGGAACTTGTGCTCAGCAGGGAGTCTGCTTCTCTCCCTCTCCCCTGACCTCCTCACCCCCATGCTCTCTCAAATTAATAAATAAATCTTTTAAAAAAAAAATGCCAGTGAGATCCTGGCTTGGATCCTGAAGCAGAAGAGGGACTTCCATAGAGACAATGGTAAAATGCAAGTCTTGGTATAGGTGAGAGCATCACCAATGTGAGCACCTGGTTTCAATCATTGTACCATGTTCATGTACGACGTTAATATTATGGGAAGCTGGGCAAAAGGTATATAAGAATCTTGGCACTACTTTTGATACTTTGTACTTCTTAATCCCCTTTGACATTTTAAGTCTAAAATTATTCTCTTCTCCCTCCCCAAAATGCTCCGGATGCCCAAGTTCCACTTAGAAATGTATACAGTAGACCTAGGTGGGACCCAGGAATGGTCTTGCTCATAAGCACTGCCGGCTGATTCTAAACCAGGGGCCTCTGAGCCCCGGGACATTTGCTAAGCAATTTTTTAAACTGTCTGATATGCTCTCAGTACTGAGAATGGTATCTCTTTTTCCTATTTGGTTACTGTAGGTTCATAAGAAATTCACTAATTTTTGTATGTTGAGCTTATATCCAGCCACACTGCCAAACTGAATCGTTATCTATTCAAATGAACAATATGTAACTGCAGATTGTAAACCCATTTTGATTTAACTACTAAATTTGACAGTAAGGTATATTAAATGGTAACTGCATAATGGTTCAACTTAATACAAGGTTCTTACAGGTCAATACGCTTTAAAAGGGCAAAAGAGAAATGAGCAATGGATATAAACAGCCAGTTTTTCGTATAAGAAATGTAAAGGTAAACATAAAAAAAGATGTTCAATTACACTCATAACACTTATTAGAAATTAGGTAAATACAAATTAAAATAAGGAGCTTGGGGTGCCTAGGTGGCTCAGCTGGTAAACGTTGAACTCTTGATCTCAGGGTCAGGAGTTCAAGCCCCATGTCAAGCTTCATGCTGGGCTTGGTGCTTAGTTAGAAAAATTAAAAATAAAAATAAAATAAAAAATAAGGAGCCCACTTTCTGTGTGTACATTAGAATGGTTTAAAAGGCCGACAACATAGAGCTCAGGCATGGATGTGAAGAAATATGTACCCTCCTACTTAAATTACTAGGACAAAGGACAGTAAAGAGTAGAAAAACCAAATCTCTAAGATAAGGTCAGAACTGTGACTCACTGGAGTACCTCCCCTCTGAGCCCTGCCCTGCACCACATCCTGGGCTGAGGTGTTCATGTGACCTTTATTGGCCAAGATTTTGGAGGTAGGAGCCAGACTTCCTGGTCATTCACATCCCGACCCCTGACATCTGGCCCTGGGCAGCCCCATTTTCTGTCTCAGCCTCTTGATAAGATGAAGGACTTTGTAGTTCCTGTCCATGCAGCCCCAAGACAACCTAAGCCTCTTCTTTCCCCTCACCCCTAGGCCTTCCAGAAGAGCAGGCATCTAGGGCCAATCTCCAGGAACTGGTCTATCTCAGCCTCTGCTTAGAGGGTGGAGAAAGGGAGAGGGTGGGAGTAGCCATGCTTACAGAAGGCCCAACTCTTGGGCCACATCCCAGCCAGGAGACATGGGATCTGGACAAGCCAATTGTTTCCTCCCTGGGAATGCTAAACCAGAGGCAGGGAATGAGAGCACCAGCCCCTCTGGGAGCTGGGCTGAGGATCTATGCTCTCAGGAGCTCTTGGTGGTCTTACCACCTTCCCTCTGCCTATGGAAGCTGGGACAGGCAGAGATAGCATAAGGCAGGTTCTCAGAGAGGAACAGAGAAGACAGTAGGAGAATTCTCATGGTGTTCAAGCCTATGGCTTCAGTTTGCTCCTGTGGCCCTGCTGCAGCCATGCCTTGAGGTTCTCTGCTCTGTGTGATGCTAGGAGACAGCCAACAGCGGCCACCAGAAGAGGCCTCCACCCTCCTATCCTTATACCATCAAAGAGATGGACAATAACAAACGCTGGATGGGAAGAAACTGGAATCCTCCTGTTAGCAATGCAATAGGTGCAACTGCTCTGGCAAACAGTCTGGCAGTTCCTCAAAAAATTAAAAGGAAAAAAAAACAAATTAAAAGGAGTCCCCATATGACCCAGAAATTCTACTCCTAAATATATTCACAAGAGAAATGAAAATACAGGTCCACACAAAAACTTGTACACAAATATTCATAGCAGCATATTCATAATACGACAAGAGGCAGAAACAACCCAAATGGCCGACTAACTAAAGAATGGATAAATAAAATGAGGCCCAAACAATGAAGTATTATTCAGCAATAAAAAAGAATGAAGTTCTGATTCATGCTACAACACAGCTGGCCCTTGAAAACATTACGTGAGGGGCACCTGGCTGGCTCACTGGTTGAGCATCTGTCTTTGGCTCAGGATGTGATCCCGGATCCTGGGATCGAGTCCCCATCAGGTTTCCCACAGGGAGCCTGCTTCTCCCTCTGCCTATGTCCCTGTCCCTCTCTCTGTGTCTCTCATGAGTAAATAAATAAAATCTTAAAAAAAAAAAAAAAGATAAGATTATGCTAGGGGCACCTGGCTGGCTCAGTCGGTGAAGCCTGTGACTCTTGATCTCCGGGTCGTAAGTTTGGGCCCCACAGTGGGTATAGAGAGGACTTAAATATATAAAATCTTTAAAAAACAAAACATTATGCTAAGTGAAGGAAGTCAGTCACAAAAGACCACCGTTTGTACAATGCCACTTACATGAAATATCCTGAACAGGCAACTTTTTAGAGAAAGCAGAGAGTGGTTGCCCAAGGCTGGGGGTTGCCTAGGGTTGTGGTGCAGGGTACTCTTCATTCAGTGAAGACTGCTTCATTCGCTCCCTGCTTGTTAATAGGTATAGAACTTCTTTTAAGAGGAACAAAGTGTTCTGAAATTAGTGGTGGTAGTGGTGTAATATGTTTAGTTGAACATATTTAAAAAAACATGGATTGTGTACTTTAAATGGGTGGATTATATGGTATGTGAATTGCATCCCAATAAAACTGTGTAAAAACAGAGACCAGATTGAAGTACGGCTCTGTGACATGGTACAAGTCACACAGCCTCTCTGGGCCTCAGTTTAGTCACCTATAATACGGGGGGGGGGAATGGGGCGGGAAGGGGATAGGCCAGATCAGCATTTTTCAAACTTTAATATGTTCGTAAATCACTTGTTAACTCATTGAGGTACAGGTTCTAATTTTGTCCTGCAGCAGACCCAAGATTCTTCATTTCTAGCAAGATTTCAGATGATGCTGGGTTCATGGACCACGTTTTCAGTAGCAAGGCAGAGATGAGATCCTAGGCCTATCCAGCCCTACTCCTTTAGAAGTCTACTTTTGCCCACCTCTGTGAATTCCCAGGGTATGTGTCATCCTTCCCATTCAAGATTCACAGGATCCTCTGACCACCCACATGGAAGCTTCTGTGCCATGAACACCAGCTAGAGTGGCAGAGAAAGATCAAGAACCTCCCAAGTCTGCTTAAGCACAGAGCCCTCAGCTGGGCATAGGTGAGGTCTTCAAGCTACAAGCAAAGAGCGAAAAGTGGGGCAGGGTTCACATTTGGCTTCCAAGGTCCATTCCTCTGTTTCTGGAAAGGAGGAGGTAGAGAACACCAATGCCCTCAACACAGTGGCTAACAAACCTTTGCATTCCTAAGCATCAATCACTGGGGGTACTTAGTGAAAAGACATTCCTGCCCTACCCAGCTCTATCACAGTAGGAACCACAAACTCCAAGACACTCTGATGCTGATGGTCCAAGGACCAAATAACCTTGAGCCACTCCTAGGAGAAGACAGGCTTGAACTCCCAGAGAATGTCAAGAACACACTACACATGCTGACAAGTTGATTCCTCCCTCCAGACTTCAGTTTCCCCATCAGTAAGAGGGCGTTGGATAAGATATCCCCTCAAGGCACCCAAAGGACATTCCTGTATAAGACAAGGTGATTGGCAAAGTAGAAGGTAGAAAGAAAGGCCTGCTGGCCATCTCTGGCCTCCAACCAAAATAACACCAACCCACCTAAGCAATGTGCCTCTTTGCTAGAGAGCTCAGCAAGAAGAGTATCCCATAGGGACCTGTCGGAGGGACATAGAGTCCTAAGAAAAATGAGGTGGGAACACCAGTTTCTAATTAACACCGAGAAGCATTTTTCCATCTCCTGGTGAGCTCTATAGACTCTGAAGCTGTCAAGCTCAGGGCCTGGGAGCTGAGAGTTCTGGGCTCATACCTGGCCCTGCCCTTAGCAGGCGGATGGCCCAGAAACATTCCATCTTTACTTGGCTTCCTTCCTTCTCTGGTGAAATGAAGGGATTGGAACAATCAGAGTGGCTCCTTTAAAACAAAACAAATGCAAAACACCTTCCTCATTCAGAGCAGAGACTCTATATACATTCTTCTAAGTCGAAATTCTAACCATACATAGTTGTGTGGCCTCTGAAACTGAAACCTGATTCAGGAGCCACTTTACAAAACATAAAGTGGGTCTTTCTACCCTGACCTACCTTCCTTTAAAAAAAAAAATTATTTATTTATTCATGAGAGACACAGAGAGAGGGACAGAGACACAGGCAGAGGGAGAAGCAGGTTCCCTGTGGGGCTCCCGATGTGGCACTCAATCCCAGGACCCCAACCTGAGCCAAAGGCAGACACTCAACCACTGGTAGCCACCCAACCGTCCCTTGACCTACCTTCCTGCTCCCTCCCCTCCAAACAGCCAAGGGGAAACAGCCAAACTTGGTACCAGAGGGAATTAACATTTACTGAGACCCAGTGATATGCCTGGCATTTAAATATGATTATCTTCCTACAATGGTACAATGCAAATGATAACCTTTCCCACTTATGCAGTGACCAGAGCAAAGTTTATTAAATCTGGTACCTTGTCCCTCAGCCTCACTGATGATCTGTCCTGTTCATCAGGCACTTGTTTGGTTTAGGGGTAGCCCACAAGCTACTGGCCAGGGGCAGGGTACAGTGTTCTTTGGGGCCAGGGAGAACTTGCTCATCACCACATAAATGTCCCTGCTGCTGACCATGTGGCAGCCGTGCAACACTCTTGATGAGGCTGCCTTAATCATAGGCACAAGGATCAAGCCTATCTGGGTATCTCCTGGAAATTTTGGTATGCGCAGCTTTGATTGCTTCTGCAGTAAAAAGCCAAGGTACGATGCAGGAAAACAACCTAGCCAAAAGATGTTCTGCCCAAGTTAAAGAATCTGTCAAGTAGGTGAGCAGATGAATGGCATTACAGTGGGAACACAACGCGGGGACTCAGTCCCAGGACCCCAGGATCACGCCCTGAGCTGAAGGCAGACACTCAACTACTGAGCCACCAGGCGTCCCTGCTGGGGATTCTCTCTCACCCTCCCCTCTGCCCGGCTCCTTCTCCTACCCCCCATCGCCATGCACTTGTTCTGTCTCAAATAAATAAATAAATCTTCAAAAAAAAAAAAAAAAAAGAGGGGCACATCATCCAAACTTTGGCTCCTGCGGGATGATGGTCAAAAACCTGGAGAAATCTACAGTGAATCAGGTCCTGTGAGGAAACAGCTCAGTGTGCTGGTAGTTGTGCAGACTGAGAGGAAGCTCAGTCATGGAAGGTAAGTGGCTGAATTCAAGGTGGAAAAGTAGCTTTTTCCAAGTAGCTCCTTAGTCCACTTGCAGCCCAGAGCAACACCCAAGCTCATGTATTAAATTACTATAAATTAACTTTGTTTCTGACGCTTTAGCATCTGGGGCCTCAACGACCCCAGAGGCTGCCCCTCCAATGCTAGATTATCAATGACTAGCTTTTGTGTGTGCCATTCATAAGCAAACCAACCAATCCAGAGATCGTGCCCCCAACCACTTCCCCCCAGGGCTTCTGCTCTCAGGCCACTATTCCCCTGCATGAACCATTCCAGGGCCACATACCAGAGTAGGGTCGGCCCCTAGGCCCCAGGACCACTCCTGAGCCTGTTTGCTCAGCCCTCACCCATTCCTTCCCCTGGACACCATAAGGCTCCTGTCCAGGTTTTCCCCTCAATCTCTCTGCCTCCTGACTGGCTCTGGGGCTTCCCCACATAGCCGCCCCTGGTGGGGGGGGGTGTGTGCCCTCTTCCTCTTGAGAACAGTGACCAACACGCTATCTTTCAATGGTAATTGTCTGCTTATCTGGTGGCCTCACAATGCCTGAAAAACAAGAAAACCTACATTTTAAATAGATCTGCACAGTCCCTGCATCATCAGACCCCCTTGGGAGCTGGAGGGGTTGGCTGTGAGGGAGGGACACAGGGGCATATCAGATTCAGATTCACAGGAGCCATCTTCTAAACATCTGCAAGCACAGCGGGACATCTGAGGTGTCTTCTCTCTTTAAATTCATTCTGATTGAGGCATATTTCATTTAAAGTGTTACTGAACTGATGCTGCATTGTTCTCATTTCTAAAACAGTGCTTCCAGAATAGAGATGGTATTAACATAATTCTCTCCTTAAGATTTTATTCATTTATTTGAGAGAGAGAGAGAGAGAGAGAGAGAGAGAGAGAGAGAGAGAGAGAGAAAAGAGAGAGGGAAAAGAGTGTGTGTGGGGGGTGGGGGGTGGCGTGCACAGAGGGAGAAGTAGACTCCCTGCTGAGCAGAGAGCCCAATATGGGGCTCCAAACCAGGACCCTGGGATCATGACCTGAGCCCAAAGCAGACGCTTAACCGACTGAGCCACCCAGGTGCCCCTAAGTATATTCCTCCTTTTTTTCCTAAGTATATTCTTATTAATATACCAATCCCAGTAAATTGGATGCTCTGGAATCAGATTGTGTAAGTATTATATGTTAACTTAATTAATTGGTCCAATCAAGTTTTATATAACTAGGAGACCTCTGAAGCATTAAAAACCATTTCTATATGCTGTGAGCTGAGATATACAATCTGTACAACTAACCTCATATTCATTTCTAAATGTTCGTTGGTTTTAAAAACAAAGCAACAACAAAAACCAACATCCACACCCCCAGCTAACTTATTAGTATTTTATTAGTTTATTAATTCATAGATTAATCATGGGGAACTGACATCTGAGAAAACATTTCTTCCTTATTTTGTCTTTCTCTTTTTAACCTTTGCAACAAAGTTTATAAAATTCTTTGCTGAGAAAACATTTCTAAATTTTATGCACCCAAAATAAAGTATCCCTGCACAGCAAAAACAAATAAAAAACAGCAATAAATATTTCATTTAATTCTCAAAACCACACCTGAAGTGGGTGTTAGTCTTCCACAGAAAACATTGGCTGACAACAGGTTCAGTAAGCTGGGATAGAGTAGAGAGAGCCAGAATCCGAACCTGGGTGTATCTAAATCGAAGATTCCTGGCTTTTTATCTGTCACCCAGTTTCTAAGAAAGGATAATTAATAGTGTCATCCAAACTGGTGTTGCCAAGAAGGGGAGACTTTTTTAAATTTAACACATGCTGGATATCTTTCATGGATAAACACAAGGATCTGCCCCATGCTTTTTCTGGCTACACAGTGTTCTACTACATGAATGTTCCATATTCAATCAGTTACTGTGGGACAATTATGATCTCTGCCCCAAAAGTAAGAGAGGTGGATTCCTTCTTCATTTCTTACACACCAAAATGAATGCCAAAGTGCCAAAGACTTGGGAAAAAATATTTTTTAAAAACAGGTGTGTAAATTAAAATCCTGAAGTAGGGAAGGCCTCTCCCATATGGGACCTGAAGTGACACACAAAAAGAATCAAGGCAAAATCCAAAAGTCTGATCCCATAAATATTTATGAAAACCTATACTGTGTAAGCGAAAGAACAAGCAAACAATTGAAAAAGGAATGAAATAAATGAAAACAGGGAAAAATAGATTAAGATTTATTTATCTAGGGGGTGCCTGGGTGGCTCAGTCCATTTGTTAAGCATCTGCCTTTGGCTCAAATCATGATCACAGGGATCCCTGGGTGGCGCAGCGGTTTGGCGCCTGCCTTTGGCCCAGGGCGCAATCCTGGAGACCCGGGATCGAATCCCACGTCGGGCTCCCTGCATGGAGCCTGCTTCTCCCTCTGCCTGTGTCTCTGCCTCTCTCTGTGCGTGTGTGTGTGTGTGTGTGTGTGTGTGTGTGTGACTATCATGAATAAATAAATAAAATCTTTAAAAAAAAATCATGATCACAGATCCTGGAATCGAGTCCCATAAGTCAGGATCCCCACTCAGCAGAAAGTCTGCTTCTCCCTCCCCTCCCCTTCTCATGCACACACACACACACACTCTCTCTCTCTCTCTCTAATGATTAAATAAAATCTTTTAAAAAAAGATTTATTTGAGAGGCCATGTGTGCACACAGGGGGAGGGTCAAAGGCAGAGGAAGAGAGAGAACCTCAAGCAGACTCTCTGCTGAGTGCAAAGCCCTACAAGAGGCTCGATCCTAGAACCCTGAGATCATGACCTGAGCCAAAATCAAGAGCTGGCTGCTTCTTACTGAACCACCAAGGCGTCCTTGGAAAAATATCTCTAACACATTATCCCAAATATGAAAAGAGCCTATACAACTAAATAAGGATAAAAATCCCACTCGAAAAATGGGTATGGGCACCTGGGTGGCTCAATGGTTGAGCATCTACCTTTGGCTCAGGGCGTGATCCTGGGATTGAGTCCCACATTGGGCTCCCCACAGGGAGCCTGCTTCTCCCTCTGCCTATGTCTCTGCCTCTCTGTGTCTCTCATGAAGAAAGAAAAAAAAGGAAGAAAAAAGAAAGAAAGAAAGAAGGAAAGAAAGAAAGAAAGAGAAAGAAAGAAAGAAAGAAAGAAAGAAAGAAAGAAAGAAAGAAAGAAAGAAGATGGTATATCACATGAAAAGCAAACAGAATATTAATAACCAAGTAACATAAAAATTATATATATTCAGGGGCGCCTGGCTGGTGTTTGGTGGAGCAAGCGACTCTTGATCTTGGGGTTGTCAATTTGAGCCCCACATTGGGTACAGAGATTACTTAAAAATAAAATCTTTAAAAAATATATGCATACATATATTCAATATCATCAGTGCAATAAAAATTATGAGAATACCTTATACTTTCCCCCTACTTTAAGGTTCTTAAGGTTAAAAGGTTTTGGCAAAGGTATAGAAAAACAGACATCATTCATTCATTCAAATAAGTCATGTGGGCAGCCCAGGTGGCTCAGCGGTTTAGCACCGCCTCAGCCCAGGGTGTGATCCTGGGGACCCAGGATGGAGTCCCAGGTCAGGCTCCCTGCATGGAGCCTGTTTCTCCCTCTGCCTGTGTCTCTGCCTCTCTCTCTGTGTCTCTCATGAATAAATAAATAAAATCTTAAAAAATAAAAAATAAAAAAAACAAAGAAGTCATGTATGCCAGGCACTGAGCTGGGAATAGCAGAGAACAAAGTCTCTGCTTCAAGGACTTTATATTTCAGGTGTAGTAGAGAGAAGGAAGAGAAGAAAAGGCAGGAGGAAAAAAATTATTTGATACTTATTTTTTGTAGAATTACAAATAAGTACACCTTCATCACAGGGCAACACGGCAATACCTATCAAAATGTTGTACTGGCAATTGTATTTCTCAGTATTTATCCCACAGATATTCTCACTCTTGCTTAAGCCTAAGATATGTGCACATGCAAGCTCACTGCAGTGCTGGGTATAATTCTGATAAGGAAAAAAAGAAAAAGACAAAGAGAAGAAAGGAGGAAACAAGCCTGGTGTTCCTCAACAGAACAAATTATGGGACATCCACACAATGGATCATAACGTAACAAGTAAGGATCAACTTTTGTTTTTTTTTTTGTAATGTACCCACATGGAAAGACTGAGAATATTTTTGTTTGAGGGGAAAAGAGAGCAAATGGCTGAAAATAAGAATACGATCCCATTTCTCTTGAAAAGAAAGGGGCAGGGAGCACCTGGGTGGCTCAGTTGATTAAGCACCTGACTTCTGATTTCAGCTCAGATCACGATCTCAGGGTCATGAGATAGAGGCTGATGCAGGGCTCTGGGCTGAGCTTGGAGCCTGCTTAATATTCTCTCTCCCAGGTGCCTGGGTGGCTCAGTTGGTTAAGTGGCTGCCTTAGGATCAGGTCATGATCCCAGGGTCCTGGGATGGAGCCCTGAGTTGGGGGGTGGTCCCTGCTCAGCAGGGAGTCTGCTTCTCCCTCTTCCTCTGCCCCTTCCCCACCCCTCACCCCCACCCAGTCACTCATGTGGGCATGGGCACCCTAAAAAAAGGGGGGGAGGCACACATTTCTATTAAGTATGTATGCATATATGTCTATATAATTAGACAGATGTGGGTTAATGTAGGAGTAAGAAAAATCTGGAAAGTAGGATTATGGACAACTTTCTGGAATACAAATTTGTGTACTATTTGACATTCTGTTTTACAGTAAGCATGTGCCACTTTTTTACTCAGAAAAAAAGCAGTAAGAGAGAAAAAGCATTTTTAAGAAAAAAGTAATATATTTAAGGATCATGTGGTTTACTCAGTTCATATTCCCAAACTCCAAGCTGTAAGTTAATGTGGAAAGAAAACGTCAGCTACGGAGAAAGTCTAACAAGTAACCCTCTGCCTCATTCCTTAAATTCAGAGTCACCGATATAACTGGGGAGAGCAAGCAACATAACTGTGCTTTACCACTTGCCAGACACTTGGGACTCACTTAATTCTCAAGGCAACACACCAATGAAACCATCCCGAATCTGAGGCTTCTGGAGTTTAAGTGACTTCCCTAGAGTAGAAGCTGGTAAAAAGGCAGCTGTCATTCTGTTTTGGTCTAGGAGCAGGAAGACAGGACTTCCCCACCCTCAGTTCTTATCTCTCTGGCCATTCCCTCAGGTCACCGTGGGTGGAGAGCAGGGGGGGTGGGGAGGAGGGCAACGGATTATGGTTTTCTGTTCAAGGAGGCATTGTCTACCCCTCCATTCCTTCAGTGGTCTCCCTGACTATCCTCAGAGCTGCACTGGGAGTAACAGGTGGCAGGCACCGCTCCCAGAAACGCCCAACTGGGAATACTGCCTGGTAGGAAGTACCAGGCCAGGCCAGGGTGGGGGGGTGTCCTCCTCATTATTACATCACACCACTCAACCACTCCCCAGGCTTGCCTAATTGCATGACACAGGAAAGTGGATTTCGCCTCTCAGCCTATCTGTAAAACGGGAATACAAAGGAGTAGCAGAAAGTATTCGAACAAAGGATCTCACTAAAGGCAGAGGTCCTTGCGCAAAGCTTTACTTTGCTCAGGATTCAAGCAAAGTAATCCTCAATAAAACAGCCCACATCATTTAGGGAGGGGTCGGGTGACTTTTGTAATCAAAGTTAAAGATAGCATTTTAACAGCCTGTGTAGGAAATGTCTCCTCCAGGTTATGTCTATTATCTGGTTGTATAGTGAATGAAGAACAGAAAAGTCCAGCAGGCCTTCTTGGCTTTAATCTGTCCAAAGCTTGGACACCTTGCAGTTCTAAGAGATGCAGTTTTTAGTTCTAGCACCAACCTTGTATTAATCTTTGAATTAGGAAAAGGATCAAAACAGAAAAAAAAAAAAAAAAACCTGGAAGTCCCAATTTGATAAACCTTGTTAACCTCCAAAATAGAATTGGGGTAAGAATAGGGCAAAAAATAAATAACATGAAGGTAAACAAGAATACTCTTTATTATTAATAATGGCCAATATGTGAGTGCTTTCTATGTGCCAGAACCACTTTCAGTGCTCTACAGGCATTAACTTATTTTATCCACATGGTAGCATTTACTTTACAGAAATGTTATTTCCTCTATCTTACAAATGAGGAATGGAAGGTAAGAGGGTAAGGACTTGCCCAGGCGGCTGCCCAACAGTTCAGCCTCCTTGAGGGCAGCTGGAGAACTTGGCAATCTGGTCTACCACTCCAGCCATAGCATTCACACTTTCCTTTGTATTCCCCAAACCTTAGTCATCCTAAACCACTCAGGGTTCTTCAGACAGGCAGTGTGCTTAACTGCACCCCCATCCCACCCCTACACACACACACACACACACACACACACAAACTTCATTCTTGCCTTTGTTGGTGGCTTTTCTTTCTTCTCACTAAACCACCCTCTCCTTCCAAAGGACAGGAAGTTTCATTCCATGAATAAATGAAAAAGTAAGATTCCTGTAAGAATCCATTACTATATTTAAGATCCAAGTTCTTTGGAAGGAAATACTAAAAGGTACCTCTGTAACAAGCCATTCTTGCAAAGCTAAAGCTGTTCCTTAAGCTCCAAGCCAAAATTCCCCACACAGATTGCCTGGGGTTTTCTTTCCTCTCTTTTCCCTGAATCCTCCTCCCCCAATCCCCCCCCCTTCTGGCTCCAGCCTTCAAGAAAGATCGGGCCACTGACAAAAAGGTTGATCTGGGACTTTGCAGACCTCCATGTAATAGCTGTCCACCTATTCCTTAGGACTCCATGTCAGAGGAAGAGGACATACTTTGTTTTACAAATAATATTCACCATATATAAAATTAGCCATTGGTGAAAAGACACCCATCTGTAACACACTGGCTTGACACTGCTCTGAGAAATGAATATCCAATGGTTTAAATGTCTTTCAGACACAGCATCCCCCACCCCACCCCCATGTTTTCAGAGAACTTTAAAAACACCATTACAAGGAAAAAGATATGGTATGGCCTCATAGAAGTAGTACAACAGACATCATAGAAATGTAATAAACATCAAATGCTATTAGCTAACTCTTCAATTAATCAAAAAGGTTTTAATGGATGTGTCAAAACTATTGTTTTTAACTGAATCAATGACCATTTGTCATATGACAGAGAAGTAGAGGCTACTTTAAATAAGACATGTTGGGCACCTGGGTGGCTCAGTGGCTGAGCATCTGCCTTCAGCTCAGGGTGTGATCCCGGGGGTCCTGGGACCAAGTCCCACATCGGGCTCCCTGTGGGGAGCCTGCTTCTCCCTCTGCCTCTCTCTGTGTCTCTCATGAATATATAAATAAAATCTTTTTTAAAAAATAATAAATAAATAAGAGATGCTGAAAAAGATATTCAGTTCAGCATTATTAATAACAGCAACAAAAAGGGAGGAGAAAAAATAAAATGAAAATAAAATAAGTCATGCCTACTGTTCAATTTTCTCAATATCTATAGAACACCTACTTCAGTGTCAAGGCACTATGCTTAATGCTGGGGATACAATGTTTAAGAAAAACAGACATGGCTCTGCCCTCATAGAGTTTCCACTCTATTATAGGAGACAGACATTAAAATAATTACATTGTGTATTTTCTTCCAGCATTTATGCCATTATACTCTCCTAAATAACAAAAATAGTGAGATAATATGCAGACATTTTAAATGACAGTAAAGAGGCTCTAATAAAGACAGAAAACGTTACTAGAAGAAGAGTATTTAATAAAACCAAGAAACAATTTCATGAAGTATATAATCTCATCAATGTAAAAGGAATGATATAAAAAAGAGATTTAATGATAATAAAATCCATCTATAATAATATATGATAGAGAATAGCTAAGAAAAATTATGAAAAGAACTTCTACACTCAAATAGGGAAACCATTTCCAAGCCACAATGAGTAGCTCAATGTGAACTGGAGCAAGAACCGATGAATATCAGGGCAACAGGACAAATACCTATATTTCTGGACTAATGCTCTAGAATACAGCTTAAATGTTCCAAAGCCACATTTTAAGCCAATGAGAGAAAGATCAGCTAGGCAATAACCAGTAAGTTAACTACTTAGAAAAATACATAAAGTTAGACCTTTAAAACATCAAAAATTCCAAATGCAATGTGACAGTATAAATCTCACTGGTAAAGCTAATATATATATATATATATATATATATATATATATATATATATATATATATATATAATAATTCAAAATATCACTAGATAAAAAAAATATCACTAGATACTTAATTATTTAGTTCCCAAAAAATATTCCAAATGCGTTTCAAGGTTGAAATTTAGAAACCATGAAATGAAATTTAGTGATCTCTATGTGATTTCAGGGTGGGCAGGCATTCTTAGAATCGAAGAAAAACTATTTCAAAAGACCGAGTTTACAATAAACATTTCAAATATATTCTCACACAGAAAAAAAAAAAAGACATAGATCCCACAGCATAAATACAGGTATCACACAATTAAATATAGGTAAATGGCCAGCAACCAACATGGAAAAATGTTTGCAACAGATAGCAACTTAAAGATTGACAGTCTTCACATAGGGTGTGCTCTTATAATCAATAAGATATAAGCATCCCAATAGAAAAATGTGTGAAGAACATGAACATAACTAATGGAGAAATTTAAAAGATCAAGAAACCTATTTTACAATATTCAACCGCATGGCTGCATACATGCTAGGTTATCATAACCACAATGACAAAAGTGCTGCTTTAAGTTCTAAGTTTCACTACTCAGATGAAGAGCCACAATGTCCACTATCAGAAAAGAAACAGTAAAATGTGCCCTGCTGGCTAGAGTATAAGCTGGGGCATTCTGCTGAGAAGGCAATTTGGCAAAAATGCATAGGAAGCCTTATTGTAACTCTCCATCCAATAATCCTACTTCAAAGGTAATTTATTATGTTCTTTAAACATCTCACACAAAGACAACAATTCAAAGCTAGGTGTCCATCCCACGAAACTGGTTAAAGCCATAGCCCTATTAACATGTGATACTATGTAACCATTACAAAAATTTAAGTTCTCAAAGCTTCTCGATGAAATACAAAAAGCTCATATTTCTAATAAATGAATGGGATCACAATTTTAAAAGACACATACACAAATATATGTGGAAATCAGGTTAGCAGTGGTCTTCAGGTGAAATCAGAAGAGATTTTCCTTTTCACTTTCTTCCTCATACGTGTCTAAATCATCCGAATTTTCTATAATGAGCATGTGCTATTTTAATAACCAGGAAAATGCAACTCAAAAAAATATCTAAAGTAAATACACCAAACTGACACAGGATGGTAACGACCATAAGGCAACCCTTTTCCCCTCTGTTTTAACTTTTCTATACTGATCAAAGGAGAAACGAAAAAGCCTCGTATGCCGATTGCCAAACATGGTGCAAAGTTGGCTGACTGCAGGGGGGAGTGGTGGAGGGGAGGAGGAGGGCAGGGGCACACTCAGTGGGCAGGGCCATCCCCGGGGCCCCAGACATCATTCACTCCTCAGCACCGCAGGACGGGGCAGGACGACGGGGCGGGAGCAAGACCAGCCTTGGAGCTCCGTGCTCTGTGCACGTCAGCCCGTTTCTTCAGGCTACCTTTAGGCAAAGAAGCAGAGGCCCAGGGAGGAAAGCAGAGCTACAGTAGTTGGAAGCACTTGATGTTGTCTGAAAGAGAAAGGAAAACGGCCAGAGCCACTCCACAGACTAGCGCAGAGGCACGGAGGTATTCCTCCCGCACGGCCACATCACCTGCTGTCAGGGCCTGAGTCGGGCGCCCCCTAACCCTGGCTTCGGGCCCGGCACCCAGCTGAGGCCACGGAGCTCCCCTCGGAGAGCATCATGCCCTTCCACTGGGCCATGTCAACCATGGGGGGGACGGGGCGGCTTCCATCCACAGGTGGACGTAGGGCCACTGCTAACTCTGAGCCGGTGCCCCAGCCCAGAAGCTGGCAAGCCGGCAGAGGACGGCCTGATGATCAGGCTGGATTTCCACCCCCCCTGGGCTCTCCAAATTAAGGCCTCTCGGGTTCTACAGAAAGGAGGCAGCCCACGTAAGACGAACTGCCACCACGTTGCAGCTCCCCCGCAGTTCAGTGCAGCCCTACAGAAACCACCGTGCTCCCCCTGCCGCTCTGCTCTGCCCATTTAAAAACACAGGGTCAATTAATCCCCTTGATGCCAGGGTGTCTACGAGGTGACCCAGGAAGGAAGTGCAATAAACACTTACACATGATCATACAGAAACCACGAAAACGCCATCTGTTAGGACACTGATCCACGTGTCCTGATAAAGGGAATCAGCAACCCAACAGCCATTATCATACCAGGCACTTTAAACAGCTGCATTCTTTTAAATGTCACAAAATTACACTTCTCAGTTTACACAGGGAAACACCAACACCCAGGCACAGAAAGGAAAGGCAGCTCCAAGTCGGTGTGAGGGAGTGCTAGCGTGGGGATGCAAAGTGCAAGGCCCTCCGCCCCACCCTGTGCCACGGCTCAGGGCTCAGGACAGGGTGGGCGGGCCTGTCGCCAGCGCCACCGCCACCCCCACCCGGGGCTCCTGTCAGGCGCATGTGGAGCCCAGCCCCGGTGCTGCGTGGGGATGGGGACAGCAGACCCAGTATACATGAGGAGCCCCATCTCCATCCAGGAAGGGCCGCCGGTCACGGTCACGGTCACTAGTCACTCTAACCATGGCCAAGCGCTGAGCCTCCGCCCCGTGGGGGGCCTGCACCAGAAACACGACCTCGGCTACCCACAGCCCGCCTGGGTAACCCGCTTTCCAGATGAAGATGCGGAGGCTCGGGGAGGGCACAGGGCTAGGAAGCGGACAGAACACTCTCGGTCCCCGCCACCCCCACGGTGACCGGGTAAGGAGGCCCCGCTGCGGCGGCACCCGCGCGCCGGCCACTACCTTGGTTGAGATAGGTCAGAGTCTCCTCGTGCAGCTTCACGGCCGGGGACGTGGCGGCACACAACACGTACTGCAGCGGCGGCAGGCGGGCCTCGTTCTCGGGGGACAGCTGGGGCTCCTCTTGCTTGAAGATGGGCAGGGCGAGCACATCACTGCAACACAGGGTGGGGCGGTCAGGAGCAGAGCCCCGGGGAGCCCGTGGGCAGAGACAGAGCCAAGACGGGGACAGGGACCCTGACTCGCGGGGGGCCTCCAGGGCAACGCGGCACAGCATGCGTCCTCACCTCCCGGTCACCCCCATACGCCCAGATGCTGATTTCAGACGGAGTCAACCAATCCTCCACGATTCTATCTTTCACTCAACGGCCCTCCAGAGAGTAAATCAAAGGAGGTAAAAATGCAAAGTTATCTAATATCTACAAATTACAGAGAAGAGAAATCTTCTCTGTGACAAGGGGACTGGCAGCAGCGGAGTGAACTTTAAATGTCACCTGGTTTCCATCCCCAAGAGACTGCTCATTATGGGGTCTTGCTCTCAGCAGAAGAACCTGACCAAAACTTTTTCATTTTTTAAGTAAACGCTTCTTTCTATTCCTTGGTGGATTCTCAGACCAATTCAACCCTGTCCTCAGGCTCCATAAACTATGCAAATGAAACTGCATTTCACTCATCCAGGCCGAGACCACCCCAATCATCCAAAAGGGCCAGATGGCCCATAATCTTTATTTTAAGGATCATACTAAGATCTCCTAAATGCAAAAGGAGGAGAGAAGAAAACTTTGGTGTTTTTTTTTTTTTTTAAGAGTTCGGTTTTAATTCCGTTTTCTTATCCAAATGCAAATAATCAAGATGTTCAGGGATTACAAAACTCCACCTCCAAAAACAATCAGCCTCATATCAGCCTAGGACTGGTCTCTAGATGTACTTTTTAAATGACCTTACAAGGGAAAAAGAAATTCTTGAGAACATAAAGCGCCTGTGAGCAGGAGAGGTTCATGTAAGAACTCTGAATCCTAAGTAGCGTAGAAGCAGGTGCCCCAAAAATGCTAGTGCCCTTATCTTGATAATTTCCTCCCTGAAGATCCCAGGTTATGAGTCAGATCCACCGACCCCACTTCAGTGTATAAACAGCAGTCACTGGTACAATCTGTTCCTGGTACAACACAATAAACGAGTAGTCTAAAACACAAACCAGGAACACACCCCAGTAATCCCAAACAATCCTTAGACGTTAAAGTCTGGTGTGGAGCACACCTGGAAACTCTCCTGTGTGGGGGCCTCCCTGGCCACTGTCCCCAGCCCAAAGACAAGAGGCACAGTGATCTCTTGGTCCCCCCCCACACACACCTCACCTTCCTTTCACCACACCAACCCACACTCCCAGCCCAAATGGTTATCTAGGAACACAGGAGAAGCAGGCAGGCCTGCTCACCTGGGGATTGCATAATTCCATGTTTGCCCAGACCGTGTTAAGTTAATAATCCATGGGCTGCCTTTAAATTAAAATAAGAATGAAAGAAAGAGAGAGAAAAAGCAGGGGTGGTAAAAACCATCACTCAGCAGTAACTTGTGTCAAGTCTGGCATCCTTATTTGCCAAGAATAAAAGTCACAAGAACATCAAACAGAAAAGGGGAAGAAAGGAGTATAGGTCACTATCCTGGTAAGGTCAGACAGCTTGCAGAGGTTCTGTAGCATAAGGAGATGATGGAAAAGAAAATATAAAAACCAAGGAAAAGGAGAAGACTCTCACTCTGGAGTTGGGGGAGCCAGTAGCATATTCACTGACCCTCCACTTTGGCCTTCACTGAGGTCAGCTTCTAAAAGGGTGAAACCCCCAGCTTTCAAGATGTGAAAAAGAAAAAAAAGAAATGTTTTTTTTTAAAAATAGCGTGGACTAAATGCTTCCTTATCCACGGTCCCTAAATGACCCCAGAAACCAATCTGGCTTTATGGCACCTTTCACCTCAATTTCCTCCCCACATCCCAACCCGCTCAAAACAATACCAAAATCCTAAAAAACTGTACCTGAGGAATTCCACAGACCAATTTCCCATTTCAGAAGCAGAAGCACCTCCCATACAAGGAGAAAATTATCCCCTAATGGGATGACATTTTAAGTATCCAGGAAGTTTTAAAAACCCTCACATTCCCCTCAAGGTCACCTTCAAACTCATATTTAAGATAGGGCAACATATTTAACAGCCACAAGCTAAAATTTAGGCAAAACCCCAACCATAACCCATCATCACACAGTACAATCTAAATGGACTCCAAAAAGTAAAAAATAAATAAATAAATAAATAAATAAATAAACAAACAGACAGACTCCACTGTAGCATTTCACACAGGTAAGTGGATACATTTTCTGCAGAGACTAACATCTGCCCGGTGGACTTCTGACATCTCCCAGAGCAACGTCCCTCTGGTGACATTTCCATGGTCTGCAGGGAAGGCTACTGTTCCTTACGATGTGAGACTTACTTCCAACACCTCCTACTACTCAGGCCCATGAATAAAAAGCAGAAGCCACATCAGTTAAACCCAATCATTTCTTTGCTTCGGGCATGGTGATGTCTTCAGAGAGGGTCAGTGGACACACAGCGATCAGAACCAGGATTTCCAAGTAACGTGCGCTGCTAAATCTGAGCGGGAACTTGGGGGGGGGGGGCTCAGAACGGCTCTGCTTCGGGGTTATCAGGGCCAGCGAGTCCCTCCGCATCACGACTCACTTTCTCTGAGCCCACACCAAATGCCCTTTGGGTTAAATGAGGCGCATTTCATATGAACTGTGGCTCGGATGGAAGTAAAGACAGGCTAGAGCTGGTTCAGGCGAGTTCGGTAAATGACCTGACTGCCCATTAGCGCCCGGCCAGCTGCGGAACAGGGAACAACAATCCTCCAGGAGCCGAAGCTAACGGGGCTCCCACTTCCTTGAAGGGGACAGGAATGAACTTCGAAACACAAGCAGGACTTACTTTTCCCTTTGAAGAGCACTAGTCAAGTCCCTGCAGAGGAAGAAAGATTTCCATCAAGGGAGTAAACGTGCGCGCCCCAGGGGCCAGGCTGGACCACCTGAGGGCGGGGTGGGGGCCGCCCGTCCTCTCCGCGCCCCGGCCCCGACCCCGCCCCCGCCCCCCGCTCTCCCCTCGCCCAAGGCCGCCCAAGGGCGCGAGGCCGGAGGGAGGGGCGCGGGGGCCAGAACCCCCGCCCCCCGCCCCCCGCCCCCGACTCACGGCGGGAAGCGCCCTCTCCGCGCACGCAGGCAGGCGGGCGGACGGACGGACGGACGCGGAGGCTGCGGCCAGCAGGTGCGCGCTCTCCGTCCGTCGGTCCGTCCGTCGGTCCCCGGGCCCCGAGAGCCGCTCGCCAGGAGCCGGGGGTGGGGGTGGGGGCGGGGGCGCTGGGGCCGGGGTCCTGCGGCCGCCGCCCGGCCCGGGAGCCCCGACGGCGCCCCGCGCCCCGCCCGCCCGCCCGGCCGGCCGGCCGGCGCAGCCCTTAGCGCAGCCCTTAGCGCAGCCCTTACTTAGCGCAGCCCTTACCGCAGGTAGCTGCCGGAGCTGTGCTGGTTGTAGTGCTCGGGCTGCGTGTGCCAGAACAGCATGGCTGCAGCTCCGCGCCCGCGCCGCGCCCCGGCCTGGCCGCGAACCAGCGGCAGGCGCGCTACCCTCCCGCCCGCCGCCCGCCGCCCGCCGCGCTCCGAGCCGCGAGCCGCGAGCCGCGAGCCCCGAGCCCCGAGCCCCGAGCCCGCGGCGCCCCGGCCCGCGCCTTTATGGACGGCTCGGGGGCGGGGCCACGGCCGGGACCGCCCCCAGGCGGCGGCGCGGCGGGGCCTCCGGGGGCCGCGCACCTGGCCGACCCGCGCGGGCGCGCCCTTCCCGGGAGCGAGCGCGCCTCGGGGCCGCGGGGCCGCGGGGCCGCGGGGGCCGCGGGGGCTGCGGGGGCTGCGGGGGCGGGCGGCGGACCCGGCCCGGCCCGGCCCGGCCCCTCTCCCCCCTCCGAGGGCGGGCCCGGGCGACCCTCGGCGCCTCCCCGACGGCCTCGCGCGCCGGGCTCCGCGCCCAGGGAGGGCCCCCGCCCGCGGCTCCGCGCGAGGACGTTAGGGACCCCGGACCGGACGCTCTCCGCCCCCGCCCCTCTTACTTACTCTCGTTTTTTTCATCGCACTTTACACTCTCTCTCGGAAGTCACAGAGCTCTTTATTTTGTTCATTGATGGTCTTTTCCCCTGGAATGTAAGCTGCAAGACGGCAAGGCCTGGACTCTCAACTCACCGTGTTTTCCCACTGCCTAGAAAAGTGCTTGGGACCTAGTAAACGCTCCGTAAATATTTGCTGAATGAATATGAAAAAAAAAAAAAAAAAGGAATGCGTCGAGTGGGTAATCCGAGAAGGCTTCCTGGAGGAGGCGACATTGAGCCGACGCTT
Organism: Nyctereutes procyonoides; assembly: GCF_905146905.1. Classification (NCBI taxonomy): domain Eukaryota; kingdom Metazoa; phylum Chordata; class Mammalia; order Carnivora; family Canidae; genus Nyctereutes; species Nyctereutes procyonoides. Next base: position 9,916,808 of record NW_026575030.1, read on the forward strand.
TACAGACTGGGAGGAAGCATCTCTGAACATCTGGAGGGAACGTGGCCCCAGTGATTGCCGAGGCAGACCGCCCTAGCATGGCTGGGGCTGGGTGACCGAGGAGATCTAGGAAATAAGGCAAAAGAGGTGGGCAGGGCAGAGCACAGAGGGCCTGGCAGGCCCCGGCTCCTAGCTGGGATTTCTTTTTCTTTTTTTTTTTTTTTTTTAATTTATGATAGTCACAGAGAGAGAGAGAGGCAGAGGGAGAAGCAGAGGGAGAAGCAGGCTCCATGCACCAGGAGCCCGACGTGGGATTTGATCCCAGGTCTCCAGGATCGCGCCCTGGGCCAAAGGCAGGCGCCAAACCGCTGCGCCACCCAGGGATCCCCTAGCTGGGATTTCTAAGTGCACTTTAATGAGAGGAGTCGAATATGTGATTTACCTTTTGGAAAGATCAGTCTGGAAGAAGTATCGACAGTGGGTTGCGGTCAGTAGGGAGACAGTGGAGGCCATCGAGCCAGGACTCACCCCCAGCACATGGCACAGCGCCTGGCACAGAAGGGCTAGATGTTCTGTCTCTGAGTGTCGATGGAATGGAATGAAGACCCACGAAGATCCAGTCCTGAAACTCCCAGCTCCCCCAAGCATGGATGTGGGTAAGACCCCCCCTCACACTGCGCTCACAGCAACTCTTCCTCCAGCACAGGCCTCAGCTGGCGAGGCACTTCCTCTTGGCAGTCTCAGGGACTACTACCTCCCCGCTGCTCCTCTATCCCATGAGGGAAACAAAAGTGTGTCATTCCGATCCCCCTGCCAGGATGAGGACGGACTTTCTGTGTGAGCCACAGGGAGTGCTGTAAGCAGGTAGCTCTCAGCCGTCAACTGGGTCAGGGACAGCCTTGGCTGTGAGAGCCTCTTCGCCCAAGGCCACACCCAGGTCCACATCCAAATGGCTATTGAGACAGGAGAGTGAAAGTCTGGCCATCTCTGCGGATTGGCTGTTTCAGCCCCAGGACTCCCTCGAGGGGCCCAACGTGCTGTGGGTTCCTCCCATGGGACCTCCCTCGGTCCACTCTGGCTTCCTTCCTATGCCTTACACAGGTGTTAATCTCAGGGAAACATCCTAATAAACATCCTGAACACTAAACTCTATCTCAGAACCCATGACCAGCACCGCATCGAAACGGGAGACTCGCGGGGGTAGTGCGCAAAGAGCACACCCTTCACTGGACAAATACCCCAGAGCACCTGCCCTGTGCCAAGCATGGCACAGGGTGTGGGCTTGTGCTCCAACTGGGAAGGCTGGTAGGAAAGCAGCAGTAGAGGCTGCTCTGGGGGTTTGAGGGAGGCTTGCAGAGCTCTGGAAAGACAGTGATGTCTCCTGATGGATGGGTAAGTGGAAGTTAGGCCAATCTGTGAAGCGGGGCGGGGGGGGGGTTGGAGGAGGGTCTCCAGCTGAGCACACATGCAAAAGCCCAGAGGAGGGGCACCGGACATGGGAAACAGATTACAGTGGCCTAGACCTGGGTTTTCCACCTGATGCTGTCAGGATCTGTGACCCTGGGTGGAGTAAACTGACTGCCTGCTGCTTCTCCCATCAGGAGGGCCCTGTGACTTGCTTTGACCATAGGATGTGGTGGAAATGGTGCTGGCCCTGTTCCAGGGTGGCCCCTATGAGGCCAGGCAGCTTCTGCCTCTGCTTTTCCCCACTGTGTAGAGTGGGGACCAAAGCCCTGCCAGCTCCCAACCATTCTGGCCTCTAGCAGAAGCCATCTCAGATTTGGCAATGGATCTGCTCCAGCAGATGCCACGTGGAACAAGTGTGAGCCCTGCCACCGAGCCCTGCCCAAACTACAGACGTGAGAGCCCATGCTCTTTGGCCACCATCAATTCCTATCCAAAAGGCCCTGCATTCCTTTCTTGGAACAAGGTTGGGCAAATGTGCTGGGATCCAGATGTATATCTGCTCCTGAGTAGCAGCCCAGGGCCCCACAGAGTCCTCAAAGGACAACACCCACTTGGCAGCTCCAGAGGGGTTCCAGCTGCCCTTGGAGGAGGTCACCATGAAGGATCTGGGCCTGATGCCAGAAAGGATGGTTTTGACAAATGAATAGGAGTTTAAGGATGGCCAAGGTAGTGGGGTGAGGGGCAGGTATGTTAGCCAGAGGGAAAAGCTGTATAATTATGTTTATCCCAGTATTGTTTATAATAGTAAAAACTGGACATAAGCTAAATGTCCATCACTAAGAGGCAACATACATCATCTGTGGCCTGTTGACACGAAATACTCTACAAACTTGAAAATGAATTAGAGCTCCATGGATGACGCTCACAAACGTAAGGTAGGGCAAAGAGAAGCAAGAGGTAGGTTACATATTGTATAATACGCTTTATTGGGTTTAGAAACATGCAGAATAACAGTAGCTCTTGTACAGGAGTCTACCTACATGGCTAGGAAGTAGTGGCTAGGAAGTAAGAAACACAATTCTCAGAGCAGGGCTTACCCTGGGGAGGAGGGCTCATGTAGAGGCTCACCCAGGAACCTTCAACTGTAGACCATTTCCATAAGTAGCCATTAGAACCTTCTTTATATATGCTGGCAATCTGATATATTTCATTACTAGATCTATTTTATTCTTTTAAAGGTCTTATTTATTTGAGAAAGAGAGAGCATGAGCAGGGGGGGGATAGAGGGAGAGGGAGCAACAGACTCCCTGCTGAGCAGGGAGCCCAAAGTGGGGCTCAGTCCCAGGAGACAGAGCCACCCAGGCGCCCCTCATTAATAGATTTATTTTTGAGTATATGCAAAGGCCAGAAGCATCGGCAGCCCAAGGTGTGGCATAGGAAAGAAAAGGATTGTATTTGCCCAGCACCAGAAATCGTGAGTTTCACATGCTTTGCCTGTGGGAGGTAAGGCACAGGTATTGATGCCCCCAGGTATTTGCAGGGAGCAAGCGGCTCACATCTGCCCAGACTCCATGACCTTTTCCCGGATGGGCTGTGCCCCGTGTCCTGATGTCAGCCCCTCAGAGCCCACACAGAGAGGAGAGCCTGCTTGTTTGGGGGGTGTGTGGGAAGGAGGCATCCACGCCCGCTGTCCACATCCCGGGAGGGCAGGGTTAGTGGTTAGTTAACCATGTCGGATGATAAAAAGCCATTGCTTTTCCTGACTTGGGCTCCCTGAAGGGGAGAAGAACTGAGATGTCCACTGTTATTTTGGGAATACCTACTCTGGGTGGGATGCTTTCCCCAGTAGCCCTGGGAGGGAGAGGCTGTGTGCCCTTTTGCAGATGGGGAAGGAGAGCCTCAATAGAGCAAGAGAGCTGCCAGAGTGTGTAAGGTCACAGGTGGAAGGAAAAGACCAGGGATCCCCGGGTGGCGCAGCGGTTTGGCGCCTGCCTTTGGCCCAGGGCGCAATCCTGGAGACCCGGGATCGAGTCCCACGTCGGGCTCCCGATGCATGGAGCCTGCTTCTCCCTCTGCCTGTGTCTCTGCCTCTCTGCCTCTCTGTCTCTGTGACTATCATAAATTAAAATTAAAAAAAAAAAAAAAGGAAAAGACCAGAGGGCCAAGAGGAGGTACGGATCGCGGTGCCTGCCTATCCACCCCTCCCTAGGGGGACACCTCATCTGCCCCTTGGCAATCCTTCTGGCAGTTTCCCCTGGGTAGGCTGCCCCTGCAGAGCTCATAAGCAGAGGTTTCCTCTCGGGGAGAGCCTCTCCCATGAGTGCCGTTATGCCCACAGGCTTGGTAGATAGTGTGTGGCCAAAACACAGAGCGTGCAGCTCTCACTGCTGTGCACATAGCCCAACAGGAAAATTGGATGGGCCCGGGGCTGGCAGGAGGGAGGCCTCCTAGCCCTGGTCTTTGGGCTGTTGGGCCCTCAGACTCTGACTCCTGCTGAGAGGCAGCGCCCTAGGCAGGGGGGTGCAGGGGATAGGGAGGAAGCTCCCACCTGCTGAGCGCTGGCTCTGCACAGGTGCAAATGTAATTCGTTCAATCCCTACTGCATCTCTGCCAGGAGGGGAAACAGGCACCAAAGGCGGCAGTGATCTGAGGCAAGGTGCCTAAGATTCAAGGTTTGAACCCAGGCCATCTGACTCTGGACCTCTGCACTCAGTCCTCTTTTTGGCACAGCCCCTTGACCCTCACAGCTTAGGCCAGGATATGGGAGAGGCAGCTGTGCCCAACTCAGGCCACGCCCAACCTGCACCCAACAGCTGGGGAAGGCTAGGGTGTCAGAGGCCCTCAGGAGCTGACGGCCCTACTGGGAAGACCACAGTCTTCCTTGAGTCTGTACCCCCATCAGGCTCTGGAATCTCCCAGGCAGGGGCCGTGTCCTCTTCCAAAATGTATGCCCTGCACCTGACATGGGGTCATCACAGAGGGGCTACTTAGGAGCTGCTGGATTAATCTGATTGACATAAACTACCATGAGACACCCTGGTGGATGCTTCAAATAGGAAACTCACTAGTATAGTCTATTACATAATTAACTAATCTTCTAGGAATAACATAGAAATGCGCCCAAAATTCAAAGGGTGGTATCCAGAAAGGACAATCTCTTCCCTACCCCCGCCCCCCAATTCTCCCCTCATTCACCTTTTCAGGGTGAGCAGTTTCCATGGGCTCTTCCCAAATATGTGTGTCCACAGATTTTGGGAGGCACACTCAGCATTTCAAGCTATCTAGAGATTTTAGAGCTAGGCAACCCAGACAGGCTTCCTGGAGGTGGGGGGGGGGACAAGAGGAGGCGCAATTTGAGCTGGGCCCACCCCTCCCCCCCAAGAAAGGTAGGATTTCTGCAGTGAAAGAACAGAAGGGATTCTCCAGGCATGAGGAACAGTGTGTGCAAAGGTCCAGAGGGAGCAAACAGTGTGCTTCCCTAGGGTACAATAATGGGGACAGCCCCCTGGAGTAAGAAAGGGCCAAGTGACAGTAAGCCTCAGTGACCTCTGACTTCTGGGGAGGGAACTGATTATGTCACTTTAGGCAAGTCATTTAACTTCTCTGTTGTTGAGTGCATGATGGATGTTTGCTGAGGAGTGCTCTTGGGATCAGCAGCTGTCGGGGAGTGAGTGAGGGTAGAGGAGTGAATTAAGCTGTGAGGTCTTAGTGGATCCTATGGGAGCTCTGGGGCTGGGATTGTCCTCAGAATGGTCCAGAATTTGAGCAAAGGTTATACCCACACTCAGCAATGACAGGCACAGGCTGCCCCCAGGGACATGACCCTAAGCAAAGTGACTCAGCTGGAGGCAAGTCCTGGAGAGGGACCCAGTCAATGGTAAGAATGGCCAGTGGGGGCCTGAGTGCCTCAGCCGGTGGGGACCTCAGCTGGGCACAGCACCCACCAGGCTCTCCGAGCGGAGTCTCATTTGTGAAATGAAGATGATGACACCTGCATCTCACAGCTGTTGGGAGGACTAAGGGGAGACAATGTCTAAAAAAATCTTCCTCCAGAATTCAAATAGTCAAGTTGATACATTTCCTCGTGAGAGGTTTGGTTTTGTTAAAGCAAGGCACATCCCCACCTCTAACATTTATCATTCACCAAACAGCCCAGAAAGGGTAGATATATTCTAACAAATAACCAGTGTACATCCAGCCCTCAGCATGTCCCAAGAGTTGTATGGGAGCATTAGGTTTATGAGCTAGCCTGGTTCTCACAAATGGCCTTAGGAGGCAACTTCTATGCCCATTTTACAGATGAGGCTGTGGAGATCTGAAAGGTTAGGCAACCTTCACAGGAGCACATGGCTAACAAGTGGAGGAGCTGGGATTTGAGCCCCAGTCCCTCTCACTCCAAAGATTCTGCTACTGCCTTCTACTGACTCTTCCCGCTCTATTTAGATTCTCTCATCAGTCTTTTGGGCAGTCAAGTATCCTCATTCTGATGAGAACTGCCCTACGCCCCACACAGCCAAGTGTCCTAGGCAGAGACAGCCACACGTATTTTGGCACAGTGCCTTCTCTCCAGGGGCCAGACAAGGGCCCTGTTACCTGCTTTAAGCCTCCTTCGACAGACTTCCCCAGTTACAAGTGCTGGCCTCTGCAGGGAGGCCTGATTTGGCACCTCTTCCCCAGGGGGCTGCTACTCTAGAGAAATGGGGAAAGCAGGGGCACCTGGGTGGCTCAGTGGTTGAGTGTCTGTCTTTGGCTCAGGTCGTGATCCTAGAGTTCTGGGATCAAGTTCCACCTCAGGGTCCCTGAGGAGCCTGCTTCTCCCTCTGCCTGGGTCTCTGCCTCTCTCCTTGTGTCTCTCATGAATAAATAAATACAATCTTAAAAAAATAAAATAACCCACCCTAAATATCTTTTCTTTCCTTCTTTGTTAACAAAACCCTGATTTTGTTGGGTCTTAGCAATTTGTGCCGGGCTAACAACTACATGTCCCAGGCTCCTTCAAAGAGAGGGCTAACCACATGACTAAGTTCTGGCCAATGAGATGTAAGATGAAGTTGGTGGGTGGAGGTTTTGGAGAAATTCCGCAGAGGGTGAGCGGACTTCAGGGTGTCCCGCAAGGTCATGTCTCTCCCGTGGGTTGGGTTGGTATGGGTCAACTCTTCAAAGCTAGAGTTTCATTTATTATTGTTAATTGTGGTCATAGGGCACCTATTCAAGAGGAATGTCTTCAAAACTAACCACACCTCAAAACGCGTGTTTGGAATTACCCTAAGACAACAAAGATAGGGAACCTTAGGTCACTTGCTGTCTATTGAAAACCCCCATAGCTGGCGAAGAATGATCTTTTGGCTCTATACTAATGTTCAGGCTTACTGCCTTGTGTCTGAACCACAGTCAGCTGCGGAAGGAGTCACTTGGCACAAATTGGCAAAGTGCTTCTGTAGATAATGTCAGTGCAGGAAATCTGGGACAGGCTAGAATCTGAGTTTATTGCCTTGCCTTTTTTCTAGTTACATTATTAATTACCCAACCACAGATTTGAGTTTTATTTTGTAGTTGCAGGATTTGTCATTGAATGATAATTAACATCCTCAACTAAGTGAGGTGATGGATGTGTTAATTATACTTGGGTAATCATTCCACAGTGTATATGTATATCGAATTATCACTTTGTACTCTTTGAACATATACAATTATGTTTGTCAATTATTCCTCAATAACGTTGAGGGGAATATTAATGTCTGTCTTATGGAAAAACCCATATTTATAACTTGACAAATACTAATTTTCCACCTAGTTTGTTCTACATCTCTTTGGTACCTCCAGAAGTTGATTTTGTTTTCCTAAAGGTCCTATTTCTTAGTGTTTCAAATTGAAATAATACCACTTGATGAAGTTTTAAATTGTTATTATAAGGTTTTGCAGATTAAGTGTTCTTTCACATTTGTTTCAGTGTGCCACCACCGATTCCACGCTGGATTCCACGCTGGATATAGCATTTTTCCACAGTATATTCTGTTGAACTTAGTAGTGAAATCTGAGTATCATCTTTCCCACCTAAGAGTGACTCAGTGCTCATATAAGTAAATTTTTATAGCAAAGAACAAGAGGAGGGAGAGCTTAACCTTTTGCCCTTGCCTTTGCCTCCTCCCTATTGCCTTGAATGCAGATATGAAGGCTGGAGCTCAAGCTGCCATCTTGTGAAGGCTATATGCCCATTTTAACACTGTCTTAACAAAAATACAAAAGCAGCCTACCTCCCTAAAAACCTCATGAAGACACCATTTCAGCTCTGGATTGCTCATCAAATCTTCACTGACATTAATTGACCCTCATTTGATACCTCGGAGTGGGGGCTGCAAGGTACAGAATCTAAAGTTTTGGAATTGGCTGAAAGGAAATGGTCAAGTTTGGGGCTGGAAGGTACAGATGTGAGAGGCCAGGAGGCCGGAAACTTGTTACCTTTGGTTATATGGTAGTGAAATATTTGGTCAGATTGTTGCCTTTGATGCTTTGGAAACTGGCCTCTGTGCCAACCAAGGCAGTAGGTCAGGGCTCATGGTCGGAAAGGGAACAGAATATTCGCATAGGCTGGCTCAGCTCATTCGAATCCAACAAGAATGAGAAACCCAGGCAAGAGCCAGCTGATCAGCGCTGAAGGAACTACCACTCTGCCTACAGCCTGAACTCTAAATTGATCAGGGGTCCTGTAATCTGGAACCTTACAGAGTTGAATTCAGTTGCTCCTGTTCCACATGCTGTGAAATGAATGTGAAGGGACTTTAGCAGAGGGCAAGAAAATTCACCTTCAGGCTTTTTCAGTTTCCTTCCAGTGAAACCGGGTAGATTTCTGCCAGAGGACGAGGGAAAATCCACCAGGAAAATCAGACTAGGAGGGAGCCTTCCCACCTCAATTTGTTTTAAATGACCTCAAGGCATGGGCAGAGGGGGCTGGGCCAGGGAGAGGGGCCAAAGGGGAAGGGCTGAGCAAGTGCAGAGCTCAGCAGTTACAGGACCCAAAATTTTCAGATGTTTTTTTAAAAGGGTCATTGATGGGGCAGCCCTGGTGGCTCAGCGGCTTAGCACCGCCTTCAGCCCAGGGTGTGATCCTGGAGTTCTGGGATCGAATCTCACGAGTCCCACGTTGGGCTCCCTGCATGGAGCCTGCTTCTCCCTCTTCCTGTGTCTCTGCCCCTCTTTCTCTCTCTGTGTCTCTTGTGAATAAATAAATAAAATCTTTAAATAAAAATAAAAAGGGTCATTGAAGCAGTATAATTATGGGAATTAGTGACCAGAATATCTTAAGAAATCCCATAAATCAGGGTGCCAAGGTGGCTCACTCAGTTAAGCATCTGACTTTGACTCAGGTCATGATCCTAGGATCTGGAATCAAGTCCTCCATCAGGCTTCCTACTCCCTCTTCCTCTGCCTTGCAAGAGTCATCAAAGGGAAGTGGGGTTTGTTTTAGTTGATTTTTTAAGATATTTTATTTTATTTTAGACAGTGCACACAAGCTGGGGAGGGGCTGAGGAAGAGGGAGAGAGAGAATCTTAAGCAATCTCCACACAGAGCACAGAGACCAATGTAGGGCTCAATCTCACAACCCTGAGATCATGACCTGAGCTGAAACCAAGAGTCAGATGCTTAACCGACTTGGATACCCAGGCACTCCTGTTTTAGTTTTTAAATGTCTGTGATATTATATGCACTCTCTTATGTATGACATATTTCACAATAAAAACAAAACTAAAGGCCATAGGGAGGTAAGTTGCTGGATTAAGGTTACTCACACATAGATTTGACCAGAGGAATAATAGCCTCCAAGTAGAGTAAGTTATTATATTACCAAAAATTAGATAATGGAAGTCTCGCCACAGGCTCTGGCCCTGAACTCATGTCAACAGCAAGCAGGCTGCTAGACCCCTAATTATGGTTTCTGGGAAGGACATCTCCTCAACGCCCACACCAGCTATGAGAATGGAGGATAATAGATCCTGAAGATCACGGAAGTCAGAACCAGGATGGCCAGGTAGGCCAGGTAGGCTGACCAAGGCACTCACTCCATTGCCCAGATAGCAAATCTTCAGGATCTGACCATGTGATTATACTGTGTTCCTCACAGTCTCTTTTTTGAATGAGTTTTTGCTGTGGACACCTCATTCTTCCTCTACATTCATTACATGTTTAGCACATTTAGGACAAGTGACTTGTCTTTCAGTTTCTAGGTCCCTGAAAAGCTACATCTGCCCCTGATGAAGAAGACACCATCCAGGGGACCTGGACTTTGAGGTGGATGCAGTCATTGCATGAGACATAGGGCAGGGTAAATGTGTTCTATGAAGAGGAAGAGAGTGCGATGGGTGGTAGGTTGCTCAAGGAGGAGATTAGAGTGAAGACTGTTAGTTGCTCACCCATATAAACATCCCCTTTCTTCCTTAATAATCAAACCCTAATTCTATTGGGGGAACAATGCACTTTGTCATGCTTGAGGATAGAAGCTATTAGACACCAAAATGTCTATGTTTCCTCAAAATTTATATGTGGAAGCCCTAACCTCTGGTGTGGCTGCATTTGGAATAAGGAAGTAACTAAGGTTAAATGAGGTCTTAAGAGTGACTAGGGTTAGTGTCTTATAAGGAAAGACACTGGAGGGCACTTTATAAGTATAGAGAGACATAAAAAAGGCCATGGCATCTGCAAACCAGGAATAGAGCTCTCACTAGAAACTGAACTCTGGGGACACTTGGGTGGCTCAGTGGTTGAGTGTCTGCCTTCAGCTCAGGGTATGATCCTGTCCAGGGATCCTGCTTCTCCGTCTATGTCTCTGCCTCTCTCTGTGTCTCTCATGAATAAATAAATAAAATCTTAAAAAAAAGAAAGAAAGAAAGAAAGAAAGAAAGAAAGAAAGAAAGAAAGAAAGAAAGAAAGAAACTGAACTCTGCTAGAAACTTGATCTTAGACTTTTCAGTCTCCAGAACTGTGAGAAAATAAATTTCTGTTGTTTAAATCTCTCAGTCTAGGGTATGTTATTATGACAGCCCAAGCTGACTAATACAGAAGCCATATGCTAATGATGGTAGAAAGAAAAGATTAAAAAATTGAAGAACTGTAAGATGAATCAAGGAGCCAAGAAATAGATAATCCAGGGACAGCTGGGTGGCTCAGTGGTTGAACGTCTGCCTTCAGCTCAGGGAATGATCCCAGAGTCCCAGGATTGGGTCCCACATTGGGCTACTCGCAGGGAGCCTGCATCTTCCTCCTCTGCCTCTCTCTCTGTGTCTCTCTCATGAATAAATAAAATCTTTTAAAAAAGAAATAGATAATCCAATAATGATAAATGGAGACTCCAACCCCACTTTCAATAATAGATAAAACTAGGCAGGTAGAAGGTGGGAACAGCACTGTAAACCAACTAGACCCAAAAGACATCTATCAAACACTCCACCTGACAACAGCAGAATACATATTTTCTTTTCTTTTTTTAAAAAGATTTTATTTATTTATTCATGAGAGACACAGACTGAGAGAGAGAGGCAGAGACACAGGCAGAGGGAGAAGCAGGTCCCATGCAGGGAGCCTGATGCAGGACTCGATCCCAGGTCTCCAGGATCACACTCTGGGCCCAAGGCAGCGCTAAACCGCTGAGCCACCCAGGCTGCGCAGAATACATGTTTTCTCAATCATACATGGAACATTCTCTGGTTAAACCACATGCTAGGCCATTGAACAAGCCTGGAATTAAATTAAAAGCAGGAAATACGGGAAATTCACCAAAATATAGAGATTAAACAGCATATCCATAAGCGGGTCAAATGAAGAAAGGGTCAAAGAAGAAGTCACAAAGGAAATTAGAAAATACTTTGAAATGAATGAAAATGAAAGTTCAACAAATCAAAACTTACGGATGCAAGAGACCAGCAAGATGGTAGACAAGGAGTCTCCAGGCCCTTACTCTCCATTGAAATGTTAAATAAGCAACTAGGTACTGGATAACCTAACTTTATAGGAGCTCTTGAAATCAGTCAAGATCTATAGCAAACAAGTGAATGCCCAAACAAGAAAAACCATGTTCAAAACAGTAGAAGGGGTGCCTGGCTGGCTCAGTCAGTAGAGCATGCAACTCTTAATCTCAGCATCATGAGTTCAAGCCCCATATTGGGTGCGAAGCCTAGTTAAAATTAAAAAAACAAAAACAGGGATCCCTGGGTGGCGCAGCGGTTTGGCGCCTGCCTTTGGCCCAGGGCGCGGTCCTGGGGACCCGGGATCGAGTCCCCTGTCGGGCTCCCGGTGGAGCCTGCTTCTCCCTCTGCCTGTGTCTCTGCCTCTCTTTCTCTCTCTCACTGTGTGCCTATCGTAAATAAATTTAAAAAAAAATTTTAGAAAAAAAAAAAACAAGCAAAAATACAATAGGAAATTTTATGGTGTTTTTACTTGTCTTTCTTCCAACTACTCCCTGGCATAGCATATGTTGGGAAAAGTGGTAGCCTGGTCCCCAGTTCCCTCTGTAAGACAGAACAAAATCATCAAAATTTGCAATGTTCTAACTTCTCCTGGGGCTGCCTAAGGGATTGGTCTCTGTGTCATCTAATATGGAGCTCAGATGACCAAAAACAGCACAGCTTGGAACTCAGACTGGAGGAACCAAAAAAGCAGCTGGAACATTCATGAAAACTGTTAGGCAACCATAGAGCTGCAGACCCCTGAGATAAAAGATTATTGATTGAGGAATTACAATAAAACAGCTAAGGGCCTGAGAGAAAGCCAAGCAGAATTCTTAAGGAAATTAAGACATTCAAAAGCAGTCATGAGTATGGAGGGATTGGAAAAAACACCACACAGGCCAGGGAAAACATACCCAGAAAAGGCTTAAGCCTTCATGCCAGATTGATTAGTGAAGACCTTCCCTTGCTCAGAATCAGTTTGCAAAGACTGAGAGAAGATAAAGAAAGATAGAGAAGATAAGAGAGACTGTTTTTTTTTTTTTAAATGCCCGATTTTTTTTTTTTAAGATTTAAAAAATTTATTTAGCTGTTAGAGGAAGCACAAGCAGGGGGAGCAGCAAGCAGGAGAGGGAGAAGCAGACTCCCCACTGAGCAGGGAGCCCAACAAGGGGCTCCATCCCAGGACCCTGGGATTATGACCTGAGCCAAAGGCAGATGCTTAACCAACTGAGCCACCCAGGTGCCCCATCGAATGCTCAGTTTTCAACAAAATATCACAAGACACACCAAGGAACAGGAAAAATATGGTCCATTCAAAGGAATAAGATAAATCTCCCAAAACTGTCCATGAAAAACACAGGCTGTGGACTTGCTATACAAAAACTTTAAAACAATTGTCTTAAGTATGCCCTAAGAGCAGAAGGAAAACACAGATAGAGAACTAAAGGAAAGCAGGAAAATGATTCCTGAACAAAATGAAAATATTGACAAGATACATACCATTAAAAAAACAAATTCTAGGGCTAAACATATAATAACAATTTTAAAAAATTACTAGAGGCGTGTAGTATAATGAAGTCTATATTTGGTCATTCAGATGACCAAATATATTTTTCCCAGATAGATTTGGTCTTCATCCACAGTTCCTGAAAATGTTGCAGAGCCATAAAGGTGACATGAATGTCTTATTACTAATGAAGGTGACTTTTGGACCCCACCCAAGGGCAGGGGCTGATTGCCAGGAGGACTAATCATGTGATTAAAAAGTTGGGACTCTCACTCCTGACCCTTGACCTGTGTGGGGAGGGGAAAGGGGCTTAAGGGTTGAATCAGCCAATGGCCAATGATACTCAGTCATGACTATCTAATGCCTCCATAAAAACCAAGAGAAGTCAGCTCAGAGAGCTTCCAGATTGGTGAAAACATGGATATTGAAAGAGTGGTGTACCTGGAGAAAGCCTGGAAACTCTGTGCCCTTTACCCATACCTCACCCCATACATCTCATCTGGCTGTTGTTTCATATCCTTCATCATATCATTTAATAAACTGGTAAATATAAGTAAGTCTTTCCCTGAGTTCTGTGACCCACTCTAACAAATTAAAAGAACCCAAAGAGGAGGTTGTTGGAGTCTCCAATCTATAGCCAGTCACCATAGGTAACAGCCTGGAGCTTATGACTAGTGTCTAAAGTTGGAGGTGGAGGTAACTCTTTTAAAAAAAAAGTTTGTTTATTTAAAAGAAAGAGAGAGATAAAGCAGAAGGAGGGGCAGAGGGAGAGGGAGACAAGCAGACCCCCACTGAACGGGAATCCTAATGACACAGGGCTTGATCCCAGGACCCTGAGATTGTGACCTGAGCTGAAATCAAGAGTTAGACACTTAACTAACTGAGCCACCTTGGTGCCCTGGTGGGCAGTCTTGTAGGACTGAGTTCTTATCTGTGGAATTTGGTACTATCTCTGGGTAGCTCCTGTCAGAATTGAGTTGAATTCTTGGATACCTCATGTCCAAGAAAAGCTCATGTCCCAGAATTGTTTGGTGTTGGGGTGGGGGAAGGATACACTTCCCCACAGGATTCATATACACATCATGGGAACCCAGGAAGAGGAAAAAGAAAAGGGGACAGAGAGATCATTTGAAGGAATAATAGCCCAAAACTTCCCAAATTTGAAGAAAGATATTTATATAAAAATTCAAGCTCAGCAAGCTCCAACTAAGATGAGCTTAAAGAAACCCACACTGAGACACATCAAAATCAGACTGTCAGTGACAGAGAGGGAACCTTTAAACCAGCAAGAATAAATCAACTCATTATGTAAAAGGAAACCTCAATAAGACTATCAACAGATTTTCCAGTAGAAATCTTGCAGACTGAAAAGAAGTAGAATGGTATATTTAAATGGTTAGAAGACAACAAAATAAAACAAAACAAAAAACCCAAACCCTATCAATGGAGAATTCTATATCCAGCAAAACTGTCCTACAAAAAAAAAAATGAGAAAATTAAGACAGTTCCAGATAAACAAAAGCTGATACTAGACCTCCTCTGCAGAAGTGCTAAAGGGAATCCTTCCAAATGAATTGAAAGGATGCCAGACAGTAATTTGAAACTACATGAAAATATAAAGTTCTCTAATAAAGGTAAATATATGTCTGAATAAAGCAGGACCTACCCCCCAAAAAAACAATAAATAAATAAATAAATAAATAAATAAATAAATAAATAAATAAATGAATAAATAAATAAATAAATATGGGCACATATAAAAACCAATAGTACTATAATTTTGGTGACAAAAGCATTAAAATCATCATAAATCTATGTTAATGGATACACAATATTTGAAGATGTGATTTGTGTTATAAAGTAGAAGGTAGTCGACCTGCAAAAGAGAAAAGGTTTTGTATTCAACTGAAGCAAAGTTGTATGAGTTTAAAATAAATTGCTATAACTTTACGGGTGCATGGGTAGCTCAGTTGGTTGGGCATCCTACTCTTGATTTTAGCCTGGGTCATGATCTCAGGGTCATGAGTTTGAGCCCTGAGTCTGGCCCTGTGCTCAGCATGGTGTCTGCTTGGGGTTCTCCCTCTCTCTCTCCTTCCCTATGCCCCTCCTGCTGCTCATGCACTCTCTTTCTCTCTAAATAAATAAAAGCTTTAAAAAATCATTATAATTCAAGATGCTATATGCAATCTCCATGGTAACCACAAAGAAAACAGCAATAGAGTATACACAAAAATAAATGAGAAGGGAATCAACTATATCACTACAAAGATGAAAAAGAAGGTATTAATGGAGCAAATGATAGACAAAAAAACTGGAACACATACAGAAAACGAATCATGAAATAGCAATAGTAAGTTCTTTCCTATGATTAATTACTTTAAATGTAAATGGGTTAAACTTGCCAATCAAAAGACATTGGCAAAATGGTTTAAAAACAACAGTTTCAGCTATAAGTTGAATAATGTCTAAGGATCTAATGAATAATATGGTAACTATAGTTGATAACACTGTGCTGCATAATTTAAATTTGCTAAGAGAGTAGAACTTAAATATTCTCCCACACACAACACATAAATTTGTGAGGCAATGGATATGTTAATTACCTAGATGGGAGGGATCTTTTCACAGTGTTTATGTATAGCAGATCACCATGATGAATACTTTATCTTACAATTATATTTGTCAGTTATTCCTTAATAAAGCTGAGAAACAAACAAGATCTAACCATATGCTGTCTACAGGATACTTACCCTAAATTTAAGGACATATACAGGTTGAAAGTGAAAAGATAGAAGTGCCTGCCTGGCTCAGTTGGAAGAGCATGTGACTCTTGATCTCAGGGTCATGAGTGTGAGCTCCATATTGGATGTAGAGATTACTAAAAATAAATTAAAAAAGAAAGGGAAAGATAGAAAAAGATACTCCTTGAAAACAGTAACCAAAAGAGCAAAGTGGCTATACTAATGTTAGATCAAAATACACTAAATCAAAAAAGGTTACAAGAGACAAAGAAAGACATTATATATTAATAAAGTACAAAGCAAGATAGAGCACTTGTAAATACATATGTACCAAGCATTAAAGATCCTAAACACATGAAGGAAACATTGACAGAACTGAAGACAGAAATAGCTCTAAAATAATAGTAGGCCACCAAAATTCCACTTTCAATAATAGATAGAGCAGCCAGAAGAAGATAAACAATAAATAAGGGGTTTAGATAACACCTTAGACTAATTGAACCTATAGACATATACAGAACATCCATTCAAACACACAATACACAATTTTCTTAAATGCACAGAGAATATTCTCCAGTAGGGACAATATGTCAGGCCACAAAACAAGTCTTAAAAATGTAAAAGACTGAAATCATATGAAGCATTGTCTGAATAGTTGTTTTTCATAAAAAGACATACAAATGGTCAAGAGGTATATAAGGAGGTGCTCAACATCACTAATCATCAGAGAAATGCAACTCAAACCACAATGAGATATTATCCAGGCCTGTTAGAATGGCTATGTTCAAAAAGACAAGAAATAAGTGTTAGCAAGGATGTAAAGAAAAGAGAACCCTTATGCACTGTTGGTGGGAATGAAAATTGGTGCAGCCATTATAAAAAACAGCATGGAGTTTGTTCAAATTTTTTTTCCAAAAATTTTTAAAAATGGAATTACTATATTATTCTGGGCATTTATTTGAAGGAAATGAAATCACTATTTTTAAAAGGTACCTCACTCCCTTGTGCACTGTAGCATTATTTACAATAGCTAAGACGTGGAAACAACCTGAGTGTCTGTTCGTGGATGAATGGATAAAGAAAGTGTGATGTATATACATATATGCAACGGAATGTTATTCACTCATTAAAAAAGAAAGAAATCCTGACATTTGTGACAATAAGAATGGAACTTGAGGGCATTATGTTAAGTGAAATAAATCACTCAGAAAAAGACAGTGTGATAACACTTATATATAAAATCTAAAAATGAAAACAAAAAACAAAACCTCCAAACAAAAAAACTGAACTCATAAAAAAATCCCAAAAACCTGAACTCATAGCAGATTGGTGGTTGCCAGAGATTGAGACTTGGAGGAGAGTGGCTGAAATGGGTGAAGGTAGTCAAAAGGTATAATCTTCTGGTTTTAAGATAAATAAATCCTGGAGATATAATATGCATAATTGGGACTATAATAAAAAGAATAAGGCTATCCCACATTCCTGGTGAAAGACTAATATCACCATCAAAGACATCAGAGATACACAGTGGTAATCAAAGCCTATCATAGTTTCATGTGGTTCACATATCTATCCTGTAGACAAGAGAGCTGATTCACAGGGATTGGAAAGCTCAATAATGTGGTGAATTTCGACCACCTTATTAGGAGTGGAAGAGCATGTGACTCTTGATCTTGGGGTAGTAAGTTTGAGCCCCATGTTGGGTGTGAAGATTACTTAAAAATTGTTTTTAAACCTTAAAAAAAGGGGGGTGGTGAATTTAAATACAGATCTTTCATGTGTCTTTTCTTTACTGGTACAAATTATCATAGATCCTGGTGCTTTGTATTCAGTTATTGATATGGCAAAGAAATGGGGAATGCCAGTTTTCTTTTAAATCAATGTATGATTTGCATATCATAAAACCCACCCATTTAGAGTATAATATTCAGTAATTTTTACTCTATTCTCAAAGTTGTGCAATTAGTTTTTCTAATTTCAGAATATTTTTGCAAGCCTACAAGGATCCAAAGGAGCTTACTTGTACCTGACAAGGATTTTTTTTTTTGACAAGGATTTAGACATATCTTTAGCACCATGCCTCAAAACCTTCCTGTTCTGGATTCAGTGGTATTCAATGTGTCTGTGGCAATTTTAGAGCAAAGCCATACTCTCTTCTGCAAGTAAGTATTTTCTTGAGAAACAGCTTTGGCTCTGCTTGCGAGTGAATATCTATGGGGCACCAGATGCTGAAGGGGAGGTTGTCTGACCATTCTGGTGTCAAATGGATCGGATCAGGCTTATGCAAGTCCTGAAGCACAAGCAAGCTGCCTGAGCAGGTGGCTTCCCCACTCAGTGTGCTTGCTCCTAGCATACCTCCTTCCTCAACCCACCCTATGACCAGTTGACTGGGGAGGAAAGCATTGCTTGAAGCCTGGTGTTCAGATGGCTCTGAACGGCAAGTTCCCACCAGCTTTGTGCATATACCCTACTTAGTGGTGCACGGAAGGACAGTGGAGATGGGAAGTCCTCCAAAGTGCAGAACTCCAGGCAACACACCATTGTGGGATCCTCTTTGCCCAGAGGAAACAGGATGTGAGATGAGACTCTCTTCTGATTTATGTGTAATAGCTAAAGTCACTGGTCAGGAATTTGGAAGTAACAAAATTAAAAAACTGATAACAAGGAGGTTAGAGAAAGAGGTAGAATGGGTCCTGAATTTGGAGATATTTGTGTCTCGTGTATGGTCCCCACAAAGGTCACCTTTTGCAGGGGAAATTTTCAAGAATCAATCTCTTTCCCCGACCAGTAGCCTCTCATTGACAAAGTGGAACAGTGGCAGGATGGAGGTTATATATTGGCTCAACGGCATGAATTGACCACAAAACCAATTTGGCTACTTAAAACTACCAAGAGCACTCAATATGGCACCATATTGAAGGGGGAGATCAGTCTGCCACCTGGTGGAGATTGACTGCATTGGACCTCCTTCATCATGGGGTGGCAGTGATTTTTCCTCTTTGGGGTAGACGTTAATTCTGCAAGTGAATTTTCCTGTCCTAGTTGCCATGTTTTCGCTGGGAGCACCATCTATGGACTTAATGGAGGCGAGGCCTCCAACTCTCAACATCGCTATTGATTAAGAAATTTATTTTAAAAAGACAAAGAGACGTATTTTATAGCATAAAGAAAAGCTAATAATACCCATGGGACTCGTGGGTTTTACCAAGTACCTGATCACTCAGAAGTAGCTGGTCTTTTAGAACAATAGAATGGCCAAAGACTGCAACAGCACCAGATAAGAGACAACAACTCACAGAACTGGATTTCTATTCTACACAACACATTATATGTCCTAATCAATACGTGGCCCTGTTTTTTCCTCTTAGGCAGAATATTTGGGTTCTGGGATTGAAGGGCTAATCACGTCCCTCACTATACAACTAATGACCAACTCACAAGACGTTTTATTAAAGATTTATTTATTATTTTATTTTATTTTTAAAAATATTTTATTTATTTATTCATGAGAGACAGAGAGAGAGATGATAGATAGATAGATAGATAGATAGATAGATAGATAGATAGAGAGAGAGATAGATGATAGATAGATAGACAGATGATAGATAGATGATAGATAGATAGATAGATAGATAGATAGATAGATAGATAGATAATAGGTAGGCAGAGGTAGGCAGAGACAGGCAGAGGGAGAAGCAGGCTCCATGCAGGGAGCCTAATGTGGGACTTGATCCCTGGTCTCCAGGATCACACGCCGGGCCAAAAGTGGCACTAAACCACTGAGCCACCTGGGCTGCCCTTTATTTATTATTTCAAAGAGAGAGCATGCCGGGGGAAGGGGTATAGGGAGAGGGGGAGAGAGAGAGAGAGAGAGAATCCCAAGCAAACTCCCTGCTGAGCACAGAGCCTGATGTGGGGCTCGATCTCACCACCCTGAGATCACCACCTGAGCCAAAATCAAGTGTTGGACACTCATCTGACTGAGCCATTTGGGTGCCCCAAGACATTTGTTTGTATATCCCTACAATTTGGGGCTCTATTATTTGAGTAGCCTAGGTTACTCAAGGCAATTCTTCACTAGAAGAATTTAGTTAATTTAAATTAAGTTAGACTTTGAGACCCTTACTTGGTCCATTTGGGGCTCCAGTGAACAAATAAGAATACAGGGAGTTATCATGTTAACTAGTGTGACTGACCCTAATTTTCAAAAGGAGATATCATTACTGCTACACGATGAGGGGCAGGAAATCCTCAGGGGCTGTTCCTAACATGGCTATGTCTAATGGTAAAATGAATGGAAGACAAAAGTCATCCAACATAAACAGAATCACTAAGAGCTCAGATCCCTCAGGATTAGTTTTGAGTCTCCTCATTAGGTAAAGAACCTTTAAGGGTGAGAATAAGAATAAGCTGTGGTGTGTGGCAGTGTCTGCTTTGGAGTCAGACGTGAGGGAAGGAGAGAAGGTTATCACTCCTCTCTGTATTCCCCACATTGTCCTTGCCTTCCTCGCTCTCCTCACGCCAGGCTGGATGCAGTTCCCTCCTCTGGGCTCCCATAGCCCCGGGCACCTCTGGCCTTATACCCCTAATGCCGAGGATAAGCCCATGTTTTCTCATCTCAGAGGACAGGAGGTTTTGACCTACTTCTAGTGCCTGGTGCCTGCATAACAAATTGCTCCAAAATTTACCAGATTAAAATAATAAACATTTAGGGTGTTTATTACCCCACCCCAACCTGGGTGGCTCAGTGTCTTCCTTTGGCTTGGGTCATAATCCTGGGGTCCTGGGATCGAGTCCCACATCAAGCTCTCCATGGGGAGCCTGTTTCTCCCTCTGCCTGACTCTGCGTTTCTCTTTGTCTCTCAGGAATAAATAAATAGAATCTTAAAAAATTTTAAAAAAACATTAAAAAATCTCACACACACACATGTCTGCGTGGTTCTGGCTCAGAATCTCTCATGATACTGCAGTCAGTTTGTCGGCACAGCTCTGGACACATGAAGGCTTGACCCGGGCTGGAGATGATGCTTCCAAGGTGACTCATTCAGGTGGCTGTTAGCTGGACACCTCAGGTCCTCACCACATGGCCTCTCCACAGGGTTATCTGAGTGTCTTTTCAAGATGGTGGGTGGCTCCCCCAGAATGAGTGACCCAAGAAAAAACGAGGAGGAAGCCTTAGTGCTTTTTGTGACCTGGCCTCAGAAATCACACAAAATCATTTTCCCTTTATTCACTAGAAGTGATTCACTAAGTCCAGTCCATATACAAGGGAAGAGGAATTAGGTTCCATCTCTTAAGGGGAGGAATATCAAATACCAAATATTTTAAAACCACGACTTAGGGATGAGACCAAATATATTTGTGTTTCTTTCTTTCTTTCTTTCTTTCTTTCTTTCTTTCTTTCTTTCTTTCTTTCTTTTTTTAAAGATTGATTAACGTATTTGAAAGAGAGAGCAGGAGTGTGGGTGAACATGACCTAATTACATGAGTCCTTTATTATTTATTTATTTATTACTTTTTAAAAGATTTTATTTATTTATTCATGAGAGACATAAAGAGATAGAGGCAGAGACATAGATAGAGGAAGAAGCAGGCTCCCAGCAAGGAGCCTGATTTGGGACTTGATCCTGGACCCCAGGATGACACCCTGAACCAAAGGCAGACACTCAACTGCTGAACCACCCAAATATGAGCCCTTTATTTATTTATTTTTATTTTAAAGATTTTATTTATTTATTTATTTATTTATTTATTTATTTATTTATTTATTTATTTGAGAGAGAGAGAGATATTGAGAGACAGGCAGAGGGAGAGGCAGAGACACAGGCAGAGGGAGAAGCAGGCTCCATGCAGGGAGCCTGACATGGGACTTGATCCTGGGTCTCCAGTATCAGGCCCTGGGCTGAAGGTGGTGCTAAACCACTGAGCCACCCAGGCTGCCCCAAATATGAGCCCTTTAAATCTGTGTCTACAAGTCAGAGGAAGAGAAAATCAGAGAGATTTGAAGCTGCAGCAGATGTGCTTTCCTGTTGGCCTTGGGTAAGCAAACTGCTGTGTTGTTGGAGAGCTCTACAGGGCAGGACATGTGGCAGGAAAGGGCAGCCCCCAGGGCCGAGAGCAGGGATGTTAGTCCGACAACCACAAGGACTTGAACTCTGCCAACAGCTATGTGAGCGTGGAATAGGACCTGGTTCCAGAAAGGAGTGCAGCCCAGCTGACACCTTGACTTCAGCCTTATTAGACCTTGAGCAGAGGACTCAGACAACCTAAGACTGGACTCCTGATCATGGCAACTGAAATCATACATCTGTGTTGTTCTGAGCTGCTTGTCCATGGTAATTTGTTATGCAGCACTAGAGAGCTATTACAGTAAGCATGATAACATTTTAATATATTTACTTCCTATATGAACACACACAAAATAAACTTGGGTTCATATAATGCATACTCTTTTGCAAATGCTTTGTCAATGAAATGACATAAGCATTTTCCTGTATCATTAGATATTTATCTAGAACTGAACACCACTAACCACACATAGAGTATGGACAGTCTATATTACATTCTTGTATATGCATCTGTATACACTCACCTGTGATTTTGTTGGGGGATGGTCTTGGAAGTAGTATTGGTTTTTATTTTATAAGATTTTGTTTATCTATTTGAGAAAGAGAGAGAGAGCATGAGCAGGGGGAGGGGCAGAGGGAGAGGGAGAAGAGGACCCCCCACTGAGCAGGGAGCCCTGGGGCTTGACCCTGGGATCATGACCTGGGCTAAAGGCAGATGCTTAACCAACTGAGCCACCCAAGTGCCCTTAGAAGTTGAATTCTTAAGTCACAAGGTTTGCAATTCAAGATTTTTCATTCATCAAGCTGAATTGCCCCTCAGAAATGCTGTACCAGTTTATACTCCCATAAGCAGAGTGTAAGGGTGCCCCCTTACACACTCACTCACTCATAGCCCTTCCCACTAGCTACTATTTTGATAGTTTAGGGTTTTTTTTTAAAGACAACTATTGTGTGTGTTTATGTCTCATGTGTGTTTATCTCGTGTGTGTGTGTGTGTGTGTGTGTGTGTGTGCAATGGGATATGTCTGGATTCTACAGTGAGGTTAACCCCTTCAAAAAGGAGGATTTGCCATTAGGAACTAGAATGTCATTCTCTTTTTGTGGGAACATGGAAATTATTTCACCCAATAGAGGAAAATGTCCTTTTCCTCTCCTTAATAAAATCATAAACTCTTTGAAGTTAGAATTCATACTTTTGTTCCTTTTGATCCTTTTTGGGAATGAATTCAGGACTGAATTCCCTTAGTAAAGTTGTGGTGTGTTGATGACAAGGAAAATGTCCTGTGTGTGTGTGTTGAAGTGTCTCCTTGTGGTTTTAATTTGTTTTCCCTGATTAATAATGAGACTGAGCACCTTTTCTTAGCTCCCATTTGGATATTTAGTTTTGTAAGCCACTAACCTATGACCTACTTGTCTTCTAGTGTTTTTATTGTTTTACAAGGTTTTTCTCATATATTTTGATATTAAGCCCTTTGGTGGCTAAATATTTTGTGAATATATTTTACCATTCTCTGACTTTTTCACTGTTTTTTTTTAAAGATTTTATTCTTAAATGATCTCTACACCCAGTATGGGGCTCAATCCCACAACCCTGCGATCAAGAGTCACATGCTCTACCTACTGAGTCAGCCAGGTGCTCCACTTTTTCAGTTTTAGTGATTCTTTTTTTTTTAGGATTTTATTTATTTATTCATGAGAGACAGAGAGACAGAGAGAGAGAGAGAGAGGCAGAGACACAGGCAGAGAGAGAAGCAGGCTCCATGCAGGGAGCCTGACATGAGACTTGATCCCGGGTCTCCAGGATCCCACCCTGGGCCGAAGGTGGCACTAAACCACTGAGCCACCATTCTTTTGATGAGTAAAAATTATTTTTGAATCAATTTATCAGTCCATTTCTTTATGACAAGTTCCCTTTGTGTCTTATTTAAGAAATCTTCCCTACCTTAAGATCATGAAGATATTCTCAATGATCTTCTCAGAGATATATTGTTTTGCCTTTCATGTTTAAGCCTAACCCCCCTAGAATTCATTTTTATGTATGGTGTGAGGTAGGGGTCAAGTATCTCTTCTTTTTCTCCACATGTAATTCTGGTGGACCCAGTCCATTTATTGAAAATACTTCCTTTTCCCACTGCTTTGCAATGCCACTTTTGCCAAGGATTAAATGTCCACCTATGCATGGGTCTATTTCTGGGGTCTTTATTTGTTCCCTTCCTATTTGTCTATTATTGCAGAATACCACACTACCTTAATTATTGTGATCATTCGAAAAATTCTTGACTTATGGTAGAACAAATTCTTCTACCTTTTTCTCTCAAGTCTCTTGGCTATTTTTGTCTCTTTGCATTTCCACATAGAATTTGAAATCAGCTTTTCAAGATACATAAAAACACTTGGAAATTTTGTTAGAATTTCATTAAATATTAGTTTTTTGGGGGATAATTGACAACTTTTATAATGCTATGTCTTTCAATGAATGTATCTCTCCATTTAGTTAGATTTTCATTTTCTCTCAAGAATGTTCTTATTATTTTCTTCAAAGAAGTCTTGTTCATTTTTTTGTTAGATTTGTTTCTAGGTAGGAGCACCTGGGTGGCTCAGTGGTTGAGCATCTGCCTTTGACTCAGGTCATGATCCCAGGGTCCTGGGATGGAGTCCTGCATCAGGCTCCCCATGGGGAAACTGCTTCTCCCCCTCTATGTCTCTGCCTCCTTCTCTGTGTCTCTCATGAATAAATAAATAAAAATGATTTTTTTCTAGGTACTAAAGTTTTTCATTCTGTTGTAAATAGTATCTATATAATATTTTCATTTTCTATTTGTTGTTCACATATAGAGTGGTTTATTTCTACTGAGTTTTGTCCAGTAACTTTGCTGAACTTATTAATTCAAATCATTTATCTGTAAAGTCTTTGGATTTCCTATTTACATAGTCATTTCATCCACAAATTGTGACAGTTTTATTTTTTCTCCTTCCCATCTTCATGACTTTAATCTCTTTTTTCTTGACTTTCTACATTTAGATCTTTTCAGGGGCTGCAGCACAGCATTCATCAGAGGTAGCAATAATATGCATCCTTGCTTTGTACCAGATCTCAAAGAGAAAGCTGTCAGCATCTCATCATTAAGTATGATATTTGTCCTAAGTTTTTACAGGCAAACTTGATCAGATTAAGAAAGTTTCCTTCTATTCTGAGTTTTCTAAAAGTATGTTTAACCTCATGAATGGATGTTGAGTTTTGTCAAATCCTGTTTCTATATCTACTAAAACAATCATAAGCTTTCCTCATACTCTGCTCATGTGATGAATTTCATTAATTGATTTTCTAATATTAAACCAGCCTTGGGGTAAACAGTGCTTGAAGATTCGGTTTGCTAATATTTTGTCTGGGAGTTTTGTGTCTATGTTAATGAGTGAGATTGGCCTGTAACTTTCCTTTCTCATAATGTCTTATCAGGTTTGGTATCAAGGTTATGCTGACCTGATCAGGTAATGCTCCCTCTCATTCTATTTTCTGGAAGGGTTTGTGTGGAATTGGCACTACTTTCTTCCTATGTGTTTGGTAAAATGCACCAGTGCAGCCCTCTGGCCTTTTCTTTGTGTGAAGTTTTAAAGTCATGTATTCAATTTCTTTAATAGTTATTAAGACTATTCATTTCTTTTTTGTTGTGTCAGTTTTGGACTATTGTATTTTTCTTTTTTTAATTTTTTTATTTATTTATGATAGTCACACAGAGAGAGAGAGAGAGAGAGAGGCAGAGACACAGGCAGAGGGAGAAGCAGGCTCCATGCACCGGGAGCCCGACGTGGGATTCGATCCCGGGTCTCCAGGATCGCGCCCTGGGCCAAAGGTAGGCGCCAAACCGCTGCGCCACCCAGGGATCCCGGACTATTGTATTTTTCTACAATTTGTCTATTTTCTCTACATTTTAGCAGAATATTGTTATTGTTACATTGTATAGACTCACCTTGTTTATTTACTTTTATTTTTAGGAGTGCAATACCGTTTTTAATGCATCCACATAGACTATTTAATTCCAGAATATTTTAATTATCCCAAAAAGAAACTTTCTGTCCACTAGCAGCCTTTCCTTCCTCTGGCCTTGGCAACTACTAGTCTATTTTCTGACTCTACAGATTTGCCTCTTTGGACATTTCATATAAATGGAATCGCAGAGTATGTAGCCTTTGTGAGTGCTTTCTCTCACTTAGCATATCCATCCATGTTGTAGTACGTAGCCATACATTGTTCATTTTCATGGCCAAATAATAGTTCACTGTATGGAACTTTTGTTGATCTGTTCATCAACTGATGGACATTTGTGCCTCCACTTTGGTGCTGTTATGGATAATGTTGCTATAAACAGTCTTAAAAGTTATTGTGTGGACATATATTCCCTTGGGTAAGTATCTAGGTTTGAACTTTCTAGGTCATATGGTAACTCTATGTCTAACTTGCCAGACTGTTTTCCAACGTGATTGTACCATTTTATAGTCCCACCAACAACATATGAAGGTTCCAGTTTATCCACATCTTTGCCAAATTTGTAATTGTCTGCCTCTTTGACTCTAGCCTTTCTAGTGAGTGTGAAGTGATATCTCATTGTGGTTTTGATTTGCACTCCTTTAATGACTATGGATGATCATATTTCATATTTTAATTTTTTTCCTGGAAAGGTCTATTCAGATCCTTTATTTTAAAATCTGGTCATCTTTTATTGTTGACTTTTAAGGGTTCTTTATATATTCTGGATATAGGTTCCTTATCAGATACATGATTTGCAAATGTTTTGTTTTCATTCTGCAGGTGTTTTTTCTCTCTTTCTTGATGTTGATGCTGTTTTGTTTTTCAAGATTTGTTTATCTTAGAGAGAGAGAGAAAGAGAGAGAAAGAGCGTGAGCACAGAAAGGGGCAGGAGAGGGAAAAACTTTCTCACTGAGCTCAGAGCTCCACCTGGCACTTCATGTAAAGACCCTGAAATTGTAATCTGAGCTGAAACCAAGAGTCAGTTGCTCAACCAACTGCACCAACCAGAGGCCCCTTGTTTTTTTTTTTTTTTTTTTTTAAGTAGGCTCCATGCCCAGCATGGGGTCCACTGCAGAGCTTGAACTCACCACCCTGAGATCAAGACCTGAGCTGAGATCAAGAGGCTCAGACTTAACTGACTGAGCAACCCAGACACGTTTTTTGAAGCATAAAAAAAAAAAAAAAAAAAAAAAAACCTTTTCAAGTTTTTCATTTTGGTGAAGTCCAATTTGTCTACTTTTTCTTTTGTTGCTTGTACTTTTGGTGTCATATTGCTTAATACACGGTTGTGAAGATTTGACATGTTTTCTTCTAAGAGTTTTAAAGTTTTAGCCTACATTAGATTTTATTTCTAATTAATTTTTGTATATGATAATAGGTAGAGATCTAAATGTAGTCTTTTCTTTTGCATGTGTTTTCCAGTTGTTCCTGATTATCTTTTTGACATTTATAGGATCTCTGAAGATGCCTCTTCTTTCATTCCTGATATTGATAATTTGTGACTTTTTAAAATCTCGGTTAATCTTCCCAAGTGTTTATTGATTTGGGGACGTTGTTAATTGTATTAGTCTTTCCAAATAATTAGCTTGGTGCTTATTGATCTTCTCTATTACATGTTTTTTATTTAATTCCTTTCTGGATTATATTATTTACCTTCTTCTACTTTGTACTTATCTTGCTATTGTCTAATTTCTTGAGATAAATGGTTAAATTATAAGTGTTCAGCTTTTCCTTTTAACTAATGTATGCATCCAAGGCTAAAATTTTCCTCTAAACTTGACTTTAGCTGCATTCCGTAAATTTTGATATGTGATATTCTCATTATCATCCAGTTAAAATATTTTCTAATTCCCATTGTAATTTCTTCCTTGTCCATTGGATTATTTGGAAGAGTACTTTTAAATATAATACTTGTATGGTATATCTTTTTTCAACTTGTTATCAACTTACCTATATACTTATGTTTAGATGTACCTCTTGGAAACAGTATATTGCTGAGTGTTTTTAAAATCCAGTCTAATTATTTTCCCCATTTTATTGGTGTATTCTGTCCATTTGTATCTAATCCAATTGTTAAGATGTTGGCTTAAATCAAACATGTTGCTATGTGCTTTCTATTTGTTCCATCAGCAATATTTCCTTTTTAAAGCCTTCTTTGGGATTATTTTTTATTATACAGTTTCACCCTTTTATGAGTTTGAAAGTTAAACCTCATTTTGCTTTAATTTTATTTTTAGGTTTTCTCTACAGTTTCAAAATGCATCATTGGCTTTTCAAATCCTAATGTTGATCAGTACTTCTATTCTCTTCCTTAGAACACTTGAACCTCAGTTGGGTCCCTTTTTACTTACAAGCATTGTTATAATTTAACTTCTATATACATTTAAAATTCCACAGGACAGTACTATTGTCATTTTACATAGGCAGAATCATTTAGATTTGCCTTCATAATTATCATTTCAATTGATCTTCCTTTCTGCAACAACTACCTGTTATCTGGATCATTTCTTTTTGCTGGAGAAGCCACTTAATACTTATTTTTATTTTTATGTTTTTACTTTTTTTGTTTTTACATTTTTTATTAATGTTTTATTTTTTTAAGTAGCCTCCATGTCCAACGTGGGCCTTGAAATCACGACCCTGAGACTGAAAGTCTCATGCTTTACCAATTGAGCCAACCAGGTACCCTCATTTAATACTTTTTGAATTCAGGTCTATTTATGAAAAATATTACTGTTTTTGTTTGTCTGATATTTATTTATTTATTATTTATTTATTTATTTATTTATTTATTTCACCTTCTGACAGGATTTTTTGTTGGTATAGAATTCTATTATCTTCTATTTTCAATTATTTCTGCTGAGAGTAAGCTCATCACTGCTTCTTTGAAAGTGCTTTTTGGTTTTTTTCTGGCTGCCTTCAGGATTTTCTCTTTGGCTTGTTTTTGAGGAGCTTCATATGATGTACCTACATTTGAGTACTTTCTTTACCCTTATTGGCAGGAAGGAGCAGAGGGAAGTAATGAATTGCTTTGAGCACAAAATTTAAGGATGGATTCAATCTCAGGGTCATGCAAGTGCACCTTTATCCCAGTCTTGCTTACTTCACTGATTTTTTCATTTGCAGTTTGATATCTTTAGTCTTTTTTTTTTTTTTAACGATTTTACTCTTAAGAAATCTCTATACCCAATGCGGGTCTTGAAGCTACAACCCTGAGATCAAGGGTCACATACTCCACTGACTGAGCCAGCCAGGTGCCCCATTTTGAAAAGTCCTTGGCCATTATCTTCTAGTCATTTTGAAAAGTCCTTGGCCAATATCTTTTAACATATCACCTCTAATGCATTCTCTTTTCCTCCACTCTGGAATTTCCACTGCATAGATTTTGTATCTTTTTACGGCTTTCTTTTTTTTTAAGATTTTACTTATTTATTCATGAGAGACACAGAGAGAGGCAGAGACACAGGCAGAGGGAGAAGCAAAGCAGGCTTCCTGCAGGGAGCCCGACACAGGACTCAATCCTGGGACTCTGGGATCATGCCCTGAACTGAAGGCAGATGCTCAACTGCTGAACCACCCAGGCATCGCTCTTCTTATGGTTTCTATGCTTCTTACCATTGCTTTTGTATTTTTCAACCTTTTGTGTCTCTGTGTTTCATTCCAAATATTGTCTTCTGGACTGCCTTCCAGGTCCCTGATCATCTTTTCAGCTATGTCTAATCAGCCATTAAATTTACCTCCTGAGTTCTTAATTATAGTTAGTTGTATTTTTCAGTTCTAAAGGTTTTTTTTTAATTCAACCATATCCTTTATTTTTTTAAAGATTTTATTTATTTATTCATAAGAGACATAGTGAGAGAGGGAGAGACACAGGCAGAGGGAGAAGCAGGCTCCATGCAAGGAACTTGATCTGATGTGGAACTTGATCTCAGGACCCCAGGATCATGCCCTGGACCGAAGGCAGGCGCTTAACTGCTGAACCACCCAGGGATCCCCTCAACCATACCCTTAAAAAATATGACATGGTGAATTTTAAAAGTTTCCATTTTGAGCACAAAATTGGGGTGTTTGGGTGGTGCAATTGGTTAAGTGTCCAACTCAGTTTCGGCTCAAGTCATGATCTCGGGATCATGAGCTGTGTCTTGTCTTGCTATTAGGAATCAGGCTGCCTCCAACACTCACATTCGTCTCTACAACTATCATGTCTAGGTTTTTCTAGGGCATGCCTCAGGAGCGGGGTGGATGGGTGGAAGGTACATGAATGTTCAACTTTACAAGAAAATGCCAAACTTTTCCAGAATGGTCAGACTGCTTCTCCTCATTTTCTGGCTAGTAGAAGTTGAAAGACTCGCCAGAGTTTGCAAAGATGAAATATGAAGGAAACCAGCATCAGGACCCAGAACTGACCCCTAAGGCCAAGCTCACTCCTTCACTTAACTGGTTTCATTGACCACCGGACAAAAAGTAGTGGCCAATACAACCTGCTGGGCTGGGGCCAGGGCACTTTTAATTTTTAAGTGACTTGCAGATATACCACGAGGTAGACACCACTGGCACTCTGCCCATTCAGAGAAGCAGCAGAGAAGAAGAGTTTATGCCCTTGACCCCAGGGATGCAGAGCTGGGACTGGGACCCAGGCAGTGTAGCAGCAGCAGCTGTGTTCTTATGTGTCATGGAAGGGCCTGTGAAGTCCTAGAAAGAGCTCTAGGTCATTGGGCACACCCTTGCAATCACATGCTACTCAAGGAACTGCAAACTAGTCATTCATTCATTCATTCATTCATTCATCATCATTCCTCATCACGAACCAGCACATGGGCTGTATTTGGAATACAGATGTAATTGAGACAGGCCCAGTTCCTTCCCACAGGTATGGGTGAAGCAGACAAATAATCATACTAACAGATATAAACATCAGGTAAGAGAAGTAAAGGGACTTAGATTCTTCTCCAAAGAAGTAATGACCTGGCATTTAAGCTGAGACATAAGGTACCTGTTAAAGTTACCCAAGGGAAGTGTGTGTATAAGTGTATGTTGCTTGTGTGTGTGTGTGTGTGCATGCAGGGGTGGTGGGCCTTATAGGCCATATTCAGGATTTTCAAATGTTATCCGTGTGTGTGTGTGTGTGTGTGTGTGTGTGCGAGCGTGTAGCTACTGCAAGGTCTGAAAGCAAAATGATAACACATCAAATGAACATTCTTAAAAATACCAAGTGAGGGGGCCTCTGGGTGGCTTACCGGTTGAGCATCTGTCTTTGGCCCAGGGTGTGATCCCGGGGTCCGGGATCGAGTCCCACGTCAGGCTCCTGCATGGAGCCTGCCTCTCTCTCTGTGTCTCTCATAAATAAATAAAATCTTTAAAAAATAAAAAGGAAAAAAATAGCAAGCGGTGTAGCTTTAGGAGGGAGGACAGAAGGCAGGAGGGGAGGGAAGGAGAGGATGGAGCAGACCCTCTGTGGCTGTGCGGGGGGAGAAGAGGTGGTGGTCCCCGGGAGGGGAAGGAGGTGGGAGCTTCAAGACCCACTGTGGACATGGGGCTCGCTGGACTTGGGAGCTGGGGCAGGATGAGGGAAGGGCCTGGCGTCAGCGTCCGTGTAGGCGGAAGCCCCCGAAACGGAGAGCAGCAGGTTTGGGAGACCAGCTGGAAAGCCCGACCGTACTCCTCCACCCGCCCTCAGGACACGGCAGGTGGAGGAGTACCCCGGGGAGAGGTCGCCTGAGATGCTGCGGGGGCTCAGGGGCAGCGGGGCCCCCACCCCTCCCAACCATTCACTCCTCTGCTCCTTTTACAGATTAAGAAATTGAGGCCATCCTAGGCTGGAGTCATTTGGGTCAAGTTCCAGACCCTGAAACACCCGAGTTGGGTTCAAGATCCAGACTTCCAGACCTCCTGCTCCCAGGTGGGCCCATTCCCCCTCCCAGGCCCGGGGAGCAGCGCCCGGGGGGGGGGAGTGTAGGCACAGTGTGGACTCTACAGGCCGCAGACGGGGAGGCAGGAGGCCAGAGGGGGGGCGCTGATGGGTGCTGGAGCTGGGACACCTGGTGCCCCCAAGCCCTTGAAGGCAAAAGTGGCCAGGGCGGCCAGCAGGCCGGGGACATTGGCAGGGGTCCCCCAGCTGCTGGGATCGTGCCTGCAGAGGGGCCCAGCGCCCCAGTCCACCCCCGGGCCCCTGCACTGGCAGCAGGCCCCCGCCTGAGGAGGGCACTGGTGTGGAAGCATTTAAATGTTTTTTAAATACATAATCTGGGACTAGATGCCCGTTCACATGACCTTTGTCCGTTCTTGCCTGGAGCCACTGAAGTAGGAGTTAATAAATACTGGAGGGAGCCGAGAGGCCAGGGGGTGCGGGCGAAGGCTCTGCGGGGACAGCTGTCCCCTGAGCTGGGGGAGCTTTGGTCTGGTGGGGGGGGGTTATGTTGTTTGCCCCGGACACTCCTGGCTCCCCCGCGCTAACAGCACCCCTCGCCCCTCCCAAAGTCCTAGTCAAGAGGCTAAGCTGGACAGTCACCTCATTACCTGTAAGGCTGGCGACGGCCCGGCCAGCACGCCGAAGCCCCGCGCTGTTTGCCGCGATCCGGGACCAGCAGCATCGGCATCACCTGGGAGCTTGTTAGAGACGCACGTCTCGGCCTCCTCCTGCCCCGCCCCGTAACCCTCCCAGAACCCGCTTCTCTGGGGTGGCGCCCAGCAGGCTCCTCACAAGCCCCCCGGGGGACTCCAGGAAAACTGTGGTAAGGGTGGGAGGCAAGGGAGGCTGGGAAGACACCTGCTAGATAAGGGCAGGGCCCGGAGTCTTGCCCTGACATTTGTCACCATCTCGTTGAGGCTCTTCCTCATGACTCAGTCCCCCTGTCCTGGTCATTGAGCATGACAGCACGTCCCTTATCTGCATCATGGAACTGGTGGAAAAACCAGGACGATGCTACGTGGGAGAATTCTCCCAAGTTGAAACGCCAGACTAGTAGTGTTCATGCTGCGTGTCTGCTCCACGCCCCACACCCTCGCTAGTGACCGGAGAAGGTCAAGGGCACACACGGTATTCAAATCAGGTTTCCATCTCGGGAGCCTTGGATGGGTTCAGGGAATCCTGGAACCTTCCACGATTGAGTACAAAACTCAGTGAGTGCAAAGGTGCGTGCTTGCGGGAGAGAAGAGCCTTCAGGCCCCCGGGAGCCACGAGCGTGGACCCCAGTGGGCCTGGGAACCCGCCGCCCCCAGCCATGGCCCGTAGCCTCCCACGGATGGCAGCCAGCAAAAGGCCGGGCAGTGGCGCCGGGGTCAGAGACCCGGACACGGAGAGCTGCCCCCTGCCTCGCCGGACCGTCTGTCCCCCTGGGGGTTTTCCACATTCGCCAACGAACGGTGGCGCGTGCAGGCAGCTGGCGGGGTGGCCTCGCCCGCCCCATCTCCCTCTGCACCGCAGGGGGCGGGCCAGGGGCTGCGGCCCCCACGCTGGCCCCCACGCTGTACCGGCAGCTCCCCTGACCTCATCGCCACGAAGCCGCACGGTCCCACCCGGAGGCAGTTCTGTTCCGCCTTAAAAATGGAACCACTGGGGGGCAACCCGGGTGGCTCAGCGGTTTAGCACCTGCCCGGATCGGGTCCCATGTCGGGCTCCCTGCATGGAGCCTGCTTCTCCCTCTGCTGGTGTCTCTGCCTCTCTTTCTGTGTCTCTCATGAATAAATAAATTAAAAAAAAGTGGAACCACTGGGGTGGGCGGTGCAGGGACTGGCCTGTGTGGGTGGGTGGGTGGCTCAGTCATGGGTGGTGGTACTTGAGGGGCGTCATGGGACACAATGGGAAACTCCCCATCTTTTTTTTTAGTAGAAAGCTTCAAATAAGTGGATTGGTGCCCTTGGGTGCCCTGCACGCGTTCCTCCCAAGCCCATGGGCCCCCTCCTTCTCAGCCCTTCCCCGAGGCCCAGACCTGCCCCCACCCGAGCCGATGTCTGAGGTCCCGGAAGCTGGCATTGCTTGTCTCAGCCAAGCCCACCTGGGGTCTTTCTGCTCAATCCTTCCACTCCACAAGGTGGCAGCTCCCGAACACACCAGGGCAGGTGGGACGTTCTTCCCAGAGACTGACTTGTTGGCACCGAGGAGAAAGCTCCCGTGATGGAGCCTCAGGGAGACGGGATAAGCCATCTACAGGGAGGAAATAGACTGCTCCAACGCAAGAAACTGAATTAAGTTTCATTTATTCTAGGGCAAACTCAAAAGGGTTTTTTTTTTTGTTGTTGTTTTCTTTTTTAGCAAATCCTAGCACATTATTAACAAAAAAAAAATCTGTACATTTGCCATGATACACTTGAAAGTGAAACAAAAAAGATATAAATACAGATATGGATGTAACATGAAAAGCCCCCAAAAAACAAAAACAAAACCCAAAAACCCAACCTGGGGGTATGGGGACCATGCGTGTGAACACAGTGCTGACAAAACTATTTTGGTGGCTGATAGTTTTCAGAGCGTTTTTTTCTCATTTCCAAACATCATTGTTAGCAAAGTCCTGGTGGGATTCTACAAAGTTCTTATTTGCTGTTAACGTGTAGTATTATGCTTGATAAATAAAGGGCGGCAGGGAAAGAAAAGGACTGATGAGACCAGAATCAGCTGCATCACCTGCACAGGGGAGGGTAAGCCAGTGGGAGCCACAGGGAGGCAGTCCCGGGCTGCCCAGTAAGGCGCACGCAGCCTGTATACTCCAAGGAGCTGCGCGCCCACCCTGGGCCTTAGCCCGCAGGCCTGTGCCACAGCCAGAGAAGCAGGAGCCAGGCACAGGGGCCCCAGCGGGAGGGCCGCGTGGGTCCCTTGGGGGTCCTGGATGGGCGGGTGAAGAGGGAGGCAAACAAAGTTTTGCAGTTTTGGGGTTTTGCTCTTTTGTGGTGTTTCGGCTCAATGGGAGGCCTGCAGGGAGGCGGCGGCAAGGCGAGGCAGCGGCTGCTGTCCAGATTCGGATTCGGAGGGTGGCAGCGGCGGTGGGTGCGGCTCCCTCCCCGTGAGGTGGTGGTGGCATGCGAGTCTCCCCGGTGAGGGCAGCGGTTTTGATTGAGGCCAAGAGACCTGTCAGTGATTGTATCTCTCTCTAGGTCGGGAGATTGAAGGTTGGGGGAGTGACATTCAAGGCTAGCCCTTTGTGAGTACTATGAGGACATTCAGCAATGTTCAAGATTCTTCCCAACTGCAGGCAGTGGGGGACCGTGAGGCCACGGAGTCCGAGAGGTCAAGGAGAAAGGTCTTTCCAAACGGGTCAGGTTTTGTAAAAGAACTCATAAATAACCTAGCCAGAGTGCACGTTTCTACAACAGAGGAGGAATCAAAAGGTGCCCTGACTCACTTGTCGAGTGTAAAAATGAAATCTCATTAGTGAAATATTAACAAACGGTATTTATCAATGAAAGTAAGGCCTGGTCCTGCTATGTTCTGAGCCAAAAATAAGTCAATAATATTCAACCACTTAAAATGCACCCCTGAAGTTCCTTTGACAGCAGCAGTGGGGTACTTCCCTCCATGTGCAAGATACCCCGATACACACACACACACACACACACACTCACTCTCTCTCTCAGTGAAGGCACCCTAGCTTCACTGTTCCTGAACCTTCAATTTCAGTGCCTAGTTCCAAATAAAGTATTGAAACTAAATTCCAAAGGAAACTGAGCGATGCGCGCTAGTGTTACAACTTCCAATACATGCTGGAGGCTGGGGGCAGAGGGCTCCGCGGAGGTCAGCGGACGCCGTCCCAGTCTCTGCCACTGTGCTGCGGGCTGCAGAGAATTCTGCATCAGGACAGCAAAGACCTCCTTAAAAAATACCACCAGGAGAGGCATTTTCCTGAGGGAAAAACCAGTTCCAGGGAGAGAGAGGATAGAAGGCTTTGTGATGGCATCAAGGATTTCCATTTGGCCTTAAGAATTTTGTTCAAAATGTATTTAACCAGATTCCAAATCTATAGTTCCTTTTACTGAACAATCAAACCCTTGAGAAAAATTTTTGAGAAGGGTAGTTTCTCTGGTACTTTCTCATTGGAGAAAAGGAAACAGATTTTAAAACTGGGTTCCAGGTCCTGCTTCTCTGTAATTTGCCGGCCGCCAAATTACTTTTATCTTAAACAAAGACTATTTCAACCGATGAGCCAGGAAGTACTTCTGTCTATACAATTAAAAAAAAAAAAAAAAAAACTCTGATACCTGGTCTCTCTGGACTTTTCTTCGATCTTAATCCCAAATGAAACCAAGAAGTCAAGACCAGGATGGCAGAGCTGCCACTGACCAGACTAAGAACGTTCCAGAATGGAGCAGCTTAGGCAGAGGCTGGGGGTGGGAGGAAGACAGACGGTGCTAAATCTGGAAATCCAAACCACCAAGCGCTGGGGGGTGGCAGAGGCCCTGTCTGCATAGTGTCTGCCCAAGATCTGACTAGTGCAACACGCGCACGTGAACACACACACACACACACACACACACTTCCTCTCGTACCTTCCATGCTTCATTAAGGGCCATGTTAGGCACCCATGAGTGGACGCTACAGATTTACCTTGATTTTTGTGTTTGGGTTTAAATGAAAGAATTCTTTCAACTGGAAGCTGCAGGTGGGGCCAGCATGAGCGGAGCGTTTGGAGGGGTGGGGAGCCCGTCCTGGAAGGAGCCTGCAGAGGGGGCCCTGGGCCTCCAGTCTACATAGTGTACAAGCAAAATCCCATGCAGCTGTTACAAAACCATCTCCAGGCTTTTCTCTTCTTGCCAAGACTTGACTCCTGTTCTTAGTAGGTCTCACGATACAACTGAAAGACGGATGATCCTTTCCTGGCATCATAAGCCAAATCCAGGAGGAAGTAAGCGAAGACGAGAGAGAAGCACAAATTAACAGACCGTCCTCAAATGTGATTAACTAAGAGAAAATGCTACTTTCTACCAAGTATTGGCTAGAGAGCTCTGATTTTTTAAAACTGCACCCCACACACATGGTTTTATGGTCTCAGCAGGCTGTACAAGACGTGTTTAAGTATGGCTCTTTTCTTTTTCCATTCGTTTTGTATGAAGACTGCAATACAGGCCTTGCTTCCTTTACATTCAATACCAGTAAGATTCTACACAAAAGCTGGAAGGGACCAAAATAC
This sequence comes from Nyctereutes procyonoides, assembly GCF_905146905.1. Lineage (NCBI taxonomy): Eukaryota > Metazoa > Chordata > Mammalia > Carnivora > Canidae > Nyctereutes > Nyctereutes procyonoides. The sequence continues at coordinate 9,953,592 of NW_026575030.1, forward strand.
TGATTGTAATAAATATTTGCGGGCCTCCTTGTACTGACTGGGCAGCCGATGAGGGGGAAGGTGGGGGAAGGTCTCTGAGAGGCACCACCGATTGCTTCTAGGGCTACACGAAGAGACTCTGGCGCGCCATTAGCTGTGTGTGGACACATCAGAGGAGGAGCTACTGTTGCTGTTCGTGGTTTGGGCCCTCTTTATATATAAGTTTAGTAGCTTCATCTGCAAAGAGAAGACACAAACGCATTAGCAAGAGGAAAGCAATCAGAAAGTAGACAACAAAAACAAGCCCAGGTGACAGTAAGAAAACAGCACATCCCTTAGTTGAGAAATTCATTATATGAGCATTTTCTGAGGGCCTACTACACCTGCCAGGGCCAGGGCCATAGCGGCGGGAGGAGGTCAGAGTCTAGAGGAGACGAGTGGCACCAGGTTCTCATAAACAGAATGAAAAGTGTTACTATAAATGGGTGAGCCACAAGAGCTCCCGGGAAGGAGGTATGTGACGGGCAGAGGCACATCTTCGAGGGGCAACTGTGGCCAGTGGCTCCATGAAGCTGGTAGGGAGCAGGGTGCAGGCCCATGCTCCACAGGCATCAGGTAAAGCTGAGCAAGGCTACCAGGTCAAGCCTTCTGACCTTCACATCTTTGCTGAAGCTGCTCCTTCCGCGTGGCACACTTCTCTCCACCCCCGTTTCAGCAGCCTAAAGCCTGCCGCAGTGTGCTCATCTCGACACACGCATTCCTTTCTCTTGCCTCCTGTGGCATGGGTGGGCACCTCACTGCACCTCAGCTTACGCTGCTTCATGCTGTAGTTAGCAGTGCCCCCGTGTGCTCCTTCCAGCATGATGAGCCCTCCTTGAGGCCAACACCATGTCCCAGAATCACATCACCTTGGACAGGCACGGTGCTTCACAAGGAAAGGGGCTTTCCTTTTTTTTTTTTTTTAAACATTTATTTATTTATTTATTTATGATAGACAGAGAGGGGAGAGAGAGAGAGAGAGAGAGAGAGAGAGAGGCAGAGACACAGGAGGTGGGAGAGGCAGGCTCCATGCCGGGAGCCCGATGCGGTACTCGATCCCGGGACTCCAGGATCGCGCCCTTGGGCCAAAGGCAGGCGCTAAACCGCTGAGCCACCCAGGGATCCCCGAAAGGGGCTTTCCTATCCGAGATCTCATCTGTTTTCAGCATAAGCCCCCAGGACCCTCCAAATACATAAAAAAGTACATAACGTGGTAGGTTTTCAAATACTTCTTGAATGCTACCACGTTAGTATGTCATGTGGACAATCTACCTAATCCTATTAAGAAAAAGAAGCAAGTGTTTGTAGAAGTGGAACACCCATAAGAATCCCACATAACACACAACTTACACGATTGAGGGGATCACAACGTATTTCCTATCCACAGCTCTTTGCCTGCCTTGCTCTGAATAGGCCATGAGGCCGAGACAAATATAAGCCAGCCTGGGGGGAGGAGAGGCTGGCCTCCAGGGGCACCCAGGAAGAGAGGCTTGGTGTGGTGCACGAGAAATGGGGCCCCTCAACGACAATGGGAAGCAGAACAGCAACTGTATGGGGTTCCCAGGAGAGACTAAGTCTCCCTGACATATTACTCAAAGGTGTATGTAGAGAAAGAACTAAACCACTGTGTTGTGTGTTTTTCCACAAAGGGAGTCAGCAGTAAGCATCTGAGGCTCACTGGTTCTGCTCCACAGTCCAGGGCAGCGATCTCCTCATGTGAGTACCTGTACTGCTGCCTTGGTCTTTTTTAACTGAGTGGAGTATGGCTCAGTTTGCTTTTCCTTCCTCACTGTTTAAAATCTTAAACCTTTTATTTTATTTAAAAATTTTTATTTTTTTTATTTGGAGAGAGAGAGAGAGAGCATGTGCACGAGTGGGGAAGGGGCAGAGAGAGAGGGGGGAGAGAGTGAAAATCTCAAGCCGACTCCCTGCTGAGGAGAGAGCCAGGCCCAGCACTTGATCCTGTGACCCTGAGACCATGACCTGAGCTGACACCAAAAACTGGATGCTCAACCGACTGAGCCACAGAGGTGCCTCTGAGGGGAGTGCCATTATTTTACATGGGGATTCTAATGTTCTAAGGGTAAACCAGGTTCAAGGGAAACCCTATTCATCAGACAAAGCGTCAGCCTGAGGCATACCAGATCCGGCAGTTCTAGAACCAACTCCACCATGAACTAGTTGTGTGACTTCAGGCAAAACCCTTTTTCAGCCTCAAACTCCCCTCTGCAAAATGAAGAACAGTAAGAACACGTCCACATACCTCCAGTAGCTCCTTAATCAGAAAACAAGTCCTCTGAACACCCCTCTCCCGTTCCTCCCCGAGCTATTCCCGAAATGCCCTCTTGCAGTCTACTCCTGCCTCTCCCTCTGCAGCTCAGCCCCATGCTGCCAAGCACCACAGTTTATTTTTTACTTCCAATGAAGATGGTGAGACTCTAGTCAAAAGACAGAACTTGGGAGGATGAGTTAGGAAAACATGGCCCCACTCTAGGCTGTCTATAAGAGACTCACTTTAGGGAAGATACAATGAGGCTGAAAGTGAAAGGCTGGAAAAATACACCTCATGTGAACCATAATGGAGAGCACAGGAGTGGCTGGGTAAAATACACTTTAAATCAAAAAATTATAGGAGACCAAGAAAGTCCTTCATTATTCATAAATGGTCAATATACCAAGAAGATACAAGTACAGACATTTAAGCATATAGTATCACACCAGCAGAATATAAGAAGAAAACACCTCCTGCCTCCTCCAGGAGGCCTTTGCCTTTCTTCCTGCTCCACCGGGCCTGTGACCCAGTCCCTGGGTCAGCTACAAGCTGGTCACTCCTGGGCTGCTCTGCTGGTGGTTCCTCTGTGTCAGTCCTGTCCCCGGATGCATTTTATGCTACCCTGCGGCAGGACAAGATTTTGCTTTTCCCACATGCCTTAGTGGTATAGTGAAGAGAGCAGCTCCCTAACCCATACTTGTTGAATCAGCATTTGTAAAGAAGAAAAAAATGTTCTAGAAGCCAAGACAGTTCGATTTCTGTGAAAGGCTGGTTAAAGAGGAGTTGCTAAACACTGTTGTACTTATTTGAAGCCAAAACCACTGAAGTATCTGCTAGCAAAGTCCAGAAAATAAGTGCAAGTATAAGAAAAAGATGTTCATAGAGTTAATGACACATGCGTGTTCAGTAGCTCACAAGGAGCTTTCGTGGATTCTCATGTTTGAGCCTCATAAAGATCCTTTGAGGGAGGCAGCACATGTTCTCCTATCTTATAAATGAAATCCCTGGCATTCACTTGCTCTGTAAATTGGTATAAACTCAAATTACAGACTGTTACAAACTTAGGATGTCAGATGTAATCCCCAGAGCAACCACTAAAAAAACAGCTAAAGAATATACACAGAAGGAAATGGAAATGGCTCAGTACACAAAGAAAGCCTAAAAGAAGGCAGTAATGCAGAAAAATAAGGACAGACACAGCTCTATGGCCTATAGAAAACATATGCTCAAGTGACAGAAGTCTCTCCACCTCAGTAGTTACTTCCAATGAAGATGGTGAGACTTTAGTCAAAAGACAGAACTAGGGAGGATGGGTTAGGAAAACATGGCCCCACTCTAGGCTGTCTATAAGAGACTCACTTTAGGGAAGATACAATGAGGCTGAAAGTGAAAGGCTGGAAAAAGACACCTCATGTGAACCATAATGGAGAGCACAGGAGTAGCTGGGTAAAATAGACTTTAAATCAAAAAACTACAGAAGACCAAGAAAGTCCTTCTATATTCATAAGTGGTCAATACACCAAGAAGATACAAGTACAGACATTTAAGCATATAGTATCACACCAGCAGAATATAAGGAGAAAATGCTGACAGAATTGAAGGGAGACGGTTTTACAGTAAGAGCTGGAGACTTCAAGATTCAGTTCTTAATAATGGAGAGAGTAACCAGAAAGAAGACAAGGAAATCAAAGACTTGCATGCTACAATGAACCAACTAGATCTAACAGACACATCCAGAACATGCTACCCAGCAACAGGATACAGGTTCTTCTCAAGCACACACAGTCCATGCTCCAGAACGGGCTGTGTGTTAGGTCACAAAGATAGTCTCAACAGATTTACAAAGAGAGATCCCACACAAAGTGTCTTCTCTGACCACAACTGGACGAAGTGCGAAGTCCGTAAGACAAAGAAGACTGAAGAATTCCTGCATTTGTGGAAACCAAACAACACCCTGGTAAACAGCCGAGTTGAAGAAATCACCAGGAAAATCAAAAGACAGCTTGAAGCAAATGAAAACAAAACACAATGTACCCACACTTACAGGACGCGGTATACCTGGCCAAGGAAGGAAATGTGTAGCGCAAATGCTTAGGTTAAAACAGAAGGAAGAGCCCATAGCAATCACCTAACTTTACATCTTAAGGAACTAGATAGAGAAGAATAAATTAAACTCAGAAGGAAGGAAATAATAAGGATTAGGACGGAAATAGAGGAAACAGAAAAACAACTGAGAAAAATCAATGAAACCAAAAGTTGGTTCTTGGAAAAGAGCAACAAAATCGACACCTAAGAAGAAAGAAGACTCAATTACTAAAATCAGAAACAAATGTGGGGACATTACTAACTCTAAATAAACAAAAAAGATTGTGAGAGAACACTATGAATAAACGTCCAGCAACTAATTAGATAACCCAGATGAAATGGACATATTCCTAGAGAACATCAAACCTATCAATGCTGAGTCATGAACAGAAAATGTGAACAGACCTGGAACTAGTAAGGAGACTGAATCAGTAATCAAAAATCTTAAAATCTCATAGGTGGTGGTGGCCCTGTGGCAGACACAGAGATGCAGATCTTTGTGAAGACCAGGTCGGGCAAGACTATCATTCTCTCAAGGTTGAGCCCAGTGACACCACTAAGTATGTCAAAGCTAAAATCCAAGACAAAGGAGGGCATCTTGCCCCACCAGCCTCAGATTTTTATGGGCAAACAGCTGGAGGGTGGCTGCATTCTCTCAGACTACAATATCCAGAAAGAGGTAACCCTATACTTGGAGCTTTACCCATGGGGTGGCAACATGGAGCCTTCTCTCCCCAAGCTGGCCCAGAATACAACTGTGACAAGATGATCTGCTGCAAGCATTCTGCTCACCTGTACCCCTGCTTCACCTGCTGCAAGAAGTGTGCCACACCAACAACCTGCACCCCAAGAAGGTCAAATAAGGCCCCTCCACCGGCTCTTCCTTTGCCTGCAGGGCCATCTCTTGCCAGGACCCCGAGGCTCTGGGGCCTCACTAACGTTTCCCTTTCATTGACTGGAGCAATAAAACACAAACACAAACACAAACACAACAATAAAAACTTCTTACAAAGAAAAGCCCTAGACCAGATGGAGTCACTGATAAATCCTACCAAACATTTAGCAAACTAACCCCAATCCTTCTCAAACCTCTCCATGAAATCGAAGATTAAGGAACATTTTCAAACTCATGCTGTGAGATCAGCATTGTCCTGATACCAGAGCCAGATGAAGAACAGAAAACTAACAACAAATCAATCTTTCTTATGAACACCGATGTAAAAATTCTCAAGAAGAGCCTCGCAAACTTAATTCAACAGCGTATTATTATTTTTTAAAGATTTTATTTATTTATTCATGAGAGACACACAGAGAGAGAGAGAGAGAGAGAGAGAAAGAGAGAGAGAGAAAGAGAGAGAGAGAGAGGCAGAAGCAGGCTCCATGCAGGGAGCCCGATGCAGGACTCAATCCCGGGTGTCCAGGATCACACCCTGGGCTGAAGGCGGCTAAACCGCTAAGCCACCCGGGCTGCCTTCAACAGCATATTAAAAACAGTATACACCATGGCCAAGTGGGAACTGTTCCTGGAATTCACCGATAGCTCACCATATGAAAACCAATCGATATAATATACCACATTAACAGAATGAAGGGGAAAAAAAACCCACATGATCATTTCAACTGATATGACAAAATTCAACACCCTTTCACATAACAAAATTACTCAACAAACTAGGAATAGAAGGAAACTGCCTCAACATATCAAAATCTACATATGGAGAGCCTACAGTGAACATTATGCTCAATAGTGAAAGACTGAAAGCATTTCTTTGAAGATCAGAAACAAGAAAAGGAGGCCGATGTTGCCCACTTCTTTTCAATATAGTATTAGAAGTTCCAGCCAGAGCAATTAGACGAGAAAAAAATAAAAGGTCTCCACACTAGAAAGAAGTAAAACTGTCTCTATTCATAGATGATGAAAGATCTTATATGTAGAAAATCTTAATGATTCCTCCAAAAAACCGTGCTAAGACTGATAGATTCAGTGAAGTAATAAGATAGAAAATCATCAGTTAATGGAGAAAGGGTAGTCTTTTCAAAATGGTGCCATAGAAACTGGATGTCCATATGCAGAGAAATGAGATTAGAAGCATTACCTAATGCCATACAAAAATTAACTCAAAATAGACCAGAGACCTGCATGTAGAAGTTAAATTATAAAACTCATAGAGAAAACATAGGGCAAAAGCTTCACAACACTGGATGTGGCACTGATCTTGGATATGGCACCAAGATCACTGGCAACAAAAACAACAGAGCAACTGGACTTCATAATTAAAAAATTTTACGAATCAAAAGACAAGGATTAGTATCCAAAATGTACAGAGAACTTCTAAAACTCAACAATTAAAAAAAAATTCAAAAATGGACAAAGGACTTGAGTAGACATTTCTCCAAAGATACATAAGTGGCCAACAAACATGGCTGCCAGCCCCTGGGAAGGCTACCATCAAAAAAAAAAAAAAGAGAAAAGAATAAATGGTCAGTGGTATGTAGAGAAACTGGAGCCCTTAGGTGCTATTCTTGGGACTGTAAAAGGGCACAGCCACCGTGGTAAAGTTAATATAGGATTCGGTAATTCTAGCCCTGCACAGATACCCAGAGAATTGAAAGTCAGGTCTCAAAGACACATTTGTACACACATATATACAGCACTACTCACAACAGCTACCAGCTGGCAAGAACTCAAGGGTCTGTTACAGAAAAATGGGTAAGCAAGCTGTTGTGTGTACATATATTGGAATATTTTTCAGGCTCAAAAAGGAACAACATTCTGGCACATACTACCACATGGATGGACCTCAAGGACTTATTCTAAGGGAAATAAGCCAGTCACAAAAAGACAAATGATTCCACTTTTATGAGGCACCAGAGTAGTCAAATTCATAGAGACTGAAATAGAATGGTGGTGGCCAGGGGCCAGGAGGAGGCAGTAGCAAGGAGCTGTGGAAGAGTGATCTGATACGCCTGGTTACACAGAGAAACAGGAATTCTTTTTGTTTCTAGTCTAGAAAACTGAGGCAGACTTACCACTATGTCTATCAGCAACCAATTTTTTGTTGTGGAGATGCATATAAGAGTCTACAAAGTTTATATTAACACACCAGAGCTATCACATCTAATGCCTGCAGGATGAATCGGGCTAGCAAAGCAGAACAGTGCGAGGGCCAGCCTCCCTAAGCCCTGTTAGTGGACTCAAGCTGTAACTGGCTCTGGGACAGGTTTGAGAAAACACCTGTATCTTCTCAGTGCATGATTAGAGTGGTCAACAAGGTGACGGGACAGCTGCCTTACACAGGAAAGTGAAAACTTCCAGACAAAACTGGGGTCTGATATTATTTGGGGATGAGTTTTAAAAATCAAATTCTCTTTGTGAATACTGTCTTCTAGTCCCTCACGGCTGGTATTTTTCAGATCATGGCTAGGGTAGGGATCAGTGAGGAGCCTTTTTATAGGAGGAAAAGAAAGGAGAAAGAAAGAAATGGAATCAAGGAAGCTCCCAGATCATTTATGCGCACCTGCCTCACTCACACCTTCTGACCTAGCTGCATATTTCTGCCTGCAGGAAGAGTCAAGTGTCTCCTTCTGGGTCAGCAGTTCTCCAGCAGGGGTGGTGATTCTGTCCCCACCAGGTCATGTGGCCACATGGAGACTTTATGAGGACTACCATAACTGCCGGCTAGGGTGCTACGGGAATCTGCAGCTGGCAGGCAGGAGTGCTGCTCATCTTCCTGCAACGCCCAGGGCAGCCCCAATAACAAAGTGGCCCGAGATGTCAGTAGTGCTGAGGGGTAAGTCCTGTTTGGAAAGAGGCAGGCAAGCTGTCTGTGCCAGAACTCCGGGGAAGCAAGGCTCTGGCTGTGATGCTCACCAGCTAAGCAAAAGAAACAGCTCTGTTTGGAATGAACTCCATGTTGACATACTTTCCTCCCCTGCAGTCCCTGGAGCAGCCTTGCCACAAGGCCGGAGGCTGAGGCCGGCAAGGCCCAGGAGTCAAGCTGCTACTCCTGCCCTTGCCTCTCCTGCCAGAGTTCGGGGTACCATCTGCTCTCACCTGGCAGGCTCTTCAGATTTTCAGTTTATTTTTAAACCAATAAGCACTCTAGACATTCTCAGCTGCAATGAGCCAAAAGGTCTTGTGTTCCACATCCTGCCCCTGATTGTAGAAAACTCTGAAAGAACATGAGAGGCAACAGAGTGAGGGAAGAGCCTGGTTGCTGGAGCAAGAGCTCTGTGTGCCCTTGGGCAATTAAATGCAGGATAACTGTCCTCGTCCCACAGAGATGTTGTCGTGAATGAATGCACCAACACATGCGAAGTGCAGACAACAGTATCCAGACACTTAGCAAGCACAGGGCGAGAGCCTGCTGTCATGACTGTTGACGCCCACAAGGGACCCAGGATGTCTGGTGGCCAGAGCTGCAAACAAGCAGGTTCATGACGGCTGGCAGAGCCCAGGTGTGCTCTCGGCCCATGTAACACTATACATACCTTGCTCCCTGTGAGCTGGGCAAGGTGAGGTTTCAGCTCTTCTCCAATTACGGAATAAATTGCCACTAAGCAAAACACGCTGGCCTTACGCACACTACTTTCGGTGTTGTCATAACCCTACAAAGTCAGAGGGGACACAGAAAGGAAATGAGATCAAAGATCCGCTTGACAGGCAATGTCTCATCAACATTTCCACAAATACCCTCATAGTTCAACCTTGGACTCGTTGTTGCTAATATAATAACCACGACATACATGAGATTTGCCATGGAACCCAGAGAGAGCTCTCGCCCCACAGAGGTCAAAACTTAATAGAGTCGAGAGTGAGCTGGTTCCTGGGGTTGGAAGCAGAGGCTGACAAGTGGCACCGTGGTCTCCTGGTGCTGCTTAACATGAGCTGCCACAGCAGCACCACCCAAAACCCATGCCAGAGAGAGAATGGGAAAGGAAAGCAAGGAGGAAACATAGCTTGCTTCTTTCACATTTCTCCCAATGGGTAATATAAATCTTTTTTTCCCCCTAAATTTCATTTATTTTTTTGAAAGAGAGAGAGCACAAGCAGGGTAGGGAGGAGTGGAGGGAGAGGGAGAAGCAGGCTCCCTGCTGAGCAGGGGTCCAGCCCCGACCAAGGGGCTCGATCCCAGGACCTGAGATCATGACCTGAGCTGAAGGCAGACACTTAACGGACTGAGCCACCCAGGCCCCTTCTCCACCTCCTGGCTAAAGCAAATCTTGTGTGAAAATCCCTTTTAAGAAATAAGAACTGCATCCCTCGCTCAGGTGGGCAGAACCTCTGTGCCACCCAAAGATGGCTGGGGACGTCCATCCTCTACAACTGGGCCTCGATCTACTGTCAGCCTGGCCTCTGACTCACACTCAAATGGGGACTACCTGCTGTTCTCCAAGCAGGCCTGAGGAATTTTCTGTCTATATGTAAATTCCCAACTCGAGTGTTCAGCAAGCAACAGCATTTATTAAATCATGAAGCTGATTTCTCTCTACCTTCTGCATTGAAACCGCACTCTCCCTCCAGGGTCTGACTCTAAACCAGCTCTTCAAAAAATAAATAAATAAACAAACAAACAAACCAGCTCTTCTGTGAGCCCTTCTCTCTCTGCCACCCCAGCCCAGACATCACCCCTCGCGCCTGATCTCAGAAACCTCCACATGAACCTACAGTAACCCGGCACCTGGTACCACCTTCTAGAGCCACCTGCATAGCTGTACTGTGTCCCACGCATGCTCAAACACCCTCGGGGTGGTGCTGCAGCACTGCAGAACATCTTTTCTCTTCCAGAGTCTAACTCAATGCCTCACACTTAGAAGGCTTTCGGTAAGTGTTTGCTAGATAGGAGAGTAAGGACCATTATCTGATCCATGGCCCACGTTGCCCAGGGCTGCGGCCCACGGATGTACAGTAGGGTTTTGCTAAAGAAATGAACAACAACAAAAATAACCAAAATATATTTATAGTAAAACAACTCCTAGAGCCACAGTTCTAATCTGCCAGGAAGATCTTTCAGCTACATTCAGGGGAGGGTGCATTAGAAAACAAGAGACGTGCAAGGTGTCCAAGCCACACAGCTGCACGGCCTCTAAAGCACAGGTCAGCGCCTGCCTTTTCCTCCCTGCCCCTTGAGTGAAGGAGGAGCACACAGCCCCCATGTCCCTGGGGGGCTGGGGGGCAGTGCCTGCTCCGGACCTCACAGCCCTGAGCAGACAGGAGCCGGCCAGCCACCAGGAGGGCCCACCTGTAGCAAGCCCGGGATGATGTCGGCAAGGAGCTGTAGCAAGGACTCCTTGGCGATCCTCTCAACGACTTTGGTCTGCATCTTGATGGCAGCGAGGTTGATGGGGTAGTCGGCGGTCTGGATGATGGGGCAGAGGACTTTGATGCACTGCTCTGGGTGGATGGAGCTGGCCAGTGTGGATGCCGCCTCTTCGGCAGCTCTCACCACCTGAAACATCAGGTCCCCCACATGAGTGAGCTCCCAAAGACCAAATTACACCATTGCCTAACTTTGGGAAGCCAAGCGACAGATTTCACCTGGTGCCTCGTGCTAACGTGGTACAAGATATAGGGGGTGGGGGGCATGCAAAGGCAGGCATGGGGATCCTGCTAGAAACCCTGGAGAGGTGGTTCTCCAACTGTCCCCCACCCCCACCCCACTGCCCTCCCTGGCAGCAGCATTCCTGAGAACATGCCAGAAATGCAAATTCTCTGGCCCCAACCAGGACTGGATGAATCAGAAACTGGGGGAGGGGTCAGGTGGGTGGTTAAATTTTTTTTTTAATTAACTTATTTTAGAGAGATAGAGCCCACAAACATGGGGAGGGGCAAAGGGAGGGAGGGAGGGGGAGAGGGAGAGAGGGAGTGGGGGAGAGGGGGAGGGGGGGAGGGGGAGAGAGAGAGAGAGAGAGAGAGAGAGAGAGAGAGAGAGAGAGAGAGAGAAAGAGAGATCGAGAGAGAATCTCAAGCAGATTCCCTGCTGAGCGCTGAGCTGGGCTCAATTGATGCAGGAGGGCTCAATCCCATGAGCCTGAGATCGTGATCTGAGTCAAAACCAAGAGTTGGACGCCTGGCGCCCCCCAGCAATAAGCACTTGGGAGTCTCCCATACGGAAAAATTTGAGAGTCTCTGCCCTTTCTCTACAAGATTAGGGCCTAAAAATATAGACGCTTTCCAACAGTCCACAGGACAAACACAATTAAAACAATTCAAGAGAAACCTGGAAGAAAAATCGGAATGGCTTCAATATTTAGGATTCTGTGGAGGTGCCTAAATGTAAAGGAGTTGGGGAAGCACCGAAAGAACTCTCTGGGTTTTCCTGAGGAGATTCTTAAGGAAACTTGTTTTTCCAGGAATCTGTGCCTGTACCACATTGCCTTGCACTTTGAAAGAAGTGGGTGAAATGGAGACTTGGCCAAAGGAGCGGCCTCTGACCTCTGAAGAGATCATGATGCACTAGCATACAGTAAGCACTTGTACTGGAGGCCACCAGAAGGGCCACATGAACTCCCTGTAATAAAGACAGAAGCTAAATGCAAAACCCAGCAAGAACAAAGACTGCAGGCTCTGAGCTCAGAGAGCTGGTACCTGATCCCAGCCAAGCCACTCCCCAGTACTAAACCTCAACTCCCCATCTGTAAAATGGGGATACTTGACAAATATCATTTAATACATAGTATCAAAATGTACTAGGTTTTCAGAAGAGGAAGTCACTTCTGTTAATGGCACAGAGATACATATATATATGGTAAACAAAACACCAAGCTGCAAACGTGTGCATTTCCTTATGAAATGTAATGAAAATCTAGTACTTTTGTCCTACTGCTGGCCCTGGACTGGTCATTCCACCCAGATTCTTCTCTGCTTTGTGTTCTATTTGAAACAAGTCAGCTGTCCTTAATTCAGCAAGATCAAGGTTTTCAGCTCAATACTTTAATCACCCCAGTGTTCTTGTGATTGAAGCCAAGACTGACCAACACGAAACAGCAGACTGACCATCTGGAAGGCATCTTCTACACCTGGGCAAGAGTGTGCTAAGACGCCGGTGCCTACAAGCCATGGAGGAGAGGACACACGCTCTGTGTGAGGTCACTATAGGGCCCTGACTGAGGCACTGCCCCCCAGAGCCCCAGCATCTCTCTCTAGGAGGGGCAGGGGCAGATCTCAGGGCGCCACACTCATGGCTTTGGTAAGAGACACAGATCAGCCTTGTGTTCAGCTGGGGCTATGCTGCCTTCTGAACAGGACTCGCTTCCTGGAGTGTGCCTCATCGTTCTGTGCATCTGCTCTGCTCTCAGAACAGTAAAGGGAAATCCAGGTTCTGACACAATCCTCTTCCAACAAAAGGGGGTTGAATTCATCTCATTTAAAAGTAGCTATATTTAACAAGCCAACAAAAAGAGATAAAATGGAATCCTCACAATGGAGCAGTAGATAACTTGGATTGACATATATTTTCCTTGTATTTATTATGGTGGTGAGAAATCTCACAGAGGAAGACATAGACATGGCCAACAAGCACATGAGAAAATGTTCCGCATCACTGGCCATCATGGAAATACAAATCAAAACCACAATGAGATACCACCTCACACCAGTGAGAATGGGGAAAATTAACAAGGCAGGAAACCACAAATGTTGGAGAGGATGCGGAGAAAAGGGAACCCTCTTACACTGTTGGTGGGAATGTGAACTGGTGCAGCCACTCTGGAAAACTGTGTGGAGGTTCCTCAAAGAGTTAAAAATAGACCTGCCCTACGACCCAGCAATTGCACTGTTGGGGATTTACCCCAAAGATTCAGATGCAATGAAACGCCGGGACACCTGCACCCCGATGTTTCTAGCAGCAATGTCCACAGTAGCCAAACTGTGGAAGGAGCCTTGGTGTCCATCGAAAGATGAATGGATAAAGAAGATGTGGTTTATGTATACAACGGAATATTACTCAGCCATTAGAAACGACAAATACCCACCATTTGCTTCAACGTGGATGGAACTGGAGGGTATTATGCTGAGTGAAATAAGTCAATTGGAGAAGGACAAACAGTATATGATCTCATTCATTTGGGGAATATAAAACATAGTGCAAGGGAATAAAGGCGAAAGGAGAAAAAATAAGTGGGAAATAACAGAAAGGGAGACAGAACATGGAAGACTCTAACTCTGGGAAACGAACTAGAGGTGGTGGAAGCGGAGGAAGGTGGGGTTGGGGGTGACTGGGTGGCAGGCACTGAGGTGGGCACTTGACGGGATGAGCACTGGGTGTTATTCTGTACATTGGCAAATTGAACACCAATAAAAAATAAGTTTATTAAAAAATATTTAAAAAAATAAAAATAGGTATATTTAAGACTGATTATGCTGCATCAACAGTGGAGCTCATGTCCCAATACCCGGCATTTACCACTATGAAAAACCTGGAAGGAAATGCATGAAATGTCCGCTCACTATCTCAGGGTGGTAAGATTATAGGGAATTTTATTTTCTTCTTTGTATTTTTTATATTGAAAAATGGCAATGAGCATCATAGTAACATTCATAGCAAGGAGAATGTGTTTGCAAAAATCTACTTCAGGTGTCTTTTTGAGATCAGTAAAAGTTAACAGTTCACAGGGGAGCGGGGAGGATGGGGTGCTGCATTCTAAGACCAGGCAGCCTTTGTCTTCCGGAAGTGATTCTGAGCTCTGGCATGGAGTCACACTCCCTGGGTGTTAGCGGAGCCTGGTGACTCTATACGGGATATCGTTATGATCTTTATAATAACTATTCCTATTTCTGTTTATCTCCTGTTTCTGTAAGCTCTCTTCTGCTCAACTAGAAAAATCACTGTGGCTAACCATGTGCCCTCCTTAACCAGCAGAAAGATCTTTTTCCTCAACTCCTAGAATTTTTTCTCTATTCTTGGTACCAAATGTATGATGCTTTGCATTCTTGCCAACATTTTTATGTGTCCCCTTCTTCCCAAACAGGCTGCAAAGACCTAGCAGACAGGGGCTGGGGCATGTCCTTTGTACCCCAAAGTACACAGTAGTAAGTAGTAAATGTACACACAAAGTACATTTATCAGGTGTTCAACACTTATCGATGACTGAATTGCACTGTGTCTGTCGATATGTTCCTATTCAAAGAAGCCCCACCTTCTCGAGTTCTCGAAGTGTTCTTTCTTGTTAAAGCCCTTTTGAACATTCCCTGGGAGGGGCTGCTATCTCCTTAAGGCACTGACCAAAGTCTAGGGTCTCATTCCAAAAGCTCACACTCCCATCACCTGGCCAGCATGCTCATGGACACAACACATACACTGTGGGGGCAAAGACTGGGATTATGTATTAATCCTTTCAGGAGTCAAAACAGGGACAACGAACAGCACATTCAAGGGTGAATACTGTGTACATGTGAGAAGACAACTGTCAAGAACATCCATGATTTACCTGTGTTTATTATATATGTGAAAGGTCAGGCTTGGGTAAAAGAATCTTATTCTCAATAAGCCCATAACAGCGATTCTTCTTTTTTTTTGTGTGTGATTTTTCTTTCTTACGACAATTCCTCCTGCCTTCTATCTTGTGCTCTGTGTGTCAGGGACCAAGCTCAGACCTCAGGCCACAAAAATGAGGATGACGGTGGGCCCTGGGGTCCCCGCCTCAAGGTGCTGGGCAGGGTGGGCCAGTCTGTGCAGAGGGGCAGCATGAGGTTACAAAGCCCCAGGGGGCTGTGGACCAGGCCACAAAAGCAAACAGGGACCGGAGGGTGGGGAGCAGCAGCTCTCTACCTGTAGAGCATCCTGCAGTTGGCCAGTAGATGAAAGGAACTTGGTGAGGGACGTGACGCAGAACGAATGTCTGGGGAAGGCTTCCTGGGTGTTCTGCAGGGATGCCTTCTGGTTCAAGGGCCCTTGGTCATGCAGAGCCAGCCCACCATGCCTCTGCCTCCTTCGCAGTAGGCAAGTGGTCTGGGTTAGCCAGGCAGTGAGCTCAGCCTCCCCAGGTACCTCAATACAAGCAAGCAGACTGCCCTGTCAGCAGGCATGCACTCAGTCACACTGAGTTCATCGCCCTCCACTTTACATATATAGGACAATGAGACGATTTAAAGACAGCCCACTGTGATTTTATTCTTGCCAACTCAATCTCCTGGCAAGGCACAGCTTTTTCCACACAGGTGGCCCTGGTGTGCACACATGACCTTTAACCTTTCAGCCCAAGAAGGGCAGCCCCAGAGTTGCATGGGCACATTCTCAGTCTCTGAGCGCCGTGTGGCAGACAAACCTGAGTTCATTCCTCTGGCAAGATGCTCAATCGGTCTGAGCCTCAATTTTTAAAAAATTCTAAAATGGGGATTTAAAAAATGACAACTTTGACTGAATACTGGAGTAAGAGAGACAACCTACCACTGCCTGCAGCTAAGGGGCCCCCAGGGGCAGAGTGGAGGATCCAGGGGCTCTGGGGCCACCAAGAGAGCTGAGCTCTGACCAGAGGACCCCTCCGACCTGGCCTAGCACCCACATCAAGTAGGTGGGACATTGCCAAGACTCTAAAAAGCTAACCCAAAACAAGGCCCAAGTCTGTCAAGACGGCATGCAAGGCCAGCAAGGCTTGGCTCCTGCCTGCCCATTTAGTGGGGTTTATGCCCTCCCTGTGCCCTGGTCAAGCTGAGGGCTCACCCTGCACATGCCCTGCAGGCCACTTTTCAGAGCCGTGGACTAGCCCTCTCCACTCCTCCTCACTGTTGCTCACTTGTGCTGTTCACCTGGCTGGCCCAGGTCACCCTTCAGGACTCATTGGCTGTAGTATGGCTCTGGGAAGCCTCGAGTGCACACCTTCATCACTGCACTCAAACACCCGGCTGGAGCGGTCTCTCCCAGTAAACTCTAAGTCCCCTGAAGGCGAGATCTTATCTCAGTCATACTTTCACCCTCTGCGCCCAGTGTCATGTCCAATACACACGAGGTGCTCAGTGAATGTTTGTCAAACGAATTCCCCCACAGTGTATGTATTTTTAAAAATGCTCATGACTGGCAAAGTCACCTCTGGGGCATGCCTCACTGATTTGCATTTACATGTTCCAACCGAAACGAGGAGGAAGCAAGATATCTATAAATGACCAACTTGAGCCTTGGGCAAAATCAACTGTGGAAGGCCTAGAGGGTTCCATTCCAGGTGTCACGCCTGAAAGGCAACAGCTCTGTCCTTTGGAAAAGAGACTCTGGTTCAGGTTCACTTTTTCTAGTAATCAACTGTTTGAAGAGGGGGCAGTGTATTTCTCAGAAGACTTCCACCATGCCACGAATTACCTTAAGATAAAGTGCTTCTCGGGATCCCTGGGTGGCACAGCGGTTTGGCGCCTGCCTTTGGCTCAGGGCGCGATCCTGGAGACCCGGGATCGAATCCCATATCGGGTTCCCGGTGCATGGAGCCTGCTTCTCCCTTTGCCTATGTCTCTGCCTCTCTCTCTCTCTCTCTCTCTCTGTGACTATCATAAATAAATAAAAATTAAAAAAAAAAAAAAGATAAAGTGCTTCTCTTCCTCCTCAGCACACGCACATCCCTCTGGTTGCTCTATGTCCATGGTGTACTAGGCACGTGGCTGAGTTCTGCACTGCTAAGCAGACAGTGGAAGCAGCGGGGGGGAGGGGGAGGGTGTCCATCTCTTTTCTAAGCTGTTCTCACAGGGAGACCATGCTCTGAAACCCATGCCCTTCTGCTGTGTGAAACCACTGTTTGTAAGTACCCTAACATACTGCTCAGGAAGTGTGGTACTGAGTGAGGAAACTTGTATCTTAATTTTCAAACGTGGGGAAAAAATAGCAGGGTCAGGAAACGCTGGGTGACTACACAGAGAGAGCCAAGGCAAAAAACACTGATGCACAGGAATCCATGCTGAAGATCCTGCTGGGAGCCGGGCAGCAGCTCAGTGGGTGCAAAGACAGGCTTGGAAACAGCCTGGGATTCAAGGGTCACAGTGCCACTTAACAGTCCTGGTGGGACCAACTCAATATGCCCCCCACCCCCCAACCTTCCCGGTGAGAACTCCATCTCATCGTTAAGGTGTCCTTCTCCTCCCCTCCTGCCTCTCCGTGCTCTCTAGTCATTCAGCTGAAAGGGAGCTACCTACAGTCAGATGCTAGGCCCAGACTTTCACATCTGCTGGGCTGAAACCCAAACCCAAGGCGAACTTCCTCTTATAAAACTCCACCAATTCCCCATGTCACCCACATGAAGCATTTAATCGAATGTACCTAATATAAAAAGGTTTACAAAAAAATATCTGAAAATAAAAATCCAGAAGGTGTACTTCAAGATGGTAGGTTTGAGGCCTTCTCTCTTCCTGAGGTTACAGAAAGTTTCCCAGGACAGATATCATTTTTGGCAAGCTGCCTCAATCATGGTGAACTTTAGGTTTTGCCTCTGTGTTCTATGTAACATAAGAAGCAAAGATTATAAATGTAAGCAAACAGACAGCAAAAGTAAACATGGGCACCAGAAAGAAAAAAAAAAGGAGAACAATACTGTTTAGTAGACAAGGTGGCCAGAAGTGGTAAGGATTTTAAAAAGGGGGATGGGGCATATTTATGACAAAGCAGCATCAAGCAGGTTATAATCCACCTTGAAGTGATCAAAACTGTTCCAAGTCTGATTTTGCTACAGTCTGGTTAGGAACATAAGGATTCTTTCTTTTCAAAGTTAATGAAATAATAGTAGCTAGCTAGAAAAAGCATAATCTCCTCAACTAACTTTTAAAAAAAATGAGATCATTACTCAGAATATTAATAAATGTTTGCTTAAAGATAAGGTTTCTTCTAGAGCACAGAACCTGTCAAAAATTTGGATTGTGTGTTTTAAGTTCGCAACGTTTGATTTGGCTCTGTCACAGACATGCCATAAAAACTGGTTCAATTAAAAAAGAAATTTTTTAATGCATTAAAAAAAAAAAAAAGAAAAAACAACAAGCAAATGTTCCTAAACAATGACAATCAAAGAAGTCTTCCGGGTGGGGCATACATAGTTTCGTGCTGTAATCCTGTGGAAGCTAAGAAAAAGCATGATGCCACCTTCTGGGGAAAAGCTGGAAAGACCTTTTACAAATGGGATCCGCACAGTTTTGGGATCCACCAGGATCCTGGTGGGAGTCGGCCACAGGTGAGGGATTGGCACTGCTATATAAATGCCAGGGTTACGGTAGAGTGCCAGCATGGGCCGGGACCTGCCTGTGAGTCCTCACTTAGCTAGGCTCAGTACCATAACAGAGGGAGGAAAGAAAAAAAAGCTCCAGGTTCAACATCCATAGGCCTGAGTTTTGGACCTGGTTCTATCATCAGCTAGTGAGACAGTCTGGGGAGAAATTTCTTCTACCTTCCAAGCCTCAGGTTCCCTCATCAGAAACATTAGGGGAAGAATGTAAATCAAGAATTTTCTTATCTTGGGTTATATATAGTCTTATTTTCCACCCCTACTTGACACGTGCTGTCCCTTGAAAAAAAAAACACACACGAAAAATTTCAGGAGGCCAAGTCTGAATGAAATGATGTCTAGCAAGAGTACCATCAGGTCCCTGCCTGGAAAGCAGACTCAGAGCAACACACACTCTCTCAAATGCATTAAGGCAGTTAAGGGGGAGACTCCTGTCCTACCCCAAGGGGCAGAATTAGGACCAAGAGGAGAAAGTGCTGAGGAGTCAGAAGGGTTGAGAGCCTAGGAGGGTACCACAGATACAGGACTGGCCAGTCTCTCAGGAGGGATGAAAGAGACCACCTAAATCTCAGATGGGAAGCTGGGCAGCACACAGAAGCCTCCTCCACTGCATCTCCAATGTCCATCTCTCAAATCTCATGGTGTTTTCCTGCCTGAAGGGGACAAGTGACAGCTACTCTAGCGTAGACCTGGATAGATTTGGTCATGCAGCAGCCCCAAAACTAAAGCTGTGCTTCCCATTGGGTTGTTTGCTCACCCAAATTTATTTTATTTTAAAAAAGATTTTATTTATTTATTCATGAGATACACACATAGAGGCAGAGACGCAGGAAGAGGGAGAAGCAGGCTCCATGCAGGGGGCCCAACGTGGGACTCAATCTCGGGTCTCTGGGATCACCCCCTGAGCCAAAGGTAGATGCTCAACTACCGAGTCACCCAGGAGTCCCACTCATTCAAATTTAAATAGCCTTCTTAGACGTATTTAGGAAAGTACAGTTGTATCTACTTTGTGTATAATGTAAAAAGCTTGCCAACAATTCTGTCAGCATCTGCCTACTTTCTTCAGTGGAAAGAGAGAAAGGATAGTCCCTTCAGTTTTTAGCAATGAGCCCTGCAGGGCAGCATGCATCCCTGCTACCCTGGTTGACCCAGTGTACGTGTGTTCTAGAGACCTAAACGCACCTGGGGCTTGCCCACAGTCACGTACCCAGTAAAAGGCAGAAGGAGGATGAGAACCCAGGACTTCAAAGTCTCAACTCAACACTCTGATGTTGAACAATGGCCCTCTTGCCTGTTTCTGAGTAGGCGGACTTTCCTGAAGCTACAGGAGCTAAAGGGCAGGAGTCACATCCGGCTCCTAGGAGGGCCAGTCCACCAGAGGGGAGCAGCTGCTCCCTCACCCTGAATAACACGGCAACGGCAGCTGGCGCTGCCATTCAGAACCAGACCCTCTGCTTGGCACCTCACAACAACCCTTCGAGGTAGAACACAGTATCTCTGCTTGACGTTCAGAACACGACGGCAGTCTGGGTCTCAGGGAGTCAACCCAGGCATGTCTTTGAAGCCCATGCTCCTTCCTCCTGGCTGTGCTGCCCAGCTCACTGTTAGAATCCTCTCCCTAACTACTCCTTGCAGCCATCTCGGGTTCTAACTACCTCAGGCAGTTTTCCTGGACTCTTTCAGCCCACTTCAAACTCCTAGGGCTTCTCACTCTGAACCATGTTTGCTTTAACCTCAACTAAACCATGAGCTCCTTGAAGACTGGAGCCCTGCCCCCTGCCCCCCACCTCCTGCCTCCAATAATAAAACATTTACCAGAGTTTGTGCTATTAGTGTCAGACTGTTGGCTTGGCAACTATTAACCTTTCCATGATTATATAGGTTTCTGGTTTTGCCTTTCCGTTAAAAAGCAAAAACTTGCAAAGGAAATAGGGTTTCTAGCCACATCCTGAGACTGAGTCAGGGAAAAGGTGCATATTTAGAACCTAGAAGGGTTAAGATTTGTTACTCAATAGCAACTTTTAGTACTTTGAGGCTGGATGAGACCCAGATAATCATCTAATCCACGCCCTGCGCTAACAGATAAGAGAAACCAAGGTCTGGAGAGGTGAAGTAATTTCTCCAGGTCCACATAATGCATTGTTCTGCAGAGCCAACTGATACACGGCTGCTGCCCCCAGAGAGGCTTCTAAGGACCATTCCAGAGTGTAGAGGATCTGGTTAAGTCGTGGTCAGATAGTGACTTTAATTGGTAGAATCTGAAAGAGAATTATCAGCTCGCTAAAATAAAATGTCTTCCCTCTGACACACTACTGCTCTTCTCTAGCCATATCTGTCAAAAGGACTACATGAGACCCACCACACCAGCAGGGTAAAGCGGAAGCAAGAACTCTAGTTCCTCAAATGTTTTATTTTAAAAATTCCTTGAAATCCTAAAACATACAATTAACTAGAAATGATTTAAAAAGAGAACCCTAAAAGACAAAACATTGTTTTATATTTTATCTAATAATCCAACTTCCCCAAGGAAATCAAAACACCCGAGGCTGGGCTGTGATGCCCGGCACACCCAAGTCTTTGTGCATGGCAGGAAATGTTTGGTGACCCAGTGCAGGACATATTGTGATGCTAATATTTTCTTCTTTAATTGATAAATATAGCCCAATATTCACTAATGTGGACAAGTTCAAGAAAAACTAAGCCTAGAGATCAAAAAGTTTCAATTAGAGAATATCTTCAAGATGTAGAGTTGGTGCTTCTTTCCAGTTTAAATAAATATTTACCAAGCACTTTCAAATCTGGGACTCTATGTAAGACATAATTCCTGGGAACAATAGCTGTTCTTACATCACATGTGTATAAAATGATTCATAATTAGTGTGCCAATTGTTTACCCAGAAAGAGGTGCTTCAGAAGAAGATAAGGATGTCTAAAACCAGTTTCATGTGGTGATACTCATGCGGCATCCGACACTTTCCAAACCGTCATGCCTTTGGGTCTTATGACAGTCATGTTTTACAGGGTCATATACAGGTGATGAGACCCAACAACGCAGCTAGACAGGACACAAGCTGGTCTAAACACCAGGTTTCCTGCCTCAGGAGTCACACCCCATGCTGACCCCAGAAGCGATTCATACCATCAATTCTCTTATCAAATCCCTCTTCATCGATGAAGGAGATATTCAGCACCAGCCTGAATAGACTGCAAATTCTAAGATGAAAAGAGTTAAAATCAATGAAGTTTTTTTTTTTGAAGTTTTCTTTCAAAACAGAAAATGAGCTTCAGATTTCTGAAAAGTCCCTACCAATACTGAGCACTTTAAGATGTTTGCCATGAGCTAACCCTACTGAAAAACCAGTGACTTTGTTAATGAGTCACTGAAACTCAGTAGCAAAATTTATTTACTAAAAAGATAAAAAACAAGGAGATAATGAAGGAGATGTACTTATTCAAGTAAGGAACAGGAAAACGTGTCTAAGCTGACTCACGCCAACTTCCTAAATAGAAACTCTAAAGTGGTGTCTAAAGCCCCCATGGTTCTTTACTGGGTCTGCACAGCTGAAGATGGGTGAGGTCTGAGTGAGGCCTAGCACGGTATATTTTCAACATGTAACAGAAATGTTTTGCATGGTCTGTTCCTCTTAAAAGATCCTGAGAAACCAGACTTTTGCTCAAAGGATGGGAATACAAGCCATCTTATCGTTAGCCCTGCCCTGCTCATCTTCCTTAAGAACTTTTCTCACTGCTGCAGTCCCGGAACCATTGTAAGGTGCCTCGTGGCATGGCCGCCACCAATGCGGGCGCGGGAGGTCATCTGGTGCTGAGGTCTCAGAGTGGTTTGTGTCAGCCTGCTGAGTCTCATGTCCTTCATGTCCTGCGAAAACCTGGGTTCTGTCTGTGAATACAAAACCCACTAGCTTCCTCTGAGATGGAAGTTCCAGGAGCGCTCCAAAGAATGAACATACTTGGGAA
Organism: Nyctereutes procyonoides; assembly: GCF_905146905.1. Classification (NCBI taxonomy): domain Eukaryota; kingdom Metazoa; phylum Chordata; class Mammalia; order Carnivora; family Canidae; genus Nyctereutes; species Nyctereutes procyonoides. The sequence continues at coordinate 9,976,129 of NW_026575030.1, forward strand.
ATACTAATTAGCTGGGAGGGCAGACTCCGCCTCTGTAGGACCAGTACTGGTCACCGGGAGCTTCTGGCCAAGGGACAGAATGAGGCTTCACAAGGAGAACGCCAAGGGCACCAAGTCAAGGTGAGCGTGAAGGTACGCAAAGCAGGGGAGGCCTGCCAGCACAGGCACTCCTTTATTTGGAACACAGTGTTTTCCCTACCTGCTTTATCAGGCAATCAGTGACAGCAGCGTGGAGACCCGGGTTACTCCAATTCCACGACAAGTGAACACTGCTACGTTTACTTTAAGCAACAGGCACGTCCCTTAGGCAACTGAAAGGACTTCACACATAAGAACTTTCTCTCTGAAATTTCTCATTTTACAGGAAGGAAAAAAACCCTAAAACGAGATCCCTCAAGAAAACGGCTAAAAGCAGACAGATGATTTAATTCTGCTCACTTGTACTTCTTAGGGTCAGAGTGTCAAAGTTTCAGATCAGGATGCTGACTTTAAGCACAGGCATCTTCCAAGGGGATGGGTACTAAGTGCCACACACTTAGTCAAGGGTTTTACCTTGATGCCACATTCTACCTCTATCCTCTACTGAGGAAATAACTGATACCAGATATTTGCAAAAAAAAAAAAAAAAAAATCAACGTTACTTCTTTTTAAGATAGATTTATTTATTTACTTATTTGAGAGAGAGAGAGTGCGAGCATGAGAATGGGAGAGGCAGAGAGAAGAGGAGCCTCTCCAGCAGACTCCATGCTCAACATGGAGCCCAATGAGGGGCTCGATCTCATGACCCTGAGATCATGACCTGAACTGAAACCAAGAGTCGGATGCATAACTGACTGAGCTACCCAGGCACCCCTTACTTCATTTTTTGATCATATATTCTCATTAAGGAGAAGCTATTATGGTTAAAAAAAAAAAAAAAAAAAAAGCCAGCACAGGTCAGGCCAGGTCAGGCCCCTTAAAAGAGACACATGACCTGCTTCACATGACTGCCAATGACTGCTGTGCATCACCTGACAAACCGTGGCATTTGGGGGACCCTCTTTCCTTGCTCAGAAGTAATAGTGTTGGCTATATTAGCTCAACTGGTCCTTACATTTTTTTTTTTAAAACTCAATAGTTTTTTTTTTTTTAATTTTTTTTTTATTTATGATAGTCACACAGAGAGAGAGAGAGAGAGAGAGAGAGAGAGAGAGAGAGAGGCAGAGACACAGGCAGAGGGAGAAGCAGGCTCCATGCACCGGGAGCCCGATCCCGGGTCTCCAGGATCGCGCCCTGGGCCAAAGGCAGGCACCAAACCGCTGCGCCACCCAGGGATCCCCTGGTCCTTACATTTTTAAAATGAGTTATTGTAAAGGGAAAGTGATCTGTTCAAACATGAGTGATTTTCACTATCACACAACTAAGCCAGAATTTGGAAGCATACACTATCAGTCTGAAAACAAACCTATCACTTATGAAATTGTGCCATGCTAGGACTATCAGGCGGAGATGCCTAGACAGAGCATGAGACCCCGACTCTTGTTATGTATGCAACTGTGGGGTGAATTTCCGGATCAAATCTGTCATTGTTTGGCAGCCATGTAACCACTAAACAGAGAAAAACCATGATTTTAGGGTCCAGATTCTTTTTGTAGACCTGTAAGAACTGTTCTCACTGCAATTCCCTTAATCCATGAGTGTGTTTATGAGAGTCACGTGGGAGCTGAGGATGAACTGAACAAGTGGTTATGTCTCACTTTGGGGTCAAATCCACTCAAGTTTTCTGAAGTTCTAAGTACACAGTCCTATCTTCCACGGTGCCTTCTTTTCCGAAGGGTGTTATACTTAGGAAAGCTCCATCCACTATTCTCCATAGGTTTCTAGACACCAAGGGACTGGTGGGCCATAGGGGCCAGACAATTCAGTAAGCGAGTGGATGAGGATTTGTTGCATATCCCTTCAAGGCCAGTCGTACACATGTGGGGCATAGAAACACGTCCTTCTGGCTCTCCAGGAGGCATCTGAGGTGCCAGGACAGTTTGCTAGCATTTTTCCGGATCTCACAGGCACAATGAGAGGGGAGGAAAGGGAGGAAGACCAATGTGGTGTAGCACCTGTCATTACACACAGCCCAGGAACCCTCCCTGGCTGTTTGACTTATTTGTGATTTATTTACTTACTTTGAGAGAAAGAGAAGAACATGAGTGAGAGGGGGAGAGGGAGAGGGAGAGAATCTCAAGCAGAGTCCACACTGAGCGTGGAGCCCCACATGGTGCTGGATCCCAGGACCCTGAGATCATGACCTGAGCCGGAACCCAGAGTCAGATGCATAACTAACTGAGCTACCCAGGCGTCCCTGGCTGTCTCATTTAATTCTCACAAGAAACTATGACAGTACCAACTTCTATCTTATACACAAGCCCACTAAGGCACAGAAGCTGAAAGAATCTGTCGAAGTTGTAGAACAAGGAAGAGCTGCTCCTGGCACTTGCACATTTGTGTCTCCCAAGCCCACTGCGATCTCCCAACACCAGTCTGGTGGGTGCCAAATGCCACCAGTAAATGGCAGACATCTACAGCCCTCCTTTTGACCATGCAAGAGGAACCACTGATTTGGGAAATCTCTCAGGGACAGGGCAGTGGAACAGGTGAGTTTCTGTACATGTAGAAAGGGAGTTGGGAACCTACCAAGAGGCACCATGCCTGCAACCACACCTTGGGTCAGCCCCCATGCTAGCAGTGGGCTCTTTGCCCTGTAGCATGGTCTGGGCCAAGCTCAAAGGGAGCGACTCCCTGTCTTAGGCTGCACAGTGATCCACACTCCTCTCTTCCCACATCTTCACTGCACCCCCAGACCCATCTGCTCAGTATTCCTAGGCCAGAGGCCTGGCTCACCTCCTTATGGGAATCTTTATGGGCTTCCAGAGTCTTCATAATGGTCAGCTCGGCGTAGTTTTTAAATCTTGCTGGCTGGTTTCTCAGAATTTCCCGTAAAACTCTCAGTGCTAGTGCTCGGATGGAATGCTGGAGTGTAAGAGGAAAGGAAGACATTAGCAAGCAACACCCAGTGCTTCACTGAACTTACTAGCTGGCAGCATCCGGCAGGGCCAAGCACCCAGCCCCGAGCTTCCCTGGCACTTTGCTGGCACCTCAACACAGATCACATTGTTTACAAGGCACAGGCTGAGGTGGATACCTCCATGAGGCAGGCGCTGTGCTGATGCCGACATTCCCAGGACCCAGCACCTGAGAGGGACCTGATGAAGGTTTCTGGACTGAGCCAAGTGAGGACCAAATGAGACCAAATGAAGATGATGCATCTAAGTTCATTATCAATCTCCTGGGGAATGTCCAGATTTCCTGAGGCTTAGATATGCAAATTACCCTTTTGTAAAAGTTACAAAAAGAACAGGCAAAAAGTATGTAACCATTTCATCCATACGACCTTTAAGACCTTTAAGACTGCGGACAGAGAGAGCACTGCAGACCTGTCCTTACTCTTGACCTTCTGTGTGCTGAGATACCAAGGGAAGGGAATGTGTACACGCCTTGAGCTGTCTGAGGCCCGAGACTCACCATTTGGAGGAAAGCCACTGCAAACAGACTCCTAATCTCAATAAAAGAAAATGAGGTTTACACCAAACAGAGCCAAAAAGTACATCCTGCTTCTTCGTCACTCATCTGTACAGTTCACACACTAACACACCATCTACCTGCCCTCTACACGACATCACTTTATCACCCAACAAAGCCTGACCAAGCAGATATGCTTCGGCAGCCAATACTTTGTTGTAAGGGAAGTTAATTCAGCTTTTTTGTCACTGTACTTCTTGTGTACTCACCCCTACACCAAACCATTAACCCGAAGCATCAGAAAGAAATCAGTCATCATGACACTCCCCAACCCTCCAGCACCTGTCTTCCATCAACGTGACCCCAAGATGATCTTTACCGTGGGCTGTGTTGAGATTCCTCCAAATCCACCTGGTCCTGCCCCTGAACTCTTCACCACGCTGGTTTCATTGCTACCTCTGCCAGCTGACACAAAGCCCGGGGCAGAGATAGACTTTTACATCTAGAGTTGAATATAGACAATTCCCAACATATGTTGCTGTCTCTGTATAAGCGATGAGCACTCAGATGGGAGAAGGCAGGGCTCTGACCAGGTTAGTCCTCCTTTCAGAGTCATCTTGCACAGTGCCATGTGTGGATTACAGACCAGGCACGGCACAAATGCCTCACGGGCCACGTTTAAATGTCACGGTGCAAAGAGAGTTTTTTATTTTGAAAATAATAGAAGATATCTAACACTCGTTGCTTGACCAATGACGATGACTGGCACTGCTCATATATGCAGGGCTGAATCTACACAGAATTTCATGGACGCAGCATCCAATAGGGTCTTTTAAAAAATGAACTTCCCTCTTTCTTAGTCACACATGAAACAGAAAAAAAGCTCACTGTGAAAAACCACTCCATGCTAACAAAGTTGCAAGAAATTTGGGTTCAACAAAGTAACCTAAAGCAAGAACAGGTTTTCTCCCAGGTCCTATCTGGTTACAGAAAACACTTGCATATAGTAAGCCGGGAATGGGGCCTCTCTCTGACAAATGTTTTGATGTCAACAGTAGGCACAATACAGAAGATAAAGTCGAAGCCAAACACAAGGATAGCAGGACTCAATAACCTGTCCCATGGGAAGGGGGAATGTCAAGATGAGGAAGGGGCCGGGCCTCACATCTTTATCCCCGAGCGTCTCCAGCAGCAGGAGCAGAATGGTCTTGAAATGTTCCTCCCAGACGCCCAGGCTGTCTTCCCGGGTGATCTTGAGCAGCTCCAGCAGGGCGCCTTTCCGTTCCTCTACCCGCTCGTTGTGGTTGGACAGCTCTTTCAGGAGGTCGGCCACCAAGTCAGAATGGTCAATGGGCACTGAAGAGAGAGCAAAACAAGTCCCGTCACCAGACATGTCCCCAGGAAACACCTGGCCTTGGTGATGCCCAACTCCCCTCCATCGCTCCCTGCTCTCCGGAGGCAGCCTCTCCTCCATCACTGCTGCCATGCTCTCCACTCTGCTTGGTACCACTTCACTCTTTACACCCTCTTTACACCACCTCACCAAATATAGAAAGAGATGTGAGAACAGGTATCAAGTACCAATACCAACATTTTTACCCTTCCTTTCCATCTTTTGCCCCCCTCTTATTTCAGAAAAACAGAAGGAATCATCTAAAAGTCCTTCCCTGGGCCTTGTCAGGACATGTGTCTTCTGAGGCCAGGGACTGTGTCTCATTTGCCTCCTTGTCCCCAGCAAGCTATAACACTTCATGGCACACAGTGAATGCTAACTCTCGAGAGTTCTAATTTAGGGTTCTGATTTAATCCTCCATTCAGAATTGAAAAATAAAACAAAAGGCTTGGGAACAAAGTGCATATATATAACTTTTTAAAAAATGGCTATTAAATGAACGTGACAATCAGGTGAAAAGGAAAGAATTAAGTTCCTGATAAAAATACCATCTTACCAATGCACTTTACTCACTTGTTACTCAACAATGGACACTGGTCTTAACACAAGTGTCAGAAAACAAAATAAGACAGCAGACTAATTCTGTTCCATATCAAGTATGTTATATTTGGGTAAGTCATTTAAGCTTTCTGAACCCTTAGTTTCTTAACCTGTGAAATGGGAAGAATTCCCTCTATCCCATTAGATCTATATGTAAAACACGGAGTTGGGCAGCAAGCAGATGGAAATACAGGAGCTCAGTATATGCTAGATCCCCTGTCTCTGAACCTCAGGACAGAAGTCAGCCTAAAGCAGCTCCAGGAAGATCTGGTGAAAATGCTGGTGTGAGAAAGGAGGCTCTCAGTGGTGCTACAGGATCACATTCCCATAGTTCCCATAGGGAGAGTGCATAGCGGGGCCTCTATGAACGCGGAGCCTGAATGCTGAGCCTGTGCTGGGCTGTCTTGTGCCTTTGCTGCCAGAAAGGAGTATCTAACTACTACTCCCCTTGTGCTTCTGACCTCCACTCAGACCCTGGCTCCCTGGGGAAGCCTTCCCTCCTGGGTACAGCTGACCTGCCTTCACCACACAGTGTCACAACTCCAAGTTTAGGTCAGCTGTGTGACTCCTGTTTCATGACTGCCTCTGTGAGTGGTCTGTAAGCTTCCAGAGGGCAGACACTGTTCCTTCCATGGCTCAGCACACGGTAGGAGCTCAATAAAATAGTTGCTGAACAAGCAGCTAACCAGAACAGATCAAACAAATCATTTAGGTTTGCCCTGTCCACCCCAAGCTGCTCTGACAAGAGGAGAAAGCCTCAAAGAAAGTACTTTCAGATGGAGGGGAATCAAGTAAAAAAAAAAAAAAAGACGAACCATCTCGAAGCTGCTCCATGTCATCATCAAACACGGCCTCCTTCAGGGCTGTCTTGTCATAGGTGTTGATGGTGTCGGAGTAGGGATAGGGATTATAGTCTCGCACTCGCGGCCCCGGGAAGGCACGTGGAGGCTGGGTGTTGAGGAGGGATGTCTTGTTATCCAGAGCCGTTCTGCCTCCTTCCACCACATCGCTGCCTCCCCGACCCTCAGTGGCAGGCGAGGCAACTCCACCATCGCGGGACACCTGGAGCACAGCACGTGGTCAGTTCCTCTTTAGGACTTTTACCAAACTCTTCCTTTACATTTTCAGAAGCATCAGGAGAACCAGATCTCTCACTTGAAATCTGGCCACCAACAAAGGGACAGTTACGAGGGCTTCAATCTGCAAACACCTAATGCATAAACTACCTTAACAGGAACCGAGTATGCTTATGTTTTCATCTCTTCATTCATTAAATTACACATACAGTCTGACTGTGTACTTGGTGATGACTTTTATGAACACATTTCTCCCAGAATCTCATGTGCCAGCACTGCTGCCCATCACTTTCTTCATGAGCAGCAGGGTTTTCTCAGTGATGCCCTGATACATCACCAATGCTAGATGCTCTCCGGATTCTCACCACAAGATCTAAAAGCAGCTCAACCATTTGTGAGCTCCTTTTACATATTCCCCCAAAAGTGGTGAGCCAAATAATGCTTACTAATCTCTAGCAGTGGGGAGCTCAATATCTGAGAGGCACATCCTCCCCCGGACACCCATGACTCTTGTTTAGGCTTTGTTGGTATTTTCTGAAATTTTTTCTTCCTCATATATTCTGAGACTCGTCCTCAATGAATTCACCCCCTGGTGTCCTTTGGTCCTTGTATCATGTTTCTGACTCCCCACTCCTGAGGAGTGCTGCCTGTCTGTCTGGTTCCCTTTGCAGGGAGGTACTATAACCAAGCATGGGCTGACTGCTGGGAACAAAGCAAAGCCTTCACTTCTCCTCACCCCCCACATTGACTATGTAACAATGGTGGAGCCATATCCAGGCAGCTGGGCCACACTGGTGATTCTGGTGGCATGTTTTTCACTTGTGCTGCTGACAAGACACATCTCTTTCATCTTGTTTGTATGCATTTTTAAAAATTGTGGCAAAAAAAAAAAAAGCCAGTTTAAAATTGTGGCAAATTATATGTAAATCATTTTAATCATTTAATTCATAGGTACAAAGACGGTGACATTAAAAACAGTCATGATGTTTTGTAATATTATATGTTGGGCAAACCTGTTCATTTTCCCCAACCAAAATTTATACCCATTAAATAATAATTCCTCGCCCTTCCTGGCCCTGGTAACCTCTACGGGTATCTGTTCAAGTCCCTTCTTTCAGTTCTTTTAGACATACATCTAGTGGAACTGCTGGGATACATTAGGTATTAAGTAATGCCAAACAAGATTTTATGCTATTAAGATCTAAAAAGGATATGTAATATATGGGTAGACATGAACAAAATAAGACTTCAGGCTTTTCTCTCTATAGGAAGATGATTCATGGATGATTTAAAAATTTTCTCTTTGGAACTCTCTTCTCAAAGTAAAATAGATATTATTGTAATGAAATAAATTAGAAAAAGAGAAAGGTTTTAAAAAACTTGAGACATTTAAAAAATAAAGCTAAACTATCCTAATTCTAATCACTTTTAACCAAAAGAAAACAAAACAAAATCTTACTTTTTAAACTTGTGTATTATCCCAGTCCTTATCTTCATGCAGATTTTGCAGAGTGGGGATCACAGAGCACATACTCTCATATATTTTGCTTCCCTCGCAGTATAAAGGTCCCATATAAATATTTCCATTTGTATCCTAATAAGATTTACTCAACTATTCCCGTTTTTTAAAAAATGTTCCTGATTTTTGTCATTATAGATAATGCTGAAATAAGCTACACTGTAAATAATAACTTTCTTTCTTTTTGCTGAGTTTGTTATTTAGTATAGATTGCCAAATGTTAGATTACTGGATAAAGGATATGGAACTTAAAATGACTTAGGCTGAGGAGAGCCTGGGAGGCTCAGTCAGTTAAGTGTCTGATTCTTGGTTTTGGCTCAGGTCATGATCTCAGGGTTGTGAGATCAAGCCCCGTCTTAGGCTCCAAGCTGAGTGTGGAGCATGCTGAAGATTTCTCTCTCTCCCTCTGCCTCTGTCCCTTCACTCCCCTACCTCCCACCCCCAAGCTCTCTATATCTCTTTAAAAAAAATCACTTATGGTAAATATAATTTAATAAGCTCCAAAGCAATTATATCAAGTTCCTGCTTTTGGGAACCATCTTCCTGGTGGATCTGACATTTATCCTTACAGATGTCTGTCTTAATAGCCTGGTCACTTACCAAGCCAAAGAGACATACTAGTTCCCAAATCTTTCACACTTAATGCATTTTTATATCCACTCTAGCTTCTTTGCTAATACTTTGGTAATCAGCAGCTAAAATGCTGAGTTTCGAAACTGCTCAACAATTCAATTTCCACTTCATCATATTTAATGCAGATAGAAAATAACAATCAATGTCCAATGGAACCCTTTCACTCCACACCTGACTGGTCCCTCTCTTTGGCTATTCCTAAAAGTCTCCCTTAAGTTCTTTCACCATACTATACTATCCTGGTCTCCCACACAATAACCTGTTGCTTTTCTCCCAACTCCTTAGCGTTGATGCTTCTTTGGATTTTGTCTGTACCCTTTTTACTTGGTTGATTTTACTCACTTTTTAGTTTTCATCAAGCAACTAGTCAACGCCTCTCAAATCTCTATCCCCTACCCGGATGGCCAGCCTAAACTCCAGACTGGTATCTGCAAAGACCTCTGGAATATGTATGCTCAGATATTCCATGGGTCCTCCAAGTCACACATATTCACAACTCAATTCATCATGTTCCAAATGGACTAATAGACATTTTTTCTCTTCTTCTGGGATATTATCTCACTGAACTGCCCCAGCACTTGAGTCCTAGTCAGAGATATCTGACTCTAATATTTCAGATCATGTCCTACCTACCCCTACTTCCTCCAGACTCATTCTCCATCTCACAGGGGCAACAATCTTTCTAAAATATAAGTGTGACCATGCCACTTCCCTGGTTACAGATCCCTCAGAGACTCTCTGGTGACCCCATAGGAAAGCAAAGACACTGGCAGGAAGTCCCCTGGGTGTGAGTGCCCTTCCTGAGCCAACCTCTGCAGCTCCTTCCCCAAACCTCACCACCAGCACAACACACTCGCCCTTTCCACTGCAGCCCCCCCCCAGAGGGAAATCCTGTCATGTCCACAGCACCTCTGTTTTCTCATAGCTGCCCCCCGCCATCTGTCCAGACAAAGTCCCTTGGACCCTTTGCTTCAAGTAACTCCGAGGGTGCGACCATCTCTCCTGTTGACCCTTCTCAAGCACCAAGACTGGCCCAGCGTGTCTCTTCAGTACTGAAGCCTGACCACCCTCTGCCTCTGCATGAGACGAGCACTACCAGAAAGCCATGTGGGTGTCCAACTCAGGCCTGTTATTTCTATCACATCTCAGAAGCAAAACTATATGTCCACGGTAAACAAAAACCAGACGGGAGAAGGAGGTAGTTGACATTTTTCACAAAGACAGCTGAGGGTTACTCAAAATTTTATGAAGTTGCTTTGGGCCTCTTAAAATAATGCTATTCTAACTACCAGATAAAAGTAACAATGAAGTTCAGTATTCACAATGGTCAGTCTTCAGATTTATCACTTAATTGAAATACAGTTCTCTGCTAGCCTGGGGATACTTACAGTATCACAGTCCTTCTTGCCATCTCTTTTAATTGGCTCGTTCAGATCCTCTTGACTTCGAAAACTAAACTTTTCAATGGCTTCTGTAACTCCACGCAGAGAACTATAAATTTCTTCAGAGTTCAGGTTCTCTGTATCATACTCCAGCATGCTAAAGATCAAAAAACAGTGTATTTCTTAAATTAAAGCATATGAATAAACTTGAGATATGGGTGTAAAAGACTTCCAATAGTTTATGGAGTAAGGGGTAATTACAGTTTGGTATCTTTAGGTGATTTGTAATGAAAAGGAGACATCTTTTGTTAGAGTGCCACCACTGGACAATGATGTGTTCTTTGTCAAACCAGGCCCCAAACACATTACATTGGCACTCAGTAAGAACCAGTGGGGAACAGCAATCAATAACCACGAGAATGCAAGAACTCAAAGGGTGACAACTGGTGACAATGCACGAGGTAATGAAAGTGGAAAAATAACTCTCATATCTTGAAGATGGAAACAAGAAGTCTGGTTGTTACTGGTCTCAAATGTACAAACAGATTAAGAGGAATGGGCATTTCAAACTAAAGCTAGTATTAAGCAAGTTTCAGAGAAGCAAAGCAAATGACCTCACAAGACGGGGTTATGCTTATCAGTATCAGAAACTTATGAAATAAAACCCTACATTCAAAAAATGATTCCAAGTCAGATCCACCCTACTGGAGGGTTCCTGACAGTTTCTTGTGCCATCTAACCCAGGGTCTTGCTGTGAATACCAACTCTTTCAAGATGTTTAAGTTTATGTGTTTTATAAAAAAATCAGATCTTATACAGATGAGTCACATTCCTAAAGGGATGTCTAAAAGTATTTCAGAAAGCAAGAAATATTTGTCCCTTACAGAAAAGTGATGTCAACTATTGTTCCTTTTGTTGAATGTGCAGAATAAAACACGAAACAAAGCAAAAATCCCAAAGAGCCCTTGGGTGTAATGCAGTGTGTCAACAAGCAGCCTTTAGAGATCTGAAAGGTGCCCTCAAATGGGTCCTGGGAACCAAACCCACCACCATCCCTCACAAAGAATATAAAAGAAAAGCACAGGATAAAGGATAGCAAAAAGAAAGCCAAATAAGTGACAATCAACCAAGGGCAAGTCAAAAAACCTGTGTTAGTTTAAGTGTCACTTGATTCAAGAAAATATCAAGAGATCAGATGAGTCGGTCTAAGTGAACTTACAGAAAGTCTTGAGCTATGCCGAGGATGGCTAGGGCATACTCAAAGAATTCTTGCCTGTATATAAGTAAGCAGTTGACAACATTATTAAAGACTAAAGAAAAGCACTTGTGTGATCTTCAAGAAAAGTAACTGAACATAGACACTCGCCAGCAGGAACCTTTCCTTCAGGCACCACAATCAATCCTATACATTCTCATGAAAGGTTAAGTTTCCTGTAACTTAAAAACAAAAATATATTTACAGCACGCCTGGGTGGCTCAGCAGTTGAGCATCTGCCTTTGGCTCATGGTGTGATCCCAGAGTCTGGGATTGAATCTCACATCGCACTCCTTGTAGGGAGCCTACTTCTCCCTCTGCCTATGTCTCTGCCTCTCTCTCCGAGTCTCTCATGAATGAATAAATAAAATCTTTTAAAATATATATATATATGTACATATATGCATACATATATATTTACTATGTCTGCTCCCTTTTTCTTTCTTTCTTTCTTTCTTTTTTTTTTAAAGGATTGGGCAGATGAGGAAGACAGGATTTAAAAATCCAGGAAGTGGATTTTCTCACTTGGAAATAGCCAGACCTCTAATGCCTCTAGTTTGCAATGATCCAAGTGTTTTCTAAGACTGGACAGGTTCTACTGGGGCACAGCATCTGAACTCAACCTTCACAGATGGGATTTACCTAAAATCGCAGAACTTGCTCAGATAGAACCCATTCTTCTTTTCTGATGAATGAAAGAAAATTCATACTCCAATTGTACTTGGAGAGTTCACAAAAATACATGCCAATTCAAAGACTGGTGCTGGCATCAAACACAAAAAATGTGAATGAACACGTTTACAGCTGAAATTGCATGTATATACTTACAGGAGGCGGAATAAAAAACTTGAATAGAATTCAAGATTTCAACTCCTGTTGAGTTCATAAGGTTATCTGTCTATGAGGCAACATCCCGTTAATGTGAAGAAAGCATGACTGAAGAGCAAGCACAGGGACTCCCAGCCCCTCCGTTATAGAACACCACAATACCAGCTTATGTGGGAACAAAGGCATTTATACATCTGGCCAGTACACTATTTTTTATATATAAAAACTGAGTATGACTCAAACAAAAAATATGCATACAAGATGTAAAAAGATGCCTTAAGATACTTTTAATCACAACAACCAAAAATAATAGCATAGCCCATGCAAAAGGAAAAAAAAAAACTGAAAGAATGACAGATGGACAAGAGGAAGTCTGGCGGAACGTTCAGCTTTTTAAGGGATGTCACAATATTATTTTCCATATGTCGCTTCAGATAACATTAGCTTTCACATAATTCATCTCATTATTCATAACCTAAATGGTCTTAAAATATTTCACTTGAGTTCACAGGACTTTAACATTACTGTATACAGCCTCTTTTCAAAGTAATAAAGGATCCTAGAAGTTACTGTTCCTCCTTCTTACTTTCAATTAATAATCAGGAGTACACATGCATGACCAAGTACAATCTGTGGTGACATTTCTTTTAGCCTCACTAGCCTCATTGAGGTCTGAAGTATATCCTTGGTATGAAGCTAAAACTGTGAGCTCCAGGTGAGAGACAGTATTGTTTTTCTCCAACAGGAAACAGATAATGCTACTTTCTTTGCTAGTTCATGTTTTGGCATTTGTTTTTGTTTTTTTCCCCCCAAATCAATGCCTATGAGCCTTCATTCTGTAGGGGAAACAAGGAAATTCTCATGAAAGCCATCATTGGGGAATCACAGACGCCGTGCTCCTGGCCAGCAGAACGTAAGGGAGCATAGCAAGAAGGATGAAGTGGCTTCACCTATCAGAAGAGGCTTGCTTAGATACAACCTGGACTGTTACCTGCCCCCACATTCTGTCTTGTTTTAGCTCAGAGACATAATCCTTTAGGTTAAAGGCCAGCTCCTGGTCTTCTGTAAACACTCTGATTAGACCCCAGAAAGGTTTCCTTAGAATTCTTTAGATTAGGGAGAGTTGCTCAATTGGTCAATATTCATGGACCCAAGGTCAGGCCATGTCATCCAATACTGAGGCAGAATAGAGATCTGACTTGCCCTGTTGTAAAGGATCCATATCGTGGTCAGGGAGATGTGTGAGGTCAGGTCTCCAAGAACGGAGACTGGAGACAGGAAGTTTGCCTTCTGAGATTTTCCCCTTTGTCATTTTGTTAGAGAAAACACACCAGGAATGGAATTAGGATATAATCATTCCTTGTTACACAATACAGTTTTGGCAGAAAGCAAAGAGACAAAGATTTCCTCTTATTTGTAGGGAACAGATGGGTTTTTCTAAATGTAAAAGTCTCTTATCAATGCTCTCTCCCTCTGATTGTCAACAGAACTTATGGGTACTTATTAGCCTTAGCTGTGTTACTGTGCATGCGTTAAAGATAATTCTGGAAATGAGGTGTCCTCTGGAAGGGAGTCTTGATGGCTGGATGGGAAGAATGGCTGGGCTGAAGCTTAGTGTCTCTTAGGGCACACAGGTCATTGTCCTGGAACACAGTTAATAAATGCGACTTCTACTTTGATGCATGGCTAACCTTTAAAAAAAAAAAAAAGTTTAAGTATGGTGACATGCTTTATTAACATTGACGACAGCAGCTGTCACACTGCTGCTGTGTCCTTGCCCTAATCTTGTGTATCTAGAAACATCTAGTCATTATAGGATTCTCTGTACACTTGGGAAGTTACTTTCTGAGCTATAAGAGTTTCAAAGGAAAGATGTTGTTAAAACATTTAGCTGACTTGTTTATTGTGTACAGCTTCAATGAGTCAAGAATACAAAAATAGGAATGTAAATACATGCAAAAGCTATCTTTGACGCATTCAGAAGTAACAGACCTTCTTCTGTTTTGTTTCTATCATATCCTATCAGAGTACAAACTCATCTTACACAGCCCAGAGGCAGCTGGACTGCCTCATGCTCTGCTGGTGAAATTACAGGCTTCTAGGGAAGGGGTCCTCTGATCTTTGGACCTTTATAATAACCACCTAAGGGACCAAAGAGGTATCCATAGAAATCTGTAGATCCCACTTGGTCCCACTGATTTACCACCTGTCTTCAATCTGAACAAAGGCCCACCCCTTCTTCTAGACTCCTTAACTTTGTCACCTTCCACCAGGGGCTAGCGAGAGAATACTGACTACTCTCTGGCTTAGAGTCAGGGCACATCAATGAAATGCAGCAGTGAACACACTTCTCGGGGCTTCCCTTCAGGATCTGTGTCCTCGGACTCTCACCAAATTGCAGTAATGTTATGCAAGAAATTAGTCCACATTGTCAACAGCAGCACTGAGCACTACAGGTATGGTTGGGAAAGAGCAGGACTCATTTGCTTCTGAGCAGGAATGACCTGTCCTCCTGAGAAGAATAACGAAGAAAACTGTGCCTCTCTTGCCTGCCTTGACTTCATGGCATTGCCCCAGCACCTTCTAGGGGGCTCAGCCCTGCCTCAGTGAGGCCAAAAGGCTCACTATGGTAGGTGCTGCTAAATTTGGTCAGTTGATGAAATGGTCTCTGTCCCTGTGACACAGCAGGAGCCACACTCGTGCAGGTCAACAGAGATCATGCATCTGTTCACACTTCTCACCAAGGCTCTACTCCTATTCGTCTAAGCCAAAGGCTTTCCGAAAGACCTGAGACGACCCTGGAAATGCAATAATATTGTGACACCTCAGACAAGGTTAACAGGTAGTTTGTTACCTGGGAGAGTAAGAGCGCCTGAGAGTCTTGTGGGAGGGAGCGGTGGGGATGGAGTTGGGCTGAGAAAAGGGAGGTGGGTGCTTCGAGAGGCCATCGGCACTCCAACCCCACAACCGACTGCAGTGATCAGAAGATCAGAAGATGAGAGTCAGAGAGAGACAAAACAAGGCAACAGGGAGGGGAGGGGGGGAGGGAACTGGGAATCACTACATCCTCAGCGTCTTCCAGTCTCCTCTTTCCTTGACCAAGCTCTGTCAAAGTTAACTGGAGCAAAATTTATTCTTCACCATACAGAGAAAATGAACAAAGTTTTTTACAATTTAGCCTGCAATAAGGCTGCTTATTTTCTTTCCCTTCTCAGTCATGTGTTACATTTTTTAAATCATGAGATCATGAGATTCCAAGTGTAAAAGTGTATATGTGCGTGTGTGTGCACACTGGGAAGAACATTATGAGCACTTACATACAAATATGTTCAGTTTCAGATAATGCAATCAATTGTTGTTCTATAAAGAACCAAAGAAGGAATTTTGGGCCTTAATTCAAACGGGACCCAAGGGACTACAGCAGGAAGACTAGAGAACATGCCTTTCTGACCAGAGCACTCAAGCAGTGGACAGTGTGCTCCCTGAGGCCGGGACCCAATCAGATGGAGTTCAGAGGCTGCAACCAGTAATTTCCTTCTGGAAAAGTAAAAGAACCACTAGAGGGCCAGAGCACCAGGTCTCAAAAACACCTGAACTCCTCTGTTCATATCACCTAATTCTAGAATTAAAATGCATCTGAGAACACAGGGATATCTTTTCACCTTGTAAATGTCACCCAGTGGCCTGGGTGTGCAGAGGCCCGGACCAACAGTTCTAATAGCTGCTGCAGTTCAGAAGAGCCACAGGCACTGGGAGAGGTGTGAGCTGACCTGGCAGGAAATGTGACCTGAGGCCCAAAGTGGAGTCATAGCATCAGAGACCACATTCCCAGAAGCAGCACTGCCTGAGGCTGGCTATAATCATGGTCCTAAGAGCTAACCTCTGCCAAAGACAGCTGTGGCCTCATTTTGTAAGGTAAACAAGTGTGGAGATGAGAGGTCAGCATGGCATAGGCATACAAGGGCCCAAAGACCTTCTCTGAGCGCCACACTGAGTCCGGGTGGAGGTACAAGAGAACTCTGGTGACCATCTGGGCTGGAGCTCTGCTAACAGGGAGAGCATAAAACAGATGTACCACCATCTCCACTACTTTTGAGAGGCTGGGTCTCCCAATTAATCCCCACTTTGCTTCCACAGAAATCGTGATCCTAAATGCAGTGGGTGTAAAATCCACCTAAAATTACCCTGTATTGCGAGAGGTCATCTAATTAGGATCACTCTGCTCTATAACAGGTTTGCCAAGAATGTACAGCAGAGAGGGATGAGGACTGCTGTCTACTTTGTGATCTCAAAGGGAATCGATGTGATGTGATTTCTGAAGCCCTTTGCAACTGTTTTTTCGCTTTTACTTTTTAATTTAAATCCAGTTAATTAACATATAGTGAATTATTAATTTCAGAGATAGAACTCAGTGATTCATCAGTTGCATATAACACCCTGGGCTCATTATATATCAGGTGCCCTCCTTAATGCCCATCACCCAGTTACCCCATCTTCCCACCATACTCCATCCAACGACCCTCAGTTTGTTACTTGTGATTTAGAGTCTCTTATGGTTTGTCTCCCTTTCTGATTTCATCGTTTTTTAAGATGATTCAAAAGAATGGTAGCTCACAGGAAACAGATGCTTCAAGAGTAGTGTTCTTGAAAAACATCTGCAATCACATGTGATAATAATGTATCTACTGCCGCCTCAGGAATGGGGTAACCCTAAGCCCATTTTCCTATTTAATGCAAAAGTTCTTAACTTTCGTAATTTTCCTGGTGAAATATTTCTAGTTGTATAACGATGGTAGGCCATTTTTCCTACTTCTGGACAGTTTTAGTTGTGAGAAAAATCACATCTACTGAGTTCAAGTTGTTGGCTAAGGCCATATGGCTCGGTATTCCCTGACTGAGGGCACATTAGTTTTAAAAAATGAAGAGACCATGCAATTAAATAATTCCCTAAAGCAGAATTTGTTGCCAAGAAAATATTTAGGTCACACTTGGCCTTAATCTTGAAAATGATATTAATATTGAAAACAAACGTTTTCATATTTTCCACTGACCAGCAACCTTGACAGTAAAAATTAAGACCAGGCCAAATAAAAATAAATGGTGACTCGGAAAAATAAATTTTTTAATAATCTGGGGATCCATGAAGATTAATACTGAACCAATTTTTAGCTCTGATGGATTACACTAGCAGCCCCCACCAATCTTTTACTTAGACCAGTAGCACATAAGATAATAAAGTACTTGAGTTTTACCTTTTGCTTATTACTACCTAAGGGATATGCCACCCTAATAGTAAAAAAACTAAAGATAAGAAGTATGAACTGTGTTATTATGGAAAAGCAGATTTCCCAACTAATGGTGTAGAAGTATTACTTCTAAACAAAAGCAACCATTTACAGAGAATTCAAGTTTTCTATAAAATACCATCCCCCATTCCAAGAAAGAGAACTCTGATTTCACTGTTATCACTGGACTCTGTTCATTTAAGACAAGTCATATACTTTAGATACAGATATTAATATGAAAAAAAATAGTTGGTTGAGCCTCAGTCACACCTGGGGAAAGTCAGACACGTTTTCATTCGCTTCTGATATCAACTAATTAATTCTGACAGCCTGCTAAAATCATGACAACACACACCGAACTTGGGAAGACATGACATCATTCTTCATTCTACCTAAATACAGTACCAGGGGGATTTAGGGGGATTAGAAATAAGGCAATATCAACAGTAGGATACTATAAGTATACAAAATATTTTGTTTCACCAAGAGAAAAATACAAATTTGATATATTCCAAATATTTATATGACACCTTGAAGAATTAAAGAGAATTTTATTGGTAGGGATGGAAGATTTGGGGAGACTCTTGATCACTTAAAAATCTAAAATAAATTTAAAGGCACTCATAGAAAAAAAAAGGCACTCACATTTTGAAATTTTCCTACCTTTAAAAGGAAAATGGCATTACTTGTGGTATTTTCTTATTATCTTGGTACCAACAACCCTTAAGACACAGCGCCTTGATTCTTGGGGCCAGGGATCGCAAAGATCTGGACTTATTATAGACAAAACCAGCATGTATGATCCTCACAGGTCCGAGTACTGTGAAATCTGGCCTCTAGGGCCACTCAGTGTGAGGCCAAGGCAGTCTCCAACACCTGCCAGGGGTCACTAAAGCCACCATACAGAGACTTCCAAAGGCTTTGGGGCAAATGGAGAAGTCTAGAGCTCCTGAGACAAAGTCTTTTTCTTATTTTAAGTTGTTATCTCAGACTCTGTAAGATCAATGTTTGCATGGTCCCAATAAAAGCCTGAATATTCTGATCCAATTTTAGTTTTCGGGTTCTTAATACCTCTCCAGAGCAGCAGTCTGCTTCAAATATGAGTCCATGATGACAGCAACTATACTTGGAATGGCTCCTTGGCTGGAACACTACCCCGGGCTATGTGTAGACTAACTATAAGGGATTTACTTAGATGACAATTACCTTCAGGTGCTCCTAGCGCTGAAAGAATAGGTGATGAATTCCTAAATGGTTTTATGTGAAATAGTACTAAATGTAAATTTAGTTTTAAAATCATTAAGTTACTAGGGAGTGCTTAGAGCCAAAAGAATCTCCAAGAACATTCAGTGCAAATTGGCCATTTCACCACAGAAGTCAAGCACTTTGCCCAAAATTGTACAGTTAAGATTTGAGTGAGGACTAGAGCTCATGGTCTCCTGATACCCATCTATATTTTGGTATTAAGCTTGGTCTAAAAACTTAGAAATAGGCTGGATAGACACTGGGGTGCTTTAGTTTCTTCACTTTTGTTGAAATGGCATTACCTGGGAGATAGGCCCCCATGGGAACAGTTGGTGGGTGAGGTCAAGGGGCTGGTCCTGCTGCTGGTGTGTCGGGAGGGAGTCCGGCCAATTGTATTGCTCGGAGAGCCCTGGGGTGAAAGCAGAATGAGCATCATTATTCAAGCGCTTAACAAAGGTTATAGTGTCCCCTTTCCCTTAGCTTCCCCCTCCCCCAAGATTTATTTATTTATTTATTTTAGAGAGTGAGAGCAAGAGCATAAGCAGGAGGGGAGGGGCAGAGGAAGAGGGAAACAATCTCAAGTAGACTCAACAATGAGCACAGAGCCTGATGTAGGGCTCAATCTCATGATCGGGAGATCGAGATCTGAGCCAAAACCCAGTCAAACACTCAACTGACTGTGCCATCCAGGTGCCCCCCCCACCTTTAGCTTTTTAACCCACATGTGAATAAAAGGGCAAAATTTGCACAATCAGGGTGACTTTTTTTTTTTTAAAGAATCATTAAGGCCAATTTAAAGTATATATACACCCAAAATAGATAACTGTCACATAGGGATTCCTGAGGTTGAATGGTTGATATCAGAGCTGGCTAGAATAACACAAATTGGGCATTTTCACTTCCATCTTTATTAGTATGAAAAAATTAAGTAACTCAATGAATAAAAGACCAAGTACCAAGTAAACATTTAACTGGTTGAAAAATCTCACTTAAGAAAAAGGCCATATTTAAATACTAGGTTCACTCATTCATTGGGAATGTGGCAGGATCAGACATGGCCCCATTCTCCAGATGCCCACAACCTACAGAAAGAGAACAAGAGAAAGCTGGCCATTCTATTAGAGCACATCTAGAGAGCAGGGATTCACAGAGATCATGATAGGTACAGAGGTACCAACTGTGACCATGCACTCACCACACTGGTGTTGCTAGCATTCTTGAGGTGGTTATGCAGGAGTTTGGTGGCACCATCCTGGAATGTTTTTGGCAAGGCACCAAGTAACATGGTAAATTCAGGAGTGTTCAATTCAAACAGAGAGATGAGCACAATTTGTGCTGCCTGGAAAAAGAACACTTGATTAATTGATATAACGGAAAATAGTGTATTTTGGTCAAAACTTCCATTAGAATTGTTTTACAAAAATGTTTTTTGCATGAGTAAAGTGAATAAAAAAACAGAGAGGAAGTCTTTGTCATAAAAAACACAAGGAAATAAGATCATCAATTTTAAGTAGCCCTGACTTTAATCTGAATCTATAAAATATGCCCCAGTTTCATCTTCGAGACCTGGCCTTGGATTTCCGTAACATGCTTGTAATAGACCATTATTCTTATGTTGTTCAGTACTAGGTACAAAGCTGATAAATCTGTAAATGAAACAATCCAAGGAGGTGAAAAGGCTGAGATGGTCCACTCTACTAAGTCAGAACTGGACAAGGCTCCCAGTGCATCCTGGAGAGAGTAAGGCTCTATGTGAGCTGCCAATAGGTTATTTGAACAACCACTTTTCCTCAAGCCTATTCTGAGTGACTGGGAAATTCTAGAAAAAGCGTTTAAATACATCTGAAAAACTCCTGTTAGGCCTATGAACTGAGAGACAGAGCGTGGGAAGCCAATCAGTCTTCCATGGTACAAATTAAAAACATATTTTTCTGTTTTGGCAAATGCTCTACTTTTCTTTATTAATTGAGACAATGAATTGCAGGACTGCTGGCAGCAAGGTGGGAAAGCAGTTAGCTGAAGCAACAGTGGCCCAACGAGACTCAGCAAGTTTATGTGCTTTTCTAGGGCACTAAGTAGTAGCAGGCACTCTGAGCTTAAAAAATGATGCCTGAGAGATTATTTCCAAGGGTTCTGATTTAGAAAAACTACGCCAAGAGAAAACTTTAGTAAATAATGGCATTTCTTACACATTTCTGAAGGTCAGAAGAAAGCAAAACACATTATGAGCGTCTTCCGACTGAAAGGATACATTTATTTTAGGATTGCAGTGATTATTCTGGATATTCTCCCCCATGGTATAGGGAATTACAAAAAATGTATTTGCTGAGAAATGCTTTGGAAATAAACACCACAAAATATTTCAGTGCTTTCACAGTGTTAAAATCAATTCTGGATCCAGTTAAGGCAGAATTATTATTTGTGTCCGGAGAAGGAAAAAAAAGAAAATTCAGAGACCCAGATATTTAACCAAAAATAAAAATTATGAAACTTAAAATATCAGTAGAATGTTTTTTTACAGCATCATAAACTACTTTTTAGACATATTGAAAGCATTTATTAAGCACAGCATTGGGCAAAGGTATCTTACTTTTTCCCCTTGACCTCCAAATACAGTCCTTAGTAACCTTTCCATCCAAACTAAATCCGAAGGGGCCAGTGTGTGTGCTTCCATGACACAGCAAAACACATTGTTACTGATTGTATTAAAATATACATCTTTACATTTCATTCTTGAAACATTCTTAATAAACAGTTATCTGAAGGAATCTATTTCACCACTGAGGTAATATATATTAACAGGACCTGTGTATTTGTATAGAAGCAAATCCAAAACTCATGCAAAGTAACCTGTGCACTTAAAAAACCATTTTATTAGATGTTAGAAAAAAATGCATGCAGAAAAAATTATACTTCAAAGAGACAGAAAGAAACAGATGAGTTTTAGCAGGGAGGAAAAAAGTCGTCAATTTAAAATTGTAGGAAAGTTTAGGGACTTATTTTTTGATTGGCAATGGCATTTGAAAATTAGAAAATTTATCAGTATATTTTTGAATCCTATATTTTTATGTGAAATGTGCTACTGTCTCTACTTAAAAAAAAAACAAAAACACATTTCTTTCCAAAATGACTAACTTAAGGGTTTTTCATGAAGCCAATTATAAAATCAGTGGGATCTTTTA
The DNA here is from genome assembly GCF_905146905.1 of Nyctereutes procyonoides. Taxonomy (NCBI): domain Eukaryota; kingdom Metazoa; phylum Chordata; class Mammalia; order Carnivora; family Canidae; genus Nyctereutes; species Nyctereutes procyonoides. Next base: position 9,998,079 of record NW_026575030.1, read on the forward strand.
GGAACAAGAAGGCTGCAAGATTGTAAGTCTAGAAATTGTGCTAATTCATGGCTATTAATGACTCTTAATCACATGGGAAAAGAAAGTGCAGCAGACTTTCACTTCTGGTCCACTAGAGAAATCAAACAGAAATACGGGGAATTTTGAAAATATAGCTCATTGGAAAGATGGTACATTTACGGTGACTTATACATATAAACAAATATAATTTATTTTTACATTTTCCAAAATGTAAATGATTTTATACAATCTTCAAAAGTCACCCTGTGGCTTAAAGCTGTTTTCAAAGTAAAACCCTTTCTGATGATGTTCAAGCTCCAGAAATGAATAGGAAGTAGGACTTAAATATGTTAAAAACGTTTTACGCCACAGTTTTAAAAAGAGATAAGGTGGTTATGGTCCTAAAATATTTTGCCTACAACCCTCTTAGTGAGACGTCAGCATACTAGAATCCAAGCAAGGAAGAAAACTGGGTTTTATTTATTATTACTATCAATACACTCTCTTTAAAGCTAGTAATTCCAAACACGGGGTTGAGTTGGAGAGATCTGTTGAAAAAAGCCTGGAGCACAGCTCATGTGCAATAATGAATCCAAGAGTGGAGTACGCCACTGTTCCTGTCCCATCACCGAACGCTTCTTGCCTTTCACAAGAGGTGGGGCCAATCAGTGGCCAGACAAAACACTCAAGGTTGCCGCTTTTTCTAATGGACAACTCTAGGGTCACTGAGTTTCAAGAACAAATAGCAACTTACACTCACGCCCCCTATAGGGGAATTTGGTAGGTGAGGGTAAAAGGTCCTTCGAATCTCAATGCCACAGCATGGAAAGAATTGAGACAGGAGATCAATAAAGCTTTGACAAATGCATTGGTACTGGTATTAATTGGGGAAAATTTAAAGTTGGGGAGGAAAAGAAGTTTTCTAATGTATTAAATGATTACTGCTCCCTCTGGATGGTCATTAAAATTGCTTTAGAAAATCACCAAAGAAAGGGTATCTGAAAACACTCAGATTATTTCGTATTTAGTATCCTTCACTCATCTGCTAAACTATGGTAGAGGTCTGCACTCAACACAGCTATGTCTTTGGGCAGGGTGTTAATCATAAAACATGTCAAAACACAAACATTTACACGCACACACGCTCACATAGTATTATATGAATTTTAGGTTTCTTCAAAATCTTTTCAGTGTCTTGACATGGTATCAGTATTATTCTAAAATGCAAACAGTGAAGTATCTTTTTTCAAATTAGTACTTAGTTTAATATCTACCTGTTTACAATTTTCTTCCAAGTTTCCTTCTCCAGGCCCAGAGCAGGTGGAAGCTGACCTAGTGGGGAAATCCTCACCTACTCGACTACGCTGAAGCGGGGACTGACAAACAGGAAAGGCAGTAGGATTTAATGAGAGAAGAAGCAAGTGCTTAAACCAGGGTTATTTGTAAGCTGTGGAAGTATTTGGCTTCTTTTACAAAATCACCTTAGGTATATATATACTCTAACAGCTAAGAATAGGAAGCATAACAATAGTAAGTACCAGTTTCAAACCTCTATCATTTGCTAGGTGCATAATAACCATAATCCTTGCTAGCAGTAGTAGCATTCTTGCCTTACTCGATGAAAAGGTCAAAAATGAGATCAAAAAGGTCAACTCATTTCAGTTACCATTAAGCTGAGCCTCAAATCCTGTTTGATGGGAAAACCCTAGGCTAGGCCACACTGCCTACCTACAATCAGACTTGAAAGTTTTTCAATGAGAGGGGCACCTGGATGGTTCAGTCGGTTAAGTGACAGACTCTTGGTTTCAGCTTAGGTCACGATCTTAGGGTTGCGACTTGAGCCCCGTGTTGGGCTCTGTGCTGGGCATAGAGCCTGCTTAAGGTTCTCTCTCTCTTTCCCCCTCTCTCAAAATAAATAAATTTTTTTCAGCTAGAAATTTCAACTTTTGAAGGCTTCTAACCTCTTCTTGCTTCAGGCAACATCATCTTTATATTCTCTAGGTTTCTTTGCCATGCTTTCATTTACTGCATTTCTCAAAACAACGTGTGGGGGGCTGAATCTGCTATCTCATCTGACAATGTAGGTGCTAAATGTCAGAGAACCAATGTATAATAAGCACACCCAAAGGGATTCTGAATCCTGAAATATAAACACACCATTAAAAATTCAACTGCATCACTACATTCCCTTTGGTTGATGGGGGAAAAAATACCTTTCTAATGCTGGAAAAAGCAGGTTCTCCATTTGTTTCACAAACAGCAGCAGCAAAACCAAAACAACCCTTAAAGAATAAGAGCAAGGGCTCCGATGTATATATATTTTTTAAGATTTTATTTATTTATTCATGAGAGACACAGGGAGAGAGGCATAAACATAGGGCAGAGGGAGAAGCAGGCTCTCTGCGGGGAGGCCGGTTTGGGACTCGATCCCAGGACTCCAGGATCACACCCTGAGCCAAAGGCAAGACAAGACGTTCAACCACTGAGTCATCCAGGTGCCCCAGTGGCTGCAATGTAAATGAAGTAATATTTATCTATGTTTTTTTCTACTGCAATTAGTCCTTCCAATGAAGCCTGAGGCAGGGATTATCATTCTCATTTTATAAAGAACAAACAAGAATTTAAGGTGCTAGAGGTTAAGGTGCCAGCTGCCAGCTCACACCATTACCAAATGGCAGGAGCAAAAGTCAAACGAAAGTCAAATCTAGAATCCATTTCCTATTGCTAATATATTTTCTTTTTTTTTAAGACTTCTTTATTTAAGAGAAAGAGGGCACGTGCACACATGTGCAGTCTTGTGTATGAACTGCGTGGGGGCAGAAGGAGACTATCAAGCAGACTCTGTGCTGAGCGTGGAGCCCAATGTGGGGCTCTATCTTATAACCCTGACATCACAACTTGAACTGAAATCAAGAGTCAGACACTTAACGTACTGAGCCATCCAGGCACCCCACATTATATTATCTTAACACAAACACAGTGCCTTCAGAAAGGTATAATTTGGCCAACATGACTATTCAGGGCTCCCATACCTAAAACACGAACACAGTGACTTTGGGAATAAAGTGGGCCAGTGAAGGTCTGGGTGGGGGTTCTCCTGCTAGTCCCCCCTCAGTCTCAGCCTAAGCATATTCCACTGCTGACTGGCTTGTGTTCTGGTTTTGGCTATGCCTCTTCCCTCCTCTTCAAAACTTCTTAAATATCTAAACACTCCAACACGAAACACCCCAAAATGCTGAGATGAAAAGGGAACAACATAAATATTAAAAATGCTACCAAATGTAGCATTCTGTCAGTTTAAAGTGCTTTTCCAAGTAAGATCCTGTAGAATGAATTACACTGTCTGCCAATTTCCCAGGTATTGTCTGCAGAAAATTAGTATTCTTAGATAGATTAAGGTTTTTCACCAAATTTGGGAAGTTTGGGAAAATATTTTCCCCCCAAATATTCTCCTGCTGGCTTTGAGAAAGCAAATTGCCATGTTGTGGAGAGGGCCATGTGGCAGGGGGTGGTGGGTAGCGTCTCTGAGCTGAGAACACCCCCTGCCGACAGCAAGAAAACAGGCATCTCAGCCCTACTTCCGTAAGGAACAGAATTGGGCTGAGAACCCATGAGCCACAAGAGACCAGATCTCAGGTGAGACCAAAAACCCAGACATCTTGATTTCAGTTTGTTAAGACCTGAGGCAAAGGACCCAGAGACAGTGTGCCAGATTCCTGAATCACAGAAGTGACAATCTAATACATTTTTATAGTTTCAAGCTGCCAAGTTTGTGGTGATTTGGTATGCAACAGAAAACTAATACAGATGTCAAAACAGGGGATTCCAACACTATGGCTTTGAAAATGATGGCTTCAATGTGCTACTTAAAATGAGATCATTTCTCTTTGGACATTTATCATTCGTTAATTAATTCGAAATATTTATTAAATGCCTACTTTGTTTCAACAGGTATTGTGCTAGGTGTTGAATATACAGGGTGGGTGGAAACAGGGAGGTGGGGACCACACAGGGGAGCAGCAAGTCCAGCCCTTGTATTGAAGACACTGAAGATAAGATGTAGGCTGGGACCAAGAGAATTAGTGGCAACCAGGTCAACACAACATTAGCAGGCTGTATGACTTGAAGTTCAAACCCAGGGTAACAGTCTAAAGCAATGGGTCTCAACTCTGCATTAAACATCAGCCAAGAGCAGAGGGAATGAGACCCAAAACACTGTCCATACTTTATACCAATTAGGTCAAATTACCTGGGGCAGAGCCCAGGAATTGAGGTTGATTTTAATGGCAGCCAGGACTGAGAACTACTGCTGTAATAAAGCTTTCCAACTTTTCTGAAGATCAGGCTTACTGTCCCAGAACTTAGGTTTGAACTAATATCTTAATCATATTTGACTTATGCTAGTATTAAAATAAGTTAAGTGTATTGGAGCCCAAGGCTAAATAACTCAAGGAAAAAAGTTACTATAACATCCTGTTTAGAATAGTTAGGAAAATAAATTCTAGTTCAAATTTCTAATGTGCATGTCCAGAGAAAGTGGACATTATGATGAAAGTGTACTGTTTCCCTGCAGGCCCTAATCACAGTTACCTGGAAGTCGAAAATAAGTTTCAGCCCTACAGGAGGGTATATTTAAGTAACATTCAATTTCAAAAGGAACACACATAGACACACATATACTTAAGTGTTATGACAAAGACAGAAAGCTATCCTGAAGGCTTTTGTATTTACTGGCCAATCTTGTGACTTCGAAAATTACAACAGAAATACTGGTTTGTGACTCACATACCAACCAAATCATTCAACCATCCCCTATTGTTCCTCCTTAATCCAACCCTGGCTTAATGGCTAAATTAAAGGCTGCCAGTGAAATGCTCTTTTGATAGTAATTTTGAATGAATACTTGAATAAGATTGGTCCTTGTTCTTTTGACCTTGGACAATTTAGTTTATTACTATACAGTGGACACAGGACTTACATGACCCACAACCCTTTCAAAGAAACCTTTTAGAGAATTCTTCTAATGTCTTTGAACTCCATTAGAGGAAGAGCTAAGTGTTCATTTGCATTTGTAAATACATACTCCTGCCAACTGCTCCTGGAATTCTTCCTTTTTTCCTGCCTGGACTCAAGTGGTCCACATTATCAACTCTGCTTAAGGCCAAAGGAGTCCACTGGTCAGGCTAAACACGGAAGGAGTATGGCACAGAAGGAAAAAAACGCAAGGCTCATGATTATAAACCAATAACCAGAATCAAGTACTTTTAGTCTGAAAGCAGAACCGAGAAAGCTGGCTTTTAAAGAGTGCTTTATAAGGGCTACTCAAGTTTATATATTAAGTAAAAGAATAATGGCCACGGGTGAAACTCAAGAACAGAAAGACACAGACAGGTAAGAGAGAAAGAGAAACAAACACAGTAACTTATACTTGTTGCCTGTTTACAACTTGTCAGGAACTGACAAAGTGTTTTACATTGATAATTAATCTCTGTAATGGTCCTGAGGCAGACTACTACCTAGTAAGAGAAATGGTACCCTGTGTACTATTAGTGTCCCTGGGTACTAGTATATTACTTTGTTATATGCCTCTCAATGTTATCACTTCTGAAGAAAGTAGCCAATAGTTCTCTTCGGTTGATTGAAAAACAACAACAACAACAACAACAACAAAGCATCACCTTGGTGTCCAGGTGGCTCTAAATCGGAATTCTTCCTCCCCATCCATTCCCCCCCCCCCACATCAAAGAAAGTATGTTCCAAATGTGGTATATGATCCAAAACTGTTTGCTCTTTTTAATTGCAGGTATTCCTATCTTAGCAAACTTTGCTCCACATTTTGCTAGGAGGCACTTTGTGGCCATGTAGCCTCAGATCTTCAATTCTGTCCTCAAAGTCCACATCATGAAACTGATACATGAAAAACCAATGGCCTTAAGAGACGCTAAGCTACCAGTGCTTTCACACCTTTGAAAAGAACAAAACAGGTGCCTACGAAAACCATGAACCCCTCATACATGATTTCTGATTTTCATTTTGATGTCAGAAGACTGGGACAAGATGGAACCAGAGAGAAGGTAAGAGGCAAGAGCAAAGACTTGATTTTTACAGAAAAGGAGTGATAAAGGATCCTGTGAAGGTGTATGGGGTGGTTTGCAAGTTTCTAAGTAAATTTCTTTTCCTCACACGTGCCTGAGAACAGTCTGTGTTTAAAAAGCTGCACTCGAGTTCTCTTGGACATACCTTTCTCACGTCTGAACTCTTTGGTTCTGTCGTCCAGGTTATAATTCTAGATACAGCAAGCCTCGTCTCACTAGAGTTTACAAAGTCTGTTGGATCCATCTGCCGAGCGAGGGACTCAATGTACTTCAGGATTGCAACTTTGACCTGAAGGATCCAATAATTATAAACAATAAGTACATTTTACAGATCTTTGAATAGAATTTTGAACTGAATTTTGATCAGAAAAAAGTAATAATATTGAGGGAACACCCCCTCTCCCCTGGATTCATGTTTCCACATGGAGTGGCATCTGCCAGGGACAAAAGCATGAAATGACTGATAGGTAAGTTTGGGAACAGGGTGAGTGGCATATAGCTCAACTCTCTTCAGTTTTAGACTGAAGGTATGCTCTGTTCCTCTTGTATGCGCAGGACAACTGCAGGGCATGAGCCCCCATGGGCAGGCTGCAGGATTTCCAGCTCTGCCACTGACCAGAAGTATTTAGTTTTGTTTTTTCATACATCCTCAGTCATGTCCTGCATGGTAGCATTTTCAGCGATCAAGCTGATACTCTACCCCAACTATTCCATGGATGCTTCAATTAGCTTTGACCTTTGGAGAAGGGGATTATTATTTACTGGGCCTACACTAAAATCCCAACAAAAGTTAATGATTAAAGAACACATGATGTACATGACCAAATTCAAATTAACACACATCCTTCCTCAAATTCATTCTTGTTATAGTTATGATTTTCCAAAGTATGTAATTAACAATTAATTTTCATGTGTTAAAATGTTAATATTGAAATCATAACATTCCAATAAGATACCTTATCTCACCACATCAGAACTTTCTAGTTTAAATAGTAATAATACCCAAATGTGGGTGAGGATGTGGAACTGGTGCTTCCATTATATTGCTGGTGGGAATATCATGGATGGATGTGGTACATCCATTTCAGCCATTTAAAATAAAGTATATACCTACCCAATAAACCAGCAACTTTTCTCCTATGTACTCAACCAAGAGAAATGGAAACATGTTACCAAATAGTTGTACAAGGATGTTCACAGATTTATTCATAAGAGCCAAATAGGAGTCATGAACAAAAAAAGTATATTTTAAGCAAATTCAACTTCTAGAGGTTGAACTCTAATGACAAATAGGTACCAACCTTGAGGTTAGGAGTTTGAGTTTGATCCACAATAAATCTCATCAAAATGTTAAATTGTTGATCAAATGGAAAGGAGTCCCTAGGTTTAAGAGAAGAAGAAAAAGTGCTCATTTTGAAAGAAAGATTTATTGCAAAAAGTAATGTAAAACCGTATCAGTAACAAAAATACAACACTGTGGATGAATCAAATGTATATAAAAGCAAGCCTGACCTTAGTTGACAAAGTTTACTAATCGTGCTTTTCATTTCATATAAATACTAGAGTGATACACATTATATAGAAAATTCAGAAAAAGGGAAATCTTGCCAAAAGTCCCCGAACACACACTATACTTACTTTGAGTTATGCTATTTTAAAAATGGAGACCAAGCAATTAACTAAGAAATTTCCTACCTGCCTTCTAGGGACCTGCTCATCTTCTAACTACCTTTTTGAATACTGCTTCATGAGAAGCACTTCCAATCCAATCCCCAAATCTGAATTTACATCCTGACTGGGCTGCTTAGCGCTAACCCTGCTAAACCTAACCACACTGTCCTCCTTGGTCCCACTATGGACCTGCCACAGGTCCTCTCAAGTGACTGTGGGAGACCCAGCAAGGAACTCCTCATCCAGCTACAACACACATGCAGAAGCCAGGGCCCTCAGAACTTCTGGCCTGTTCCTGATCTCATTTCTTGTAGCTGCTTCACATCTTTGATATAATCAAGTAACCCCAAGGGCTCCTGGCTAGCTGAAGTCTGTGCTCTCTCCCCTTAAAGTACTGCAATTAACTACTATTAGTTTAAAAGTACAGAATGGTGTCCACGTAGGAAAATGCAGACACATCTTCCACACTAATGGGAAAGACAGAGCAAAGCACTGGAGCTGAATGCACTATATTCTTCAGACTGACTCACACTGCATATTAATTAAAGAAACAAGGTCGACAAACCACACACAAAAGGCCTCTCTTTTCTTCTGCAGCAAGGGAAGAATGGAGAATCCACTTAGGTATAAACTGGTGTGTTTAATCTGGAAATGTGCCCATGGTTAGGCATGGCCACAATCAGGCATGAAGCAGGAACCCCTCTCGGCCAGCACGGAGACCCCACCCCACCACCCCATACTCACTGACTGATCCTATATATGCTTAAAAAGCTAGACATCTCAGCTCCTGAGGAAACAGGAATGATGAATGTGTTCTAGAGACTTAGACTGAATCTACCCAGAAGAGGATTCTTAAATGGAAGAAGCATCCAGAAAAAAAAAACAAGAGGGTTTTCCTTCATCACCAAAGTTTAGGAGTAGACTCTTAACATTCTTGCCATCACTAAAACTATGAATGGTTTTTGCCATTCATAGATTCACCTATAGTAAGGAAGCGACCTTTAGGCCTTTAGTCTGGTTCACAAAATGTTTTATCTGCCTTTCAGAATGTCATTAAAAACAACAACAACAACAACAACACCTCAAATATGTTGCCTTAATCCACATTTCTGACCTTCCTTGGTAAGTCTGGTACCACGGGACCCACCTGTAACATGCTCGGTGGCAGCTCTCCAGCCTATGCATCATCATCCCTCCTGTCTACCCTCACTCAGTTATTATCAGCTCGGTAAGCCTCACCTCTTTAATCCCCAGCTGAAGCTTTACAAATCCACTGAAACACTAGTATGGAGGTATGTTCCCTGACTCCACTAAACATACTCAACCAAAGCAGGAGTGGCATTCCAAAGACTTATTATATAGTATATTACACTGAGCTCACTGAAAATCAAAAGGAACTTATCTAGGTAATAAAATTCCACAGTGGCACAAATGAATGTGAATCTAAAGGGTCAGGGACCAAAAGAAAACAGGTGGCATCAGAGTACAGAGGAAATGTACATTTTGCAGAGACATCTATCAGACACATGCATGGGGGATGACAGCAGGACGGTGTATGCTACTGTTTATAGAGGGAACCAGAGAGGAAGAAAAAATGCAAATACTATCCACATCCTCCTACAGGAGAGGAAGATGCACACCCACAGGCCAGCCGGCAGTCAGAGGAACAGACAACGGGGCAACAACCAGCGGTCCTGGTTGCAGACCCCAGCCTGCTACTAAAACAAAGTGTGACCTGGGCAAGTCAAGTCAAGTCAGTTTCCTCATTCATAAAATGAGGAAGGGTCCTTCCCTTTTGGCAATTCTGATATGCAGTAATTGTCCAGTGAATAATAACTGGGTCATATAAACGTTACTGTATGGATGGCAATCATCAGCCCTGGAATTGTGTGTTTATTCTTTTAAAAATTCCTTGATCTGACAACACAACCCTCTATCTTCCACCAAATCACAATGAAGACATAGCCAAGTGTCTTCTGAGGTCATGTAAGTTCTAATACTTGTATGCTGAGGACCTACAGCTGCAGAGGTAGTAGATTACAAGTCTCAACAATGATAGCACATAGTTTTTCACACACCTCTGAGTCTTTTCTGAGCAGATTTTCTCTTTCTTCCTTAACAACCAAAGGGTTACAAATACTATGTTAGCAATTTCCGAGCCAATGAATGCTAACAGAGATTGTACCTGGACAAAAGGTACATCATACCTAACTATAACTAGACAAGTTTCTAGTGTGACTTATAAGAAGTTGAAGTATTAAAAATTCTGAAGTCTTCAAAAGGATGTAAATACTCAAATGTCTTTTATAGAGAAGATAATCAATTTACAGGCTTTATATTTGCTTTTATATTTGTCTTGAGTGTTCACGAAAATAATACCAGCTCAAGGAGGGTATGAGTATTTAATCTCATGGAATACAGGGACATTTCAACAAGTATGCTAACAAGAGAATGTGGAAAATGTGTAACAGAGTACTTATTCAAGCAGATGACAAAACCATGGGCAACAAAATAGCAAAAATCCACCTATGAGTGGGTTTTTTTTTGGTAACATCAACACGGGCTAGGCCATGTAAACAGACATTTTCCCGAAGACAGCCAAATGGCCAACAAATACACAAAATGTTCAACATTACTATTAGGGAAAATGCAAATCAAAATTGCAATCACCTCATACCTCCTAGCTATTATCAAACAAAAAGTCAAGAAGTTGGTGAGAATGTAGAGAAAAGGGAACCCCTCTGCACTGTGGGTAGGAATATAAATTGGTACAGACACTACAGAAAATAGTACATGTTCCTCAAAAAATTGATAATAGAAACATCATATAATTCAGTAACTCCACCTCTGGGTATGAATCCAAAGGGGATGAAACCACTATCTCGAAGAGCTACCTGACCTCATGTTCACTGTAGCATTACTCACAATAGCCAAGATATGAAACAATCTAAGTGTCTGTCAACAGATGAGTGGATAAAGAAAAACAACAGAATGTTATTGGGTTATAAAAAAGAAGAAAATGCTGTCATTTGTGACACTGTGGATGGGCCCTGAGGGCATTATGCAAAGTGAAATAAGCCAGAGAAAGACAAATACTGCATGACCTAGGTATACATGGAATCTCGTGCCATTACCTCACTCCCAAAAGCCAAATCCATAAAAGCAGAGTAGAATGGTGATTGCCAGGGGGTATGCGTTAGGGAAAATGGGAAGATGTTTGTCAAAGGGTATAAGCTTCCAGTTACAACATGAATAAGCTCTGGGGATCTAAAGTACAGAATGGTGATTACAGTTAACAATACTGTATTATTATGCACTTGAAATTGCTAAGAGAATAGATCTTAAATGTTCTTGCCACCACCACAACAAAAGAATGGTAAAGGTGAAGGATGTGTTAACTGTGTAATCATTTAGCAATATACAAATATATCAAATCATCACATTATACACCTCGAACTGACATTATATGTCAGTTATATCTCAAAAGCTGGGGGGAAAAATGATCTGTCCTCTAAAAAACTCACCTCGTGACATCTAGAGCCTTCTGAACTTTTGCTTGCACAGATCCAAGTAAATCTGCTCCCATTTTCTTAAGTAATTGTGTGAGAAGAACAAAAAGCCAGTCTTGTAAGTCATCCTTGTGAATTATTATAAAATCCACAAGAGTCTCCAAAAACATACTGAAAACCTAGGCACAAATGAAAAATCAAACATTTCACATATGTAATTAATCATTTCCCCCAAAGTCTCTATTAAAAATGTACTGGTCATATTAGAGAAGACAAATATATTTTAAAAAATAGATAAAGGAAAAAGGATTGGAACTTACTCTCTGTTGTGAATTCCACGGCAAACCAGGCCATGCAACAAAACAAATTCCATGTTAGTCCACAGTGAATTAATACCATTTTCATGCAGTTTTTAAAAAGACCTGAAAGCCTTTAGATTGCTACTCTGATACTTTCCCCTCCCTCAATATGCCTTCAAAACTCAGTACCAAGAGAAATTAACTTTGCTGAAAGATGTTAGTTTAATCCTGGGGGCTTCTTTTCTTTCTTTCTTTCTTTCTTTTCTTTCTTTTCTTTCCTTTCTTTCCTTTCTTTCCTTTCCTTCCTTCCTTCCTCTTTAAAAAAAAAAAACTTAACGATGATAATTCCATACTACTACTGTCCATTATCTAGAATTCAGCAAGTAATGTTACATGATGAGGGAGGAAAAAAAATCTTGTGCGTTGTAGATTTCGATGTATGCCAATTCAGATATTGTAAAGTAATATGATATAAAAACATATTATAAAAGTCACCGTCTTTACAAAAAATTACAGCTTAGAATAAAATATACGGTCCACATAATTCTCATGCTGCTGTGCGATCATTAATGCTGTATAAGCTGAGATAAGGGCCCACAGTGGGTGATCCCTGAACTGATTTCAGAGAGATAAGTAGCACTGTGTCCCCTATTTGGCTAATGCATTGTCCTCTACTGGGACAACCCAGCCATTATACACCTATTCAGTTCTAGCACAGCAAACTATAAACCACCAGGGGTCTCCCGTGAGACAGCTCAGAAAAAACTCAATGAGCCCCCAGCTGTGGGATTCCTGCTTAGCTCAAAGGCAGCTAGCAAATATTAACTAAACTGAGACCTCCAAACTCACTGTACAAGAGCCTTCTGATGGAAACAAATTTCCTTCTTTATCCTCACATTCTGGTTCTGAATCAGCAATCTAGAGGTGACAGGTAACAGAAATTTCATCAATGCCCCATACCACCTAATGTCCCCTGTGCTCTAACTTTTATGAATCTTATGCTTGAAATCTTTCTGCCCACCCCCCCCCCCTTTTTTTTTGTGGTGGAAGTAGGCTCCACACCCAGCATGGAGCTCAACACAGGGCCCAAACCCATGACCCTGTGATCAAGACCTGAGCCGAAATCAAGAGTCAGACACTCAACTGACTGAACCCACCCAGGCGCCCCAATTTTCCTCTATTTAATTCTATCTTTGATATCCGTGTGACCCTAGAAAACAACCTTTCTTGGACTCTACTTATGTTGTTAATATTAACCTTGCTGTGAGGTTCATCACAGGAATTTTAAGACATGCTTTAAGATCGGTATCGGTATAGAGAACTACTGTCTCCCACGACCCGACCCCCGCCAGAAAAAAGAGAATCCCCCGCATTCATTCTCCTAGGCTCCTGGAGCACATCAAAGAACAGGGGTCATGTGTTGTTTTCGGTGTCCCTAACCCAGAGCTAAGGACTCACTCACTCACTTAGTGAGTGTTGAAATGACTGGATGGACAATGTCTGACCTCTCAGATGAGAAAGGGCAGAAAAAGCAAGGAAGGTCACAATGGACTTTCCAGCCATGACAGGTCTCCTTCTCCCCATAAGACTTATATTTTTACTAGGAAAACTATGGTTTGAAATAGTGAAATCCTGCATGTCAAGAATGTGAGACTTGCTCATGCTGACTTAAGGTTCTACCAATTTCTGCACTTCTGTTTCTGTCCTTTACCCATTCTTTACACTTCCCCAATAAAATCAGTGCCTCATTTTCTTTCTCTAAGAGCATCTAACTAGGATTTCTCCCAAATTAACGGTATTTGTTTCAAATCCAGACTCTAAGCAAGCTACTATAAAGGGTCCCTCTCTCAGCACAACTCCTAGAAAGGGCCTGGGTCATAATTAGGGATGTTCTCCCCCTGCCCCCCACCCCCAGCAAGGGATCTCTTTAGGCTCAGTGCTCTCCCTGGACCCCCGAGAATGTGGAACCATCCACCAGGTTCTTGGGGACAGCAAAATTCTATCTGGAGAAATGGCTTAACCTGGATTTTCAATAAATCCATTACATAAATGTTTCTACTTTTCTATCTTGTCCTATATAGACAAATTCTATATGGAGTACAGAAAAAATAATTATATATTTGATTATTTTCTTCACTACTGTTAAGCATAAGGTACCTCACTGTAATATGATGTTTTATTCTAGCACTTAGCCCAGTTTGGCTAATAGGAGGTACCCAGAAGTATTTGAATAAGACTATATCTGATTCTTTCCATTAACTCTTCAAACAAACTTTATTTAGCTTCAAGTTTTATGGACATTTGAAATTCCCCAAAAGTCGTTTTTAAAAGATGTAACATAAACTACTGTAGAAACTGGTATTAAATCTGTAAGGTCTAAAATGCGCTATGGGGAATTATGTCTCACTCTTAAGTAGTGTATTATACAGCTCACATGGGCATGCAGAGGGGGCATCGGCAGGCACGATTCCTAGACTTACCTTGCTGTGAGGGTCAGCAAACATTCGGGTGAAGATCTCACACAACCTTTTCAATTCTACTCGACTAGAAGGAATAAAACGGAAATAAACTAAGAATTTAATGAGTCAACACTGAGATTAGTGACAGCTTTTTAAAAAAATAATCTTCATATAACAAAGCTTTTTTCACAAATGAATCCTTTTTTAAATTCATGATAAAATTAAGTAGAAATATAAAATCATGACAGTTTGGCTCTCAACCTAGAATGAGGCAACTGAATCTCAGAGCATGATTACCGAAGTTCACCCACTGGGAGTGGCAAAGCCTCAAGCTAAATAAATTCTGCTCATCTCCTTGAAGATCTGTTTTCCACCTGCCACAGATGAAAGGCAATGGGATAAAGTGATGGAAAAGCATGTGCTTTGGGGTCAGACAGACCTGGATTCTAATCTCAGTTTTACTACAAAGTACTTGGATGTCTTTAGATTTGTATCAAACAAACGGCTGCAGGGAGTTAAAGGAGGGACACTTCCTTCCTATGAATGCTGAAACCAAGCAAACATTCATTTCCTGTTAATGCCCTTTTGCTTTTTCTGACCCTAATCTATACTACTGAGTCCCATTTTCCCTTCAAGGCTCGAATAAGCATCATCTCCTCTTCTCCAAATCACCCCTAAGTAATCCCCCTTCATACAATTGAGACAGTTGGTTCAATGATCCTTTAACTTTATTAACAATGTGATCTAGTTCGACCAATGTCAATCAATAGATTTCTAAAGATTATTCAATGGATGCTTGGTGAACACTAAAAATCAAGAAACTAGGATCACCCAAATGGAGCAGACTTTTTTTTTAAATAAATTAATTTTTATTGGTGTTCAATTTACCAACATACAGAATAACACCCAGTGCTCATCCCGTCAAGTGTCCCCCTCAGTGCCCGTCACCCATTCACCCCCACCCCCCGCCCTCCTCCCCTTCCACCACCCCTAGTTCATTTCCCAGAGTTAGGAGTCTTTATGTTCTGTCAATGGAGCAGACTCTTGAAGACTAGTCATCTCAACAAACAATCCTCAATTTAAAAAAAAAAAAAAATCCTTATTTTGTTTTTGACAGCTCACTAGAGCATCAGAGGCTATCTGCATTTCAGAAGGCATATGACAAAACTCAAGACCTCTCGGGGGGAACAGGACGCAACAAGTACAGATACAGGAGGGTGGAGTCGGACAGGCTGGACAGGCATGCTTACGGCACAGGGATTCACCAGTCAATGTTCATTTAGCTGTGCAGAGCCTGTCTGTGACCAGACACTTGTCCACTCGCAAAATTTATCTTAGAAAACTTATCCAAAGAGTACAGTAGCTGTATTTCAGCTATTTCTTTACTTAGGTATTTACCTAACTTGCCCAATTTTTCACTTTTTAACATCTCTGTAATTTTGAGATTCATCTTATAATCAAAGACATATTAGTGCTGCCAGCCATGGTTTAATAAGTAGCATTTCTTCTTGGATATAATATAATGTGTCAATGATGCCTCAGATTTGATGAAATATGGTATAAACACTGTACTTTTTTGGAATATGTCAATAGATGCTCATTTTAGAAGATTTATGAAATACAGAAACAAAGAAAAAAACAAAATAACTCTAGTAATAATACTGTTACTACTTTAAAGTACTCCATTTTAGTATCTCATTACTATACATAAGCTATATATATGCATTATTACAAAATTTTAGGCTGAGATTGCTATGAAAATTTTACCCACAATTCCAAAGCATTTATAATGAACCATACCAATCTGCAGAGTAGTTTTAATTTTTTATCTAACTTGCAAACTGTACCAAGATTTCTCAAATAACACCTACCAGATAAATGTGAACTATAAGGGAACCAAATGTTTTAGGAACTTAATAAATTATAGAGTATCTGCCAGATATTTCAAGGTCTCTGGAAAGCAAAGACCAGATCTTAGTCATCTTAGCACCCACAGCACCTGCCCCTCTGCCTGGAACTCTGTTACCTCCATGAGTGACGGGGAATCCAACTAAGCTGCTGCTGAGTATCATATGGGACTCAAAACTTGGCTCACAACCTTGGCCTCTTGTCCTCACCTCAGTGTTCTTTGGCTCTTCAGTAGGTTCTGCAGGCCTAGAAGCCCTTCTTTCCTTTCTGACCAGTTGGAACTGGCACAGTGGTTGAGAACTTCTGCCACGTCCTCTGTCTGCCGCAGATAATGGGGAATGCCACCATTCCTAGAGCCATAGGAGCGCTCAGAGCAGACACTCGAGGCATCACTGTTGGCGTCGTCATCAGAATACATCCCATACGGCTCGTACCTCCTCCTCACAGGCTTCTTCTGTCAGGTTCAATGAGGGTGGGGTGATGGAGGAAGACATGCGAAGGTGAAATGACCATGAGTCACACCACACAAAATCGACCACAGAGCTAAAGGTGAAAGATCCACATGCACGCACGCGCGCACGCACATGCACACACCATACTTTCCTGTGCTTACAGATTAGGGAAATAAAAACAGGAAAGCAGACATTGAGTCAGGATAGTAAGTAACAGGCAGAGCAATCCATAGCAGAGAAGAAAGAGTATGGTCTCTAGTACGGTGTGTGGATGAAAAGAGTATGGACTCTAGTGAGGTGTAAGGCAGACTTGGGTAGTAGTCCTGCCACCTACCTGGCTGAGGAACTTCAGAAAGCCTCCTTACTTTCCTGTTTCACTTTCCCCATCTTTGAAATGGCAACAGTGCTACCTCTCACATGCTGGTTACCAGGATATAATGTACACAGAAGTACACATTAACTAACCTGGCCCAGCTCCTGCCACACTGCAGGTATGTGCATCCACTGGCCCCTTCCTAATCAAAAGCAATCTATCTTGAACAGGGTCTGTGGGAAAATTTGTTTGACAATTCATGCTTCCATAAGAAAGTCTGAAACTGAAATGTCAGGGACAGACTAGCCCATGTAAAAGGACTCTCAAATTATCTGAACACAAACAGGCTTCCTGTAGACCCTTCACTCGTTTCTCTTACCTTGAATACGAAAGTATAAGTTAAACTTATACATAATTCAACAGTAGCGATTAAACTGATAAAATACAATTTTCCCTAGAAGAAAAGAATTTTTTAAAAACCCCACTTACAAAAAACAAAAACAAAAAACCCACCTACTTGGCTGAAACCATACAAATGTAATTTTTTATCTTTTTTTCTTTCACAAATGTAATTTTCTAATAATATATGGCTTGTCCATCCACCGAAACTTGCTCAGGACAGTTCTGCCTTATGCCTCTTGTCCCAGCAGAGTTACTTTTACTTTTACAAGTATCCTTGTTAGGATGGTAAATCGTAGGATCATTATATATATATACACATACACACACACATATATATGAACTAGATTGATAAAATAAGAAAAATGTTGAATATATCCATTCATGAAATAGTAATGACACAGGAATAGACACAAACTGGGTTAATAAATAAAACACTGATAGACGGAGCAGAACTTGACATTAAAAAAACAAAAAACAAAAAACAAATGCTAAAACAGAGAGAGGGGACTGATGCCATCACTAATAACAGCTTCACTAGACTTGACTAAACCATAATACAGACCAGAATTTCTACATTGTACTACATGCGTTGTTGCTTTCACTAGCTCCTACAGGAAATATACTCGCAACAGAAAAAAAAATGAAGTTGTAAAACAAAAGTTAAAGCACTGGTACCTTGCTCCTGGAGTCTCCTAACAGCTGTAGGCAGGAAAATATTGAAGGATGGGGAAAAAGCATAGAGAATTATGTCAGAAGCGTATGTGGGGACTGTTCTTGCAACAAAAGTGTACAGCAAAAACATATCTTAGCAAATCAAAAATACAGGTTAGCAAGCGATTCATATCAAGCAAATAATAACAAAGAACGCTTTCACAATGGCATTTCCTAGCCCTTCCTACACCTCCTAGAAATGCCTTCCGGTACATGCTACGCTTCTTGCTACACTAAAAACTTTTCCTATACCACTGAGATAGGGCTCTAAAGTTGCTGTTAACACTCCTGTCTGTTTCTATGCTCAATTCTCTCTGCCCCTAGGGCTTCTTCCCTGGGAAGCAAACACTGTGTACCATTCCTGTGCTCTCTCTTCTGCAGCAGGTCACTCGGGGAGACCAAGCAGTTTGAACAAAGAGTAATATGGGCAGCCTGAGTGGACTGAAGGCTAGAGCTCAAAGAAAAACCCAAGTCAAGGAGAAAGCCCGAGCTCAAGCTCTCAAGTCCGACTCTGCCTCCTAGAACTTTGTGCACAGTCCCTTGGGCAGTTCTTTAAAGAATGAGGGAACTCCCCCACCTTAACTGGAAGTCCCATTTAACTCAGAGTTTTTTGCACATCCATCATTTCCTACCCCTCTGACCTAATAGGGTCTCTGAATAAATAAGTGACAGATTCTCAGTGCTGCAGCTTGGAAGGAAAAATAGCTTCACAGAGTTCTGTTCCAGCTCATGACTCTGAAGTCAAAGCCATGGTTAGAGCAATTATCCTGAACTCCAGCACCTGCCAGGAAAAAAAAAAAGCCCTTCTTCAGAGAGGCTGATGAATAGAGCTGGCCAGGCAGCCCCCGCTTACAGGAAAAGCATCAGGAGAGTGGCAAACTGCTTGCTCACAGTTGCCTGTCAAAGAAATCTGACTGAGCAAGAATAAATGAGGGCAACACAGGAAGGGAGGAAAGTGAGAATCTTTGTTAGCCATAGACTATAACATTTTGATTAGATGAAAGACATGGCTGGGTTTAAAATGTCTGGGTCTAAAAGCAGGATGTTATAATACTTTTTTCCTCAGAGAGACAATATATCTTAAAACAGCACAAGCAAGGCCAGAGATCAGACAGTTCTAAAGAGGCTCTATTTTAAATGCTGAGCACATCAACAAGAATATGCTAGAGGCAGTGTCACTACCAGCTGAAATGCATCTTTAAAAAGCAATTTGACCACAAGCTGCTTCTACCTGGGGTGGGGTTTGCTATAACCACAAATTGAGGGACCTCTAATTATACATATACATATACATATACATATACATATACATATACATATACATATATATATGTGTGTGTGTGTGTATACATATATACACACACACACACATATATATATACACACACACATAAAGTATACTACATTATAGTGATGCAAAAACACATTCCAATAGTTCTTTATATATCCTCAGGCTTTATCGGCATTAAAATTTGGAAAGTTTCCTTAAATAATGACTTAATGGCTCATTTTTAAAGACAAAAAACAAAGGTAAAATCGTATGGAACTACTAGTGTGGTCATGAATTCAATGTGAGATTTTCAAACCACAAACTCTGTTACCTAGTATTATGATGATATGTTTAGGCTATGCCATCAGAACCTATAAAGCAATAGAAGCCAGAGAATGAAAAAAGGAAATGCTGAAAAAAATAAGTAAAACAAACATGAAGAAAAAAAAAAAAAGCCCAATGACATCAGAGAGGCCCAATGTCATCAAAACTTCCTTGATACCGAGGAGCACAGAAGAAACACTTGATCTAGTGTTTTTTGTAAGGACAATTTTCACTTAAAGTTTAAAGGGAAAGTGATAATAATATAAGTGTACCCAGTATTTACACAATTTTACAGAGTGCTAAAGATGATTTAGTACCCTGATTTGGAGGTGATTTCTGTTAGGACAGAGAAAACTGTGGATGAGTAAGTCAAAGAGCCTCTGCACACACTGTGACTCTTACCAAAGCATCAGCAACGGCAGCTTCAAGGTCTGTACTCGTGCTCAAAACTCGCATGGCGTTCACAGAGCCAGGTATTCTTCCTGCCTGGCCAAGCCCAAACCGGTCTATTTAAAAAGAACAAAACCAAAAGATATGTCACTTTAATTCAAACGTTCTCAATTCTTTGCAAGGGCTCCTGCCTCTTCCCACCTACTGGACAGAGGCACTGGAAAGTCTTTAGCCAATTTTAATTACCCCCCCCTTCAGTTCTAACTAGACTTGTTTACCAGCAGCGGAGGTTAAGATGTTCCATATTTAATACTATCGTGCTACAAAGCATCCTAACAACTAAAACAGTTCTTTAATGATTCTTATTTTTGAAAAGTGTTGAGACATGGGGGAAAGGGGAACTTATTATAGAAGTGAGCTGGGCTGTGAGTGGAGTCTTTTAATCTATTTAGTGTTCCCTCTGGGGGGGGGGTGGGCACTGATGTTTGGTCAAGCTAATTAAAAAGCTTCATGGTTTCACAAGAGTTCTAATGCAATGTGTAATAAAAAAGTTAAAATTTGCAACAAACATATTTGATGGATGTCTGCAAATCTTCATTAGCCTCACTACTGTTTAACTGTCATGAACTGGGCTCAACTAATTTTTAGTATGTGTTCACGATTCCTGTGACACCAAAGGGTATTTAAAAATCAGTTTATTAAAATTCAATGCTCATTACAAAAAAACCAGCATCTTCACTGTGAAACATTAACCATTCAGGTAACGTTAGTATACATTTTTCCTTAGTCTCTCAAAGGCTTTTCAAATGATAGTCTATACATGTAAACAAAACTGAATATGATCCAGAGATTTTAAAACAGATTTCAGTAGTTCAATTACTTTAAGCCTGTTAAGGATCATGGATAATGAAGACTAGCTTTTTAAAAGGCCCATTACGTCAAAAGGGCAGTCTTCCTTAAGAAGAGCTGAGGTTAAAGCTGTAACAGGAGAAAGTTCATATAAATTACACTTTCTAAGTGTATCACACTATTTACTGGCAGAAGTTTCTTATTTAAAATGCTAATACATAAAAAAAAGAAAAAAGGAAAAAAAAACCTTTGAAGAGGAATGTTAAGATAAAAATGCTTTCTTTTTTTGAACAAATAAGACCCTGTTTGGACAAAAAAAAACAAAACAAAAAAAAAAAAAACCCACAACCCTCTCTATTAGCCATATTGTCATAGTGAAATGTTTAGAATAAAAGGAAAGCTAAATCTGGTTTACAGGAATTGATCTTTCTTATAAAGTGATATATTTTAAGCTCTGGACATATAACAAGAGTTCGTAGAAAACAAGAACTGTAAAAGTGAGGTGTCACTTAGCTTTTTTTAAATGTCAGTTTCAAAAAAAAAAAATCACACCTTCCAGCGCCATCGAGGGGAAAAAATTTAAACACTGCTAACCAAAACGCTATACAGTCATGAATTTTTATAAGGAAACAAAAATTGTATGTTATACTATCCCCTTTTTTAATGCACTTGTTGGTCACACTCTATGTTGTCTTAGCTGCTATGTTTAAAAGATGATATGCCATATAAACTAAGAGACCAAAATCAATTCTATCTAGATCTTCATATATATATATATATACACACACATATATATAATCAGTTGAAATACAAAACAAGTGTAAATTTGAGATTTATTGTGCATATGGTTTTAAACATAATCTTTGTGCAAGTTTTTTTTCCATTAAAAAAGGGTAGATAGTAAGGGATTTATGAGTAACAAAATGAAAGTAATTCAGTTATAAGCCATTTAAAAATTACCCAGCATAAACTTAAATAAAACAGAACCTAAAAAAAATTTTTTAAAAAAGTATATCTCATGCCAGCAATTCTTGCTCCAGGGATAATACTGATTTTCTTTTTAAGACACAAAAATTAAAATTTTAAGAACAATGCAATAATTCTGGTGCTTCCCAGATGCATACAGCTCCGCCATACACAGTGACTGCAGGATCACTTGATATATATCATAGATCATTTGAATTTCTAATCTGAAGGGGAAATGTTTGTCTGGATCTGAGCAAAGTTACAAGCCTTTTGTTCTCCCCAGACCAAAATCTGTTCTACACTTGCTGCTCTGCTATGATGTTATCACAAAGCTCCATTTCCCAAGAGATGGATACGTGTGACTGTGCCCTCAGTCTGGTCCCTGACTTCATCAGAGTGTACATAACAAAAAATATAGCTCACTTCGCTTAGAGCAAGAATAGAGAAAATAACTCAGTGAACTGGTGACAGCTGTCCCCATCAACAGTCTGTGTAATGTTTTACTCAGGTGAGAGAACTGTAGTCCTTAGGGACTGTTAGCATATAAAAATGATGTCCGTTAAATCCAGCAAACTGATGCATTTCCGTATGCATATTACTTTTTACCCCAATGGCTAGCTGGGGGATTTTTGGTATTTTTGGATTTTTTGGTTAAAGCGGGCTGGGATGGGACATCTGGGGACCACAGGCTGCAAAGACTACCTTCCACCTGACCTGATTATCTGAATCGTGACCTTGTATTTTTGCGAAGTTTTAGGACGATATTTATCCATATGAAATTATGCACACTAGGTTTTGGAACATTTAGTAACTAAACAGTTCCTCCAAATAATGAGAACCTGACACTAATAATTAACGTCAGTAATCAACACTTTTTGGAAGTAAAGCCTCTGGAAATGAAAGACTCTGCTGGGTGAAATCCATCCT
Organism: Nyctereutes procyonoides; assembly: GCF_905146905.1. Taxonomy (NCBI): domain Eukaryota; kingdom Metazoa; phylum Chordata; class Mammalia; order Carnivora; family Canidae; genus Nyctereutes; species Nyctereutes procyonoides. The sequence goes on from NW_026575030.1 coordinate 10,020,624, forward strand.
CTCTTTCCCCTCAAGGACTTTTCAAGATATCTATTTTGGGTGGCTGTTCTCCTGAGGGAGGGTATAAATGGAGGGGAAGAAGCCCTCCCCGTGTTTTTGTTTTGTTTTCACACAAACATGAACACTGGAGAAATGGTGTTGTCAAACAGGCTATAAAGCATCTACGGCCTATTAACAGAACCATAAACATTCAACAACTTAAAAAAATAAAAGCACGCTGGGGAAAACAAATGGGAAGTGCATACATGCCAGGTGCTAGCCGACACTGATGAAAACAAATGCTAAAATGAGTGTGAAACTGGACCATATGAAGAAGCCAAGTCATGCAGTTAGCACTTGTTCACCTGACTGCCCAACAGATTCAGCAGTGGAGAGGGCACTAGTGGACCTGGAATGACGTCGAGAGGCTGCAGGTAAAAGGAACGGCAACACCCACAGGATTAACACAGAAGTACCCGAGACAGAAAATGCCACAGTCTGAAGGAAACGCAGGGACTGCTCCCAACGAGGCCATGTGTTCTCATGAAAGGAAATGATGCTGGAAATGAATGGAGAGCAAGTGCCAGTCCTCAAACTCTATGGCAGCCTGCTGGCTCTCACACGGCTAGCACACACACAGGCATGACAAAGGCACGCTTTGCGGTGTTCCTTAGGCAACCGCCTAAACTCAGACTCCAGGTTTATATTCACGCCACGAAGCCTCAATGAGCCGTTATGGGAATACACAACATGAGGACGTCAGGAGTCACAGAGCACCGTCCAGATACTGAGTGGGAACAGCAGTAGAATGGATTATTTACTCAGCTCACGAGATGCCTCATCAGTACGTGATGCATACGCAATCATGCACCAAAAACAAAAGCAGAGAAGTTCATCATGTTATTTGAACAGAAACAGAATGAAATCACGAGAAAGGGGCTCAACAAATGAAATCCCGTGTTCCCCCCAATTTTTGCTCTGCTGTTACACAAATATCCTAATTATCAATGAACTTATAAACTAGTAGAAATTTAGCTGTAACAGGTTTTTAGAGGCTTCCTTGGCGAGGCATTTGCGGTACTCTGGTTACAAGAGCACAGACTCCTAATGTGGTGGGGGGGTGGGGCGTGGGCAAAATCCTGGTTTGATTACAACCACCTGGAGGACCTCAGGCCAAGTGCTACATCTCTCCGTGTCTCAGTTTACTTATCTGGAAATGGTGCTAAAAATGGTACGTACCTCTTGGGAGTGGAGAGAACTGCAAGAGGTCATACACAGAACACGTAAAGCAGTGCCAGGCACTGAATAAATGGTGGGAGCAACAGTCGTAGTGCTGCGGGTGCTGGCAGTGGCAGTGACGGTTACCAGTAAATTCCAATTTACATTTCTAATTATTAGCAAATTAAATATTACTTTATTAGCAAATATTCATAATAAGCATATTAATTCATCAATCTGAGGAATTATATGCTAAACTCTGTCCTCATAATTACTTTCAGAAATAACCATAAAATAGACTTGGTTTAAAAATGTGAATTTATTGAATGGAATGCCATGTAATATATGGCTCTTCTTTACCTCAGGGAAAAAAACCCAAAAGATAGTATGCTTATATCCATTACTCTGAAAAGAACATGGTGGTCATACCAGAGAAAATTCACAAGGTTTAACAAAGTAATACCAAACAGTGCTACTTCTCACCCATGCTATTAGAGTGCAGTACCCTGTACATGAGAATACTTTCATTTTGGCTTCAAATACCCGAACCTCAAACTCGTCAGTATAATTTTTTTTTCAAGATTTTTGTTTTTTAAGTAGTCTCTACACCCAACATAGGGCTCAAACTCATGACCCTGAGATTAAGAGTTGTGTGCTCTACTGACCGAGTCAGCCAGGTGCTCCATAACTGTATTTTTTCAAGTTCATGTTACTTTATGAAAATGCACATACCCGGGATATAAGTGGTATCAAATAGAAAACATTACCTGGTTGACAAGAACAAATTTTTACTGACTTGCAAAAGGAAAATCTCTAAGTGGCAAAAATAATTGGCAATTTCTAAAACAGATATAAAATAATCACTTTCCTTAAATATGTTGGCAAAACACTTTTTAAGACTGGAGCATACCATTTACTGTACAACATATCAGTACCATATTCTTATAGTTTAAACTGAAAACAGCTTTTAAGCAATACCTCAATACCTGATGGTTCCTTATAAAGTCGGTCCTTTGGTTCTGTTTCAACAAACTATTCTACAGTAAATCTGTCATGTAATGAGTCCTTGGTCACATTCTCAAGTGAGCACTCATCAATGGAATCCAAGGTGGACCCTCTTACGTCGAAGCCTGATTTACAGCAGAGCCCTTACTTTTACTTAGAAGTTGTCACTTTAACCACATATGTATTCATACCATGAAAATGGTCCAAAATAACTTTGTAACAAAAATGCAAACATAAAATCAATACACAATTACCAAAATGTAGTTATTTTCACACACACACACACCCCATTTCAAACTGAAGCCTGGCTATTTAAATTGATTCGAAGGGGCACTTACACAAAATCTCAGTAAGTTATAGAGAGGGTGGGAAACCATTATTAAAGTGAATGAGAAGGAGGAGGAAACTTCACACTGTCTGATGGGCACAGTGAGTTCGTTCCCCTAGGGACCACCTCCAGGGACTCAACTATGAATTCCTCAGTCCTAACACCAAACCCAGAAGTCATAATTGAGAAAAATTGCTGGATACTTTCTCTGTGCTTAAGCCTAGAGAAAGCACTTAATACATTTCAGACGAACAAATGAAAGATGCTGGATTATCAGAACTTTCAAATGAAGCAGGGGAGCAGCCAAGCTTTGAAGTCAGACTGGGTTCAAAACCTAGCTCCATCATTAAGCTGTGTGACCTTGAGAAAGTGGCTTACTCTCCCTGAATCTCTGTTCTGTCATCTATAAAAAAGGGATGACAGTACTACCTGTCCCAGAGGGTTAATTGGAGCCATGAAGGGCTGTACCTGCTCAGAATGGTGCCAATATGCACAATCACTGCTCTTGTTCTCACTGGATAAAAGTTTTATGGACAGATTTAACTCAAGGGGGGCATGGCATAAAAATTCAGCTGAGATGTTAACTATGGCCCTGACCACAACAGAAGATGTGTGCCAATGATGGTTTGTTAGGAAGGTGAAATATCCGCATCCACATCTTCTGCCCTGGTAGGAGCAACTGTACGTTTCACCACTCTGTGTTGTCACCAAGACACTTACGCAGATCCATTTTGCCAAAGAAAGTGAAAACCAGACCAGATCACTCAAGAACTCAGGGTTCAATGAAGAGCTCAAGAATTCAGCACACCTTGCCTGGTCCACTGACCACATGCTGGATTACAAAGGCTGCTTCCATGGATAATAACAAAAACGCCAGTACATACATGAAATAAAAACATGGAACTGCCTAAGAAGACCAAATAACCAATAGAAGAATTGGATCGTTCATTTATATAAAAGGTTATTTAGAAGGCCAAATAGTCAGCAAGGATGCAGAGATATACAGCCTTAACTTAAAAGGAAAAATCACCAGTTCATTCAGAAAAAAAATTATCATTGCCACCTTTGATTGTTGAGAATTGTGTTCTGATGCTTCAGATTGCTGTGGAATAGCTGATCTGTACGAGGTAAGTCACCTTGTTTGGGATCTCACACTCATCAGGCAGACTATCTCACAAAGGTGTCTTCTAACTAAGTCAAGGGACTCACCTGACATGGCTTTAACTGCATAAAGGACAGCAGGTTATAAGGAAGTATATCTGGATTTTGATTATTGATACTGATGGGATAAAAGGATGTTAGGAAGAAGTATATGACATTAGGAGCAGAGAAAGGGAAATATTAAGACTGTGTGCTTCTGATCTATCATCCACTTTCTGGAGTGACACTTTTATACTTGAGAGACCATAATTAGAGTTGAAATAACACACTGTTGCAGTCCACAATTTCATATAACAACTTCAGGTCTAGGCCTAACATTCTGAAATGATTTCTACCTGCAATGCTGATCAAAAGGAAAATACACAGCTTTATAGCAATTAATATGGCAAAGAACCAAAACACAATTACTGGAGAATACAAAGCATTTTTTGGTGAAAGTGTGTGTTCTTTCTAGGGGTCTCTGGGGATTAATAATTTGCACTAGGTGAGGTATATGTTCATTTTAGACTACTGAGGCTAAAAAGAAAAGGCAAATATGATACTCTATAAGGAAACATGTTTCTCTTTTTGTCAGTTTTTCTTGAATCCTAAAAACTGTGAAAATACAAATTCTGTTTGTAAGAGATACTGAGGATGGCAGATGAGCAGCCCTGAATGGCACCTGGCTGGTGACCTGAGATACATTACTAATACCACCATATGGTGACCAAATACTGTAAATTTCTGCCCTGGAGGGCATCAGGTCACAGCCTTTGAATAGCCTATTGAACCCAGGAAGAATAAAAATACCTGATCAGTTAAAAATATACGTTGTAAAATTGTGCGTTGTGCTGTACACCTAAGCAGTCTATCAGAAAAGTACTCTGGGTTTAAGAGAAAGTGTTGAAATGACTCACTTAACAAAAGCATGGCTAAATACCTTTGTCCATGCAGCTTTTTAATGTTATCACCCCTCAACTGAGCACATTTCATTTCGTAGATGTTATCATGGTTTTATTTTCCATCTTTGAACTGAATCACATAGGGCCTGATCTTGGGTACAGTTAAAAACAAATTGTCAAAATTTAATGACAAAAGATAAACTTTGGATTCACTCTACTTTTTAGGAAGCAGTGCACTTTGGCTGAGCGACCCCATATGTTTGAAGTGACCACGCAGATGGGCCTGCCTGCTGGCAAGTGGTCACAAATGGCAACGGTACAGAGTGAAGTGGTGTTTTTTTCCTCCTATATATAAAAAATTGGAAATGGCCAAACTTTAAGCATGCAGAGGGGGGACAACAGAGGGTAACTAGGGAAGAGGAAAAGAAAGAAGAGAGGATCACGAGGACAGTAGAGGAGGGAGAGCAGGTCCATTCCACCTGGCAGTGTGTGGGCCAAGCATGTGGAGCAGGGCAAGGAACTCTGCTCCGAGAGCCAGCGCCTACATGTACTCACCGAGTGGAGGAAAGCCCCGAGCGGGGCTCGTATCGCGGCTGCTCTCACAGCTGGTATTACGGCTGCATCCCTGACTCATGCTGGGTCGAGGGATACGGCTGCTCCGTGCTAGTGTGCAGCATGAGGGGTTTCAGAGAAGGTGAAGAAGTTTAATGAAGACAGAAAAACTCACAAAACGTCAGTCACATTCCGTTAACGTAATCATGACATTGTCCGCGCTGGGGGTTCATCGCGATGGCTGAGTCCCTGCTGAGGCCTCACTGACTGGCGTGCTGACAACAGGAGAGGGTCTGCATAAAAACTCGATTATGCTCAAGGTTTCGGAAAGCTGTGGGTTTTTGTATGGAGGTGAAATAACACCTAAATGTAAGAAATGCAAAGAAAGCTTTCCAAAGAGCAAACTAGCATCAGGAAATCCAAGATCAAAAAGCCTATTAGAAAATGATCAGGTATTTATGGCTTTAGCAAACTTCAACAAGATGATAAAAGACTAAAGCCATTTTCACATACCCTGCATTATTAGAAAGATAATTTATTTTGGATTAAAAAAATAGAATAAAGGCTCTAGTCACTGAAACCCATGAACTTACCTAATTAAAAGGAAGAGGGTTCACTTCTCTCAGCCTGGGCTTCTTTACCAAGAGAAGTCCTAAGGACTGACAGCTGTAGAACCTGCCCACTTCAAGTAAGTATCTAGATGCTTCAAACATATCTTAATTATCTAAACCAACATAGAGTTGGGATTGCTATCCCTTTATATACTAGTCCCAACATTTCATTCCTGCTTTTTCTGTGGGAATCCAAACAGATCTGCCCGTGGTCCCTACTCGAGTATCTTTCCTTATACAGCCTTACACATGGGTCTATGGTATGTGGGCTGACAATCCCAGTATTCATGTTAAGAAGATCCTCCGCTGACCTGAGAACAGCCAATTGCCTATGATTATCCATGGGTAATTTTAATTACATTCACATTACAAAACACTGAGAAGACAGAGTCACATGAATAGCTTAAGGACTAACATAACTTGGCCATAAAGCTCAGAAAAGACCTTGATGCTTTTGTTTTTTTAACTTAGTTTAGAGAAACAAAGACACACTACTGGCAAAATACTCAGAAATGACTCTGCAGACTGAATGTGTGTAGCCATCTCCATAATATCTGGTGAGATAATAAATACGTCCATCTTGAGTGGATCTACTAATTCTGGACTGGAAAGAAATGTCTTTCTTGCACATTTGGGGAAAAATAAAAATGATTCACTGATTTAAAACCAGCCATGTTTGCTATATTGCAATGAGCAGAGCCTATTATTTTAGAGCCAAGGTGGATTTATAGCATGACCAAACTGTAACAGGAATGCCTTACAAACTAGAATCGTGAAATTCCCTGGAAGTGAGAAACCAAACCAACTTCTTCCTCCTGTAGTCTCTGTTCAGTGCTGGTGTTGCATCAGACCCCACAGCTATGTAAGAGATGTCCAAATGCTTAGGTCTGCGGTGGCAAGCAAGAAAAAAACCAAGCACAGGAATGCAATCTGAGCAAATCTGTCAAAACAGGGCTTGTGTTGTAATTCCTAAATTCACCTTCATTTTGCCAAGGGACAAGGAGGCATTGGGTTTTTCTTTGAAGTAGCAATGACTGTTTAATCCATAATTTTTGATAATAATACTAAATGGCTCCTATGAGGAGGGCAAAAGCACAGGAGCTAAATTTAAAAACCCTTAAAAAAAAAAAAACTAGGGAGCATCCACTGACACCGATATATGAGAAGCTGTCTAGAATCTACGAAGTAATAGGCTCGTCCCTAGAGGATCAATACCACATCAAATTCGTGAAAGGACTTCTCCGGTTCTGTGCTAACTCACCGGTTCCAGCCACTGTGCCTCTCCTTACCTCAGGCTCCCCTTAGGAAGTCTAGAAGCTAGAGTCCCATCATTTAAATGAGAAAGGTACTGTGAGATAAGGTACACACATGAGTACCTCTGAGGTCCTGGCTGAAAGGTGTACATGAAAATCTTATTCCACCACCTACTCCGAACAATCGGAAACAAAGACAGCCGGATAAGTGTTTCACACATGCACATGCTTAAGTTAGGCATTTTCTTATAGTTCTTGCCTGATCACTTCTGTTACCCTGCTTCCACTCCCTTGCTTTAATAATACACATGCTACAACAATGGGAAGTCTCTGCTCTCTCTCACTGAGCCTGCTTTGTGAAGACAAGAGCATGAAAAGGGATAAGCAGACATGGTCTGAAACAACAATATGTGTAATTCCTAACAAGGTTTCCCTTCCTTAGTATTTCAGCCAGAGAGAGTTTATTTACCCTGTTTGTGCCGACTGGCTTCCTTAACACAGGCTAGCAACATATACAGAAAGAATTCTGGTTACGAGTTTGTAATCATTTGCCCACAGCTGCCCCACACCACATCAAAGGACATCTAGGGGTCACAGAAGAAGGTCAAATGCTGGATAATTTAAAACACGAGAGGAGGAATGCCTACTTCTAATATCACTTCCAAAGACCACTCTACAAAGAGGATTTTAAATATGTATATCAATAAATGATTTTTTTTAATTTGTATTTATTTATTTATTTATTTATTTATTTATTTATTTATGATAGTCACAGAGAGAGAGAGAGAGAGAGGCAGAGACACAGGCAGAGGGAGAAGCAGGCTCCATGCACCAAGAGCCCGACATGGGATTCGATCCCGGGTCTCCAGGAATGCGCCCTGAGCCAAAGGCAGGCGCCAAACCGCTGCGCCACCCAGGGATCCCTCAATAAATGATTTTTATAAAGACTAATTAATTAAATGGTCAAACCTAAAAAACAATATCAAATAAACCTCTTTGTGGAGTGCCAAAACCAATTGCTCTCTATGAGAGTATGTAAAGTGAAGGCATAACAGAAGAGGAAGAGGCATGAAGGCTTGCTTGCTGCTTGAACTTTATGAAAGCAGTATTCTTTGGTGGTTCTGAGGTCCTGTGCTTACAGAAAAGGCTGAGGAGCCTTGAAAAATCCATCTGACAGGCTTTCAAAAGTACACTCTAATTTTAGAGTGTTCTGGGGGCTAATCTTGACTTTTGCCTTGTAAGGAAGGGATGGGTCCTACCAGAACTCACATTGAAAGCAGAAATACAAGAGAAATAAGGAGCACTAACATGAAATGTCTCTCCGTCTGGGGATTTTCATGTTGTGGTCTTGTATGCAATAGTCTAACAGGTGACACTGATTACTATTAAGTTTTGCTTCCTTCAAAATATTTTTAATCAGAAAATCTGAAAACATTTTAAATGCACATCCACAGAATATAAGCTGCCAAAAACTTTTATAGCCTTTTCAAGAGATGAGTGGAAGAAGGAAACTAAAGGCAAACTTCTGGAATATAATTGCTACAGATATTAGCTACCTCTAGGACTTTATTATTCATCAATAACAGAATTAAACCCCAAGATGCGATAATTTATGATCTATTCTGTTTGGTTCAACAGTTTATGAAGGAATAAACAGCCAAGAAAAAAACATAGTAGTAGGATGTTTGTCTCTTGGTTATACAATAGGAATTATACCCTGTTTTGCTTAAGAAAACATAAATGCTAAATAAGACCTTTGGTGTCATTTTTATCACAGATGAGGCATAGCTGAACCAAACATAATTTGTAGGTCATCTGTAGAATTAATTCTTAGTGCAAATTCCAAGCCTAGTTTAGCGATGATTAAAACTATTAATTGGTTTGGGATAAAACAAAATATTAGAAGATGCTTAATATTTTTGAATATTTATATTTAAAGTTGCTATACAATGAACCAAATGCTTATAGACATACAGGTATACAAGCCAGTATCAACTAAATGATCACAACCACGGACGATCTACTGCTAAAGATGCTATATACTTGACACCCTATAAAATGGAATCTTTCAGCAGTACTACAGGAAAAAGTAGAAAGATATACTTGATTCATTTATCTATCTTCATACTATGTGTATTTTCACCATGTGCAGAAATTTAAACAAAACACCTTCTTTAATCAGATTCGTATGAATGACCTCAAAACTTTACACATAACTAATCCCCTTAATGAGCATCAAAGAAATAACTTTTTCCAAAATATTTTTCAAATAAGAACTCTCTGAAAGAGAATAGGTTCCTATTTCGTTCTTACTGATGGATAATGTTTCATATACCTTTTAAAGGCTTATTAAATGCTGTCTTTTCAACTATCCACAACACAAACTTCCTAGTTAAAACCATGGAATACCAGCTCCTAGAGTTATGTGTGGCAACCTGGGATGGTTTCTTTTCTAATACCAAGAAAAGGTAAAAATAGCATTTTTAATAATATAATATGTTAAATCCCCCAAAAAGAAAGAATTTTTAAAAGTATGAAACTAATCTGGGTTGCCAAGAGACATCCCATACATTTAATTGACTACCAAAAAGGGCAGCCCAAACCTCACGATGAAATCAAACTCATTTTCCAAATAAAACTAGATCCAAACATACATCTGTTACAGCCTCAAATATAAAATTTAGACATTCTAGTCATGATACCTTCCCGCATGTATCCACAGGATTTGTAATCACTAGATCCAAGTAACTTGTCAGCTCAGGGACCACACTATGTAATACCAACAGAAGTTTGGGATCATGTAGAATTAACAAAACCACTGCTTGATTACATTTCTCACTTGCTTTCGAAATGTTAGTTAAACCAACTATTAACCAATCCACTTCTTAACTATGCGCCCCTGCCTTCTCATAGCTCAGGTGGCCAGAAGTACACTCCCAGTCCCTCTGTCCTTCTCCCACCTCACCCTGACAAACTTCCTTTGCTGCAAACAATAAATTACCTGTGGGTCCCATAGCGCATTATGTTCCCTCCCATCTGACTGCTTCTGCACATGTTCCTCTCTGCCCTGGAATACCTTTCTCCTCTTCTCCTTACCCTGCCTAACCCTACTTACACATCATCAAAAATGGACCTATTCTGTCCTATTCTGTCTGGGAAGGCTGTCCTAGCAGGAAATCTGGGAGGACTGGGGCACACGAGGGCCCTAAGACACTACTTTTCTATGGTCCCAGAGCAGCATGTCACAGTATCTGTCATCCTGTCTTAATTTCTACCCCTAAGACCACAAACTCTTTGAAAATCAGAAGCTACATCTGTTTTATCTTCTGGTTCTATGGTTTAACAAAATGGAAATAGTCAAGTGGAAGTTGCTGATGAGATAGATAAATGAGAAAGATAAGCCAACAGGACTTAAGAATATAGTAGTACTCTAATGTCAAGTTAATAGATTTATACCCTCGGAAAACAATAAAAATTTAAGAGATTTCTCATAATATATTACAAAAGACATCTTTTATGTTAAACAGATTATACATATGAATAGGATAAGATACTGAGAGTAATTTATATAATTCTACAGACTGTCACAAAGAAACTAAATATTACAATACAAAAATATTATATATTTGGTTTTAATTTGTTCCTAAGTTTTCACATTTGAGCAACACTATGTCAAAAGTAACTATACGTGTTATTTAACCTTAAGTTCCACAAATTAGGTTAGAGAAGATCAAAATCAAAATAAACTTGGGACTCTACAAATTGCTTTTGAAAACATATGTGGATTAATGGCTACTTAGTGCTAATCCATGAAAGAAAGATGAAAAGCAACACTGCTCCTAATTATGAAGAAAACAATTCTGCCCACTTCCTCAATTCTAACGTTTTATGAAATGGCTCTAAAACACAAAAGCCCACAGTGATGTAATTCCTTCCAGACAGTCTGAATGGTGAGGCCCATATAGTTTTCAGTTGTAATTCAAACCTGAACATGCCATAATCTGTAAAAAGCACAAATCAGAATGTCTTTTTTTAACACGGGCAAAGTGACATCCTCAGTTCAAAAACAGATCTCTATTTCCAATATTAGACAAAATCATTACATTATAATAAAAATTATGACCAAGTTAGGAATGATGTTTCGAGGTCTTTGAGAATCCTTACCTAATCCTATTCGGTTTGGACTTGTTTCTCGGCTACATCCCTGACTCCTGGGAATCTTGCTTCGTTTTTCTGAAGAGGGGGTCACAGGTGGGCCTCTTGACGAACCCCCAGCAAGGCCTCCATAACCACTTCCCAACAGTTTCCCTGGGGAACTTGACCGGCTGCCAGCTAAAAATGAAACAAAACAAAACTGAAGAATAGCTATAAATCAGGGAAGAAACTATAATAATTTCAGAAGTCAGTAAGTACATTAATTTGGATCAAACACTAAGAATTTTATATAAAAATGGCTTTTTGGTGGTGGTAGTACTAATTTTTTTTAATGGAGCATAAAGGAACATCAAGCATCATAAAAGAATGTTTATACAAAGAAGAATTACAGGAGGAGTTCTACAAAACAGTAAAATTTCTGATTCAAAAGAGTGAGCTGAGTATAAACAGCTCCCTATTCTGCAGCAAATTTCTACAAATAATCACAAAGGTGCTTGTTTACTGTTTTATTTGTTTGTTCTATAAGAGTTGATATGTGAAAAATTTTAAGTATAACTATTGGAAGAAAAGAATTATAATAGAAGTTTCTTAAACAATAGTGGAAGAAAACAGATCCAAGAACACAAATGGAAGAAAAGGAGGCAAGAAGATAACTAGAAACATGGTAAATAAAAAAAATCACACAAAAAAAATGGTAGAAATAAACTCAAACATATCACTATTCGTACTAAGTGTGGCCAGATTAATCTATTAAAAGACAGAAATTCTTGGATTGATTTAAAAATAGAAAATGATATTTAACTGCTGTTGTTCATTAAGAAACAAACAACACACCTAACACAAAACAACAAAACAGAACGAAATGTTAAAAAAGGACAAGGGATATTTCATATTGATAAAAAAATAACTGTCTATTAAGGCATAATAATCATGAACCTTTATGCTCCAAGTAACACAGCTTTGAAATATAAAACATAAAATTGATAAAGATACAGGGATAAACTGAGAAGGCCATATTTATTAGTGTATCTCTAAGGAAAATAACTAATGAAACTAATAAGTAATACACCTCTCTGAAATGGACAGAGTGGTCAAAATTATACAGATATGTATAAACACATGTCCCACATACACACACGCGTACAACAAAGAGAAGATATTCTTTTCACCTTTCTACACATACTACAAAAACTGTGTACTAAGTTTCAAAGGAAATCTCAGAAATCTACAAAAGTAGAAATTACGTAAGACCACTGAGATGTACACAAGAGAATAGCCCTGAGATGTACACAAGAGAATCAGAAATTTAAAATAAGTAAGAGTTAGTGATTTTTATAAATGAGTAAGTGGTTGGATAGCTATATAACCATTTCTCATGAGACAGCATTCTTTCTTAAAACAGCAAAATTTTAAAGATTGCATCAACACACTAAAATGGCATTTATTTACTTAGTACACTCCCCTTAAGTAGAGAAGGCAATAAAATTCTCAAACATAAAATGCATGTTATTGTGTACCAGAATAGCATGACCCAGAGATAAAAAGCCTTTTAAATAACATGTAACCTTGAAACACACCCCCACACACACCCCTCCATCATTCAAATGAATCACTAAGGTAACTACTCACAAAAATTAGAACTTGATAATGACAGCTACAATTTAAAGTGAAATTCATTATCAAAATCACTGGTACACATCACCATGAAGAACCTGTCTCAGGATTTATTAATCTTGCCCATTAACTTTGAGCACCCAAAACGGACTATTTAGCTATGTAAAAGGAGAAAAGAAATTCATTCTAAACTCTAGAATTTGAAAATGCAGAAAGATTAACTAAGCTCATAATAAACATAGAAATTAATATTGTGCAAGGAACATGGGACAGGGAGTGAAGGAGAACGCAAAAAAAAAAAAAAAAAAAAAAAAAAAAAAGGCAAGAAGAGAAATGGCTTACCACCAGCAGGATTAGCAGATCTGGATCCTTGATTATGAGAGCAGACCAAAGGACAGGCAAAAAGTGGATTAAAAGACAATAGCACAATACAGAAGGTCAGCATGCAACACAACACAAATGTCTTTGTTCACAAACACATTAGCAAAATAGCTTTTTCTTCTGGGTCTTTTTCCTCTTAGTTTACTTTTGTACCTATGTTTACTGTAGTCATATCATACTCTATCAGCATTTATTTTAGGTCTGTTCATGGAACACTCAGAAACCTATGTGCCAGCACAGTGCCAGGCAGAGGAGATGCAGAGAAGACCAGTATGTTAGCCTCCAGGAGCACGTCTACTCTTCAGTGCTGAGCAAGCTTAGAGAAGTGACTAGATCCTATTCGTTTATGGATTCCTACCACTGTGACTGGTACTTAACACATAGGAAATGCTCAATAAACATCACGCATCCAAAGAAACTGCTACTAACTAGTTTCATCTGAATATCCTATGCCAAATCCTCAAATATTTATTTATTTATTTAAATTTTTATTTATTTATGATAGGCACACAGTGAGAGAGAGAGAGAGGCAGAGACACAGGCAGAGGGAGAAGCAGGCTCCATGCACCGGGAGCCTGACGTGGGATTCGATCCCGGGTCTCCAGGATCGCGCCCTGGGCCAAAGACAGGTGCTAAACTGCTGCGCCACCCAGGGATCCCCAAATCCTCAAATATTTAAATGCTAATCTTCACATATTTAAATCCTCAAATATTTAAAATATGCATTTTTAAAATATGCCTAACAATAGATTTAGGGCCCTAAATCTAATGTTAATGAAATCTATTCACTATTATACCAGGACTTTGAATGCTACTGTATCTACATTTGTAAAACATATAATGATGCTCATGTTTACCTCCTATAGCAATTTTTTTAAATACTAAATTTATATGCATAAGTTTGAGGTCTAGTCTTGATTATTTGCTGGGTTGTCCCTTCCTGTGAGTGGAATTTGGTCAGTAAGGTAAAGCTGAAGACTTTTAAAGTGGAGCGCTAAGATAGGGTAGAGTATTTCTACAAGACTAAAAATTACAGCTCTATCCTTGCCCTCACCCCCACTACAGAAGCAATGTAGTCTTCACTACCTCCTAAGCAGAGGAGCCAGGCCACAGGCAGGAACCCCTGCAGAGGCCAATGCCAATAAACAGACATAAAGTAATTTAAAGTACTGTTTAACCCTTACTCTCCAAGAAAGGAACACTGCATGGCTAAAGAACTAGACATTTTTTTATTAAACTCAATTTTAACATACAAACCTATATTTTGAATCTTGAACAGCATTTGTCAAGAAAAATTTCTCTGCGAGAAGACCTGATTTATATTTAGGAGGTCATGACCAGAGTATTTTATCCATCTGTGACTCCAGGCATCACTAGGGTTCAACAGAATAACCAGTGCTAGGATACTGTTCTCAAGGTCTAAAGGTGCACAACGCATGTTATGTTGTGTACACCTGGGTGATACACCAGAAGCATGTGCTTCTGCATCAGACAAGCCTGTTAGCAATGTATGACCGATGTTATACTTTCTTTTCAGAAAGGATATTACATTTGTTTAACATGAGGCCTAGAGTTACCAGAGGGACATAGGAGAGTATCTGAATTCACAAGGAGCTGAGAAAGGCATTCTAAATACTAACCAGAACCTAAGGTCTGGCCACAGACTGAGTGCTCTCTACACACGCCAGATAGCTCCTGGGAACCACAGAGGATGTGGACACCGATGGGCTGGGGAGTGCTGTGCTGGGACGAGTGGAACTCCCAGGGAAGGAGAGCCTTCCTCCCCCACGCTCACCTTGCCCGGGAGAACTGGGACACCCAGCTCCACTCTACATGCATACAGAAGGAGCAGGAGACTCAAAGTCAAGTGTGGCTGGGAAGTGAGACACTGGGGTGGTTCCTAAGAGTGATCTGAATACATTCCTTCCATCTATGGCTGCTTTCATGGCTGATGCTAAACAAGCCAAGTGACTCAACATGTACAGACAAGCAGTAATGGAAGCGAGAGCAGCTGGGCAAAGCAGAAGCCCACACTGGCAGGTGGAGAAGAGCAGGCTGCAGATGTTAGAACACAGGGTTAATGGGGAGAGCTTTTAATGGATTTGCTCATTACCACTGAACGAGAACTCCACATTAAAATAATCCCCAGGTACTGCTCTTAAATTACATCAGAGGGACTCCTTATCAACAGTAAAATGGGTCACAGCCCAGGTATATCTCAATTTGAGATGCTTGAGGAAAGGGAGAGAAACCACATCTTAAAGTTTAATGTGTAATAATACAAAATTTAAATCACCTGGAAGGGAGACCAAAGTATCCATTTTGTAAGCTTACCCAACAAACATCAAGACTACTGACGGCAGCTTGGAGCCACACAAATGTGGTTTTCCCCTGAAGTAATGAAAATAACTATAAATTTTTCAACTGTAGAATGGGCTGTTGAACAAAACTGAGATAACAAAGAGTAAAAAATATACTCCTTACGCTGGGACTGTGAAACCACTTTGGCGCGACTGCGGCCTCGATTGTCCGGGGTGGTAGCGACGTTGGTGGCACTCCCGGAACTCTGACGTCTTGTGCGGATCCGACCTGGAAGATGCAGCAAAAATGGTGTTTCCATCACGTTTTCAGTCAGTGAGACCTACTCAAGAAAACAACCCAGATCACGCCCAAGTGGCACTGACTGGGCCACCTGCAGGGGCACGGGTCTTCCTCACGTGCGGTCTTGACCCATTTCCCTGTGTACAACACACATGCGCATTCTATCTGCACACACAAGTTCTACAGATATGTAGCAACTCCTGAGAATGAGTCATGAACCTACAAGGTGCTTCTGTTACAAGTATTATAGCATATCATATTTGCAGATAAGGAGGTGATATCCATTTGAAGATTTTTTTTCCCACAATTTAATGTTTTTCACATTAAATTCTTTTTTACTACCTACAAATCTGTCAAATTTCCAAAAGCAGAAAAATATTAGCGGTCATCTTAAGAAAAATACTACAGAAATAAGAGTAAATGCAAACAAAACAAAACAAAACCACCAAAAAACCATAACTCAGCAATCAAAAGCTATAGCACCCTGGAGAATGTTTTGATATATAGCATTAAACCTCTATTTTAAAACATTTTAAGATTGTTTATTTATTTGAGAGAGAGAGTGAGTGCACACGCAGGGGGAGGGGCAGAGAGACTGAAAGAAGCGGACTCTGCTGTGGAGGCAGGCCGATGCAGGGCTCAATCCTAGGACCCTGGGATCATGACCTGAGCTGAAAGCCGACCTTAACCAAATGAGCTACCAAGGCACCCCTAAACTTCTAGTTTAAAGGATGTGTGACAACAAGTTTCTAGACTGCAAAAGATGAAGACAGAATCTATATTACAGAGTAGCTAGAGAAGCAATGACAAAAAAAAAAAAAAGCAATTATCACAGGCATTTATGAGAAGAATTTGCCATTTGCCATTCTAAGTAAAGCAATCCTGTTCAACT
This sequence comes from Nyctereutes procyonoides, assembly GCF_905146905.1. Classification (NCBI taxonomy): domain Eukaryota; kingdom Metazoa; phylum Chordata; class Mammalia; order Carnivora; family Canidae; genus Nyctereutes; species Nyctereutes procyonoides. Next base: position 10,037,255 of record NW_026575030.1, read on the forward strand.
CCTGTTACTAAATCATGAAACCTTAAAAACAAAAGTGAACTCAGAAATGCAAAATCAGTGATGATTGGAGATTAAAACTTTTTAAAATTCAGGACTTCTTTGGTTTCAGTAGGGGCACAAAATGCCTCTCCTGTCATAAGTCAATCAGAACAGCAACTTGATAAGGAAAACACAAACCAATGGAACTTGCATTGGCATCTTACATTGCTCAAAACCACTTCTATGTCATCATTTAAGAAAGCTTACAGAAAAGTAATACAGAAAAATCCTAAGACTTGAAAAAGGCTCAAGAAAAAGAGGTAAGGAGCAATAAAAGCACTGCAGTAAGAAAAAAATTAAAATTAGAATCAATGACCTTTAATAGCAGTTTAAGCAAAGACCCACAAATTCTAGAATCTGTACTAAAGCTATATGGTATCATACTAGGAGCTGAACATGTGTGAATTTGTAATTCTCATAAGAACATTTTATTTCCATTTTACAGATGAGGAAACAAGGAAACGGGGATTAATTAATTTGTCCAAGGTCACACCACTGGTTTAGCTACCTGTGCTTGTCTGGCTAGCTGGCTGACATATGAATAAGGACATTTTACTTTCCTAAGGAAGTTAAATCAAGGCAGTCACTGAGTCAGTGAACATGAAAAACCAACTGAATCTCACTTCCTATTTTAAATTCACTGTATGTAGGACACAAAAGGATACTTTAAATGTCCCTGTATCCCCTACTTTCTCCCAACATTTGGTAACCTGGTCCTAAACCCGGCATTCATCATCCCCTTTTGCATTTCTTGAAACTTTTAATATAGCTAGGTGTATAACCAAGAAACAGATGGCATGGTTTTAGATATTTTAAATGCTTTTAATTGTATTAAAGGATATATATTTTTCCAAAACTTACTGTTTTGCTCAACATTTTATTTGTGAGGTCACTTATGGAATTGATTTTTAGAGACCCACTTTATTTTTTTCCATATGACTAATCAGCATCCAAGTACATTTTCTTAACCCCTTACTGATCTAAAAGTCACCTTTTGTCATTTACCAAGTACTTAAATACATGTGTGGGCTTGTTTCTCAACTGTCTGGTCTGTCTCATTCAGTGGTCCACGTGTCCACACCAGTGTAACATCACAATGTTGTGAATAGCTTACAAAAACGTTTTTGCTAATTGGTAGAGTAACCAACCTGGTTTTCCCCCAAGGCCTTTGTTCTCTTCAATATCCATCCAAAGATACAATTTTAAAACAACCTGCTGAAATCTTAACTGCATTATGTGGAATGCAGGGTTAATTTCGAGGGGGGGGGGTAAGACAGATTTATGATCTTGATCTTTCATTTTCTTCAATGTCTTATAATAAAGCTTTATAATTTTGTTTAAAAGTCTTAAAGTCTTAAATTTTACAGATTTATTCAAAGGTGCCTTTTCTTTATGACACAAAATACATTAAATTGTATTTTCTAATTTCTAGACAAATGTGAATGTAATCTTTATATTTTGATCTTAATTCTGGGAATCTTGCTAAACTTTTGTTAATTTTACTAACTTGTATGTAGATTATCTGGGGTCATCTAAATATACTATCTACAAAAAGACCAGTTTTTTCCCTTCAAACTCTACTCTTTCATTTCTCTGCTTTATCCCACTGTCTTAGACATGTAGTCCACACTTACATGGGTAGGCTTTGTTGCTTTGAGCCATATATATTTTTTAATCAGGGAATTTCACAAAGTATGATATTTCAATAGGCTATGAAAACCCCTTTGTATTCCTAATTGCCAAGGATTTGCCAAAATAATTGAATTTTTTGATGCTTTCTCTACATCTTCTTAGGTAAGAGGATTCTTCTCTTAAACGTGCTGATCCATCAGGAAGTTTCTAAGCTATTAGACCCAAGATAAACTCTCACAATGTACATACTCACATACACAATATGTCTTGACTGTACCCTTCTCTCATTTAGTGCTAAGGCTACATCAGCTGCATTAATGTGGGAAGTATTCTCACCTTCTTGGAGTTTATTTTATAAGACTGGGATTATCCAATGCCTCATACAATTTCTATTTCTTAATCCTGTCTTTTTAATGTTTAATGCCTACTTCATTAACTTGTACTCTTATCTTTATTATTTCCTTCCAACTCTCCTTAGGGTTTATTCTGTTCTTTCTCTAACATTTGGAAACAACCTCCTAAATGCTTCTCTTCTAATACGAACTTAAGGCTATGAATTTTCCTCTAAGCACTGTTTTTGCTTCATTCCATAAGGATTGATATGTAGCTCAACATAAAGTGTTGCTTTAAAAAAATACATTACTAGATTTTATTTGTTAATGTTTTGCTTTGGGAAAATAATTTGGATCTGTACTTCACACTTTATACCAAGAAAAACAGCAAATGAACCTAAGATTAAAAAGTAAAACATGAAATCATACAAGTTTTAAGATAAAACACAGGAGAAATCCCTTGTAACTTGTAGTGGGAAAGTCCATTCTGGTTGTGATTAAAAGCCATTAGAAGACTGATAAATCTGATTACTTAATTTTTTTAAATAAAATCTCAGCATGACAAGAAGAAAACTATGAGCAAGTTAATGAAAATGACAAATTGGGAAAAATTATTTGCAATTCATATCACAAAGGGCTAATTTCCACATAAAAGGTTTCTAGGAATCAGTAAGTCCACCAAACAGTAGTGTGCTGGTAAATGTTTAAAAATGGGCAGTGGGGAAGGGTTCCTGCAGATTTGTGTTTTCTAATTTCCCTGGTGTAAATATTCGCACCATGGCCAATTTCAGGCTACTGACATGAAATCAATTAGATTACATAAAGTCTGAAAATCTAACAACTGGCTGTCATGAAATAGTTCAAGACAGCCCCAGCAGACCACTATCACAATGCAATAAAGAATGGACAAGAGCTAGGAAAAGGTAGTTAACAGAAAATAGAAATGGTTCTTGAGTGTATGAAGTATTATTCAGCCTCAGTCAATAAGAAAAAAAGCTAAGAATGTGCTAACATTCTAACACGTAGGTAAAGAGGAGGCACTCTTATTCATTGCTGCTGAGAGTGGAAATTAGTACAGCCCTTATAGAAAGCTGTTTGGCAAGATCTACCACAATTACAAATGCACACACTTTTTATTCCACCAATTCCACTTTAGGTAGTTTATTCTACTAATATATTTGCACCCATGCAAAGTGACATATATTAGAGATTATTCATGATAGCAATGTTTATAATAGCAAAACTCTGGAAATAATTCCAAGGTCTATCAATATGGGACTGGCTGGTTAGTTTCCACGTAGCGGAATGCGGTACAATGGTAATCAAGAATAAGGACATCCTCTAAGCTAATATGGAAGGATCTTATGATGCATTAAGTGAAAATAATCAAGATGTAGTGTATAAATATGCTATCTTTTATGTTTTCAGAAGGGGAGAAAATACTTTTAAATTGCTCCTATATGCCAAGAAACTCTTGATAGAAATGAAACTAAAAGTTGTAAGACTGAAGTCAAAGGGAAAGAAGTGATAGCTAGGCAAATGAAAAGATGGGAGGGAAACTACTAATTGCGTACCTCCTCCTATTTTCTGAGTTTTGAACTACATGAACGTATTCCCTATTTAGAAATCTATATATATATATATATATTATATATATATATATATATAATATATATATATTCAAACATCCAAACACATAAAAGTTTATTAATCTTCTCGTGAAAAATATGCACTATCACCACAAATAAAATCCCTGCAGAATTCTTACTACTAAGTGTTGCCCAATCTTCAGCTCACTTCTTTTTTGCCAGTACCAACACTGGTTTTTGCAGTCCTTAACTTTCTTCATTCTGTTGTGTTCCTTTTCTATTTTCTTTATGCCTTTTTCTTCTCATATAGGCCATGTCTTGCAAGTCTATGTTTGGGTTCATTTTTTTTTTTTTTGCATAATCCAAGGAATCATAAATACTGCCAAAGCCCACTGTCATGCCACCACCAAAATGGGTTCTAAATCCAAATACAAAGATGACATCTGGTGTGGTCTTGTACATTTTGTCTAGTTCTCGCCAAATTTCTGTCTTAGGTACTGTTGCCTTTCTGAGATAAAGAATATCAAAGACCCTCTGTTTCCGCTGAAATAGTCAGTTGGTCATGAACTTCTCGATCTGGATAGTTACTGTGTCATTCATGATAGTGGCTGAGCTTCAAGCAACTTTATATTGCTTGAAGGAAAAGAGCTACTTTATATTTTTATTTTTTTAAGATTTTTATTTATTTATTCATGAGACACACACACACACACACAGAGAGAGAGAGAGAGAGAGAGAGAGGCAGAGACTTAGAGAAGCAGAATCTTCACAAGGAGCCCGATGTGGCACTCGATTCCAGGACCTGAGGATCCCAACCTGAGCTGAAGGCAGATGCTCAACCACTGAGTCACCTCGACTTCCCTACTAATTTTTATTATATAGCAATCCTCTTTATCTCTAAGGTTTTGCCTTACTTTTTGTCTGTTATTAATAGATCTTCCACAGCTTTCCTTTACTATGTATTTCTTATCCTTTTGTTTTTTACTCTATCTGCAGGCTTTTATTTTAGATTTGTCCCTTTAAATATCACATAGCTGGATCTTTAAAAACAATTAAGTCTAATAATCTTTCTATTTTAACTGGAAAGTGTAGTTCATATAAGCTTATTTTTACCATCTTAATCACACTTATTTGTCTTTTAGCCTCTGTTGCTTCCTTGTCTTAATTTTTTAAGGCTATGCTTAACTGTGTTTTAAGATAATGGTCTCATTAATTAAAGTAACATATTAAAAACACAACTTCAATTAGATCATACTTTTGGAGAGATGGGAGTTTTAAAATCTTTTTTATTAAAGATTTTATTTATTTATTTGACAGAGAGAGAGAGAGAGAGAGAGAACCCAAGCAGGGGGAGGGAGGGTGAGAGAGGGAAAGGTAGGTTCCCCGCTGAGCAGGGAGCCAGATGTGGAGGCTCAATCCCAGGATCCTGGGATCATGACCCGAGCCGAAGGCAGACACTTAACCAACTGAGCCACCCAGGCACCCCAAAATCACTGCCTTTTTAAGTTAAACTTTTAATTTTGAGATAATTGTAGATTCCACTGCAGCTGTTAGATGGAACACAGAGGGAGTCCATGTGCTCTTTACCCAGATTCCCTCCATCTTCTAAACCTGCAGTGCAAAATCAGAAGCAAGACATGGATGTTAATAGGCTCCATCCATCTTATCCAGATTTCTCCAATTTTATTTGGATGTAAACTCTGGCTTTCCTTCATGGGTAGTCTCTTTGCCCCTCTCGCTGCTTCTAATACCTTCTTTTTCAATCTGTGGTGTTCTACTATTTTACCATTTGTCCTTCTGTCTTGCTTGGGACTTGCTGGGTTATTGGAGTCTGTGGTCTAGTACCTTTCATCAATTCTGGAGACTTTTCAGCCATCACCTCTTCAAATACTGTCCATGCCCCATTCTCTCTTCATTAAATGTCTTCACTATTGTCCATGTAACTTTCTTTGTCTTTCACAACTCTACTCTTCTACACACACTGTACTCTGGACAGTACTTTCCTGTCTTGAATTCATGAATTCTCTCTATAGCTACAAAAATTCTGTTGCTTAAATTACACAGTGAGTTGTTAATTTTAATCATCTATTATATTTTCATTTCTAAAAGATCCATTTGTTCTTTAAAATTGACTTGGTCATTCTTTATAGTCTCTTACTCCTTCACTTATCTTTGCAAATTTATTCTTTAAATATTAAGACAATGAAAGGATTCCTTTTCTTGGAACTTTATAGGAATTCTTTAAGATGCAGATTGAAGTGGTATTCTTCCAATGAGGATTTATGTTTGTTTCTGCTAGTGTCCTTAGACACAAGTGATTCACAAGCCACTTTAATATGATTTATCTATTCAGGTGTTTTATCTGTTGGGTTCTCAGACGAAAAGTGTCAATTCTGATTCAAAAACTGCATGAAGATGCAATTTATGACTGCAAATTCTCAGGGAAGATTCCTTACCCCCTTTACCCAGTATCAAGATTAAGAAATGGGTAAAATTTCCTCTCATCCTCTTCAGTTTAGTGGAGTTAACTTCCTTTTTATCAGTGATGATCAGGTCCTGGGTGGGCTCCACTTTACTCGTCCTCCATGTCCCACATATCCGTCACAGGGAATGCTCAACATCTCTGACATTCATCCAAAAACCTCAAGGTAAAAACCAGCTTTTAAACCCTCACTTACTAGGGTTCTTGTTTCTGCTTAGATCTAGAGATGTGTGGGTTCACTGTTTTCATCCTAGATCAGTGATATGTTTCTCAATGAGGAGGATCATTCTGCTGAATTCTACATGTTGCTAAAAATGCAAGTTTCTTACTTCTTTTAGACATTTAACTGCAATTATATATTTCATGTTACATAAAAGATCCTTAAGTCTTGAAGGATTAAAACGTTTATATTCTTTTCGCTTGCCACTTCTCCCTCATTATAGAGGTAATTATGGCTTATGAGCTCACATGTGGTATGTTTTAATCTCTGGGAATCTTGGACCCGATTTGGGTGTACTCCTCTGCAGAAGTTCACTGCTCCTGTCCAGCACCCTTGGAGGCTACAAACACATACCACTTGAATTCATCAGGCTGGAGTTCCCAGACGCTACAGACAATGAGAATTGAAACCATAATTTACGCCAGAAGTGCACTCAGTTACAAATAAGGGGAGACTGGTTTTTTCCTCTAGATAGGACAAAGTCAAGAGATACCATATTAACCTGAAGATAAAGAGGTTTTGTTCCTTGTCCCCTTTACAATGCTGGCTCAATGTCAACCTTACCTCTCACCTGGGAAGATTGCATAAGGGCTTGTTTCTTGTCGCCACGGGGATCCCCATGAATCGCTAAGACCTCAGGGCACCCTTAAAATCAATTTTGGGGAGTTAAAAGGGCCTCTGTTGTGTTGTACTCAGATAAAGATTTCTTATATAAGGAGAAGGTTGGTTGGTTTGTTTTCAGTTTATTAATTTAGTGATATTACTCTGAGTGCTTATTTACGTTCTAAAGAGATGATATAAAATACTCCACGGTCTTTAAGAAAAACAAAATATATTCAATAAATGGAACAAAGAATAAAAATATTTTTAGTTCTACAATATGACCTGTTACTAACTGACATTCATACTGTGTTATGAAAGAAGATGAAATGCAGACATGAAAGAAAAAAGCATAAGTAAGAGAAATAGAAATAAGCAGTATCAGAGAACTATCCAACAGAAAAAAAATAATTCTGGAGATGGACAAGAATGGACCTACCCAAAGAAGGGGCTACACCCAGAAGCAAACAAAGAATTGGAAGAGAGCAGCCTTTGACTTTCATAGAATAAAGGCAGAACAACCAATATTGAGTAGCTTTTTAAAAGAGCTGCTGAAGAATTTCTTTCAAACACAATGCCATTCTTCCAGAAGAGCCCTCAAAATGGGAAATGAAACCTGTGCAGCCAGTTTAACTTGCAGCCATGGTTTTCCTACAGTTGGTCCAAGGTAATTTAAGAAATCACTTATCAGACAGCCTCATATCACTAGAGTTTCTGTCCCCCTTATGTTTCAAAATTTCAGGCAATTCTTAATTTAGAGGTTATAAAGATTAAAAGTTCTTGTAGATAAATCACCACTCATCACACTGGGCCTTTTGGCATATGTATTTGCTTTATAAACTCATGGCTTCGGGGCACAACTAAAGCAAACTCTACTCGTATGCAGCATTTTTTATAAAATCAAAATTTGGGAAGTTGACCACTTGTAAATTATGTTACCTGCAAGTACCATTCCCCCAAAGGAACAACTTTTCTTGCGTTTTTTAAAGACAAAACTGAAAGAACCTTAGTACTTTTACTCCAACATACAGACACATATATTTTCACTGTGTAAAAAAGCTAATCACTTAAAATTCAGAGTTCTTGGATAAATATTCAATAATACCAAATATTTTATTTCCCGATAAAACTGAACTAAAATAAAATCTAAGTTCCTTTTCCTGAAGAGCAGACAAGACTACATTGGTTTTTAATTTGTAATCTTAAAAACCATGAAAAGTTAAGGCAGGGCTTTTTTTCCTACATTCAGTCCAAGTCCATTAAGCCTTTGACTTAATAACGTATGATCATTTATTCTCTGAAATGATCAGTAAGTTGTGAGCTCCCAAGGGTCATTCAAGCCCAGGAACCCTGCATTTAAAATTATGTGTTCCAAGAAAGAATCTGAATGAGGTATTTCCTAAACCATAGTAGCTCTTAAAAACACACACACAAAAAAAACAAAAACACAAAAAAACAAAACAACCCCCCCACACACACACCAAACCCAACCATTAGATGAGAGTGCATTCATTTGTCACAGCTGCAGCATCTCATCATAGACTTTCCCACAAGCAGCAGAACCAATGATATAAATGCTTCCTTCAAAATCTCCCCAAATTAATCAAAGATAACCTGGAAATAAACTTGTTTCCAAAGGATGAGTTTCTGTTGGTTCTTCACAAAAAAATATTTTCTGACTAGTTGTAAATGTGAGAAAGGCTACTTGATGGGTATGATAAAGAAACTCCCAAAGGAGATGTATTTTCTCCATTCCTACACTAGGCCAGAATTCAAATGCATTGTCTGAATTTTTACTTTAGAGCATCCAACTATTGATTCCAAGTCTTATCTTTGTCTCCTACTGATGAAAGCACCTGCCTCTTCTTGTCTCAGGAGCTAGACAGGAAAGTATTTCATAGGCTTATTAACAAATTTTAAAAAGGCCCAAAAGGTTTACAAAAATTCAAACTGGAAACTCAGGACAAGCCCGACATTTACTCCAGGTTGTGATACTTTCTGCCTTTTCTTAAGAACCGTGTGCAGAATTTGAGCACCACCGCTAGGTTTCACTGCTTCACAGCCAGGGTCTCCTAGATGTACAGGAGTATATGGTCCTTTCCCTCTTGTGGGCGCTCAAGGCCTGATAGTCTGATGTCCAGCCCTCAAGAGCCTGCACAGCCCTGGGACACAGAGAACAAGGCACACCGGCTCCCCTCACTAAGGCTGGCTTCCATTGGATTCTGAACCCTATACAATGAAGGGCCCCCATCTCATTCTCCCACTTTCCCTACTGGAAGAATCAGAAAGAGACGCCTCTTGGTCTTGGGCACAATAACTGAGTAGGCAATTCTCTGACCTTGCTCTGCATCAGTAAAAAGAAAACTAATAAAAAGGAAAAAAAAGTGAAAAATTCCTAGTGCTGGGTAGAACAGCAGGCTGATTTCAAGTCTGTCACACAGATATATGACATGAGAGCATCTGAAAAAACAAAACAAAACAAAACAAAACAAAACCACAATGTCCCTTGGAACATCTTCATTTCCCATTCCATCTACATTTTGGAATTCTGCTCTCTACTACTCTTCCATGTAAGCTGAGCAAATATGTAGGATGGTTTCTTTGGGAAGAAGAAACATACAATTACTTATTATCAGCTAGAAATGCAAAAAATCACACCCAGCCCCAGGAGTCTGCTGCTCTCATGAAGGAGGTCCTCATCGTGACATAGGCTTCTTGTCCATTTTTCATTTGGGCAACTTTTCACTTCTCACACTTGTCCAACCGGAAGAACCACCTGTGGGGCTTGTTGAAAATTCAGATTCTATTGCTCCATCCTAACCCAGGGCTCTGCTCCTTTAGCAAGCTGTAGGTAATTCTTATGATGAGGTTCACTTTGAAGAACACTGACCTTGGGACTATGCTCTTTGCTAAAAAAAAATTCTATTCCTAATTTTTCCTTTATGAGTCCCCAAGGAAGTGGTATATTGATTAAAAGTACTATGAACTGCACATATAGATAGAACCAGTCCACTTTGCAGGCTAGCCTTTTAGAATGGCCAAATAATGTAGGAAAGTAAACTAGCAGCTCCTAATTGTTAATCATTAGGCTGAGGGTTGGTGAGTCTAAGCCACTATCTTAAGAAGATGAGGTTCCCTAAGTTTCAATTATTTGAGGCATTATCCTACTTTACAGCAATAGACTGTGCAAAGGGCTGGTCTCATCTAGCATGTGCTCATCAAAGACCTGTACAGACTGAAATGGTTAGGTCAAAATGTCAAAAATATAATGCAAAATCAGGAAGAACTACTGGAGAATGGCATCAAAAGAAACCAAAGTGGACCAGGAGGCATGGGTTTCTTTCACCAGGCTAGATCCTGCATGTAGCACAGAACAAGGCACATGGAAGGCATTTAATACATGGCTGGTGAGTGCAAGAATGGTCAACGAATGAATGGGGTATATGCCCGTGATACAAACAGAAATGACATTCCATGATTCAGCAGCATCTTCAGGAAAGAGAAAAGTGTCGTTTAACATTTCTATAAATTACCTGGTAGAAAACCGTTACCAGCCTCTCATCTAAATAATGAATTGATTTTTCAAAACAGGAAATGGCAAATCCTGAGAAGCCCACAGAAGCACAAAAAGTAAAGAGAAAAAAAGAGAAGGGAACGAGGACTCCGGAGGGGGTGCCGCAGGAGTACTAAAATCTGAGACAAGCAGCTCAGGGGACAGTAGCACACAATGTCTTGGCAATGCTCCTCCCCAGGTAGACTGGGCGCCGGAAACCTCGTATAGCACACGTGAACGTGAGTGACAAATTCACCAGAACCACAACAGAACAAGGAAGGAGAGGGGAGCTCAGATAGAGGGGAAGCCAAAAAGCCGGGGAAACAGAATGAAGAAGAGTGGAGGGAACATGCAACGTGTCATGCAGGGACCTTGGTGGGAACAACTGGGTGCCAGGCAACACTCAGTGAGCACAGAGGACGAGTGAAGGCGAGACACACCTCAATCACAAAAACAAACCGCTTACCCTCTGCTTTAGTGGAAGTACCATCTTTAAGCAAATTAAAAAACAAGGGAAGGGATAACAGGGAACAGTTAGTAACAGTAAAAAAATTAAAAAGCAGAATGTTATTAGCTACTAAAAAAGCAAAAGTACAATTTAAAATAAAATTAAAAAAGAAGTTCAACAGCAAAGCAGATTCTGAAGCGAATAAGTGTGCCTTGTATTAAAATTGGCCTAGTGTCATGTCACTTTTGGAAAACAGAATGAAACATGACAACCCAGGGTAGGGCCTCCGTTGGTACACTGTTGATTTTTGTTTTAGCCAACCCTCATCCTCTTCAGAGTTTCGTTTTCTTAGAACCAAGTACCAGCAGCGTACAGGAGGAGAAACCAGAAGCTAAAGTACTAAAGAATCACCCAAAGAACAGAGGCAAATAGGAAGCTAAGAGAAGCTAGCTCTAGCAATGACGCCTATCCCAACTACATGGTGCGCAGCAGAAGCTGTACAGCTGGGTACCTGCTTCAAGGCCTACGGACTCCGTATCTTCCCTCACGTGTCTGGATTCTAGAAGTTCGGAAAAGGATCGTCAGCTTTAATGCTACACTTCTGCACAGATGTAATGTGCCCAACCTAAGCAGTAATTGTAACAACCTCTCAGTAGGATTACGTTAAATTTCCAGGGTTTTTTGTTGTTTCGTGGTTTGGGACATGAGGCAAGTAGGGGTAGATGCTCTCTCAGGAAATGCTGAGAGAATGGGAATATTCCAGTCCTGTCACCTCAAGAACTAATGCCGGGCTGAAATTTATCTTCAGTGTTTTAAGAGGTCAATTCTGTATCATCAGACCAAAAGACCTGAGTGCTTTTCCTAGCACTGAGGGAAATCTACATGGTCCATATTAAAATATCCCAAATATGCACAGAAAAACAAAGACTACTACCGAGTCCTCTAAAAGATGGTTTTTACTCAAGCTTTCAAGCAATGAAACAAATACTGATCACAAACACTCAAGGTGGGTCAAATGTATTGAAACATGGGTACATACTTAAAACTGACCTGAAATGAACAGAGCTACTACTCTACCCTGGGACAGAGTCATTCTGACTTCCCCCTTACTGGATGACTACATACCAACCTAACGTTATAAACGTTCCAGTGTGATGTTACAGTAGTAAAATGGAAGAAAGGGGGAACACTTATTGGGTTTCCTTCCAATCAAAAGGTACCTGTGTTTGAGGTATTTCCCTAGAGAAAACAAGGCTGACTTAACAAACATTCCAGAATACATGCCTCTCATGTTGTAATGTTCCTGGCACGATCCATTTTTTCACCTTATAGGATAAGAGTTTACAAAAGACTTTTATATCATTTCATTTATCCCCTGCATGTGTCTGAGCTGGGTGACATTTATCACAACTAATTAGGTAGAGAAACAGCTTCAGGGACTGCATGGCCCAGTCAGGGTCATCAAGCTAATCAACGGCAGACCAGTAATCTCCTGGTGATTTCTCATTGGGCTTCCATGCTCAGAACATTAGTTTCAGAAATGACTTTGGAATTGCTTTGTAAACCACATAAGCAATCCAGTCTCAATGTTCCATGAAGTTTAAATTATATGTATTCAATTTCCATAAAATCCAAAATAAAACAAATCCAGCAAAGTCCCCAGATTTTGGCTTGAACGAGTTTGCTCTAACAAAAATAAGATGAAATAAGTAAGATCAGCCTTACATACAGATTGTTCAGCTGTCTGCTGAAAAACTGAGAAACTGACCACCATTCTGGCAGATAGGACTTCTTTTAAAAATAATTTTAAAAAATTCTTTGGGCTACTATGTAAGTACACTCTCCTTCCATGGTACCCATGGAAGACCAACACTATTCTGTGGAATATGGTTATGCTGGCCAGTGGATCCGCCACATTTCTCGAGATGTCCCTTTTTGGGGACCCTCCATCCCGCACCTTGGCCACCCCAATAATATTTTCAAATTGTGAAAACCTAACTACCAATGACTCTTTGGTGATTCCCTCACTAAACCCTTTGACCCTGCCCCCACGGATGTCACAAGGGGGGAAAGCCAGCTTTGGCAATATGGGAGGTAGCATAGGTGCTGGTTGGGTTGCCATGAAGGGGGAAGTGAAGTAGAAGGATATGACACATCATGTGAGCATCCAGGTACTTACTTGTCACTAAAAAGGATTATGCTCCAGAGAAAGGGAACACTTAACAAAGGGTGTGTGGCTGGTAATCAGCAGTAAATGCACTGAGCTATTTATACATAAATATCAGCCCTGTAACAGTGAGAATTTCCTCAATGATTGTGTTTTAGAATTTGCTAAATAAATCTGAGCAGGGCTAAGAATAATCTCGAACACCAGGACTGGGGGGAAAGGTGGTAGGGAGTCTGGTTACCTAAGGATGCATATGACCCCGGAGGCAAGGCTGCTGCAGAGCTGAAAGGCGTAGTACCCGAGGCTGAGGACACCTTGGACTTGGCACTGGCTGCTGCGTTCACATCAATATCACTTCGAGATCGCTGGAGGGATCCAGTCGTTGACACAGATTTGGTACTAACTGTAGAAGCTTGAGAAGGAAAGGTGGAAACATCAGCAGGGACTATGCTAGAATTGTATACATACATTGTTAAAACTTGTTTTGCTTTTCTTATCAAGTTGTTTTTCTTTTTCTTTTTTTATTAAAAAGTAGCCTCCATGCCCAGCATGGAGCCCAACACAGGGCTTAAACTCACATCCCTGACACTGAGACTTGAGCCAAGATCAAGTTAGGATACTTAACCATCTAGGTGCTCCTTCTTATTAGGTTTTAACAAAGGTTGGCATGCATAAGCAAGGACATGCTGAAGACAAAGATTAGCCAATGCTGAAGTGACCACAACCAGACACACCCATTCCATTGTTTTCTTGTAATCAAAGACTATAAATGCCAAAGAAATGGTCCCTCTTTCCGATGAATGTGAGAAGTTAGGTAATGAAAAAGCGCACAGATCTGTCCAGTTTCTACATAATGTGGCCTAAGCACGCGCCCTGACTCTGATGCCTTCTGCTCCCAGGGAGCATTCTACTGTCTGATCTCTGACTGAGAGCATCCTCAGAGCATCACCAGTTGTCCTCATTCTCTTATCTAGTGACCAGAGCCAAGGAGAGGCACTATTTGAGTAGAAAGGTCCCAGGGCTCCACTTCTGCCTGCCTAAGGCACCCTGGTTGTGTGTTCCTCATTGCCCTTGGCCCCTGGGGCAATGGAGTTCTGCCACTGGGCACAGCTGCAGCACCCAGAGCAGCATGTTCTGCAAACCTGAGGGGGGGCCTAAAAGCAGGTCAACAGCTTCTAGCAACTTAGCAGCCCCTGGGAGCAGCACAGAAACAGAGGCCTCCCCAAGACTGCCTTCACCACAGCAGCCAGTCTTACCTCTAGAGGTGGTGCTTCCAGTAGGACTTCTTTTGGCAGAGAGTGGCCGGCTGAAAATAAAAGTATACCTGTGTTTATTATAATCAAACATGCACTTCATCTGCATTCACACCAGTACACTCTACAAGAGGAAACTAGGATGATGATGATGAACTTATTTCAGAGTTTTCAGAATGTATCAGGTAACTAAGACCACAATCTTACAAATCCTTGATTCCAGACTAAGCTTTAGGATTATGTATTGGCCTATCTTCCAAATGTACAAAGAGAAGTCATAACTCAAGGCAGAAGTTAGAAATCAAGAGTGAAGACGATACATTTATGTCCAAGTTCCTAACACCTTCCCCCTCTCCAGACTTGTCTCTAAGTCAACAATCATACTTTCTCAGAAACCGAGGCCATCTATTCCTTACCATTTCCCCCAGTATCTCACCTAGCAGCAGGTGAGATTTGCCCCCCATCTGAAGTAAGAAGGGATTAAAACAGGCCCATAAACCAAAAAAACCCAGCTGGGATTGTGTTCTCATATAGCAAACTCCCAACATAAAATCTCACACGAATGAAAATCACAGCTGAAGTGCTTACTTCAGACTCTCCTGAGAGCTTGAGGATGAGCGGTCGGACTGCGGCAGCGATACGATGCTGTCCGAGTTCTTTAGGTGGGACTGTAGGGCTTTCTGGTAGGATGACTCGAGGGTGTGGTACAAGTGCTCTGCTTCTCTGCTGAAGTGACTGTGAAAACCCCAGTAGCACCTAGGGGAGACACAAAGCTTGTCGTATAGCCAGGACTGCACGGGGGCTCACAGAGCTCTGCGGCCCACCACAGAACATTCAAGGACTGCAACCCTCAGCTTACTGCCACTAGGAACAGGACAGGGTAAGGGAGAGAGGGTCTAAGGAGGCCTGGAAGAGATCCTCAGCACACAACTTTCTGGCTTTTGTGACACTGGGCAAGCTACCAGACATCTCTGTATCCCAGTCTCACTTATAAAATGGAAATGAGGGACGCCTGGGTGGCTCAGCGGCTGAGCATTTGCCTTTGGCTCAGGGTGTGATCCAAGAGCTCTGGGATCAGAGTTCCCTGCATGGAGCCTGCTTCTCCCTCTGCCTGAGTCTCTGCCTCTCTCTCTCTTTCTGTGTCTCTCATAAATAAATAAAAACAAAATCTTTTAAAAATAAATAAATAAATAAAATGGAAATGAAAGGGCTGAACTTACGAGACTGGGGAGCCTTCGGGACGAGGGAGCTAAAACACCTAAAAGTAGACTCAGAACATGGAAGGGGACTCATCAGTGGCAGCTTTTATAAAAGCAATTTGACACTCATCGATTTGAAGTATTTACAGTTGCCTTAGATAACATATACAACAGAGGCACAAAGAGGTTCCGAGCTACTTGAAACCTGTTTGCAGCACGACTAAAGAACCAGAAAAAATGGGGAAGCAGGAGAATACATATAAGGATAAAAACAGCTTAAGCACATGACTAATGAATCCATTCCTAAGAGTTGTGAGCATCTATCAGCTATGTCACTTATTTTGGTAGGAACTACCCAAGCTGGGACTGTGGTAACCACTTCAGTGCTTCGATGAGGTCCTCTGAAAACCTCAGAAACCCGGGGAATAGAATGTAACCGAGATCGCAGTCCAAGAGCAACAGGGACTTGATCAGAAGGTATCAGTGCAGCTAAGTAAAACAGGAATAGTCGGAAGAGAGGCTACTTGTGTCAAGTAGAAGAGCTGGTCGCTATGAAAGCACAGGAAAAACCACTACAGGTGCCAAATTCATAGCGCTTATCTACACATTGCCCAAGACAGAATAAGTTTCAGCATCTTTGACTCCTGGTATTTACAGTCACGATGACAAAATTATTCTTCAGGAGGCATGGAATGCATGGTCACAGCTATGTGACTGGAGCATGAGCAGCCCTAACGGCAAAACTGCCACAAACGTGGTGTGGCACCTGCAAGTTACCACTGTGGTAATTGCCAGCAGCACATCAACTCATCTGCCCCTCACCACATTCACACTTCTTCACACCTGAAGCTGGCAGCGATGTCATCACATGGGAAGGATCCCTGGGACTGTGATTTTTCACAGGGAATCAAAAGGTCCCTTTGGATTATGACCTGGCTTTTAACAAAGCCTAATGAGTAAGAAAATGCACTGAGTGTACATACAAGTGCTTTTCTGATTCATGTAATAATTTCTCATAAATTTAAAAATGAATATTCTGCTGTAGACTTTAGTCCTATTTACATTCAAATGCTATCAATCAGTTCTTCAGGCCTGGGCACCTGAACAATCTTCTCAGCAGAAAAATAAAGAAATCTCAGCAGAAAAATAAAGAAATAACAAGACCTGGCCTTTTGAGGTCATGTTTTCAAAGTCACAATTAATGAAACATGTTCGTATAACTTAATGAGTTTTTAATAAGGCAATCTAAACAACACGCCTGAAATTTAAAAACAGTGCATGAAAAACAAGTGGTGTACAATAAATACTTACTTTCTGGCTTCTATCCTTGCTTCGGAATCTGCATCATGTATTCCCTTCTTTATTGTTTCGGCTAATACTGATATATGTCTAGGAATTCAGAAAAGAAAGCAGTAACAATCATTATTAACATGTGGTGTTTTATGCGGATGAAAACAGGTGTGAGCACTTCAAAATAGCATCATGGAATCCAGAGCCTTTGTGTCCAGTGAGTCAACCAACACACAGCTGAGAAATCAGAGCACTCCCTTATACCCCCTGTGCTATTCTCGTAACTTCTACCTTGGTCCTGGCCCACCCCCTATCCTCCATCAGCTAACCCCACCTAAGTACCCTGAGTTTTTAAAATAATGGCTGATTCTTCTCACATCATCCTTATTTAGTTCAACCTTTTAGGAACCCAAAAAACAAGACCCTACTTTTTCCATGGCCAGCACTAGTTTCTATGAAAATTATGAGGTAATAATCATCAGAATACTGAAACAGCTACCTGAATCACATTTCTGTAATTAAACATAATGTTTTTATTCAAGTTCCACTATGTAACATGAACAAATTTATAAAATCGTGTCACAATTTTATCAACAGATATTCTCTTTAGTTATGTTCTGCCCTGAGAAGAAATTATTAAAAGTATCTCTTTGAATACTTAACAGATTTTTAAGAAAAGAAATAAGGATGCAAAGAGTCTCCCAGAACAGAGCAGTCACTAATTTTATGGCCCCTTCAGTCTTTGCCTCATTCCTTCCTGTTTAGCAAGTACCTGCCAAGTGGTAGATGGGATGCTGAGCAAAGAAAGGAATGAATGAATACACAAGGTGACATCTCAGTTCTTCACACACGTATCTTCACGTTAAGTCTCCCACTCCATTTTACACCTCTAAATTCCAAAACTATCACAAATAGAGAGTACAATATCCGAGACGAAAAAATGCATGACTCTCTTCTAGATTCAAGGTTTTGCAGATGAAATTTTACCCCTGAGAGGCAGAGCTTTGTGTCCTCTCCAACCCCTGCAGTATGAACAGGACTCCCAGAAGCACTTCATTAGAATTCTACTAATAAAATGATTAGGATGCTGTGAAGTTCCTCACAATACGTAACAATAAAAACTGGGTGGCACAATAGCATCATCTATTCTCTCCAAATTTAACTCACAAATAACAAGCATCTCAAATTCAAAGGAACTAAAAATGGCAACGAATGAATCTCAAAATTAATAGATGTGCTTTTGCAAGCATGCTGCCATAATCCTACCTTTTATCATGATGATGTCAAACATACCAACACCAACCTGAATAAAAAAAAAAATGCTAACTTTCTGATATAGGGGGATCAAAAAGAAAACTTTGAGATGAGCGAAACTCCTCGAAGGATCTAAGAGTTAATCCCGGCCTACCAAGAGCAGCTTGAAACCTTTTCCTAGTTGGAACTGACAGGGATGTCAGGCAGTACAATGAGCCTAACTCTGGGAAATGAACAAAGGGTTGAAGAAGGGGAGGAGGGTGTGGAGGGATGGGGTAACTGGGTGACAGGCACTCAGGAGGGCACTTGATGGGATGAGCACTGGGTATTATACAAGATGTTGGTAAATCGAACTTCAATTTAAAAAAGGAGAGTCAAGGGGAGTTCATTGTGGTGTACTTCCAGGACAGGTGGCAGAGGAAGAGGATCCTAAACTCACCCCCTCCCACAGGTATAACTAGGTATCACCCACATCAGTGTAAATAGCCCAGAACAGCACTTGAAGATTGGCAGACTGGACTCTGCATAGCTAAGTCTAGAGAGGAGGCCACAATGAAGAAGGTAGGAAGGGCACAGATGTGGTCAGGAGCTAGATGAGCCCATGAGCTTTCTACAAAAGGGAGGACATTGGGAACACACAGAGGGGAGAGGACCAAACCTTCATACCAAGCACCTCAGCACAGGGAACCCACATGAAAACCAGAGGGGCATAATTTCATGAGTTCTTAGAATCAGTGAGACTTTAACCCTGGAACTTTAAAAATCA
Source organism: Nyctereutes procyonoides (assembly GCF_905146905.1). NCBI lineage: Eukaryota > Metazoa > Chordata > Mammalia > Carnivora > Canidae > Nyctereutes > Nyctereutes procyonoides. The sequence continues at coordinate 10,056,079 of NW_026575030.1, forward strand.
ATAGCTAGGAAATAGGAAACTGAATCCCCACCCTTAGAGAACACAACAAACAGCCCCCAGGAGATACAGCAATAAAGCAGCACTTCCTTTTTTTTTTTTTAATTTTTTTTTAATTTATTTATGATAGTCACACACACACACACACACAGAGAGAGAGAGAGAGAGAGGCAGAGACACAGGCAGAGGGAGAAGCAGGCTCCATGCACCGGGAGCCCGACGTGGGATTCGATCCCGGGTCTCCAGGATCGCACCCTGGGCCAAAGGCAGGCGCTAAACTGCTGTGCCACCCAGGGATCCCTAAAGCAGCACTTCCAAAAACACCTGTGGTATACACGAAGGAGCTTTCTTCACTGATTTCAGAGCATGAGCAGAAGGGGCAGGAATCCTGGGGAGACTTCTCCAGAAACAAAGGAGCTGGTGGGTACCATCTCCCTGCCCAGATACATAGACACCAGACACACAGAAACAAGTTCAGTGCCAATACTTTCCATCTAGCTTGCTAACAGTATGCCTGGCTTCTCCTGTGGACACATCCCCTCCAGCCAGGCCCTGGTTCCAGGTCTCCCCCCATGGAGCAGATCCACATAAAACATTGCTAACAAGTTTTGATATAGTCCCAATAGTTGAACGCCACCTACGGCAGCGTTCTCCTGGGTCCTGCCCCATCCAACACATCCTTGGCTGAAGCCCATTCAAAGCAGTGCCACAAGCTTGGCAGGGTGCAAGCAGCCGTGATAGGGATTGGCACCTCTGCAAACTGACTCCTGCCCTGAGGAGAGCAGAAGATAACCACATACCAGTCAGACTCTTGGTTCCAGCAGTGGGCTGGAGTCAGAGAGCCACTCTAACTGTAGGCATCACCCACCAATAAAAGCTTCTTAGGGAACAAAACAAGGGAAGTGCCCAGCAGTCTGGTACTACTGCATCTCTGGCAAATTCCTAGTCTGATGTGACGCATGCCCAGGTCAGTCCCAACTGGCCCACTAAAAATACAAGAATCGAATGCTGCCCACAACATGCAGAGAGCCACTGCAGATGACTGGACTGAAAGAAAAAGTGGCTCAGCCACAACAGTAGGGTATATGCAACATGCAGAGATAGCCCTGAAGCACCAGGTTCTGGTGAACAGGGGACACTGCACTACAGGGCACTATAGGACCTCTTTTTCATAAGGCCACTGCTTTCAAGAGCAGAAGACATAGCTGACTTTTCTTAACATACAGAAATAAACATAGAGTTAGACAAAATGAGGAGAAAGAGGAGTATTTCCCCAGTGCAAGATCAGGTCAAAATCACAGCAAGAGACCTAAGCAAAATGGAAATAAGTAATATGCCTGATAGAGAATTTAAAATAATGACCATAAAGATACTCACTGGACTTAGAAAGCAAAAAAGAACCAATCAGAGATGAAGAACTCAGTAAGTGAAATTAAAAATACAGTAGATGGAATAAGCAGACTAGAGGAAGCACAAGATTGGCTCAGCAACTGGAAAAGAATAGTGGGAAGCAATTAAGCTCAACAGGAGAGAGGAAAAAAAATAATAAAAAATTAAAACAGACTTATGGAACTCAGCAACATCATCAAGTGTGGTAAACATTTGCATTATAGGGAATCCCAGAAGAGACGAGAGATAAGGGGCCAAAAAATTCATTTGAAGAATTCTTAGGGAACAAAACAAGGGAAGTGCCCAGCAGTCTGGTACTACTGCATCTCTGGCAAATTCCTAGTCTGATGTGAATTCTCAAATCTGGCGAAGAAAACAGAAATCCAGATCCAGGAGGCACTGAGAGCCCCCAACATTTGACAAATCTGAAAAATTCTCAAATCTGGCGAAGAAAACAGAAATCCAGATCCAGGAGGCACTGAGAGCCCCCAACAAAAACAACACAAGGACATGCACACCAAGACACAGTAATTAAAATAGCAAAACACAGTGATAAAGAGAGAATTTTAAAAATAGCAAGAGAAAAACAAGACTACTAGAATAAATGGATTTGATAAGGTCACAGGATATAAAATTAATATACAGAAATCTATTACATTCCTATACACTAATAATGAAGCAGCAGAAAGAGAAATTAAGAAAATAATCCCATTTACAACTGCATCAAAAAGAATAAAATACCTAGGAATAAACATAACTAAGGAAGTGAAAGACCTATACTCTGAAAACTATTTAACAATGATGAAAGAAATTGAAAATGACAGAAGCAAATGGAAAGGTATTCCACGCTCATGGATTAGAACAAATATTGTTAAAACGTCTATACTACCCAAAGCAATCTCCAGACTTAATGCAATCCCTATCAAAATACCAACAGCATTCTTCACAGGACTAGAACAAATAATCTTAAAATTTGTATAGAATCATAAAAGTCCCCAAGTAGGCAAAGTAATCTTGAAAAAGAAGAACAAAACTAGAGATATCACAATTCCAGATTTCAAGATATACTATAAAGCTGTAATATTCAAAGCAGCATGGTACCAACACTAAAATAATCACATGAATCAATGGAACAGAACAGAGAGCCCAGAAATAATTCCATGATCACATGGTGAATTAATCTTTGACAAAAGAAGAAAGAATATGCAATGGGAAAAAGTCTCTTTAACAAATGGTGCTAGGAAAACTGTTCAGCTACATGCCAAAGAATGAAACTGGACTACTTTCTTACACTGTACACAAAAATAAACTCAAAACGGATTAAGAAGTGGGGTGCCTGGGTGACTTAGGTGTTCAACTCTTGATTTTTGGCTCAGGTCAAGACCTCAGGGTTGTGTGGTCAAGCCCCAAGTCAGGATCCACATGGGATATGGAGCCTACTTAAGATTCTTTCTCTCCCCCATCTCCCAATCTCTAAAAAAAAGAAAAAAAAATGGACTTAGGACCTAAACAGGAGACCTGAAACCATAAACATGGTAGTGGAGCATGGGCAGTAATTTCTCTGACACTGGCAATAACCACATATTTCTAGATGTCTCTTGAGGCAAGGGAAACAAAAGCAAAAATCAACTATTGGGGCTATATCAAAATACAAAGCTTCTGCACAGCAAAGGAAACTGTCAAAAAACTAAAAGACAATCTACTGAATGGGAGACAATATTTACAAACGACATATTCAATAAAAGCTTAGTATTTAAAATATATAAAGTCCTAATGTAGCTCAATACCCCCCAAAAATAAATAATTCAATTTAAAAAAATGGACAGAAGATATGAATAGACATTTCTCCAATGAAGACATCTAGATGGTCAAGAGGCACATGAAAAGAAACTCAACATCACTCATCATCAGGGAAATGCAAATCAAAACCACAATGAGATACCACACCTCACACCTGTCAGAATGGCTAAAATCAAAAACCAAGAAATAACAGGTGTTGGTGAGGATGTGGAGAAATAGGAACCCTCTTGCACTGTTAGTGAGAATGCAAACGGGGGCAGCCACTGTGGAAAACAGTATGGAGGTTCCTCAAAAAGTTAAAAAAAGAAATATAATATGATCCAATAATTCCACTACTGGGTATTTACCCAAAAGTTATAAAAATACTAATTCAAAAAGATGCATGCATCCCTATATTTATTGCTGCATTACTTAAAATAGCCAAATTATGAAAGGAATGCAAGTGTCCATCGACAGATGAATGGATAAAGATGATGTGATATATAAACATAATGGAATATTACTCAGCCATAAAAACTAAAATCTTGCCATTTTGCAATAACATGGATGGATCTAGAGAGGAGTATAATGCTAAGTGAAATTAGTCAGAGAAAGATAAATACCATATGATTTCACTCGTATGTGGAATTTAAGAAACAAAACAAAGAAAAAGACAAACTAAAAAACAGACTCAACTATATAGAAAAAACTAATGGTTACTAGAGGGAAGGTGAGGGAGATGGGTGAAATAAGTGAAGGCGGTTAAGAATTCACTTATGATGAGCACTGACTAATGTACAGAATTACTGAATCATTATGTTGTATAGCTGACACTAATATAACATGGTATGTTACTTATAATGGAATTTTTTAAAATTTCAAAAAAAAGTTAATTGTGGCTTTGTAGTCGGCATGCTGCACGTGTCCATTATCTCTAGGCACACTAAAACTGTAATCGATGAAATTCACTAAAAGTTTCTGCCAATATTCTGTGCCTCGAAACAGTATAAATAATAGACACAGTCCTACAAATACTTAAGATTCCTTCGATCCTTTTTAGGAGGTTGGACCACTTGTCAAGGCATTAAATGTCAAGATTCAATTCAGTGGGAAAAACCCTGCAAATCAAATGCTTACCGTTCCAGTGAATGTGTCTGCCACTCTTGTAAAAGTAAATCTAAAAATTCAAAGCAGCGTCTAAAAAATGTAAAGAAAGAAATATGTTAACTCATTTTTATGTTAGTGAAAATAAAAGCTTTTTTTCTTCCCACGCTACTTTTCAGAACTGGTAAGTTTGTTCTAATCATTAAGATGCAAAAAATGGAAATTAAGATAGAATCAGCATTAACTGAAAACCCAACCAAGTAAAAGTAAGCATCTATGGTGATCAGAAAGAACAATTACAGACACATAGGAGACAAGATACAAAAGTCTCCCTCAAATCAGAAACTGAAGCCTCCTGGCAACATTACTGAAATGGCCTATCACTGTCATTTGTTTTTATACCACCTCAGATAATATGTTAATAAAGGAGGTACATGAGCAAAAAAGATCAGCATACGTTATTACAGAACCAGGGAATTAGTCTTTGCACTATTTTCACGGATTGCCTTATGAAAAACAGTTTAAAAATGGCCTAAAAAAGGGCTTTCCAAATTTTCCTAAGAAGGGCTCAGGTAGTGCTTAAAATAGATTTTTCTCTAACTACTCATCTATTGTCCTCTCTTTAATCTTTCAACATCCTTTCTTGTCGGGACTTTTCACTTTTGTCATCTTTCTTGGTCTGATTTGTGCACCAAAATAATTCTGGTCTCATCTCTTTTGGATAACATCACCACTTTGGGTTCTACCTCTCTAGAACTTTTCTGAAGTCCAGGGTATTTATCTTTTTGGGAGTAAACCTTAATAGTCTTAGGAACTCATTCAAGGAAACAAATCAGAAGGTAATTTTTCTCTAGTGACCAGACTTTCATTCCCATGGTCCTCCCAATTCAAAATCTCGTAATCCATAATTAATTACTCAATAAATCTTTAATAAACCCTAACCCAACCCTGGATGCTACAGATAACAATGGTAGCCAAGACATAAACCAGCAAGCGAGACAAGGAACAGTTCCCATGTGCCAGGAATACAAGGGGGCTCTTCTTAGAAGCACACAGGAGCCATTCAACCCAGGCCTACGGCTGGCAACCCATGTGCATGTGTACGCGTGTGCTGAGTGTTGGCTGTGAAGCATACTTTCCCTCAGGAAGGACACTGACTCACGCCCACATGGTCTCTTCTCTGTCACTCTCCCTACCCAAGCTCTAACCCAGGCCATGTTTATTCTATTTCTTCCCTGTTCTTCATGGCATTTCCTGGGCTGATTTTCTTGTCTCTTTTTCTTTTTTAATTTATATCTCTTAGTGAATAAAGTTATCTTTGGTGCTAATTTTGGTCTTAAGTCTCTGTTAGAACAATCTATTTAGTCAAAAATATGACCTGTAAGTTAGGTTTTATTTTCCACTTTTCAGACTAACATACAAAGAAAGAAGTAGTATCAATGTTGGCATTAACACATCAGTATTTAAACACATCAGGTTAGAACTTGTCTCTTTTCTTTACCTACTCCTACTCATCACTCAAAATGCAACTCAATTTTTCAATTTGTCTACGAAGCATTGTAGGAATATATTAGCTGCCTGTAATCACTGCTCTCTGAATTCCTAAGTCCCCAACACCAGTGTTGTAACTCACTCTTACCTTGCTTTGCATTATCGTTTTTAATCTCCCCATCTAAATGAGAAACTTCTCAGAGGCAAGGAGACTGTACAGTCCATTTCTTACAAATTTTACAAAGCAGAGCTAGGTACAGGCTGAGTGCATCACAGAAAGTGCACTGCCTAGGTTACACCGACCTCTTTAGTTCTCTTTACCTTTCTCAAGGCAGAGGGACTGGATGTCCCTATTACTTCTTCCAGCATTAAGACACATGGTTCTGACTGATGCACACACTCTAATGTAAGAAGAGCAATCCTAGCGTGTGACTGAGAGAGCAGTGAAGGGGATGACATTTCTATTGTCACAGTGATTGTAGGTTACCAGTCATTTAGCATCAGAAGCCAGAATTTTTAAATTCTGTGGCTGAACAATGTTGCCCCAAAATTCATACACTGAAGCCCTAATGCCCCCCAAAAATTCATATACTGAAGCCCTAATGCCCTTTACATAGACATAAAGGAGATAGGACCTTCAGGAGGTAATCAGGTTCAAATGAGGTCATGAAAATGGGGCTCTAATAATGGGGCTGGCGGTGCCCTTCTAAGAAAAAACCCCAGATAGCATGTTCTCTCTCTCTCTGCCTTGTGAAGACACAGCAACGAGGCAGCCACCTGCAAATGGAACTCATTAGAACTCAACCATGGTAGCACTGCAACCTCAGATTTCCAGCTTCCAGAACTGTGAGAAAATCAATTTCTGTTGTTTAAGCCAGCCAGCATACGGTATTTTGTTACAGCAGCCTGAGCTGACTGATTACACTAGACATCCTGTAACATACTACAACAAAGATCCATGTCACTTCATCAGAGGAACTTGGCCTAGCACACTCTGAATTTCTCTCAGAAAACCAAAAACAATAGTGACAATAATAGCAAAAGCAGCAACATACTCTAATAATGGGTACCATTTATTAAGGCTACATGAAGTGCCAAACCACTTTACCCCAATGACTGAGCCCATGGAACAACTCTGCCCCAGGAATAATGAGAATACTCATAGGTTAGACTATTAGTCAATGGGAAGAGGTAATGCTTCACCCTGCAGTCTACTGGGTTCTGAAATTCACTAACATCCTCTCCCCTGCTGAATTTACTCTGAACTCTAGAAGGCGAAGCTGAACTGTGGGTAAAGGGTAGATTGCATTCCTCAGAGAAATACAGGAGGCCATGCAGTTAGAGATTAAACTTCTTCAGTGGAAGATGTCAATTCCTTTCTTCTTGGCTTCATAAAGGTAGATGATTCCCCTTTCCTCCTTTAGGACTTCCACAGAGCTGTTGACAAGATGGATAGGCGGCCACCTTAGGCCTGTAGCAGGCACCCCGCCCATGGAAATGTGGCAAGACCTATGTGATATCCCAGGGAAGGAGGGAAATGATGGGCAGTGAATTTAAGCCAGGCTCCAAGCCTAGAGTGAAGGGCTCTTTCACTGGACTAGGATCAGACAATGAACTCCAGGAATGTAGTCAAGAGGCTGCTGCTCAGGCCGGCCATTAATTTACCCTATGAAACTCCTACTATGATGATCCACTGAGAGGCTTCAACAGAGTCCATAAATCCCCTTAAAATCTACACAAAACTATTCTGCATATTTACATTTTCTTGGCAAGAGATGCCACAGGTTTTATTATACTCTCAAGAGTCAAGAACCACAGATTCCAGCTAGAAGAAGCCTTATTTGTCACATGTGATCTAGGGCAGCTCATCCGGACCCAAAACCAGCCACGGATCTGGAACAAAGACCTAGCTAACTAACCAGGTGGTATCTCCTGGATACATCTCCCACAATTGCGCAGCAAAAGCACATATTGGACAGGATTCAAAATCCCAGAAATCACTGTCAGAAGAGGGAACAACATATACCTCCTTCTACCTACAGTAATATTAAATAGATGTAATCAATTTTTATAATGTTCTTTTTCTTGCATGCAGTTACCACTTTCATTCAGAGAAGGAGTACACCGATGATTTAGGTTAGAGGGACTATCTGGAAAAAAATGTATACTCCCTTCCATTAACTCACATACATACATATGCACATTCTCTCTCTCTCTCTCCTTTTCTCTCTTGTTCTCTCTCTCTCTCACACACACATACAATTAATAGAGGTTGTCCAAATTTATTTTCCAGACTATTTAGATCAAGATCCTTCAAACCAAAGACCTTTATTGCAATAATTTAAAATAATTTTAACATTTCAAACATGAATTTGTTTCCATGGATACAAATTCTGGAATTTATTTTGATTTTTAACAATTTAAAAACAATGAGGAAACTTTAAAAATTTACCTTCTAACTGCAACAGACTTAGAGGTACAGTTGCTTGTTATGACAGGTATTAGCCTAGGGATGTGTGTGTGCTGCAGAGAACAACAAAAACAGAGGTGAACACTTGAAAATACAAAAATAAAATAAAACTAAGACAACCATATTTCCTCATTAAGCCACCTAAAGCACATATATATTTAGATTAGAACTTCACAGAGCTTAAAAAGGAAAAAGAATTTCATTGGATATTGCCAAAGGCCATGACAAATTTACAGAGCCTCAACAGACCACCCAATGATATATAAATAAATCCAACAAACCATTGGTGGGAAGTCTAAACTATCTGGCAATGGGGATCTAACTGAGTTCAAAAGGGATCTGAAGACCAATGTTTTGATACTGTTTCAATGGGAATGTCCAACAATGGCTTTGGATTTAATATTTCAAGTAGGTGGTGCAAATAGTAGGGGCTAAAAATAATACAACTAAGTGACCCACAATAACCAGGAATATTCTGGAAAGATTTTAGCATCATCAAGTCCCAGTCTCAAGGGTTGCCTCTAGGGAAAAGAGACTCGCAAGTGAGAAGAAGGTGATGTGGAGAACATTCATTTTTAGCTTTTGTGCATTATTAGGTTTTATTGAAAACTTGTCTGTAAATTACTTGGATAGTTATTTACATAAATCAGTGTTTAGAACACCGAAAAGAACCTTTGGTTTATGGGCTTAAACACAATTAACTAAATAAAAACTTAAGGTGAATAACAAAGCCACAAGCACAAATAGCTAAAATGTAATGACTGGGAATTAAGGAGTAATATCTGGAGACAAAAAGAACTACGTAGAAACCCAGAAGCAGATGCAGATGTTCAAATATTTAAAGCCAATGATGAGTAAATGATCAACACATCAGTAGGCATACACCATATCCATAATTCACATCACAAAATGTAAAAGGCTCATATAGGATATAATTAAGGAGGGGGGAAGCTGATTTGTATCTACAATATGATTCTAACTATATGAAATCATGCTAATGAAAAATGCCTCCAATGTCACTTATCAACCACCAACATTCGCCACTTGCTTATTCTATGTATGGCCCCAAAATATACTTACCCGAATGATTAACCTAACAGCTACAACACCAGAAGTGGCCATAATTTTGGCACTATTTGGAATTAAATTAAAGATGGTTGGCATAATGGCTTCAGCTCCATGGTCAAACTTATTTCCCAGAACTGATGACAGATGCCTACGATAAGAAAGGAAAACTGCACTGTAGCTGTATTTCTTGCAAACAGTGAAGCATATAAACTTCAACATTGCAGGGCTTTTGATTAAAGTTATCTAGAGATAAAGGTAACAGTCTAAGATACTTTAAAAATACTTCCAATGTGCACAAAGTGGACTTGGGAAATAGCCATTGGCCCACAAGTTTGGTTCTTTTATTTTTTAAATAAATCATTTCCAACTAATGAGTCTGAAAATAGCAAAAGACAAACTGATCATACACAAAATATAAATGAGAAAGCTCCCTCACCCTTTCCCTCCTCTTGCCCCATTAAAAAACCTTTAACACATAATATAAATGCTTCCATATCTGACACTTTCAACAGCTGCAGTTTCTCCTTCCTATTGCTGTTTTGATATTCTGACACACTTTCAAACACAGAAGTTCCAGCTTCAAACACTGATAACAGGTTTAGCTAGTGTAAAATTATAGCCTTTGACTTTAACTTTATAGCTACAGTACTCTTCTGGAAACAAACAAAAATTCTGATCATCATGATATATCCAGGCAGCAAAACTCCATGAAAAAGCTGAGAAACAAAAATTTGCAAAATTTCTTTTTTCTGTATTATTGTAACAACTGCTTCAAGTTTAAAATAAAGGCTTCAGGGCAGCCCAGGTGGCTCAGCAGTTTAGCGCCGCCTTCAGCCCAGGGCCTGATCCTGGAGATCCAGGATCAAGTCCCACGTCGGGCTCCCTGCATGGAGCCTGCTTCTCCCTCTGCCTGTGTCTCTGCGCCTCTCCCTCTCTCTCTCTCTCTTTGTGTCTCTAATGAATAAATAAATAAAATCTTTAAAAAATAAATAAAATAAAGGCTTCAGAGCTAAGTCACTGAATAAAATTGAAAATCTGTCACTTTTACATCAGTGGGCAGGAAATACTGTAATACTATAAAAGTACCAACAAACATATAAATGGAATTGGTCCTGGACACTAGTCAGAAGGTACATTAAAGAGACTTGCTGGGCATATTCAATGAACCATCTCTGAAGCACTGCAACGAGACTATTTTACGATGTGTGAGAATGTGAAGCATGGCAGTCCTTACCCCAGCGTGATACAAGCCTCCCGCACTACCTGAGACCGCAGGTCCTTAGCAGATAATTTAAAGGCTCCATCCAGAAGACGCAAATGTTGAAAGAAGTTATCATACTCAGCAGCACCAGCCAAAAGTAAAGATCTAATCTTTTTAAGCTGACGGGACAAAAAAAATTAAGAGATACACAAAACAATTTTTAAAACCATAAATATAAAAACAACAAAAACTATCAAACAAGAGACAAAGTTAACTGATATAAAAGGTTTTCCCAAAAGAATTCAGCCAATTCAGCATCAGCTACCATACTCACAAAGAACAGATTATTTTAAAATACAGTATCTTACAATTCTACAACTAATTCCAACTGCCATTTGTTTAATGAATCAAAGAAAGGAGCAATCCTATATAGTCTTTTATATAGTATCCTCCACTGTATCCTTACTAAAAGACTAGTCTGAGTTTAAATGGAATATAGCAGTAATTTTATCACCTCACTTCCTGCCAGCTGACCACTGGAAAATAGCTTTCCTCAGATAAGACACACTCTCATTTCAATGTTCACCCCACTTTTCATTAATCCACTTTTTAAAATAGAAGGGACAGAACTTTCCAGCATATAATATGAAGAAAGAAAGGAAGAGAGGGACACACACTGAGAAAAGTCAATTCAGGGGCGCCTGGGTGGCTCAGTCACATAAGCATATATATGTCTTCAGGTTAGGTCATGATCCCAGGGTCCTAAGACTGAGCCTCACATTGGTTTCCCCACTCTGCTGGGAGCCTCCTTCTTCCTCTGCCTCTGCTGCTCCCCCATGCTTGTGCATGTTCTCCCTCCCCACCCCATCAAATAAACAAATAAAATCTTTAAAAAAGAAGTATGGTACTCTACTAAAAGGGTTAAGTATAAATACAGTAATTTATATATAAAATACTACTTATAATTCATCAGAGCTATACTCCAATTGCATAATTATTTAGAACATTTAAATAAATCTAATGAAAATATAATCACATGAAGTCAACAGCTTACAGCATTTACTCTTTGCTCCCAATCATGCTTGTCATCAGATAATATTTCCCTAATCTTGTTTATGGATTCCTCAAGGTCTCGGCTGGAATAAATCTGTAAGCAAAGTTAATTTATAACCAATGTAAGGAATTTTATAGAATAAACAAAGAGTAGTTTTTAATCAAAGTCAAGAGCATTAAGTATACTTTAAAAGAAATTATTTCATTTTTCAGAAGGACCTACAAGATAACATCTAAGCAGATTTGTCTTAGAATGAGCTTCCTTCCATTATGAATATATACTCCCTAGATTTCATACCAAATATGGATAACCCTGCTTCAAACACAGCTTTACTATAAACTTCACAGATGATTTCATGTACAGAAGAGAAGGAAGCCAGCGGGGGAACTGTCAGTGATGCATAAGTCATTTATTACTCTTAGTATTATTTGTAACACCACATTATACACATAACTTGAACACTCTCTTCCAATCTCCTTTCTCATTTATGCATACACCTGACTAATAAGATAGGCAGGGGAATAATCAGCCAAGAATGATGTAAACTGGGAAGGTCAAGGACTTAAGGATGAACCTGAGCCTATGATGCCGGTTACATGATTTATACACATATGGCAACCAAGCAGCAGGTGGCAAGTGATCGCACAGACATTAATTAGTGCTGTAGGAATCCAGAGCACCACATTCAGTGCAGGCTGAGGAAAGGTGTCATAAGCCCCCAGCTAACAACAGATGACATTGAGGCACAAAAGCAGTTAAAATGTGTGTACCCCAATCTTACAAGCAATGTCTGCTTCATCTGTTAGGGACTTAAGTGAAGCATCACAACAACATAGGCTTGGACTTTTATTAATCTGCTCTTTATAGTTTTGCAGACACCCAGTTCCTTGAAATTTACAAATAATCCTAAAAAAGGCAAGTCCCTAAATAAGCATGATTCTTTGTTCTCACACCTAAATCTATCATTGCTTTCTCTCATTTACCTGACTTAACCCACAAATTTATTATTAGAGCAACAAGCAACTTCTCTCCAGTTCGTATTCAAAGATCACTTTGGGTCTTGACTTTCGCTCTTCATTTCAGCTATAAAAGGCACCAATGTTTTCTAGTCTGCAACAGCAGATCTCTTGTAGTCTCTGAGTTAAAAATCGCCTCATCTAGGAAGGGACTTCACATATCACCTATTTGAAAACTGAAAATTGAAGAGTATGTCTTAGCTGTTTTTAATCACACTCAAATATCCTCACTCACCTGCACTACAGGTACATCATCAAATGCTTTAATAAAGTCCTCCTCATCAACAGCACCCGCTCCTTCTTTTGCAGCTATAAAAAAAGATTGATTTTTTAAATGCGAACAATGTAAACAGGGGTAATCTGAATATAAACAATCATTACATCTTAGAAGATTTGTATCTATTTTTCTAAAGGCTTAATGAAAATTTAGTGTTGTGGAACTGATAAAACATTACTAGCTTTTAATATCAAGGTGAAATGTAGTAATTCTATGATACTATATACATTAGCGTAGTCATTTAAAGGGGCCGACTACTTGTTAAGGAAGACTTTTAACCTCTATAAGATATAGATAGTTTATATTATAGTCATGTCTGAATCTTTTGAAAGGCTCCTAATAAACAGATATATAACAAAATTTAATCCTTCAGGGCATAAATTAGGCTATGTTATTGTTAGGCAGCTAGCATAACAAATTTGTGAAATATTCAAGTAAATTCTAAAGAATTTAAGTTTCATTTCAACTTTGTATTAATCTCAAAACATTTCCATTTCCCTTAATGCATGATAACTCAATTTTTCACATATACATCAGTAGCAATTTTACCTCAAAGATGTTGTAAGATGCTCTGTATACTTAGAAGTTGATTGCTATCATTTGAGAGAGTTTTTTCTTTTGCTAATATATGAACTCTACTTCACACATGAAAATCATGTGACTTATCAGGCTTTTTTTTTTTTTTAATTTTCTCCAAAATAAAAGTTTCAAAATTGGAGTCTACGGTCATCTTGTAAGCCTCATTAAGGATTTTCACTGATTAGTTTGAATGCTTTTCTAGGGTTACCTTGCAGACAAGTTATTTTGTGTCTGAGGTCCCCATGGATGATTCCATGATTCTGGGAGCAAGAAATGTATGTCCTTAACTTTTGATGAAGATTCCCCAAACTGAGTTCACAAGCTAACTGCAGAGACATGACAGTAATGCCATACTGTGATGTAATGCTCAATGTCTATTTTGGTGTAAAGACTGGATCCTCCCAAGCAGACAGGTCCTGAGCAACGCCCTGGACAAGTGTCACACCACGTACCCACGTACTAAAGGGGACTCGGAGACCAACATGGTCTGCAAGCCCCAGAATCAGACAAGGAGGAGTCAATAAGCCAATTTATAACCATGTTGTTTTAAAAAAAAAAAAATTGGAAAAAAAGGTTAGGGCAAGGCTGAGCTCTCTATAAAACCTAGAGATAGGACTTTTGGAAGGGGTATGAGTAAGGGACAGGAAGGGAAAAAAAGCAGTCTGATGATGTAGAAATCTTCTAAGCCTTGTTTGTGGAACTGATGCCTTCCAAGGATAGATTTTCTTAATGAAAGATTAGAAAGGTTTTTCAGTCATAGAGAGGAAAGAAGTGCTGATACATGCTACAACACAGATAAAAGCATTATGCTTAGTGAAAGAAGCCAGACACAAAAGATCACATGCTACATGACTCCATTTCTATGAAATATCTAGGGTGGGCAAAAGCACAGAAGCACAATGCAGACTGCTGCCAGGGGCTGGGGGAAGGAAGACACGGGGAGCAACTGTCTAAAGGATCCGGGGCTTCCTTTTGGGAGCGGAGAAGCTCTTCTGAACTAGACAGAGGTGGTGGTTGCACAACACTGAATATACTAAATGCAACTGGACTAATACCTTCAAAATAGTTAACTTGATGCTTTGTGAATTTACACTCAAAGACAACCTTTTTAATACATTGAAAAATAAAAAAGATAGAAAGGGCCAACAATACCAACAAACACACAGCTTTTCCTTCTGCCATCCCTGCTGTAAACATCCCTGTCAACCATAAACACAGCTATTTTAACATGGACAGAGAAGCTGGGTGCAAAGGTACTGCAGGGGCATCGAGTTGACCGAGGCCAAAACCCCAACATTCTAAGGCCAGCAAAGAAGGCCAGAAAGACCATCAGGAGACAGCATTTTAATGTCAATCCTTTCCCCAGTTTTAACTCTGTTCATCCAGCCAACTTCAAAAGCCCAATGCTAACAATAAGAACAGTTCTAAAAACAATTGTCTAAAGACAATTTGAAGTAAAAAGAAAGTTGCATGTTGATTTCAAATGTGACAGGAAAATGCAAGTTATATATAATAAGGGCTCAAATTGTCTAAATTAGAGGATGGCAGAGGAAGGACTTAGAGGAAGTCATCTTTGTAAATCAATGTTCAAAAAGCTTTGGGGAGCTAATCCCTACCGTTTTCTTATAACTTAGGTCAACATTCACACAGGTCTCACAAGGAATAATGCTATTTGTAGGAACAAAATACATTTTAAAGACAGAAGGGGGATCCCTGGGTGGCGCAGCGGTTTGGCGCCTGCCTTTGGCCCAGGGCGCGATCCTGGAGACCCGGGATCGAATCCCACATCGGGCTCCCAGTGCATGGAGCCTGCTTCTCCCTCTGCCTATGTCTCTGCCTCTCTCTCTGTCTGTGACTATCATAAATAAATAAAAATTAAAAAAAAAAAAGGCCCCATGGTAATTTCAAGCATGGCTGGAGCCCCATAACGGAATAAAGCCATAAGGGCACACTCCTGCTCTGTCTCCAAGCTCTGCTCGCCTCTGCCCTGGCCATATTCTCCCATGGACTCCCCCAAGCCCCGTACCAAAACATGGCAACACAACAGCTCAAATTTCTACTGTCAGCTATTAGCATGAATAGCACAGTACTAATTTAAAGAACAGCAAGCAAAAACATATTGCAAACAGGATCATTCCACTCCTGAAGGACACAGAAGACAAACATGCACATGCACATCTGGTTTTAAAAGCTGGCAAAGCCGATCCCACAGCACCCCACGGAGGTTCATCTTACCTGAAGACTTGGATCCAAGGGTGGATGATCCAAGCCGGCGGGTGGTCCCCATTCCAACGTTTCTCCGTGAGCTGGGTGGAGCTTTGGATGATGTAGAACTAGCAGAGGAAGGTCTATTACCATCCACAGAATCTTCATCATCAAAATTTTTATCTGAAGCAAAAGTAGAGAAATCAATGTTTAAAAAAAAGGGGGAGTACTTTTCCACCTGAATGTAGAACAACAAAGTAGTCATAGAGGGGTGAATGATGTGCCTACTCTTGAGACTTGAAGTGCCAGGTCAGGGTCTAAAAAGGTCTTAGGTAAATCCAAAATGCAGATACAAACATCATGTTTGCTCTCACATATCTAGAATGCTCTCCTGCTCTAATTTTGGAAAAAAGAGAAGACACAAAGAAGAAAACAATCTCTTATAAAAGCACCACCTAAGAACAGTTACTTTAACATTTTGGCATTATTTCTGACCATCCTTCCATGCATTTTTAAATAACAGTTGACATGAGGCTACCTATCATTTGGTACTTTGCTTATTTCAAATATGTGCATTTTTCCATGTGGTTTCCAATATACTTCATAAACACCATTTTAATGGTTGCACAGTACTCTGCAATGAGAAAATGCCACAACTGAAACAACAACTATTGTTAGGCCTTTGAGGTCATTCTAATAGGTCACCATTAGAAATAACATTGCAACAAACACCTTCCTATATGCATTTTTGTTTAAATCTCTAACAATTTTAAGAAAGAAAAAAAAACAAAAGAAAACAAACCAACACCACCCTGGAAGCAATACCTACTGGGTCAAATAGTATAAAAGATTTTAATATCTACTGCCAAACTTATTTTCAGAAAAGTAAAGTTCTTTTTTTCTGAAGTTCAAAGAAGTACCCATGTTGTCACACACCTGCCAACACTAAGTATTACCATTTTTAAATGTCAATCAATTTGACAGATGAAAAAAATGCTTCCTCTTCAATGTCTCGTTTCTCTTTTAGTGGGATCGAGCATGTTTCTTCAGTTCATTAACTTCTAAACTTTCTAAGCATCAATGGATCCAATGAATAGTCCAAGGAAAACTGAAATATTCATTTAAAATTTAAAAGAAAAAAGAGGTGCTCCTGGGTGGTTCAGTTGATTAAATGTCTGCCTTCGGCTGGGGGGTCATGATCCCAGGGTCCTAGGATCAAACCCTGAGTTGGGCTCCCTGCTCCCCACCCCTATCATCACCCCCGGGGTTGTGTTTACTCACTCTGTCAAATAAATAAATAAATAAATAAATAAATAGGAAAAACAATTAAAATTTTTTTTAATCTTTGGGTTTTTAAACATCAACATATTTAGAAACAACATTTGGATGACACAAAGTTAAAGCTATCATGGTGCATTATATAGAGTACCATGGCCTTACACAGTATCTGCGAGTCATTCAGGAGGCTAAACAAAGGACCTAAGGGTTATTGAAAAAAGAAAAACCAAGCAAGCAAGCAAACATCTGTAGCTGGCAATATTCATGATTTCTGAATAAAGATGCTAGATCTCTACCAATACATCTGAAGTAAAATAACTGTTGACCAGAAAACTGTATAAACAGCAGCCTGTTTCCTTGATTTGGTTGCTTCTTGGCTCAGCTATCAACAGCCAAGTCTCCTATCTACTCAGGAACCTCCCAACTACCAACAATCCACTTCAAACTACATGATGTTTTTAATTCAACGCTGGTGGGGGGGGGGGGTATGACCCATCCTTCTACATGCATATCCTTATGTAAATTAGCTTCCTCCAACGTGTCTTTGTATTTTCCAGATCGCCTTATCAAGCAATCCTCTTACAGACACTTTTTTCAGTCCGCACATCAACTCTGCGCTGATCCATAAGTTCAGTGGTCTCCTGGCACAGACTTCCTATGTGGATTCAAAAGGTGACTCTTGAACTGCAAATACATTAACAAGGCTCTTCCCAAGAGTAACACTGCATCTCATATTAAGGATAGGAACAACCCCAATGAAAAGGAACCAGTGAGCACTAGCAGATGATTAGCAGTGGGCATTAGCAGAGACAAGTGAGCATTAGCAGAGACAAGGACTGCTCTCAGCCCACCTGCCCTCAGGGGAGTGCTAATCATCATTCTTGTCAGAACAGTAACAGTTCCAGTCTGTGGGAAAGGTACAGAATGAAAAGGACAAGTGAGGACACTACTATGCTTCACTCAGAAATTTATGTAAAGTCTGTTTAGTTTTTTTTCTAACATGGGCAGGCACGGCATGGAGAACTGCATTCACTTAGTGAAAATTATTTTCAATGGGCCAATGTCACCAGATTTCCTGAGGTTTCTACCGCAACAAGGATGATGAGTATCCAGGACCAGCCAGACACTACCACTGTCAGCAAACAGCTAGAAACCAGAGTCTGTAAAACAACTATCTCAGATGAGACAACAGACAGTGCAGAACTGTGAGCCATGAGAGGGAGAAATAGGGTGAGTTATAGTCACCCAGCTTCCTCCCTGGACACAATTTCCAGGTTACCAAGTACTGGGAAGGGGACCCCAAAATGAACCTTGGAAGCCTTGCTAAGTGGAAAAAATGAAGATCAGACTTCAAGGGGACAGAGGGCCCTGGAAGGTACAGGCAGAGTGCTGGGAAAGAAGATGCTGCACAAAAAGGGAAAGAGACCTCTAGAAATGAACTGAGTTCTAGGCCATGCATTGCAGGAGTGAAATTCCACACCCAAGGTAGGGTGAAAAATGACCAGGAGGTTGCAGGCTGAAGAAATCCCAATGTGTGCACAAAGTAGGAATGTGTTCATGCACCAGAGCAGAATGCCCTTGGAGACTCACCCCAGGCATTCAGTGAGACCCTGAGAGGGCAGGCCTTAATGGAAGGGCTGAACCATTTTATGCAGGGAAGGTTATAGTAAACCTGCCATTAAAAACAGACCTCTAGGGTATTAGAATAGACCTGCAAGTAACTAAAGGCTCTGCCAAGCAAAGCATAACATAACAAAAGGCAGATACCTGACAATGTAACTAACATTTCCAACACACACTTAATACAGATAAGTAAGTGGAATAGAGACTCAGAGACCTGTAGGACAGTATCAGAAAGAAAAGAAGATATCACTTACAAAAGAAAATGACAAGCTTCATCAGAAACCATATGTGTCAGAAGACAATGGAACAGAATCTTGAAAACAGTTGACGGGAACATATTACCTAGAATTCTATATCCACCAAAAATATCTTCTAAAAATAACAGTTAAAGAAAAACATATTCAGACAAACCAAAAAAGAATTCTTCACCAGGAGACCTGCACTCCCAAGAAATGTGCAAGGAAAATATTCCTGCAAAAGGAAAATGATACCAAGTGGAAACTTGGATTTACATAACAAAATAATGAACAGCACTAGAGATAGTAAATAGATGAATAAAGATAAGACTTTCTCATCAGATTATAATTTTATAACTTACTGTTTAAGGCAAAAATAAAACCCTCGACATTTAGTTTTCATTCTTTTTAGAGTCTCATGTCACAGGCAGATGACCTGGAAGCCAGGCAAAGGACCCTGGTCGGCGTATGGACATGGTGGTATTTAGAATACATGCTGTAGTATGAGATGCCACACAAAAACTGGGGAAGCATGAAAAAAACGGTAGCAGTTTAGATTCTGCCCTAAAGGAGGTTATATTTTGTAAAAGTTAATTTTAACTTGGATAAGCATACTCAAGATGTCATATAATAGTGTACTCCCTGAGAAGGGAGGAGTCTTACCACAAATTTCTGTATGAAAACGCCTTCCGAGGAAGGGGAGGGGAGAAAAGGAACACTGGGCAGTCAGTGTTAAGTTTTTTGGTTTTTTTTTTTTTTTTAAGATTTTATTTATGGGGCACATGGGTGGCTCAGCGGTTGAGCCGCAGGTAGCCTGCTTCTCCCTCTGCCTGTCTCTGCCTCTGTGTGTCTCTCATGATTAAATAAAATCTTAAAAAAAAAAAAAAGATTTTATGTATTTATTTGACACAGAGAGAGCACAAGCAAGGGGGCAGTAGGCAGAGGGAGAGAGAAAAGCAGCCCCCCCGCTGAGCAGGGAGTCCAATGTGGGGCTCAATCCCAGAACCCCAAAATCATGACCTGAGCTGTCTGCAGATGCTTAACTGACTGAGCCACCCAGGCACCCCTACTGTTAGATTTTTCTTAAAACATAAGCTTTAAGGGCACCGAGGTGGCATAGTGGATTATGCATCTGCCTTTGACTAATGTCATGACCCCAGGTTTCTGGGATTGAGCCCCACAGTGGGCTCCCTGCTCAGTAAAGACTCTGCTTCTCCCTCTGCCCTTCCCCACCCGTTCGTGCTCTCTCTCACTCGGTTCTCTCAAATAAATAAATAAAATATTTTTAAAAAATAAAAAATAGGGATCCCTGGGTGGCGCAGCGGTTTGGCGCCTGCCTTTGGCCCGGGGCGCGATCCTGGAGACCCAGGATCGAATCCCACGTCGGGCTCCTGGTGCATGGAGCCTGCTTCTCCCTCTGCCTGTGTCTCTGCCTCTCTGCCTCTCTCTCTCTCTCTCTCTCTCTCTCTCTCTCTCTCACTGTGTGCCTATCATAAATTAATAAAAATTTAAAAAAATAAAAAATAAAAATGAGCTCTAAGAGTCTCACTCATCAGTCTTTTCATTTACACCCCTTGGAAACAAATCTAGCAGGTTTACTTAATGTTTTTTCTAACCGGATTAGAAGCAACTAAATATAGGAAGGGGGTATGAGGTGTGTAGGAGTAAAGCACAATGATATTAATGACAAGTGACAGTTGAAAGCCTGATAGCTAAACAGAAAGTAAAAGCAAACATATATATAGAAAAACCCCTAGGGATGCCTGAGTGGCTCAGTGGTTGAGCATCTGCCTTTGGCTCAGGGCGTGATCCCAGGTCCTGGGATCGAGTCCCACGTCAGGCTCCCTGCAGGGAGCCTGCTTTTCCTCTGCCTGTGTCTCTGCCTCTCTCTCTGTATCTCTCATGAATAAATAAAATATTTTTAAAAAGAAAAGAAAAACCCCCAAAACCCCAAATTGCTCTGAATGCCAGTGCCTGTACAGAGGTCGAGTCACAGTTATATAGTCCAATAGGCACAACAGCAGATGCTCCCAACCACAAGCCTGTGCCATCAAGATTCAATTATTTTCGGGGCACCTAGCTGGCTCAGTCAAGCGTCTGCCTTTGGCTCAGGTCGTGATCCCAGGATCCTGGGATTGAGCCCGGCATCAGGCTTCCTGCTCAGCAGGGAGTCTGTTTCTCCCTCTCTCTACTCCCCATCCCCACTCATGCTTACTCTATCTTTCTCTCAAATAAATTAATAAAATCCTTTTCAAAAAAGAGATTCAATTATTTTCGTGTGACCTCTTTATTAACAAAGAACATAATTCAGGGCACGTGGGTGGCTCAGTTGGTTGAGCATCCAACTCTTAGTTTTGGCTCAGGTCATGCTTTCAGGGTTGTGAGATCAAGTCCTGAGTCGGGCTCCTCACTCACTGCAGAGTCTGCTTGGGATTCTCTCTCCCTCTCCATTCTTCCCTCCACCTCTGTTAGCACATGCATGGGCACACAAGCACATGCTCTCTCTACCTCGCAAATAAATTTTTAAAAATAAGAAAGTAATTCATATGTTCTATTGGAATTAGAAATCTAGGGGGGAAGAGAAAAGAACGTATTTGTTTTTCAGATTAGCAGTTGGACACACTGCTTTATTTTTATTTTTATTTTCACACTGCTTTACAATTAGAGACACTTTACCTGAAAAGGTGTTTGCAGGATAAAAGCTAAATGAGCCTACTGAAAACTGACACAAAGTAAGTTTGTTCTGTGTTTACCAGCTTTTATTTTTTTAAATTTTTTTTATTTTATTTATTTATTCATGATAGACACAGAGAGAGAGAGAAGCAGAGACACAGGCAGAGGGAGGAGCAGGCTCCACGCAGGGAGCCCGATGTGGGACTCGATCCCAGGACTCCAGGATCACGCCCTGGGTGGAAGGCATGTGCTTAAACCACTGAGCCACCCAGTCTGCCCTGTTTACCAGCTTTTAAACATGCAGAAATTGAAATCAAATTAAAAACGTTAGCCTTCTGAAAAGTATCCTAATTTCAATCAACTGGGAAATTCTCTTACATAGAACATATTATTCTTTAACTGGACAGAAAAGCTGCCTTTATACCTGGCTGTGGTTAGAGTGGCTCCACTCTGGACGTAGCCCCGAAGGAGGAGCCTCTAAGCTTCCAACACATTTCTGTCTTTCTCAACTAAGTAATCCATACCGAACTTTACTCGTCATTGAAATCCTATTTTCGGGCAGCCCCGGTGGCACAGCGGTTTAGCGCCGCCTGCAGCCCGGGGTGTGATCCTGGAGACCCGGGATCAAGTCGCACGTCAGGCTCCCTGCATGGAGCCTGCTTCTCCCTCTGCCTGTGTCTCTGCCTCTCTCCCTCTCTCCCTCCCTCTCTCTCTCTCTCTCTGAATAAATAAATAAATCTTTTAAAAAAAAAGAAAAGAAAGAAAAATCCTATTTTCTTTAGGGTTTTCAGCTAAGTAGACAAATCTTAGGATATAGTCTCTTTTTTCCTAGACCTTTAAGAGAAAAACGTGAAAATGAGTATTTTTAGGTATGCTTGCTTATGCTAGAACATCTATTTAAAATTTTTCACACTGTAGGACAACATATGTTACACAGAAAATGGTGGTAACGACAGATACATTTACCTGAGCCTAAAGGAGTAAGTGATTCTATCTGCAGCCACCACTGCAAAGACCGTCATCTGAGAGTCACTACTTTCATTTGACTGTCTTGGGTAGAAACCTGGGCCTTCAGGTCTCAGCCTTTTAATCCTTTAAATCACCTGGGCTCCCTTCCCCTTTTTACAGTACTGGAACAAGACATTTTTAAATGACTCATCAAGTTTCTACAGAGCGACACTGTGATCTTCATCCAACCCTCTATTCACCTCATTCCTGGCAACCGAGTTAGTAGGCCCAGTGGAGTGAAAGCAACAAAATAGAAAGGTGAAAAGGGCTACAGGTACAAAAGAGATTTTTAAACACAGAAGAGACAGGACTCTTTGAAGAAACAAAAGGCCAGAGAACAAACAGTAACACGGTCAACCACGGACCCAAAAGCAAACCAGCAGAATTCTAAACAAGTCTCCAAACGTGTCTTGCACAAGTCTTGAACTGTGGACAAGGTGCTAGGTGGAGGCTAGAGAGAGAACATGGCCAGCCGGGAGGACAGAAGCAGTACATCAGCCTCACCTGCCTCAGGCTCTGAAATCCCTGGGCGAGCCCCAACAGGGCCCCAATTGCCTCAGAAGTGAACTCTAGCCAAGCTGGATGGGGAAAGATATAACGTAACAAGCCACAGACAGATTCTATAGGTCAAACGTGATCAGAGGAGTGCTGGGGTGGCTCAGTCGGTTACGTGCCTGACTCCTGATTTCAGCTCAGGTGGTGATCTCATGGATTATGAGATGGAGCCCCACACTGGACTTGGTGCTCAGCAGAGGGTCTGCTCGAATATTCTCTCTCTTTGGCCCTCCCCTCACTCACACACATGTGTGTGCACTCTCTGTCTCTCAAATAAATAAATCTTTAAAAAACAATGATCAGAAAGACCATTTTTATATATCACCATAACTACAAGTTTGGATCCAGGGTGATAGAGAAACAGAATAGTCTAAAGACAAGGCTTCAAGTTCAGTGTCTGGAACCTAGAATTACAAACTTTGGATTACCCTGTCCATTTAGAAAATGTATACACTCATCCATGAGGAGAAACAAAATGTCACCAAAACTAAGAAATGCCTATTCTCTTGTCCATCTGCCACAAAGGCCAGAACCTAAACCACACAGCTTTTCCTCTTTTCTCCTAAGGCAGGCTTTGACTAGTGGAAGCCCAATAGGGAGGAAATGTCTCATTTTCTAGAGCAAAGACAACTAACTCTCTGTTTCACTGCATTAGGGTCACTTTGTGGAAGCTGATATTCCTGATAGCATTACAAATTCACCCACTCCCTGGTTACGGAAAGGGAGTAAGAAATGGGACAGCTTAGTAACTAGAATATAATTAGCATTCCCCAAAGAGGCTGCAGAGAGACCTGATAATAAGCTCAAAGGCTTACTGCTTTTATAAATATCCCCAAATTTCTTCTTTCTTTGAATGTTCACAGAGCCAAGGCTTCACTCTCTGCAGTCTTGCCTGATGTGCCCAACATATTCCTATGTTATTCTGAAAACACTAGTCTAGTGCTGGCTGCCCCTCCAAGTTCTTGCCCAGCTCCACCCAGAAAGAGCCAACCATGCCCATGCTAGACCCTGTGATTGGTTTTCTGCAGATTTCATCAAGTCCTCCTGACAACTCTACCCTTAAAGGTACTTTTCTTTAAAGGTAAAGAAACTTAACACATCCAGGTATAATGGGCCCAAAGTCATGAGGCTAAGTAGAAGCAAATTAGAAGGTGGAAGAAGCCAAGATTCAAGTCCATGTCTGTCCAATTCAAGATCCTCTGATCTGAGTCACGATAATTTAAAAAAAGCAATCCATATAAACTTGCCACTTACCTTGTGCTGAGCACTGTGCTAAGTGCTTTCTGTGCATTATCTTATTTATTTCTTATAACAAATGTTTCCTTACCTAAGAAAACTATTTACTTAAGATAATTTCTTAAACACAGTATTAATATCTCCTACAAACATGGACTTAAAATCAACAAAATACTAAGCAAACCAAATCCAGCAACATATACAAATAATTATCATTATGGCCAAGTGGGATTTATCTCAGGAATGTAATGTTGATTATAAGATCAATTAATCGAATACATTGTATCAGTGGACTAAAAGACAAAACAACATGCTCAATGGATGCAGCAAAGTACTTGATAGTGACCAAAACAAAACCCTTTCGTGCTAAAAACACAACAGAGATTAGAGGGGAACTCACAAAAAACACTCTATTAACGTCATACCTAATGGTGAAAGACTAGATGCTTTACCCCTCAGACAAGATGCCTGCTCTTGCCACTTTTACTCAATACTGTACTACAGATTCTATCCAGGGCAATTAATAAAGGAAGAAAAAAAATCAACATTAGATAGGAAGAACTGAAACTGTCTCTATTCATAGATGACATAATCTTATATGTAGAAAGTTCTACAGAATTCATTAAAAAACTATTAGAATTAATAAATAAGCTCAGCAAGGTAACAAGTACATGACCAATACAGAAAAATCAATTGTATTTCTATACATCAGCAATGAATGATCCAAAAATGAAATTAACAATTTAAATGGCAACAGCATTAAGGTGACACATACGCTGCTAACTATGTAACATTGTTAAGAGAAATTAAAGACCAAATAAATGAAGATATTCCATGTTCATGGCTCAGAAGACCTGTTAAGAAACGCTTTTGGGACACCTGGCTGGCTCAGCAGTTAAGTGTCTGCCTTTGGCTCAGGTTGTAATCCCAGAGACCTGGGATCGAGTCCCACGTCGGGCCCCCTGCATGGAGCCTGCTTTTCCCTCTGCCTATGTCTCTGCCTCTCTCTCTCTCCTCTCTTTCTCTTTCTTTCTCTCTCTCTGTCTCTCCATGTCTCTCATGAATAAATAAATAAAATCTTAAAAAAAAAAAACTTGTCAGAGCATGAGGGATATAATAAGCTTTGATCTGGTTGGAAATGTTGGAATATTTCAAAGTATAAAATGGAAATGGCAAGGGAAGCTACAGAGGTGCTCAGGAGTACCACTCCTGCCCCTTTGGTACCAGTAATCCACTCTCTACCACAGAAAAGGCGAACCTCAAACATCATCAAGCTTTATAGTGAGGAGTCCTTTCCACTCCTTCAGCCAAGAACCTGCTGCCAGAAAGCTAAGCTGGCATTTAAGACTATCTCAGTCACAACACCCCTAGTATAGATAAAGCAAGAAGAGACAAGATGAAGAGGCAAAAATTCGTTTAGTTTTAACTAATCCTTTACAAAGGAAGCTAAAGGGGAAAACTGGGAGAGAAGATAGGCAAAGAAAGCACCACTAGAAACTGGAGAGGGAAACTAAGGAGGTTGTGAGGCAAACCTCCACCGATACCTGTTTCTTAAAGGCCCTGGTGGGAACGAAGCATCCACAATGGGTGAGAAGTGACAAGTGCCTTCTGCTGGTGCAGATCAAGGCTCATTCCTTCTTTCAGACAGAAAGGGTTCTCTCTGGTTTATGAGCAGATAGGTAACAATGAGGAGGCTCAGGAGAGATGTCGGTATGTGGACAACAGAGAGGCCCAAGGATTACTTTGTGGGAGAGGAAAGGCATAGCTGGCAGTGAGCCCAGCCGAAGGTGGGGCCACCAGTCACAGGCCTGTGCTTTCATTAAGACTAACCTCAAGGTTTAGAAAGAAAATGGATTCTGTTTTCCTATCTGTCAAAAACAAGGGGTAACAGTGCCTACCTTTGGCAAGCATCCGAAAGCATCAGGTGTTGCCTGTACCACATCAACCCGCTTCTTGCAATGACAGCAAAGAACAAGTCTTGGGTGGTCACCTGTACCTGCCCCTCTTAGAGTGACCTCACCTCTGCCTCAGGGAATGGCCAGAAACCAGGCCTGGCCAAAGCTTCAGGGCTCCACCCAGGCCACAATAATTAATTCTGGAGCCTCTCTCTTCCGGACGGGGGCTGTGTAGATGCAAGCCCAGAAGCTGGAGCCAACAAAATGGAGGCACCTGGCAAAGTGTGAAGGAAACCAGAAGGAAGCAGAGCAAGAGGTGGAGAGAGTGCAGGGAGAGGGAGATCAAGCCTGTGCCCCAGAGATCACAGTGAGGCTTCCTCAACACCCAGTCATCACATGAGCCAGCTGATTTCCCTTTTCACTCACACATTGTAGTGGGGTTTGTGTCACCTGTGCTTGCAACCCAGAGAATCTCTGTGCTAGATTAAAGGATCTCATACAGACTACATAATATATGTAAAGACAGAAAACCACAGGCCTGTACAAATGGCAACTACACTGTCATTGTGTTATGCTGTGAGTACAAAAAGCTAATCCTTCAAAAATATGTGGATGGAGCTGAAGAACTGAGAATAGATAATGATTTTTTTTAAATTATGTATTTATTTAAGTAATCTCTACACCCAGTGTGGGGGCTTGAACTCACAACCCTTGAGATCAATAGCCACATGTTCTTCCAACTAAGCCAGTCAGGCACCCCAGAAGTAGATTTTCTTAAAAATATTTATTTATTTACTTATTTGAAAGGGGGTGGGGCAGCACATATGCATGAGTGAGGGAAGGGGCTGAAGCAGAAGGAGAGGGAGAGAGAATCTCAAGCAGACTCTCCACTGAGTGTGAAGCTTGACACAGGGCTCAACCTCATAACCCGTGAGATCACAACCCAAGCGGAAACCAAGAGTCAGATGCCTAACCAACTGAGCACCCAGGCTCCCCTCTAGGAGTAGATGTTTTTTAAAATGCTCTTAAGAGGCATGCAACAATTCAGTTTATACAGCAGAAAAAATTGTATGGGCATTTTTGAGAAAAGGAAGACCTAGCAAATCACCTTCCCTAGAGCTAGCTTCAAAAGCAAAGAATCCAGCTGCCCCCCTTTCAAGATGCCTTGGGGATGGTCTCAACAACAGTTTTCTCAAGGTCACAGGAAAGAAATTTGGCATTTAGGAAGGAAGAAGAAAAAAAGCTAAACTAGAAATATGCTTCTGATAAGGGGTATCAATTATTAAAAAAAAAAAAACCCACCTCTCTGTAACTTAGAAGTTTAAGTCCAGGGCACAGGGTCAGCTGAGAGGTAGTTTGGTCTCAAAGTAATCCCTTTGTCACTTCTAGAATAAAACTGGATGGATGCCCAGAAGCATCAGCCTCCTCTCACTGGAGGCTACAGGAGAGGACGCCTCTTCTGAAAACAGAGAACACAGCATGTGCATTCTCCTTCCTTTACCCCTTCCAACATTTATTTATCAAGCATGACTGTGTGCCAGGTACTCTGCTGTGAGTGGAGATGCAGACAGAAAAGCCATGGTTCTCACTCTGGAGCTCACAGTCCAGCACAGGGAACAGACATACACAACCAACAGCTGTTATGATTCAGTGTGATGTTTTGCTAAAGGCACACACAGAATATTCAAAAGAATACAGAATAAGAGTAAATAGAACAGGGCCAAATAAACTGAGAGGATCTACTGTGCCCGCCTACAAACCCTTCAATATGACTTACTCTATTATTGTGTCCAGCACTGAGGGACTTAGCAGTGACTGGGGATGAGAGATGTTTCAACGTTCAAGCATCTGACATAATTCAGTCACACCTTGGACTACCATGCTGCACGAATATACAGTGAGAAAGAACAAATTTCAAAGACGATTCCTGAGGAGATGGAAGATGGGCAAGGAATTTCTGACAGGAAAAATGAACCAACTGGCCAGGTGCCTTCTGTGCACACCAGGTCTCAGAAGCCCCACTACTCTGGGACTGCCTCTACCTTGGGTACCAAGGGGCAGAGGCAAAGGCCCCCAAGTCATGCCCAGCAGCTAGGGCTATTCAAGTTAGTATCTCTTGACCAATCTGTAAGCCCATTTTATACAAAAACCCTGTTAACACTATACCTTCCCCCAGAGGAAAGAATCCTACAGCAATACAGCCATAATCATGTACAGGTCAATCTTGAGGAAGAGTATCTCCCAACCAACCTCAGAAAGACTATAAATTTGCCCTTGGAACCAAACCAAAAGGAAGGGAACACAAAGAGACTGCTAATATCCTGAGCATCAAAGACATCCCCAGAGGGGGAATGAGGGAAGGTGGGAATAAACTATCCTTACTGCTGGAACAGTGAACCACTGAGCTCTGGGAATGCTTGACCTGACTCCATATGAACATCTTCAGATGAGCCAGGAACTCTGATCTTAGGCAGACTGAAAACCTTGGTTTTACATGCTGTTAAGGACCATCAATCCCAGACATCTGTGCGGTAGTGCCTTAAACTCTGGAAAGATTCAGGGTAAGACAAAAACAGAAAGAACCTTCCCCAAAAGACCTTCTCCTGCTTCTCTTGCCTGCTAGATGGCAGGGCTGGGACCATCCCCTTGCCCCCTCTATTAGTCACCTAAGCCAAAGTTCAGTAGCTGGAGGAAGAGAAGGAAGGAAGGAAAGGCTTAAAGTAATTGGCCATACATATAACTTTCTTCTAGATGTCAAAGGTGTTCTGGGATCAAAGTCCTCATGCCTTTCTGTATCCTGCTTTAGCCTCCTGCACAGTACCTGACAGAAAGTGAATTTAATCAATTCACTACTGACTCATCTACTCTTTGGCCATGAGCTTTTAGCCACTTCTTAGGCTTTTCTCCTCAGAAACAAGATTATCAAAGTCTACACTGAAACCTATGAAACAGATCAGTCAAGCTCAGGAGAGTTCAAAAAGAGATTCTAAGGAAAAATTAACCACCGTAATGAAGAAATCATTAAAGTCTTGTTTTAAGAAAGAGATCTTTCCCAGTAAATATCTCTGAGTAAATGCATCAAGATTCGAGCCTGTTGCATTTTCTCCAACTATTACTGTTTGTTTAGTTCAATGTTCATTCAAATCTGAGTGACTCCAGTGTTATAATTTGAAAAATCAGAAGTCATACTAGTTGATTTTCTATTTCATAAAAAATAGGGCTTTAGGATAACTATAAAACACAGACTTCAAACAAATTTACTGCTAATGTGGTAGTGTCTTTTACTGAACCTGCTCCAACAGCTACCTGGAGTTCCCACTGCCATAATCATTTATATAATTACAAAGCAAAAAGTAATATAAATCAAGAATAACTTGTTTCAAAATTTCAAAGTAGTTAGCTTTCTAAAATTCTTTAACTACATTAGGGTACCATTAATTGTAAACAGCACTCAAGTTTGTTGCTGTTATTTGTCTAGAGAATGATCCAGATTGAGTATGTGCCAGCTAACAGCTAGTAAGACATTCTGATGCATGGCCACGAGTAGAGGCCATGCAACTGCACACTACAAACGGTAAGCAAGCAAAAGTAAGCTTCACGGAGGTTATCAGAAGCATGGAGGTTCCGAGCAAATGTCTTTTTAAGGGGAGAAAGTACAGGTAAACAGTTGTATGACATAAAGGTACAGGACATCCTCAAAGAGATTTTTGTAAATTATAGGCATATTACTGAAGTTACTTGTCTGGTAACTTTTTTCACACTGATCAACTGCTTGTTTTCCAGCTCTAAGAGTAAAGTCAATTGAGTGTGCCACACTCACATGCCCACTATCTCGGCCAACCACGAAGGTCCACTCACCATTACCTTTGCAATGGCTTCCCACAGCACTCCTAATATAAAAATCATATTGCCCAATTTATGCCAAAGATGACCAGTATTTCACACCTAATTTGTGAGCACTGACATCCTACCCTCCCCTCTGTCTGCCTGTCAAAGTCAGCATTTGTTGGGCACGAACATGATCTTGCAGGGCACTTCTGGGCAAACCAGGTTAATAAGGCAAGGGTCCTGGACCCCCGTCACAGACTTCTTCCATTAGGTAATGAGCTCCTTACCTGCAGGGCAGGAGGCTGGGAAAGGGAAACTTACATGAGGAAAGAGTGGGGCACAGGGAAGAAAAGAGGCAGAAAGGAAAGCAAAGAAACCAGAAATGGAAAGGAAATAAGAGATTCTCTTTCTGAAGCTCTAAGTTCAGGAGCAAAGCATTAATTCACTTAGAGAAAAAAACAGCTAAGGTGATTAATGGAAGGAACAGCAGGCTAGTTGCCGCCTGTCTTGGATAACTACCTCCTTCCTTTGTCTGTTCATTCAATAAATGCATGAGGATCTACTAGCTTTCAGGCACTTTGCTAGGGGCCTGGGAGTACAGTAAGAACGCATGCTAACTGCCCACAGGTAACTTCCAGTTCAAAGAGTAAACATCTGCTAACACAGATCTGTGAAAGGGGGATGCAGGTGAAGAACAGTGTCCTGGAACAGAGGAAGGAAAAATCTCACAGGGGGCAGTGACAAAGTTTGGACAGGGTGGTTCAGGAAAGGCCAAATTACTCTGTAGCACTATCACTCATCCACGAAGGGGAGGAGGATTACTCAGGCCTCTCTGTCATGGACTGGGAATTTAGTAGGAGGAGAGAAAGGGTAAGAGGGAGGGTCCAATTTACCATGAACAATGAGGCAAAAGAATGTCTTTGATTAAAGCACCAGGGTAGATGTCACTCTTTCACATCAGGAAAAGAGGTCCTCCCAGGAGGTTACTCTTCCTCTTTGAAAAGGTGCCACAAATTCCTGACACTTGGGTCCAGGCTCAAGGCCACAGGGCAGCATATGCAGGCAGCTAACCCACAGCTTCTTGTGGCCTGACCTGCATATCACTGGCTACAGTGTGAAGCACCATTTTCATTCCTGTATAAATAAACCCAAGTAAACCGAAGATGCTAAAAATGGATTTTAAAAGAAGAAAAAAAAAAAAGAGCCTTTCAATGGTGGTTTTTTCCCAATTTCACTTTTTAAAAAAACCAAATGTATACACCTATTCAACCTTATTAACCCTGGCTCTCAGAAGAATCCATGAAGCCCATTCTAACAAAATTATAAGAACTGTGCATCTGCCTTGCTTGATCAATCCTCTTAATTTCAAACGTCAGTGGGTACACGTATCTTCAAAGACTAATAAGCATTGGGCCAGATGGGACAGCGTATACATAAGTAGTCTCATGGAGACTATAAATGAGATAAAATCTCATAAAATCTTATAAAATATTATATTATAAATATATTATATAATAAAATATCTCAGGCTATAGAGTTACATCAGCTCCCGGGTTGGGGGGAACCTGGGAGCAGCCTCTGTGTGCTTGTACATCATGAGGGACCAACCCATGGTCAGTGAAAGCCTCCTGACCTCAGAGCTGGACTCATTCGTGCTGAATAAAGGTTCTGGCCATTTCTAGCAATGGGGGGAAATCAACTATATAGTGTACAGTTTCCCAAAGGAAATGAAACAATAATTGGAGCTCAGTCTCCCACATGGGACTCTAACCTTGCGAGGAAGCATGGAGTGTAGTGAGACACACACAGACTCCAAAAATCCTGGGAACATTTCTTAGTTTAGACAAGTTATTGCACTTCTCTGAGCCTGTTTCTCATCTGTATAATGAGGATTATTCATAGAACTTTTGTGTATTCAGGAGATGTTTTTAAAATGCTCATCTTGTGCGAGGCCCTGAGCTGGAGCCTGACAACTCAGAACAAAACAGAGTTTCATCCCTACTCTCAGAGCTGACAGCCAGGCAGCATGGTGAGCCTTTGGAAAGCAAACTCCCAGAGGCTACAGAGGTCCAGAGAAGGTATTCCTGGGCAAGCCAGTGCGTCCTGAAGAATGATGCCTGCAAACCGAGAGGATAAGTGGGGTGTGATGAGTCAAGTACATTCCAATGGGAACAATTTATCTGAAGACCATGAACCAAGAAGGCTGGCAGCTGAGCTGTGAAGACTGGTGCCCCAATGCACATTGGTACATGGCCCTGTCTACCAGGAACTGGTCATTGCTAATAATAATAACTGTAATGATAACCTCAAACTCTTGTGTAGTAATAAGTTAGAGAAAAGTAGGGCATTTAAATTGTAATTTATTTCTGGGGCACTTGGACAGCACAGTTGGATGATCAAGTCATGATCTCAGGGTTGTGGAATCGAGCCCCAGGACAGGCTCCACAATCACCATGCAGTGTGCCTGAAACTCTCTACCCCTATTCCTCTGCCCCCCCCTCCTCGATACACACTCTCTCAAATAAATAAAATCTTTAAAATAAATACTTATGCCTCACAAAAGTACTCAAAAGGTCCAGTGCAGATGTTTAGTTTAAGTGAACATCCTCAGACTTAAATTTTTACTATCTCTTAGGAAAGGAAGAAGTTTTAGCAACTCTAAGGGCTGTGAATAGTCTGTATGTTGGTGATGAAAGCTAAAAGGGAACTTCTATGAATCAACAACTAGTATTTCAACATCTTAATTTCTGAATGTCACAGTGACAAAATTCACAATGTATCCTTTCACTGATTAAATATTCTTTTTCATTTTGACCACAGTACTTACATTTGCCTATGTAATAAATGTCAGATTCCAGATACACCTTGCACTCTTATGAAAACGTCATTTTAATGATCATTGTGCCAATCATGACCCAATTCTTTATGACCATATGAAAGCACAAAAGTGAGTCAGCTGGAAAAATTCACAGCCAAATTTGGAAAAGTTTCCCACCTCAATGTGACTGCCCCAAGAGCTATCTGCCTCTTGTGCAACAACCCTTCAAATCAACCATTCTCTGCTCTAATACTTCATTCTCAAGAACCCCACACAGGCAAATAATCATCCTTCTGCATAAGAAAGCAGAGAAATAAGATGACAGTTGAGAATAAACACCTACATTCTAATCTTACTCTAAATACCAGCCCCATGTCTACTCCAAGATACAAACCCACTAGAATCAAACCCACGTGCAAATCAAAATTCTAAGTTGAAATGCCCAAAACTATAATCATCTCCCTACACTCAAGACCTGCCATGCTCCAAGTCTCCTCCTTCCACTGGTCTTACCACCACCCATCCAAGCCAAAACTTTCATAATTCTGAAAGCCAAACTTTCAGCCAAGCCAAAACACATTAATTCTTCTCAGCTTTTCCTACATCCTTACCATCTCCTGAAGTGTCCTCCCTGCCCACCACCCAAATAATCACCAAGTATGGTCAGGGCTGCTTCCAACCGTCTCTCACTACACTCCTCTGGTCCCATTGAGGTCGTCCCAATTCAGGTCTCTCTCATCTCTTAGGTGGATTTCTGTTACTGATATAGTCCTCTATAACTGGTTCTCTTTGCCTCCAATTTTAATTCTTAATAAATAACATTAGGTGTTTTAAACACATAGCACATTAAAAATATAATAAAAGCAATAATTCCACTGCCCAGATAAATTTGGTAACCTTTTTCAGAGAGCAAAATTAATACACACATGAGTATGGTTAAATACTTCAATGATCACCAGAAAAAAGCAAAATAAGAACAAAAAACTTTCTCTTCCAATCTCCTTACTCGTTTCTGGTTTTTTGTTTTTAATTGGGACTGTGTCAGAGTTGCAGAAAAGAGAAGTCCCAATACCCCCCACTCAATCTCCCTATTATTAACACCTAATGTCAGTGTATTTATTATTACTAATGAATCGATATGGATACATTATGATTAACTCAAGTCCATAGTTTATTACAAGTTCCTTACTTTTTCCTTACTGTCCTTTATCTATTCCAGGATCCCACCCAGGATGTCACACTATATTTAGTCATCTCGTGTCCCTAGGTGCACGTGATGACAGTTTCTCCAACCTCCCTTGTTTTATATCACCTTGACAATTTTGAGCAGCATTGGTTCCGCAGCTTATAGCATATGCTTCCATTTGGGTTTACCTGAGGTTTCTGTCATATTTAGACAGAGCTTCTAAGTTTTAGGGAGGAAGGCCACAGAGGTAAAATGCCATTCCTATTCACATTGTATCAAACAAAGTACATGCTCTCAAAAAGCTTGCTAATGTTGACTCTGATGACCTAGCCGAGGTGGTGCTTGCCAGATTTCTCCACTGAAAAGTTCCTCTTCTCCCTCTTGTCCATGCTGTTCTCTCTGGAAGGATGGGAAGCTGGGCTTTCCACCTCTACGGTGAAGTAGCTACACAAATTGATTTGGAACAATTCTACAGAGATTTGTTTCTTCTCCCCCTCCACTTACATATTTATTGAATCATTCGTTTTTATCAGTATGGACTCATTGATATTTATTTTATACTGTCAGTTATAATCCAATATCATCTTATTTTATTGCTCAATGTTCTAGTTGTGGCCACTGGAAATCTCTCAGTTGATTCCTGGATCCTTTTGTCACAACCCGAGCATCTAAAATGATGCTTTGCTTTTGGAGCACTCTTACTTTCTGGCATGACAACATGCAACGGGCTTATTCTGTATAGTCTCCCTGTGCCTGGTCCTAGAATCAGCCATTTCCTGAAAAGCTCTACTAAACCATAATCTGGGGGGTACTGGGGGAGCAGTTTCTTTTTAAGGGACATTATACATCTGATACTTCATCTTGTTTTTAAGAGTTTCCATATCTATGCAAAAAGGTCAACCGTATCATTTTAAACATAGGTCCAATATCTACCTCCCATCATATCCTCAGATGCTGCCACAGTGGACTGTGTCCCTTTATCACGTAGGAGAGTATTCATAAGCGAGGTCCTGCATCAAATTATTTGCGCCCACCATCTCACTTTCTCCTCCCAGTAGTGCAGGAATTGTCAACTTCAACTCACACAGGAGGAAATGGAGGCTGGCAGACAGGGAGCCTGCCCCAGGTCACAATGCTCATTCAGATAAAGGGTCCCAAAGTCCACAATGCTTACTCATTCCTGCCCCAAAGTCACTTGTGCACCCACACTCCAGTCACCCAGACCAGTAATCCCCAAAAACACTTCAAGGACTGGGGATACTTTTTGATGATTCACACTAGTCTGCACCAAAGAACTACAAGGGAAAACTTGCAAACTCCTCATAGGTCTACTTTTTTCACTTAAAGTACTATCCTTTATTCTAAATTACATCTTATTTTCTTTATTGGTATTAATGTCCTGGTTTTATGAGACACCTAGAGATAAAAAGAGTTGGTTTAAATCCTGTTGTTATATTTGGTAAGATTAAAATTGGCCACCCTGTATTAGTCTCTCTGCATACAATCCAATTCTTACAATTTAACGGAGTGGTCAGTGGCCTACAATCAAAATCTTGGTTTCTCAGCTTGGCATATGAGACCCTTGTCCATCTTCTCCTGCAGTTTCCCCTCCAGCAATGCCAAAGTGTTTTTTTTTTTTTAAGATTTTATTTATTTATTCATGAGAGACACAGAGAGAGAGGGAGAAAGAGAGGCAGAGACACAGGCAGAGGGAGAAGCAGGCTCCATGCAGGGAGCCCGACGTGGGAGTCGATCCCAGGTCTCCAGGATCATGCCCTGGGCTGAAGATGGCACTAAACCACTGAGCCACCTGGGCTGCCCCCAAAGTGCTTTTAGAAACAAAGTCATCATGTTCACAGTAAAATTTCATCTCCCAGAATCATCTCCCTCATCCTCTCGCGGGGCAAACAACTGACTAGGAATATCACATTTCTGAGGCATTTAAAACTTGTAATGCCTGTCCTTAATGTCTCCTTGAATGTTTTCATTTTTAAATTATTCCCTAAGACAATTACTGAACGTAGCACAATTTGAGATTCTAAGAAAAAAAAAAAAAAGCCAACGGTTTATCCTAACGGCAGGGAGGAAACACTGAGCTTGCCAGGAGCAGGACTAGTCTAAGAAGGCAAAATCCCGGTGCCCTGCTCTGTGTCCCACCACCTTGCCAATTATAGCAAACCTGAAACCTGCTGTGTCCATGTGGGAAAGCTACCCTGCCTGTTACTCCTTAAGCAGCTGCTGTGAAAATCATAGAAACAACTAAAAAACCTTCAGTAAAGTGCTCTGAAAATACTAAAATACTCGCTATACCACTGTGGTAAAATGGCTGGTATTTTATTTTGCAGATTGTTAATGAGCCCTTTATTCATCGTGGAAGATTCAAACAAACCACTGCTCCAAGAAGCAGCTTGTAATGTTCGTTTCCTACTGTATTTGCAGTTCCCTAGGGTAAAAGTTACCAATGCTTCCGAGGCTGCATTTCAGGTAACAGTGACTAAGGAGGTAGGCAACTTGAAAGGAATTACCAAGCGAAAGGACAGTCTATTTTAAACTCCAATCCACAGGCTTTCTCCATGGCCTTTAACATGACACAGTCAACTCTTGAATTATTTTGCCCTGTTTAAAAAAAAAAAAAATCCAAAGTACAGCAACATAAGACAAATGCCACTTAGAAGAAACACACTTTCAAATCCTCCAGTGAAGGGATCAGAAGAAGGTCACTTCAGAACATGAATTATTTAACTCCCACAGTGGCTAACCTGAATACAGAGTACTGTAATGAAGTATGAAATCAAAAGGAACACCAGCACTGTATACTTCAAATTCTCAATTTAAAAATATAACAAACAGAAATGCAGCTTCTTCCAACATGACCATTTGCATCAAATTTAACCAAAGTTAGCTTAAGATAGATACATACATACACTTGACAATCCTCTACAAAATAAACACAGAACAAATGAGCTGGATATGTGCCAGTTTCCTCACAGCGGAGGCAGATAAACACTTGTTATCATGCACAATTTTACTCTGTGTAATACCTGTTTCAGTTGAAGAGTTTGGAAATATCCTTTAGAGAGACAACAAATTAAAAGCCAGCCAAGAAGACCATCCCACAGAAGGAAAGGCAGCCATACAGGTTGTTTGTATCACATCAATTGCACTTTCTTCAAACACAAACCTGTTCCTGCGGAGTTCTCTCAAAATCATTTTGGTGCTACCAAAACCTGGGTAAAACCTCTGTGCAAAGACTGGAGACTTGAGCAAAACAATTCCTGTTTTGTAGTCTTTCAGTTCCATTTCTGCATTTTTAAAATGCCAGTCTTTACAGGGAAGGAAAAACCTTAAACAGTGATTCTTCAGACAGTAGCAGCATCCCCGCACTGATACGGGTTATATGCTTTTTCTCTTTCCACTGTTGAAAAATCTTAGGAAATTTCTGGCCAGCAGATTCCTTTCAAGACAGCTTATATTCAGTAACAAATGGTCTTGTAATCACAAATAATTGATTTTCATAACCTACACACTGCGAATACCAGGGTGGCAGACAAAAATGTAAAGCATGAAACACAGCTAATCTGGCTTCTTGTGCCTACTTCCTCTTTCTTCCTAGAACTTGAAGGTCAACACTAATGTTAATACATCTGTACATTTTACAGTTTTTTTTTCCCTGCCCACATGGAAATATTCATAGCAATTCTTTTCCTAAGCTTCATCCACAATTTTTAGTTTTCAAAGCAACTATAAAATATCCTAAATGTGTTATTTCCTAGCAAACCAGCAATAATTACAAATGCATTTCAAAATGTATTAGAAAGCCTACCTTTCCCAGTAGTCATGATTGTCAGGGATCTTGGTACAATACAAACACTGCTCTGAAAGCTATACCTACTCACAGCAACTTAAGCATCAGCCAACTCCCCACCCACAGGACTTCTTCAGTGTGATCTGCACCAATGGCAACTGCCACCCTCTTCCAAAATAAAAGCCTGGACTATATCTATCTATCTATCTATCTATCTATATATATATATATATATGCAATTATTTTAAAAGAGGGACTGTGTGGGAGGTGAACCTTCTCCTTCTGACTTTACTCATGTAAAAGAGCCTTCTTTAAAATTGATATTAAAAAATTGTTTTTTAAACAACTGCCTGATTTTTCTCCTGGAAAAAACAGGGAAGAACATTACTAACACAAACCTTAATTAAGAATAATGTCAAAAAGCAACCTTACTTCCACACAGAAGATGAAGCTGTCCGTTGTAGCTTAAGCTACTTAAACTGGTATCAGAAACAGTCTCTTCTAGGCTATTTTAGGTGATCTTGTCCTTATGAAAGCACAGCGTACTTGCTAGCCTTATAACATTATTCCTAGATCTGTGACTATGGAAACACTTTCCTAAGATACTGAACCAGAACCCCAAACCTTGTAATACACAGAGTCTAATAAACAAGCAGGCAAGAGGATGGGAGCCAATTACCAGCACCTGATCCATTTATTCACAATCACTCATTTTAGGCTACACAACATAACAATGGCTTGGCTTCTTAACAAAGAAGACACTCAATTCACCTTTAAATGAATGTTTTGTCCTAGTTACGCTGGGCAACAATTCAAATCTTACCTAATAATTCAACATTGGTCTAGTCGCTTTCAGATTTGCACAGGTACTTTTCATCTCCAACAACTTAGAAATGATATCTAACATTTTTCAAATTACACATTTTTTTTTAGTAGAGAAACATAAGGCAGGATGCATTTGGCAGCAAAATGATGCTCTAGATACATGCATAAGAGTCGATAATTTTATGATTATCTGTTATCTAGTTTATAGTTTTGTCAGCAATCAGTATTTTGTCTTTTTCATTAGCTACAGGTTTATTATGGAACTTTCAGAGATCTAACCAATATAATACTTTCATTCTTTCCTCATAAACATGTTAGCTTTGCTCAAGAAACTCAAAAGCATGCACATTTTTAACCAAATTAATGTCCATGGGCCTCACTTCAATCAAATCTAATTAAAGATCATTAAGTGGACGCAGATAAAGGACACTGACTAGTCTATAATTACTGGCTCTTTCATGCTGAAAATCCAATTCTCCTGTGAGCATAAGCACATCTGCATGATTAAGAAAAAGACTTACATAGAAAATAATTTGCTTTTTGAAACCCATGGAAGGCAAAACTGTAATTTTTGCTTCAAGGGGTTTGCTAATTATATGCAGATGGAAAAAAAGAAAAACAT
Source organism: Nyctereutes procyonoides (assembly GCF_905146905.1). Classification (NCBI taxonomy): domain Eukaryota; kingdom Metazoa; phylum Chordata; class Mammalia; order Carnivora; family Canidae; genus Nyctereutes; species Nyctereutes procyonoides. Next base: position 10,095,297 of record NW_026575030.1, read on the forward strand.
CTATAAAACAACATATTTTTAACTCCCATATTCTTGCCATTCAAAGCTGAAAGGCCTCTGGGTAACCTAGCAACAAAAAAGAATCCTACAAAGATGAAGTGTTCTATTACAGATAGAACTCTCCTCTCCAATTGCTACTCAGCTGCTTTCCCATTACTGTTTTAGTCACAATTGTGCTTTTAAAAAAAATTAAGTCCATGGGTTTTACATAAACATACTCAATTATACAAGTTATAACAACCTAATTTTGAACATGTTAATAGAACCCACAATGAAACCCTTCTCTTCCTTCCGAGTACTGCTATTACATTAAATTTCTTTGAACTTAGCTCAAATCCAGAGTTTTTCTTATTCAAAAGAGGGTTACTGTTTACAAGTAACAAAAAAATGACAAATTTCATAAAAATTAAAAACTTTTAAACACCAAAAATGTATTAAAGACAACTCAGAGAACAGAGAAAAATATTTACAAATCATATATCCAATAAGAGTCTTATATCCAGAATATATAAAGAGTTCTTATAGCTCAACAGCAAAAAGACAAACACCAATTTAAAAATGGGCAGGGGGATCCCTGGGTGGCTCAGCAGTTTAGCACCTGCTTTCGGCTCAGGGCATGATACTGGAGTCCCGGGATTGAGTCCCACATCGAGCTTCCTGCATGGAGCCTGCTTCTCCCTCTGCCTGTGTCTCTGCCTCTCTCTCTCTCTCTCTCTCTCTCTCTGTCTCTTTCTGGGTCTCTCATAAATAAATAAATAAAATCTTTAAAAATAATAATAAAAATAAAAATAAAATAAAATAAAAATGGGCTTTTTGGCAGCCATCAGACAAGAAAAAGAAATAAAAGACATCCAAAATGGTAAGGAAAAGGTAAGCTGTCACTTTTTGCAGACATTATACTACAGATAGAAAACTCTAAAGACTATCCCCCAAAAAATTATTAGAACTTATAAATGAATGCAGTAAAGTTTGCAGGACACAAAATTTGTATACAAAAATCTGTGGCACTTCTAAATACCAAAAACACAGTAGAAAACGAAATTAAGAAAACAGTTCAATTTACAATTGCACCGAAAAGAAAAAAATACCTAGGAATGCACTTATGAAGGTGAGGACCTGTACTCTGAAAACTGTAAAACCCTGATAATAAAAACCAAAGATGATACAAACAAACAAAAATATACCATGCTCCTGGATTAGAAGAATTAATATTGTTAAGGTATCCATATTACCCACAGAAATCTATAGATTCAATGCAACCCCCGTCAAAATACCAATAGCATTTTTCACAAAATTAGATTAATCCTAAAATTTGTATGGAGCAAATAAGACTCTAAACAGCCAAAGCAATCAGGAAAAATCAGAACAAAGCTGGAGGTATCACAATTCTAGATTTCAAGATATACTACAAAGATATGATAGTCAACACAGTACAGTACCAGCAAAAAAAGTGACCTATAGATCAATGGAACAGAATAGAGAGGCTAGAAATAAACCAATGTTTATATAGTTAATTAACCTATGACAAAGGAAGCAAAACTGTAATTCGGAAAAGACTGTCCTTTCAATAAACAGTGTTGTTCTTGAAACTAATATTACACTCTATGTTCACTAACTGGAATTTAAATAAAAACCTGAAACTACAAAATAAACAAATGGTGTTGGGAAAACAGGACAGCTACATGCAAAAGAATAAAACTGAACCACTTTCTTACACTATACACAAAAATAAACTCAAATGGATTAAGGACCTAAATGTGAGACCTGAAAACTATAAAACTCATAAAAGAAAACACAGGCAGTAATTTTTGGACATCAACCTTAGCAACATTTTTATAGATTATGTCTCCTCAGGAAAGAGAAACAAAAGCAAAAATAAACTATCAGGACTACATCAAATAGAAAACTTTCACACAACAAAGGAAACCACTGACAAAACAAAAAAGCAATCTACTGAATTGGAAAAGATATCTGCAAATGCTTTATCCAATACAGAGTTAATATCCAACATATATAGAGAAGTTATACAACCAACCAAAACCACCTAAACAACCTAATTAAAATATGGATAGTGAACCTGAACAGGCATTTTCCCAAAGATATATAGATGGTCAAGAGACACATGAGAAGGTGGCTCGACATCACAAATCATCAGGGAAACACATATCAAAACTATAATTATATATTACCTTACACCTGTCATATAGATACAATCAAAAAGATAAGAAATAACAAGTGCTGGCAAGGATGCAGAGAAAAAGGAACCCTTGTGTACTACTGATGGGAATGTAAAACTTGTGCAGCCACTGTGGAAAATATGTAGGTTCCTCAAAAAAATTAGAAATACCATATGATCCTAGCAATTCTACTACTATTTACTGAGACAAAACAAAAACACTAATTCAAAAAGATACATGCACCCCTATGTTTATTGTAGCATTATTTATAATAGCCAAGATATGTGGGATCCCTGGGTGGCGCAGCGGTTTAGCGCCTGCCTTTGGCCCAGGGCGCGATCCTGGAGACTCGGGATCGAGTCCCACGTCGGGCTCCTGGTGCATGGAGCCTGCTTCTCCCTCTGCCTGTGTTTCTGCCTCTCTCTCTCTCTGTGTGTGTGACTATCATAAATAAATTTAAAAAATTAAAAAAAATATATAATAGCCAAGATATGAAAGCAACCCAAGTGTCCATCGACAGATGAATATATAAAGAAGATGGGGAGGGGTGTATGTGTTTCTGTGTATCCTCATACACACATGCCATAAAAAAGAATGAGATCTTGCCATCTGTAACAACATAAATGAACTTTAAGGGTATTATGCTAAGTGAAACAAGTCAGGCAGAAAGACAGATACCATATGATTTTACTTACATGTGGAATCTAAAAAAATCAAACAAATGAATGAACACAGAAACAAAAAGAAACAGACTCATAAATACAGAGGACAAACTGATGGTTACCAGAGGAGCAGGGTGGGAAAATGGCCAAAATGGGTGACGGGGAATGGAAGGTACAGGCTCCCAGTAATGGAATGAGTAAGTCACGGGGATGAAAGGTACAGCATAAGGAGTATAGTCTATAATACTATAAAAAGCACTGTATGGTGACAGATGGTGGCTATACTTGTGTTGAGTATAGCATTAATATATGGAGTTATGAAATTACTATGCTGTGGACCTGAAACTAGTGTAACGCTGCATCAACCATACTTTAATTAAAAAAAAAATAAAAATAAGAACCCTTAATAAAAAGGACAAAGGACTTCAATAGAGATTTTTCCAAAGATGTACAAATTGTCAACAGGCACATGAAAAAATGCTCAGCATCATTAGGGAAACACACAAATCAAAACCATAATGACAACACTTCACACCCACTAGACGCCTATAATCAAAGAGACAGACAATAACAAGTATTGGCTTAAATATGAATAAATTATGATTCTCATACGTTGATGATGAGAATGTAAAATGGTGCAGCTACTTGGAAAATAATGTGCCAGTTAGGCAAAAATGTTAAAAGCACAGAGTTACCACATGAGCCAACTATTGCACTGCAAGGTATATACATAAGAGAAATGAAAACATCTCACATAAAAACTTTCAGGCAAATAAATATTCATGGTAGCATAGTTCACAACAGTCAAAAAGTAAAAACAACCCAAATGTCCATCAACTGGTGAATGGATAAACATAAGGTGGTATATCTATACAACAGTGAAATATTATTCAGCCATAAAAAGGAATGAAGTACTGATACATGCTACCCTCATGGGTGAATCCTGAAAACAATATAATAAGTAAAAGAAGCAATACATAAAAAGCCATATGTTGTATGACTGCATTTATATAAAATGTCCTGAATAGGCAAATCCCTCAAGACAGAAAGTAGGTTGTGAGGGACTGGGAAGAGAAGGAATTAAGGAGTGTGAATGGTCATAGGTATTCTTGGGGGTGATAAAAATATTCTGAAATTAGATAATTGCACAATTTTGTGAATACATACACACACACACACACAAAAAAAAAAAAACAGAATTATATACTTTTAAAAAGTAAATTTTTGGTATAGGTTTATCTCAATATTTAAAATATGCTGATGAGGGGGATCCCTGGGTGGCTCAGTGGTTTAGTGCCTGCCTTCGGCCCAGGGTGTGATCCTGGAGTCCCAGGATCAAGTCCCACATCAGGCTCCCTGCATGGAGACTGCTTCCCCCTCTGCCTGTGTCTCTGCCTCTCTCTCTCTCTCTCTCTCTCTCTCTCTCTCTCTCTCTCTCTCTCTCTCTCATTTATGAATAAATAAATAAATAAATAAAATCTTTAAAAAATAAAATATGCTGATGATTTCCCCCCAAAATAATCCAACACTCACTTCTAATAAAAACTTACATAAATAGGAATAGATGAGAACTACGTCTCATCTTGCCAAAGAACACCTACAAAAAAGCCACAATTAACATCACACTTAGTTGTAAAAGACCTAAGACTGGGAACCAGGTAAGGCTATCTACTCTCACCACTTGGTACTTTACATAGAGGAGGAAATTCTAGCCAGTGCAATAAGGCAAGGGAAAAAAAATACAAAGTATACAAATCTGAACGAGATAAAACTACTCCTATTTGCAGATGACTTATCTATGCAGATAATGCCACGGTATCTATAAAAACTCTAAGAACAGGAAAAATTCAGAATGGTCACAGTCTACCTATATAAGCAGCACACTAGAGACAGCAGAGGGTAGAGAGTTGAGAAGTAGAGCAATCAATGGTGCAGAGGAGTTCAAAAACTGGTTATACTAGGAGTCAGTGGACCAAAAAAACAAAAATTAGAGGAGGGATTTATTATGTTCCAACTGTGGTTTCTCTATGCTATCCAAATGACTCAAGCAAAGAAGGAAATCTGGTGGTTTGCTTCTGACAGCTACTGAACATCTTACATCTTACAAGTCTCTCAAAGTTACCATCAAGAGACCAAACTTATTCAGGTTAAGAATTCTAAAATCTTTATATATATCCCTTTAGGTGATTCTGTTTTGGCTCTAATAATTAAAAACTCATACTACTTATAGATAGTAGTATAGAAAGTTGAAGTTTTAAGGCCTCCAACAAGTCTTAAGATTTCCTTACCATCTGCTATTTACACAGACGCCTAAAAAAAAGATCTATCTTCCTTCCCAATCCTACCCCTTTACCATAGGCGATCTATCTTCCTTCCAAATCCTACCCCTTTACCATGTACATATATGGAGATACAGGGGCAATATTTACACAGGGAGGTGTAGAATAAAATGCTGCTGCAACACACCCAATGCCACAGGATTTTAGTAGCCTTGATTAAATCATGTGTCATGTTCATTAAAACTCAAGAGAATATACATGCGCTCTCCTGGGCAACGCCTCCAGCATGGGTGTGGATCTTCTCCCCAGTGCCAGCATTATAATGAGATTCTGTTTCAGTTATAATTTATAACATGGACTATAAAGCACAAACTCAAGTTTTCAGCCAACACCACTACCTCTTTACCCAGAACTTTAAAGCATCTATCTAGCAACTGACTAGTTGGGTAGCTCTGCCCATGCACACCATCAACACCACTCATCACTGGAGCATAACTCCATGGCCAGAGTTCTAGTCCTACCTCTATCATTGATACCCTATTAAAGCACATATAAAAGAATATATACAAGCACAGGGCGCCTGCCTGGCTCAGTCACTAGAGTATGTGACTTGATGTCATGTCAGGGTTCAAGTCCCATGTTGGGTACAGAGATTGCTTAAAAATAAAATATTTAAAAAACAAAAAAGTAGGGGGCAATGTACAGAAATTATGCCATGATAAAATTATATATAAATTATACAGTTACAGAAAAATGAATTGTAAGTAAATATGAAAAAATGAACACTGATTAATTGGTGATAGAATTATAGTTAAGTATTTTTTAGCCTTTTAATATTGTTATGTTTTTATAAACATATGAAAGAGAAATAAGAGGGATTAATGAAAGCATGTTTAGAATTCCTTAAGCATTTTTAAAGAAACATACTATGCAAAGACAAATTCAGTAATACTGAAAATGGTAGGTACAGAGCAGAGCAGGACTTAAAAGACCTGGATCTTGTTCCTGTTCCTGGATCTTGTTCCTGTTCAACCCTTATGTACTAGAAGTGACTTTCCCCAAAGTGACCGACTTTTTTTTTACAACCTCAAGATATTCAAACTTTGACAGCTATGCTGTGATCTAAGATCCCTAGCAATTCAGAAATTGCTATGATGCAATGAGGTATCCCAAAGTTAAAAATGTTGTTGGTGGCAACTGCTTTGCAAGGACTTCACTCATACACACTCATACACAAAATTCACTTGTCTTCTCTTCCTCTTCTGGAATCAGAAGAAATATCCACTTATCCTCAAACATCATCACAAAGTGTAGTAAAAGGAATTTAAGTACCGGAAACCTGAAGTCACAATTCAAGTCTCAATTATTATTCTGCTTATTTATTCAACAATATTTACTGCATACCTGTACCACATACCAGGGACCTTTTGAGGCATCAGGATAAAAGAAGGAACACTGAACAGAATGAAGGCACAGAGTTCCCTTAGAACATTGGCTGTGCTATACCAGCTGGCCTGGGTAATGAAGTGTGTCTATAGCCGAGATCTGGATAGAATGAGAAGGGCCATAGAGATACCCAGGAGACAAAGGTTTCAAGCAGAAAAAGAGTCATAAGCACAAAGGCCCTGAAGCAGGAGAAACTTGGAATGTTCAAAATTAGCAAGGTGATCAATAGGACTGGAGCCCAAAGAACTTAGGGGAAGAGCATCAGGTCACATCAGAATGGTGGTCAGCATCAGCTCATGTGCAGGCCTGGTGGACCATGACAAACCACTAAACTGCAGTCTCTATGTGACAAAAAACTTCTGGAGGATTCTGAGCAGAATATTAACAGCACATTACATTCTAAAAGGATTCATCTAGGGGGTACCTGGCTGGCAGATGACAGAGCATGCGACTCAATCCCAGGGTCATGAGTTCAAGTTCCACGGTGGGTGTAGAGACTACTTTAAAAAAAAATTAATTAAAAATAATAAAAACATAGGGATTACTCTGATTGCTGTGACAAACAGCCTGTAGGTGCTTGGGGAGACTAACAGCAAGGACACTGGTCAGGAGGCCACTGCAAGAGCACAGATAAAAGACCACAAGGACTTGCACTAGGAGAAGAGCCAGAGCAGCAGCTACAGTCAGAATCCCCAGGATTCCGGACATACTTTTAAAAGAAAGCCAACAGGATTAGCTCATGAATTCAGTGTGGGGTACAAAAGAAAGCCAATGACAAACCCACAGTTTTTGGCCTGGGAAAGTGGGTAAATGAAGTTAAATCTTTGGACCTAGAAACTGTTCAAGATATCAAATTCAGCTGTTCAGAAAGAGCATAAGTATTATACTGACCTAAAACTGAAGAAGCAAAAATAGAACGACTGCTTTTTCTACTCACCGTTTGCTGATTGTATCATGTTTCCAGATTTTTGGACTTCATCAAATTTTGTAAAAATTACATTCAACCTGTATGAAAAAAAATACATGTATATATAGAAACAGTTAACTATCACATATACAATTATATTAAAACACTAATGTGAAGGGTAGTCACACTCTAAAAAGAAAAAAAAACTCAATGATACAAACCCACCTAATAACAAAAACAATAACTACATTAATAACATTAAAACACCCAACAATAATCGGGCACTTATTATAGATCAAGCACTGACTTATGGCTCTCTCTGAAAGACCTCAATTAATCCTTACGACAGCCATATAAGAGATTATGGTCTTCTCCATTTTACAGATGAGAAAATCAAGACCAAGTAACTTATTTAGGGTAACAGAGTGACTTAGGGTGGAGATGGCACCCCTGAGAGTAAGAATCCAGAGGCCGTGCTCTCAGACATTATATTAAATGTACTGACTGCTCTAGGCAACATGTATACATTATGAAAAGCATGTTTCTCCTATTTCTAAGCACAGACTATTGATTGCTTAGAATAAAGATTTTCAAAATGTATTGACATTACAATATAAAAGCTCTCTGTGACTTATTCAAAATGCTATAATTCAAAAATGCTATAATTTCTCTAGAAACACTAGACTAATTTGATATCTAGAAACACTGTGACTAGATAATCGTTAACTGAAAAAAACCTACATGACATTTCCTATTAATGGATCAATGTCACCTTGACAATTAAATTGAAATAAAACTTCTTAACCAGTCAAAATATTCCATCCTAGTGACACCCATAAATGAACGAGAAGTTGGGGGTAGGTTGAGGTAGAGGGGTGCTAATTTGCCTAGTGGAAGAATTCAAGAATAAACCAGGCTTTCTCAAGCAAAACACAGATACATTGGAATAAGTGTAAAGGCTGAGAGTACAAAGCAATGTACTTCTGCATTCAAACTTATACCACCCATTTCAGGGACTGGACAAGAAATTTTACCACTTGCTTACAAACTCTCCTGTCATACAAGCTCTAATCAGTTCAAACGTGTTGTTTTTTCTGCAAAACTAGAATGGACTCTCCTTCAGGACAGGGATGGGAACTAGATACTTTTGGTGTTCCATAAGCACCAAACACTGTCATGCAGGAGCGTGACATCACTGCATGAATCCTGTTCCTGCCCTCACTATGGAAACTAGGTTTCTACTGGCCTTCATTCATTCATAGTTCATTCACTGAGTCCAGCCCTGAGCTGGCCAGATGGTGAGTGTGTGAAGTTCTTAACTTCTAAAGCTCCTATTTCATTCTTTTCTACTTAGAATGTCACATTCTAAGTAATGGGGGAGCCAAAGTACACATCAGCAAAGAGCAGTAAAATGAAGGGGATGAAGGAGACTGACATACTGCCTTTCCCCCTTCTTGTTCCATGCCAGATATCAATCTTTTTTGCACATCTTTCCATGTAGGCCAGATGTAGCCTCAAACTCCTCAAAGCCACTCCAGGCAGCTACTACCAGTCAAAAGTTGGCAATGAATTACAAAAATCTTGTCATCTCAGGACCAGATAGGAATAAAACTCACTTTCAAATCCAAAGGTTACTAAAGATCTGGAAAAATGCTTTAGAATCAATTTCTTAGGATGTTTCCATCACCTTCCCTTTTATAAGCACCAAAGATCTCCAGCGCCTTACAAAGCACATAAGTAATATCACTACACAGGTTGCCAGGGCATGCCCTGACCAACTTACCACTTTATTGTGTCACAACTACACCCTCTGACGTGAGCATGCCTGCCAGTTTGCAAGTTAGCGACAAGGTATACCTCTAGTCTGGTTCCTAAAATTACTGTGAGGGGCAAATATTTAATCTGTTGTTGGTAGAGTAGTCACCATTATCAATGGTCACTGTGGAAGAATCTGCAAATGCTCTCTCTGTGGTAATGTCTATTCAATGGGGCCACATTATCCACAATTAGCATGCCCAAACAACTTGGTATGAGAACGCTGAAAAAGATTACTATTTTTGGTACCTGTACTTTAATTCAGAATTCCCTAAGGCAGGCATGCCTTTCCATCGTTATACTCCTGTCTCTCTAGCTGCCTCATTTTCTGCTCAGCAATGTCTATGCAGGGGCTCTTAACAAGAGATCAGTAAACCTGGCTTCAGGACAGTCTAGTCACCAACAAGGTATTCCTAAGGAATGGCTTTTGTCTGCTAGCTCTGAATACAGCAATACAAAATGCCTCTTTGGAGCCAACAAATTTACACAAACCTAAAAGGGTGAGTTTTATACATTCGAAGACAATGAACGTATAACTAATGGTTACTCTCTGAAGCTACCAATTTTTCTTTCATGTTTGTAAATCTCTGGATGCCAAATTTAAATGTGACAAATAACTAACACCATTTTCCCTTGTTTTTTCTAAATTCAAAATTTATATTCAACTCTTCAATCCAATTGGTGTTTATTTTATTGTAAGATTTAGATCTAATTATTTCTCCTAGAAATAGGGGCTCCTGGGTGGCTCAGTTGGTTGGGTGTCCGCCTCTTGATTTCAGTTCAGATCATGATCTCAGGATCGTTGAAATCGAGCCCCATGTTGGGCTCTGCGCTAGGAGTGGAGCCTGCTCAAGATTCTCTCTCCCCTTCTTCATATGCTCCCCTAACCCTGGATCATTCTCACTCCCTCCCTCTCTCCAAAAAATATAAGTTAATTAAATAAGTAATTAAAAATTGTTTTAAATTTTTTAAATTAAAATAATTTCCTAAATGCAAATTCTAGTATGCTCACAATCAAGAAACTCTACCCATACACTCAGAGCTTTTAATTGGCTTTTTAGTCTACTACTTTTAAATATGAGCAGACAACCAAGCATTCAAAGATACATGAGCAAAGCTTTTCAAGCGAAAGAGATCAAGGTGGACACATACTCCAAAACCACAACACAGAGGAAGGAAGAGGCAATGGGAAGTTTTTAAAATATGTCATTATTACTTCCAAGAGGATAAAGAAAATACTGCAATTATAAAAGCTAACAGGGAAGGAGCCCTTCAAAATGACAGAATACAGACCTCTGAAAATCTGCTCCTCTAAAGAAGCAAAGAAAAACACTGTCAAAATCAAGTTTTTCACACTCTGGAAATTAAACAAAGGCTTGCAACAATCCAAGGAGCACTCTGCAAGAAAAATGACTGAATCTTGGTAAGGACAAGCTTTTCACTGTTTTGCTAGGTCTTATTTCCATCTTCAACTCACCTGCTAAAAATCAACAGCATCACAATCATGATAGTTTGAAAACCAGCAGTTTTGAAGCCACTGGAAGAAGCCGAACAAGTTTGGAGTGCCATAAAAATCCCCATTCTAAAAGAACTGTAATTGTTTCTTCTGTCTGGCATACCCTAGAACACCCATTCATAGGGTTTTATTTTACCTGATTCATAGCGCTCTCAGTGGAAGAGACTCTTTTCCTTGAAGCCATGATCAAAAAGAATCAGCAACAACTGTTTAACAATGGGAGTTGCCTGAGATGATAAAACTGGAGCAAAGACACTAACCAAAAAACTTATAAAGAAAAGTGGAGAATGAGATGTTCACAGGGAACTCCGAAAAAAATCTGACATATTCCTGGGAATCTGGAAGGCTATGTATATGTGCAAGACTATAAGAAAGCCTGAGGAAAGATCTAAGACGACACTAAGGTCTCATGTCTGGCTGACCTTGAGCTCTGCCCAAGCAGGCAGTAAGGGGGAAGGTAGAGATGTACAAACTGCCTGCCAGAACCCTGAAAACATCCCCCAACATACACAGATATGTTGTATATATGTTGCAGCAAAGGCTAAAGATTTATTGGTTGGAGGCATTCAAGGAAATCTCTAATCCTTAGCTGAATAAATACTAAGCTAACCAAGCAGAAACGTCAGTAGCCACACACATCAAAAAAAAAAAACAAAAAAAAAAAACAAAAAAAACCAACAGATTTCATGGAATTAGTTCAGAAAAATCACTTAAGTAAGGAACAACAAAAACAACAAACACCACCACCAAAAACTCTGAAGAGAGAGACCAAATGTGTTTTCCAAAGTTGTCACAATAGATTATTGTAAATGACCAGTTTCAACCAAAAATTGTACACATAAAGAAACAAGAAAATACAGCTCATGCAAGAAAAAAAAAATTAGTCAACATAAACTATCCTTAAAGGAAGCCCAAACATTGAATTTACTAGATGGATACTTGAAATCAACTATCATAAATATGTTGAAAAGAACTAAAGGAAATTATTTCTAAAGAACTAAATAACAATGTCTCACCAAAGAGAGAGTGTCAATGAAGAAACAGAAAACATAAGAATCACAGAGAAATTCTAGAAATGAAAAGTACAAAAACCAAAATAAAAAATTCATTAGGTGGGAAGCTGGCTGGCTCAGTTGGTATAGCATGCAATCCTTGATCTCTGGGCTGTGGTTTCGAGTCCCATGTTGGATCTAGAGATTACGTTAAAAAATAAAATTGGGCAGCCCCTGTGGTGTGATCCTGGAGACCCGGGATCGAGTCCCACATCAGGCTTCCTGTATGGAGCCTGCTTCTCCCTCTGCCTGTGTCTCTGCCCTTCTCTGTCTCTAAGAATAAATAAAATCTTAAAAATAATAATAAAAAAAAATAAGATCTTAAAAAAAATGCACAGGGTAGTTCAACAACAAATTTTTGCTGGGGGAAGAAAAAAAACTGCAAACTTGAAGATGCATCAGTTGACAATACCCTGAGGGAGGAAAAAAAAAAAAACAGGGGGAAAAAAAAAAGAACAGAGCCTAAGAGGTCATGTTATTATAATACCAACATACCAACATACATATAGTGGGAATACCAGAAGGAGAGGAGAAAGAATATAGGACAGACTATATGGAGAAAAAAGGCCAAAAACCTCACATATTTAATATAAAATTTTAATCTACATGTTCAAGAAACTCAACAAACTCCAAATAGGATAAACTTGAAGAGATCCTAACCTAGAGACAAGAGGAACAAACTGCTGGAAGAAAAGACAAAGAGAAAATCTTGAAAGCAAAAACAAACAAGTCAGGAAATAACAAATATTGGTGAGGATGCAGAGAAAAGAGAACCTTGTATTGTTGGTGGGAATGCAACCTGGTACAGCTGCTCTGGAAAACAGCATGGAGGTTCCTCAAGAAGTTAAAAAACAGAGCTACGCTATGACCCAGCAATTGTACTACTAGTTATTTACCTCAAAATTACAAATGTAGTGATCCAAAGGGGCACCTGAACCCCAATGTTTATAGCAGCAATGTCCACAAGAGCCAAACTACGGAAAGAGCCAGGATGTCCATCAACAGATGAATGAATAAAGATGTGTTATATATATACAATAGAATATTACTCAACTATTAGAAAGGGTGACATCTTATCATTTACATGGACATGGATGGAATTGGAGGGTATTATGCTGAGTGAAGTAAGTCAACTAGAGAAAAACAATTATCACCTGTTTTCATTCAAATAAAGAATATGAATCACATGGGGGAACCATAGGGGAAAGTGGAATGGGAAGTAATCAGTGAGGGAGTCAAATTATGATAGACTCTTTAACTATGGGAAAGAAACAGGTTGCTGGAGGGGAAATGGTTAAGAAGATGGGGTAATTGGGTGACAGGCACTAATGAGGACACCTGATGTGATGAGTACTCAGTATTAAATGCAACTGAGGAAGTACTGAACTCCATATCTGAAACTAGCAATGTACTGTATGTTAGTTAATTTAATTTAAATTTTTTAAAAAGTGGGACGCCTTTTTGAGCATCTGTCTTTGGCTCAGGGTGTGATCCTGGAGTCCCTGGATCAAGTTCCACATCAGGCTCCCTGCATGGAGCCTGCTTCTTCTTCTGCGTATATCTCTGCCTCTCTCTCTCTCCATGTCTCTCGTGAATAAATAAAATCTCAAAATAAATAAATAAAAAATTTTTTAAAGAGTAAGCAACAATAGAGATGCCATTCATTTTGTACAAGGAATCATCAACAAGATAAATAACTTCTCATTATAAAAAAAACAACAGTGGAGACCAAGTACAGTGGGATGACATATTCAAAATTTTGAAATTTAAAATTTCAACCAAGTATATGTTAATAATTTGAAAATAAACAAATACATATGTACATAAAATAAAACAAAAATCTCAACCAAGATTTCTACATCCAACAAAATTATCCTTCAAAAATAAAGCAGAGAATCGTCTCTGGACCAAAAATATTTGTCTTTACATGAAGTTATACTATCAATATAATGAATTGTAGACTCTTGGCAGGAAAAAATGAAGGAGAATTTAAGACATTCCTATATTAAAAAAAGAAAAAAAGACAAGTCTTTCAGTTAAAAATGAAAGAACATACATTAGCCCAAATCTACATGATGCTATATAAAAAACATCAGTAAAAGTAACTACAAAGGTAAACATAAAACCCAGGTAAATTATAACTGATAGTATAATTGTATTTTTTGTTGTTAACTCTTTTCTTGTCCTACATGACTTGAAACTACATAAAGCAATAATTATAAAACTGTGTGTGTTGGTGGGCTGAAATATACAAAGATGTATAGATAAAGAAAGGAGGGGAGGAAACAGAACTATATAAGAGTAAAGTTTTTAATACTGAAATTAATTAAGGGTAATAATTCTAACTAGACTTCTATAATAAGATGTCCACTGGAAAAAAAAAAAAAAAAAGATGTCAACTGAAATCCCCAGAGCAAACACTAGGAAAATAATTCCAAAAGAGAACAGTAAAATAAACAAAGTTAAAATGGTACACAAGAAAATATAGATTTCATACAAAATGAAGTATTAAAGGAAGAAGAAACAAAGAAGTCATGATATACAGAACACAAATAGCAAAGTAGCAGAAATAAAGTCCACCTTATCAGTAGGTACTACATTAAATATAAATGAATTAAAAACTCCAATGAAAAGGCAAAGATTGTCAAAATGAATAAAGAAACAACACCCAACTATATGCTACCTACAAGAGACTCACTTTAAATGCAAAAACACAGAGATAGAAAGTAAAAAGACAGAAAAATACATTCCATGCAAACAGTGCTTGGAAGCAGTCTGGAGTGACTATACTATTATTAGGCAGTACTGACTTTAGGACGAAAAATGCTACCAGGGACAAAGGAGGACATTTTACAATGAAAAAAGGGTCAATATCTCAGGAACACATCATAATGATATGTACACAAAAACAGATCCCCAAAACTTATAAGCAAAAAACAAGAGAACTGGAGAAATAAATAATTCAGCAGTATTAATTGGAGATTCAATATCACACATGTCAATAACTAACAACAGAATACAGATACTTCCGAAGTACACATGGAACATTCTCCAGGACACAGCATATGGCTAGGCCATAAAAGAAGCCTAAAACAAATTTCAAAGAACTAAAATCATAGAACACAGAAGTTATGACCTGTGATCATAATAGGATAAAATTAGAAATCAATGACAAATAGAAATAAGAAAGTAACAAATAATGTGAGAATTTAACAAAACACTCCTAATAAAGAAAGTCAATGATAAAAACAAGTGGAAAATTTAAAAAGTTCTGAGATAAAAAAGAACATACAATATACATAACATGGGATGCAGCTTCAGTAGTACTTATAAAGTAGTACTTATATCATACCATAAAAAATTTATAGGCATAGATGCCTACATTAAGATAGAAGATTATCAAATCAATAACTTAAGTTCTGCCTTAAAAAACAGGGAAATCAAACCAACAAAATGAAAAAGCAGAAATATCTGAAAGAGGAAGCAGAAAAACAATAAATAAAATCAACAAGCCAAAATTTAGTTCTTTGGGGGGTGGGAGGGTGGAGGAAGAATCAACAAATTTAACAAACCCTTAATTTGACCAGAAAAAAGAGAGAGAGACAGAAGATTTGAATTACTCAACAAATGAAAGAAGGCACATTTACTACTACCCTTACAAAAATAAAAAATTACAAAAAAACACTATAAAGTGTGTGTCAAAAAGTAGGTAACTTAGAGAAAGTGGATAAATTCCTAGACAGAAACTACCAAAAATGATTAAAAAAGAAACAAAATCTGAATAGACCAATAACCAAGCAAAGAGGTTGGATTAGTAATCAAAACATATCCCTAAAGCAAAAGCCCAGGCCCACATGGCTTCACATAGAGTAAATTCTAACAAATGTTTAAAGAAGAATTAGCACCATTCACAAAATCCTATGAAATACAGATGAGAATGGAGGAAACTGAGAAGGAGGAAGGAAAGAGGAGAGAAAGAAGGGAACTCTGGACTTTCTAGCCAGTCTTTCTATACATCTAAAAATGCTTCAAAAAATAAAACCATTAATTAAAGAAAAAGATACCCTTTAAAACTAGAAAAAGAGGGTTGGGAACATTTTCCAATTCATTCGATGAGGGTAGTATAATAAATAACACCACCAAAACCAAGAAAAAGAATCACAATAAAAGACAAGTATAGACCAATTTTCCTTATATATCCAGCAGCATATAAAAAGAGTTATATACCACGACCAAGTAGAATTTATCCCAGGAATGCAAGGTTGATTTAATATCTGAAAATCAATTAATGTAATACAATATATCAATAGAATAAAAATCAAAGTCACATAATCCTCTCAATAGATGGCAGAAAAAGTATTTAACAAAATTCAACATCCTTTCATGATAAAAAAACACTCAACAAACTAGGAATAGAATCTCTTCAACCTCGTACAGTCATATACAAAAAACCCACAACTAACAATGCTGAATGACTGAAAGCTTTACTCCCAAAATCAGGAATAGGATGATGGCCATTGCCTCTCACCACTCCTATTCAATGTTATACTGGAAGTTCTAGCTCGGGCTTTTAGGCAAGAAAGAAGAATAAAAAGCATCCACATTGGAAAGGAAAAAGTAAACTAATTCTATTAACAAAGGACATATTTTGTACACCTAAGAAGTCCATAGCAAAACCATCTAGGGACTTCAGCAAGGTTGCCAAGTTTAACATCAATATTTTAAAAATCAATTGTATTTCTGGACATTAGCAATAAACCACCTACAACTGAAATTAAGAGGAAAAAATCTACTTTTAATAGCATCAAAAGAATAAAATGCATAGGAATAAACTTAATGAAGAAGTCCAAGACTTGGGGCACCTGGATGGCTCAGTAGTTGAGCCTCTGCCTCTGGCTCAGGTCATGATCCCGGCATTCTGGGATCAAGTCCCACATCAGGCTCCCCACAGGAAGCCTGCTTCTTCTGCCTATGTCTCTGCCTCTCTCTGTGTGTATCTCAAGAATAAATAAATAAAATCATTTAAAAAAAAAGTATCAGACTTGTTCACTGGAAACTCCTAAGCAATTGTTTAAAGTCAATAAAGACTTTAAAAAAAAATACTGACTTATTATTTTTTTAAAGATTTATTTATTTACTTACTTACTTACTTACTTATTTAGAGGCAGAGACACAGGCAGAGGGAAGAGCAAGCTCCATGCAGGAAGCCCCACGTGGGACTCGATCCCAGGCCTCCAGGATCACACCCCAGGCTGCAGGCGGCGCTAAACCGCTGCACAACGGGGGCTCCCCTAAAGTCAATAAAGACTTTAAATATGAAAAGACATCCCATGTTCATGGATTGAAAATCCTAATATTTTTAAGATGCAATATTCCCCAAACTCAATATAAACTAACTTCCTATCAAAATTCCAACTGCCCTTTTCCAGAAATTGACAAATGCACCCTAAAATTCGTATGGAATGCAAGGCATCCAGAACAGTCAAAACCATTTTGAAAAGAAGAACAAACTTGGATTTCTTTTTTTTTTTTTTTTTTTTTTTACATTTATTTATGATAGTCACACAGAGAGAGAGAGAGGCAGAGACACAGGCAGAGGGAGAAGCAGGCTCCATGCACCGGGAGCCCGACGTGGGATTCGATCCAGGGTATCCCGGATCGCGCCCTGGGCCAAAGGCAGGCGCCAAACCGCTGCGCCACCCAGGGATCCCCAAACTTGGATTTCAAATTTTACTACAAATCTCTATTTAATCAAGATAGTGAGATACTGATAGTAGGACAGGCATATAGATCAGGAGAAGAAGTCTGAGAATACAAAAAAGAAATCCTTACATTAATGGTCAAATGATTTTCAACAAAAGTACATAAAATTTCTAGAAACTACAATGAGATACCCATTAGGATGCCTACTACCAAAAAATAAAACAAAACAATACAAAAACACAAAATAACAACTGTTGGCACTCCTGGTAGGAATGCAAAATAGTACAACAGCTACAGAAAGCAGTATGGTGGTTCCTCAAAAAATTAAACATAACAGTGTATGATCCAGCAAAACCACTTCTGGAATCTACCCAAAAGAATTGAATGTAGGGAATATAAGAGAGATCTATATATCCATTTTCACAGCAACATTATTTACATAGCCAAAAAGTGGAAGCAAGTGTCCATCAACAGAGGAATGGATAAACAAAATATGGTATATACAGTGGAATTTTATTCAGCAATACAAAAGAATGACTCATGGTATAACATGGTTGAATTTTGAAAATTCTGTGGTAACTGAAAGAAGGCAATCAAGAAAAAGTTATATTCTGGGTGCCTGGGTGGCTCAGTTGGTTAAGCATCTGCCTTTGGGTCAGGTCATGATCCCAGGTCCTGGGATTGAGTCCCCCCACAGTCTGCTTCTCCCTCTCCCTGCCAATGCCCCTGCTTGTGCTCTGTCAAACAAAAGAGAAAAGAAAGAAAAGAAAGAAAAGAAAAGAAAAGAAAAGAAAGGAAAGGAAAGGAAAGGAAAGGAAAGGAAAGGAAAGGAAAGGAAAGGAAAGGAAAGGAAGAGAGAGAGAAAGAAAGAGAGAGAGAGGGAGGGGAGGAGGGAGGAAGTTACATTTTATGTGATTTGCATGAAATGTCCCAAAACAGTCAAATCCATAAAATAAAAAGTGGACTAGTCATTCCCAGGGGCTAAGTAGAAGAAAGGAAGAAGAGAACGACTACTGATGGATACAGGGATTCTTTTCAAATTTCTAAAACTTGGTAACAATGATGGATACACAACTTTCGGAATATACTAAAAACTCTTCACTTTAAAGGGGATATGATAAATTATAAAAATATGATAAACATAATTATTGTATAGGAATATTTCAAAAAGACTCTTATTTTAAAAACAGAAACAATGGTATAAAAAGGGACCATACCATTAGAACAAAAAAGGAAAAAAAATATTTTAAGATTTATTTATTCATGAGAGACACAGAGAGAGAGAGGCAAGAGACACAGAGAGAGAAGCAGGTTCCCTGTGGGGAACGTGATGCAGGACTCGATCCTAGGACCCCAGTATCATGCCCTGAGCCAAAGACAGATGCTCAGCCATTGAGCCACCCAGGTGTTCCCAAAAGAGAAAAAATTTTAAATCACACACCCAATACAATGGTTGGAAGATAAATTTGAGAAAATCTCCCCAGAAGCCAGAACAAAAATATAAAGATAGAAATAGGAAAGAAAAAATAAAATCAGAGGGATTGGTCCAAGTGGTCAGAACTATTATACTTATTAATATAAGCAGTATATAGATATAAAACTTATACTTATGTACTAGTTTTATTTATGAACTACTTATAATTATAAACATAATAGTTATATTCTTAAGGAAACTTGCCCAGAAGATATGAGGTTCCAGATGGAAAAGCCCTCCAAGTGCACCACACAAAAAATGAAAATAGTCTCATATAAGACCCATCATCATAAAGTTTCAAACAAACTTTGGGGACAAAGAAAATCAAAGTTATCCACAGAGGTTGAAGAATCAGAATGGCTTTGCAATTCTCAGTAGAAACACTAAAAGCTAGAACACAGTGGGGCGCTGGCTTTGACATTCTAAATGAGGAGAACCTGGGTGGCTCAGTCAGTTAAGCAACTGATTTCAATTCGGTCATGATCTGAGGGTCCAGGGATCAAGCCCAGCATGTTAGGCTCCCCTGCTGTCTGCTTGTCCCTCTGCCCCTCTCCCAACTCTCCCTCTCTCAAATAAATAAGATCTTTAAAAAAAAAAAAAAAAGATTTTAGCCAGCAGATAGACAAGACTCAAATAACCAGATGCATGGCCCAAAAGCAAAATTCCAGCTCCTCCAAAGTGAAAGAACAAGTCTCTTCCCAACTCTGAAATGGAAAAAGGAACTGCACCTCAAAGCACATTATTGATCTTAACTTTTATATCACTTAACTGATATTATATCAAGGCATTTTTTCATCACATCTTTCTTACAAATATAATTAATCTTCTCAAATACAGCACTCAGTCAATGGACAAACTCTTAAGGGGGCAACATTTTTATTTTTGATGAAATCCAAGTTCCAGGAAGCACCATGCATATCCTGCAATACTTTATTAGTCCTGTGGCATCTTGTTCAGCTAAAAATGTATGATCTCATGCAACAGCAAAATAGATATATATAAAAATGACATAACAGAAGTCTAGAATGTTCAAGTATTCCCACCAGCCATTTGGAGCCACAAATACCAGACAATAAATTTTCCAAACAACAGCAGAACTTTTGAAAGTCTCATTCCATTTGCACATGTCCCTGGCAAAATCAAAATAAAGGTGGCAGCCAGGGCCTCTGACCCTCCCAGTGCTGGGTAAGTGTCTTGTAATAAATACAAAGAAATAGGAAGTTTTGGCTTCTTTCACCAGAGTAATGCCTTTGAAGTACCAACAGCCTCCTTCTCCAGGAACCCTGTCTACCACAGGTATTGTTGGTTTTTTTTTTTAAGATTTTATGTATTTATTAATGAGAGAGAGAGAGAGAGAGAGATAGAGAGAGAGAGGCAGAGACACAGGCAGAGGGAGAAGCAGGCTCCATGCAGCTAGCCCAATGCGGGACTCGATCCCAGGTCTCCAGGATCATGTCCTGGGCTGAAGGTGGCGCTAAACCGCTGAGCCACCGGCTGCCCCGTCTACCACAGTTTACACTGACAGCAGTGAAGGATGTTGGCACATTTCCCTAGATGACCCTCTCCGTGTAGTCTGCAAATTTTAGGAAGCATGAGATATCAGAAGCCTTCATTCCCATTCACAGAGGCCCAAACTCTTCGATAGTTTCTTTTCAATACTTAACAAAAAACAGGAGAGTGATGGGAGTCTGGATGAGAAAGTGCTAGTCCTAGCTCTGGCTGGCATTAAGTGCCCCTGGGAGCCTTACCCAAATTACCCTCTGTGTTGGGGTCTCCACGCCCACACCTGGGTTTAATGACCAGCTGGGAGGACTGAGAGCTTGACATACATTCACACTCACAGCTATCACTATCCTACTTTAAGGCACTCTGAGAAACCAGCAAAGGGAGAAGGTACGTGGAGTAAAGTCTGCAGGAAACCAAGCGCAAGCTTCCTAGAGCCTCTCCCAGTGGAGTGGAGTCACAGAACATGCTTAACATCCCCAGCAACTGGAGCTCTGCTGTGGCTGGTCATGCAGACATCTCCTGGGGTAGCACCTGACAAAATGCCAGACTCCCAGAAGGAAATCAGGTGCTCAGCATGACACCCACTGCTGGGATACAGGGAGCCACTCTTGCCCATTCTTCAGGAATGGTGGGAAGCCCCCAAATCAAAGCTTCCAGCCACCAGCCCAGAGCAAGCCTTGCAAGCCAGCCTCCCCAAGGATAGCAGTCTCTGTGCACTCACCTCTCTAGATCTCAGTGTCACCTATCACCTCCCAGACCTATAGGCTTGCTACAGCAGCTTTCGGACAGGATGCGGAAGTCCCACCATGAGATGGTCTGCTCATGGCCTAGAGCCACTGCGAGTTACGCAGTCCACTGAGGCCATCCCTGGAGTAGGAAAGGTCTTCCCAGTGATGATGCTGACGTCATGAGTAAACAGCCCTTTCCCTCCAGCCCTGCTCTCCCTGCTCACCTGGGCCCTCCAATTTTCTCTAGCACACCGTGTAATGCTTTTGTCTTTAAGTTCATCTTTCTCCTAAGTATTCTCCCATAAACTCAAAGACCAGAAAGCTGAGGTTCATAAAATGCGGAAACAAAATAAGTCTATTCTCACAGATTATCTGTTATAAAAAAACATGAAAATACTTTTATTCCCATCTAATTATGTTGCACGCAGCTCAGGGGCACCGTGAGAGCAACCCTGGGGTCAGATAGGACTCTCAGCAACACAGAGTATAGCCCCACTTGACTGTGCATAGAACCCCTACTTTAGGGTAAGGGGCGCTCTCTTTCATCATATCCCATTAAGGGACATTAAGACAGAGGATTCCTGTATATTTCAAAATGCCAACCCACATCCTAATACTTTATAAACTCTTACAAAATAGGATAGAGAAAATTAAAAGGAAAGTCAGAACAGGGCTTCCCTCTGAGCTCTGACTCGTGCTATGTGCTCTCCCAAGTCACTTCATGTCTCTGGGCTCTGCTATCTCCAGGGACACAGTGACAGGCTCACACTAGCTGCTCCAGAAGCCCAGGCCATGTCCAGCTTCCCAGGACTTGCATATTACTCCCTCCCTTAAAGGAACAGGGCAAGCACAAACGGTTTAAAATTTCTCCGTTGTAGTTAAAATTAAAGATGTCTAGTTCATTATTTTTTTAAATGTTAACTACAACAGAGACATCTGTGGACTCATGTGGTCTTGGATCTGCTGAGATGCTGATACCCTTACAACTGGCCTCTACATATTGAGACTAACAGAAAACTACCATTTCCAAGATGCTTTCCAGAATTATTTCTTTATTTATCCAGACACATTGTGGAAGGGCTTCATTAATGCAAACAAATATATTCTAGGCACCTACTATACTAGGCATTGTGTGCAACCAAGATATAGAAATATATGAACCAAAAGAAGGCTGAATTTTTCAAAGTTAACTTTAAATATGCTTCTAAAATCAAAACATGACATGAGATGTGGCTAGATGTCTGAGTGACAGTACTTCTTTTGAGGAAGTAGAATGGGAGGGGCCCCCAACATATTATCTGGACAAGATCTCCAACCACCAATCCTCTAACCACATATTCTTTGAATATAATCACAACAAATTAAGCAAGACATTAACTGAAAAAAGAAGAGGGGAAGAAGACCAGAAGAAAGGAAAAAAAGTCTGAACTCACCGGGATTGTGGCAATCCTTTTTTACTGAGATCTGCCCTCACACGTTCTCCTACATGTCTGTAAATTTCCACTAAGCTGTTTATTGCTGCATCTCGAACCTAGATGTAAAAGAAGAGATCTTACAGCTGCTCTGTGTCAATCCACAGCACTTCCTGCTGGGACACAACAGGCTATACACCACCCCAAGTTTATTACCAATCTATCAATGCAATTGTGATACAATCCCTTACAGACGTTTGACTAGACAGAGCCATGTTGTTGGTACAATTCCAAAGAATATTTGGGTCCCATCCCTGTAAACATGTTGAAGTTCACATCCCTTAGCTCTTTCAATTCTTTCATTTGATGTCAGGAATCGGATAATCTTCCCAAAATGGAAAATACTACAAATAAATGAATTATACTAAAAACCAAACACCATATAAAAAGCAGAGTAGATTTAATTCAGTAAAACAAATACTTAGCAACAAAACTAGGTAGTAAAGGCCATAATTCATAGAGCCCTGTATACAAGAGCTAAAAGGAGATGGGGGTGGGGTGGGGCAAAAATCCATAAATTCTACATTTAATACAGAACAGGATGTAGTAAACATCATACAAGAGTATAAAGTGTTCGCACAGTTTAGGGAGTGGAGCAAGAAGACTGGATGATAACAAGGAACATTTTCTTGAAGAAGGAACCACTTAAACTGTGCTTAGGGGACAGCATTTTACCAGGTAAAGATGGAACGAGACAGGTTCCAAACAAGGGACAGCCTGTGTGCAAAGGCATGAAAGCAGAGATGCATGGCATGTACTTCAGGAAGAGCAAGTAAGTAGCTGGCCCAACACAAATATGAACAAAGTTAAGAAAGCAGCAATAAATAAGGCTTAAGAAACAGAAGACACTGAAAACAAACAAAAACAGGGTAATTTGAATTGGATTGTACATCAAATATTATCACTGTTATCAAGGTTAAATTTCTTGGATGTGAAAATAGCATGTGGTTATATAAGAACATATCCTTGTTACTGAGAGACATGCACTTAAGTATCTCAGAGCAAAAATATCATGGTTCAGAAAAAAAGAGTGTATTTCTGTGGGTGTGTATACATACAGGGAGAGATAAAACAAATGTTAACTGGTAAATACAGATGTTAATACTAGTCCTACAATTTTTCTTTAGATTTGAATTTTTGCAAATAAAAACATGGGGCTGGGGCACTTTTAGCATACCCTGGAACCCAGGCCAGCCTGTGAGGGCTGGGGAGGAGGGGAGATGTGGGCTTACTCCAGTAGGCAAAGACAGGGGAGCAACACAATTTTGTATTTGGTCTCAAGCAATGAAACCAAAATAACAGAGAACAAAAGACAGAGGCAGGAAGTAGGGATACAAACAATTTACAATTCTCAACACTGCAGGCTACTCTTGATTTAAGAGCATTATAGGACAGGTAACTCCACTGATCATTTTTCCCCTGATGGTGGTAAAGGGCAAACTGTCATGTTACAGACTGAATGTTTACATCCCCTGCCCCCCCATACGTTGAAGTCCTAACCCCCAGCATGATTGTACCTAGAAGGTAATTAAGGTTAAATGAAGTCATAAGAATAGGGCCCTAATACAACAGGACTGGTGTCTTTGTAAGAAAAGACACCTATGAGCTAGCTGCATTCTCCACATGTGTACAGTGGGGTCATGTGAGCACAAAGTGAGGGAACCGTCTGCATCCTTCCAGAACCAGATGATGCTGGCACCCTAATCTCGAACTACCAGGCTTCAGAACTGTGAGAAATAATAGCTTTCTTGTTTAGGCCACCTGCAGTATTTTGTTACGGCGGCCCAAGCCAACTAATACAGATTTCCAGTTTATTTGGGAAAAGAAGTACCTTCTGATGTTAGGCACCATTTTTATATGGAAACGTGTATATACTACCCAAGTTGTTAATGCCACTGTGTCTTGAAGAGCAGTACTAAGTGCATCACTTGGCTCACTTTCAAATGATATCTGCTCAGAGCCCCTTGGCTTAATAAGCAAGCAACAACCTGTCCTATACAGAAAGTCTAGACTGTTAGGAGTTTAAGACATCTAGTGGAATAACGACCAGCCTTAGAGTCAAAGTAGACCTGAGCACTCACCTGGCCATTTAGGAACTGTGTAACCCTGAATAAAAGACATCAACTATTTTAGCCTCAATTTTCTCTGTGAGCTGAAGAAGGCTGCAGGCTGCTTTGAGGACTAGAAAAAAATAACTCATTCAACAAATAATTCATTCAACAAATATCTGAGTACTTACGAGATGCCAAACCAAAGTGCCTACATGGCCCAGGCAGGGGACATGATACATGAGTGGAGCCAGGTGGGTATACAATGACAAATGGCTCTGGCAGGGGACCCTGCTGCCAGAGAGAAGAGGGAAAATGGGAGGGTCAGGCAAACAGGCCACCATCACCCAGCCTTGGAAGAATACAGGTACGGCTCTGCCACAGCTTCCAATCTTTCGAGAGAAATCAAATACAGATCTCCCAAATATAAGAACACCAAAACTCCAAAATGTGAAACTAAAACATTGTGTGGACACATACTCCAGTCTGCAGGCTGAATCAGATTTCAGGCCGGCAGTTTAGGGGCCTCTAGCCTGTGTGTTTAAAACACTCAACATGATGGCTAATGGAAGTCGTATATCCACATCTTCCAAACCAATATCCTCAGCCCTTAAAATCCTCATTCCTCAGGCTTACAAAAGGTATGGGGTCAGACAACATTTGAGGGTCAAGTCAGGAAATAGAGCAGAACGCATTTTCTTCAGTGTTACGAAGTAACACATTCCGATTGAGAAGGGAAGTTCTGTAAAAGCCACTCAGACAGAAGGCACAACATAGTGCTCACTTTTAATACAACCACATGGGCCCTACACTGCTTCTGCCCACCCTCGGGCTCACCATAAAAAAGGAACCCCAACATTTCAGGCCACTGGGACTACAAAAGAGCCCCAATACTTTAAGCCCTGCCCAGCAGGCCCGAGCTGAATGCTTTACAGAATCTGAGGTCTTCAGACCTATGATCTCCTTCACAAGATCACTGTTTACTGGGATACAGAGGAGGCTAGCCACCTGCTGGGGCCCACAGTAGGAAAGACGGATGAAAAGATTAAAATAGAGGCAACAGCACAGGCACATGCAACATATATACACACCCCAAGAAGAGGAATAGTTAAGTGCATCAGTAGCAGAGAAGCTGGTGGTAAAGTTTCCTGGCAGGAGGGTTCTAGGAGATGCGGACTGTGCATGTGTGTGCGTGTATGTGTGCAGATAAACATTCCTAAGGCAGCCGCAAATCAACAGATGACTGTCCAAGTGCAGAGTTTGGAGTATTTCGGCTCTGTGACAGACTGCCAAAAGCTGCCCACTGAACACCAACCTCATTTTGCCCCAATTGCTCCGTGTCCCAGAGGCCCACCATGCAGATTCATGTCACCCATATGGCCAGTGACAGCACCTGAGTTAAGAACAGGGAACTTCAGCTAGCCAGGCTGCCTCTTCTGCTTAAAGATACCACGGGATGGCAGCAATCACCACAAAGTGTAACTTCAATAAAGGATTGAAGAAACAAAAAACATAGAAAACAAAAAACAGAAACAAAGCCAAATTGGGAGAAAACACGTAATAACCCATTTGATGACTTAGAATTTTTTTAAGTTTCTTTTTAAATTAACACAAACATAAAGTATGATTCAATAAATTAAAACATTTGGAAATTTTACTTCCAGTGTCAATGAAGACTGGTTAAACGAGTGGGTGGCAAGAGGAAAACAGGTGCAAGCAAGAGAGACCCAGAGAACCCACGGGCAGAGCACAGAAGAGGGGACAGGGACGGGAAAGGCAGGAACAGAGACAAGGTAAGCAAGGGCAAAGCCGAGGAAGCAGGAAGGACAAGAGCTGGCAGGGCCCAGAGCCACAGGGACCCAGGAGCCAGGGAAGGCGGAAGGGCAAGCTGGCACAACCTCTCTGGGGCACGTTAGCAATCATTGGGCAAGGTTTAAAATCAGATGCCCTCTTACCAAGTACATTTCTCTGGTAAGTTACTGTTCTGATTTTCAGCCCCTTTATCTAATGAGGTATTCTCATTATGAGTTCGTAGGAGCTCATTAATATAACAAAAATGACTCTCAGTGATAAACAGAACTGAATCCTTGGGAGAACTGGCAGTTCTGAAGCCCAGGCTTGGAAAGTTCTGTGACCTGCCTGGTGACGGTCCAAGGATTACCAGCTTCTCTATTCCTACACTAAAGAAGTGGTGCTTTGGTGTTTGGTCTCTGAATTTACATAAGATCTACATAAAATACCATCCACACTTCATTAGGGTTTGAGGAATTTCATGTGCCAGTGTTAAATACACCAGTGTGGCCACCACCCAAACAAAATACTGGAAGCTGCCATCTCCTCAGAATAGGAGGAGAATAGGCCCCTTCCAATCAATCCTCCTACCCCAAGAGGTAATCCCTAACTGACTTCAATCAGCGTTGATCACTCTTCCCCAGGGCCACCCACTTTGGGCTGCAGAGTGAGTGACCAGAAGGGCAGGATCTTGGAAGCTGGTCTGGATAACATTACTTAATAGGTTAGTGAGGCCTCAGCCACATAGAGAACAGAACAGAGTGACCACCACACTCCTCAATGGTATCTTATAAATGCTAAAAGGCATTAATGTTAATTATCTGGAACAATAATCAGTGTTAGAAACATGAATAAAGTCCCACCCACCTATCAGGTATACATAGAACACCAGAATGCGTTTTAATGGTCTATAACCAATATCATTCTTTCTCATTAAAATACACTCACCTGGCTGTTTGGATCTCCAAGTAAGTTACATATATGTGGCACAATCTTGCTTAGTGTTAAAGTATGCGCTCCAGAGCTGAAAACAAAAGGAGTGTTTTACTGCTGGTGAGAACCACGAAAAGAAACACGGCTCCCCTCCCTCTCACCGCCCCCCCCACCCGAGGCCTAATCACCCCTCACACCTCAGCTCTTCTTTCTTCCCATCTTCTGCCCATCTGGTTCCAAACCTCACCACAAAGTTTGCCCTTTGCACAGAGTTTAAAACTTTTCATGTCGCCCACAGTAGTGTGCTCTCCCTAGCACTCGACGCTTGCCCCATTCTGGCTCCTAACTTACAATGGCAAGCCAAGGCCTCAGCCTCTCCCACAGTCTTGCCTGCCTCACACATGGCTGCCTCTGCATTATTATTCTGTCAAACAGCTATTCCTATTTTGCCCAACTCTGTGCTCTCAACTAAACTGCGAGTCCCTTGAGGGCCCTCCTCCCTTAACTCCCCTCCTGTGCACAGCTGATGTTCAATGAACAGCTGTTCAGGGGAAGGACCCTGACACAGTAGCCGCAGAGAGTTCCAGCTAACCCTGCCCTGCTGGACAGCACTGAAGTCGCTGACCACTATTCACTGTCATAAACACTACCACACACAGCCCTTGTAAACACAACTCCCTCTGGTAATATGAAGGCTTCCTTAGGATACATTCTCAGAAGTGAAAGCACTGTGATCAAAAACTAGAAACAGGGATCCCTGGATGGCTCAGCGGTTTGGCACCTGCCTTTGGCCCAGGGCGCGATCCTGGGGTCCCGGGATCGAGTCCCGCATCGGGCTCCCTGCATGGAGCCTGCTTCTCCCTCCTCCTGTGTCTCTGCCTCTCTCTCTCTCTCTCTCTCTCTCTCTCTCTCTCCATGTCTATCACAAATAAATAAATAAATCTTAAAAAAAAAAACTAGAAACATTTTTAAAAAGATACAAATGTGGGCAAATTTAATGGTGCTGGAAAGGCTAACTAACATATCAGTGGAAAATTTACAAGGTGACATACCCATTATTATCCCAATGATGTTTTTGAACTTTACAGGCTGAGCTAAATATGCACTACAAGTTAACAGTGATTTTGTGAAGGCGGTAGAAATGTACCGAATCATGATCTTCCTCCTGATATAAATTTTCTGACATATACAATATCGCTTTTATAATCAGAAAAGGTGACTTGTAACTTCAATTTTTAAAAAGCCTTTCCTATAAATAAGCATGTGACGAAATATTCAACATCAATAGTCAATGGGAAATTATAAATGAAGACCACAATGAGATATTCACTATGCACCAATCAAAATGGCTAAAAAACAGAACAAGGATATGAAAAAACCCAATCATCCATTCACTAATGGTGAGAATGTAAAAACAGTACAGACGACTCTGGAAAACAATTAAGCAGTTTCGTTAAAATTAAACCCACCAGATGACCCAGCAATGGGTCCGTGCCCATGAGAAACACAGGAATAAATGATCCCATCTATATAACATTCTTGAAATAACAAAATCATAGAGATGGTGAACAGACCAGTGGTGGGGGGGGGGGGGATGATTGGCATGAGGGAGCCTGGCCTGTGCCTCACCAGTGGTGATGGTTCCCTGGAGCTACATGTGAGACAGAACTGGGCAGAACTGCATACACAATGTGTGTGTGTGTGTCACCAGAGGAATCTATATAAGCCCTGGGCATTGCATCAGTATTGATTTCCTGGCACTGGCATTGCACTACAGACATGTAAGATGTTAAGAGTAAAGAATCATGGGGCAGGAGTACATAGCACTTCCCAGGACATTTCTCTGCAACTTCCTGAAATCCATAGTTACTTCAAAACACAAAATTAAAAATAAAAATGCTCAGCTAAAGGAAACCCTCAGGCCCCACCCAGACTTACGCATTGAGTGTGGCAACAAGGCAGAGGCATGTGCCTTCCCGAGTCCGGAAATTCTTGTGCTTGAAGCCTCCCAGCATTCGGTCCCACACGTACTGTAGATGACAAAGGACAGGTGAGGAGAGGAGGAGGCTTTCATTTCAATATAAGGCTGATGGAAGAGGGACTGCAACGGGTGCCAAGTCAGCCCCAATTTCAATCAATCCATTTCAGCCCCTCAAGGGCATACTGAAACCATAGGTAACTTGTATTTCTGTATCAAGTTAGAGTTTTTCCAAACACATTCCTTTATATAACTGCATTTAATTATCCCAACAGCTCTGAAAGAAAGGTGTAATTGTCTCCATTTCATGGATGAGGAAAGTAAGGCCAAGAGAGGTTTGGGTGACTTGCCAAAGAGCACATACTCCTACTGCTCTCCTGGTCAGAAACAGCTGTCCCCACCCTATCCACAAGTCACACATCTCATCTTTTAAGACATTCTAGGTTTTACCTTCCCTAGATGGCTTTTTCTAATAACCTCTACCACCCTACCCCACCTCCTATACATTGTACAGTTGAAGCCTAGAAGGCCAGGTTGCGTCCCTCTGTTCATCTGTTCCAGCAGCCCCAGCTCACTAACAGATAGGAATGAGGGCCAGGCCTCCTGACTCCCCAGACACCACGACCACCTCTTTTCAGAGAAAATGAGTCACCTACACAAATGAGCTCAAGAATCTAATGCATTCAATCAAACACTCAATACCCATGTTAAACCCGCTATTTTAGCCAACACCCTTTGCTATTTATTACTTTTTATAACATCCTGGGGGTGGGGGGGATAGCAGAGACAGATGAAATGTTACGGAGATTTTCATGTGAAACACATCAGCTTTAAAAAATTAAATCTTGGGACATTTGGGTGGCTCAGCCAGTTAAAGCATTCTACTCTAGATTTTTTTTTAAGATTTTTTTTATATTTATTCATGAGAGACACACAGAGAAAAAGAGAGAAAGAGAGAGAGAGAGGGAGGGGCAGAGACACAGGCAGAGGGAGAAGCAGGCTCCATGCAGGGAGACTGACGCGGGACTCAATCCCAGGTCTCCAGGATCATGCCCCAGGCTGAAGGCGGTGCTAAACTGCTGAGCCACTGGGCTCTACTCTTGATTTTGACTCAGGGTCATGAGTTCAAGCCCCCAGTAAGTGTGGAGACTGCTTAAGATTCTCTCTCTCCTTGACCCTCTGCCCTCCTGCTTGCACACGCTCTCTAAATTAAAAACATATATAAATAAATAGGTAAATAATCAAAGTAAATAAAAGCAAAAGTAGTGAAATCTTTCTACTTAAATTTCAGAGAGAGAGAGCATGCACATGTATGAGCTAGGGTGGGGGAAAGAAAGGGAGAGAGAATCTCAAGCAGATTCCCCGATTAGTGCACAGCCCAATGCGGGCCAGACAACAGATGCCAGCAAGCCATGGAGCCCCTCCTTGCCCTACCTGGGGATTAGCAGCTTGATCCATGATCTTCAGCAGCAGAGTTTGGTCTTGCTCTCGCACAGAGTCTTTAGCATCTCCCAGTCTGTCTATTAAACTTGGCAGCACTGAAAATCAAAATGTAAATTGATCAAATGAAAGCCTATTTTGGGGGGTGTGCAGTCACCAACTGGCATTTCAATTACTGGGAAGACTAAATGATGTACACCATTCTAGAACCACCATTCCTCACAGTTCTATTCTCCTCACTAAAATCTATGGGAGCTGCTATAAGAGTCTGCAAAATCCTTTGTGGGGATATACTACTTGTTTTCTTCCTTAACCGACTAGAGGCCCAGCCAGCTCGCAGGACATTTTTAAGCTGGTGAAATACTAAAATGGATGTCAGTGGAAGACATTGGTAAGAAGGAGTCAATGCAAAAGGAAATTTAGTTAAGAGAGGGATATTCGCTGATAGAAAGAACAGGCACTTATGAGTGCATCTCTTTTTCATCTACGCTTTCTGTCTGTAATTTTAGAGTATACATGCATGTGTATTAAACGGAGTCTAGCCCCCCACCTAGTGTGGACCATCGGCTAAGGCTCCAAGATCACTGATGTACCGGAAGTTAGCTTACTTTTCTGCTTCTTCTAAGTGTATGCAGACCTTTCCTTTACAAGAGATATCATGAACAATTCAGCTAACTTATGAGGAAAATGGAATGCTATTAAAATACCAAATTTCTAAAAGTAAGGGAGGTTTTTATTTACAGATGGACAGTTAGTGCCAGAATGGGAAAAGAGTTCTTGACCTTATCCACAAGAGCACGCTGATTAGGAAGGTAACAGAAAATAACAAACAACCGAAACTGAGTTCTGTTAAGGAAATCTTTGTACAAACAGAGCTGATTGGTGCTTGTATTATCATCATGAAATCCCAGAGGTCAGGAATTTAGAAAGGACTAAATCATATATAAAACGAAACCTGCTTATTTATTTCATTTTGCTAACATATTGTTTTCCCTCCAAAATAAAGAGCGGTCATTTAACATGCACACTTAGCAACATTTATGATCAAAGTGAAAAAGATAATGCCTCGGATAATGAACTGGAAAAAACTCAGCTGCATCAGATATGCAGGCCTTCTCAAAGTGGGAAAGCAAAGCCTCTCAAAACGGGCACACGTGGGATCCCTGGGTGGCGCAGCCGTTTGGCGCCTGCCTTTGGCCCAGGGCGCGATCCTGGAGACCCAGGATCGAGTCCCACGTCGGGCTCCCGGTGCATGGAGCCTGCTTCTCCCTCTGCCTGTGTCTCTGCCTCTCTCTCTCTCTCTCTCTCTCTCTCTCTATCATAAATAAAAAATCAAAAAAAAGGGGGCACACGTGATTTTGTCGGCACTAAAATGTAACACCTATCTAGGTAAGAAAAAAGAGAGAAAAAAGAGTCAGCAGTAGTACCGGGGAGGAGAACACACGTTGGCAGAAGCCAGCAGAAAGGCCTGGTAAAAACAAAAGCAGGTGCCCTGAAGCCGGGGCGTCTGGGTGACCCCAGGACGGGGAGGAGGAGCGGTGGTGCAGCCCAGCAGGGGCAGAATGGAAGGGGGGCTTACGGGCGGGCTGTAGGGCTGGCTGGGATACAGCCCGGCGGAGTATGGGGGAGACTGAGTGAAGGCGGGGCTGCACGGTGGAGAACCTCGGGGCCCCTCCGCACCTGCCCGCAGCTCACCTGTGCCAATCTGCGCCTTGAACCGATCCTGCAGCCGGGTGACCAGCGCGGACAGGATGTCCATGCCGAGAAGAACCACCTGCAAGGGGAGACACCGGGAAGCCATGAGCCGCCGGCCTGGGGGCCCCCGGCCCGGCCCAGCAGCTCCCAGGACGCCCCCCCATTCCTGGGTGGGACGCGGTCGGAGACCCAGGGAGCGCGAGCCGACTGCACAGTAGACGGGCCGTGAAGGCGGCTGCTCCGGCACACAAGGGGCTGTTCACAGCTTCAAGAGAAAACGGTCGGTGACAGGAAACGGGAAGGAAAAAAAAAGAAAGAAAGAAAACAAAAAACCCAGCCACGAAGGGACCCCGTCCGAGGCGCCCTCGGACCGGCGTGGACAGCCGAGCCGCGGCCCCGCCCCCCAGCGGCCCCGCCCCCCAGCGGCCCCGCCCCGGCGAGTAATGCGTATGCAAATTGCCCGCAGCTGGTGCGTGGCCTTCTGGGTAAAACCAAGCAGCCTATTCGCCACCTTCGAAAGCCTCAGAAAACAAGAAGTTGCTGATTTGCTTCGGAAGCCGCCTTCATTGTAGGTATACCAGCTACCAGGCGGCTAGGCCGGGAGCCGCGGATCAGTCGCCCCAACCCTACCCGGTGTTGGCGCTTCCGGCTTGCAGCGCACGCACGCCTGCCGCCAACCATCCTTTTCTTGGGGTTGCGCTACTGTCCAATGAGCGCCTAGTGAGGGCAGTACTGCTAACGCCTGAACAACACGCCCGCATCAGCTAAAGCTCTGCTTTACCTTGGTGCAATTTTTGGAAAAAAGAAAAACCTCTTTTCCACGATTTTCAAGTTTAACGACAGGTCAAATACTTACGAGGGGCCGCCCTGCCCGCGTTGCTACGGCTCGTCGCCAGGGGGAGCTGCAGGTTCAACGTTCCCTCCCGAACAGGATGATGTTCAGTTACTTCTCCTAAACCTTAAACTAACTCGTGACTTAAGTAAAACTCAGCGGCCGTGATCAATCCCGTTGGTGTCCTCCGATCACTCAGAAATCCGACCTACCCGCTTTTGAAAGGCCGTAAATACTCTCGGGTATACGTGGACAGAAGCGAGCTTGACTCCACTTAAAGTCCACTTCCGTGCTTCAGTATGTGAGTAGTAGAAGCGCTGAGCTGCCTTAAAAAAGACGCTCCTCCCTACAAACCCGTTCTCAGTAGAAACTTAACGCAACTTGACTGAAACATGGTGCAAAGCCACACGTGGAGTAGTCCGGGACCCTCCAGAACAAATACACGAACGAGACTGAGGCAAGGATGATAATGCAAGGGATGTCGTCATGATTCCTTTCAAATGTCTGCCCCTGCGTCTTGCATCTTGGAAATACAAAGACTGCAGGCGTTCCTATTCGGCTTGGAATCCACTGCTTCAAAATCGCCGGATAAAATAATTAATAAGTAAATAAATAAGGGGCACCCGGGTGGCTCAGTGATTGAGCATCTGCCTTTGGCTCAGGTCATGATCCCGGGGTCCTGGGATGGAGTTCCCTGTGAGGAGCCTGCTTCTCCCTCTGCCTGTATCTCTGCCTCTTCCTCTGTGTTTCCCATGAATAAATAAATAAAATCTTAAAAAAAAAAAAAAAAAACGCCCAATAATCAGGGCATGAGCTGTCCTTGCAAGGGACTGGCACCTAGAAGATACCAGGAAATAATTCTAAAAAGTTTTTATAAAGAGAACATTGGTTTGTAAAGTTTTTAAAGATATGTAATGGTACAAGACATTTAAAATAGTAGCTTTACTTATCAGCTGAAGAGGATTTAGGCATCACACGGACTTCCTTCCAAAGAGTACAGTATGGAAGTAAAGAATAATTTTATGGTGGAGAAACCTAACATCACCTCAACCTTAACAAGGGTCAATATCAACAGTCACAAATCATGCTGACAGCATATATGCTTGCTGTGGTGTGATTAAAATGATACTTGACGGGACACCTGAGTGGCTCAGCAGTTAAGTGTATCTGCCTTCATGCTCAGGGTGTGATCCTGGGGTCCTGGGATCGAGTCCCACACCAGGCTCCCTGCATGGAGCCTGCTTCTCCCTCTGCCTGTGTCTCTGCCTCTCTCTCTCTCTCTCTCTCTCTCTCTCTGTGTGTGTGTGTGTGTGTGTGTGTGTGTATGTGTCTCTAATGAATAAATAAATAAAATGTTTTTAAAAATGACACTTTACATCTGTGATGTCCTTCTCAAAACCCATAAGCCGAATCTAATCATGAGAAAAACACCAAATTCCCATAGAGGGACATCCTACAAAATACTGACCAGTACTCTCAAGGTCACCTAAAACATGGAAGTCCAAGATACTGTCATAACCTAGAGGTGCCTAAGGACACATGATGACTAAATGTAATGTGGCAGCCTGAGTGGGATCCTGGAAGAGATAAAAGCAGGAAAAATGTGAGGAATTCTGAATAAACTATGGACTTGAGTGAATAGTGATGCAGCAATATTTATTAATTGTAACAACTACACCATACTAATGTCAGATATTAATAGGGAGACGGGGTGTGGGGTGCTACATGGGGCTCTCTATAGTACCCTCATAGTTGTTCTGTGAATCCAAAACCGTCCTAAACATTAAACCTTGTATTTTAAAAACAGAGGCCATCCATTAATTGGAATTGGCTTTTCCCTGATGAAATGCTAAACATGAGTATGGCTGTGTCACTGGTTGGAGGTGGAAGTGTTACTTACTACAGTTACTTATAACAAACTACTAAAAATGCTGTCTTCAGGTTCTCACCACATCCCTTCCTAACTCATTCCCCCTAACGTAGAAGAGGGCTGTTATTACACCTTCATTTTTAATGAATTCAAAATTCTATCAGATATCAGAGCCCTTTTTGGTTAAACCACCTGTGAAATTTGAGGGAACATACAGACTTTCTTTTCCAGGATGGAAGTTTACTTGGTAGGTTTGACCAGATCTGGCATAGCTAAATCCTAGAGAGTAAATTTCAAAAAGGTTTGCCGAGGTACACCTGGGTGGCTCAGCGGTTTAGCGCCGCCCTCAGCTCAGGGCGTGATCCTGGGGTCCCGGGATCAAGTCCCACGTCAGGCTCCCTGCATGGGGCTTGCTTCTCCCTCTGACTGTGTCTCTGCCTCTCTCTGTCTTTCATGAATAAATAAATAAAATCTTTAAAAACAACAAAACTAAATTTAAAAAGCCTTGCCCCAGACAGACTGGGGAGTCCAGAGACTCCCCAAGAAGCCTAGGTTGGCAGATGCAGCTAAGGCCCAGTGAAACAGGACAGGAGAGAACAGAAGAGAGTCTCAGGCACCTTCACAGCAGAATAAACTACTACTTTGGAAGGAAGCAAAGGGGTTCATTTATAGTTGTGCAGTTCACCCTGAGTCACAGCCCCAGGGGGTAAGGAAGGGCATCATCACCCACAAACGTTTATCTTCACAGCTCAGGCCCTGCTCCTGTTTCCATTTCCTTACTGAAGAAAGAGATACATGGATAAAGTCATTGCCCAGAAGACCATAATTTCTGGCTATGAAGCCTCTGTGTGCCTCAATTTCCTACCTATAAAATGGAGACAACAGTAACAGCTACCTCAGGCATCACTATGTGTATGTGAAGTGCTTGACATGGTGCTCGGTGCATGGTAAGGGCTAGGCTACACACCTGGTGGCAGTTATCACCAGCTCACAGTCACTGCCATAAGCATGGGCAATAGTTACCGATCAGTGGTCCAGCAGAGGCCTGGGATTCCTGATGACAAGAGACTCAGCTGGCACAGAAGACTTCCAAGAAAGAGCCACACTACGTGAGGCTAAATTTGGAAAAACTAGCCTCGCACCAAAGGGAAGGACAACCTCTAAGCAGAGGGCAGTGTGCATGCAAAGATGTGAGGCAGGTACCACGAAGGGGAAAGCTGGAGGGTAGGGCAGGCAGGGCGGGGAAGTTGCAGGGGAGGAAGCTCCCGAAGGGCCTCAGACATGTCTGGAAGACAGTGAGCAGCCTCTGAAGGGCTATACCAGTAAAGAGGGAGCGCCAGGGAGCTGCAGTTTTATAGACAGGATTGGGTGAGCAGCATGAGGAAGGTGGTCTGGGAGAGACAGGGCAGGGGCAGGGAGGGGACAGGGCTCACACCCAGCACTTAAGGCCTTTAGTTTTCACTAAGCCATTAAGTCTGTATTACCTTTAAGTGCCTCCTTCAATATTCTTTTTCATTTTCTGAGTTTATACTTGTTTCCACAGCAGAACCCCTCAAATGAAAGAAATGCTGTGCCTTGTATTTCTTCAAAATTTCCGTAATATATATAGCATAATAGTGAATTCATGGTAAATGGTCAGTAAACCCCTACTATACTAAACAAAAACAAGCTACTTTACTAATTAGTAATGAATTCATTTGATGGAGGAGTTCTCAAGGTCTGACACAATTCCTTTATCCTATAACTTTAAAAAAAATGCTTTGAAAAGGAGTTTGTAATTGCTAAGTAACTCAGACTAACTCTTATGCTGAAAACAATGAAAACTCCTAAATTATAAAGGAATATCTGCTTGGAAACATCAGAGGACAAGGAAGGCAAAGAAAAGATACCAGGTCATGAAACATAAGTAAACTAAAATCCAGAGGGATGAGCATGCAGCAAATGGTTGACTTTTACCCTCAAGCCATTGAAACACTGGGAAAGGACAACTGAGACACTGAGAAATGTTTTCAGTGATCATGTGGATCTAGGAAAACAAAGGTTGGATTCCAGAGCCCTCAAAGGTTGGTAGCCTGGATAGCACCCTACCACTTGAAATCCAAATGGCTATACCTTAGGAGAGTGAATTGAAAGTAAAACAGCCTTCCGATGGACCACAGACCAGCTTCCAGGAATCTGATTGGTCAAAATAAATAAATAAATAAATATATATATATATATATATATATATATATATATATATATATATAAATATAAAAATCCCTAACATCAGATGATCTTAGATTAGTGGGGCCCTAAAGCCCCTGGCAGATGAAAATCCCAATCACTTCCAGATGGAGAGATCATCCTAATCCAGCTCTCAATTTACTTCTATAAACAACTTTCAGATGTAATGTCCAAAACATAACCAAAGATAACCACACACATTCAACTATAAATGAAAACTAGCAGAAACACACCATACGTGAACTACGCACATGAAAATAATCAGAAAGAGAATATAAAATAATAATTCTGGGTTGCCTGGCTGGCTTAGTCAGTAGTGTATGTGACTCTTGATCTCAGGGTCATGAGTTCAAGTCCTATGGATACAAGAGTTACTCTTAAAATGTATAATAATTCTTACTATGTGTAAGAAGATAAAAACACATGATTAAAATTTGGGGGACAGAAAGTACTTCTAAAAAAGTGACATCAATTTTTAAAAGCACCAAATACTACAATATCCAAAATTCAGTCCTCAATGGATAGGCTTAAAAGCACACTGGATGCTAAGTCTGCAGACAAAAAAAAAAAAAAAAAGGATTTCAAAAAGGGAAGTCAGCAAAAGCAGGTAAAAAGCAATAGTTGATACCCATTTGGATCACTATAATAACAAAAAAAGGAAGGGAGGGAGAAAATAACAAGTGGTGGGGAGGACATGGAGAAGTTAGAATATCTGGTACACCACTGGTAGAAATATAAAGCAGTGCAGTCACTGTGAAAAATGATATGATGGCTACTCAAAGAACGAAACACAAAATTAACATATGATCCAGCAATTCCACTTCTGGGTATATACCCAAAAGGAGTGAAAGCAGGGTTCCAATAGATACTTGTACACTTATGTTCCTAGCAGCAATATTAAAAGCGGAAAGAGCCAAATTTTGACACAAGTGTGAAATCAAGCATCATACTTAATGAGCTACTGGAAACAAAAATTAAATGTATAAAACTCACAAAGAAGCAAAACTGCTGTTTTGTATTTGTAGAAGGTCTACAAATACAAAATTAAAAACTGAGGGGCACCTGGGTGACTCAGTCAGTTAAGCATCTGCCTTCAGTTCAGGTCATGATCTCGGGGTCCTGGGATAGAGCCTCACATCAGGATCCCCACTCAGCAGGGAGTCTGCTTCTCCCTCTGTGTGCATTTTCTCTCTCTCAAATAAAATCTTTTTAAAAAAATGAGCTAAGTCAATATACAAGAGAAATCAATTACATTTCCGTACAAGAATCCAAAAAGGAAAATGTTTAAGTTTTCATATTCGACTGCACAAAAATAAATGCCTAGGAATAATCTAGCCAAAATAAATATATACCCAAAAAGTTATGGAACAATTAAAAAAATTAAAGAGGACTAAAATAAATGAAAAGGTAAACTACAGGTTGATATACTCACTACTATGAAATTTTCATTTTTCTCAAATTGATCTACATTCAGTAAGATTTCAGTCAAAATCTCAACTAAAATATATTTTTAAAAACTTCTCAAGTTGATTCCAAAATCTGTGTGGAAATGTCAATGGCAAGAGTGACAAAAACTTGCTCCCACTGTATATCAACATTTATTATAAAATGGCAATACTTAAGGTAATATGCTATCAGGTCAAGAAAAAACAAATATATCAACAGAACAGAATAAACAAACAGACTCACGTATATATGGGCACTTAATTTATGACAATGGGGCATAGTGAGAACAGGGCCACTCTTTTAAATAAACACCCCTGGGCAACTGAATATATGGAATAAAAAAAGAAACTAACTGCTATCTCATACCATACACAAAAATGAATTCCTGGTAACAATATAAGTGTGGAAACAAAATAATAAAGCTTTTAGAAAATGACCTAAGAAAATAGTAGGGCACAACAAACACAAACCCTAGAGGGAAAGACTGATTGAAGTCTATCAAACTGAAATTAAGAACTTTGGCATAACAAACACTGTAGGAAAGTGAAAACAAGTCACATAGGAAAAAGTTATTTATGAAACAAATATGCAACAAAAGGCCTGATTCTAGAATATATACATATATCAATCTTGTACAAACTAACCAATAGGCAATCCAGAACAAAAATGGGCAAGATATCTGAAAAGACACTTCATAAAAGACGGCAATGGTCAGAAGTACAGAAAAAGTTGCCCAGTTTCCATTAATCAGCAGAGAAATGCAAATTGAAATTATAAGGAGACATTACTACTTACTTCCCAGAATGGCTAAGTTAAAGACTGACAAGACCAAGTATCAACAAGAACATGGAAACTCTCATACATTCTGGTAGGAATGTGAACTGGTACAACCAACACTTAAGAAAACACCTTGGGGGGGATCCCTGGGTGGCTCAGCGGTTTAGCGCCCGCCTTTGGCCCAGGGCGTGATCCTGGAGACCAGGGATTGAGTCCCACATCAGGCTCCCTGCATGGAGCCTGCCTGTGCCTCTGCCCCTCTCTCTGTGTGTCTCTCATGAATAAATAAATAAAATCTTTAAAAAAGAAAAAAAAAACCTAAACGCCCTAAAGTGAAGCATTCAGGGTTGTTTCCACTGGAAAGAGGAAAGAAAGAAAGAAAGAAAAAAAGAAAGAAAGAAAGAAAGAAAGAAAGAAAGAAAGAAAGAAAGAAAGAAAGAAAGAAAGAAAGAAAGAAAGAAAGAAAAGAAAGAAAAAAAGAAAGAAAGGAAGGAAGGAAGGAAGGAAGGAAGGAAGGAAGGAAGGAAGGAAGGAAGGAAGGAAGGAAGAAAGAGAAAGAAAGAAAGAAAGAAAGAAAGAAAGAAAGAAAGAAAGAAAGAAAGAAAGAAAGAAAGAGAAAGAAAGAAAGAAAGAAAGAAAGAAAGACAGACACACCTTGGTATTATCCACCAAATTTGTAGCAATTCCACCACTAGAAATACGCCGAAATAGATATACATGTACATATATTACAGGTGAAGTATACAAAATTTCTCAGGGCAGCACTATTTATAATAGCCTAAAACTAGAAATCCATGAGGCCCCTACTGCAGAATGTAGGACTTGTAGTTTTCATACTAAAGAATACAATAAATAAAAACAAATGAATCATAAGCATACTCAATTACACAGATAAATCTCATAACAAGTGAAAAGGCCAGACACAAAGTATCTATATATTTTTATGAAATTCAAAAACAAGCAAACATGAACTATGATTTTAAAGTGCATTTTTGTGTAATAGAACTAAAAAGGGAAGCAAGAAAGTGATTATATAAAAGTCAGGAAGAGTGTCTGCTTTGGGATATGTTCTCCTTCTTTTCCAGAGTACCAATTAAACAGCGTTAGCTTTCTCACAACTCAGAAACTGTGTCTTTGTGTTTCATGCACTTTCTTTGTACATATAGTTCACAATTTTTTTGAAGTTTAAAAACTAAAAAAGCCGTAGTGTTTCTGGACCCCTTGACCTATAAGTCTGTGGCAAGTGGCTAGGCTTTGTCTCTGCCTCACGTACTTTCCAAACCACCAGTGAAAACACCAAAATAGAAGCCACTACAATTCTCCTTCTGGACAGTGTAACATCTGCTCATTGATCAAAGAAAGAAATACTAAATCCTTTCCCCAAAAAAACATAGGAGACAAGTTAGGTAGGAAGACCACTGCAGGGATACCTGGGTGGCTCAGTCAGTTAAGCGTGAGCCTTCAGCTCAGGTAATGATCTCCGGTCCTGGGACTGAGCCCCGCATCAGACTCCCTGCTCAGTGGGGAGTCTGATTCTCCTTCTCCCTCTGCTTCCCCCCCCCCCCTGTATGCTTTCTCTCTCTCTCAAGCAAATAAATAAAATCTTACAAAAAAAAAAAAATGGCTCCTGGATGGCTCAGTTGGTTAAGTGTCTGCCTTTGGCTCAGGTCATAACAGCAGGGTCCCAGGATCGAGTCTCGCATCAGGCTCCCTGCTCCTCAGGGAGCTTGCTTCTCCCTCTGTCTCTGCCTCCCTCTTTCTCTGTTTCTCATGAATGAATAAATAAATCTTAAAAAAAAAAAAAAAAAAAGGAAGACCACTGCATTTCTTAAGCTTCAGAAGATTGGACTGGCTTGAGTAAATATAATATTTTGCACTCATATTGTACTTTGCTGTTTTTTTTTAAGATTTTATTTATTTATTCATGAGAGACACAGAGAGAGAGAGAGGCAGAGACACAGGCAGAGGGAGAAGCAGGCTCCATGCAGGAGCCTGATGTGGGGCTCGATCCCGGGTCTCCAGGATCACACCCCGGGCTGAAGGCGGCGCTAAACCACTGAGCAACTGGGGCTGCCTTACTTTGCTGTTTTTAAGGCACTCTGGGGTGAATCTGAATAATCTCTCAACAACCTGAAATATGGACTGTACTATCCTGAATTTGCAAATGAGGAAAATAAAGCCCAAAGAGGTAAAAAGACTTACCAGAAG
The DNA here is from genome assembly GCF_905146905.1 of Nyctereutes procyonoides. Taxonomy (NCBI): domain Eukaryota; kingdom Metazoa; phylum Chordata; class Mammalia; order Carnivora; family Canidae; genus Nyctereutes; species Nyctereutes procyonoides. The sequence continues at coordinate 10,137,278 of NW_026575030.1, forward strand.
TCATGAAGTTGGGATAGTGACGGAACTGAAAATAAACCCAAGCCCCCTGATCTTATCAAGACCATCTGAGTAGAGCAAAATCACAATATCCAAAACCCCATGCTTATCATCTTTCTTATCTCTCTCTAGCTGGCTTACATATGACCTCGAGCAAGACACAGCACTTCTCTGCCTGTAATACCAGATAACCTCCCAGGTCGGCCTCAGCTGTACACTTCTCTGATGTCCTGATAGTGCCCAGAACAAGAGAAAGTTGCAGGGCTTTGTCACATAGATCTGGGATCGAATACCACTCTACCACCCCTACTGGCCAGCTGGGCTACTCCATCTTCAGGCTCCACAAGCTTCATTGGTAAGATCAGAACAATTGTACCTTACAGAATATACATGAGGGTTAAGAGTTTTAACACACACCTGTAATGCAGTAGACATTCAGTAAGTGCCTCTTCCCTTCTTTATGAGGCATTTAAGAAGAAAAGAACTTAAGAAAAAAAAAGAAAGAAAGCCTGGCCTCACAGAGGAGGACCATAGAACAAAGAAGAAAGTAAGGATACCCCAAATCTGTCACTCAACAAGAACTCTATTAACATTTTGATGATTGTCCCAAAAGACATCTCTGCTTATGCACATTTCCATGTAATTTCACATAAATAAGTGAGAGAGAGATAGAGGCAGATAGATGCAGAGATTTTTCCATATGCCATGGAAGTCTTCCCAAACTAACAGTAAAGGACCTACCTATACCTCCATCTGCAGTAGCTGTCTGATACTCTGTTGTATCATAAATACTGATCCACTTTCCCAAAGTAATGCTGGCATTCAGGTCTGTTTAGAATTTTTTACTATCTCAGACAATTCCTTGATGGGTACTCCCTTCCACATGTGTACATGGTTATCTCCTGAGGACAAATTCTGAAAAGGACAACTGCTCGGTCAAAGGGAACACACACTGTACACTTGATGAGGTCTATTTTTAACATAATGCACTAGATGCCCTGTGGGGCTACAGGCTGCTGACTTCTACAAATCTGCTGGTTATTTTAAAAGACTCTATATCGCAACCTTATTAAATAAGGAGGAAATTAATTAGCACTCTATGCTGCATTCACTTTTAATTCCAAGAATAAGAGCACAATACAAATACAAAAAAAAAAAGGTATGAGAAAGTCAGTGACTTTGCATATTCACATGTAGGATGGGGAGAATTATTCATCCAAACTGATTGTCCTTCAAAGTAGTTATGTGAGGGAGTCCCTGTGACCCTCATCCCAGTGATAATGCTACCAGAGATTCCTCTGGAATGGGCTCCAGAGCTGTAAGTCCGTTAAAATATCAGTCATTAATAGTAGACTAATGGGACTAATCAAGTTATCAGCTTAACAAGCTGATACCTGTCATTGCCCACATATAAGGATTTTACCAATGGTAAAGGAACTTCCATCACCTTATTTTTATGTATAAGTATCAATAGGCCAGGTGAGGCTAGAAGGCACAGTATGAAGAGAGAGAGAGGCAGTTAGTAAAAACAGATCTAGTCTCATATAACTTTGAGCAGTGACAGAAACATTCTGTCTCTGCGCCATCCCATGCAGCAGCCACTAGCCACATGTGGCTACTGAGCAATTGAAACATGAGTGTGAATGAGAAACAGAGCTCTAAATTTTACTTAAAACATGAAGTTACCTAACTTTACATAGCCACAGGAGGCCCACAGCTACCATGCTGGACAGCATAGCTCCACACCAATGGTTGCGAGCCTGAGCTGGTAAAAACCCAGGTCAGTGTGTGAGAGGGGCAGGGGAACACCTCCCAAAGCTCTGGTCACGTGACACCATGTTAGAGATAAGGTGATTTTCTGTAGGCCAGATTTTCTGGTTATCTGGTATTACAGGCAGATCTCCAGATTTTCAACACTGGCAACTTCCTAAATGAATTCTAAGGGACCGGTAACAAACAAAGAAAACATGCTGGGGGTCAAATCCAGCCAAAGACCCCTAAATCTGCAACTTCTCTCTTCCAGATACATCTCATAAATTTAAGATCAGGCACCAAAACATTCAGTTGTCTAAGGGATGAAGCAAAGATTCCAGCTGCCCCTGGGCTGAGCAACACCAATCAGCCAGCAAGGCTCACAGGTCTGGCCCCTGCCCCACACTCTCCCAAGAGTCTCCCCATGCTCCTCCTCCAAGGCCCCGGTCCTGATCCTTCCAGCAGAATTTTTTAGCTAGCCCAGTCTAGGAGATCTTCCAGTCTCCTGAGTCCACGCAGGCCAAGACCTGCATCTCTCTCCAGCTCCTTTACATGCATCTCTCCAAAACGACTACTAACTACTCAAAGCAGGATGGTTCCTCATACATGAGGCTTTCTCATTCCCACCCACTTCCCAAGAGATAGCAAAGGCATGGGGGGCAAGTGGACCAGGAGGCACAGGGAGAATCTACTGCTACCTTGCATACAGTCTCTTTATTATATTATTTAATCCTCACAACAATATCTTGAGCCAAATACCACACCTATAAATATCCCTACTTTACAGATGAGGAAGCAGGCAACTGGGCAAAGTCATTCAGCTATTAAGTGGCTCAAGTAATATCCATTAATCAATCAGTCTTACAAAAGGGCAAACCAAGAATGCTAAGATTGTAATGACAAAGTCTGCGACTCGTATGTGCATGCTTACCCCAGAGAACCATCTGCCCACTGCCTACTGGTACTGGCAAAAAGTGGGCATTGTTCCCAGCAGCCAAAAAGTGGTGGCAAACCAAATATCCATCAACTGGTGAACAGATAAAGCACAGTACATCCATACAACTAAATACCATTCAACAGGGACGCCTGGGTGGCTCACTGGTTGAGCGTCTGTCTTTGGCTCTGGGCGTGATTCTGGAGTCCCGGCATCGAGTCCCACGTCAGGCTCCCTACATGGAGCCTGCTTCTCCCTCTGCCTGTGTCTCTGCCTCTTTCTCTCTGTGTCTCTGATGAATAAATAAATAAATAACCTTTAAAAAAATAAATAAATACATAAATGCCATTCAACAATAAAGAGGAACAAAGGACTGATACACGCTACAATACAGATGAACATAGAGGCTACATACGAGAAATCAGACACAAAAGAGGATATATTGTATGATTTTGTTTATACGAAATGTCCAGAAAAGGCAAATCTACAGGCACAGAAAATAGACAAATAATTGCCGATAGCTAGGGGTGGGAATGGGACTGACTGCAGCTGGGGATTGGGGGTCTTTTGAGAGCAATGGGGAAATGTACAACTTTGTAAATTTACTAAAAATAACTGATACATGAAACAGATGAATTTTATGATACATAAATTATACCTCTATAATTGTTTTTTATTTATTTTTTAAAGATTTTATTTATTCATGATAGACAGAGAGAGAGAGAGAGGCAGAGACACAAGCAGAGAGAGAAGCAGGCTCCATGCAGGGAGACCGATGCGGGACTGGATCCCGGGACCCCAGGATCACGCCCCGGGCCAAAGGGCAAGCGCCAAACCGCTGAGCCACCCAGGGATCCCCTATAATTCTGTTTTTAAAAAATATCAGTTTGGGGCACCCGGTGGCACAGTTGGTTAAGTGTCCTACTCTTGGTTTCCGCTCAGGTCGTGATCTTAGGGTCATGGGATCAAGCCCCATGTCAGGCTCCGCACTCAGAATAGAGTCGGCTTGAGTCTCCTTAAGTTTTCTCTCTCCTTCCGCCCACCGCTCCCCACCTCCCCACCCCCACCAATATGCCATGGAAGTCGGCTTGAGTCTCTCTAAAGACTCTCTAAAATAAATAAATAAATCTTTTTTAAAAAATCAGTTGCTGGGCTTAAAAGAACTGATCCTTCTGGTGACTGGATCATGAAGAACTGATGACATCTGCCAAAGGCAAGTACTGGTTATTCACTGATCCAGAAACACTGGATAGATGTTGCAGAAGGAAAAGCAAGGCCACAGGTCAGGTCAGAGCTTGTGCAGAGCAAAAGTCCTTCCCAATTCTCCTGAGAACTCTGAAGAGGTCATGGTGCACACCAGGCTCAACAGTTCTGCTTGCGGCCCGCTAACCACCCATGGTTTTCCTGAATGGCCTATGCTCTTTCCTTACATGTGTCCCTGCCTGAAACATTCTACTTTCCCTCTCTGTACACTCTTCTCTTCTTTCAGGGCTCTCTTCAAGCACCACGAATTCCAATGCCCTTCCATTTATATCCACTAGCCCGAAACAGAAAGCTGTGTTTCCAGCATCCCCACCATACACAGTTCTTCTAGCTGTCAGACTCAAGGGACCTCTGGTTTTTAAACCATTTATCTGCCTAGTACCTAGAGTCTAGACTTTAAGTTTCTGTAAGGCAGGTTCTGCATCTTCTCCATCTCTGTATCATCAGTGTCAACTATAATGCTAGCAAATCTGGGGAGGTGAGGGTAGATAGAAAGTGGTTGGATATGACAGTAATAATAGTGCAAATTGTTATTTAGTTCATGTTTGAACTGAGCATTGCATTAACAATCCAAAATACAGTAACTGGCATTAAGACCCTCTCACTTCCTCCTACTTTTATCCTTGTTTCCACCCTGTCCTCATTCCATCTATTCTCACCACACAACCAGAGGTCCTTTTAAATATTTTGTTTGTTTGTTTGTTTTAGAGAAAGAGAGAGAGAGCAGGGGAAGGGCAGAGGGGAGGGAGAGAGAAAGAATCTCAAGCAGACTCTATGCTGAGCATGAACCCTGACATGGGGCTCGATCTCATAACCCTACGATTATGACCTGAGCTGAAACCAAGAGTCAGACAGACAGTTATGACTAACCCACCCAGATGCCCCAACCAGAAGGTCCTTTTAAGGGTACTCATATCATGCCACTCCTATGTTCCAAAGCCTTCAATGGCTCCCACGTCGGGTAAGAGAGAGTCTTTACAATGGCCTACAAGCCCTCACAGCCTGACCTCCTATTCCCTCACTAGCTTATGGCTGCCCCTCTCCTTTCAGGGGCCTCCTGGCTGTTTGTCAAATGTTGCTCTTTGTACCTGAGTTTCTCTCCCTAGAATGCTTTTCCCCAAGATATCCACTTTGTCTGCCCAGCATCTCATTCCAACCTTTGCTGAACAGCTATCTGTTGGTCAGGTCCATTGCGAACGGCTTACTGAATACTATGGGCGTGTACCACGTGTGTCCCTCCACTTTGCTCTGCTTTATTTTTCTCCAAAGCATTTATCACTCTCTAGTACTCTATAAAATTCACTCAGTTAACTTGCTTGTGGGTTCTTTCTTCCAAGTAGAATATAAGCTCTACAAAGAAAGTCATTTTCATCTAATTATTCATTACTAGTGTCCAGAACCTTGTTTGTTTTTTTAAAACGCTGGCCACTTCTGTGAATGCTGAGGCTTACCCTAGGTTCCACGAGAGCAGGTGGTAGAACTTATTCCTTCCTGGTTAGTAGTGCAGGTGCTAAATTATGCTGGGGCCCATCCCAGTTGATACTTTAAAGCAGAGACCTCTACTTTGATTGCACATCCTTATTAGAGTACTTCATATGCATATTTCTTTATAATCTTAAAATCTGCTGTTATGCAGATACACAGTAAAATTATAAAGTACACGAAAAATTCAATACTTTTGAAAAACAGAATTGAAAATCAATTAAACAGGGGCTGTAGCATGTTCTTACTGTGGCCCAATGACCTGCCCGGGCCCCATCAAGAAGGCCACTTATCTAAAAGTAAAGCAGCATCCACTGTGAAGTTGTGCCTTGCTTTGACTGGAAAGGAGAGAACACCACAACAGAAATAAATCCTCCAGGGTCCCACTTCCTAGGAAACATCTCACTGTCAATCAGGAGAAAAGTGATTTAAAAAAAAAAAACATATTCCCAAGTCTCGCAGATTCCAAATTATGATGAATTTCAGAGCTAGCCAAATTCTGGCACACTCTGCGCAGATATTTTATAAGAATGATCTTGCAAACCAAAGCTTTCAACATGGCTTGGGTACCTTAAGAACATTTTATGAAAAATCAATCTACTGGACTGCATAATCAACAAAACTACTGCAAAGTACAGATGGCCATTCTTTGTCTGAACTCAAGGAGAAAGCGTTACTTAAAGTTACCATGATGGAGGCAACAAGGTATGGACCACAGCTGGTGAGATGTGCAAACCACACAGCTCAAGACAAACCAGCAGGATGAGCAGTCTTCAGAAACCCAGTACTCGGGGCCAAAGGGGCGAGAAGATCCAAAAAAAAAAAAAAAAAAAACAGAGAATAGTCTTTAGAGTCAGACAAAACTGGGGTTCAGACTGTGGCACCACTTTTTTTACTAGCTAGGGGACTCTAATAAAGTTAACACCTCAAAGTTCATATATGAATCTACAAAATGGGATACTAATATCCCCTTCTGCAGGTAACTGGGAGGATTACTGAAGCAATCTATTTAAATTATCAAGCACAGTGAGACACACACAGTAAACATGGCCCTAATATGTTAAGCTTTGGGACTTTATGAGGTATCAAAATAGAAATATCTTTGGGGCACTGGGTGGCTCAGTTAGTTGAACATCTGCCTCTTGGTTAGGCTCAGGTCATGATCTCAGGGTTGTGAGACTGAGCCCCACATCAGGATCCGTGCTCAGCATGTAGTCTGCTTGTCCCTCTCCAACTACTCCTCCCCTCTGGACTTGTGCATGTTCTCTCCCTCTCTCTCTCTCTCTCTCTCTGATAGGGAGGGAGGGAGGGAGGGAGGGAGGGAGGGAGGGAGGGAGGGCAGGAGGGAGGTAGACAGACAAAAATCTTTTTTAATAAAGAAAATAAAAATATCCTGTAGGCAGATGTCTGCTAGCTGAAGCCCAGGAGAAAAGGAAGTCTGAGGTGCAAATATGGGTCTAAGAACCATAAGTATGAATGAGATTTTCCGGTGAGCACATACAACAACAGATCAAAAACATGCTATTAGAAACCGATAGCAGTACAGCCAACCGGAAGCACCAGAACATTCCCACAGTCAAATAGGATGGGAATATAGGAATATTCTGATTAGCATTCTGACAAGCCTTAGCAATACAGTAAGAAAAAAGCATAAAAAGATAGAACTAAAAAATAAAAGACATTATCACCAACACTTGCAAATAATTGTCTACTAAGAAAATACAAAACTATCAACTGAAAATTAGAAGTGACAACAGAATAAGTTGGCCAAATATCATACTTATACAGAAAAATATTTTTTTTCATTATGTCTATCAGAACCAGGAAGAAAGTCTAAGGGGAAAAAAATCAAATTTACAACTCCAACAAAAACATATAGTAATTAGGATTGAGCCATAAGACCTATGTGAAGAAACTATAAAAATTTTACTAATGGGCATAAAGAAAGCACAAATAAAGGAAGAGAAATGTCATATTCTTAAAGGAAAAAATAATAAACACAAGTAGGGGCACCTGGGTGGCTCAGTGGTTGAGCATCTGCCTTCAGCTCAGGTAGTGATAATGGGATCCTGGGCCCCTGGGATCGAGTCCCAGGGAGCCTGCTTTTCCCTCTGTCTGTGTCTCTGCCTCTCTGTGTCTCTCATAAATAAATAAATAAAATCTTAAAAAAAAAAAAAAGAATAAACACAAGTAAAAGAGAAACAACAAACTGGGCAAAAGCTATTTGTAAAATATGTAGGGAAGGAACACATCCATGACTTAAAAAAAAAAACCCTACAATAATTTTTTAAAATAAATATTTATTTTTAAATGGACAATTCATTCTATATAACATCAATAATCATACAAAGTTGCTCAACCTCACTTATATTCAAAGAACTGCAAAACACAATAATGGTACACCATTTATAACCTATCTGACTGAGACATTTTAAAAGATTAATAATGGCCTATGTGTTTGGAGGGTTCAGAATAACAGACACTAACTAGCATAAGGAGCTTGCAACCCTAGGAAGTGTAACTGATACAGGATCTGGACACACAAGTGATAGCTATCAAATTTTTAATATGTATAAAGTCTGACCCAACAAATTCGTCTAGGAATCTATTTGAGAAACATTAACACAAGTATGCTAAACAATACAGTTGCATATAACTGTTGATCACTACAGCATTATTTTGTAGAAGAAAAACATTAAAAATAATTAAAATTAAAAACATTAAAAATAATTCTGGGACCCCCTCCTGGCTCAGTCAATGGAGAATGTGAATCTTGACCTCACGGTCATGAGTTTGAGCCCCATTTTGGGCATAGATCTTACTTAAAAGTAGTAACAATAATAATATCCATCAACAGGTGATTGGGTAAATTAGTTATATGTACATGTGTGCTATCTGAATAATTAAAAGCAGTAACAAATAGAGGCACCTAGGTAGCTCAGTCAGTTGAGCATTCACCTTCTGCTCAAGTCATAATCCCGGGGTCCTGGGATCAGACTCCCTGGCTCAGTGGAGTGTCAGCGTCAGCTTCTCCTTCTCCCTCCCCCCCTTCTCCTTGCTTGTGTGCTCTCTCTCTCAAATAAATAAATAAAATCTTTTAAATTTTTTTTAAATTTTAAAAATTAACAAATACAGTAGCAATGAATAATCCATAAATGATGTTAGAAAACCACTCCATTTACAACAGCACAAAAGAAGAAAATGCTTAGGAATAAGTTTAGCAGGAAAAAAGTGTAAGACTTGCACACTGAAAACTACAAAATACTTTTGAAAGGAATTCAAGAGGACCTAAATAAACGGAAAGATATCCTCTGTTCGTGGAGAATACCGCTAAGGTGGCAATATTCCCTAAATTGATCTACAAAGTCAATGCATTTGCTATCAAAATTCCAGCTGCCTTTTTCTGCAAAAATTAACAAGCCACAGTATGGAGTTTAAAAAAGAAAAGCAAACTGCAGCACAGTATGTGTCACGTGACCCTTTTTTTTTTAAGATTTTATGTATTTATTCATGAGAGAAACAGAGAGAGAGGGGGGCAGAGACACAGGCAGAGGGAGAAGCAGGCTCCATGCAGGGAGCCCAATGTGGGACTCGATCCCAGGACTCCAAGGATCACGGCCTGGGCTGAAGGCAGGTGCCAAACCGCTGAGCCCCCTTATTTGTTTTTTTTTAAAAACTTACATGCAATGTTTGTGTACAAGTAACTTTGCATTATAGGGAACAGACTTTTTACCCCTGCACCTCACACATGTCTGTATTATGAAACTTTTACAAGCACATATAATTTCATAGTGTTAAGAAAATCATGATAAAAAAGCTTTTTAATATTTTAAGTTTTAAACAAATCAATTTAAATTCTCTGACAGGCTGCCTGCCAGAAAGGAATGGAAGATGGCCTTTGGTCCAGGTTTAGTCTACACAGCTGAGAAGGAATCTACATCCCCGAACACTCTTCTGCCCCAAGTTTATTCCATGTCTGGCAGGAGACTAGGACTTTCAGGAACACGCATCCTAAGAGCAGCCAGTGACTGACAACCACTGAAGCTACAAGAGAGGTGCGTGTGGATTCATTGTACATTCTACTTTCATGCAGCTTTGGATTTTTCAAAATACAAAGTGAAAGAAAAACAATACAGATACCTAGATCTTTGATCTTCAGGGTCCAGCCCTCCTTAACTAGTTAGGGATCTGGAATAAGACTCATGACCAATGTTCTGGGAAGAAGAAATCACTCACTGTACTGTATCCTAAGGCCCTCCCGTCCCTTACCCTAAATGCTACAATGCGTTAGGACAGTATCTTGAAGTGCTGTGATCTTATACAACCACTATCAAAGGAAAACCCCGATAAAATAAAACAATACAAGTATTTGGAGTTGAGAGGAGGGCAGGCAAGTCCAGCCTTCTAATACTGGGCTGCCTAAATAAAAGATAAGGCTACAGGTATTTAAAGGGTTTTTAAAAACAAGTTATAATTGGTATGTTGACTATTCTCTCCTGTGGCAAACCATCAGCTTCTTCCCATGACCAGCATACCTACAAGGGTCGTTACAGGTCTGCCGGCACCAGGATGCTAAAATCAGAGGTAAAAGGAATCAGCAACTCACAGGAAGAGGCTCAAGGTTTCATTTACGATAGGGCTTAGTGTCAGACAAGGTGTTCTTGTGTTCTGTGGTTTCTCTGGGGACAAAATTTTTCCTCTAACTGCAGCAATAATGTGTTCCTATGGTTTCTTTACTCTGAACCCTAGCAAAAGAGCCTGACAAGCCAATCGCCTTTTGTCTCCTTGGAGCAAAGCCCAGTGCTGGACAAAGCACAGAAACCCAGCAGACAGTCTACCTGCAGGACTGAGCATATTCTAAATACACATTTGCTGACAGGGAGTTCTTCCCAGGGCCAGGGAGGGGGAGATGAGTCAAGGCCAAGCATGCAGGACACAACTTTGGAGAAAGCACTCAGTATATCTGGTTCCCCTCCCTTGCCCTGTGTTCTGCCTTTCATTGAGTTCTCTAGTCAACCAGCAAAGAATAAATAACTCCAAAGCCAGAAGACAACTGCAATGCCCCAACACCAAGGGAGTCCTTTTTTTTCTCTCCACAAAAAAAACACAATTGGTTACATTATGGAACAGCTCTACCCAACACTTTCAAATAAATGCAATTTGGAAACTTCAGCTTTGGAGCTATCCCAAAGTCTTCAATTATTTATGAGGAGATCAAACACAGAAATACAATAGGCAGGTTCTGTTTAAGCTGGGCTTTTGTCCTCTGGGCTTTTGTTACTGCTCAATTTTTTTAAGTTCTATCTTTCAGCGATGCAGCTGGATACAGGAAAGCCTCCCTGCCTTTGTCTGACTCTGTTCTCTTCCATCAGGAAAGGGAGTCACCAGCCCCTTCTGGTCTCCATGGCTTCATCTGTACAATGACTGTGTGATGGTTTGCTGGAAATGCCTACATCACAGCACAAAAAAGGAGGCAGGTAAAAGCAATGTGATTTTATCAAAGAGAGCACATAACAGTTTGAAGAAGAGGCGGGAAAAGTCTGCAGAAACCTCTCTTGTGGGTTGAGCCCCTCCTCTTCTGATCCAGAAGTTCATTCATGCTGTCAAAACACACAATGCACGGTGGCCTTGCCAAAAATTAAAAACATTACACATGCCTACACACTTAATAAATTCACTTACGAAAAATAAGCCAACTTGTTCCAGACCAGAAAGCTTAAAGGCAGGATGGAGAAATCAAAATAAATTTGTTGTTCTAATCCCTTCTAACTTCCAGCACCTTGGAAAACAAAAAAAGCCCCTCAAATCGGGAATAAATTCTCAGCTCCAAGGAAGCAAGCTTTTTCTGTACTACTTCCTACTCAATCTAATTCTGATTTCGAATCTCAGAAATACACAAGACTACATTTGAGAAAATAAGAGAAAGAGTGAGGGATGAAAATACAAGTTCATGACAGAGTCATTTCAAGTGAGGGATTCACTGGCCAGTCAAGGATAAATGCTAGAAAACAGAAGAGAAAAGCTAACATTAATCCATTCCTCCAGACATGCTCCAACAGGACTGGCCACCACCATGCTCTACCTGACACCCTGTCACTTTCTCTCTCTAGCCTACCACTGGATGATCTCCTATCAAGAACCGAAAAGTGCTGTGGCTTCTGTAATTAGGGCTTCTTCCTAACTCAACACCGCTGAAGAGGAATTACCAAAGGTTTTGGTCAGAAAAGGCCTCAGACACGATCCTGTGTGTAATGTTTCCAACTCAGTGACAGCATTGTTGCCCAAACTCAGACCCAAGTCTGAGTGGCTCTAAAGGCCAGTTCTTTCAATGGCAGTTTTCTTCCCCGGGGGCAGAGAAAAGTCTTGGGAATCAGAGCCCAAAGGCACGCCAGGTGAAGACAGGAAATCAAGCATACACTTTGCCAACCTTTCTTCCTGATGGCCCACGAAAATGATAGTATAGAAGCACAGAGAATTCTCTCCAAAATAACATGGACAATTGGGGGGGGGGATAATTCAACTGGCCATGTAAATGGTATCGTTCCATTCTAGAAGAGGGGGAGCCACACTAGATTGCTTCAGGGGAGCTGTAGCAGGGATGAAAAGTTCACCTACTAGATCTTAAATAGGCTCAGGGCTTCTGTGAGCAGCCGTGAGGCACGAAGGGACCAGGATGTTGAGACAAGTAGGGGAACACAGGTAGACAAGGGGCTGCCAAATCAAGAGTAGGGAAGGTGACAGGCAGGAAAAGACAGGCAGGAAAGGAGCATCTAGAACCAGGCCAGGCTGGGCCCCCTTTGCAAATCAGGGTCAATTCTGAGATAATCCTCTGGCAAGTGCTTACATGTTTGCCTGGTAAGGTAAGGGAACCAAATAATTTATCATCTTCACTGGGGAATTTTGAGATTCAAAGACAGTGCTGCTTGGATCCCTCGGTGGCTCAGCGGTTTAGCGCTTGCCTTCAGCCCAGGGCGTGATCCTGGAGTCCTGGGATTGAGTCCAGCAACAGGCTCGCTGCATGGAGCCTGCTTCTCCCTCTGCCTGTGTCTCTGCCTCTCTCTCCCTCTCTCTCTCTCTCTCATAAATAAATAAAATCTTTTTAAAAAACAAACAGAGTGCTGCTAGGAATTATACCAGGACAACAGGCATAAATTGGGACATCCCAGGCAAAAAGGACACACAGTCTCTGTAGGCAGGAGTCCCTCAGGGTCAGGAACCATGTCTTAACTCTGCTCTGTATTCGCAAGACCAAACAGGCTCTCAGTAAATGACGACTGCACAACCAATAGGACTACTTTCTTCAATTCTAAATTTGCCAAAAGCAACTTGCCTATTGTTGCTACCAGGCCTCCTTGTTGCAAACTCCAGAGGAGGCCCTGTCCATGCCCTACATAGCAGGTGCACTCCTCTAAAAGGAGAGACACATTGTTTTTATTATTCAAGTATGGTCAACATACAAGGTTATATTAATTTCAGGCGTCCACCATAGTGACTTGACAATTGTATACATTACTCAATGCTCATCTGTCACCATACCTTATTGCAACAGTACTGACTCTATTCTGTGGCTCATTTATTTTATAACTGGAAGTTTATACCTATTAATCCCCTTTACATATTTTGCCCAACCTCCCACCTACCTCCAGCAACCACCGGAGTGGTACAGTCTGCTCTGTACTTTAGAGTCTGTTTTTACAGACTGTTTTATCTTGAAGAGTTCACATATAAGTGAAATCATAATGGCATTTGCCTTCACTCTTTTTTTGTAAGATTTATTTGAGAGAGAGAGCACACAAGGGGGAGGAGGAGAGAGGGAGAGGGAGAAGCAGACTCCACTGAGCACTGAGCCAGACAGACAGACACTTGACAGACGCTTAACCAACTGAGCCACCCAGACGACCTTTCACTTATTTTAATTAAAAAAACCAAAGGGAAAAAAAAAGAAAAAAGAAAGAAATAAAAAAGCAAAAAAACTCTCTACATCATCTTTGAAATGAACCTCCTCCATATCCACAGCCAACCAAAACTTTGCCCTAACACCACTTGCCCACTGAACTCACTGTGACCTTCCACATTCATCCTGTCTGAGGCTGGGAAAGGCTGTCAGAGTCCCAGGAGCCGCAGTGACAGTTGATGCCCCATGCCCAAGGCCCAGAGCCTTTTTTCAGCAGTGTCACTCCACCTTTGGCTACTCTCTAACTTAGTAACTCCAAACAAAGGTCATCAGTTGTGATCTGCATGCTCGGGTTGAAGTGTTTATGGCAGTATAGAGTGTCACAACACACACAAAAAAGGAGGAAGATTCTAAAACGTGTTCTAAGTCTTTTCTTTCCCTTTTTGGGTTGGTTTGCTATAAGTCGTCCACCGGGAACGTTAAATAGGAGCCCTGGAATCAGATATTTTTCTAAGGAGAAAACATTGAGAAAAACAAGTGAAGATTTTTGCAGGGGGGGTTCAAGGAGTGCCAGAAACAAGCTTTTGGGAAGAGTTTGCATGGGGCTCCAGGCCTGCACTTCTCTTGGAGATTGACAGATGTGAGTCCTATTAATGGATCTTAGCATTCGTCTTAGATTTCACTGGTTTAATCCAAGCTACCAAATAATTGAGACCAGCCCATAAACTATTCAGGTGCCTCTGAAGCAATTGTTTCAAAGTACTCCTGCAATGGGGGGCTAGGGAGTCAGGGGTGCAAGATGAGAAATGGAGAGGGAACCACTGGAACTTCTGGCCAGGTCTTGAAAAGCCTTGCATTTCTTGGGTGGCACTATCAGATCAACATGCTAAAGGTGTAATATGAATTCTCATTTTTATAAATCTTCAAATAATTTATTGAACAACCCGAATACACTGCAGTGTAACACTGTCCAGACTCCATTATACTACTTTGTGTTTAAAAAAACTAGTATCATAAATGTAAATATTTCACGGAAATGATCTGAGCATCTTTCTTTTCCTGAAAGGCTGTGTTTCCAAGTAAGACTACAATAGCTAAAAGAGAATTATCGTTTAGCAGCATAATGCCTCTGTGTGCAAACAGGATTTCCTTAGGTCAGGGAGATTCAAAGTTCCAAAAACAGTAGACACTGTAAAGAAAATGAAATCATTTTAGTGAGGATTTTACTCAGCCCTATTTTCTGCTCAGACGCCATTTAATGGTTCACATTATTCCCCAATATCCCCCTCATATTCTAACAATCCACTCCCAACATCACTACCTCTCATCACACTGGACTATCTTCTGGTAACCTCCTATTTATCCCAAGTCAGCTCAGACGCCATCACAATTTTCTAGTTTTCCAAAGAACAGTCTAGGAATCTGTTCAAAAATCTTCAGTGCTTTGGGAAGTCTGGGTGGCTGTCAGTTAAGCCTTTGGCTCAGGTCATGATCCCAGGGTCCTAGGATGGAGCCCCATATGGGGCTCCCTTCTCAGCAGGGAGGAGTCTGCTTGTCTCTCTTCCTCTGCCCCTTCCCCCTTTTCCTGCACGCTCTCCTCTGTCAAATAAATAAATAAAATCTTTGAATGAATGAATGAATGAATGAATGAATGAAAAAGAAAGAAAGATAGAAAGATAGATCTTCAGTGATTCCTCAGAGTCTTTTAAAAAATGTTTCACTGCCCTGGCATGGCATCCACACTCTCTAAGGTCTGGCCCCAATCTATCTTTCTAGAAAGCACAGTTTAGGTGAAGGGTTTGGGTTCTGAACCCAGATGGCCCAGTTTCAGACACCAGCCCTACCATTCATCTTCACTTACTAAAGAGGAATTACAGCAGAAACTAATAAAGATGGTCATGAGAATTAAATGCTGATCTGCTTAAAAGAGCTCAGCACAACGCCAGATACATGGAGCTGTTCAGTAAACGTGAGCTATTCTCATTATTCCCAGCCTCCCCCATTCACTGAACAAATATTTGAGTACTACCGTAGGCTAGGCCATGTGCTAAGTGCCAGGCTTACAGAGAGAACCAAACACAATCATGCCCTCCTGGAGCTTTTCCATGGATGGATGGAGCAGGGCAGTGCCCACAATCCTACTAGACCAGCCCAGTGAGAGTGGGATCTTCCCACTCTTCCCCAAGCTCTACCCACCACTGCTTTGCTCAGACACTGTTTCCCCTTTCAATGTGCACTTCTCCCTGCCAAACCCTGCCCATCTTTTAAGATTCAGGCCTCCCAGGTCACTCCTTCTGGGAAACCTCTGTCTGTCTCCTCCCACAGAAAGGAAACCTGCAGTCAAGCATTGTTTACAACAGGTCAGTTACAACGTAGAATACTAGGTCCTTGTATACAAACCATCCACTCTGTTATAATCCTGTCTAGAGGCAGAAAATCCTTTTTCTCTCCTCCAACTGGCACTTCTCAAAAAAAAAACAAAAAAAAAAAGGGAAATGAGCAAAGAAATCTCTAATTTAATTATCTATAGTCATCTGTGATCAAGTCAGGGAACCTAAAGAGAAATGTGGACAGTAAAAAGGTATTAGGAAAGAAGAGAAATATTTTCCGAGGCCCACAACACCCAGAGTTCAAGGATTATGACTAAGAGTTACAATGCCTCCTTCTTCCCATGACTACCTTTGTTTTCTTAGATGGGGTTGGTAAACTGGAAAAGTTTCCATGAACTGATGTACT
This sequence comes from Nyctereutes procyonoides, assembly GCF_905146905.1. Classification (NCBI taxonomy): domain Eukaryota; kingdom Metazoa; phylum Chordata; class Mammalia; order Carnivora; family Canidae; genus Nyctereutes; species Nyctereutes procyonoides. Next base: position 10,153,336 of record NW_026575030.1, read on the forward strand.
TCTAAGACCTGTCTGCTTTCACACCAGGGTAACAAAAAAAAAAAAAAAAGAGAGAGAGAGGAAGACTAAGGCCTTCCTTTTCTTTGTAGTAAATGCTCGCTGAAAGCCGAGAGGGAGAAAGGCCCAGTACAGAACAGAAGGATTTATACACCTGTCCAGTGGACTTCAGACTGATGTGGAACATGCTCTCAGGCTCATGGCCAACTGGCAACAGGAGAGAGATGGCTCATAAAGCACAGCCTGAATCTGTTCAAGTACAGTCTCTGCCCAACAGGCTCAGAAAGTCCCAGCTTCCCTCCCTCATGGGACCCTGAGGGCAACTGTGACCAATGCAACAGAGCGGGGTTGTCCTGGCCTTCAGAGCCTCTGGGCCCTCATGCTGGGACAGTGCAATCAAATACCAAATGACCCATAGAAAACTCCAAGTGCCTTTGACTTCAGATAAGGAACATGCTGTGTTCTAGACAGGTGGGATAACACAAGAAAGAAACATTTGTTTAATAATCAAAACACACAGTTAGGGAAGGCTCCCCAGCACTAAGCAAGTTAATAGGCCCACAGCAGAATGAAAGGATGAGTCTACCTGGAGAGAGGATATTCTAGTTAGCTGAAGCTGATTGCAATTTTCTGAACTTCCCATGTAGTTCATGGGAAGCTCACAAAATGTACTAGACATGTATATTACAGAGAATATTCTGGGATTTAGATGTCTTTCATGATGTCTCAGGTTCATCATTAAAATGCAGTCGTTGTGACAAAGCCCAAGAATTTCTTCCCAGGATCCTACAAGGCCCAGCAACAAATCAGAGGAAGCCTTCTGAAACTGTCAGGTCCCTGGCTGTCTCCTCCTACCTCCATTTGCTGCTGAGACACTGGAGGCAAAACCTTCTCTGCAAGTTTGCTTGAGGAGGTGGCAGATTTTGGAAGCGCAGAGCTGATAAAGCAATCTCTAGCAGTCCTGAGATGGTGTCACGTATCCTTTAAGTCAGAGGACTGGTCTCTGGGCCTTCCAGAGATACAACTGTCCAACCTCTCATTATGTTCATTTACTCAATAAATAATTGAGTGGCCACCACATCCCAATTACTGTTTTAGGAAATGGAGATTCTATAGTTAAACAAAACAGGTAAGGGCTCTGCCATCAGGAAACACACAGTGCAGGGGGTGGGGGAATTTTAGCTAGGGTTAAAGTAATGGCTGAGGATGGAAACTACTTAGGGAAGTCTAGTGAAGGCTGAATGACAAGATGTAGGTCACAACACAAAGATCTGGGGAAGGCGGACCTGCCATCAGAAAGGCCTTAAAAAGCATGCTCTAAAGACAGAGAGGCCAGGGTGGCTGGAGCAGCAAAATATAAGGCAGCAGGACGGGGGTAAGAAGGCTAAGAGACCAAGAGGGCCAGGCCATGGGCACAGGATCATTTACACTATGAGGTCAAGTTTCAGTTTTATTCTAAGTATAATGGGAAGGCACAGGAGACAGGCTGAGAAATCTGAATTACGATTTTAAAAGATTACTCACAATGTTGTATACACTGGAGGCTCACTACAGCCAATCTTGGTTTTTTTTTTGTTGTGTTTTTTTTGTTTGTTTGTTTGTTTGTTTGTTTTTGCCAATCTTGTTTTGAAATCTGAAACTGTGTTGACATGACAATACTGTATAGTACTTAAGAATGCAGATTCCGGATCCAAACTGTGACACTTACTGTGTAACTTTGGGCAAATTATTCCTTCTGTATGCCCCAGTTTCCTTATATGTAAAATGGAGACACACATGAATAGCTCATAATTATTGTTTTTCAGTTTTAGGGGCAAAGGCAAAACAAAACAAAACATGAAAGGTATCAAGTGTGTAAAGTCACTAATAATGGAAGCACTGATGCCCAAGCCACCTCTAGCCTATGTGTCTATATGTTCTCTCTGAAAGAGGAAATAGATGGCATAGTCTTGTTCACCAAGTGAAAAGTGTCCCTCTTTTTCATTTCTGGAAGCTGCTACTATGATGGGGGAAGGAGTATGCGCAAAATATAAACTAGAGTTTAACATACCATGCTAGGACATTGTTTCTTAAAGATAAAGACAATCTTCCCTTGGCTAGGAAAGGTTTTCCTTCTCTGCGTGAAAAATAGCTCTGTTGCTAGTTATTCATGTTGAGCATTTGAGCAACATGATAGAGTCCCACATGCCTGACTGTTCATTTTCTAACAGCTGCAGACAGAATCTAATGAACTCTTAATGATCCAAGAGGCTTCCAGCCTGCCAGGCATCCTCTGTCACAAAGCATACATAGTTTTGAGTATAATCACAAAGCCCAGCTTCCCCCTTCCACGGAGGGGTGGGGTGAGTATTTCACTGTCTTTTATAACGTCAAAACTATACTTCATATTTCTAGATTTCCTTCACTGGAATCTTACGTGATATGACACTCATGATTTTTCTATTTGGAATTTTCTGGGAAACAAATCACAATTTAAAATCAAGTCCTAAAAAAAATAAAATAAAATAAAATCAAGTCCTTAAATTACTACAAAGATTAGGATGGATGCCAAGGCATTCATTCAACTAACTCATTTTCCGAATTTATTGGATAGGAAGGAAACAAGGAATATTCCTGGCTGATTCCCAGGTGTCTGTTCCCACTGCCTACACCCCTTCCCCCCCCCCCCACTTTATCCTCCTAAGAGACAAAAGTCACCCATGGGATTTGGGAGGCCCATCAGAATCCTCCTGCCTTATAGGAAGCATTTCTACAAATTCATCCCAAAGCTAGCCCCTCTCATTAAACTATACTATATTAGGACACAACCATAAGACAGGAAGTTGTCACAGTGGTATGTATTAAAAGACAAGGCAGATTAAACAGAAAATACAAACAAAAAAGAAAAAGCCATCTCAAATATAGGAACTACATATTACACAGCTGAATATTATTAAATAAGCCATTATTATCTGCTGGGTCCTACTGTGCAAACAAGGCAATCGGAGACACCCCTTGACAGATAAAAATGTGGCCCTCACATGCTAAAATATTGATAATATGGTTGAAACAAGTAGGCGAATGGACACAATATGTGGCAAAACATTGGTAAAAGTGATGTGTGGTCTAAGTGCTATGGAAGTACCAGCATTCATAGAAATATTCTCAACTGGGGAAAAAATCAGCATACACTTTATAGAGGTCACAGCATTTAATCCAAGCCTTCAACCGTGTAAAGGAGCTCGACAAGGACAAGAACAGGCAATCCACATAAAGCAAACAGAATGGAGGCAGGGGGGATAGCGTGGCCACGGTATGGAGGCGAACAGGGTGGAAGAAAAGCAAAGAACGGTATGTCAAGGACAAAAATATTACAAGGCTTTGAACATCATGCTTTCTTCTGCAGGCAGCAGAGAACTCCAGGCTTCTGAACAAGTAGGGACACAACAGCTGTGTGTTTTAGAAAGCGTGCTTGGCCCAGACAGGGAGACCAGTCGGAAAGCTCCTTCAACAGGCTAGGGAAGGGAAAAGTGTGTCTGATTCCTGTGTTAGAGAGAGACTACAACAAAAAGAAAGTAAAAGGTTAGGAAGATACTTGGGTAAAATAATCCCTGACATTTTCTTTATGCTTTTCTGCTATTTTCAAGCAAACACATATTCTTAAGTAGTGGGAAATACAGAAGAATTACTTCAGAAGGAACACTGCTATAATGTATTGACAACTGGATTGTGTGTTGAGGGAGGGGACATTAGAGACATAAGGTGTTAAGAATTAGTCCGAGACCAGGGCGTCTGGGAGGCTCAGTGGGTTAAGCATCTGCCTTTGGTTCAGGTCATGATCCCAGCATCCTGGACCAAGCCCTGAGTCAGGCTCCCTGCTTAGCAGGGAGGTCTGCTTCTCCCTCTGCCTCTCCCTTGGCCCCTCTCTGCCAAAAGCCACCCCCACCTCGTAGGCATGAGCATGAGTACTCTCTCTCTCTCTCTCTCTCAAAAATCATTTAAAAAGGGGGGGAGGGAGCGCCTGGGTGGCTCAGTCAGTTAAGCGTCAGCCTTTGGCTCAGGTCACGATCCCGGAGTCCTGGGATCGAGCCCCACATTGGGCTCCCTCCTCTGTGGGGAGTCTGCTTCTCCCTCTGCCCCTCTCCCTGCTTGTTCTTTGTTTATATCAAATGAATAAATAGAATCTTAAAAAAAAAAAAAAAAAAGAATCAGACCTCCACTGATGATGTCTAGTTATGCCTCCAACCCAAACAGAAACAGAGGAGGAAAGAAAGCAATGCTGTAAGGTCTGTCCACCATCTTCTTCTAATTAATTAAAACAGGAAAAGGGAATGCTAAAAATACTAAATCTAGTTCAGGTTCCACTAACCCAGGGCTAGACTAAAGTACTCTGTGGTACTCAAGAAAACATTGTTTTCCAACCAAAGCACCAACATACAAGGGCAGTGTAAACAAAGTGAAAATGGGATATTGGTTATCAGTTTCAAATATGTGTTAAGTCTTTTTTAAAGTGTGCTTGATATGCAAGAATGTATATGCATTAGTTGTCTACTCTTTAAAGCATCTGTTATATAATATTGTACTATTTGGCCCAAAATTTTCATGGTCTATATTACCACATTCACTAGAATTAAAAGGAAAGATATATTTCTTCTTAATCTATAAATTAATTCTCTCATGTTAAGGGCAATTTTTATTCCTACTACCCTATCATCACAAATCTGAAATGCTGAATTAAGAAATTTTCAGTTTCTGGGGCACCTGAGTGGCTCAGTCAGTTAAGCGTCTGCCTTGGGCTCAGATCATGATCCTGGGGTCCTGGGATCAAACCCCGTGTCAGACTCCCTGTCAGTGAGGAGCCTGCTTCTCTTTCTCTCTCTCCTACCCCCCACCTTCTCCACCTAGTACATGCTATCTCACTCACTCTCAAATAAATAAATAAAACATTTTTTTAAACAAAGAAATTTTTCAGTTTGTAAGCAAAAGATACACATAAATGAGTACAAATAAAACTAGACAAATCTAAGTCAGTTGTTGGGTTGTATCAATGTCAACATCCTGGTTATACTACACTACAGTCTAGCAAAATATAACAAATTTTTGGAAACTAGACATTTGCACACGAGATCTCTGTATTATTTCTTACATGAGTCTGTAATTACCTCAATTTTTAAAACAGGAATCCTTTTAAGGAGAAAAACCAACAGGTATCTCTGTCCTGTGAAATCCTATTTATTTCGGCCACACAATAGACTAACAACAAAATAAACAAGTTTTAGAGCTAAATGCTTACAGGTAAAAGCACAGAAACATGTCAAACTCTAAATCTCAGTGATTACAAAGTAAAAGGAAGAAACGAAGAGGAAAATAGCGAATAACAATCCCTCTGTCCATAGCTTCACAGAGAGTAGGTATCATTCCATACTGTCCCATTCCTGCTCTCCATTTTACAAACAGGTAAGCCAAGGCTCAGAGATAAAGCCATCTGTTCCCATCTACACACCAGGGGAGAGCTGAGCAAAGTCATGTGTTCACAACTCAGCATAAAATTGTCAAAAGGAAAAGTCTTATTTCCCACTTCAAGAGGAGAGGGGAAAGGGGGGGAGGAAAGAGAAAGTGAAATGTTCAAATACACCCAAACTGCTATTATTGATGCTGTATCTCAGCAGTATTAAGATGAGCAAGCCAAGGTTCATGACCTACTGAGCAACTTCATGTTCTGAGCTACGGAGCAGAAGACACAATTAAAACCCTGCCCAAACCAGAAGGTGCAAATTCCCACCTCCAACAGAAAAGTGACCCATGCTACCTGAGAGCATAACACAAGCCAAGGCAAACACCTGAGGCCCTAACGGGCAGGTCTCTATAATGGCAAGGTATTATACAATCTAGCTTTTACTTCCCTTATTCTCATTTGACTAACAAAAAAATCACATGGAATACTATGGACAGGTAAAGTTAGGATTTTTTTTCACTCATTAGACAAATTTTAATGAACAAAAAGTATGTGCTGAGGTGTTACAGGTAAAATTACAAAAAAAAAAAAAATGAAGACACCTTTTGAGACAGACATTAATCACATCATCACAATTAAAACTAAGCCTGGTAAATGCTAGGAGGGAAAGCTCTGAAGGCATTTAAAACTAGGTTCTAGACTGCAGGTCAAGAAGTAAGATTCAGTAAGAGACCAAAACCTGAGGAACATAATATAAGTAACCAGAACTTCAGCTCTGAAATGGAAAAGAGAGAAAGAACGAGAACTGTCAAACATAATTAGCTCTAAAACACAAATAAAACTTTGACTATCCCATGCAAGAGCAAAAGAGGGGTAACAAGAAAAAGAACAGTGCAACTGTGCTAAGCCACATACTACACCCACTTTTCTTAACCAAAATGCATGACCCAAGGTTTTAGTTTGCCTCATCTATTGAAAATCTATCTACCAAACCTATAGTCTAGGCATGGTCAAATCCCCACCACTACTTTTATTTGTATTGCTCAAGGGTACAGGGAAGAAGGCCATAGGAAGACTGGACTCCAAAGTGCATCAAAAAGTCAACTCAAAGGAAGTCATTAACAATTCTTGGAAAACCACTGGGGAAACTCAAACAGTTGTTAAGACAGAGAAAAAGAGTCCTTCCTAGAGGCCCAGAGAGCACTTCTCAACTGAGGGTTTTTTTTTGTTGTTGTTGTTGTTTTATGGTGGGGAGAGGGGGGCAGAATGCAAAACCTCCAGCAGGGACAGAGTTATTTGAACCCCAAAGAAAATAAAGTTCCTGCCCTTCAGCAGCTCATAATCTAGTGGGGAGCCCACATGCACACAGGTAACTTCAATATAGCATGAAACCAGATAAAATGCTTCCTGTTTTCAAGGCTGACAAGATGTCCTAAGTTCATCTTGGACAATTCCTGCCTAGACATGGAATTAGCCATTTTCTTTAAGGTCCCCCAATTCCTTTTACTAGAAAACCTTCCCTTCAGAATTGGCCCTGTGCCCTCTGAATATAACCTGAAAGGGATCCTACCTGCCAAGTAGGGGATGTCAAGAAGATGCACAAATATAAAACAAACAAGTATGTTTAAATTCACTAGTTATGTTAATACTAAATAGAAACTCTTTGGTCACCTTTGGAGGCTGGTAGGCACCAACTCATGCTCTGAAAACTGATGAGTCAAAGTTCTTTAAAGAACAATTACAGCTAATAAGTAATAGAATTAAAGGAAATGAAAGTATTAGAAAACTGTCCCATTGCTATCTAACAAAATAACCTAGGTAGTAATCATCAATTGGTACTAAAACCTTTAAGTGAAACATCTCATAACAGAAGGATCAATGAGGACACCTGAACGCACTGCCATCAATCTGAGCATCACCAGAAAGTGGAACAAACAGATGATTTACTAGTATGATGCAGATAGATGAACATACCATGGGAGAAGGATTAGTTACAAAAAGAAAAACTGAAGCTAACAGAGCCTCTAGGATCAGACTGAACTACCAGCTTTCCAGAAACACAATAACATGCTAGATAACACAATGACATAAGAAATGCAATCATTTAAATCCAGAAAAGGGGAGATTTCTAGGGGACAAATAATACAGTTCCATCAACAAATAAACTATATGAAAAAAAAACAGTTGGTTAGGCAGAAACTCTTTATCAATCTTAACAGAAACTTAAATGTAACACATTTGGATACAGCTTTAAACAAATCATATGTAAAAAGTATTTTTGAAATAACTGAGGATAACTAAACATAGAGTAGTTATTAGATGATATTAAGGAATTTGGGGTAATTTTGTTGGGGGAGATAATAGCATTGTGGATGTTTTTTTTCTAAGTCTTTATTCTAGATACATACTGAAATTTTTACAGGTAAAATTATATGACATGTGGGGCATGCTTTAAAATACTCTAGGGGTAAAAAAGTGGATGGAGAACAGATGAATAATGGTAGAATGGTAATATGTTGTTCAAATTGGATGATGGGTACAAGGGGACTCGCTGTTTTATTCTCTTTACTTTTATGTGTATTTGAAAAAATTCCATGTAAAAGGTTAGAAACTTAAAGACAACCCTTGTGTATGGATAATCATCACAATATTGCTTAAATGGTGAAAATTTGCAAACAATCACTATATTGTAGACCTGAAACCAATATTACACCTAGTATGTTAACTAACTAGAACATTTTTTAAAGATATTATTTATTTATCTGATAGAGAATACAGGCACGTGGGCGGCGGGGTGGGGGGCAGCAACAGAGGGAGAAGTAGACTTCCTATTGAGCAGGAAGCCTGACTCTGGGCTCAGGACTTGATCTCAAGACCCAGGATGACGACTGGAGCCAAAGGCTTCAACTGAGCCACCTTAGGCACCCCACTAACTAGAATTTAAATAAAAACTTAAAAATTTTTTTTGCAAACAGCCTAAATCTCAATTAGGAACAAATTAGGTAAATCACAACACACACAAAAAGGAGTAGCATAAGGCCACATTTTAATGACAAAAAAATACTCTACTGAAAGAGGATTCCAACTACCCTCATTTTGACCTCAAATTTTCTAATGTAATTCTTTCCAGCTTATATCTGAACTCAGGCAAAAACCCTGAGGGCAAAGCACTCCCTGATGTGAACCGAAACTATGCCCTCAAGCCACAGGGACTGCCTTAAGCCAGCAAGACCCCCATGGCTGACCCCAAGACCATGAGTGAGACCTGACCTGTAATGCCCACCTGCATGTGCTCACAGACCTTTTCCCAGTTTCCTTAAATAATCCTGCAAGTACTTTAAGCACTTTGGAAACAGTCTTTGAGACACTAGTCCGCTGTCTACCTGGTGCTGGCCTCTGCAATCAATCCCTTTCTTGTTTCACCAACACTCATTCCTCTGCCTTTAGATTTTGTCATCAGTGAGTGACCAAACCTGGTCTGTTTGGGACCTCCCAGACACAGGTGCTCTTCCACCCCTGCGTCCAGACTACACTCCTAATTTTTTACTTCAAGCAAAACAAAGTAACAACCAACCAAGAGGCAGGCTGTAAAGCAGCATGTATACTATTAACTATAATGTGACCTATGCACAGGGAACTGCCTGGAAGGATGCTCACCAAGGTGTGGGCATCTCTAGGTGGTAATACATCAGGCAAGTTATTTTTCTCACTGTTCTTTGGGAGCTTCTTATGAAGGCATTCACTCATATAATTTTAATTTCTCAGGGGGGAGGGAGTGATGAATGTTTGCTTTTAGTTCCCCAGATTTAAAATGGGGTTGAAAATATGGTTCTTATGGTAATCAAATGGCATAAAATATTTAAAGTAATTATCAAAAGACCCAGCTATAATCAGACATTCAAAATACGTTAGAGCTCTTTTTTCTATTTTTTTTTTTCATTTAAAAATCATAAGATGGGGTGCCTGGGTGGTTCAGTCAGTTAAGCATCTGACTCTCTTGGTTTTAGCTCAGGTCATGATCTCGGGGTCATGGGATTGAGCCCTTGGTCGAGTTCTATGCTCAGTGGAGAGTCTGCTTGGGATTCTCTCTCTCTCTCTCTCTCTCTCTCTCTCTCCCCTCTCCCCTCAGCCCTGCTCAAGTTCCTGCACACATGCGTGAGCTTGCTCTCTAAAATAATTAATTAAAAAGCCTTTTAAAATATCTTAAGAAAGCAACTGCTCTTTTTTTTTTTTAAGATTTATTTATTTGACAAAGAGACAGATAGCCACAGAGAGCACAAGGCAGGGAAGAGAGAGAGAAGCAATATCAGCACAGCAGTCCCCACTGAGCAGGGAGCCCAATGCAGGGCTCGATCCCAGGACCCCAAGACCATGACCTGAGTCAAAGGCAGACACCTAAGCAACTAAGCCACCCAGACACCCCAAAGCAACTGTTTCTTAAAACAAAGAAACAAAAATCCCTCACTCTTGTGAGCTTTTATAAAACCCATGTACTTCCCTTCTCTGTCTCTGTGTAGCTATTTGTTGACACCTAACACATTGGTTTCATTTTGAAGTTTAAAACAATTCAGTCTACCTACTATATCCCAACAATGTTCCTTTTCAAACAGATCTTTTTTAAGTAAACTATTATCCATGTCCTTAGATTGTCTTTTCATAATAACATTTTAGACGTGACTGATCTTTTTAATCATAGAGGTTTTTTTTTTACTCTCATGACAAATGCCTGTGAAAATTCAACATTCTTCCAGGATTTGGCATCTCTGTAATTAGCTATTAAGAGGACTGAAGAGGTTGGTGGAATGTGTATGGGACCTCTTCACATATGGAATCCATTCTCCTCTTCTCCTTTTTAAAAAATTAAGATACCATACACACACCATGGAAATCATCCTTGTTAACTGAAGTGTCCAATTCAGTATTTTCCAGTACATGCAAGACTGTGAGTCTGTCACTGCTACCTAATTCCAGAACATCTTCATCACCCCACAAAGAATGCCACTGCCCATTAGCAGTCACTCCCCTAGCCCCTCCTCCTCTCTCCTCAGTCCCTGACAGCCACTAATGCAATTATAATTCTTACTAAGGCTGTTTTGTTAAGTCAAAGGGATAGGAAAATGCAATACATTCCTTCATAAATCAAAAGATCTCTATTCTACGAGGTTTGCAATTTATTAAGAACATGCTTCAACTCCACATGCACCATCATTATGCATCAGGGAAGATAAATAAGCATTTTCCTCTTGAATTAATCCTCTTTCTATTATAAAGCAGAAATCAAATCAAACAGCCAGATTTGGCTTACTCTGACTGCACTGCTAATCAAGTCTGAACATTTGGCCGCGCCATATTTCACAATCTCCTATCTCAAAATTGAGGCAAAAACAAAAAAAAACAAAAAAAAAATCTAGCAATTACCACAAAAAGATAAACTAAATGTAAAAAAAAAAAAAAATAAGCAGTAAGTCATTAAGATAAGCTAAATTTATACCAATGTTTGCTCACTTAGCTGGCAAAACTTCTCAAAACAGTTCATGTATTAAATGCTGCAACAGATTTTCTACAGATTTTTATACCTTTTTAGAGCATCTATAAGCACATTTATGGAGAAAAGTAGGGCTGGAGCAGTTGAATATGCCTAGTGGATTCTTGATCCTAACTGCAGTATTGCTTGGGTATCATGTTTTGTTTTGTTTGTTTTGTTTTTGGTAGGCTCAATCCCCAGTGTGGAACCCAACACAGGGCTTGAACTCACGACCCTGAGATCAAGACCAGCTGAGATCAAGAGCCAGTCACCCAACATACTGAGCCACCCAGGCTCCTCTGGTATCATGTATTTTAAATACGAAAAGTTACTTTTGATGCTACCTTAATTCTAAGAGAAAAATGAAGGAAAGTTACAAAGGCATTGCTTTTTGCAACAAATCCAACTTCTGTTTATTTCTTCATGTGACAATATAAGTAATCTCATTCTTGTAATATTCTGACAAGTACCTTTTCAAAAGCAGCCCTGGAAGAAAAGTTTTAAATTTCGGTTTAGAAAAATAGAATGTGCCTACCATGAGAAATTTAGAAAATAGAAGAACATAGAAAGAAATCCTATCATCTATAATTTCATCACATAAATGAATAATACCATTAACATTTTCGTAGCTCTCTCCAGATCATTTTTTCTATACATTTGTACATAGCTGAGATCTTGAGTATATATCAATTCTGCACTTGCCTTTTTCACTTTACATTTTTCCACCAGCAGTTCCCTTTGTCACTGAAAACCCTTTATACTTGATGCAAAGTACACCATCTCCGGGGTAAATGTGCAGAAATATTTACACATGTGTATCTTATATTCTCCTAATGCTGGGTGTTTGAGATTTTCCCAGTTTGAAAGCCTCTATTTCTAATTTCAAGTGATGTTTTTTTAACCAACAGGCACACATTTCTTTCATGGACACACATCACATGCACAGAGTCCACACATTATGGCTCCAAAGGACTTGGTTATTTTCAAGCAATTATGATGCAGAGTCACTGCCAAAAGCCACATTCCTGTCTGAGAAAAAAAAATATCATCCATATCATTAGGACTCTGGAACGAACAAACAATGGGGCATAAACTCTCTAAACCATTTAGAAATGAAAGGCCATGCCCTCAATCAGTTAAAAAGCATTCTCTCCTACTCTAAACTTGCAATCAGACCCATCCCCTGACCTCTGATACCAAGAATGTGAGAAAGGAAGATTTGGTTTGTTTGCCTGTGTTGTCACTTTGGCAATGGCTATCGTACATAGCTGACCTTGAATTTCTGCTTTAGACTCTTTTCTCAGGCTGACCAGCATCTCATAAAGGTGACTTCAGAGCAAAGGATCCACTTCAGAGGAAGGCTGCTACAGCTCCAGTACAGTCAGCCAAGCCTTCAGGACAGCAGGCGCGATGTAAAGCAGAATCAAAGACTTACAGGGCCCATTTGCAATTACTTATGCAGCCAATAAATACAAGTAGAAACCTCAATTCTTTGTCTGAGTCCAAGAATGTATTACTTTTTAAAATTAATATAAAACAAGCTTAGTCGAAAACTTTCAGAGAGTCCAAATCAAATATTAAAACAAAACCAGCCAAAAAGGAATATGAATTTGATCCTGAATATCTCTCATTTAAAAAATAAGATTGCTTATTGACTTTACCTTATCTGCTGCTCCACTATATCATCCAGCTATTTCCTTCTACTCTCCGGTACTATTAAATAGTGCCCAGAATCATTTCTCTCCCTTCCCTAAAAGCCCTTTCGTTCTTAGTAAGAAATATATGTTTTCTTCCTTGATTCTAAGGTAATCGACCCTGTTCTGGCTATTAGCATTGATTGCTAGTCCACCTAAAATCTTTATTTTGTGTTCTTTTTATCCACCTGTGGATACCACACCAGTTCCCATGCACTATGATAAAAGATGCTGTTCTTCCAAGCATCTGCTAAATGTTTTAATTCCTTCCACTGAAATTTTAAACTCACTACCCACTACTATTAGTTCAGCAGGAAATCCAAGTCTTGTTTTATTTTTCCTACCATATTTGCTAAAGAATGTGATCACAGAGCAAAGTTAAACCCATCAGCCATAGGCTGATGAGTGAGCCTAAAAGCCTTGAGGTGTTCTACAGATTTCCATTCAAACTCCAGTCAAAAGCGGACTATGTGTGTGCTTAAAGGATATTGCTTCACCTTGAGGAGTCTCAGAGCTAACTAACTTCTGGAAAGTGGGGTAAGATTTAATGCAGATAAAAACCTACTATTACTTCTAACACACAGCAGGAGATCAAATATCTGGCGACAATCTTTATGACATTCAACAGTTCCTTTTTCATAATCTCTACCAGCATTTATTCCTTTTGTCAAAACACGCAAAGCAAACAACTTGGAATTCACTTTTGACTTCACTAAAGCAAAATCACCTTCCTTTTTCCCTCACTGCCCACCAAGCGTCCTGGCTGGTATCATCTCATCCAAACCCTTTCCTATTCTGGCTGTTATATATACTCTTTTGTTCTTCACTATGATCAGTTTGATCAGTTTCATGCTCATTTGAGTGCAATTTCTTCCAACACTGGCAACTCTTTAAGGGGTTCCAAGGCTCACTGACTGACACAGGGCTAATCAAACTGCATGCACAATGACTTGAAACTTCTCCCTCACCACAGCCTGGGAGAGAACCAACCACCTGAACACACACTCTAACCTGTGGTTGTTCTCGGAGGGAGGTGGATAAATGCCCCCAAGGTGAATTTGATATGCCCCACTAGAGATGACTGCTTGTTTCCAAAATAGTTTTTAAAAACAAAGAAAGAAAAGGTAGGGTTTATACCCCCACAGTCCATTTTAGTACACATTTGAACGCAAGGAGAGACCTGGGCCAGTAATGTTTCACCCACTACCCTGAAAAGACATGCAGCCAATGCTCCCTCAGCTATGATCTTCTGGAATGAAGATGCACTGCAACCCGAATGATTCCTTTGTGGCCTCTCCTTCTGCCACAGTCTGGTTGTTCTGGTACAAGTTAAACCAGTAACGGGTAACCGAAGGCAGGCAGTAACAGCACTGGATCAACCACAAAGAAATGAAGAAAGAATATCACATTGGATGCTATAAAATAATCATAAAGCTAACAAGTCTACAGCATTAAGTGTCAAGCACTGTCTGTGCATAAATTCCTTCACCCTCACGGGAACCTTATGAGATCAACATTGTCCCCATTTTACAGTTGAAAAACTGAGACCTAGGAAGGTTAAGTAACTTACAGCATCATACCGCTAGTGGAGGAGTCCTAACCCAAGCAGTCTGTCCCCAGATTCTAGGCTCTTAACTTTTCCATATAAATTGTCTATTATTTTACAGAGCTGGAGTCACTTCCCTTAAGAAAAGACAGCAATGAAGAGTGTCCATAGGAATTGATGAGTGGAAGCTCCAACATTATCAAAGGCTTCTGAACTCTGCAGCTTGGGAGCATTTGCCATCAAGTTACAAAAAAACAATGCCTGAAATAGCGAGAGGTGGGCTATGATTTGATATGTAGGTAGGATATGAGAGCAAGTGCCAAAGTAAGATTCTAGAACACAGCTCCACAGAGACTAAGCACATTAGCTCTCTTTTGTCAGTGTTCCCATTTCCAGAAGGGCATCCCCTGCCCTAACAGTCTACCTAGTTTTGGAGATGGCAAAAGAAACAGATCAATTTTCTTTTTTTTTTTTTTTCCAGATCAATTTTCCCTAAAGAAAGGGATCAAGATCTCATTCTATAAAAATAAATCCTTCCACCAAGGCACTGGAGGTTTCTCTTCAGAGCAGAGAAAAACATGAGTTCAAGATGACTTCCTGTTCTGCCCCCTTCAACCTGACCACTCCTCCTTTATCAAGGATAACACTCTTGGGCAGACAGTAAACAGATGCATATCTAATATGAATAAAGCTGACTTGCATAAAGAATTACACTACAGTATTTTTAAATTATTTTTTTTTAATTTTTATTTATTTATGATAGTCACAGAGAGAGAAAGAGAGAGAGGCAGAGACATAGGCAGAGGGAGAAGCAGGCTCCATGCACCAGGAGCCCGATGTGGGATTCGATCCCGGGTCTCCAGGATCGCGCCCTGGGCCAAAGGCAGGCGCCAAACCGCTGCGCCACCCAGGGATCCCTACACTACAGTATTTTTAAAAAAGAAAAAAGTTTAATGCCTGTTATATATATTTAAAAAAATCTCCAACAATGAAAAACTTTAGTAAGTACATATTCCCTTATAATGCTTTCCCCTTCCCCTTGAAAATACTCTAATAATAGTTTGGCACATGTCATACCAGATTTTTCCTTAGAATTCTAGCACCAGGGATCCCTGGGTGGCACAGCGGTTTGGCGCCTGCCTTTGGCCCAGGGCGCGATCCTGGAGACCCGGGATCGAATCCCACGTCGGGCTCCCGGTGCATGGAGCCTGCTTCTCCCTCTGCCTGTGTCTCTGCCTCTCTCTCTCTCTCTCTCTGTGTGTGACTATCATAAATAAATAAAAATTAAAAAAAAAAAAAAAGAATACTAGCACCAAAATGGCCAGTGTTTTTATGGCATAATTCCATCCATTCTGTATTTTAAAAACATGAAATCTGAATTATTTCCATATTAAAGTACGTATAGAGTTGAATTATTTCCGTATTAAAGTACGTATAGAGTTAAAGCATAAATGTTAAAGCAGTGTATAATTCTCTGTGCACACCAATATATAAATGATGCGCATATATAAGGTTTTCTTGAACGAAGCAGGCTTAATAAGCATTAGGGGGGAAGCCCACTTTTGTCAGCCATCCTGTGTGTGTGCGCACGTTTCCATTGCGCACATATCCACCTGTGCTTTGGGGCCCTGTGCACCTAAATCCTCCTCATTCATTTTACATGAAGAGCTGCAGAGGGAAGCAACAGAGTGGCAAACACAGTCAGCCATGGATGGTCCCTTGGGGCTGGGCTGGTAGCATACAGCACAGTTAGTCCCCAAGCAATACCTACCATGAAGAGCACTGGCTTTCGCCCACCTGCTCTGAACAGACTTCTCCCCAAAGTGGCATCACTAAACAAGAAGGCTAATTCTGGCTAAAATAAGCTATCCTATGGGAGAAAAGATCTGGCCCTAAGAGCACAGATCTGGACCTAAAAGAAAAGAGGGGAGCACAAGCTCTAGCCCCCGAGAACAGGAAAGGGGTCCAGATTCAGGCAAGGGTTGGATATTAGGCCTGGAGCTTTCCCATCCTGTTTTCTAAGCCACTTACCAGATCCTCCTCTTAATATCTTCAGCGTCTTTCCTTTCCTCCTAAATTTAAAATGACTTAGAAGCTCTGACAAAGTAAACACCCCAAACTGATTCTCAGGAAAATATAAGTGATGAACAGACATGAGGCTCAACTTCACTCACTCTAGGTCCCATTTCCTTAGTCATTACAAGGTACCCCAACGAGGGTCTTAACCAGGATAGGCAGGTGGGAAGTGCACATGTGAAATGTTAGAGCAGCATATAATTATGTACATTACACATACATGATACAGGCTGCAGATTTTAAAAACCTAGAAAAAATGGCATTATACCTATAACAACACTGGAATTTCAGTGCTGTGATTCCAAAAACCATAACAACAATCACTCACAAAGGGTAAGTGCTCAATTTAAAGGGGATGGGACAGATAGAAAAGCTCTTACTTGAAGACACAGGTGAAAGCCCGAATAACACAGGGTCATGAGAGAGGGAAGCAGCAAAGGGAGATACATACACAGAGAGAACGATGCCAAGTGCTGCAGAGCACTGCACATTCAGGCTGCTCCTGCCTGACCACAGGAAGCAGAAGGCTCAATGGCATGCATAAATCCACACAAATGGTAAAAAGAGTTGTGATACAAACTGGGGCCTCTGAGGGGCACCTGGGTGGCTCAGTTGGTTAAGCATCCAATTCTTGATCCTGGCTCAGGTTATAATCTCTGGTCCTGATCTCAGGTCATGAGAGCAAGCCCTTCATCAGGCTCCATGCTGAGTATGAAATCTGCTTAAGATTCTCTCTCTTCAACAACAACAACAAAAAAAGATTCTCTCTCCCCCTCTACCTCTGACCCTCCCCAACCCCAATCAGGGCTGGCATACTCACATTCTTTCTCAAAAACAAAATAATACAAAAACCAAGTGACATCTGACCCCAGTGTTTGAGCCTCTAGAAGAGCCCTGCAGCCTCTCCAGCAATCTAAAATACAAGCTTCTGACAAAATTCTTAATTCCCCCCAGTGGTCGCACCCAGGCCACCTGCATCAAGCCAAGCTCCATTCTTTTAAGGCAACCTGTCCTCCTTACTCCATCCCTTGACATGAAGTTTTCAGATTGGGGCCCACTCATTTTCTTACACCGCCACAACTCCCTAGCCGTGATGAGTGGGTCAAAGGTTTGGGGATTTGTCTAGGGGTCTGTGGTTGTAATCTAAGCTGGGGAAAGAGACTCGTTCTTTTGGTGGTGAAGCTGCAAGATGTGGGCTGGGCCCACAGTAGATATGATTGTGACACAAAAGAGAAGCCATCAGCCAGAGAGAAGCAAAGACTTCCCTAATCCCTGGCCAGTGATCTGCCCCAATAATGCCCTTTCCAGCTTAAGCTGGTTTGATCTCAATTCCTGTCCATTACAAAGTCCATCTGATTCCCTTCCCAAAATCAGAAAGTTTAATATCAGTCCTTTTCTTCACAGAGCTATTTAAAAAAATAATTCCTTAGAATCATATGGAATCACACACCTATCCCTCACGGAGCAACAAAAACAAAATTACTATCTACTTGGCATTACTTAGCATCTTCCAGCCTACCCCAGTTAAGATGAGCTGACATTTAGGTTACAGGAGGTATGAAAGCACTTGGGAAAAGGAAAGGAACATTCCAAATAAATGGATTAGATGGGTTTTTTTCTCTCACAACTTTCTTGGGAGATAAATCAATATTATTCTCATTCTATCTAGAAAAGAAATAAACTACTGAGAATAAAACGACAGTTAGGAAGACCCAATTTCTTTAATCCAACAAAGTGGACTTTGTCGAAGTGTCAGGACTTCCTCCTCATAACTATGGACATCTTCTTCTCTGTGCATATTTAATATGCCCCAGACCACCTTTTTTCATCAATCTTTTAAAAGGGAATTGAGATTAACAAAAAAAAAATTATTTACTTCGCATCCTCTTAAGATTTGCTATCTGAAAGGTTAAAAACAGAAGAAATACTATCCACTGCTGCTCCAGCTACACAGAGGTACCTTTTGCCCATGCAAAAGGAAGACTATCCAAAGAAATGGTAATATCCAGGGGTGGTACAGACACACTCATGCACCATTGCTGGGCAGGCCACCTGGACCACTTTGACCCAGCAATTCAGTCCAAAAGGTTTTCAGAACTTTCAACACACACACACACACACACACACACACACACACACACACCGAGGGCATGAATATACATATGTTGAAGGATGCTCAGTATCATGATGCTTATAACAAAAAACTAGAAACTGTAGATATTAGCAAGCAACCAACTATGGATAAGGAAATGATGGCTAACCATTCATAGAAGAGAATAATACATGAAATCATATTAACTCATAAGTGATCTGATTTACTTATTTGAAAAAATGATCATGACCTACATTTAATCAAAAGAAAGCTCATAAAATGGCATGTGTAGAATAAATCAAAGAAACTAGACACAAAACACACTCACACAAAAAACACATGTAGTCTGATCAGTCTTACATACATATTCCCTTTTTTTTCTACCAATATAAACAATAAAATAGTTATGGCATAAGACTAGGAGTGATTTTCAATTTTTTCATAATTTTACGTTCAAAAGTTTCATTAGTTGGTTCTTGTTTGTACAATAGGCACGTACCACTTTTACTATAAGAAAAACAATTTTTTTTAAATCGACATTTGCAAAATTACTTCAATTAAGCAGCCTCAAGAGAAGTATCTGAAAAAGGATGTTCCCAAGACACATACATAAATCACAAAGCATATAAGACTTAGGCCCCTCTGCCAAAGTAGAAGTCAAAGACAAAAATTCTCCTAAATGTTCCTCCAACTTATTTGAGTTTTTTCCTTCAAATATCTTCTCCAATTTAAAGACAAACATGAATCATGCAGGAAAAGAACTTACCTTTTTTCACAAGGTTATCCACAGTCAATAAACAATAAATTGTATCCTGAAGCCTGAAATCTTGAAGACTTCTCAAATTCATCCCAGTCCTTCGTACATTCAAACTAATAGCAAAAACCCCCAACCTGTCCTCCTCCCTAATATGGTTACTCCACTTTGCTTCTTCCCGCTCCCTCGGTAATAGTCCATGCCCCCTAGATTACACAGACTCCTAACTCCTAAAGGCAATGGTCCTTCAATGGCTTCCATTGCCCAAAGTCCTACTACCCCACCAGGCTCCTCTACATGGGATCTTGCTCAGCCTCACTAGTGTAGCTTATCTCAGAATATGACCTCCATTAGTGTCATCTGCAACGTGCTTCTTTGCAGCCCAGCTGAGCCATCTCTCTTCCCTCAAACAAGAGTCCGAAGGGATGCCTGGCTGGCACAGTCGGTACAGCATGCGACTCCTGATCTCAGGGATCAACACATATTAAAAATATACTTATTAAATATGTATATATATGTGTATATATATATACATATATATATACATTTTTTAAAGAGTCTTAGGGGCCATTCTCCCACAAAGCCTCTAAGGAAGATTAAACAGAGAGATTCCTACCAACCACCAAACATGGCAGGCACAAAGCACTTCCTCTATAACCCCATCTATAATATCTTCCCCCTGAGTCCAAAGCTCAAGCTGGTGAATTCTATCCACTGGAATAGTGCACTAGAATAATACAGTACTGTCTTCTGTTTCATCCATTTTCTATGCTCTGCTTTTTTCCCCCTCCTGCAAAGTGTCCTTTAATATCCTACTAAATCCAGGAAGACATCTTGCTATTATCTGCCTTTCTGTATTCCTTG
Organism: Nyctereutes procyonoides; assembly: GCF_905146905.1. Taxonomy (NCBI): domain Eukaryota; kingdom Metazoa; phylum Chordata; class Mammalia; order Carnivora; family Canidae; genus Nyctereutes; species Nyctereutes procyonoides. The sequence goes on from NW_026575030.1 coordinate 10,173,317, forward strand.
CACAATCATTATAAAAACTTAAGGCTGACCATCTCTCTCCATTTCTCCATCTCTCCACTGCTGCTAGCCTCAACCAAACTGCATCACATCGTGCATGTTCTGTGTTTACAAATTAAGTTACCTTAAACACTTTATGAACATAAATGTACCTAAAGAAGACTAATTTGAAACATTTTCTTCTCTCTTCATAGTAGTTCCTTTTGGGGATAACTATCAAATTAGTTGCTAATTCCTGAGACATAGGATATACATTTCAAAAATATTTGGAATCAACTAATAAAGAAGAAATGACAGAATCAGAAAATCACCCTTTGGCAGCCAACATAGTAATAATTATTTTAGGCAAAAATTACCAGTGGATGCTAAAACTGGTAGGTGAAAGTTTGGTGGAAAACTGGGTATTTACATAGTCTCAAAGTTATCTACCCACAAGACAGCTATTCATTACAAAAGTTGAAAAAAAACCAGCAACCTTCTGAAGCTACCTGGCAAAGACCTCTTTTACCAGGTAAGAGAAAGACATCATGTGTCTCCTGAGAGGATACATAGAGTACACTTGCATGATATTCCTACCTAAAATGTGCAGCCTCAGTCTAATTGTGAGAAATATTAAGCAAGTTCAAATTGAAGGGCTTTACGAAATAAATGCCCTGTGCTCTCCAAAAGTATTAAGAGAGACAAGGAAAGATTGACGATGAGCTGCCCTGGATTTAAGAAACTAGACAAATGAGAACCAAATGCAACGGGGATTCTGGATTAGACTGTAGACCAGAAAACTGTTTTTGCTCTTACTATAAAGGACGTTAGGAGGTCAAGAGGTGAAATGTGAATAAGACTCATAGATTAGACATATCTGTATTCTACAGATCCTAATACTGACTTAAATTAACTGTGCTAAGCTTACATAGCAAATGCCCTTGTTTTTAGGAAATACACACAAGTATTTATGAGCAACAGAGCACTACGTCTACAACTTACACTTCCAATAATCTACAACTAATGATAATACACAGGGAGAAGAACAAAACAAATGTGGTGAAGTGTTAACGCTGGGATCTGGGTGAAACATATATGCAAATTATTTGCACGGTTTTTTGAAACTTACCATAGGTCTGAATATTAAGTTTAAAAAGTATATTATGGGGTGCACCTGGAGGACACAGCTGGTTATCTGCCCAACTCTTGGCTTCTGCTCAGGTTGTGAACTAAGGGTCATGGGATTGAGCCCCGTGCTGGGCTCCATGCTCCACAACAAGTCCACTTAAGGCCTTTCTGCCTGCTCACATGTGCTCTCTTTCTCAAATAAATATATCTTTTTTTTTTTCTTAAAGTATATATGGTCATGAGTCTATGAGGATCAAAGTACTGTTTTATTGATCTTCAATATTTGGGGTTCTTCATTAAGGTAGAAAATGAGTTGCTTATCAGTCACTCAGGACGTAGTTATCTAGAGCAATCACTGTTAACTCTAGAGTGAATCCTGACACTCTTTTCTTTATGCTTCAATAAAGAAATTATTAATATTGCTGCAACATTATCATTATAAGTAGCACTGCACATTGATTCAGACGTGGGCTCTAAGGTCAGACTCTTCAGATGAAAACCTTGCCTCTTACAACTTTCTAGTTAAGCGACTTGAGGCAAGTCTTTTCACTTTTCTTACTCAGGCAGTTTCCCAGACTGTAGAATGACTTATCATGTAGTTCCTATGTCACAATTTAATGAGGCAACAAATGCAAAGCATAACAGCTTCCGGCAAATAATGAGTACTTAATAACTGTTAGCTCTTAGTATTAGTAAACATTACCTATGGTGACCTCATTGTCTGCTCCACCTTCTCACCCTAGCTGTTTCCTTTTCTGTTTTGACACTCAGTTTTGGATTTCTTCTATTGTAAGTACCCATATTTAGATTTTAGCTTTCTAAAACAAAGTAAAGTATTAAAAATAAAAAGAAGTGAAGCCCCCCCCCCCATAAGCGGGGATCCTCAACCAATGGATTGGTTTTACGGGTAGGGTTTTGTCATGTGGGGTTTTTTTTGGTTTTTTTTTTTTAACATTTTACTTATTTGGCAGACAGAGAGAGCACAAGCACAGGGAACTGCAGAGGGAGAGGGAGAAGCAGGCTCCCCAATGAGTAGGGAGCCCGATGTGGGGCTCGATCCCATGACCCTGGGATCATGACCTGAGCCAAAGGAAAGCACTTAACCCACTAAGCCACGCACGTCCCCCCCAGGTAGGCTTTAAAATCTCCCTTAGAATTCTAGGCCAGAGGCTGCTCTGTTCTCTGCTATCACCAGTGCAGCAGCTCAAGGATCTGTATCCTACTACAAAAGATCCAGGGCCTCTGTTCCAGGAACAGGCCAACAAGACCTACAGGAAGGGATGCCACCCCAGCCCCATGGAAAAGTTAACTTTTCTATTTTGCTACCAATAAATAGCTCCATAGTATCTTCCTTTCACTGACCACATGCTACATGCTGGCACCTTCTGTACACTGGCTCACCGAATGTGCATAATAATGCTGTGTAGTAGATATCACCAGACACCCATTTTACAGATGAGAAGAGTTACCTGCTCAAAAGTCAAAGTGGCAGAGCTAGGATGAGAATCCAGACTGTTCATACTCAAATCTGAATTATTTCCAATATACTATGATGCTCTTGCATATATGTTAACACATATTTAGGAAGAAATGTGAGTAATTACAAACATCAAGTATATCATTTTTACTTAACGATCCACAGGTATTTTATTGAAGTAACTTTTCCTGAGGTGCTTTTGCTTTTGTTTAGTACTTAAAACAGAGACAGCTATCTTCTTAAAATATAGCCAGAGAGGATTAAAAGTACACTTATTTTAATAAGCGCTGAGTAATACATAGAACTGTTGAATGACTACATTGTACACCTGAAACTAATATAAACTAATATAACACTATATACATAGTTTACACTATGTAAACTACACTGGAATTAAAATAAAATAATAAATAACGCATAAATGAATAAATGATTGCCAGAAGCGTGGTAGGGCACAGGGATGGGCAAAATGGGTGAACAGGAGTGGCGGTACAGGCTGCTAGTTAAGGAAAGAATAAATCATAGAAATAAAAGGCATTCATGGGGGTGGAATCCCTGGGTGGCTCAGCGGTTTGGCGCCTGCCTTTGGCCCAGGGCGCGATCCTGGAGTCCCGGGATCGAGTCCCACATCGGGCTCCCGGTTGGAGCCTGCTTCTCCCTCTGCTTGTGTCTCTGCCTCTCTTTCTCTCTCTCTGTGTCTATCATAAATAAATAAATAAATCTTTTTTTAAAAAAGGCATTCATGGGGAATATAGTCCACGATACTATAATACTGCTGCATGGGGACAGAAGGAAGCTACACTTGTGCTGAGCACAAGTGGTATAGAGAGGTATAGAGGTATAGAGAAGGTGAATCACCATATTGTGCACCTGAAATGAATGCAGCATTGTGTGCCGAATATACTCAAACTTAAAAAAAAAAGTTTTTTAATAAATAAATGTTTCATAAAATGTAAATGCTACAATCAATGAATCAAAAAAATATACCCAGAGAAATGCAGCTCTAGCAACCACTGGACAACATTGCAGGGGAAAAAATCTGGGAAAAATGAATAGCCTCTGGAAGCAGGCATGGCTTGATGGCAGCCCTGAGGAGACTGCCAGAAAAAGAAACAGAAGTCATCACTTCATCTGAATCCAATAATCTTTCCTGGCTCTCCTCTCAAGGACACAAGGTGGGCAATAAAAAACCTCAATGAAAGCCAAGGTTGTGGTGATAGAGGCCAGGGGAATGAGAGGAACCTCCCTTACCTGTCACACCTCCCCTCCTGCCCATAAAGGGCACCTGAGCTGGGGCAGAGGGAAACACTGCTCTGAAAAGAAGCTTACGGAAAGACTAAATCTCTTATGGCCTCCAGGAGATGGTGCTGCCCAGAGAGGGAGAACAAGAAAGGAAGAGAGGCTTCTCTGAACCCTTAGGAACTCATTCCTTTTGATTCTGCATGGCCCTAGGGTAATTCTACCTCTCCATCTCAGCCTCTTCAACTAAGCAAACACTAACATTTTTTTTTCTTCTCCATGCTACATTTTTAGACGCTCCTATGATGCAATTTAACAGTTAATGATATCCTATCCTACACTCTGCACTGTCCTCTCATCTGCCTTACCTGCCTTCCCCCACTCCCGCCCAGTTAGACTATAAAGACCATTAGGGCAGAGACAAAGAAACCCTAAATTAAGAGAGAACCTGCAAATTTCAAATAAAGAAGCAGCATGGTATGAGCCTTGAGACCAGAGTGCACCAGGATGAAGACCACACACCCAGATGTAGACAGACCTAGACTGCCCAGGCACTGGTAGTCACGGTCAGGGCAGGGACTAGGCCCGATGGTCCTGACTAGACACCCAGCCCCCAATGCAGTATCTGGCACATCGTAAGTGCTTCATTACCTTCCCTGTTGCATAAGCACCTGGGGTCAAGTCCCAGAAACCTTAGCTACTAGCACTGTCACCTTGAACAAGGTACTTGACTTACTTGAGCATCAGTCTCCTCATTTGTAGAATGAAATAAAACTACCTTGTATGGTAATCAGAAGGTAAAAATGAACATATATTTAGCATATTTCTGGTACACAGTAAGTGTCCCATAACCATGGGGTGTCATTATTATTCTACAATGCTAAATACAGGTCCACAATCACTTATCCAAAACTCTGGCAGCCAGATGTGTTCTGGAATACAAAATTTTTCAGGTGTGGGGCACCTGGGTAGCTCAGTGGTTGAGCGTCTGCCTTCAGCTCAGGGCATGATCCCAAGGTCCTGAAATCAAGTCCCACATTGGGCTCCCTGCATGGAGCCTGCTTCTCCCTCTGTATATCTGCCTCTCTCTCTCTGTCTCATGAATAAATAAATAAAATCTTTAAAAATTTTTTTTCTCAGGTTTACAAAGGTAAAGTAGTACACACAGTTACCTATACAGGATAGGAAACATAGGTAGATAATAGAATCTATGGAGAGAGGAGGGTGGAAATATATATATATATATATAGAGAGAGAGAGAGAAAGAGAGAGAGAGAGAGAGAGAGAGAGAACAAAATCTGGGGCAGCAACCCACAATCAAACATATGAATACTTTTGCAGTAAAACATGCCCTGCACAGGTAAGTATAGACTAGAAGTGGTTTCAGAAACGTCAGTTCACTTTGGGTCAAATGACAAATGAAAAAATAGGACAGTTAGGAGTTTCAGAGATTCTGGAACTGTGAAGAAAGGACTATGGGACTATATTCACAAAAAAGGCCCTGGTCCCCACTGAGCTCACTGGCTGCACAGGTGCTTGCACTGCAAGGTATGTGGGGCTGCATGTTACTGCACTGCCTGGCTGAACAGAAGGGATCATTAACCAGGGAAGCTGCACAGCATCAGTCTCTCCCCACCCCCTCGCACTGCGGGAGCCCGGGGGCCTCTCTGGGTCAGATCACTCTTTCCTTTTATCCCTTCTTATCTAGAGAAGGGGCGGCGATGGGGGGTGGGGGTGTGGGAAATGGGACACAACAGTGGATGGAGGTACATATAAAACTCTACTCCACCAGCACTCTCGTTCTTCAAGTTTTAATAAAGGAAGAGATTAAATCAAGAAAGGCAGCCATGGGGGATCCCTGGGTGGCGCAGCGGTTTAGCGCCTGCCTTTGGCCCAGGGCGCGATCCTGGAGACCCGAGATCAAGTCTCACGTCGGGCTCCCGGTGCATGGAGCCTGCTTCTCCCTCTGCCTGTGTCTCTGCCTCTCTCTCTCTCTCTCTCTCTCTCTGTTTGACTATCATAAATAAATTTAAAAAAAATTTTTAAAAAAAGGCAGCCATGTTCAAAATTTGGGGGCTTACTTTTTTTTTTAAGATTTTGTTTACTTATTCATGACAGACAGAGAGAGAGGGGCAGACATAGGCAGAGGGAGAAGCAGACTCCCTGCAGGAAGCCTGATATAGGACTCTATCCCAGGACCCTGGGATCATGCCCTGAGTTGAAGGCAAATGCTCAACCACAGAGCCACCCAGGTGCCCCAGGGGTTTACTTTTTTAATGTGTGAGTAATCTAGAAACTTCACACTCAAGAAGTTCACACTTGAACTTCACACTTCCGGTCTCCTTTGGTGTCTCCCACAGTCACTGGAACAACAAAGGACACTGTTTCCGGGCTGAACAGCACAGTGCGGCCCTCTGGCTTTCTGATGTATGAGGGCCTTATTTGAATAATCAATTCCTCAATCCCCAAGGTGACTATCCAAGGAAGCCCAAAGCCAACTCACAGCAGACAATCAAGAACAGGTTAACAGAACACAAACTGATCCTAATATGAGTCTGAATGAGAGAGGGCTAAAAAAGGCAAGATTTCTCAAAATTCAGATAAAGTGCTCCAAAAACAAACTACACTCTATTTAGCCTATACCAATGCTCTCCCCATCTCAAAAGTCACATGCAAATTATAAACCTTATTCTTCTACCAGGTGAATCATGAATGATTCCCCCACTAGAGGAAAAGTATTTACAGGGGCGCCTTCATGGCTCAGTTTGTTAAGCAACCAACTCTTAATTTCGGCTCAGGTCACCATCTCAGGGTTGTGGGATCAAGCCTTGTGTTGGGTGCCACACTGGGTACGGAGCCTACTTTTTTTTTTTTAAAGATTCTATTTATTTATTCATGAGAGACACAGAGAGAGAGAGAGAGAAGCAGATTTGCAGGCAGAGAGAGAAGCAAGCTCTATGCAGGGAGCCCGACGTGGGACTTGATCCTGGGTCTCCAGGATCATGCCCCGGGCTGAAGGCAGACGCTCAATGGCTGAGCCACCCAGGCATCCCCGCCTGCTTAAGATTCTCTCTCTCTCCCTCTGCTCCTCCCCACCACATTCTAAAGAAAGAAAAAAGAAAGGAGAGGAGAGGAGAGGAGAGGAGAGGAGAGGAGAGGAGAGGAGAGGAGAGGAGAGGAGAGGAGAGGAGAGGAGAGGAGAGGAGAGGAGAGGAGAGAAAAAAGGCAAAGAAAGAGAGAGAAAGTACTTACACATAGTAGGTGCTTCTACTTCCAGTAGGGGCTGGAAACTATAGTCCATGAGCCCAAGTGGTCCTCCATTTGTTTCTATAAATTAAGGTTTTTTTGGAACACAGCCATACTCATTCATTTGTATGTTCCCTGTGGCTACTTTTGCACCAAAATGGCCCAAACTAGTTAAATTGCAAGAAATCCATACGGCCCACTGAGGCTTAAATATTTACTATATGGGAGACTCTATTTTTTTTTAAGATTTTATTTATTTATTCATGAGACACAGAGAGAGAGGCAGAGACACAGGCAGAGGAAGAAGCAGGCTCCCTATGGGGAACCCAATGTGAGACTCGATCCCAAGACTCTGGGATCATGCCCTGAGACAAAGGTAGATGCTCAACCACTGAGCTACCCAGGCGTCCCTGCAGATCCTATTCTTATGAGAGGAGCAAAGGCTAGGAAATCAGGGGGACCCATATTGAAGCCCCAGTTTCATAATCACTGGTAGGAATTACCTCATAATTCTGGATGATGTCAGTTACCTCATACATGAAATCATGGTACCACCACCTTCCTTGCAGGGGCATTGCAAAGATTAAATGAGCTAAGACAGGCAATATCCCAAACACATAGTAACTAAGCAATAAAGGGTAGCTGCTAAACTGCAATTAATGCCAAATACAAATTCATTTACCAAGGCAAGAAATAATCAAATGTATAACGATTCAAGCTCCAGCCAACCATTTTTTAAATAAGAGACTGTGTTGACATTCATCTACATTCTCTGTGAAGGATACCCAAGTCCTACTACTTTGAAAGCCTAAAATTGTTTCCCTTCTCTCCTTCATTGTAGTCCTCAAAAAAAAAAAAAAAAAAAAAAAAAAAAAAAAAAAATCAAGAAGCCAAGCTGCAAAGTTTTGTATAAAGTGAATCCTTTCAATTCATAAAATATAAAACATGTCAAATAAAATCTAAAATGCACATTGGGCTCAATGAGAAATCCTCATCTATATTAAAAGGGGGAGAAAGGGCCTAAAAGGTAAGTTTCCAGATTTTGGTAAAGCAACCCACTACTTGCCGAACAGTCTTAAGCTCCTGAGTTCACTCATGGAATTAATATTCACTGAGCACCTTCTATGTTCCAGGCTCCGGGTTCCAGGTATGCAGAGGGCCTGGTGTCACCACACTCAGAGAGCTGAGGGGGTGCTCAGTACTGTGTAACATTAGAACCATCTCACATGGCCCAGACCACAAAGTCATCAGTATGAAGTTGTGTAAGAGATTAGGGCTTGAAGCCTCCCAAGAGGTTATCTGGTCAAACACTTGCACTCCACAGACAGGTAAAGAGACCTGTCCGTGATCATATGCAACTTGGTAGCTAATCCTGTCTTCCTGACTTCTCTTTACACCAACCTGTCTTCCTTAGAGATGACATCTCGAAGGGTCAAGTCTTAATCGTTCACACTTTTGTGACCCTGAAAACGCTATTCTGAAAAAAACTACCCAATCTTCAAACCTGGGATTCCCCCAGGAAGTGTTATGTTCTTCTGGCTTCCCCCTGAATTCTGTGGGTCTCTGCGATTGCTCCCACTATACCATAACCCTTGTCTTGCTAATAAGTGCTCTCTCTCACCACTCCCCTGGACTAGGAGCTCCTTGAAGACAGGAACCACTCTTGATAACAACTATTAATATCTGAGTGCTTGTTACAGGGCAGGTGTGGGACAATTTGATATGCTATCTCATTAACTTTTTGTTAATGTGTTTAGCAAAGTGTTTAGATATGCACTTTTTAATATAAATTCAATTAGTTAACACATAGTGTATTATTAGTTTCAGAGGTAGAGTTCAGTGATTCATCAGTTGTAATAACACCCAGTGCTCATTACATCACATGTCCTCCTTAATGCTCATCAGTTACCCCATCCCTCCACCCTCCTCCTCTCCAGCAACCCTCAGTTTGTTTCCTAGAGCTAAAGAGTCTCTTATGGTTCATCTCCCTCTCTGATTTCATCTTATTTTAATTTTCCCTCTCTTCTCCTATGTTCCTGTTTTGTTTCTTAAACTCCACATATGAGTGAAATCCTAACAACTGTCTTTCTCTGACTGACTTATTTGACTTAGCATAATACCCTCTAGTTCCATCCACGTCATTCACTGCAAATGGCAAGACTTCAATTTTTTTGATAGCTGAGTAGTATTCCATTGTATATTCCACATCTTTATCCATTCATCTGTCAATGGATGTCTGGGCTCTTTCCATAGTTTGGGTATTATGGACATTGCTGCTATAAACATCAGGGTGCAGGGGCCCCTTCGGATCACTACATTTGTATCTTTGGGGTAAATAACTAAGTAGTGCAATTGCTGGGTTGTAGGGTAGCTCTATTTTTAACTTCTTGAGGAAACTCCATACTGTTTTCCAGAGTGGCTACACCAGCTTACATTCCCACCAACATACACTGTCTCGTTTAGTGCTCATCATAACTCAGTTATCCCAAAACTGTAAATGAGGGAACTGAAGCCCAAAGCTGAAGCCGAGAAAGGTTAAGAGAGCTCACACAGTATAGCAGACTTCATGGGTTACTTATGTAATATCCCTATTACCTGAGTCCCATCCCTAACTTCCTCCCTCAACCCATAAGATGTAACACGTGAGTTTTACATATTAGCATAAGTATGGTATTATTCAGATGTCTGATGTTGCACAGTTGGTATATTATGGTCAGAGCAGAGCTCTTTGTTTCATTAACTGCCCTTAATGGATTGGACACTTAGGGAGTGCTTGTTCACTCATGGAACAAGTATTTGTTGAGCAGGAGTCTAATAGTACTCAAATATCCCCCTCTTTCACATGGCCATATGCTTCACTCAAAGGAGGTTGGACTCAAGATCAGGAGGTCAAGCATGATGGTGGAAAACAATCATGGACACCCATCTATTTTCCAGTGATGCTGGGATGGCCATGCAAAGCAATTCTGGACAATCTGATGTAAAAAGGTCTGCTGGGGAGCTTCTGAGAAAGGTTTTCCTCCAAGTAAAAGACACAAGCAGACAGTCTTCCTCCCTGGACATTGCCTTAGCTACTGTAGACTTCTTAAACTCTTAAAGACAATTATTCAATCTCCTTATAGCAGTTTTAAGCCAATGAGTCAGTCTTCAGTTACTCTCATCCAAAAGCAAATTGCACTGTGAATACAGAGTGGTGGAACTGTGATTCCATCACAGACAGGATGATAATAAAGAATCCTATAAAGGATGTTTACTTTATAGCCCTCAACAATAGAACAACTAGATCCTCTACCACCTCTCATGTCTGTAACATTTCCATCATCCAGCACCAAGGCCAAGCACATAAGCAGCACTTGTAACCCTCAGCTAAATCAATAAATAGATGAATGAAACCGAAATTAAGCTTGACTTTCAAAGACAGGATAAATTTTATATGCAATTTTAAGTAAAATATCAGGGTCCTAGGTAACACCCTTAAAACCTGCTGACTCTTAGATAAGACCAAGGTTTAATGCATTTGGAAAACAAGAGTCTATACCACAGCAAACAAAGAAATCTAAAAGTACCAGTTTCCAAGTCCAAACTTATCTCAGCTGAGCCAATGAAAAAAGCACAAGAGATTCTGTTTTCTGTGATCCCCTTTCCCAAAGTCTATATTACTTATTAGAAGACATGCCAATGCCCAATTTTCCATCCCCATCTTGACCCAAAGAACCACCCTCTTGGCAAACAAAGAGAGAGAGGAGGGGGACAGGTAGAGAAAATGATACCTCTTCAGTACAAGTCCAGTCTAGTTTTTAGTCATGAAAACTCAATCTTTGAATGGTAAAATGGTCAACCTTCACAACTCATTTGGGTCTTGGGACCCCTCCCTGCACCCCCTACCCACCAAAGGCACATGCCCACCTTGATTTTTAGAACCTGAAGGATATCCTCCAGGCCATTACACATAGGTCACAGAAGAGACCTAGGCAACTCATACTATCTCTGGCCAGGTACCTAGTCTGACTTCAAAACAGTGATCTGAAGGTAAAATGCTCCACATGTTATTGCCAATTCCATCCCTCACAGGAAATCAGCAAAGATATTTGCTATTCATGAAGGGCCACTCACCAACATCTCCTGACTCCATTCAGTGCAAGATATAACACTCACTTTAACTTCAAGGCTGCAAATGATTGTAAACTTTCCAACATAAGAGCCTCTCTTTATCTGTTCACTTGGTCTTCTCTCAAAGTGCTAAAGCATAAGGATTTTTTTTTATCTCCAACAAGAATTAAAGAAAATCCTACTTGCTCCAGAATGAAATGTCCAAAAGTCTCAACCCAAGTGAGCAATCAGCAATCATGTTGATTGCTCCCGAGTTTTTTTTTTTTTTTCATAAGTACCAATTCTGACCCACCGAGGCAGCCCAGCTACCTATTCAAGTGCCTTCTAAAGCACAGCTTACCTTGTAATTGCTAGAGTTCACCCAAGAGGTAGCAAGCCCATCCACAAGTTTATCTAACATGGTCTGGTCATGTTCAAGGTCAGCAGACTTCTGTTTGTCTGAGAAATAGTCTATAAGTTCTTGGCCAACCTGCAGTCGTTTCCCCACATCCTTCTGCAACACCTGTGCCAGGCAGGACTCCATGCGAGGCTCCATGGTGGAATTCAAATCCAGATCCAGCAGAAGCTAGAGGGCAGTCAGGGTGACACCCTCCCAGGAAACGTACCCAGGAGGCTGCCTCTTTGTTTGCTGAAAGTTACTAAGAGCCTGTGTTTCAAAGATGCAATCTGGGGAATGGCAACAATGCACCATGTGTGTCTGAAGAGCAGCTGGTAGGATATTAAAAGTCCAATTTAAATAACTAGTAGGAGATAAAGGAGTGAGTAGCTGAGTGAGGTTCTACTATTGGGTCTGAAATTCTTCATAATTCAGCAGTCCATTCTGAAAAGGGAAAGAGAAGAATAAATCAGCACAGATAACATAACATCCAAATGTTATGAAACATTAAATCAAAGACAAAGCAGTCCATGCTGCAGAATCATTTATAATCACAAGTGGAGTGAGAAGCATGAACACTTGGCAACCATATCAGAATAACATAATTATTATTTTTATCAGGAAGAACATGGATGCCCAAAGCAAAGAGCCAATGGGCTACACAGTTGGTAGGTTGATGTTTTTCACAACTTTCCAGCTTGTAAATGAGCCAGTCACAAAAACAATCTTCTGCTTCAGTTAGCATATTTATTTGTAGCTTAAATTTTGCTTCCCACCAAAAACCTAACACTACTCTATGTGTGAATGACTGAAGGTACTGTTGCTTATTGAGTTTTCTTAAAAAAAAAAAAAAAAAAAAAAAAAAAAAGCAGTACTGGAAATGGGGCGGACTCCACAGAAACACCACTGACCAAAGTGGCTGGCCTGGGAGCCTGAACCAAAGACAGCACCTCCATCAAACTTCAGGAGCTTTACAACAGAGTGAACAGTCGTCCCTGCCTCCTCCTCCTTCCAACAAAGAGAAGGGAGCGGTGGGAGGGGGAAATGGGAACAGGCTCACATTCTGATCACTCATGGACAGTATTCTTAGCTGATGACAGCCTGGTGTTTTGTAAGGCAAAATACATGATATGGGAAAGCTGTGCCAAAACTGTTTTCATTAGACAAACTGAACAATCTGAACAGTTAATCTATAGCTGCAGGAACAACTGTACACATCTACTTCTTACATCCAATTTCTTCTCTTGATTCCCTTCACTCCAACCTAAGCAGACCCAGAGAAAACCTGTCTAAAGATGCAGCACCTACCAGACACTGTACTAAATAGAACTGCTCCTCACACCAACAGTCAGTCCGAGCTCTCAGGGGTTCTAGCAGCAAATATGAACCTTATACACCAAGTAAAATGACAAGTCTGTGCAGACAGAGTAATTCTTCCCATTTCTAACATCACCTCATCCATCCCTACTCTCAGGATAAAGAGCACTGTGTGCTTCCCAAGTTCCAGAATCAGAGACTTCTGACACCAACAGGAATCATTTAGGTCGAGTTATTCAATGAGGAAGGCCCATTTTCAAAGGTCCTGACACACTATTACCTATCTTCTACATATGCATGGGGCTGGGGACAGGACAGCATTCCAGAAGACTATCTCACATGGCAGAGGAGATAGCTGCTTTCCAGTCACTTCCACACCCTGGCCTGGAACTGGTCCCTCCTTTATAAGAAGGATCTTCAAACATATAAAAGCAGCTATTACCCTTCATTTCAATTTGGAATCTGAACAAAATATTCCCAGTTTCTTAATCAGCTCCTATGTTGGTCTCAAAGAAGCATCAGTGATACAGGAAGGTTGGAGAAACAAACTAACAGAACCTTTTCTTTCTTGGCCCAATATTAGTCCAAGAAGCAAATCAAACACGGGTGGGCCTGTGGATTAAAAATGGAAGAAAAGAAGCACAAATTCTTTGCTTCTTTTCCCCTACCATGGCGGAGCCTTAGTCCCCTCCCACAGTGACCTGAGGTTGGCCCTGTAACCTGCTTTGGCCCGGGGCAAATCAGCAACTGCAAAAGGAAGCCCGAGACTTGATAGACAAGCACAAGAATTTGCCCTCTTAGAATGCTGCCCTGGGCCTGCCACATGGTGAGGAAGCTCCTGGAACCTCCTGGAACCAAAGAGGTCACGCAGAAGAGAACCAACATGCCCCAACCAACAGCCAGAAGTATGAGTTTATTAGGGACACTCAGCCATGTCAGTCATCATCTGACTGCCACTACACAAATAAGTCTAAGGAGACAAGCAAAAAAACTACTCAGCCAAACAGCGGAATAAGGCGAAATAATATTCCATAGTTGTTTTAAGCCACTGAGTTTGTGGTGGTTTGTTATACATTGGCTGATAAGGGATGCACTCCACCTTCCCCTAAACATCTGTCTTTCATTCCCAGTGAAAAGAATCTCCTATCCTTTAACCCTTCAAGGGACCTAAATTCAACAGATCCTAACCAATGATGATAATCACACAATATTTGAGCATCTACTTGATGTGTCAAGTTCCGTGCTAGATGATTTATACACTATCTTTAATTCTCCAACCAACTGTATAAAGCATTGAAATTCCTATTTTACAGATGGAGAAACAGGATCCTGATTTTCCATGGCCACATGGCCAATTAGTCGCCTCTCCCAACATTCCAACCCTTGTGGCTATAAGCCTGGCCTTCTGCTCTCACCCAGGGAAAAGAGGTCAGACTTCATGCTCAGCTAGGAGGCAACAGACAAGAAAACAGTCTCCAATGCTGGGAGAGGAATTATCCTGTTCATTCAAGTCTCTACTGTAATTTTTAAAATATGTATTATAGGGGCAGCCCCGGTGACACAGCGGTTTGGCGCCGCCTGCAGCCTGGGGTATGATCCTGGAGACCCGGGATCGAGTCCCACGTCGGGCTCCCTGCGTGGAGCCTGCTTCTCCCTCTGCCTGTGTCTCTGCCTCTCTCTCTGTGTGTCTATGAATGGATAAATAAAATCTTTAAAAAAATAAGAATTAAAAAAAACTAAAATATGTATTATATAAAAAGCCCCCCCCTCCAGTTAGAACTAAGATTTCTAACAAAAGTATATGCTTCTTGAAGGTAAGTATGCAATAAAGGCTTAACATACTCAAAAGTAGGTCACAAATTCCTATGTACGGATTCCAGAGAATGAAAGACACTGGAAGCCCCAAGGCATTAAGCAGACTGAATTCTCTCTTTTCTCCTTAAATTCAAAAAATAAAAAGTAACTGATAATCCTCTCTTCTATTTATTTTTACTAAACTGGATTTTTGGGGTACCTTTTTTCCTATGCTCTTGAGCATTTTCTCCATCTCTGCTTTCAAAGGCATTCAGGGAGTATCAATCACATGGTCCCAATTCAAGAGGTACCAAAGTGCAAAATCTCCCTCCCACTCCTGCCCCCCAGCTGCCCAGTTTCCCTGCCTAAAAGAAAATAATGTCCCTAGCTTCCTGTGTATCCTTTCAGAGATATTTTTAGCGACCCAAGTAAATAAATGTGTCCTTCTCCCTGTATCCCCCAGGAATTCCCTAAACCAACAAGAATACAAGCAAAATTTCATATAGCAACAGAATTATAAAAACATTATATTAAAAAATGCAGAAAATAGAATATAAACAAACAGGAGGAGGAGGTAAAAATCTCTTTCTTGCAGCCACATCCTGTCCAGGCTCTCTACCAGGAAAGAGTGCAACAAGGAAACAGGTCTAAAGTTAACCTGGAACCCACGGTCCCAGAGGTTACCTGTAGCTGGACCAAATAAAAACCAGGTCTGGTATGCATAAGGCATAACTGGAAGGTACTGGGACACAAGAGTAAACAGGACTTGGCCCTTGCCCAAAGACAGCTTATGAAACCAGCACAGTTATCTATTCACAATCCAACCATCAGTTCTGAAATCATCATTCCGGAGAGTGGCATCATACAGATGACTACCCGACAGCACTATTAACATTAGAAATTACTCAGGGGGCCCCTGGATGGCTCAGCTGGTTAGGCATCCAACTCTTGATTTCAGCTCAGGTCATGATTTCAGGGTTGTGAGATCAAGCCCCGCATCAGGTTCCATGTTCAGTGGGGAGTTGGCTTGGGATTCGCTCTCTCCCTTTCCCTCAACACTTCCCCTTCCCTCTTTCTCTAAAGAAAAATAAATTACTTGAAATGTTGGACTGAATTAGTCACGGGGATGAAAGCTACAGCATAGGGAATACAATCAACAGCATGGTATGCAGAGAGATGGGAGCTATACTTGTGGTAAGCATAGCATAATGTATAGACTGGTGGAATCACTATGTTGTAAATCTGAAACTAATGCAACATCGTGTATCAACTATACTTCAATAAGAAGAAAAAAAATTACTCAGAATGTAACACTACTTCTAAGTTTTTAAAAAAGTTCTGCTTATATACGTATTCCAAAATAAGAGAAATATAAAAAAGATATAAAAGGTAGGTACCTTAGAATAGCCAAGTACCTTTCCTCCTCTTAATTTATCAGTCTAAGTGTTCTCCTTTAGCAAGATCTCACCATGAAAGCCATGGAGTCAACTAGATGTTATTGTATCAGGCCCTAGAAAAAAGGAACACATTCCAGGTATTTCTACAAAAAACGCCCCAAACTCCTCTAAAACTTCTCCTCCCCAATTGCAAAGGGCCCTTCCACTCCCCAACATTACCACTGTTCTCTGCCTCCAGTAGAGTAGTTAGGGTCCAAGCTCCACAACCTTTTCCTGCTACATCATCTTGGTCTACGCCACTGGGGGAAAAACAGTTAAGAGGTCAAGACAAAAGTCCTATAGTCATTCTCCTTACAGTACCCAGGAAAGCAGAAATGAACACAGCAACGTTTACCAGAACAATAGACCAACTCGGCTAAGGACCAACAGGAAGAAGTTAAAAAATACCAGCTTCAACAAGAATGAAGAAACACACAATTAGAGAGCCTGAGGTAATGAAAAGAGCAACAAAGTCAAGAATCCCAGCCTCCAGTCTCGACCGTCACTTCCTGAGCGGCACTGGGGAGAATACTGCTTCTATATTCATTAAATAAGATGATGAATGGAAAGGGTTTGTTTGCATAGGGCACTTTTTTAAAAATCAGCTCCTGGGACACGTGGGTGGCTCAGTTGGTTAAGTGTCTGCCTCTGGCTCAGGTCATGATCCTGGGGTCCTGGGATGGAGCCCAGCATCAGGCCCCCTGCTGAGGCAGGGGGAAGGGAGTCCGCTTCTACCTCTCACTCTGCCCCTCACCCCTGCTTATGCTCTCTCTCAAGTAAATAAAATCTTAAAAAAAAAAAAAATTAGCTCCTGGCAGCCCCGGTGGCTTAGCGGTTTAGCACCGCCTTCCGCCCAGGGCATGATCCTGGAGACCCGGGATTGAGTCCCACGTCTGGCTCCCTGCATGGAGCCTGCTTCTCCCTCTGCCTGTTTCTCTTTCTCTCTCTCTCCCTTTCTCTCTCTGTGTCTCTAATAAATAAAACATCAAAAAAAATTACCTATCTTTATTCTCTTAATTATCATAATTATTATTGGCACTCAGGTGTACAACTACAGAGTTTATTAACAATGGAGGATGGTGGAAGGGTGGGAGAGAAAAAAATTAACTATAAACTCTGCTTTGGAGACTTCTCCATAAGAGAAGTTACAAGTAGAACCATTTTTACCTAATAGTTCAAAACAGGTTAATATTTCTCATAAATCTGTGGCTTGGCTGGGCCCAGCTGGAAGGTTCTTCTACAAATCTCTTCTGGGATCATTCATGCCACTGTCGTCACCTGCCAGATTCACTCGGGTTCAAGAGTGAATGGTATCACTCACCTGTCTAACACACTGACTGATGCTGGCCACTGGCTGGACCTCTTGCCATATATGATCTCTAACCATTGAGTAACCTAGCCTTCAGCTCACTGCATGGCGGTTAGAGCATTCCAAGGTAGGAAAGGAGGAAGGTGCCAGGCCTCTCAAGGCTTAGAATCTGGAACTTGCAAATCACTTCTGCTACCTTCTGCGGATCAAAGCAAGTCATGAAGCCAGCCCAGATTAAGTGTGAGGAAATGGACTCTACCAATTAATAAGAGGAGTTGCAAAATGTTGTGGCCATGTTTTTCAATCTAACTAACACATAAGCATTCAATGGATACTCTGCAGAATGGATAAATGGCTAAATAGATGGGATGAATATATTTGTATTCTGTTTATCTATTCCCAGGCTAATCTCAATTACTTGTATTGATTCATCGAATATCACAACTCACTACAGAAAATACAACAGAAATAACTATAATCAATGGCTTGACTTGAAAATGCTTCCAACTTACTTGGAGAGAACAAAATACACAAAAAGCTTGTCACAAACACAGGGTGCACATTAGATTTCACAGGTGGAATATTGCACCAAATAAGGGGTATGAGTAAGAACTGTGGTAATTCAAAGAAGGGATGGTGGAAGAAGTGTGCTAAGGTGAGACAGTGATATACCTGTGACATAGGTGGGCATCATTATTCCCATTTCAAAGATAAAGGAATGAAGCTCAGAAAGACTCAAAAAAACAAAAAACAAAAACCTGCCCAGAGTTTCAAAGCTAATTGAAAACCAAAGCTGCCTAGCCTTAAGTAAGGTCTGTATTCTTAACATTATACTACAACACTCTACGACCACCACATTGGAAATCCAAAGTACGAGAACTTAATCATTGAAAATGGTAAACAGCCATAGCATGTGGGGCATAAGTAGAGGATTAGGAAACAAGAAATCATATCACAAAGTAAAGAACTTAGGAAGCTTTAATAATATAATATTCCATATCATAGTACCAAGAAGGACAATTTAAACCAGCAGCACAACAAAATGAATAACCACATCAAAAATCTCCCCGGAAAAAAAAAAAAAAAGAAAAGAAAAGAAAATCTCCCTGGAAAATATGTAGAAAGCAGTCATAATACTTTAAAAGTCAACTTCGGAAGCCAGAAATTAGCAGAATTTATTCACATTAAGTCAAAAAGCAGTGTGCTTCTCTCAGTAAGACAACCGTTTTTGCACTGTAATTGATTTTTACAATATGGTCTGATACACCCTCTGCCTTGCCCTGCCAGCAATAACTCTGTTCTCCCTCTACCTGTGCCTTCTGTTCTCTCCTTCTCTTGCCCCCTTCAGCCCACCCACTTCAGAACCAATACATTATCTCAGTGAACATTTACTCTGCGCGTGTGACATGACCGGCAGGTACCGCGCTAACGACCGGAAATCACAGAATGTAAGGCTTGGTCAGGGCCCTTGAGGAAGAGCCCACTGCCTGGAAGATGCCAACAGCTGCAACACTATCAGGAGAGTCCTAAGCAGGATGTTTTTAAGAAGGTGCTGCAGGTGGCAGAGGAAGGAGACAAAACACTGCCTCAGGAAAGAAATCCCAGTGGGAATTTCAGGGCTGGGGCAGAGGAGCTCACACCCTGCAGTTCCAGCGCTCACTCTCCCGGCCAGCCCCTGAGCCAGCCCCTGCTTTGTTCATTGGCCTGCAGTCACTGGCTCAAGGCCTGGGCCTCCAGCCCCCCTGTCTTGCTTCTTCCCTGCCTCAGCACCCTTCAGTGGCCTCTCTCGTCAGCCATCTTGGCCCTGTAACCTTCCAGGTGTCTACTCTCAGGTATCAGCAACCCCTCCTCATCTCTCAGCTCCCTGATGTTCTGCAATCCCACTTTCCAACCACAACTGCCCATCTTTCCAGCTCTTGTGTTCAAGCACATTGCCCCAGTCTTCTCAATTCCATAAAACACCTTCCCAATTTGACCTTCCTTTTAGTCTGGATTTGATTCCACGAGGGTGTTAAGACCTTGAAACCACCATCAACTTTCTCTCCCTGTGACAGTTGCCTAGTAAGTCCAAACCTTGGAAGAACCTGACACACTTCATCAGGTGCCTCCTCGTGCCTGCAGCCAACAGTCCATCATGCTGAAGGGAACACACACCTATGTCCAACGGTTTCTCTGTACACATATTAAACCCTAACTTCACAAGGTATCCCAAGCCAGCATCCCAACTCGAGTTCTCTAGTAAGT
Organism: Nyctereutes procyonoides; assembly: GCF_905146905.1. Lineage (NCBI taxonomy): Eukaryota > Metazoa > Chordata > Mammalia > Carnivora > Canidae > Nyctereutes > Nyctereutes procyonoides. Next base: position 10,192,969 of record NW_026575030.1, read on the forward strand.
TTGCTCCACCCTTCTCTCCAAAATGCCTTTCCCATCTTCTCCCCCAGGGCCCATGTACCCTGTCCTGCAGCCTGCACTCTTCTCCCTCCTAGGACATCCTGTTCACCCAGCAGCCCCTCCAATTGGAATTCACCTGCAACCACTTACTGGAGCTGCTCAACGGGATCACAGATGAATTCCATGCTGGCAAATCCAAGCAAAGCTTTTCTGTACTTCACTAACTCCATCTCTCCACAGCATAGCAAAGCTGGCCACTCCATTCTTCCTGAAAAATTTCCCATTTTCATGAAAACAAATGATCATGCCCTCCTGCTACTTTTCTGGCTGCACTTACTGGAGATTCTCTAATCATCTATCTGCTCTGCTTCCAGAGCTGCTGAGGGGCTCAACCCGACGCCTCTGACCTTCTAAAACACTCACCCTCTATTCCCATGAATTTAAAAACTGCCTAAACTGATTTCAAATCGGTAAGTCCAGGGAATCTTGTGGTATACACTGGCCCCACTCTTGTTCTTCCTTTTAACTTCAACACTGTCCATATGCCATGTGGCCTGGCTGTATGCCTCAGGGCTTCAGCCTAAAGGTCACCTCCTCAACAAGTCCTTGGAGACCATTACAGAAGGGCCCCCCATCACTGCAGCCTGTTCCCTTCCTTCAAAACACCCGTGATTAAGTTGTAATTCTTTCGTATGTTTGTTTACCTATTTGCTGTCTGCCTTTCTATAGGACTGTCAGTCTTAGGAAGGTGGGGATCTTGTCTGTTCACCTAATGCCTATAACCATGCCTGTCACACACAAGACACTTGAGAAATGCTTGTTAAATGAATGAAGTTATATTTGAGCTGAAGAATCAAAAGTCACTGGCAATCATTAATTGAGTTCATTTTCTTCTTGGGCAGTAGTAGTAATTGGGGGCTGCAGGGGGAGAAGGTAGGAAGAATGTAAAAAACATTCAGATAGGGATGGCTGGGTGGCTCAGTCAGTTAAGCATCTGCCTTTGGCTCAGGTCATGATCCCAGGGGTCCTGGGATCCAGCCCCATATTGGGCTCCCTGCTCAGCGAGGAGTCTGCTTCTCCCTCTCCCTCTGTCTGCTGCTCCCCTTGCTTATGGTCTCTCTTTGTGTCAAATGAATAAATAAAATCTCAAAAAAAAAAAAATCCCAGGTGAAAAGAATGTGCAGATACGTATGGACAAAGCACAAACTCAAGAGATTGGCTTGTCAGGAAAACCAGCAATTTGGAAAGGCCAGAGCACTGGCTCCCAACCTGTAAACACTAACCCCACCTCTGAGATGAAAGCATACAGTTATTACAAGAATGCCTGAGCATTCTTCCAAACACACACCGAACATTATCCATGAACTAAGTCTTCATGTCCACAATTTTTCAAACTCATTACATAGTTATGAGTTTTTAAATGCAAAGATAATGTAAAAAGTAATTCAAAAATCTTACTTTTAGTTTGATCATTTTTCTCCATTAACAAATACTAGAAATTCCACTTATGTAGAGCTTTGTGGTGCTAGACACTAAAACGAGTTCTTAACCTCAAAAAATCTGGAAATAACCAGTCAGACATAGAATAGAAAGACTGGACACAATATCTAACAATCATCTTCTAGCCCCAAAGTCAAAAGACCTTCATTCAGGGAGCTAGCTCCACACAAGTCATCTATGAACAGCATAATCAGGAGACTTCACCTAGGAAAGATCATTAAAATCTGGAATTATTCAAGTGACCACAAGGCCATAAGATTCTGTGGTGGGGGAAAAAAAAAAAACAGTCAATCTCTTTCTCTTTCTCTATCTCAATCATCACCCCAGTATGAACAATAATTTTACTACAGTGAAGTCAGGACAAAAAGCAGCTATAACGTATAATGCAAACGCTCAGAAAGGAATAAAAAGGTTCACAATATTACATTAAAAGGGCAAGACAAGGGCAGCTGGGGTGGCTCAGCAGTTTAGCGCCTCTTCAGCCCAGGGCCTGATCCTGGAGACCCGGGATCAAGTCCCAGGTCAGGCTCCCTGCATGGAGCCTGCTTCTCCCTCTGCCTGTGTCTCTGCCTCTCTCTCTCTCTCTCTCTCTCTCTCTCTGTGTGTGTGTCTCATGAATAAATAAACACAATCTTTTAAAAAAAATGTTTATTATCTCAAAAAAAAAAAAAAAAAAAAAACCATTCACATCCTTAGCAGTCACTCCCCAAATCCCTCTCCTAAACCAATGAAAACCAATAATCTACTTTCTGACTGAATGGATTTGCCCATTCTGGACATTTCAAGTAAGTGGAGTCATAAAATATGTGGCCTTTTGTGTCTGGCTCCTTTCAGTCAGCACACTATTTTCAAGGCTTATTCATGTTATAGCATGTATCAGTACTACAGTCCTTTTTATTGCTAAGCAATAGTCCATTGTACAGATATACCATGTTTGTTCATAAACATACCTGTTGACAGTTATTTGGATAGTTTCTCCTTTTTGGCTATTATAAAGAATGCCGCTATGAACATTCCTGAACAAGTTTTGTGTGGATATAGCTTTAATTTTCTTTGATGCACAAATAGGTTTTAACTAGAATATAGACATGGTAGCTATATTTAACTTACCTCTTGGAAGAACTGCCAAACTATTCTCCAAAATGGCTATACCATTTTACATTCCCATAAGCAATACGTAAGGGGGCTCCAATTTCACTACATCTTCAGCAACACTTATTGTCTATTTATTACAGCCATCTTAGTGGGTATGGAATGGCATCTCATTGTGGTTTTGATCTGCATTTCCCTAATGACTAAGGATATTGAGCTTCTCTTCATGGGCGTGGCCACTTGAACATCTTTGGAGAAATGTTTAATCAAATCCTCTGCTTTTTTAATTGGGTTGTCTTTTTACTGTTTTTTTTTATAAATTTATTTTTTATTGGTGTTCATTTTTTTTTGTCCTTTTACTGTTGACTGTAAACGTTTTTATATGTTCTTGATAAAAGTCCTTTATTAGATACATGATTTCAAAGTATTTTCTCTCATTCTGTGGAGTGTGCTTTCACTTTCTTGATGGTGTCATTTGAAACATAAAGTTCTGTTTTGATGATGAAGTCCACTTTTTTTCTTTTGTTCCTTGTGTTTTAGACATCATACCAAAGAAATCATTGCCTGTTTTACAATGAAAAAGAAAATATTGCCTAATCCAAGGTCATTAAGATTTACACCTGTTTTCTACTAAGAGTTTTATAGTTTCAGATCTTATGTTTAGATCCATGATTAATTCTGAATTCATTTACATATACAAATGAGGAAAGAGTCCAAATTAATTATTTTGCATGTGGATATCCATTTTTCCAGGCACCATCTGTTGAAAAGACCATTCTTTCAAGGGTACCTGGGTGGCTCAGTTGGTTGAGCAGTGGACTCTTAGTTTTGGCTCATGTTAGGATTTCATGGTTCTTGAGACTGAGTCCTGTGTGGGGCTCCACACTCAGCGGGGAGTCTGCTTAAGGATCCTCTCTCTGCCCCTCCCCCTATGTGCACACACCTTCTCTCTCATAAATAAATCTTTAAAAAAACAGAGAGAGAGAAAAGAAAGAAAGAAAGAAAGAAAGAAAGAAAGAAAGAAAGAAAGAAAGAAAGAGAAAGAAAGAAAGAAAAGAAAAGAAAGAAAAGGTAGGTTCATTCTTTCCCCAGCTATCTTAACATCTTTGTTGAAAATCATTTGATTGTAAGTTTAAGGTTTCACTTCTGAACTTACATTCTAGTCCACTGATGTATAAGTCTATTCTTGTTATCAATACTAGACTCTTGTTTCTGTTTTTGGTTTGGTTTTGTTTTTTAAAGATTTTTTATTTATTTATTCATGAGGCACACAGAGGGAGAGGCAGAGACATATGCAGAGAGAGAAGCAGGCTTCCTGCAAGGGAGCCTGATGCAGGACTCGATCCCAGGACCCCAGGATCACTCCCTGAGCTGAAGGCAGATACTCAACCACTGAGCCACCCAGGCATCCCAATACTAGACTCTTGTGATTAACTATAGCTTTGTAGTAAGTTATGAAAAGTCCTCCAACGTTGTTCTTTTCTTTTTTCAAAAGATTTTATTTATTTATTCATGAGAGACACAGAGAGAGAGACAAAGACACAGAGAGAGAAGTGGGCTCCCCACAGGGAGTCCAATGCGGAATCCCCAGACCCGGGATCATGCCCCTAGCCAAAGGAGACACTCAACCGCTGGGCCACCCAGGCGCCCCCAACTTTGTTCTTTTTCAAGACTTTTTTGGCAATAGGGGTCGCTTGTATTTCCATATGAATTTTAAGATCAGCCTGTTGGGGGATCCCTGGGTGGCTCAGCGGTTTGGCGCCTGCCTTTGGCCCAGGGCGCAATCCTGGAGTCCCGGGATCGAGTCCCACGTCAGGCTCCCAGCATGGAGCCTGCTTCTCCCTCCTCCTGTGTTTCTGCCTCTCTCTTTCTCTATGTCTATCATAAATAAATAAATCTTAAAAAAAAAAAAAAAAAAAGAGCAGCCTGTCAATTCCAACAAAATAGCCAGCTAGGATTCTAAGTGAGTATACCAAAACTGTAGATCAATCTGGGAAGTATTGCCATCTTTCACAATATTAGGTAATCTGAATCTGACTCATGAATATACGATGTCTTTCCATTTATTTAGATCTTTAATTTCTTTCAATGATGCTTTATGGTTTTCAGAGTATAAGTTTTACAATTTTTTGTTAACTTTATTCTATTTTATTCTGTTTTTATAATTCTTTTTGCAGCTATTGTGAATGGAATTGTTTTCTTAGTTTCATTTTTGGACTGTTCATTGCAAGTGCATAGGAATATAACTGAATGTTGTTCTTTTTTTTTTAAGATTTTATTTATTTATTCACGAGAGACACAAAGGGGGGTGGGCAGAGACATAGGCAGAGGGAGAAGCAGGCTCCATGCAGGGAGCCTGACATGGGACTAGATCCCAGGTCTCCGGGATCACACCCTGGGCTGAAGGCAGTGCTAAACCACTGAGCCACCTGGGCTGCTCCTGACTGTTGTTTATTGATCTTACATCCTACAATCCTGCTAAACTCCTTTATCAGTTCTAATAGGATGTTCTACATACAAGATCATGTCACCTGCAAAAATGATTTTACTTCCTTTCCAATTTGGATTCATTTTCTTTCTTTTTCTTGACTAATTGCTCTGGTTAGAACCTTCAGTACAATGTTGAATAGGAGGGGCATAAAAGGACATCCTTGTCTTGTTCCTGATCTCGGGGAGAATGCATTGTGTCTTTTTTCACTAACCTGGACATCAGCTGTGGGCATTTGGCCTTTATCACATTAAGGAAGTTCCCTTCTATTTCCAGTTTGTTGAGAGTTTTTACCTGAAAAAGTTGTTGGATTTTGTCAAATGCTTTTCCTTCAGCTACTGAGATGATAATATGGTTTCTTTTTTTCATCCTTTATTCTATTAAATGGTATATTACTTGACTTTCTGATATTAGAACCTTGTATTTATGATATAAATCCTACTTGGTCATACCATATAATCCTTCTGATACACTGCTGGATTCAGTTTGCTAGGAATCTGTTGATTTTTTACATCCATATCAATAAAAGATACTGGTCTGTAATTTTCTTGTGATGTCTTTGTAAGGCTTTTGTAACACAGTAATAACATGCTCGAAGCATTCCATCCTCCTCTTTATTTTGAAACAGTCTGTGAAGAACTTGCATTTGGTGCATATGGAAGAATCACCAAGTGTGAAGTCATCTGAGCCTGGGCTCCTTTTTGTTAGATGTTTTTGTTCTCACCTTCTTCACACTTATTATTGATATTATCAGATTGTCTGTTTTTCTTGAGCCACTTGCAGTAGAGCCTCTCTAGAAATGCCTGATTTCATCTAAGTTATTTAATTTGTTGGCATGTAATTGCTTATAGTATTCCCTTATAATCTTTTTTATTTCTGTAAGGACAGTAGTGATGTCCTCTCTCTCATTTGATTTTATTAATTTTATTAGTCTCTGTTTCCCTTGGTCAGTCTAGCTTAAGGTTTGTCAATCTATTTATCTTTTCAATTTTTTTCAACTTTTTTTTTGTTTATCTTTTTCAATTCAATTGAATTTTCAAATTCAATTTTCTGTTGATTTTCACTGCTATTTTTCTCTATCATTTATTCCTAATCTAGTCTTTATTTTTTTCTTCTGCTTGTTTTTGGTTTAGTATGTTCTCTTAGTAGTTTAAGATGAAGTTTAGATTATTAATTTAAGATCCTTCTCCTTTAACGTATTTGAAGCTACAAATTTTCCTCCTGAGCACTGCTTTCATTGCATTCCCTAAATCATCGTATATTGTTTTATTTTTGGCATGGAGTACAGTAGGTGCTCAATAAACATTTATTGTTGAGCAAAGAATGAATTTTGTTTTTTTTTAATTGTGATAAGTTGTACATAGGACTGACCATTTTTACCATTTTTAACTGTACAGTACTGCTATTAAGTGCATTTTATAATTTTCTTTGCATTTTCCTCTTTTACTCACTGATGATTTAGGACTATGTTATTTAATTTCCACATATTTGTGAATTTCCCAATTTATCTCTTATTTATATCTAACTTCATTGTATTGTGACCAGAGAGAGAACATAATTTGTATGATTTTCATCTTTTAAAATTTATTGAGTCTTATTTTATGGCATAACATATGATCTATCCTGGCGAATGTGCCACATACACTTGACAACAATGTATATTCTATTGTTACAGAGTGCACACATTATTCTACATATGTCTGTGCCTTAATGATTTAAGAATCTGTTTGTACGTAGACCAAGTTTAAGAAAAAAATTCTCTATTATCTAAATCTTAAGGGATCCCTGGGTGGCGCAGCAGTTTAGCGCCTGCCTTTGGCCCAGGGCGCGATCCTGGAGACCCGGGATTGAATCCCACGTCGGGCTCCCGGTGCATGGAGCCTGCTTCTCCCTCTGCCTATGTCTCTGCCTCTCTCTCTGTGTGACTATCATAAGTAAATAAATAAATAAATAAATAAATAAATGAATGAATGAATCTTAAATTTTTCATGGTACTCCCTACTTTTCATACTGCTTACATATCTCATATTCACATATTTTAAAAATCAGGTCTCCCCTTTAAAAATAAAAATCTCAGTTCTGGTACCATATTAAAAGCTGGTTTCTAAGAGCAAAACCTACGAAAAAGGTAAGCTAAAAAGATACTTGCATGATATTTTTTTAAGAGGTTTCTGAAACATGAAATCCTCACACTTAGGTGAATAAGAAGAGAGGGAAGCATTTGATATGTCATTTGATAGCATGACAGCTGACATGGCCATCCCAAATTTCCCAAGGGAGCAGGGTTACACTCAGTTGAAAAAAGAAAACCCTATTAAGTACTGGTTATTCAATGTGAAGACAGAAGGTATAAGAAGGCTTGGGGTAGAGAACAGGGAGAGTTACCATTACTGCATAAAGTCAAACTATAAAGAAGTAATGCAGCCGTAGTTAAAATTTGGCTTTTGTTTCAGCACTATAGAATAAGCAAGGCAACTTCACATTTGAAACAGCACTTTCTAATTCACTAAGTAATTATACAAATAGTACTTTCCTTTATCCACTCCCAAAACCTCTCTATATGACTGTTACTCTCCTCCTATTTTACAGAAGAGTTAACAGATTCAGAAGCAAAGTAACTTCCAGGATCACCCAGCACACATGAAACAGAATCAGGATTTGAACCAGAACTCCAAATCCAGGGCTATTTCCATTAAGTCACAGCTATTGCTTCTTACCAATACAGATGGGTCTCTGTGTACTTTAGAGACCTATATATATATTTATAATTTAGGAAGGAGATTCACAAAGGAAGGATACATCCACCATACTTAATGTAACCAAAATAAGAGAACAGCCTGAATCGAGAGAAGCAACTAGAACCTGGCACAGTACCACGTACTAAGCAAGTACTCCATCATGAACAAATGAAGAACCATATGCATCCCCACAAGTAACTCTAGGCGAGTAATCAGCAATCTTTAGTTCACAGGGTTTAGGATTTCCTGCAGATGCTGATGGCAAGCCAAAGGGATTATCATTAAAAAGAAAAAGAGAAAAAAGAATGCATAACCACTGGGGGACACTAGGTAAAGGATAAACAGAAACTGTACTATTTCTGCAACTTCTTGTGAATCTGTAAGTATCCCAAAATGTAAAGAAGACAAAAGTGAAAAGATACACATGATATGGACAAGTGCTTGGCGCTAGTTTCCTAAGTTCACTAAATACCTACTGTGCCAGACAATCTGCCCAGCACTGCCTTCAAGGCAAGCTCCAAGTTCACTAGGGAAAGAAAGACAAGAGAACAATCTATTTTAACACAGTATATCAAGGTGCTTTCTTATAAGACTACTTTTCTGATGACTCCCTAGTTAACAAGGGAAAAGGAAATACTGCAACAATGAAACAAATATAGGGGCACCACTGAGCAAAGGTCTGTCTTATTTGTAAGCTGGCATGAAAACACATGCTTTGCTTACTCTCACCCTCCCAATCATTTCCTTTGCTTCCATTCTTGGCTCCAACAAGATTTATACTGAAGACACAGAATCTGACCAACTGGGAAATCCCACAGAGTCACAGAGCCTTCAATAATAAGGAGTCATGTGGTTGAAGAAGACAGAGAACTGAACTGAAGGCTTCAGAGATTCATTTATTCATTGACAAATCAGATGGTATTAGGTTTAGCTTCAAATCTTTCTAATGCAATAAAGTGAAGCAGCAAAGAAAGAGAATTTGGAATATCAGCCAGGTGATGACAAAGACTACTGAAAAGTTTTCCATACAGCTTCCTACCCGCCCCAATGAAACCATACTTCAAGCATTACAGACTTTAAGACTGTACTTTATTAAGCTTACACATAAAGCTAGAGGAAATTCTCTATATTTCTCAGATCTATTATAACAGAACACTGCTATTATTAAAATGACCCTTGTACATTCATATTTTATGGCCTTAGGGAAAAAAAATTCCACAAGAAAAACAAAAAGAGATCTGTGCCTTAACCATGTTAGTATATATTGAATCATACCCACAGACACTCAGTTTCCAAAATGAGTTGTTACTGCCTCTGTATTTTTCCAGCATGATTTATTCCTATCCATCACTAACACCACTTTCTTTAAAATATCAAAAGACATGGGGCGCCTGGGTGGCTCAGTCAGTCAAGCATCTGCCTTTGGCTCAGGTCATGATCCCAAGCTCCTGGGATCAAGCCCCACATCAGGCTCTCTGCTCAGTGGAAGGCCTGCTTCTCCCTCTCCCTCTGCCTGCTGCCCTGCCTATCGTGCTCTCTCTCTGTTAAATAAATAAATATCTTTTTTAAAAAATAGAATACTTAAAAATAAAGTATCAAAAGACATAACGCTCACTCTAGTCCTCCATTTAAACAAAAAGATCAGTTGAGAATGTAATTGGATATAATCAAACATGCTTTAATACACTGACAAGAATAAAATTCATAACTATCTAGGACAATTTGGAAACATCTATTGATAACCTATAAATAAATGTCTTGATCCCACAAGTACAAATCTAAGAATCTATGTAAGGAATTAATCCACCAAGTACACTGAAAAGTATATATAAAGTTGTTCACTGTGGCTGTCTGTGCATGAAAATTTTTTTTTGACTTTTTAAAAAAGATTTTAAGTAATCTCTACCCACAACGTGCAGCCGAACTCACAACCCTAAGATCAAGAGCTGCATGGTCCACCAACTGAGCCAGCCACGCTCCCCCATGGAGAACTTTTTCAATGAAAATAACCTTAAATATATAAGAACAAGGAATTGGGAAAGAAATTCCCAAACAACATACATCCAAACAACATACCATGCAGTCACTCTATAGTAAAGATACGTTTTTCATGGCCTGGAAAAATATCTATGGTGAGTTTGCTGAAAAAAAAAGCAAGCTAGAAGGGTACCTAGCATGCTCAGTTGGTAGAACATGCAACTCTAAATCTCAGGATCCTAAAAAAAAATAAAAATAAAAAAATAAATCTCAGGATCCTAAATTCAGGCTCTATGCTGGATACAGAGTTTACTCAAAAATAAATAAATACATACATACATACATACATTTTCAAACAAGCTAGAAAACAGCATGCTTATGATGTCACAGGTTTATAAAATACAAAGTAGTCATATCCTGCATGCACAAAAAAATACGGACAGAAACAATATGCCAAAACGTTATTATATTTTCTAAAGTGAAAATGTACTATTTAAAAAATTTTAAAAATACATGTTAAAAACAATACTAAAAAAAAATCGTACTAAAAAAATAATACTAACAAAACAATGCTGCAACCTATATATACACATCAAGGCTTATGTATGCATAGAATATCTAGAAGACCATCTAAAAAACCAGAAACACTGGCTGCCTCTGGAAATGGATGTGAAAGAATGTGGAGAAAAGGTGGAAGAAGAGTGACATTTCACTCTCTAGCCTTTGTACCTTTTAAGTTTTTTTGACCGTGTATATTATCTAGTCAAAGGAAATATAAATTTTAAAACATTAAAGTACAATAATATTCTTTCTAGTTAAACCTAATATATACAGAAAGTTGTTTGTAAAGTCAAATTTAATTGTAATCATAAAACCATACGCATCACCAAGAATTAAAAACTACAGGGTGGCCTGGCTGGCTCAGTGGGTGAGCATGTGACTCTTGATCTTGGGGTCATGAGCTCAAGCCCTGCATAGAGCTTTAAAAAAACCGAAAACTATAAAAAGAGTCAGTTATTCAGCAAATTGTCCATCTCTAGTCCTCCTCTCTAGAAGGCAACCTTGGTAACATATAAGGAAACAAAGCTTATTTCTGAACCTCATATCCAGCCATGGAATCTTTGCAAAGTCAAAAACAGAAAAACAAACAAGTAATGAGAAGAAAACAAGTGCTTGATTCGTTTTTTATCACTGAAGCATAGCCACATTTTAACTGAAAAATGACATGACAAAACAGTTATATACTTTTATAAAATTATATTTTTAAGTATATTAACTACAGGATTCTCATACTGCAGGCTGGGTTTTATTAAAACCTCTAAGATGGGAGCACCTGGTTGGCTCAATCAGTTAAGCCTCTGACTCTTGATTCCAGCTCAGGTTGTAATCTTAGGGTCACGGGATCAAACCCTGTGTCCAGCTCCATGCTCAGCAGTCTGTTTGTCCCTCTCCCTCTGCTTCTCCCCCTGCTCACTCTCTCTAATAAATAAATTTATTAAAAAAAAGAAAAGAGAAAAAAACAACTTCTAAGATGTATGATCTGGCAATATCTCTCAAATTTTTAAAGGTACGTAACTTTCAACCCAAAATGTCAACTTAATGGGAATTTATTCATTCATGTCAAAATAAATTACTATAGAATTATTCTTTCTAGCATTATTTATAAAAGCAAGAGACCAGAAAAAAATAAATGTTTCTCAACATAGAGCTAGGTAAATTATGGTATGCCATACAATGGCATACTATTCAGCCACACTCTTCATTTAAAAAAATAATGAGGGGTGCATGTGTGGCTCAGTCACTTGAGTATCTGACTCTTGATCTCAGCTCAAGTTCTCAGGGTTGTGAGTTCGAACCCCACACTGGGCTCCACACTGGGCATGGTGTCTACTGAAAAAGAACAAAAGAGGGACGCCTGGGTGGCTCAGAGGTTGGGCATCTGCCTTTGGCTCAGGGTATGATCCTGGAGCCCCAGGATGAAGTCCTGCATCGGGCTCCCTGCATGGAGCTTGCTTCTCCCTCTCTCTGCCCATGTCTCTGCCTCTCTCTCTCTCTCTCTCTCTCTCTGTTTCTCATGAATAAATAATGAAAATCTTTAAAAAATCATAATAATGATAATAATTCTATCAAGACCTTAGGGCTCTCTGCAAGATGCTAGTTTCAAACAACCTTCTCTCAGCAATGGTGCTTTCTTGGCTTTTGTCTGTGGCCACTTCACAAAATGAGACCATGGTATTAATATGGCCAAGAGTCAGGCTCTTTACCCCACGGTCACAGCTAGGTCCCCAGCCAACATAGCTCTCTCACAAACAGAAAGCAAAAAACAAGACTCCAGAGCACCCAATCAGGGGTGGCATACCTGGTTCAGGGTCTTACATACTTCAGGTCAAAACAGGGTAAGACACATCCCTTTCCCTACCCTTAGATTAAGAGCCCTTCCCTTTTCAGTTTTCCCACAGTAGCACACTTAACTCAGAAATCCTGTCTCCTTACTTGTGTGACTGCCCTCTTAGCAGTGGAGCTCTTTGGAAACAGGGCGGAGAGCCTTTCTCTCTGTCCTGTGGCACAATAGCTAAGTGTGCTGAGTGAAGATTCTGATCAAGGCATACAGTTTCTGCATTCTTTACTAAATACCCAGGATACACCTTAGAATAACTCCCTTTATTAAATGGCAGCAGTTTTCATGAAGGCTCTGCGTTTTTAGGTCCATTTCTCAACAACATTTACCTATACCCTTTCTGCATCCCCTCCATTCACCTTACCCCATCCCAAAAGAGGTCTAGCAATCAAGTGATTATGTTCTTTACCTTCCCCAGCTGATATCCTTTCATGATTCTGCAAAATCATTAATATACAGTTAGGCTAAATATTGTTCCTTTGTCCAAACAAATGTTCCTTTAGCAATTTCAGAAATCTCCAAGTTCTAAAAAGCATGAGAGATTGGAAAGCTTTTCCCATCATGTTCACTTTAAAAATGCAGTCACAGGGCAGCGCAGGTGGCTCAGTGGTTTAGCGCCGCCTTTGGCCCAGGGCCTGATCCTGGAGACCCGGGATCAAGTCCCATGTCAGGCTCCCTGTATGGGGCCTGCTTCTCCCTCTGCCTGTGTCTCTGCCTATCTCTCATGAATAAATAAATAAAATATTTAAAAATAAATAAATAAATAAATAAAATAAAATAAAATAAAATAAAATAAAATAAAATAAAAATGCAGTCACAGGCCATAGGAAATCTCCTTGGCATGCCAATCACTAACAATAGGTAAACAAAATCAGGATCAGGCTAAACTACCATAACCATGAGCCCAAATCAGCAGCAAGAGATGCTGAGAGCCTTCCTTTTCAAAGAACCAACCCCCGCCCCATCCCCCCAGCATGGGATCCCCTGTCTGAAGGGTGATGTATTAAATGACAAAAACACTTCTTGAATCAAATTTTTTACGTATAGATATAGCTGTATAATACCTCTGGCCTTATTTATGAAGAAGTTGGGTCTATCTTTTTGTACACAGATATATGGCTATACATTCAGATACATACCAGGCCAACTTCTCCATAAAGAGGGCTAGAGGTAATGAAAGAAAACAGTCTGCATCACTTCTTTCTACTCTCCCTGGTATAAACCATTATTCTAACTAAGGGAGTTCAAGCTCTTGAATCCCTTCATTAGTTGACAATTATCCTGAAAGCATGTCAAATACAGGATTTGCTCTGACCTCTCTGATGTTATGTTGCTTAAAACTAGAAAATAAAAGATTAAATTAATTCCTTTTCTGTTTTCACTATTAATAAGGTATTGCTAAAATAAACAGTGGAAAATAACCACTGTGAGATAACCAGTATCTCATATGATGAAAGCATTTATATACTGACATACTAAGAAATACCTACTTAAGAGTCAAAACCTAGTGGAAAACAGAACACCAAAGGCCAACCTTCAAACTGGGGCTTCCCTTCACTGACATCTAGATGATAGATTACAAAATGGGACTCCTAAGGGGGTCTGATCACTTAGGACAATTAATATTAGACCCTACTGAACATTAAGGAGTTTGACATGAAGAAATCTGACAATACAGACCTAGAGAGAAAGATCAGATACTCCCCTTCACTAGTTAACTTCTGACATTTCTAGGCAAAAGAATTTTTTAATGATACTTAATATTTTTGTTAGAAAAGTAACATACACTAATAATGCACAAACACCAAATAATTTTTAAGGTAACAGCATTTCTGTATCACTCAGTGGCATATATATTTTGCTTTGGGTATTTGATTTCACTGCCTACCCTCTTTCATCCTTACCCACCCCGCCTCCCATTTTCTTCCTTCAAAACAGGGTAGGTGGATATTTTGTGTGTTACAGCTTTGCTGACATATGAGAGACATTTAATAAATGAGTTCCCTCTCTTCCTTTTAATTTTATCTACTTTTTTTTTTTTAATGTATATAGTTACTTTTAAGTGGTTTGTGTTTCAGAATAGATTGTGAGGACTTTCAGGGTAGGGTATATATTTCTTTGTTTCCCCTTTTCCAAACCTCTTTTGTCCCTGAACCGAAGGCAGATGTTCAATCACTGAGCCATCCAGGCATCCCTGGTTAAGAGTTTAATATTCAGAATATATAGGAACCCCTAAAAAGAAATCAACAACAAAAAGACAACAATGCAATCTAATAATGAGCAAAGGATTTGAATACACAGTTCTCCAAAAAAAGGTAACACCTTAGTCATGATGGAAAAACAAATCAAAAACACAGTGAGATATTATTTCACACCTATTAGAATGGCTATAATTTTAAAAATAAAATAACGGAAAACAGCAAATGTTCACAAAGAAATAGAGAAACTGAAACCCTTGTATATTGCCACTGGGGATGCAAACGGTACAGCCACTCTGGGAAAGTTTGAGTCCTCAAAAAGCCAAACAAAGAAATACCACACAACCAGTCTTTCTAGTCCTTTGGTATATACCCAAAAGAACTGAGAAGAGATTCAAACAGAAGTTTTTAAACCAATGTACATTGCAGCATTATTCACAATAGTCAAAAAGTGGAAATAACCCAAGCTCTAGCAATAATAGATTGAGATAAACAAAATGTAATATATACATACAATGGAGTATTATTCACTAATTAAAAAAGATTAACATTCTGATACATCCTATGACATGAATGAATCTTGAACACATTATGCAAAATGAATAAATCATAGAAGGACAGATATTATATGATTCCAGTTACGTGAAATATCTAGAATAGGCTAATTTGTAGTGACTGAAATAGATTATAAATTACCAGGGACTGAGGGAGAGGGAAGAAGGGGATTTATGGCTTAACGGTTATTGGGTTTCTGTTTGGAGTAATGGAAAAGATTTGGAAGCTGACTCTAATGATGGTTGCACAACAGTGTGAATGTAATTAATGCCACTGACTGCTAGTCTTAAAAATGGCTAAAATGGCCTATTTCATGTTATACCTGGTCTAATCACAATAAAAAATAAATTAAAAAGAAAAAAAGGTTACATTATGTCTGTAGTGATCAGGAGTGTCCAAGGATAAATTTCAAATCAGGGACTCAAATCTAAAAGAGACTGTAGGTCATCTTATCTTATAACCTTCATGGAAACCCTAGTGGGAAGCTTATGCCCTATATCCTTCCTGACTAGTAAGGAGGCATCTCTAGATGCCACCAGATGCTGAGAGCAGACTTTCTCCCAAGACAGCCCACTGACCTTCAATGAATGAGGAATAACCTGTGCTGGAAAAACAGAAATAAATGGAAAGGAAGCTAAAGAATCTGGGAGCCAAACTCTGCCACTTTGCAGCTGTTTGTGCACAAATTATTCAACTTTTCAAAACCGCGGCTTCCTCTCATTAGAAAATGAAAATCTCATCTGCCTTTAAGTGTTGCTCTCAGAATTGGCAAAAGCATACCTAGAAAAGGTTGGGTATTCAATCCGTGGAGGTCATTGACATTTTGACACTGGGTTTACCTACCTACTACTCCTGAGCCAACCAAAGGCTGAGCAGGACATGGTTTGGGTCTGGAGAGCTCTATGACTTACCAGAACTAAAATAAAACAAAGCAATCAGCACCATGAGCAGACTTGAGACAAGGAGATGTTTTAATGCAGTTCAACTACTCTTAGAAAGACTGGTTTATTGTTCCTAGAATGAACCAGGCTACTCTACATTAGGAAAGGCACTGCTACACAATCATTCCCTCTATACAACAGGCCTCTGTTTGTATGTCTGAGCAACCGTTCATAACAGTCTGCCTCTACCCACAGGAAAGACACACTTCTGGAAAGAAACCGAGCAGAAAATGAGCTTGAAGATAGTCCTGAGGCAGCTCACAAACTTTGTTGCTTCAGAATCACTTGGGAAATCTCTTTAAAAAGCAGATGCCTCACCCCCATCACCAGATATTCTGATTACTAAATATTTAGGCAGGGCCCTGGAGTACAAAAAAAAACATTTGAAGGTAGAAGATGAAAATGTAATTAAGATTACATTCTGATGTTGACAAACTGTTCTGTTCCACAAAGCAAAGGCTGCATTTTCCTCCACATCTGGAAATGCAAGCACTTTAGCAATGCAGGGCAGGAGTGAAAACCAAGGAAGTAAGATTATCTGCATGTAATGCCCAATATAAATTGCATACAGTTGGTTCATATAAAAGTCCATCATTACTGCTTATTCTGTCTTAAAATAAATGAAAAATAACATACCATTCTACATCTTTCAGAGTAACAAGAAATACACTTAAAACAAATTACCTGAAGTTGGTAAAATTTCTGTGGAACTATTACATTCTTAGGTTCTGGGAAAATTATTAACGGTTACAACTTTTTGGTCAGCAATCAGGCAATGTGTATCAAAAGTCACCCAATACTCACTTCAAATTTATCCTAAAGAAACAACACAAGAGAAGCAAACTATATGCAAAAAGATAGTCACGGTTGTAGTATATGTAATTTAAAAGGGGGTGAGGGGGGTACCCGGGTGGCTCAGTGATTGAGCAACTGCCTTTGACTCAGGTCATGATCCTGGGGTCCTGGAATCAAGTCTCACAACGGGCTCCCAGCGGGGAGCCTGCTTCTCCCTCTGCCTATGTCTCTCTGCCTCTCTCTGTGTGTCTCTCAGTCAGAAGAGCATGAGACTCTTGATCTTACGGTCATAAGTTCAAGCCCCACTGAGTGTAGAGATTACTCAAATAAATAAATAAACTTAAAAAAAAAAGGATACTTACATATCAAGGATCCCAGTTTCCCAAAATTTGCCATATAAATTCAAATATGACAAAGCTACTAAAAAATCTAAATGACGCATACGTCATTACATGGGAAGTAATCGCAAAACATGCAAGACCTAGTATTACTTACTAAAAAGTATATACGGGGCAGCCTGTGTGGCTCAGCGGTTTAGTGCCGCCTTCAGCCCAAGGTGTGACCCTGGAGACCCAGAACTGAGTCCCAGATCAGGCTTCCGCATGGAGTCTGCTTCTTCCTCTGCCTGTGTCTCTTGTGAATAAATAAAATCTTTAAAAAAATTTTTTTAAATTAAAAAATAAAATAAAAAGTACATACGGACAGCTTCAAAGGATGATACATTGAGAAATAATAACTTCTGTTAGGATGGTTTGATGTGGCTTTAACCCCTCTGGTCTCTCAAGTTACTGTGTTATTGCCCTGTAATTGTAATAAGATTATATATAAATTTAACTGATTTTGCTTGGAATGTTAACCTGGAAAACACTTATAGAAACAAGCAGAAAATGGATTCAACCATACTGAACAAACAAACTCACCCAAATATTCCATGGTAACAAGACAGTCCCAAGGCCAGTTTTGGATTTTTTTCACAAAAAGATCCATCTTCCCAGATACATAGAACTATTAAACCTTGAATTTACATTTTTTTGTAAAAGTATAAACACACTAAAAGATAGGAGGAAATCTGGTGTGGCAGCTATTCATATGGCAAAAAGATCAGGTTTCATGAACCGTAACTTCAATAATACAACAAAATTATGTAGCTAAGAACCACTGACAGGAAAAGAACATTTAAGTTGAAAAATAGAAGGTCCCACTCTCGTCCTAGCTCTATCTGAGACTGGGATTTAACTTGCAGGTCTTAGTTTCTCATTTGTAAATTGATAGGATAATGATGTTATCTAACCTATCTACCTCTCAGGACTTTGAAAGGAGCAAGGAAGATTATGAATGTAAAAGTACTTTGAAAATCGAGGGTTTTATCCCCCATAAATCTCGCTACTAATGTCCACAATAGCCAAACTGTGGAAGGAGCCTTGATGTCCATCGAAAGATGAATGGATAAAGATGTGGTTTATATATACAATGGAATATTCCTCAGCCATTAGAAACGACAAATACCCACCATTTGCTTTGACGTGGATGGAACCAGAGGGTATTATGCTGAGTGAAGTAAGTCCATTGGAGAAGGACAAACATTATACAGTCTCATTCATTTGGGGAATATAAAAAATAACGAAAGAGAATAAAGGAGAAAGGAGAGAAAATAAGTGGGAAATATCAGTGAGGGTGACAGAACATGAGAGACTCCTAACTCTGGGAAATGAACAAGGGGTAGTGGAAAGGGAGGTGGGTGAGGAGATGGGGTGACTGGGTGACAGGCACTGAGGGGGGCACTTGTCGGGATGAGCACTGGGTGTTATGCTATATGTTGGCAAACTGAACTCCAATTAAAAAAATATCAAAAAATAAGTAAATAAATCTGGCTATTATGTATTATTATGAAGACACAAACCTGTAGCTACCAAAAACGAGAACAACTGTTTAGAAGGATACATTTTCAAACTGATAAGTGGGTATGCCTCCCAGGGGCCTGAGATCTGGGGCTAAGCCCTTCCCTTTACCTGCATTATTTGAATCCTTCAGGAGAATCTATTCATCTATTACTCGGTAATTTTTTTAATTTGTAAAAAGCAAATACAATCACTAACAAAATCAACATAGAGTGCAGGGTTCTCGGACTTTAGAGTTTTGTTTTGTTTTGTTTTAAGAATCACCTGGGGAGGGGATCCCTGGGTGGCACAGCGGATTGGCGCCTGCCTTCGGCCCAGGGCGCGATCCTGGAGACCCAGGATCGAATCCCACGTCGGGCTCCCGGTGCATGGAGCCTGCTTCTCCCTCTGCCTGTGTCTCTGCCTCTCTCTCTCTCTATCATAAATAAATAAAAAAAATTAAAAAAAAAAAGAATCACCTGGGGATTGTTAAAACTGTAGCTATCCCAGTCTCACAGACTTAAGTGACCAAAATCTCTATATGGATTGGAATAAATAAATTCAGACCATTTGGATTTTAAAAAGCTCCTCGGGGTGCCTGAGTGACTCAGATAATTAAGTGTTTGCCTTCAGTTTGAGAGTTGTGATCCCAGGGTGCTGGGTTGGGGAGCCCCACGTCCAGCTCCTTGCTCAGCGGAGAGCCCACTTCTAATCTCCCTCTGCTTGTACGCTCGGTCAAATAAATAAAATCTTAAAAAAAAAAAAAAAAAGAGCCTCAAGTGATTCAGGTGAGTTGATTATTGCTTCTTATGCTACACTGTCATTAATACTAACTGACCACAAATACATAGTAGGAATCCCATGTACACCTACTTACTATATATGCCAGTGATGACTCTCAACCATTGACATGTATTATCTCATTTAATCCTTACAGCCCTGTAAGTAGGCACTACTGTTAATAATGCCCTCTCCTCACCCTTGTTTTATAGACTCTGCCTCTCTCTCTCTCTCTGTGACTATCATAAGTAAATAAAAATTAAAAAAAAAAAAAAGCTTTAAAACAAAGAGAGGACTTAACAGGCCCATGGCACAAAGTCACAGTGCTAGTAAGTGGCAGAGCCAGAACATACAACAAAGTTTGAAAACACTTGATACAGTTTCTTAACCTAAGACAACAGCTGTATAGTCTGGTCAGGTCACAGAAATTACTGTTTCATTTCAGATATTGCATTTAAAAAAACACTAACAAAAGAGAGTTGCCTGAAGAAAGCAGCGGAGGGAAAGCAGAGGGAAATCTGATTAAACCGCAAGGGGACAGGTCACCTGGCTGGTTCCATCGGTACAGCATGGGACTCTTGACCTAGGGGTTATAAATTCAAGCCCCATGGTGCGTGTAGGGATTACTTTAAAAAAATAAAATCTCAGGGTACCTGAGTCACACAGTCGGTTAAGTATCAAATTCTTGGTGTCATCTCAGGTGCTGATCTCAGCACAGAGCTGGCTTGTGATTCTCTCTCCCTCTCCCTCTCCTCTCCCCCTCCATGCATGCAAGTCTGTGCTCCCGAGCTCTCTCTCTCTCAAATACATACATCTTTTAAAGTAAAATCTTTAAAAAAAAAAAAAAAATGAGGGGACAAAGGATCTAGGGCTGTTTACATATTTCCAGCATAACTGGCATCACTTTGTAACATTTTATCCCCCTATTAGACTGTGAGCCCTTCAAGTATGAGGACCATGCAGTCTTTTCAACTGTACCCTTATGGTACCTGGTTTAATAAATTAATTCATCAAATGAATCTACAGAAGGCTTGATGACTGTCCTACGAAATGAAAGGCTATTATGTGAAGAAACAGACTTAATTCATGTTGCTTCAGCAAGTACAACCAAGAATAGGTAACGGGAGCAGCAGATTTTGGTACAGTCCAAACTAGCTTTCCAGTAACCAAGACCTGTTTAATAACAGAGAAGTACCTCTGCAACGTGAGGCTGATAATCAGAATAGAGTAGAGAAAAGGTAGGAGAGTGGTCTATGGAGCCCTAAGAGCTCTTCCAAAGCTCAAATTCTTCTATTCTAATTTATGATACTTTTGCTCAATCTTTCACATTTCGTACATTTACTGTGACTAGTTACACAAATCCTGGTAGTAAGTACAGAGGATACCACAGTGTTGTATAAACTCCCAGTGTCAAGGATTCTAGAGGAGAATAAAAGCACAGGCATCACCCTTTCAGGGAGGGAGATAATGGATACAACAGTAATCAGCAAGGAATGAGATTTCCAGGCATGAATCAAAAGGGAAGTCAACACAGGCATTAGGAAAGAAAGCCATCAGGGTGCCTGGGTGGCTCAGTGGTTGAGCATCTGCCTTCAGCTCAGGTCTTGATCCCAGGTCCTGAGATCAAGTCGTACACTGGTTCCCCACAGGAAGCCTGCTTCTCCCTCTGCCTATGTCTCTGCCTCTCATGAATAAATAAAAATCTTAAAAAAAAAAAAAAAAAAGGAAAAATGCACCATCATTTGAGTACCCTGGAGCCATATTTTTAGAGATCCATGGGGGTAGGTAGATTGGGACTGCCATTAACAATCTCTGGGAAAAAAGCAGGCAGTATGTCAGTAATGGTCTGAGCATAAAGGAGGCAGGAAACCCTAGGGTGATGAAGACCCACCAGAAATAATGACTAAACTCTGGCTTAAAAAGAGAAGAACTTTGGAGGTCATTTAGTCAAACAGGTTGCCCTGCTTGCACTGGATAAAGAAAGGTTTGTTTACTTTCTTAAATTACATTTTACAAACCAGATATTCTATCATCAATGACTTGTCCTCTGCTTAGTTTTGAGTCTTTTTTTTTTTTTTAACTAATAGATCCTTCTCTTATTTTCTAGGAAACATTTTAGATGATTGTTTTTCCCGCAGTTATCAAAACTGGCAGTTTTAATACTCTTAGTCTAATATTATAATTTCTCAAATGGCTGTAATATTTACCAAGAATACTACATTAAAAGTCTTGTCGTCTAAAATCTTATGATTTTATAAATAGAAGATTGTTAAGAAGAAATGGAATCTCAGAAATAAATTTAAGTCCCAGATCCAAGAAACTATCTCTCACTCAACTTATAAATTGTGGGACTGAGCCCACCTAAGAAAACAGAATTAACAAACTACTGAAGCAAAAAAAAATCTAAATCCAAAACCAATGAACATAACACACATGAACAATAAACTTAATGTTCTTTGGCCAATCATTTCTCAACATCCCTGTCAAACTATTTTAAGGATCTGAAATCTTGCTCTATAAAAAGTAAGTTCCCATCATCGGAACTACACTTAAGAGATTCTATCGGAGTGGTTACTGAAGCGTAAACACCAAGCTTCAGTTTTTTTCTTTCCTTTCAGTATAAAAAAAATGCTTGCCTCCTTTAGATAAAGTTGAGTCTCTGGCCCAAATCCTGACATACCAGGAGATCTAGGTTTTCAGTTCTAACCCTAATTTAAGGTGCAAGGTTAGCATAGGCCTTTTTCCATATTTACCACTTAGATCGTAACATGGGGATATAATATTTGACAGCTCCACCACTGATGGTCACTGCAAAGGATTTCTCAGTTTGGTTAACCTTAGTAGGGAGGACATAAAGCTAGGGCTGAAAACATGGCAAAAACTAAGACTTTAAAAGCAAAAATAGTGCTGCTGCATGCATGTTATTAGCTAACAAGCCAGGAATTACAGAAACAGATTCGAGTGACAATTACTAAGAAAGGTGCAGTTACACGATTCTACAAAAATGAGTAAGAAAACAACTCACAAAAATTTGAATCTTTCTTAGCAAATGGGGAAGATAAATAATATGCACTAATTCTGGGACATTGTGGTTTTTGTTTTTATCGATAATGTCTCTGCATCAATGTTACTTATTCTCCCACTCCCTCTATGAGCAAAAGGAGCCCACTGTCCAGGATCCCTCATACCAAGGGCTCGGTGAGTGTCACAAATAATAACAGTAATAAAAGCAACAGTCTCCAAAGCTGGAATTTCTACGGGACTGTGGCACCAGAACAGGGGACACGGCACATGGCAGCATGCAACTATTTCTCCCTTCTGACTCTTCTGCATCACTGCCTCCCAAAGGACTGGAGAACCCAAAAGCTCTCACTGCCACATCTACAAATTAAAGTCTCCCGACCAAAGAACTCACAGAGGTTCCATGCACGGCCAGGGTCTAATGAACGAACCCCACGAGAGAGAAATTCATCCGGATGCAACAAAACATGCTTCAAAAGGCTCTGCCTAAATTGTTTGTTTGTTTTGTTTTGTTCTTTAATCTTAGGAATAAACACAACTGTCTTAATGACATTATGCAATAAGTTAAGGCTCTGGAAAACCCCACACTCATCCGAGCGGCCCGGAACATGGAAAGCAAAATTCGATTAGCTCCATTGTACCCAACCAGGCTAACGTGCAAGATCACACACTCGCCTCCGTCAGGGCGGCTCTGCCAATACCGAAGAACAACAAAGGCAAGTTGAGGAGGCTGCACTAGGCTTAACTCAGCACTTGTCGGTGTCCCTGTGCCCGCTCGGGGCGGCAGCTCTGCGCGGGCCCCGGGGGCCGAGGGACCCTGCGCATCCCGCCGGGGCCCGGCCCGGCTCGGCCCGGCTCGGCCCGGCCCGGCCCGGCCCGGCTCGGCTCGGCTCGGCTCGGCCCGGCGCCGCTCGCGCAGCTTTTGTCTGGCCCGGCCGGGAGCCCCGGCCGCCCGCTCCCCGGCGCCCCTGCCCTCCGGAGCCTTCTCCACACCCATCACTCGCCGAGGACTGGCTGTGCGCTTCTCCCCTCGCCCCCTCCCCTCGAAATCCCGGGCTCTGTTCAAACGCGACCGGCCGTTCCGCTGGCTCCTTCCACGGCGCGGGGAAGACCCGGGTCAGGAAGGGGCCCAGGGTGGGGTCCGGGCGAGGACGCGAGTCCGGGGCGCACAAAGCCGCGCTGACCCCGCGGCCACCCCCCCTCCCCCTGCAAAGCAGCCTGGGATCAGCGAGCGACCCGCCAGCGGGACAAACAACCCTCCCCCCGCGCTCCCCGCCCGGCCCCCCCCAGGGCCGCCCCCTCCCCCCAAAGTGCCCCCGAGAGCCGATGACAGCGCCGGACCTCGCCCCCACCCAGACCCGGCGCCCGCCGCCGCAGGCGATGCGCAGAGGCCTCGGAGGGCTCCGTCTAAAGATCCTCGCCCTAACCGGGTACTTACCGCCGTATTATTCGCTACTGTTGCCGCTGCAGACCAGACAGCCGCCGCCTTCTCCTCCACCCCAATGAGGTTAAGCGCCTGGTGCGGGGATTAAAAAAAAAAAAAAAAAAAAAAGAAGCCGAGAGCGCCTGCGCAGTGCAGTCTCCCTTTTACCGCCACCAACCCGGCTGGACCATAGAGAGCGCAAACCAAGACCAGAGAGGCGGCTGCTCTCTATGGTGACGCCCCGCGCAGGCGCAGGCGCAGGCGCAGGCGCAGGCGCAGGCCCGGCCGCCCTGGGCTTCGGGAGCTGCAAATCCCGGGAGCTCGTTCCTCCTCCGAGAACGTTAATTGACCCCGGTAGGGACCCGTAGGGTAAAGGCTCTTTAAGGGAAGAGTGAGCCGGGTGCCTCTGGGGCCTCTGGGAAGTTGCGGCAAAATTCAGGCTAGGCCACGAGGCTCGGATGTGAGAGCCGCGGAGACGGAGAACCACAAAGCTGGGAGCGCAATGAATAGAGTTGAGAGGGAGTCAGGAAAGCCCGGATAAAAGTCGTCCGGCCGGGACTTCCTGCGGCCGGGGTCTAATGCCCGCCGGAAACGGACTTCCCCTTCTGGGTTACGCGCGTCCCGCCCCCACCACGGGGCGACCGAGAGGAAGGAAACTGTGCCCTGCGGCTTTCCGTACCGCGGCTGGCGACCGTCCTCGCTTCCCAGCTCCGCCGGGCGCCGGCGCCCGAGCCGGAAGCACAACTCGGAACGGTGCGCGGCGCGCCTGGGAGCGGAGCCGCCGCGCGGAGGCCGCGGAGGCTCCCGAGGAGGCCGGCCGCAGCCCCTTCTTCCCGGAGCGCCCCCGCAAGTAACGCTCGTTCTGTCTTCGCTCTCGCATCACGTTCGGATGACACGTGAGAACGTGTTTCGGAGGGCAGAAAACTGTGCGAATAATAGGGCCGCCTCTGAGGACCCGAAGGACCCGCGCTTTGCCGTGTCAAGCCCCTGTGTTCGCAGGTAATTTGACACTTGAGAGTTTTTGCCTGGAATCACACGCTGCGTGGACGAAATCCCTCTCCGGGACTGAGTCGACCTCCCTCACGCTCGATGCCCAGCGCGCCGAGTTTTCACGGGCAGCTCGAGCTCCGCGGTGGCGGAGGGTGCTCGTGTGGGCACAGGGGCGCGGGAGAACGGCGAGGTGACGCCCCTGCTGCGCGGGGCTCCGCGGCTGTGCTCGCAGAGGCCTCGGGTCTCGGGGAGGCCCCCCGGCTTGGGGCGAAAGGCGGACAACCTGAGAGGAGGAGGAGCTCCTTAGGACAGAGGCTGAGAAGGGAGGCGGGGGGGGGGGGGGGGCGGGATACAGGGGAAGCGTACAGAGGAAGGTCTGAAAAAAGGGATGGGAATTTTTTTTTTTTTTTTTACTTAATATGGTAACATACACATAACACAATTGATGGTTTTAACCACTCCTAACTGCATAGGTCAGTAGAGTTAAGCGCAGGGACATTGCTGTGCAGCCGTCTCTGGAACTCTTCATCTTCTAAAGCTGCAGTTCTGGACCCGATAAACAACTCATTCCCCACTACCCCCACGCCCTGGCAACCACCATTCTGCTTATGTTTCTGAATTTGACAACTCGGATACCTCCTATAAGGGGGATCATAACAGCGTCTGTCTCTGTGACTGGCGTATCTCACTCAGCGTAAGGACCTGGAGATTCTTCAATGTCACATGTGTCAGAACTGCCTTCCTTTTTAAGGCTGAATTATGTCCCATTGCGTTTATACACCGGGATAGATAGTTGGGTTACTTACATCTTTTTTTTTTAATAGGTTTTATTTATTCATGAGAGACACAGAGACACAGGCAGAGGGAGAAGCAGGCTCCATGCAGGGAGCACAAAGTGGGACTCGATCCCGGGACTCCAGGATCACGCCCTGGGCCGAAGGCGGCGCTAAACCGCTGAGCCACCCGGGCTGCCCACCTAACACCTTTTAACTGTGGTGAATAATGCTACCGTGAACATGGGTGTACAAACATCCCTGGGACTGCTTTCAATAGAATGAGGAGGACTTAGAAAACATGTAGAGGGACACCCGGGTGGCTCAGCAGTTGAGCGTCTGCCTTCCGCCCAGGGCTGATCCTGGAGACCCAGGATCAAGTCCCACATCGGGCTCCCTGCATGGAGCCTGCTTCTCCCTCTGCCTGTGTCTCTGCCTCTTTCTCTCTGTGTCTCTCATGAATAAATAAGTAAAATCTTAAAAAAAAAAAAAAAAAAAAAAAAGAAAAAAGAAAACAAGTAGAGAAAGCTATATTTTCCAAGTCCTGGACTGGGGATAATAATATGGTAAAAGAACTGTTTTAGGAAGTGACCTGGCAGTGGAAGCCCAATACATATTTATACAGAGTATTTATTGGAGGCTTTAAGATGTCCTAGGCATTGTACTACTGCTTTATGTAAAGTATTGATATGTCATTGGATCCATCAAAATAAACATGAGCCAATTGTTATTCACATTTACCAGTGAGAAAAATCAAGGTTCTGGGTTACAGATGGGCTACAGGAGACTCAACCAACCACACATACAGATAAGTCATTAGGAAACAAAATTCCCATGGGAGCCAGACACCCATGGGCCCTGACTACTTACCAATTGAAGGATAAAGATTTTGAAAGAAAACAATTTAAATGTTCAGAGTGAGTCTTCACAAGAGAAAGAACTGGCTGACATCAAGCGCTTTCACAGTCAAATTACTGGTCTTATAACGGCTTAACACAGCAAAATGGCATGATCTGCAGGTCCCTAAAAGGACTCTGGTTTCATTCGAGGTATATTCATTACCTTTAAAAAATCTAAAATGCAGACAGCCAGGGTGGCACAGCGGTTTAGTGCCACCTTCAGCCCAGGGCCTGATCCTAGAGACCCGGGATCGAGTCCTATGTCTGGCTCCCTGCATGGAGCCTGCTTCTCCCTCTGCCCGTGTCTCTGCCTCTCTCTCTCTCTCTCTCTCTCTCTCTCTCTCTCTCTCTCTCTCTCTCTGTCTCATGAATAAATAAACACAATCTTCTTTAAAAAAATCTAAAATGCCAAGTAAGTGTATCTTTGTATGTACTAGAGAGAGTAATAAGACATGACATTTCCTATTCAACATTTCATCTTCATTTTACATTCTCAAAAACCCTATAGGACCGTTCAAAACAATGATACATTTGGCAGGGGAGGAAACAAATGGCCAGAAAGGAAAAATGATTAGCACAATGTCACATGACTTACTGGTACCAAGACTGTAATTGAAATCTGAACCTCTAGAATTCCCACTCTCTGCTTTGGTCTCCCTTACAAAGATAATACCATAGTCTTGAGTGGACAGTGTTTCTATTCAATCAGTCTCATCTTCCTCAGGGATACATGCCCAAACTCTTAAGAAGCTAGCACCAATTAACCAGTAAAGCAGAGAATAAGTACATTTTAAGTAGCATTCATACACTTAGATATATTGTGTACAAACTATGTGCCAAACACTTAGCAAAGCAGATACCCATATTCTCATAGGAGATAGAAAATAAAATTGTAAATATAAACTATGTCAGGTAGGATAAGTATTTATGGGGAAAAAATGAAACAGTAAAGGAGAAAGAAGTGCTGAGGATAGGGAAAGAGGTTTCTTTTTAAATAGGACTGGTGGCGGGGAGGGCCCACTGAGAAAGTACAGATCGGGAGGAGTTGAAGGAGGGAGAAATGTCCATCTTGGGAGAAGAGCCATCCAGGTAGAAAAAACGGCAAGTGCAGAAATCATTCTGAGGGAGGAGGATGTCTACTATATTCTAAGCACAGAAAGAAGGCCAGAATGACAGAGGCAGAGTGTGGCAGGGGAAAAGTAGGAAATGAGGTCAGAGGTAACAGGATGCCAAATTGTGTAGGGATTTACAGGGCATTGTAAGAATTTTGATTTTTACTGAGAGGGGAAGCCATTGGAAGATTTTGAGCAGAGAAGTAAAGTGACTTTATTTTTAAAGAATTACTTTAGCTTCTGTTTTGAGAATAGACTGTTTAGGGAACAAGGGACTTTTGAGAATACATTGTAGGGGAGTAAGAGGGACGGTTTAGGAAGCTCTTGCAATTCTGCAAGTGAGACGGTGGCTAGGGAAAAGTGCAAGCAGTGGAGTGGTGAGGTGTCGATATATACAGACAGGATGGTACACGGGGTTTAATAAATTGGTTGACATATGGTGTAAGCAAAAGGGTAGTTAAGGGGATTCCCAATATTTTTGACTGAACAGTTTAAAGAATGGAGTTGCCATTTATTGAATGGCAGAGTCCGGGAGGAGCAGATTGGGAATGGGAAGCAATAAATTCAGCTATGGAGATGTTAAGTTTGAAATACCTATTAAAGGTCACCCGGGTGGCTTAGTCGATTAAGTGTCCAACTCTTGAGCTCAGCTCAGGTCTTTTTTTTTTTTTTAAATTTTTATTTATTTATGATAGTCACACAGAGAGAGAGAGAGGTAGAGACACAGGCAGAGGGAGAAGCAGGCTCCATGCACCGGGAGCCCGACGTGGGATTCGATTCTGGGTCTCCAGGATCGCGCCCTGGGCCAAAGGCAGGCGCCAAACCGCTGCGCCACCCAGGGATCCCTCAGCTCAGGTCTTAATCTCAGGGCCATCAGTTCAAACCCAATGTTGGGCTCCATGCTGGATGTGGAGTCTATTTTAAAACCAACATTGAAATGACTACTAGCACATAGAAATACCAAGACAGTTAGATATTTGGAATCTGGAGTTCAGAAGAAAGGTCTAGGATGGATATGTAAATTTGGGAGACACAAGCACATAAAGAGTATTAAAAGCCATGAGATCGTCTAGCTATTAAGTGTAGACAAAAATTTGACAAATTTAAATAAAGACTGAGCCCTGGAGCACTCTAGCCTGTAAAGACTGAGATGGTAATGAAACCAGTAAAGGAGACAGAAAGGTCAGCCACTGAAATAAAGGGAAGCCAGGAAGAGCAACCAAGTCAATTGCTAATGGGCTTTAATTGACTATTGCCATAACATTGGGGTGGTGAGGATGGAAGCCTGATTGGAATGGGTTCAAAAGAGAGTGGTAGGAACAGAATTGGAAAGAGGAAGGATAGATATTGGACACAGGAAGTAGGGGTTGAAAAGTAGAGTGAAACTTCAAGGGATAGGTAGGGTCAAGAGAATAATTTTTAAATTACTTGTATTTTAGTATTTTTTAAAAGGTAAGATTCTCCCTTAAATAAATATAACCTGAATACCAATACCATGGTCATACCTAAAAACAACACCTAGTATCATGGTCTACCCAAACTTCACATTTCCTTAATTGCCTCATAATTCTTTTGCTACCAGGTTTACTGAGATTCATATACTATACAATTCATCCATTTAAAGTATGTAATTCAACAGTCTAATACAAAGAGTTATACAATCATCACTAACAATTCTTTTTTTTTTTTTTTAAGATTTATTTATTTATTTTAGAGAAAGCATCAGCAGGAGGGGCAAGGGAAAGGGAGAGAGAATCTGAAGCAGACTCCATGCTGAGCACAGAGCCTGACACAAGGCTCAGTCTCACGACCCAGAGATCAAGACCTGAGCCTGAAAGATGCTTAACTGGCTGTGCCACCCCAGCACCCCTACAGTCCATTGTAGAACAGCTTCATCAGCACAAAAAGAAACCCTATACCTATCAGTACTCACTACCCATTTTTCCCCAACCTATCAGCCCTAGGCCACAATCAATTTACTTTTTTGTCACTATGAATTTTCCTCTTCTGGACATTTCATATAAATGGAGTCATGTACTATATATGTTTGAATGGCTTCCTTCACTTATGTTTTCAGGGTTCATCTATATTATAGCATGTGGCAGTACAGTACTTCATTCCTTTTTATTGTCAAAACATATGTATGTGCCACATTTTGTTTATCCACACATTTATTATCCACACATTACTTGATGGACATTGGGTTGTTCGGACTACTTTTTGGCTGTTGTAGATAATGCTGCAATGAACATCTATTACAAGACTTCACTGTGGAAATATGTTTTCAGTTTTCTTGAATATCTTCTTGGGTTTGGAATTGCTGAATCATATAATAACTGTATGTTTAACCTTTTCAGGAATGGCCAGGCTCTTTCCATAGTGAAGATGCCATTTTATATTCCTACAAACAGGATATGAAGGTTCTAGTGGAGACATCCTCACCAACACTTGTTAATATCTGTCTTTTTTATCATACCTATTCTACTGGGGGTATAGTGCTATTTCACTGTGGTTTTGATTTGCATTTCCCTGATGACTAATGACGTCAGTCATCTTTTTGTGGCATATTGGCCATCTTGTATAGCTCATCTGAGAACTGCCTATTCTGATGCTTTGCCTACTTTTTAAATTATGTTGTCCTTTTTATTATTGAGCTGTAAAGTTCTTTATATATTCCAGATTTAAGTCCCTCAGCAGATATATGATTTGCAAATATTTACTCATATTCAATGGGTTGTCTTTTCACTTTCCTGATGATATCCTCCAAAGCACAAGGTTGTCATTTTAGTGTCCAATTTATCTTCTTTTTCTTTTGTTGCTATATTTTTGGTATCTTATCTAGAAAACCATTGTGTAATCCTACGTTTTCTTAGAGTCTTACCCTTTTGGCTCCTACATATAGGTCTTTGATCTATTTTAATTTTTATTTATGGTTTAAGGTAGGGGTCCAACTTCATTCTTTTACATATAGCTTTCCAGTTGTCCCACCACCATGTGTTGTAAAGCCTATTCTTTCTCCTTTGCATTGTCTTGGCATCCTTGTCCAAAACCAATTGACTATAAATATGTGGATTTATTTTTGGACTCTAAATCTATTCCACCAATGTATATGTGTATTTTTATGCCAGTACAAACTGTTTCAATTACTGTAGCTTTTTAGTTTGTAAAATTGGGTAATATGAGTCCTTCGATTTTTTTTTTTCTCTCCAGTTGTTTTCGCTATTTGGGATTCCTTGAATTTCCATATAAATTTTCTAATCATTTTGTCCATTTCTGAAAGAAAAAATGCAGTTGTGATTTAGATAGGAATTTACTGAATCTGGAAATAAATTTGGAGAGTATTGCCATCTTAGTAATATTAAGTCTTTTGATTCATAATCATGGAATGTTTTTCCATTCATTTAGATCATCTTTAGTTGGGGCACCTGGGTGGCTCAGTGGTTTAACATCTGCCTTTGGCTCAGGTCATGATCCCAGAGTCCTGGGGTCAAGTCCCACATCAGGCTCCCCACAGGGAGCCTGCTTCTCTCCCTGCGTGTGTCTCTGCCTCTCTCTGTCTCTCTCTCTCATGAATAAATAAATACAATCTTTAAAAAAAAATAGATCATCTTTAGTTGCTTTCAACAATGTTTTGTAGTTTTCCTAGTATAAGAATTGTTCTTGGGATCCCTGGGTGGCACAGCGGTTTAGTGCCTGCCTTTGGCCCAGGGCGCGATCCTGGAGACCCGGGATCGAATCCCACG
This sequence comes from Nyctereutes procyonoides, assembly GCF_905146905.1. NCBI lineage: Eukaryota > Metazoa > Chordata > Mammalia > Carnivora > Canidae > Nyctereutes > Nyctereutes procyonoides. The sequence continues at coordinate 10,224,266 of NW_026575030.1, forward strand.
TCGGGCTCCCGGTGTATGGAGGCTGCTTCTCCCTCTGCCTGTGTCTCTGCCTCTCTCTCTCTCTCTCTCTCTGTGTGACTATCATAAATAAATAAAAATTAAAAAAAAAGAATGGTTCTTCATTTCATTTTCAGATTATTCATTGCAAGTATATAGGAATACAATTAATTTTTGCATATTGACCTTGAATCCTGTAACCTTCCTAAACTCATTGATTATTTTTGTAGTGGATTCCTGAGCATTTTCTGGAAACAAAATTATGTCATTTGCAAATAGATACTGTTTTTGCTTCTTTCTTTCCAGTCTGTATCCCTTTTATTACATTTTCTTGACTGATTTTTTTCCAACTAGCACCTCTAATACAATGTTGAAGTGTTAAGAGTGGATATCCTTGTCTTTTTCCTGATCGTAAGCATTCAGTCTTTTACCATTAAATATGACATTAGCTGTGAGGTTTTTATATATAGCCTTTATCAGATAGAGCATGTTTTCTTTTATTCTTCTTAGTTTATTGAGTATTTTATCATTATTAAAGGCTTTGGGATTTTGTCAAATCCATTTTCCGTGTCTGTTTTGATGATCATGTGACTTGTCCTTTATTCTGTTAATATAGTATATTACATTAATTGATTTTCAGATGTGAAACCAACTTTCCATTCCTGGGATAAATCCCACTTGAAAATAGTGTTATGATCCTTCTTACATGTTGCTGAATTTTGATTTGCTAGCATATTGTTAAAAACTTTTACATCTATACTCATAAGGGATACTAGTCTTTAATTTTCTTGTGATATCTTTGTTTTTGATGTCATAGTAATAGGGACATACAGAATGAGTTGGGAAATATGCTCTCCTTTTCTGTTTCAGTTTTTGGTTCTTTGTGTGTTTTTTGGAAGAGTTTGGAAAGTATTGACAAATATTGTTTTTTTTAATTTTTTTTAATTTTTATTTATTTATGATAGTCACACACACACACACACAGAGAGAGAGAGAGAGAGAGGCAGAGACACAGGCAGAGGGAGAAGCAGGCTCCATGCACCGGGAGCCTGATGTGGGATTTGATCCCGGGTCTCCAGGACCGCGCCCTGGGCCAAAGGCAAGCGCCAAACCGCTGCGCCACCCAGGGATCCCCAAATATTGTTTTTTTTTTTAAATGTTTTATAGAATTCACCAGTGAGGCCTTCTGGGCCGTGGCTTTTCTTTGTGCATATTTTTGTTTTATTTTGCTTTTTTTTGTTCTTTTATTGCTAATCTCTTGTTATAGATCTGTTCAGATTTTCTATTTCTTCTTGAGTCAATTTCAGTACTTTATGTCTTTCTAGGAGTGTATCCATTTCACCTAAGTTATCTAATTTGTTGGCATTCAGTTGTTTATACTATTCCCTTATCCTTTTTATTTCTATAAGCTTAGTATTTATTAATGAACCTGTCTTACAATTTTTTTATTACAGTTTGTGCAAATCAGGATCTAAAAGCCAATACATTGCATTTGAGTTATTTCTTTATCTCTTAGGTCTCTTTATGTTTTTTAAGGTTTTATTTTATTTATTCATGAGAGACACACAGAGAGAGGCAGAGACACAAGCAGGGGAGAAGCAAGCTTTGTGTGGAGAGCCTGATGCAGGACTCAATCCCAGGACCCCGGGATCACAACCTGAGCCGGAGGCAGATGCTCAACCACTGAGACACAAAGGCGGGGCGCCCCGCCCCCTCTTAGGTCTCCTTAGATTCCACCCCCCCCAATCTCACGTTTCCTTGATATCTATTAACTGCAGAAACCTAGTTATTTACCTTATATATTTCCCACATTCTAGGTTTTTCTGACTATAGTGCTGGGAGTCTCTAACATATTCTCTACTCCCTAGATACTCTATGCCTTATTCTGATTCAAGTTTGAGTTTTGGCAGAACTACTCCATATATCCATCAGGAGGCACATATTTTCTAATTGTCTCTCTTTGTGAAATTATCAGTAATTAATTACCATTGCCTAGATTGAGTAGTTCAATTGAAGGCAGAGTAAATAAAGCAGAGTAAGTGGGAGTACTCGTCAATCCAGAGTATGTGGGATCTTAGCTAAACATCTTTACCAAATTATCTTTTGTCTTTGGGCCTCAATGTTCTTATCTTATGAACAGGTGCATAAACTATAAACGACTTCTAAGGCTTCTTGCTATTCTAATATACTGACTAAACACTTAAGGAATGAACTTAATCTCTAGCAGATACAATTTGGATGCGTTGGGGGATCCCTAGGTGGCTCAGCGGTTTAGTGCCTGCCTTTGGCCCAGGGTATGGTCCTGGAGTCCTGGGATTGAGTCCCACGTCAGGCTCCCTGCATGGAGCCTGCTTCTCCCTCTGCCTGTGTCTCTGCCTCTCTCTCTCTCTCGCTCTCTCATGAATAAATGGGTGAAATCTTAAAAAAAAATGTTTTTGGATGGGTTAAAAAGGATCTGCTAGGGGCATCTGGGTGGCTCATTTAATTAAGTGCCCAGCTCTTGATTTCAGCCCAGCTCATAATCTCAGGGTTGTGAGATCAAGCCCTGAGTCGGGCTCCATGCTCAAGCGGGGAATCTGCTGGAGGTTCTCGCACACTCGCCCTCTGCTCCCCCCCCCAAGTAAATAAATAAATATTTTAAAAATAATATAAAATTAAAAGGATCAGCTAACATGGTATTATTCTTCCCATCTCAGACCATTTAGGTTCATTTCAAAGCCAAAGTTTGTCAATCATTACATTCAATCATGTATATAACAAAGTCAGTTAAAATCATTGTGAAAGCAGGGAGATTATGCCAAAAGCCTTAGTTCCTGGATTCTTGTTCTGGCTGTGCCTGGACTCAGCTGGTCACATTCTCTCTCAAGGTCCTATCCACAAATAAAAGATGTTAGTGTTCACTAACGGCATACAGGCTTTATAATTTTATGCCTTTTGTTGATATTTCCCCACAGTTTTTGAGAATGATATTTTTATTAATATCGTCAGCCCTACCTGTTTTTATCTGTTTTCTGATTATATTCTACTTATCAACTGATTGATGGTGCCTGCCCTAGCTATCAGCTCATGTATAAAATGCATCTTTGGTATAGAAAACTCAAAGTAAATGCATCAAAATATTAGCGAATGATTATCTTTTGGTAGTAAAATTGTTGGTCGTTTAAAAAACTTACGTCTGTATTCTTCATCTTATTGTATCAACATATGTTTTTGTAATTGTTTAAAAGTCATTCTTGGGCAGCCCAGGTGGCTCAGCGGTTTAACGCTGCCTCCAACCCAGGGCCTGATCCTGGAGACCTGGGATCAAGTCCCTTGTCAGACTCCCTGCATGGAGCCTGCTTCTCCCTCTGCCTATGTCTCTGCCTCTCTCTCTCTGTCTCGCATGAATAAAGAGATAAAATCTTAAAAAAAAAAAAAAGTAATTCTTAAAATATTTAATAGCATATTTTTGACAGCATGCCCTAATGAACAAATCACCAAATTCCAGGTAAGTTTATTTTTCTTCCTATGATTCCATTAGGCAGTATCTCTCACTCTAGGTTAACTTAAATACTTTAGTAATAGGTACTTATATTTAATGAGATGGCTTTACTTAATCTTCTTCAGTAATCTCAGGGAAAAAATATTTTATGCCTACAGAAGTTAAAATTCATGAAGAGCAGCAGCAATGCATATTGTCATCATCTGTCATAGCATATATGGAATCTGAATTTGCACTACTTGGAGAACAGGTAGTCTCTTTACTAGAGAAGTGTTGTGTATTTAAAGAAATATTTGAGCAGAGACAGGGTGTGTCTTTTGTATGTGATGAAAACAGGAGATCAGAAACTAGTTTGCTAAATTGTGTTCATAACCACTCCCTCTCTTAGTACTTGACTTACCTAGTAAGTATCACCCACTGAAGGAACAGTACAGGTGTCTGGCTAACCTCTCATGAGTTTCCTAACCTGGCAAGGTGTTTAATGAAGAGGATAGGTATAGTTTCCAATACTGTCACAACTAGTGAAATTGACATTAGAAAAACCCATTTCTTAGTAATAAGCAGTATGAAAGTCAGTATTTTACCATCAGAAGCATGACAAATCTGGGTGGTTCTATGAGCAGCTCTGTTGCAGAACAAATGATTAAATATCCCTTTAAACATCACCTGTTGCCTAATATGTCATAATCCAGATCTGTTCAGGCTTTTTGAAGACGATTCCTTACACTTAGTAAGAACAAAGGGCAATGCCAAAAAGTAAGTAACCTGACAGTTTGGGGATTTCAGCTGCCATAGGTGAGGTCTCCTGAGCAACTGGTCCATGCCATTTCTCAGACGGACTCCTGTACCAATGACCTGATCAACCCATCCAAATGCAAAGAACCATTTAGAGACTTTGTTGAATGTGAAATGCTTGTATTTTTACATTATCTATTAGCTTCTCCTTTGGTGGAACTTAACCTGCCCCTGGATAGACATAGCTGAAAAGATAGTTTTTATACTCAAGGAAGTCAGTTTAGTAAGGAAAATAAATTGTTAGACTATATAGTTACTACAATGATGGAACATAAAAAGGGTTACTTAGCAGGTGTGGGTGGGTCAAGAAAAGCTGAGGAGGAATGAAGGGAATGTTCTTGAGCTAAACCATACGAAACATTGAAACTCACCATTATGACATTCAGACTCCCAGAACTGGAATGATGTTTTAGATAATTCCCATTTGGACAAGGTTTATTTTTTTTCTAGTAATTTCAAGCAACTCAAAATCTTCGCATTTTAACTAGTTCGCTTAAAGTTTCACAGATAGTATTTCCCAAAATGGACCTATTCTGACACGTGGACCATCATGCATACTCACACACATACATACTTCATGGTCATTTGGCAAAGTGAGAAGAAAGTTCATTAGGTAAGTCAGAATGTGTAAATGAAACTGCCCTATTATGTCTGTTTTAACAAAGTAACAGATCTCTGCCTGTATCTCCTCACATGTATTAAGGATGAAATAATTCCAACCATCTATTGTAAATTGTAGGGTATGCCTGATTGTCATGCATGGGAATCTGTGCTCTTCCAGAATTGCACAATTGTGTTTCTTCTATTTTTGTTTTTGCCACATTAATTATATCATGTAGTACTTGAAATAGAGGTGGAGTCTGTCACTCTGCCAGCTTGCAGTTTAAAAGTTAAATGATGCATTAAGAAATCAGCAAGTGTTAAAATTATTTATAAGATTTATGTTTGCCATATTTTATAGCTGGTGTTATTTATTTAGAATTTCCTGTTCCTGGATGAAATTCTCTTGCCTTCTGCTGTTTGCAATAACTCACGTTCTATTCTCCTTTTCGATAATCTCCTTACATTCATGCCACATTTTCCAGTTTTCCTTATTGCTTCAGCTAATTTCTAAATAAATCATGGCATACACAATATGAGTTGTTTACAGTCACTAAACTCTTATCCTCAAATGTATTTTGATTTTCTCAATTCCCAAAATTTGGCTTTGCTTGTGCATGATTTAGCTATATGACACACACACACACACACACACACACCCGCTATGAATTTCTCTTTCTCTCGTGCACTTGGCACACTGCATTTCTCTGTATCATCTACTACACTGTACTGGCATTCTGAGTCATCTGGAATTAAGCACCCTCCCTACTATTAACTGTGTAATATTTAAATTCCACTTACCAGTCTTCTTTTGAATTCAAACACCACGTAAATTAAACTGACTAAAGTTGCTTTTAACCTGTAATTCCTGATTGCAACAGGTAGTTGCCGACTCTTGAAACTAACAGGTTTGACTAGAAGCTGACAGTTCTTATTCCCACAGAACTTAATATTTTACATTTATATAAATTCATAAGGTAAGATCCTACCTTTCTTGTCCATCAGGACTCTTTGCTCATTGATAACACAATATCTTAATTTAAACAAAAAGTACTTGCACCGTACTTCAGAAAATAAATTCTATTCCTCAGTGTCAAGCAAGAGGAAAGTAGGAAAATTTTACTACAGGCTACCAACCACTTCAAGGGATTTACCAGACAATTGCTGGTATAAATTACAAAGACAATGCTAATCTATACCTATATGAGATGCCAGGACATTTGCCTGGCAAATGGCAAGTGGGGTAAATTTGACTCTGCATCTTCAACTTGGGCATATGAAAAATATAGCATCCCTAAAAGTTGTCCAAGGATTTGAGTTCACCAGGATTTATCCAACCAGCTTGATGGAAATGATGGAGGAGAATTTCAGAGCCAAGAAATGTTTTGACAAACCTCAAAATCTACCTCAGAATCTTGGAAAGTTGGATGGAGAATGTATCTTAGAGATCATTTCATCCACCACTCGTTTGTGAGAAAACTGAAGTCCACAACTGTCAAGGGATTCACCCAAGGTCTTGCACTCCTGCTTAGTGACAGATTCAGATCCAGACCTCAATAATCCTAGCACCATTTCAGTAGTCTTAAAAAGCTAGCTGGCAAGTAAATTTGAACCCTCTAACAGCAGATAGCCTATATCCAGCTCCTGATGCCCCTTTCTCTGAAAATGAGGCAAACGGTTGGGACATTTTTAAAAGAAAACACTGATTATAAAATGGGAAGAAATTCCTGTACAGACTGGCTAATTGGAAGCAAGTCTTTGGCTTCCCCAAGACAAAGGAGAATCTTTAGTCATGAAGTAAAAAACTGATGGTGTCACCAGAGCTGACAATCTTTTTTAGTAGCAGCATGCTGAAATTAGAACTGAAGAGAAGACTTTACAGAAGCTTGAATTTGGAGCTATCTCACAATACTGGAGTTAGTCTGTATTTTTTGTTTGTATTTAACAAAGGATCAGGCATGCAACAAAAAATAGAAACAGGAATTCCTCGTGTTGCCCGGCCAGATCCCATTTCCACCGCTCTGTTCTGAATTTGGCCCTTATATTTTCATACCAGTTTTGTGTGTTTCATATATGTAAATGTATCCATAAGTAATAGTTGGTATTGTTTTCATATTTTAAGTTTTATATAAGTGCCATAATATTATATATATCTTTCTGCAACTAATCCCCTCCTTTCTTAATACTATGTTTTTGAGATCCATCTTATAGGTAAAGAGGGTAGCTGGAGTATTAATTTGTTTTTAAGTACTCTATGGTATTCCACTGTATGAATGTTTTGACGCTTATCTAATCTATAAATGGACATCTAGTGAGTTTCCAGAGATTTGTTTTGTTTGCTGGAATTTTTTTAACTTGCTATATAAACATTTTTATAAAACCTTCTACTTGTGGGTTGTATGCTTGAGTTTCTCTAGTGACATTTATGAGGTAATATATGTATATCTTCAACTTAACAAAAACATCTCAGAAATAACCAGCAGAATAGGAGAGTGTCCATACTAGCACTGTGTATTTAAGAGTCTAAAATGGTATTTCTTTATGGTGTTAATTTGTTTTCCTGATTTCTCACGGGACTGAGTGTCTTCCCATGTGTTCACTGGCAGTTTGGAGCTCCCTTCCTGCCTGGGTCACTTTTTAGATGAACAGTTTACCTTTTTATTATTGATTTTTAGAAATTCTACTGTAGTCAGAATATGAATCTTTCATAGCTATTTGCAGCCAGTATCTTGTCCCTATCTGGAATACTATTTTTTACTTTTTTATTATGATGTCTTATATGATCAGTTTTATCAATCTTTTGTTTTTGATGTATGCTTATTGTTTCTTCTAAAAAATATGTCCCCACTCCAAGGTCATAAAGATATTCTCTTGTAGTTCCCTCTAGTATTTTTAGGTTTGGTGTTTTTACAACCGTTAGGCATTTTTTTATATATATACACATAGAATTTACTTTTGTGTGCGGTGTGAGGTAGGAAACGAATTTTATTTTTTTCCAAATTGACAATCAGTTGTTTTGAAACCTTTTATTGAAAATGCCACCCTTTCCCAAAGGGTGGGACATATACTTTGGATTTTCTTTTGGTTCTGTCACGTTGTTCTTTCATTCCTGTGCCTTAATGCACATCTTAATTACTATACCTTGATAGTAAATTACAGTATCTGGAATGTAAGCACCTACCTACTGAGTAAACACAATGGGACCTAGCTATATTTGAGCTCTCTCTCTTTAACTACCCCCCCCAAAAAAGGGGGGTGCATACTGCAAGGAAAAAAATGCAGGAAGACACTATGGGATGTGCCATTGGGCAGTGAGTGGCAAAGTTGGAACCCTGGAACTGGAGAACTGTGCTCTGTGGAGATCTGTGGGGCCCTCCTAAGAGCTCATACGGTGCTTGCTTCAGCAGCACCTATACTAAAATTGGAATGAAACAAAGATTATCTTGGCTCCTGTGTAAGGGTGACATTCAAAGAGCTCACACATGTGCCCCATAAGAGATCCAGACTTTGGATACCTGCCCACAGAAGGCCTTGTAGCCAGTGTTACTAAGTAAAACAACAGCAATCACAGAGGATTCCAATTGCTCCCAATGAAGTAAAACATTTGCTCTGAAAATGAAGTAAAAAAAATATATATATACAACTTATCAAGAGTAAAGTACTTAGGAATAGATTTAACAAAAGAAGTAGACGACTTACATATTGAATATTGTTGAAGGAAATTAAGGAAAACATAAATAAATAGACCAGAAACCTTAATATTGTTAAAATACTCTCCAGGGGCACCTAGGTGACTCAGTCGGTTGAGCAGCTGGCTGGCTCTTGGTTTTGGCTCAGACCATGATCTTGGGGTCCTGGGATCAAACCCCACTTTGGGCTCCCTGCTCAGTGGGGAGTCTGGCTTAAAGGATTCTTGCTCTTCCTCTGCCCCTCCCCACCACTCATCTCCTTTTCTATCTCTCTTTCAAATAAACAAATCTTAAAAAAAAAAAAAAGATTCCCTCAAAAATGATCCACAGATTCAATGCAATACCTATAAAAAATCTCAACTATCTTCTGCAGAAACAAACACACTGATCCTAAAATTCCTATGGGAATGCAAAGGACCAAGAGAAGCCAAAACAATCTTGGGAAAAAAGAACAAAGTTGAAGGACTCACACTTCCTGATTTTTGGAACTTAATAGAAAGTTATCAGGGGATCCCTGGGTGGCGCCTGACTTTGGCCCAGGGCCCGATCCTGGAGACCCGGGATCGAATCCCACGTCAGGCTCCTGGTGCATGGAGCCTGCTTCTCCCTCTGCGAGTGTCTCTGCCTCTCCCTCTGTGTGTGTGTGACTGTCATAAATAAATAAAAATTTAAAAAAATTTTTAAAAATTATCAAATAGTAAACTTACTACAAAGCTGATAAAAATAGTGTGGTGCTGGCTAAGGATAGACCATTAGAATACAATTAAGCATCAAGAACTAGACCCATGCATCATGCATCTATGTTCAGTTGATTTTCAACGAGGTCCCAAGATAATTTAATAAGGAATAATCTTTTCAACAAATAATTCTGGGACAACTGGATAGCTAAATATAAAAGGATGAAGTTGAATCATTTCTCCATACCATATGTAAGAAATGGATGCCTGGGTGGCTCAGTCAGTTAAGCATATGCCTTAAGCTCAGGTCATGATCCCAGGGTTCTGGGATCAAGCCCCATGTCAGACTCTGCTCATGATCTCTCTCTCTCTCTCTCTCTCTCTCTCTCTCTCTCTCTCTCAAATAAGTAAATAAAATCTTTTTTAAAATCATGTAAATCTAAAGCTGATCTTTAAAAAATAAGACTAGGTCAAAAACTTACATGTAAGATCTAAGCTGTAAAACTCTACAAAGAAAACATAAGAATAAATCTTAAATGTCCTTGTCCTCATATTAGGCAATGGTTTCTTAGATATGACACCAAAAACAGGCAACAACATAAAAAAAAGATAAATTGAATTAAATTAAAATTTTAAACTTTCACGCTTCATAGGACAGTAGGGAAAAAAACACAAGAAATGGAAGAAAATATTTGCAAATCATACATATGATGAATGTCTAATATCCAGAATATTTAAAGAACTCTTAGAACTCAATAATAAGGGGATCCCTGGGTGGCTCAGCGGTTTAGCGCCTGCCTTTGGCCCAGGTTGTGATCCTGAGGTCCCGGGATCGAGTCCCACGTCAGGCTCCCAGCATGGAGCCTGCTTCTCCCTCCTTCTGTGTCTCTGCCTCTCTCTCTGTGTGTCTATCATAAATAAATAAATAAATCAATAAATCAATCAATAAATCTTTTAAAAGACTCAATAATAAAAAGCAAGTAACCTAATTTAAAAATGAGCAAAGGATCTGAATAGACATTTCTCCAAAGAAATATGCAAATGACCGATGAGCCCATGAAAAAGATAATACCAATAGCCATTAGGGAAATGCAAATCAAAATCATATTGAGATACTACACACATCCACTAGAATGTCTATAGTTTCAAAACAACAGAAAATACCAAGGTGAGGTGAGGAGAACTAGAACCCTCATATGATGCTCCTGTGTATGTAAAAGATACAATTGATTTGAATAACAGTTTGGCAGTTTCTCAAAAAGTTGAAGATAGAGTTAAAATATGATCCAGCAATTCTGCTTCTAGGTAAATACCCAAGAGACACATTGGGTATGCATATTAGATAGAAGCATTATATTTACACAAAATCTTGTACGCTCAGGTTCATAGCAGTGTTATTAATAGTAGCTAGGAATTGAAACAACCCACATGTCCATCAGCTAATGCAAATAAAATGTGATTTATCAATATAATAATTACTGAACCATAGATAGTAAACCTTGAAAACAGTATGCTAAGTGAAAGAAATAAAAGGCCAAATATTGTATGATTTTGTTTATATGTAATGTCCGGAATAAACAAATCCAAAGAGACAGAAAGTAGATTAGTGGTTGCCTAGGGCTGGGGTAGAGGAGGGGATGGGTGATGGGAGTCATAGAGGAGTGACTGCTGATGGGGACCACCTTTCTTTTGGGGGTGATGAAAGTGTTCTGGAAGTAATGGTAATGGTTACAACCTTGTGAATATACAAAAAAATACTGAATTGCACACTTAAAATGGAGAGTTAATGATATGTGAATTATATTACACTAAAGAAATGACCTTAGAGTGCCTGGGTGGCTCAGTCAGTTAAACATCCCACTCTTGATTTTGGCTCAGGTCATATGATCTCAGGGTCCTGAGATTAAGCCTTGTATCAGGCTCCCTGCTGGGCATGGAGCCTGCTTAAAGTTCTCTCTCCTTCCTCTGTCCCTCCCCAGCCCTGTGCACCACCACTCATGCACATGCTCTCTAAAAAATTAAATAAAATTTAAAAAAATGTTAAAGGACATTTGCCTTTTTTCACCATCTATTTTTCAACTCCAATACCCAAGGAGCTAGAACCTAAAAGTGGGACAAGTAGGCGGGAGTCAAGCAGACCATGCCCCACACTGTCCCAGTAGTCTATGAAGTGGAAGGAAGATTGCTTTGAATTAGATATGAAAAATAAAGATTGTTTCACTGACTATAAGTGATGGAAATATAATGATAGGGAATCCCTGGGTGGCTCAGCGGTTTAGCGCTTGCCTTTGGCCCAGGGCACAATCCTGGAGTCCCGGGATAGAGTCCCACGTCAGGTTCCCGGCATGGAGCCTGCTTCTCTCTCTGTCTGTGTCTCTGCCTCTCTGTCTCTCTGTCTATGTCTATCATAAATAAATAAATAACTCTTTAAAAAAAAAAAAGGAAATATAATGATAGGTGCCTTGAATGCCACTTAGGCATGAGGAAGGTTTGTCAAAGTATAGTTGAAGGCAGGGATGACATAAGAAATAAAATCACTTAATGTAAGGGTTCCTGGGTGGCTCAGTCGGTTAAGTGTCTGCCTTCGGTTAAGGTCGTGATCCTGGGATCCTGGGATCAAGCCCCACATTAGGCTTCCGCTCATCGGGAAGCCTGCATCTCCCCCTGCCTCCCACTCCCCTGCTTGTGTGCTCTGTCATATAAATAATCTTTTAATACTTAATGTAATTGGTATGTGAAACTTCTCAATAATCTGATTACATTATTAATATATGTAAAATACCTTGTGTACATGCAACATTATTTTTTTAAGAATTTTATTTTTTATTGGTGTTCAATTTACCAACATACAGAATAACACCCAGTGCTCATCCCATCAAGTGTCCCCCTCAGTGCCCGTCACCCATTCACCCCCACCCCCCGCCCTCCTCCCCTTCCATCACCCCTAGTTCGTTTCCCAGAGTTAGGAGTCTTTATGTTCTGTCTCCCTTTCTGATATTTCCCACACATTTCTTCTCCCTTCCCTTATATTCCCTTTCACTATTATTTATATTCCCCAAATGAATGAGAACATACAATGTTTGTCCTTCTCCGATTGACTTACTTCACACAGCATAACACCTTCCAGTTCCATCCACGTTGAAGCAAATGGTGGGTATTTGTCTTTTCTAATGGCTGAGGAATATTCCATTGTATACATAAACCACATCTTCTTTATCCATTCATCTTTCGATGGACACCGAGGCTCCTTCCACAGTTTGGCTATTGTGGACATGGCTGCTAGAAACATTGGGGTGCAGGTGTCCAGGCGTTACATTGCATCTGAATCTTTGGGGTAAATCCCCAACAGTGCAATTGCTGGGTCGTAGGGCAGGTCTATTTTTAACTCTTTGAGGAACCTCCACACAGTTTTCCAGAGTGGCTGCACCAGTTCACATTCCCACCAACAGTGTAAGAGGGTTTCCTTTTCTCCGCATCCTCTCCAACATTTGTGGTTTCCTGCCTTGTTAATTTTCCCCATTCTCACTGGTGTGAGGTGGTATCTCATTGTGGTTTTGATTTGTATTTCCCTGATGGAAAGTGATGCAGAGCATTTTCTCATGTGCATGTTGGCCATGTCTACGTCTTCCTCTGTGAGATTTCTCTTCATGTCTTTTGCCCATTTCATGATTGGATTGTTTGTTTCTTTGATGTTGAGTTTAATAAGTTCTTTATCTTTGTGTCTGATGAAAGAGAGTGGTCTAGTTTCATTCTTCTGCATGTGGATGTCCAATTTTCCCAGCACCATTTATTGAAGAGACTGTCTTTCTTCCAATGGATAGTCTTTCCTCCTTTATCGAATATTAGTTGACCATAAAGTTCAGGGTCTACTTCTGGGTTCTCTATTCTCTTCCATTGATCTATGTGTCTGTTTTTGTTACATGCAACATTAAATAAAAGTTATGACTGTTGTTCTTGTTTGGAGAAGATAGAATTAGTGCACCAAAAGAATGAGGGTCAAAACAGCAAGCCACACCCAGATATTGACCTGCTATCATTCCTTACAAAAAGGAACCAGGGACTGACTGATTCCAGGTTGGGAACTGAGAATGTACAAGGCACATCTAAGAATACTTTTTTTTGAAGAAAACTAGAGTCTTCAAAGACAGGGTTGTGTCAAGGGGACTCAGGAGCAAACTGAAGGGGGTTCCCACTGGCCAAAGTATAGAGATGACTTCCACTAACCCATTATTTTTAAAATGTGAATAATGGGGAAAGAATTAAGCATTTACCCCACTTTTCAAGTTAGAAATGTATCTCAGAGTAACCAAACACTCCCAAGTGATAAAGGAAAGCTCTTCTTTCGAGAAGGATGCCAGCTAATAAATATAGAACAAATGATAAAACTAAGAAGTCTAAGTTTTGTCAGCTTTTATGAAATAGTTGATTCAGACAATTAGCAGATACAAAACCATTAGTTGGAAGTCTGATGGAAAAAGAAAAACTGAAAAAAACTTTAAATATTTGCATGGTGTCATACACATAATTGTTCAATGGACACTATTACCACCTTTGCACACAAATCACTCAGTAAATAGGGGCAATAACCACACATTTTGTATCACCCGGTGTGGTGTTATATGTAGTAAACAGCATCACCTACGAAACAGTTCTTGTCAAATACTTATAATCAGTCCAATCAAGATTTAGATATAACTTCCAATTTACAGGAAATTTGGCAGAAGAAGACCAAAAAATATTAGCAAGAGGAAACAATCAGATGAATCTAGAAATTGAGACATTCAATAAGATGTCCTGACCTCTTCAACAAGTCATAGTCATGGGGAAAACTTAGAGGCAGAGAGACTTTTAGATTGATAGAGACTCAAGAATCCTAACAAAAGTAATATATGTCCCTTATTGAATCTTGATATAAAAAACACAACTGTAGGTGTGCCCAGCTAGCTCAGTTAGAAGAGCATACAACTCTTGATCTCAGGGTCATGAGTTTGAGCCCCATGTTGGGTGTAGAGATTACTTAAATAGACTTTAAAAAAACAACTGTAAAAGCCACTTGGGGAATATTACAGTAGTCTGAATGCAGACTGAGCAATATATTTTTAAAATTCTTCTTGGGGCAGCCCGGGTGGCTCAACGGTTTAGTGCCTCTGCCTTTGGCTCCGGGCGTGATCCCGGAGACCCAGAATCGAGTCCCATGTCGGGCTCCCTGCATGGAGCCTGCTTCTCCCTCTGCCTGTGTCTCTGCCTCGCTCTATCTCTTTTGAATAAATAAAATCTTAAAAAAAAATCTTCTTAAACTTGTTAAGTGGAACAATGTTATTGCTATATAGGAAAAGATCTTTATTTTTTGGAGATACTTGCTAGGCTATTTGAAGAAATTATGGCTGGGCAGCCCTGGTGGCTCAGCGGTTTAGCGCCGCCTTCAGCCCAGGGTGTGATCCTGGAGACCTGGGATTGAGTCCCACGCTGGGCTCCCTGCATGAAGCCTGTTTCTCCCTCTGCCTGTGTCTCTGCCTCTCTCTCTCTCTCGCTCTCTGATGAATAAATAAATAAAATCTTTAAAAAAAGAAAGAAAGAAATTATGGCTATAATTTACCTTAAAATACTTGAACAACAACAAAGAGAGATGAAGCATTATGTCCAAATGTTAACTACTGTGAAATCTAAGTATTCGTTTTTTGAGTGTTCATTATACTATTCTATGTGCTTGAAAATTTTCATAATGAAAACTTTAAAAGGGAAACAAAGAAGGGCACCTGGCTGACTCAGTTGATGGAGCATGTGGCTCCTGATCAGGGGATTGTGAGTTCAAGCCCCATGTTGGGGGTAGGGATTACTAAAATAGATATTTTTAAAAATTAAAAAAAATAATAAAAGAAATAGTGAACTGAAACAACTATAAAACCTCTCTCCTGGAGCCCCACCCATCTTTAATTCTTCAGTCCTCACCAACAACCTTAAATTTATGTCATCTGCTACCTTCTTTTTCCTGTAACCTAATAAACAATGCATCGTGCTAATTGATTCAAAATTTGGTTACTGTGCTTGTACAAATAATACATTAAGAAGTAGAAACGTAGGGCAGCCCAGGTGTCTCAGCAGTTTAGCGCTGCCTTCAGCCCAGGGCGTGATCCTGGAAACCTGGGATCCAGTCCTACGTCAGGCTCCCTGCATGGAGCCTGCTTCTCCCTCTGCCTGTGTCTCTGCCTCTCTCTGTCTCTCGTGAATAAATAATAAATAAAATCTTTAAAAAATAAAATAAAATTTTAAAATATTTATACTACAGAGGTGCCTGGGTGGCTCAGTCATTTGAGCATCTGACTCTTGATTTTGGCTCAGGTCATGATCTTGGGGTCATGGGATCAATCCCCACATTGGGCTCCACGCTCAGCAGAGTGTTTGCTTGATATTCTCTCTCTCCATCTCCCTCTGCCTGTCCCCCCTGTGTTCTCTTCCCCCTCCCAAATAAATAAATCTTTTTAAAAATAATAATAAATTGCTAGACATGATGGACAGTGCTATAAGAAAATGAAAACAAATAAGCAATATAAGCATTGGAAATAAAGAGATAAGCTATCGTTTTGTGAAAAACAATATGATCAACATAGAAAAATCAACAATTAACAAACTATTGGAACAGAATAGATATATCATATTTTATTCAACCAGTCTCCTCTTAAGGGGAATTTGAACTGATCTTATGCTATTACAAATCATGCCATAATGTATAATCCTGTGCATAGGTCCCTATTTGTGGAGGTAAGTCTTCAGAGTAAATGCTTGGAAGTGGTATTGCTAAATCAAGAGGTAAAGGCATATGAAATTTTGTCAGCCAAATTCACTCCAAATGGTTGAATCATTTTGTACCCCCATTAACAAAGTATAAAAGTACCTGTTTCTTACAAACTGTAGCGTCAAATATTTGGATTTTTGTCCATCTGATAAGTGAAAAGTGGCATTGACATTTTACTGTACTTCTCATTTACATTTTGTTAATAACATTGAACATCTTTTTCTACATGTAAGGCTGTTTGTCTTTCCTTGTCTATGCTGCTTACCCATCTTTCTATAGAGTTTTTGCTCATCAGTTTTTTAAAAGCTTTGTTTCTTATAGTTAAAAAAAAAAGAACAACCTGAATGTCTACAATTTGGGGATGGGTTAATCAAATTATCCTATAGCCATACAATGGAATATTATACAGCTATAAAGATCAAAGTTGATTACATGTGCTTCTCCTCCTAGGAGCACCTAGGTGGCTCAGTGATTGAGCATCTGCCTTTGGCTTAGGTCATGATCCTGGGGTCCTGGGATCAAAGCCCGCATCAGGCTCCTTCTAGGGAGCCTGCTTCTCCCTCTGCCTATGTCTCTCTGCCTCTCTCTGTGTGTCTCTCATGAATAAATAAATAAAATCTTTAAAAAAAATCTCACTACACTATTAAATAAAAAAGCAAATACTGTGATCCCATCTATAAAGCAATAAGGCCATATATATAAAGCCACACATGAGAAAGGGACGCCTGGGTGGATCAGTGGTTGAGCATCTGCCTTCAGCTCAGGTCATGACCCTGGAGTCCTAGGATCGAGTCCCGCATCAGGCTTTTCTCAGGAAGCCTGCTTCTACCTCTGCCTATGTCTCTACCTCTCTCTCTCACTGTGTCTCTCATGAATAAATAAAATCTCTAAAAAAAATAAATAAATCCACACATGAGAAACTTGTATTTTCCACAGGGAAGTCTGCTGAGGGTTGAGGATGTAGAGAAAGGTTTTATTTTTCATTTTATAGCCTTTAATATTGCAAATGCTTAGGCTCTACTCCCCACCTACTAAAGCAGAAACTAGAGGATCCCTGGGTGGCTCATCGATTTGGCCCCTGTCTTCGGCCCAGGGCGTGATCCTGGAGACCCGGGATCGGGTCCCACTTTGGGCTCCTTGCATGGAGCCTGCTTCTCCCTCTGCCTGTGTCTCTGCCTCTCTCTGTGTCTCTCATGAATAAATAAATAAAATCTTTCAAAAAAAAAAAAAAGCAGAAACTAGGGATAGTCCTGACACCTTGTTTTATCAAATCTTCCAGATGATTTTGATGTGTACTCAAGTCTGAAAAATCACTGTCCTAAATCAGTGTTACTAAATATGGCTCTCATACAAGGAGCATCAGCATTACCAGGGAAGTTGCTGGAAAGGCAGATTCATGAGCCTCAAGACTGAACTAATCAGAATCTCTGGGTGAGGTCCAGGAATATGATTTAAGAAGCTCCCCAGGTGATTCTGATGCACACATAAGTCTGAGAATCACTGCTCTAAATTTCTCTTAAGGTTCGGCTCTTTTTTTTTAAGTGAAAAATTAGTTTTAAGAAAAAAAAATCCCATGCTTATAAGTTTCATTGAACAGACTAAGCCTCACTTGATCTTTTCTCACCTTATAAGTAACAGCAGTACATTTAAACAGTAGATTTCCAACTTCTTTGACTGGGACTTTGTTATGAAATGCATTTTATATCCTGATCTAATGCACAAGTACATGCACATACACACCACATATATAATCAAAGGCACAATATTTTTGAAACAAAGTTTCTTACTGTGTTAAATGTTCTCTGATATTTTTCTATTATAATTTTTTTCTTTTAAAAATGATTATGATGCAGGTTGGCTAATAAGATAGGAATCAAGCTCAAGCCAGCAGGAAGTGAGAGCAGACTTTATTGAAAATGTAGAAAGTGTAAATATAGACAGAGTGTCCAAGAGACTGGCAAAAGAAAAAAGAGTGAGTCTTGTCTTTGCTTGGAGGGTCGGGGTTTTTAGTAAGGATTGTGGCTCAGTTCCTGTGATGTGTCTTCTCAGGCATCCAAGATCAAAGGCAAGTGCTTAGGTGTCCCCCATGTCACTAATGCCCTGGAGCCAAGGGTCTCAGCAAATCAGTGGTCTTGGAAAATGTTCATGACAACCCCACCTAGCCATTCCTTAGATGTTATCGAGCTGGAAGACTCCAAAGAAATCATTAACTCTGGGGCACCTAGGAGGCTCAGTTGGTTAAGTGTCTGACTCCTGATCTGAGCTCAGGTCTTGATCTCAGGATCTTGAATTCAAGCCCCACATTGACCTCCATGCTGAGCATAGAGCCTACATTAAAGGGCAAAAAATCATTAATTCCTTCACCTTTACAAGGAGAACATACTATAAGATGTAGATAAGGTGAGAGTGGGGGTCCTAGCAAGAATAGAAGCATGAAAAAGTAAAAAAAAAAAAAAAAAAGGCAGTTCTTCATGGGGTCTCTTCAGTTTCCCCATCTCTCCCCGCCCCCCCCTTTTTTTTAAGATTTTACTTTTAAGTAATCTTTACACCCAACATAGGGCTCTAACTTACGGCCCTGAGATCAAGAGTCACATGCTCCACCAAATGAGCCAGCTGGGCACCCCTCGATCTCAATCCACTAAATTAATTTTACAACCCATCAGTAGGTTGAAACAATGTTTGAAAAATACTGATTTACACAAGTTCTTTTGGGAGAAAGCAAAGCTGTAGGGAGGGTAAATTTCAGAGGTGAAAATAGTTATCAGAGAGAAATGTGGATACTGATCCGTAGTAGAACTTTAAGAAGCCCATAGAACTAACCAATAAAAAGGGGAGGGTGGGGCAGCCCGGGTGGCTCAGCAGTTTGGCGCCGCCTTCAGCCCAGGGCCTGATCCTGGAGTCTTGTGATCTAGTCCCATGTCAGGCTCCCTGCATGGAGCCTGCTTCTCCCCCTGCCTGTGTCTGCCCCTCTCTCTCTCTCTGTCTCTCTCATGAATAAATACATAAAATCTTAAAAAAAAAAAAATACAGATGAAACAAAGTGATAAAGGTTAAAATTAAAGGCACAAAGAGGCACCAAGCAGTTAAAAACAAAGCAAAATTAGTAAAAATTAAGGTAAAAAATTAAAGTTAAAAAAATTAAGGTAGAGCCTATCAACCTAGATAGAGAATATTATGTAATGATAAAAGGCACAATAAAAGAAGATGATATAATAGTTATAAACCTGTATGCACTAAACAATTTAGGAGCTGAATACATTTTAAAAACTAAAAATAAGACTAATATATAGGGATCCCTGGGTGGCGCAGCGGTTTAGCGCCTGCCTTTGGCCCAGGGCGCGATCCTGGAGACCCGGGATCGAATCCCACATCGGGCTCCCGGTGCATGGAGCCTGCTTCTCCCTCTGCCTATGTCTCTGTCTCTCTCTCTCTGTGTGACTGTCATAAATTAAAAAAAAAAAAGACTAATATATAAAAATTCATGAACCATGTAAAGAAAGTAGATAACATTTATACACAATTTAATAGAGAAACGTCCTTCATATAGAAAAATTTTTGTCCGTGGAGCACTTACAAAAATTGATCACGTCTTTTGCAAAAAAAGAGTTACAAATTTGAAAAGTAGCAGCCTTGTTTATTTACTTATTTACCATAAGTTGCCTAGCCACTTCCCCATAAGCACTTACCCTCAGAAGCCCCCAACCCCCCCTTTTATTTAATATTTTATTCATTCATTCATGAGAGACACAGAGAAAGGCAGAGACACAGGCAGAAGGAGAAGCAGGCTCCATGCAGGGAGCCGGATGTGGGACTTGATCCCGGGTCTCCAGGACCACGCCCTGGGCTGAAGGCGGCACTAAACCACTGAGCCACCCGGGGCACCCTATAACTGCCCTCTTGAGTCACATATCCTTGTCAACTTTTGTGTGTAGGTATGTCATTAAATCTGGTTTTCCTCCTGTTTTTTTTTTTTTTAAGATTTATTTATTTATTTACTTATTTACTTATTTATTTATTTATTCATGAGAGACACACAGAGAGAGGCAGAGACACAGGCAGAGGGAGAGCAGGTTCCATTCAGGGAGCCCGATGTGGGACTCGATCCCGGGACTCCAGGATCACACCCTGGGCCAAAGGCAGGCGCTAAACCGCTGAGCCACCCAGGGATCCCCTGGTTTTCCTCCTGTTAATCGATCCCTTATCAGTTTGATTTACTGGTCCCACCTAATAAACCAAGAGGAGGAGTTTTTACCCCTCCTCTACAATGTATCAACTCTGAAATTATAAATTATCTTGTAGGTAATATGAAAGGAGAATACCAAAAAAAAAGGAGAATACCATATACCAAAACCTGTAGGATGCATCAAAAGTAGAGCTGAACAAAATAAACAAGTTTAAGTAATTTCATTGCTAAATAAAGATCACATAGAAAATAGCTATCATATTAAGGAATTTTTTAGAAAAGGAGAAAAGGATTAATAAATAATAGGTTGAGACTAATAATGGAAAACCAAAGGAGGAAGAGGAGGAGGAGAAAAGCAATGCTTGATAAATCCAAACTAAAACTTTGAAAAGAGCAGTAAAACAGGTTAATTTTTTATGAGCCCAATTTAAAAAAAAAAAAAAGAGTGATGTGGGAAACAAAGGCAGAAGGAAATATAGATAAAATTAAATGGCCTTATAACCTGCAGCCCATTGACAAATACTTGAGATAGGCAGATTATAACATCCCCCCACGATCCTGTGAGTCTTTAGCATATGAAAGTCCCATGGGATCCCTGGGTGGCGCACCGGTTTGGCGCCTGCCTTTGGCCCAGGGCACGATCCTGGAGACCGAGGATCAAATCCCACGTCGGGCTCCCGGTGCATGGAGCCTGCTTCTCCCTCTGCCTGTGTCTCTGCCTCTCTCTCTTTCTCTCTCTCTCTCTCTGAGTGACTATCATAAATAAAAAAAAAAGAAAGAAAGAAAGTCCTTCCCTGGGATGCCTGGATGGCTTAGTGGTTTAGTGCCTGCCTTTGGCCCAGGGCATGATCCTGGGGTCCCAGGATCAAGTCCCACATCAGGCTCCCTGCGGGGAGCCTGCTCCTCCCTCTGCCTATGTCTCTGCCTCTGTGTGTGTCTCTCATGAATAAATAAATAAAATATTTAAAAAAAAGAAAAGAAAAGAAAGCCCTTCCCTTATCTTTATTTCCCCCAACCCCAAGGTATATAGTCAGTTGCTCCTCACAGTCCTGGGGCAGCAGCTCCTTCTGCCCACAGTTCCTGTCCCTGTGCTTTAATAAAATCACCTTTTTGCACCAAAGACGTCTCAATCTTTCATGGCCAATGGCATGGGACCTCACTAACATTTCAAAACTACATCAAGAGCGCATGTAAAAATAAGCAAGAATAGGAAAGAGGAAGGAGACATAACCACAGAGGCTGTGTGGCTGGAGTGGAGCAAACTAGAGAAAAAGATTTCAGGGATGGGGTCACAAAGGTAAGTGGGGGTCACACCACCTGGGGCCTTTTATAAACCACCAAATGAGTGGGATGAGGGGGTGGTGGGAACCAACCCCAGAATGGTGTGAAGTCCTTGAAGCTAAGTGTTGTGTGAATTGTGTCCCCCCAAAGCTATGTTGAAGTCCTAATTCCTAGTACCTATGAGTGTGACCTTATATGGAGATAGAGTTTTTTTCAGATGTAATTAAGTTAAAATGAAGTCATCCTGGATTAGGATGGGCCCTGATCCAAAGACTAGTGTCCTCTTAAGAGGAAAGAATTTTGGAAAAGAACAAGACACAAAGATGGGATCAGAGATTGAAGTTAAGCGGCTATAAACCAAGAAATGCCTGGGTCTCTTAGAGGCTGGAAGAGCCAAAGGAAGATCTCCTACAGTCTTCAGAGAGAGCATGGTCCTGCTGACACCTTGGACATCCAGCCTGCAGAGCTGTGAGAGAATGAAAATCCACCTAGTCTGTGGAACGTTCTGACAACAGCCCTAGGAAGTGAATACAAATGTGGATATATGCAAAAGAAAAGGAGGAAGAGGGTTGTATTCAGGAAATTAGTAATGGTTACCTCAGAGGAGTGGTTACCTCAAAGGGCATTAGGTTGGGTGTAGATTATCAGCTTTACCTTTATATTAGGGCATAAAGATTCCTTAATGAATACCTCATGTTTATTCATCTTAAAATTTTATGCGACGCTTTTCAAATTAGGGTAGTAACTCATTCTTAACTGTAACAAGTAAAATAATTCAAAATAAATATTGGAATTTCAGATAATCAATGAAAAAATTTTAATGTATGTCCCGTACAATATTTGGGGCATATTTACACTAGAAGAGTAATGTTCATCTCAAATTCACATTTGCCTGGGCAGCCTGTAGTTAGTCTGGCATGCTCCTCCACGAGATTGCCACATAGCTTGCTGTTACCTCATGCAGGTGTTTGCTCAACAGTCACCTTCTCATGAATGCCTTTTCCAACCATTTCATTTCAAATCACAGCCCACCTCCACTTTTCTCCAAATCCCTTTCAGCTCGACCACCAGCTTAAAACATAGTTTCCTGTTTATTTGCTCAGAATCTGTCTCCCTTAGTACAGAATATAATCTCATGAAGGCAGGGATTTTGATGGTATGTTCACCGCCTACATAAATCCCAGATGCCTATAATACTGGCCCATAGCAGCCTCTCCATAAATCCTTACTGAGCAAATGCAAGCATAAATGCATTACTGAGGCTCTGCTAGCTTTCACCAGTGCCATGAGAGCCATTTTAGCAGTTCCTGGGAACAGACAAGAAAAGAGCCCGCAGCCTCTGCCCTCTGGTCGAGCTGGCAGTATCAAATATTTTCATTTATTCATCTAACATACTTTGAGCACCCATTATCTGCCAGCGCAGTTTGTTGCCAGAGATGTTGACTAAATAATTTCACAGGGTCCTGTGGTTTGGAGGAGGAGATAGATATCAACACACACTAGGTGGATGGTTAATCACGGTGATCTCTCTATGGAGGGAAAGAGCAAGGACAGCATAATCTGGTCTGGTGGTCAGGGAGGACTTCTCAGATGAGTGGAGCTGGAGCTGAGATCTGAAGGCTGAGCCTGAGTTAACAAGAGCAGAAGTATGTAAACCAAGGCATGCAGAGGAGCAAAATTTTCCATCCCAAAATGTGTGTCTTTGGCATGTGGGTTACTTTAGGCTGAGTCTTTAAAAAACTAAACAGAAGAGAAATAGAAGGCCCTGGGAGCACTCAGGTGGCACAGCTGGTTAAGCATCTAATTATTGGTTTTGGCTCAGGTTGTGATCTCAGGGTCATGAGATGGAGCCCTCTGTCGGGCTCAGTGCTCACCATGGAGTCTGCTTAAGATTCTCTTCCTCTCCCTCTGCCTCTCCCATTGCTGCACTCGCACTCTCTCTCTCTCAAATAAATAAATAAATATTAAAGCAAAAAAAAAAAAAAAAACACAGAAGCCTCAAGGGGAACATTTGACGTTCCTCTTAAATGTTTGAAAGAATTTTTATTTTTTTTAAAGATGGCTTTTTTTTTTAAGATTTTATTTATTTATTCATGAGAGACACACACACACACAGAGGCAGAGACACAGGCAAAGGGAGAAGCAGGCTCCATGCAGGGAGCCCGACGTCTTACTCGATCCCAGGGCTCCAGGATCACACCCTGGGTCAAAGGCAGGTGCTAAACCTGCTGGGCCTCCGGGGCTGCCCTTGAAAGAATTTAGATAGAAGACTTGCTCAGGAGAAGAGCCATCACCATAGATAACTACATAATATGAACTAGTGGTGGTGACAGGGAGGAAACAACAATGCCTGTTTGATCAAAGTCCTCTCTATGCACCAGCAAACATTTGTTTACCAAACACTATTTTCATTCTTCCTGTAAATGATTTCCCTTCCCTTTAAGGCCCTGGATCCCTACCCCATCTCCTTAGTCCAAAATGACACATGTACTTCATTTTGCCTGACTGTCTTTGGAATATCTTATGTTGATGTGGGTTCCCCATACATACATAATTAAATTTTATTTTCTTCTGCTAATCTGTCTCATGTCAATTTAATTCTTAGACTTGCAAAAACCTGAGTAATAAGGGAAAATTTCTCCTCCCCAGCAGTTGGTGTAGCCTGCAGGATGAACTTCCGTAGCCAGACACTTTGAGGTGCTGGGCTGAGAGATACTGGGGCATCCGATAAAAGCTGGCAGACGATGAGATTTCTTACCACATAAGCCTCACAAATCTCTGTCTGTGGGATCTGATGGAAATGAAAAAGATGGTCTTCCCCAACCACCAGAACCCTTTCTGAATTTAGAGTTGCAGGGAAAGAAATATTTGTAGACTAATTCCTTGGGAACAGCAACTTTGGGAAATACTTGTTATGAGTATTCTTGTTTTGTATGGGAAATACTTGTTATGAGTATTCTTGTTTTGTATTGATCCTTTTCCTCCCAGAGACGATCATTGTTTTCTTTTGTCTCTGT
This sequence comes from Nyctereutes procyonoides, assembly GCF_905146905.1. NCBI lineage: Eukaryota > Metazoa > Chordata > Mammalia > Carnivora > Canidae > Nyctereutes > Nyctereutes procyonoides. Next base: position 10,248,779 of record NW_026575030.1, read on the forward strand.
CTTTTGTCTCATTTGTCATAAAGCATGGAGAACAAGAGGTCTGATTAGGTTTTCCTTTCATGCTGGTCTATGTCGAAAGAGTGTGGCTCTATGACGAGTGAGAATATTCTCTGGACTCTGCCAACCAAACGATGCATGTAGTGGCGTGCATCTGGCAGACAGCCAAAGAGGCTGTGGATCCAACAGCCAACAATTTAAACACACTTCACTCTCTTTGTCCAACCACACCAGCTCTCAGGGGAATCATCACAGGGGTCCTGGTCCTTAAGGGGCCTTTGTCATCTCAACCTTCATCGTGAATGTGGGTCACACCCCATTTGCAGCTAAATTTTTTTAGGCTAAGTTTGGGAGTGAACTTTCTGGACCCTGTGAGGGCTGTATTTTTTTTTTTTTCTTTTTTTGGCACATTATGTCTCCTTTTCCTCCCAAAAAGGGTCACCGTTTTTGTCTCTGTCTGTTATACTGTTTGTCATAAAAAGCAAGGTGATGGGTGTCATAAAAAGCAAGGTGATGCAGGCACAGGTCCTCCTACCCTCCTCTCAGAGCCAGCATTCTACACCAGTGAGTTCACAGTTCTCACCAGGCCAGCGTCTGTTTCGTCAAACTGCTGCGTGCTAATGTGAACGTGAGGCAAAGACAGTTGCTAAGGGACTTCTTGCAAGCCAAAGCCACAAAATTGATGGATATGGGTTAGACATTGAAGACCCATTAGGGTGCTCACCTCCCTAACCCAGAGTCTCCCATATTAGGATAAATTGGTCATGGAATGGGTTAGATTGACACTAGGTCAACCAACCAACCTCAAGAAAATTTCTTTGCAATAAGATACTCTGAAAAAAAAAAAAAAAAGCATCCCACAATACCCAACCACACAACACATTTCCTCTTAGATATTAGTTTGGCTCCAAGAGACCCATGTCTAAACATGTCTAACAGCTAAAGCTGTTAATGTGCATATACAGAAAATCAGATGTGGTCACTAATTTAGCAGGTCAAAATGTGGGATGCACCCCATTTGTGGGTAGATCTTTCTTGGCTGATTTTGGAAGTGCACTCCCTGGATCTTGCAAGGGCTATGTATTATGCACTGTCTCGTGGGTTTCCTCACCACAGCAGCTCTTGTATGGATAATCTTCATGCCAGTTGCTGTGTGGCCACTCAGAAAAAACATCAGAGACATTCAGACTCCAAACCAGGGAAATCTAACAGATTGCCACCGCCTACTTTCACCCCATAAAGATGCTCAAACTGAACATCTAAAAATCTTTTCTTTCTTTAGGATTTATTTTCTTATTTGAGAGAGCAGGGAGTACAGGGGAGAGGGAGAGAGAATCCCAAGCAGACTCCACAATGAGCCTGGAACCCAAAATGGGGCTCGATCTCAAAACCCCAAGATCATGACCTGAGTTGTAACCAAGAGCAGGACACTTAACTGTGCCACCCAGGCATCCCTAAAAATCTTCTTGATTGGTTACCTTCAGAACTCAGAAAGTGGGTTTATAATTTGTTGCTGTCATTAACCATTGTTTTTCTCTTATTTTCATAGAAATGTCTCTTATTTAATACCTGATTACTTGAACCACAGGCCTAACTTTGTGATTACACTTGCATCACATCACCATCTCCTGAAATAAGTTTAACTGAACTGACCTATTATCAGGACTAAGAGACTGTTTCTATGGGAGGAAACAATCTACCAAATCAGCTTCTGGACTGTGGGACTTCTCAGACAAATTTCAGCGGCTGGACTATAAGGAAGCAATATTTGCCACCCCAAAATTGTGTGTCTTTGGCCTGTGTATTATTTTAGACCAATTATTTAAAAAGAGAGAGAGATGGGGCAGTCAGGGTGGCTCAGCGGTTTAGCATCGCCTTCGGCCCAGGGCCTGATCCTGGGGTCCTCAGATCGGGTCCCGCATGGAGCCCCCTGCATGGAGCCGCTTCTCCCTCTGCCTGTGTCTCTGCCTCTCTCTCTCTCAATCTCTGTGTCTCTCATAAATAAATAAATAAAATATTTTTTTAAAAAAGAGAGAGAGAAAGAGAGAGAGGAACGCCTGTGTGGTTCAGTGGTTGAGCATCTGCCTTTGGCTCAGGTCGTGATCCCGGAGTCCTGGGATCGAGTCCCACATCGGGGTCCCTGCATGGAGCCTGCTTCTCCCTCTGCCTGTGTCTCTGTCTCTCTCTCTCTGTGTGTCTCTCACAAATAAATAAATAAAATATTTTTAAGAAATTAAAAATTTAAAAAACAAAAAAAGAAGAAGGCCTTCCCTTAAATGCCTAAAAGAATTTTTTTTTTTTCCTAAAAGAATTTAGATAGAGGACCTACTTCAGGAAAACTGCTATCTTTTTGGATAACAGTATCACATGAACTAGGGGTGGTAGGCAGGGAGGAACCTAGCAGAGCCTGTTTGATCAAAGTCCTTTTTTTGTGTCGTTGTTTCTAAATGTGCCCAGCAAACATCTGTTTACCAAATATTTACTCTTTCCATTCATCCTGCAAATGGACCTTCCTTCCCCTCAAAGCCCCAGGCCCCTTTCCCTTTCTCCTTAGTCCAGAATGACACATATACCTCTTCTTACCTGACCATCTTTGGAATCTCTGTTTATGTAGACTCCCTGTACATATATAATAAAATTCTACTTTCTCCTGCTAATCTGCCTTATATCAATGTAATTCATAGGACAGCCATTATCTTGAAGGGTAGAGGAAAATAGAGGACAGCACTCCAAGGAGGAAGTACAGTTAATTGAGTGCCCTGAGATGGCACAGGAGGGGAAGGAAGGCTGGCACAGCATCAGCACTTACTGGAGAGCATGTGGCCCGAGCTGTGCCTGGGAAGGGACTGGCTCCAGGGGCCCCCTAATTGAGATGACCCCTAGCATCTTCCCAAGTACAACTCCCCCACTCCACCACATCCCCACCCCATTCTCATCCACAAGGGTGTGGACTGCCATCACCCCCCAGGAACAGCCACCTTGATCTCTGTCCTCTTTAACTCACCAAGAAGTTATTAAGTGACTGGTAGGGGCCCTCCTATGCCCGTGCCTCACTCATTCTCTGAGGCAGTGTGGAGTTGGGGGCAAACAAGGGCCCAGGAGGCAAAGTTGAGGCAGAGCCATTGCCCTCTTTATTACTTTTTTTAAGATTTTATTTATTTATTCATGAAAGACACAGAGGGGCAGAGACACAGACAGAGGGAGAAGCAGGCTCCATGCAGGGAGCCCGATGCGGGACTCGATCCCGGGACCCCGGGATCACACCTTGAGCCTAAGGGAGACGCTCAACCACTGAGACACCCAGGGGTCTTCACTGCCCTCTTTAAATCAGTTTCTTCAACAGTAAAATAATAAAGAATTGCACAAGCTGAGCTCAGTTTAATTCCATTTCTAAAAGAAATCTCTGATCTGAAAATACGGGAACACTTAAATACAGTACAACTGGCTTATTTTTTCCTTAAAAAGTAGGTTTACTGTTGTTTTTCCAATTGTAGAGTAATACTGAATAATAGATAATGTGTAAAATATAGAAAAATAGAGAGGAAAAAACCAAAATCTTTTCTGTTCCCCTTCATTCGAAGATTAGTAGTTTGGGGGCACCTGGCTGGCTCACTCAGAAGACCATGAGACTCTTGCTCTCTGGGTTGCAAGTTCAAGCGTCACTTTGGTTGTAGAGATTACCCCCCAAAAAAACCAGATAAACTTAAAAAAAATTTTTTTAAGATAACTAGTATGAAAATGTTAGTGTATTTTTCCCGTTTCTCAGTATTAGATTACTTTTGTCTTGATAGCCATCAGCAAACTATATATTAAATATTGGGTTTATCTGTTTTCACTTACTTCAAAAACAATCACTTGGTCATATTGTAATAAACTTTTCACAAATAGTATTCATGAAATTATTCCCTTAATGTCGGGCATTTAGATTACATTATTACCATTTCTGACATTGCTGATAATGCTGTAACTGGTATTTTGGTGCAGAAAGTTTTCTTACATTTAGAATTCTTTCCTTACTTTAAAGTCCCATAAGTAAAATTACTAGATCAAAAAGTATAAGCATTTTCAACTTCTTAATACTATTGAAAAATTACTTTCCAAAAGCATTTTGCCAGTGTACACACCCAATAGCAGTATATGACTCCCTGTCTCACTGGCAATTTTCTTCTTGAAAATATCTGTAATTTTTTAAAAAGATTTTATTTATTTATTTGAGAGAGATAGGGAGTGCAAGAATGAGAGGGAGAGAGAGAGAGTGGGAGAAGCAGACTCCTTGCTGAGCAGGGACCAACACCAGGACCCTGGGATCATGACCCAAGCTGAAGGCAGATGCTTTAACCGACTGAGCCCCCTGGGCACCCTGAAAATATCTGCAGTTTATTGAGAGGGGGTGGAAGGATGCATTTCATCATTTTTCTGATTTGTGTCTCTTTGACCTTTGGTGTAAACGTTTTCCATCTTTGGCCTAAATTCTGAATCCAAAACTTCAGTGTTCTAAGTTCTAAATCTAACTCGAATTGCCTTCCAATTTAATTTTCACTTGGAATATTTTCACTATGATTTATGGGGTTTGGATAATGCTCAGTTATAAAATAGTGCTTGTTTTCAGAAATCTGGAAAAATACAGAAGTATTCAGAAGAACATAAAGATCAGCCATAGTCCCAGAAATGCAGAAATAAACACTCCTAACATTTTGCCATATGTATATAAATTCTTTAAAGGAAAAAATCTAAAAACAATAAAAAATAAAAATAAAGGGAAAAAATCTTCCTTCTTTTTTGCTTTCTTGAATTTGATGCTGACACTTGGGGGCTGTGGGCTCCACTGAAGGCTTTTAGCACTGGGAGACACTTGCCAAGACTTGTTTGGATCCCCCAAATATTCATTGTGCTTCTCCCTGCCCCCCCCCCATTTCCCTTTCTAGATATGGCAGCTGCAACAGCAGAATTTATCTCAGCTTCCTACCAGAAACATCACAAAAAGTTAATGACAGGACCAAAATAGGCATAAATCCAAAAGACAAAGAAACTGGGAAAGGAAATGATGATCAGAGATGCCCACAAAACTTAGGAAGGCAAAGAGCGAGACAAAGGAGAGCCAGCATCCTTCCATTGCGAAATCGGGAATCTGAACCCCAGGGGAGGGGGATTCGTAGCTGGGAGAGTCTGAGCAGCCGGCTCAGGACTAGGAGGCACCAGACAAGGGGAGGCCATGATGACCTGAATGAACATTCTGGCACTGGGGTCCTGGGGCCCGGCAACTAAGTGAACTCAATGTCTCATCCTCTGGCAAAGCCTCCCAGGGCCTCACAGGCAGAGCTGGAGGAGATAGTTGGGAAAGAGGAGGGTGAAAGCAGAGGTGGACCTTGTGGGGTGCAGCTTCTGGGCAGACCTCAGAATGTGACCAGATTCCAGGGGCCCTCAATATCTGTGGAAGCTCCTGGGGACAGTACCCAGGATGCGGCATGGCTGAGACACTCACGCCTCCTCCCTCTTCCCTGCGGCAACAACTGGCCTCTGTGCAGGTCACCCAAGCACACTGGAGAATAAAGCAGCTTCTTTGCCTGCCAGGGGCTGACTTACCTCAGGAGAGATGGGAGAGTAACCGACCAAGTGCTCCAGAGCCGGGGCAGAACGGGGTCAGTGCTGTAGAAGCACAAGGAAGGGTGGCGGGAAGGATCCAGACACCAGTCTAATGAAGGGGGCATCGAGGTCGACTCTGGTGAGGAGAAGGTCTCTTCAGGCCTCTTGGAGAGAAAGCAGCCTCAGTGTCAGGGACACACGCTATAGTGGTCAGCTGGGACCAGCCGTGGGCTCCTGGAAGGCCACAGGCAGCGACAGAGAGGGCTTGCCTTAGGGACAGCCCCTCTGGCAGTGTGTGCAGGACGCTTCCAGAAGGCAGAGTCTGGGCAGGGGGCGCAGACAGGAGGGGGAAGTAGAAGATGGCTACCGAGGGGCCAGGAGACATGGTTTTACTGTCCACTCTTCTGTGATGTGTGTTTATGCATTAATTTCCCCTCCAAAAACCCTTTTGGAAAATGGACCAATGAGTGGATTGTTTATTTATTTATTTATTTTAAAGATTTCATTTATTATTTATTCATGAGACACACGGAGAGAGGCAGAGACACAGGCAGAGGGAGAAGCAGGCTCCATGCAGGGAGCCCGACGTGGGACTCGATCCCAGGACCCCAGTCACTCACACCTGGAGCCGAAGGCAGACGCTCAACACTGAGCCACCCAGGTGCCCAAATGGATTGTTTAAATTTGGTCAATACATACAATGGAATATTAGCCTTAAATATTAGTCAGAAGGAAATTCTGACATGCGTTGTAACGTGAGTGAACCCTGAGGACATTATGCCGGACCCAAGAAGACAGATGCTATTGGATGCCACTTATATGAGGCACGGAGAGTAGCCAACCTCGTGGAGACCGACAGTAGAAGGACGTTGCCAGGGATGGAGGGGAGGGGGGAAGGAGGGTTGTTGTTTAATGGGAATGGGGTTTTAATTTGGGAAGATGGAAGAGGTCTGGAGATAGCTGCCCAGCACTGGGAATGCACTTAACGCCACTGAATTCCACACTTAGAGATGGTTGGTTAAGGTGGCCAATTTTATGTCTATTTTACCACAACAGAGAAAAAAAAAAAAAAAAAACAGACCAGTGAAAGACGTAGAATACTGCTCTGACTCTGGGTTGGAGTGTCTGAGAGCATGGAGGCCGTGAACAGAGACAGGCTGGGGAAGACGGGGTGCAGGGGTGTGGGGAAATGACGTCAGCTCTTGGTGGCCACGTGGTGGGTGCCTTCTGTGCACTGCATCTGGGAGGTGCGTTGCCCTCACCATCTCTAAGCCTCACAGGGCAGGTGCGCCTGTTTCAGACTCTTCACAGGGGAGCTCACAGGCTTGGGACCGGAGGTTTGGGGGACCCCAGGCCCATCCATCTCACTGCACCATGCACCAGGCTGGGCTTGGGATGCCAGTGCACTATCTCTGGCCGGCTGCCGGGTGACGTGGAGCTTGGAAGGGGAGAGTCAGAGGGCCACTATCCTGAATGGAGATCCTGGTAGAGCCACAGGCCTGGCCGAGTGGGAGGCAAGCCCTGGAGGAAGTCCTGCACTTATGACGCTGCCCCTACCATGGGGGCTGCTGTGACGAGAGCTCCTCCCGCAGAAGCGTCTACCCCCAGTGTCCCTGGGTTAAGACCTGGGCCTTTAGTCCCTGCCGGGCAGCTGACTCTGAGGCCTCCACCAACCATGAGGAGAGGAAGCAGCTCAAAGTGACCTCATTCTAAATCAGGCCGGCTCCATGGGTCCCCATGAACACTCAGGAGCACTCTTGGCAGTGAGGAGCCAGCCAGGAGGAGAGGGACACCCTGCAGTCCACCGAGACAGCAGGAGCATCTCCCCAGAAGCCGAGCGGCCAGCCACCCGGAGCTCTCTCAGGAAGGTGCAAGGCCAGACAAGGCCTCCTCGTGGATTTGGTTTTTGGGTAAGGGGGAGATTCTGGGGGGTGCTGTGCAAACTCCCAAGCCAGGTAAGGAAAAAAAAATTGTACAGGTTTCAAGGAGAGGCCACTTCCTACCTATAAATAATAGAAGCATCCAGAAGAGCCTTCTGCCAATTGATCTGGAGACTGGGAAGAGGTCCCATAGTTATTAATAACCCCTGTGTTCTGGGAACTGATTTCATGTACCAGACAAAGGGATTAAAAAGTTGCTGTTGAAGGCAAAGTGCTTTTAGCCAGAGCTTCACTTTCTGTTCTCCCAATAAATGCACATTTTTGTATTTGGGAACACTAGGAGTTGATTGGCCCCTTGACACCTCTGGTGAGCTAGGAGCTGCGCAGTTGATTGGCACACTTTTATGACCGCTCCAACTTCCCAGAGGACTTTCTGTGACCACCCCTATCTCAGTCTGCCCTGAGAGTGGGGGTGAAAACAGTGCCTGCGTGTTTTGGGACACGGTTGAGGACGGAGCCACTCAGGGCCCGAGGCCCTAGCAGTGGTCCTGTTGGAATCCCGGGAGATGGAACGTTTGTTGATCAATCCTTGTGCAGGTAGCTGTGGACAGAGTTGCTGTGACGTTGGCTACATGGCTGCCCTTTCGCGTCCCTGGGTCTATGCAGGAGGAGGCTACAGATGAATAGGTTGGGACCTGAGAGCGTGTCGAAGTAACAGTCTCCTGTGGAAACACTGGAAATGACAGTCAGCAACCTTGACTCACTAAACTTTGAGCGACTTGAGGGGAGGCTCTGTGCACCCAGATGAGACACAAGATCAACCAATTTGTAAGTTAAGATTGAATTAATTGAGTGATGTTGTAACAGAATTATTTCAAAAGATAACTAACTACTATTTACTCCCTCGCTGTGAGGATTTGCTTCACCCTCCAAGCCAAGGAGACAAGAATGACCCCTAGTCTTGTCCATGACCCCCTCCACAGGTGGGGTCCTCAGCCCTCAAAGCAGAGACCAGAGCACATCTTTGGCCAGACACGGTTTCCTTCTGGCTCCGTGACTCCCTCACTGCTCAGCCTTGGTCAAGTCCATGCTTCCTCTGGCTGCTCAGTGTGCCCAATGTACTCAGAGGTCAATTCTTCACTACCCCCTTCCTGCAACCCTCTGTCTCCTGATGAAAAGGTAGGCCAGAGGTTTGCTCACTCTCTCAGAGCTTCCCACCTGGATGACTACAAAAGCCACCCACCTGGCTCTTTGTCTCTTTCAACACCATTTCCTTGCTGCAGGAAGACTGATTTTTTTTTTTAAGATTTTATTTATTTATTTGAGAGAGAGTGCACAAGCATGGGGGAGAGGTGGAGAGAAAGGGAGAAGCAGACTTTCTGCTGAGCAGGGAGTCAGACATGGGGCTCCATCCCAGGACCCCAGGATCATGACCTGAGCCAAAGGCAGCCGCTTAACCACCTGAGCCACTCAGGTGCCCCTAGATTTTATTTATTTATTCATGAGAGACACACAGAGAGAGAGAGATGCAGAGACACAGGCAGAGGGGGAAGCAGGCTCCCCACAGGGAGCCAGACTGGGGACTTGATCCTGGGTCTCCAGGATCAGCCCCTGGGCCAAAGGCAGCGCTAAACCGCTGAGCCACCCGGGCTGCCCTTTTTTTTTTTAAATCACTCTTTGGGGCACCTGGGTGGTTCAGTCCGCTAAGTGTCTGCCTTCGGCTCAGGTCGTGATACCAGGGTCCTGGAATCAAGCCCCACATCAGGCTCCTGGCTCAGTGGGGAGTCTGCTTCTCCCTCTCCCTCTGCCCCTTCCCACCTCTTGTGCTCACTCTCTCTCTCTCTCTCTCTGTCAAATAAGTAAATAAAATCTAAAAAAGTTTTTAAAATAAAACACAATTTGAAGTGGCTGAAATAAAAAAGACTAATGTTACCAAGTGTTGACACAGCTGTGGAGGGACTGGAACCCTCATATACTTTGGCTGCTAATACAAAATGGGCTCTCTGGAAAAAGAGTTCGGTGATTTCTTTTTCTTTTCTTTTTTTAGGTAATCTCTGTATCCAACATAGACCTTGAACTCAGGACCCTGAGATCAAGAGTCACATGCTCTACTGACAGAGCGAGCCCGGTGCCCCTTGGCAGCTCTTTCTTATAAACATGCACTTCCCATATGACCTAGCAGCCCCACTTCTGGGTATTGACTGAAGATAAATGGAAACGTGTTCATACAAAGACTTCTACTTGCTTTTCAGAAAAGTTTTATCTGTAATACACAAATATTGGAAACAACCCAAACGTCCATCAACTAGTGAGCAAATTGTAGGAATCAAAGGAATACTAATTAGCAATTTAAAAGCATGAACTAGGGGCACCTGGGTAGCTCAGTAAGTTAAGCATCTGCTTTCTGCTCAGGTCATGATCCTAGGGCCCTGGGATCGAGTTCTGAACCCCACACTGGGTCTGCGTCTCCCTCTCCCTCTGCCCCTCCCCCCAGGCTCGTGCTTTCTTGCTCTCTTCAATCAATCAATCAATCAAAACATGAAATATTTCTGGACACATCAACATAGATGAATCCTAAAAGCATAATACAGAGAAGTATTTTTAAAGAAGATTTTATTTATTTATTTGAGAGAAAGAGTGAGCATGCATGCGAGCATGGGGAAGGTGAGGGGCAGAGGGAGAAGCAGGCTCCCTGCTGAGCAGTGGAGACTGTCACACGGGGCTGGATCCCAGGACTCTGGGATCATGACCAGAGCCAAAGGCATATGATTAACCGACCGAGCCACCCAGGTGCCCCTCAAAAGCATGATACAAAAGAGAGAAGAAGCTAGATACAGAGGACTACATATGTATGATTCCATTTATATGAAATTATAAAAAAGGCAAAACTATTGTTCCAGGAAGCTGATTAGTGGTTGTTCAGGGCAGGGGGCAGGGCGATTGACTACAAAGGGCACAAAAGAATTTTCTGGGTGATGATGAATTTATAATTGTATACATTTGTCAAAATTCAAATAAATCTAATTTTAAAAATAATGGCATCTAATAAAGAAAACAACCCCTTCCCTCCCCAGTCTGCACAATGATGAAAGAATGGTAGAGGGTCACACAATATGGAGGCTCAAGATAAGCTACGTTGGGGACCCCTGGGTGGCTCAGTGGTTGGGCGTCTGCCTTTGGCTCAGGGCATGATCCGGGAGTCTGGGATCAAGTCCCGCATCGGGCTCCTTGTGGGGAGCCTGCTTCTCCCTCTGCCTGTGTCTCTGCCTGTCTCTCTGTGTCTCTCATGAATAAAGTCTTTAAAAAAAAAAAAAGATAAGCTATGTTAGGTATCAAGTTCTGTCAGCGAGGGGCTGTGTTGGCTGTGCTGTGGAAGAGGTGGCCCTGTGCAATATTCTTCGAAGGCCGTGGTTCTCAATCTTTGGTAGGTATCGAGACAGCCTGGGCAATGGGGCAAAAATGCAATGGCCCAAGTCCTACCCTACTGCAGTGAGCTTGGGCCTCTGTGTTCCTTATTAGGCTCACCTGCTCCCAGAATGCCCTGAACCCCTTTCTGATCTCTGGCATTGGGTTAAGTCCACCTGTTACATGTCCATACCGTTCTTGCTTTTCGTAACACATATTTCTTTTACAATTGCTTCTTAGGCATCCATCTTCTATGCTGGATAGCAAGCTCTTTGAGGGCTGGGACCTGATCACCAATGCTTGGAATGTGCCTGACACCCTGTTAATATATCTCTTCTTTGACCAGGGTCTTGAGGGAATGCCTGGGGGGTTCAGGGAGGCTGAAATCAAGACTGTGGCCCAGTGAGTAAGAGCTGAATCAGCCCTGTCCTTGCAAAACCAGAGAAGCTACACATTTGGACTAGTCTTCCTGGTAACAGACAGGTGTGTAATGGGTTTCCTTAGTAAACTAAGCTTTACAATAAATCCAGGTGTGGGGTTTGTCCTCCAAGAGTCCACTTTTTGTGGACAAATTAAAACTACAGTGAGAGATTTCTCAACAGCCACAAGAAAGGCTAAAATTAAAGAGCCCGACTATGCCAAGTATTGGCAAGGATGGGGAGCAACTGAGAATCATACAATGCTGTTGAAAATATGAAACTGCTTTAGAAACAGTCTGAGGTTCCTACAGAGTTTTTTTTAAGATTTTATTCATTTATTCATTAGACACACACACACACAGAGAGAGAGAGAGAGAGAGAGGTAGAGACATAGGCAGAGGGAGAAGCAGGCTCCATGCAAGGAGCCTGACGTGGGACTTGATCCCAGGACTCCAGGGTCATGCCCTGGGCTGGAAGCAGGCGCCAAACCTCTGAGCCACTCGGGGATCCCATCCTACAGAGTTAAAATACATTGATCATATGCCCAGAGATCCCATGTGGGTATGTACCCAAATGAAATGAAAACACGTTTGTTCAAAGCCTTGTACCTGAATGTTTAGACAGCTTTATTTTTTATTTATCTTTTTTCTGAGACTTTTTTAAAAAATTGAAGTATAGTTGACACACAATGTTACTTTAGTTTCAAGTGTACAACATCTAGTGATTCAGTAGGTCTAAAATTACGCTGTGCTCACCACAAGTAAAGCTGCCATATGTCACCATAAAATGCTATTATTTATTTTTTAAAGAGTTTTAAATTTTTTATTTATTTGAGAGAGAGAACACGAATGAGGGGAAGGAGAGGGAGAAAATCTCAAGCAGACTCTCCACTGAGCAGGGATCCCAATGCAGGGTTCGATCCCAGGACCCTAAGATCATGATGTGAGCTGAGGGCAGACACTTAACTGACTGAGCCACCCAGGTGCCCCAATGCAATGCTGTTATAATGCCACTGATTATATTCCCTGTACTGTGCCTTTTATTCCTGTGACATATTCATTCCCTAACTGGAAGCCTCTGCCTCCCACTCCCCTGCACTCATTTTGCCCATTTCTCCACCCCCTCCCCTCTGGCAACCATCAGTTTGTTCTCTGTATTTATGGATCTGTTTCTAGAGCAGCTTTATTAACAACAAACTGGAAACAATCCAAATGCCCATGAACTAGTAAAGGGACAAACCGTCTTCATTCACGCAGCAGGATACTACCCAGAATAAAAAGGACAACCTACTGGTACATGGATGAGCCTGAGTGCATTAGGTTCTGTGAAGAAAGCAGACACAAATGAGTGTGTGCTGCATGATTCCATTTAAATAAGATTTAGGATTTTTAAATTTTATATTTTATTTTTTATTATTTTTAAAATTTTTTATTTATTCATGAGAGACACAGAAAGACAGAGGCAGGGACACAAGCAGAGGGAGAAGTAGGCTCCATGCAGGGAGCCTGATGTGGGACTCGATCCCGGAACTCCAGGATCATGCCCCAGGCTGAAGGCAGGCACGCTTAACCGCTGAGCCACCCAGGCATCCCGAGGATTTTTTTTTTAAGATTTTTAAATTTATTTAAAAGACACACAGAGAGAGAAGGAGTGGTAGGAGAGGGAGAGGGAGAGAATATCAGGCAGACTCCCTGCTAAGCAAGGAGCCCAAGATGGGCTTTGGTCTCAAGACCCATGAGATCATGACCTGAGCCAAAACCAAGAGTTGGATGCTTAAGCCACCCAGGTGCCCCTCCATTCCTATAAAATTATAGCACAGGCAAACTGTGGGGACAGAGATGAGATCAGTGGTTGCCAGGAGCCAGGGGAAGGGGGAGAAGTTGGCAGCAAAGGGACATGAGGGAACTTTTAGGGTGATGAAAATAACCTTTTTTTTTTTTTAAGATTTTATTTATTCATGACAGACACACACACAGAGACAGGCAGAGAAACAGGCAGAGGGAGAAGCAGGCTCCATGCAGGGAGCCCGACATGGGACTCGATTCCGGGTCTCCAAAATCCCGGAGCCCTGGGCTGAAGGCGGTGCTAAACCGCTGAGCCACCTAGGCTGCTCGTGATGAAAATATTCTGTATCTCCATTGTGGTAGTGTGTGCATTTGTCCAAATTCTTTCAACTCTACACTTAAAATTTTAAAATAAAATAAACATTTCTGTACGTAAATTATATCTCAATAAAGCTGAATTTTTAAGCTGATTTTTTTAAACCTCTTTGATTTTTATTTCATTATACATATATATTTTTAGTAAGCTTTTACATCCAACATGAGGCTTGAACTCACAACCCTGAGATCAACAGTTGTATGCACTACCAAATGAACCAGCCAGGTGCCCCAAAGCTGATTTTTTTTAAATGAGGGACAGTTGGGGTGCCCAGGTGGTTCAGTTGGTTAAGCGTCTGACTCCTGATTTTGGCTAAGAGTCGTGAGATCAAGCCCCATGTTGGGCCCCACGCTCAGTGGGGAGTCTGCTTGTGATTCTTTCCCTCCTCTCCGTCTGCCCCCACCCTGCTCACACACTCGCATGTGCTCTCTCTCAAATAAATAAATAAATCTAAATAATAATAATTTTAAAAAGAACAGTAAGTGCTTTTTTGAATACCAAAAAAGGGAAAATAGGTTTAAAGTTTTGTTCCTGGGACGCCTGGGTGGCTCAGCAATTTAGCACCGCCTTAAGCCCAGGGCCTGATCCTGGGGACCCAGGATCCAGTCCCACATCGGGCTCCCTGCATGGAGCCTGCTTCTCCCTCTGCCTGTGTCTCTGCCTCTCTCTCTCTGTGTGTGTGTGTCTCTCATGAATAAATAAATAAAATATTTTAAAAAATAAAATAAAAATAAAGTTTTGTTCTTGAGTCAGATTCAAAATTTGCCATTCTTTCATTCATGCGGTTGAAGGTGGCAGAAAGTGGACAGAACATAAGATTTGTCCAGCAGACTCAGGGAGTGTGCTCACACCTGTATACAAGCATTGTGATTGTAAAGCAGTTACTTAGCCTGAGATGAAATTTGCTGGTCTGTATGATACTTTGACATTAGAAAAAAAAAAAACATGAAGCTCATTTTCACACACATATGTTTATAGATCCATACGTGAGGTAAGTATGTTGAAAGCTTCCCAGCATCTGGAATGTAGTTTAAATAGCGTCAACACACCTAGCAACAGTTGCCATAAATAAAGTGACATGAAAGCCCGTTTTGCTTCTAAGGAACATGTGGGGAAGGGGCTTCAATGCACTGGAAAGCAGAAAAGGCATTTTCATCCTCTCTGCAAACACGGCTGTTGGAAGGAAAAACAAAAACTTTGCCCACTGGGCCACGTGTTGCCTGCTTAGAGCGTGCACCTGCTGAATGAGTGTGAGTTCATTATAACATCAGAGAAAGCCCCTGCTTCCTGCCACATGGAGCATCTGGGAGGAACAATTAATTGCAACCCCACACACCCTGCACAAGTGACTTTTATGGCCTCTCCCCATCCCGGGCTGTTAAAATGAAGGGTCAGCACCCCTGCTGGTTAGTGGGAAATTCTCCACTGACACATACCTGCTCAGTGAGTTGTTGGCCATAGTTTCCATCTAGCAGGCAGCTGTGGGTAACGTTTCAGCAGGAAAAGAGGGGCTGAATTATGCAAGACATGTTTACAATGTAAATGGGGGGGCACACCCCCCACCCCGGCCACACTGGGGGTGGCAAGAGTATGGATGGGCTTCCTTGCGTTTTACTAGCAAAACAGGTGTCAACCACCCCCCGGAGAGCCCTGTCGGCTTGCTCAGACTGTGGGGAGCTGTGTGAAGGCAGCAACACCTGCTGACAGGAGGACACACACGGTGAGGTTTCTATTTCCTGAGTTCATGGAGATGAGAGGAATGTTCTTCAGTCCACCGCAGCCCCTGGCCCGCCAACCCCTCGCGGCTCCGGCCTGGCAGGGACCAGGAGCGGCTTCGCAGGCCCCCTCAGTCTCCGCACTGCTCGTGGGCCCTTCTCTGCACTGTAACTTCCCGTGCCGTGTGTTAAGGTAAGACTTCACTCTCTTACACCTGCAACTGTTTCAAATCTGCAAGTTAGGAAAAAAAATCTGGAGCGCCTGGGTGGCTCAGTCAGTTGGGCGTCTGCCTTCGGCTCAAGTCATGATCCCAGGGTCCCGGGATTGAGGCCTGCACCCATCTTCCTGCTCAACAGGGAGTCTGCTTCTCCCTCTCCCCGCACCCACCCCCCAAGCTTGTGCTCTCTCTCACTCTTTTAAATAAAATCTTTAAAAAAAAAATCTGTTGCGGGCAGTCCGGGTGGCTCCACAGTTTGGCGCCGCCTTCAGTCCAGGGTGTGATGCCGGGATCGAGTCCCACGGTGGGCTCCCAGCATGGAGCCTGCTTCTCTCTCTGCCTGTGTCTCTGCCTCTCTCTCTCTCTCTCTCTGTCTCTCATGAATAAATAAATTTAAAAAATCGTTTTTAAAAATTTAAAAATCTGTTGCTTCTATTAGCACCATTTGGGGTGCAGGGGGAAAGGAAGTTATTGGCTCAGCTTACTGAAAAGTCCAGGGGATGTTGAGCTTGGCTGGATCAAGGGATTTGGATAAGTGTCCTTCTGTCTCTTGGCTCAGCTGTCTTTTGGGTTGGCTATATTCTCAGGCTGGAGCTCCCTGTGGTGACAAAGGGGCCACCAGCAGCTCTAGGGAAGTATGCTGGGAATTCAGAGGCCATGCGGAAAAAGTGCCTGTTCTCAATTGCTCCAGCAAGTGTCTTACGGAGAGCCCTCAGCATGCCTGCCCCTGGGCCCCAGGTCTTGCAGTCCCCTCAGGACCTCAGGCTGGAGTCACTCCATTTTTTTTTTTAAAAGATTTTATTTATTTATTCATGAGAGACAAAGAGAGAGGCAGAGAAACAGGCAGAGGGAGAAGCAGGTTCCCTGTGGGAAGCCCGATGCGGAACTCGATCCCAGGACCCCGGGATCAGAACCTGAGCCAAAGGCAGATGCTCAGCCACTGAGCCACCCAGGTGTCCCAGTAGTTACTCCATTCAAATCACATGGGTTGACAGTGGGGAGAGGTGGTTAACTCCAGGAAAATTGTGGAAATTTTGGTGCACATGGGAACGATGCTGGGGAATACAACGGGCATCTGCCACAGTCCTGTTTCTGGGTCATGATAACTTCTCATCACGTTGGCCTTCGGTGTTCTGAATCCTGGGTCTTCCCCACCATCCTGGGTGGCCTCAGGTAGTCTCCTCCTTTCCTCTTCTCCTTCCCAGCCAGCTGATTGGGCATCTCTCACACTTCCCCTGGGGTTAGTCACCCACAGAGGGACTATTCAGTCACTGGGCCCTTCCTGGGCATCTGCTCTGTGCTGTTGATCACTGAGCGTGGAGGAGGAGTAAGGGTGGGCAAGGAGCTGAACAAGTCCTAGCACGACAGACAGACAAGTAAGCTGCCATCACAGTGGGGTGTGGCCCTCAGTTTCTCACACCTTGTCGTGCTCCCAGTATTTGAACCTCGGAATAGTTCCTTGGATGTTGGACACGGATCTGTGACCAGGAGACCTGGGTGGTGGAGGGTGTGGTCATGGGGTGAGGGGGGGCCCCAGGGTGCTCAGGCCTGAGTGGTCTCAGCCCTCCCTCACAGGGCAGGCGGGCGTGGGTGGGAACTTCTTTTCCAGTGAGGATTTCTGGCAGATTCAAATGAAATCTAGAAGTTAGGGCAAGAAGGACCTCAGAGGGGACCCTCGGTGCTCAGTCGGTTAAGCATCTGCCTTTGACTCGGGCCGTGATCCCGGGGTCCTGGAATCCAGTTCTGCATTGGGCTCCCTTCTCAGTGGAGAGTCTCCTTCTCCCTCTGCCTCTCCCCGTTTGTGCTCTCTTTCTCAAATAAATAAAAATCTTAAAAAAAAAAAAAGGGACCTCAGAGATTCTTTTCTTGATCCAAATGCCTTGGCTCAAAGAGGAGGAAGGGGCTGGACCATGGCAACCAGCGAGTTCCTGCATGGCCAGAGGAGGACCCAGATCCCTGACCCCCCCTCAGGTCTCCTGTCCCCTCCACCGCCAGGGCCCTGGCTTGATGTACTGCACGTCAACTGCATTTCCTGGGAAGGAAACAAATTAATCAAGTGAGAAAAGAAATAAGAGTCAATGCCTTTAGTTTACAGAGTACCATTTCCAAATAAGAAAGATGAATTGCTGAGAAATACTTCCATTGTACAAACACAGGAAATAAGAACATAATAAGCAGCTAATACTGTTTGGGAAAAAAAAATGGTGTGCTGAGAGCAACGATGGGAAATAGAAGCAGGGAACCGTGGGCACATGAAGGGGCACCCACTGCTGCATAGGGGCCGGCGTGGATGGTTTGCATGCGGCTGGGGCATAGATCATTGAATCTGAGACACCTGTGGATTGTAAGACACTCCATCACTTTATGTACTAAGAAAGAGAACATTCTTGGGGCGCCTGGGTGGCTCAGTTGGTTAGCAGCTGCCTTCAGCCCGAGTCATGATCTCAGGGTCCTGGGATTGAGCCCTGCGTGGGCTCCCTGTTCATCGGGGATCCTGCTTCTCCCCCTGCCTCTTCCCTCCCCCTGCTTGTGCTCTTTCTTTCTCTCTGTCAAATAAATAAATAAAATCTTAAAAAAAAAAAAGAAAGAAAGAGAACACTCTGATTAAACTGTGATATACCATTGATAATATCTGTGGTCAAGTTCGTAGCACGTACATAGGACTCCCCAAGGAGTAAGAATAGGACCAAGGATGGATGGAGGATGGTTGCGGGCAGGCCCCGGACTCGGATAGGAGGAATCACAGATGTTACACAAGGTTGGACGCTGAACATCACAGGAGAAGTTTGAGACAGGCTAAAACTCAACAACAAATTTACGGTCTTCTCCGAGCCTGGGTCCTTGTCACCTTGTTCTCTCTCTTCGGATCCTCTTTCTTGACCTTTCCATGAATGTCTCAAATATAGAAATTATTGATTAGAGGAATGATGCCTTCAGACCTATCAGCAGCACAAAAATATGAGGAGGAAAATAAAAAGAACATGCTATAGGATAGTGTCTGATTTTTGTAAAGCAGAGCAAAAGATGAAGAAGGAACCAATTTGTAATTTCCAGAAGTTTTAGTGCTGGAAACATCTTCTTCTAAAAAGGAATAAAAATGTAATCAAGAAAAAGATGGAACTAGGCTAAACTGGGTTTGAATCTTGACTCCAGTCTTAAAGCCAGACTCTTTAAGCGGAGTTACGTACTGTCCCAGGACACACAAGCATCGAGAACAGCTGGAGGGCTTCACGCTTCCCACCTTGGCTCCGTCATATGGGAGGTGTCGCGTTACCTCTGGTGAGGAGGCCGCTTTAGCCTGCTTGGACTCTTCCTTTATTATTTAATTGTTTAATTCCAAATATAATAGCTCGCATAAACTAAAAGGATAATTATAGAATCTCAGAAATCTGGAAATGAGCTTAGATATCCTTTTCTAAGGTCACTGCCACACTGCTAAAGCCAATGGTCCATCCCAGGCTCCATCTTACTTGACCTGTCCAGCAGCACTGGGACCCAGACGGTCACTCTGTCTCCCTAGTAACACTTTCCTCTTGACATCAAGGACCCCTTGGCCCTGGTTTCCTTCCACTTATTTCTCCTTCTTTTGCTGGCTTCTGCTTGCTGCCCTGATCCCTAAACATTGGAATGCTCCAGAGCACTTGCTCCCGTGAAAGCCCATTTAGCCTCAGGCACGTAGCCAGCCTTTCTCTCTCCAGCTCAGAACTTTCCTCTGAACTTCAGACTTGAATCTCCACCTGGATGTCTAACAGGCACCTCCAACTCATGGCTCAGATGTAACTCCTGCTCTCCACCTTTTCTTCAAGCATCTTCTTCCCACAGTTAATGCCTCTCTGTTCTTCCTGTTGCCAAACCTGAATCCTTTCTTTCTTTTTTCTTTCTTTTTTTTTTTTTAAAAAAACAACTTATTGAGGCACCTTGGTGGCTCAGTGGTTGAGTGTCTGCCTTCAGCTCAGGTTGTGATCCCGGGGTCCGGGATTGAGTCCTGCATCATCCCCACGGGGAGCCTACCTCTGTCTGTGTGTCTTTCATGAATGAATAAAATCTTTATTTATTTATTTAGAGAGCCTGAGCAGGAGGAGGGGAGAGGGAGAGGAAGGGAGGGAATCTCCAGCAGATTCTGTGCTGAGCACAGAGCGCAATGCAGGGCTCAATCCCACTATCCTGAGATCACAACCTGACTGAAACCAAGAGTCGGACACTCAACTGACTGAGCCACCCAGGCACTTCAAACCTGACTCCTTTCTATTTCTCTCACATCCAAATCAAAATTATCAGATCTTTTGGGCTACTTTGAATACATATCCAGAATGTGGGCACTTCTTTGCTGCTACCACCCTGGTCCAACCAACGTGATGTAAATCCACCAGCGCTCCCCATCTCACTCATAGACAAAGGTTTGCAATGGCCTCCCTGGTCCTGCTGCATCTCTTTACTTTCCCTCCTTGCTAAAGACTTCATCTCCTGTCGCTTCCCTCTGCCATCTCTGCTCCAGCTACAGTGATCTTGCTGATTCTGGAATAAACACACTTGATCTCACCCCTGGGCCTTTGCACTTGCACTTTGTTCCCTCTGCCTGAAAATCTTTTCGTTTAAGATCTGCAGGGCTCACTCTCTCCCCTCCTTAAGTGGTCGCTGCCCAGACGCCACCTTCAAAGTGAGGCCTTCCTGACCACCCGCTTAAAATGACTCCTCCTTTGTCCCTACAAGTCACTGTCCCCTTTTCTTGATTTTTCTCTACAGCACTTACCATTTCCTGCCATAGTATGTATTTCTTTTACTCCTTTGAGAATTGCTTGTCTTGGGATGCTTGGGTGGCTTAGCCCAGGACATGATCCTGGAGTCCTGGGATCAAGTCCCACATTGGGCTCCCTGTAGGGAGTCTGCTTCTCTCTCTGCCTGTGTCCCTGCCTCTCTCTCTGTGTTTCTCATGAATAAATAAATAAAATCTTAAAAAAAAAAAAAGAGAGAGAGAGAGACAGAGAATTGCTTACTAGAACTAGTAAGACTAGAATTGTCTTACTAGAACATCTGCAGGGATTTTTGTTCACTACTAATCTCCAGTACCATATAGCAGGTACGAACATGTATGGTTCTTAAAAAAAATTTTTTTTAAAGATTTTATTTATTTGAGAGAGAGAGAGAGAGAGAGCACAAGCAGTGGGGGGCGGGGGTAGTTAGAGGGGCAGAGGGAAAGGGAGAAGCAGACTTCCTGCAGGGAGCCCAACTTGGCGCTCAATCCCAGGACGTTGGGATCATGACCTGGGCTGAAGGCAGATGCTTAACCAACTGAGCCACCAGGGATCTCCTGACTTTTTGTAGTTGTTTATATATTACCTCTTCAGGTAATCAAATTGAAGAAATAAGAGGAAAAGGTTACCAGAAGATCATAAACAATGAGCCAGGTGAGCAATCTATGCCTTTATAGGGCTGCTTCTACCTTAACATCAAATCAGATGACAAAGTACAAATCTGCAAGGTAAGAAACAGATACATAATTTGCATTTACCAAACTCAACATTTTTAAATTTCCTTCTTTTTTTTTTATACCAGGGATGCACTGGCAGTGATACGTTTTTTCAAACGCTAATAAAAAAAAAAAAAAACGCCACGGTGTTTATCATCTAGCTAAGTGTTAAAGCAGAAATAGAAGAAATTGCACATTCCTTCAGAAGAAAAAAATTGCCTGTGATTATCCTGTATCACTGCCAAAAACATCCGAATAGTTTCTCTTGTAGATGGACAAGTTCGCTGTTTCCTTGGTTCTTCTGCAAAGGTCCCGCTTCCCCCCAGACCAGCATCACGGCACTTCCCTCTGGAATACTCGAATCACAGAGGAGGCTGTGAATGAAGCTGCCGGACAACAGCAGCGTTACTCACGGCACATTTGCTACGGAAACTATGTTTGGCAAGTATCAAATGTCTGAATTTCTTTTCCTGGGCATCAGGGAGTTGACAGGATTTATTTATAACGGGAGGTTCTAAAATTGGTCCCTTATCAACACAGAGAGTAGTAGCTTCCACAATACGCTGCAAATTCATTTCCTTCTGTTAACACCACCAGAAGCAGAGCAGGCCCCAGAGGTCCGTGGTAAGCAATTTAATTATAAATCAGACTGGCCCCTGGGACGGGAGCAAATGGTAGATACGCACGAGAGACGGTCTCTGGATCAGTGGGGCTGCACCTCCTGACCCAACAGAAGCCCCGACGCTCCACACAGTTTTGGTGTTTTGGTTTTGTTTGTTTTTAAGAGGAAAAAGGTTAGAAGTATATCACCTGGGTATAACTTGAAAAATATTTAAAAAAAAAATTTCCAAATGCCGAGATTTAGTAATTAAAAGAGAAAAATGCCCCGTATTCTAGGCCCAGTGTTTACTTTGTGCTTATAATGCAGGCCTCATGAACAAAAAATAAAACCTACAGTGGGGCATCTGGGTGGCTCAGTTGGTTAAGCGTCCAGCTTTTGATTTCAGCTCAGATTGTGATCTCAGGGTCCTGGGATCGAGCCCCGTGTCAGGCTCCACGCTCAGCATGGATTCTCTCTCAAATAAATAAATTAAATTAAACCTAAATGAGCACAGAGAATACAAAATAGAAACAATCCACATGCCATGGACTAAAGATTGTGTTTGAGAGTAAAGTAAAGCTCTCACTGGTGAATCACTGGCCTCTGCTTCTGAAACCGATCATACATTATACATTAACTGAATTTAAATAAAAGTTTCTAAAAAAGCAAAAAAAAAAAAAAAAAAAAGCAAAGGTCTCTTGCACGAAATTTCCTTTTTCAATAGAGCCATCTGATTCTCATATCCACTGCAAACAGCAAATTAATAAAACTATAGCCACAAATTACCCTAAGCTATGCTTATAACTTCATTAGTCATAATGCATGCAATTCATAAACTAAAAGCTTTCATGCATCACGTCAGCAGTCTATTGTGTTGTTAGTGAGGTGAAATCTCTGGTAAATATATTTTTCAACGATAGCAATGGTCGAAAGGACATTATTAACACCCAGTTGACCAAGAGTCATTTGATAGTGGCAGTTTGTCTTCTCTAATTGTCTAGAAATTGGTGGCGGTGTGGCCGTGGTGATGTGTGCGTGTGTGTAAAAGGATGCTTCTCAGGAAGGTCTTTAAAAAAAAATATGCCAACATTAGGGTATAAATCCCTTTAATAATATTGCATTCTTGTCGCTTTAAGTGAAAGGAGTGGAGCGTAGACTCTGAGTGTTTGGGACCTACTGCCACCTACTGTCACGGTGCTTTCAATGCCCGCCAATTTGCCTCCTGTGCCTGCCCTAGTGCCCCATTTCTTTCTCCGCTTCAAAAAGCCAGCAGGCCTCATAGGTTCAGGACTTTTGCACCTTTCCCTTTTTCCACTGCCACCTACAACCTGGCATTCTTGCTCCGCCCGGGGGAGGGGAACCTGAAGGGCTTGAGTCGGCCTTATTCATTTGCTCACCATATACAATCTCTGGGCTTCAGTTTTCCCCTCTGTTAGACTGAAAAGACCCACTTCATTAGGGTTGTTTTTCTGATTAAATAAGTCACTATATTTTTATTTATTTATTTATTTATTTATTTATTTATTTATTTATTTATTTATTTATAGGTTTTATTTATTTATTCATGAGAGACAGAGAGAGAGGTGCAGAGACACAGGCAGAGGGAGGAGCAGGCCCCATGCAGGGAGCCTGACATGGGACTCCATCCCAGGTCTCCAGGATTAGGCCCTGGGCTGAAGGTGGCGCTAAACTGCTGAGCCACCGGGGCTGCCCTATTTATTTATTTTTAAAATATTTATTTATTTATTCATGAGAGACACAGCAGAGACAGAGGGAGAGGGAGAAGCAGGCTCCCTGCGGGGGAGCCCCATATGGGACTCAATCCTAGGACCCCGGGATCACGCCCTGAGCGGGAGGCAAGCGCTCAACCACTGAGCCAGACACTCAGGTGCCCCTATTTAAGATTCCTACAACGATATCTGCTCTGACAGATGGAAATACTGAGTAAATGTTAAGTATTATCACATACCTCACATTATGTTGAAAATAGACCATTTTACTTTCCCTTTTACGGTCAGAAGGCATAAGTTAGGGGGCCTGGGACAATTTGAGCTATTGTGTTGACAGGTCTGTTCTGGATAAAAAAGTTCTTTGAAAATATTTTCACCCAGTGCATCCTTTGTCTTCTCATTCTTTTAACAGTATATTAACTAAAAGAGTGAATTCCAAATTTTAATTAAGTTCAATTTATCAATTTTTTTATTTTATAGATCAGGCTTCTGGTGTCATATCTAAGAGCCCTGTGCCTAACACCAGGTCATAAAGATTTTGTCCTATGTTTTCTTTTTTTTTTTTTTTAAGATTTTGTTTATTTATTCATGAGAGACACAGAGAGAGAGGCAGAGACACAGGCAGAGGGAGAAGCAGCCCGACGTGGGACTCGATCCCGGGTCTCCAGAATCAGGCCCTGGGCTGAAGGTGGTGCTAAACCGCTGAGCCACCTGAGCTGCCCAATAAAAAATACTTTAAAAAAACACAGAAGTTTGCGATCCCACAGTTAAATGGAATTTGAAATATGGACATAAAAAAAAAAGAAAAGAAAGAAAGAAAGAAAGAGAAAGAAAGAAAAAGAAAAAGAAAAAGAAATACAGACATCTCCTTTCCACTTGATTGGAGGTCTGAAGAACACTGCTGCAATTGTAGTTTGAGGTTGGAAAATAGATCTACTGCAGATTTGTGTGGGTACAGAGATTGCACTTCTTTTATGAACTTTTGGCAGCACAGCAAGTATCAGTGTGATGTTTCCTGTATTCAAATGTTAATCGTCAAAATGACATAAGTGCCATCTAAGTTTCAAACACAAGTGGTGCTTTGACTTGGAATTCTAAGTTTAATTTATTGACTTAAATTCATCAAGTCTGGAGTCAAAGCTATTCAATGTTCAGTAATGGTTGAGGGAGGTTTTTTTTTTCATTCAGAAATTTGCAGCTTTGGCCCTGAATTCAGAAAGTCTCAATAAAACTTTATCACTAGTACACCGTCCAACTGCTGTGTGGGGAGACGAGTCAGGATGTTTAGCTTCTCTTTCTGTCAAAAATTACATGGATGGTTAAGTCCACAAGAACAAATGAAGGACGTCAGGTACCCTATTGGTTCAGTAATACACTATGGGTTCACATATTTTCTGATAAATTCCTGCTGATGAATAATCCAGTGAACAGGCTTTAAACACCTTATCATTTCGCAAACTGTAAATCTGCAAATATTCATTTGTTAACATTGATCTGGAACGAGATTTACAAATGCAGTTTGTTCAATGAAGCCTGATTCTGTTGCACACGTAGTTTTCCACCACACCTTGTGGTTGTGGCACATCTTGGAAGATTCCACTTCAGGTTGTATTAATTTTTTCTCAACTTTGAAAATATTTTTGTGGGCACCTGAGTGGCTGGCTCAGTCAGTTAAGCATCTGCCTTCGGCTCAGGTCATGATCCTGGGAGTCCTGGGATCAGGCTTCCTGCTCAGCGGGGGTGGGGGTGGGGTGGGGTGGTGGTGTGTCTGCTCCCTCTGCCCCTCATCCGGCTCATGCTCTCTTTCTTGCTCTCTCAAATAAGTAAGATCTTTAACAAAAAATTTTTTTTTGTTAATAGTTGCTCCACACTGACTACTCATAGAGTCTAATTCTTTAGTCATTTCTAGGGTGACAAACCATTCCAATTAGCCTGGGACCAGGGAGGTTCTCGCCACATGGGACCTCCAGCATTAAACCAGAAATGTTCTGGACAAACTGGGATGAATTGGTCACTCTAGCACTTCAAATTTGGCATTGACTTCTTGAATAATCAACTGAGCAGTTATCAGTAGCATCGGTTAAGTCTTCAGGAGCTAAGGAAAATTTTATTCAAAATCATCTGCCTTGTTTTTGACTACACGATGTTGCTCCTTTAACTCTTCACGCAACTATTCTCACTGAAAGGCCAATAATATGAATGTATTTAAGTAAACTCTATGTTCAATGTGGGGCTTGGACTTACAACGCCAAGATCAAGAGTCGCATGTTCCATGGACTAAGCCAGCGAGGTGCCCCAAAAGGCCAATAGTTTTAAAAAGCTTATTTTGGGGATGCCTGAGTGGCTCAGCAGTTGAGCATCTGCCTTTGGCTCAGGGCATGATCCTGGTCTGGGGATCGAGTCCTGTGTCAGGCTCACTGCAAGGAGACTGCTTCTCCTCTGCCTGTGTCTCTGCTTCTGAGGGTCTCATGAATAAATAAAATCTTAAAAAAATAAATAAAAAGCTTATTTTAGGGTGCCTGGGTGGCTCAGTTGGTTGAGTATCTGACTCTAGATTTTGGCTCAGGCCATGATCTCAGGGTTGTGAGATTGAGCCTGTCGAGTTCCATGCTGAGTGTGGATCCTGCTTAAGATCATCTCTCGCCCTCTACCTCTGCTACCCCCACATCTTGCTCACACACTCTAAAAATAAAAAGTCTATTTTATCTGGACACATTTCCTCAGCTGCTGCAAACAGAATTTAATTACCTCATCACTGGTAAAGGGCTTTCCTTGCTTGGGTAACAAATAAGTCACTTGGGAACTTTAGTTATTATCTCATTCTTATTTTTATTTTATTTTATTTTTTTTAAATTTATGATAGAGAGAGAGAGAGAGAGAAAGAGAGAGACAGAGACACAGGCAGAGGGAGAAGCAGGCTCCAGGCACCGGGAGCCCGACGTGGGATTCGATCCTGGGTCTCCAGGATCGCGCCCTGGGCCAAAGGCAGGCGCTAAACTGCTGCGCCACCCAGGGATCCCTCATTCTTATTTTTTTGGACAAGAAATTACATCCTGAGATACTCCATCCAAAATATTCTGACACTTACGGCTATTGCTGTCCTGTGAGCTGAGGATGTTATAATGAATGCTTAATCTGCTAATGTCAACACACACTATATTCTTTAAAATAGTTTATTTAAAAATCTGATGTGTCAACTCAGTGTTTTCCACCAACTCAGGGAGCAGAGACCTTCACAGGCTTCACAATCTTCTGTTGAGGTGCTGCCTTCGTAGGAGCCTCCGCAGCACCACCACCATCTTTTTAGATGCCTGCTTAGCTTCTTTTTGCTTCCTTGGCAGTCCTGATGGCTGCTTCTCCATGAGCCTTCCTAACTTCAGATTTCGGATTCCTCCTGTGATGGTCCTCTGGAATTTGCACAGCGGTTCTTTTCTTTTGAATTTCTTCAGACTGTCCTTTTTTGTGTTTTCTTCTGTAGAGGGCAGCCTAGTTTATCTGCTGATTCCTCTTGGAAAGCAATACCAACTCATATTTTGCATTAAGAACTCGGAAAGCCTCCCCCTTGGTCCTGGCACAGTGCCTCCCACATCCGGGGTGTATCTTGTACTCACTAAAACTGCATAGCTTGACTTTTGTGGCTGCGGCAGCTGGGAAGAAGGAAAGATGTAGAGAAAAGGGCACAGCTGGGCATCACTGCAAAACACAGTGCTGTGCTAATTTGATAACAATATAATCTGGGGGATTCCTGGGTGGCTCAGTGGTTTAGCGCCTGCCTTCGGCCCAGGACATGACCCTGGAGACCCAGGATCAAGTCCTGCATCGGGCTCCCTGCATGGAGCCTGCTTCTCCCTCTGCCTGTGTCTTTGCCTCTCTGTGTCTCTCATGAATAAATAAATCTTTAAAAAAAACCCCACCATAATCTGCACTCCACTGTGATCCTCAGTATGACATTTGAAGTCCACTTTTGGATATGAACTGCTAATAAAAATACATAAAATTTGTGGCACCCCCAAAACATAGCACTCAAAGTACTTTGATCTGAGACTGCATCACTACAATTCGTGGTGCAGTCCTGGGCAGTGCTAAATAGAGGACCACATAGGGTCTCTTTTGTGCTGAACTCCTGTAGCACAAAACCGGCCATATACAACATATAAATGTGACTGTGTTCCAATAAACCTTTATTTAGGAACACTAAGCTTTGCATTTCATGTAATTTTCATTTGCTCTGAACTTTGATTTTTTTCCCTTGAAAACATAAAATCACAACAGGCAGGGCCAGAGGTGGTCCACAGAACGGCCCATGACATAGTTCGGTTTGGGCTGCAGGATTATTTCTGCCTACTAAAGTGAAAAAAAAATTATGTATGTACAATATACACACACTTCTGGACTAAAGGATAGTAGCCACCTGCATCACAGTCACAGCATGGGGACAGCTTCCCTGAGTCGGTTCTGGAACAAGAGCCTTTGTGGCAGGACACTGATAATTTGTAATTCCAATCAGCATAGTCAATCTGAATTTCCAGTTCATGCCATTCATCAGCCAGGGTTCGTTTCCAGTCACAGTGACCAGTTGCCTTGGACATGGTTGCACTATATTCCAAATACTCCTGGCAACAGAAAAATGAGGTTTTTCATTTCACACTGGTTTGCTCACTTGCCGCTCTATCTATGGCAGATATACAGCCTGAAATGATCTGATTCTAGTTGAGCCTTCTCTGTGGATCAATTCCTTTTTTCCTTTAGCTCTTTGTTGATTATATACAATAGCAACACATACTTTTGCTTCCATATACTCAAATGCTTATCTTCTCATTTAAAAAAAAATCAATTTTTACAGTCATATAGATTATACTTTTGAATTGTACTTTTTATTATTTTTTAAAGATTTTACTCTTGAGAGACATACGAAGAGAGGGAGAGAGACACACACAGGCAGAGGGAGAAGCAGGTGCCCAGCAGGGAGCCTGATGTGGGACGCGATCCTGGGACCAAGATCACACTCTGAGCCAGAGGCATGCCCAACTGATGAGCCACCTAGGCATCCCTGTACCCTCTTTTTACCTTATTTGCTCCATATTACAAAATTCTATATTTTACTGGCAGAGACTTTCCACCCAATTCATCTGATTTTCTCACTAGAAAATCTGAAAATCAAAAATCACACCACCTTGATGAGTTTTCTTAAAGATCCTAATCTGGTCCATAGGAGATTCTCTTTATAAAAATCACAGAATTTCAGCTCTACTTCTTACAAATAACCATGGCCATGACATGCTAAAGATGGAATCAGCCTCCCTCCCAACTCCAAGTTTTTTTTTTTAAATATTTTATTTATTCATAGAGACAGAGAGAGAGAGAGAGGGGCAGAGACACAGGCAGAGGGAGAAGCAGGGATCATAGAGAGAGCCTGACGTGGGACTCGATCCAGGGTCTCCAGGATCACGGCCTGGGCTGCAGGTGGCGCCAAACCGCTGCGCCACAGGGGCTGCCCCCAACTCCAAGTTTAATTTACACATTAAGTGATGACAAATGTACCATGCCTAAGTGAGGTGGATGGGTAGCTGTCTGGGAAGAGGGAAATATTCATCTTGCTATATAAACATGTGAGTGTGAGCACATGTGCCTTTGGGGAGATAAATGTGAAGCTGCAATGACACGCTTCCCTGGTGCTTTACCAGAAGGGGAAACCAGAGGGACCTCCAGATCCACAATGTTGAAAAATGGTTTAAAAAGGGGAAGTTGTTCATTCAACAAATACATACTGGACATATTCTATGTCAGGTATCATTCTAGAGGTAAAATCTGCTCTTCATATATACTTGAAATAAGTTCTCATTTGCATTTTATATCAGAGCACCTAGCCTAGTACCTAATTATTAAAGATTTAACAAATACCTGAAAGAAAAAAATGTTTAGTGGCAATGGGCATTTTAAATAAATCTAGATTAGCTAAACAGAAACACATTTTAAGGATATTTAAAATACTTGAGAAAGCAAAAACCTATTTACTCCAAGACACTGAAGTCCTTAAAATGGAGTATTACTGAGTCATAAAAAAGAACAAAATCTTTTGCCATTTGCAACATGGATGGAACTAGAGTTATTATGCTAAGCAAAGTCAGTCAGAGAAAGACAAATATCACACAATTTCACTAATATGTGGAATTTAAGAAACAAAAGAGCAAAAAGAAAAAAAAAAAACGGGGGCAAATCAAGAAATAGACTCAACAATAGGGAATCAACCAATGATTATTGGAGGGGAAGGGAGGGGTTGGAGGGATGGGAGAGAGAGGTGAGAAGGATTAAGCAGTGCACTTGCTGTGATGAACACCCAGGTAATGTACAGAAGTGCTGAATCACTATATTGTACACCTGAAACTATATATAACACTGTATGTGAACTACACTGGAATTTAAAACTTAAAAAACAAAAAGATACTCGACTTCCACCTGCATACAAATTGTAGAAAAAGTTTATTTTCTGGTCACTGATTCTTCAAATACAATTCCATATCTATGATACAGACACAAAAATATCGTTATTAAATCTTGCTATCTCACCAAAAATAAACATGTGGAAAAAGTGATCACATACATATACTTGAACTGCCCTCTCACTCTCCAGGTATTAGAACTTCAATTCCAACCATACAACACTGAACTGCCCTTATGGTTTAAAGGTGCACGCCTAACAGAGAACCATGTGGTCAAACAAGATTTTATTTTATTTGATGATAACAACAAAAACTGCAGTAAATGGTGACTTTTCTATCCAGGCAAGTTAACTAAAGATAGCTGAAATCTGCAAAGGAATCTAGAGACCAGGACAAAGAGGCAGCATGAGCTCAGCTACTGTAAACAATGCATCTGTGCATTTCAGCAACGGCAGGTAAGCCAGCTACTGACTGCTTTCCATACGGACTTGAACTGACAGTTTTTCCTCCAAGAATCTTGTCAATGGTTGCATTCCACTGCTAGTTAAATACAAAGAATCAGCCCTCACAATAAAATCACATTTTCCAGAAGAAATATACATTTAGAATCACTGATTGCTTTTTCTTCGTCTTTTTTTCCTTGAACGTGTAGGTGTTTGAGTCTCTTGTGTTTCTTCTTTTACACCAGGTACGGGCTGTTTAAAAACTATTTCATTATCTTCATCATCATCATTTATTTTAGCTGCTTCAGATTTTCGTTTCTCCAAAAATGCTGGTGTACAAACTGGTGTGGAGCCCTGGATTCAACGAGTAACAAGTGATAATACAGAAACATAGGAAGGTATTAGGAATGAGTTTAACCTTCCCACCCCCTTATCACCTGCCCTGTACTTTTACAATTTGTCCTGTGTTTTTTAGGCTTGTTTATTCCTTTCAGTGATACAGCTGCACATAAGAGAGGTTTGGCGCTTATCAAACTTAGTATGGAAGTTTACAGTGAACTAGAATATAACATGCCCCATTATAGGGTATTAGGTTAAAAACTGTCTTACATATTTATAAAGACAGTGGCCTCATTTCCCCCTACTGACATAGTTACTTTGCTAAAATTAGTTACAATGCAATAAATTCACAATAACTTTTGCTAACCTCACTATATTTGCTAAGTCACCTGTAAGGACTTACCAAAACAAACACAAGGTTAAACCTGAAATTTTAATAAAGTGAAAGCAGCACAAACTTGCTTTTCCTTTTCTTTTTTTTTAATACAGGTACCTGGGTGGCGCTCACTTAGTTAAGTCTCTGCCTTTAGTTCAGGTCATTACCCTGGGGCTCTGTGATGGAACCCCAAGTGGTGGCGGGGGTGGGGTGCGTGCTGCCCAATGTTTGTGTTCACTTTCCCTGTCTCTCTCTCCTATCTGTGTCTCCCTCGTTCTTTTTTTTTTAAAAGAGGTGCATCCTTAAGTATCTAGGGGTGAAAAGTTAGCACAAGACCGCAGGAGTGGGTCTCAGGTTAGGAGTGACAATCAAATCCACAACATACCATGGCTCACTCAGCACCTCATGTTTTTATTTTTTTAAATGAACTCTTTAAAAAAAGATTGATTGATTGATTGATTTATTCATACATACATACATAGAGACAGAGACACAGGCAGGGGGAGAAGCAGGCATCATACAGAGAGCCTGACGTGGGACTCGATCCAGGGACTCCAGGATCACGCCCTGGGCTGCAGGCGGCGCTAAACCGCTGCGCCACCAGGGCTGCCCTATGTCTCCCTCTTTTAAGCAAATAAAATATTAGAAGAATTATTTACTAATTTATTTTAAAAGTAATCTCTAGGGACGCCTGGGTGGCTCTGCAATTGAGCATCTGCCTTTGGCTTGGGTCGTGATCCCGCAGTCCTGGGATCGAGTCCTGCATTGGGCTTCTTGCATGAAGCCTGCTTCTCCCTCTGCCTGTGTCTCTGCCTCTATGTCTCATGAATAAATAAATAAAATCTAAAAAAAAAA
The DNA here is from genome assembly GCF_905146905.1 of Nyctereutes procyonoides. Classification (NCBI taxonomy): domain Eukaryota; kingdom Metazoa; phylum Chordata; class Mammalia; order Carnivora; family Canidae; genus Nyctereutes; species Nyctereutes procyonoides. The sequence goes on from NW_026575030.1 coordinate 10,280,407, forward strand.
AAAAAAAAAAAAAAAAAAAAAAAAAAGGAATCTGTATACCCAACATGGGGCCTGAACTCATGACCCTGAGATTAAGAGTCCCACAGTCTACCAACTGAGCCAGCCAGGTGCCCCAGCTTTTCCTCTTTCAAATTATTTCTGTAATACCTCATTTCCTAGCATACTGTAGACTGTTTTACCTGGCTATCCACGGTCTTCTCAGGAGTGGTAGTAGTACGTGAACTCTTTTTCTTCTTCTTCTTTTTCAATAAGACCTTCAATAAATTTTAAGAGAGAAACTTCATCAATCTGCCTATTTATCAGCAATAAATATATCTTGAATCTATTTCCCCATTTATCTTTCCCCAATATCTGGCATGTAGGGGATGCCTGGGTGGCTCAGCAGTTGGGCGTCTGCCTTTGGTCCAGGATGTGATCCTAGAGTCCCAGGATTGGGTCCCATGTCGGGCTCCTTGCATGGAGCCTGTTTCTTTCTCTGCCTGTGTCTCTGCCCCTCTCTCTCAGTCTCTCTCATGAATAAACGAAACCTTAAAAAAACAAAACAAAACAAAACAAAACAAAAAAAACCCTACACCTGCATCCCAATGTTTATAGCAACAACATCCACAATAGCCAAACTGTGGAAGGAGCCTCGGTGTCCATCGGAAAGATGAATGGATAAAGAATGGTTTATATATACAATGGAATATTAGTCATTAGAAACGATGAATACCCATCGTTTGCTTCAATGTGGATGGAACTGGAGGGTATTATGCTGAGTGAAGTAAGTCAATCGGAGAAGGACAAACATTATACGGTTTCATTCATATGGGTAATATAAAAAGTAGTGAAAGGGATTAAAGGGGAAAGGAGAGAAAATAAGTGGGAAAAATCAGAGAGAGTGACAAAACATGAGAGACTCCTAACTCTGGGAAATGAACAAGGAGTAGTGGAAGGGGAGGGGGGAGGGGGGATGGGGTGACTGGGTGATGGGCACTGAGAGGGGCACTTGACAGGATGAGCACTGAGTGATATGCTTTATGTTGGTAAATCGAACTCTAATAAAAAAATCTACAAAAATAAATCTGGTATGTAGTATGATAATTAAAATTTTACCTGGCTATCTGTAGGCTTCTGAAGACCAGTGTTTGAAGCATTTTCCTTTTTATGTATAATCTAAACAAAGAAATGAACTGGTAGTCTCACATATTTGTATTTTTAAATTACCATTAGATCCTTACACGTTATCAGTAAATCTTCTCCAAATAACACAGCATTTTAACTTAAAAAGCAAAACCATAACCTTAAGGGCAAAACTGTAAGAGGGACCTAACTAAGGAATGGGCTCGGGCTATGAAGGCTGAATGGGGCCCAAACCTTGGGCTGCCCAAATTCAGAATTAGATAATGAAGCAGGGCTGCTTTCACACAAAGCAGCAAATGGGTAAGCAGAGAGGCATTTCTGGCATGCCTGTTTTCCAGCTTCATTGTCCCAGTTCCCACGTGGTTCCCATGGGTCCCTGGAACAGTGACACATGCTCTTTTCACACGTACAGTATGTTTGGGATTTGAGCAAAAAACCAACTACTAGGAACTGGGCCCAGGGAGAGTAGCTAAATTTCCAGTTGCTGGATAAGGTTAAAAGATCTAATAAACTCAGATATAGATGCCATCTCTCACCAACTAAGTAGTTTTTTGGAAATAAGCTGAGAGGGCCTATAGAAGACTCAAAATCAATCTCAAGACTTAGTCAAGGGAAAAAAAAAAGGTCTTCACCTATATCGGCCACACCTTAATGACCTATACTCTTGGTTTGCAGTAAAAACCACACAGCTCTCCTCCACTAATGACGAGGAGGAAAGACTCCACAAGGTCTCCTTATTCAACAAGCAAGGAACTAAGAACTGGATAAAACTCTGTGCTAACTCATTTTCATGCAAGTCGTCTTGTTATATATTTCAAATCATGAGAATTCTGCAAAGGAGCTAACCCCTTTCAATAGTTTCCTTTTCTGCATAATGGAGTTAACAGGATCTTGTTCTAACAAATTTTTATTTATTCATTTGAAAGAGCTTGAGTAGGGAGAGGGGAGGAGAGGAAGAGTGAAGCAGACTCCCTACTGGGCAGGGAGTTTGCTTCTCCATCTCCCTCCTGCCCTCCCAACTTGTGCTCTCTCAAATAAATAAGATCTTTAGGGAAAAAAAAGAACCCACAATGCAATGTTTCAAAATTTAGGCAAAGCCTAGCATGGGATAAACACCGGGCTAGACAATTTATGCATAAAACCATAAATATGTTACAACTAATGAGGTACAAAACCCACCCCCAAGAAAAAAAATACAAAAACATTTCGTCAAGGAATATTTACCAGCGAAGGAAAATCATAATCAATTCCCTTTTTAGCTAATTTCTTCCTGAGTAATTTTTCCTTCTTTTTAAAACGTTCCTCCATCTGTAGCTTTTGAAGAAGTGTCCGATTTTGATTATACCGTTTCACTGCTGGATATGATGGCTTTTTAAATGGAATATACCACTCTCTAAAAAGTTCTCCATGTACTTTTTCAGGCGGTATAAAATGACCTATATTTCAAAGAAAGACAGAAAGTTTTCAACCAACTGGAAGGAAGATTTTAAGGTTTTCACCACTGTCATTCCCCTCATATCATAATCAAGAGGATGTGTCTCCCATTTACAGGGAAAAGACTGAAACAACAAAGTGGGAATCTAAAAGAAAAGCTTATAGCCAACAATTATTATTAAGTACTTATTTATTAAATGCCAAAAACTTCCAGGAGCTAGAAACAGGTTAGCGAACAAGATAAGTCCTATAAAAGAATGTCTTGGTGGCGGCAAGTCTCTGGGATTCCTGAAGCTACCAGGATCTCAGGCTGTGTGACCTGCTGTAGCAGAAGGAATTACTTCCCAGCTCATCTCCTCTGCATACCTGTCCAGAACTAAGCCAGCTTAATGCTTATCTCCAGCTCTCTTCTTAGGGGCACTTTTAAGCTATGGAAGCACACTGAGACCATATGCAAGGCAGGCCAAAACCCTTGGCATCAATCCTCAAACAATGACGGATGGGGAGTTGGTAGGTAAATTCCCTATTTCCCTTGCCTGTCAATTCGGAATAATTCTATCTCCCGTGTTACTTGGCAGGATGGAGCCCAGCTGCCTAAGAAGTAATGTGCTTGCTAATCCACCCTCAATGCTTCTGTCTCACTTCTCTACTCCCTATCAGTATTTTCCTGGGCTCACCTCAAAAATATGTCACCTCTGTTAAAAAAAAAAAAAAAAAAAAGACAATGTGGCTAACCTCCTATCAGAGTTCAAGATCTTTTCTGTGGTTTTTCAAAGTCAGATACAGCACAGCACCGATCCTACCCATGTGGACCCTTGACACATTTTAGGTCACCTATCTGGTCTATTTCCTCTTGGGAAGAGCCATGCTTTCTATGTGTGAAATGAACCCATGACCTCAATGAGGCTACTGGGATTCTCTGTCACAGCAACAGGAACCAAGAGAGAGATGATACTTGGGCAGCTCGTCAGGTACATGAACTGACGTGTGTGGCTTGGGCACGTGGTATGGTCAAACACTCCACAAATGGCACAGAGAAGGCAAACTTAACTGCCTCCAGAGGCACCCAACTGCAGATAGGGATGCTTTGGGAATGCAAAGTGAGCAGCTCCACTTTCTGCAGGATAGACTAATTTGGTGGTATTTCTCTACTCCTTATGGCTTCGCCTGTGGAAGAGCTGCAGCCAATGTCATTTAGATGGATTCTCAAATGTGATATCTTGCCTTTAATGTTATCCTTTTTTTTAAAAAAAGATTTTATTTACTTATTTGAGAGAGAGATGAGAGTGTGTGCACGCACACATGGGAGTATGAACGGGGGTGAGGAATATAGACAGAAGCAGACTCCCCACTGAGCGGGGAGCCAGATGTGGGGCTTGATCTCAGGACCCTGGGATCATGACCTGAGCTAAAGGCAGATGCTTAACTGACTGAGCCACCCAGGTGCCCCATATCTTTATAATGTTATCTTATCTAGAACCTATTAATGGCTTCCCACTACCCTCAGGATATATTCTAAACTCCCAGATTTTTAAGGCCTTTAATAACCTGACCTCTTGCTATTCTCCTCACATTCCTTCACAACCAAGTAAGTTACTGTTAGTTACCTCCCGCTATGCATATGCTATCTCATCAAGCCAGGGATGGTAATTCCCTTCCCCTGGCTCATTCCTATCTCATCTTCAGATTTCAACTTAAATGATGCTTCTTTAAGGAAGCCTTCCATATCCCATTAGTGATGAGTTGGCTGCTCTTCCAATGTAGTACCTTGTCCCAATTCCATCTTAGAATAAAAACAGCTCTTACTCTAGAAGATTTTAAAATTCCAACTAGAATCTGTCTAGAAAATACACTTGTATCTTTGCACTTTAAGAGAATCATCCCAAAATGCACTTGTATCTTTGCACTTTAAGAGAATCATCCCAGAGATGAAGTGGGACAGCCAAGCAGGTAAGCAATCTGTCATTCATAGCACAGCCATGCACCAGCAGCAGGCGTCCACTCAGTCCCACGGTAAGAGAAGAGCACTTACACTGTAAAAGTCTTTCACCAAAAAGGTAGTTGTTCATTGTGTCAGCAACTATCTTGGCAACATCTTCAGATGCGAACTCCACAAAGGCATAGCCTTTACTATTTCCAGTCTGCAATGGAAAACCCACCACAAACAGTTGATTAAATTCTAACAGATCATCAAAGTTCTAAAATGCCATTAATTTAGCCCTATTGTCTATTAACATTACACCTTTAATTCTAACTTTAATGCACAGTGCAGGGACTGTTAACAGGAAGAGGTAAGATCCGGCATCCATGGCCGGCTGAATCAGAAAAGCATACAACTCTTGATCTCAGGGTTGTGAGTCTGAGCCCCACACCGGGTGTAGAGATTACGTAAAAATAAAATATATTTGAAAATAAAATACATTTAAAAAAAAGAAAGAAAAACAAAAGGATCCAAAATGTCTGAACATGCTGTTGAAGTATCCCTGGAATTTTGATCACATGATTAATACATTACTACTGCAGCTGGAATTTACTAAACAAAGGAAATCTGGTAGGGCCCACAGTCCTTTATACATTACCAATTTCATTGAAAGCCACCTTATTCATGTATTAACAATGCCCAGCAGATAGTGCAATGCTTTGCAAAGAATGCAGGTAGTCCTAGTCTCACTTTATACATAAGAACTGGGAAGAAACTAACTCTCCTCAGTGTTGCCTAGCTAATCAATAAAATGACGTGTTCATTCTCATGCTAATGAATGATCTTCGTAATTTTTTATAAGATTTTATTTATTTGACACAGAGAGGGAGAGTGCACGATCAGGGGGAGTGGAACGGAGCCTGACCAGGGGCTCGATCCCAGGACCGCAGGATGTGACCCGAGCTGAAGGCAGACGTTCAACCACCGAGCCACCCAGGTGCCCATCATCTTCATAACTGATGGTAAAGGGACACTGCCAACATCTTCTGAAACACACATTCTAGATTCCTGCCCTCAGCACATTATAACGTGGATTTTCTCACCTATTTTTTTTAATTTTTTTTGTTTTATTTATTTATGATAGGCACACAGTGAGAGAGAGAGAGGCAGAGACATAGGCAGAGGGAGAAGCAGGCTCCATACACTGGGAGCCCGACGTGGGATTTGATCCCGGGTCTCCAGGATCGCGCCCTGGGCCAAAGGCAGGCGCTAAACCGCTGCGCCACCCAGGGATCCCTCACCTATTTTAATAATAATTAGCATGGGTTCTAGAGTCCAAAAGCCCAGGTTTGGATCCCAGCTGTGACAATTAGGTAAGTACTGTTAAGCCTCAGTTTTTTCATTCTATTCAATGGGGACAAAAGAACCACTCTCACAGGCTTGCTATGAAGAAATAATTCAGGATCCCTGGATGGCTCAGCAGTTTAGTGCCTGCCTTCAGCCCAGGGTGTGATCCTGGAGACCAGGGATCGAGTCCCACATCAGGCTCCCTGCATGGAGCCTGCTTCTCTCTCTGCCTGTGTCTCTGCCTGTCTGTGTAAATAATTCATAAGCACTCCACACAATGTCAAGTACACAAATGCTCATGTAGGTAACAAAATATGCCATCTGCAAATATGCTATGTTGGCATAAGGATAATTTTGAGCTGAAGGCAACTGGGTAGTAGTAGATAACAGAAAAGCTCTTTGCCCCCTGCCATTTGCCCAAAAGCAGGACATAAATTTACAGTGTCCCGGCCAGAGATCCTAGGATGGTAGTAGAACAACTCTCCTCCTTTACAGTTCCAATTATTAGTAACAAAAGCACTGCACAATTTTGTTTGTTTTTGTACTGCACAATTTTGCATTAAACATATCTTTGGATATGGATCAAAACTGGTGATGCAATTATGGAAATAGGAAAGCACTCAATGACCAGGAGGCACATTTCTAGCACTAGTGGTGCCATGAACTAGCACATTGTTTAGCTATCTGCAAAAAGAGGATTTTGGTAAAAATTTATATGTCCCCAAATCCTTTATAATTCCATCTTTTAATAGGGAGGGGAAAATGGTGGAGTTGAAGAGACAGGCTGTGAAATCCAATTACTGTATCACATGATATAAACCTTCTGAAAAGAGATGTGAAAATACGTATCAAGTGACTAAAACAAAGAAAACAAAACAAAACCCAAAAAAGCCAGGGGCTCCTGGCTGGCTCAGTTGATAGAGCAGGTGACTCTTGATCTCAGGGCTGTAAGCTTGAGCCCCATGTTGGATTTAGAGATTACAATAAATAATAAACAAAAAAGAAGAGCCAAACACTTTTACGTATTTTACCTAGTAATCCCAGAACGTTGAAGTATTGAGCAAACAGTCAAAATTGGGGTGAGTCAGGAAGGTGTCAACTTTATCATGCAACAACAATGCTGGAAATGGTAAATTTTAGTGCATCTCTTTAAGAAGCAAACTTCCTATAAGACAACTGACCTGAAATCTTCAAAAAAGCCAGTATCAAGAAAAGAAAGAACAAGCAAAAAAGGGCAAGAGGACTGTTCTAGATATGCTGGAGAGCTAGAACCAAATACAATACATGAACCTTAATTGGATTCCAGAATGGGTAGGGAAAAAAAATAGCTAAAGACATTTTGGGACTACTGGGGATGTATGCAGATGGGAGAAGTACATTATAGACTATTATATACTGTAATTATGGAGAAAAATGTCTTATTCTTAAATTTACAATGAAGTGTTAAAGTATTACAACTATCACTTTCTTCAAAAGCCTCAGCAAGGGCAGCCTGGGTGGCTCAGTAGTTTAGCACCGCCTTTGGTCCAGGGGAGACCTGAGATCGAGTCCCAGGCTGGGCTTGCTGCATGGAGCCTGCTTCTCCCTCTGCCTGTGTCTCTGGCCTCTCTCTCTCTGTCTCTCATGAATAAATAAATAAATAAATAAATAAATAAATAAATAAATAAATAAATAAATAAAACCTTAAAAAACAAAAAACAGAAGCCTCAGCAAAACAAAAAAATATATTCTTGAGGACATAACAGAGATGAAACTAGATGTTAACAGGTGAATCCAGGCAATAGGATGCTCATCACACTATTCTATCTGCCCTAAATATTTTCAAAACATTAAACTGGGGAAAACAATGACTATATTGCAATCTAGGAAAACATTCACAAAATATTTTTAAAATTTATTTTTAATTAAAAATTTTTAAAGATTTCGTTTATTCATTCATTAAAGACACACAGGGAGCCCGATGAGGACCTTCCCCAACTCCGGGATCACATCCCAAGCCGAAGGCAAATGCCCAATCACTGAGCCACCCAGGAATCCCTCATTACAAAATAATGTCCCAGAAAATGGAGAAAAAAATTTTCAGGAAAGACAGTAAGAAAGGGCAAAACACACAAACAGGCAATTCACCGAAGATCGCATTCTAATGGCCAACACACACATAATGTGATACTGAATGTCACAGGATAAGGTAGGTACAAAAACCACAATGATTCTATACTCAGTGGCTCTGAGAATCTTCTTAAAGCAGTAGTTTTCAAACCCAAAACGCAACCTTTTAGAGAGCAACAAAACTGGGACGCCTGGGTGGCTCAGCAGTTTAGTGCCTGCCTTAGGCGTGATCCTGGAGTCCTGGAATCGAGTCCCACATTGGGCTCACTGCATGGAGTCTGCTTCTCCCTCTGCCTATGTCTCTGCCTCTCTCTCTGTGTATCTCATGAAAAAATAAATAAAATCTTAAAAAGCATCAAAACCAATTTAGTAAGTCCGAAGAAGATGAAAAAAACCTGAAAAGTACTGCCTTAAATGATTTATTTCAATTATGCTTACACACATGTATGTGTGTGTAGGCTTGTACTATAAAACTTATTTCTTATAATAGGTCCAAAATCTGAAAAATACTGTTTTAGAAAAATATGCCTATACCAGCACAAAGAATGTTCCTAGCAGTTTCACCTGTAACAGAAAAATTGTAAAAAAAACCCAAACAAACCAAAACCCTAACATTCAATAAAAAGGGGAATACTTTAATATATTCAAGCAAAAGGGATCCCTGGGTGGCTCAGCAGTTTTGCCCTTGCCTTCGGCCCAGGGTGTAATCCTGGAGTCCCAGGATCAAGTCCCACATCAGGCTCCCTGCATGGAGCCTGCTACTCCCTCTGCCTGTGTCTCTCATGAATAAATAAATAAATAAATAAGATCTTAAGAAAAAAATATATATAGTCAAGCAAAAGAACACAGTGATGACAACAAATGTACTCGAATTATGCAAATCTCTCTCTCCCTATGTCTATCATAATAAAATAAATAAATCTTTAAAAAAAAGATAAAATACAGATTTAAATATACAATATATTTTCTTTTATGAACGTGTAGTAAAAAAAACAGAGTAACAAAAATCACTGGATTCATGAATTCTCTGGACATGGGGAAAAAGTGAAGAGGATTGGGGAAGGGTACAAAAGTGACTTCAATCCTACTTACGAAACAAGTAGGAAATCAAGTGGACATTTTATAAAAATGGTGGATTACCGAATAGCCATTAAATACTCTGGCGAACGTATGTTTAAAATACCTCACCCACATGTTATGCAACCATTATAAACAGGCAAATGGAAAAACATGGGGGAAGAACACAGACAAAATCTTATTTTGCTTAGGATAAGAGATACTAGGGAATTTTATTTATTTATTTTTATTTTATTTTTATTATTTTTTTATTAGGGCATTTTATTTTTTTTTTAAGATTTATCTTTATTTATGATAAACAGAGAGAGAGAGAGAGAGAGAGAGAGAGAGAGAGAAAGAGAGGCAGAGACCCAGGCAGAGGGAGAAGCAGGCTCCATGCAGGGAGCCCGACGTGGGACTCGATCCCCGGGACTCCAGGATCACGCCCTGGGCCGAAGGCGGCGCTAAACCGCTGCGCCACCCGGGCTGACCCCTACCTCCCTTTCTGAAATAAGCTGTGCTAAACGATAACAGATGACCTAAAAACTTACATACTTGTAAGAAATAAAACAATCTAATTCGATCTTACCCTTTTACTTCTGGACAGTCTGAATCTTGTAACAGTGCCAAACTGGGAGAAATAGGCCCGGATCTGGGTTTCATAAAGTGCTGGAGGTAAGTGGCCCACATAGATGACGCCGGGGGTCAGTTTTTCTTTCTGCTTTTGCTGAGGACACATAGACCAGACAAACGCAATTCTTAATAAATAATAATAATTTACAAGTCACCTTGCAACACGATGTGCAAAACCCCTACTTCTCAGTCCCAAAACAAAACCAAAGATCAAAAACCTGCCCTGTATTTCCACGTACACAGTATCAGAAGAGTCAGACGTCGGCGTCGGCGTCTGCGTCTGCGTCCCCGAGGCTGTGCGGGCTGTGCGGGCTGTGCCGCGGCGCCCGACTCCGCCAAGGCTCAGGCTCCAGGCCGCGTGGACCGACGCGCCGGGCCACTTGCCTACGGGCCGCCGCTGCTCACGCCCCCCCCACTGCCCACCCCCCTTCAGCGCCTGAGCCCCGGGCCCTACCGCCCGGAGTGGTGACCCCTCACTTTTCCAAGCGCGTATTTTATGCTTCAGGAAAAGGCAAGTGCGACTTGCCGCCACGGGCCCAGTCAGTCCGCGGACCTCGGCAAGCCCCGCCCTTCCGGGGTCGCGACCCCGCAGCCGGGCCGACGACCCTCCGGCGCTGCGGGTCACGCGCGGCCCCACAGCCCGCCCCCGGCAGCCGGGCCGCCTCCGGAACAGCCCCGCCCGCGCTCAGCTCTCGGGGGCACGGCCGCCTCCCCGCTCGCGGGGCCCGCGGCCGCCACCCGCCACCCGCAGCTCCGGCGCGAGCTGCCCCGGGGGCTGCTCACCTGCGCTGCACGCCGGCGAGCCTGCGTCACCTCCTTCCGAAACTTGGCCTCCTCCTGCGGGTTCAGCGACAGGAACGGCTTGGCAGGGCCGGCAAACGCCGCCATGGCGACCGGCCACTCAGCCGGAGGGCTCCACGCGGCGCCGCCGGAAACGGCCGCTCTCAGCGCCTCCAAGGCGGAAGCGGAGGCGGCGGGCATGCGCGGCAGGCGCAGGGGGCGGGGCCTGGGCCGGGGGCGGGGCCGGGGGCGGGGCCGGGGCGGCGCCCGGGAGGAGCCGGAGCGGGCTCGGGCGCCCCCTGATGGCCTGGCGCCGCGTGGCGACCCCCGCAGTCCTGCCACCTCTGAAAGGGCGGGCGCTAGCTGGCCGTGCCCACCTTGCGGCCAGTTTCAAGGAGATGCTTGAAGATATATTAAGCCCCAAACAACATCCGTGCCCTTGAGGTATTGCTGATCATTCTTTAATTATTTTCTTCCTTTCACGCAGGCACTTTTTAAAGCCCATGCTGTGTCCTCGTGTTGCTGTCGTTAGGAGGTGAGAGGCTGGGATGGAGGTGCGAGAGACTGCTTGGGGGGCCCGGTGCAGGGCGCGACAGCCCCGTGCGGGAGGGGCACGCTGGGGACCAACGAGGGCCTCCCGGAACGGGACGTATTTGAGTCGAGGCCTGAAGGCTGGAGGAGCCGCGTGTGAATACCTGGAAGCTCAGGGTGCAGGTAGGGGGGACCCCACGCGCAGTGTCCTTAGAGCTGCGCAGAGGGAACCAGCGGGGGGGGGCGGGGTTCCACGGCTCTTACCTGAAGGCTTAAAGCTTGGGTTCTGTTGTAAACACAAGGAGACGTGAGGGTTTTATTTCAAGATTTTATTTATTCAGGAGAGAGAGAGATGCAGAGGCACAGGCAGAGGGAGAAGCAGGCTCCATGCAGGGAGCCCGACGTGGGACTCGACCCCGGGTCTCCAGGATCGCGCCCTGGGCCGGAGGCAGACGCTTAACTGCTGAGCCACCCAGGGATCCCAGATGTGAGGGTTTTAAGCAAAGCCCTGGCTGTTAATGACATACATACATACATACATACATACATACATACATACATTTATTTATTTATTTATTTATTTATTTATTTCCCAGTCCCGCTCCCTGTTAATGACTTTTAAATACTGTGCCCAGCCTAACCCCCTGAACTCAAGAAAACTCCTAGGAACTTCTGCCTGTCAGTCTTACTTTTTGAAAATGAACTAAGGAATTGCTGTAGCAGGAAAAGAAACATTTGAGGATAATGCTTCCACAGATGAATCAGAAAGTGCCTCAGCCTCATAATAATGGTAAAATCTCACCCTGAATATTCTCGCCAAGGCCTAATAAAAGGGCCCTGCTTCTCCTTGTTCAGGCAATCAAGGCTTTGGAAGTCATTCCTTGCAATCTCCTTGTTTATACAAATAAAGTGGCCCTGGGAGGCAACCACCTCATACAGTTTCTGTCTATAGTTCACGGAGAATTGGCCTTGCTTTGGTTGGTAATAATAGTACTCCAGTTAGGGTGGAGGGTGAATTGCAGATGTTAGAATGAAAACTGCAGCGGCACTTGGGTGCTCAGTGGTTGAGCGTCTGCCTTTGGCTCAGGTCATGATCCTGGGGTCCTGGGATCGAGTCCCACATCGGGCTCCCCGCAGGGAGCCTGCTTCTCCCTCTGCCTGTGTCTCTGCCTCTCTCTGTATCTCTCATAAATAAATAAATGAAATCTTCAAAAGAGAAAACTGCAGGCCCCAAATTCAGTCACTTATGTTAAGGCCTCATGTCGGTAAACCAAGACTTAATACTTAACCGAAAAAAAAAAAATACTTAACCAAACTGCACTTCACCCTCCACCCCAATGTAAACTTTGACCTGCCAAACTGGAGGTATTTATGATCAATCCCTTCCATTCCCCTTAGGAAAGGTGACAGGACCTAAAACAACACATTCTTTGCTAATAATTCCCTTCCCCCTCCCTCTCTGCCTTTAAAAACCTTTCCTTTTCTGTAGCACTACGGAGGTCCTTTCCATTTGCTAAATGGGATGCTGCCCTATTCATGCATCGTTTAATAAAGCCAATTAGATCTTCATATTTACTTGGCTGTATTTTGTTTGTTTTTAAAGATTTTATTTTTAAGTAATCTACACTCAGCATGGGGCTTGAATTTACAACCCCAAGATTAAGAGTTGTGTGCTTTACCAACTGAGCCAGCCAGTTACCCCATATTTTGTTTTTTACACAGAGAAAGAAGGGACAGAAGGCTATCGCAGTAGTCCAAACAGAGCTGGTCTGGGGGATAGTGGTGGCAGGTATTTTTATCAGTGGGGGCTGAGTTTGGCTGGTGCCCAGGTGTACATGTGGGAATGGTGGACAGTAAGTCTGTAATGGTAGAAACACAGAATCTGAGGCCCTGTCTGGGCCCTACGAATCAGAATCTGCTTTGTAACAAAACCGCTGGCCAATCCACATGCTCTGTAGATCACACTTGGAGGAACAGGAGTAGAGATTTGGAGATTGATCACTGTACTGAGTTGCATTGTGTCCCCCGCAAGGTAAGTATAAGTCTTTTCCCCCATACATGTGATGGAAACAGAGCCCTTGCAGGTATAATCAGGTTAAGATGAGGTCATGCTGGATAAGATGGGCCCTGATCCAATACCTAGTGTCTCCATAAAAAGAGAGAAATTTGGACACACAAACACACACACACACACACACACACGCAGAAATGCCACTTGATGACAGAGGCAGAGGCTGGAGTGATGTGGTTGAAAGCTAAGGAAGACCAAGGCTTGCTGGCAACCACCAGAAGCTAGGAAGGGGTGAAAAAGGATTCTCTCTCATGGCCTTCACAGAGACAACGGCCCCATAAACATCTCGAATTTGATTTTGTAAAGTCTCTAGAACTGTGAGAAAATAGATTTCTGTTGTGTTAAACCACCCAGTTTGTGGCTGTTGTGTAATGGCAGCCCTAGGAAGCAAATACAGTTACTGTGGTTAGTAGTCGGAAATGGTTTCTGAGGAAATCACGGGGCTGTGGGGCCTGTCTTGGCAGGGGCTGGAGGAGCTCTTGGACCTCCACAGGGTAGCAGGCCCCCCAGACCATAGAAGTCAGAGACAGGGGCGCCTGGGTGGCTCTGTGGTTGAGCATCTGCCTTTGGCTCAGGTGATCCCGGGGACCCAGGAATGAGTCCTGCATTGGGCTTCCTGTAAAGAGCTTACTTCTCCCTCTGCCTGTGTCTCTGCCTCCCTCTGTGTCTCTCATGAATAAACAAGTAAAATCTTAAAAAGAGAGAGAGAGAGAGAGAGAGAGAGAGAGAGAGAGAGAGAGAGAGAGAGAGAAGGCAGAGACAGAGTCTCAGCCCCCAGATTCTCACTGTGGCCCAGCCCAGACCTGCTTTTGTTTCTTTCCCTTCTGAGAAAGTGTCAGCCACTCTCAGTTAACGGTTCCTGCTGATGTTCGCTCTGGCCCTGCTGGGTAACATCTCATTTTGCTGTGTCTCTGCTGCCCGGGGCCTAAGAGTCACCTGACTGGGTGGACCCAGGGGCCTGGGGGAAATCTTCAGATTCCTCATCCAAAACAGGAGTTTGGGTGACAGGATGGTTTTGGTCACTTGGGGGGAGTCTGCACCCTCTCGTGCAGCAGGGACACTAATGATCAGGCTAGCAGCTGGCCTGCCTCCTGCCCAGGTGGCAGGCTAGGGCTACACGTGTTTGTCCATCCGCCTTTCCTTCCTTTTTCTTCCCTCCCTCCTTTCCTTCTTTCTGTTTTTATCATGCAGAGCAGGGGAAGCCACTGACACTTTGGGTGGGGCGGTTCTTCCCTGAGCTGTACTGTCCTGTATATGCTGCTTTGGCACCTGACCCCCAGCACTCAAAGCTAGGGAGCACCCCTAGTCGTTTTAACAACCACAATGCCTCCAGGCACTTCCACACATCCCTGGGTGGGCTGCTGAGTGTGTGCTCACTGGGTGTTTTTTCCTTCCTTTGCCCCCACTGACCTCCCATGCCACCTTTCCATGGAATGGAATGGTGGTGTGTCATTCTCATGATGCCCGTCCCCACCTATGGGCTGGAGCCAGGAATGTGGAGAGCTGGTGGTTGGGGTACGAGGTGCAGCAGGTGGCAGAGCTGGGCAAGCAGCTGGGCGAGTCAGCTTGTGCTGAACATCCAGGGAGCTGAGCCTTGGGAGGAAAGGTTTTTTGTTTTTTTTTTTAAGATTTTATTTATTTATTTGACATGGGGCATGGGCAGGGAGAGGGAGAGAGAGAGAAGGGAGAAAGAGAAAGCACAAGCAAGGGAAGAGGGAGAGAGGCAAGCAGGTTCCCTGTTGAGCAGGGAGCCCAATGCAGGGCTCAATCCCAGGACCCTGAGATCATGACTTGAGCCGAAGGCAGATGCTTGACTAACTGAGCCACCCAGGTGCCCCTGGGAGGAGAGGGTTTGTGGGAGCTGCTGAGGGCTGCAGGAGAAGCGACAGGCGGGAACCAGGAGGGAGCACCAGCACGTGTCTGCTCAGCCCTTTTTGGGCTCTGTCCTATTTGTACCCACAGGATTTTATTTTATTTTATTTTATTTTATTTTATTTTATTTTATTTTATTTTTTTTTCCCACAGGATTTTATAAGAGATGACAGTGACAACATGGAGAGGCCAGTGTCATTGATATAATTTATTACTTATATTTCCAACGAGGACCGGGCACACTATGCCCTGCAGAGGATCACATGGGGAACCACCAGGTTTAGCCAGGAGGCAGATGCAGGACTGAGGGAAAGCCTGAGCCAGAGCCTTTATTGGAGTTTCTGCAGAAAGGTGAGGCAGAGCAGGGGAACTAGCTTAGGACTCCACAGCTTGAATAATCCTAATGTGCTTTAAGCTGGTACCTGGCCATGGCATGATTTAGGGTCAAGGAAATCTTGTCAGAGCCTGTGAGCCCAAGGGCCATCTCCTATTCTCCCTCTTTCTCTGATTCCCTAACCCTTTTCTCCTGCTCTTGGACTGCAGGCAACGACACCCAACCAATCTTCAGTTTCTACCCCTTTCTGTCCTTGCAGGAGTGTGTCACCCCTTGCGTAGTTTTCCATGCTATAGGAGGAGGTGTAATTTCACCCTGAAATTAGCCTAGAATGTTTGCAGTATTAATACTCACGTTGGGAAGAGTGCAGCCAGGGGAGTGGAAATTAGTTTAATCCCTCTGGATAGTGATTTGGCAAAATATATCATGAACTTTAAAAATAGGATCTATTAAAAATTATTTTAAATCTTGATAAGGGCTTACAAAGACATTTATCATAATGCTATTTATAACAAAGAATTGGAACCAAACAAAACAGCCTTTGATAAGAGACTGACTGGGTTAATGAATATGGCATGTTCATTCCACAAATAAAATCACATGAACAATGTCTACATTTTAGGGCCACCTGGGTGGCTCAGTCGGTGAAACATCTGTCTCTTGATTTCAGCTCAGGTCATGATCTCAGGTCTTGAGACAGAGCCCTGCATTGGGCTCTGCACTGGCCATGAAGCCTAAGAGTCTCCCTCTGCCCCACCCTACCAAAAAAGACACTTATACATTAAAACAGAGTTTGATTGTTAGAACTATCCTGCAGGGAAATTGGGTAGAATTGATTCATTCACCCAGTGAATGGGTGTTGAATGTCTGTTGACATGTCTGTCATGTCATGTCTGTTGAATGACTGGCACCAGGGAAAGGTTCTCAGTTGGGTGATGGGTAATTCAGCCCCCCCTTAGGAGCATACTCTGCTTTTACTATGTAGAAATAAAGAAGATGGAAACAATTTTCTAATAGAAAGAACATTTCTGTAATGTAAATATGTAAGGAGCTATCTGGAGAGCTATCTTAGATTTTACAATGTTTCAATTTGAGCTGCCAGTGGATGGGTGAAATACGGGAAGGGGATTAAGAAGTACAAACTTAACAGTTATAATAAAATAAGTTATGGGGATGTGAAGTACATCATAGGGGACATAGTCAGCAATATTGCAATAACTATGTCTGGTGGCTGATGATAATTATTATTTTTTTAAAAAAAATTATTTATTCACGAGAGACAGAGGGAGAAGCAGGCTCCACGCAGGGAGCCCGACGTGGGACTCGATCCCGGGTCTCTAGAATCAGGCCCTGGGCTGCAGGCAGTGCTAAACCGCTGAGCCACCCGGGCTGCCCGGTTGTTGATAATTAGACTTATTGTGGCAATTGTATTATAATGTATATAAATGCTGACTCACTATATTGTACAAACACCTGGAGCTAATACTGTAAGCCAACTACAGTTCAATTAAAAAAATAAGCTTTGGCACCTGCCTTTGGCCCAGGGTGTGATCCTGGAGTCCCGGGATCAAGTCCCACATCGGGCTCCCTGCATGGAGCTTGCTTCTCCCTCTGCCTGTGTCTCTGCCTCTTTCTCTCATGAATAAATAAATAAAAAATCTTAAAAAAAAAATGAGCTTACAGGGGTACCTGGGTGGCTCAGTCAGTTAAGTGCTTAACTCTTGGTTTTGGCTCAGGTCATGATCTTGTGGGTGGCGAGACTCCATCTGGAGTTGGGCTCCATACTCAGCACAGTCTGCTGGGGGATTCTCTCCTACTCCTTTCTCCTTAGCTCCTCACCTCACTCACACTTGCATGCTCTCTCTCTCATAAATAAAAATAAAAATAAATAAATAAATAAATAAATAAAATAAATAAATAATCAATCTTAGAAATTACCCCAGTTCTGGTTATTGCAAAAACTCATAAAGGGAAACCTCATGAAAATGGGGTTGGGAAGTTTAGCAGGGAGAACTCGGAAGCCCTACCACTGTGGTCTAACAGGAAGAACCTGACCATGTGGATGCTACTTTAGGAACCTAGTAGGAGGAAGAAAGACTTTCTTTCCCTCCCAACTTCTTACTTTCCTCTACAAGAGCATTCCTTTCGTTTGTTCTGTAGACTTGCCTATAGTTTTGCCACAGGTTGTTCATCCTGGATTGCAATTCTCTGCTATTCCCAAACAAATCCATCTTTTGCTGGTAAAATAACTGGCAGTTTTAGTTTTTTTTTTTTTAAGATTTTATTTATGTATTCATGAGAGACACACACACACACAGAGAGGCAGAGACACAGGCAGAGGGAGAAGCAGGCTCCATGCAGAGAGCCCAACGCAGGGCTTGATCCTGGGACGCCAGGATCATGCCCTGGGCCGAAGGCAGGAGCTAAACTGCTGAGCTACCCAGGGATTCCCTGGCAGTTTTAGTTTTAAGGTTCACATTATATTCCTAAAAGCACTGAAAGCAGGAACTTGAAGAGATATTTGCACAGCTATGTTCATAGCAGCATCATACGCAATAGCCAAGAAGGAGGAAACAACTCAAATTTCCATTGAGGCACAAATGGATAAACAAAATGTATTTATATACATAAAACAGTATTATTCATCCTTAAAAAGGAATAAGATTTGACACACGGTACAACATAGATGAACTTTGAAGTCATTATTGGAAGTGCCATAAGCCAGTTACAAAAAGACAAATATCATACGATTCCCCTTCTATGATGCAGCTAGAAGATTCAAAATCGTAAGAGACAGAAAGTAGTCGTTTGCACACATTTATAATTCTCTGAACTTTTAGAGACAGGTGTTACTAATTCTAGCATGAAAGATGGTAAAAGACACTTTTAGAGGATGCTTAAACCACTTCAATTTTTAGAAAAAAGTGATTTGGCAGACTCTTTATTTATGATAGACATAGGGAGAGAGAGAGGCAGAGACACAGGCAGAGGGAGAAGCAGGCTCCATGCACCGGGAGCCCGACGTGGGACTCGATTCCGGGGCCCCAGGATCGCGCCCTGGGCCAAAGGCAGGCGCCAAACCGCTGCGCCACCCAGGGATCCCTGGCAGACTCTTTATAAGGTAACGCTAATGTCCACTTTGCAGAAGTATAATGAAGATATGGTGTCCTTCCCGTAAAGTTTTAGAGTAACCTCCCACACAAAGCAAACAAATTTCATCTAGTTGAAATAAGTAATCATTTTAGTTCATTTGGAGAGTGCATCCTACCGTGGAATCGCATACAATTTCTAGACACGAGGGACTCCGTTTCCAGAAAAGCTCCATTTTCCTTCCTACAACCAAGGGCCGGTGAACTCTTGAACTGGAAAGAGAGGAGCTGTCCAGGGGCTCCTGGGTGACCAGGTCAGCCACTGGCTCTTGAGTTCCACTGAGGTCACGGTCTCCAGGTCGTGGGATCTCAGAGTTGGCTTGAGGGTTTCTCCCCCTCCCCCTCTCCCTCTGCCCCCGCCCCCGTGCTCACTCCTGGGCTCGCTCTGGCTCTCTGGGATCTTACTTATTTATGAGCGACGCAGAGAGAAGCAGGCTCCGTGCAGGGAGCCCGGTGCGGGACTCGACCCGGGGTCTCGGGGATCACCGCCTGGGCGGAAGGCGGCCCTCAACCTCACTCTCTCTCAAATACATAAATACTTAAAAAAAAAAAGAAAAAAAAGAAAAAAAGAAAAAGACTGGTCCAGAAGCAATCGCTCCACAAGCAAGTGCTTGTAAAATCAACAGGATTCGATTTAGGAGCAGTGCTGGGGCTCCCGGTTGCGGGCCTCCTGAAGGCGGGAGAGGTCACTAACCAGGACGACAACGGCAGCGGTGACCAGCGTGCAGCCACGAGGCCCAGCCTTCAGCCCGTCCGTGCACACCAACAACTAACTCTCTGTCTTTTCTCCAAGTCCTGTGGTCCCGCAGCCCCCGACGACCCCCTCCGGGTTAATTGCTGAGCCTGCGCTCGCCGACTTGCAGTTGTTCGATCTCGGCCCGGACTTGCCTCTCATGGGCTCCGTTTCCAGGTGGGCACGACGCACGCACAGACGTTCCAGTTTGAGGGTCGATGTATGGAAACCTCTGCAAGGACGAGGAATCCTCGGGGCGCCTGCCTCCAGGGGGACTGGAGTAAGGAGGTGCTAGCTGAGAGGAAGAGAAACTTCCCGCCCAGCAGTCAGAGAATTCACGTAACTCACAGAAGTCAGACCCAGAGAACACCGCACGCCGAACATTTTCGCCCGCGGTCCACCCCCACCCCCACGGTCCCAGGCACTCTTGTTTCCCGTGTACTTCTTGCAAACACGAATGCACTGTTTTCCCGGTTTCCGCACGGAAACGGCAATCTCCGTACAGCTTCCTGCACCTGCCTGTGCGCGCGTCTCCCTCCCCGCCGCCCCGGCACAAGACAGACACGGAAGCCGGAGCCGCGCTCCCCCGCCCCGCCGCCAAGCCGGCCCCGCCCCTGCGGGCTCCCCACGGCGCGGGCTGTCCGCGGCGATGCCTGTCCGAAAAGGCCTCCCTGGAAGCCCCGCCCACTCCTTTCCGCCCCGCCCCCTGGGCGCTGGGCGCGCGCCGCGGCTTCCGGGCCGGGGGTGGGGGCGGCGCATCAGGCAGCACGGCGGACGGCCCGGCGTCCTGCGCGCCGCGGACCTCAGAGGACCCCAGCGACGTCCGTAGCGCAGGGCCCGGGGGACGCGGCGGCGGCGGCGGCGGCGGCGGCGGCGGCGGCGGCGGGTGTTGCGACTGAGTGCGCTGGCGGCCTCTGGAGCGCGTTTGGGCGGCCGCGCTCGCCGCACTGGCTGATCGTTGTGCAGCCGGCGCCATGTCTGTGAGCGAGATCTTCGTGGAGCTGCAGGGCTTTTTGGCTGCGGAGCAGGACATCCGAGAGGCGAGCCCCCTCTCCTCCCCTCCCGCCGCCTCCCCTCCCCTCTCCCCGCTCGCTGGGCCGCCTCGCTCGGCCCTCCTCGCCGCCCTGCCTCGGGCGGCGGGGAAGCCTCGGGGGTGGGTCGCTTCCCTCGTTCGGCTTAGGGCACGCTCCCCCTCCACCCGCCCTCCTGCCGCCTCGTCTTGGTTTCCTGCGCTCCGGGCTCGGCTCCCACCCGTCGGCAACCTCGTTTGAGCGTCAGTCTCCCTTTTCGGCGCTTGTTAGTGTCGAAGGTTCCGTCGGTGCCGGGGGCGCAAGGCAGCACACGCGTTTCACGTGTCTGTTGTTGTTGTGGCTTCAGAGCACACGTGGCCTTTTCTCCTTGAGGCTCTCCTGTGGCTTCTTCTCCCACTTCGACTAGTGGTCGGGGCCCTCGTGGCCCACAGGTGCCCCCCCCCCCACCCCCGCGCCCCGTCTCGCTCTCGCCATCTTCCGTTGTGTATCACGTTCAGTTTACTTTGCTTTCGTTCCCCCAGTCCCGCAGGTAGCTTCTTGTTCCGGGACTTCTGCACGTACGGTCTACTTTCCTGGAATTCGCACCTCTGCTTTCTTTTTCCTGGTTATTTCCTCTTCCTGTCTTTGATGTCCCAGTCCTGAACACGATCCCTGCCGTGTTTCCTAGCAGCGGGGCCCCCCTGCGGTCCGTATGGTTTCAAACGCGTCTCCCCAGTGAGGCTCTCAGCTGCGAGAAGGAAAGGGCTGTCTGGTTGGGTGCCCGGTATCTACATTTGCACGTGTGTCTGCTCAGTGACTGTTTGTGAAATGATCGAAAAATGCCGGGTGTTTGTATGGCCTTGCGTTCTTCCTTTCACGAATCCCCTTCAGACGCTTGCTCTCTTTGAATGGCGTCCCGGTGGGATGTTTGGGGTGGGTGGCGGTGATCCTTTGAAGGTTACGTGAGAAATCTCAGGCTTTCATAACCTCCCGAAGGTCTCACAGAGGAAGGAAGTGGCAGAGTCAGGACTCAAACCTGGATGTTATCTGCACCAGTTCAGTCCTTGCAAAGAGTGTCAGAGTTCTGAATGTGGGTGAAGATGCCGTGGATATTTATTTAACCTGTGCCGTCTAGTATATTTTGGTTTGAGGTTGTGATAATCATTATGTGGAGTTTATCTGTTACTTTGATTTTTAATTTCTCTAGGAAATCCGAAAAGTTGTACAGAGTTTAGAACAAACAGCTCGAGAGATCTTAACTCTACTGCAAGGGGTCCATCAGGGTGCTGGTTTTCAGGACAGTAAGTTCTTTTGATTCTGAAGGGTTTTTAAAATCCCAATTTACCGGTCTCTCACTTAAATAGTTAATTTCCGTTCAGAAGACATTTCAAGTCTGTGTCATTTTATTAAGAAAAATGTCCCTCATGTTATACGGTGAATAAAAATGGGAGAAGCAGGTGAGTTAGGTTTTTATAGGTTTATAGATTTCTGTGTGTTACGGTTGATCTTCCACTCTAACACGGTGACATGACAATGTGATTATAATGTGGTAATTGTAGTAGCTTTGCAGCTCTCTTGTGTATCTTTTATTTGGCTGGCTCTCTTGCTTTTAAGCCCAATCTTTCATTCATTGAATATGGTTTAATATGCATTTGCAGATAAGAAATGGCCAGTGTAATGTGTTTATAGTCAGCCACGTGAATGGAGATCAGATACAAGTTCAGACGCTGGAGCCTTCATTGTAAGATGTAGTCAGCACAACTGAAAGAGCTAAAACATATCGTCAGTGAAAGTTATTATGTAACTTACAAGTGTGAGAGGCAAGTCATTTTTCTCAGTGGTATGGAGTTGGTCAGTCAGATGGAGAATACTGGATACAACTTTTTGAGAAAATATGGGGAGCTCAAAGCTGTCCAATTTTAGGCATCCTTTAAGAACTGACTAGGAATAGCAGCAGGTACATGGCCCTTTAAGGATGACCTTTAGGATAGATAGATTACTGACTTGTCTGCTGAAGTATTCCGTTTCAGCAAATTTTTGTCTAGATTTCAGTGTTAGTAAATCAGTAGGGAAACTAGAGATGAAATATTGGGAGCCAGTTGAAAAGTAGAGATGCATACCCTGCATTTGGTCATGAGATTTCTTTTTTTTTTTTTTTTTTAAGTTGATTTATTTCCAGTAGACTGCATAGGTTATTAAGGAAGAACTGTATTTGAAATTTGATAAATCTTTCATTACTTTGTTTGATTATCTTTTTGTGATCAGTTCCAAAGAGGTGTTTGAAGGCTCGAGAACATTTTGGTACAGTAAAAACACATCTAACATCTTTGAAGACCAAGTTCCCTGCTGAACAGTATTACAGGTTTGTAAGAAAAATAGCATTATTTCGTGACTTTTTTTTTTTTTTAAAGATTTTATTTATTTACTCATGAGACACACACACACACACACACACACACACACACACACACAGGCAGAGGGAGAAGCAGGCCCCATGCAGGGAACCCTATCCGGGACTCCAGGATCATGCCCTGGGCTGAAGGCGGGCACCAAACCGCTGAGCCACTCAGGGATCCCATTTCCGTAACGTTTTATTTTTTTTTTTAATTTTTATTTATTTATGATAGTCACAGAGAGAGAGAGAGAGAGAGAGAGAGAGAGAGAGGCAGAGACACAGGCAGAGGGAGAAGCAGGCTCCATGCACCGGGAGCCCGACGTGGGATTCGATCCCAGGTCTCCAGGATCGCGCCCTGGGCCAAAGGCAGGCGCCAAACCGCTGCGCCACCCAGGGATCCCCTTCATAACGTTTTAAATAAAAATGCAGACCTTTGTATGTGCTGAATGATTGCTTAGAACTAGGTAAAAATTCATCTATGTAGAAAAACCAAAAAGAATCAGACTATTAATAGTGATGGTATTTTAATAGCGACAAAATTGGTGATTTTATTTTTTTCCTTCCTTTGAGAATTTTCTTAAGGAACATGTAGAATTTTTACCATGAAAAAGGAATGAAAACGAAAATAGTCATTGTATGACAATCAACTAAAGAATATCTCTTTAGTGTGTTTAAATTACTTGTGAAATTGGATGAACCATATTTATGCTGTTAAATTATGAGATTCGGTAGCACTATATAAATGAATTGAATGTTACCTCAGAGTTTGAATTTTACTGCCAAGTAGCATATTTAGTTAATATTTTATGCTGTGTCTTGTTGAATCTGTAGCACCATTAATTTTAAGAGTTACCATTTTATGTACCACTAGGGAAGAAGATTTGTTGCCAATCGTAATTATGAAGTTTATAGATTGTAAAATACATCCTAATTTCATAGACGTTAAACTGGAAAAAGCTGCATTTGGGTATTGACGAAATACGGTGAATAAGAACCTAAAGTCTTTACTTGTGTTTGTTTTCCTACTGAAAAAGACGTTCTGTTAAGACATGTGTGGGCAAAAAATAGGACACATATGTAGAAAGTGGATAATATAACTTTACAAGATAGTTTAAGGCAGGCGTTGGCAAACTACCTGTGGCCCGCCGCCTTTGGAAGATAAGAACTGCTTATATTTTAAAGGGTTGTTAAAAAAAAAAAAAAAAAAGCCAAAAACACCCCAATAAGAATATGTGACAGAGACTGAATGTGGTTCAGTAAGCCTAAAATATTAAAGTTTGCTGACCCCTGCTGTAAGGTAATAATGAATGTATAGAGACACTGAACAATAGAATTGACAGGATCTTGAGAGATCATGTAGTTTGGAGGTCATTCTGAGGCTGACTTCTGGGTGATTTGGCCCTTAGAAGGTTTTGTTTGACTCAAATTGCATTGCAAAAGTTTTTTGAATTTGCCATATTTGAAATTCAGGAGGCATAGCATAAATATTTGGGGGTGTAAAATTTCCGATTCCTTTTTTCGGGCTAGCTCAGTTTAATTGCAGTATCCTGAAAGTTTAAGTCTATCAGCTTAGTGAACGTAAATGGTATTTTTTTATTAAATGTGTGAATTAGGATTTTCTTGATACGCTACACTCAAGTCAAAATGTGAGAGTAAGTTAGGTGTTGAGGCTGATACACAGTTGCTGTTCTGATCAAACTGTACTTGCCAATTTTAATTTTTCTCAGAGCAGCATCATTGTTCTTACTGATTAAACTTCTAAAATACAGTCGTTCTTGTCATCTATAAACTTACATTGTAAATATTTTTATATTCATTAAAGTTGGGTCATGGCTCTCGTTTATCGAACTTCTTATAAGTAGTCGTTACAACTTTGAGCTTGTAAAACTCATACTGAATCCATCTGATATATTTAAGTGTTATATTGTTCTTACATGCTTTACACGTTGGTGTTTTACATAGATTTGATTTGAAAAAGCTTCTTATTTCTAAAATGTTTGCTACTGTACTAAACTTATCTTTTTTAAGGCCCCCTGATCCCTTAACCTAAACGAGCTTATATCCATGCAGATTTCATGAGCACTGGAGGTTTGTGTTGCAGCGTTTGGTCTTCTTGGCAGCATTTGTTGTGTACTTGGAATCAGAAACACTAGTGACTCGAGAAGCGGTTACAGAAATTCTGGGCAGTAAGTGTCTTCATTAGCATGGATCTGCAGAATCAGGCATGGTAGCTTAATATTTGGTTGAGGGGGAACTATTGTTTGCTTGAACTTTCTGTTAAAACAAATGAGAGCTAAATGGAAAACTAATGACTTGGAAACATAAAAAGTAAACACATGTAGTGGCTTTTTGTACACGAGTGTTTCTTTAAGTTTGTGAAATTTAGTTTTTAAAAAATCCTAGCCTATGGAAAATTGAAAGAATAGTACAGTGAATACCTGTTTACACAACACTTAGATTTTCTACCTAACATTTTGCTGTGTTTTTCAGTCTTCTCAATGTGTATGTATGAACCATTTGAAAGCCACTTGTAATATTATGGCTCCTCCTTTAAACGCTGCCACATGTTTTGTCCAAAAACAAAGATGTTCTCTGATATAGCTAGACAATATTCTTGTTGGTATTATTCTTTGAAGAGAAGAATGAAAGGAAAAATTGCTGTCTAAAGAGCTCAGAAATCCACAATGCGGCCTAGTTGCCAGAAGTATGAACACATTCAAAAGACAATTGTAAAAGATTATTTTTCTTCTTTTGTTGGGAGAAATTATGTATGTAGTATTTTATATTTGTAGGACCTGGTTCTGTTCACATCATGACCTTATTTTTACTTTGGTATATTTTTTAGTTGAGCCAGATCGGGAGAAAGGATTTCATCTGGATGTAGAAGATTATCTCTCAGGAGTTCTAATTCTTGCCAGTGAATTGGTAAGAAGCTTAGTGATTTGCCATTTGCTTTTTTAAATTTTTTTTAGTTTTTTTTTAATTTTCTTTTTAAGTAGGCTCCATGCCTGATGTGGGTCTTGAACTCACAATTCCAAGTCATATGCTCCACTGACTGAGTCAGCCAGGTGCCCCTGCCGTTTGCTTCCCACTTTGCTGTCAGTTTTTAAAATAGGTACAAAAATGCAGGAAATATTTTCTAAGCCATCAACCACCAATTTGTCATTGTACCTTGTGTGTGTTACGTTTTGCTAGTCATCTGAGAAAGGCCAATTCAAACAATGAGCTAGCTGTGCATACTTAACTAATGTGTGAATTTGTATTTATTTATATTATTATTACTATTTTTTTTTAAAGATTTTATTTATTCATGACAGAGACAGAGAGAGAGAGAGGCCGAGACACAGGCAGAGGGAGAAGCAGGCTCCATGCAGGGAGCCCGACGTGGGACTCGATCCCGGGTCTCTAGGATCAGGCCCTGGGCCGAAGGTGGTGCTAAACCACTGAGCAACCCAGGCTGCCCTATTAATATTATTATCTTTAAAGATTCTATTCATTTGAGAGAGACAGCGAGGGAGAGCACAAATGGCGTGGAGAGGGGCAAAGTAAGAGGGAGAAGTAGACTCCCTGCTGAGCAGGGAGCTTACAGCTGGGCTCGGATTATGACCTAAGCTGAAGGCAGACACTTAACTGACTGAGCCACCCAGGCACCCCTGATTTGTGAATTTTAAAACATGGTAATACTTCTTCCTTTCAAAGTTTTGGCAGAATGTTTATATTCCTAGTAATGTGTAAATACATACATTGTTTTGGAGAACTATTTAATTTTATAGCCACATGTTATTTTTGCCTATATTCTCTTAATGTCTCTTTGGAGAAATTCCCCCATGAAAATTATTTATTTATTTATTTACCTTTAAAAAAAGACTTATTTATTTATTTATTTATTTATTTATTTATTTATTTATTTATTTATTTATTTATTTATTTATGATAGACATAGAGAGAGAGGCAGAGACAGGAGGAGGGAGAAGCAGGCTCCATGCCGGGAGCCCGACGCGGGACTCAATCCCGGGACTCCAGGATTGCGCCCTGGGCCAAAGGCAGGCGCTAAACTGCTCAGCCACCCAGGGATCCCCCAAAAATAATTTTAAAGATCAAAAAAAGGGCTGTTATAAAGGTGTCCATTGGAGCCTTTGTTCCTATCATGAAAACTTGTACCCAGAGAAAACTCCAAAAGTAAGGGGATGGTTTCTTGAGTTATGAAATAATTTTGTAATACCAAACAATTGTCAGAACATAATTAAGGAAGATGGTGTAGAAAAGTTGCATGGCTTTGAGGGTGTTTTAGTTGTGATTGGGAGGAAGACATGCTAAAGAGCCCTGTTGTAACATATCCCTTTTTGCCTTCCCTCGTGTAGTCGAGGCTGTCTGTGAACAGTGTGACTGCTGGAGACTACTCTCGGCCCCTCCACATCTCCACCTTCATCAATGAGCTCGATTCTGGCTTCCGCCTTCTCAACCTGAAAAACGACTCCCTGAGGAAGCGCTATGATGGCTTGAAGTATGACGTGAAGAAAGTGGAGGAGGTGGTCTATGATCTCTCCATCCGGGGCTTCAATAAGGAGACCGCGGCGGCTTGTGCAGAGAAATAGGCGGCTCTCCTTGTCCCTGGCCCTGCTGACCTTAGTGGTTGCCGGTGAGGGTGAGCCCTGTGCACCTCATGGTAGTTAGGATTGCCCCGTTGCTAAACACCGCGCTTTATTTTCTTAACCAGTGTGTGGTGTAAGTATCAAAATTGAACCACTTTTTTGGGGGTAAAAAAAAAAATAGCCTTTACAAGGACAGATTTTTCTTTGTTGTTCAGTGAATTTGCTCTGTAATTCAGTGTATTTCAGTTCTGTCAAAAAGTGTAAATGTCAAGCTCTCGGTAAAGTCCTTTTCTTGCTTACCCTGATGCTGTTGATGTACTGATGGAGAAGTTTATTGTCTTGTGTTTCTTCCAGAAGTGATCCTTGGTGTTTTCTATATCCAAATTAGCCATCCATACCCAGGTGTAGCCTGGATACAGTATAGAAATAGGTAATTAAAAAGGATGGTTGCCAAGCAAAGGACAACTTATTTTATATTTTCCTTCCTTATTTTAAGCCTCGTGAGTAAATCAGATGTTGAAATTTTTTGCAAGGGAGTTAAAGCCCCAGGGTTTCTCTCACTGCCATCAAAATATAAAAGATGAAATTGCAAAGTCAAGTTCAACAGATTATTTTGGGACGTTTTTGTATCAGGGGATTGAGTAACATCTTATCATTTAGCTCTATTTACCAGGTGGGGAGTAGGGCTTAGTGTTTTACAACACCTCTGTTTTCTGATGTTGCCTTAACATTCTGCTCTTGCAGCAATTTAGAAATCGTTTTCACACACATCGTGAACTAACACTTCATATAATATATTTTTAAGCTACGAAACCTTTTTCCTAGCAGCCAGCTAGACCGTCTGGCCTGAGACTATAAAGCCACCCAGTCAAGTTAATTAGCAATACCCTGACTGGTATGTTCTGAGAGAAAAATGCTGTGCTTTGTCTGAGGGAAAAAAAGAGAAAACCTTGGATTAAAAAAAGATCAGCTGATTTGGTAATGTTTTTTAGAGTAAGCAATTTCAGGTTGTTGGCAGCTATCCCAACAGTCAGGTTTTAGATTTACAGTTTTGGGCAAGTCACATAAACCTTGTTGGCACCCTCCTCCCCCACCTTGTTTTCAGGTAGTGCTAAGAATACTTGCCAGGTAATTTTCGCTATTGAATTGAAACGATTTAAAATGGTGACTTAACCCACAGTGTTTTGGAGCTCACTGAAAGGACGGTGCTAGTGTTTTCAGAATAATAGGAAGTATTTAGAAGTATCATCCTCTCATGCCTGATGCCAGTTTAGGCTTTCTGTTTGTGCATTAGAATATTTGGCATTGCTATCAGAGCCATGATTAGACCAAGTTAAAGACTAACCAGATTTTCCATCCTGAGGAAAGAAGTAGAAATGAAGCATAAATTCCTATGCATTTTTGGGTTTTAGAACAATTTTCTTGACCACTCTTTCTGCAGAAGAATTTATAGAAAGAAGAAAGGGGTTTTGGGTGTTGGAAGTGTGTAGGGTAGTCATCTAAAATGAGCAGTTACAGCACTGCCTGGGTTGAGCATAAAAGGCTTTTAAACTTATGATCAAACATTTGCAGTAAGCTTGGTAATGGTTTCTTCTATGTAGAGAATAAATTCTAAAGGTGTTTTGAGGCTGAAGAACAGGGGTGATGAGCACATACTTCTGTGTAATAGTTAAAATGATCAAAAGACACCAACCGCTCAGTTAAATTAAAAGTATTGTAATTGAGCATATTGAAAAGCCTCAGCTCTGGTTTTAGTACACCAGAATTGTTCTTTTCAATTTTAGAAAATTGAGCAGCTTAGAGAAAGTAGAGATGAATTAGTGGATGTTTTCTTTATAAATTTATTTATAAGAAGAGAACCCATAAGTACTTCATAAGATATGCCCTGTCTTAAACTTGAATAATAATATTGGTAACGCTTAAGAGAATTTAATAAAGAACGAAAGCTTCTTTGGCAGTGTTTCGAGTCCTTTACTTAAACAAGTGGCTAAAGAGATGAGGTGCATCTGCAGGATGCCATTTGGCATAGTTTATAACATGTACTCAGAAATCGTGGCTTTCTTGGTTCTTGGTCTGGACTGAACTGTGCTCTTCAGGTGGAGCATCACTGTATGCCTGGCACCAGTCACTGTAATAAACATTAAACAAAAATGCTCCTCACCTTCAAACAAAAGTAACAAACATTTAAGAGGTGAAATTAATGGGAGTGGTGATTTCGATGAACCGGGGGTGAGGGCAAGAAGAGGAGAGGAGGGAGTTTAGCTTAACTGTCAGGTTTCTGATCTGGAAGACTAAGTTGAGTTAACGTGCTGTTAGCCCAGGTAGGGGGTGCAAGAGGACTGTTAGATGTGTTGGGTTTATGATGCTTGTAGAGCATGAGATGGAGCTGGCCAGCAGGACTTTGGGCATGAGGGAAGCCTGGAGCCAGCCTGGGATAGCTTGGGTAGGGTTACCGTGTGTGTGGTAGGTGGGTCAGGAAAGAGTGGGTAAGATCAACCTGGAGAGCATATAGAATGAGAAGACGAACAAGGTGAGGACAAAACCCTGGTTCACAGCGGGGTGGTGGGGGTAGTGGGTTAGGCAGAGGAAGAGACCATGAGGGTTAAGGAGAAAGGGTTAGAGACTGCCAGAGAGCAAGGAGAGTGACTTATCATGGAAGCCACGGGAATTAAGAGGGTCTAGAAGGCTTTTGGGGGGTAAGACCTTTAAAATAACATATTTTCACAGCCTGAGAGCCTGTGACTTTGTCAGGGGAGCCTTGGTTATCCTGAACTAGCACCCCTCAAAACTGCTAGGCATACTACAGAGTTTATTTCTCACTCACACTGTATCTGTTACAGGTTTGCTGGGTGATCTGCTCCAGGTTGTCCTCATCTAGCTGACAGAGGAGCCACCAACTGGACCATTGATAGTGGGAGAGAGAATCGGTTGTGGAGGGTCTTACACAAACACATATTCTGGTTTCCCCATGACCTGTTACTTCCTCTCATAGTTAGAACTGGATGCGTTGCCCTTTTAAACACTGAGGGGGCAGGAAGTAAAATCCCACCTTGCAGGATGGGAGTCAGCAGGTGGAGGGTCAGACAAACTAAATGTTGAAAGTCGTGGGCAATGTGTAGCTGTTTGGGTTAAATGAATATAGTGGTATTTTTGGTCACAGAAACTTTGCTGGGCTTGGGAGGGAGAAGAGCTGTCCCAGAGCTGCTCTTACCTGTTGGATGACAAGAAGAGGGTGGAGCCATCCTAATTGTCTTCTCTGCTGTTGCAGGTTGTTTCCTGTTTGAAAGAGATTTACCTGGTGTGTGTGCATTTGTGTTGGTTTGTGTATGAGTGTTTTAAGCCAACATTCAGTGAACTCCTAATAAATGTTCCAAACTCTGGGCTACACATTTTATCCAGACCATCTGATTTCATCCCCATATAACTGAGGTAGCTACCACTGTTGTCCTCATTTTAGATGGGGAGCACCCTTAGAGAGGGTAATCCACTTGCCTTGGAGTTCATAGCTATGAAGTGGAGGAGCCGTGATTTGAACACTTCTTCTGCCTCTGCATCCACATACACCATTTCTCCATTGATGCTTTTGGTGGCCTCACTATATATAGCCTGATGAGGCAAAACCCAATCCACCGATAGTTATGAACACAGTGTTTGTGTAGCTTTGGGTTAGATGCAGTTTGTGTTAAAAATTAGCATAAAAAATGAGTGGGGGGTGGGGTGGGGAATCCCCGGGTGGCTCAGTGGTTTAGCGCCTGCCTTCAGCCCAGGGTGTGATCCTGGGATCGAGTCCCATGTCAGGCTCCCTGCATGGAGCCTGCATCTCCCTCTGCCTGTGTCTCTGCCTCTCCCTCTCCCTCTCTCTGTCTCTGTGTCTCTCATGAATAAATAAATAAAATCTTTCTTTAAAAAAAATGAGTGGGAAACTAGGTCTGCCCTCACGATGTTTAGGGTCTAGTTGCAGGGGAGAGGTGGTGAGAAGGATACAAATGGGTAAGAGGTACATTCAACTACTATTTGAGCAACTACTGTAATTTTTTGGAATTTTTAACATCTTCATTGAAGTATACTTTACAGATGAAGACTTAAATCAAGTGATTTGTACAGTAGTGCCACAATCATCATCTATCAGTTTTAGAAAATTTTTTATCTTCTAGAAGTTCCCAGCCCTAATCTAATCTGTTTCCATAAATTTGCCTTTTCAGGTTATTTCATATAATGAAATCTATAACATGTGGTCTTTTGTGTCTTATCACTTAGCGTAATGTTTTCAAGGTTCATCTATGCCACAGCATGTGCTGGTAGTTTGTTCCTTCTTATTCCTAAGTAGTATTCCTTTGTATGGGTATTCCATATTTCACTATTTATCTAATGAGGAAGATCTAATTTCATAATGTTGCTATGAACATCCTCGTGCAAGTCTGTATGAGTAGGTTTTTCCATTTCTTTTGTATAGATAGATACCTAGGAGTCTATGGTAAAAGTGATTTTTTTTTTTTTAAGATTTTATTTATTTGAGAGAGTGAGCGAGAGAGAATGAGAGCATGTTTCTGGGAGAAACAGACTCTGAGATTATGACCCTGAGATAATGACCTGAGCTGAAGGCAGACACTTCACTGAGTCACCTAGGTATCCCCAAATGGTGATTTTATGTTTAGCTTTTGAAGAGACCATCCACTTGTTTTCCCTTTAGCAATCTGAATTCCTTCCCACGAGTTAAAATTGAGGTCAGTAACAGACAAGATGTTATAATAACAACGTCATTGCTAAATAATTTGTGAACAGTTGCTATAGGAATTTGGGTATAATGTGAACCCGTTCATGAGAGAGGTAGGATTTAGATATGCATGGAACTAGGAGGAGATCATTTTTGGGGGGCAGAATTGAAACCAAAGCAGAAATGGTACAAGCACACCTTGGAAATGTGGATTTAGTTCCAGACCACTGCAGTAAAGCGAATATCGCGATAAAGCAAGTCAGATGAATTTTTCTCTACAGGCTATGCTGTAGTCTGTTAAGCCTGCAATAGTATTATGTCTAAAAGATTACATATTTTAATTAAAAAATACTTTATTGCTAAAAATGCTATCATCTGAGCTTTTGGTGAGTTTCAGTCATTGACCATAGATCACTGTAACAAATATGAAAAAGTTTGAAGTATTGTGAGAATTAGCAAAATGTGGCAGACACGAAGTGAGCAATTGGTGATGGAAAAATGGGGCCAACAGACTTGCTGGACACAGGGTTGCCACGAACCTTCAGTCTATAAAAAAACGCAGTATCTGTGAAGTCCAATAAGATGAGGTATGCCTGTGTTAATTTAGTAGGGATGGAGATGTTACACAGTTGATTGCAGGAGACAGTCTGGTAAGGTTGGACCGTTAACGTTTAGAAAATCTGAATTGAGGGATCCCTGGGTGGCGCAGCGGTTTGGCGCCTGCCTTTGGCCCAGGGCGCGATCCTGGAGACCCGGGATCGAATCCCACATCGGGCTCCCGGTGCATGGAGCCTGCTTCTCCCTCTGCCTGTGTCTCTGCCTCTCTCTCTCTCTCTGTGACTTTCATAAATAAATAAAAATTAAAAAAAAAGAAAAAAAAATCTGAATTGAGAGGTTAAGGAGCTTGGACTTTGATAGGCATTGGGGGACTGTGTGTGTGTGTGTGTGTGTGTGTGTGTGTGTGTGTGTGTTTTAAGCAGGGAGAGAGGAGCTTTGGAGTTGGACAGCTGCAGTTTTGAATCCTGGCTGTCATATTACCAATAGAGAGACCAAAGGTCAGCTTGGGTGGCTGATAGTGGGCCTGACTAGATGGCAGGTGCACTTCATTGTAAAGGAAGGAGTCAACTTGAGGTTGGGGGGACCGAGGATGTTGTGGACTGAATGTGTGTGTCCCTTCACATTTATACAATGAAGCCTAATCCCTAATTGGATGGTATTGGAGGTGGAGCCTCTGGGAGGTGATTAGGTCAGGAGGGTGAAGCCCTCACGAGAATGGGATTAATGCCTGAATGAAAAGGACTCAGAGCCTCCTCGTCCTTCCACCATGTGATGACAGAGCCAGGAGATGTGGTCTGTGAGCCAGGAAGTGGGCCCTTACTAGACACTGAATCAGCTGATGCCTTGATTGCACATCTGTTGTTTAACTCACCTGGTCAGTGGTGGTTTTGTTAGAGAAGTCTAAATGGACTAAGACAAGGGAAGAACAATTGAGAAGAGATGCCTGAGTTGAAAAAAATACATGTAGGAAAGTGGGAGCTAGTTTCAGTGGGAAGATGAGAAGGTCAGTGTGGCAAGTGTTGAGTTTAGTGTGATTAGGAGATATTGTACTTTTTGGAATAGAATTTGGGGCCCTAAGTGGAGCTGAGGGAGTCCTTGAGATTGGATAGAGTGGATCTCTGGCTGTGATTGCAAAGGAGCTTCTGGAAGTAGGGAGAAGGTTTGGGGGAGAAGCGGAGAGGTCTGGACAATAATCAGCTTAGTGAGCACCTGGAGGTGGCTGAAGACGATGAAGAGAAGATAGGAGGGGAGCTAGAGGCTCTTCTCATTCTCTCGAGGTCAGATCTGTCCCAAACAGGAGCTGGGGCCAATAGAAAAGTGATCTGTGTACACTGTTCTCTCCCACTGCCATAGAAATCCTTTATTTACCGCAAAGAATTAAAGGCTTTTGACTGAAGGAAAATAAATCTATGAAAATACATAGTAGCCCCAGATAAGAAAGTTGGGCTTGTTACTTTGTGATTTGATTTTTTCCCCTTATGTACCCTGTTTCTTAAATCAGTTACGATCATCTGGTGTCATTTAATATTAATTAACATTACCCACAGCCATCTGCTCTGGCTGGAGTTCTGCATTCATCCATTTCAGCTGTGTGTATCAGCGACAGAATGCTGGCCTTGCTAGCTGGATGTACCAGCTGGACCTGCCAGCGAGACCAGTTCAGAAGTCAGGAGGGGACTTCAGCTTCCTCTGCCATGTCCCTGCTGTCAAACCTTCCACTGATGAACTTTCTGCTCACCCTGGCAATTGAAGTGAAGCCAGAGCATTTTTCTTAGTTGGGAGGTGCAGAGGGCAGGGTGTTTGTTTTTGCTTTCTGGGGGGAAGACTGCGAGATCGTTTGTTTGGAGAGCAGAGTTGGTGGGTTGGCCCTTCTGCCTTAATAAGACATTGTTTAATTGGACCCAGAACTGACACAGCTAAGAGAAAGACCCATAATCAGTGTTTTTTTTTAAAAAAAAAACCAATATCAGTAAACTTTCAGGTGGCTTTGTACCCAGAAGTTAATTTTTAAATCCCCAAGAGAAAGAACAAAGGATCAGAGGATGGCTCTAGGGTCCCTTCTTCATACGTGGCTGGCAGAGCTTGGCCGGCAGTCTTTCAGGGACTAGTCTTGGCGGGGGGTGGGCATTAGTAGGGAAAAACATAAGTCCAATAGGGTTGTGTGGCTCAGTGAGGCTTTGCATGCCTAACTACCATCCCACCTGTCAGAGGACAAGGACATAACTTCATTTTTTTTTTTTTAGAAAGGGAAGTGGGGGAGGGGCAGAGGACGAGAGAATATTAAGCAGGCTCCATGCCCAGTGTGGAGCCCTATGCAGGATTCAATCTCACAACCCTGAGATCATGAGCTGATCATGAGCTGAGATCAAGAGTTGGATACTTCCTTTGCTTGTCTAACAAAACTGACCAAACATGTACCTGGGTGGTTGGGCTGTGACCTGCTTTGGGTCACCAAAGAACTCTAACCTTTCCTTAGACTGAAAACAGTCTGGAAATAAATATTTCCAAAATACCCTCACTGAGGAAAAACAAAAGGCAATAGGATTGGCACAGGCATATTTTGAGCTGATTGCTGAAGAACTTTGACTTTGATTCTCGTGTATTTTACACACATTGGAAGGAAAGAATAAGTGATACCGCCTAGTGTTCAAAGGTACGATAGCAGTTGTGAGGACACTTTGGGGAATATGTAAATGTGCATACCATTGTTTTATGACCCATTTACATGGGTAAATGTATGTCTTACAAGAGAAAAAATTCATCTGCTTTTTCTTTTTGTAGACCTCCGTTACTTTTATGATTACAAAAGAATTATATAAGCATTATAGTAAATTGAGAAAAAAAATCTTAAAGATGCACATATATTTTTTGGATTGGGGTTTATCCTAGATAACTACTGACTTTAAAAACTTTCTTTTGAGGTATTTGTGGATTCTGCTGCTAACTTTTGATCAGAAGTATGATCATTTAGCTAATGGCTGTGTGAATGTCCGTTCGTTGCCTCAAGCTCCTTTGGCTATGTCTCCCCAGATGGCTATCGTCTCCCCAGGCTCCGTGGAGCGGCTCAGGTTCCATGGTCAAGCTTCTGTCCTTCAGCTGCACCTTTTACATTACTGGCATCAAAACAAATATACTACAATTGGATTTTATAACTTTATAATTGGATCTTATAATTTCCTATGAAGTTAGAAAAGGATTTTTGTCACCTTCTGCTTTGTCAGAGTATTTTTACATTTATCACAGCCTCTGACTTTTGAAGCTGTCCTGACACATTCTCCTGCAACAACTTGGGAGGCCCGGACAAGTGAAAGAGGAATTTCACTTCTTTCTTCCTTAGCCTGTCTTCTCTCGGCCACCAGTTACCCAGGCTGATCTGCTTGTGCTCTAGCCTTGAATTCTGATCACCATTTTGTGCTGCTTTGGAAAGCAACCTGGCAGTTCCTCAAAAAATTAAACCTAGAGGTACCATATGACTCAGCAATTCCATTAGTAGATACATACTTGAGATTCGAAAACTCTCTAAACGAGTCTGTACAAAGGCTACACTAGTATTCGTAGCAGCATTATTCATAATAGCCTAAGAGTGGAGACCATCTAAATATCCATCAACTAGTGAATGGATAACAAAATGTGGTAGGTCCCTGCCATGGAGTGTTACTTGGCAATAAGGAGGAGTGATGTATAAGTATGTGCCACAGCATAGATGAACCACGAGAACATGCCAACTTAAAAAGCCGGTTACAAAAGACCACATGCTCTATGACACCACTTACATGGAAGTCCAGACTAGGGAAGCCTACAGTGATAAAGTAGATTAGTGGTTGCCATGATGGGGAGGGGAGAACGGGAAGTGACTGCTAATGGGTATCAAGTTCTTTCTGGGGAGATGGACACGTTCTGGAAGCAGTGGTGATGGTTGTATAACCTGTGAATATACTAAATAGAGAACTATACTCGTTAAAAGGATGAGTTTTGTAGTAGGCAAATTACATCTTAATAAAAAGCTGGAACTGATCTCGCCATTTATCTTCGCAAGTTAATGCTTGTGTGTGTGTTTTTTTTTTTAAATTTTTATTTATTTATGATAGTCACACACACACAGAGAGAGGCAGAGACATAGGCAGAGGGGGAAGCAGGCTCCATGCACCGGGAGCCCGACGTGGGACTCGATCCTGGGTCTCCAGGATCACGCCCCGGGCCAAAGGCAGGCGCCAAACCGCTGCGCCACCCAGGGATCCCTGCTTGTGTTTTTTGTTGGTGGCATTGTGCAGGCAACACCAAATGCTGGGTGCTGCGGGGCTCTCACAGGAAATTATTTAGTCTGCTCGGTAACGTTTGTGTTGGCCATTTATAGAGGAACAAACTGAAGTTTGGAGCACAGGGGTGCCAGCTTGCCATCCTCCAGCCCATCTGTGGTTCCCACCCAGCTCAGCCCATCTGGCCCCAAGCCCTTCTCATATGTTCCACCTTTGGGCCACTGAGGCCCAACACATGGGAGCCAACTTCAGCTCTTCTCTGTCTCTCCACCTGCTCCTGAGAGGAATTTTTTTCCTTTGTGCCTTTTTTCTACTTTTAGTCTACACCACGTTCCTAGATCTAAATGCCATCACTGGTTGCCAGGCCTGTTCAAGACCCCATTAGTCAGTCTCCTATCTTCCAAACTGCCATTCCTCTGATCTACCCAGTACCCTGCTGCCACAACGTTGTGAAGTCTGATTCTTCAAGTCTCATCACTTGCCTGCTCTCACACAATGGCAGCCTGTGCCCCAGTGGATTGAGGGCTCACACCTTGGGCTGGCATCTGTGGCTTTGGGCAGTAATGCTCTCTGCTTGCTTGCCTGCTCCTCCCTCCACATCCTGGAACAGTACTCACTGCTTCTGGGGGCATAGCCATGGCAGGTCGGAGTTCATAGAAGCTCTGCTGACCACTCAGGAGAGAAGCATAGTGTGACAACTCAAAGGGGCAACATTCAGAGGCCTGTAGGGTTCCTCAGCCTTTGTGGGTAACAGAAGAGCAGTGATTTTCAACAGGGGGCAGTTTTGTCCTCTAGGGGACTTGTGCAATGTCTGGAAACTTTTTTTTTAAATTAACACAGCTTGGGGAAAGAAGGGCTACTGGCACCCAGTGGGTAAAAGCCAGGGATGCTACTAAACCTCTTGTCTTGCACAGGACAGCCCGCAGCAAAGAATTATCAAGTCCTAAATATCAGTAGCGCCAAGGTTGAGAAACTAATGAGCTAAGCAAGTAATATTACTCTTTTTTTTTTTTTAAAGATTATTATTTATTTATTCATGAGAGAGACACACAGAACGAGAGAGGCAGAGGGAGAAGCAGGCCCCATGCAGGGAGCCTGACATGGGACTGGATCCTGGGTTTCCAGGATCAGGCCCTGGGCCGAAGGCGACACTAAACCGCTGAGCCACCTGGGCGGCCCAAGTAATTTTACTCTTGAAATGCGGTAAAGAAGGAATGCCTGGGTGGCTCAATGGTTGAGCGTCTGCCTTTGGCTCAGGGCGTGATCCTGGGTCTGAGGATCGAGTCCCACATCAGGCTCCCTATGAGAAGCCTGCTTTTCTCCCTCTGCCTGTGTGTCTGCCTTTGTCTCTCATGAATAAAATCTTTAAGAAAAATGCAGTAAAGAATAAATGAAAATACTAAGTGATTTCAGCTGTGTAATAAAGATTCTTACATATTGGCAAATGCAACACAGGAAGGCCATGTGGAGATGTGGGGCCAGATGGTGAGAGTTTGGTCACCAGCTAAGCACATGATGCTCGCTTCCAGGCCCCTCCCCCAGTGCCATGGTGTCTCACACTTTATCATAGCTTGTGTGACATTGAGTTAACAGTTGTGTGTACTTGCTCATTTACTTGTCTGCATTCTGCACTAGATCTGAGTTCTTTTGGGGCAGGCTTTCAGTCTTGCTTATCATTGAATGCCAGGCTCTTGCACTAGGACCTGACATGTAAAAAAGCTCAACAGAC
This sequence comes from Nyctereutes procyonoides, assembly GCF_905146905.1. Lineage (NCBI taxonomy): Eukaryota > Metazoa > Chordata > Mammalia > Carnivora > Canidae > Nyctereutes > Nyctereutes procyonoides. The sequence continues at coordinate 10,318,753 of NW_026575030.1, forward strand.
ATTTTGAGATTGAATGGAATAGATGAAGTATGTAATTTATATTTTATCTCAGCAAAGGGAAAAAGTGTTACCCTTTGCGACCTATGGAGAATAGATAAAACAGAATGCTAACCCCTTAGATGTCCAAAACCTTTCTATAAGCCTCTCTGGAAGCAAAGAGAATAGAGTATCACAGCAGTCTGGCATCTTGCCTCTCTTTTCTGAGCCTTGCGTATCATGCTGCAGTAACCGTGGGCTGTTACCTCTGTAGGGAGATGGGTAGGAAGGGCTGCAGAGGAGACCCTAGGGAAGAGCTGAAGGATCTGGTACCTTCAGGAAACTGGTAGATTCAGATCAGGGGATGTGGCCATTTCAGTGTCTAGATTGGTGTCAACCATGGCCTCACGTTGGAGACATTAGGAAAGATGTACTGTATGTTACTGGGGAGAGTCTCAGAGACAAGAAATGGGGTGAGGATCAATGTTCAACTCTCTGCTTTTATATACATATAAGCATATGTATATATTTATGTATATGTATATATATCAGGCTTTTTATGTATACTGGACAGCTTGGAGCTGTCTTTGTTCCCTCACTTGATTGGGGAACTGATGGGAAAGATCCACATAAATTCTGTAATGCAAAGATTATTGATGTGTTTGGCACATTGGGGTGGCTTTCTTCCTGAAATATCCTGCAGATTGTACCTCTGATCCTTATGATTAGTTAGAAAACTTTACCTGCAAGAATTATAAACCATTTAAAAAAGGTTTATTGAAAAGACATGGAACAGTATGCAGACGCTATTCAAAGTCTTTGGACTGCACTTTTCTTTTACTTGTGGTTAAAAGGTATGTAACATAATTTACTGTTTTAACTATTTTTAAGTGTACAGTTCTGTGGGATTAAATACAGTTACATTGTTGTACAACCATAACCATCATCTATTTCCAGAATCTTCCTCAACTGAAACTGTATACCTCTTAACTCCCCCATTCTCCCTCCCCCTAGCTTCAGGCACCCACTGTTCTACTTAATGTCTTTATGAATTTGACTGCTCTAGGTCCCTCATATGAGTGAAGTCATAAAACAAACCATGATTATTGGCTTATCTATTGTTTTTGGAAAACTCCTTTCTCTTCCCAACATTAAAAAGCAGTAGAGGGTCACTAGTAAGTTTAAAAAATATAGGAGCCTGTAAAAAACAAAAATCTTATTTCAATCACCCAGAAGGAACCATTGTTAAAATTTTAGTTTGTAGTTTTCCGATTTTGTTGTACATAAATTTTGTTCTACATTGAAAATAGTCATATTGGAACTCCATACAAAGTTTCCAATTTTCCGTTGTTAAATAATAGTGTTATGAACATCGTAGTGTACAATCTTTGATTGCATCTCTGAGATTATTTTCTGAGGATAGAGTTCTAGATCATATTTTTGGGCTAAGATTATAAATAGTTTTAAGACTCTGGATAAGAACATAATTTCAAATTGTTTTCCAGAAATGCTGTCCCAGTGTATGTGAAAATGGCTGTCTTGCCACATTGTCAGTACTATAGCTTATTTTTTGTTTAAAAATTTTGCCTACTTTTACCAATTTATCTTGTTACCATTTTATCTTTTTTTAAATACCAACATCTAAAAATACCTACTGTTAATCTTTGTGTGGTTCTAAATTTTACAGAAAATAGCATCATACTCTACATTCTGTTTTATAAATTGCTTCTTTGAAAATTTAGAAACATTGTGACTCTTGGTTTCAGTATATTTTCTTTGTATTAACTCTTATTATTTAAATATTTTCATTAGTTCAAAAAATTATCAGTAGTACTGCTCTTATAAAAATCCAAAAATTCATGAGTATGAAAATTAAAATAATTATTCTTTAATAACATTTTAAATGCAAATAGAAATATATAAGCATATTTGTTAATTTCAGCAACATCTGTTCATAGAATATATTTTATTTGCAATTTGCTTTTTTTATCAATATTTTATCAGTGACATGTCTGGACATGAAGATTTGTTGCATTCTTTTTTTTTTTTAAAAGATTTATTTTATTTTTTTTAATTTTTTTTTAAAGATTTATTTTAATTTTTTTTTAAATTTATTTATGATAGTCACACAGAGAGAGAGAGAGAGAGAGAGAGAGAGAGGCAGAGACATAGGCAGAGGGAGAAGCAGGCTCCATGCACCGGGAGCCCAACGTGGGATTCGATCCCGGGTCTCCGGGATCACGCCCTGGGCCAAAGGCAGGCGCCAAACCGCTGCGCCACCCAGGGATCCCAAGATTTATTTTAGAAATAGTGTGAGCACATGGCAGAGGGAGAAGGAGAGAGGGAATCCTCAAAGAGACTCCCCACTGAGCAGGGAGGCTGACACAGGCTTGATCCCAGAACTGTGAGATCATGACCTGAGCAGAATACAAAGTCAGCTGCTTAACTGAGCCACCCAGGCGCCCCCTCCCCCCACTTTTTAAAATTGCATGGTTGTTCATAGTGTGGCTATGCAATTTAATCTTTATCCCTTTCATAGGTATTAAGGTGTTTTAGGTTTTTTGTTACAAATGATGCTCTAATATTTTAGAAAAACCCATAGGAGGCACCTGGCTAGCACAGGGGGTGGAACATGAAGCTTTTTTTTGATCTTGGGGTTGTGAGTTCAAGCCTGATGTTGGGTGTAGAGATTACTTAAAAGTGAAATCTTAAAAAAAAAAGAAAAATCATGGGATGGATGAATAATGCTATTGTTAAACATTTTGGTTATTTTCCTTTCTTGCTTTTTTAATTTAAAAAGTTTTTTTTTTAATTTAAATTCAGTTTGACAAGAAATAGTATAACACCCAGCGCTCATCCCATCAAGTGCCCTCCTCAGTGCCCATCACCCAGTTGTTCAATTACTCCATCCTCCTCCCCTTCCACAACCCTTTGTTTGTTTCCCAGAGCTGGGAGTCTCTCATGGTTTGTCTCCCTCTCTAATTTTCCCCACTCAGTTCCCTTCCTTTTCCCCTTATAATCCCTTTCACTATTTCTTATATTCCATGTATAAGTGAAACCATGTGATGATTATCCTTCTCCGATTGACTTACTTCACTCAGCATAATACCCTCCAGTTTCATCCACGTTGAAGTAAATGGTGGGTATTTGTCGTTTCTAATGGCTGAGTAATATTCCATTGTATATACAGACCACATCTTTATCCATTCATCTGTTGAAGGACGTCGTGGCTCCTTCCACAGTTTGGCTCTTGTGGACATTGCTACTATGAACATTGGGGTGCAGGTCTCCTGGCATTTCACTACACCTGTATCTTTGGGGTATATATACAGTAGCACAATTGCTGGGTTGTGGCGTGACTCTATTTTTAACTTCTTGAGGAACATCCACACTGTTGTCCCTTTCTTGCCTTTTTTTTTTTTTTAAGATTTTATTTATTTATTCATGAGAGACACAGAGGCAGAGGGAGGAGCAGGCTCCATGCAGGGAGCCCCACATGAGACCTGATCCCAGGTCTCCAGGATCAGGCCCTGGGCTGAAGGTGGTGCTAAACCACTGAGCCACCCTGGCTGCCCCCTTTCTTGCTTTAAAAAAAAAAAAAAAATTATGTAATCTCACTGTCACTTACCGTGCATGCATTCTCAGATTCACACACTGTCTTAGTTAAATGATTAAAATTTTAAGATTTAGTGTGTGTATTTAACAGAGATTAGATTCGACTTAACATGGATATTAAATTTAACACAGCGGAGTGTTACAGATGAATTACTACACATGATGATGCAGATATCAAGACAGAATGCTTCCAGTTCTCCAGAAAGCTCTCGTGTCCCCTCCCGGCCAGACCCTCCCCCCTAAAGGCAACTGGGGTTCTGATATCTATCACTGCAGATTTGTTCTGTTAAACTTTGTATATGTGGGCTCAAACAATATTTATCTTGTGTCTGGCTTCTTTTGGTCATTAGGTCTTAAGGACTTCACCTATGATGTTGTGTGGGGCAGCATTCCTCTCTCTTTTTTTCTTTTCTATTTTGTTGTTCACAGCATGAATAAACTAAACTGATTTTAAAATCTATTCACCTTGTGGTGGGCATTTGAGTTTCCAGTTTTGGTTACTACGAACAAAGCTACTGTGTATATTCTTGTATATATTTTGAGGGGTCTAGGAGAGGAGTTTCTGCATCATAGATAGCATAAAGGCCAGTTGGACTTGAATGGATGCTGTTTTATGAAGTGGTTGTACGATTTGACTATGCCCCTGATGGCACCTTAGAGTCCCAGGAGCTCCACATCCTCACCGTCCCTTGTTGCTGGTGGCTTTTTACTTTAAAACATCCTGGTGGGTGTGTCATGGTATCTTATTGGTCTCCCCTCCCGCGCCCGCCATTTTTTCCCATTAACCTGATATGTAGTAACATTGAACACCTTTTCATACATTTATTGGCTATTTGGGTACCCTCTTTTGTAAAGGTGTGCCAGCCTTTTTTTTTTAAGATTTTATTTATTTATTCATGAGAGACACAGAGAGACTGGCAGAGACATAGGCAGAAGGAGAAGCAAGCTCCATGCAGGGAGCCCAACACAGGACTCGATCCTGGGTCCCCAGGATCATGCCCTGGGCTGAAGGCGGCGCTAAACCGCTGAGACACCCGGGCTGCCCTGTTCTTTGTATATTTTTGAAATGAGTCTTTTCAGAGATAATTGTGTCACAAATATCTCTGATTTGTGACTTGTCTTTTCACTTTCTTAAAGGTATTTCTTTTTTAAAATATAAATTCAGTTTAATTAACATATAGCATATTATTAGTTTCAGAGGTATTTTAGAATTTCATCAGTTGCATATAACACCCAGTGCTTATTCCATCAAGTGCCTTACTTAATGCCCATCACCCAGTTGCCCCATCCACCCTCCCCTCCAGTGACCCTCATTTTGTTTCCTTTTTTTCTTTTTGTTAAATATTTTATTTATTCATGAGAGACAGAGAGAGGCAGAGACACAGGCAGAGGGAGAAGCAGGCTCCATGCAGGGAGCCCGACGTGGGACTCGATCCCGGGACTCTGGGATCACGCCCTGGGCCAAAGGCAGACACTCAACCACTGAGCCACCCAGGCATCCCCCTTATTTTTTTTCCTGTAGTTAAGAGTCTTTTATGGTTTGTCTCTCTCTCTCTCTCTCTCTTTAAAGATTTTATTCATTTATTTATGAGAGACAGAAAGAGGCAGAGGGGAAATCAGGCTCCCTGTGGGGAGCCCGATGTGGGACTCAATTCCAGAACTCCAGGATCACAACCTGAGCCAAAGGCAGACACCCAACCACTTGAGCCACCCAGGTGTCCCTCCCTCTCTGTTTTTGTCTTATTTTTCCTTCTCTTCCCTCATGTTCATCTGTTTTATTTTGTTTCTTAAATTCCACATGTGAATGAAATCATGTATTTGTCTTCCCTGAGCGACTTATTTCACTAACTATAATACCCTCCAGTTCTATCCATGTCGTTGCAAATGGCAAGATTTCATTCTTTTTGATGGCTGAGTAATATTCCATTGTATATATGTATATACCACATCTTTATCCATTCATCTGTTGGTGGACTTCTGGACTCTTTCCATATTTTGGCTATTGTGGACATTGCTGCTATAAACATTGGGGTGCAGATACTCCTTTGAATCACTATGTTTGTAACCTTTGGATAAGTACATAATAGTTCAATTGCTGAGTTGTAGGGTAGCTCTGTTTTTAACTTTTGAGGAACCTCCATACTGTCTTCCAGAGTGGTTGCCCCAGCTTGCATTATCACCAACAGTGTAAGAGAATTCCCTTCTTAATGGTGACTCTCAGCAGACATTCTTAACTTTACTATAATCAGAGCTGTCTTTTCTTTTGTGGTTAATACCTTTTGTTCCCTGTTTATTTTTTATTTTTAAAGATTTTATTTATTTATGCGTGAGAGATACAGAGAGAGAGAGGGGTAGAGACATAGGCAGAGGGAGAAGCAGGCTCCATGCAGGGAGCTCGACGTGTATCTTCATCCCAGGACTCTGGGATCACGCCCTGAGCCGAAGGCAAATGTTCAGCCGCTGAGTCACCCAGGTGTCTCTTGTTACCTGTTTATTTTTTTTTTCGTGTTACCTGTTTAAAATGTATTTGAGATTCATGAAAGATTCACTGTTTCTTTTTTTCTAGAAGCTTTATTTTTGCTTTTCACTATAGGTGAATTCTAGAATTAATTTTGCTGTGTATGGTGTGAGGTAGGGTTAATTAAATTGTGAGTGGGAGAGTGAATCTGGCTGGTTGCTGGTCAGCTGGCAGAATGGCTGCCTTTGGGCCAGGTGTCCATCATGGTCCTAATTAACCATGGAGGTGTTGAGGGAGGGACAGGTCATCTCAGAGAACTATAAAATATTAGGAAAATCAACCACAGATTCCTTGAGTGCAGGGACTCTTGTGTGGACCCAGGAAACTCTTGTCTATAGACTTGTTCCAGAGATACTGCTTCCTGTGGGTCACAAGCTTTCTATACCAGCATGGCTCCTGTGCTGGCCTTAGAGAGGTCTCCTTCCTCAGCACTGCACTGTTCCCTGGGGATAGGCCAGATCTTGGGGTGGCCCTTGGTCTGCTGCATGGACTGCTGTGAGGACGTGTCCATGGAGGAGGAGCACCTGATGCCACCCTCTGGCCCTCCGTGTTCCTGCGCTGTGGCCTTCCAGAGGCCTGTTGTTGGCTCATGAGTCTGGTATTTAGCAGAATCTAAAAGGACCACGATGGAGGTTGTGCCCCAAAATATAGTCTGTACAGGAACTGGACTGCTTGATTCTTTTCCTTTAATTATTGTTTTTCAGCATAGTGAACTGGTGGCCTAGCACCTTTCAAAATACCAGTTAGAGTACCTTCTTCTTAAAAAACCCGGACTTTTATTGAGGTGTAATTTAAATAAAATAGAAGTCACACATTTTAAGCATACAATTTCAATGAGTTTTGAATTGAATCATGTAACCACCACCACTATCAAGATGTAGAACATTTCTACCAGCCCTAAAAATTTTGTGTCTCTATGTAGTTGGGTCTTTCCCCCATCCCCAGCCCCTGGCAGCTGCTGGTCCGCTTTGTCACTCTAGTCTTACCTTTTACACAATTTCATATAAATGGAGTTGTATATATACCATGTATGTATGTAGCTTTTGTGTTGGCTTCTTTCACTTAGCATGATGCCCTTGAAATTCATCCATGTTTTGTGTGTATCAGTTGTTTGCTCCTTTTTGATTACCGAGTGGATTCCATTATATGGGTGTGCCGTAGTTTATCCATTCACCAGGGGATTAATATTTAGATTGTTTCTAGTTTTTGGATATTATGATTAGGGCTGCTGTAAACATTACCACGCAGGTCTTTTTGTGGATGTACTTTTATTTCTCTTGGGTAAATATCTGGGAATGGAATTTCTGAGTGACATGGAAGTGTATGCTTAACTGTTGATGGATATCTGGGGTTTTCAGCCTTTGCTATTACAAATACCATTGTAATTAACAGTTCTGTGCAAAGATCTTTTTTTTCTTTATTTTTGTTGGTGTTTCTTTGGGATAGAAGTAGGATATCTGGTGCAAAGGGCAAATGCATATGTAATTTTCCTAGATGTTGCCAAAATCCCTTTCACAGGGATTGTGCCATTTTGCATTCCTATCAGCAATGTAAGAGAATTTGTTTCTCCATAGCTTTATCATCACTAAGTTTTGTGAAGTTCATAGGTTTTTGTTTTGATAAGGGACAATTGGTATCTCTGTGTGGTTTTAATTTACATTTCCCTTATTGTGAGCCTCGTTGGGCATCATTTCATATATTTAAGAGACTTTTACACTTTAAGAAATTAATTACTATGAGTCAGCCTTGAATATTCTTTCCCTGGCCCCTTACCCCCATCACAGAAATCCTTCCCTTCTCTTCACCCTGCCTGCTACTACTTAATTCAACCTGTGGTGATCACTTTTCTAATCTCTTATCCTTACAGCCACTTTGTTTCAAATGCTCCATTGCCCTTGGGATAAAAGCATTGCCTAGACTATAAAGTCACATGCAAGCTGGCCTCTGCCTCTCTCTCCAGCTTCATTGGTGGCCGCTGTTCCCTTGTTTACTGAGCATCACAGTGGCTGTTCAGTTTCTAGAATGTGCTCATGTTTTGCATACTTTGGAGGCTTTGTGTTTGCTCTTCTGTGTGTAAGGCCATTCCTGACTTCCTCATATTCATCCTCCAGTCTCAGGGAAATGGCCCTTCCTCACAGAGAACTTCTAGGCCCTTCCATTGTAAATTAGGCTTAATTGTTGTCCTTTTTTTTTTTTAAGAAATGGAGGTGGGGTAGAGGGAGAGAGAATATTTTTTATTAAGTTTTTTTTATTTGAAAGAGAGTGTACATGCATGAGTGGCGGGAGGGGCAGCAGGAGGGAGAGAGAATCTCAAGCAGACTCCCTGCTGAGTGTGGAGCCGACTTGGGGCTTGACCCTGAGATCATGACCTGAGCTGAAATTAAGAGTCCAAGGCTTAACAGACTGAGCCACCCAGGTGCCCAGAGAATGTGCATTTCAAACAAGTTCCCAGGGATTGCTGCTGTTGGTCTGGGGACCACACTTTGAGAACCACTGCCTTGGGTGTTTTAGTATGTGTGTGGGTTCTTTATTGATAGGAATGAAGATGCCCCTCAGTAAATAAAAGCTTGCAGGTACTGAGCACTGAGGAGGTGCTTGGGCAGTGCTGGGTATTTCTAGGTAAAAGGAGAGACCGGCAGATCAAGGCAGACTATGACAAGTCCAGTTCCTAAGTGAGACGGTGTGGCTGCCCATGGCCGGCCCCTGGGTGCTCCCCCTGTGGAGGGTTGCATGAGGGCCAAATGCTCCAAAGGGCCGGGGTCAGGCCACTGTCCTGTGCTGCACAGTTTAGCACACGGCCTAACTGCGCCCTTCATGATCTTGCCATACGATCTTGGGAAATGCAGCCGCTTTTTTTTTTTTTTAATATTATTTATTGTTGGAGACAGAGAGAGAGAGAGAGGCAGAGACACAGGCAGAGGGAGAAGCAGGCCCCATGCCAGGAGCCCGATATGGGACTTGATCCCGGGTCTCCAGGGCCACGCCCTGGGCCAAAGGCAGGCGCCAAACTGCTGAGCCATCCAGGGATCCCTGCAGCTGCTTTTCATACAAGGACTCTTTCTTGTCGGTTTATAACTGTCTTTTTATTTATTTTTTTTTTTTTAAGAGAGGGAAAGAGAGAGTGGGGTAGAAGGAGAGGGAAAGAGAATCTTAAGCAGACTCCATGTCCAGTGCAGAGCCTGATGGCTCCATTTCATGACCCTGAGGTCACAGCCTGAGGTGAAAATAAGAGTCGGACACTCAACTGACTGGGCCATGCAGGTCCCCCCCCCCTTACCCTTGTACTTTTTAGTCACTTGCATTTTCCTCTCAGAGGAGCCATCACAGTTGGTGTGATCCTGTGTCTATAGTTTACCTCCACAGGGGACTGTGTCTGTTTTGTTCGCATAGTAGAGGTCAGTAAGTGCTTATTGAATGAATGAATGGTATACAGGTCTGAAGAGCTACTTGAAACAGTACATAGGGGACTGCTTCCATACACTCTGGAGGAAAGGAAGGGAAAATAGAGAAATTGGATGAAAAATCCAGAGGTCACAATTTAGAAGCAACCGTCCACTTTTGCCAAACAAAGCCGGCCACAGAGGAGACCTCACAACAGAACTAAGGTTTTTCACATTTGTTGCTAACATTTGCTCCTTGGCTTTGCTCCACCCCCCACTCCCCCTCCACCCTTTCTAATCACTGAGTGGTTAACACCAGCCTCAGCAAAACTGGCCACCAAGCCCCAAGCCCCCGTTGCCATGGGAACCTCTCTTTGTTACAGTTCATTCATTCGTTCATGTGCCGAATGAAGTTTGGCTTCACAGTATTTCAGCCTGTGGTCACGGTTAAATTTCCCATCGGGATAATGCTGATTGCTTTTTGGTTGCTTTTCCTTCATTACTAATTGCTTCTTTGATGATGAGCAGTGAAAAAAGTAGACTATAAAAAGTGTAAGTGCAGAAGGTAGGAACTTTGGTGTGTCTATGCCTGCATTGTCACTGAACCCCAGTGCTCCCCCCAGAGGCAGGCCTGGGGGCTGAGGAGCAATTTAGGGGACAGCCCTGGAGGGGCTGGGGGGTGAAGGGGCCTGGAGGCAACCACAGCACTCAGGCTCTGTCTCTGGATGGCTATCACCATGAGGACATGTCGGCCCAGAGCTGCCACAGCTCCTGAGTTTTGGGAGCAGCTGCTGAGTTTCAAATACTGGCACCTAATTCAGATTAAAATGCTATGCCAGCCAACACTGTGGGACTGACGGACAGCACCTGTGTGGGCCACCAGCCCCAACCTGTAGGTCAGCAGGACCAGGTCCTTCCAGATGCCTCCTTTTTACAGAGTGCCCTGTACAGGGTGCTTCATCCCCAGGAACCACACCTCAGCTGCTCTGGGCCTTTATGAAGATGGGATGTGGCCTCTGAGGGGTCAGTGGGCTTCCAGCTTGAAAAGAGGACTGAACATGGACTCAGCTTCTTGGGAATATGAAGGCCTCAGGTTAGATCTGGGAGGCACTGGTGTGGGACAAGGACAATGATGATGACACTTCTATGCATAAGTAAAATAAGACTCATTTTTTAAGGTGCTAATCACAAGGAAGGCGCCGAGAAATAGAAGCTTCATAGATGTGTTTCAGAAGACTTGGGGAGAAAAGAGGCGTGGGTTATATTACACTCCTTGTAGCAAAACATTAGCTGGTTTCCAAATCCAAGATTTCTTTCTCCTGCGGGTCTCTGCTGAGCTCTCTGTAGCCAGTTCTCTCTCCTCCTCTACCCCCCACCCTGAGCCTCCTCAAATTCCGTGTGGGCTGGCTGACTCAGCCCCTTCCCTGTGCTTTGGATCTCATTCAGCAAAGCTAACACCTGGCCACTAGTGAAGAAGAGGTCATCCTTGGCTTCCTCTGGGCGTTGGGATGGGGCGGGGCTTCACCTTCTCACAGCTGCCCCTGGTACATATGTGCCTCCCTGAGTGGGTCAGTTTTGCCTCTGAGGGGTACTGGGGAGAGGACAGACACAGGTTCGCTGATGGTGGTTTATTAGTCAGAGTTCTTGCTTGGAAGCATCAGGAACAGACTCTGGCTACCCTAAGCAGAAAAGATTGTTTCTTGGAAGGCCACTGAGTAACACAGGACTGACAGCAAAGCCAGAGAAACAGGCTTGGAAAATGCAAGAACCAAAGGGAGATGGGCAGCAAAAATTTCTCCAAGTTCACCATGTGTCAAGAGTCTGGGTGGGAAGCAAATTTGGATGTTGCATAGCCAGGAGAGAACAAACATCCTGTATACATTTTCGCCTTTATATAGGACCCTCACCTTTTGCTGTGGATTATAAATTGGTGTAATTTGGAAAGCAGCGTATTGCATGCCTTAAAAATAAAAAATGTACAATATGTTTCATCTAATTATTCTTTTCCTAGGATTATAATCTAAAGAAATAAGCCTAAATATTGAAAATTCCTTAATTATAAAGATGTCCATTGCAGTGCCAAATAGATTGTGATACATCCATGTAATGGAAAGTTATGAAGCTTATAAGATTTAACAACAAGATAGAAAATCACTTGTGTGGGGCACCTGGGTGGCTCAGTCAGTTAAATGTCCAACTCTTGATTTCTGCTCAGGTCATGATCTTGGGACTGTGATATTGAGCCCTGCATTGGGCTCTGTGCTCAGTGGAGAGTGTGCTTGAGATTCTTTCCATCACCATCTCCCTCTGCCCCTGCCCCTCCCCCTACTCACATGCACACTTTTTCTCTAAATAATATTAAAAAAAACCCATTTGTGATATAATGTTGCATGAAAAAACAGGATATGCAGTTATATATACTCTGTGAAAGCCTCCTTAATGTAGCAGGTGTTTTCCAGATGCCATTAGCCTTTGGAGGCAGCTGGGAAGGTGGCCACCTGCAGCTCCTTCCTGCCTTCTCCCCACCTTGCTCCCACCAGTAGCCCCATACAGGTCCCTGCCACTGGTCATGGAGGGATACTTGTCTTAGAAACTGCCGTCTTCTCTGTTAATCTTTGAGAGCTATGGTTTGAACACGTGACCCACCGACCCATGTCTACTTAGCACTTGCCCACCTCTTTCCCAAACTGAAGCTTTCTCCTTCTCTATTTTTTTTCCTTTGCTTGGTTGTCTTTGTTGGAGTAAGAACTAGTGGAGCAGATGCTCCTGGGGTGACAGAGGGTCTGTGTCACCTGCAGTGTCTGGGTTGCTTGTCTGGATTCTTCTCTTAGGCTCCATCTCTATCCCGAAAGGGCAAGCCCCCCTGGGAGCCACAGTGGATGGGCAATGCCCACCTTCTGTCACCATCCCTAAAGTCAGCTAGCAGCTGTCTGCTCCTTCCATTGACTGTCTAGGCTAGCAGCAGCAGAAGCCCCCAAAGATTACCAATCCTCTTTTTGGTGAGAGGGCGGAGAAGGTAGGTTTTCCTTGCATATGTGAAAGTACAGAATATAGGCAAGAGAGAAGGCTGGAGGAGAACCCCGAGGTGTTCACAGTACTGTACTTAGATAATGAGGTTATAGGTGCTCCTCCTCTTGTTTCCTGCGCTTTCCAGTTTTTCTGTAATGAGCATTTATTGCTTTTATAATTGAAGAGAAGAAAGAACAAGGCCACAGAGAGATTTGTTAATTAACCCAAGTTGCACTTGCTGTAGATTCACAGATAGGAAGTCGAGGATCAGGGCAAGGGTTGTCTCCCTCCACCCACAGCATGGGGAGCAGAGAGTCTTAGCATTGATTCTTACTGATCTCCTTGCTCATCCTCCTTGGAAGAGAAATATGGGGGAGGTCACTGGCTGCATGTGTTCTGCCCACACTCAATATGTCAAGAAGAGTTTTGAGCTCTGTGTCTCTTGCTGGTAGTCAGGGCTGACTGTTTCATTGTTAACTACCGTGCACAGGATTGGCTATGTACCTCTCAGGGCCCTGTGTCCAAACACTGTCCAGAATTTCAAGATGCTGGCAAAAGAACTTTAAACCCAGCAGGGCCCTTGTAGGCTCTGGGCCCTGAGTGACCACACAGGTCCCACAGCTGTGCAGCTGGCCCTGCTTGTGGACACTTCCACTAGACACACGGGAGCCATGCCCAGGGAAGGGGTGCAGAGTGACAGATGGAAGGATTGGGCTTGCATGGTGAGCCAGAGATTCGAGAGATCAGAGAGATCACTCGCTGCCAAGTCTCTGTGGCTAGTGTGGAATCCAGAGTAGGTCCATCTGAATTGTTCAGGAGTTAGGAGCCTCATGTTCTAGTCTTTTCCCTGTGTGCAAACACCAATAAGTGACTTCTCTTCTGTGGGTCTGTTTCCTCATCTCTGCAATGAGAGAGATGGAGTTGGTGATCTCCAGAGTCACTGGCAGCTCCAAGACAATTGTGATTTGGGCTTTTCAGTTCTTGTGTTGTCCATGTGACAGTGGCTGTGAATGTGTCCACAAGGGACTGAGGGGCGAGAGAGAGTGAGAGAGAGCTCTGATGTGGAAGTCACCTTTGGTGAGCTAGCAAGAAAGAGCTCTCCATTTCTTCTCTGGAGTGAAGAGAAGCGTTTCTTCTCTGCGTTCTGCAGAACGCAAAGTGATTATTGCCGGGGAAATGTATTGGAGGAAGCAGCCCTTAACATTACTACAAGTGCATGAAATACTTGGTATGTAAGGTGAGTTTTTGTAATACAGCTTTGGCAGAGATTTCCTGCAAGTAACAATATACTGATTTAAGGGAAGCTGCATCTTTGTGTAGAAGATGTGGGAAAAGAACAGGGTTGGGCGGGGGCCTCTGGGTGGCTCAGTCCATTACACATCTGACTTGGTTTCGGCTCAGGTCACGATCTCAGAGTTGTGAGATGGAACCAGGCTCCATGCTCAGTGGGGACTCCACTTGAGATTATCTTTCTCCCTGTCCCTCTGCCCTTTCCCCCTGCTTGTGCTCACTCTCTCTCTCAAATCAATCAATCAATCTTAAAAAAAAAAAAAAAAAACACCAAAAAAACAACCCAAAAACAGAACAGGATGGGGTTTCTACTGGTTCCTGAGGTGGAAGGACCAAAATGAAAATTACTGTTGAGATCTTGCTATATATTTGTGTCAGTAAAAGACACTCAGAGTCATGCAGTTTGTATTTCATAGTGAGAGTCCAGCTAGTCATGACTCATTCTTATTGTCTGCACTCTTCCAGGTGTTCTAGAGAAGTCCACAGAGTGAGTATGCAGATGGCCAGGGTTATGGGCATGAGACACATTGTACTTACAGGTCAAATTTATTTGATGCTTTGATGACATTTTATGTAAAGATAAAGAAAAAAGAAAAAAAGAAAAAAAAGACCACAAAAAAACCCCAAAAAACTCAAACCAAACAAGCCCTCAAGCAATAGTACAGGGGAGCACGAGGTTAGTGATTTATGTGAGTAAGTTTTGGAATTTTCAGGGACTTTTGGTTTGCTTCATGAATAAATTTATTCAACAACATTTGGAATTTTGTATAAAAGAACTTGCATTTATGATACTTAAAATTTTTTTTCTGTTTTCAAAAAGGAAGATTTTTGTTGTTTTTGTTGCACACTTGGCCCAGTATAGGGCACTTTTCAAAGAAGAACTTTCTTATTGTTTGGGTGGGTCATTTATTCCCCCATCATCTTGCATAACTCATGTTTGTTTGGTTCAAAAATCCTGTGCTGAAACCTTTTTTCCTACAGTCTGATGCAATTTCCCTTTTCATTTGTCAGTCTCATGCCCTCCCACAGAAACATCAAGAAAAGATCTTCTTTGACTCTTGATCCATATGGTCCTCTTTCCTTTATGATGGAAAAATGCAGGCCAACAGAAATTTGAGGAACAAATTCAGCTGAGTCTGTTGGTTCTGACCTCACTGTGGAAGTAAAAGTAGTTTAAAATTTAAGACTTGGTGGCAGAAGGAAGATAGATTTTCACCTTTTAAAAAATGTCTTGAAGTTCAAAGGGTAAATTAAAGCATTTTGAATTGAACGCATGAAGTAGTGGAAGCCACAGACTCACAGCCTCAGAATGGAATTTTATATTTTTTAAAGATTTTATTTAAGGTTTTTAAGTATTTTTAAGATTTTATTTTATTTATTTATTTATTTATTTGAGAGAGAGTGAAATAGCCAGAGAGAGCAAGAGGGGGCGGGGCAGAGGGAGAAGCCGACTCTCCACTAATCCCAGGACCCTGAGATCATGACTTGACCTGAAGGCAGGTGCTTAACTGACTGAGCCACCCAGGTGCCCATCAGAAGGGAATTTTAGAAGGCTCTTCTACCCACCTGCCTTTGGTTGGATCAGAAAGATCTGACAAGATCTGACAGGATTTCCATTTTCCTATCAAGGCCTATGTAGACTAGGTGGTAAGAACCTGGTCACCCAGGGAGAAAGTGGGTCTGCTTGTTGAAGCGAATGTAGTTGCACAAATGGACAGCCACGCTGTACACATGCCACCTCTCCCATCAAGAGGGGGAGTCTGCTTCCTCTCCCGTTGAACCCGGGCTGGTCCTGTGACCTTGACCAGTGGAGTGTGGTAGGAATGACACAGCGTAACTCCTTGACCCAGACCTTCAGAGGCCTTGTAGCTTCTGCACAGGTCATCTTAAGATCTAGTTCCTATGTCAGGAAGCCAAGTCCAGGCATCCCACAGAATCATGAGAAATAACATTCATTGTGTTAAGACACCAAGTTTTAGGTTACATAGCCATAGGTAACTGAGAGCCATATTCTGTTATCATTTGGAAACATTTATGTGTTTTTGGATTAACTTTCTAAGTAATCTTGTCTGACGTTTCTGGCAATTAGAGGAATCTCTT
Organism: Nyctereutes procyonoides; assembly: GCF_905146905.1. Classification (NCBI taxonomy): domain Eukaryota; kingdom Metazoa; phylum Chordata; class Mammalia; order Carnivora; family Canidae; genus Nyctereutes; species Nyctereutes procyonoides. The sequence goes on from NW_026575030.1 coordinate 10,334,641, forward strand.
CTAATAGAAATAGTAGTCATAATAATAAACATTATTATTGTGGCACAAAGAGTTAAGACTCAACACATGTGGAGTGTGAAATGTGGTAAAAATCACAAAAATAAATGACAACACATTTTTGTCAGCAATAAACTCCACATAGGTGTTACTTATTTCCTCAGCTCTGAGATAGGTCAAGGAAATGGTCCCCCCATTTTTCCTCAGAAAGTGTATACATATTGGATTTGTGTTCACCCTTCTCTGCATTAACCCGGAGCCTCTCATTCCAGCGTTACTGGGACCTATGGGAGTCTAGGTTTCTGCGGTGGCTCCAGATTTTCCCTCTGTCTTTCCTTACCTCTCCATTGTTGGAGGGAATGTGACTATGACGGGACCTAGTCCTAGATCTCCCTCCTCAGGAGCAGGGAGCGGGACCGGGATGAACCAGAGGTGATGACTGTGGGCTTGTCTGTCCACTTTACTGCTCGGTGAGCAGGATCTCACAGAGGTTAGTTTCTCTGGTTGTCACCCCACTTTCTGATGGTACAGACCTCTACCTCCAGGGACACGAGGTGGTTGGATTCAGCGCTGATTTATTGCCTTTCTCTTACTCTTTATGGGGCCAGTTTTAATGAGCATCCAAGCAGAAACGCCTTTGACTCCTGGGCTGTGAATAACTGTTATTAATAAAAGGGCGAGCAGCTTGCTTCAGCTCCATTGCATATTTCATATTAATAATGCCATAAACTCCCCCAGAGCGACAGTGTGGCCCCTCACTAGGCAGGGGCTCTGACCCAGAGCTCTGGGCTGGCTCATGAGCCCTGGAAGGAGAAGCGGCCAGGTCCCTGCACAGGGAGGCTGACCCTACTCTTGCAGCTCACTCAGCAACCTGCACACCTCTCCTCTAGGAAGCAAACAGCTGACTCCAAGGAGTCAGGAAGTTCTGTCTGCTTTTAAGTATCTCCCTGATGAGTCTGTCAATTTGTTTCAGATGCCATCACTTAAAGACTCAATTAATTTGAGTCTGCATGTTACATAAACTCATGGAGTCCTATGTTAAAAGGCAAATGCCTTAGGGACACATTGTATAGACTTCACCAGCTTTCACCCAATACTGTATTGGAAGTTAATATCACTGATTCACACATGTTTATTGAGCATCTACTGTGTGCCAGGAGCTTGGATTATGGTATGAAGAAAACAGACAAAAATCCCTGCCCTTGTGGAGCTTCTATTTGAGTTGAGGGAAATAAACAATAAGCAAATAAATATGTAAAATTTATAGTAAGCTGATGGTGATAAATGCTATGTAAAATATAGAGCAAGGAAGAGATATGGGGAGTGCACAGCTGGCAGGGAAGTTGGCAGTTGCCTGCAAGCAGATCCTTGGAAGATTCTTGGGACAGAGGTCACTTGGAAAGGTCAGATTTGGGATTGTCTTTATATATGGTGGCTACCCTTTATCCAGGTCAGGTACCGGTGGAAAAGAAATCTCAGAAAAAAAAATCATGTCCTTTCTTTCTTAAAAAAATATTTTATTTATTTATCTGAGAGAGAGAGAGAGAGAGAGAGAGAGAGAGAAAGTATGAGTGGGGGGAGGGGAAGAGGGAGAAGACGACTCCCCGCCCAATAGGGAACCCAGCATGGGGCTCCATCCCAGGACCCTGAGATCACCACCTATGCTGAAAGCAAATGCCCAACTGACAGCCTAGCATCTAGGCACTCAGAAATCATGTCTTTTCTAGCCACTTCCCTTATGAAGCTTGGATAATGGTTGGGGCCTACAGACCCCTGGGTTCAGCCCTTCATCAGCCCTTGGTCTGTGAAAGCCCAGCACATGTCCCTCATTTCTGTGGATTCCCAGGGATTTGTATTCTCCCTTTCCAAATGGAGCCTGATGCAGGGGCTCGATCCCATGACCCTGAGATCAGGACCTGAGCTGAAACCAAGAGTCAGATGTTCAACTAACTGCACTACCCAGGTGCCCCAGGCCTTTTCCTTTTAAATTTTCAGTAGCCTGGGGCACCTGGTTGGCTCAGTTGGTAGTGCATGCGACTCAGGGTTGTGAGTTTGAGCCCCATGTGGGGTATGGAGATTATTTAAAAATAAAAATCTTTAAAAATAATAAATAAAATTTATTTGCCTGAGAATGGCTCCAGGATCTTTGGTACCTGGCTTAGATGTCTCATCTCCCTGGTCAGATGTTTTTCATTTCTCCCTTCCCCAGAGCTTGTGGCTGCAATGCACCAGTTCCATTGAATCTTGTTGGCCTTGAGTATTCTCTTCTCAGCCTGTAAGAGTGTCAGAACATACATTCAGTAACCAATGCCTCATGTTACAGATAGTATTCAATAGACAGTAATTGAATTAATGAATAGGAAGTGACTGTGGGAGCCATTATCAGGTAACATATACACATTTACCATACATTTGTTTATTCATCAAAAATAGAGCTTATTTTTTCTCATTATAATTTTAACAATAGCTGGTCTTCAACTCTGTGCTAGACACTGTGGTTTGTGCTTTTGCATTTGTTATGTTTATCTTCACAAGAGATCTGCAAGATAGGTATTATATCAATTTTATAGATGAGGAGAATGAGATTTAGAAACCAAAGGAACAAAGATTGGAAATGATGAGACAAATATTTAAATGCAGGTCTGTCTTATTCTGAAGGACATGCCCATTCCACAGTATTCAATATAGTATGGTGAATATATTATGTTGCTCATAAAGTACTACATGTTTATTAGAGTATATGTATATGATTTATATGTACATGTGTGCCATATATATTTATATATTATATATTGAATACATGTGTATATATATTGATATATAGATGTAGATACAGACAGACTATATATATATATATATATATAGTTGCTATAGAAAATATAAAAAATAGAAAAGGGCAAAACTATATATAATCTCTTTAAAACTCTTAATGGAGTTTTAAAAAATTGTGGTGAAATGTACATAACATAAAATTGACCATTTTAACCTCAGGGCATTAAATATATTCAGACTGTAGGACTGTTATAAATTTGGCTTTTGTTCACCTATTACATTACACTATCATTTTCCATTGGCCATGCAATTTTTTATGAAAAAAATGGTGGCATAATTGACATATAGTATTCCATTACTCATGCATTTATTTATTTTTTTTAAATTTTTTTTCAAAATTTATTTATTTATTTATGATAGTCACAGAGAGAGAAAGAGAGAGAGGCAGAGACATAGGCAGAGGGAGAAGCAGGCTCCATGCACCGGGAGCCCGATATGGGATTCGATCCCGGGTCTCCAGGATCGCGCCCTGGGCCAAAGGCAGACGCCAAACCGCTGCGCCACTCAGGGATCCCTACTCATGCATTTAAATAGCCTTTCATGGGATCCCTGGGTGGCGCAGCGGTTTGGCGTCTGCCTTTGGCCCAGGGCGCGATCCTGGAGACCCGGGATCGAATCCCATATCGGGCTCCCGGTGCATGGAGCCTGCTTCTCCCTCTGCCTATGTCTCTGCCTCTCTCTCTTTCTCTCTCTGTGACTATCATAAATAAATAAATAATAAAAAAAATAAATAGCCTTTCATGAATCACATCTGCCTTTGTGTCCAACCATTAGTGACTCCAAGTGCATGATTTTCAGTCTGATACTGGAGAAATTTGGGGTGAAGGGTCTTTTGGACCTAGTAATACATGCTTATTTTTTGAGAGATAAGGTTCTTGTCGGAAATGTTTTCATGTTTGGAAAGGGGGCTTCAGGGACAGTTTCAGCTCTCAGAGCTTGCTTTTCTGTGTCTGGGAAAGTCACGTCAAGCTCTAGTTGATCTCTTGGGCTTTAGAGACAATGGTTAGATTTGTCCATGGTAGATTTTATTCACAAGAATTTCTGGGGTGCTGCCCACAGTGAGAAGAGCAGTCAGAATGGGATACATGCTTCACTGCCCAGTGGCAGGGTAGGTCATATGTTGAAATCATGGATTTCAGGAAGGAGGTGAGGTTGCATGAAGGTGGTAGGTCTGTGGAAGGTGGAGCAGTGTGGTAGTGAGAGCCTGTGGGAGAGGGTGCCATGCCTAATGGGAATGTAACAAAGGTCTGCTATGTGTGCTCTCTGTAAAACCCTATTGCTGCCCGACAAGAAAATCTATGGGAAATGTTTGTGGTGTTGAACCGATATCTCTTGGACAGTGGTGTTCTCAATCTGGCCACAGGCTGCTTGATTGTACACAGCTTCAACCTGTAGCAGGCTCTGCACCTCTCAGAAGGTATTTGGTGGTATGACAAGTGACCAAGCCACTAGACTTGATCCGGATCCCCCAGGGGGCTTCCTCAAATATGAAGGGCCATTGTGGGAAGTCTGCACACTAATTTTTACAGGAGTAGAACCCCTTTTTAGTTGAGGTGACTAAGGGAGTTCCCAGTCTAGAAGGTGAGGCTATTTACTCCTCATGGAGTAGTTCTGTCTAGTAATCATCAGGCTGCTTACTGCTGAAAGATAGGTGAAGGGAAGATAAGGGAAGATTATGGTAAGACGGATGATTTACTCTCATCTGGAATCCTCAGGAGATCTAAACAGCTATGGCCTCTGTCATTTTCCTTGTCTTCCTTTTTTCCTAAACTCTGTGAGGATCACTTTTTTGCTGCTTTCAAACTGGTGATGAAACCTTTAGGGGAGAACTAGGGCCTTCTACTGCTTTACATCCTAAAGCACAGCTCTTGACCTCAGCCCAATATTTCATTCTTTCTGATTCTCCCATGTGAGTTTTCCCTGCTATCTCTTAGCTTAATCTGTAGTTCATCTTTTAAGACACAAATGAAATATCTTCTTCTCCAGAAAACCTTTCAATTTCTGGTTTGGATTTTTCACTCAAACCAGGAAAAAAAATTGCTTGACATTGTGTCAGCAGATTTCTGACAAATGTGCAAAGATAATTATATGGGGAAAAGAATAATGTTCTTTTTTTTAAGATTTTATTTATTTATTCATGACAGACACACAGAGAGGGAGAGAGGCAGAGACACAGGCAGAGGGAGAAGTAGGCTCCATGCAGGGGGCCCAATATGGGACTTGATCCCCGGTCTCCAGGATCCGGCCCTGGGCTGAAGGCGGCGCTAAAGTGCTAAGCCACCTGGGCTTCCCAAGTATAATGTTTTTAACAGATGATGCAGAGACACCTGGATAGCCACAAGCAAAATAATGAAATTGGATCCTCACACTATATTTGGAATTTAACTCAAAATGGATCAAGAATCTAAATGTAAGAGCTAAAACTATAAAACTGTTAGAAGAAAAACATAGGAGCAAATATTCACAAACTTGAGTCAGGCTGTGGTTTCTTAGATAGGATACACAGGCACAAGCAACAGAAGAAAAAATAAACTGGACACCATCAAAATGGAAGACTTTAATGCATCAAAGGACACCATCAAGAAAGTGAAAAGACAACCCACAAAATGGGAAAAAACTGTTTGTAAATCATCCATCTGAAAGAGTCTGGTATCCAGAATATATAAAAAAAACTTCTTGCCACTCAATAATAAAGGGATGATCCAATTAAAAATAGGCAAAATATCTGAGTAGACATTCTTCCAAAGGAGATATACTAAAGGCTAATAAGCACATAAAAAGATGCTTAATATCATTAGCTTTCAGGGAAATTCAATTTGAAACCACAATGACATACCACTTCATACCCACTAGGATGGATATAATAAAAAAGACAGATGATAACAAGTGTTGCCAAGGATGTGGAGAAATTGGAACCCTCATTCATTCCTGGCGGGAATGCAAAATAGTATACTATTTTGTAATATAGTCTAGCAGTTTCTCAGATGGTTAAACATAGAGTTAGATACCCATCCATCAACTGATGAATGGAGAAACACAATGTAGTATATTCATACAATGAAATATTGTTCTGCCATGAAAAGGAATGAAGTACTGACTCCTGCTACAACAGGGATGAATTTTGAAAACATTATGCTAAGTGAAAGAAAGCAGCCATAAAAGGCCATATATTGTATGATTCCATTTATATGAAATGTCTAGGATGGGCAAATCAGAAAGTACAGACAGAAAGTAAATTAGTCATTTCTTGGAGTAGGGTTCGGGGGAATATTTTGGAGGATAACAATTAAGGGGTATGAGATGTCTTAATTGAAATTAAGGGTAATGAAAATATTCTAAAATTGGTGAAATGTACAACTCTATGAATATATGAAAAACAATTGAATTTTACCCTTTAAATGAACAAACTGTATGACGTGTGAACTATATTTCAATAAATCTTTAAAAAAGAGAGAAAAAAAGTCAGTAAAGAGTCTGTGCTTTCCTCTGAAAGGACTGAGTGACTTCACTTTGAGGTCCCACAGCCTTTCTTAGAGAGGTCTTTGAGGGTACCTGGGACATGTTAGTGTCTGAATTTGTATATTTAACTGTGTGTGTGGAGGCCCTCTCTCTCCTATAGGATTTTGGCTTCCCTTCTCATGGTGTTCATGCTGTCTGCGTAAGTGTCTTCCTCCCTGCGCTGGCAAGGTGGGCTACTTAGGGATCTTGAGGCTTGAGGAATAACTTGATAGTGGGATCCTAGGGTTTTCATTTTGCCTCTCATGCATCCCGGATGGGGAGTTGGAGAAGCCAGCAACCATCCATAGGCATGAATAGAAAAAGCCCCATGCAAGCCTACTCACTTTAGTCAAAGGACTGAGAAAAGGGTAGAAGACCAGATAGTGCCCACCTCATTCCAGACAACACCAAGGGAAAAACTCCTCCAAGTTCCCTTAGCCCTACCCTGTGTTGCTGGTGGGTTTCTGTGCCCACCTGGCAACAGTGAGCTTCCCCTAGACCTGGTGGTGAGGAGGTGGTGTGAGTCTGTGCTGTACTTTTTGCTGGGTTGGTGCCATTGGGGTCCAGCAGGGAACTTCTATTACACTTGCACCTACATGCTGCATCTAAACAGGGTGACTGCCTGCAAAAAAAGCAGATTAAGTAGGATCCAGAGTCTTCTAGGCAATACCTCAAATGTCAGGGTACAGTTAGAATCATTCTTCATACCAAGAACAGGAAAATTTCACTTGAATGAGAAAAGACAATCAACAGACACCATCACAGAGATGATACAGAATTTAGATTTGAAAGCAGCCACTATTAAAATGCTTCAACAAGCAGTTATAAACATATTTGAAACAAATGAAAAATAGAAAGTCAAAAAATTAGAAAGTCTCCCAAGGAAATAGATATAAAGAAGAATCAACAAACTTCAGAGCTGAAAAATATAATAATTGGAATAAAAAAACCCACCTCATTGGATGTGCCCACTAGCAGAACAAATATGACAGAGGAAAGAATCAGTGAGCTTGTACACAGAACAGTAGAAATTGATCTGAAAAGGAGAGAAAACAGACCAAAAAGAAACAAAAGGAGCCCTAGGGACCTGTGGAACAGTAACAAAATATCTAACATTTGTACCATGGGGGAAGAGGGAAAAAGTGGGGGCTGAAAGAGATTTGGAAAAATAATGATCGAAAATTCTCCAAATTTGGCAAAAGACAGAAACCTACAGATTCTAGAAGTTGAGTGTATTACAGATAGCACAACCCAAGGAAATCTATGCTGACACATTATAAAAAAAAACTAAATACAAAAAGACAAAACCAAAAAATCTTGAAAGCAGCTAGGGAGGTGAGGTATTATTTATAAAAGAGAAAATGATTAGAATGACAGAATGTTTTTCATGAGAAACCCTGGAGGCCACAAAGAAGAGACACAGCATTTTTCAAGGGAAAGGGCAACTGGCTCCAAATTTCTTTGGCTCCTGACTTAAATTCACATTATTAGTTCCTTTATTTAAGCATTCCTTTTTAGAGCATTACTCATAAATTGTAGCCTCATCTTCCTAATGGAAATGTTAACCTTTTTAAATTAAAAGTATGTCCTGATAATTTTTAAAAGTTATTATTGTGATTAAATATTTTAATTTTTCTAATTAGTTGTTGCTGAGCTGTGGAAGATCCATTATTTTTTTTTTAAAGATTTTATTTATTTATTCATGAGAGAGAGAAAGAGAGAGGCAGAGACACAGGCAGAAGGAGAGCAGGCTCCCCGCAGGGAGCCCAATGCGGGACTCGATCCCAGGACCCCAAGATCACACCCTGGGCCAAAAGCAGACGCTATACCGCTGAGCCACCCAGAGATCCCAGATCCATTATTTGAATATTTAGCTTTTATCCTATCGACTTAACTGAATTCTAATTCTAATAGTTTTAGAGCTTATTCTTTTCGAATTTGTAGATAAAGCATCTGCACAGATTGTGATTCTTCTCTTTGTCATTCTAAAAGTCGCAATTTTGATGTCCATTTCATGTGGTATAGTATTGTCTAAAAAACATCTGGAAAAAGTATATTTAATAATTGTCATAAGAATTAGTCTTGTTTGGCCTGCAATTTTATCTAGAATGCACTGTTGCCTAAAATGTGTTCCACAGGATTCTGGATTTCCAAGATGTTTTGGGTGATATTCGGTTAAATAAAATAAAGTGTTTTGTTTTTTTATTGCAAAGCTTCTGGGTTTTAGGATGACAGTGCTCACTATACATCTCCAGGAGGTGGATGTAGCAGGCAAAGACCCCCTTCCTGGCCTTCTCCCTTTCAACCGAGCCTCTTCTGCCTCCGTGGTCTAGGGGCACCCTTCTTCGAGGAAGTGCTGCTTTAGAATTTCAGTGTAATGGATGCTGTGAGCAGTTGGGTTGAAATAGTTATTGCTTGTAATGCTAAAGAAGTATCTTCCTGGTCCTGAAATATTTACTTCATTTCCCTTTGCTCATGGGATGGAGTTGGGGGAGGCAAGTGATTAAAATAAAATTATTCTTTTTAGTCTCATATTATCAGACGTGTATTGTAATAAACGTGTATTAACTTTAAAATTAAACAAAAACCCATAAAATGCAAATCTGCCTAGAGAGAGAACATTTTCAGTGTGGGTTTCCTCTGTGAGGAAGGGAAGTGCCACATGAGAGTCTGTGTGTGTGGGGGGGAGTAGAGAGACTTGGGGGGCAGGGATGGGGTGGTGCAGGGGTAGGGTGGTGGGGGTGGGGCTCTGCTTAGACAGGTCACCCTGAGATCACTGACATCATTCTGCCGCTTGATTGGCTGCTGGCTGGATGTCATCAGGGACTTTTTTCTGTCCATTTCAATTGTAGCCAAATTCACTGTCAGCACATTGAGTGAAAATCTTCTAGGCCAGTTGCTGACATATTTGTAGGATGAAGTCAAATATTCTAATTACTTTTTCTGACATTTAACAAACTCAATTTTCATGTAAAATTATCTCCTAACTCTTTAGAAAGCTGTTTATTTTTCTCCTTAAGGAGACACAAGTTCAACATTCCTTTTCAAATGAATATAATTTCTTGAAAGCCAAAAATTATAGCTTTTAATGGTGTTTTTTCTTCTCGTGATTAAATCCCTTTGATCTTGGGCTATTTGGTGGCAGTATTTGAATATATTTCTTCCCACTGTCCCTCCTTCTCTTCATCTTGCTTTCCTTCTGTTTCTCCTGGAAGAGGAGCTTTAGGATGGGAGTTTCTGTGTTCTGAAATGGCTTTTCTCTTTTCTTTCTTTCTCTCATTCTTTATCTTTCTTTTTTAGAGAGAGAGATAGCGCATGGAGGGGTGGGCAGAGGAAGAGAGAGAGAGAGGATCTTAAGCAGGCTGCATGCCCAGTGCAGAGCCCAATGCAGGGCTCAATCTCATGACTGAAATCATGACCCTGAGATCATGACTATGAGATCATGAACTGAGATGATATCAAGAATCTGACACTCAACTGGCTGAGCCACCCAGGCACCCTTGAAATGGCTTTTTCAAAATACTTATTTATTTATTTATTTATTTATTTATTTATGAGAATATTCTTTTTTAAAAAAGATTATTCATGAGACACACAGACACACACACACACACACAGAGGCAGAGACACAGGCAGAGGGAGAAGCAGGCTCCATGTAGGGAGCCTGACGTGGGACTTGATCCCGGGTCTCCAGGATCAGGACCTGGGTGGAAGGCAGGTGCTAAACCGCTGAGCCACCCAGGGAGCCCAAGAATATTCTTTTTTTTTTTTTTTAAAGATTTTATTTATTCATCTGAGAGAGAGAGCACATGAGTGAGAGAGAGCAGGAGTAGGGGAGGGGCAGATGGAGAGGGAGAAGAAGAAGCAGACTCCCCACTGAGCAGGGATCTTGTCTTGGGGCTCAATCCCAAGACCCTGGGAGCATGACCTGAGCCAAAGGCAGATGCTTAACCAACTGAACCAATCTGGCACCCCCAAAATGTCTAAAATCACCAAAAGGTAGGATCTAGATCTATCAAAGAAAAGGAATACTAACATTATATAATAATTAAAATGGTTAATGCCAGTTTTTATTAAGCACTTGCTATGCTAGAGGCATTATTCTAAGTTCTTTGCATGTATTTTATTTAAGCCTCACAATATTCCGATGATCAGGAGTTATCTGTATGTTAGAGTTGGGGAAATAGAGAGGTTAAGTATTTTGTTCAAGATCACACAGCTAGTAAATGACAGAGCTAGAACTTGAATTCATATTTCTTCTGCTATCTATTCAAGCCACCTAAACCCATTGTGTAAATTAGAAATAATGAGTATTTTGGGGATTCCTGGGTGACTCAGCCATTGAGCATCTGCCTTTGGCTCAGGGTGTGATCCCAGGTCTGGGGATCAAGCCCCACATTGGGCTCCCTGCGGGGAGCCTGCTTCCCCCTCTGTCTCTGCCTCTCGTGAATAAATAAAATCTTTAAAAAAATGAGTGTTTTCAAAATAAAGAGCCTCCCTTGGGATGGAAGAAAGAATACAAAACTGTTTATGCTCTGGTAGGAAAAGAGGGGGCGGGGCTGGGGAAAAGGGAAGGTTTTTCAGGAGAAACAACCCCATGAATGATCTTCTGTCAGAACTCGAGGGGTATCTCATGTCCCTCATTTTATTGGTGAGGCACTAAGGTCCAGGAAGGGGCCCACTCTTGGTTGGGGATAGTGTTGGCTCAGAGCATGGATGGGAATCCAGGCCTGGTGGCTTCTGACCCATTCTCTTCTCCTTCTATTTCACTAGGCTGCTTTCTAAATAGTATATATTTTAAAGCACCAAATCATTTTTTTTAGAGTGTTAAAACCATCAGAAATTCCAAGTGATGGGAAGAAATTATGAGAGCTTATTTGTCCTTTTAAAAGATGGAAGAAACTCCCCCACTTGCTATTAAAGCTGAGGACATGATTTGTGATTCTGTTCATGTTTACAGCTCAATTTCCTTTCTGCCATGAGGAAACAGCTGAACCCCAATAAAAGCTGAAGAGCCCAGTTTCTTCTGTAATACAAAGATCATGTTCAGCATTTTGTATTATCTTCTTGGCTGAAGTCAAAACCAACTGACATGTAAATTCTAGGCACTTCCTAACTAAGGACTCCAGACAGGTGCTGCTGTGTTTTGTTTTGTTTTGTTTTTATAGAATCAAACAAAACTTTTCTGTATGTGTGGTTTTCCCCACTCCACTTTGGGATTTTGTGGTTCCTATGACATCCTGGGCTTCCTTTTGGCATGGCATCCAATCTTAGTTATATCACTTAGTGTGTGTGTGTATGTGAATTTTATAAATAACAGCAGCTATTTAGCCAAATGATGTTCTCTAATGTTCCCTGTATATTAACTCATTTATGCTTATAACAACCTTCTTAGGCTGAATGTTGGCTCCCCAACGATGTTCACGTACTAATAATCTCTGGAACCTGTGATTATATTACCTCACATGGCAAAAGAGACTTTGCAGATGTCATGAAGTCAAGGACCTTGCTATGGGGAGATTATCCTGGGTTATCTGGGTGGGCTTGATGTAACCACAAAGGTCCTTTATGAGAGGGAGGCAGGAGGTCAGGGAGAGGAGAAGAGGATACACAACTGGCTTTGAAGATGGAGGAAGGAGCCAGAAGCAGCCTCTAGCAGATCAAAGAGGCAAGGCTTAGATTCTTCCCTGGAGCTTCCAGAAGGAACCAGCCCTGTCGATGCTTTGATCTTAGCCTCATAGGACTCCCTTCAGACTTCTGATATTCAGAACTATAAAAGAAAAAATGAGTGGTCTTAAGCTGGTGCACTTATGGTAATTTGTTATAGAAGCAGTAGGAAACTAATATAGGTAGGTGCTATTATTATCTCTGTTTTATAGATTAAGGGACTAAAGCACAGAGAGATTAAGTTCTTTGCATGTATTTTATTTAAACCTCAAGGTCACACAATCAGAAAGCAGCAGAGCTAAGAATCAAACAGCGGTCTCTGTGGTTCCAGAGACTCTGTGTTTGATGATTACCCTATTTGACGTGAGGCAAGTCACTTTACTTCCATGAGCCTCAGTTTTCTCATCTCTAAAATGGAGCCAATAATCCCTCTATAGCTGCTTGTGAGGGAATTAAATGCATGACATTCTAGGTGTGATGATGGTAATGGTGACAATGATGATGGTGTTGGTGCTGTTGATGGTGATGATAGTGATGATGATGATAGTGCTGGTGATGATGGTGATGATGGTGATGGTGGTGATGCTAATGATGTTGATGATGATAATGGTGACAGTGATGATGTCACGATGGTGATAATGATGTTGATAATGACAAGAACAGATGCCATTGCGAGGTGCAGGAGGTCAGCATTGTACAAGTTTTGAGAGTGACTATGGAGTGGAATAACTGCAAAGCTTCCTAAAGGATGCTTCTGCTGTTGTCTTCTGTTTTTCCCTTGGCTCTGTTCTTAGCAGTCTAATGACTTTTGTTCAAGTTACCACCTTAACAGCTCTCCTCACCATGCCACCCTCTCAACCCCAGCCCCTCCCACAGGATCATGAGCAGCTCACATCTTTACTCCCTTTATACCAATACCAAGAACTAGAGCAGAATCCAAACTGTTGTCAGCCTGGGGAGGCCTTCAGAACATCCCGCTTGCTGTCTAGCAGCTCCTGGTCAAGCTGTCAGTTCAAACTGGAGTCTATGGGGGAAATTCTAATGTGAGAATTGAGAAAAGCAATTTTGAGAGGAGAGATCAAAGTAGATACATATGCATAGGTGGAGTTTTTTTCCTGGTTATAAAAGGACTGTATATTTATTGTACAAAGTATAGAAATGTATAAAGAATAAAAGTCTCCTGGGGCATCTTGCTGGCTCAGTTGGTAGAGCATTCAACTCTTGATCTCAGGGTTGTGAGTTCGAGCCACCCATTAGCTGTAGAGATTATTTAAAAATAAAATCTTAAAAAAAAGGGAGTAAAAGTCTCCCATAGTCTTACCAGTAGAGAGAATCACTGTTAGTGTTTTCAGTGTATTTTCCACTAAAATTTTCCACCTGTGTTTATAAATAATGTGGAGAGTTTTGTGTGTCTTCTTTCTTCAGTTAAGAACATATTGTGATCACCTACTCATATCATTAAATCTTGTTCAAAAATGTTATTTTAATTGGTTCTCTAAGATGTTTTTCTATTTATATTCTATTCTTTTTATATCACATATATCTGAATGAAGTCTAAGGATGAAGCTCACCAGTATTTTAAAGATTTCTTACAATTCCTTGTTAATTATTTGGGTCTATTTCAGATAGAGCAAGAACCCCATAGGAATGATGGTGTTGTTTCAGGGCAATTGGGGTGGGGAACAGGCTGAGAAAAACGTTCTTCTCTCAAAGGATGTATGTATGTGTATCTGCACTTTGTGGAGAGAAGAGGGGGTGGCTTTAATACTTAGAAGCCCCCTCCCCCACATATGCCATCCAAGGGACTTTGTTTGTTTGTTTCTTTTTTTTTTTTAAAGGTTTTTATTCATTTATTTCAGAGAGAGAGAGAGAGAGAGAGAGAGAGAGAGAGAGAACAAAAGTAGGGAGGAGGGGAGAAGCAGGCTCCCTGTGAGTAGGAAACCCATGAACAGGGAGCCTGATGTGGGGCTTGATTCCAGGACTCTGGGATCATGACCTGAGCTGAAGGCAGACACTTAATGACTGAGCCACCCAGATCCCCTTCCAGGGAGATTTCTGATTTTTCCTTAATATTACAGAAGCTCCTCAGTTTTGAGCTGGATAAAGTTGATTCCGAGATGTGTTTTTTTTTTGGCCAAATATCTTCCTAATATGGTAAATGAGGAGCAAGGTTTACAATCTTTCTAATTGGTTTCCTCATTTTTCTACCTGTGAAATTTGAAGTCCTGAATAATAACCCTCAAAGAAGCACTTTTTTCCCAAAAGCATGAAAAGGCTCTAGTTTGAATAAGCTCTGAGATAGTCATTCAGGGCTCCTATTGTACCCTGGATAGTCAGGCTCCTATTGTACCCTGGATCTTATTTTGTGGTGGCCATTCTCCAAAGATGACTGTCTAATGAACCAGGCCTCCCATTATTCATGCCTTGTCTAGTCCTCTTCTTTTGAATCAGGGCTGGCCCTGTGACTTGCTTTTGACCAATACAGCAGAAGGCTCTGCATGACTTCTGAGTTATAAGAAGTCCTGCGGCTTCTGGGAGAAGCCCTTTCCCAGCTACGACAGCCATGCTGTGTGGAAGCCAAACTAGCCTTTTGGAGGGGCTACATGGAGAGAGGTGTTGGGCCAGCACCCAGCCGTGGAGCCAGACATGTGAGTGAAGACATCATCTTCAATGTCCAGCCCAGGGAAAACTTTGGATGACTCCAATCCAGCCAGCTTCAGACTGCAACCACCAGATGATCCCAGTTAACCCTTGGGACATAAGAGGATAACAGCAAATTATTATTTGAAGTCATTAAGTTTGGTAGTAGTTTATTGCATAGCAAGAGATGTGAATTTATTTTTTTTATTTTAATTTTTATTTATGATAGTCACACAGGGAGAGAGAGAGAGAGGCAGAGACACAGGCAGAGGGAGAAGCAGGCTCCATGCACCGGGAGCCTGACATGGGATTCGATCCCGGGTCTCCAGGATCGCGCCCTGGGCCAAAGGCAGGCGCCAAACTGCTGCGCCACCCAGGGATCCCGAGATGTGAATTTTTAAGAAAGATTTTATTTCTTTGAGAGAGAGAGAGAGAGAGAGAGAGAGCACGAGCAGGGGGAGGAGCAGAGGGAGAAGCAGACTCACCGCTGAGCAAGGAGCCGGACATGAGGCTCCATCCCAGGACCTTGAGATCATGACCTGAGCCAGAGGCCAACGCTTAACCAACTGAGCCATCCAGGCACCCCGGTAATCTGAATTTTTAACTGCAAGGTGTTACATGTATTTCTCGACCTCAGGAAACTGGGAACTCTTTGAAGGCAAGAGCACATCTTGGCATTTTTTGGTATTGCTAACTGAATCCTGCAGCATGGCTGACACAAGCCGGGAATGTGCAACAGTACATTACCAAAGGCCCTGGAATAACAAAAGAAGCGAATACAGAGAAGTGCATGAAATTTGCTAATCTATCTACAAAATATATTCTCTACTTTTTTTTTTTTTTTAGATTTTATTTATTTATTCATGACACAGAGAGAGAGACGGGCAGAGGGAGAAGCAGGCTCCATGAAGGGAGGCTGACGTGGGACTCGATTCCGGGTCTCCAGGATCACGCCGTGGGCTGAAAGCAGCGCTAAACCACTGGGCCACCCGGGCTGCCCATATTCTCTATTTTCTGTGTATAGTCTGCCACAGAGTGCTTCCCTTCCAGCTTCTGGCCAGCCTCCATGTGGCAGAAGCTATTGCTTTAAATACTTTTGAAAAGGTAAGTACAGTTATTTAAAATAAATTGGTTTCTAGGGCACCTGAGTGGGACACTCGGTTAAGTGTGTGACTCTTGGTTTCAGCTCAGGTTGTGGTCTCAGGGTCATGAGATAGAGCCCTGCACTGGGCTCAGTGTTCAGTGAAGAGGCTGCTTGAGATTCTCTCTCCCTTTCCCTCTACCCCTCCCTTTTGTGCTCTCTTTCAAATAAATAAACAAATAAATCTTTAAAAAAACTGGTTTAAAGTTGAAATGTAAAAAAAAAAAAGTTGAACTGTACAAAAGTCTCCCTCTCATTCCTGTCCACAGCCACTCAGATCCCCTTCCCAAAGGCTCCAATGTTATTGGTTTCTTGTGTACTCTTTTACAAATATTCAACTGCATACATTTCATACCCTGACACACACATGCTCACACCTTTGTATGTTAGCATTACTATATGCATCTTTTTCATATAACACTATATCTTGGAGATCTTCTCACATTATTCTCTCTTTTTTTAAAATTATTTATTTATGAGAAACAGAGAGAGGCAGAGGGAGAAGCAGGCTCCGTGCAGGAAGCCTGACGTGGGACACAATCCTGGGTCTCCAGGATCATGCCCTGGGCTGAAGGTGGTGCTAAACCGCTGAGCCACCAGAGCTGCCCACATTATTCTCTTTTTTTTTAATGGCTACCTAGTATTCCAATGTATTGCCCCACAGCTCATGTTTTTTTCATGGTTAGTGTTTTATTCTTTGAAGAATGGCTTACAGCATCACACTAAGTCAGGCTGGAAGGTGAAGTTTAAAATAGTTTCATAAGGATATGCTACAACAGATGTGATGACTGTTTGCTCTATCTGGATCCTAGAATGTAGGGCACCCAGTTGACAGTAGCGCCTAGGCTTTCCAAAGAGTCATCATTTTTCTCTTGTCTGCGTGGACTTCTTTTTGCTTCTGCTACTTTCTGCTTTTGTTGTGTGATCTTAGAGTCCCTCTGCTTTCTCTGAGAGGTAGTCAGATAACCTCTTTTCTTTTTCTCTTGCTAATTTTCTGGGATTTCTTCATGTTTTTCTGGCCAACAAGTTCTCATTGATTTCCAGCGGCCATGCCAACCTCTGGATGGAGCCTGGAATAGCAGGGGTTCACCCACCTGCAGGTCTTGAAGGCTAAGCCTGCATGGGTCCTGTGCTGAACAGTGCCTCTGCTATGTCCTGTACCATGGTTCATTTTATATTCTCTTGTTGAGAAGCATTTAGATTATTGTCGATGTTTTGCTATTAAAAACACGACCATGAATAACTGTATTCCAATGGCATTTCACACTTGTGTATTTCTCTGAAGGGTATATTCCTGGTAATGACAGTGTTGGGTTTGGCCATCTGAGTTCATGATTCCCATGGGAGGTAGGGTGTTTGCAGGAGAAACCCCACGCGTGCCCAGAGCCAACACCGGCATGCAGGCACATCAGCCACCACAGAGGGATTAGACTCATAAGGAGTGCACAGCTGTGAGAAGACATGACTTTTGCTCTGATAGCCCAAGACAGGAGGTGCTGGGTGGTTAGAGGCTGTGCAGGGTGCTGCTGGGGAAAGGTGGACTCACTGAACTCTTCTTAAGGGCAAAACTCAGAGTTTCTTTCACATGTAAAAATGATTTTATCTAGGTGTTCCCGAAGATTGAACTACTCACCGCATCTTATTCATCAAGAACTTCCCATTTCCTAGAAGACTAGACCAGGTCCTGGGCCTGCTTTCTGGCCCAGTAACTGATACTGTAATCTTCTTAAAAATTTAAAACATTGTTTCATTCAGAAATGATCTCCAGGATGGCCTGGCTGGCTCAGTTGGTAGAGTATGCAACAGCTTGATCTCTGGGTCATGAGTTCAAGCCCCATGTTGGGTGTGAAGTCTACTTAAAGAAAGAAAGAAAGAAATGATCTCCAACTCAGACTTTTTGCTAAGTGAGACTGGCCTTTTTTCCTAAACTAGCAGTCAAGAAAAAGGCTTTTCAAACATTGAAGGCAAGTGGAACGGATACACGGTCAGTTGCAGGTCCAAGGAATGGCCCAAAGATGGCGCTAGATACAAATGATTCCACCCTGCTGAAGGGCCCTGGCGCTTTCAGAGCAGCCTAAAACCTCCTATGCTGCTCCAGCTTCCTGGCCTTTCCCTTAGCTTCTGAAGCACATAATCCTTAGTAGAACACGATGTAAATGAGGAAGCCAAAAATGGGAAAGGAAACAGAAAGAAAGCAAGCCAACAAACAAGATAACTCCGAGCAAAGGAATAAAATGATTGCACTAGCCTGTCAGAGGGCTGGCTGGCTGCTTTGCCCAAAGAGCTGGCACCAGGGGAGCTTGCTTCCCTGCCCCCCAACTCAGTCCAGAAGGTTCTTAATTCAGGGGTCTTGGGCAGAGGAGTAGGTAGTGGTGGTCCACGGTTTCATTCTGGATCTCCTAAGGGAGACTTTGCACAGTCTCCTGCCCAGGAGGCATCTTTGCTGGGGTCTTCCCCACACCTTCTGTGGGTCTGCCCAGTAGCTGGCCTTCACATTCTGTCCCTACATCCCCATTTGGCCAGCTGTTTGCTGCCCTCACACTCAGGCCCAGCCTCCTGAAGGGCCTCCAGCCACCAGGCCATGTCTGGCCACTCTCGGGTTATTGCTGACAAGAATCAGAGCTGAGGAGCCCTCCAGGGTGCCGACTTCCACCACTGGCACAAAGGTGATGGCGGTGGGACGGTGGGACGGTGGGACTTGATTGTCACGGTGCTGGCACCTCAGAAACGCCTGTGGACTAGACCAAATGCCAGTGGGGCTCCAGATGGGGCCCGAGAGTTGCAGAAGGTGATCTGGAGGGCCGCATACATGAGGAGAGGCCAGGGTCAGCCACCTTTCTTTCCACCTGACCACTGGGGCTTGTGGAGAGTCGCAAGGACCTGTACTTCCTGCAGATTTTGACACTAGCTGCCAGGAGCCTCTCTTCAGTTCTCTCTTTGCTTCCTTCCCCTCTTGCCCTCCCTTCCCCTCTCCTGAGTGGGTCTACATGGCCTTGCAGAGGTAGGAAAGACCATCGCTGCTGGGCAGAGTGCAACCTTCCGTCTTCTCCTAAGCATATGTGTCTGGTAGGGCTGCATCTGGACAGGTCTTCTTGTGACCTGTGAGTCCAATGGCTGCCTTTTGGGAGACCTGAGTGGTAGTGGTGCGTGGTAGGGAATGCCTCCTGGCTAAACAGAAATGGCTGAGGGCACAGGCTCAGTCTGAAAATACTGACAGTACTGAAAAATGCCCATGGTAGACGCTGTCTTCTCCCGGTGGGTGTTGCATTGGCCCCAAAGAGAGGGAACACTTCCTTCCCCCCCTAGGCAGGGGGTGCTTATGGAGAGATCTGGGTCTGGATCAAGGCTGGGGGTGGTGGAACTGGCTGGAGTCCCTGTCCACCTCTTTAAGACCGGATCCCTCACCTTGCAAACCACTGGTTCATGTTCACTCTCACCGACTATGGCTCAGGTCTGCGGTGCCGTGTGAGTGATGCCTGATGCAGGGAGAAGGTTTGAGTGACACCCAGGTTATGATATTCTGACACCCAGATGCTCTGTGGAGGTGGAGGTTCAGACTGTTAATAAGACTCAAATCTTCACTTTAGCTAGACATGAAAAGAGGCAAGGAATATGAAAAACAGAGGAGGAAGAGGCAAAGCAATAAAGGAAATGGAAATCTTCAGATATTTGGTGAGACTACCCCCCAAAACTGGGTGAAGCACTAAGGAAATGAATTGGAGAATGACACAAAGCCTGCCTTTCAAAGACCAGAAGTTTCCTTGCGGCAAAGGAAGAGGCAGAAAGGGCAGTGCTGTCCTATAAAGCAATCCTTTTCTTACTTCTTGCAGACAAGTGGAATATTAACCGAAGGGATGAGAAAACAAACAGTCCAGCTTCCCACACAGCTTCTCCAGCTGGCCAGCCCTGTTCCTGTAACACTACAGGGCCGTTCAGGCAGGGGGCAGGTTTGTCAAGAGGCAGGAAAAATGATGGGGCTCTTTGTCCTCTCTCTGACCAAGTGGATGATGGCTGTCACTTACTGTCCACTTAGTAAATGCCAGTTTCTGTGCCAAGTTTTGTACATACGTCTCTTCATTTAGAGGTTTCATCGACTCTGTGGGCTGGGTTCTGCTTATCCCCATTTTACAGATGAGGACATGGAGGTTCCACAGTTATATAACTTGCTGGAACATTCCACACTGGTGCGTGGCTCTGATTAGAAGCCAGGATTCAGCTGCAGAAGCTCCGCACAATACTGCTCTCATTACGAGCGAGGTGGTGTCTTGTTGCTTATGCCCAAGTCCATAGGTGTCTGGATCCAGAGGAAACCAAGCTCTCAGGTTTTGGGGAAGTAAGTACTGCCTCCATTCCTTGTCCCCACCGCATCCCTTTGGTATTCCTCGCTTCTTTCTGCTGCCATTTGGCCTTCCTTGGCCACCATCCAGAGAAGGGGTGAACATTCCATTTAAAAAAAAATTTATTTACTTATTTGACAGAGAGAGCGCGCGCGCATGCACAAGCGGGGTGGGGGCGCCCAGAGGGAGAGGGACACGCAGGCTCCCTGCTGAGCGAGGAGCCCAGTGCGGAGCCCTGACCCCAGGACCCCGGGATCGCGACCTGAGCCGAAGGCCGAGGCTTAGCCGACAGAGCCGCCCAGGCGCTCCCGAACATTCCATTTTGCTCAGCAAAATTCTCCGGCAAGACGAGGAATAGAAAGTGGAAACTATCAGCCACCTTCACCTTCTCCGCGGTTGCGGGAGGCTTGGCTTTCAGTGGTCGGCACCGAGGAGCTGGTCATCCTCTGTCCACCTCCTTTCTTCTCTGAGAGCCTCCACCCCTCGTCCCACGCGCTGCCAGCTTCGCCACTAACCGGCCCTACCCGGGGCCAGTGCTGCCGGGCAGCGGAGCAGCGGAGCAGCGGAGGCCGCGGGGGGGCGGGCAGGCGGCAGGTGATGGGGGCGCCAGGGACGGCGTCCAGGGGGCGCGAGGGCCGGCGGCTGTCCCAGGGCCGAGGATGGTGGAGGTGAGCGGGCGGGAGCACGTCCGTGCACCGGCTCCAAGCCAGCGGCCACGCCGTCCCCATCGCCTAAGCCTGCGAGCACCTGTGTCACCACCCAGGGCCTCGCTCTGCCCACAACCCTGCCGGCCAAGGCTGCGGCGGGCTGGCGACGGGAGCCCGGCGCCGCGGGCCGGCCTCGGACAGTTCTGATGCGGTCCCTCAGCCTGAGCTGCAGGTAAAAGATGGGGAGAGAGGTTGTCAGGTGTCTGAGAGGTCGTGGCCTCAACGGGGCTGTGGCCGCGAGGGGCAGGGGGAGGTTGAAGTTACGCGGGAAGAGAAACCGGGACTGAGGCCAGCTGGTGGACAGAGGAGACGGGAATAAAAACCTGGAACCTATAAGGGAAGGGAGAAGAAATGTGTGGGAGATATCAGAAAGGGAGACAGAACATAAAGACTCCTAACTCTGGGAAATGAACTAGGGGTGGTGGAGGGGGAGGAGGGCGGGGGGTGGGGGTGAATGGGTGACGGGCACGGAGGGGGACACTTGACGGGATGAGCACTGGGTGTTATTCTGTATGTTGGTAAATTGAACACCAATAAAAATTAATTTATAAAAAAATAAAGATTCTGTTATGTAACATTTTAAAAGATGTACAATGTTACCATCATGGGAAAAAAAAAAAACCTGGAAGCAAATGGAGACGAGAGGGAGGGCTGTACCTGCGGGTCGTTCCCTCCAGGAAAGCACCTGCTGGCCGTCCCACCCGGCTGGCAGCACAGGCCCCGCCCCGCCCCCGGCCCACCAGGCCCCGCCCCAGGCCCCGCCCTCCTGGCCCCGTCCAGCCAGGCCCTGCCCAAGCAGGCCTCCCCCGGCCCCGCCCAGGCCCCGCCCTCCTGGCCCCGCCCGCCCAACCCCGCCCCCTGGCCCCGCCCCACCAGGCCCCGCCCCACCAGTCCACCCCACCAGGCCCCCCCAGCCCCGCCCCTCCTGGCCCCGCCCCGCCAGACCTTGCCCACCGTGGGAGGGGCGTCCCCGAGGGTAGGGAGCTGCAGCGGGTCCCTGGACCCCGCACCTCAGGAGCTGCCCTGCCCCCACAAGGTGTGGGGGGGACCTCATGGCTTTCCTTCTGATGGCCGCTCTCTGAGAACAAACATCCTCTGTCCTTCGACCATCCTCTCCTGTTGTGTCCATCTCACAGATGATGACACCGTGGTCGCTGGTGCCCAGGCGGTGCGGACAGCAGGTTCCCGCACCTCCATAGGCTCCTAGGTGGGTGCTCTCTCAGGGAGTCCGGGAGAACAGAGGAGGGAGGAGAGGCCGGGGATAGGGTGAGGAGGTGGGCAGGCAGCCCCAGGGTGGTGACTGGGCATCCGCTGCCCTCTGGTCCAGCAGAGCCCCGTCCTCCTCCTGGCTGACTCCCCTCTGCTCCGTATCTCATTGGGTTAGATGCAACCGGGCCCTGGCTTCTTGGGTGGGGCAAAGAGCTCTCCTGACCTCCCCTGGGAGGAAAATCTAAATGCTTGGATCTAGGCTCGATGAAGACCGATTTTCCTTCCTTGACACAGCCCTGTGGGGAGGCACGGCTGAGGCTGACCGAGAGGCCCCGAGTCCAGCATGCTCTGTCTGAGAAGCCACAGTGTTCCAAAGGACTCCTCCTACAGTGCTCTTCTCCTTTGCCTTTGAGGACCACGGTGAGGGAGTAGGAGCCCAGGAGGGAGTGGGGCAGAATTAGAATGGCAGTGACCATTCCTTTGAGCTCCTTTTTTTGTGGGCCAGGGCTGTTTGCCTCTCCTCGTTCCTAATTCCAGCCAGGCTGTGTGTGTGTGTGTGTGTGTGTGTGTGTGTGTGTTTGGGAAGAGAGGCCTCAAGAGATTTACCTGTGAGATTGTGAGGTTTGAGGGTGACTTGGGGTCATGGGCCAGGTGTCTGTTTCCAATGGCTGGTGCCGACTGCAGGTGCCCCGGAAGTGGGGACATGGATACCTGTAATGGGGTTCACCGTCCTGAGGAGGGCGAGGCAGCCTTCCACCAGCATCTCTTGGTTCTGGGAGGGCCATGAAAGGACCTGGGAGGTTCCATGCTTCCACCATAAAGTATCTGGAGGTTAGCTAAGAGAGGAGCCTGTAGGCTGCCCTGGGAGAGAAAAGTCCTTCCCTGCAGGATGTACAGGAGCGCACATTCTAGCAGAGGCCCGGGGGAGACATGGCACCCCCTCCCTGAGGGTGGGCTTGTAGTGCCTGGTTGCAGCCCTCCGCCTGAGTGCTGAGATGCAGACTTGAACATATTATCAGTGAGCAAAGCCATATCTATCTGTGATCATATTTACCTGAAATTGCACTGCTGCAGTCAGAACTGGCTGAGAAATGATCAGAAGGGCCAAAGACACATTTATTTGGGAAGACCAAGCTCTCTTCCCTCCTCCACCCTCTTCCCGCAGGGAGCCCTTCTAATACTATGGAGGAGCTGGGTACTCAGAAAGCAGAATTTCTACTGGACAGTATAAAGAAAAAAGCTTCAGGATTGCACATGGATGAACTGAGGCTGCCCACTATATACCCATTTTATTTGAGAGTCTTGTCAGGAATCCCTAAAAAGCTAGGGAAGTTTTTATGTGCCCTGTGAGCTGCTTGCTACCCTGGACTGCAATTGGAGAGTCTGGCCATCGTGAGACCAGAACAGGGGCCCGGGAGGGGGAAGATGTGCTGGTGCAGATACTGGGGAGTCACCAGGAGGAGGAAAGTGGGGACAAAGTTTTCAAAGAGCTCTGCAAAGCCTTGGAATATTTTCAGGTCTGGATTTCTTCTCAAAGAAGAAAGGAAATGCTGGCTATGTATATGGTAACCTGAGCCAGAGGGAGCATGTTTGGAGGATTGACTGGGGCTCCAGATTGTGCTGGAAAGAGGATGTCAGTTAGTGTGGAAGCCAAGGCCCAGTGGAGCGGGTGTGGTGAGGGATCATGCTGCCTCCTGACTTGGTCAGCCTAGAGGAATCAGGACTCTGGTCTCTCTCTCTCCGTGTCTCTCATGAGTAAATAAATCCTAAAAAGAGAGAGAGACAGAGAGACAGACAGAGAGAGAGAGATAGGAACTTCACCTAGTGTCCACATGTACCCAGCCAACCCCAGAGCATACTGTCTGGGCAGGCTCCACTCCCATTTTCTTGGAAGCCAAAGGCATAAATGTCTTTTGTGGGCTACACAGTTTACTATGGGAGAATGTGACAGGGCTGTGTTCACTAGTTTCTTTTCTATGGCTTCATATTTAGAGCCCAGCACTGTGGCCTCAGCTCAAAGCGTTTCCTCTTTGGTGAAGGGAGAATGCCTTTCCCGTCTAGCATGGTTGGCTCTGAGCCTTGCTGCTCTGGTGAGGGTGGAGGATTTGCTAGAAGAGCTTCAGCCAGCCAGGCAGACACGGATGGCTTTTTCCTTCCACCTGGGAGAAGGGTGGGGGGTGGCAGGAGAGTCAGAGACATTCAGGTGCAAGCTGTCACATTGGGGCCTGGTTTCTCCCCTCTGAGTCTTGGAGACTCTGGAGATGCTGGGAAACAAGAGAGGCAAGGATTTGGTAGTTTGAGGAAGCCCAAAAGCAGAGGGGCTTTACCCTTCTCCCCAGCATGGACCTACTTCCGGGGCACCCTGCTCCTCTATCAACATGGGGGTTTGTATCAGAGGACAAGCGGTATGGGGGTAGGCAGAGGTCCTGAGGGGGCACTTCTGGGTCATGGCACAGCAGTGACCTCAGGTTCCTGTATCCCTCTGGGAGGGGTTGTTGAGCTGGGACGGTGGGACAGATGAGGTCCTGCATGTCTGTCTGGTCTGCCCTCTGCCTCCTGGGCTGTGGCCCGTTGCTGGCCTTGCAAGAATTTTTGGGATATCCTCTCACCCTCCATTCTGGACCCCTGATTACGAATTAATGAGAAAATCCCCCCTTCCTGTATCTGCAGCTCAGGCCAGGAATGCAGCCCTTGGCAGAACTCCCAGAGCGCCCGCAAGGAGGATGCGGGTGTTTTCCGCAACATCAAACTCCAAGAGTCAGGGATGTTCCTTAACAACCTGCTATGGATTGACCGCGAATTTATTTAAGCCCTCCCTGAACCTGTTTATGTTTCATTAAACTCTTTTATTGATCCTCTTAATTTTCTCTTTGCTGATTTACTCTGAGCCTTGACTTCACACGCCTCTCCCTGGCTCTCAGCCTCAAGGGTTTCCAGAGGGTGTCTGCGTCCACAGACCTGGGTCAGGCAGTCAAGCTTGCAGAATTGGCTCCCAGCGGCCCCTTGGCCCCCCTCACGACCCTCCCCTCTCTGCTTCTGTGGAACCCAGAGACTGTGAAGACCTCCTCAACCCTGCTCTCCGGCTTCCATTTGCCTTTGAAATGCTTAACTCCTAACAATGAGTCTTTGTTGGTGTAATTTCAGGCTGCAGTTGGCTAGTGGAAGAGACTTTGGGGGGGGGGGGTTGGTGTGCAGGCAGGTCTTTAAGCCTCCCTCTGTATGTGGCTGCCAATTTTGCTTTTGGTAGAAATAATGCTTGTTAAAGCCACATTCCATGGCTGGGAGAGGTGGGCAGTTTGCAGAATGACAGCTGGGCCAGCTTGGGAAATTTGCAGATGATCTATGTCAATCCATTTTCCCTTGCTCACCCAAATTGAGTTCTATTTATAACCTGGCCACTGAGAAAAGATAAGGAGGCCTCATTATGTGGGTGTAGCAGAGAGGAAGGAAATGGGTGCCAGCCGCTTACCTCTGCCTGCGTGGTGGATGTTTTTCCCATGGTGCTCATCAGCTCAGGGCATAGCTTTCCAGTCCTGCTCCTCTGGGTTGTTACTTCTCTCTCATCAATGTATTTCCTCCCAAGTGCCATTTGGGAGTGAGACTTCTAATTACTGTTTTATCTGACTTATGGGGAAAATTAAAAAATAGTTGATTAAAAATATATTTTTCATATTAGTTTATCTAGAATTTCTATGACTTTGTGGCAGAAGGATTTTGTATTAGCTTATTTCACCATTTTTCCCAGAGCCAGAAATTCTGTTTCTACTTTCCTTTTTCTTTTTTATTTTAAATGGTGCAGCTACTTTTCTTTTTTAAAGATTTATCCATTCATGAGAGACCCAGAGAGAGAGACAGAGACAGAGACACAGGCAGAGGGAGAAGCAGGCTCCATGCAGGCAGCCTGACGTGGGACCCGATCCCTGGGCCAAAGGCAGGCTCTAAACCCCTCAGCCACTCAGGGATTCCCTGCTTCTACTTTCCTAAGGAGATTTTAAATGTATAAAATATTGGTAAGAACATTCTACATATACAGAGTGACACCTGTGTTTCCTTTTTTTTTTTCTCCCTTGAAGTTACATAATCCAAATAGAACAACACAAAATCTTGTACAGATTGGTGGACTGATCCTTTGTTAAGGCACTGCTCTTTCTCTCTCTCTGTGCGTCTGGTGCTTCTTGTTGGTGTGGGCAGCCTGGCTGGAGCACCACTCCCAGAGACTCTGACCTCTTTCTCAGGACTGTGAACCCCCTGCAAGTGGGGGTCCCTCTCTTTCTCAGGACTGTGAACCCCCTGCAAGTGGGGGTCCCTCTCTTTCTCAGGACTGTGAACCCCCTGCAGTGGTCCTACCTACTGTGTGCAGAGTGAAACACACGAGCTGTGGAAATCTAAGAATTGCAGATCTGGGGAGTTACTATACCAATCTTCTGGTAGAAGGCCATAAAGTGTCTTGGGGGACACTTTTTCTAATTTGTATCAAGTCCCCATTTGGTATAGTGCTAGGGCTGCTCAAATATTTCTTTAAGGGTGATCTTTATTGATTCCTGTGGAAGTTTGCTCCTTCAGATATATTCTTTAATTTGTTCCTATCCAGTAGTGGCAGCAACAATAACACATTTATTGAACTCCTAATAACTCTTATTAGTAATTGTTAACATTTATTGAGTGCTTACTACAGATCAAGCATTGTGCTAGGCTCTTTTTTTTTTTAAGATTTTATTTATTTATTCCTGAGAGATAGAGAGAGAGAGAAAGAGAGAGAGAGAGAGAGAGGCAGAGACATAGGCAGAGGGAGAAGCAGGCTCCATGCAGGGAGCCTGATATGGGACTCGATCCCAGGACCCCGGGATCACGACCTGAGCTGAAGGCAGACGTTCAACTGCTGAACCACCCAGGCATCCCATAGGTGCTTTTAAAATACAATTTCAGAGGCACCTGGCTGGCTCAGTCAGAGGAGCATGGGACTCTTGATCTCAGGCTTGAAAGTTCAAGCCCCATATTAGGTGTAGAGATTACTTAAAAATAAAATCTTTAAAAAAATACAATTTTTTTGAACTTACTTTGACCTATGAGGCAATTCCAGGGTGAATCCCATTCCACCCCTGAGGATGTGAAGCATAGCAGTTGTCACAGGGCACAAATGATGGGGCTGGGACCTGTCTGACTTCATCTCTTCCAGCTCTGCTGGGTTCCTGGGGTTTAGTGATGGAGACTGGATCACAGTCTTTGGGGGGGACACATTCAAGCCAACTATCCCCATGTAACCAGCCAACGATTGTTGAGAAGGTGGGACCATAGCTCTGTCCAGGCGACACTATAGCCTGGATTCCTATGGCTGTGTTCGTGCTGACTTGGCCCTTGCTGTCTAGAAGCTTACCAGCTTTTTTGGGAGGTGAGATTCACTCATAAAGCAGGAAAGCAGGATAAGGTATTGGATAACCCTCTGTGAGATTTGGCGAAGCAGTTGGAAGATTGCATCTCTGACAAGTTCTCAGGTAATGCTGAATGCTGCTGGGCCGGGACCACAATTTAAGAACCACAGGCCTAGCATTTCATAATCTCTATCCATTATCTGAGGTTCTAAGAAGTCTAATCCTGCCTTTTTTGGGGGATTTCTTTGTCATTTTCTGACTCTTACTCATGGCAAGTCCTTGCCTTGTGTGATTTAGAACTTTGGATTCTCAAATGATCTTTACTATAAGAGTTTTGTTTATGGCAATCCCGTGTGTGATGGGTCAAGGGCATATCTCTCCAAAAAGATTTAAACAATTTTGTTAAGTAGACTTTTTGTGAGAGTGTGATGTCATACCAAAAAGCAAATTTATAAGTATATAGCTTAATAAATCTTCAAAAAATAAACTCTTGATCTGTGTGTAATCACCACATAAATCAAGAAATAGAATCATTATTAGCTTTCCATAATTTCCTCCATAATCTCTTGTAGTCACTACTTCCCAAAGGTGAGTAATATTCTGCCTTCCAACAACACAAATTCATTTTGCTTGTTTTTGAACTTTGGATACATGGACTCATACAGTGTGTACCCTTTGGTGTGTAGTGTTTTCATTCAACATTATCTTGTGGGATTCGTCTATGCCACCACATGCAGCAATAGTGTGCATTTTCACTGCTGGGGAGCAGTCCATTGTAGGACTAGATCACAATGGATCTGTTTGCTCTACAGATGGTGGACGTGTCATGCTTCTTTTTTGTTCTTGGTTTTAGCTGCCACAAGTAGTACCACTATGTATGTTTTTGTACATATCCTTGTGACACAGATAAAGTACTTTTGCTGGACATACACCTGAGAGTGGCATTGCTGGAGTATGGGGGGTACATATGTTCAGACTTGGTGGACACTGTCAGCCTTCCAAAGTGGCTGCATCATTTCACACTCCCACCGATGACTTATAAGAGCTCCATTTGCTCCCTATCCTACCAAAAGGTGGTATTGTCTGTCTTTCTCATTTTAGCCATTCTTAGGGGTGATTAGTGGAATCGCACTATGGTTTTAATTTGTATTTCCCCCAATACTAATGAGTTTAGCAGTTTTTCATGTGTTTATTGGCATTTAACTATCCTCTTTTGTGAAGTAGTTGTTTATGTCTTACGTATTCTAGACATGAATACTTTGAGAGATAACTGCATTACAAATATTTTCTACTCTGTGGTTTACTTTTTTCTCTTTTTAACAGAAATTCTTAATGTAATGTAGTCCAATTTATTAATTTCCCCCTTAATGGTTGTTAGTGTTTTTTGTGTCCCGCTTATAAAATCTTTGCTCACTCTAAAGTCATGAAGACATTTTCCTATATTATTAACTAGAAATGTTGTTTGACCTTTTACAAATAAGATCTACAATCCATTTGGAATTGCTTTTTTGGTATGGTGTGAGGTAGGGGTTAAGCATTATTTTGCACTGCTGTGCCATCTTTGCCATAAGTTGTGGCAACAACTGTATTTGTGAAGGTCTATTTCTGGGCTTTCTATTCTTCCCCACTGGTCTATTCTTGTGCCAATATAGCACTGTCTTAAGTTCTATGGCTTTATAAAGGGTCTTGATATCTATAGTGTAAGACTTCCAGCTTTGGTCTTCTTTTTCAAAAGTGTTTTTGGTTCTTTGCATTCTATATGATTTTAAAAATTTATTTAAATTCAGTTAGCCAACAGATAGTACATCATTAGTTTCAGATGTAGAGTTCAGTAATTCATCAGTTGCATATGACACCCAGTGCTCATCACATCACATGCCCTCCTTAATTCCTATCACCCAGTTACCCATTCCCCACCCACCTCTCCTCCAGCAACCCTCAGTTTGTTTCCTGTAAGGAGTCTCTCATGGTTTGTCTCCATATGCATTTTAGAATCAGCTTATCAATTTTCAGAAAAACACCTGCTAGGGGGTTGATTAGTATTACATTGAATCAATGAATTCATTTGGAGGGAATGGTCATGTTTATAATACTTGGTTTTCTAATAATATATCCAACTCCAGAGCATTTGCATCTCCTAAGTCCCCTAGGGCATCATTAGCTAAGAACCAATTTTTGAGTTATTATTATTTTTTGCCTTGGGTGTTCCTGAACCAACTAAAGTTGTATAAATTTGAACCCCACATCTGTGGGAAAGCAAGTTTGCGATTATGAATTCCCAGGGGAAGGGGGGCACCTGGGTGGCTCAGTGGTTGAACATTTGCCTTTGGCTCAGGTCATGATCCCAGGGTCCTGGGATTGAATCCCATATCAGGCTGCCCACGGGGGCCTGCTTCTCCCTCTGCCTATGTCTCTGCCTCTCTCTCTCTCTCTCTCTCTCTCTGTGTGTCTTATGAATGAATAAATACCATCTTAAAAAATTTTGGAAAAGGGTGTTGTTGATTTTGAGCAGTCCTACTCTAAGCATAGATATGGTCCCCTTTCACAGTTTGGAATATTCTTTTCCTACTTCTTTGCCTTGGTTCTGATCTTGAGAGGCAGAGCATCAGCAGGCAGCCTTAACAAACCCTTTCAGATGTGTCCATGTCTGAAGCTACTAGGTCTGGTGGAGCCAAGGACCATTCATGATAAGTTGGCCCACCACTAGCACACTGCTCACATTGTCCATCCTCCACCATGTCTCATAGCTCACAGCCAGAGATGGCTTTAGTTATAGATGAAACAGGTAGACTCTTACATAGCATTGAGGAATTAACTACTAAGTATAAGGAGGTGCAATGCTGGTGATGACTAAGACACATGGGGTCCCTGACCTCATGGAAGTATGAACCAATGGAATACACAGAAGTTGCTGAGTCCAGGCACCACTTTGAAATCCCTGCCATAGCGTTCATCAGTTATGCTCTGACACTAGGTCCTGAGGTTATTACTAGACCTTTTGCCTTATTTCTGTTGTCTCCTTCCCAGGAATGTCAGCCCTACGAAGGAGCTCTATACTTCTCATTCAAAATTTCTTGTAACGAGAACAGAGAGAGAGGGGGGATCAATTATTTAAAAAAAATCCCTCAAATATAAACCACTACATCTGTAGATTGTTCACCACCTGAACCTAATTCTCACAGAAAATCTTTCAAACATGTCCTGCCATTTCACCAGTCACTCAAGGGCAAGTCTCAGATTCTCTTGAGTCTTCCATAGGCTCTTAGAAGGATCATTCAACATTCATCATTTGACAGTTGCTGACTTCGTGCCCCAACACTCCAAGTTCTCAGAAAAAACAGCTGCACTTTTCTTCCCAAGGCTATTAGCATATGTCCAGATCCTGTCTGCTGCAGGAAGCAGCCTGTTCACTCTCTGTAATAGGGTAGGAAATAGTAAGTGGCAGCCAGCCAGACCTTGCTTTCAGTCCAGAGAACCCTACATTTCACATACACTTCTGACACCTCTGGGTGAAGGTGCTGGAGGCTTTAGGAGGATGCTTCTCTTCCCTGGGGTGAGGACATGTGTGCTGTTAGCCATTCACTCCTCAGGTAGAAAGAGTCACTTACATTGGCCCTGGAGGAGAGTAGGAACTCTGGATGCAGCAGAAGCTGGGAGGAGCCACATGCACAGATAAACACACAGACAGACAGACACACACACACAGGCACACGAGGCCCAGCTTTGGCATGGATAGGACCATACCCTTCCTGTTTCCCCATGGAGTCAGGGAGGCACAGTGAGGTGTAGTGATTTCTTCCATTCAGCAAACACCTGAGCACCTGTTCTGTAGCCTGCACTGTGCTCGGTCCTGCAGTCAGGAGGAGGAAGACCTGGCCCTGGCCCTCAGAGGGCTCACAGTCTGCGTGGGAGAAGATGGTAAACAAGGAGAAGACTCTCAGGGAGTGGTGGGAAGGGACAATTTTGCCTGAGGGAAGTGGCCAAGAGAGGCTGGGTCTCTGGATGGAGTCCTTAGGCCCTGTGGTGTTCGGCAGACAGGTATAGAGGTAAGCAGGAACAGTGGTCAGGAGGAATCAGTGCCAGCAAAGGTGTGGGGATGTGGGTCGCTCCAGGAACTGTAAGTGGTATTTGTAGCTGGGGAGAGCTTTGGGTATGGTGGATTGAGAGGAAACACAGGGCTGGTGGCACCGGGGCCCCAGAGTTACAGCCACACGAATCAAACTGGATCACTCGGGTCAGGTGGACCTGGAATCCTTGCAGCTTGATTCAGGACTCTTCAGAATCAAGATGAGCTGGCTCATCTGCAGGCCTCTGTCCCTTATCCTGCTGCCAGCCAGGGCCACTCACTTCTTCCCAATGCTTGGCTGAGAACTGTGCCCTGATAGGTTATGCAGAAGGACCCCAGTTGCCCCACGAGAGATGGAGATGAGCCCCTGAAATAATGAGGCTGTTTCTCCTTACAGCGAGCTTTCTGAAGGCTCTGCCACTGCCCAGGGCAGTTACCATCATTACTCAGAGAGCACAGAGCTGCTGGGGACACCTGGATGGCAAGTTTAACCTCTGGCCCCCACGCTGCAATTCCCTGGCAGCTCCCCTAAACAACTGTTTTTCTTAAATGGAGTTGTTTGCAGGTACTCAGGGGGTTTGATGTGGTGGGAGGAGGACCAAGAGGAAGCTGTGGTCCAGGAGTCTCAGTACCTTGGCCTGTCTTGGCCTCAGTGCCTGTCCTTGATATGCACAACTCGGTCAATTTCCCTGACCCAGTGAAGACAGCCAGAGCCGGTGGGCCAGCTCCTCACCTGGCCTATGAACTGCTTGGAAAGCCACAGGTGTGTGGCCATTGAAGAGGTTATCAGTTCTACTTTTCCACAGCATCGCCTCTGCCCAAATTTCTATGCCAGTGTCATAGTAGGAATAATGTCTGGAGCAGTGATTCTCAGTCTGGGACTATTTTGTTCTCTAGAGGACATTTGACAATATCTGGGGACATCTGTGGTTGTTCCAATTTGTGGGTTAGTGTTAATGGCATCTAGGGAATAAAGGCCAGGAATGCTGCTAAATATCCTACAATGCATAGCACAACCCTCAGGCCCCCTCCTGAATTATCTAGTGTAAAATGTTAAAGAGTGCTGAGGTTGAGAGGCCCTGAGGGATTCTTCCTCTGAGGAGGCTTGTTGAAAGTTCTTTCAATGGCCCTCTAGGTCATCTCTCTAGCGCTTGTTATTCTTTTTACTTGTAATGGCCTGGCAATCTCAGTTCAACTGGGAAACTCCTATGCATCCTTCAAAACCCCTCTCAAATATCACCTTCTCTAGGAAGGAATCCCTGGCCTCTCAGACCTGACCACAAGAGTAAATTTGTCCCTTCTCTGTCCTACTTCTCTACCTACAAATATTTTTGGATGTTGCTGCTTTTTAGTTGCACAGTGATTCATTTCTATGCCTGTCTCCCCTCTTATCTTTGAAAAGAGGAAAATGCAGGTCCAAGCCCTTGGGAGAACATCCCGGGTTGCTCACCACTTTGAGTAGCCAAAGTTGAAAAAAAAGAAGTTAATGAAGTCTTTCTAAATTGAATTTTAGAAATTCCCATCTCTCTAAACAGAATTTCTTCCCTGGATTTCTAGCTTCTTGCACAGGGCTGGACATAATAATTATTCAACCAACATTTGTTAAATTGAATTGGTAATGAGGAGAGAGGGTTTTACAAAATGGAAATGGTCAACAACTGGAAAAACCCCTGAAGGGCATTGGGGATTTTTATTATTTCTTAAGGATTTGAAGTTTGGGTCTTTTTGTTTTGATTTTATGACTTCTCCCGGTCAGGTGAAGAACTATAGCTTGGGAAGGGTTGTGTAAGTGTGTATGTGTGTGGGTTTGGAAATGGTAAATGGTGCTGAGTGGCCTCTTGGAAATGAATGACTCATTTCTCTTTCTTTATGCCAAACAGGTGCAGAGAAAAGTGTTTACCCTGAAGAAATGCGCTATCCTAAATATAGGTTTGCTTAATGAGGAATGAATCTTGCTAAGTAAAGAAGGCTATGTTGTAGGTTCCATAATCCTAAAGCCCCAACCCACCTCCACTGGAGGGCTCAGTAGGAATTGTGGGCTTTTGAGGAGGGGAATGGTTTTTATTCTGATTAACTTACTTACTTACTTTATTTTAATTTTTATTTTTTTTAAAGATTTTATTTATTTATTCATGAGAGACACAGAGGCAGAGACATAGGCAGAGGGAGAAGCAGGTTCCCTGTGGGGAGCCTAATGCGGGACTCCATCCCAGGACCCTGGGATCATGCCCTAAGTCGAACCACTGAGCCACCCAGGTACCCCTTTTCTTTCCTATTTTAAAGTACGCTCCATGCCCAGTGTGGGGCTTGAACTCGTGACCCTGAAATCAAGAGTTGCATGTCTACCACCTGAACCAGCCAGGCACCACTGATTAACTATTTATTTCTAAGCCATCACTGAAGCAAGCAGTGCGTCAGCAACTATTTCTGTGATGTGAGTTAGTAGAGGGAGCTTGGTAAATAGAATGATGTCAGTACAATGTGTGGGCTTGTACTTGATCTTTCTTGGTAGGTTAAGGGTTGAAGACTCGTGGAGGTGGATGGGGCAAGCTTTCTTACAATGAAAGAGAGCCTCCACCATGAAAGAGAACTTCTATCTCCTCTTCTTTATGAAAATCCCACAGAAGGGCTTCCTTTAGTGCAGATAATGGCTGGTTTGGTGGCTTGAAGAACCTACACTTTCCACAAAGCTAATGAAGCTGTGAGTGCCATGCAAAACTGGAAGACGTTTCCGCATATGTTAAGAAATGGTGGGCCAAACAGCCTATACCCTGGATCAGACTTTTAATTCTGATGCAAATAGTCTTTACTGGGAGCAGATGCTGGCAAGGACCCATTTCTCCAAGGACGAATGAAGCTCAAGCCCCAGGGCTTAAGGGTTCCATGAGCACTGATCCTGCGTGCTCATGCAGCTGGGGATTTAACACCATGGGTATTTTTATTAGGCTCTTATTGTTTTTATTAGTGCTCTGGTTACAACGACTCCTAGGTTTGGAGTGGTCTGTCGTCTCTGAATCCTGTTTTTCTCATAAACTGTGTTTTAAAAAAGCCATTTTAGTGTGCAATTTTGCAGAACCCATGATTTTTTAGGAACACATTACAGCAGAAGTGCTGTCTCTGCATAGCTCCCGCATGTTACCCTGGCAGTTCCTTCGCACAGCCCTGAAAGGTGGTGAGGCACCACCCATGGCTGCAGATGAGGGGGTAAGGACACGTGTGTAGGGAAGTCACCCAGGTGCTCAGGTGGCAAGTTGCTGTTGCCACTCCTCAGGCTGGCTCAGATGGGGAGGCTGAGGTGCTGAATTTGGATGACTTTTTAAAAAAATATTTTATTTATTTATTCATGAAAGACACACACACAGAGAGAGAGAGAGAGAGAGAGAGAGAGAGAGAGAGGCAGAGACATAGGCAGAGGGAGAAGCAGGATCCACGCAGGGAGCCCGACGTGGGACTTGATCCCGGGTCTCCAGGATCAGGCCCTGGACTCAAGGCAGGCATCAAACTGCTGAGCCACCCAGGCTGTGCATGGATGACTTAATTCAGGTGAACTCAGCCCCAGGTCAATTCCACCCCAAAGGATTTGGTTGATGCCCTGGTTGGAGCAGAAGGGCCTGGAGAGGCTTGTACCATGAGAGCCACTTGTTACATTTTCAGGAATTTTGGAAGCAAGCTGTTGTTAAATTGAGCCAGTGTTAAAAATTAAATTATGTAAACGTTAATGACATAAACTATATTTTTAAAAGGTAAACCATACTGAAAAAAACCTCATTGCTTTCTAATTATTTTACTACATTTTGCTATTAGTCTGCTCTTGAGATGATTTCCAACTGTTGTGTCATAGAAATCCTGCTAATGGGCTGCTGTGTACCTCTCCCCAGTTTTGTGTTCAGAGACATCACATTGGTACTATGGTGTGAATGGGAGTACCTATGCCACAGAAATTGGCAAATGTACAAATCAGAGCTTTTTCTTTCCTTTCTGGAGAGCTGGTTTGTAAAGCTTCCAGCACACCACTGGGTATATGCACTGGGCGACGCAGAGGGAAGCCCGAGATCTCAGCCCCAGCAGAGTGACCCCTGAGAACAGTCGTTCAGGGCAGTGGCAAAGCACCACTCTCAGTAGCTGAAATTAAAAAAAAGGAATGAAGAATGATGTCATGGATATCTTTCTGGAGTGGGTAATACAAGCTCCTGTCCAGGCATAATTCCAAGATTTCTTTTTTTAAAAATTTATTTATTTATTCCAGAGAAAGAGAGAGAGAGAGAGAGAGAGAGCACGAGCACATAGGCAGGGGGCAGGGGCAGAGGGAGAGAGAGAATCCCAAGCAGACTCCCCACTAAGTGTGGAGCTGGATGCAGGGCTTGATCCCACGACCTGAAGATCATGACCTGAGTGGAAATCAAGTCAGCTACTTACCCAACTGAGCCACCCAGGCTCTCCCAAACCCTTTCTTGATGGTTTGGTGACATCATCACGAACAACTGTGGTGTGATGAGTGGTGATCAGTGGGGAATTTCTGAGGCCTGGAGATTGTCTGGGAGGGCACAGCCATGGGGACTCACTGCTGCCTCCCCAGGGCCGAGTACAGTGCCTGACAGGGAGCAGGCACTGAATGAATACAGTTGGCCCTCAATCAACACGGTTTGAATAGCACAGGCCCACTTATATGTGGATTTTATTTGATAAATACAGTACAGTAAATGTATTTCCTCTTCCTTATGATTTTCTTAATAACATTCTCTTTTCTCTACCTTTATTGCAAGAATACAGGATAGAATACATAAACGTGTTAATCGACTCTGTTATTACTAAGGCTTTTGGTCAACAGTAGGCTTACTAGTAGGTTTTTGGGGAGTTAAAAGTTATACATGGATTTTTTTTTATAATGCTTCTTTTAAATTTTTATTTTATTTTTTTTATTTATTTATGATAGTCACACACAGAGAGAGAGAGGCAGAGACATAGGCAGAGGGAGAAGCAGGCTCCATGCACTGGGAGCCCGACGTGGGATTCGATCCCGGGTCTCCAGGATCGCGCCCTGGGCCAAAGGCAGGCGCCAAACCGCTGCGCCACCCAGGGATCCCTATACATGGATTTTTGACTGCTAAAGGAGGGTGGTCAGTGCCCCCATTTCCTGCACTGTTCAAGGGCCAATTGTATTTGCTGAAAGAAGGAATTATATATATGGGTCTGTTTGTTGTTTTATTCCCATGTACAATGATTCTGTACCACTTTGTGGTCTCTCTCTCTCTCTTTTTAAAAAGATTTTATTTATTTGACAGAGAGAGTAAGAGTGAAAGAGAGTGAGTGAGAGAGAGGCCACGAGCAGAGGGAAGGGCAGAGGGAGAAGCAGACTCTCCTCTGAACAGGGAGCTCATCCAGTCCACACTGGGCTCAGTCCCAGGACCCCTGGATCATGACCTGATCCCAAGGCACATGCTTAACTGATTGAGACACCCAGGCGCCCCTACCCTGTGATCTTTGAGGAAGGCCTGGGCTTAAAGTCCAGTAGCTGGGATGGAGAGGGACAAATTTGCAAGCCATGTAGAGAGTGAAATAGCCAGGACTTGGGCAATGGTTTAGATATGGAAAGTGAAAAAGAGGAAGATGTATATTAATTTCATAAATTTTAATTATAAAAATTTCAAACATAGTAATGAGAACGGTGTAATGACATCCATCACCTAGACTTAACAATCATTAACATTTTACCATATGTGCCTCATTTGCTTTACTGAAGTATTTAAAGCAAATTACAATCATCACAATATTTCAGCCCTAAATAATTAAGCATACATCTCCAACAAGTTTTCTAATATCACTTAAGACCAGTTCATGGTAAAAATTTCCTAATTATCCCCTAAAAGCATTTTGCAGTTTGTCAAACCAGGATCCAACCAAAGGCTATGCAGTATCCAGGAAATCAGCAAACTTTTTCCATGAAGGGCTAGATAGTAACTACTTTATGCTTTACGGGTCAAGAGACAAAATCTATTGAGGCTGAAGGTTTTTACATTTTATATTAAAAAAAAAATCTTAGCTCACAGGTCACATAATATGGGTAGTGGGTCAGCCTTGGTTGCCAAAACCATAATTTGCTGGACCTAGAGTTTCTTCTACAAGATGAAATCAGATCCTTTCTTGACTGTTCCCCTTCCCTGCCTGTCTTCCCCCTGGGAGCATTTCTCAATAATACACTTGTTCACAAGTGCTCATTTGTGAGTCTACTTCTGGGGAACCTGACCCACAGTAGTGTCTGATGCTGCAGAATATTGAGACCTGAGCTTGGTGAGGGCAGCCTGTTGGCATGGGGCAAACCCCACCCCCTTCAAGTACCCCAGAGAAATAGGAGCTGTGTCACAGGCCCCACGGAGAGCAGATGGAAGGGGCTTGGCTGGCCAGGACCTCTGTAGCATGAGCCAGAAGCACTGTCAGAGAGGAATGTGAATGGAGGCTCATAGTTGGGGTTCAGCTGGGTGATGGGTGCCTCTCACATGTGGCACCACGCCTTCTAATTGGAGTGGCATTACACTCTGGGAAAGGACCGCAGCCTCCCAGGGCAGTCCTGCAGGGGACACCTGTTTTCCTTCTTTCTCTCACCCAAACCTGAAGGGCAAACATTGGGAAGTAGGGGGTGAGTCAACACCTCCACCCTACCCCTCTGCTTCCCAGCTGCAAGACCTATGAACATGACCTGTGCTGGAGGGCGGGGAGTTCTTTGAATTGAAAATGAGACTCAAGTTCTAAAATGAATAGGACTGAGCCTTAAAAGCCAGAATGAGATTGCTTTAATTAACTGAAAATGACCACAGAATCCTGGAGTCCAGCTGTGATGTCATTATGGGAGCTGCTCCCCAGCGGGAATGTGGGTGAGGTTGTGAGTGAGCCCAGCAAGTGGCAGGTATCAGGAAAATGGAAGTTTCTTGTTTATACTCTAATGCACTTTGATTCCTCCCTGTGCCAGCTACAAAAGAGTTGGGAAATCTCTCACCATAGCTTCAGAATGCTCTTGTCATGGAGAAAGGATCAGAGCCTTCAAAATAAGGTGCAATTGGCCTGGCAAAGATCAGATCCCATCAAATGAGAGCTTCACCAGGATTGATAGATAAAATGTAGGGTGCTCACTTAGCTCTGAGTATCAGATAAACAATGACAACTTTTTTGGTCTAAGTATGTTCCCTGAAATATTTGAGATACACTAAACATGTATTTACCACTTATCTGACGTTCAAAGGTGACTGGGTATCCTGTTTTTATTGGTGAATCTGGCAACCGTAAGTTTCACGTACTTCCAGAGCATCTGAAAAGGTCCAATTTGTCCCTCAGGTAACTGGTCAGAGGGATGAGGATGGAATTGTATACTGTGCATTGGATGATGGAGTAGGACTTTACAGGTTGTATGTTCCAGGATAGAATTAAAGTGACAACGACAAATGCCACTCATTGGGAATTTACTACCTGCCAGGCATGGGACTTGGTGCTCTCACCTCCTGCTAAGAACCCTGAAAGTCATCATATTACCTCTGCTTTACAGCTAAAAAAAGCGAAGGCTCAAAGGGTCAGCAACTCATCTCAGGAATGGACCAGCTCTGTCTGTCCTCAGAGCCTGAGCTGCCCTTGCCAATATGCGGCCCCCCAAACCCCCGCCCCTGCTGTTGGATCCATGAAGAAGGAGCACCCAGCTCTGTGCTGCTGGCACGCGTTGTGCTTCCGCCCAGGGAAGACATTCAAGGGGGCCCGAGGCACTGTGCACCACCCCCTTCCCCGCATGCCTCCCTTCACCTCAGCAGCATTCCAGACTCCTGTTTCGAGCCAGGCTGTGGGGAAGGCTGGGATCCAGGTGTGAACGTTACATATCTCTGCCCTCCAGAGGCTGACAGCATCTGGGGTGAGGATTGTGGGAGTGAGGAGGGGTGTTGGACAAGTGAACAGATAATACTATGGGAGTGCAGTGGCAGGCACCTAACCCAGCTAGTGTGTGTGTGTGTGTGTGTGTGTGTGTGTGCACGTGCACACGCATGCTTACCTGTGTGTGCCTGGGTTCCTGGAGGCCCAGCTTTGAACATGGGGCTGTCCCTCCTCTTGTCCTCTGGGATGATTAGATCTGTTGTGCTCAGACTCCCCTAGGGCCTCAAACTGAGGAGATTACATATTGCAGTGTTGCAGTGTTGCTAGGTATGTGTGGTATGTAGTCATTACCTTATAGTCTGTGCCACTGGTGGAGCTGGTGGTGAGTAGATTCTAAGCAGAAAGAGTGAGGGTCCCCCATTAAAGTCAAGATATAGGTTTTGTGACACAAAATAGACCCCAGCCATTTCCCATGATTTGTGTCCTAAGGCTCTACTTGCCTAAACACGCTTCTTGCAGAACTTCCTAAGGAGGTGTCAGAATTACAGAGAAATGCAAAAAACCTAAGTATTTACGGATTTTAAGGGAACAAAGGGAGTATAACCATTCACAGTCTCTATCAGGCCAGGAAATAGCCTAACCACACCAGAGACAAAATAATGAATGGTTAAAAACTCTGGGTTTTCCTCAAAGAGTTAAAAATAGACCTGCCCTATGACCCAGCCATTGCACTGCTGGGCATTTACCCCAAAGATACAGATGCAGTGAAACACGGGGACACCTGCACCCCGATGTTTCTAGCAGCCATGTCCACAATAGCCAAACTGTGGAAGGAGCCTCGGTGTCCATCGAAAGATGAATGGATAAAGAAGATGTGGTTTATGTATACAATGGAATATTACTCAGCCATTAGAAACGACAAATACCCACCATTTGCTTCAACGTGGATGGAACTGGAGGGTATTATGCTGAGTGAAGTAAGTCAATCGGAGAAGGACAAACAGTGTATGTTCTCATTCATTTGGGGAATATGAATAATAGTGAAAGGGAATATAAGGGAAGGGAGAAGAAATATGTGGGAAACATCAGTGAGGGAGACAGAAAATGAGAGACTCCTAATTCTGGGAAATGAACAGGGGGTAGTGGAAAGGGAGGTGGCCAGGGGATTGGGGTGACTGGGTGATGGGCACTGAGGGGGCACTTGACAGGATGAGCACTGGGTGATATGCTATATGTTGGCAAATTGAACTCCAATAAAAAAATAAATATGCTAATCAAATTAAAACGAAAAACAAAACAAAACAAAAAAACTCTTGGTGTTGTTTCAAAAGTAAGCAGGACCCTACATTCCTAACCCTGGATAACAAGCCCTAGACCCCGCCTGGTTTGTAGGGGGAGCAAGCCCATAACTCCTTCCCCTTAACTGTTACCTTGACAGCTGCCTCTGCTTCATGATAATGTTAAAGCCTCGCCCCAGGAGGAGCATGAGCTCTATTAACATTCAAAGCATTCTAAGTACATGTACCCTACTGTCCGCCCACAGTTATATGCCAAGACAAAGCTTCCCTTTCTGAGTATTCATCCTAAACCCTAAATAAAGACGCTGTTCTCTGACCCAGCTTTGGAAGCTATTCCTCTTTATTTCCTTATTTGCTGCAAATAAAGTTTGCTTTGTGTGAAAACTCCATGTGGTGTATGTAGTCTCTACCTATAACTTACTAAGGAGCCAACTCACATTGGTTGGGGTACATGGGGACGGCTCCCAGAACCTGGATGTCAGGCCTGGGGATGTGCCTCCCCATTGGCAACCCCCTGAGCTGAATAGGCCGGAGCTTTAGGGTGACAATATTTGGGTTGTAAGAGTCTTGTTAAGCCTCCCCAACCCCTGGTCTTCCAGCAGGTGGGTAGAAGCTCACTTTGGGCAGATGAACGCCTTGGCCATTACCTGAGGAGGCCTCCCGTAGGGAACCCAGGCAGACCTGATGAAGGAACAGAAGGACGGCTGAGGACAAAGCAGAAGCTGACATACAACAACCTCTCCCCCTCACACCCCCAGGTGGGATACGTGTGAGGTTCCTCTGGCATCTTGGCTGCCCTAAAGCTAAGGAAAGGAAAAACAAACAGCTAACTTAGAGATCACTATCCTGCAAGACAGGAGTCTCCCTCAGCTTACAAATGTCTTACTAATTTACAAGAACCAAGCATTTTTATCAATAACCCAGCTTCTAGAAAGAAATGTAGATACAATGAAATGTCCCTATAACCTGCAGCCCACTGACAGATACTTGAAGGGGGTAGAGTGTCACGTTCCCTGGGAAGCTCCCAGCTGTCTTATTGTTAGTGCTTTGCTTAGAGGGAAGAACAACCTCAACTAGGCAAAGGCAAGGCCTCCAAGTACCCTAGGAGTCTTCTTTAACATATGAAAATCCAGGCAGCCCGGCCGGCTCAGTGGGTTAGTGCCGCCTTCAGCCCAGGGCACGATCAGGGAGACCCAGGATCAATTCCCATGTTAGGCTCCCTGCATGGAGCCTGCTTCTCCCCCTGCCTGTGTCTCTGTCTCTCATGGATAAATAAATAAAATCTTTAAAAAGAGAACATATGAAAATCCTATTGAAACCTCCTTTGTCCTTACCTCCCCCAACTTCCAAGTATATAATCAGCCACCCCTCACATTCCTAGTGCAGCAGCTCTTCCGGCCCATGGATCCTGTCCCCAGGCTTTCATAAAACCATCATTTTGCACGAAAGACATCTCAAGAATTCTTTCTTGGCCGTCGGCTCTGGACCTCACCCCACCCGACCTCACCTGTATTTTAAAACTACATCAGACATGAGAGGTCTTCTCTGAACGCCCCAGCCTGGTTATCCTCTGCTGACCTCTCCCTTGCTACTCTGAGCTGTGGCATGAAAACATGACAGGTTTGAGTCTCGGGTGCTGGTTATTATCACACCTGGTCTCACACTTAGTCCTGTGTCCCTACCCCATCTGTGGGAACTCAGGAGCTGCTGTCCCTGGTCCTTGCTGCCGCAGGAGTCACTTGGAAAGGCTGGGAGACCCAGAGCTCCAATAAGGGGGCCCCTTGAGTGCGGGTTTTACCATCAGACGAAGGAAGGAGAATACAGTGCAAGATGTCAGTGCAAGATGGCACACGGATTTCTCCAAACCGGCCAGTTACCGCCTGCATTTACACCATCAGAAGTTAGAGGGAAGGACAGAGGGATGTTGTGGGGGAGAGGAGGTGAGTGAGTGATGGAAGCTCTTGTGAGCACAGGTGCAGAGAAAATGTGTGGCTGGGAAGGCGAGCCTCTCCTCGAAGCTGCCTGAAAAATGATGACTTCGTTGGCTCCAGTAGGAGTATGCTCGTGTGGGTGAGAAATTTAGAGGGGTGGCAGCAAAGGGCAAAGATCAGCGGTCATCCATCAAGCGGGGGAGAGGCAGCCGTGGATCCCCGCCTGCCCGAGCCTCTTTATTAATGATCCAGGAGAGAAGGAGCAACGGTTCCTTCGTTAAAGTCACAAATGACTCTGGGTTCCAAAGCCTTGGGAACCACAGTGGGGAGGGATGACAAATTAATACCCAAATTAGAAGGTTGGATTTATGGCTGGGCAGCAAATAAGGGAGCTTGCCCTGGAAAAAAGAAAACCCAGTAGACACTTAACTGAATCTGAGGCTATTTAGAAGAAAAAAATTCCCCTAGCTGAATGCAGTTCTTTAAAAAGTGTGGTTTTAAGAACTGTTGCTAATTTTTTTTTTCAAAAATGGATTTTTGCCAACAATTGATCAA
Organism: Nyctereutes procyonoides; assembly: GCF_905146905.1. Taxonomy (NCBI): domain Eukaryota; kingdom Metazoa; phylum Chordata; class Mammalia; order Carnivora; family Canidae; genus Nyctereutes; species Nyctereutes procyonoides. Next base: position 10,377,736 of record NW_026575030.1, read on the forward strand.
GCATTATTATTATTATTTTTAAAGATTTTATTTATTTATTCATGATAGATATATATGTAGAGAGGCAGAGACACAGGCAGAGGGAGAAGCAGACACCATGCAGGCAGCCCGATGTGGGACTCGATCCCGGGTCTCCAGGATCACACCCTGGGCCAAAGGCAGGCGCCAAACCGCTGCGCCACTCAGGGATCCCCTGATCAAGCATTATTAACAATGACCTGGGTTCGGAGGCTTTATCAAATTGTAGACTGGCACTCACCTGGTTTCCATGTGAAGAGGCTTTGGAGATTATGGGCCTCAATTCTTCACTGCACACGGGAGGCCCAGAGAGGCCATGAGCCTGGTCTGGTGTAGCAGAGCTTGCAGGGCCAGGCCAGGCTCAGTGCCCCAGCACCAGGCTTCCTCCTCAGCCAGCCACTTCCTTCACTGTAGGCCAGGCCTTGGCATAGTTCCCTGGGGTTATACAGTCGGGTGACCCCATTCCTGACACCACATTTGCTTTATTCTCTCACCAGTTCTGCAATCCTCCAACACCAACCAGGTATCTAACAGTTCAATTCGATTCTGGCACTAACTTCCAGAGTTGGCGCAGACTCCACAGGGTAAGGGCTCAGTCCACTGTCTGCATTTCAGATACCATTTGCAAGCCCCAGGGACCAGCGTACTTCTGTCTATAATTTGGGGGTTCTTACAACCTCCTTCGTAGGTTTTAGAATTTGCTAGAATGACTCACAGGAAAACACTTTAAAAAATTTTATTCATAAGAGACATAGAGAAGCAGAGACACAGGCAGAGGGAGAAGCAGGCTCCCTGCTGGGAAGCCGATGTGGGACTTGATCCCAGGACCCCGGGATCATGACCTGAGCCAAAGGCGGACGCTCAAGCACTGAGCCACCCAGGGGCCCCAGGAAAACACTTTATTTAACTCTCACTGGTTTATTATAAAGGAGTGACCCCTCAGGAACAACCATATGGAAGAGGTATATCAGGCAAGAAGTAGGGGTGTGTGCGGAACTTCTGTGCCTTCTCCAGGAGCATCACCCTCCGGGCACTTCCATGAGTTTCCCAGTCTGTAAGCTGCTGGACCCCATCGCTTAGGGGATGTTATTTAGTTTTCATGAGGCAAGCACAAGTGATCAAATCATGGGCCGTTGATGACTAAACTCCATCTCCAGCCCCTTCCTCCCCAGAAACTGGGTTGGGACTGGCAGTTCCAGTCCTCTAATCACTGATAGGCTGTTCTGATCAGCAGTCCCATCCTGAAGCTATCTAGCCCCACCATTGTGTCCTGTGACATAACCTTGATTTCTTATTAAGAAATCTTTTCTTTTGTGTTATTTGTTCATTTAAGACAATGGCTCTCAAAAAAAAAAAAAAAAAAAGAAAGAAAAAGAAAAAAAAGACAATGGCTCTCAAAAACTTTTGGTTTCAGAACCCCTTTACACTTTAAAAAAAATTGTTGAGGACTCCAAAGAGATTATGTTTCCGTGGATTATATATTTGTGGATATTTACTAAAATTAGAGTTTAAAACCGAGATGTTTAAAAAATATCTATTAATTCATTGAAAAATAGCAACAGTAAACCCATTTGCAAATCTATTTAAGGTGGGGCTTCCTCCAGGACAGCTGGATTCCTACCCTTGCCTATATATTAAATCTGTTGTGAGGTCATGTTGATGCAGCCTCTGGAAAACTTCACTGTATGCTCATGATGAAATGCGTGTGAGAAGGCAAATAATATTTTAATATTATGCTGAAAAGTGGTTTTGTCCTCACAACCCCTCAGGGGTCTGTGGAACACACTTTCACTAGACTCAGGTTCTTCTGAGATTAAGGTATGTGACTGACCAAAGGGTCTTAACTGAGAGAGGGATTGATCTGCCCGCCTCAGAAATACGACTTGATTTGCTAACAGTTCCTAATGAGATTATTTATGCACAAATGAATAATCCATTGGTTAGAAATGTAGTTGTCACCCAAACACCATCCATTGATTTTATTTATTAGACACTTACGGAGTCTCGAAACATGCATACACACTCTCAGACACATTCACACACTCACAACCATGCACTCACACATACATTCACACACACTCATACATGGGAGAAGCTGATGAAATTGTCAAGGTGGCTATGAATGCAGGTATAACACCTTCTTTTAAAAATATTTTTCACTAGGAGCGCCTGCGTGGCTCAGTTGGTCGGGTGTGTGACTCTTGATTTCAGCTCAGGTCATGATCTCAGGGTCGTGAGATGGAGCCCCGAGGCAGGCTTCCACTCTCAGCAGGTCATTTGCTTCTCTGCCTCTCTCTCTCTCTTTCCCCCTGTCCTCTCTCTTTCTCTCAAATGAATAAATACATCTTAAAAAAAAAACAACAGAGAAACCAAAAATATTTTTCACTAAGCAAGTGATTCATGCTCATGATAGAAAAATTAGGAAATGCCAGTAGACAAAGGAAAAGATTACCCTTTATCCCACTACTCAGTTTGGTAACATTTTGGGGCAGCCTTCTTTATGTTTGTTGTTTTGAACAAAAGTAGAAACACACTGCACATAATTTTAATAGACTTGCTTTTTAATATTTTACAATATATTGTAAATATCTATCCCTGTAAGTAACATATACTCAATAAAAATTATTTTAAAAGGCTGTTTTGTGTGTTCTGTAATATAAATGTATCATAAGTTATTTAACAAACCCCTATTATCTACATTTAGTTTGTGTTTTATTTTGCTATAAATATATATCTCTACATCCATTTCCATATCGGTTTTTAAATTTTTTTAAAAGATTTTATTTATTTATGCATGAGGGACACAGAGAGAGAGAGGCAGAGACACAGGCAGAGGGAGAAGCAGGCTCCATGCAGGGAGCCCAATGTGGGACTCAATCCCGGGTCTCCAGGATCATGCCCTGAGCCAAAGGCAGACGCTCAACTGAGAGCCACCTAGTCTTCCCTAAACTTTTCTTTTAATGAAAAGTTACCAGCAAACATAAAAGTAGAGAGTAGGCTGGTGAGCTCTCACCTACCCATCACCCAATTTCAATTATTATCATTGTCCAATTTTGTTTCAGCTTTACCCTCTAGCACCTCTGCTGGATTTAATGCAAATCTTTTTTTTTAATATTTTATTTTTATTTATTTATGACAGTCACACAGATAGAGAGAGAGAGGCAGAGACACAGGCAGAGGGAGAAGCAGGCTCCATGCACCGGGAGCCCGACGTGGGATTCGATCCCGGGTCTCCAGGATCACGCCCTGGGCCAAAGGCAGGCGCCAAACTGCTGCACCACCCAGGGATCCCGATTTAATGCAAATCTAACCTCGTATCATTATGTAACTAACTCAGGGGGTTCACAACTTGGGTTGCACCAAATTGAACATACCCAAGGAAGTGGTGGAAGCAAAGAACTTTTGATTACTCGTGAAGGAGACAGGGAGATAGCTCTCAAAGCTCTGTCTCCTGTGTCGCAGGAAGCTTCTATGCAGTGTCTTAGGGAGCAGGAGCTCCCACAGGCACTCTTGGTTCAGTTGCATATGGGTGGTATGTCAACATGCTAGTGCATTACATCATAAAATGATGGAAAGCTTCATCCGTAGGAGGAGATCTTAGTATTATAATGAGCTAAAGGTAACTTCAAGTCAGCTCTGGGGGGCTTCTGTGCAAGTCCTCAGCTCCAGTCTGGCTCAAATTGGCTCACCTACAGGGCTCTCAGGCAAGATCTGTTTAGCAAGGGGATGTCAAGTGGAACACCTAGTTGGAAGTCTCCTTGGCTGGAACTGCTGGTTCTGCAAAACAAAACACATTCATTCCTGGCTTTGATCCTTCCCCTCCTCTCTACTGCCAGTAGCTTTCTGCCCTCTTCTATTTGAGTGACTTCCTACTGCATCCTAGCTAACAGTTTCTCCCATAAATACTTGAGATTGTGTCTCTAAGAGATTAGAGCTTTGTTTTAGTAACATGACCACAATTCCATTATTAAGCTATAAAAATTAATAATTTTACTCAAAAGGATTAAGAGTAGGGTCTTGAAAAGATACTTCACAGTTCACAGCAGCACTATTCACAATAGCTCAGAGGTGGAGGTGACTCAAGTATGTTGATGGATGAATAGATAAATAAAATGTGGTATGTACCACCAAAGGTGAAAATTCAACAGAACAAATTTGAAGATCTAATTGGCTTTATTTTTTTCTTGAAAGATTTTATTTATTTATTCAGGCAGAGACACAGGCAGAAGGAGAAACAGGCTCCCTATGGGGACCCCAATGCGGAACTCAATCCCAGGACCTCAGGATCACGATCTGAGCCAAAGGCAGACGCTAAACCACTGAGCCACCCAGGTGTCCCTCTAGTTGACTTCATTGATTCGTGAATTGAGTAGCATCCCATCAAGAAAGTGGAGGGGAGCTGAGAGGAGTGGCACAAAATGGTAGGTCTTTATAAGAAGGAGGGTGGGGCAGGGAGTTATTAACAAAAAGAAAGAAAAGATTGTTTCAGGTCAGAGCACCTTGTTTAGCAGTTGTTGGGGGCAGGGGGATTTGCAGGGTTTTTACCACACAGATGACCTCACCTATGCCAATCAGGAAATTGTAGATTATTAAAAGTTCAAGCTCTGGAATAGGTTGAAACTGTATTTAAGTCTTGGTTTGCTATCATGGGGGGGGGAGGGCAAATGACTTTCATTTCATTTTGGGCTTATTTTCATTTTTTTAAATAGTACATACAGTGGAATATATGATATTGGTGACTTAACAATGCGAAGTACATATTTGGTTTTTGTCTTGTTTCTGGTGGAGTTCCTAAAACCCTTGGAATTTCCTAAGTGATGAGAGTAATAAAGGTGTCTTTTGTCATATTATTGAGTGACTGTGGGATGTACCTAAGTATGGGGCTGGTTGACTGGAGAACCAAACAACCTTGTGATTGGAAGGTTAGAACTCCCTCCTACCCCCCAGCTTCTGGGGAGGGGAGAGAGGCTGGAGATAAAACCAGTCTCCAAAGGCTAATGGTTTAATAATCATGCCTATGTAATGAAGCCTCTGTAAAAACCCAAAAGGACAGTATTGGATAACTTCTGGGTTGGTGCATCCTTGGAGCTGTGGGAGAATGGAGCGCCTGGAGTGGGCGTGGAAGCTCCGCACACCCTTTCCCACACCTTACCCTATGCATCTCTTCCATCTGGCTGTTCCTGCGTTATATCTTTTTATAGTAACCCAGTAAGTAAAATGTTCCTCTGCGTTTGGAGACTACTCTAGCAAATTAATAGCATCCAAAGGAGGAGGAGGTTATGGAAACCTGTGATTTATAGCCAGTAGGTCGGAAGCCCAGGTGATAACTGGACTTGTGATTGGCACGTGAAGTGGGGTAGAGGATGAGGACAGTCTTGCAGGAGTGAGCCCTATAACCTGTGGAATCTGGTAACTATGTCCAGGTTGAAGGTGTCAGAATTGAGTTAAATTGTAGGACACTCAGCTGGCGTCTAGAGTATTGCTTGTGGTTGGTAGGGGAGGAGCTCCTTCTCCCACACATTGGAACTGGGTCCAGGAACCTTAAATAGAATAATATTCCAGTCTTAAAGAGGAAGGAAATTCTGGTCCATACTACAACATGGATGAAACTCGAGGATATTACAATGCTTAGAGAAGGAAGCCAGTCACAAAAAGACAAATACTCTATAATACACTTATATAAGGTGCTTAGAATAATCCAGTTCATAGAGTCAAAGAGTAGGATGGTGGTTGCCAGAGGCTGGAGGAATGGGAAGTTAGTCTTTACTGGGGACAGAGTTTCAGTTTTGCAAGATGAAAAGAGTTCTGGAGAAGGATGGTGGTGTTGGTTGCACATGAGTGTGAGTGTGCTTAATGCCATTGAGCTGCATGCTTCATAATGATTAAGACAGCAATTTTATATTATGTATATTTTGCCACAATTAACAATAAAATAATGGGCCCCTGGGTGGCTCAATTGGTCAAGCGTCTGCCTTTGGCTTGATTTGTGATATTGGGGATCGAGCCCCAAATCAGGTTCCCTGCTCAGCCAGGGGGGTCTGCTTCTCCCTCTCCTTCTGCCCCCACTCATGTTCTTAATCTCTCAAATAAATAAAAATCTTTAAAAAAATAAAATAAAAATGATAATTAAAAAACGGAAGGCAATCTGAATAAAGTATGGACTTCTGTCATTAAAAAATTAATAACAATTTCTACTCAGATTTGATATTATTCACTATCAAACTTCCAGCTAGAATTCAAACTCTCCCCACTGTCTCACAAATATCTTTTTAGTTCATGTGTTTGGAGTGGAAGTCAAGCAAGGTCCCCACATTGCATTTGATATCACTAAATCTTTGGGATAAATTCTTGGAAGTGAAATTGCTGGGTCAAAGTACATACATATTTTAAAGGATTTTGCTACATCCTGCAAAATTGCCCTTCATCAATCATGTATCATTAAGCTCCTCAGTTCACTTTTCTTTTAAGAAAAGCAGACTTTCGAAATCATTTCTGGAGTGAGTTCCTCTGAGATGAACATTTGTTCTCAAAGCTCCTCCTCTTCTTGTTGACATCCCTGCACACCTCGGGTGCTTCTTGGCTGTGACTTTTAAGCCTTTGCTGTTGTTATAACTCACACTGGAACATATGAGAATGTTTCCAGCTCACCTAAATCCCACTGTCTCCCCTTTGCTCCCAAGGCTTTTTCACTGTCAGGCACCCTCCAGCACAAACACACCTGTCCCCTCCCTCTGCTTTCTCTTACATGATGGCAGATTGGGGTCCTCAGAGTGGCTTCTTGGGGCTCACGACCTCTGCAGCCAGGCAGCAGGGTGAGTAAGGGGTGAAGGGTGGGGATTTGGAGCATCACACACATTGAAACAAGGGTTGTGGGGGGGGAAGCAGCTTTGGGGTGACAGTCACCTGTCCAAATAGATATTTTTGCACCCTTAATGCTTCTATCTGTGGCTTTGGCTTTCATAGGTGAGGCCTTCCTAGGATTCTAGCTCTGCAGACTGTAAAAATGGTTGGGGTGGAGGAGGCACAGGAGAGGGTGAAGAAGATAACTTTCATCGAGGTTCAGGGATGGCACTTGTCATCTTGTTCAATCCACTCCAAGCCCTGCAAGGTGGACATCCCTTTCTGGTGAGGAAACTGAGGCCCAGAGAGTTCGAGCACACTGGCTGGTCCAGTGGATCCAGGCCTGTCCTGAAGCCCTCATGGCAGCCGCCCCACAGGGAGAAGAGTGATTACCACTTACTGGGGAGAACAAAACCAGCAAATGACTTAAGTCTATAAACAAAAAAGAAAAGAAAAAAAGTCTAATGCTGATTACAGGCTTACCTTGTTTTATTGCATTTCGCTTTATTGTGCTTCCCAGATGCTGGATTTTTATTCATTTTTATTTTTTACAAATTGAAAGTTTGTGGCAACTCTGTGTTGAGCAAATTCTGTTGGCACCATTTTTTCCAACAGTATTTGCTTGCTTTGTGTCTTTGTGTCACATTTTGATAATTCAAGCAATATTTCTAACTCTTTCATTATTATATTTGCTATGATGATCTGTGATCAGTGATTATGACACACTGAGAGCTCAGATGATGGTTAGCATTTTTTAGCAATAAAATATTTTTAAATTAAGGTATGTACTTTGTTTTTTTAAGACATAATGCTATTGCGCACTTAATAGACTGTTGTATAGTGTAAGTATGATTTTTATAGGCACTGGGAAACCAAAAAATTCATTTGACTTGCTGTATTGTGATATTCATTTTACTGCAGTGGTCTGGAACGGAACCCGCAATATCTCTGAGGTATGGCTGTATAGAATTCATAAGCCCTTGAACTTTTCCTGAACTTGTCCAATTTTCCATTTAAAAATTCTTTAAGGAAAGAAATTTAAAAAATTCTTAGAATAGGAAAAAAAAAAAAACCCACTTCAGCAAAACAGGAAAGAAAGACTTTTCTCTCAAGAGCCAGGAGTAGGAGGGAGTGCTCGGTGGGAGGGAGTGCTCCGTGGGAGGAAATATCTCCTGCTTCCTACTTTCTCACTCTGAGCCCAGAGGGGAGACCTGATTCAGGGATTAGGAAAGCAAACAAGAGCCCAAGAAGTGCAGCTGGGGAGGGAGCACAAGCTGGAATAAATCTCTTTTTCATTGGCTAAGTCTCCAGTGATCTAATTATAGCAGGAAGATGTACTGAACTGCAGACCAAAGTTAGAGTGGCAGCGTTGTTACTTTTGGCACTGGGGTCTGCAGAGGACCTGGATGGGATTGGCTCCAGACCCTTTCTATTGCGGGGGGCCTTGCTCGCCTCAGCCACCCCAGGAGCTTTCTTGGCTGAGTGGTGCTTACAAGACTATACTATGTGTCTGTGTCCTGCACTCGTCAGAGGCTGCAGGCCTCCTTTCTGATCGACAAGGCCTATTTCATTCAGTACAAAAATGAAAATGATCCAGGGGAGGAGAGAGAGCCCAAGGGCTGTGATCTGAGTTCAGGCTGCAAGCATGAAACTGCTTTGGTTTTCGGAGATTGGGGCTGATGTAGAAAAGGATAGGGATCACGAACTCTGAAATTTGAGTTTTCTTCCCCAGAGCTGGGCTGGGCTAGACAAAGAGGATCCTCATGAAGTTTGAAACCTTTGGAATTTAATCTTTTTAAAAAAATATTTTATTATTTATTTGACAGACAGAGAGAGAGAGAGAGAGAGAGAGAGAGAGAGAGAGAACAAAAGCAGGGAAGAGGGAGAAGCAGAAGCTGAAGGCAGATGCTTAACCAAGTGAGCCACCCAGGTGCACCTAAACTGTTGGAATTTCAGGACGGGATCAAAAAACTTCTTTATGGAATTGGGGGAGGGATGCCTGGGTGGCATATTCAGTTAAGTGATTCAGGTTGTGGTCTTGGGGTCTTGAGATTGAGCCCGATGTTGGGAACCACATTCAGCGAGGAGTTTGCTTAAGACTCTCACTCTCTGCCTGCCCCTCCCAACCCGGGCTTTAAAATAATAAATAAATCTTTAAAAAAGATCCTTCTTTACACAATTGGTAAACAATGTATGGATTTGTTATATCTAAAAACATAAATAGCAGATAAACTCATGATTTTGTAGCTCTGTTCTCTGAACTGGGTATAAACAAGCACCAGTTAATTTTAGTACTACCTCTGTCCAGGTGGGTCTGGTCTATTACTCCAGGTCCCCAAGCCCAGGGGAACCCAGGGGAGGATGAAGTTGGGCTCAGGTAGTAGCCTGTAGTGGGTCAGTGGCAGTGAGCTCAGAGCAGATAAGCGACACGTTGGTCCTGGGAGGGGCCACTCGTTCTAAATGTTTACTTTCTCCTCTGAGCACTTTTCCCACTGGCCACTGTTGCTTTTAGCAGTGATATAATCCATAGTTTGCTCTGAATCTTGACTGGATCTCTGTTGCAGAGGTTATCACTTGGCAATTCAATTCAATCACTCAGTATATCTAAATCGGGTGCCTTCTGGAAATAGCTAAGTGAGCAAAGAAGACTCAATTTCCTAAGGAGTTTACAGTCCAGTGGGGAAGGTGGATATTATTATTATTATTTTTCAAGATTTTATTTATTTATTTGAGAGAGTGAGTGAGCACAATCCAGGGGAGGGTCAGAGAAGCAGACTTCCCCTAAGCAGGGAGCCCGACTCAGGACTTGATCCCAGGACCTGAGATCATGACCTAAGCCAAAGACAGATGCTTAACCAACTGAGTCACCCAAGTGCCCGGAAAGGTGGACAATAATATAATGATAAGAATTAGGTAAATAATTAGATGATTTGTATGTCCTTCCCGGTAGATTGAGCTTGTCAAAGTAGATGACCACACATGTCTGTCTGTCCCAGCCCCTGGTATATAGTAGCAGTTGCTAGAAACAATGACCCAAAGGTCCCTTATTCTGTGGTTGGCCTTTTCATTCAGGTTGCAGCCAAAGAAGACATCAGTAGGGAAAGAAGTGGAGACATTTGTTGGCTTAAAGGGGTGGCCGATGTCTTTGAGGGGCTTACAAATAGTTGGGTGGCAGGTATACAAAGAACTCCTTCAGAGAAGAGGCTGGAGCACCTGTGGCACCAGCTGCGGAGCAGAGTTTTGCCTGAGGCTGTCCTTGATAGATTCAGACATCCTGAATCAGCATCAGTTAAGGGCTCCAGTCAACCCCCACTGCCTCCTGCTCTTACTACTCCATAAACAGCCATAAGCCACAGACAAGAGCCTACAAATCGCAGGAAATTCCAAGGAGACACTGCAAGGACATAGTGTCTCTGCTGCATGATGTCTTGAACGTCGGCTAGGAAGACCTGAATGATTGGGGTCTGGAATCATCTGGAGGCTTCTTCACCTCCAGGAAGTGGTGGGGTGGGGGAAGACTTGAATGCAGGCTCAGTTGGAATTATTGCCTGGATCCCCTACTCAGGGACCTCCTTGCAGGTGGAGAGCGCTCCCCCTCACCCCCCGCCCCCCCAACAAAGCGGGGAAGTCATGTCGTGTCACTTACACCACCCTCTCCTGGTCCATACAGTTGTAAACCTGTTCAGATTCAAAGGGAAGGGATGGGCGCCTGGGTGGCTCAGTCTGTTAAGCATCTGACACTTATTTCAGCTCAGGTCATGATCTCAGGATCCTGAGATTGAGCACCTCCCTCTCCTTCGGCCCCTCCCCCAGCTTCCTCTCTCTCTTTTCCCCCTCCCTCAAAATAAAAATACATAAATAAAATCTTCAAAGGGAAGGGACATAGGCCCCACCTCTCAATGGGAAAAGTGTCTAAGAATTTTCAGCCATGTTTGAGAGCTCCCACTCCTTCCCCCTCCAACCTTGATTTTTGATCTCATGCAAACTTTTGAAAAATAATTTACATGCCATAAACCCCACTCATTCTTTAGTACGTTTCCTGAGTTGTGCAACCCTTACCGTAATCTGGTTTTAGAACTTTTCTATTCCTTCCAATGAGATCCCTTGTGCCTGTTTACAATGAATCCTTGTTCTCAGCCTCAGGCAACCACTAATCTACTTTCTGTGTGCACAGATTTGCCTTTTCTTCCCACATAAACTTTTGAGGTAAGAGGAAGAGCCCTTGCTCTGCTGTGCTAGTCTAGTAACTACCAGCATTGGGCCCTCGGTGCTTCCATCCCATTCCTCAGGATCCCATGATACAGACTCTGCTGAGCCATCAGGAGGGGAGTCTCCATCCGTAAGATGGGGTGTCTCAGAGGCTGGGGGGTTGTGTGAATCAGTCAAAGGCCAAAGCCTTGGGTGGGACCTTGCTCACAGGCAGCCCCTCAATAAAGGAGGCCCCCTCCAAGTCTTAGCTACTTCTGTACACATTCCCAAGAGTGCTGGCGGCGGGAAGGGAGTCCTGACTTTATAGAGGAGGACAACTGGCACCCAGAAGACTCACAGCTTGAAAATACAGGGGCCAGATAGGAATTCAGCTCCAGCCTTATAAGCGTACAGCCCGCCTATTCTCGACACACAGGGTCTGGAAATGAAATTTCCCACGGCCTGCCTGGGACACTCAAGTTTGTCAGAGGTTTCCAGATCTGTACCTGGAGAAGTTGCACAGAAATGGATTTTTTGGGATAAAAAAAAATTCTTTTTTTTCTTTTTTTTTTTAGATTTTTATTTATTTATTCATGAGAGACACACAGAGAGAGGCAGAGACACAGGCAGAGGGAGAAGCAGGCTCCCTGCGGGGAGCCCGATGCGAGACTCTGTCCCAGGATTCTGGGATCATGATCCAAACCAAAGGCAGACGCTCAACCACTGAGCCATCCAGGTGCCCTGTTAAAATAAATTTTTTTTATGAATCTGTTCCGTGAAACAAAGAATCTTTAAACAATTTAGTCATCTGTTGATTGCTTTGTGCTGGAATTCCTAACATAGTCTGGACACTCATGTATATTGAGACCACAGCCAAAGGTCAGCAGGGGAAGGTCGTTCTCACCTCACTTAATATCAGGGTCTTTCTTTTGTGTTTTTGGCATCAGATGCCCTGAAAAAGGATCAGCCATAAACCAGATCACACACTCCCCTCCATAGACAGATGTCCTCTCAGAAACCTACTTCCTTCCTTTTTTTCTTTTCTTTTCTTTTCTTTTTTCACACACAACCCTTGTTTGTTGTTAAATAAGACTCCTTTCCCATTTCCCAGTGAGTATGGAGGGAACAGAACGAACGGAGGGAACAGAGAACCCTGCGCCCTCTCATACACACACCACACAGAGATCTATGTGCACACATGCACATTGTGTAGTTTTTTTTTAACGTAAATATAATTAAGCTTTAAGAATTGTTTTTACAACTAGCTTTTCCCCTACATAATAATATGTCTTGGATATCTTTCCTGTTGATACTCTTTTTTTTTTTTTTTTTTAGTACTCACTCTTTTTAAGCACTGTTTAGTCATCCATAGTATAGGTGCTGATAATTTATGTAACTGGTGTGTTGAACAAGCATGACAAGAGGGATGTAATCAGATGCAACTTCATTTTATTTTTCACTGTCTTTTACAACGTTTTCTGTGGGGTTTTCTCTCTGTGGCTTAGGTACACACTCAAGTGGTCCCATGATTAGTCTGATCCTTCGTAGGTCACTTGAATCAGTAAAACATAGTCTCTATGCAGAAATGAGAAAGCGTGGCCTGATGTGTTATCTCTAATGCTTTCTGACTCCTGACTCCTCTAGATTCTGGCATTGGCTATAGGGGCCATGCCACCAGCCTTTAGAGAAAGGAGTGCTTGGGAAGTGACCACTTTCTTCTTTCCTTTTTAATCCCTTCATCCAGGATAGGAGGAGTGGAAAGTTCCACACAGATTGATGCTGTCTCAAGATGTCTCTAAACTCACTCACCTGGGGTCCTTCTCCACCTGAATAAAAATCCTCTGATGGGCAGAGTGTTGGTTACTCTGGATGCTGCTCTCCTTTGAGCCCCCAGTTTCCCGCAGACCCCTCCACCTAGAGTGTTAAACACCTGCATCCTTTCATGTGATCTCCAGGCTGGCTTTGTCTCCCAAATGGTCCACATATGGTTCACATGAAGCCTTTGTGCATCTCTTATCTGCAACATTCTGGGAGCACTGACCAGCCCAAAGCAGCCACTTCCCTTCAGCTTTAGCTCCTAAACTGCTAGCCTGCTTCTCTTGCCCTCTTGATTTCTTGGGCTTGATCAGAATGTGCTTCTCAAACTCTAGGGACACGTGTCAGTCTCTCTGAGTGTTTATCCTGAAGCTCCTCCGTCTGGACTAAGTCTAGGGTAATGAGGTGGTACTCTCCTTCCTTGGCATAGGGTCAGCCTCATGAGTTCAGTGGCCTACTCCAAAAATCCTCCTCATAAGATTCTTCTTCCCCTTTATACACCCTCAGTACCTGGGGAGGGGTCTAATGGTATTGTGATTGGTGTTCAGATACCTACTTTGACGATTCCTCCAGAATCCTGGTTATGTGAGACCAGTTGTCTTTTGGCATCTCACTCAAAACTCCTGGTTTAGTATTGATCACATGAGTCCATTTTTCTATTAAGAAACATTTTGGTTGTTTCCTCCTATCTCCAACCCACCTTGCTATATAAACATCATTATTACTGTGAATATCTTTTTTTTAAAAAATATATTTATTTATTTATGAGAGACACACAGAGAAAAGCAGAGACATAGATGGAGAAGCAAGCTCCTCGCAGGGTGGCTGATGCAGGACTCAATCCCTGGACCTGGGATCATGCCCTGAGCCAAAGGCAGATGCTCAACTGCTGAGCCATCCAGGCGTCCCTGCCATGAATATCCATAAAAAATATCTTGGTGCATAAATGCAGATGTTTCTTTTGACTGAATTATACACTTGGTCATTTGTCTTACCTCACTTAGTGATTTAGGAAGAGCTTAGCAGACATGCATGTGTGCGTATGTATGTGCAGAGTGGGTACATATATAGATAGTTCAGAGAACAGAGGATCTGGAGGGATCTGGAAGCAGGAAATCTCCAAGCAGCAGATGAAACTACAGAGCCACCCCAGCACCTCAGTGTAGGGGCAAACAGCTTCTTACTAGTCGTTAGCCTGGTAGGTGGGCAACACTGGACAGCCAGCAGCTAGTTGACACAGGACAGTGAGACAAGACACACTTTAACAAGGCAGTAAAACTTCCAAAAATGATCTCTAGAGGACTAGTAATGCTACTAGATTTCTGATCTCTGAAATAGGTAATATTTAAAAGAATTTAAAGGCAAAAGATTAAAACGGTAAGTTTTAGCTTTTAGAAAATTTGCTTACATGGATTCACTTATTCCCTGATGATGCAAGTAAACATTATTATAACAACTAATGACATTCAGAGCTACATAGTTATTTATTTACTTTTGGTGCCTCTTAGTTTCTTGTTGACCATGTAATGCAAATAAAACTGGGCATCTTTGGAGGCCATCAATTCTTGGTGTGTCATTGAAAAGAGTCATGCACCTGATAATCAAATAATACTAAACAGGAAAGACTTCAGGTATCTCCTATACAATCCAGGCATTCTACTTCTAGATATTTACCAAAAGGAAATGAAAACATGTTTGCACATAAAGACTTGGACATGAATATTCACAGTAGCTTTATTCACAATAGCTAAAAACTGGAAACAGTCCAAACGTCCATCAGTAGATGAAGGGTTTTACAATATGTGGTCTCCCCATGTAATGGAAATCCACTCAGCAGTAAATAAGAATGAACTCATGATGCATGCAACAACATGGGTGAATCTCCAAATCATTATGCTGAATGAAAGAAGCCAGACACAAAAGAGTTTATTTTGTATGAGTCAATTTATATAAAATATAACCTAATTTATAGTGACAAAAAGCAGATCAGTGATTGCTTGGAGATGGAGGGGGGTGGAACACAAAAGGAATCTTCTGAAGGTGATAGAAATGTCTTGCATCTTGATTGTGGTGGTGGTTTCAGGGATGAATATAACTGTCAAAACCCATAGAATTGTACTCTGTAAATGGATGCAGTTTATTGCATGTAAATTATTTCTCAATACACTTGATAAGGAAAAAATAAGTAAAATCTTTACTGAAGTCCCTTAGAGTGAATATCTACCCTTGAAATCTAGTTTAACTGCCTTTTAACTTGATAGGGAAATGAAAGGAGGCATATATAAAATGTGTTAGACAGTGGCTGGTACACAAGTGATCAGAGAATGAGAGATGGGACTACTATTGCCATGAAGATGGGCATGTACGTCCACAAACATGTCTTATGTATACTTGTATTCCAGAATCCCTCAGAGTATGCCTGACTCATTTTTTTTTTCAGTAAATTCTTTTTGATGAATGAAAGAGATTTCACGTCATATCAACCAATACTTCAATTTACATGTTGGCTGGGGCCTGAGGTCAGAGAGAGGCTGATGTTCTGGTTGAAGAGCAGTATGAATAGCTGAGGGAAGGTGTTGAGGGTACTAGAAAGGCTGCTCTGATTTCTTTTTGTGGAAGTACATCTGTGCAAGTGCATCCCTGCTCCTGCCCCATGGTGTTCAGATTCTGGGGCCCACAGGGTGAACTGGAGTCACCTGAGGGTATTGCCTGCCATGTGCTTCTGTAGTTGCTTAGAGGAAGGATGAGCTTTTTTTGTGTGTGTGCTTCTTAGGAAGAGATAATGTGCCTGGGTAGCAACTTCATCTCCCAACCATAAAATATTGATAGTCCTGGTACTGGACAGAGACTAGGAGACACCCCCTGGAAGGTGCTGTTTGCCGGCAGGTGGTGAATGATTGATGAATGGGAAGTAAAATATTGATGTTCTGAGTCTCACATCAGTCTTCTTCCCACACAAAGGGGCTTTCATCTTGTATTATTAAAGGCAAAAATTTAGAGAATGGGTTACTTTGCCTCTGCTTGGAACATGACAGCTTTGGCCAGCTATTACTTGGAAATAACTCTGGGATATTAGGATTGAATGCCCTTGGAAGCTTGGTAGGTGGATGTTTGGAACAAAAAAAAGGAAGTCCTACTTTCCCTGGATATGAAAAACTTACATTAGCAGATTTGTCAATGTGTTCTTCTTAAAAGACTACATTTGTCAAAGTTGTACATGCACATAAATTAAAGAGAAAAAGAGATTAGTAAAACAGCACCCTCTGGGCACCTGTGTGGTTTAGTTGGTTAGGCATCTGACTTCAGCTCAGATCATGACCTTGGGGTCCTGGAACTGAGCCCCACATTACTTTTTTTTTAATTTAAAATTAATAAATTTTTATTTAAGATATTTTTATTTAAGATATTTGACATGTGATTCCTTCTGCCACCAATCACCATAGTTCCACCAAAGCCAGAGTGATGATCTTCAACCAAAATAGCACTTTTAAAACAAACTTTTGTTCAATCCACAGCCGTCACTGTCCAGAGGTCTTCTTGGATCTCCACTTGAATATGGACATACTTCAAAAACTCCCCACTGTAATCTTTGAGGTCCAATTTCTTTAGAGCCCCATTTAGGGTCTAAATAGATAAATGATCTTCCTGGTTCTCAAACATCCTCTAAACATGAATGAGTTCAAATCGTATTCACCCCTAAACTATCACACCCTAGAACTGTGCAGATTGTTGGGATACGCCAATGCCTTTAAGTCCAGACACTGTTTTCAAGTGAAAAGCCTTAATATTCATATTCCTATCTCTTCCTTTTCAGACCATTCTATCCTCTGTCCCATGTTTTTGGATTTTGATGCTCTCTTTTTAGACGAAGCAGCTTCTTCAGTATATTCCTCTTGTCCTAAATACAGATTCATTTTCTTTGGTATTTCAGAACTTACTATGAATTCATTATTGTCCACCAATTTGATATCACATCCATCATCATGTTCAAGAGTTGTTGCAGCCTCTTCCACTGTTTCTGACTCTTCAATAGGAGAGAGAGATCCATCATCATCCAAGTATTTGTATCTACGACTGTCAAAATCTTCCCTTTCTAAATCTTCACCAACATTCATTTGTTTCAGGGATTCCTTGAGATAGTATTCATACTTCAATTTTTCAAGGTAGTTGAAAAATCCTCTTGCCACCGCTTGCTCAAAGCTTAAAATCTTTCTCCATGGTAATGGCTTTTTTACATTCTCAGATTCTAAAAATGGGAACTCAGATCCTTTGTCTTTAACTTGTTTCTTATTTATTTGGGAGCGTCTAGTGGTTTTTCTTCCTTCTGGTCTTCCCCTTGGTCTTTCTTTTGGCTTATATTTCCTCTTTTTACGTTTCTTTTTTTTGAATCTTTCAAAAATAGCTTTTAAAGTCAGTGGTCTTGGTTCAAAAGAGGAGTCACTAGATGAATCTCTTGCTTCAACACCTCCAGATGAATGAACAAACTTTCTAATAGGGTTTCTTTGCCCCTGTTTTGGTGAGTAAGGGACACGCTGAGTCTTAAATAAGCTGCTACCAGAAGAATTATCACTTTCATTGTCAATTTCTACAGCTGAATTAGATGCCATTATAGGTTGAGAAAATTTGTTACTTATTCTCCCCCAAGTCCTCTCCAAATTGTATTCACCACTTGTTTGCTTCAGAGTTCTCAACAACCACGCGGAAGGACGAGCCCCACATTACTTGAGTCTGCTCAAGATTCTCTCTCTCCCTCACCCTCTGCCCCTGCCCCCTGTTTGTGCTCGCTCTCTCTTAAGTAAATAAAATCTTAAAGAAAAGAAAAGCAGGGCTTTCCTATGACATTCTGAGCCCCTCCCATTTTGCCCTTTGCATATGTAGCATTTACAACCTCTCTTGGCCAATTCTTTTTGTATTATTTCCATATGACCAAATAACATGCTTCATATGCTGTTTCTTAAAAAAATTTCGATTATCTATTAACTCTTCCCTGCAGAAGGTAAGTATTTGACTCTTTCACCCCACCACTTAAACATATAGACCCTTCTCAAGTCCTCTATCTTACCAATATATTAGATACAGATGCAATGAAATGCCAGGACACCTGCACCCCAATGTTTAGAGCAGCAATGTCCACAGCAGCCAAACTGTGGAAGGAGCCTCGGTGTCCATCAAAAGATAAATGTATAAAGAAGATGTGGTCTATGTATACAATGGAATATTTCTCAGCCATTAGAAATGACAAATACCCACCATTTGCTTCAACGTGGATGGAACCGGAGGGTATTATGCTGAGTGAAGTAAGTCAATCGGAGAAGGACAAACAGGGTATGTTCTCATTCATTTGGGGAATATAAAAAATAGTGAAAGGGAATAAAGGGGAAAGGAGAAAAAATGAGTGGGAAATATCAGAAAGGGAGACAGAACATGAAAGACTCCTAACTCTGGGAAACGAACTAGGGGTGGTTGAAGGGGAGGTGGGCGGCAGGGGGGGGGGCGCTGACTGGGTGACGGGCACTGAGGTGGGCACTTGACGGGATGAGCACTGGGTGTTATTCTATATGTTGGCAAATTGAACACCAATAAAAAATAAATTTATAAAAAATAATTGTATTAGAATGCTGGTTACCTTATTATTTAATATTACCATTTTTATGAACATGTACAGAAATCCACAGCTGGTCAAGTTATACACTAATATTATTTTTCCTTTCCTATGTTGCCTTTGTTGGGGAGAAAAAAATTTTATCTACATTTCCAGATTCTTCTGGCTGGCCTAAGAATTAAATTGATATGAAGTAGACTAACAGAAGAAAAAACCCAAGATTTAATAATGTGTTCATGGAGGTCCAATAATAAAATTGAGACCCAAGGAAATCACAAAAGGATACAGATTTAATACATTTAGACAAAGAAACATAAATCTGTGAGGAACTGACAAGATGAGAAAACATATTTCAGAGCATCAATTAATAAGGAATTCTAAAGAGAATTATGTGTTGGGGTAGTAAATGAATAAAAGTAACAAGATTTTCTTTTCTTTCTTTTTTTTTTTTTGTATTGACTTCTTCCCTATATAGGCCCTGAATTCCCTGTCTGACAACAAGGATGTCTCCCTATGTCCTGGTGCAGGGAAGGTACCTTTCAAATGGGGATTGATTTCCTTCTGTTTGGAGACAAAGAAGGATCAGAATGTTCTTGCCCTGGCTTTTTAAAAAAGTAGCTTTATTTCAAAATAATCAATGTGCCACAGTGGGGCAGACTTCTCTGAGCCCCAGTACTTTTATATTCTTTGGGAGTTGAGGATGGTCTTGTTTTTGGTTTGTTTGCCCAGTTTTCTGTTTATCATTTATTCCACCTCAGAACTCTCCCAATTACCTAAATTTCTTTTCTTATTTTTTTTAAATTACTTTTTCAAGAGGTTCAGATGCATTAGCCATTCTATCAGTTTTATGTCCTGGAAGGACTGTCTTCTGGGGAATGTCCACCTGCTTCTGTGGGCACTGGTTGCTTGCACCATCACGCACCATCATTCAAGGGATGACCCTCACCTCTTTCCTGTGCTGAGTCCCAAGCCTTTTTTTCTCTATGTGTACTGTCTTAATTTGGTGAAACAAAGCCTCCAATGGTTTCCCAAGAAATGGTACAAGGAGATGTACCTTTGGGGACTTTGCATATGTTTATGATAGCTGAGTACAGAACTTTAAATTGGAAATAGCTTTCTTTCATAGTTTTGAAGGCTTTAGTTATTGTCTACCTTTTGAAAAGTTTGAAATCATTTGCTTCTTAAAATCCTATTTTAATGTGAGGTTTTTATTCTAGAAAAGCTTATAGAATCTTCTTTTTGTATCCAGAGATTTGAGTTTCCTGATAAAGGTGTTTGTGGGGGGTCTTAGTTCATCCATCCTTCAAGGTACTAGTTGAGGCCTCTTTTAAAACGCCATCAACTTTATTGAAGTTTACTTTGCATGTAACAAGGCAAATATTTTAAGCAAACAGCTTCATGAGTTTTGCTAAATGTATAAAAGATGGACTCTTTTTGGGGTATCTGGGTGGCTTAGTTGGTTAAGCATCTGACTCTTGACCTTCTAATTTTCCTTTCTCTATCAGGAAAAAGAGTAAGTGTTCTATTTTGTGCACTCTTCTGGGTTATCTGATTCTAGAAAGCACCTCTACCTTTCACTGTCTTTGAGTTATTTTACAACTCAGTAAGTTGTAGAAAAGTGATAGCAATGCAAATGATCTTTTCCATAGATATGTAAATAAATTTTGTCTGGTGCAGGTGCAAATTGAGTCCTCTCTTTTCCCAAGAAGCCAGTTTTGCATCTATTAACACATTCGTTTCAGCTTTCTTGATTGTCCATTTACATCCATTTCAGCCTTCTTGATTGTCCATATGTCTAATATGTCTGTTCTTTGATCTCTCCATTGAACCATTTGCAACATCTTAAGAGTTCCTCATTAATTGATGAGCTAAGTAAAATCTTTAACATATGGTCATTATAATAATCTAACATTTTATATCTCTTACTCTCTTATCTTTTTGTTTAATCTGGGATGTTTGCTTCACTTTATAATCCAGACATATTAAGTGCCTCATATCTGTTTCCATACATTTAAAAAATATTTTATTTATTTATTTATTTATTTATTTATTTATTTATTTATTTATTTAACAGAAAGAGAGAAGCATGTGCATGCAGGTTGGGGGAGGGGCAGAGGGAGAGACAGCATCCCAAGCAGACTCTGCTGAGTGCAGAGCCTGACACAGGACTTGATCTTATGACCCATAAGATCATGATCTGAGCCAAAATCATGAGTCAGACATTTAACCACTGAGCCACCCCTGTTTTCATATTTTTAATTTCCAAGAGTGCTTTTTTTGTTGTTTTTTTTTAATAAATTTATTTTTTATTGGTGTTCAATTGGCCAACATACAGAATAACACCCAGTGCTCATCCCATCAAGTGCCCCCCTCAGTGCCTGTCACCCATTCACCCCCACCCCCACCCTTCTCCCCCTCCACCACCCCTAGTTCGTTTCCCAGAGTTAGGAGTCTTTATGTTCTGTCTCCCTTTCTGATATTTCCCACACATTTCTTCTCCCTTCCCTTATATTCCCTTTCACTATTTATATTCTCCAAATGAATGAGAACATATAATGTTTGTCCTTCTCTGATTGACTTACTTCACTCAGCTTTTTGTTGTTTTCTGAATGATAACTTAAAGCTCTTATTTCATAGACACAATATCTTATTTATTTGAGATACTAATGATAGTTTTGTTTTGATGTCCTTATCTTTTTTCTTCCAATTTGCTTCTCTCTGTTTTGGTGGCCAGCATTCATGTTGGATGCTTTCCTCAGATGTCTGGTAATCCTTCAGTATTCACTCACAATCAGTAGTAGTAAGGCTGTAAGACTGATAGGCAGTTTGGACGCTAGGAGCGGTATTCAGCGTAGGTTGATCTGGCTGGGCTATTCCATTGGGAAACCATCAACGTCAGCATCTTTGGGAGTTTTCCCCAGGGAAGACCTTTCCAGTGCCAGGCTGATAGTATCTGCACATAGCTGACGGTTCTCTGTGAGCCTCAGAATCCTATCTGCAAACGTGCACTTTAGCCATTTATTTTAAAAATAGTTTCCACCTGGGACTATGCCTGGTGCCCCTGGTCCAGAGATTCTGCTGTATTCCCTCTAGAGAATAAGCCTTCAGGTTTCTGCTTGGAGGTGGTGGTGGGGGGGCAGTGCCAGGCTGTGTGGCATCTGGGAGGGCATTTGCTTGTTCGTTTTTTTACAGTCTTTATTAATCCTGTTTTTTAGTCCCACTTTCACCCACTTCCAGCAGTATCAGACACCTCCAATTCCTCTATCTTTTAGGAGTTATGCAGGGTAATTTGATGCTTCTGGCTTTACCTACTGCCAGCTAAGGATTCAGTGTTCTTGAACCTTCTAAATCAGTTCCCACTCAACCATCTGTTTTCCACTTTCCAAAATTTTGATGCAGTGATTTCATCCTCTGTCTTCTCTGTCTTCCTGGGTTTTTGTCTTAAAATTTTTTCTTCTTATTATTTTAGAGGAGTTTCAAGTGGAGCAAAAGCATATGTTGTTCTCTGTCTTGGCTTGAAATTTTAGTGTATTTTAAATTTCAATATTCATTTCTTCCATTTACCTGAGTGTCAAGAGGCAGTATTATGTTGTGGAAAGGGACAGACACCAGCTGGTGGTAAGTTAGAATTCTCTCTTCCGCATTATGAGCTGTATGGTACTGCTAAAGTCACTTCAGGTTCCTCACCTCAGCATAGTTATTTGTGAAGTAGTCAGTGGGAAGTAATAATATCTACAATTGAGATTGTGATGTGGGTTAAAGATAACGTATATAATTTGCTTGCTCCTCTAGTTATGTTTTCTTTGACAAATTATTTCCTCATATTCCTAAGAATATTAGCTTTAGGACCACACTCCCCACAGTGTTGTATTAATATGTTTCATCAAGAACGGACAACATGTATTTGATGGCTGGTGACGAAATCCTCCAAGGCTCCCTAAACAGATCCGTTTGTAATCTGGTGGCCATCAGTCAGCTAGCTACATATTTGAATGTGGGAAGATTTTGGATCTTGGCTCCAAACTCTCCTGGTACTTCTGCTCAGTACTCCTTGGTGCAACTTTACCTCTTCCCATTTAGACTCTGTAGTCTCCAAAGAAGCTGGCTGCCATATTGTTTTGCCTTTCATTTCCAAAGTGAGTCATGTAGGTAAACTCATCCCTATTCCAGCAAAGAAAGATGAAATTATTGAAATTTGTTTGAGGTTTCCATTGTCTTTTCTCTCTTTCCTGATGTCTTTTGGCCAGAAGTCTCCATCTTCTTGTGGTAATGGCTCTTTCCTGCCCTCAGAAGAGGTTTCCTAACCTCTGATCACCCCATGTTCTCTCTGTTCTCAAGGCCCTTCAGAGTTCCATTTAGAGCTCCTGATATTCCATTTATTTTGTGAAACTTCTTAAAGTTTTGTTTTGTTTGGTTGTTTTTGTTTTCCTCTCTCTACTTTCTTACCTTGTATCCTGTTTGGGTGAACTCATGAAAATATTTCTGTACTTTTTCATGAAAAGATTTCTATCAGGCATGAGAAAAGAAATATCTGAGCCTCCCCTGAATATTTGGCTGAATTTTATCTTATGGGTATTTGTGAATTATCCAGTATCTGTTTGAGTCTGGCTGCCTGGAAGCTCAGAGAGCATTTTGACTTGTCCCAAGCAAGTGTATCAAATCTAACAAATAAACACTTTGGATAATATCATTACCCTTAACTTCATGTTTTTTTCTCATCTTAATTTTTCTCAGCTCTGATTTTCTCACATACTTATTTTCAAAACTTATTTTCTATGCATTTTTTGTTACGCTGCAGCAAATATTTGTATAATGTGGTGATATATAAACATACAAATGAAGAGACAGGAAGCATAAAACTTTTTGCCTGCAGAAGCAACACAGGCCAGAAATAAATGCAATTCCACAGAGGCTGGGATAAATCTGCAAAGGAGAGAGAGAGCATCACGTTGGAATGTTGGAGAAATCGGTACAGAAGTCTGTGATTGAAGTCAGTAAGGACATTCACAGTTTCCTGCAACCCTGGGTGTTCCTTCTAGACACTAAATTCTAAATTGGATGGACCACAGGACTGACATAGCAAGTATTATGTACTCATCATACTCTAATGTACCTGATTTAGAGCCCTTCCTTCTCTGGATTCCACAATGAGTCTGGAACCTTGGAGAGACATAGGCCAGTGTCAAGTCTCAGCTCTGGGGTTTAGCACAGTATTTGAAACCTAATTGAGACTTGTGGTAGTGACATTTATTGCTCAAAAAATATCCACATGACCCTGCACACATCACAGTCTACTTCCTTGCATTTTGGTGGGGGATTAGTTCTGTGTGGATGCATAAGAGAACAGGTGTGAGTTCACCTTGCTTAACTTTTGCTGCCTCAGTGATGAGGAAGCCAGTGTTTATGGTGAATCTACTGGATGGTGAGGCCTCTGTCAACTTGGGTCTTTGAGTGAGTGGGTAGGGCAAAGCCCCCATTGACCAATGTTGGGCATCAACACAAGTGAGGAGTAAATGCTGATTTTGTGAAGTTAGTGAGATTTTGGGGTTATATGTTACTGCAAGTGGAGCCTAGCTGAATCTCACTAGCACAACGCTCAGTTTCCAGGGCAGTAAAATGGGAGTAATAATCACTCCCTGACAAGTTTCTTTTTTGAAGTTTAACAATAATAAAAGTGGAGTTAGTGGCACTGCCTCTGGCCCAGAACAAAATCACTGGTATTATAATAATGATCATTCCTACTGATTTCTTGAGCATAGTCAGAAGATGAAGTCTGATGGGCTGTGGCTTGATGCAGGGCAGGTGTAAAATGGACAGAACAGAGCTCAGGGGATGAGACAGACCTGCGGTCATGATGTAACTCAGGAGATTCACTGTGTGAATGAGTGCAAACGATTTAATCACTTTAAGTCTGTGTCCACAACTATAAGACGTGGATAATTTTATCTCACTTGTCGCTTATGGTGAGGGTTAAAAGAGCCTATAAAGCTCCTAAGAAGTAGTTTGGCATGTAGGTAAATTCCTTTCCTTTTGGTTCCCTGCATGTTTCCCCAGGAAGCTGCCTCAAAGCAAGCCACAGGCTCCTTGTCATGGAAGATGCCTTCCTCCTGGGACCTTGATGCTGGCCGTTCAGTTAAGGACTAAGCAGCGCTGCCTTCCCAAGCCCATGAGTGATTCTCATTGCTTTTCCCAGAAGGAAGCACGCAATGGGGTTAGGTCTTACTGATGTCATAAAGACTGATAGTATCATGAATTCTTCTGACTCAAGTCACTAGGAACTTTGGGGAAAGTGGCAGGAAGTCAAGGGGATGTTAGCTCGGCCGTCTTAGCAGGGGAGTGATGGATGGGGATGGCAAGGCAGCAGTAAGCTGTGATGGGGACACGTGCTGCAATGAACACGAGCCTCTCTCCTCCGCATCTGTCTCTCTCCCTGTTCAGAGGTGTCTGGCACACAGAGGACGAGGCTACAAAATAGACCCCAGGGTCCACCCAAAGGACCTTAACCCGCAATGGGAAAGGGAAACTGAATTGAAAAGTATCAAAGGGCAAAACGTTTCTAAGCTGGTCTTCTTAAAGTGTCTTGTATTTGTCTTGTTCAAAGGGCCTTTCCTCCCTGTGCAGGCTTCCTCCTGCCCTGCACTAACCTCTCCTGCCCTCTGAAGTCCTCCTGCTGTAGCCAGACGTGTGATTCATGTGGCAATTAGTTATGCCCAGTCTTGTGGCTTGTCTTCTACTGCTTCCTCGAAGTCCTGCTTCTCTCTTGAATTTATATTTGAATTTTCAAGTATTTGCGTCTTGTGTTACAGCTTAGGTTTCACGTGCCCAGAAGGCTTGGATTTCTGTGGGCCCATCAAACCCAGGATGGTGCTAGGAACAGGACATGGGCCTGGGGAGGACCCAGGGAGCCTGATGTTCTTGTTCAGTGTCATTCTGTTATGTGTCCGTGCTCCTTCTTGGCCACCTGGTTTCTGCTTCTGTCAGTTTATCCTTTCCATCAAAGCAGATCCTCGTCATGTTGGAGATACCTGCCAGAGATGTTTACTTTTCCTTATAGGAAGAGCTACTGGTAAGGTGTAGACTTCTTTATTAGACTTTTTCACATTCTCTCTGGTGCTTTCACCAACTTGCAGTTGGCTTTCCACAAAGAAACAAAATGTTCATCACTTATAAAAATTATCGGCTGATGTCATAATTGATGTCAAATTATTGGCTGTTGTCACATCTACAACGAAGGTAGAACAGGTTCATTGTAGGGAGGCAGATGTTGTTGGTCTGTTGTGCTCACCAGCTTAAGCAACTTCCTTCCTTAAGGCCAACATCCAGCCGGTGACTCAGGAAAAAGACCAATCCTATTGTGTCATGGACCTGTGGATAGCAAGGCAGAAGCCATGAATGCCCAGTCTCTTGTGTGCTTTTTAAGGTTTGCCCTAACTGATTTGCTCCCCAAACAGCCTCAAAACAATCTGCTTCTTCATGCTCTCTTTCCCATACTTCTTTTTCTACTTTCAGCTACAGCCGACCTTGAACGATATGGGAGGATTAGGGGTGCTGATCCCCGTACTGTCAAAACTCTGCACATGACTTTCGACTCCCCAGAACTCAACTACTGAGAGCCTACTGTTGACTGGAAACTTTGCCAATAACATAGTTGATTAAGACATAATATATATATATATATATATATATATATATATATATATATATATGTATATATATATATTACATGTATTATATGCTGCAATAAAGTAAGGTAGAGAAGATGTTGTTAGGGATGCTTGGGAGGCTCAGTGGTTGAGTGTCTGCCTTTGGCTCAGGTCATGATCCTGGGGTCTTGGGATCAAGTGCCACATCAGGCTCCCTGCAGGGGGCCTGCTTCTGCCTCTATGTCTCTGCCTCTTTCTGTGTGTCTCTCATGAATAAATAAATAAAATCTTAAAAAAAGATGTTGTTAATAAAGTCATAAGGAAGAGCATATATTTATAGTTCTCTACTGTGTTTATTGAAAAAAATCTGCATCTGTCATGGACCTGCATGGCTTAATTATTTGGTGTTCTAGGGCCAATTGTACTTTGCTGAGACACAATTCGCCCACTTACAGTGCATAATTAAATGATTTAGTGTATTTACAGAGTTGGGCAGCCATCATCATAATCAGTTCTAGAACATTTTCAAGACTCCCAAAGAAATACTACCTACTAGCATTCACTCTCCCTCTCTGCCTAGTCCCTTCAGCTCTCGACAACCACAAACCTACCTTCTGTCTCTGTAGATTTATCTGTTCTGACCCTTCATGAAAATGAAATCCTGCAGAATTGGCCTTTTGTGCCTGGCTTCTTTCACTCGGCGTATTTTCGAGGGTCAGCCATGTTGTAGTGCACATCAGTATTTCATGCCTTTGTGTAGCCAAATAGTAGTCTCCTATATGGACAAAGAACATTTTATTTATTTGTTTATTAGCGGATGAACATTTGGGTGGCTTCTTTTTTTTTGTCTATTTGTGTACAAGTTTTTCTATAGACCCATGTTTTCACTTCTCTTAGGTTAATACCTTGGACTGGAACATTGGGTCATGTGGTAACCCCATGTTTGAGATTTGAGAAATGGCCAAATGACTTTCCACAGCAGCTACACCATTTTACAATCCTACCAGCAATGTAGGAGGGCTTCCATTTCTCCACCTCCTTGCAGCACTTGTCATTATTTGTCTCTTTGCTCAGTCTCCTTGAAACAATTGCCTGTGTCTCAGGTTTCTGTGCTTTTCTACTTGCTTCCTGGCTTCTCTCCAAGATCCCTATGGAGTAGGCTAAGTTCAGAGGAGGCATCCACGATGGGGACCAGGAAAGTTGGGGTCCTGGGCAGGGTGCTCCCTGGTTACTGAGAGGGCAGCATATGCTCAGCCTTCTTTCCAGAGCTCCACCAGGGAGTCACTCATACAGTCAGCGCTGTCCTTGCTGGCTGAGCACCCTGGACTGGAAGGAGAAGTTGGGGAAGAATGCCCCTCAGTTCTGCTCTGGACCCTCTTTCCTGCTTTTTACAATCTTCCAGGCTGGACAGGGGATGCAATTTAATTCTGCTCCTTCTCCCACAGAGCAGCAACCTCCATCACTTTGCTCATATGTACAAGGACCATCTTCTTTTGTCTGTGGGGGCTTTGAGGGGAAATGCCATGAGACAGATCCTTCAGGCTTTGCTCTTAATAAACTAAAGCAGAGCTAAAGAAATTGGAAATCTCCACTCTGACAAATCCCTTCTCTCAAAATCATACTTTGCATGCGAGGAGCAGATGATTCATTTCCGCATTCTTTTCCTTTGCATTCTTTCTGTAACAAATAGGAGTCTTGAATGAATGGATGCACCTGAGTGAGTAGGATGAAGATTATACGGTCGGGAAGACAAAGAGAAAATTAATAATTTTCAAAATAGTATTCCTGTTACATTGCTATCATTTCAGCATGTGGTCAAGTTTTTTCAGCCCATCACCCATTGCCTAAAAAGATTTTTGCCTAGCTTTAATATTGTAGATTGTATTGTGATTATAAACATTTTTTTTCCAAACGGAGATCCTACTAAAAATATTTTTAATTATGCAAGTATTTCATGAATGTATTATCATTATAAATAAAAATCAGACAGAGCTAAAGTCCCTCATAAATATCACTTCTGATTCCAAGACCTTTGAAGAGATAACCATACCTATCTCTGATTTGTATCTTTGCAGATCTTTTCCTTATCCATTTACACGCTGACATAGCTATCTTTAGAAATAATAGGTTTGCTTTCTTCCTACATAAATGCTATTATTCTTTGTGCATCATTCTGCAGCTTGCTTTTTTCTTTCACTTTTAAAAGAATTCTTTTTTTTTCAGAATGTTTATCTGTATACCTTTTTATTTTTTTATTTTTTATTTTTTTAATAAATTAATTTTTATTGGTGTTCAATTTACCAACATACAGAATAACACCCAGTGCTCATCCCGTCAAGTGTCTCCCTCAGTGCCCGTCACCCATTCACCCCCACCCCCCACCCTCCTCCCCTTCCATCACCCCTAGTTCCTTTCCCAGAGTTAGGAGTCTTTATGTTCTGTGTCCCTTTCTGATATTTCCCACACATTTCTCTCCCTTCCCTTATATTCCCTTTCACTATTATTCATATTCCCCAAATGAATGAGAACATACACTGTTCGTCCTTCTCCGATTGACTTACTTCACTCAGCATAATACCCTCCAGTTCCATCCACGTTGAAGCAAATGGTGGGTATTTGTCATTTCTAATGGCTGAGGAATATTCCATTGTATACATAGACCACATCTCCTTTATCCATTCATCTTTCGATGGACACCGAGGCTCCTTCCACAGTTTGGCTATTGTGGACATGGCTGCTATAAACATCGGGGTGCAGGTGTCCCGGCGTTTCATTGCATCTGAATCTTTGGGGTAAATCCCTAACAGTGCAATTGCTGGGTCGTAGGGCAGGTCTATTTTTAACTCTTTGAGGAACCTCCACACAGTTTTCCAGAGTGGCTGCACCAGTTCACATTCCCACCAACAGTGTAAGAGGGTTCCCTTTTCTCCGCATCCTCTCCAACATTTGTGGTTTCCTGCCTTGTTAATTTTCCCCATTCTCACTGGTGTGAGGTGGTATCTCATTGTGGTTTTGATTTGTATTTCCCTGATGGCAAGTGATGCGGAGCATTTTCTCATGTGCTTGTTGGCCATGTCTATGTCTTCCTCTGTGAGATTTCTGTTCATGTCTTTTGCCCATTTCGTGATTGGATTGTTTGTTTCTTTGCTGTTGAGTTTAATAAGTTCTTTATAGATTTTGGAAACTAGCCCTTTATCTGATACGTCATTTGCAAATACCTTCTCCCATTCTGTAGGTTGTCTTTGAGTTCTGTTGACTGTATCCTTTGCTGTGCAAAAGCTTCTTATCTTGATGAAGTCCCAATAGTTCATTTTTGCTTTTGTTTCTTTCTTTTGCTTTCGTGGATGTATCTTGCAAGAAGTTACTGTGGCCAAGTTCAAAAAGGGTGTTGCCTGTGTTCTCCTCTAGGATTTTGATGGAATCTTGTCTCACATTTAGATCTTTCATCCATTTTGAGTTTATCTTTGTGTATGGTGCAAGAGAGTGGTCTAGTTTCATTCTTCTGCATGTGGATGTCCAATTTTCCCAGCACCATTTATTGAGGAGACTGTCTTTCTTCCAGTGGATCGTCTTTCCTCCTTTGTCGAATATTAGTTGACCATAAAGTTCAGGGTCCACTTCTGGGTTCTCTGTTCTGTTCCATTGATCTATGTGTCTGTTTTTGTGCCAGTACCACACTGTCTTGATGACCACAGCTTTGTAGTACAACCTGAAATCTGGCATTGTGATGCCCCCAGATATGGTTTTCTACTTTTAAAAGAATTCTGATGGTTTTTCTCGGTTGTCAGTACAGATAGCTTTACCTCATTTCTTTTAACTGCTACATAATATTCCATAATACAGAAATACCACAGATTATTAAGTCAGCTCCCCATTAATGGGCATATAAATATATCATTATTTTTTTTGTTGCTACAAACTATGATTCAGGGAACATTCTGGTACATACTTCTTTCTGCACATACACAATGGTTTCTCTGGGGACTCAGAACAGAAATTGTTAGGGCAAAGGGTATTCATATTCAGCATTTTAATATAAGCTACCAGACTGCTCCACTGAAGGCTTAAATTTGGATTATGCTATCGAATGTGATTTTTAAGAACTTCCAAGTGTCTTAAATCCTCTACCCCAAGAGATTGTGATACACTCCTCCACTCCCTAGAGAATCACTGATTTATACTTCAGTATGAATGTAATCATTGTGTTTTCTCGACCAGAGAAATCTATGTTTAAAGGCTTACTTCTAATTGTAGAGTAAAGCATGTTGTTTTCTGTTGAAGTAATTTCAGGCATCAGTGAGCAAGTAAGGGAGGAATTTCGGGGTCTGTAGGCTTTTCTGTGCCCCTGAAAATTCCTCTATCATGGTTGCTAGCTCTACCCTGTGAGGCACACAGAGGACCCTGGATGACTCTGGTCCTTTACATGCTTTGGGGAGCTGGGTCCATGCTCAAGGCTCTGTCCAGAATGGGAAGCCCTCAGAGACCAGATCTTAACTCTTGGTATCTGGCAGAAGACAGGCCCCAGGACCGGAGGGGAGAACCCCAGAGCTTCCAGGAGCAGACACCATCCCAGGAGCACATAAAGCCCCACAGAGGAGGAAGAGCAGGGTCAGTCACACACAAGCTGGGAGGGTGTCATCTGGCTGCCCCAGGGGCACAGGCAGGGTTCTTCCTGAGAAGAGGTGAAGCAGCTGACCATGAGGCTGGCCCAGGACCAAGTAGGCCATGACTAAACGGCAGCATTTGCACTTGTGCTCCTGGCCATATGCTTCAGGGAGGGTTGGCTGGCTGAGAGTGCTCTAGACTTGCATGTGTGAGGAGGATGGTGGAGGTGGATCAGAGCTGAGGAATAAACTAGAGTGCACAGAAATCTCACAGCAGTGCTGAAAGTGGATCCTGACGTCACCCCATTGAGCGGATGAGAAAACATGCTCAGAGACAGTTTCAGAGTCCTGGTGGGCAGAGTCATGGCATGCACTCAGATCTGTCTGACCTGGAGACCCATGCTCAGCCCCAGGGGAAGAAACGTACTGTGATGTCTGTCCACTGTCTGTCTGTCCTGGGTGACTGTGTGCCGGGTACCTGGGAGCACACAGCGGATACTCAGCATGTGTTTGATGAGTGACTGAATGAGTGAATGAATGAGTGAAGGGAGGCTCCTAACCTCCAGGAAGATCCCCTTCATCGCTAAAAATCTCATCTTGAAATTCTTTTTTTAAAAAAAGATTTTATTTTTTTTATTCATGAGACACACACACACAGAGGCGGAGACACAGGCAGAGGGAGAAGCAGGCTCCATGCAGTCCCGACGTGGGACTTGATCCCAGGTCTCCAAGATCATGCCCTGGGCTGAAGGCGGCGCTAAACTGCTGAGCCACCCCGGGCGCCTCATCTTGAAGTTGTTCCCACTGTAGTGCTAGTCCTGTGAAGCCCACTCATGAAGCAGCTGTGTGTGCTGACGGGGTGACTGGTGTGCGAGGAAAAGAGGGGTGGGGAGCCCGCTTTTTAACAGCAGAGTTGGGGAGGGGCTACTTGGGGTGTGGCAGGAGGCAGGGGGTGAGGTTCTGAGAACTGAGAATCTGGTCTCTCCACCTTTTCTTTTTCTTTCTTTTAAAGATTTTATTTATTTATTCATGAGAGAGAGAGAGAGGCAGAGACACATGAGAGGGAGAAGCAGCCTCCATGCAGGGTGCCCAATGTGGAGACCCGGTCTCGAACCCAGGACCCTGGGATCATAAGCTGAGCCAAAGGCAGATGCTCAATCACTGAGCCACTCAGGTGCACCTTCACTTTTCCAGTTTTGATAGAAATAAGATGACATGAGGGCTCCTTGTCCTTCCTCCTTTCCCGTGCCTGCCCCTCTCAGCTGTCACCACTGCTGCTTGTCCCTTGCCCACTTGTGTTGCACACACTGTCATCATGCCTTGAGCATTAATCATGAGGAGTTGGTATGTCTTCAGGCAGGGAAGTCAGGGCTTTGAGGGGGAAGTAACTTTCTTACCCAGGTAATAGTAGATGCATGACACTTCACCCTCCCTGGCCCCAACTGTGGAAGTTTAGAATTCACGGGAGGTCCAATATTGACTGTCTGGGTCTGAGATAAAAGCAGATCCTTAAAGGGATCCCTGAGTGGCGCAGCGGTTTAGCGCCTGCCTTTGGCCCAGGGCGCGATCCTGGAGACCCGGGATCGAATCCCACGTCTCCCGGTGCATGGAGCCTGCTTCTCCCTCTGCCTATGTCTCTGCCTCTCTCTCTCTCTCTCTCTCTCACTGTGTGCCTATCATAAAAAAAAAAAAAAAAAGCAGATCCTTCTGTGGAGCAATCGTCACCACCTGGCCATGATGAACGGTACCAGGTGAGGATCTCAGCCAGACCTTGGCTCTAAATCAAATTTATGGTCTCATGCCCAGTGACCCCATGAATGAAGAACAATATCAACTTTCCACTATAAATCCCTAGTGCATGCATTTGTTTCTGGAAAAGAAAGCTTGGTTTTGGCTCAGGACGGGGTCCCAAAGGTCAGAAATAGGGGAATTCCCCTCAAGAAACTAGAGCACAGTGATGATTCAGAGCTCACCAGAACTTCCTATCTCGGGAGGGCAGGACATGGGCTAGGGCTGGCCCCTTGCTCCATCCTGCCCGGCCGCTGAGAAGTAACAAGAGCTCTCATTTATGGGTGGCTTCTTCTGGGCTGGGTCTGAGGTATACATATTGTGACTCATCTTGACCAAACTCTTATTCCCCTCATTTTACATATGAGAAAACTCAGGTCTGGAAAAGTATGAATGATACTTTAAAGTCATATAGCTACTCAGAGTAGAAACCAAAATCTTACCAAGTTTGTTGGGCTCTAAAGTCTGAATTTTACTCACCAACCCTCGAAGGTTCTCCAGAGTCCTGTTGGGGCTTTATGCCTTGAGAATCATTTCAAACTCTCTGTACAGGTCAGGGGTACACGGAACAAAGAACTGACATATATTGAGTGTCAGATTTTTCACACATTCTTCATTTTTCCTTACGCTGACTCTGTGAAATAGATTAGGAACTGACTTTGCTATCCACCTGCTTACTTTGGTGTGAAAAGGGTTAGAAGTCAGAAAGTTTCTGATTTGCAATTACACATTCACTTTTCTAAAAAAAAGATTTTTATTTATTTATTTGAGAGAGATAGTGAGAGAGAGAGCGAGAGAGAGCAGCAGACTCCCTGCCAAGCAGGGAGCCCCACATGGGACTCAATCCCATGACCCCGGCACCATGACCTGAGCCGAAGGCAGATGCCCACCTGATTGAGCCATCCAGGCGCCCCTACACATTCACTTTTTAGAATGTTTATTCCAACAACGAAGGTGACTTTTTTTAAAAAAAATAAATTTATTTATTCACGAGAGACACAGAGAGAGGCAGAGACACAGGCAGAGAGAGAAGCAGGCTCCCTGCGGGGAACCTGACTCTATCCCAGGACCCCAGGATCATGACCTGAGCCGGAGGCAGATGCTCAACCACTGAGCCACCCAGGTGCTCCATGAAGGTGATTTTTATCTTTTTTTATTTTTAAGATTTTATTTATTTATTCATGAGACACACACACACACACACACACACACAGAGAGAGAGAGAGAGAGAGAGAGAGAGAGAGAGAGAGAGAGAGAGGCAGAGACACAGGCAGAGGGAGAAGCAGGCTCCATGCAGGGAGCCCGACGCGGGATTCGATCCCGGGTCTCCAGGACCAGGCCCCGGGCTGAAGGCGGCGTTAAACTGCTGAGCCCACCTGGGGATCCCTGAAGGTGATTTTTAGTTATGCAAGTATCAACTAATTAAGACATAGAAAGTAGTAGAAACGTTGCTGTGGAAATCCTGGGTGGGCCATTAAAACCAAAGCTAAATGAAAGGGTTACAAGACCATGAAATTGCAGGGAAATCCAAAACCTCTAATGGGAACGAAGGTCCTCTCTGTCCCAGGGTAGACGGCCTCGCGGCCTCGATCTAGGAGCTCGTCAGCTGCCCACACAGCTGATTTTCCCTGTGCCCCTTAAAGAAAGGGTAACAGCAACAGTCTTCATGATGCAGATCGTGCTTCCCAAACAACGAACTTCCTATTAGCCAGTCTGTGTGGTCAGAACTGGGATGGTCATGTTGCTCCCTGGGCTTCCCAAGGACCTTTCCTGCTGGAGCTTTCCAAATAGATCCAGTCTCCCCGCGAGCATTAGACCCCAGGCGGCGGTAGGCAGAGGGGGAGGAAGCTCCAGGGCAGCTCGCCTTCTTTCTCTCCCTGACATTGGGTTAATTCCGATCCATTACCCTGTGTCTGTGAGAGTTCCAGCTGAAAAGGAAACAAAACAAACCAAACCCCCAAACCCTCTTGCCCTCTCTGCCCTCAAGATAATGTGGTTAAATGGGGCAGAACTGGCCAGCAGCTACACCAGGAACGTCCTGAAATTTTGCTCTTAGCCCATTAGGAAATACAATGTCTCCGAAGAGAATGGGCTCATTTATCACATCTCCCCAGGATGTGTGTGCCTGACCGGGCTGGTGAGCAGAGCTCACTGCAGAGGAGGGAGCGATGAGGGAAAAGCCAGCACCCCTGGGGAAGCTGATGCTGCTTCTCCAGCCACAAAAGTAGTTTCCTTTGGCTCTAAGTTACAGCAGACTCAGGAGAACTCTAAGGGGAAACAGGAGGTGGACAGTGGCCCGGGAATGGAACATTGAGCAACCCCGCAGATGACACTTAAACCCCAAGAGCTGGCGGTGTAGTGCTCAGGGAGGTCTTGAGGGACCGGGGTTTGGGGGGGGGATCTTATTTCCTGCCAACCATTTTTTCTGCTTCCTCCCATTGTTCTTTACCTTGGTTTAAGGTAAAGAACACACACTGCTAACCTTGTGTGCCCCATCCCTTCATCTCTGTCTTGATCTACGGCCCTGTCTCCCCACATTTACTAAGCTCTGCCACATTGACTTTCTACACCAACACCCCAAGCTGGTTCCAGCCTCAGGGCCTTTGCACCTGCTGTCTCCTCTGCTGAACTGCTCTGACCCCAGATCTCACGTGCCTGGCTACTTGTCATTCAGGACACAACTCACCTGT
Source organism: Nyctereutes procyonoides (assembly GCF_905146905.1). Taxonomy (NCBI): domain Eukaryota; kingdom Metazoa; phylum Chordata; class Mammalia; order Carnivora; family Canidae; genus Nyctereutes; species Nyctereutes procyonoides. Next base: position 10,412,924 of record NW_026575030.1, read on the forward strand.
GCGGAGTTGTGTCCTTGTTTTTTTTTTTTTTCCTTCAACTTTACAGAGGTGTAACTGACAAATAAAAATGGTGTGTTTAAGGTCTACAACTTGGTATTTTGATATGCCTACATGTACAGTGTGAAATAATCACCATGATCAGACTAATGAACGTATCCATCACCTCATGTAGTTACCATGTTCTTTTTCTTTCTTTTTTTGTTGTTGTGAGAAGACTTAAGATCTACTCTCCAGAAAATTCCAAGAATACACTATACTATTAACTATAGTTACATTGCTGACAATTATCCCCAGAACTTAGACGTCTTGCTTCATAACTGGCATTTTGTACCCTTTGACCAACATCTCCTTGTTTTCCCACATCCCAGCCCCTGGCAGCCACCATTCTACTTTTAGAGTGTGACTGTTCTAGATTCCACAGATAAGTGAGATCACACAGTATTTGTCTCTCTGTGTCTGGCTTACTTCACTTAGCACCATGTCCTCCAGATTCTTCATGTTGCAAGTGACAGAATTTCCTTCTTTTTAAAAGTAGAATAATATTACATTGTATATACAGCATGCAGAAAAATTTATGTATTATATTAACACCATTTACATATATAGTTTATATTATTCATTAAAATTATTTTAATTATTTATTAATATTAAAATATTAATAATACATATATAAATGTGGCATACCTGTATATAGGCATATAGGCATATATGTATTTATATATGACCCATATAAATGGCTGACAGAAAATAGGATCCTCTCTCTCTCTCTCTCTCTTTCCCTCTCTCTCTCTGTCTCTAATAAATAAATAAAATCTTAAAAAAATATATATGCTACATCTTCTTTATCCATTATCCATTGATGGACATTTAGGTTGTTTCCATATCTTGGCTATTGTGAATGATGCTGCAGTGAACATTGGAATGCACATATCTCTTTGAGAGCCTGATTTCATTTTTTAAAAAAGATTTATTTATTTATTCATGGGAGACACAGAGAGAGAGAAAGAGAGAGAGAGAGAGAGGGGCAGAGACACAGGCAGAGAGAGAAGCAGGCTCCATGCAGGGAGCCTGATGTGGGACTTGATCCAAGACCCCAGGATCACACCCTGAGCCAAAGGCAGATGCTTAACCACTGAGCCACCCAGGTGTCCCGAGAGCCTGATTCCAATTTTTAAAAAAAATTTAATGATTTTTTTGAAGATTTTATTTATTTGTTTGAGAGAGCAAGCAAGCACATGTGAGTGGGGGATGGACAGAGGAAGAAGGAGAAGCAGGCTCCCTGCTGAGCAGAGAGCCCACCTGGTGACATGACCCAAGCCAAAGGCAGATGCTTAACTGACTGACCTACCCAGGTACCCCTGATTTCATTTTTGGGGAGTATATACCCAGAAATGGGATTGATGGATCATACAGTATTTCTACTTTTAATATTTTGAGAGTACTCCATGCTGTTTTCCATAATGACTATACCAATGTGAATTCACATTCTTACCTGTGAGTGTGCAAGGGTTCCCTTTTCTCCACATCCTCACCAACACTTACCTTTTGTCTTTTTGATAAAAGTCTTCCCGATCTTGACCACTTGATAAAAACTACACATTCCATTCCCATCCCCAGTCTCTATCACATCTTTCTAAAAATATTTTTTTCTAGCACTCAACATTATCTAAGATTTTCTTGCTTAATTTCTTGGCCATTAGTCTCATGGTTTTATAGAAGACAAGCTGCTGCTTCTTCCTTTTTTTAAGATTTTATTTTTAAGTAATCTCTATACACAACAGGGGGCTTGAACTTACAACCCTCAAATCAAGAGTCCCATGCTCTTACTGAACCAGCTGGGTACTCCTAAAACACAGGCTTCTTGAAAGCAGGAGTTGTGACTGGTGTGTTCAATATGTACACTCAGCTTCTAGAACAGTGCCTGGCATATAGTTGAAGCTCAACAGATTTATCTATTGAATACATATGTTCGACATATTAGGCTGGATGATATGGTTCTAAGTCAAGGAAGAAATTGCCCAAGAGCTTGACTGATTTGAGCCTTGAGCACTTCCTCCCTCACCCCCACATAGGACCTTATGTATTCCGTAAGACCACATCCTTGTGTGTATCCATGGATCCTTTTTCTGCCTATATCTCTTCTTCCTGTGTTTGGCCATGGATTCCACTTTGCGTCCATTTATTTACATCTAGTTCTTGTCTCTGCTTATTGACTCATAGTATTTCTGGATCTGTTTTGTTTAGGAAATTGTCTGCATTTCCCTTCTGCTACCAGTGCCACACCATTGACTCTCCTGTCCTGCCTGGTCACAGTCAGTGGTCTCCTGCTTGCCTGGGAGGGGAGTTAAGATTCCAGCTCTTTGGAACCTCATCATCTATTGGGGATGGTAGAGAAGAAAATGGAAAATTATTACTTGGAGGGCCAATTGTGATGACAGATTAAGCTTGAGGTGTTTGGAGGGACACAGCAGAGGGACCCCTAACTTGAGTCACATGAGCGAGAGTCAGGATGGATGCCTGGAGGAAGTGGCATGGGAGTAGAGTTTTGAGGGTAAAGAGACATTTCAAGGCAAAGAAAGTAGGGGAAATGTGTTCCAGGCAAAGGAAATAGCATATGTGAAGGAATGGAAGTGAGGGAAAATGGAACCCTAGAGATATTCTTCAATATGGCTGAAATTAAGGGAAAGAAGGAAGCTAAGAGGGGCAGAGTCTTCCTCTTAACTATTAGGAAACACAATGTTTCCAAAAAGATTTAACTCAGTTATTACAATTATGAAAGAATATACTTTTATTTAGATATTTTATTTAAATTTAATTTGCCAACCTATAGTTGTGAAAGAATATTTAGGGAATGTGTTTGTAGATGAAGCTAGAGTGCTTGGCAGAGTGTGATCATGGAGGGGACTTTGAGCCCCATTTTTTTAAAAAAGTTTTATTTATTTTAGAGAGAGAGAGAAAGAGAGAGCAGGAGAGCACATAAGCAGGAGGAGCAGAGGGAGACGGAGAGAGAATCTCAAGCCCTGGACTCAGGGCTTGATCCCAAGACCCCGAGATCATGACTTGAATCAAAACCAAGAGTCAGGTGCTTAACCGACTGAGCCACCCAGGTGCCCCCTTTGAGCCCCATGTCAAGGAGCACATGGCTTATCCTAAAGGCCTGGAGAGCTCTCGAAAGGTTATTACCAGAGGAGTAATATGGTCAAACGTACATCCACCAGCAGCAACCCACAGAAGCAACCCCATCTGTGGCTACAGAAGTTAGTGGGTTTCGAGGTTATGCAGTTTTAGAAAAGGCTGTCTAAGGAAAGTGAAATGTTCCCCACCCCCAGGACTTTTAAGAGCCTTTAATATACTGCTAATGAGTCTTGAGAATCTCTAAGAAAGGAGAATAATGTGTAGAGTTTCTCAGCTTTACCATGTGACATTTTTTTCCTGATCCTCTCCAGGACATAATTACTTTGGGCCCAGAGATTCAAACTCATTTAAAGGTGTTGTGTGCTTTCTTCTTATTTGTGTATTCATTGTTTTAGTTTTCTTTTAATGAGGTAAAAAATTACCACATATGTAGAAGTATAAACCAGTACAGATGCATGACGTCCAGTTCTGTAAGTCAGAAGTCTGGCGCAGGTCTCACTGGGCTAAAATCAAGGTATCTGCAGGGCTGCGTTCCTTTCCAGAGGCTCTAGGGGCGGGTCCATTTTCTTGCTCATTTGAGTTGCTGGCAGCATTTAGTTCCCTGTGGATGTGGAAATGAAATCCTCATTTCTTGGCTGGCCATCAGCTGAGGGCTGCCCCTGGCTTACAGAGACTCCTGCATTCCTGGGCTCATGGTCCCCTTCCCCTACCTTCAAAGCTAGCAATGGCGGGTGACATACCCCTCACACTTGGATTCTCTTCTTCCTCTTTCCTCTCTGACCACAGCCAGTGAAGGCTCTCCATTTTAAGACTAATGTGATTATATGGGCCCACCAGAGCATGTAGGACAATGTCCCCATCTCAAGGTCGTGCCCTTAATCACAACTGCAAAGTCCCTTTTTCTACAAAGTACCGTATTCACAGATGCTAGAGATAAGGAAGTGGGCATCTTTGGGGGGCTCTTACACTGCCTGCCTTTCCCACCTTGCACTTCATTTTCAGCAGGATCAAGTTGCAAGGTTGATGACCATTTCCCCCAGTCTAGTTCTGCTTCTTTTCATATTATAAATCCTGAACGCATTCCTAAGCACTGAAACTTTCATGTCATCGCCCATCTTTCTGCTCCAAATGTTTGTTAGTGGACCAAGCCTGTCTTCTCCTGGGTCATCCAGCCCAGGTGTCACCTGGGTCCCCTGCATCTCACAGATGTAGTTGTACTAGAAAGAAAGTGACCTCTCACAAGTCACAATGTTGTAGCCTTCTCCTATCTCACTGCTTTGCATGTTTCCCCTCTCTCCTCTTTGCTCTTTTCCCTTGTCCCTTTGCAACCAAGAAACCTCCCTATTAGTCTTGTGCAAGACTCTTTTTTGCCAATATGAGAGGTCCATTTTGGATGTAAGCTAATTCCCCAACTTTACCTCCTGGATGATCACAGCTCAGAATCATAAAGGGGAGCTGCCGTGGTTTTGGGTGGCATCTGTGCAGGTAGGACAGATGTGAATGTATATGTTTCACCTTCCAGAGGCTGACCTTGGGTCCAGTGACCAACAGGTCAGTGATGAGTGGGGTGGCTTACCCTCCAGGCAGGTCACTGTCCACTCTGCTTCCGCACACTTCTCCCTAAATCAGTCTATGTAGACTCTACGCCTATGATTTCGTAGCACCTTCCACTTCTGAGTCATAGGATGAAAACAGTGTATAAAATAGAGAAAACCTGAACTGGTATAAAATGGTGGAAGATTCAGGCCTTCTTTTACATCTGAGTAACAAACCCTGTGACAAGCGTCTATACCTGCGATGTGAACCGAACTTGGAATATTCATTTGTTGTAGCTGCTTAACACCTCTTTGACATAAGTGAGGTTGAAAAGGTGGGGCTGTGAGTGAAAATACACAGGAAGACAGAAATCCTGTCCCACGGACACAGGAGGCATTGCAGAATGCCTGGAATTGGAGCACACAGAGTAGTCCCATCCTGAAAGACCATGACCCCAACCATGGAAACAGCCAGAGGACACACAGAGGTTAGATGTGGTGGGCCGGCTGTGGCAGACTGGTAAGGACCAGTGCCACGGTATTGGACTGATAGTGTTTGGCAAACTAGACAGTCAGCAAATTAAACATTCAACAATATGTGTTTTGGAGAATTAGCCCTCTCTATATTGGCTTTTGGCACATTTCCTACAGCCCACAGCTTCTATCCCCAGTGGCTTATTAAGGGATTTCTTCTGAACAAGTACGGTGCAATCCCCGTAAAGAAATTCTTGGAAAAGATTTTTTATCTCTTTCTTTAGAAAGCTAGCTTATTTTCTCTGGCAGTTTCCAGATTATCCTGGGCTCTAGCCTTCCTGGTGAAATTTCTTGGGCGTTAGCCCCCGGGAACATTGACCTGACTTCTGGGGCCCTCCCCGTGGTGAAGTGAACCTTTTGTGTTTCTGAGGCAACACCCCCTTCCTTGATGGGAGGCTTGGAATTTTATGGTGAGAATTTAGTTTCTCTTAGCTTCTCACTTGTATTGAGCCACTGGATCATATTTATCTTTTTATAGAATAAAAACATCTCTTTCTCCAAAGTCTGGAATGGATGCTGCCTTTGACTGGCTGTTCTGTCTTCCCCTATCAGGGACTCCAGGATGACATTGTCATTCCTTCTCAAGGCTGTCATCACTTGGACGTTGCAGACTGCTCTCCCATGTCAGTGGGAATTAAGCTGCTTTGTCCCTTGTGGCTTCCTCTGTCTTCATCGATCCCATTTTTGCGGTCCACCAAGAATTGCTACGGTGCCTGGTTTCTTGGCAGCAGGAGACTGCCAGATTGTCTGGGTCCCCTCCCTGCCCTGTCTGACCCCCAGCGGTGTAGAGGACTGTGTTGGGAAAGCCTTTGTCAGAGGGTTCAGCCTGGAAGATCTTCCGACCAGGAGACTGCTTTGTTTCTCTGCTTCTGTCCCCACCTGGAGCCTTGGCCCCTCATTTCCATACAGCTGCCTGCCTTTGGAGCACCATGTCACTTCCTTGCCCTCTCTCAGACCTGCTTCTTTACAACAACAGCCAGACCTCCACTGAGGCCCTCCATTGTAAACACCACCCCAGTGAGTTTTGCTGATGAATAGAATGTCTTTTAAAAAAAATCTACCTATAAATTCCCTCTACTTCATTCAATATTTATTGACTCTTTATTATGTGCCCAGCACCGTGCTCCATGCTGTGAGTGACACAAAAAAGGATAAGCTGGACTCAGTTTGAGGACAAATGGTGATCTCAGTGAGGACCCGAGATTAATGTGTGGGGGACTCTGAGGCGCATGGAACAAGAATTGATTATGAGCCACAGGCAAAGCTATACTAAATGTTGAGGGATTCAGAGAAAATATAGCTGGGCGGATTGAAGGGATGGAGGCCTGTTTGGGGGAGGGTTTTGGATTTAAACTGGTCCTTGAACAACAGAAAGGATAGGGTCAAACTTAAGGGGATGAGGGGTCCCTGTGAACGACAGTGGGGGGTGGGGGTGTCTCCTGGCACAGAAACCAAACTGGCAAAGTTGTTCTTCACAGTGATTTCACAGTAGTGATGATTTCATTGGGAATATATGTCATTAGTGTTTGCAAGTTTTGGTAATGTTCGTACAGAATTAGTCATTCTGCAACACGGTGTGTCTTCCTGAGGATTTTTTTTAATAATAAATTTATTTTTTATTGGTGTTCAATTTGCCAACATACAGAATAACACCCAGTGCTCATCCCGTCAAGTGCCCCCCTCAGTGCCCGTCACCCATTCACCCCCACCCCCCGCCCTCCTCCCCTTCCACCACCCCTAGTTCGTTTCCCAGAGTTAGGAGTCTTCCATGTTCTGTCTCCCTTTCTGATATTTCCCGCACATTTCTTCTCTCTTCCCCTATATTCCCTTTCTTTTTTTTTAATAATAAATTTATTTTTTATTGGTGTTCACTTTGCCAACATACAGCATAACACCCAGTGCTCATCCCGTCAAGTGCCCCCCTCAGTGCCCGTCACCCAGTCACCCCCACCCCTCACCCTCCTCCCCTTCCACCACCCCTAGTTCGTTTCCCAGAGATAGGAGTCTCTATGTTCTGTCTCCCTTTCTGATATTTCCCACACATTTCTTCTCTTATATTCCCTTTCACTATTATTCATATTCCCCAAATGAATGAGAACATACACTGTTTGTCCTTCTCCGATTGACTTACTTCACTCAGCATAATACCCTCCAGTTCCATCCACGTTGAAGCAAATGGTGGGTATTTGTCGTTTCTAATGGCTGAGGAATATTCCATTGTATACATAGACCACATCTTCTTTATCCGTTCATCTTTCGATGGACGCCGAGGCTCCTTCCACAGTTTGGCTATTCCTGAGGATTTTTGATAGTTTTCCAGAACTTTATTTTTTCTTACATTCTTTTTTCTTTTATATTTAAAGTTATTTTTAGCCATGATTCCCACTTCTATGTTTTTTTTTTTAAAAAAACATTTTATGTATTTATTAGAGAGAGAGAAAGAGAGAGAGAGAGAGAGAGAGAGAGAGAGAGAGAGATTGTGAGGAGAGGGAAAAGCAGGTTACCTGCTGAGCAGGGAGCCCAACATGGGGCTTGATCACAGGACCCTGGGAAGGCAGATGCTTAACTGACTGAGCCATTCAGGTGCCCCTTCTATGTTTTTCATAACAAGGACAATTTGGATCACTGTAAATGCCTAATGGGATTAGCTTGAAAAATGTATCAGACAAAAATAGGGGGTACATTTCTATATAAGAAAAGGAGTCTAGAAGGATACTCTGAGGTGATTTATTGATTATCAAGGAATGGGTGGGATTACAGGTGTTCTTTATCTTCCTTTTTGCTTGAGTGTATATTCATATTTCTTTTTTTATAAAGATTTTATTTATTTATTCATGAGAGACACACACACACACACACAGAGAGAGAGAGAGAGAGAGAGAGAGGCAGAGACACAGACAGAGGGAGAATCAGGCTCCATGCAGGGAGCCTGATGTGGGACTCGATCCTGGGTCTCTAGGATCAGGCCCTGGGCTGAAGGTGGCGTTAAACCACTAAGCCACCTGGGCTGCCCCTATTTTTCATATTTCTTTCACAGGAATGGATTGCTCTTATAAAAGGAAATCAGCAACAACGGAAACTCACCTTCCAAAGAAATTGTAGAAGAAAGTTTTCTGGAATTTTTCAAGGGTTGGAGTTCCTTGTTTTCAAGTTTTGAATTCATTTAAAGCCAATTATGTCTGCTCTGCTGCTTCGGCCACGCTTTTGGTTTTCTCTACTGTTTGAAGGATTTAAGACTTGCATTCTGGCTAGCTTGCTTCCAGCCAAATTGTTTTCTACCCCGTCGTCGCCAGTGTTTGTGATGGACAGCCTGAGCAGGCAGCCAGGCATGGACAGAGCAGGCAGTCACCTCTGTGATGCCACTTGAGAGGTGAGAGCCTTTATATCCAGTCATAGCAGCTTTCAGCCTGCTGTACATCAGAATCTCTGGGGGAGCTTTCCAGATCTGCAGGTGCCCAGGTATTCTGATCTGTTAGTATTTTGGGGCATTAGTACTTTAAAGAAACACTCAGCATATTCCCATATATCCCCAGGGATGAGACACGGTGAGCTAAAATATTCCTGTGTGGCTCCCTCTTCAGCCTCTGCACTAACTGGAACCATTCTGCTTTCTCTGGGGCTTGTTTCTCAAGGTGTGGAGCAGGGACTTCCACATAGAGTCCTGCTCACCCTGAAGAGCATTGGGTCCCTCTGCAGACACTGAATCAAAATCTCTGGGTATTTGATTCATGCATCCACATTTTCCTAAGCTCCTCCTAATTCTTTGGTGCTGTATTTGAAAATTTGAGAACTTTTGTTGTCATAGGTCTCTAACTGGCTCTTCTTTTGCTATTTTTACCTGTCTCTCCTAGCAAATTTATTTTGTTAATCCTTCATGGGATTGGCATTTCTTTTTTTCTTTTTTTTTTAAATTTAAATTTTATTATTTTTTAAGGTTTATTTATTTGAGAGCTTGTTTGGAGGTTCTAACAGGGGAGCACAGCTACTTGTATACCCTCGACCAAAGAACGGTTCTCCTCTGTTCATCCTCTTCAACTGAGCATGCAGCTTTGGGAGGGATGCACATGGAGTGGTGAGGGAGGGAGGGGACACCTGCTTAGCCAGCCAGATCAGCTGAATCAACCCTGGGGATCAATGGGGTGACAGATGTCACAGCCAGATCACTCTCACATCCAGATTTATTATTTTGAAAGGGAGAGAGTGAGAGAGAGTGCATGAGCAAGAGAGGTAGAGAAAGAGGGAGAGAGAATCTCAGGTAGACTCCTTGAAGAGCATGGAACTGGATGTGGGGTTTGATCTCATGACCCTGAGATTATGACCTGAGCTGAAACCAAGAGTGGATGCCTAACTTACTGAGCCACCCAGGTGCCCTTAAATTTTTTTTTAATTTTTAATTGAAGTATAATTGACATATAATATTAAGTTAGTTTCAGGTGCACAATATAGTGATTCAACAATTATGTACATTACAAAATGATCACCATGATAAGTATATTACAATATTATTGACTACATTCCCTATGCTGTACTTTTTTATCCTTGTGACTTGCTTATTTAATAGCTGGAAATTTGTACCTTTTAATCTCTTTCATCTATTTCACCCACCTTCTCACATCCCTCTTGTCTGGCAACTGCCCATTTGTTCTTTATATTTGTGAGTCTTTTTTTTTTGGTGTTGTTTGTTTGTATGGGATTGACATTTCTAAAGCCCATCTTTACCTCTGATGACCACTTTTCTTCTAGACATATTTTTTTTACATTTATTTATTTATTTATGATAGACAGAGAGAGAGAGGCAGAGACAACACAGGAGGAGGGAGAAGCAGGCTCCATGCTGGGAGCCCGACACGGGACTCAATCCCGGACTCCAGGACAGCCCCCTGGGCCAAAGGCAGGTGTCAAACTGCTGAGCCACCCATGGATCCCCTAGACAGATTATAACCTAATCCAAAACTGTGTACATTGGGCAGAAAGACATATTTTTTAGATTAATACATCCATCCATTTCATAATTGAGCCTATGATAGGTATACTTCCCCACTATAAAAACAATACATACTTATTATAAAGATTTGGAAATACAAAAAAGGAGAAATTGGAACTATAAAATTGCCCATATTCTCATCCTTCAAAGGCAACAGCTGTCTACAACTTCATGCCTTTATTTTTGTCTTTTTCTTTTTAATATATAAGACTTCTTTTTAAACAAATGATGATCGTACTATTGGGGAAATCAGGCATTGCTGTCTTTCTTTTCATAGATTGACTTTGGTTATAGAAGCAAAGCTGTAAAGATCTTGAATAAGAGCTCCCATGGACTCTCACTGCTGTGCTGTAATTGATAAGAGAGGGGACATTTGCTGCGGTTCCCATCATAGTGTGAGAAAGGAAGGGCTAGACCCAGCCCAAGCTTTTCAGAGACAAGCTCCTTCCTCACACATCTTGTCCTTAATGAGAGGAAGGGATTGGTAAATTTAATGAAATTTGGTAAGTTTTAAGACATAAGAACCAGGTTTGTTATAAGAAACACATTTATCCATTTAAGTTATAAAATACGTTGGTTAGGAGAAATTGAATTTGTTAACTTAAGCTGTAAGATGACCTCACTGAATTTAAGCTGGTGTGTATACTCCAGGAGTTCTATTGGATAAATATTCTCAGAGGTTTGGTAAATGATTCACAGGAATGAGGTAACTATATAAAAAAAAAGCCTTGAGCTGTAAACAAAGTTTTATTTCTTGGTCTTGCTTCACAGTCATAGTGGCTTGGCAGGGAGATCTGTGCCAGTTCTTCTTCACTCAGGGTCCATGGTTCACCATTTGCAACATCTTCAATTACCAAAGGTGGAGGAAAGAAAGATGGAGACATCTTGGCTCTTACATACTGACATTTTATTGGCCACAGCAAGACATGGGCCCCTGCTGACCCTTCAGGGGGCTGGTCATAGTCCCCTGATGCTCAGAAGTAGAGGGAACTAAATATTGGTGTCCAGTCATTTGTTTACTATACTTGGATCTCACTTTGCACACATGAGCAACTAGAGATGCCTTTAATAGATTCCAACACAATCATTTGGTCATTTACCAGTGTCCTGCCTTTTAAATTTATTTAATTTTTTCACAAGGGACTTGTTGGAGTGTGTTAAACATTGTTGTCTCTCTCTGATCATCTTTTTGAAATGTTAGTATCCTTCCCTGGAAATTACTTCATCAGAAAGTACATACAGGCTCTGGGTAGGCGTACCTGAAAGAGAAGGAGGCCCGAGGAAGGGGCACGTTGGGGAGGGTAACCAGGGATTTGGGAGCTAGGTGTGGCTTCTCCTTCTCTTTCCTAACTCACAAAAATCATAAATATTCTACTTTTCACCCAGTTTTTTTGTTCTGGTAGTTTTCTAGCCTTTCTATGCTCATCCAGGCCACCCCTTCCATTGGAAATGTAATCAGATTCCAGAAAAAACAATCATGCAGCCAATCTACCCCTGTAATATTATGCACACAGGGACCAGCAACCACATTCATCCTAGTCAGAGTGCATATTGTCTGGGGTCAGAGAGGGACAATCCAACTTCCATAGTCAAGTTCATAGGGATTCACTGGGCATCACTGTGTGTCACCATTTGGCTAGGGGTCTTAGGAGGGGAAGAACCCCTGTGGCTCTTGGGAAATTTAAAATTCACAACAACACCTTAGTTATCTTGAACCTCTAAAAAATGGAAAGCTTTAAACACTCCAGTGGAAGAGTGTGGCATACTTACATGCAATTTTAATTGATTTTATATGATTCTATTTTCTCTCCTTTCTTACTTTGAAATTATACTGCTTCAATACATTTTTAAAATAGCTGCCCTAGAGTTTGTGATATGCAGTTACAACTAATCTAAATATATTTTTTATAATGCTGTATTACTTTATGAGTAGTGCACATGCTTCATAACAGAGACTCTCAATTCCTTCTACCTATCTCTTAAAATGTCATTTCATAAGTTATAGTCACTAATGTATTGTTACCATTATTACTTTGAACAATTATTTATTAGATGAATAAAGAATAAGACTTTTATTTTACTTTCATTTATTCCTTTTATAATGCTCTTCCTTTTTTTTTTTTCTTCCACAGATCCAAGTTTCTCTGCCATTTTATTTCTGAAGAATTTCTTTTAACATTTTTTGCAGGGCAGGTCTGCTGCTGATGCATTTTATTTGTTTTAGAAAACATTTCTCTTTAACTTTTGAAAGATAGCCTTGATGGATTCAGAATTCTAGGTTGGTGGTGCTTTTCTTTTAAATCTTTAAATATTTCATTCCACTCTCTTCTTGCTTGCATGGTTTCTGATGAGAAGTCTGTGGTAATTCTTATACTTGTTCCCAGATAGGTAAGGTGTCCATTCTCCCTTCTACTTCTTTCAAGGTTTCTTGTCTTTAATTTTCTGCAGTTTGCTATGATATACTTGTGTAGGTTGTTTTGATATTTATCCTGCTTGATGTTCTCTATGTGTTCAAAATCTGTTGTTAATTTTGGAAAATTCTCTGCCATTATTACCTCAGATCTTCTTGTCTGGCCCATTTTCTCTTTCTTCTTCTTCTAGTATTCCAATGACACCTTTTGAAATCATTCCAGAGTTCTTGGATATTCTTCTGTGTTTTTTAAATTCTTTTTTTCTCTTTGCAGTTCAGTTTTGGAAGTCTATATTGACTTGTTTTTAGGCTCATGATTCTTTTCTCAGCCATGTTGAGTGTAGTGATGAACACTTCAAAGACATTTTTGTTACAGTGATTTTGATATCCTTTTGATTCTTTCTCAGAGTTTCCATCTTTCTGCTTACATGAGCATTCTCTTATGTGTTGTCTACTTTTTTACATTAGAACTATTAACACATTAATCACAGTTATTTGAAATTCCAATAATTCTACAATCTATTTCATAGCTGAATCTCTTTCTGATGTTGTTTTGTCTCTTCAGACTTTATTTTTTCTTGTCTTTTAGCATGCCTTGTAATGTTGTGTTTAATGTTTGCTATAGCTGTAAGTGCAAGAGACTTAAAATTCCCCTTTCTAATTCCTTATTTTTTGTTTCCCCTGTTATATTTGGATCTCCCTAGAAACTCCTCCCAGTAGAATCTATACTTTGAGCAGTTGTAATCCAGTATTACTGAGCAATATTGGAGACCTGTTGATGTGATAGTAAGGACTGGGGAAGGGAAGTGTTCTACAATGTTATGAATGAATTTCAGTCCTTTGGTTGGCCTGTGTCCCTGGGATGTGACCTTCACAAGTGTTTCTTAGCTTTTTATCCTCCTTAGGTGAGACAGTGAGGCCAGAGGGGCTGGAGATGGGTCAGGCTCTGGGCTTCTCTCCTGGAGAGTAGGCTTTTGTTATGAAGGCTCCTCTGGATTATTTTAAAATGCTGACCTTTCCCTTCTCCTGCTGCCAAAATCACAGGGTCTTTCTCAGTTCTTCACCATGATAATGTGGTTTGGTTCCTAGAAGTAAAGTCTACAAAAGCATAGTCCACCCCCCAAAAACTCTCATTCTCCCCATTGTCCACACCTAGACCTTTAGCAGTTCATCAGAGTTGCTGCTGAGGTACTCCTACCTGTTTATGGCTGAAGCGGCTCTGGCTCAAGGTAAGCTGACTTACCTCGTCACTCAGCTGTGACTCTCTCTGGATTTGTCTGTCCCTCTATATTTTGGGGGTGATGGTTTGTCCTGTGACTTCAGTTCTCTAATAGGTCTCAGAAATGTCACTGGTTTTCAGTTGGTTCACTTTTTTTCATGTTGTAAGCATGTGTTGGAATGGAAACCGGAAGTCCCTCGAATGCAATTTTCAACATAGAGAGGGACAATAAACAGATTTCAAGAAAATACATTGCCATACCTCGTTCTTGCAGACAAATAAATATAAAGAACAAATGTATGTACTTATATGTCTGTGTATTTGTAGGTAAAGGATGAAGGGTGCACTCCCAAGTGTTAGCAGTAGTTACCTTAGAGGACTGGTATGGAGAGGGATGGGAATTGCTCCTTTTAGTTCACAATGGATGATTTAGAACAATAAGCAGGTATTACTTCACTAAAAATATTTTTAAAAAGCATTTGGCAGCATGGAAGAAGCAAAGGGACACAGTTCAAAAGAAAATAGGATAGAAAAACTGAAGACTGCAAGTGAGATGAGGCAGTGAATGACAATGATAAGTGTTGCATGTGCTGAGTGCTCCTTACAAAGCAATCTCTCAACAAGGGGTTTTGTGTTCATTCCTAATTTCATCCTAATTTCCTGTTCCCATTGGCTGACATAGCTGATGAAGACCCTGAAGCTTATGCTGGTGAAGGAATGCATCCCAGGTGTTACAGCTAGAAAGTGGCTGATCTGGAATGTGAACAGAGCTTAGAGACCTCTAGAGAGGGCTCCAAGGACCGCTTCCAAGCAACAGATTGGGGTAGAGGGAGAAAATGGAAGGGATCAAGGCATCAAGTTGGCTAGGGATACTGGTTCCTTTACTGCAGCAGCTGAAAATTTCATACTTAAGAAAAGGCATGTGTGCTGAGAGGATACAAGGCAGTTACTCTCTAAGCATTGGCTATACAACACTGGACCCTGGGATCAGATGCAGGTCCTCAGTCCTCCATCGGATGAAGAGTTGTACAACACTGCTCTGCTAGCTGGGGAGGAGTGAGGAGGCCCTTCAGGTGGGGCTCTGAGATGGGCACCTGGATTGCAGGTCAGTGCTTCCCAAGTGTGATCTGAGAACGGGTGAGAAATGCATATTCTGGAATCTCTTCCCCTCCTCACCCCAGGCCTGCCAAAGCAGAAACTCTGGGGGTGGAGCCCAGTGATCTGTGTTTTGATTGGTCCCCCAGGTGTTTCTGATGCAGCCTATATTTGAGAACCACTGGGAGGGCCATTGTCTCATTGTCCCATCTTCAGTCTCCATAAGAGACACAGAAGGAGGAAAAGCTAGACTCTGCTCTTGGTAGAAGGCACAAGTGTCAATTTATTTGGTATTGTGGAGCAGCCTTTGGTCTTGCTCTTTTCTCCATTTTAACTTCTCTCTTTAGCTTTGGCAAGATGTGAATCTTTTGTAACACATTATTATATAAAAAACTCTATATATGTAGTATAGCACATCATATCTAGAAGTATAATAAAAACACAGTACATGTTAATATATATTATAGTACATTATATATGAATGTATAATCACAATAGAGCCACGTTCTTTCAAAGCTAAAGAAAAGGTTAAGGACAAATAACAGATGCATTCATGT
The DNA here is from genome assembly GCF_905146905.1 of Nyctereutes procyonoides. Taxonomy (NCBI): domain Eukaryota; kingdom Metazoa; phylum Chordata; class Mammalia; order Carnivora; family Canidae; genus Nyctereutes; species Nyctereutes procyonoides. The sequence continues at coordinate 10,428,393 of NW_026575030.1, forward strand.
ATATCTCTCCAGCGGCTTTTCAAGCCAGTTGGATTAGCTTGTGTTTCTCTCAGGAATACATTATATTGCCCATCTCACCACATCTTTATCAACACTGGGCCATTTATTTGTAAGATTTCATTTATTCAGAGAGAGAGAGAGAGAGAGAGAGAGAGAGAGCAAGCAGTGCACCAGCAGGAAGAGGGGCAGAAGGAGAGGGAGAGAGAGAATCTCAAGCAGACTCCCTGCTGAGGATGGAGCTTTACTTGGGGCTTGATCTCACCACCCTGAGATCATGAACTGGGTGAAATCAAGAGTTGGACACTTGACTGACTGAGCCACCCAGGTGCCCAACACCAGGAGTTTTGTGCTCAATTTTTGTGCAAAAAAGTTTTTTCTGTTGTTTTCATAGTTATTTGATTCCAAGTGGAGTTGAATATTTTCCTGTTGGTTTATTACAATCCTTCTTTTTTTAAACTACATTCTTTGTGCTTTTAATCAGTTTTAGCTATTAAAGATTAACTATATGTATTTCACTTAAAAAATATTTTATTTATTCATGCGACAGAGAGAAGGTACAACCAGGGGGAGTGGTAGGCAGGGGGAGAGTGAGAAGCAGGTTCCCCTCTGAAGCAGGGAGGCTGATGTGGGGGTTGATCCCTGGATCCTGGGATCATTAACTGAGCCAAAAGTGTATGTTAAACCAACTGAGCCTCCTGGGTGCTCCATATATATTCATTTTTACTACAGATACTTTTCCTGGGATATATCTACCTTTTTTCCTTTATGAGTTCTATTCCATTGAGCTTAGAATTTTTTTCTCTTTGGTATGTTTAACTCATGTTCAGTTCTGGGTTTTTTTTTTAGTTTATTACTGTTTTATTTTTAAATATTTGCTGTTTTAGTCTATTAATTTAGTTTTCAGTTTCTCTACCTTTGTGCCTTGTATTTTGACAAGTAAGTAATATCATGGAAACATGCAACTAAAAAGCATACAAAGTGTTTCTTATTTAAGAAAAGCCTTCAGAAAAAAATAAATATTTTTGCAATGCAAATAATCTTCCTTCATTTATGTGATTTCCAAGTTTGGATATCTCTTACAGCACTTTCACACTTAGAATAGGTGTAGATCAAGAGGCTGACCTGGGTGTTAGGATCAGCCCTGCCTTAGCTGCCCTGGCTCAACTGTAGATCCTGGTGCTTTTCCCCTTGACCTCTAGAGCTAAGATCTTGAATGTGATGGCACTGTGGCAGCATAAATGGGCCATTAAAAAAAAAAAAGCAAGGTGTGTATCTGCTTTCGCAGCCAGGTGCAAGCTGCTGTAGACTGAACAAAGTTACCCCAGTAGAAGATTTGGCCCTAAGGACATTAGTTATTCTCTGTGGTCCCCATCCCCACCCCATACACTGGCTAAGAAGCAACAAAAATTGGGGGGGACATTTGGTTCATGACAATGCCATATTGAACATAATTGAGAATTCAGAGAGCAGATGCTGTGGGAATGGAGGACCTGGAGGCTGAACTCACCACCCACCTACCAGGGAAACAGAGTGCAGAAACTCCCCTTTTCCTAGCCCCATTGGCTCTAACACCCACCCACAAAGCCAGCTTGCATTTACAGGCAGAGATCATGGTGGCATTTCTTGTTTGAACCAGCTGTTCTGGAGGCACCTGGGTGGCTCAGTCAGTTAAGTGTCTGACTCTTGATTTTGGCTCAGGTCATGATCTCAGGGTTTTGGATTTGAGCCCCGTGTTGGGCTCCACACTTAGTCTGGAGTCTGCTTGAAATTCTCTCTCTTCCTCTGCCCCTCCCCGCTCAAAATAGATAAATAAAATCTTTGAACCAACTGTTCTGAATGGAGCCCATGAAAGAACATTTTATTCCACGTGCACATCCTTAGATGCTTGGAGACCATAGAGCCCTTATTCAGCTGTGGGTGGAGAGGGGACCTCAGCTGGCATTTCCCACTTGGCTTTCCTCCCTCTGTGGGAGGAAAAGGAAAGTCCCACACAGTTAAATGGAGGTTGTTCTCTGCAGCCCTTTTTTTTTAACCCAGGGCTAGCTGGGCAAAGCATAGATGTTGAAATTCCTTTCGGACCCATTGCTGGGAAGAGAAGTTCAGTGAAGACAGTGGACACTTCCAGTGGGTGTGACCCCAAATAGGGTGAGCCAACCGAGATGTTGGGAAGCCATACTGGGCTGGTTTGGGAGGCAGTGACCAGAGCAGTGGAGCCTAGTTCCTCTCCCCAGGTATAGTTGTGGGGACCAAGGTAGGATGGAGTGTGATTTCTACTCTCAGCGTCTTACAGTTGAGTTGTGAGGGCCAAGATAACATAGGAGAGATGTCCTTGAAACTGTATGAATGTGGAATGCACAGATTAGGAGGGTTTGATCATTTAGAAACGTGAGGAATTCGGAAGGGAGATTTTGTGTTTTTTAATCAGTTTACAGAAAGTAAAGTCTGGGAGTCCTAGTTCTTCCCTCTATTTGTCTTCTTGACACAGGGTGTAGCTGGTAATGCAATCCAAGGTGTAGGGAGACACAGTGTTTCAGCAAAATGATGCTAAAGGATCTGCTAAGAGGAAGTTGAACTCAGCAGCACCGACGGGCTGATTGTTTTGGAGATATGTTGTGGGCTCATGAGGTCTCCTTTCTCCTTCCTCCCCTCCTACTGCAGCCTGCCTCCTCCTCCCCTGCCCCTCCAACAGACCCATCCTGAGTGGAACCCCAAGGGAACCAAAGAACTGATAACTGAACAGAAGCTGGGGTGGAGGTCAGGAAAGCACAGTCTTATAGGGAACCTCGGGCAGAGGGGAGAGGGAGCAGAGAAAACTTCCAAAAGGGAGGATTTTCCTTCCCTGTGGACAGAGCAGCCACTGGAGCTCTGGAGAGCCAAGCATGAAGCTCCCCACCATGAGAGGCTGAGACACAGGGAGGAGATGAAGCCACTTGTGCTCCCAGTCCCGTGAATTTTGAGTTGGAATCTAGGGCTTGAAGGGGAAGCACAGAACTGGGCTAAGCCTCCAGACCCTGTGGCTGTGCTAGGCTACTTGGTTGCAGGATTGGTTGGCAAAAAGGCCTGGAGAGAGAAGAGCAGTCTCTGCAGCAGAGCACCCACAGCTTCTGTTGAACACAAACCATGTCACAGGGGTCTGACAATCAGACAATGAGGGGTCCAGGCAAAAACCATCCCCTTCTGTAATGTCTGAACTCTGAAACAAGAGTGTCTTCAAGCCACAAGATTGGCAAACATCCCCCCCATCCTGGCTAATGAGAGTGACTGGTGCTTCTCTACCAATTGTACACTTAGCCTCTCTTCCTTTCCTTCCTCTTTCTTTCTTTCTTTCTTTCTTTCTTTCTTTCTTTCTTTCTTTCTTTCTTTCTTTCTTTCTTCTTTCTAAAATATTTTATTTATTTATTCATGAGAGACACACACAGAGAGAGGCAGAGACACAGGCAGAGGGAGAAGCAGGCTCCCTGTGGGGGGCCCGATTCAAGACTTGACCCCAGGACCCCAGGATCAGGACCTGAGCCAAAGGCAGATGTTCAACCCCAGAACCACTCAGGTGTCCCCTTTCCCTCACCTTTCAAATAAGATTTAGTAAAACAGCCAGTCAGAGAATTACCCCTGCTTCCTCCCAGCTTCCAGTCCAGAGCAAAGCCTGCTTCACTGAGCCCTCCCCCAAATCAGGTAACACAGTTCAAATTCTCCAAGTCCTTTTTAACACGCTTTCCGTGAGATGCCTTGTAGTCCCCCAAGGTGTTTTCCTTTGTTGCAATGAGTTACTGAACCCAACATGGTTCAACTGCAGGAGAGTCCCTGGTGCTCTCTGACTGGAGGGCACTGACAGGACACAACAGGCCACCTTCTGCCATTGAGGGCTTGGCCCTGGAAGACCCTGATCATTGATTGGTTTGTTCCACTCATCGTGCCTGCAATCCCCCAGGCTCCGTCAGGGGCCGGTTCCCATGGTCAGTAAGACACAGGCCCTGTCCTCAGTGACCTGGGTCTCATCAGGAACAGACAAGCACACGGGCAAGTCCTTTGCATATAGAAAATGCTCTGATGAGGTGAGTGAGGGGACAGGGGTGCACAGAGGACAGCCCCTGGACTCAGTCTGGATGAGTCAGGAAAGGTTTGAATAGTTAGCTCAGGACAAGAGGGGAGGAAGAGGCTGGCTCAGGCAGGGGTCAGTGTGTACGTGAGCCGGAGGCACAGGAGAGCTTTGCAGTCGCAGGATCTACAGGTGAATGGAGTCGCAGGGTCTAGAGGGGAAGAGGGGGTGATGAGGCAGGCCTGGGAGGCCTTTGCTCTACTGCTCCCCTGAGAGAACGAGAAGTCACTGAGGCCACACAAAGGAAGTGACAGTTTGCTCTGCCTGAGGAATTAAGTCATCAGAAGCCTGAGTGGAATTCAGCATCTGGGGCTTGGTGATGCACTGGATGTAGCAGGTGGGAGGGAGGGAGAGGCCCAGGACTACACCTGGCTTCCCCTGTTGTGACTGGTTGGATGGAGGCAGCTTTTGAAGATGAGGCTTTTCTCTGGGAGCACAGCCAACCAGAACCTAAGACTGCTGACCTCAAGGATGAGGAGATTGGGAAGGAGCAAAGGTGTAGAGGGAAAAGCCCACAGCAGCAGATGTGATAGAGCCTCAGTTTTCTCATCTGCAAAGCGGGAGGAATAACTCTTACTAGAAGGACGCTGTATTAAACAAGACCATGTATGGAAATCACTCAGCACAAGGGACGCTCATACACAGACATTATTATTTCCCTGTTCCATTCTTTTTTTGTTGTTCCATTCTTTTTTTTAAAAAAGGTTTATTTATTTATTTATTTATTTATTTATTATTTATTTATTTATTTATTTATTTATTTATTTATTTATGAGAGACACAGAGAGGCAGGGACAGAGGTAGAGGGAGAAGAAGGCTCTCTGCGGGGAGCCCGATGTGGGACTTGATCCCAGGATCCCGGGATCATGGCCTGACCTGAACGCAGACGCTCAACTGCTGAGCCACCAGGTGTCCCTCCCATTCCATTCTTACACGGAGGTAATTCTATCATTACGTTACTTAGTTTTGGTCTATTTGTTTTGGATATGTGGTGGCTTCCTTCTACATTCCCCCATTCTCTCCTTGTCACTTCTGGTATGAGAACAAAGGCTCATACTTCCTTCATTCCCAAGATATCCCCCTTTTCCCTCCCTCCTGGGTCTCTGCAGCATTACCTGGGGACAAGGTGAGCCCTGCCCTGCACTCGACGGCTTCAGAGCTTCTGCAGCGTCGCTGGGGCGGGTTATCAGAGGCTTGAGCCTCCACCACTTGGAGGAAGTCCAGTGAACTTCAGCATTTCTACATAGACGTTCTCCCAGAGCTGAAGTAGCCCATGATCTGGACCACCCCAGTGCCCCCATACCCCCCACCCCAACTCTCCAGCTTATTGTGAATCCCTTTGTTTTTGAGTCACTCCCTGGGAGGAAGGAGCATGCACTTCCTTGTTTTCTCTCGTGTCCTGGTCAGCACATCGCCTGTGTCATTGGCACCAGCTCTATCACCACGTGGGGAGTTTCCTACTGAATCTCAAGTCCATCGTTCACATGGAGGAATAGATGACTGCTTATTGCTTGAGTATGAATTCCTGCTTGGCTGCCCAAATTCAACACTAAGTAGAGAAAATTTGCTTATTAAGGAAGGACATCTAGCTGTCTGGCTTGTCTGCAGGTGTGGAAGTCACAGTTTCACAATTTCAATTTAAGGCTGTACAATTAATGGTAGGTGAGCTAGGAAGACAAGAAACCATGTGCTAGGACCACTTCCCCTGAAGGTAGGGGAAGGATCGAAGGTAAAGAAGAGTTTCTGTCTTTCTAGAACAACCATCCCCCCACCAAAAAAAAATTCAAAAGACCCCCCCCACCCCTCCTTGATGCCAGGGCACAGCAGGGAGCATCCCCTGAGGCTGACAGGAAGGTCTGGGTTCCATGGCAGCAGAAGGATGACCCCTGTGGGCCCGAGGAGCCACCCAGGAGATGGCCAAGTCTCCTGGGGTGTGTGGGAGTAGAGAGGCAGCGGGGAGAGTGAAATGCGAGAGCAGCAGGCACTGCAGTGCGGGGTCAGACATCCTGCGTGCGTGAGGCCCACCTGGGTCTCTTCTGGTCACATGACGTCTGGCGGGGCTGACCCCTGTGCTCCTGCTTCCCCCGAAGTGAAACCAGAGGAGTGCGTATTCACACGGGTGTGGTGAGAGGCTGCGGGGTGATGTACGGGCAGGCCCCTGCTGGCTAGTGAGCCCGAGAGTCGCGCATCCCAGTGCAGCAGTCATCACCCGGCTAGGTCCTGCCCCGGGCTCTGGCTGGGCCCCAACCTGCCTCTCTAACAGGTGCTCAGGTGCCCCCGGGCCCGCGCCCACGTGTTGAGGCGCTGCTGCGAATGTTTGGGGCCGGGGGGAGGGAGACCGGTACTCATTCAACGTTTTTTTTTTTTTTTTTTTTTTTTTGGTACTATTAACCAAATTGGGTTTAAACGTGTGGAGGGGAGTGAAGGAGAGCATCCCGCACACTCTCTTTTCCGCTCTCTGCTTATTGTACCTGATAATTACAGCCTTAGGAATTAAACAAATATGGAATTTTCTGATTAATTATCTTAATGTTCTTGCACCAAGTGGAGACAAACCCTAATTTAGTGCTGAAAGCTGCCCGAGCTTGCGTCAGCATAAAAGGAGGTTTTCTGGGCCGCAGGGGAAGATTGGGAAGCGGGGGGGCAGGGCAGCGGGACCCAGCCTGGCCTCCAGAATAGGGCCTCCCTCCCTGTAAGGCCGTTTGTCCATCTGTGTCCCTGCCCCGCCCAACAGCTTTATGGGGCTGCTTCCCAGGCCCTTCCAAGGTGCCTGAAACCTCTTAGCGTCCCCAGCCGAAGGAGCTCTCCGCCTAGAAGCCTTCTGGAAGCGCCGGGCCCCTCGGGGACAGCGGGCGCCCGACCCGGGCTCCCGACCTGGCCGGGACCTGCCTGTCCCTGAGTCCACCTGGCGCCTCAGTGGGCGCCCCCGGGCCGCGAGGAGCGCTCCTCCCCTGCCGTCCTGCTGTCTGTCCTTCGGGAGCTTGAAGATCGCTCTCTTCACCTCTGCTCCTCTTTCCCCTGCAGGCCAAACTGCTGCCTTTCTCTCCTCCCGCCTAGTGTGTGCGGCTGACTTTGCCCCCTGGGGAAGGGTGCCAGGGGAAGGGTGATCATTTCAGGACTCCTTCAAGTGCCAGTGAGCCCCCACGTGGGCCCAGCACCCTCCCAGGCTGGGACACAGAAACCAGCGAACACGAGGCCTGGTCCTCCACCTGCAGGGAGAGCAGGTGTGCGACAGGGATGGAGTGGGAGCAGGGCCCCGGGAGGACTGGGTAGGGTGCGGGGAAGGAGGGGAGGATGAGCTGTGGGGCCAGAGCTTGCCGGGCAGCGGACGTGGGGAAGAAACGCAGGGCCAGAGCCAGCATGGGGTGTGGTTGAAGCAGTGGGGTGGCCTGCGGGGGAGCTGGACGTGTGGGCTAGGAAAGGCTGGACAGAGCGCCTGGATAGACGTGAGACAGAGGCTGGACAGATGCACGTAGGCATCCCCCGGGGGCTTTCCTAACCTTCCAGGGCTCAGGCCCTGGCCCAGACCGCTGAGATCAGAATGGCTGGGGTGTGCTAGGGACGGGAGGTTTGGAAAGCTCCTCTGGTGCCTCTGATACATGCCAAGGTGAGAAGCAAGAATCCTCAAAGTGTGACCCCTGCACCAGCAGTGTCAATGCCCCTTGGGCACTTGTTAGAAATGCAGGTTCCCAGGCCCCAGTCAGACCCGGGAATCAGGGACTGTCGGGGAGGGACCCAGTAAGCTGTGTTTCAGCAGCCCTCTGGGTGATTCTGGTTCCCTCTTGAGTTTGGGGCCAAAGGAAGGGAAGGTGTCATCCATGAGATGGCGAGGGCGTGAAGCTTCAAGGAGGGAGGCTGTGGGAGATGCTCCGCAAGTCCAAGGGATACATCCAGGAACATCAGCTCTTCTGGGAGCCCTCGCTGACCCCGCAGGTGGGGCCACGTGCCACCTCTGGACCCCCACCGCCCTGGGTGCCCTCCTTGAGGGCAGTGGTCACACGCACAGCCACTTTGTGTATGTGCTGGTTTTCTTCCCTGGACCCAGGGCTCCTGATGACTGAGAGTCTTTTTTCTCTGTCCCTGTTGTGTCTAGCACACGATCTGCCCGGAGCAGGTGGTGCTTTGGTCACCGAGTAACTGGAATGACCATATCCAGGTGCCAGATCTCCTCGCTGGGGCTTTCCTGTCCTCTTGGTGGCCACATGCCCACCCTCGTGCTATGTGGGGCCACAGGGAGGTTCCTGTGTTCCCCAACCCCATCCCATTTGTCCAGTCCTTATGTCTTCCTCATCACAGCGAACTCTGGTCCCTTTTAGGGTGCAGGAGCGATCACAGGGGTGGGGGTGGGGGAGGACCAGGCACAGCAAGGGCTTGGGCAGTATTCCTGTGTGAAGGGACGAGAGCCCAGGACATAGTGACAGCACGGGGCAGGGGTGGTGGCGGTGGGGATGGCCAGCCAGGGGATGGTCAGTGGCGGGGGGGCAGCAGCGGGAAGGGCAGCAGGATGTCGCAACAGAACCTCTGGGGCTGGGGCTTAGGGCTTGTTTTTTTTTTTTTTTTTTAAAAAGGAACTTCCCAGGGGGAATCTAATAAGCAGCCAAGGCAGAAAATACTTAATGTTAGACTTCCCTGCATAAGCTGCTGATGGAGGAACTATCTCTGGCTTTTGGGCCCAGGGGCTGGGGCTTCCTTTCACCCATGTGAATGCGCAGCCTGCAGTGGCTGCGCCCTTGCCCATGCTCTCGCAGGAATACGTTGTTTTCCGTGACTGCTCAGAAAGTCCATTATTGCAAAAAGGAATATTATTGTCTGTAATTAAAACATTAGCAGCACCTTGACATTATTTTCATGCTTATGAATAATTTATTTTTTTTATCTCAATGTTGCATTAACACTGCTGTGCATGTCATCACCTTTCCTTTTGCTTCAAGGAAAAAATATCACGAAATGCTTGAGCTGTCCAGAGGGCCTGTGATTCTCACACCTGGGGCTTCTGACAGGGAAGCTCGGAGGGGTCACAAGTCTGCCTCCAAGGTCTTTATCTGGGAGGAGCTTGGGTGCTGATGGGGGAAGGAGATGGGGCAGTTATTTTAGACAAAACAGGCAGCTGAAAATAATCCTTGAAACAAAAGTTGAATACGGTTTGCAGGGTCTTATGCACTTTTGAAATCCATGATGTCGACCAAGCTCAGACATTTTCATTCTCAAAATCTGGGCTTGATTGCACCTTCAAGTTCTAGAAGGCCTTTAGCTTATATTCTTTCCCTGCTCTTTCCAGCCTTGTGTTTGGGATCCTTTTGTCTAAGATTGGCTCCCTAGACTGGGGAAAAAAGCCAAAGGGAAAAAAAAAGCACCCCTGTTTTTGGGTTTTTATGAGTAAGACACAGCCCTTAAGAAGCCAAGAATGCTGTGTGGAGAAACAGACATGAACTACAAATAAAGTTAAAAGTAGGAGGATAGAGAAAAGGCTAGAAACATTGAGGAAGGATATCTAATCTGGCCTAAGGAGTGGGGGCATCTACAAAGTGTTGTCAAAGGAGGTCACGTTATTTGTTTTGTTTTTTAAAGATTTTATTTATTTATTCATGACAGACACAGAGAGAGGCAGAGACATGGGCAGAGGGAGAAGCAGGCTTCCTGTGGGGAGCCAAACGTGGGGACTCCATCTTGGGGTTCTGGGATCACGACCTGAGCCAAAGGCAGAGGCTCAACCACTGAGCCACGCAGGAGTCCCATTATTTGCGTTTTGAAGGATGAATAGAGGTGTTCTAGAAGTAGGCGAGGGATAGTGGTGGTGAAGAAAGTCCGAGAAAGGAAGTTGAGTTGCATTTCTCTCAGTTTCCAGAGAGGGGATGGGGCTGACAGGAGTGAGGGGCAGCTAAGAAGACAGTTTAGTCTTATTTCACGGTGTTGGAGGGATAACTTTGAGTGAGAATAACTGGGTGCTATTTATTCTTTCCTTTTAGAGTGAGAGCATGGCCACTTAGGAAGAATTTAGACTTTGGGGTTAGAGAGAACTGGCACTGAATCCTGGCTCTGCATCTGCCAGCCACAAGGACCTGAGCATGTTAATTTTCTTCTCTCAGCCTCACTTTTTTCATCATCCTTATTATAGTTGATCATGACTTTGGTGCCAGAACCTAGGAGTTATTTAGAAGCCAGGCTCACCCTGGCGGGAACGTACAAGGCAAGGGCAGTGGATGGAGGATGACGGGCAAAGGCAACCCTTCTACTTTCTGCCTCTATGAATTTGACTACTCTTGGCATAAGTGGAATCATATAGTCTTTTCCCTTTGTGACTGGCTTATTTTATGTAGCATAATATCTTCCAAGTTTCATCCATGTGGGAGCTATTTTAGTCTTTATTGTAAAGGATGGGAAATTGGTTCCAAGAGAGAGGCAAAGGGAGGGGTGGGATTTGAACTGAGGCAGCCCAACTCCAGAACCTAGGCTCATGGCTGCTAGTGGGCAGGGGCAAAGGCCCACCATTCCCTGGCAGACTTTCTTCTTTCTTTCTTTCTTTCTTTCTTTCTTTCTTTCTTTCTTTCTTTCTTTCTCTTTCTTTCCTTCTTTTTTTTTAGATTTTATTTATTTGAGAGAGAGAGAGAGAGAGAGCATAAGCAGGGTGAGAGGCAGAGGGAGAAGCAGCTCTCCGGTGAGGAGGGAGCCTGATCTGGGCTCCATCTCGGGACCCTGGGATCATGACCTGAGCCGAAGGCAGACGCTTAACAGACTGAGCCACGCAAGTGTCCCCTGACAGCCTTCCTCGTGCCTCTCCAAGGGCGGCCTTGCTGGCACTGGGTGTTCTGGCTGGGGCTGGGGGACACCAGGCCCCTGTGCCATCTGCTCATGGGGATTCATCAGGAGCTGGCGTGATTTCTGGCCCCGCTGCTGCTCGTGACTTTTCTCCACAGTCTATGAAAACACAGGTGCTTTCCTCCTGCAGGTAGCCTTGCAGGGGCGTATGTTCTAGAACTGGCTGGTTTTGGAGGCTACGTGAGAAAGTATCATCAGAGGCCCTCAGAACAGAGTAATAGTGTCGTAAGAGGTCAGAACAGAGAGGGTCATCGAGACAAGGGGTGAGGGACTGGGGAAGGCTTCCTGTAGGAGGAGGTGAGGCCAGGGAGTGACTTTGAAGGGTGGGAGGATTTGCAGACAAGCTTGGGATGTAATGATGCCAGAGAAAGGCATAAATTCCCCCAAGTAAAGTAAAGCTAATTGAAATGTCAGCACCGTCACCTGTGTTCTCTCCCAAAGCCAGGCTCCTCCACGCCTCATAAGAGCCCTGCCGGAAACTATTGCCAAGAAGTGTTTTCTTTAATTGGACAAGGCACTGATTTAGACAATGCCTCTCCAGCGTGGAGTAAATAAAAAAAGTAAATTACTTAATCGCGGTTGGCTTGATGAAGCAAATGCTTCTGAGGGGGCTGCTGGAGGAGGTGGAATTTCTCTTCACCCCATTGGGCTCATCTAATACAAAAATCAAACCTCCTCAAGGCCTTAGCCTGCTGGGACTGGAGCTGTGACAAGAGACTCTCCAGCAAGCTCCCAGGAACCCCTGGGAGAAAGGCCAGAAAACCTCCCTGACATTCTAGAAGCGGGGGGGGGAAGGGGCAGGGACTGGATTGTCAATTCTTTTTTTTTTTTTTTTTTAAGATTATTTATTTATTTATTCATGAGAGACAAAGAGAGAAAGGCAGAGACACAGGCAGAGGGAGAAGCAGGCTCCATGCAGGGAGCCCGATGCGGGACTCGATCCCAGGACCCCAGGATCATGCCCTGAGCTGAAGGCAGGCGCTAAACTGCTGAGCCACCCAGGTGCCCTGGAATTGTCAATTCTTCAGGGGGAGTAAGGGAATGACACTGAGCCCCAGGTCTCTGATCCTCATTGCTGGGACTTAGGAGATGCATCTGAGTCTCTGGGAACTAGCCTGTTCCCAAAAAGGACACACCCTGTGAGGATGCTCTAGGGGGTCTGGTGCTGGCCAGCTTCCTCACCTGGAAAGTCACAGCCACCACTTCTTGGTCTATGAGAGACACGTTCTCACCAGCATCCCATGAAGTAGTGAGCAATTAGCTCCACTAACTGAATAGCAACTTGAAGTCTGGAAAAGTGAAGCAACCTGACCAAGGTTATGGAGCTGGTACGTGGTACAGCCAGCGTGTATCCTGGGCTTGTCTGTCTCCCCAACTCGAGGCTCCCTGTTGTTCTTTGTGGATTGAACTGGATGATGTCTAAGGGTCCTTGGCAGACCATTGTCTGCATAATCCTCTTGGTTTTATAGGTCATGCCTTTCAGTTGGCTTTGGGGGCTCATGGGCACCCAGTCACCGTGATAACACTGTGCCAAATTGAATATGTTGTTTCTCTCCCGCATTGTTCATCAGCTAGCACATACTAAGGTTCCCGCCATGTGTCAGGAAGGGTGCCAAGGTTGTTCACTGCAGTTACCAGCAAACTTTAAAATGAAGCCTCAGAGACGTAGGAATTAGACATTCAAGATCTGCTGAAACATTAGGATCCTAGGCCTAGGGAATAGAGTTTATATGACAGGAATTGCTTATAAAATTGGATTCCAATAGTTATAGACCAACCCCCTCGTTCCTTACATGATTTTAGTACTATCAGGTTTGACTAAGAAACAGATAGGGGCTGTAATGTGCCTCCAAAACATATACCGAATCATCTCAAAACCCTGCTAGAACTTGAGTCGCTTCGTGGGGTGTGGCCTAGAATGAACCAGGAGCCAGACATGTTGGTACCCGGGCTGTGGATGTGCACTGGGCTGACTTGCAGAGCTCACAGTGGGAGAATACAAAGGGTCACTCCCGAGCAGTGGGTTACAGACTCATGGGGCCAGTGCCAATGGGTCATCGTGTCCCAGACTGAGAATGCTTCTTGGAGGGCATGCATCTGTCCACCGTTGACTTAGCACTCGCCAGGGCCCTCTGCTTGGCAGATGGTGTTCGTGTGTCCTTTGAGGGTGAGCTCATCATGTCCACGGGTCACCCATCCACTCATTCATTCATTCATTCATTCAGGTATCATTGAGTACTTTCTGTGTGCTAGTTAGTCACTGTTCCAAGCTGGGGATAAAGTGACAACTGAGACCAAGATTGTCCCTTCTCTCATGGAGCTGACATCTTTTTTTAAAAAATATTTACTTGACAGAGAGAGAAGGAGCATGAGCGGTGGGGAGGGCCAGAGGGAGAAGGAGAAGCAGGCCCTCTGCTGATGAGGGAGCCCCGTGTGAGGCTCGATTGTAGGACCCTGAGATCATGACCTGAGCTGAAGGAAGGCACCTAACCGGCTGAGCCCCCCAGGTAACCCCCTGAGCTGGCATCTTTAGTCTAGTTAAAAAGTTCTGATTTCTGGAATGTTCTTTCTTAGTCTCCCAGGAACTTTCCCCACAGTCCTGATTTGGTTCCTGGGGTGGTCCAAAGCCATCTTGTCTCTTCTGGTGGTTGAACATTACCATTTGCTCTCTGTCCAGGCTCATGCGGCCTGAGGAGAGCCAGGCACAGCCCCGGTGTTGTTGCATTGCATGGCCCCAGCCAGTCCCTTCCTCTTGGCCTAGGGTCCTCCCAAGGCCCTTCCAAGGGGTCCTCACTGGGCAAAAGCAATCCCCAGTGGATGCCACAACTCCTGTAGGTCTAACATGCTGCCTTGGGAAATGGTTCTTCCTCAATCAGTCAGTTTGGACTCACCAGAAAGAGTTCATTGAGAAATGCTATTTAGGATGGGAGAGGGTGGAGGATTGAGGAGGGTGGAGACTGGGGTTTGGAGAGACAAAGAAACAGGAAGGCGAGCAGCTGCGGGTATACACCACCCTTCCTTCCATCTCTTTCAGCTGCCTTCCTGGGCCAGCATGCTAAGGCTTCCACACCCAGGTCCAAAGTGTGAGGCTGTGTTGCTCCCGTACGTGGGTACCAGCCCCCGTACTGGGAGCAGGAGATGCTGAAACCACACACCCCGCCCTCTAAGAGCCCAGTCCTGTGAGAAGGCAGAGCTGAAGCAGGTGTCTATGCAGGGTGGTGAGAGAGACAGCAGGTGAGTGTTGGAGCCATAAAGCCATGGACCAGGGGACAGTTTGTGCACCTCAGGATTTGGGGATGGCTTCTGAGTGAGGAGATGCGTGAGGCATTGAAGCAAAGTGGACAGAGGCAGGATGGGGACAGAGGTCATGGCAGGCATGTGGGAGCTCTGAGTGGCTTGCCTTGTCTCCAGGCTGCAGTGCAGCCAGCACCCTGGGTTTTATTCTGGGTTTAAGGACAGGAGGATTGGTTGGGCATCAGTCAATGGTACTTTGAATCCTAACTGGGCTTCTATGTAATTCTGAGGCTTTGGGCAAATCAGAAACAACCCTTGAAACCTCAGTTTCCTTATGTCGCCCTTGGAGCCTTCCTCCAGCCCTCCCTCCACTCAATACCAGCCCTGTCTGAGACATGGATGGGGTGACTGCCCCCATCTTGAATGTCCTCAGCGGGAACGGAGACTTGGGTGGTGGGAATGGGATAAGGTGGCCATACCTTCTCTACCCCTGTGGGCTGAACACGCCCTGCCGCTCGGTGTGTCTGGTGGGAGGCCTGGCAAGCTGACCGGGGGCTTTCCCCATCCGTTCCCAGAGGGGCCCCAGGTGCCAGGGCTCTCTGGAGGGCATACAGCCAAAGGTCATCCCTGCCTTCAGCTGGCCCCAGGAAGGATACAGCCAGCTCTCTGGCTGGGATGCTTGAGTTTTGGGACCCTGGGGAAATGGTCAGATGGGCTCTGAGATGCTCACCTCTCTTTGTAGGACCCAGCAGGAGGGTAGGGCTGGAGATGGCGGAGCTGTGGGGCGGGGGCAGGGTGAGGGGGTTGCAAATCGCCCAAAGTGTCAGACACAAATCAGATCCATCTACTAATGCGATCGGCATTTAGACCACAGTGCTGAGGAGCATGGTGTCCGGAGCCCAACCCTGTGTGGCTTTGGGCAGATTGCTTCAGCTCCTGTCTCACTGATGGGACTCACTTCTCAGGATGAGCAGGTGAACGACCTGAGCTTAGCACAGGGGTGCACGGTACAAAGGCAACGTGGCTGGCCCTGACATCGAGCCGTAAGAGCGCTCTGCGCAATGGTGAGGATATGATCACCTTCTGTCGGGGGGCCCGGGGAGCACGCAGAGGCCCACACCCGGCCCCGAGGCCTGGCCAGGGCAAGGCTGGCCGCCACCGAACGCGAGGGCCTCAGAGTGGAGAAGTGAGCAGGCCGTGCTGACAGCAGTTGGACGCTCTGGTGAGTTTGGAGCTGGGCCCAGGCAGCCACTTGGACCTACGTGAGCATGTAACATTTGGAGATGATTGGGCTTTTACTGGGGGAGTGTGGATGTAAAGTTCTCCACTGAATTTTCTATAAATGCTTTTTATTAGCTGGTGCTTTACAGTGTGAGAGCAATTGAATTAGGCATCCATTACTTCTACTCCCTGGGGAAGGAAGGAGGCCTCCTTGAGTCCTCCGTGAGGGTGAAGCCAAGAGGAATATGAAAATCAGGCACCAGGGAGGCCTGTTGTCGGGAGGGCACTGATGGCCCTCGAAGGACATTTTTCTCCTGAAGCAGGATAATGTAAGACACAAGCAGTATCCTTTGCCCTAAAAGCAAAGTTGCTTCCTTCTTAAACATCACTACATTTGAAGGGGCCCCCAGAGCCCAGTCTCTCTGCCCACACCCTCCTCTGAGTTTGAGGACAGAATCTTGCCCTTTGTATATCCTGCTTCCCTAGCGCTGAGCTCACCGTGCTCGACACCAAGAAAGTGTAAGCTTCGTTGCTGTTGGCCTTGGCTCCATCCTGTGGCCAGCTCTGTAGGGCTTGGTGTAACCCTGAAACCACAAGGATGAAGGGAAGAAAGGCCCATCTTTGAGGAGCCCAACCTTCTGTTGGGTGTAACAGACAGAAACAAGAAATTGAGGCACCAGTGGTAAGCAAAGCTGTGGAGGCTTATGGGAGCTGTGGGGACCAGAAAAGGGAACCAGGTACTTGCCTGGGGCATCAGGTACCCAGTCTGAGGGAGGGGGCTCTGAGCAAAGCACTGAGGCGTGCTGGGGGCTTGTATTCTTCCCGTGAGACTTAGATTCATCCTGGGGGAGGAAGGTTGGGCAGATGACAGACGGGGTGGTGGTGGTTGGGGGGAGGACATTGGCCTCCAGGGGTTTCCCTGTGGGCAGGAGGTGGCCTCTCTGATGTGCAAGGTGGGTCAGGCTACCTCTGGTGCTGGTTTGGCTCCACAAGGAAGGCATCCAAGCAGCAAGCGGTTCTGGAACCCAGGCGGGCATTGGGCTCATACATCCCTGTGTGTGTGTGTTTGGGTGTATGGAAGGGTGGTTCTGTGAACAACTAGAAGGAGAGGGAGGGGGCCCAGGCTGCAGGGTACAACCCTAGCACTAGCAGATAGGGGGCTGGGCAGGGCCTCTGTGTAGAGTTGTGCAGGCTGTCCTTTGCTCAAGGATGCCACACCACATCAAAGAGAGTACCATTCACATGATAGAAGCCGTAGATTTATACATCTAGTATGACAATTCAGGAAAGTGGAAGTAAAATGTCTCATTTTAATACATATCAGAAAATGATGACAGTTTTACGATACATGGAAATGAAGTGTCTGAAGGAGAATCTTTTTTGATTTGTGCAAAGGTGCCACATAGGCTCTCAGCATCTCTGAGGTCGGGCATGTGAACTGGGCTGACTCAGGGTGGGGAGGGACGGGGTGGGGGACCCTGGGTCCCTCCCTGGCACGCTCCATACCTCTGCCTTGGTCAGTAATGTTGCTGCTGAATTTTTCATCAAGCAGTAGGATGCCTCCCTCATGAGGACCTCGTGGGTGACTGGGTGGGAGAAACAGGGAGGCTGGAGGCAGGAACACCTCGTCAGAGGTCCTGACGAGGTACGTGGGCAGGTGCACCTCACAGTGTGGAAGATGCACCTGAGTAAAGGTGGGAACCCCTTGAAGGCAAGAGCCCAGGCGTGTGATTCTGTTCAACTGAGTGGGTTTTAAAGTTGGGACTGGCTCGAGAATGCCATCATCCCTTACTTTGGGAGGTGTTCCGATTTCCAAGTGGCTTTCCTTGGAATACTGGTATGGAGACAGATGGGGGGCGGGGGGGGGGGAATGGGCCTGGCCACCAGAGGTGGAGCGGGTGGGGACAGCACACTGTCTGCTGTGCTCAGGCCCACGGTCGGTGCCCAGAGGCTCTGTCCAGAGGACCAGGTTCCTATCACTACAGCCAGCGTTGCCTCAACACTTCTGACTTTTTCTTTTTTATTTTATTTTATTTTATTTAAATACAATTTGCCATCATATAGTATAACACCCAGTGCTCATCCCATCAAGCGCCCTCCTCGGTGCCTGTCACCCAGTCACCCTATCACCGCCCCTTCTGCAACCCTTTGTTTGTTTCCCAGAGTTAAGAGCCTCTCATGGTTTATCTTCCTCCCTAATTTTCCCCCGCTCAGTTTCCCCCCTTTCCTTATAGTTCCCTTCACTAGTTCTTATATTCCACGTATGGATGAAACCATATGATAATTATCTTTCTCCTATTGCCTTACTTCACTCAGCATAACACTCTCCAGTTCCATCCAGGTCGATGCAAATGTTGGGTATTCATGGTCTTTGATGGCTGTGTAATGCTTTAGTGAAAAAGAGACCACATATTTATCCATTCCATTCACCTGTGGCTCCTTCCACAGTTTGGCTCTTGTGGACATTGCTGCTATGGACATGGGGTGCAGGTGTCCCAGCATTTCACTACATCTGTTATCTTTGGGGTAAATACCCATGTCTAACCTTTTCTAAGGGACCAACCCCTATTCATTTCTCCAGGAACTAATGTTCCTGGGTCACCCACATACTGTGTGGGCTCAGCCAAGGTGTGTCTCCCCAGCTCAGCTGTGTGTAGAGCCCTGAGGAGTAGCTGGAGCTTCCTGCAAGGCTCCCCCAGATGCCCTTCTTTTCTCCCCTAGCCCTTCCCACCCCTGGCAGTGGCGGGGCAGTTCTTTGTCCCACCTCCCTCTCTCCTCCCACAGAGGCTCTCCTCCATGGTGGTTTGTCCTGACAGGAGGGAGTGGGGAAAGGCGGACAGGTGGGGCATGCATGCATGGGTGGTGTGGGGTGTGGTGGGCTGGATGATGGCTTTGAACCTGTCTCTTTCCACCACCTCTCGTGGTGCTGCCCCACCCTGTCCCTCCGAAGGTGCCTGCTTTTGGAGACAGGGTCCTTGGAGAGGCAGCTGAGGTTAAGTTGAGGTCATGGGGGGGGGCGGTCCTAGTGCAATAGGATGGTGTCCTCATGAGAATGGGGAGTTAGGACACAGACACACACACGGTGCAGACCATGTGAGGGCACAGAGAGAAGGCGCTGTCTACAAGCCAAGGAGGGAGGCCTCAGAAGAAACCAACCTGCTTACACCTTCATGTCAGACCTGCAGCCCCCAGAACTATTAGAAAATAAATGCCTGTGTTTCAGGCCCCCCAGTCTGTGGCATTAGTGATGGCCCCCTGAGCTGACTCACACGCCTCCCAACTCACCTCCTCCCCTATTGCCTCCATCCTGCTCTCCTCACCTGCGACCTTCCTACCCCGCAGAGCGCCTGGGATCTAACCCCTGCAGACTGCCTCCCTCCAAATTCTCAGCCTGCTGCTGGGATGCTGTAGGTGAATGAGGGCCACTGAGTTGGCAATACAAAGAAGACTCTGGAAGGAGGGAGGGTAGTGGGAAAGACTGCACAGAGGCATTTTTGTTTGTTATTCTTGAAACACACGTGAGGAAGTGCTGCCATTGTCCTTTATGATTTTCAAAGCACTCTGACTCGTATTATCTAGCTTGTTCCTTACAGTAGCTCTGCAGGGGTGTGCGTTATCCCCAGATCGGATGGAAACTGAGGGTCAGCGAGCTTCCATGCCTTTCCCGAGGTCTCCAGTGAATATGTCTTTTGCTTTTCTGATAAAAAGGGTTTTATGAAGCTGCAGCTGGCATTGCCCACTTTTACCTCTTCTACCTCAAAGGCAGATGTGATGTCTGGGACTGCAACAACCATTTTGTTACCACGAACTGACAGCACTGAGAAAGCTCACCCGAAAAGGAGGGAGTGTGGAAGCACGGAAGGTGCCGGGGTTGTTGGCAGCCTGCTTGCCTCTGGACTTCTCATTATGTGAAGAAAACAGGCCCCATTCATTCCAGCCACTGAAGTCAGATTTTCTGTACTCGATGTTATATTGAGGGACATGAGGCCTAGAGCAGTGGCCTGAAGTATCCACAGGAGGGAAAAACCCCAACACACTAAGAAATATCAAAAGTGCTGCAAGAACGAAGGGCCTGATTTTTTCACATCCTCCCACCACCGGGCGAGTGTGCAGCGTGCAAGAATTGCTGTCAGGTGCTAAGCTATGGCAGGAGAGTTTTCTATTAGTTATGGGCAAACCCATTCCTGTTACACCCTTCTTTGCTGCTGGGTAGGATGTTACTGTGATTTACAAAATAAATTGTATCAACAGATACACACAGAGACAGAGAGTTCAAGAGAAACAGAGGCAGGATGGAAGGACACTTGGACAGGAGGACGTCCCAGGGTTAGGTAGAAGGAGGAGGTACAAGGGGCAGCCTCAGGTCTGGGGGGTGGAGGTGGGCGAGCAGGGCTGCCCCGGGGGAGGCTCGGCAAGGCACTCCTGTCTGCCCCATAGCTTCCTTGTGATGCTCGACTCCGTCTCTGTCTTGTGCTGCCATCCCAGGAGGGGCTGTGCCACCAGGCCTCACTGTCACTCCCCGCTGTGCTGTGTCCGGTGCTCTGTCTGCGGCTGACTGTCACCTGTGTGCTGAGCTATATGGAGACCCGTGACAAAGCAAGGGAAAGTGCTTCTCTCCGGGTTCAGGGCGTACTGTAACGGAGAGGTCCCTAAGCAGTCGCTTGTGCCCCGTGCAGGGGGGCTTTGAGTTTTGGTTCCTCTTGGAGCTCTTTTTTTTTTTTTTCTGTTCTCTTTTTCTTGCCCAGATATGTGTTCAGGAGGCTAGGCCTGGGCAGGGTGAGAGAAGTGGCCACAGTGCTCGCCTCAGAATTCCTTCTTCCAACCGAAGGTGTAGGCCTTTGCAGGTTCTTCTTGAAGTCGTGAGCTCTTTGCTTCCTGGAGAACATGCCCCACCCCATTGGGTGGTCAGATGAGCTAGTTTCAAAGGTAGCTGGAGTTCTTTCTGGGGAATAGCCCCAGCCTCCTAGAGAAGCAGATCGGACTCAGCTGCTTCTGGTCAATTCACCAAACATCCAACCCTAGGCCACTGGAACCCCGTACGTCCACAAGGCAGGTGCAAGTTAGTGTTCTGGTTCAGGGGCTGAGAGAAAAGGTCACTTGGGGGATGCACATCTTCTTCCCCCAAGTTTGGGCCCCACCCTGTCAGCGTCCCCTCATACACAGACTCCAGATTCTGCCCTCAGTCATCCCTGAACATGTACAGCAGGCAGCAACATAACGCTCCTGCTTCCTGGTGTGCTTATTTGTAGTCCCCGGATCCCAGAATAGACATTTCCTTATCAAGGAGCACAAATTAATGGAAGAAGAAAGAAGGCGCCCCTTATTAGAGTAGATTGCTTTGCCTGAAATAGCCCTATAACAAACGTGCTCCTGAAGTACCTCTTGATGGAATCTATGAACATTTGTAGTATTTTACATTGAACTTAATAATTTATTAATGTTTAATATTTCACAAGAGTAAAGCAGAAAAGCTGATGAAATTTTCATATCTGCTATTATAGGCTAAATGGAAGCTGGGTGGTGCTGAGGGCCTGAAGCCCAGTGCGTGCCCCCATCCGCAGGCCCAGCCGGCCTAAGTAATTCCGTCTGCTACCCCAGGGGGTGCCCAGACCCCGGAGGTTCTGCGCACTTGAGAGAGCCAGATGCTTGGGGCTGTCATAAGTTTGGATGAACAGCAAGACCCGTTTGTGGTGTGATGTGACTAGGGCCAAGCATCTTCTCTATTCCCCAGATTTTCCTCACTGGTCTGTTCTGAGGCCTCAGTTGTCCATCATTAAGATAGATTGTACTCCCGGTGAGCGAATCAGCACCCCTGGGAAGTGTAGCTTATAGCTAATGATAGTAAATTTGATTCACTGTTGTAAATGTTTTATATCGACAATTCATTAATTTCTCAGAACATTCCTGTGAGATAAGAGCTCTTGTCCTCATTTTACAGATGAGAAAACTGATGCCCAGCAAGGGGAAGCAATTAGTTCAGGGTTGTGCAGGAGTCCTGAGCTGGAATTTGGGTCTAGGCAGTCTTACTCCAGAGTCTGTCTTCTTCTTCTTCTTTTTTTTTTTAATTTTAGAGAGAGAGAGTGAGTATGAGTGGGGGAAGGGGGGCGAGGCGGAGGGAGAAGCAGAAGGAGAGGAAGAGTCTTAAGCAGGCTCCATGTCCAGGGCGGAGCCTGACACGGGGCTCTGTCCCATGACTCTGAGATCATGACCTGAGCCAAAATCAAGAGTTGGACACTTTTCTTTTTTTTCTTTTTTATTTTATTTTATTTTTTATTTATTTATGATAGTCACAGAGAGAGAGAGAGAGGCAGAGACATAGGCAGAGAGAGAAGCAGGCTCCATGCACCGGGAGCCCGATGTGGGACTCGATCCCGGGTCTCCAGGATCGCGCCCTGGGCTAAAGGCAGGTGCCAAACTGCTGCGCCACCCAGGGATCCCCTTTTCTTTTTTTTAAAGATTTATTTATTTATTTATTCATGAGAGACACAGAGAGGCAGATACACAGGAGGAGGGAGAAGCAGGCTCCCTGTGGGGAGCCCGATGCAGGATTCGATCCCAGTACCCTGGGATCACACCCTGACCTGAAGGCAGATACTCAAGCACTGAGCCACCCAGGGGTCCCAAGAGTTGGACACTTAACCAACTGAGCCACCAGGTACCCCCAGTGTCTGCCTTCTTAACTCTCACACTATGTGATCTCTCTAAACACAAACCAAAGCAAACAACAGTTTATTGCATCCTTGCCAAGTGCATGGCTCTGGGCATATATACTTGAACTTTGAACAACTGTGTATATTCACTTACATGTAGATTCTTTTTGATAAATGTATATAGAACTGAAAATGTATTTCCTCTCCTTTACGATTTTTAAAATAATATTTTCTTTTCTCCAGCTTACTTTATTGTAAGAACACAGCATATAATAACATAGAATATACAAAACGTGTTAATCAACCATTTATATTGTCTGTAAGGCTTCTGGTCAACAGTAGGCTTTTAGTAGTTACGTTTTTTGGGGGGAGTCAAAAATTATATGAGGCTTTTTGAGGTTGGCACCCTGACCTTTGTGTTGTTCAAGGGTCACCTGCACTCTGGAGAAGATAAAAAAATGAATATTTTTGTCTGAGTGACACTACACAGCATGCCCTCTGAAGTCAGCAGGTACTCTGGTGTTTCACTTGTCAGCAGGTTGACCTTGGGCAAGTTACCCAGTCACTCTGAGCCTCCAAAATCATACCTGCCTCACAGGTTTGCTGTGAAGATGAAAGGAGATCAAATTTTAATAAGGTATATGTGGAAGCAGGCTTGGAAAACTATGCCCAATGGGCCATATCTGGTCTGCCAACTGATTTTTTTATCAACTTTATTGAAATATAATTCATATAAATGCAATTCACCAACTTACAGTATACAATTTAATGGGCTTTTTTGTATATTCACAGATATGTGCCCCCATTACCACAGTCAGTTTTAGAGAATTTTCATCATGTCAAAAAGAAATGAGTACCCTTTAGCTATTACAGTTCCCCCAATCTCCCACTTCCTTCCTCTCCCCCTAAGCAACCCCTAATCTACTTTCTGTCTCTATAGATTTCTCTATTCTGGGTATTGCATTCATATGAATGGAACCATATAATATATGGTCTTTTGTGACTGGCTTCTTTCATTTAGCAGTTCTCACAGCTGGATAACATTCTTTTTTTTTTTAAGATTTTATTTATTTATTCATGAGAGACACAGAGAGAGGCAGAGACATAGGCAGAGGGAGAAGCAGACTCCCTGCAGGGAGCTGGATGCAGGACTCGATCTTAGGACCTCAGGATCACACCCTGAGCCGATGGCAGACACTCAACAACTGAGCCCCAGACATCCCCAGCTGGATAACATCTTAATCCAGGAATATGCCATATTTTTTTCCTTCCATTCTTCAGTTGACAAACATTTAGGTTGTTTCTACCTTTTGACTCTGTGATCCCTACTGTTTTTATAATTAGAATTTCATTGCAACATAGCCATGCCTAGAACAGGAATTAGATAAGAGAAGCAAGGTGCCCAGAGTGCAAGAACACAGAAGATGTTCACTCTTTGGATCCTGCAAGTGCACATTCAACCCTGGTCATGCTTAGTCATTTACTGATGGTGTGTCGCTGCCTGTTTTTTTTTTTTTTTTAAGATTTTATTTATTTATTTGACAGAGAGAGAGAGAACAAGCAGGGGGAGAGGGAGAGGGAGAAGCAAACTCGCTGCTGAGCAGGGAGCCTGATGCAGGGCTCGATCCCAGGACCCTGAGATCATGACCTGAGCCAAAGGCAGATGCTTAACTGACTGAGCCACCCAGGTGCCCCTGCATCGCTACTTTTGACCTAGAATGGTAGAGTTGAATAATTGTGAGATAGACCGTCTGGCCCACAAAGTAAAAAATGTTTACTATCTAGCCCTTCGCAGGAAAAGTGTGCTCATACTTCTTCAGCAACAGATTTTTTAGTCCCTTACTCTCAAGTTTGGAAGAGAAGATAAAAACAAGAATTTAATGAGTCACCTAAGACTCATGGCTTAGCCTCCTATCAGCCTTATCCTTTGTTGTGTCTGGATGGGTCACTGAAAATGATAAAGTGGCTTTAGGCTCTAAAATACTGCTTCTGGAATGGAAACTTGTCTTCTGGAAGTCCCAATATTCCAAAGCTCCATTCCAGAGCCTGCATTCTTTTAGCACCAAAACTGTCTGGTTTCCCGATCAACTTAAACTGCCGTTTCCCAAATGTTCCATTGACCTTTCTAAAAAAATTTTTAAATTAAGGAGTAATTAACATACAATATTATATTAGTTTCCGGTGTACAACATAGTGATTCAACAATTCTATACGCAGTGCTCGCCACGGTAAGCATAGTCACCATTTGTCACCACATGGCGTTATTACCATATTATTGACTCTATTCCCTATGCTGTACTTTTCATCCTCACAACTTATTTATTTTATAACTGGAAGTTGGTGCCTCTTAATCCCCTTTATCTATTTCACCCCCCATCCCCTGCCCACTTCTCCCCTGGTAACTACCAGTTTGTTCTCTGTATTTAAGATTTTGTTGTTTGTTTGTTGATTGGTTCATTTGTTTCCATCTAATCAAAGCTTCAATGTTCGAGATTGGATTAAAAAATCCTTAATGCCTAGAAAACTGTTTGCCTTCCCCTCAAGCAGGGACTTGTTTTACTTGCGCTCTCAGTGTCACAAGGAGTGGTGCTGTCCTTGTTGTGAATGAGTCTTCCCTTGGTGATCATTCTGGAAAACCCCCTTTGTCACTCCCTACCCTCTTCAGTTTTGATGCTCCTCCTTTCAGAAACCAGAAGATATTGCAGTAGAAAGAGCATTGCTATTAGAATCCACAACCTTTGGTTGTAATTCTGACCTTGCCTCAAAATAGCAAAATAGCTCCCTGACCTTGGGCAAATCACTTCACCTCTTCTATTAAATAGTGGAAATGATACCTACCTCACTAGGTCAATGTAAGAAAAAAGTGTCAGGTAAGGCAAGCCCTATACATAAGTACAATATGATTATCTGTTGCAGACTCAAAATTGTGGGCAGAATGATGAAGAAAATGAAGGATGGCTTGATTTACCTGTTCTCAATGTTCCTTCTTGTCCCTTGGTTGGAATCACCATGTCATGATCATCCCTAGGGATCTTCCTGTTATTTCTTCTTTCCTACTTTTCTTTCACAATCAAAATATATGATACAAATTCTCTGAGCCACCAAATCCATTCCAAGGTACTAATGACTGAGAAAACTTTCCTGTGTTAATAGACTCAGGGTGGTTTGCCGTAAGTCAAGAGCTTTATGCTCAGAGAACACCTTCCCAATCTTGGAATGCACAAAGTGTGAGGAAAAAGGGAATAAAAGCATAGGAGCTGGGGGGTAGAGGCTTCCTCAGCCCAGGGAGGCAGATTTTCTTTGTGTCTGTTGAATCACATGTGGACACTGTCTATCTGTCTATCTGCAGACACAAATGAAACAAACAGAAACAAAACAAGAATGAGATGAAGAATGTATTAGATTGTACTATGACCTCTTACCTTATTTTTTCAGGATATACCTTGGTCTCCTTAATCTTTGGGTACTTAATTTACCTAGGTACTTGTCATGGACATGTGTTGTTTTGTTGCCTTCTACAAAGATCATCCCGATTTGGGAATATTCCTGATCCCGCTAAGGAAGTTGTGCTAGAGCTGCCCCAATACCAGCCTCCCGATATTTACATCCTTGTGTAATCCCCTCCATCTGTGTTGGGCTGGATCTAGTGATGTCCTTCTAATGAATAACAGAAGACGCAATATCACTTCTGAGATTAGATTTATAAAAACACTGCAGCTTCCATCTTGGGGTGCTCTCTCTCACTTTTTCAGATTCCTGGGAGAATCAAGTTGACAGAGTGAGTCACGCTGTAGACCCATGTCATAAAGGGTCGAAACCTGCCGATAACAATGTAAATGAGCTGGGAGGCAGATTCATCTCCAGCCTCGACTCCCCACCTACCTGAACCTTCAGATGAAACCACAGCTTTTGATCACTGTATGAGAGATCTCAGTCCATGGGGAGGCACACAGCCAGAGGAAGACTGAAGTGGAACCCATAAGGGACCTGGTTTCTTGGGATTAGGGGTGGCATTGAATATGCCCCTCAAAAGGGACTACACATTACTCATTAAGGTATTCTGAAATAGATTGCTGAGAGAGTGCATTAGCATCTTTAAAAAGTACCCAAGTGGGACATCTCTTCTTGCTGGTGGGAGATATTGTAGCTGAAACAGGCACCCTGATTTCAGTCAAGGTGAGAGAATTCTGGAATGGCACAGGCTGAGGTGAGAATCCAGATGTTACCAAATTATGGCTAGGTATGCTTAGATTAGTAATCAGAATGTTCTGACCTACATGTACCTTTGGGGGCTAATTTTAGGGACTGAAGAATTGAAATCAACAGCCATCTCACTAATGTTTTACTTGATCTATAAAAGAAACAAAACAAAAATTCCCTTAAAGATGTGGCGGTCAAGTCATGGGTCAGCTTGACTTTTCCTAAATGTGGGTCAGCTGCCAAGCCCAGGGCTCTTTGAATCAAAGGGAAGCCAGGGTTCCTTGACGGGAGATACCACAGTATTGCCACAAGTACATATTACAAATATTTCTTTAAATCCTTTGCAAAAGGATTGATCTATTTACTACAGTAGCTGTGTACTGGGGACAGGGAAAGATTCAGTCCTTTAGGGATTATTCAACACTAGTTCTGAGATGAGGCTGGTTTCAGAGGGACCAGAACATCAGGGTTGCCTGCTGATTTTATTGGGAGTTTAAGGAAGTCAGTGCTGTGAATAAGTGTAAAATCCTGCAGGATGGTGGGATGGGAAATATCCTGTGTACTGGAGTGTGGCACAGAACTGATGGTACAGCACATCCCCAAGGAAGTACCATTGTCCCTATCAGATGAATGCAAGCTGCTTTGGGTCTTAAATTTTCGTTTTATTTTGCTTTCTTGCTCATTGAAATAGAGGAAAAGGCATTTTCCAGGTGAATATCTACATAGTAGATGTCAGGGATGATGGATGAGAAACTGGAGTGAGCCATGAAGGTTGGGAGACAGAAATACCATGCTTTAGAAGCATGGACTCTACTCTTTACTAATTCTTTTTCTTGTCTTTTAATATATACATTTACAGTTTTAATTGCTTTCCTTTCTTTTACTTGTCTCTCAATATTGACTCTAGTCTTGATTACTTTTATTTTATAAGTGATTACTTAGGACACCTAGATAATAGGCACCTAGAATATCAAGAAACAATATTGATGATATCTAGAATATTAAGAGAGGATGGCAACAGAATTAGATGTGGAATGGATATGGTCTAGATATCCTAGACTTTGAGCTGGATAGAGCAACTGGTATAATATAGGTGCCTCATCTTGGGGTGAACTGAAATTACTATCAGTATTTTAAAGGATAGTTGTAATATGTTCCTAGTGGGAGGAAATATGGGGAGCCAAAGTCTATCCAAAGGGATAGACTGCAATGGACATATTATTTTTGACATATTGATTTCCAAATGACCCACTTGAGAAAGTGAGGGGGGCGGTTGCCACTTCTCTTAGCTTCTTGGCAGCTAGGCTGTAGGCACATGACACAACCTGAGTCGATCACGTGTTTCTGTCCTAAGACTTTGAAACTTGAGTGACAGAGTTGCACAGGACGTGCAGATTATTCTCAAAGGTTGATACAGGCAAGAGTCCAGTGACGGTGACGTCAGTGATAGTGTATTAAGAACACTGCTGTTAGAGTGTGATCTTCTCAATGCCTTACTTCTCTTAGTTCTTTCTCTTCTGACCCTGATTTTCCAAACTTCCACTGATTCTGTGAACTAGGCACTGCACTGCAAATAAGTTCCTTTTCTGTTTAATTTAGCTGGAGTTGTTTTCTGTTGTTTGCCTCTCAGAGCAGTGATTGTTAGAGTGTTCAATATTATCTATCCCACAGTGTGTGGTGTGTGTGTATGTTTTAGGACTTCACTGAGGGTATTAGAGATTAACAATGGGGACTTTTGAAAGTCTTAATTAGAGAAAGAAGCAAGTTAATTCCCCTGTCGACATCATTCTAAGGAGGCTCAGGGCAGAAATCGTCAGGGGATGAATGGGCTGCTTCAGATATGGGCCAGTCCTTAACTATGTTGGAGGAGAGTTTTGTCTGAGATTGTTTCCACTTTCCACACCCTACCAGCCCCCAACCCAACCCCATTTATAGAGAAAGGGGGTTGGGGGAATCTTGCTTGCGTAGAAGCCACTCAGGAGTTATTTTAACTCATTGAGAAGATGAATGGTTTGGAATAGTATCTCATTTATTATTCAACATTTATTGATATATACCGGGTTCTTAGAATAGTCCTTGGCACATAGGAAATGCACCATAGGATGGACAACAGGGGCAGGAGACTAATGGGCAAAATATTTACTATCAATAACTTTACCCACTTTACCTCACATTACCAGCTGGTCTAAATCTTAGCTTGGAGGTTCCAAAGCTACCGACATGAGTATATTAGCATGAGTGTGGATTTAGGGAGCTTTCTTTTGGAGTCTGATTTCCAAGTACGCGGAGAAGCTCAGAGATAAACTGCAACTTATTTGAAGTGGTGTTCAGGCCTCGTGAAAGTCACCTCAAAACCAAAAAAAAACAAAAAACAAAAAAAACACAAAAAAAACAAAAAACAAAAAACCCAAAAGAACCTATCACTCAGTTTCATGTGACAAAACAACTCCTATTTGGAGTATTGGATTCCTGTTCCCCTGCTTGTCAGGTGACCCTATGTGACTTAATTGGAGGGGCTGCTGTCTGGGAAGTCTTTTTTTTTTTTTTTTTTTTAAGATTTATTTATCTGAGAGAGAGTGAGAGAGAGAGAGAGAGAGAGAGAGAGAGAGAGAGAGAGTGTGAGAGCACACGCACACACAAAGGCTGGAGGGAGAGGTAGTGGGAGAAGGAGAAGCAGCCTCCCTGCTGAGCAGGGGGACCCATGCGGGGCTGGATCCCAGGACCCTGGGATCATGACCTGAGCTGAAGACAGGCACTTAATGGACGAAGTCACCAGGCACCCCTCTCTGGGAATTCTTGGCCACATCATGAGCACACATTTCTCCTTCCCCTAAAGTGCCCATCACCCTCACTCCCCACAGCCCCCATCTGTGAGAGGCTGTTCTCTGCTCACACCCCTCCCTTGAAGTCGTACAGAGTAACAGCTGTGCAAACCACTCCCAAATCACCATCATAGTCTGTCCTGGGTCAGGTGGTTCTCTTCTGAGGGTGACTCAGGGACCCAAGGTGCTTCCATCTAAGGCCTTTGCCACCTGATATCACCTAGCTGGCAGACGGAGGGAACCTTGTGGAGAATCAGTGCCTGATACTTAACCATGTTGGTCTGGAAGTGACATATATCACTTCCACCTACATTCCTTTGGCAAGACATGGAGTTCTGTCCTAATGCAAGGGAAGCTGGGAAATGTAGTTGTGTCCTGGCTCCTCAGTAAGAACTTGACTCTGTGGAGGGAGAGGATAGGCCTTTGTTGTTCTGGGGCCATCTTCTTTAATGTTCTACCCAATATCAAATCCCTCCTCCAGCCACCAGCTTTTACTCTTTGTCCCCCGCCCCCACCAAGGGAGAAAAAACTACATAAACCAATTCAGCTTCTGCCATTAATATCTGATAATATTTTTACTTGATTATTGCTCTAGAATATGTATAGATTTTAAAAGAATAGGAAGGTAACCTCCCTGAAAATAAGTCAAAGAAATGGCTTTACTGGTAGGGGAGATATTTTGGAATTGGGGTCAGGAGGGGCACTCCTGTAACCTTCTGGTAATTCCCAGAGCAACATGCGTTCACCTGTGTATGAGGGAGATTCACATCTTGAAGGCTGACCATATTAGAGACGGGAGAGAATAAATCCCTCTCATAGATTTTCATCCAAATTCTAGCCCAGCTGTGCCCTTACTAGGTCTGGAAGTCTGGGAGCAGAGCTGGCACTCACCTGGCTCACAGCTTGACGGGTGGTGCTGCCCAGCTCCACTTTAGTGGGAGAGAGATTGATTGGTGCCTCATCCATTTTCCAATGCTGATGGATTCCCTGATTCACTCACTTGGGCCAGACATGCATCTCCTGCTAGGCAGTAAAAATGTCAATAACCGCTCTCTTTTTACTCTTCTTCTTTCCAAGCTGGAGACGGGCTTCCATTAAATCCTTAACCCATGCTTTTTTGATTAAATCAAATTTACAGCCACTGGAGAGGTACAGGATTTCAGCCATGTTCACCTTGCCCTCAGTAAAGGGCCCTGGACTTGGTTTTTAAACAAATCTCAGTAGTTTCTGCCTTCCATATTAGTTTCCAGTCAAAGCCAAGGGCAGGCCCTTGGCTAAACCTCAGACCGGGCAAAGCTGCTTCACCTTATGTGTGGGAGGGACCCAGGCCCCTAAGGAATAGGAGGGAAGTGGTGGCATTACAGTGAGGATGGCTGATCTTGTAGGGATGGAAAGTGACAACAGCCCAAGAGAGGGTGACATTAGACGAAAAGCAAGGTGACAACTGGGAGATACTGGAATCACTGACTCTTTGGTTAATTAATTTAAAACCAACCATGTTTAAATTTCTGTCATCCTCAAAGAAACAAAGCTGATTGACTAGTTTATACTTGGGTGTTAAAGACTAATAATGTTGACATTGATTGCTTTCTCCATGTCGGTCACTATGCTAACCAGCTTAAATATCACTTCAGTTAATATTTCCAGCAAGCCTATGGGGAAAGTACTATGATGACCTTTGTTCTACAAATGAGAAAATGGACTCAAGGAGAAGATAAATGACCTTCCCAAGGTCATGCACCAGTGAATGGCAGAGCCAGGATCCGAATCCCTAAGCCTGGCTCCAGAGCCCATTCCCTTAACAACTGGACTGTTCTATGTAATACCAAGAGCTCCTTACATCACTGCTAGAAATGGTTGCATTTTAAAAAAAGGCCAAGAATTAGGCCAAAGGAATAAAGCAATAATGGTGGCCCCGTGAAGGCACGGGAGGGAAATGTGTTTAGCTGGAAGGTTTTCCAAAGCCATCTTTGAAATCACCCCAAACTTCTTGTGGAGTTTGTTGTCTGTTGATAAGCCTGATTCACAATCATGTCCAAGATGAAGTGCATCACCCTCATTCTTTTTTTTCTTTAATATTCATTTATTTTTAAAGAAAGAACATGTGTAAGCAGGGGAAGAGCAGAGGAGAAGAAGAGAGAGAATCTTAAGCAGGCTCCATGCATAGCATGGACCCCAGCATGGGGCTCCATTACCGACCCTGCGATCATGACCTGGGCTGAAATCAAGAGTTGGATGCTTAATTGACTGAGCCACCAGGATCCCCATGTCACCCTCATTCTTGTTCCTCAGATGTGGTATCAGCAAAGTAGAGGTCAACCATGAACTAATTGCTCATGAATGGAATGAAAGAATTAGGGGAGAGACAGAGGAGCCTGGTCATTACTCTTACCCCTCTGAATCTGCATTTTCCCTATAATAGTGTTGGCACATTTTCATTCTCTTAAAAAATGAGTATTGAGCCAGATTCTTCAGTCTGAGCTTACATAGGACATCCTATTGAATGGAACTTATCATTTGGGTAGCAGCGGGATGTTAGTTTTGCACAGATAGCCCTTTCTGGAAAAGCTTCTACAGCCCCCACTGGGGCAGAGAGCCTCAGGAGTGGAGAGCATTTGGGACCTGAGGGGCAATGGTCCCTGCTCTTCTTGAGTGCCCCAGCAGCCTCTTGGGGGATTTTCTACAGCAACAGTTAGGAGGCAGGTAACTAAGAAGTTCCCTCCTAAGTGCTTCTGGGAACATTAAACCATTTGCCTGGTTAGCCTTGTAGGGGATGGCAAAGGTATGCGGGATAGAAGTGCTGAAAGAGGCACCATCTGCAGGCCCCAGGAATTCCTAAATTTAATCTGTGCTGAGGTTCTGAGTCCATTGTGAGTGAGGAGCATGACCTCCTGTGGCTGGTGGGACCATGGTTAGAGCTGGTGGGGGTATGAGGAGGAGGAACTTCAGGGGTCGACTATTCCCCATGTCTATTTCTACTGCCATCTTCTGCTGTCAAAGCAGCTTCTCAACTGAGGTAAGAAGCTGGCCACAGAACAGGTGGTCAGGGGATTGGACTGGAGCTTGGCATATGGTTGTGCACAAGGACATCAGCCAAGCAGCCCAGCAGGGCTCTGCTTGCCTGGCTGTGTACCCTGGCATGGTGCTGAGCTGCAGAGAAGAAGTGGTGCCACTTCCTGATTATCCTGTAGGTGTTGTCTACTCATCCAGGGCTGTGTTGACTCAGAAAAGGGCCCTTATTCTAATTTACCCGAAGGCTCTTCCTGGACTAGCTATGCTCCTGAGTTTGGGTGTCTCAGACTTCATATATTTGGGAGGGGATTCTAAGAAGTGGTGGGGGGCAAGCAAGGGGAGTTTCCATAGATACTACTGGCTCCTAGTTGGAGTGGCCATTCCTGAAGAGTAAAGTAGGTGTGTATGGAAGTGAAGAATGTGGATTACTTCCTGTAAAGTGGAGAAATGTGAAGTGTAAGGGTTTTAGTCTGCTAGGGCTTTCATAACAGACTACCACAGACTGGCTGGCTTAAACAACATAAATTTATGTTCTTATAATTCTGAAGGTTGGAAGGTCATGGTGCTGGCCAGGGTGGCTTCTGGTGAGACTTCTCTCCTTGGCTTGTGGAGGGCTGTCTCTCACAGTATCTTCACAAAGCCCTTCCTTTGTGTACCTGCACTCCTGTTGTCTCACTTTCTTCTTGTAAGGACTCTAGGGCCCCATTTTCATGACCTCATTTAACTTTAATTACCTTTACAGAAGCCCTATGATCCAGATATAGTCACACTGGGTTTAGGGCTTCGACATATGAATTGGGGGTGAGGGAGACACAGTTTAGTCTATAAGAGTAGAGAAGGCCTGCAGTTCTGCAATTGTTTTTCTAGTATCAGTTGTATGTGTTTGCTTGTGTGTGTGACCTGAACTAGACTGCAATCTTCTGAAGCAAGATATGTATTTTAAAAAGTCATTCTTAAAACCCTCATCCTCCTAGATCCCTCAACCTTTCACCAAAGTTCCAAGCATAGGTCTTTCTGTATGTTAGGCACGAAATAAATATATGTGAATATGAGAGAATAGAAAATAAACACATTGGTCTCTGCCCCCAGCTCCTGGCATAGAGCTCCTAAAACCCTTGTAGATTCCTAAGTAACAAGAGCACTAGGACCAATTTTTGTTTTATTGGGGTGAGTCTGGATGAGTTCCTGGATGGCTCCTGGATGGGGATGGTCACCAGAAAGATTAGAAGCTTGGAATTTTCAGCCCCACCTGTACTCTTCCAGAAAGCACAGCTCCACAAGGACAGAAGCTCCTGCACTTGGGACTCTTCCAGACCTCCCACTGTGTATCTCTTCATCTGATTGTTTATCTCCTTTATCATGTCTCTTAATAGACTTGTAAATGTAAGCAAGCATTTCCCTGAGTTCTGTGAGCCTCTCTAACAAATTAATCCAACCTGGAGATGGGGTTGTTGGACCCTCTGATCTATAACCGCTTAGTCAGAAGCGCAGATGGTGGCCTGGGCTTGCAGCTGGCATCTGAAATGAGGCAGAGGGGCAGTGCTGAGGGACTCAACCCTTCACCTGTGGAATCTGATGCTATCTCCTGATAGAGTTACAATTGAGCTAAATGGTGATTTGAGGGGTCCCTGGGTGGCTCAGTGATTTGGTGCCTGCCTTTGGCCCAGGGTATGATCCTGGGGTCCAGGGATCGAGCCCCACATCAGGCTCCCTGCATGGAGCCTGCTTCTACCTCTGCCTGTGTCTCTGATTCTCTCCCTCTCTCTGTGTGTCTCATGGATAAATGAATGAAATCTTTTTAAAAAAATGAAGGGGCACAGGCACCCCAATTTTTATAGCAACAATGTCCACAATAGTCAAAATATGGAAAGAGCCCACATGTTCATCAACAGATGAATGGGTAAAGAAGATGTGATACACCCCCCCCCCCACACACGGATATTACATAGTCATCAATTACCATTTGCAACAATGTAGATAGAACTAGAGGGTATTATGCTAAGTGAAATAAGTCAATCAGAGAAAGACAATTATCATATGGTTTCACTACTATGTGGACTTTAAGAAACAAAATAGCTGAACATCAAGGAAGGGAGAGAAAAATAGAATAAGATGAAATCAGAGAGGGAGACAAACCATAAGAGACTTGTAACTACAGGAAAGAAACTGGGGTTTGCTGGAAGGGAGCGGGGATGGGGTAACTGGGTGATGGGCATTAAGGAGGGCATGTGAGGGGATCCCTGGGTGGCGCAGCGGTTTGGCGCCTGCCTTTGGCCCAGGGCGCGATCCTGGAGACCCAGGATCGAATCCCACGTCGGGCTCCCGGTGCATGGAGCCTGCTTCTCCCTCTGCCTGTGTCTCTGCCTCTCTCTCTCTCTCTCTCTCTCTGTGACTATCATAAATAAATAAAAATTAAAAAAAAAAAGGAGGGCATGTGATGTAATGAGCACTGAGTGTTGTATGCAACTGATGAATCCCTGAACTTTACCTCTGGAACTAATAATTCACTATGTGTTAATTTATTGAATTTAGATAAGAGAAAATTGTGGGACACAATTACACAACAGCTGGTGTAACAGAGAATTTCTTGTGGGG
Source organism: Nyctereutes procyonoides (assembly GCF_905146905.1). Lineage (NCBI taxonomy): Eukaryota > Metazoa > Chordata > Mammalia > Carnivora > Canidae > Nyctereutes > Nyctereutes procyonoides. The sequence continues at coordinate 10,463,039 of NW_026575030.1, forward strand.
AAAAACCTCCACATACTTTGTGACCAGAAATGTCAGCTGTGTGGAAGTAAAGGGGATACCCCAAAGAGAAACACAGGAGGTAGACTGAACTGATTTTTTTTTAATACAGTGACTGCCTCCCCCTCACCTACCCCATGAAGCTTCCTGGCACACATGTGCAGGGGGTGGGGGTGGGAGGGTATTGCCAAGGCCAACTCCTCCCCACTCACCCATGACTTGTCAGTAGGGGTAGGAAAGGGCTGGGCTGGAGAGAACGCTCCAGTCAGTTCACTCTGCGAAGAAAGGGATGGAATTTTTGGAAGAGAAATGGACTCTAATTTCAGTCAATTCACATTCCAATTTCACTTTGTTAAATAACATTATTTATTCAGTAACCTTTGGAATTCACATGCGTCATATTTAATGGGTCCAATTATACTCTTTATGGCATGTCTATGAAACATGCCATTTTGACCATTTGAACGTGGGTTTGACATGATCTCAGATGTTATATTACTCCATAGGGTAATGCACCTTAATAGCCTGCAAACTCCGGTAACAAGAAGGATTAGTCGAGCAGTAAGCTTTCATTCGTCAGCTTAGCTCTAGAATTGCTGCCCACAGGAGGGACTTAAGGCAGCAGACCTTTTATTTATTCAAAGATATATAAAAAAAAAAAAGAAAGTAGCTTGTTTTTCCTGATGGTAAAAATAATAAATACTCATTAAAAACTGTACACAATGATGAAGGGAGTAAAAACAGTGAGATCACTTATAATTCTGTCACCCAGGGAGCACCTCTAGAAGGTTCAATGTGTTACCATTAGATTTTCTTACTAAGCTTCAATACAGGTATGTAGTGTGTCCTCTCTTCGGTTTCCACGGTGGAATTGTACTAAACATGCTCCAGCCTACTTCCTCCCACCACTTAAGAAATCTTTTTATTATGAAACATTTATTTTTTTTAAAGATTTATTTATTTATTCATGAGAGACACAGAGAGAGGCAGAGACATAGGCAGAGGGAAAAGCAGGTTCTCTGAGGGGGACCTTGGGATCATGATCTGAGCAGAAGGCAAACGCTCAACCACTGAGCCACGCAGGTGTCCTGAAACATTTCAAGCATATACTAAAATGGACTGGATAATACTAGTCTCCATTCATGGCTAATCTTGTTTTACCTTAAAATTGTTGTACCTCATTTTACTCCCACCCCGATTACTGTGAAGCAAACCTAGCCATCATAACATTTAATCAGTAAATATTCAAGTATATTATACTTCAATAATTAACAACAATATCTTTAAATCCTCGACTATCCAGTCTCTGTTAAAATTTCTGTAGTCATCTTAGAATGATTTGCTTGAATCAAGATCAAGGTGAACTTGCAATTGCTTCCTTTGGTTGATATGCGTCTTAAATCTTTAAAATCTATAGATTTCTCCTCTTTTTATCTCCCTTGCAGTTCATTTGCTGAAGGAATTTGGTCATCTATTCTATGGAATTTCTCCATCTGGATTTTGCTGACTGCTTTCTGATGGTGTCACTTATAACATTCCTTGAAGTTGCTAGTTAGATCTCAAAGCTTGATCAGATTCAGATTCTATTCTTATTAGTCAACTCTGCTTTGTAAACGGTGCTGCGCCAATCAGTCAGAGGGCACATAATCTTTGGTGTCTCTCTTTTTATAATGTTTTTCTAGATCTCTTGTTATAGGTTGAGTTGTGTCTCCCCCATTCCCAGCCACCAATGTATACAGTAAAGTCCTAATCCTTCAGTACCTTCAGAAAGTGACTGACTGTGGAGATTAGGTATTTAAAGAGGTGGTTAATTTGAAATAGGTCATCAGGTAACCTTATAGTTAGAAGAGACAGAGATACACATGGAGGGATGACCATGTGAAGACACAAGAAGATGGCTGATATCTTTTTTTTTAAATTTTTTTAAAATTTATTTATTTATGATAGTCACACACACACACACACACACACACACACACAGAGAGAGAGAGAGAGGCAGAGACACAGGCAGAGGGAGAAGCAGGCTCCATGCACCGGGAGCCCGATGTGGGATTCGATCCCGGGTCTCCAGGATCGTGCCCTGAGCCAAAGGCAGGCACCAAACCGCTGCGCCACCCAGGGATCCCCGATATCTTTATCTTACTTCCAGCCTCCAGGACCGTGAGGAAATAAATTCCTGTTATTTTTTTTTTAAGATTTTATTTATTTGACAGAGAGAGAGAGAGAGAGCAAGCACAGGCAGGGGGTGGGGCAGAAGGAGAGGGAGAAGCAAGCTCCCTGTTGAGCAGGGAGCCTTATGTGGGGCTCTATCCTAGGACTTTGGGATCATGACTTGAGCCAGAGGCAGATGTTTAGCCAATTGAGCCACCCAGGCACCCCTAAATTCCTGTTCTTTAAGCCAGCCAGTCTGTGGTCCTTTTCCTGGGCAGCACCAACAAACTAATACATCTATAAATTCATTAGATGATATAAAATGATGATGCTCTAATCCTAAGGTATCTTTTATGTTTATTAGCTAAAATACTTCCATAATGTTAAATTCCCCTCACCAACCATTTGGTTACCCATAGGCATCATTAGCTCAGGAAGGGCAAGATAAATGCTTGATTCTTTTCCTTGAAGGCATCAGTTTTCAAAATAATGGGTTGTTTCTTCCTCATTCCCCAAAAGTGAACCATGAGTTTTTTTCTTTTTTCTTTTTAGTATCATTATGAGCTCATAGATTTAAAAGTATTTGATGTGTTTCAATATACCTTTTTTAAAACACAATACACTATAAACATCTTCCTATAGTCAATAGAATTCTAAATTATTAGTTCTAATGGTTGCACAATTTTCCCTCATGCGAATGCATTAGAGTTTATTTAATCATTTCTTATTGTTGGACATTTATATTATACCCCTTTTGATTTAGCATTTCCACTTTAGTTCAGTCTTGCTCTCACAAATATTTTTTTCCTGAAGCAAGGTAGTACTTTTCCTAATTTATTTGAAAGGGTGAAATTAGTAGATTAATTTTTAATGATGACCATGATATGAAAGGGAGTCTGGTTAGTTGAGTAGTCTTTTTATTGAAGCCTGAAAGATATTTTCTAGTCTGTCTATTTAAAATATTTATACCATTGGTGAGGGGAGAGATCTTTTTTTTTCCCTCAAGGGTTGAAGATTTTCATCAAGGACAAAAGACAAAATAAGACCGTCAATTAAGCTACAATAGTAGTTAAGAGTAAAAAAAAAATGACAGTGGCAAGTTCCCTTTGGTATTTGCATAGTTGCTTGAATGTTTTCATTTTTTTAAAGTAAATGTTCTTGTTTTGAAAAACACAATTGTTACCTTTGTTAATCCTCTCTAGTGGTAAGAATCATCAAGCGCATAACTCACTTTTGTGCATCAGTGTGCAGGTCAGGGCCAGCTCTGAGTCGGGTGGCCATCCACCATCCATCCTAGTGTGCCAGGCGTAGTCTATATGCCAGTTCTGAAGTAATTCTTTTTTTTTTTTTTTTTTTAAGATTTTATTGATTTATTTGAGAGAGCAAGAGACTGCACAGGCAAGGGGTGGGGATAGGGAGAAGCAGACTCCCTGCTGAGCAAGGAGCCCAAACTGGGGCTCTCAATCCCAGGACCCTGGGATCCTGACCTGAGCCAAAGGCAGATGCTTAGCCGACTGAGCCACCTAGGCACCTCGATAACGTTCTCTATCATTCTCAGCAGAGTCCAGCTTTGGATAGTAGATGATATAATCACTCTAGATATTGATAGTTATGTTTCCTTTTACTTATTCAGATTTCCTCGTGTTCTTTATTTCAACTTCCTCAAGGACAACAGGGAAGAATTAACTTCTTCCCTGTGCATCCAGACCTTTCCTTTCGCCACCATCATGTGGCCATAATTCCTTTCCTCCTTTTTCATTTAAGCAAATTGCTACTGTCTCCCTCCTTGTCTTTTCCTCTATTTTTATGATAGTGCTCTTGAGTAGGACACAAACTGTCACAACAGGGAGAAAATCACTATGTAACAGAGCTTTGAGTAGGATTTAGTCCAGATGAGGAAACTGAGACCAAAAGAGGCATTGTCTGGGCCCAGGCGATATAGCTAGTTAGTGGCAAAGTAGGACAAGGATGGGGATCTCCACATGTCTCTGCCAGCTGATCTTGGTCTTTGGTGTGGTCTTTGGCAAATCTGATGCTGTGTGGAAGGTAGAACATCACCTCCCTGCCCCTACTTTTGCCCTCAGGTATGAATTACAATGAAAACCAATCTCACAGGATGCCTGGGTGGCTCAGTAGTTGAGCATCTGCCTTCAGCTCAGAGCGGGATCCCAGGATCCTGATATCGAGTCCCACATCAGGCTCCCTGCAGGGAGCCTGCTTCTCCCTCTGCCTGTGTCTCTGCCTCTCTCTCTCTCTCTCTCTCTCTGTGTGTGTGCCTCTCATAAATAAATAATAAAATCTTAAAAAAAAACTCATACCTAGTCCTACCACACATTTTACATTTATTACCAATCCATGTTTATTAGAAGCAAGCAAAAAAGAGCTCTACAACGTCTTTCCCTAAGCTCAGGTCAATCCACACCTAATCCTTAGGTTCTTTGACAACAATCTTTTTTTTTATTATTTTATTTTATTTTTATTTTTTTTTAAGGTAGGCTCCATGTCCATTGTGAAGCTTGAACTCATGACCTTGAGATCAAGACTTGCGTGCTCCACCGACTGAGCCAGCCAGGTGCCCCTCTTTGACAAGGGTCTTGTATGAAATGCCTACTTGGAGGCAGAAGCAAAAGTACTCTGACTGTAGAATTAGACAGCTTTCTAGTTGGGTCTGGTGATAGAATCCTAGGTTAAGTCAAGGACAGAAGGAGAACATACTCTTGACCTTGAAGCTTATTGGGTTTGACAGATTATTTCTTGTGCCTCATTTTTGCAAGGGCAGCAATACTTCTCAGTTTTCCCACCGAACCATGTTTTTTGAGCATCATTCATTTAAGCTGCAAAAATCTATTTCTAACATCGAGGAAAGGATGATTAATACTAGGCCTGAAATCTAGTCCTTTCCTTTGCATGAGGAGGCTGTGATGCCTCTGGGAAGGAAGAAGGAAGGTAAAAGTTCTTGTAAATATGTGAATTACAGACTTTTCAGCATAATAGCGCTAATGGTAACTAACAGGAGAATCCTTACCTGTGGAATGTTTTTACCAGAATGTACCTGGTCTGTGTAACATAGCTTATGGTAAAGAGGTTTGGAATCTATGGATTTGTGGTGCAAGACTCCCCAGAAAGTGTCCTGTAGGCTAAGTGACTGAGTACGAAAATAGAGATATTTCATAACCCAAACATTTCTCTTTTAAGTAAGTGCAGCAGCCACATATAATACTTAGAGACCTCAGAGTGCATGTACATGTAACAAGGAAGGACCTGGGGATCTAAGGTGAGATCACAGACCTCTCTTTTCTCTACCTGTGCCTCACAATTACTTGTATCCTTAATTTTATTAGTAAGTCTTGATACTGGGTAATATTTCTGAGTTCGAGTTGACAGTCTGACACTTTGTGCTATCTCTCATCCCCTATGTTAACTAATGCATGCTCTGGTACAGACACAGAAAAAAGGGAGCTTGGGTGGCTCAGTTGGTTAAGCATCTGCCTTCAGCTCAGATCATGATCCCAGAGCTCTGGGATCAAGCCCCAGGTTGGGCTCCCTGCTCCGCAGAATCTGCTTCTCTCTCTCTCTCTCTTTCTGTTTCCCCCTTTGCCCCTCCTCTTGTTCGTGCTTGCTCTTTCTCTCACTCTCTCTTTCTCAAATAAATAAATAAAATCTTAAAAAAAGGTAAGGCTTTCTTTATTAAAAAAGAAAAGAGAGAGAGAGAGAGACACAGGAAAACATCTTAAAGTCAAGACCTTACTTACTTTTGGAGTGTGTATTTATGATCAGATGATTTAAACCTTGTTCAACTACCCATGGTGTAGTACAGTTAACTTGTGTATGTATACATAGTGTGCTGTTCATGTTGAGATATTTTAACGTGTTTTACAGACACAATAACATCACTAAAGCACAATATGTCTCTTACGATCACTGGTGATGGTAATTGACAGCAATGGCATTTGCATTAGAAGTAAAACACCACTTGTTTTGTAATTGTTCTGTGCTAAACACTTCACATGTATCAACTGTAGTTCAGTAAACTTCCACTAAAGTCTCTTTTCTCATTTGACAGACAAGGACACTAAGTTTCAGAGAGGTTATGTAATTAGCCCGAGGTGACATCAGGATATGACCTCAAGTCTGTTGTACCCAAAGCCTTTGGATCTGCTTCACCACTGAGCTGCCCCTAATGTGGACACATGAGAAGACAAGGATGAATGAGAAGATAGGTTTTCAGTGGTGTTAAAAGTACCGTGGCTGTAAGTGACTCATCTGTGCACATCATGGTCAGTTTACCTTTTCTTCAAGAAGAGCAATAAAACTCATAATGGTTTCAAACTTGTGATTCCTAAGTTCAAAGTGATGGTCATTTGCTAAGCAACATCATCCTGCCAACAAGCCCAGTGGGACCACGGACTTATCTACATGGAACTTTCACATAGATTTTTTCAGAATTGAGATCAGAGCTGTTAGGTAGTAAAGCTAGGACGATTGGAATGGCAGGTGAGATGATCCACCAGAAGTTTTCTTTGTCAGCCCTTTTGACCTTGACGACCTCCTTTCCCACGTCTGACTAATTCTGGGTATTGTGAGGGAATAAGGGAGGTGATACAGGAATAGAGGTGAAACACTGCACAGAGCCTTCCCAGGAATGGTGCCCAGCACTGTGATTCTGGGGGATTTGCTTTGCAGGTGAGTCCATGAACACAGTGGTGGCTGCATCATCTGCTACTGGCTGGTTTCCAACCCCTTCCTCTGGAATGTACATCCTATGGGAACAGAACAGTCAATGCATAGGATCTCCAGAAGCTTGAATGCAGTCTGTCATGGGGCTGGTGCACAATAAATAATGTGTTGAGTGATCCATCTTCTCATAGAAGCATTTGGTATGGGCTGAATATTTCCTTCCCAAGTTCATATGTTGGAGCTCTTACCCTCAACATGATGGCAGGTGCTGTCCTTGAGCATTAATTAGGTTTAAATGAGGTCATGAGGACAGAAGTCTCATGATGGAATTGGTGCCCTTGTAAGAAGAGCTTGTGACAAGAGAGCTCTGTCTCTTGTTCTCCGTGCTTACACACCAAGGAAAGGCCATGTGAGGATAGAGTAAAAAAGGTGATGATCTGCAACCTGGGAAGCAGGCTCTCACCAGACATGAAATCTGCAGCATCTTGATCTTAGACTCCCAGATGTTTGTTGCTTAAGTCACCCAGTCTATGATATTAAATTTCTTTTTAAACCACAGTCCACGCTAAGATATATCTTGAATATCAGAATGTTTACATTCAACCCAGTAAAAGCCCCTGGGGACTGGACTTTTGCTCTAGCTGTTCCATGGGTATGTTAATCTTGTCATCCAAACTAGACTGCAGGCATCTAAGTGCAGGCTGTAGACTTCTTCAGTATTCTCCCAGCTTCACCCCCATTTTGGGTTTACCCCCTGAGCCCTTGGAGACTGTGTTGGTCATCAGCAAAGTCTAGGCAGACTGGCAAAGTTGAGCTGCAGGTATGGCTCCCATGTTCCCCGTTGTCTCAACAGCTTCCCTGGAACAAGTCCTGGTCAAGTTGGGGATGGGGTGAATAGTAAATAGCAGTTTTGTTTCCCTTTCTTCAAACCCCCCTCCCATTCTTTAATTTATAGTGTGTACAATGGGAAGAGAGGATGGGGGAAGTAAAAACCACTGATAAATGTGCCTTGTCTCCATGAGGTGTCAGGGAATATAATAGGAAAGGCTCCATTTTCAGCCCATATTCCACACCAACATGTTAGAAGGAGCCCACAATTTCATATGATGACCTTTTTTGCTCAGAGATGACAAGTGAGGTCAAGTGAATGTTTTGCACTTGCTTTTAAAGCTGTGAGGCATGAAGAGTTAGGAGGTGGGATGAGAGGTTATTTGTACCCCTAAACTTCTCTGTCACTGCCAGTGGTCTCAGAGAGCCCTCTGTTTCTTAGTAATGTATTCTAATGGGACCTTGAGGATCTGAATAACTTACTTTTGGGTCTCCAAACTGTGTTGTCCCCAGCTCTCATTTAGACCAGTGATAAAGTGGCTGTATAATTTATTCTCCAAATGTGGACACTTTTGGGAATGAAATGAAGTATTAATTACATAGGACAACCCAAGACTGTCCCAGGTGAACAGGACAACCTAGGTGAAGCTCAGAACTGTCTTGAGCAAACTAGGATGAATGGATGCCCTAGCCAGTAACCGATAACATCCATACCAGCCATGAAAGCATCAGGCCATCTCCCTACTTCCAGAATGTGCGATCAGCCAATACAGAAAAAAAGAAAATCTTTCCTATAGGCTCCCCTAGGGATTTTGCTTTTTTTGACTAAATGATGACCCATTCGAGGGATAGAGTGGTAAACAACACTGTCATGATCTTGCGATGCTTGTAGTCTAACGTGTGCATGTGTGGTGTGTGTGTGATATGTGATGGACAAGTGATGACTGTGCAATGTGTTAAGTGCTTTGACAAACACAGGTGCAAATGGAAACAAAGTGGGGGCAGTTCTCTGGGGACAGAGTGGGGTGGGGCAGTACAAGGAAGCCTCCTTGCTCCAAGACTATCAAGGACTTCTATGTTAGATTTTGTGTCAAGGGGGATATAGAAGCAGTATAAAACACAGTTCCCTTCCCAAGGGACTTACAGTTGCTTGCAGAATAAGATGCATATAGAAACAATACTGGTTGATTTGTTCCATTTCGTGGTATGTTCTTAAGTGCATGAGGATTTAGGGAGCAAGGGTTGGGGGTAAGAGAGTTCAGGAAGGTCTCAGGAGGGACCAAGCCAAGATTTGGACATGCTTGAGCTCCAGCCCTGGCTGTCATGCTGGACTCAGTGTAGCACAGCGAGGTGCCTGGCCTCTCCAAAAGCAGCACACCCACGAGTGCCTGCTGTGTGGGTCCTAGCTTGCCCCTCTGCACACCTGATTGCTAATCGTCCAAGCAACCCTGCAAAGCAGATGCTATTATCTTCCTTTTCAAGTGGAAGCTCAGGGAGGCTTAGTGCCTGACTACCTCCAGTGTGTTCATTGTCAGGACACTAAGTCTCCCTGAGCTTCCATTCGAAAAGGAAGATACATATAGAAAGTGCCCAGCTCAGCTCAGTGTGTGGCTCAGAGTGGGAGGAAAGTGACATTTTCTTTCTGCCTCCTCCTCTGAGGACATGGAAGTGTCCTGGTTTTTAGCCAGCTCAGTATCTGGAATATGGTGCATGGAAGTTGGAGAGAATGAGGGGGACTGTTTGCCCGGGAGAGGATATTTTGCATGACAGGGTACCACGCAACCAGCCCGTTACTAGCAGGGCCTGACTCTGTCCTTCCATTGTCTTTAAACTCTGTCCTTCTCTCTTGTCTGTAGGAGATTATAATGATCATTATTATTGGTGAGACACCTGTTCAGCATAATGAGCGTGCAGTTCGCTGCAATCAGCCATGAGCAGTTCCTTGTAATTGGCTCATAAGAATGACAAGGTGTAGAGAGTGCAGTTAAGGCCCTTTCAATTCACATGTGCCATTAGCAGGAGCTCATTAATGACATGAACGAAGAGAAAGTGTAAATAAAGACTCCTGCTCTCTGTAATTACAACTGTACATTGAGCCTCTTCCTTCCAGAGTTCAGCTGCAAATGTGTCCCTGCGCTGGGGGCCTCCTGGCCTCCCTGCTCCCTGCACTCTTATTTATGTGGTTTCTGGAGGTGTCTTGTCTTCCCCAGTCTGTGGACAGGCTGGGGACGCAACTTACAGAGAGCTCTGATGGGCATTACCCCTTACCCGACCGTGGGCTCCATACAGGGGCCCTCACTGGCATTGAGCACAGGGGACCCCCAGGCAGGGGGTCGCAGCTGTGCCTCTATTCCTGGTGCCTCTTGAGTGTGTCCCCAGCAAGTGAGCAGGCTACAGGGGGTTGTCTCAGATCACTTCCCCTGTTGCAAAGTTAAAGGTAAGTGGTAAGCCCAGATTTAAAAAAATAACATGCTTAGCAGATAGTCAATAAATGTTGTTGGGCAATCCGTCCATATCAGGCTCTGTTTTGAGACATTCTTCTTTGATTTTAGCTCTTTCCTAACCCAGTGGTATCACTGAGGCCAGCTCTATACACACAAAGTCAGTAACCTCGCTGTCCTGTGTGATTTCAGGTGCTAAGAGCTATCTCTCTTATCAAGAAAGCCTCCCCCAACCATACAACATTGTAAAACAACACTAACCAAAACACCAAACAAAACCCCATCGTGGTAGCCTGGAGTTGCTCCATTTTGCATCCTACCTGCGGGGTTCAAATTCAGGACAGTCCTCTGCATGTGTATTTCAGCTCGCTTACCTGGTCAGCAACCCTCAGGGCGGGGGACCCTAGGTGGTGCGGGTTGGGGGTTTGCAGAGGGAAGGTCTGACTTCCAAGGCCCTGTCAGAGGCTGAAGGAGAAGAAGAGGTGGCCCCAGTGACTCCCCTAGCCTGCTAGAATCTTCCTCAGAAGGGGCAGTGCTGGGCCTCTGGGCGCTGTGGCAGGTGGGTGGGTGGAGGTCCCTGCGGCTCCTGCACACCAGTCACTGGAGTCACCCTCCACTTTCTCCTTCTTGCACCCAGCATGTATTCCATGGAACCCTGAGGCCACAGACATAGGAATCACCTGACACCCAGAAGGGAATTTATTTATAGACTTGGTACTCTCTGCGGGCACTTTGCCAGGGGCCAGCAGATCCGCCCTCAGTTCCCAAAGCTTTTCTTCATGGCCTCCTTGAGGAAGCTTCTTTTGTTTGCTTCTTCTTTTTCTAGTTATCCCTTGCCCATAAAACTTTAATGTCATAGGTATACTTTATATCTGTTGATGTACTATATGTATTTTTTGCTTTATCCAGAGAAGAGGAAGATACTTTCCACCTGTCTTCAAGCATCCCCATTGAAATGTGGACATACAGGTGGAAAAATGATCAAGGTGAGGATGGAGCATCACCGAGAGGGTTAGAAAGCCCATAGCTGTTGCTTATGCAGTACTCATTCTGCCCTGGAAACTACCCCCAGTACTTACACGGATTATTTAATCCTCATGGCAATGCTGTAAAGTATAGAGTAGATGGGGAAACTGAGGCAAAGGGGCCGGAAATAATTTGTCCATAAGCGTGTCCGGGTTTGCAGTTTATAACAAAAAAACTCCAGATTTCTTACTCTGTTGACTTCACATATGCAGTTGACCTTTGAACAATGTGGAGGTTGGGGGTGCCTCCCATGCAGTCAAAGATCTGACCCCCCTAAAAATGCCAGCCTACTGTTGGCCAGAAACCTTACTGATAACATAAACAACTTATTAACACATGTTTGGTATGTTCTATGTACTCTTTTTTTTATTTTATTTATGATAGAGAGAGAGAGAGAGAGAGAGGCAGAGGGAGAAGCAGGCTCCATGCACCGGGAGCCCGACGTGGGATTCAATCCTGGGTCTCCAGGATCGCGCCCTGGGCCAAAGGCAGGCGCCAAACTGCTGCGCCACCCAGGGATCCCTGTTCTATGTACTCTTTACTGTATTCTTATAGAAGTGAGCCAGAGCAAAGAAAATGTTATTAAGAAAATCCTATTAAGAAAATCCTTGGGTGGCTCAGTCAGTCAGGGGTCAGACTCTTGATTTCAGCTCAGGTCGTGATCTCAGGGTCATGAGATTGAGCCCCAAGTTGGGCTCCACGCTCAGTGGGGAGTCTGCTTGGGATTCTCCTTCGCCCTCTCCCTCTGCCCCTTGCCCCAATGTGCATGCACTCTCTCTCCATAAATAAATAAATAAATAAATAAATAAATAAATAAATAAATAAATAAATATCTTTAGAAAAATAGAAAATCATAAGAAAAAAGAAACTTGTAAGCAAGGAAAATACATTTACAGTACAGTTCTGTATTTATTGAAAAAATTTATACATAAGTGGACCTGTGCAGTTCAAAACCTGCCTTGTTCAAGCATCAACGGTAATATGTCCTATGTTATTACATAAATTTGACTGTTTTGCCAGCTAATAACATCCTTGCAAAGTAAGAAAATTTTGTACAGTAAGTAAGTTCAGTAAATATGACAGCCATTTCCTCTTGTGTCGGTCCTTCCTTGCGAAGAGGGATAATAGCGTCCCTCACAGGGTTGGAGCTAATGTGAGTGCTTAGCACATAGGCTGGCCCATAATCATGGCTCAGTAAATGTTAGTTGACATTAATAATAAATTCATATTAGATGACTGGCATGATTAGCATATCAAACACTAGCCGGAGCCTCACACCTTCCTTCTTTAGCTGAAATCACATTTTTGTAGGCAAAATTGTGCTTCTGAGATGTTCAATAGTTTTATTCTCTTAAGTAGGTAAATATTTGTCTCATAATTTGATTTACTCTATAAAGATGAGCACAGTAAGTTTTTTCTGTCCCTAGATGGAGGCATCAATTTTGTACACCTAAATTCATAGGGTTTCAACATTAGCGAAGAAAATCCGAATTGATGGGAGCTCCTGTGTGTTGCTGCCTGCAAATGACTCAGAAGGACTGATAAACTGTAGTGTGTTTATGTTGCCCATAACTATTGTTTTCCTCTAAATTAAATTTTAAGTCCTTCAAAGTTTAAAACAGTTTGATCTGATGGATTCATTAGGGAACAGGTTCAAGTTTTTAAGGAAAAAATACTGTCTTTTTACCCCCACATCTCTCCCTTGCTCATCTCCTCTCCAAGTGGCATCTGATATCCTGGCGTGAAAGGATGAAGGGCATGTGAGATGGCTCCTTGCCGAATGTCTCATGACCAGTGCGCAGGGCCCTCCCACCTCGGGATTCCTGGCCCTCATTTTACACCTGTTCCCCTCTGCTCCCACCTTCAACTGGAGCCTCCTCTTACCCTAGTTCCCTGGACTGGAAGGGGTGGCTTTCCTTTCCTCCTCTGATTGGATGTCCTTGCCTTGCAGAAAACTGTTCGCGTCTGAGGCCGTAGGGGCCTGGCCCCTGATGTGTCAAGTAGATTCTACAGAAACAGAGAATCCTCTCTCTTTTTTTTTGGCAATGCCTGATTTTAAGCTTATCTGGTTAAACCGGTCATGGTCTGGCCACCTATCGCCCTGGAGCAATGAGTCTGGGAGGTGGGAGGTTACAAATGGAAAATGAGGAGTTGGAGGACGACTGGGTGGCTCAGTGGTTGAGCATCTGCCTTGGGCTCACGGTGTGATCCCGGGGTCCTGGGATCAAGTCCTGTATCAGGCTCCCCGGGGGGAGCCTGCTTCTTCCTCTGCCTCTATCTCTGTGTCTCTCATGAATAAATAAATAAAATCTTAAAAAAAAAAAAGCAAATGAATTGGGATTAAAACACCTTGATTTAATTTTGGCAAAATATTATCCCCATGTCTGTGTTTTGGAGATGAGGGAAAACCTGGGGTCTAAATGGCCACATTAGCTTGGGTAAGTGCCATGTGTAAGTAACGTGCACAGTGCAAGGAGCTGCCAGATGGTTGAGAACTGCCACGGCGGTGGAGTGCTTGGGAATTAATGGTGACTAATGAGGGGAATGCTCACTGACGCTACTTCTACCACCAGGAGCTGCAGTGAGCAAACTCGGTAATAATCGGAAAGGAAGGAACAAGAGGGTATGTCAAAGTTTGTGTTAGCTGAAGTTCCCATGTGGATCTGAGACTGCGGCACTGATTACCTCTGTTATGGGAGAACCATCTGCTTCCTCACGCCAGCGTCACTTCACAGCAGGACAGGGCTTCGGCCTTCAGTTCTCAAAAGCACGAGTAGCTGAAACTAATGTGAAGGACAGTGTTGGTCGTAGTATATGACTTTTCGTTCTCTTGTTATTGAACTTGACCCGTATGTACTCTGACTTCCCTAACTTACCTTTGTCCATCCAACTGGTGCCTTCTTCCTTCTTTCTCCTCCCTTCCTCCCTCCTTCCCTTTCTCTCTTCCTTCCATCCCTTGCTCTTTCCCTTTCTCTTTCCCACCGTTTTTCTGTCATTCAGTTACAAGCCCTCCTCTCCCCACCAACTGCTTCAGCCCCACTGATTACCTTTCCTTCAGGGATCCTATTACATTGTATAGTGCTGACTTCCTTCCTCCCATCCTCCCTCCCTCCCTGTGTCAGGACTGCACAATGTAGCATTTAACTTAAGGATGCTATGCACTGTCTTATGTAATTTAAAAATTTTTTCTTGTATTTCAATGTCATCGTCTCAATGGGACAATACCTGCCTCCGTGGCAAAGAATCTAGAGTTTTTCTTCTCTGTGTCTGTGCTCCTGCAGTAGTGAATGTGAACTCGGTATTTCAAAACTAACAGCTACGAGAACAACAATAATAGTGACTTTTAAAGTATTGTGATCTAAACAGTGTGGAGGGAAGAGCTTGGATTTTTGGCTTGTGTTTTCCTGCTATGCCCTTTCTCAGGGCTTCCTGGCATCATGAAGTGAGTGAAACGAGGTGCGTTCGACATTAAGCTTGTTGTCACCATCATCACCTGACGGTCAACACTGCTACCACTCAGTTATGGAATCCTTACTGTGTGCCACATATGTCATCTTATTTAATTCTCAAAATAGGCTCAGTGACATAGGCATCCTACTTCTATTTTGTAAATAACGAAACAGGCCTTAAGAGTTTCCTAACTTTCCTTATTGTAATTGCTTCATCAAGTAATTAATAGAGCCCCTACTGTGTGTCAGAGAGTATTCTGAAGTTCCGTAAATGTTGAGAATGTAATTCTCAAACAATGTCCATGAGGTAAGATATTATCCTTATTTTACAGATGTGAAAAATAAGGGTCTCAACAAGCTTAGCAACTCAGATGACTAGGTAGTTACTAAGGTCACATTTTGTGCCACATTCCTGTGCTAGATGCTGAGGGACGGTGGTGGAAAAGTCAGACACAGTTGTTGGCTACCTGGAATTCAGAGTCTAGTAGGGGAACCTGCAGTCTAGTGGTGTGTGCCAAGTGTCTTGTTTCATCCCTGCAGACACATTGCAAAATGGCGGAGTTCAGTGAATGAATTCAGGTCCAGGATGACCGACTTTGTACCCAGTGCTTCCCTGAGACACTGGCCGGAATCACCCTTTCCTGGGCCCCAAGCTTTAGAGAGTCTTGCATACCACAGATACACAAAATATGTTAATTGGGAACACATGGCATCCTGTGTGTCTTGGAGCTCAGTTCTGGCATAGGGTGACTCGTATCCTTAAACATCCCTCTTGGGATTAACACCAGCAGGCCCCAGGGAAGCACCTCCTCACAAGTCTTGCCTTAATCCTCAAGATAGCAGATGACTGTGTTGGAAGGTGGCTCAGGTTGTAAGCTGTGCTGGTGTAGACTTTGTAGGTGCTCATTGCTTGGGAGACAAGGAAGATTTGAATTGCAGAAGCACTTTGGTAAAGGAAAAGATAAGCTAATTAGGTTGTCAAAATGTCCCTTGAAGACAGACTAATTAAATTGTCAAACTCTCTCTCAGAACTCGTGAATACAGTAGAGTCTTGCAAAACAAAGTGTCATTTTTCTACTGGTGCCAACACCGGTTTTCTTTTTTCTTTTTTATCCTCTTCCATTTAGGCTGGTATTCATAGACATGGCACACGATGGCGGGAGAACGTTTTGTGATAACGTATGCAGGGAGGTCTAGGTGTGACACCATAGAATATACCTATCCTTTACAAAGGTGTTTAGATAAACAGTGAACATCAGAGTTGTAAATGATTTTAATTTCAGATGGATAATTTAAAAAATTTAACTTTCAAAAAGTTAAAGAAGAGTTTTATTTAACCACACTTGCTTTGATAGTTGATAGTCATTACTCATAATTTTATACTGCCTTAACTTTAATAGGTAATTTTGCCTATTTTTGAAGAAAAATAACTTTTTAGAAAAATTGGGGGCAAACAAGACCTGAGGCCAAAATCTTTGCATACAGATCAGCCAAGCATGTGCTAGAAAGGGCACAGGAAAAATAAGCCCAATCCTTACATGGCTGGATCCTTCCCTTCATTCAGTTTTTTGTTTGCGTATCTCTTCCTCATGGGCTTGTCCAGACCACTGTGTCTAAAATGGCCACCTGCCCTTTCTGATCTTTAAACCCCTTTACCTGCCCAACAATATACAGTATTTGATAATATATCATGCCTGAATATATGTATCGATGTATTTATAGAGAATACAGTAATATACAATATATATACATATATATGTGCACACCCACCCACACATGCTTACTTTTATCTTCCCCTCTAGATTGATTTTAAAAAATTATTTATATTTAACTTGCCAACATATAGTACATCATTAGTTTCAGATGTAGTTTTCAATAATTCATCAGTTGCATAGACTGCTTTTTTTTAAAGGATTTATTCATTCATTTTAGAGAGAGAGAAAGAGAGAGAGCAAGGGGTGGTGGTGGGGGGACAGGGAGTCCCAAGCAGACTTTGCACTGAGTGAGGAGCCCAATGCAGGGCTCGATCCCACAACCCTGAGATCATGACCTGAACCAAAACCAGGAGTCAGATGCTCAACTGACTACACCACCCAGGCACCCCTTCCCCTCTAGACTGATTTAATCAGCTTTGTTTAGCACTGCCTCCTGCCTCTGGGTTAGGGAGTCGCACTTAGTAGACACTCAATAAATATTAAAGAAATAGCAGCAAGGGATGATTCGCCCTTTGGGAGCATTTACTGAATGTTGGGCAAAGCCTGCCTGGCTCAAGGTGGTTTCCAGCCAGGCCATCCATAGTTCTCACATGAATGTCTCCATCAGAAGGCCTCTGGTCTGGCTCAGGGGAACATCTGGTCCTTGGACTCATCCTCGTATGGGATGTAGAATCTGGTTTACAGTAACAGTCTGTAACTTCTTAAAGGGGAGCTGGCAACCTTGTATTCCAAGAGCTGGTGCTCTCCCTGGCTGCTCCCCTGAAGCTCCGGGATGGGAGCAGTGCTGTGAGGGTGCCTGTGTACACATGTGTGGGCCCGAGTCCCTCTGTGCCCCGAAGACTAAGCAGACTCCTTGCTCTGGAATGTGTGTGTGGAGTCCAGGCTGCTCTGGGATTCTCCCGTCTATCTTTCCAGTGCACCCCTCTGCTTCTTCTGTTCCTGGTCCTATCTGTGACAATCCTGTGTAGCTGGTTTATTGTGTGCTTTCCACGTGCCAGCCATGGTTCTAAGCATGCCACATGTATTGGCACATTTAATCCTCGTATTTGCTGCTGAGGCAGCCCCTGATACTGTCACCTTTCCATCTAGGAGAAGCCTGGGACGGTCATGCAGTCACGCCCTTGGGACAGACAGGCAGGCAAAACAGCAGAGCCCAGGGGCTCCTGTTGTTCAGCATCTCCTACCTCTTCTTACCCCTGCTTTATGCTCTGCCTCGCTTCATAGGCACCAGGGATCTGTCTTTACACCAAGTGGGCTGCAGTGGGATGAGGAGGGGCAGCAGAGATCATCGAATTGCTCCTTGGATCTGTAGGAGAGAGCAGGGCCACGGTGTTCCCTTAACCTCTGCGTCGGAAACCTTTGCAGTCACAGATAAGAATCACAGAAGAGACATCATTTTATCACTCGAATTAGAATCAACCTTAGCTGAATGTGTGTGTGCACATGTGCATGTGCACGCACGGTGGTGCTTTCCACCCGCAGACACAGTGGAGGAGCTGCTTTGGGCTGAGGGAGCCCGACTCTGCCGAGGCTGTGGAGTGGCTCTGAGGCACCAGCACCACTGAGGGCCTGTGGTCTGGTTTGCGTATGAATCCTGCCCGACCTTGTACTTGCCATGGGAACGTGGACAAGGGCTTCAAACACTCTAAGCTTAGTTTTCTTATCTGGAAAACGGTGATGACTGTACCCTGGGGATCCTTTGAAGGCAAGCTGGTTTCTGATGTGGAGCTCAGAGCACAGACCTGGGTGCAGGGAAAGTGTCCACTGTGGCCTTCTGCTGTATCTGCTTGTCCAGCCTCTGTTCCCCTTATGCACCAGCCGAATCCCCTCCTGGAATGACCCCTCTTCCCCCCACTCCCACTGCAGGTGACCAGTGGCCTCGGCCTGGCCCATCAGAGTGGCGGAATCTGGTTCAGGGCTGGCCATGTGACCCAGGCCAGGGCAAACAGGACTCACTTCTGGGCCTTGTGCTGGAAAACCTGGATGGGGAACACTGGTCTGGAGCTGCTGGTGGCTGTTGTAGGTGCCCATGCATAGAGCTCAGTGGAGAATAAAGCTGACATGCAGCCGGAAAGAGAAGGGACCAGCCAGGGATCCTGCTGTGGGGACACAGGCCGACGGACCCTTGTTTACTAGCTCAGCCATTTGCAGGGGTCAGTGTCTTGATCCAGTTAGTGCCCAGTATACACTGTTGAAAGGGTGTTAACGTGCTTTCAGTTATTATTGGCAACAATAATAGAGTATTTACCATTTCTTGAGCATGTACACCGCCAGGCCCTCTCCAAAGAGCTTCATACCCTGGCCTATTTAATCCTCTAAATCTCCCTGGAGCCAGGTGCTCCACTATCTTCACTTAGCAGATGAAAACATGGAAGACCTAGAGGTAGGTGCCCTACCCAGATCTCAGGTGGTGGAGCCAGTAAAGGAACTGTCTGGATCCTGAGGCTACACTCATGACCACTGGGCATGTTAGCTGTGTGACAGAGGGTGGTATGCAGAAGCTGTACAGGATAATGTTTTTATTTATCAATGTGAAGGAATCCCTGTCATCTCCCTGGAGAAGTCCCTTTCAGAAAACTAGTAAGAGGCTCAGAGTCATGTGTTAGAGAGGGAGAGAGAGAGAGATAGAGAGAGAGAGATAGAGGGAGAGAGGAGGTGAGGAGAGGGAGAGACTGGTGAAAGAAAGAGATGGGGGGAGAGAGGTGAGACGGAGGTGGGGAGGGAGAGATGACAGAAGTAGGGAGAGAGGTGAGAGAGAAGTGGGGAAGGAGAGAGAAAGGTGAGAGAGAGGAGAGGAGGGAGAGAGAGATGGGAGAGAGGTGGGAGAGAAAGAGAGAGAGGTGGGGAGGGGGGAGAGAGAGGAGAGAGAAGTGGTGAGAGAGAGTGGGGAGACAGAGACACATGGAGGGAGAGAGAGATGAGAGAGGTGGGGGATGATGAGAGGGAGGTGGGGGGAGAGAGAGACGGGGCGGGGGGAGAACTTGTTTTAAGGAACTGGCCTGTAGGATTGTGGCGGCTGGTCTGCAACCCTCAGGGAGGCCCCAAGCTGGAGATCCAGCGGGGGCTTCGGGGTTGCAGTCTCCAGCCTGAATCCGTTCTTCTTCGGGAAACCTCAGCCTTTGCTCTCAAAGCCTTCAGCTGGTTGGAGGAGCTCCAGCCACGTTACACAGAGTCACCTGCTCTGCTGGGAGCCCACTGATTTAAATGTTAATCACGTCTTACAAATACCGACATGGGGTACATGGGGTCTACGCTGGCATTTGGCCCAGTTGACAATCCTACAAACCATCGCAGTCCAGTCTTGAGTTGCTCTGGTCAACTGTTTTCCCTCTGGGATGTGTTCCCAACTGCAAGAGAAGTGGTTTCCTGGGGAAATTTCCAGGGCCTTCCAGGTCAAACGCTCTTGCCTCGCCCAGCAGACCTCACAGCCCCCTCACAGCCATGGAAGTACCTGGCTGCCTCTCTCTTGGGCTGATCGGCCCACGCCCACGCTGCTCTGGGCATAGGCTCACTAGCCAAGGGGGCAGCGGGCCTGAGGCGGCCTGGCCTGGGAGTCCCACGGCGGGCGCTGATGGGCAGAGCTGCCTGGGCAGCCAGCATTGGCTGGGTAGGCGCCGACTCGGGGTTGAACCGGCTGTGGCCGGGGGTGGAATCCTTTGGCCTGCGGCCCAGCTGACACCTGTGGGGGCCACCATGCAGGGCAGACAGACTGACTGCCACATCCACCACACCTTGAGACCTCCCTGCTGGGATGGCCTGCATCTCCACGTTGGCGCTGTTTACTTGTTTGGTCTGTGGAGACCGTCCGGGAGGAAATGGCATCACACCCACGTCAAGGGTGCTCATGCTGAACAACGGAAAGGACTGGAGAGAAAGATACCGTGGGGACAAACAGATCAAGAATGAGAGCGCAGTTCTCCGCCCCCCACCTAATGACCCTAAAAGGTACTCGATGATCCCCAAACTCCAAAAGTAAAGCCGTTAGTCACAGGGTTGCCAGGGTGAAAAAGAAAGAAAGAGAAAGCTGCGGGTATCATTTTGGAACCAATTCCACGCAAGTGCCCGCTCTGCGCGCCTGAGTGCCCGGGCCTAGCTGGCTGGTTTGATTATTGTTCGCCTTGCACCCTATTAGGTCAGGCACGAGCAGCGCGCGGGCGCCCGTGGAGGGCCCGTGCCCGGGCCAGGGCGGGTTGGCTTGCGTCTCTCCGTGGTGGGAGCTGGGCTTGCTGCTGGCGGGTGGCGCCTGCCTGTCACAGCCATCGTGCTGTCGGCCTCGCGGGCAGCGCAGCGCAACCGCCACGGTGCACAAAGGGCCTCGGCACCACTTCTAGGACATCTTTAGGTCTGGAGTGAGAAAGAGAAGGAAAATGTTAGCACAGGAAGGATGGGTTCAAGAGCACATCCCCTGCAGGGGGGCGGCGGTGCCTGCTGCTGTTTCCTTGCTGCCTCCCCTATGAGACCAGACGTTTGCAGAGGGCAAGACCCTTGTTTTGCCTTGGTAATATCAGTCACAACAACAAGAGCAATAATGACAATTTATTGCTCACCCATTGGCAGCCACGTGCTATACTGGTTCTTTCCATACATGAATTCTAATCTGCAATGTAGATCACTACTCTTTGAAGACAGGGAAACATTGTCCGAAGGTAGACAGTGGTATGAGGCAGAAGAGGTACTCAGACTCATGCACTTTTTATTCCCAGGGCCTCCCGCATTCCTGACTCCGATGTTAAACTAAGTGCTGAATAGATACGATGGCACCAATGAGCCACCTCTATGGCTAACCAGTGAGTTATCGGCCTTCTCTTTCATGCTGGCAGGTGGGGTTGGCCGTGGGCAAGATGTGAAACCTCATCCTCTCTTTTCTCTGTGTCTTATCCCTCCTTTGAGCTGTCATTCCAGACTTAGAAGCAGCGCAGCAGAATGGAAAGAATGGAGGGAAAGAGGTGGATTTGAATCCTGATGCCACCAAAAGCTCCACCAAATTATGTAACCTCATTGAGCCTCCACGTACCCATCTAATTGATAAGAATAGGCTCAGGGAGCTGCAGGGAGCACTGGTGGTATGTATGGTGCATTAGGTGGTGCCTGGGTGCTGGTACTCAGAGCAGGTGCTCTTTCCTTCAGACACTCTCATTTTTTAAAATTTCTGCCTCCTGGCCTGCTGGGGTCCTATTTCCTGGAAAGATGACGTGGCACAAAAAACGAAATTCTAGAAAACCTTACATGAAACTGTAAAACTTGGTTCTCTGGTTATTTAAAATTTCACACACAAGGCCTGGGAGATGGTGATTCAATCTAATCCAGTTCAGTTCCATGAACACTGACCTGCTCCCAGCCCCTGCATCTGGTATTGCATTGACCCTGGGAATGCAGAACTCGGTTCTCAAGATGCTCACACGCAGGTCCTGGGAGAGGGGACAGATATTTAAGTGAATGATTTGAAGCCCTAATTTTTCTTTTTAAAGATTTTATTTATTTATTCATGAGAGACATAGAGAGACAGGCAGAGACACAGGCAGAGGGAGAAGCAGGTTCCCCATAGGGAGCCCAATGCAAGGCTCAATCTCAGGATCCCAGGATCATGACCTGAGCAGGATCATGACCTGGTTCAACCGCTGAGCCACCCAGGGGCCTGAAACCCTATTTTTTTTTTAGTGCAACTGGGTGCTGGGTATGAGGCCCCATAGGGAGAATAGTGTGGGTGGAGGCAAGCAGCTAGGTGCGGCTGCTTGGAGCCAGCAATGATGAAACTGAATCTGGGGGAAGAATAGGTGTGTGCCCCATGGGGAAGAAGGTAGGAAAGGCTTTTTTGGCACAGGAACCACACTGTGCAAGAGGTGGAGGGCTGGTGCTGCTTGGTGGTGAGACTCATTGGGTTGGTCTCCAAAATGCACTTGACTTTAGGACAGTTTGAGAACACTGTGGGCCAGAGTGTTTGGTGGAAAGCTCCTTGGATAATATGGGTCACCGCTCCTCACCCCCCAATGCCAGTGAGGATGTTGGGGTAAGGTTTACATATTTGGCAAGTCTTGCTCCCCTGCCTCACTTTTTCCATAGATAGTGTTATAGGATGATTCATTCTTTTTTTTTGAAAAATCAATTTTTGATAGCTCCATGGGTATGCCAGGCCCCGTGTGTGTGCATGTGCGTTTGTGCGTGTGTGTGTGTGTTGGCTCTGCAGAGCGGAAAACCATAAATATTTTTCCAGTCCAGCTGGAGAGTGGATGTGTCGGCAGGTAATTGCAGTGCCAGTGGTACCCTCTAGAACAGAGGCACTGGAGAGCCGAACATGAGCCAGCTTTTAGTGGTAACTCACAAGACTGAGCAGTGCTTTACTTGATTAAATTCAATTTATATGTTAATTGCCTTATCTACTCAGGAAATAGGTTTTTGTAAAAAGAAGGTGGGAGGTTTTGATGGGTGACTGGGAGGTAGCATTTATTAAGTACCTAAAGCAGAGGTCCTCTTACAGATGGGATCTCATATAACAGCCCCATGAGGGAGACATTATTAGCCCCAATTTCCAGAAGAGGAACAGGAGACTCAGAGAGGTTAGGTGACTTGCCCAAGGTCACACAGCTAGTAATATGCCAAGATTTCAATCTAGGTTTGACTGACTTGACAGCTCAACTCTTTAGGTACATTGTTAGGGTGGCCCCTTCTCTAAACCTGAGACCGTAGCCACTAGCCCCATGTGGCCACTGATCATTGAAATGTGGCTAGAGTGAATGAACTAAATTTTACCTTTTCTTGAATTTAATTAATTTAAATTTAAAATAAAAAATTGAGACTCTGTTCAGTTATTGGGGAGCTTTTCTGTATGCTTGAAACAATATAGGTAAGTGAATCCACTCTTTCAATTGCAAATTTGATAAACCCTAAATACAGATGAAGTATTTCTGATGCAGATTTAGTGTCCTTACTGAGAAGAGCTGTACATGTAAAATACACCCCACATTTTGGAGACATATTGATTATATGTCAAAGTGATAATGTTTTGGATATATCGGCTTAAATAAAAAATATTTTAAAGATTATTTTCAACGGTTTCAATTTTTAAATGTGGCTATTCGAAAATTTGAGTATGTTGGGGTGACTGGCTGTCTCCGATGGTGGAGTGTGAGGCTCTTGATCTTGGGGCTGTGAATTCAAGCCCTGCCTTTAGTGTAGAATTTACTTAAAAAAACTTAAATATGTGAGTTGAATTTTATTTCTGTTGGACAGTGCTGTTCTAAGTGAGCTTTAAATAAATGAATGAACTTGGTTAGCTTGTCAGGGTTGCTATATGCAGAACAAGATAGTAGTAAAACAGATTCCAAAAACATTTACTTTTCCATCTCTCAGCTGACCTTGCTAGCTCTCAAGTTAATCAGAATTGGGGGGATGGATTTAACTGTAAGCAAGGGAACACCATTTTGCCTACTTTCAGAGCAGGCTTGTACAAGGCCGTGGTCTATGGCACCTAGTACAGAACAAATTAGTGGGATGATCAGACCAGCAGTGGCTGGGGAAGTGTGCAAGGAGAAAGGGAAATTGATGATGGTTCTGGTTGTGGTCCTGGGGATAGTTGTTGGCAGTGGCTTTTAAAAACCAGACGGTCCATGCCAGAGTATGCATGTGCAAGCGTGTGCACGTGCATGTGTGCGCGTGTGTGCACACACACACACACACACACACACACGAGCCCAAATCAAAAGCCTTGAGACCCCGAAGCTTCAAAAGCATAACTGATTCCATAAACAATTTAGACTTTGCTATTTCAGCCAATTTCAGGCTTTATTTTTGTCTGAGTCCATTATTACAAAGGTTTTCTGTCTGACTTTTCCATTATTACCCTATTTGTGAAGCTCAGATTCAATATTAGAAGTCTGAATTTTCCCTTCATACCAAACTTTACTGACAGAGTAATATAGATATATTTGAGGGGAGAGAGGGAAATGGGATGAGGTAAAATTCAGAGTTAATGAAGAAAACACAAATGATATTGAGTGAGAGTTGAGTTATTTCAATAATTTGGAAAAAAAGGAATTGTGGTTGGTATTCTGATTTCTTCCTGATGCTGTTTCTAGTACTTTTTTGAGGTGCTTGCCTCTCTGGGATTGTTAAAGCTGTTGTTCAGGATTTTAATGTCTGGACTTCCACAGTTTTTCTTCTGAGGCTGGAGAGCAAGTGAGCAAGAGAAGAAGAGAGAAGAGAGGGAGAGAGGAAGAGTGTGGTAAATCAATTTTGGAGGGGTACCTGGGTGGCTCAGTTGGTTGAGCAACTGAATCTTGGTTTCTGCTCAGGTCATGATTTCAGGGTCCTGGGATCAAGCCCAGTGACGGGCTCCATGCTTAGTGAGGAGTTTGCTTGAGGATTCTGTCTCCCTCTCTGTCTGCCCCTCCCCCTGCATGTGTGCACACACGCTCTTTCTCTCAAATAAATGAATCTTAAAAAAATTCACCTTAAAGTTGTTAGACTTATAGCATTGTCTGGCTTCATATTTGTGGCTTTGACTATTTATTAGCAAAGCACCTAAAGAGCACCCTTCATGCCTGATAAACGGTCATTTGCAGAGCAAAGCGCCAACATTGGGTGGTGTAAAGGGGGTTGTAGGAGTTGTGAATGAACCCAGCCATGCCTGCAACAGCACAGATCTCTCTGGGCTTAGAGTTTTGTTGATTTGGGAGTACATAATAATCTTCACTAAGGGTTTAAAATGCTATTTAAATGTTTTAGCTATATTTTGTGCATTTAATGGGGGACATTGCATATTCTGCATTTCAGAAGTTTGGGATTATCAGATGTCTCCAGAGACCCTTGTGAACATCAGTATGAGTTGGAATTGGAAGCTTCTGGGAAGCTCTGTACCAGATAGCATTGTTGTAACAACTTCTGCATTGCTTCTCTAGAAAATTCCAGAGGAACTCTTGGCCAAATCCAGGGATAGCAGTTCTGCAGAGTGAAAACCAAACTGGGCAGGATATAAGGTTGGACTCAAGTGCTCAAGGCCTTGGTCCAAGCTTCTGCTGATCTGGTTCTGCCACCATCCTTGCTGTGTCTGGCTGGGTTTTGTTCTGGGTGTTTCCTTTCCTGAGCTGGTCTTAACTAAGGTGTATGAAGCTGGGCTTTTCTTTGTCACAGAGATGCTGATGCTACTTCCTGCTCCGTAAGTCTGCAGAGTTTGGCAGTTCCAGACCTTCGACACCCTGCTTACCCATTTATTCCATTTATTTACCCATTCATTTTATTTATTCAGCAAGCATTTATTGACTTCCTATTATGTGCCAGATCACTCTGAGCACACAGGAGGGTCTAAACATTTCTTGCTCTGTCTAGTTCTGAGGTTCTCATTTAATAAACAATTAAAAATATTCCGTAGATGTACACTGAGCACCTTCTGTGGTGCTGAGCCCTGTGTAAGGCTTTGGGTTCTCCACTACAGAGTGGGTTTTGCTCTTCTTTTCCTACTTCTCCATCTAATGTGTCCTTTTGATGGCATCCAAGGCATCGGTTAGTTGACTAGTCTTTAGTATTGTTGTTTTTAAGTTACATTTTTGAAAAAGGCCTGATTAGAAAGATATGTTGCAGTTCAAATACAAAAAAGAAAAAAAAATGTAAGTGAAAACCAATGGAAAGGAGCAAAACCAGAGGAATGGTTCTTGCCTAAAATACATCCTTGGGGCTCAGTTTCCTAGAAATGGACCAGAACTGCAGCTGTGTGCTTTCCTCAGTGCCCACTCAAGAGAAATCACGATCATTGACATTGTCAGCTTTATAGGGCTTATGGAATTCCATAAGAATAGCCATAAATCAGGAGCTCAGGAGAAGTGCAGATACTCCCGGCACAAATGCAGGTTCTGCTCTAAATTCAGAGGGTCCTCACTCCAAGGACCACACCATTAAAGCCACTTTCACAAGAATACAGAGAGCAGTGTCTTTTATAGGACTGCTCATCTTGCGTCTCTGGTGTTGGCTGAAGGTACACCATCTAAGCTCTGTTGAGTAAGGGCAAATTGACATGGTACCCAAATGATGATGGGCCAGCGTGGAGCGTCTGGCCTTGAACTTACTCAGAAGGTAATGTATAAGCATATCTGAAGCCAGAGGGCTCTAACCCCAAATGTCTTCAGAGTGTGGCAGGTAGTAACTGTGTGTTTAGTGTGTAACCTCAGGGAGTGGTGGGAAGCACCAGATCTGATAAGGACATTTATTTCAGTCATACTTAAAAATACTGTGAAGACCCAACTAAATATTCCTAAGGACCAACCTGAGCCTTAGGTTGCCAGTTTGTGGCATTTTTTAAAAAAGATTCTATTTATTTGAGAGAGAGAGAGAGAGAATATGAGAAGGGGGAGACGCAAAGGGATGAGGGATGAGCGGAGTCCTCACTGAGCAAAGAGCCCATGCGGGGCTCGATCCCAGGACTCTGAGATCATGACCTGAGCCAAAGGCAGACAGACGCTTAATTGACTGAGCCACCCAGATGCCCCTTGTGAGTTCTAATATAGAAAAATAAATGGACTGAAATGTTCAGATGAGTGTGTCTAAATATTGTTTTCTTCAGCTGAGTTATCAGTAAATATTGGGCAGAAAGAATTCAAGTTCTTCCTCTTTAATCAGTGCTGAGAAATCAGTGGGCACATATAACCTCCTGATTGATAAGTCCTTGAAATGAATTTCACATACTGGGATCACATATGTTCTTGGTGTAGTGTTATGCCCTGGAGTCGTGCCACTCGAAGTAAACTATAATTTCTGCCTCCATGAAGCTTCAAGACATATATGCCACGAATGCATAAAATGGAGTGTGACATATGCATAGGTATGTACCAGGGAGGCACAGGGGTGGTGAGAGTAGCATCTAACTACTGTGTCTGGAGGTCAGAGGGTCAGAGGGTCAGGGATCAAGGAAGGCTTCATGCAGGAGAAAGGGAGAAGATAAAAGGGTCATGGCAAAATAAACCACCACAACTCTATGATTTGGCTCTAGATGTTGTCCTGGGTGTCAAGAAGGTGAGATGTGATATAGGAAAGGCCATCTGGTCATGTCATACCTGGGTGAAGTATGGAGGGGCCCTGGCAGTCCCCTGAGAGCCTTTGGGTGAGCTGCTGTTAGGTCACCTTGGGGTCCACCAAGTTGGATCAGCTCTCTGCCCATGTTTGGAAGATGTTCCTCCTTATGGGTCCCAGCCCATTATGGAAGCTGAAATGATTCTCAAGCTGCCCACTCCCTTCACTACTGGGGGCTGGGCGTGGAACTGAGATGTCACAGGTTAGGAGGCTCCCTGACCAGTTTCCCCAGGCTCTGAATGTAGGTAGGGGCTGCTGGGCCCTGGGCTGGCAGGTGGACAATGTGGGGGTGTGGATGGCATGGGGGTGTGGGTGGGGCCAGCGCGGGGCAGCTGTGAGCTTGGGCTTTGCTCCTGGCTGCTGCACAGTCTTGGAGTGCTTTCTCTATCCCCATTTAAGTGTGGATCAATCACCCTGTGTATTTTCTCTTTTTCACAAATGGGTTGCAAAATTCATTCAAAGAGTTCACAGAAGTGCTACAATTTGGGAAGGTGTTTCTAATAGAACAAGTGAGAAATGACAAACTCCTAAGTGGGAGATATATGAAGAATAGGGCCCTTTGTCAAGTCCAAGACTATTTATTTAAAAAAGAAGAGAAAATTCAGATAAAAAACAATGAGTATAAATATATGATAAAGGTGAGCTATGAAAGCAATAGATTTTTTTCCCTGACACCAAGAAGCCATTTGCATCCAAACCCAATTACTTTTAATAAATATGCTCTCTAAAACAGTGAGGGTTAGTTTCCGACACTTATAACGAAGGACCATGGCTGAGTCTCCTTGGTGGCGAGGAAAGGAACTCCATTTTCTCATTGTTCCATGGGGATGACAATCACAGTGCCTGCCTCATAACATGATCGAGAAGACAAAATGAGATTCAATATGGAAAGCTGGAACGTGATTGTCATACAGTCAATAATGCATGTCAGTTGTTAGAAGCAATCGCTTCAGTTTTAAATTCAATCCACAGATAGTCAAACAAGCCACTTAACCTCTCTGGCCTCACTTTGCCTTTCTGCAAAATGGAAATAACACCTGGTGTATTTATTTCATGATGCATGTGAATGCCAAACAAATTAGGATGTGAGAAGACGCTTTGCAAAAGTGTAAGATTCCATGTGAATAGAGTACAGTTCTATTATTTTGATTAAGCTCATCACCTGATTCTCATTAGCCCACCCTGATCCCTGGAGTTCCCCAGCGCGAGGGCCAAAGCTCATATTCATTTTATGTGATTTGTTCATCGTGCTGAGAGGGACAGAAGGGAAGTCGACTGGGAAAACATAATAGAAAAATCTTAAATTTTATGAACTTCAAAGTTTCACAATGCTTTATCGTTCCTGTGAGTACAAAAGGAAATCTAATATCCCACTTTGAAATCTAGACTTGTCTTGTTTTATTTGTCAAAAATGTTTAGAACAGTTAAATCTGCCAAGACCCCACGGGTGCCGTGAACAACATTTTGGAGGTCGTCCATATACCTTTCTCCCTTCTTTCCTCTCATGTTTTTTTTCTTACTAGTCATTTGCGCAGTTCAAGAAGCAGTTGTTAGCTTTTCTGTTTTTTTTTTCTCTTTTAGATTTTATTTATTTATTTGAGAGAGAGAGAGGAGAGAGAGCACAAGCAGCAGGAGAGGGTCAGAGGCAGAGGGAGAAGCAGGCTCCCTGCTGAGCAGGGTGCCCGATGCAAGGCTGGATCCCAGGACCCTTTTGGCCTGAGCCAAAAGCTTAACTGACTGAGCCACCCAGGTGCCCCATTTTTTTCTGTTTGGTTTGTTTCAAGATGTGCCCATGTGAGAAAGATACTTCCAAGGAGCGCGGAGCCCATTAGAAAGGCAATCAGGGCACCAGCAGAGAGGTGGTGTCTGAGCTGGTGACTGGCCAGGCCAAGAAGAGGAGACAGTACTCCAGGGAGAGGAGATAAATATGGAGGTGCAAAGTCAGCAGCAGGTCCTGGGAACAGCAATTAGTGATTTGGAATCACCCAGGTTTAAGTTGTGAGGAGGTGTGGGGTTAGGGGAGACGAAGATGGGGGTGGAAGCAGGATTCAGATAATGCAAGGGTTCACTCTTGAGGGTGATGGGGACCTGGGAAAGTGCTGTGATTACCTTCGTGTTCTAGAAAGAGTCACCCGCAGCATGGAGGATGTGTTGGAGGGAAGGACGTGGGAGGCAGGAGGAGCCTCCCTCCATTGGAGGGAGGTTGGTTGGAGCCTAGTGCTCCATTGCAGGTGGTGGAGACTGGCACGGGGTGTGGCCGGGGAATGGAGAGCGGGCTAAAGGCATGTGGAACATGCACAGA
Source organism: Nyctereutes procyonoides (assembly GCF_905146905.1). Lineage (NCBI taxonomy): Eukaryota > Metazoa > Chordata > Mammalia > Carnivora > Canidae > Nyctereutes > Nyctereutes procyonoides. The sequence goes on from NW_026575030.1 coordinate 10,492,680, forward strand.
GATAATAGGCAAAGGGATCACACCAGGAGGAGCCCAGCACAGCTCTGTTGACTTGGAGAACCGTGTGCCCCTGACTGAAATGGGACATAAAGGAGAAGCAGCTTTGGGGTGGGTGAAGAGGGACGATGCAGACCAAAGGGAAATACCTCAAATATTGAAATTGTCTTAATATTACTTGTGGTGAGTTCTTCTCACCCTCCCTCGGATGGCACTCCTGCTGTGACAGCCCACCAGACTCCTGGGGACTGGCCCTGTGGCTTTCTCCTGGTTTTCTTCCCCCTTTCAACGCAATCCCCTTCACTTCTTCACTTATTCGTCTTCTTTACCCCAGGTAGGCTTGTGTTTCAGCCTCCAGTCCTGCTTTACAAAAAATTAATTAATTATTCCATTCATGTAAAATTAGCATACAGTATTATATTTCAGGCATACAATAGAGTGTCTAACGACTCTATACATTTCTCGATGATCATCACGATCAGTGTACTCTTAATTCCCTTCACCTGTTTCATCCATCCTCCCAGCTACCTCCTTTCTGGGGACCACCAGTTTGTTCTCTGTATTTAAGAGTCTGTTTTTTTTTTTTTAAGTAGGCTCCATGCTGGTGGGGCTCAAATTCATGACCCTGAGGATCAAGACCTGAGCTAAGATCAAGAGTCGGACACTTAACTGACTGAGCCACCCAGGGGCCCAAGAGTCTGTTTCTTTGTCTTTTTCCTTGTTCATTTGTTTTGTTTGTTAGATTCTACATTCGAGACCAGTTTTTATGTATGACATAGCCATCAAAACACACTAGTCTTCAGGCGAATGATTTGTCAAAAATATGGCCGGGGAGATAACATTTGCTTTTCAGGAGCAGGGGCTGGTTAGGCTGACCTCTTTTCCATTCTGGAGAGATAGATGGTTGGGGCTATTACAGTCTACAGCACTTTGCCTTGGCTCCTGGTGATTCATGGCTACTAATCCCTGTGGATATATTTTTATTTTCTTGGATATATTGGATGTGCAGGTGGTATATATTGGAAAAGCCTGTTGTTTATTGACACGAGCCCAGTAAAGACTCTGATTAATCTCAAAAATAAATAGAGAAAAGTGGAAGGTCACATTCCAGATCAAGAGCTCCGATTAGATCCCTGATCCCTGAGTTATTTATTTCCAGTTGAGAGAAATCCTCCCAGCGGAGGTGTCAGGAGACAGATGAAGATGAACACAGGAAGTGTGCTCAGGGCTCCTCTTGTTCTCTCTTCTAGACCTTTTTATCTGTGCTGGTCAAATGTGCTTCTCTGACTTACTGTTTTGGAAAGCAGTCCAGCATCTTCTCTTGTGATCCCATTGTCTTAGAGATGGTTGCTTGGAGATATTCTGTGCCTTTCCCTATGCCCTCGAGGGATGTGGAGGTAAACTTTTTGGGTTTCCCTGTGACCTTGGAGGATTGGATGTGTCTGGTGAGGTTTCCTTGATGGATTCAGGACAGTCTACTCGGGGATGTTTGGATGGGGGTCCCGTGTGTCTTGTGGTCTCTGCCACTGATGTAGGAACAAGTTAGGGCCAGACAGGGCTAGGCAGGGAAAGATAAGGGAAAGACCCCAGAGTCAGGCTCCTACCCCTCCCAAGAAAACAGAGATAAGACAGTAAAATCAGAAAAAATAAACCTGTCTCCCTAGCCTCAAAATGGTAAGGAGTATCCCCCTTTAATGGCTACTAAGTAATCACAGAAACTCACCAGACTACAAAGAAATATGTCATTAAGTTGTTTTCAATAGTCCCTGCTCAAACCAAGACCACATAAGAATCTCGAGGCCATGGCCTACTTGGAGGCTCACAGAAATCTCCCATGTAGGACAATGTTATGGAGGAGATGTTAATCAGAGAGAAGGGAACATCTTGTTTGGGCTCATGATATTTACAAAACCATATTGTTTGTCATTATGATGGTTAAGAGTCCGCCATGTTTGTTCTAAGTATCCACCCTGATATTGACAAGAAATTTACCAAGTTCCCTGGTCAGTCCCCTGTACAAGACCAACCCTACAAGCCCTCAGTGGCAACCCTGTCTGAGACTGCCCTTCCGAGAGCTTTTTCTGCTTTGCTTAATAAACTTCTATTGCTTTGTTCACTCTGTTGTCCTCGAGATTCATTCTTTGACTGTGTGGGACAAGAACCAAGCTCTCCCGTATCAGCATCAGCAGGAGAGCAGTGCTGGCCATGGGGTTGCTGTCTCACGTGGGGCTGAGCCTGTGCAGGAGACGACAGGATAGTGGAGGGAACATGAGCTAGAAAGTTATTATTTTGAGATATGAAGTCAGTCACCCAAGTCAGATTCATACTTGTCTTCCTCTCACCCTGGCATTCTGGTTCTCTCATTTTGCCTCTTGTGCACTGGGTGCCCTACTGCCCCATTTTTCCTCCACTAGTGGAATATAGCATGACCCTCGCCTCTTGTCTGGGAAATGGAAGGAAACTTCTTGCAAATTTCCCTGGCTCCTGTCACTCTGACCATTCACCCTCCGGAATTTTCAAAAACACCGAATGAATTGTATTATTTCTTTGGTTATAAACATTTTCAGAAAAGGGATTGGCCTTTTAATTTGGAGATGCCCCCGAAGTTGCACACATCACTCCTATTGACATCCTTCCACCTGAACTCAGGTCAGAGGGAGGCTGGGAAGTGAGGTGTTTACCTGTGCGGACATATGCCCCGCGACAACATGGCAACTAGAAGAACTGAATGGATTTGGTGGTCACCTAGCTGTCTCTGCCATAGCACTGGGCTGTTGAACACTTTGGTAATATGCCTCTGTGGGAAGTCCCCTCCCCTTCCCATCCAGCTCCTCTGTGGGAAGTCCCCTCCCCTTCCCATCCAGTGATCATCTCAATATCACTTCCTCCAGGAAGCCTTCCCTGGTTCCCTCGGTTGTCTAAGCCACCCCCCCTTCAGCACTCTGCTGGCCCCCTTCGTGTGATCACAAGCCCATGGCACTCAAATCTTTTTCTTGTCTTTTGCTCCCTCATACCCTGGGAGTTCCTCTTGGGCAGCAGCTATGTATTCTTCGTCTTTATAGATCTGTGCAGAGTATCAGGGCAAGGCACAAAATAGGGGATCAATGAATGAATGATGGATAGAGCGAAGCTCTAATGTTGGGAGCCTTTTAGTGGCATTGGTGACAAAATGTATAAAAATGTTTTTTAAATGTCAAAAAAAGACTCCAAATTGGCAGGTTTTACTATTACTGTTTGCCTTTCCCTGGTGCAGGGTTTCTGAAACTTGGCTGTGCTTTTGAATCACCCAGGGAGAGCCCGAGAGATACAGTTTATGGGGTCCTGCCCCCAGAAGTTCTGCTGAGTAGATGTGAGGTGAGGGCCAGGGGAAGTGTGCTAAAAACAGAGACCCCGGGGGATCGTGCTGCAGCCAGTCTCTCTCTGGGAGAGAGGTATGAGGTTGCAGGAGCCCAGTGGAAAATGAAGTGTGGAGGGACCCTAGCTCCTTCCATGAGAGAAGGGGTGGGACTAAACTATTGCCTGCCTGCCTCTCTCCCTCTCTCCCTCCCTCCCTTCCTTTTCTCCTAGTGATGACTTTCATTACACTCTCTAGCTAAGGGCTGGGAAATTCTAATCAGAAATGTATCCACTTATCCTGCAGCTTCTTAACTCCATCCGGTCCCTGTGGGTACAATCGTGGTGATTACATTTGATGAATTGCTAATACCTTTGTGATCCCAGGTTCCACATCCCCTGTGGGATTGGAGCTGACACCAGGCTGCCTTGGCTCTCTGCCCCCAAGGCTCTGGGCTCGGAAAGCAGGAAGCTCTAGAGCTGAGACCTGTCTGGGAGGCCTTTTGGAGGAGCTGTGACAGCCCTGCTCTTGGGGCTCCTCTTTTTACTGCCCTTCAGAGTGACTGGCCACTGTGTCTACCTGCAGGGGAGGATACCAAGAGGGTGAGCCCTTTTAGTTTTCACGTGATTTTCCTGAGACCCATTACTGGAGCCTCCCTGGAAAGTGGATAATTTTGGAGATAAAATACATTTAGGAGCCCAAGGTAAAAAGCCAGATTGTCGGAATATCAAGTCATTGTTTTCCTGAGCTCTGAGCAACTGACAGGCTGCAGTGGCCAGGCAGGTAACATATTTGAGCGATTTAAGGCATTAGGGAGAAATGGAGACTGTGACAAACTAGGTAGTATCTAAGAGCAGTCCCATTCAAAGTCTAAAGAAATACCGTATTGGCCAACCAACCAAACATGCTGTGGGTTATTCTAATGGTCACCACAATGTGACACCTGCAGTACCAGTGTGTCAGTCCTGAGACCTCTGCTTGGGATCTTGTTCTGCTTTCCCTTGTATCCCTTGTCCCCACTGGTGTGAACTGAAAGGATCAGAGGTCCTCTGATTTTGGGCCAGTGGGTGGTAATTAACCCTCACAGGATTTAGAAAGGAGGTGGTCCCTGCTAAAGCTTCAGGGGAGGTGCACAACTCAGTGATGGCCTTGAGGAATTTAGCTAACAGGACAGATGCATGCATGGAAGAGCTGGAGACCGGGGAAGACAGGAGACCTACAGTGATGATGGGAAGTGTTCATGGTTGTTCAAAAAGAGAGAGGCCAGGAGGTGCTAGAGCAGTGAGGGGGGTCTTCACCAACCCTGAGATGGTGACTAGAGCTAAAATCAAGAGTTGATGCTTAACTGACTGAGCCATCCTGGGTTTTAATGTTATTATCCCTATCTTACAGATGAGGAAACTGAGACCCAGGAAGGGTGAGGAATCTTGCTGAGCATTACCCTTCTGGTAAGGGGAAGGTCTAGGATTTAAGCTCAGATGGGCTGGCTCCCAAGGTCTTGTTCATAAGTCCTGTGTTCCCTCCCTAACTTTAAGATTTATTTATTTATTCATGAGAGACACACACAGAGATTGGCAGAGACATAGGCAGAGGGAGAAGCAGGCTTCTCACAGGGAGCCTGATGTGGGACTTGACCTCAGATCCTGGGATCACATCCTGAGCTGAAGGAGGAAGCTCAAGCGTTGAGCCACCCAGGCGTCCCTGTTCCCTCCCTTACTTACCTGATACCACATAGGTACTGAATGTGGAGCATGAATAAACTGGGAGCTGTAACGCCCCATACTCCCTTACCCCCCAAGGTGATGAACTCACCTAGAGTGTGAGAAAGGGTGTTTTTAAAATTATTGAACCCTACATCTGAAACTAATGATGTACTACATGTTGGCTGATTGAGTTTAAATAAAAAATAAAATAAGACATTTAGTTTCAAATGTTTGCTCAAGGCGAACCAGGCAGATAGGTAGCTAATGCCCAGAAAGAAATAAGACCAGGCCATGGCAAGTAAGTCACAGAGGGAGAGGTGTGCAGTCCCTGGACAAGTCAGGAGTCAGGTGGGGGCGCAGACTATAGGAGCCTACGAGGACTTGGAGAGGAGCCAGAGCCAGGACAGTTGAATTCTGCTTACCTTCATTTTGAAAAACGGGCATCTGCTTCATGTGTTGTTTACAGGCTGTTTTAAAATATAGTGCATTAATAGAAAATTTGAGATCTGTCCAAAAGATCAGAAGGTGACTGTTATTGAAAAGATAGTTTGTTACTCCTTGTTTCCAAGAGGAGGGGGCTTGCTGTACCCACAGGCCTACGCGGGGAAGCACCAGGGTGGGCGGGATGCACAAGGAGCACGGGCAGTCTCGGGCAAGAGCCTTTACTGTGATTTCCGAGGAATGGGTGAACCAGAGTCAGCACGTTTAGAATCGGCTCATTTGCATCATCTCAGCAGGCTCTGGGACAGAGGGGCCGTCCCTGGTTGTGTGGTACCTGGCCCTGGGGTGTTTAGGGCAGGAGGATAGTGGCTTCAGAGTGGCTTCAGATAGTGGCTTGAGAGCCCTGTGAAGACCCCATAGAGAAGGTGGGGGGTGTGGGCTCTGCACTGGTTGCCTTGTATTTGCCAAGTGCACTCACAGGTAAGTCCGTTATCTCAAGGAATAGGCCATTCCCGAGGGAGGCCGTCGCTCCAGAGCTGGCATGGCCCCAGATGTCAAAGCAGCAGAATACAGAAAATAAAAGCCACAGTTAATACATGGACCCTGGTCTGATTTCTCTCCAGGGTACAGTTTCATTGCAATTTTATGATCTCAACCTATGTAAGTTAATTTTTCCAGGACATTTTTTTTCAAAGGCTGAGCATATCATGAGGACCGCCCCCTCCCCTCCATTTTATTATCCTTGGACTCCGCAAGGGGCTGGGTCCATGGTGAAGGAAATATGGCTTTGCTGTGCCAAGGGTCAGATGCTGTACTGTGCACAGGACCCTCCTGGTGTCTGCCGTGTCTGTCACTAGAGCCTGTCCTTTGGGATAAGGACAGGTCATTACACCATTGTGCAGGGCAATGACTGCACAAGAGCTCCACACCCACAGAGGTGCCATTCACTTGGTGGGTGCCTGTTTATTATACATTTCCAGCAGATGGCAGTCAAGCATCTTAAGCTCACAAAGTCTACTAGGATGACTTTTCTGACAAATAGAAATAAAGTGCCTCTAAGTGGCACCTACATCCTGAGAGGGTCCGCTGCCCAACGGTCCCCATCTCACAGGCCACCCTTCTGTTCTCCAGCTCTGCAGGGGTTGCAGTTATGTCCCATCACCCAGCAATAGATGGGCTTCTCAGCCTAGCCCCTGTGGCAATTCCTTGGAGAACTAACACAGCCTAACTTTTGATTCTGCTACCAGAGCTCTGGTCAGAAGCATAGCGCACAAGTTGAAGGGGTAGTATGTGATAAAGTGGGTCCTAATGCCTGGGGGTGGGGAAAGCTCTGGGCCCTTAGGGCGGGAGGGGGTGTAGACAGCATCTGTGGTCAGAGAGAAGGGCCAGACACAGGAGGATGTGTCCATTCAAGGGGTAGGCCAATTGTTGGATGAGTCCTGTACTAGGGAGTGACCAGGATACTGAAGGATTATGTCCAGCTACTTGGACACATCAAGTGAGGTGAGGCAAGGAAAGTGTAGCCTTGGACTTGTGTTCTGTTCCGTGGTAGGTGGCTAGAATAGGGTGGGTGGTGACAGATCCAGGCCAGAGGGTCTTCCCAGCTCTTGCCATGCTCAGTGCAGGGCCAGTAGTTAGTTGATTATCTGACTCTTGGTCCCTCCTGGGGAGGAGCTTTGGGGAAAGACTGCAGAGCCACCAAGGAAGAAGGTGAGACCCTAAGGGCCTGGTGATACAGGGACCCCAAGTCCCTCGAAAGGATTTTGAGCTGCTCTGAGTGAAGCACCCAGAAAGATTTGTGGGTTTTTTTGTCCTTAGAGAAAGGAAGAGAAGACAGGGAGGCAGAAAGAAGGGGGAGAGAGGGTGAGCAAGGCAGTGAAAACCTGAGTTTCCAGTGAGTGGCGGCCCGAGGCCATGCAGTCACCGAGCAATGTCTGACACACAATTTTAATGTATGGTGTGCAGTGTGCTGTGGGATCTGGCTCTGTGGACCGCCTCCCCCCGCCTCCTACGTGTCAGTGAACTGTGTGCCACTCACCCACGTTTGCTATGGAAGGTTCTGTGTGTGTGTGTGTGTGTGTGTGTGTGTGTGTGTGTGTGTGTTTGAGAGAGAAAACTGGGAAAAAAAAGCTCAAGTTCAGGCTTGGCCAGGCTGATGTGGTGCAGAACAGTGAAAGTACAAGGAGAGGAAAGCCCAGAAGGAGTAATGGCCGTTTCCAGGTAAGTCCCTCAGAATTTGCAAAATCATAGTGAAAACTTTCAATCTCATAAACTGTGGAGTTAGGGCTTTTGTTCACTTACACTAGGTGTCAGAGCTTGGGAAGCCTAGCAGACTTCTGAGTCACATAAAATACCTAGTGTGTAGCAGGGCTTTTGGAAGCCTTCCTGATGCACAGAGGTAGGCACACCTCCAGAATGTTCCTGAGTTAACTAAACTGTTAAAGGTGTCCCCTCAACTCATCCTATCAGAAAAATTTATCTTTCTCTTAGTTTCCTCAGATACAACGATGCAGCAGAGAAGCATTCAACCCATACAGTCTTTTCTTTAGTAGATATGTCTTTTAAGAAATAAATTTAGAATGACTTTATATTTGTTAATTCATCCATTTGGTGATTTAATATCTGTTTATTAGCAGCCTAATACATGCTGGGATATGCTTGGCCCTGGGGAGCCCTGGAGAAGGTGGCCACCCTTAGCAGATTTCAGGATGCATGTGGGATTGATCAGAGGAACAAGAATGTAGCAGCTCAGGGTCATATATTTAGCAGCTACTTTTAATTTGCTTGACAAACGAATTTGCTTGACAAACTGTGGCAGAAATATCCCTGGGTAGAAATTACTTTATGCTAGAGAAAATCCAGGCCTACTTTTCTAGCACTGTCTGATATGCTTATGAAACTTTTGTTGAGAGCAGGAAGGTGGGCAACAGGCTCAGGGTGAGTCTGACCCACAGTTATCCGAGGCGAGGAGTCTCGGGGATTTGGCTTCCCCCACTCTGCTTTTCCATTACTGAGACTGTGTGCATTCTTAGTCTCACGCTGGCTCTGTAAAGGGATTGCAAAGTTGTTCTGAAAACCGAAGATAAAATTGCTTTGGAGAGCTCTCATTTTGGTCTCCTGGTGGACTGTAAGCAAACACATTCTTGGAAGCTGAGCAGTGAAACCCTATTGTTTCAGGCCAGGAGGACCACACAGATGCCAAGCCTGTGCTGCTTTGGGAGTCCCTGCTGCCCGTGATCTATCAGGAGGGGCCACCTTGGGTGCTAATGACAGAGCTTGGAGGAATCACCCCCCTGGGGCATAGTAGAAGCTCAGTGCATGATGGTTGGTAAAGTGATAGAAAAGGAACTGATATCCAGTGCTGGATGGATCCTCCAGCCCCTCCACTCCTCTTTTTTTTTAGAAATGTGTGTATTTTCCCTTTTTAAAATGGAAATAAAACTCACTTCTTTTGGTGTATACTTCTGAGACTTTTGAAAAAAAGCATATGGTTGTGTCACCCCACTCAGGAGGTAGAATGATCGCACAACCCCCAAAGCTCGTCCACATCCCAGCTCCTGACAAACACTAATCAATTTGATGTCCCTATAGTTTTGTCTTGAGAAACTGTTACATCACTGAAAGGACAAGTGTGAAACTTTTTGCGTCGGTCTTCTTTCACGTAGTGTGGTGCAGTTGCCATTCAGCCATGCCCATTGTGTGTATCAATAGTTTATTCCTTCTTTATTGCTGTGTAATGTACCCTCGTGTGGTTATAGCAATTTGTCTATCTGTTCATCATTTGAGGGACTTGGGGGCTGTTTTTTGCTTTTGGCAGTTACGGAAAAGTTGCAATAAAGCTTTGTGTACAGGTTTTTGTGTGAACGTACATTTTTCATTTTACTTGGGTAAATCCTGAGAAGTGGGATTTCTGGTTTGTATAAGTGTATGTCTAACTTTTTTTTAATAATAAATTTATTTTTTATTGGTGTTCAATTTACCAACATACAGAATAACACCCAGTGCTCATCCCGTCAAGTGCCCCCCTCAGTGCCCGTCACCCATTCACCCCCACCCCCCCCTCCTCCCCTCCCACCACCCCTAGTTCGTTTCCCAGAGTTAAGAGTCTTTATGTTCTGTCTCCCTTGTGTATGTCTGACTTGATAAGAAATTGTCAAGCTGTTCCTCAAAGTATACCATTTTGCATCCCCATCAGCCATGTATGAGTTTCACTTGCTCTGTATCCATGTCAGCACTTGGTATTGTCAGTTGAGCACCACCACCACCACCACCACCACCACCAATTAGCCATTCTGATAGGTATGTAGTAATTTCTCATTTTGCTTTTAATTTACATTTCTCTAACAATGAATGATACCGAGCCTCTTTTCATGTGCTTATCTGCCATATATACGTTGTTGATAATGTGTCTGTTAATATCTTTTCTCCATTTTTGGGTGGTTTGTTTTCTTGTTATTCAATTTGGAGAAGTCTTATATATTCTGGATATAAGTCCTTTATCAAGTGTATACTTTGCAAATATTTTCTCCCAGTTTTTGACTTATCCTAACAGTGTCTTTTAAATTATAGACATTCTTGAACTGATGGTTACCAGAAGGGAGGTGGGTAGGGGGATGGGTGAAATAAGTGGTGAGTATTAAGGAGTATACTTGTGATGAGCACTGGGCAATGTATGGAATTGTTTTGTTCTTCTTCTTCTTCTTCTTCTTTTTTTTTTGCATATGAACACCCAATTGTTCCAATATTCTTTGTTGAAAAAACCATTTTTTCTCCAATGATTTTTCTTTGAATATTTGTCAAAAATAAATTTGCTATATGTGTACAATTCTATTTCTGCACTATTATGTTCTGTTGAACCATCTGTCTATTCCTTCACCAATATCACACTGTCTTGATTACTGTACCTTTATAGTAGGTCTTAAAATTAAGGACTTTGAATGTCACAACTTTATTCTTCTTTTCAAAATTGTTTTGGCTATTTTAGTTTCTTTGCCTTTTCATATACATTTTATTTTTTTAATTTTTTAAAAAAATTTATTTATGATAGTCACACACACAGAGAGAGAGAGAGGCAGAGACATAGGCAGAGGGAGAAGCAGGCTCCATGCACCGGGAGCCCGACGTGGGATTCGATCCCCGGTCTCCAGGATCATGCTCTGGGCCCAAGGCAGGCGCTAAACTGCTGCGCCACCCAGGGATCCCTTCATATACATTTTAGAGTAGTCTTATCTGTATCTATGAAAAATTAGGTTTAGATTTCAGTAGAAATTGCATTAAATCTATAATAACTTGGGAAGAATTGACATCTTTACTATAATGAGTCTTCCAATTTATGAATATAGTATATTTCTCCATTTATTTAGGAACTTTCAGTTTCTGTTATCAATGGTTTGTAATTTTCAGCATACAGATACTATAAAGTTTTGTTAAAGATATACTTAAATTTAATTTTCTTGGAGTTACTGCAAATGGTGTTATTTTTTATGATGTTTCCAAAGAATATAATTGATTTTTAAAAATGCTGACCTTGTATCCTGTGACTTTGCAAAACTCACTGAAGAGCTCTCGCCTGACATTCACTTATTAACCTGATTTATAACCCCTCGTTCCTAGTCTTTTGTTGTTGTTGTTGTTCTTTGACATTTTCTATGTAGTTAATTATGTTATCTGTGAATATGAATAGTTTTCTTTTTTCATTTTAATATGTATACTCCCCCTGCCTTGTTAATATTCTGGTTAGGACTTCCACTATGATTTTTTAATAAGAATGGAGAGAGTAGACATTCTTGCCTTGTTCCCAATTTTAGGATGAAAATATTTAGTTTTCACCATTATGTATGATGTTAGCTCTAGGTTTTTGTAGATATCCTTTATTACACAGAGGAAGTCTCTTCTATTCCTAGTACATGGAGACTTTTTGTCATGAATGAGTACTAAATTTTGTTAAATGCTTTTCCTGCATCAATTGATTTGATCACGAACATTTTCTTTTTTAGACTATTAACATGGTGTGTTATAATAATTGATTGATACTTGAATATTGAACCAGCCTTGTGTTCTAGGATAAACTCCATTTGGTTATGGTATATTATTATTTTTATGTATTACTGGTTTCAGTTTGCTAAAATTTTGTTGTGGGTATTTGCATGTATGTTTATGAGACATACTGCTGTTTTTTTTAAAATTTCTTGTATTATCTTTGGTTCTGTGATAAGACTAATGCTGAGCTCTTAAAATAAGTCAAATTCTATCCTGGAAGAGATTGATATTATTTCATGTTTTAAGATTTGTTAGAATTTCCTATGAAAGCATTTGGCCTGGAGATTTTTTTCCCCAGGAAGTTTTAAAGTATGAATTCACTTTCTTGAATAGTTATAGGGCAGTTCAGGTTATTTATTTCATTTTGGATGGATTTAGTAGTTTGGGTTTTCAAGACATTGATCCATTACTATTGTCGAATATATGCCTGTATTCTCTTATCGTATTTTTAATGTATGTGGGGTCTGTGGTGATACCTCATTTTTCAAGTCTTCTATTCCTTAATTGCTATTTTTACTTTCTTCTTCTATCTTACTAGAGGTTTACCCATTTTTTGGAAATCTTTTCAAAGAATCAGGTCTTGATTCTATGGATATTTTCTATCATTCTTCTCAATTTTATTGACTTTATTGGAAGCTTAGATTGTTGTTTTGAGACATTTCTTTTTTTATATAAGCTAGTTAATAACTGTAAATTTCCCATAAGTACTGGGCTAGCTGCATTCAACCACATTTGAAAATGCAGATCTGCATTTTAATTTTATTCAAAATATTTTCTAATTTGCCTTAGGATTTCCTCTTTAATCCATGGATTATTCAGAAGTATGTTGTTCAATTTCCAAATGTTTAAATATTTTCCAGATATTGATGTAAGTTGACTTTTAGTTTCATTCCTTTATTGTCAGGTAATGTTTAAGTATGATTTCAATTCTTCTTTTTAAAAAATTTTATTTATTTATTTGATATATATAGAGAGAGTGAGAAAGAAAGAGAGAGCATGAACAGAGGGGAGGGGCAGAGGGAGAGGAAGATGCAGGCTTTCCACTGAGCAGGGAACCTGTTGTGGGGCTCGATCTCAGGATCCTGAAGGCAGATACTTAACTGATTGATCACTCAGGCACCCCCATATGATTTCAGCTCTCTAAAATTTATTAAAATTTGCTTTAATACTCAGAATATTGTGAATATTTCACGTGTACTTGAGAAGAATATATATTCTGATGTTATTGAATGAAATGTTCTCTTTATATCAATTAGAGGCAGTTGGTTAAAGCTATTCAATTCTATATATTTGATGTTTATCTGTGTACTAGTTCTTTGATTATTGAGAGGGGATTATTGAAGACTCTATGAAAGACAGATTCTAGGGTGGTGCCCAGTGATCCCTACTTCCTGGTGTCTCCATTCTTGTATAATCTCTTTCCCTTGAGTGTAAGTGGGCTTCTGATTTGCTTTTAATCAATAGAATATGGCTAAAATGATTGATGTTACTTCTATGATTGTATTACATTATATATGACTCTATCTTGAAAGATGCCAAGAATACACAATTCCAAAGCTAGTTTCTTCAACAAATCATGTTGGGAAAATTGGATATCCATATACAAAAGCATGGAATTGGGCCTTTATATCATACACAGAAATCAACTAAAAATGGATTAAAGACTTAAATATATGACCTGAAACTGTAAAACTCCTACAAGTTCTGAAAACAGGGAAAATCTTCATAATGTTGGCCTTGGCAGTGGTTTCTTGGATATGACACCAAAAGCCCAAGCAACCAAAGCAAAAAGTGGGACAAGTGGGACTATCTAAATAAAATAAAAAATTTCTGCAGAGCAAAGAAACAATCGACAGAGTGGAAAGGCAACCTATGGAATGGGAGAAGATATTTGCAAACCATACATCAGCTAAGGAGTTAATCTCCAAGATATAAGGAATTCCTGCAATTCACCAACAAGAAAACCAAAGCAATCCAATAAAAAAATGGGCAAAGACTCTGCAAAGACATTTCTCCAAAGAAGACAGAGAAATGGCCCACAGGTATAAGCTCAACCTTACTCATCATCAGGGAAATGGAAATTAAAACCTAAATGCTATACACCTTGCACGTGTTAGGATAGTTATCATAAAAAAACTAGCAAATGTTGATGAGGCTGTGAAAAAAATGGGAAGCCTTGTTCACTGTTGGTGGATATGTAGAGCAATGCACCTGCTATGGCGAACAGTGTGGAAAGTAGAATTCCTATATGATCCTGCAATCCCATTTTTGTATATTTAACCCAAATAATTGAATCAGTATCTCAAACAGATCTCTGCACTCTCATATGCAGTGCAGCATTGTTCACAATGGACAAGAGGTGGAAACACCCTCAATGTTGAATGATGGAGGAATGGATGAACTGAAGGTGGTATATGCATACAAACGAGTATTATTCAGCCATAAAAAGAAGGAAATCTTGTCATTCACTACACTATGAATGAAACTTGAAGGCTTTACACTAAGTGAAGAAAGATAGTAACAGTAGGGGCAATACTACATGATTTCACTTACACGAGGTAGCTATCAAAGCAGAAAGTAGAACGGTGGTTCTAGGGGTGCGAGTCAAGGAGTGGAAAAGGGACTCTGTGGTTCAATGGGTATAAAGTTTTAGTCACACAAGATGATTAAGTTCTAGAGGTCTGTGGTACAATACTGTGCTTATAGTTACGATATTGCAATGTACACTTAACAATTTGTTAAGAGGATAAATACCATGTGATGCAGTTTTAAACACACCCACACCCACAGGACCGCAGGCAGAGGAAAATGGGTTGGGTAGATAGCCAACAGAATGTGCCATGGATTATGTACAAATGCTGACCTACAAATTGTGTTCATCTCTTGGGTGTGGGATTTAGGGAAAACTTTCACTTTCTTGATATTGGTGTTTTCTACACGATTATAGATGATTATATAAAAATAGGTGTTTCTGTTTTAAGAAAAGATAAGAAGTTGTCTGGCTTTTATTGACTTCTCCAGGGAGCCCGCCTCGGTTCTCAGGTCCTCTCTGCTCCCTTCTCTGAATGACTGGAAGCACTCACAGTCAGTTTCATATAGTTTAGGATTCAATCTAACCCATCTTGTTTTATTTGTTGCTATGACCTATGCATTTATTTATCTTCTGTCCCCAGCTGGGTTGTAAGCTCTTAGAGGTCAGACATATTTCTTCTGGATCTTCAGAGCATCCAGGGCTGAGAACCTGTGTGGAGCACAAAACATACTTTTACATGATTTGTGGAGTAGTCTGTAGGCAAGCCTGGGGAATGGGGCCAACGTATGGTTATTTGCTACCAATTCACTTATGAAAATGTATGCTCACTTTTATGTTTGGATCCCTGAAGAGACAATTCAAAAAATGAAGTTTTACGAGGAAGATCTAAGTGGGAAGCAAATGATTAGTTTATTCTTATTATTTCTATTTTTAATATATTATTTCTATTTTGTTATTATTATTTAATTTAAACTCCAGTTCAAATCATTCTGTGGTGTTTCCATTGAGCAAGGCTTCATATTAAAAGGACTTTTGTATGTTCTTTGACCATGTACTTTGGTTATCAAGTGCTTCAGTTTAGATTCAAAAATTCCTTTCTGGTGGTCTGCAGGATGTATATTCAGTAAATAACTCCTGTGTTACCCCAAGAATCCTCTATAAATTCTCCAATAATGCACCTTAAAAAAGAATCAAATGACGTTGTGTAGTTAAGTATGTCTACTTACATGATGCTCTTTACCTCTCAAACTCTCTTCACCCACATCACAGAATGTTTTAATGAAACAAGACTTTGATGCCATGATTTTTATCCCCTTACATAGGCCCATAGACTGGAAGTGCATTTCCAGCATTTATGGTTAATTATTGGCAGCTTTAGACTAAAATTCAGGAGGAATGATTCTCAGCTTTATCACTTTGCCAGGCTGCTTTGAAAATCTTGTGTCCTTGAAGGGTGACTCTTTGTTTTGGCCATTTGGCAGAGTTATCAGGGCACACTCATTAATTAAGTAAGACTATAAACAGATTAGGATCAACATGTATATATTTCATTGAGAAGGACTAGATACTTTGTTAGACAAGGAGTTGCAGTTGGTAGATACCAGAGGACAGGCCAAGAGGGTAAAGGCACTGGCAAGAGGATGGCCAAATCTTTGGAAAAAAATATCAACATTGCCACAGCATACTGCATAAGCCAGGTCTTGGCAGTGGATACTGTTCCCTGTATTATCTAGATAAGATTGATTCCATCGTCCATCTCATGTCCTGTAGGAAGTCTAATGTCTTCACCAAGATTTTTGTGATTTCCTGTTTGTACTTGTTTCTAGTTACTCATGGCTAGCCTTCTGGGTTTGCCAAGTTACCATTTTCCGCTGTGCTCTTTGAAACTTCTCCATTATTTCTTCCCTGGCCTTGACTCAAACGTGTGAAACAGATCTGTCTTATTTAATTCCTTGCATGCAAACCAACTCTCCAAGACTATTGGGTCATGTCAAAAGGGCTCCTACTGGTTAAATGTGGGGCAATTTGACCATCGATAAAAATAATAACTGTACTATATTGAACACATTAAATACATTTAACTATAGGAATATATAATAGTTATGATAATGATAATAATAAAAATAAAAAGATCTCATTTATAACCTTTGGATCCTAGAAAAACTATTTGTTATTTCAAAAGTTGGCAAACAAAGGGAAAGTAACAATCTTTATCCTGCCCATACATACTAACTGAACCTCAGGTTACCGAGTGGTTGACAAGGGGAAGTTTCTCTTTATAGAAGCTAAGAGATGCAGAAGGAACAATCAAATTATAATACCGCTATTTTGCAACCTCTAATGAAATGATGGTATAGGCAGCGATCATCAGTGACACTAGTATCATAAAATGAGAAACAGCTGGATATTACATGTCTCTCAATGAAAACTCTCAACACTATTGAAGAAATAGTCTTGCCAAAAGAAATCAACTTATTGAAAGAGTTGACTGGATCACAGCTTTATTTCTTTTGCCAAGCCTATCTCATCTAAGTGGTGTTGAGCACTTCCATCAAGTAGAATTTGCTTCAAAATAGCCTAAGGAGGGAAAAAATGGATGAGGATAGAGATGAAAAAAGATTGTCCATGGGTTGATAGCTGTGGAAGTTGAGTAATGGCTTCTTGGGGCTTTGCTCTTTATTTTCATGTATATTTAAAAACGTCCATAATTCATATGTTTCTTTATTGTAGCAAAACACTCCCCCCCCACTGAAATGACCAAAGGGAAACAAAACTTTGACGCCATGATTTTTATCTCCTTACATAGGCCCATAGACTGGAAGTGCATTTCCAGCATTTATGGTGAAATGACCAAGGGGTAGTGGAAGGGGAGGTGGGGGGGGTTGGGGTGACTGGGTGACGAACACTGAGAGGTACACTTGGTGGGATGAGCACTGGGTATTGTGCTATATGTTGGCAAATTGAACTCCAATAAAAAAAATTTTAAAAAAGGAGAGAGGCTACTTGAAAAAAAAACCCAAAACAACACCCCCCCACCCCCCACCCCGAAGCAGCTCTGTGTGTAGACTTTTATTGGAAACTCAGGGGTAATAGCGAAGGAGGTTACACCAAGTTTCACATAATAGTTAATTTAACACTGAATATTAGACTTCTTTTTCTTAAAAAAAAAATGCTCTTTAGCTTTTTCAACAACTCAAAACCCACTGACTTCTGTATTTGGTTTCCCCTCAGTCTATCACCGCTTCCCATCTCTGGCAATGCTAGATAATACTCCTTCTTCATTGCACAGAGCAATTTAGTAGTCCCTACTCAAAAACTCAACTTTGGACCTTCCTTTGCAAAGCCAATGTTTCATCAACGGGCTAGACAACACATGCTTTCTCCAGATTTCAGAGCTCCCTCTTGTATTCGATAGGGTAAAGACGAAGCTGCTATGAGAGTAAGCCACAGTGCAATGACTCAGAAGAGAAACATATTTCTCTCTTCCATCATGGCTCTGGGGATGGGTAGTCCAGCTCCACTCTGTGAACTGATTCAGGGACCCAAGTTTCCTGCATCTGGTGCCCCAGTCCTGGAGCAGGGAATTGTCGGTGAGGATGGGTAGGAGTGCGGGAGAATCATGCCCAGTGTCCGCAGGAGCACTGGGAGCTGCACACATCGCTCCTGCTCACATCCTATCTACAAGCACCTGGCCGCAACGTTCCCTCCCCAGCCACACAGAACCAGGGATGTAGCTTCTTTGCAACCTTGTGTTCAGCCATAGTTTTACATCGATGGCGGAGGGAAGAATGGATTTTGGAGTCCATCTCTCTGCTTTGAGTCTCTGCGAAGGGAACAGAGAATTAGTCCTCATTAATATGGATTATGTAACCAGCATGTGGACTGCATGGTTGCTGGGCAAACAAAACTTTGTCTTTGTTTCCTGCTTGCCTCTAAATGTTGCAAAGTGGTGGTAGTTTTGCCCTGCTCCAGGGTAGCTGTGCCAGACCCACCTTTTCTCGGTCCAGTTTAAGGTAATAGACTGTTGTGTGGATGCTTATGTCTCAGTTCTGTAATTAGAACGTCCAGTCCAAGTGAGCAGCTTAATATGGAGGTGCATATTCTCTTCCCTCCCAGGTTGGCCCTGCCTCAGGTGACACGAGTGGCTTTTTCTTAATTTCTCTACTGCTTCTCCAGATTCTAGTCTGTTTCAGATACTCTGGAGAAGGAAGGTAGAGGTGCCGGGGGAGGGAAGGACCCATCTCATCCCAGCTCTGTTGGGAACCTCCCGACCTTTGGGCCTGGCAGATGCATGGAGCTGACTTGTGTTCGGATTTGCAAAGCTCTTCAGTGCCTCCTCAATGGGTCTCTTGACTAGTTTGAGTAGGACTTTACTGTCCTATTCTGGATGGTGGCTTGAGACATTTCCTGCGGCCTCAAGGAATGTTGTCTTACCTCTGACTTCTTGCTGCAGAGATTATTTCCAGCACTCTGGATGTCCTGATCGCCCCAAGATATCCCAGCTGTCTTCCTCTCCCATGGGGCCCATATCCGTCCTTGGGAAGCACATCCCTTGCTTTCTGGACTAACAGACTTAGCCCACCTTGGACCTCTAGATTTACCCTGTGGAAATCAGAGTCCAGCCATCCCTACCTTCTGGCTGTGGGGGCCACATACTGATCCCTCCACAAAACCCTGTCTCCCACCCACCATGAAGTCCTTCCTCCCCACCCCTGCACCTCCCTCTCTGGGAGAGAGGTGGGATTTGCATCGCAGCTTGCCCTAAAGATAGATGCCTTTTTGTACTCCTGGAGATGAGGGAGTTCTCAAGCTGTGAATGGGGTTCTCATCCGACCTTTATAAATTCTACATTTGGTGATCTGTCTCATAGGCAATTTGGTATTGAACATCTATTGTCTTGGCACTCAGACACCGAAGCAGAAGGAGCTCCATCCTCTTGTCCTATGATGGAAATGAATCATGCTGCCTGTAGAAGGCAAAAGCAGGCACCGTCAGCTTTGGTTTTAAATAACACTTTTTATCTCCCCACTACAGTTGGACACCTGATCTGTGGAACAGCCCTTTCTACGGAAAGCAGACTTGATAGGGAAGCCAGCATGAATGTCCTACCTGTGTGTGTCCCTGTCTTCCACTCCTGCCCAGGCCTCGGAGAGCATAATGACTGTGTGGGACAATCTCTTTGAAAAGGATTTTTATTCTTAGCTTTTTGCCGTGTAGCTCATTAGGAAAAATAACACTTTCATATTGGTATGACCTGTGGGTGTTTTCTTTAAATTCAGGAAAACAAATCCTTCAGAGTCTGCGTACTTTTCCTGTCACATAAATTGCAGTTATTAGGTCAATGGAAAGTAGCAGTAAGGGGGAGCCCAAGGCTGTGTTTATTAGACCCAATTAGTGTAGACCTTGTATTAATATGTTTCCACCTCCATATGTCCGAGCCCTTTTCAAGGCTGTGAGGCCAGTAGAAAATTTACAGTGAAGCAGGCAGGGGGCTGAGTCATAGCCCAGTCACCTGGAGATAGTGGTCTGTCATTATGCCAATATGTCTTTGAGTCTCAGAGCCTACAGCTACAGGGACCCATACCAAGCTGTATGCCTGCTGGGTGCTGGGAGCTGAGGTCCTATGTTGGAATGGAGAGGACAGCTCCTGATGCCAAGGAGCTTGGAACCAATGTGTGGAGGAGAGGTGAATGGAAGCACACTTCTGGTCAGCTGCCCGAAAGGCCAGTCCTTCCAGGCCCCAGCTGTGAGCACCTTCTTTGTTTGTGAGGTGCTCCTCAAGCCTGGACTCACCCAGCACTGCTGTACTTCACCTCCACCTCTGCGGACCACCCTTCGCCTGTCCATCTCAGAATCCCGAACTCTTCTGTGAGTTCAATCTTCACTTCTCATTATTCACGAAGGTCCCTAGCCTGGATCCAGTATCTTTGGCTTCCATTCCACCCAGAATTTGAACGCCACGGCTGTACCCTGTCAGAACCCGGCCACAGATACTCACCCAGCCCCAGATTTCCCTCATGATCTTGGTCCAGCTATGTTCTTTGGGGAAGAGGATGCAAACCTGGGATGTTAACCCCTGGAGGGGATGGCCTGTCACGTAATACCAAGTCCCAAGGGCTTAATTCAAAAGAAGTCTCCTGCCTAATCCCTGATTATTTAATTTACTGGTTTGCTTGAGTTTGGATACTTATTCTTGGAGAGTTATGATCTTCCTCAGGGAACTATGACGGCATCCAGTTCAGTACCTTCCACTAAGTTCAGGACCCATCAATGGTCCAAATCTCAGAGCTTGCATCTCTCTTGGGACCTGCTTTCTGGTCCCAAGTAGTTCTGGTACCTGTAGTTCCAGAACATGCTATGCTTTTCCCTGCTTCCAAGCTTTTGCGCCTGCTCTCCCTCCATCAGCAATAATGCTCTCCCTCGTACATCAGTGAGCTCCTAATGGTCTTCTGACACCCGGCTCTGGGTTCTTCCCAGACTGTTTAGGTTGGTTGATCTGATTCTGTTTTCCTTTATGCAGATGGCATCTTCCATATATTGTATTTTTACTCAATCATAACTGTGATTTTCTCTTTCAGTTTTTGCTCGTAGATCTTTCTTCCCCTGGAAATGACAAGGTCCCTCTGGTGCAGGCACCTGCATGAAGGAGGATGGATGTGGGTGTAGAGATGCTGCCATGTAGGGCTCTTTCTGAGTGGAGCTTCTATATGCTGAACCCTTTCAAGCAACAGTCATCCAAGGTCATGGTGGGACAGAGTCCCAGACTCAGTCCCTCTGGGCCAGACCGTAGATAGAAGCTGGCCTGGTGAATGCATGGGTGGGAACAATGAAGGATGGGGGCGATATACACCAGGCAGCCCAGGGCCTGGTTAGCAGGTGTCCTGTGAACCACTCCTCAGAGGGAATGTGGCTGGCAAAACCTGCCCAGAAATGTCACTGGGTTGGGCTCCTATGCATTAACCAAGGGGAGATCTGTGGTTTTGCCTCAGGAATAAAAATGTCCTCTCCTATAATGCCATCACTGCGGAAAGACAGCCAAGGTTGAATTACCTCCTCTAGGAAGAGTCCAAGGACTCGTTCCCTGACTTACTCCAGTTGCCTCTAGAAAGCACTGAGTGTACTGAACATTGAGGGACACAGTGAGAGGAGTCACCAAGTCAACAGCTAAGAGGAAGTGGACCAGTATTGTCCTTTCCGCAGTGTATATTCTTGGTTCCTTTGTCACAAATCAATTGTCCATCTATGTTTGAATTTATTTCTGGGCTCTCTACTCTGTTCCATTGATCTATGTGTCTGTTTCTATGCCAATACCATACTGTTTTGATCACTGTAGCTTTGTAATGTCGTTTGAAATCAGGACGCATGATGCCTCTAGCATCGTTCTTCTTTCTCAGGATTGTCTTGGCTATTTGGGGTCCTTTGTGGTTCCATATAAGTTTTAGGACTGTTGGTTCTATTTCTGTGAAAAACTATGTCTTTTCTTTTATTTAAAAGTTTTAATTTAAATTCTAGCTAATTAACATACAGTGTTAGTTTCTGGTGTATAATATAGTGATTCAACACTTCTGTACATCACCTGGTGCTCATCACAGCAAGTGCATTCCTTAATACCCATCACATGTTTCCTCCATCTCCCCACCAACCTCCCCTCTCACAACCATTAGTTTGTTCTCTGTAGTAAAAAGTCTTTTTCTTGGTCTTCCGTCTCTCTCCTCTTTTTCCCCCCACTTTGCTCATTTGTTTTGTTTCTTAAATTCCACATATGAGTGAAATCATATGGTGTTTGTCTTTCTCTAACTGACATTTCTTTTTTTTAAAAATTTATTTATTTATGATAGTCACACACACAGAGAGAGAGAGAGAGGCAGAGACACAGGCAGAGGGAGAAGCAGGCTCCATGCACCGGGAGCCCGATTTGGGACTCGATCCCAGGTCTCCAAGATCGCGCCCTGGGCCAAAGGCAGGCGCCAAACCGCTGCGCCACCCAGGGATCCCTCTAACTGACATTTCACTTAGCATCATACTCTCTAGCTCCATCCATGTGCTTGCAAATGGCAAGATTTTATCCTTTTTTAATGGCTGAATAATATCCTGTTGTATTTATATATACCACATCTTCTTTATCCATTCATCAATTGATGGACACTTGGGCTGTTTCCATAGTTTGGCTATTGTAGGCAATGCTGCTATAAACATAGGAGTGCATGCCGCCTCCCTTTGAATTAGTATCTGGTTATTTCTTACAACTAAATGTTTATATCTTCCTTTCTAATAGTTTGGGTTCCTTCAGCTTTAGAGATAGGATTCAAGAGCAAGTAGTTTATTCAGGAGGGCAGGAAAATGATACAAAGGAGAAACTCAATGATCTTACTCCAGAGGTGGAGGCATTGATATATTTATGCACCATCTCTTGTGCATGTTTGGATGAGGACTGCTGCGAGGGATAGAAGTTCCCAGGTATTTCTGATCTGCCATGCAGGTAAACAGAGCAGACTTCCATGGTTCCAGAAAAGCCTTTACATAGAGAGGGGCTCATGCCAGCAATTGGTAGCTATTTGGAGCACCTAAAATGGTGGGGTTTGAGGGAAGTAAGTGGAGTAGTGACAGCATCTTCACACCCCCAAATAGCCATGGGCCTCGGAGTCTTTTTTTTTTTTTTAATAACATGTTTACTATCTTAAAGTGAAATCCATAGTTTTTTTTAAAATTTTTTATTGGTGTTCAATTTGACAACATATAGAATAACACCCAGTGCTCATCCCATCAAGTGCCCCCCTCAGTGCCCATCAGCCAGTCATCTCCACCCCCCTCCCACTTCTCTTTCTACCACCTCTAGTTCCTTTCTCAGAGTTAGGAGTCTCTCATGTTCTGTCTCCCTTTCTGATATTTCCCACTCATTTTTTCTCCTTTCCCTTTATTCCCTTTCACTATTTTTATATTCCCCAAATGAATGAGACCATATAATGTTTGTCCTTCTCCGATTGACTTATTTCACTCAGCATAATACCCCTCAGTTCCAACCACGTTGAAGCAAATGGTGGGTATTTGTCGTTTCTTTTTTTTTAATAATAAATTTATTTTTTATTGGTGTTCAATTTGCCAACATACAGAATAACACCCAGTGCTCATCCCGTCAAATACCCCCCTCAGTGCCCGTCACCCATTCACCCCCACCGCCCACCCTCCTCCCCTTCCACCACCCCTGGTTCATTTCCCAGAGTTAGGAGCCTTCATGTTCTGTCTCCCTTTCTGATATTTCCCACTCATTTTTTCTCCTTTCCCATTATTCCCTTTCACTATTTTTATATTCCCCAAATGAATGAGACCATATAATGTTTGTCCTTCTCTGATTGACTTACTTCACTCAGCATAATACCCTCCAGTTCCATCTACGTTGAAGCAAATGGTGGGTATTTGTCGTTTCTAATGGCTGAGTAATATTCCATTGTATACATAAACCACATCTTCTTTATCCATTCATCTTTCGATGGGCACCGAGGCTCCTTCCACAGTTTGGCTATTGTGGACATGGCTGCTATAAACATCGGGGTGCAGGTGTCCCGGCGTTTCATTGCATCTGAATCTTTGGGGTAAATCCCCAACAGTGCAATTGCTGGGTCGTAGGGCAGGTCTATTTTTAACTCTTTGAGGAACCTCCACACAGTTTTCCAGAGTGGCTGCACCAGTTCACATTCCTACCAACAGTGTAAGAGGGTTCCCCTTTCTCCACATCCTCTCCAACATTTGTGGTTTCCTGCCTTGTTAATTTTCCCCATTCTGACTGGTGTGAGGTGGGATCTCATTGTGGTTTTGATTTGTATTTCCCTGATGACAAGTGATGCAGAGCATTTTCTCATGTGCGTGTTGGCCATGTCTATGTCTTCCTCTGTGAGATTTCTGTTCATGTCTTTTGCCCATTTCATGATTGGATTGTTTGTTTCTTTGGTGTTAAGTTTAATAAGTTCTTTATAGATCTTGGAAACTAGCCGTTTATCTGATACGTCATTTGCAAATATCTTCTCCCAGTGTGTAGGTTGTCTTTTAGTTTTGTTGGGGCCTCAGATTCTAATCCTGGTTCTGCCACTAACAAGCTATTTGTCTTTGGATAAGTAATGTGGACTTCTGTGCCTCAGTTTCCTCAAAAGTGAAATTAATGATTTCATCTCTCCAGGTAGAGTATAAACTCCTTGAGACCAGAAACAATGCTCTGGACACCCTTTCCTCCAGGTAAGGGCCTCGTTCAGGTGTATGCTACATCTTGCTCTTTCTTCTGTCAGTCACTTTAATTAAGACCCTCAGGAGACTTGGAATATGCAGAGTGTTTGTCTCTCTAGAAGGAACAACAATCTTATCATGCATGTGGCTAGTTCTCTGACCCTGAACATCTTTTGATGTTTAATACAACTCTGGGAGCAGGTAGAGCTGATGGTACTTGAGTCATGGGATGGAGAGAAAAACAGGGCCACAGAGCTCTACATGCACTGGATATTCAGAAATGGTTGGCATAGCCAACGACAGAAACATCCTCTCTAGCTCTGGCTGCATGGTAGGTGCTGGATCATAGAATGTGTCCATTCAAAGTACATGTAACTTTGAATGGACACAGATCCTCAAATGTCACCCACAGCCATTAGGTATGCAGAGGCTCTCCTTGGTATGGGCCATTAACCACCATTTATGAACTGGTTTAAATCTTGTGAGTGGTGCATCCAGGGATGACCTTGGCTCGGGTGTCAGTAAATTATGCTGCACAGCATTTTGCTTCAAGCTCCAGTCCCTGGTCTGAAGGTGGTTAATTATTACACAGGCAGTAGGCATGTCCTTTCTATATTCATGGGGTTTCCACTTCTTGGTTGTCTGCTCATTTCCAAGTACTTTTGGAATTAGTCTCTGAATCTTTTCTGACTTATCTGAAGTGTATGGTTTAATTTCCATCAAGAATTACCCATGTTTATAAATAACCTCCAGAGTGACTCTTTTGCTGTTCAAACTATATAAAGTTATTTTTGAGATGCTTGGGACTTCTGAACAGGAAGCCCAGTGAGATCATTTTAGAGGCTTTAGTACTTCCTTACTTTAGTTCCTATTTTGTGTGAAGATTATATCATAAGACACATATGATTTCAAAGGTTTGCTCCTTTTGATATTCTCTCTCCCCACTCTCTGCAACCCCCTTCCAAGAGGAGTGTGAGGCAGTCTCTCTATGCATGTATGTGTATGTGTGCATATGTATATTCAACTAGGTAAAAAAAAAAGATGAAGACATTGAAGTCATGGCAAAATGAGTGCACAAATGAGGCAAATCTAAGGCCAGGCTGGTATACAAATGCTGGTTCTAGGGTTTGGGGCAGGTATTAGAGCTCATTACAATTTGGGCTCTGAGCTTCTTAGTAGCAATAGCAAAGAAACACTATTCACAAAACTCTCAGCATCATTAGAAAAATAAAATCCAATTAGCAAAAACTCAGAGTTTCTTATTATAGAGGCAGATGATTTTCACAAAAGGGCAGAGTATTTCACTAGCCTTGACGTAGCTACGAAGAAACTGAGACAGGTTTGTGCTCAGGAGCAGTGTTTGGGTGTGTAGCCACCATGTGTGTGTGTTGGCATGGGGCAGGCCTGGGTGGTCTCCAGGGAGCGGAGGCTCCATGGGAATGGCCTGGGTTCCAAGGCCATACATGGATTCTCCTGTGTAGTTGATATTGGAGGAGGCTCTTGAAGACCACCTCCCTGTCCATCCCGGCTTGGACATCTGAGCAGACTCAGAAGAGGGCTCCTTTGTCCATAAGGACCCCTCAGGGGGCACCTTTGCTGGGGCTAAGTGTGAGCTCTTTCTTGGCTACCATAGGTCCCTCTGGTCTTCCTTGCCTTGTATGGCCTGGAGGAGTTCCAGACTTTCCCTTGCACTTGGAGGACTAAGCCAGGAGGTCCTAGAATGAAGAAGGTGGGCAACCAGGGCTTTCTTCACTGATGTCCTGGTTGTGGTCCTGTGCAGTAGGGAGAGAAGCAAGTACCAGGCAGCTCAGGGTGGTGATCTAACACACTAGGATGCATTGTCTCAGAATCAATTGTGTTGACATACTGATAATATCTGTTTGGAGATGCATTCAGAACATGAAATAACAATGCTGATGAGGTCATCTCTTCAGGCAGAGAGACACATTGGGTCCTGTATTCTGACAATCATTCATGAAGTGGATTGGCTTCAAGATCTTTGGATTTCTGAGTGTGTGTGTGTGTGTGTGAAAATCTGTCCCCTTCAGGCTAAAGCACCTTGTTTCCTCTCTATTTGATATCTCTCCACCGTTTCTCTCTTGCTCTGATCACTTACCTCAGATTATTTTCAGTTTCCAGGAAGGCTTTCTTGAGATTGTTGCTCAGCTCCTGGCACTGTGGATAAGTACCTCCTTTCCATCTGGGGCTGGAGAACCCTCACCATTGTATGCTTTGTGGCTCACCCCTAGCTATGACTTGCATGACTGTTGTGGTTTCCAGGAGCTTTCAAAATCAGCCTTTATAGAAACTTCTGTTTCAGGGAGACACTTCAGACACAGAGATAATTTTTCTGCAGGAGTCATCAGGCATTAAAATATAAAGAATGTTTATTGGACGACTGCTGGACACTTTCTGCTGCATAACACTACTTGTGGTATGGAGAGCTTTCTGCACATTTCAGGGCACTTTTCCTCACTAATTCTCACACCGCCTCTGTGAGGGAGTACATCAGTTAAAGTGTGTCTGGTTCCAAATGACCTAGAAATACTCTGACTGGCTTGGTATATAAAGGGGGTTTATTGGCTCATTCATATATATGATACGCTCAGAAGTAGTCTGTATTCAGGTGAAGCTTGATCTAGGGCTCAAAACGTGTCCCCAGGGCTAGGTACTTACTTCTCGGTCACCACTTCACCTTCCTGGCATAGGTTTAACCTCAAGTTCATACTGAAGGCACCTGGCTGCTCCAGAAATCTTGCAGTTTCACAACAGTTGTTGGAGTTCTAATTCCTACTACCCCACATTGTATCATCCAGTGGAAGAGAGAGGGTCTCTTTTAGGAGAGTGACATAACAGGGAGAGATTGTCACCTTTCCTTAAGCCCCAGGAAGGTCTTTGCCTCTTGTTGGCTCTGACTAGTCTATGTGTCCATTCTTAAACCAATATTTGATGGCCAGATGCGTGGGATTGCTGGACTGACTCAGGGACCCTCCTCTGGAGGATGTCAACCTCATCAGATCACATGGCTAAGGATAGACATGGAATCAAAGGGTTTTGCTCATGAAATCAAGGGACTTTTATGCAGGTGAATAAGAACAAGTTGTACACCCAGTTAATAGATGAGAACCTGGAGCTCTCAAGGATCATGTAACAAGATGACACACATGGGGGCTGTTTTTCCTCTCTACCCATTAGCTGTGAGTTTATTGAGGACTGGGGACCACAGAGTTTTTCTGTTTATGTAAGATTTAGGGTAATGCAGGGTGTGCTTACTAAGTATTTGTGAAGGGTAGTTAAGGGTGTGCTAGGTAGTTCTTTGGAACTGGTTAAAATGGAGATGTAGGAAGCAAATCAGAACAGATTTTGAAAATTGGTAAAGCAGTTGAGAATCAGGACTTGATTAGTAGAGAGAGACATTCTCTAGCAGAAGATGGGGGTGACTTGGTGAAGAGGTGCAGAACACGAGTGAAGCTGCCAGGAGAACTGCCTGGAAGACCGGCAAGGAGGTGATGCCAATGAAGGCACGCCAAGGGACCTTGAGAGCCTAGAGAACACCTTGCACCTCACTGCCTCCCCCAGTGGCATCCCCACACCAGCCAGTCCCAACCACTGGGATGAAATAAGTTACTTGGAATTTGGAGCATAATAGACAAAAGAAATTCAGAGCAGGGCAACACGATTTCTGGTCCTGTGAGGGTTTGATGTCCTTGGAGGTTAATTGACAAACTAGGGTGGAACTTTCAAAGGGTTCCCTTTGAACCAAGAATGTCTGTTGGCATCATTTCATTTGCCCAGACACAGATAGGGAGACTCAGCTGAGGATGAGCTGTGGCAGCCGTCACGTGGATGTTGCAGGCTTCCCACAGGCGCAGGGCTTCCCATGACAGAAGGCCAAAGCAGAAACCCCTTATCATCCTTCTGTGGCTATAGGGCCTGTCTGCACCTCTGGAAGAGTGAGAAATCCCCCTGCTATTCCCAGGTTCACAGTGCTGTGTCTTCCAGCCTCCTGGCAGGATGCCCTGTCAGGACACACTGGCAACTTGCGAGGGCAGGGTCTCCTGGCTGATTCTGCACTTTCTATGCACCATGTTGTTGCTGGGTGGCCTTTATCAAGCTTAGCTCTGCTGAGAGCCACAGAGAATTAATAAGCCAGGTGTGACTTACCGGCAGAGTGGCCAATGCCCGCCCTTCCCGGGAGTACAGGACACGTGGGATAACTATTCAGCCTTAGACTGGGACATGTGAGGGACAAATCGTGGGTTTTCTTTTTCTACCCATAAAGGACTCTAAATGACTTTTCAAGTGACATACTTTCCATGGCTCAGGCTAATAAAAGTCACTTTAAACCTAGAATTCTATCAGAGCTAAAAGGATATTCATCATCTTTCAGTTGAAATTGGTCATCTCTTGGGATGCCCACAGAGGAAAGTTGCAGCCCAGCAGGAAGGCAGGCAAATGTCCACTTTTGGCTTCATAAGACTATCTATTTCTTCTGTAGAGGCTCAGAGGCAATTTAAAAGAGGAACACAAAATAAAACAATATAAATATGACAACAAAGACATAGGTCCAAGGAAACTAGGAATAAGCAATGTAGATTCAGCTTGGAGAGAAGGGAGGAAGCATTCTCTTGCTTTTAATTTGACTCTGAGATCGCTGCCAACCAAGTGAAAAAGGGGACAGCTAGGTGTGTTGTATTTTTCAGGAAGGGAGGGAAGGACAGCTAGGTGTTTTGCACTATGTACTTTAAACACATGATCTAGTTTGACCTTTAAGTGGATTTGCTTATATACAGTTTCTGGAGGAGGAAATTGAGTCTTAGAGAGTTTAAGGGATCTTGGGATTGCATAGCTGTCACATAGCAGAGAGAGGATTTGAACCTATGTCTGTCTGGTTCTGTATTCTATACTCTTGACCACGAGGCGCCATATTTATGAGCTAAAGAGGACAAGCAGATGGTGCTGTTGGTGCTGTTTTATGCTCTTTATGTGGCTTGGGTGAATGTCCTCATGCCTGGATCTTCAGAAGTGCCAATCAGGACGAACCCACACCTCGGCACAGTGCTGGCATGCTGCAGCCCCTGGTGATCGGTAGCCACAGATAAATTGGTGATATTGATGTATCCATAGAGAAAGACTAGGAGAGATCATTTTTCCCACCTCTCTCTGGGCTCCCAAGTTCTCATCCCACAATTCATAGGGCTCTTCTGAGGCAATTGGCCTTGCTTTTCATAATCCCAAGTTTTCAGAGAGGATTTTGACTTTTCTTTTCTTTTGAGAGGGTTGGGTGGTATCATTATGAACTGCCTACATGGTAAGAGACAGATAACAAGTAGATAAACCCCACTTGCTCAACCCAAAGCAGAGTCTAGATCAATCTCGTACCATTATTTGGTTGTACAGCACAAAGCTGACCTTTTCTCTGAGCAGGAGGAAGGCTTGGCCAAGTAAGGATGAAGTACTGGGGCAGGGTGTCCACAAGGGAGCACTCAGGGTTTTTGAAAAGTAAAGGGACTATATGGGCAAAAGTAGGTCAGGAGATGAGAGAGGCCATGGGGGCAGCAGGCACATATATACTCCTCTGTGGCTGGACAGGAAGGGTCCCACCCCAACAGGCCTCAGAATCTCCTGGCAGACATGACCAGAGAACAATGGCATCTGAAGGGAGTTCTGGGGACACCTGGGTGGCTCAGTGGTTGGGCATCTGCCTGTGGCTCAGGGCGTGATCCCAGGGTCCTGGGATCGAGTCCCTCATCGGGTTCCCCACAGGGAGCCTGCTTCTCCCTTTGTCTATGTCTCTGCCTCTCTCTGTGTGTCTCTCATAATAAATAAAATCTTTTTTAAAAAATGAAGGGAGTTCTGCTGTCTTTTTCTCCCTTCTTTTGGTGGGAGCTGGGTAGCTGTCAGGACAGCGGAGGGGCGGGCAGAGGTGACAAGGGAGGAGGGGGAGGAGGCAGAGAGATGGAAGCACACTCCTGGAGTTATTCTAAATACGGAGAACCAAATCACTACCCCAACAGTGTACACTATTTGAAGAGCACGCGGGGAAAGCTGTAACCTGAAGGAGGCTTTTACCTGTGTTAACGCTCCCTTTAGTGGTGTTATCTGCACAACAGATGGTAGACGACCAACAGAACTGGAGGAAATCAAGTATCCTTCATAGCTCACTTACGGCAGCGTCTGGGGTGGTTTTATTATTTATGGAGTCATGGAAACAAGCTCTACTGCACCATGGTGTGTTGTTACATAATGCCTTCCTCCTCCTGAATGCAGTGTTGGTGTGCTCCATATGGTTATTACAGGTAGATTTGTTTTACTTCGGGTATATATTTATTTTTGGAGTAACTAGCTTTTGGCAGATCAACCCGAAAATTAATTCAAAGCACTGAAGAGAGGTAACGGGAAGAACCAACTCCACTCAGACCTGGAAAAGACATGTTCTCTTTCCATAGGCTCTTCTTAGGCGGCCCAGTCAAAGGGATCTGAGTTTGGGGGAGGCACTTCCGTGGAGTCCCTGGATCCCCGGCGAGCCTCAGTATGTGAAGACCCAGACAGAAGAGCATTTATTACATAGGCACCCTTGAAATTTAAAGGCATTTTTACTTTACAAAAACACACCTCTAAACTGAAGCTCCATTAGCACTGAAAAGTCATCGATGAAAAGTCACTGTTGGATACGGGCCAAGTCAGCAGAGAAAAATGAAGGCCTAGGGCTAAGAGCTTCTGGACTGTAAGATAACTGAGCAAGGAAGGAAGATAACTGGAAAAAATGGGGGCTCTGTAACATGATGCTAATGAACGTGCTTTGGGATTCCTTATAAAACAATGATTTTTTGGGAAAAGAAGCAGTTGGTACTATTAAAAATATAATGCATATTCATGGCTAAATTCGTATTGTCCAGAAGGGAATAAGGTGCAAAGTCTGTCTTCCTCTAACCCCTCCCCTTGAAGTTACCTTGATTAATGGCTTTGTTTATCTGTCCAGAAATTTCCTATGCAAATGAAAGGATATATATCATATCATTTAAAAAACCACATATGGGATCACATTGCTTGGCTCGTTCTGCAACTTGCTTTTCTGCATCACATTCTGCCTTGATGATCGTTCCACATCTGTATAAGGATCCGCATGGGTCTCTGAAACTATTCACTCTACAGGTGTATCATTATTTTTCTAAATTGTTTTCTGACGAAGAATATGTGTATTGTTTCCTGGCTTTTGCCGTTACTAACCATGCTGGAAGCAGCATCGTCGTTCACATATCTTTGTGCACATCTATCTACAAGTATAGCTATTAGATAAATTCATTCTATTTGGCACAGCTTACGCCAGCCTCCAACAATTTATTTTGACAGTAGTGTATGAAAATGCCTGATTTTCTCTGTACCTTTTTAATATTTGCCAAGACCACAGGAGACAATAATTCTTTCATTGACTCAGTCACTTAAAATATTTATTAAGCATCTACTATATGCCAAACATGTGCATTAAGTTCTGGGAATACACAGGAGAGAAAAAAAGTAAATTGCAAAGCTCTTTCTCAGTGGAATTTCCAGTTCAGAAGGGGAGAGAAACATTAGTTAAATGTTAATCACATAAATAAATGTAAATTACCACTTTTGTAAGTGCTATAGAAGAGAAGCAGATGATGGTTAAGAAAGCATATAAAAGTGAGGGATGATCTAATTAAGAGATGGGCGTGGTGGCCAGGACAAACTTCCCTCATGAACAACTGAGCTGCAACCTGCACAATGAGTAGAAGAAACTCATTAGGTGAAGGAATAAAGGAGAAGAGAGAAAGAGCATCATAGAGAGAGGGACTATATCATGGGCAAAGGTCCTCCTGAAAGAGAACCCAGGTGGGGAGAAGTTGGAAAGGAAAAGTGGGTTCAGGGCCAGACCTCACAGGACCCACTTCAAGTTCTTTTATTAGAGGAGGGGGAAACCTTTGAAGAGGTTTAAACAGAGAAGAGACATGGTCATATTTCAGTTTTGAAACTGATCATGTTCACTCTTAGAGATAAGTGGAAGATAATTCATGTTGCTGTAACTTGCATTTATTTAATTTTGAGTGACTTAGTCATTTGTTACAGGTGATGGTTAATTAGATTTCATTTTCTTTTGAATTGTCTGATAATGGTTTTGACAACCTTTTTTCCCCCCTATTGGGTTCACTTTGTTCTTATTGATTTGCAAGAGCTCTTTATATTTTAGGAAATCAGCCTTTATTTGTCAAAAGTTTTAAATATTATTCCAGTTTTGTCTTTTGGCTATATTTGGATGCTTTTAAAATATTTATTTGATCAGATTTATCAATACTGTCTTTATGGTTTCTCAATTTTGTGTCATGCTAATAAAGCCTTTTTCTCCTGCAAGATAATAAATATATTTCTTCATTTCCCTGTTGATTTTGTGTTTTTATTTCTTACATTTTAATTGATTTGTTTGAAACTTATTTTTGATAGGAATTGAGGTAGGTTTGCTCACTTATTTTTGCTAATTGCTGGCTAGCTGTACATCACCATTTTATAAATTCATTAATTTTTCTTGCCAATTTGAAATGCTACCTTTATCACCTGCTAAATTTCCATTTGAAAAATATGCTGATTTTTTTTGTTTTGTTTTTTTGCTTGTTTTTGTTGTTGTTGTTGTTGTTGAGAGAGGGGTGGGGAGTGGGAGAAAGTGAAAGAGAACCTTAATCAGGCTCCATGCCCAGGGCAGAGCCTGATGTGGGCTCGATCTCATGACCCTGAGATTGCGACCTGAGCTGAATTTAAGAGTTAGACACTTGACCAACTGAGCCACCCAGGCGCCCCTGTAAATTATGCATTTAGATGTAACTTCATTCTTTATTCTGTTTCACTTTATTTATTCTTGTCTATTCCTGCACAAGTACAAATAACAAAAGTAGTAGCTCTGGAATATATTTTAATATCTGGTAGGGTTTAACCTCATTTTTCTTTTTGCATCCATAATTTTCTTGGCGAGGCTGGCATGCTTATTCATAGGGCTTACTGGGAGAAGTGAGGCAGCCAATGTGACCTTGGTCACCAGTACTTGTCATTTATGGTCTCATCTTGTGTGTGACATTCAGCATCCGTTCTAGGGCATTTGGTTGTTTGATCTGGTGCTCCCCACTTCTTGGCATCCAAGTGCCACTCGGGTCCACATGCATCCTCTCCCGTGCTCAGCATCAATAGAGTAAGCAGATTCAGCAGCAACAAAAGGGGAATGGGGATGTAGGCAATCCTTAGCTTTCTCTTAGCCAAAGGCAGGAGAAGCAAATACTGTTCATAGCAACAGAATTTCAGCGACAAAACAGAGGGGAGAGAAATATCACCCAGGTAGGCTGGAATGCAGACCTCTCTCTCCTCCGTTTTTTTGTTTTTTGTTTTTTTAAGATTTTACTTATTTATTTGGAAGAGAGCGAGAGTGAGCTTGAGTGGGCAGAGGCAGAGGGAGAAGCAGGCTCCTCGCTGAGCAGAGAGCCCGACACGAGCTGGATCTCAGGACCCCGGGATCATGACCTGAGCCAAAGACAGATGCTTAACTCACTGAGCCACCCAGGTGCCCCTCTCTTCTTCTTATGCCAGATAGTAGTTTCACCCAGCCTGGTCCAGAGTACCCGTTTTAAGTCTCCTACAACAGACAGAGCACGAACTTGAGTTTGACAGCCCCAGGTTCAAATCTTTACCAACTTGCTCTGTGACCTTGGACCTCTTCACCTCTCACAACTGCAGTTCCTTCTCCAGAGTCTAGGGGTGATGAGGCTTGGTTTGAAGCTTCTGAGAAACAGAAGCAATGTCTGAATGGCACCTGGCACCTTGTAGCTACTGAACGGTTCCCATTGTTACTAAGCACACTACACTTTTGTTTCATAAAAAGCTGTGGTTCTAAAAATATCCATTCCCTTCTGGAACTTCTGAATGTCAATTTAAATCAGACACATTGGAGTGTTCAAGGTTTCTCCAGTCATTGCTGGGTCATCTGTTGGCAGTATTAAATAAAAAGATGGTGGGGCGGGGTGGAATTCCAAAATATGAAAGCAAGCAGTGAAGTGTCACGTTCCAAATAGGAGATTTTTTTTCCCCCTGGTCGATCCGCCGGTGCGACCCTCCCCAGCCTCCCCAGGCTGTGCACGGGAGGTGATGCGGGCTACACCGCAGCCAGCCTGCTGCGTATCTCCTTTGTGGGGGCACGGGCTCAATTAGCATGCAGAATCGTAGCAGCCTCTACCTCTGGAATGAACTTTTATCCACTTCCTCATTTCATAAGTTTAATTAGCTAAAAACGAGCCAGTGGTCTGATGTAGATGGAAATGCTCTCAGAATAAAAATATCAGTCACCCTGAAAGCTTTTATGAGAAGCCAGGAAATGAAGTGAACTCACAAAATCAAACCTGAAACTCTCTTGTCCCCTCTCTCCTTCTTAAAAAATAAAATAAAATAAAAAAATCAGGCCTGGTTCAAAAGGCAATTCTCCCAAGTGATGGAGCTTTCCAGGCAGTTTGTGAAGTGTGTTCTCTAAAACAGCCACCGATACTTTCAAATACCAAGCCTGACGGAGGTTTTAATCGCCGCGGTATTTCATTAACAGTGAGGGTCACCAGGCGCTCTGGTCAAGAGTAGATAATGTGACTTTGACAGGAATATGGAAATGCAGCCAGTAGGCTCTAGTCAGATGGTTGCCCTTGGATTTGAAAGGCTGCAGACCTTCATTAGGTGATAAATACCAAGTGACGAGCGTTCGTGATGGGTGAACTTGGAAAGAGCAGGTGGCGTGATGTGGGCGACACAGAGCAGGCTCAGAGGGTGGGCCCGTCAGAACAGGCTGCAGCTGGAGGTCAGTCAGGCAAGGTCTTGTCACCCTCCACAGCCCGGCACAGTGAGGAGGACACGGGGCACCCAGATTCAAGCCCCCCCCCCACCACCCCGCTAGGAAGGAGCAGGGTGGGGACTGGGATGGGCAGCCCGATGTGTTCTCTGATCTGACAGTGGATGTGGGTTCTGGGGTTCCGGACACCTGTCATGTCCAGCCATCTGGCTATCCCCACTCCTTTTCCTATTCCCTTGGGTCCGCACCCTCTGTGTCTCCCCACGGGGTCCCTGCTCACCTTCCCAGCTTTGCGTGCCTGCGTCCGGGCACCCATGTCCTGCCATCGGTTGTCCTCCTGGCTCACTCTGTTCCTCAGACCTGAACTGAAGCAGCATTTTCTTTGAGAAGTTTCTCTGGTGCCTCTCTTGGGCCAAGAAGCTCAGGGCGGGGTTCGAGGACCCCCCTGCACCCAGCAGGCTGCGTGCACCACCCTAACTCTGCGCTGTACCTGCTGGCTGACTGGTTTGCCCAGCTCCCTCACTGGGCCTGAGGGCCGGGGTGCTGAGCCGCAGAAGGAGCTTGTCAGAGGTCGGGCTTCCCAGGAAGTGGAGTCTGAGGCGCAGTAAGCGGTGGGAGGCTTGCAGGGGCCCCCTTGGGAGCCGCACCTGTGGGTGGGAAGGGTAGGAAGCAGGGGCGTGCAGAGGAGGAGCGGGCGGGGGTCAGGGCTGACAGCACCTGGGTGCACCTGCGGGGACGGCTGGAGCTGGAACAGCCCAGCAGAGACGTGCCTCCTTGAGTGCACATGACTGGGCCTCACCCTCTCGCCTCAACTGGTCCTGGGATGGGGGCAGCCCTGGGAGGGGTGCTACCTCAGGCGAGGCTCTCGGTGGCTGAGGTGAACCCTGACGGCACCCAGCAGGTGGAAACCCAGGGAGGTGGGGTCTGGATGGCACAGCCACTCGTCCACACAGAACATAAGAACATGAGGATGAGTTAATGCCCAGTGGGTCCCCTTGTGCTGGCCTATTTTGGGATTCTCAGCCAGACCTGCCCTCCTCAGGCGCCCTTCACGCTCATTCATTTTCACTGAGCACTGATGACAGGGCCCAACTACAGGTCGGCCCCCACTCCGCCCTAGGCACTGGGATGAGGGGAGCCGGACGGACCCCTCCTTGGCCGTCCTGGAGCCTGTGTCCTCCTGGGGGAGGCAGATGCCAAACATGACAGATGTCTAAGTTGTGAGACTTCACCAGCTCGCTGGGATTCTGCAGAATAGAAAGAGGGTGGTATCAGAGTGTCAGGGACAGAAGGAAGGAGGGGGGTATTTTATTTATTTACTTCTTTGTTTGCTTGTTAATTTGTTCATTTATTTATCTGATTACAGTTGATACACACTGTCAGGTGTACAACATAGTGATTCTACACGTCTACACGTTGGGCTGTCATCACCATGAGGGTGACTACCGTCTGTCACCATACAATGCTATTACAATATAATTGACTGTATTTCCTCTGCTGCACCTTGTATTCCTGTGATTTACTCATTCCGTAATTGGAAACTTGTATATCCCCCCTTCACCCATTTTGCCCTTCCTCCCATCCCCTTCTCTTTGGCAACCACCAGTTTGTTCTTTGTCTTTATAGGTCTGATTAAGCTTTTTATTTGTTTGCTTAGTCATTTGTTTTACTTTTTAGATTTCATATATAAGGGAAATCATAGGGTAGGTACTTGTCTTTTCTCTGACTTAAATTTCATTTTGCATAATGCCCTCCAAACCCATCCATGTGGTTGTGAATGGCAAGATTTCATCTTTTTTAATGGCTGAAAAAATATTCCTCTGTGTGTGTGTGTGTGTATGTACGTACCACATCTTTATCTATTCATCTATTAAAGGACGCTTGGGTTGCTTTCATATCTTGGCTATTGTAAATAATGCTGTGGTAAGCATAGGGGTGCATGTATCTTTTCAAATTAGTGTTTTCAATTTTGAGGGGTAGGTAAATACCCAGTAATGGAGTTACCTGATCATATGGTATTTCTCTTTTTAATTTTCTGATGCACTTTCATACTGCTTTCTACAGTGGCTGCACCAGTTTGCATTCCCACCAACAGTGCACAAGTGTTCCTTTTCTCCACACTCTCAATGAAGAGGCTATTTTAGACAGGGTATTTGGATAGTCATCAACAGAGAGGTGACATTTATCCTGCAACCTTAGGGTGAGGAGGAATCAGCTCTGAACATTTTCAACAGAGGCAGGAGCAAGCGCAAAGGTCCTGAGGCAGGATCAAGCATGGCCTATGTGAGGAAAGACAGAGAACAGTGGTAGAAGGATGGAAGAGCAGATCAGAGAGGAAGGCAGGGATCAGGTCATTGATCTGAAAATCAAAATAGGGCTTTGATCTTATAGTGGGTACAATGAGAAATTTTTAGAGTGTTGGAAACAGGAAGTGTGAATTGACCTGATTTATATTTCAAATAGATCACTCTTCTTGCTATTAGAAGACACACTGTAGGGGACAAGATAGGAAGCAATGAGGATTAGTTAGGAGGAAATAGCAACACTAGAACTAGGGGTGGTGGAAGGGGAGGTGGGAAGGGGTGGGGGTGACTGGGTGACGGGCACTGAGGTGGGCACTTGACGGGATGAGCACTGGGTGTTATTCTGTATGTTGGTAAATTGAACACCAATAAAAAATAAATTTATATATATAAAAAAAGAAATAGCAACACTAGGCAAATGGTGACCAGAGTCGAGGCAGGGGGAGATGGAGAGAATGGACTCAGAGAGGGAATGTAAGGAGAGTGTCGGAGGGACTGTCAGGGACCAAATGCATCCTGTGAAGGGAGGGAGGGAGCACAGGGAGCTCCTGACAGCTGGGTTTGAGGCACTGCACTTTCCTGAAATGTTTCTGTAACCTTCCTCCTTTTCCCTACTGCACATTTCCTGCTTTGTGTCCCATTCTCTGGCACTTAGTTTTTTACTGAGACGATAGATAAACCAAGTCATGCTAATGTTGCCAATGACTGACAAGTGATTTATCCAGAATGGACATCTACACTGGTGGAACTGGTAGCAAATAGTGGTTATGTGGGCTCTCTCTCTCTCTCTCTCTTTTTTTTTTTTTTTTTACAGTTTGTGTTTTCACTATGTTTTATCTCCTGGCCTGTGTGGAAATAAAAGTGAAGCAGATAAATGCCAAAGAAATGGGAATCTAAAGTCAATTTCATGGACCTCTCTTAATGGGCTAGCTGTAAAAAGGAAGGATAAATATTCAGGCACAGCATTGTTAGCATTGCACAGCCTCTCCGGGGACTGGGATGCTGGCAAGTTGCTGTCTTCAAGCTTTGTGGTCTCGGAGTCTATATCAAAAAAGGGTTGTCTGGGGAGCTGGTCTGGGCCAGCACAGGGGGGCCTGTCATCTGTGGAATTGTCGGATATCACTATTGGGCCACCGAGGGATGTGCCACCTCCCTGTCCGCAAGGCCGCACAATGGGTGGCTTGACCAGTGATGCATACAGTAGGGAGGTCTCAAGGGCCATGGACACTGCCCAAGGCTGTTCTCTAGAGCACCTTGAGGCTGGGCCTGGATGCCAGGACCACTGTGTGGAGGATCCGAGGTCAGAACTCCAGGAAATATGCCGAGGGATTGCATCCGAGGGAGTGATTTGTGGGCAATGATGGGAGCCCAACCAGCAGGCTCAGTAGCTGGACCAGATGGACTGAGTCCCAGGAAGGCCAGGAGCCCTGGAGCCAAATGTGTGCTGCAGAGTGTGGGGCAGCTGGCCTGTCACACAGCCCTGGGAGGGGCGGGCTTGGGACTGTAAGGGAACGCAGGCAGGACTACAGAGAAGGCTCTCTGCCTTTCAGAAAATCAAGATGTGGGGCCAGGTGGCCTGCCCAGGCTGGGGGGAGGTTTGGGAGCCTGGGTGCAGCCCACGGGGAGAGGCATGAGGCTTGCATGCCACCTTTGTACTCGGGATCCTGAAGCTGCCCCAGCCTGAGGCTGCCCCTTCCTGCAGTGGGAAGGCCATCCTGAAGTGCAAACTATAAAGAGGCAGGTATTGGGAAGTGGTCAGGCCCTGGAATCTGGAGCCAGGCTGTGGTGTTCCAAGCCCAGCTCACCTGTAAGAGCTGCATGAACTTGGGTGGGACACAGAACCTCCCAGAGTCTCTATTTCCTCATTGGAAAAACAGAGGATAATAATTGCACTTTTCTTGTTGGCTTGTCCCAGGGATTAAAGGAGCCAATTTTTGCAAAGCACTTGGAGTAGTTGCCAGCACATAGTAAACACTCAATCAGTGCTATTTCTCATCATTGTTACTGCTTTCTGAGTGCTGACTGTGTGCCAGCAGCAATGCTGAATGATACACATGTGCAGAATTATTCCTCACAATAATGGCCCCGAGGTGATCTTCCCATTTTGCGGATGAGGAACTGGGGTGAGGTTACATAATGTCTTGAGATCAGGCTGCTGGGAAGCAACAGAGTGGCTTACCTGGGTACCCGACACACCTGCTGCAAGCGCTTGCATGACACTTGGCAGGTGTCATAGGATTATTCTTTCAGGGCCTAATAGGAGGTTCAGAAAGTATCTTTGGTGCCTGTGACATGAGCAGGTGCTAATCCTAGGGGTGGCTTATTCTGGTTTTCAAGTGTGGGCAGGTGGGCAACCTGCTGTTGGCAGTGAGGGAATCAAAGGGGCTGTTGGGGTTGGAGCCAATGGCAGGCCTTGATCTCAAGGGGGGGGGGAGGAATGTGGGCTTGAGGCAACTTAGTAGAATAAGACTGCTATTTTTCCATCAAAGGATCTTTTAATTAGAAGCACCACGGCGGCACTGAGGACTGTAGATGTGCTAGGTTTGTCCTGCAAAAGATAGACGGCGGAGCTCGGCCGGCTGCCAGGGTCCACCATGTGCTTCTTCCTGGGTCTCGGAGCCTTGGCAGGCGCACACAGGCTCGGCGTGGCTTGGCCCCGGCCTTTGGCTGTCTCCCTGCTAACCAGGCTGGGCAGCTGCTGCACATGAGGTTTTAGTTAAAGAGTAACTGGCGAGAAATAGGAGGACTCAGCTCATAAACTTTTATTTAAGGGAGATTGAAGACTGCTCAGATGACTGTTTTGTAGCCCAGAAATCTGCATGTAGCCATCAGAATGGTGCTGGAAGGTAGGCAGCTGCCAACATTGCCCTTTATGGGGTGTCCACTGCATGGTGTGTTATGCTAGGAGCTCTGCAGACACCACCCCTGCCCTTTACCCTGGTCAACCACATCAGTCTCCCATGTGAGGACACAAAGGCTCAGGGAGGCTGTGGGACTTTACCAAGACCCCGCAGGGAGGAGCTGGAGGGGTGGAAATGTCATCATCGGGACACACATTTGCCTAGACCTTAACAGTCGCCAAAACTTAGTGATGATAGATCTCTCATTTTGATCGGACTCGGTTCACATGGGATGAAATGTTCCTTTCAAAAAATTTCTGAGCATGAAATGAGCTCATCCAAACTGCAGTACAGATGGATCCTTCTTGAAGAATTGCCACTTGACGGGATGAGCACTGGGTGTTATTCTGTATGTTGGTAAATTGAACACCAATAAAAATCAATTTATTAAAAAAATAAAATAAAATAAACATAAAAAAAAAGAATTGCCACTGAGGTATAAGGTATAAGGTGTAAATGACATTTATAAATTGGGAGGTGGGTGGACTGGCCTTGCCAAAGCTTCTATAGCATCTTTCCATTTAATAGGATGTTCTTCTCATACATTACAGTGTGGATTTGATGAGTCAAGTTCTTGTCTGAGATGGATTCACACAGTTTCTTCCCTATCCTCCTTCCTCTGCCTCAAGCTTCAGGGTACTACTGTGGATTGAATATCTTTGTCTCCCCCCCCCCCGCCCCCCGCCCTCAAATTCACATGTTGAAATCCTAACCCCCAAGGCGATGGCATTAGGAGGTGGGGACTCTGGGAGGTCCTCAGGTCAAGGGCAGAGTCTTCATGAATGAGATTAGTGCTGTCATGAAAGGAGCCCAGGAAGGCTGGTTTGTCATCTTCCACCATGTGAGGTTATGGAGAGGAGATGGCCATCAACGTACTGGGAAGCAGGTCCTCATCAGACACCAAATCTGCTGGTGCCTTGATCTTGGGCTTGTCCTGACTCCAGAACCGTGAGGAATGATAAATACCTGTTGTATATGAGTCACCTGGTCTGTGGTATTAGGTTATAGCAGTGTGAATGGACTAAGACAGGTACACTAGCCGAGCCCACCTGCGGGCCATCCTAGGCTTTCTTCCCATTAACCTTCCATGAATCCCTGTACCATCCTTCCACTGTTTGACATACTAGTTCACTGACATCCCCTCTTCTCTTAGAAGGCTGGCTTTATCTCTCCAAATTCGTTATATTTGAATTTTGGAGCAATAACCAATAATTATTTAGTATAAGTGTGTCCCAAATATTTGCTGTATCCTGTGTTTTTGTTTGCCAAATCCAGCCATCCCACTACAGCCTCTTTTTCCTCTGACTCTTAGAGCATTGACTTGTCTGAATGACTCTTTTGTATTGGGCTGTTGTGCTTGTCTTTTCTCCCTTGTGAGGATATCTACACTCAGGGCCTGGGGACCAGGTTCTACAGGGGATTCCACACAATACCGTACACACAGTTTACCCTCAGAAATATCTTAAAGGAGTAAATGGATCTCTTAATAATTTCATAGGTGTTAGGACTGTAGTCTCAGCTGGACTGGGGGCTTTTTACGTGTACATTTGTATACTGAGGTTTGGATGCTTGGGGTTGGCACAGAGCGGAGCTCAGAAAATGCTCTATTTAATTTATATGTCCAATATAGAATACAATTCTGCTGGTATTTAGGGCAGAAACAAACCCCCCTTTTCTCCTTATGTCCATCATTCTGTAAAATGGGTAGGATGAGGACAACCACATGATGGGAATTTTCAGACTCGGGGAAGGGTTATTTATTTAAGTTTTTATTTTATTCTATTTTTAAATTCAATTTGTCAACATGTTGTACATCATTAGTTTAGATGTAGTTTTCAATAATTCATCAGTTGCGTTTAACACCCAGTGCTCATCCCATCACGTGTCCTCCTTAGTGCCAACACTCAGTTACTCCTTCCCCCGTGCCCCCTCCCCTCCAGCAATCCTCTGTTTCCCAGAGTTAAGAGTCTCTCATAGTTTGTCTCCCTCTCTGATTTTTCCCCACTCAGTTTCCCCTCCTTCCCTTTGGTCCCTTGCACTATTTCTTATATTCCACATGTGAATGAAGCTATGATAACTGTCTTTCTCTGATGGACTTATTTCACTCGGCAGAATACTCTCCTGTTCCATCCATGTCCATGTAAATGGCAGGTATTCATACTTTCTGATGGCTAATATTCCATTGTATATATACCACATCTTCTTTATCCACTCATCTGTCAAAGGACATCATGGCTCCTTCCACCGTTTGGCTATTGTGGACATTGCTGCTATGAACATCAGAGTGCAGGTGCCCCTTCATTTCACTACATCTGTATCTTTGAGGTAAATAACAGGTAGTGCAATGGCTGGGTCATAGGGTAGCTCTGTTTTTAACTTCTTGGGGAACCTCCACACAATTTTCCAGAGTGGCTGCACCAGTTCACATTCCCAGCAACAGTGCAAGAGGGTTCCCCTTTCTCCACATCCTCTCTAACATTTGTTGATTCCTGTCTTGTTAATTTTAGCCATTCTCACTGGTGTGAGGTGGTATCTCATTGTGGTTTTGACTTGTATTTTCCTGATAACAAGTGATGTGGAGCAGTTTTTCACATATCTGTTGGCCATTTGTAGGTCTTCTTTGGAGAAGTGTCTGCTCGTGTCTTCTGCCCATTTCTTGACTGGATTGTTTGTTTTTTGGGTGTTGACTCTGATAAGTTCTTTATAGATCTTGGATACTAGCCCTTTATCTGATATGTCATTTGCAAATATCTTCTCCCATTCTGTAGGTTGTCTTTTAGTTCTGTTGACTGTATCCTTTGCTGTGCAAAAGCTTCTTATCTTGATGAAGTCCCAATAGTTCATTTTTGCTTTTGTTTCTTTTGCCTTCGTGGAGGTATCTTGCAAGAAGTTACTGTGGCCGAGTTCAAAAAGGGTGTTGCCTGTGTTCTCCTCTAGGATTTTGATGGAATCTTGTCTCACATTTAGATCTTTCATCCATTTTGAGTTTATCTTTGTGTATGGTGCAAGAGAGTGGTCTAGTTTCATTCTTCTGCATGTGGCTGTCCAATTTTCCCAGCACCATTTATTGAAGAGAACTGATCATGATTCCCCAAACAGGCAGGATCAGAGCTTATCTTTGTGTTCTTTTGAAGAAAGCATGCATTAAACAAATTAAGAATGTTAATTTTCAGATTCTGGTAGTGTTCTTAACCTATTTAAAAGAATACACTGTATTCAGTTTTAATCAAAACAATGCTGATACTGTGAGATGTGTTTTTCCTCATTAAAGCTGCACCAGCAAACGTCTCCTTGGCAAGACATTGTGGGCAGCAAGTCAGGAGGCGATGTGGACATGTGGGAGTGATTATGTGTACTTAATATCAACATCCCGGCCTGTCTCTCTCCTTTGAAGACTGAGCAGCAAGCATGTAGTGTCTTAGACTTTTTGTGGACAAGTTGGAAGTTCACCTGATCCCACTTTTGCCCAAGGTGAGAGCACACCATGTGGTCAAGGGGATCCCTGCCAACACCTTGAAGTAATGTGGGGTGCATCATTGTGCAGGTGCCTGGTCATGGTGGAATAACTCCCACGATGAGAAAGATCTGTCCTCCCCTGAAGTACGATGTTCATCCTTGCACCCTTTGATCTTGGGTGCCACACACAACAAGTCTGTCCCTGCAGCACAGACTGCCTCTCAGAGGGCTGTAGGTGGCTCAGGGGCCAAAGCTGAAATGATCTTTAGGGAACAGGTTTAATGAAGAGAAGCGGTTTATCACTCCCATTCCTTGGTCTCCTCATCTCCAAAGATGTGCTAAAGGGAATATGGACTAAGGTGGGTACAACCCTCTTCACCTGAATCTTCCTGGGAAAGCACCATTTATATTTCAAAGAGATGCCTTTGTGGGCTCTTTAGGGTAGGGATGGGGAGTGGGATGTGGTTAGTAAAGAGATGGTTGATAAGCTCTTTTCCATAAAGTGGGTCTTGTTCGGCTGTACCTGGTATACAAGGGCAGAGGCAGGAGCAGGGAAGTGTAGAATTTCTGTCAACACTATGGGGGAGAGGAATTTGAAGTTGAGGGTGAAGAGATTCAGGAGGAAGGAGCCAGGAAAGCTGGGACTCACACAGGAACAGACAAGCAGCCCCCTGGGGGGATTCGAGAACCAAAAGAACAAATGAAGAACTTCCAGCTGTTCACTGCAGAAGGTGGGGTGTAAACCTCTTCCTGTGTCTCCTTTCAGTGTCTTCAGTAAAGTCTACATAAGGTAGCTCATTTGTTGCTTTTGAACAGGGAGATTCTTGGTGGGGAGCATCTGAGTTGTCATAGCATGGATTCAGGGAGAGCAAATTTGGCTTAGGAACAGAAGATGAGAGATCCCTGGGTGGCGCTGGGATCCCTGGGCGGCGCAGCGGTTTGGCGCCTGCCTTTGGCCCAGGGCGCGATCCTGGAGACCCAGGATCGAATCCCATGTCGGGCTCCCGGTGCATGGAGCCTGCTTCTCCCTCTGCCTATGTCTCTGCCTCTCTCTCTCTCTGTGACTATCATAAATAAATAAATAAAAAATTAAAAAAAAAAGGAACAGAAGATGACAATGGTGTGTAAAGAGGAAGGGAGCCCTCCACATGGTAAGTTCCAAGGGCTACAGAGGGCAACAATTTTGACAATCTGGTCTGAAGTGGAGGCGATCAGC
This sequence comes from Nyctereutes procyonoides, assembly GCF_905146905.1. Classification (NCBI taxonomy): domain Eukaryota; kingdom Metazoa; phylum Chordata; class Mammalia; order Carnivora; family Canidae; genus Nyctereutes; species Nyctereutes procyonoides. The sequence goes on from NW_026575030.1 coordinate 10,537,648, forward strand.
ACTGATGGTTGAAACGAAAAGTCTACCTCCACCACTCCGTTAGGCTGCTATTTTTTAAAAAATATTTTATTCATTCATTCATTCATTCATTCATTCACAAGAGACACACAGAGACACAGGCAGAGGGAGGAGAAGCAGGCTCCATGCAGGGAGCCCGGTGTGGGACTCATCCCAGGACCTCGGGATCATGCCCTGAGCCAAAGGCAGACGCTCAACTGCTGAGCCACCCAGGGGCCCCTGTTAGGCTGCTATTAACTGACTAGGAGGTGTTGGGACCCTCAGCGACTCTGTGTCATGGACCAGAATGTGCCGGAGTCATAGAGGAGGAAGTTACTCAGACGCTGAGATGGGCACTCAGAGCTGCGCGGCCACCTCACCGTCGTGAGAACTGGTGCCCATCCTCGTCCCTGGCCCCGGGGGTCCGCGTGGCAGCCCCCACCTGGGGAATTATCAGGTGAGGCTCTTCTGCTGGGCCCTGTCTTGGGAGCTGCGGAAGTGAAATAAATGGTTGTGCACTTGATTGAGTACATTGCAGGGCGTCAGCAGGTGTAATTTTTAAAGCTGTTGTCAGAATTATTTCTTCTCTCCCATTCCTTTCCTTTTCCTTCCAATTTCATGTCCCTGGAAATTGCTTAATTCTTCTGCTTTCTTCAGCCCCCATCAATTCCTATCCTGGGTTGTAGGGAATATCAAGTACAATCAGGACAGAGATGCCAAGATGCTTTTCTCGGCCTCTGGTGCAAAGCAGGTGCTTGAAAAGTGAGTTACTTTTCCTCTTTTTTGAAGATCATGACCTATCCACTCCCTCCTACTCACGAGCTTCATGTTCCTTCAAAGCTTCCTTCCCTTCTCTGACACGAGAAGAAAGGGATCAGAAGGGAGTGGAGCAGCTGCAGAGTTGGCAAGATCTACTTGGAAGTTGCGAGACCTTCCCCGGCCACTAGCTTCCCTTCTGGTGGGTCGTGAGTTCCACCCCCTCAGAGGACCCAGCTGGAGAGCTGAGCCCTGGGGGGCCTTGCTCCCAACCCTGGCTCTCCCTCACCCCGTCAAAGGAGAACCCCTTTCGCTACAGGATGTTGTGATTTCACTTGGCGTTCACTGCTCCGCCTCCAACCTTTCCTGATTATTTTCAAGTCAAGTAATTGTTCATCTGTGAATATGTATGCAGATCATTCTAAACAGAAGCTCGTCATATACTTTACATTTGTGGGAACTTCTGAGCAAACATTGAAAAGCCATCTTAGAGTCATTTGCATTTTAATTAATACTTCAAATGAATTACTCTTTTTCAAAAGAACTGCTGTTTTTTGTTTGTTTGTTTGTTTTGTTTTGTTTTTCATTTTCGTTTTTGGCTTTTGGGGTCTTTAAAAGCAAAAACTAGGAATTAAAAGTCCCTGGTCCAGCAGCACTGTGGTTGACTTTGGTCTTCGTTTGGCCGGCTCGGGGCCATTCTTATGCTGGGAGAGAGCCCCACATCTGGTTGCCTGCCAATTGCTGTTTTATGAGGGGCTGAAAAATTCTTACTTAATCCTTTCTTAGAAGAATAATGTGTTAGAGTTGCTGTCTAAATGAAGGCTGCAAGGGAAATAAAGGTCATGTGTAAAAGAAGCAGTTGTCAAAATTCCTCAAGCTGTTATTTGAAGGTGGTCTAATGATTTTATTACTTTTTATAATCTCTCAAGACTTCTAATGCATGTGTATACATAATAATATCCACATACAGATCTACATTTTTTTTCTTTTACATGAATGGGGTAATTGCTTTTCAGCTTGCACATATTGATCTGGAATTGTCTTTTTTTTTTTTTTTTTTAAAGTTCAAGTGTTGGCAAACTGGCCTGCGGGCCAGATCCAGCCCCACGTTTGTTTTTGTAAAAAAAAAAAAAAAAAAATTGTTGGAACACAGCTAGCTTTTTCATTTATTTATTGTCTACGGCTTTTGTAGTGTGGTGGTGGAATTGAATAGTTGTAGCAGAGACTGTGGCTCACAAAGACTAAAATATATACTGTCTGGCCCTTTATAGAAAAAGTGTGCTGCTCCCTGTTCTAATTTAATTTGCATTAAGATCTTTCTGTCAGTATACCCAGATCGACACTGTTTTCTTTAACTTCAGCATAGTGTGCGGGAATAATGTGGTCGATTTTGGGTGGCTTCCAGCTTTTTGCTATTATAAACAATGCGTGTTTCTATATTTGACTTTTTTGTGTACACATGCAAGGGTTTCCTGAGACAGATACCTGGAAGGGGAGCTGCTGGGGAGAAGGATATATCTATTTTAGATTTGGAGAGAGATAAATTGCCCTCCAAGAAGGGTATACCAATTTACTTATTTGTCAACAGTGGATGAAAGCACCAATTTGCTTGAATTAAAAAAATAGTACCCTCAACGTCTGGATTTTGAAGTCCTTTCCAGGAAGGCACACTGGATTCTTTTTTAAGAAAATATTTATTTATTTATTTATTCATGAGAGACACAGAGATACAGGCAGAGGGAGAAGCAGGCTCCCTGTGGGGAGCCTGATGAGGGACTCCATCCCGGGACTCCAGGATCATGCTCTGGGCTGAAGGCAGGTGCTCAACTGCTGAGCCACCCAGGTGTCCCGGCACACTTGATTCTTATAAGGAGTTCTGACCCTGAAGGCTCTGTTTCAGCAATATGCAGCGCGTGGTGGTGAGGACAGACTAATGGTGTGAAGGTGGTGGTTGGGGTATGGGGGTGGCAGTGGGGGTGGGAGGGGTGTTCAGTGGACTTGGAGAGGAAGTGCCACTGCAGCTATATGTCTGTGCAATGGAAGAAAATCCATTCTTTCTTTTTTGAGATTTATTTTATTTCTGAAGGAGAGAGAGAGAGAGAGCGAGAGAGTGCATGGACGTTTGCATATGAGCAGGGCGAGGGACAGAGGGAGAGGAAGAGACAATCTCAAGCAGTCTCCCTGCTGAGCAGGGAGCCAGACACAGGGCTCCATCCCAGGACCCTGAGATCATGACCCAATCTGAAACCAAGATTTGGATGCTTAACCAACTAAGCCACCCAGATGCCCCAAGGAAATCCATCCTTGGTGAAGGCTGTCACCACAGAAGTGTTCTTCCTACCAGGTGAGCAGGATATGCCCTCTCCCTACTGTCCCTGGGTGGCAAAATTCACCTCAAAGGAGAAGAAGATGGGAGATGGTCACTGTCAGGGAGCTCAGGGCACCAGGGCTGGAGCAGGACACAGAAACTACACACACTGGTGCTGCTCCCTGGTCAGGGGGTGCAGCGGGGAGATCATCTGCACACACCTGTAGCGGAAAGCTCCTTTGAAATACTATACAGCAACAACAATGACAGTAACATGTATCAGTTGCTCATTGTGTTCTGGCAATGTTCTAAGCATTATGTGAGGATGTGTCTACCCGCCACACAATTCTGTTATTATCATTTCCCTTTCCTAGATGGAGAAAATAACATTGAGAGCAAGTAGTAAGTAAAATATTCGACAGGCACTAACAGGTAGAGCCAGGATGTGGACTCTAGACACACTGACTCCCAGCCCAGGCTCCAAAGTAAACCACTTTGAGATATTAGCAACAACCAGCTGTGGGTCCTTGGCCAGTTTCTTAACCTCTCTGTGCCTGCCTTTGCTCGCTACAAAATAGATGCAACATTCCTCACTGGGAACTGGACTGTGATTTCTCCTACTCCATCTACTTCAGTCTGAGAATCATAGACGTGGAAACTGAGGATTTTTTATATATAGTAATAGGGGCTGTGTGTGTGTGTGTGCCACACACCGGCAGGGTGACAGATGGGACCAGGAAAAGAGCTTAGCATAATCTTTTTTTAAAAAAAGATTTTATTTATTTATTCATGAGAGACACAGAGAGAGAGAGAGGCAGAGACACAGGCAGAGGGAGGAGCAGACTCCCTGCAGGGAGCCTGATGTGGGACTTGATCCCAGGACCCCGGGATCACGACCTGAGCTGAAGGTAGATGCTCGACCGCTGAGCCACAGGTGCCCCGAGCGTAGCATAATCTGATGGTCACCAGAAGACTTCAGTCAGGGGAGGGCAGAGATCATGCTCCTAGCAGCCTGGGCTAATGAGCTTCACTGTTTTCCTGAGAGGAAGAACCAGCAGGTCAACCAAGAGCCCCAGGGGTGGCCATTTATATAGGACGTTCTGTCAGTGTGGTTAAGGTAACTCTCCAGCTACCCCTTGTTCCAGATGATGCATGTTCAGCCACTTTCAGCAAATCCACCTATTGCCCTCCTAAAGCTGTGGGCTGAATACTACCTCCGGATAGGTTACAAAGGACTCGCCGGTTGGGAGGGACCTGCCTCACTGTTGCAGACGGTGCAGGCGCCCAGCGTGAGCCACCAGGGAAGTAGCAGCCCCGACCTGCATCAGAGTGTCCTGGGAAATCGTCAACACGCTAGCCTGGTCCCACCCCGGGAATCTGGTTCTGTGGATCTGGGGGACGGAAGTGAGTGTGCACGGTGTGTGAGCTTACAGGTGATGTGGGCTGGTGGACAGCGCTCGCTAAGGCAGGCCCTCCTGCGTGTGCCACCGGGCGCTGGGCGGCTGCAGCGCACCTGTGACAGGCCCGCGGGTAAGCACCAGGCAGTTACGTCCCCTCGCAGAAACAGATGCATTACCCGGCCCAGCTTCCTGCTGGTTTAATTCCTAGTCTTGAAAAGAGGTGCAGTTTGAATGTTAAGACATAAATATTTGCCACATATTGTTCTTCATCACTTGGATTGTACCTGCAAGTGGCTCTCCCCGAGAACCCCCTCGAGGCCCTTTAAAGGAGGGAGTCAGTTCTGGCTCTCTGGTTCTTTAGAATTCTCGGAGGGCGAATAGGTGGGTGGGCTGGAGAGGATTCAGTTGTGACATGTCACGGGCGAGTCATTTAAGGAATGTGGGGACATCATTTTGACATTTTAAGCACCGATAACATTTAAAACCAAGGCAGGATAACGACTTTTATTAATTACCCGCGTCTCCTCCCGCCCTTCTGTCCTCCGCCCCCCACCAGCTGTTAAGCATTTGAGAAAGTGGTAAATGAACACGATTATAAGCAATTATGAGTTTTTCTTTTTTCAGAGACAGATGGAATCAAGGTTTCTATTTTAAGAGGTTTTCAAATTTAGGTTATGTCTACACAATGCCACATTATTACAAGGGGGCCATATGTTTTCTCTCAGTGCCATTGGAATTTCATCACAGGACGGGCCTGGATCGGTGGTCAGGGGGACGTACTGTATAGCAAGTTCATGATGTTTCTACTAAGGCAGGCTACTTCAAACCCATCCTTCCACTTTTGCTTCCATGATTTTTTTTTTCCATTTATCCACACATTCCTCCTTTCCGCTGGCATGAATTCTGGGCCAGTTTGGTGCTGGGCCATCAGGATGCAGGGATGAAAATGGTATGATGTTACACTCTCAGTGAGCTCATTGTTGACTTTCTGTGCTGATCTGGGTGGATTAGCCTTAATAGAATGACACTTCCAAGTCTCTCACATTTCTCTGTCCATCTAAAACCCTGCGAGGAATTATTAATTAGCCTTTAGTGTTACTTTAAGCTTGTAGACAATCATAGGACAATCAATATCTTTGAGAGATTACCACAGTCAGCCAGTTAAGTCAGGACTAGGGCCCCTGTTCCACAGGCATTTGGTTTGAGCTCTGGTAGTTGGATATCTAAAGTCCCTAAGGGAATTTTGGATCGACTATCTTCTGATTCCTTGATGTAGGGGTTCTCAAGCATTAGTGTGCATCAGCATTACCTGGAAGGCTTTAACATGAATTGCTTGTTCCCTACCCCAGCCTTTCTGATTCAGTAGGTCTCGCATGAGGCCAGAGAATGTGCATTTCTTTCTTTCTTTTTTATTTTTTAAGAGAGGGAGTGTGTGTGTGCATGCGTGTGCAAGTAGGGGAGGAGGAGCAGAGGGAGAGAGAGAGAATCTCAGGCAGGCTCCAAACCCAGCATGGAGCCTGACTCGAGGCTCAATCTCACAACCCTGAGATGATCACCTGAGCCAAATCAAGAGTCCAACACTTAACAGACTGAGCCACCCAGGTGCCCAGAGAATATGCATTTCGAACAAGTTCCCAGGGATTGCTGCTGTTGGTCTGGGGACCACACTTTGAGAACCACTGCCTTGGGTGTTTTAGTATGTGTGTGGGTTCTTTATTGATAGGAATGAAGATGCCCCTCAGTAAATAAAAGCTTGCAGGTACTGAGCACTGAGGAGGTGCTTGGGCAGTGCTGGGTATTTCTAGGTAAAAGGAGAGACCGGCAGACCAAGGCAGACTATGACAAGTCCAGTTCCTAAGTGAGACGGTGTGGCTGCCCATGGCCGGCCCCTGGGTGTTCCCCCTGTGGAGGGTTGCATGAGGGCCAAATGCTCCAAAGGGCCGGGGTCAGGCCGCTGTCCTGTGCTGCACAGTTTAGCACACGGCCTAACTGCGCTCTTCATGATATTGCCATACGATCTTGGAAAATGCAGCTGCTTTTCATACAAGGACTCTTCTTCCAGGAGAATGATTCCTCACCCCAAATACGCCACACAGATGAGAAGTGGTATTTTGGTGCTGCAGTTCGGGCAGACACTGGCTCAGCAATTGGCTTGACAGCAGAGTTTCTAGCCAGAGAATATCATGTAGAACAGTTTAAATTTGTGCCATTGTGAGTGAATTCAAACTGCTTTGTGAGTGTTTATATGACTGGCAAGAGGGAAGAAAAGGCAAGATTTTCTGCCTCTCTTTAGTTTCTGGAATCCATGAGTAGTCTCCTAGTGCTTTGAAGATCTCGGTGCCCTTTCCAAACCTACAGACCCTGTGTCTTCTACAGATTTGCTTTCCACATGAAGTCAGCCAACCAAGTCTCTACCACCTTTTCGAAGGTAACCCTTCTCTGCCCTCCTCCACCACCCATCACCTCCTTCCGTTGCATCCTGTTCTATGTACACACTTCCAAACTGCCATTTATTACTTATTTCCAGGGTTTAGTTGATATGTTTCAGTATCTTCAAAGTAAAAAGAAAATTCCCCATCAAATCAATGAAAATATTTTCCCAGTTGGTGGCTTTTCCCTTAGCATTCCAGTTTCTGGAATGAACGAGGGTCTTAAAGAGGGAGGGGGCAATTGCCACAGAGAAGGTGGGGAGGCACGTGAAGAACTCTGTCGAATGCACCATTTGCCATGGGTTGTTGCAGCTAAATACGCTGCTCTTCAACCAGAGTATAGGATAAAGTAGGAAGCAGCAAAGACATAGGAAAGTGGGTTTGCATCCTTCATCTTTTCCTTTGGGAGGCCATGGAACGTGTCACTAAAGGACACTGGAGCAGCCAGGAGGAAGCTCCTTCTTGGCCAAGACCAGGGATCGTCAGTGGAGTATTAGCGCTGTGCACTTCCTGCCAGCCACGGCTTATGCGAACTGGCAACCTCATCTGCTAGTGGCCTTGGAAATTCTCCTGTCCCCATTCATTTTCATTCGGGGAAGGCTCACTGCAGAAGGTCCTCAAGGGGATTTGGTTCATGGTGGAGCAATACAGATGACATACTCGTTCGACTGTGAGCCAGAGCAGCAGCCCCGGATCGATGGTTCCTGTGACAGAAGTCACCTGACCAACTCCAACTACTGTCCTTTTTACACAGGCAGCTCTGGCTTCCAACTTGGCAGATGTCTAATGTCTTCGAATGAGCCTTAATGAAATGCCCAGTAGGTGCCACTAATGATTTTGACCCTAAGAAAGAGACGTGATAGTTGGATGGTGGAGATTTAAAAACAATAATCATAAAGCAAATATTTCTAGACTTTACTCTGCATGCCAGTTTGACTGGAGCCCAAGGTTCTTGTTGGCTGTGATGTGGCTTGGCCGGGACAGGAGAGGTGCTTGCAAAACAGGTTGCAGTAGCAGTTCTAAGGGGCCTCTGCTCCACCGACTGGCTGCTTTTTGCCCCTTCCCCATCTGCTCAGTGCCCAGAAAGGTAATGACATTATTGTACAGAGCTTTGGCATATGCGGCTGTAATGTCGTGGTTGCGTAAGATATGCATGTAGGAAGATGCCTGGATATCGTCATATTTTAAGGTGCTTGGAGTTTTAAAAATTCCTTTTTTTTTTTTTTTTTTTTGGTAGCAAAGGTAGCATTTTAAGCTAATGAGCTTGTTCCCTTTATCTTGTCCTGCTCTGAGTTAAATTGGATCTGCTTATAAAATGTAGACTCTTAATTGATATTCTTAAAAGGCCATTTTGCTAGGAAGGGCCTAGTTTAAGTAATGACTTTTTTCTTAATTAATAGGAAGCAAAGCAGCTACTTGACTCCCTCTAAGGAGGCAGGGAGAAGTCTGACCTCTTTAGGGACCTAAGCCAACTCGCAGGGCTTTAAGAGCAGAGGAACAGCCCAGGGTTTGTAGTTAGACAGACGTGGCAAGGGATCCTGCCTCTACTGCTTATATTATAGTGATGAGCAAGATACTGCCCACCAGGTCATAATTTCCTCATTTTTAAAGCAGGAACAATAACTGACCCCTGCCTTACTGGGGGCTGCAGGGATGGGAGTTAATGTTGTAAAGCACCTGGCATGGTGCATTGCACATAGCAAGTGTTAAGTAGGTGGCGGCCATTGCTAATTAGGTACGGCTTCTTGGGGGCCAGCCTTTGGGGAGGATGATATGCTTCCTAGAACAAGGAACTGTGCACCAGACAACCAGCATGGACACACCTGGGGACAAGGTTGGGAACAACACATGACTGGGTATTGGGAGGCAGTTGTCCAGGCATCTCTCAGACTATTCAAGCATGTTTCAAAAGCGAACTAGCCTTGGAAGCCAGGGATGATGAGGCTTGGAGAGATGCCTCCTTCTCTGCAGACGTTTCAGGATAGTAAATTCCCCTGGCGTTCCCTAGAGAGACTTGCTTACATTCCAAGTAAAAAAAAAGATGTCTCTGTGTAGAGGAGCATGGACCATCATCAGCCATGCTAGGATTAGAGTTTCCTCGTTTGGGGTTTCTTCTCCTGTGATACACCCCGCTGCAGGAGTAGGCACTGTCTGCCCCTCATCATGTCACCTGGGCAGGGGGTTTGAGTTTAGGAAATCGGTTCAGGATATTGATCTGGCTGCTGCTTTTGTTGTGATAAAATCATTGGTCTTTGTCTCTGCTCTGGAGGTCCTGGGTCATCTGTTAGTGTCTCTACATAAAATGAGGACAGCTCACTTGTCAGCTTGCAAGCAGGGAGAAATCTTAGGTCTTTCACAGTGTCTGATTTATAACACTTGAACATTTGATTCTGGTTCTTTGAAAAACACATACTTTCCCCTAATATATATATATAGATATATATACAGACATAGATATAGATATATAGTACCTGTCTATCTGTCTATCATCTATCATCTATCTATCACCTGTGTATCCAGGTGGATTGGTAGATGGGTGGATGGGCAGACAGATAGATAGAGCCTCATCTTGCATGATGCCTCGTATATACTTGGTTCTCAAAAAATGATGATGATTTGATAGTTATTGTAATCACTGAAACTTGCGTGTGGCACTTATATGTGCACACAGGGATGAGATGACCCCCAAAGAGGGGAATGGTGCTTGGGAGGCACCGGGGGATGGGAGATGGGCCTGACAGTGCACCCCCAGGACTGCATTGCGTAGGCACACAGGACAATGGGGAGAAGCCTAAGGCAGCCTTTTTCACATTCCAGCTGGGTGATCATGACAACGTGCGTGGAGAAATGAGAGAGCAGGGTGGGTGGAGGTGGGGAAGGATGGCTTCCTGGAGGAGTTCTCGGGCCTGGAGGAGGCGGAAGAGGAGAGAGCATTTGAGGCTTCGAAGAAGCACTGGACAAAAGATCAGAGGAAGGCATAAGCATAAATGTGCTTGCCTTTCTTTCAAACACGAATTCTGTTAGTTGTTAAATGCTGCATGTTTCTTTCTCGAGTGCTGCTCGTCTTTTGCACATGCTCCCCTTCCTAACAGTGGGCTCCCCCACCCCACCCGCCCGGCACTGGCACCTTCACCAGGACTGCTGTGATTGTCCTGGAGCTGTCCTCCCGTCCGTGTCCTGTTCCTCATCCAGTGTCCCCAGAGCCAAAGAGGCAAATCTCCCTTTGCTTACCCTATATCTGGGGTTTCCCCCACATAGCTTCATGGGCTGACTCCGGCAGGGCCCTGAGACTTCATCTTTCCCTAGCCCACCCTTACGACGGCTGCTCCTGCACCTCCAAAGGGGGTAACGGCTCTTCTAACGTCCATGTGGTTTCTTGTTTCTACGACTTCACTCCCTTTTTCGTGGATGCTGCTCTCTTCCTATTCGACGACGAGCCAGTGCCCTCCCCTGCCCCCAGTTCCTGACCTGCACGTCCTACACTTCCTGTGTGTGCGAGTCCTGGTTCTCCTGATGGTGAGCTCTCTGAAGAAAGGGGTCGTGTCTCACTTGACTTTGCTGCCTGTGTTGGGGACTGCACCTGGCCCACTACAGGTGCACACACACAACTGTTTATATGAGACCAGCCTGGCTGCAGAAGGAAGAGGCTTTTGGGGGATGCTGGATCTAGAGTGGATGTGCTAGAGGGAAGGAGGGGAAGCTGCTGGAGGGTTAGAGAACCAGAGAGAGGAGTCTAAATGGGATCTGAAGAAGAGGGGCCAAGAGATGTTATCTTTCCACCTTGAAAGATGGCAAAATGGCAGCATATCCTTCTCTTTCATTTGAGTTAGTGGCTTAGAAGGACAATCTCCTGGTTCCTAACATAGGTGGAGAATCAAAATAAACACCCTTGCTCACACCTGCTCACTTCCAGCTCTGTCTGCGTCTCTCCTTATCAGTGTTGGCTGTTGTATTGTATGCAGGTGTGGCTGTTTGCTGGAGCTGCGACCTGTGACCCTGTGGGCAGGTAGGATTTCTTCCCAGGGGGTGGTCATTTGGGGTCCTCCAAAGTAGCTCCTTGGAAAAGAAGCCAGAACTGAACTGTAGGCAGGAAACCCCCTTCTCCAAAAGCACCTGTCACTCTGGTTTGGGTTTGGAGGAGAGGAGTGAGAGAAGGTATGGGCTTCTCCTTAGTGATGCCAACACTGCGCCCACCACAAGGCTATAAGGCAGGACCAGGAGGGCATTGCTTCTGGAAGGGGGTGGGGCTACAAGCAAAAATGAGGTTGTCACATTTGGTAATCTGCACTATTTTCAAAGAATTCATTTTCTTCTCCCTTACCCTCGACATTTGAACTGAGTCTTGTCTGAATGCATCGGCACCTGAGGGTAAGGTTGCACATCACATTTGGGTCCGAGTAATAAAAGCATTCGTCCCTGTCCCCGAGTCTAGGGGGAGGTAGCCCTAGAGGGAGAAAGCTGGGCTGAGGTGTCCAAACCCCTCACCATATGGGATGGGCCTCCCCCAATAGCTGTCTCTGGAGTACTGGTTTTCCCTTACCCAGGAGGGCTGACATTGCGTTTCGGATCCTCTTGAAGTAGAAGCAGATCTCAATTGCTCTTTTTCTGGTCTTCAACCATATACTGCTCATAAGAGTCACTTCATCCCCCTGTCTGTTATGAATATTTGAATATAAGGCTGCCTCTTTGGCTGGATTGTAAATTCCTTGAAGACAGGGACATGTCTTTATTTTTTTCTGTCCCACTATCTTTACTTATTTTAATTTTAATTTTATTTACTTATTTTTTAAAAAAGATTTTATTTATTTGAGAGAGAGCAAGAGAGTGAGCATGAGCAGAGGTGATGGGCAGAGGGAGAAGGCGAAGCCGACTCCCCACTGAGCAGCGAGCCAAATGTGGGGCTCGATCCCAGGAACCCAAGATCATGACCTGAGCCGAAGGCAGATGCTTAACCGACTGAGCCACCTGGGCATCCCTCTTTACTTATTTTTAAATATTGAAGTTTAGCAGACACAGTATTATACTAGTTTTAGGAAGAGTACATCCTTTTATCTTTTCAAAGTCCAATAAAAATTGGACTAAATGTAAGAATGAGTGCTGAGTGACCCGGGGCAGCCAAATTCCCTTGAAGCACCTCACTCCCCCTCTTTTCTGCACCTGCCCGTTGAAACATTTCACCTATATCTTGACTGCAGCCAAGTGGAACATTCTCTTGACAGAATGGGATTGCCTGTGGCAATTTCCTCAATGCAACGTTCAGGATTACTTCAAGTTTTCACATTTTATGAGGTCCCCCCTCTTCCAAAATTGCTTTTCTCTGGCTTTTGCTAATGGTCCCATACCTTGATGCCAGAGAATGAACCTCAATGGATGAAAATGGAAGTTCAGCAAAGGTTGCCTCTAAGTGAACTCCAATGCTGGGTGCGGGAGGACGGCGTGACAGGACATTTTCCCTTAGATTGGTAGGGGCGTCAAAATACCTCGTAAGTTTCTTGCCACTTAATTGAAACATATTCATTGTGCCCCCAACATGAAATAAAATCTTTTAAAGGTCTCTGCCAAATGAAAGATTTATAAGCTGGTTGGCTATCAATTTATTCACCGAACATGAGTGTCTGTCTCCTTTAGTCTAAGAGCAAACTAAGGACAGGGTTTCATGTCCCATTCATCTCCACCTGTCTGGCACCTTCCCAAGAATTTTTATTGTCTCCAAGTAGTAGGTGCTCAATAAAGGTTCACCCGGTGTTGAATGATGCATCTTTTTCACCTGGGATCTCTTCTGTTCTGCAGCATCAGGACCCTAGCAACAACCGCATCTCCATGGCAACAACTCTAGGTAATAAGGAGGATAATACAATACTTGCAAATCCCAGACCCCTGAAGACAGAATGTGACTGTTTGGAACTGGAGCAATGGAACATTAGATAAAAGAAGTATTATGGAGGGGAGAATTAGAGGAGGCCCCAGGTTAATGCTTAATCCCTGAATAGCCCACTGCCCGCTATCTCTGTAAATCAAGAACGCTGAATGTCAGGGGCTTTATTTACCCACTCCCAGAGGTCCACACCAGCGGTTTAACTGAATACAGCTTCTAAAATATTAGGACCTATTATTAGAGTTATTCAAGCCTTTTTGTTGTCATTTTGTCCTGGCATTTCACAGGAGCTGTGCTATTTAATCTCCAAACTGTCTTTGGCTCTCTCTTGGTGTGCAGTCAGGATTTAAATATAAGGGGGAGGGTGAGGGGGGTTTGCACAAAACAGATGGCGGCCTGGCTGCTGGGATCTGTAGATGGTGCGCCTCTGACAACCTCCTTTTTCCCCAGAGTTCCACTTTCGGGGAGTGCAGAGCTGAGAATTCTCTTATTGATCTTGAAACTGAAAGAGTTAGTTCCCAGTCACTGCAATTGACAAAGGCTTTTGCAGCTCATTAACCGCCAGATTATGTGGCACAATTCATTAAAATTCTGTTTCATTGACTGCATTTGTAAATAGGCTTGGGGAAGTTTATCACTTTTTGCCTCTTGCAGAGCTTTCCTTCAACGAGTGCATTTTTTTTCTTCTTCTTCTTCCTGATAGAAAAAGTCTGAAATAATTTGCCACAAGATGTGTTATCATTTAAATGCAAACTCAAATGAAATACTGACTAGGAATCACAGGTTTTTCGATTTTTTCCCCTCTTCCATTTGCTGCTATCTGATTATGTGGGTTACTTGAATAAATACGTTTGCTTCGAGCCCTTGTTATATTAATTTTGTATATATTGTCATACTTTTTAGCAGGCCTCTGCCCTGTAATTGCTCTCATTTGAATACGAGCAGAAAGGGAAAGATTAAAGGTAATTCCAAAAAAACCCCATCCTTTTCCTTTTATTAATGCCTAAGCATTGAAGAAGTTATTCTTTGTAAGGCACCCATCTTAAGATGAACCCGGAGCACTGGACAAGGGTCAGGAAACCAGACTCTGGGCATCACTCTTCCCCCTCAGGTGTTCCGTGAGGCCATCTGCTTACCCTAGAGTAAGGTTTTTCCTGTAAAGGACCATGTAGTAAATATTTGTGGGCTCTCTGGTCTCTGTTTGCAACTACTCAGCTCTGCCCCTGTCATCTGTAGCCACAGACAATATGTAAGTGAGCATGGCCATGTTTCAAGAAACCTTTACCTATGGACATTGAAAATCATATAAAATTGTATATGATTTTCAAGTGTTATGAAATACTTTCTCTCCCAACCACTTAGAAATGTGAAAACCATTCATAGTTCGTGGGCTGTATCAGCACAGGTGGCGGGTGGCATTCAGCCACTGACAGGCTGGCATTTGTTGACCCTTGGCCTAGAGCAGTGGTTCTTAACTGTGGTCCGTGGATGGGCAGCATCAGCATCTCCTAGGAACTGGTGAGCCAGGCTGATGGCCGGTCTTGATCCACGAAGGAGGGGATGTAATGCCCTAAACAGCTTGGAGTGAGAACTTGCCACTGGAGAAATCCTAGCCACTGCAAGCGGGTTGGTGGGCAGGGGCATAGAGATTTATTGCCATGGATGTGGTTGTGACAAGGAACAACACTTAGGTATCACATGGCATCTACTGTTTGCTCATTTTCATCAGAGGCAGAACGGGGGACATTCTTGTGTCTCAGCATTTCCTGAGCATAACATCAGGTTGCCATGCCTTTTACGCAGAGTATCTGGGGGTATTCTCTGCATGCTGGACAGAATGTCATATGAGAGCTGTCCCATCTTGCCAATTTAACACTCATGTGTCCCCTTTCTGTCAATTCCTGGTGAATCTTAGGATGAGTAGCTTGCTTGGTTAAATCAAACTTCTTCACAGTGGAGCCCAGCCACACCAAGTTTTAATAATGATGTAATCCTGCTTTGATGTGTCACAGAGACAGTAACCACCCAATCACACTGAGATTTGCTAACGTGCCTGGAACTTCACATATATTAACTCAGAGTCTGAAAGTGGGACTCCGGGAACGGAAGGTGATGTTCATATTCTAATCCCGGAAATGAAGACTCCAGAGCTCACAGCTGAAGTTGTTTTTGCTAAAACTCTCACAGTTGGAAAGTGCCTGAGCCAATTTGCACATTCAGATTCATCAGAATTAAAAGTTCGTATGTATGTCTTTTTTTTTCTTCTAGGGCTACTCCAGGTTTAGAAACTACTCATTTATTACATTTTCTAAGAAGCAAGCATGGAGGGCGGGGGGATAAACTGCTTGAGGTGTGAGTCTGCATTATGAAAGCTCCATTTCCCCCAGGAGTGTTCCAATTATGGTTTCGTTAGCCACAAGAGCTCCAGCCCAGGTGTCTGCTCCCTGTCCTGACTGGTAATGAACCAGCCCCATGACTTTCAAAGTTATGCAGGCCTGTGACTGCGGGTGATGGCCACTGGTGATGGATGCCATTCTGCTGTATTTCCTTTCTTTCTTTTTAAAGTTATTTATTCATTTAAAAGATTTATTTATTTATTTATTTATTTATTTATTTATTTATTTATTTATTTATGATAGACAGAGAAAGAGAGAGAGAGAGAGAGAGAGAGAGAGAGAGGCAGAGACACAGGAGGAGGGAGAAGCAGGCTCCACGCCGGGAGGCTGGCGTGGGACTCGATCCCGGGACTCCAAGATTGCACCCTGAGCCAAAGGCAGGTGCTAAACCGCTGAGCCACCCAGGGATTCCCTATTATTTATTTATTTATTTATTTATTTATTCATTTATTTATTTATTTATTTATTTATGAGCGCTCGAGAGAGCAAGCATACACGAGTGTGGGGAGTGGTAGAGGGAGAAGGAGAGGCAGAGAATTTCAAGCAGACTCCTCTGGGTGTGGAGTCCGATGCCAGGCTCGATCTCACCTTCCTGAGACTTTGACCTGAGCGGAAACCAAGAGTTGGACGCTGAAAGGACTGAGCCATATGGGCACCCCAGTGCTGCATTTCTTTCTTACTTCCTTTCTTTTTTTAAAAGATTTTACTGACTTCTTTGAGAGAGTATGAGTGGGGGAGAGGAGAGAGTAAGAGGGAGAAGCAGATTCTGCTGAGCAGGGAGCTTGATGCAGGACTCGATCCCAGGACCCTTAGATCATGACCTGAGCTGAAAGCAGACCATTAACTGACTCAGCCACCCAGGAACCCCCTGCTATATTTCCGTAGCATGCCTGAAACTGGACCTTTACTCATCATGGGCTTCATTTCTGTGACTTTTCTGTGTGCCGGAGGGGTTCTAATTGCATGACATTATTGGATGTAAGTTTTCCTTTTTTACACTTAGACTTTGCATCTGGAATTATCTTTTCAGTGCTTGAGACTAAACACTTGCACAAAAGGTGGCCTTGCAGTATTTCTTCTTTTCCTCTTGTACGTGTGGACGGAACCCTGTGAGCCATGAGGCTTCTAGGCAGCGGCAGGAGGGCGCACTGGGAGCCAGTGGTCCGTCCTGAATCTTCTGCATTCAGATGTGGTGCGAGAGTTCACTTCCCCCTAAATTCACTTCCTCTCCTCTCCCTTGTTTGTCAGGAAGTCTAGGACTGGAGGTTGAAGCTGATTGCCTCCGAACAGGGAGGAGTAACCACTGTCTGAACAACAAGGCCAGTTTTTAGCTTCAGTTTCAAACTAAAAATTTTAAAATCTTGAAAACCAAGCTTATAAGAGAGAAAAGAAATTTGGCTGGCTTTCCTTTAATTCTGTTTCCTTGTCTCTAATTAACCACCCCTCCCCATTTTTTTTTTTTTTTACCCAGAGTAAAGCTACCTTACCCAGACTCTTCTGTAGCCTGGTGAAGATGTTACAAAGTCAGACCAATGGTGCCAAAGCAAGAATGAGGTGGCCGCTGCTGGAAACTTCCCTTAAAACCTGGTTGGCGTGGCCATTACACCCATTTGCCTTGTTATGTGGGTGCTGCCTCCCAGACCACAGTGGAGCAGGGGTGATGGAGAGATTCGGAAGGGAGGCTGGTCCCCAGAGCCCCTTAGGGCAGAGCTGCCTGACTAGCTGTGGAGGGCAGAGCCTTGGCCCCCTGACCTTTGCCCTTGGTGTTCTCCATGAGTATGTTATATTGCATTGCGAAACGGATTTTGCAGATATAATTAAGGTTACTAATCAGTTGATCTTAAGCTAGGAAGAGTATTCTGGATTGACCAAGTGGACCAAGTCTACATTGTGTGAGCCCTTGAAAGGAAAGGTCTTCCTCCAGCTGGCAGGAGCAGGGAGGTCAGAGATTCAAAGTGTGAGAAGAATTTGACTTATGGCTGTTGCCTTGGAGATGAAGGTCCAGGTGCCAGGGCAGCAAGGATTTCAGCCCTAGGAATGCAACGAACTGAGTTCTGCTGACAGCCTGGATGAACTTAGAAGTGGATTCTTCGTGGGGGCCTCCAGGTAGGAGCCCAGCACAGCCAACACCTGGATTTCAGGTCTGAGAAGGAACGCAGAGAACGCCTCTGAGCCCTCTGTGCCTGGATGTCTGATCTACCGATACTGTGAGATGTGACTTTATGTTTGTTTAAAGCTGTTACATTTGTGCTGGTTTGTTATGCAGCAACAGAAAATTGATATGGTAACCTTTATGTGTGTGAAAAAAATCTTGTTATTTGGATCTTTTATCCTTTGCAGCCAAATTTAATCACAACAAAGGCACGTATCAAGAATACAAAGGTGAGCTGTTGACCCTAGAGACACTGGTGGAGCAGGGAAGAATGTTCCCGTACAAGGGAATGAGTGTGAAGAGACAGTGGAGGGCAAGAATGTAATGTCAAGTGTTCTTTATGGGTCCCATCCTTTGGTGGGAGAAGGCAGATGAACAGAGGCTTCCAGAAAGGTTTGAGTGAATCCCAGAGCAGATTTGTCCTTGCTTCCTTAAGAATGGCATAAAAAAAGACTATGTGCCTTTCAGAAGAAAACTGGGGAGTTGCCACTTTTCACATGGCACTGGAACAAGAAAAAAGAAAAAAATGCTTGGAGGTGGGTGTGAGGTGTGACTCCCAAGTTCTCAGGGCCTTTGGTAAACAGTCCCTTGATGGTGAGAATCCAAGGGGAGTGACACCAGGCTCAGGTTCTCAGGCAGCTCCAGCAAGAGGGCTGAGTTATGGGAAGAACCATAGCCTCAGGCACCCACCTTCGCAGAGATCCTGCAGGCAACCCTCCCATAGCACCAGGACCCTGACTTTCCCAGCACCCACAGCCATTTGGGCAAGTAAGAACGACAGGGGGATATTTTTGAAGAGAGGAGACATTTAGGAAGGCTAATTGCCCAAATAATTTTGATTGACAATATTGAACATTTACAGGTATCTAGCAATCAATGAGTTTAAGAGCAAGATAGGCTGAGACATAGGTAACGATGGTGAGAATTTTTTTTAAAAAAGATTTATTGATTTGGGGGAGAGAGAGAATGAGTGTGCACTCGAGTAGTGGGGAGGGGGAGAGGGGGAGAGAGAGAAAGAATCCCAAGCAAATTCCCTGCTGAGCATGAAGCCCAACTTGGGGCTCGATTCCATGACCCTGAGATCATGACCTGAGCCAAAATCAAGAGTTGGATGCTTAGCCAACTGAGCCACCCAGGCACTCCTGTTTTTTAACCATGGCTCATATTGTATAGTTTTCCAGCCTGTCATGTGCACATTTATTTTTTCCACGTTTTTGGGATCCCCCACCATTTTCATTCTTTTCAAGGACTTTTTTCTTATTGGAGACAAAACAAAACTTAATTTTGTTATCACTCTGCTGAGTTAATTTGTTTGTTTTTTTCCTTTTAAACTGAGTTAATTTCTTTCTTTTAACATTTATACCGCATCAGTCATAGGAAATAACATATAGCATCACAAAATAACACACAGTATTTGCAGCATAAGAATTTGTAATAGAACAAACTTCCTTCCTGAATTTTGTGTTATTTCCTTGTTTGTCTTCATTATGTCCTCACATCCATATGCATTCCTCAACAATGTAGTATGTAGTGTTAGCTGCTTCTGACTTTATATTGACTGAATCCTATAGTTCACGTGGCCCATCTTTCATTCAACCTGTGCTTTGATCCATCTGTGTTGGTGGATGCACCTGTATTGATTTGTGTTGCTATATTGTATTCTACTGCATGAATATGTGAACACTTATTTATCTGTTCTACCAAAGAGGGCCAATTAGGTTGTTTCTTGTACTTTTGCTATTGAGAAAAGCATTGCTGTGAACACTCGCAGCATTTCCTGGTACATGTTAACAAACGTTTCTCTAGGGTGAAACTAGGTTAGGTATTGCTGGGGCATGGGATATGGGCATGTCCGTCTTGGCCAGGTCATGCTATGTGTTTTCCAACCCAAGGCTTGTTTAACCCTCTGTGGTACACATTCCTTTCTGTATGGGACTCACTGTATGGCTGGGGAGACCATGCAAGCCCTCAGGAAAAAGAATCCATACTGGGTAACCAGGAGCTACAGGATATATTTAAGGCATTAAACAGAAGCCCTCTGAATGTTTCTGCCAAGAAATCAGCCCATGGATTGACTGGGCAAGAAGGCTGCTTCTGGGCCTGGAGGTGGCTGTTTTCCATCATGGAAGAAACCTGGAAATAACACAGGAAGGCTGAGGAAGAAGAGATGACATGCACAAATAAAGGGTATTATTATAACCGTCCCCCCATCACCCTGCTGGAGGGGTGTGGGAAGGAGTGAGCTTGGCACATCATCAGCCCATTTTGATCTGCGGCGAAGTATCGGCTACACTCAAGCAAATGCAGACCTTAGGAAGAGCCGTGATGCCCTCTTTGAGGAATCTGTTTGGGCTTGTCATCCTCTGGCAGCAGTCCTGGTCACATCTTTTGGCTTCTCTGCTCCTCTGTGTGCCTTGGTTCTCATGGGATTTAGCACCCCCTTTCAGGTTTGCTTTCCTTCTCATTGATTTCTTCATTCCCACTCTGCTACTGAAGCCAGTGAGAGGCACTTTCCCCTGATTTGGGGCCATAAGACTCACAGTCAAAGTCCCACTTTAAGTAGGAGATTAAGTGAGCTAAGGAACTGACTCCAGGGGGGCTCAGTTCCTAGCAGGATTGGAGCTCTTGGTGGTGTGGCCCCAAATCCCATGTTCTTTCCTCTTCTCTGTGGATGGCAACCTCCACTGCACTCAGAGGCCAGGAAGATGGCATCAAGTCCCTCTGGTGAAGAGAAAGTGAGAATGGTAGGGACGCTGGTCTCTGATTGGAGAGGATGAGTCCTGCTTAAAGGCATTCAGAGTCCCAAATGCAAAGAAAAAAAGAACTATACTGGCCAAACGATACACCCCCGTCCAGGCCGAGCCAGCAGCCAGCCACTGCGTGATCTCTGCTCTACATTAGATGTACTCTGTCTTCCTGGGACCACCATCGGCCTGCCCTAGAACCTTCCAGTCCTCTCAACTCTGTGTGTCTGGGTTATCCATTCAGCCTTATGTTCTCAGAGCCTCGTAGAGTGCCTGGTACATACAATGTACTCCATAAGCGATCGCTGAAACTGCATGTATGTTTGTAAGGGACTTTCTGTACGTTTTGGAACAAGATGGATGAAGAGTTCTAAAGAAGTTTGAATGGATGACTCTCTTTGAAGGCTTAAATCTTCACCATTTTCCACATTTACTTGGCCCTCTGTCCCTCTTCCAAACAAGGCCAGGATTGGAGGAACCCCATTCTCCCTGGTTCCTTCTGGCCTCCTCCACACAATCAATCCATAATATACACATCGTCTGGTAATCTTTTTTTTTTTTTGTACTTAATATATTAGGACCATCTTTCCATGTTAATAAAAGTATTTCTGTAACATCATGCTTTCAGTGTGCGCATAAAATTGTCTGTTGTATACATAGCTTATTGAACTAACAACCTTTCTTTGACATTTAGGTTATTTCTAAATTTTTAGTTAAAAAACCCAGTGTTGTAATGGGCATCCTTAAGGTTAAATATTTGTACCCATCCTTAATTAACTTCTTAGGACATATTCCTGGAGAAAGACTTACAGTCCGTATTTTCACTCTTTT
The DNA here is from genome assembly GCF_905146905.1 of Nyctereutes procyonoides. Lineage (NCBI taxonomy): Eukaryota > Metazoa > Chordata > Mammalia > Carnivora > Canidae > Nyctereutes > Nyctereutes procyonoides. The sequence continues at coordinate 10,558,536 of NW_026575030.1, forward strand.
GAAGCACAGTGCCCAGGGTCCTCCCGAGAGGGCTTATCGGTGCTCATTTCCTTAGTGGTGCATACCAGAGCCCAGTGTACACTCTTTGCAATGCGGAATACTGCTATTTTTTTTTTTTAGAATACTGCTATTTTAAATATCTTTTTCACTTTTAAATGGAACTACTGTCTCTTAGTGCTTTAATCTGCCTTTCTTTGGTGACTAGTAAAGTTGACTATATTTCATATGTTTGTATGTATTTTTATTTCTTCCTTTAGAAATTCCTTATGCAGTTCCATCCCTTTCTATCAGAGCTTTGTCTTTTTCTCCTTGAAGTGAATCACAACCATCCTTCACACCCTGGCTCATGTTCCCTCCTGCGTGACATCTCTAATTACCCAGCCTGGGGGAGTCTTACACTTGTATTACTTCTAGCACTTCCCGTACTCGTTCTAACTTGATGTTACATTACCTACTATTTTCTTCCTTTTAATCTCTTTCTCCACTTGATAGAAAGCTCCCGGGGGCTGGGGTCACGAGTTAGGCAGTAGACTGAGTAATTCAGTATTACCTAAGAACTTACCATCCAGGGTCCCTGAAATTTTGCCTTTGAAATGCAAGAGCTCCACAAGCTACTGAGATGTTGACTCTCCTTACTCCCCCACAACTGTTTGGCACAGGACTGCTTCAGGTCTGAGCTTTCAGGATCCTCCGAGGTTCAGGTGACTGTCTTCCCCTGAAACTGTTCTTCTCCTGGCTCTTCCTTATACTGGTAAAATATTTCCATTATCATGCTTTCTTCATCCATAAATGTTCTCTGAATACCTACACGGTGACAGGCCCTGAGGTGCTGCTGAGGGTGCAGCTGCCACCTCTGGACATGTTCCCTGCCTCAAGGGGATTGTGGTCTAGTAAGGGAGACTGGCATTAAATCAATGATCACAAGTATAAGTGCATCTCCACACCCTGGGATAGGAACTTTGCAAGAAAACCACAGGGTGTAAGTGGTTATAACAGAATGCTTTCATTATATTTGGGTATTAGATGAGACTTTGCTGAAGAAGGAAAATTTTATTTGAGAAATGCAGAATAAGCAGGAGATAGCCAGATGAAGAGGTGGCACTGGTATGGTAGGGAAAAGAGCCTTCTAGGCATCGTAGTAGCATGTGCAAGGGCCCTGTGGCAGAAGAGTTTAGCCAGGGTGACTGGACCATGTCAGTGAAGGGCAGAGTGGCTTAAGATGAGGCTACAATGGGGTGCAGTGAGGAATAGACAGACCATGGGGGCTTCTGTTGGGATCTTATCCCAAATGGCATGGGGAGATGCTGAGGACCCTGGGCAGGGAGAGAGGCAGCCTGGCTGCTGGGGAAAGCATAGCAGCATGACGAGAGTGGAGGCTGCTCTGCTGCTTGGGAAGCTCTTGCAGTGTGTGATCTGGGTCCGAGACAAAGGTGGCTTCATCCCCTAGAATCTGCTGCTCGACTCAATGTCACAGCAACAATGTCTGCTCTCTTTCCTCTTCTTCATTTTAGTTTTTGTTTCTCTTTCATCTCTTGTTTCTCATGATGTTCCCTGAACATCTTAGCTTTTTCCAAGAACCTCCCAACTGCCAGAGTGCCTCTTCTGATTGAGAAAACAACCACCACGTGGAAGAAACACAGGAGTCTTTGGCAATTAACCTTTTTTTTAAAAAATTGGTAACTACCAATTTTGTTTTCCTTATGGCAAGACCTTGAACTCCTTCTTTCACCTTTTATTTTGAACTACGGTGTCCTTCTCTTAACTCTGACCTCTTCGTCCCCAGCATCTCACTGAGTCTGGCTGGAGAACTGCTCTTTAGAAAAGAAGCAGGACTTTGGTTGTCCTTTGTATCACTTGGTATTGGTGTTGGTGTGTATTATATAGTGTACATGAATATTACACATTTAAATACTGATCTTTGATATGCTCTCTTCCTTAAATCTGCCACGATCCATATTTTCAAGTGGAGATGATTATTATAAGTTGACCCTAATGTGAATGAAGAGAAATGCCAAATTCCAGATGCTCTGTCCCCACTGCTGAGAGACAAGGACATATAAGGAGATGGGACTTCAAGGGGTTTGAAGAAGTAGGGTCCTTGGAGGGAATGGTCTTCCCTCCTGGAGAGGTTCGGGAGGGCTTTTCAGAAAAGACAACACCTCTCTGATTAGCTTTCTAGTCTCACTACTCGCAAGCTCATTAAAGCTTGCAGAACTTCCATTTCTTGGTAGTAGCTGGAAGAAAACATTGCCCCTGCCCCCTTCCACAGAGCTTTTGTGAAGGTCAAATCAGATAAAGCAAGTGAAACGCTTTGCTGCAATTATGTTGATGTTAAGGTTTCACGGAGGTGATTGGATATACCTCTGGCCACTCTGCCCTTTTTATAGAAGATTTGACCTGTGTCTCCTGTCTGCCCTCTTGACTCCAAGCCTGTCAAGGGTGAGTTCCAATCTATGCAAATGGCCCTTCCAACAAACCAGTCTCTTGGTTCCATTACTCTTTCCTCACCTCCTGTGATTATTCCCCTCACTCTATCTCCACCACACTGACTGGTGATACATTAGAACTCACCAGAAATTTGTTGCATCCAGAGTAGCTAATTCCAGCATCGTGCTGTCTGATTGCATTGTTTTGTACTTCTTGTTGTTGTTTCAACAATTCCCTTTCCACTGGTTCTATAGTCTTATCAGGTCCTGTTGGCTACTGGCCATTTACCCTCTGCCAACCCATCTCTTGTGGAGCTTGGAGTCCACAGCACATTTTTCTGCTACTCTATCTTGACCTGGCATAACTCACCCCTGCATGAATATTGCCATCTGTTTTCAGCCCACCTGTAACTGAGTAGCCATGTGTTTCCAATAGGACAAAATTGATATTACTATGAATTCTTGATTACTGACCTAGTTATCACCAAGTTTCTCAGGATAGTGCACTCGAACACAAAGACCCCCTGCCCCCTTTTAACAGAGGATTTTTGTCTCTTCACATAGAAAATTGTGTTTATCAGACTTTCCCACCACCTAACATCCACACTGACTCAAGCTGGTACCCATTCTTTCCTCTTTTGTTTTGTTATAACTGCTGCTTATGGTGGACGCTGTGTTGCCTGGTCCAGCCCACCTCTAGCGATAGAGGACTGATGAGCCAGATCTTTGGAATGCTCCCTGCAGAAAACCCTCTGTTGTCAGCCCCATGCAGGATTACTTCAGCTGAAGACAGTCCCCTTGGCAGTCATTCAGGAATGGTCCACTCCAAGGAATGGAAGCTGGCATGGCCCTGCTTGGCCCATGACCTAATCAGGAGATTTGTGCTTCTTGTGTCTGCAAATCTGGACCCTCTGGGTTTCGAGGCTCTGGTCACCAAAGTTCCCATTTCCCATACTTTCACTGTAGGACACTGAGACTGCCAAGGAACAATAAACTATGGCTGCCACCTAGGCTACTTGTGTCATCAGGAGAAGAAAGGGCTGCCTTTCACAGTGGGGGCTGGGAGGAATGTCGGCATCCAAGTTATTCAGTTGGGTATCACTTGGTGCTCCTTTGCCTACTCTTAGCAGTGAATGGACAAAACAAGTGCATCAGCCTTGCCTGAGTGGGGCATGGTGACCAGGGGTTTGGGCTCCTCAGGATTGCCAGCAGGATCATGCTGCCAGATGAGGTACCAGCACCAGCAAAGGGGTTGACTGAGGTAAGGAAAATTGAGAACGGTTAGTAAGGAGGGGACGATAAGTTTCAAGGTGGGGCCCTGATCAGGTTCTGTGGCAGGAATTGTGGTTCACCCCATAAACCTTACCCTTCTGAATTTTCCCCTGGCAGAGCGACCTACCAGGATCCTGTAGGAACAGCCTCCAGACTTATAAAAACAATGGCACTGAGTGGCATAGGAGGTGGACATGACGTGGGGGTTGCTGGATGTGCTGTCCAGATCCACCACAGAAGTGTAGATTCACACCCCAGCTGCTGTGTGTACCTGGGGTGACTTATATTTAGGAACCTATCAGTTTGGAGGGTTCTATTCCAGAGCAGATATTTGTAGCAGATAAGCCATTGACCTTCTGGCTGCAGGGAACTCAGAGGAAGAGTCACAGAGAAGGGCCCTCCTTTGAGGATCACTGACCTTGGGTTGAGGGGGCGCAACCAGCTCCAGTGATCTTGTAGGGATGGGGCTGGTGGAATCAGACCTCCTTCTCTTCTCTCTTTCTCTTGAGTTCCTACTAGGGCTTGCCATTGGCCAAATCCAAACAGGAGCCAGGGCCTGGCTGAGGTATTCCTTGCAGATCAGCCACTCTGGGGGAGGGCAGGGTGAGGCAGGAGTATCGTGTGGTGGTGGTGGGTTCTTGAGGGCAAACCGGCATCCACACAGATGCCACAGCCCTGAAATCAACACATTTTCTTGTAGTGTTTGACATACCTGAGGGGTTCCCCTCTCTTCTTGCCTTGTGCAGTGCGATGCTCTTCCATCCCCTTCCCGATTTCTCCAGCACTGTTTCCCTTGCAGCACCGTCTAGTGAACTCAGGTGCTTATAGGAGGGCATCTTCCCATCATGCCTCTTCCCTCCTTTCCTCTCTTGTCCCCTCTCCCCCTCTTCTCCCCTTCCTCCCCACTTTCTCCTTTTCTAATTTCTTTTCTATCCTGCCCCCACCCCCACCCCAACTTCCCTCCCTCTTTCCTGGCAAACGCATGCCTTCCATGTCTTTGGCTTTAATTGCCCAAGTTTATATCCAGTCCAGGCTTGCCCCTTAAGCTCCAAACTCATAAGTCGGACTTGATATTTTACTCAGTATCTCATCTCTTTGCCTCAGGCTCCACGAGACCAAGGCTGAATGCATGAGAGTCCTCCCTAGCCTCCTCCTGTGTTTTCTAATACTCACTGAGTTGTGCAAACCAGCCGCCTGGGGCTTATTGTCTACCTTCCTCTCCACTTTCACATCCTGTCAACTGCTGTGTCAACTCCGGGTTTCCAGAATGCAGCATTCCCTCCTTCTCCACTACCCTGCCCTTACATGTCTCACTGACATCTACACTGGCTCCAGGCTGGTCTCCTTGCCCCACATGGGGGGCTCTCCAGTCACAGCCACAATAAATATTTGGTACAACTTTCAATGCAAATTGAAACCTGGCACCAGACCCTGCTGAAAACCCCACATTGGCTCCCCTCTGCTCTCAGCATCATGATCCACATCCTTCCGTTGCTCTGCAAGGCCTGCTCTGGCTTTCACCTTCTCCCACTCTCTGTGCTTTCAAACACTGTTGGTGTGTCATGTTTTGCCTTGATATGAGACACATGTCCCTTGGTCTCCCAGCAGCCTGGATCCATGAGCTACTCAGTCTCCAGATCACAGAGCAGAAGGCTTTGCTTCCCAGAAGTGTTTCAGACCTCAGTCCAGGATGTTTTCTTTTTTAAAATATGCTCTCATGATAATTTATTCCTTCTCAGAGAACACATTCTGTTTGTAATGATGCATTCAATCATGTTGCTCTTTCTTTAAAGCCTCCTTCTTGAGATGCCTGGGTGGCTCAGCGGTTGGGTGTCTGCCTTTGGCTCAGGGTGTGATCCCGGAGTCCCGGGATGGAGTCCCACATCGAGCTCCCTACATGGGGCCTGCTTCTCCCTCTGCCTCTGTCTCTGCCTCTCTCTGTGTTTATCATGAATAAATATATAAAATTAAAAAAAAAAGCCTCCTTCCCATTGGACTATGAGAGGGACCAGGTCTGTTTTTGCTCAACATTTTGTCCTTACCTACTAGCACAGGGCGGGCACAAGAAATCTTGGTGGAATAGTTGACTGGCTGATATGTGCCAGCCTGCTTCATTCCACTCCACTCCATATACTCCATTTAGAAAAACATGGTGCACAGGCTAATGGGAGCCTAGACAATGTGAAGGAGAAATAATCAGTGTACCATTTAAAAGCTTGAGAGACAAAAGATCATATTCACACTGATTTCTAAAGAGTTGGGTTGTTTTTTTTTTTTTGAAAATAATTTATCTGCTGAGAGTTTTTAGTAGCAAACACCCTAAGGGACAGTGATTATCTGCTAATTAATTTTGTTGATTAATGGTAAACGGGCATTTGGTTGTGCTTGGAAACTTGCAAGCCCACCCGCGCTTGCTTTTGGGTAGTCAGATGTGCTTTCAGCAAGATTCCCCTGACTTCTGCCTGTTTTTGATTTTACTCTATCCTGCGGAAACAAATTTGGAGAGAGTGTCTCTTCAGAGTGCTCTTGCTTGTATGTTTTCATACTTTTGGGAGTGACAGCATGAAGCCCTCCCCTTCTCATCAGCCCTACCTATCTTTCTACCCTCTCCCCTGTCCCTGATTCCTGCTGAACAATCTCTAATTTTGTCAAAGTCAGAGATGTTATGAAAACTTATTTAAAACTTACAAACAAGGTAGCAAGATGACAGCTTATCTTTTCAGTGTCATGCTGGAGAAGTGCTTCTCAAAGTATGTGCCAGGGACCCCCAGGAATCCCAAAACAATCTCAGGGTTACTGTGAGGTCAAAACAATTTTCATGAAAACACGAAGACATAATTTGTATTTTTCACTGGATTGACAACTGTAATTGGTACAAAACCAGCAGTGGGTAAAACTGCTTGTGCCTCGGCATAGATCCAGACTGTAAACCTGTGCATGAGGTCATCATTGTACACTTCCCTGCCATGCACTCAGTGAAAATAATCCCTGCCTCAGTGACATAATCAGTGAGGATATTAATGAACTTTTTGAAATGTGTCAACATTTGATGATCTGTAGGATACAGTGAAGCAATATTTTTTTTATTTTTAAAAATTAATTAATTAAATTTAATTTTTTGAGAGAGAGAGGAAGAAGAAGAAGAAGAAGAAGAAGAAGAAGAAGAAGGAGAGGAGAGAATCTTTTTTTTTAAAGATTTTATTTATATATTCATGATAGTCACAGAGAGAGAGAGAGAGAGAGAGAGTGAGAGAGAGAGAGAGAGAGAGAGAGAGAGAGAGGCAGAGACACAGGCAGAGGGAGAAGCAGGCTCCATGCAGGGAGCCCGATGTGGGATTTGATCCCGGTTCTCCAGGATTGTGCCCTGGGCCACAGGCAGGCGCCAAACCGCTGTGCCACCCAGGGATTCCAAGAGAGAGAATCTTAAGCAGACTCCATGCCCAGCTCAGAGGCCAATGCAGGGCTTGATCTCATGACCCTGAGATCATGACTTGAGAGGAAACCAAGAGTCAGATGCTTAACCAATTAAGCTACCCAGATGCCCCACAGTGAATCAATATTTTTGAAATGACCCATCATGAGAAAATTGTGCATGGACAAGCTATCCATTGAAAATAAGGTAGACCTGTGTATTTTAGTGCAAAAGAGAACCAAAAGTTATTGATATGGTTAAGAACAAAAATTACTAATTAATATTGCACATTGAAACTTCCTATAGAAACTAACACTTGTTTAGTTTTAGTGAAGAGTCAAAGAGCATGGTCCACAGTGATCTAAAAGGACCCTCATTCCAACAACATATCTGGGTGTGGCTGGATTTCTTTCATCTCCTTACCCAAATCAACATAGCCTAACAGGATGAATGCAGAAGCAGATATGAGAATTCAGCTGTCTTCATGAAGTCAGACATTAAAGAGATTTACAAAGAGGTAAAACAGTCCCAATTTTCTCAGTAAAAAATTTTCTGTTGAAAAATATAGTTATTTTTTTCCATCAATATATGTTACTTATGTTGGCATAGAATGGGTTTATTATTGTTATTTTAAAATAAACTCCTGTTGGGACACCTGGGTGGCTCGGTGGTTGAGCATCTGCCTTTGGCTCAGGTTGTGATCCCAGGGTCCTGGAATCGAGTCCAACATCAGGCTCCTGGCAGGGAGCCTGCTTGTCCCTCTGCCTATGTCTCTGGCTCTCTGTATTTATTTATAAATAAATAAAATATTTAAAAAAAACACTCCTGTTTAAAAAGTTTCTTCGTGTTAATTTTTATTATGGCAAATATTGATAGCTATAACCCAGGTCAACAAAGCCCTTTGTGGGCTCTTAATAACATTTAAGAGTTATGTAAAAGAGTAAAGGATCCAGAGACCAAAGAGCCTTGAGAATTGCTATCCTAGAGCATTTTCTAAGTCTGCACAAATGATCAGAACTTGGACAGCTTCCAATTCTGTGAAACTGATAAGATGTGATGATATTCTTTCTGTCAGTTTGAAAATATAATCCTGAAAATTAGGATTTTATTATCCTGCAAAAAATTAACCTTTTTTTTGTTTTTATTTTATGTGTCACATTTAACAATCTTATCTAGACATTCCTTTTCATAATTTTCAGTGAGTATAAAAGACCAGTTTCAACATAATATCTTTCAAATCAGATTTGCCTTTCTTCTGATTTCTTCATTAATCAGTTAAGTAAAATTTTGACATATGCTCACTATTATGTGAAAATTGTTTTTTAAAAAACATGAGGATTTCATTTTGACAAGGGATAAGGGTAAAAATGTTGGTAGAACTGTCTTCTCCTCCCCTCCTCACTTCCTGGTTCCACACACTGGAGCATTGGCCACCCCTCTGAGGTACCTCACCATTCTCTGACTTCCAAGACTGAGGTGTCTCACCCATACTTGGGATCCTGAGGCCACTCACACATAGCTGTTAGAGCACTCGAGGAGTAACATGCGAAGTGCCCCATGGAGTGCTTGCATCTTGTCTGAGCTCAGAGTGTATTAGTTGGCTTGGGCTGCCATGACAAAATACCACAGACTGGGTGCTTTAAACCACAAAAATTTATTTTCTCACAGATCTGGAGGCTCGTAGTCCAAAATCAAGGGGCTGACAGTATTGGTTTTCTCTATAGGACATAAGGGAAGCATTTGTTCTAGGTCTTTCTCTTTGGGTTGCAAGCAGCCACCTTCTGACTGTGTTCTCACATGATCTTTCCTCTGGACATGTGCAGCTTTCTGGTGTCTCTTTGTGTGTTCAGATTTTCTTCTGTTAGAAGGACACTGGTCATACTGGATTAGGGTCCACCTTAATGACCTCATTGTAACTTAATTACCCCTCTAAAGGCTCTATCTTCAAATATAGTCACATTCTGAGGTGCTGGGGGTTAGGGCTTCAACATGTGAATTTTGGGGGAATGCAATTCACCTCATCACCCTGGGTCAGCTCTCTCTTACTTGTGTACTTGTGTGTAACAAACACCCAGAACAGCTTGGTACTCAACAAAGAACTGTTATTTAGCTCACTGGTTGGGCTTGGTTTTTGTCTCTGGGGTCAGCTGCAAGTGATCCTGACCCAGCTACCCCACTTTTGTAGGGTTGGCTGGCTATTGGTGCATCTGCAATGGTCTTGACTGGGATGACTATGACTGGGCTCTACTTGCCTTGTGTCGTCTTTTTCAGCAGGATAGCCTGACCCTGTCCTTCTCAAGGTGATGGAAAAGGCAAGATAGAGGAAGCTGAGAGTGCAAGCACCTGTGTAAAAGCCTCTGCTTGTGTCATCTTCCACGACACCCCGTTATCTAAAATTAGTTGCTACAGGCTGAAGGTTTATGGCCCCCTTGAAATTCATATGTTGAAAACCTAATTCTCAGTATGATGGTTTTTGGAGGATGGTATTAGGAGCAACTTTGAGAGTTGCCTAGGTCATGAGGCCAGAACCTCCATGAATGGCATTAGTGTCCTTATAAAAGAGACACCAGAGAGCTCCCTCACCCTTTCTGCCACGTGAGGGCAAGCCAGGAGATGGCTGTCTGTGAACAAGGAGGTGGGCCCTCACCAGACAGTAAACCTGCCAGTAACTTGACCTCCCAGCCTTTAGAACTGTGAGGCATAAATTTCTAGTGTTTAGAATCCTTCTGTTGCAGTGACCTGAACAAAGGCACCAGTCATATGGCCAAGCACAGAATCAGAATAAGAGGGCAATGCAGTCACACAGCAAGGGTGGGGTGGGGGGGCAGATGTAGGGGTGGAGGAGAAAAACTGAGGCCGTTAATACAACCAGGCCACTGCAGACCCTTAGTTCACAGAGCTAGCATTGTCCTTCTACTTAAGCCATTCTTGAATCTATCTGAATTTCCGTTTGCTTTCATCTTATAAAAATGAAGAAGTAGGCTAAAATCAAAAACACAAGAAACAAAGTGTTGGCAAGGATGCAGAGAAAAAGGAGATCTCGTGCATACAAACTGGTGCAGCCACTGTGGAACACTATGGAGATTCATCAATAAATTAGAAATAGAATCACCATATGACCTAGTAACCACACTACTGGGTATTTATCCAAGGAATATGGAAAGGATAACATTATTTACAATAGCTGTGTTATGGAAGCAGCCTAAGTGTTCATGGATAGATGAATGGATAAAGAAGATATGGTATATTATATATACACAATGGAATATGACTCAGCTGTAACGAATGAAATCTTGCCATTTGCAACAACATGGATGGAGCTAGAGAATATAATACTAAGTGAAATAAGTCCTCAAAGAAAGACAAATACCATATGATTTCACTCATATGTGGAATTTAAGAAACAAAACAAATGAACAAAGGTAAAAAATAAAAAGAAGACAGAGAGACAAACTAAGAAACAGACTTTTAAGTCTAGAGAACAAACTGATGGTTAACAGAGGGAATGTGGGTGGGGTGGTGGGTGAAATAGGTGATGGGGAATGAGAAGCGCACTTGTGATGAGCACCAAGTAATGCACAGAATTGTTGAATCAGTATGTTGTACACCTGAAACTAATATAACATTGTATGAATTAAAGTAAAAAACTTAAAAAAAATTTAATAACAACAAAAAAGAGATTTGAAGCCACGTTGATTGTCGTGAAGGTATTTTAAGGAGATGGGTATTAGGATTGGATGGGAGAGAGGGACAGGAGATGAAGAGAGTGAAAACTGGGACAGACACTCCAGGTGGGGGGAGCAGGGGGGGCATGAGGTGGGAACAGATGCACCATCTTTCCAGTACAGCAGGGACAGTTACTAGTAACGAAGATGAAGAGAATTGCTGACATTCATTAAGTCCTTATATGTATGTCACCCTCTCATGTTATCCTTAACAACATATCAGGGAATTTATGTTATTCTCGTCTCATAGATGAAAAATTGAAGATTAGCTAATTTCAGTATCGAGCCTGACCACAAGGAACGGAAGTGCCAAGCTAAGCAGCTCAAGACCATGTCCTTTACCATGGACAAGTTTGTGAACTCTGGTGGAATGCAGTATATTCTGAACTTTTGGGAGAGTGACACAGAGTTTTAAGTGCCTGCCTTATAGGCATTTTTCATGTGGGAGAAATAAAATTAACAAAAAAGTATTTTGTTAGGGAGCTATAGTCTAATTCAGAAGGAGATGCGACAAGGTTTTGAGGAATGTAGTGTGTGAGATAGGTAGAGAAAAGAAAAAGCAAATCGTGTTTATCATGTGCCCACTCTATTTGGGACATTTTCTTCTTTTTTTAAAAAATGATTTATTTATTTATCTGGGGGGAGGGGGAGAGGGAGAGAGAAGAGAGAGAGAATCCCAAGCAGACTCCCCAGTGATCAAGGAGCCTAACTTGTGCCAAAATGAAGAGCTGGATGCCTGACAGACTGAGTCACCCAGGTGCCCCTCAGGACATTTTCATACTATCCATTTCATTTTGCCAAAAACCCAAAGAAGTGGCATTATTATCTACCTTGTAACAGTCAAGGAAATAGAATCTCACAAAAGTGAAATAACTCATCGCAAAATGACTCTGCTAGGAAGAATTTTTTGAATCCAACTCTGGCTTACTCCAGAGAGCTTCTCCCCTCACCAGTGCTTTCTACACCTTTTCATCAGAAATTACTGGGATGCCCGGGTGGCTCAGCGGTTGAGCATCTGCCTTCGGCTCAGGGTGTGATCCTGGAGACCCGGGATCCAGTCCCACATCAGGCTCCCTACATGGAGCCTGCTTCTCCCTCTGCCTGTGTCTCTGCCTCTCTCTGTGGCTCTCATGAAAAAATAAAATCTTAAAAAAAAAAAAAAAGAAATTACTCTATGGGCATAGGAGAGTCAATTCATACCCCTAAAGGGGCCTGGGGGTGATTGCCCAATTTGCCCATAACAGCATGAAAATTCTTCAAAGTTATATACATTATCTTAAAAATTAATAACAATTTGGCATTCTACTACATATGTTTTAAAATATAAAACCACCTGATATGTCTAAGTAGACTTGATGCTGCTGGAATATAGGCGTGTTTGCAGCGTGTTTTGCACTAGCTGCATCCCCTGGGAGCTCGCCCAGCTCAGTGAGGCATTCCTTGCACCGGGAGGCCTTCCTAGAACAATGAAATTGAACCGCAGTGTTTGGTTGTTCGTATGCACCTTTGCAAATAGAGATGACAGATTTTTGTCACTTTTTGACATTCCCAGACACTTCACTTGTCCTACACACTTAATTTGTCAACCAAGTTTCCTTTAAGAACTTCAGGAACAGCCTAGCTAGGAGGAGCAAGCATTGACTCTGGGCTTTTGAGGTCTGCTGCTTAAACGTTCCTTTAGAATTGACTCATTTTCTTTCAAATCTTTATTACATATTGACTTCGGAGCTGGCTGTAAGGGTGCTTTAGAGGTGAGATTTCTATCTCAACATGCTGTTAGGAAACAGTATTGTCCGTGCTTTCAAGGAGCTCAGAGTTTCCTGTTAACATCGGTATTCAAGATACCTCGTAACCCCAAGGTAGACGTGCAATAATACATGGTGGCATCGTACAATTCTGGCCTTCAAGGCCGTAGGTACATGAGTCTCTGGGTAGAACCTTGAGTATCTGGTTAGATAGTGGTGATAGGAGCACAGGCTCCTTATATCTTTCAGAAACTGTCTAGGTCACTGTCATGCCCCTGTGACCCACAGAATATGCTTTAGCATTAAGGCATAGGCTCAAAATCTGGTTTTCATAGCAGACACCTCTGGTCTCCCAGCTTGCATTCTCTGACCAACCTTCAAGTTCACATGGCTGGCGTGGGCATTTCTATGCCGGCTTTGATTCTCTTTCTGCTAATAGCATCTGAACTGGCGTCCCGAGCCTTGGCTTTCTGCCCTAGGGCCCTGTCAACAGTGAAGTGAGCAGGAGCTTGCTCAGCCCACGTGTGTGCAGAGATGTGGGGAGTTAAAGCCTCCAAGGACATTCTACATCTTAGGGGCAGAGCCTGCCAGACAAATGTTTCCTGCCTCTTGTCCTAATAATCCTGAGGGGCATTCTGCGCACTGTTCAGGGGGTTCTATTGGGGTCTGAGCTCCCACTGCCCATAGCAGTGACCTTGGCAATGCCCTCTTCGGCGGGCTTTTCCTCTTTCCCTTGCTCAGTCTTCCTGTTTCCTGAGACCACCTCTTGCATAAACCACCTGCGCCTAGACCTTTTCTTTGTCTCAGGCTCTGCACTCTGGAGAACCCCAGCTGGCACGCGGCTCTCTCTGGCTGGGCTCCACTGGGCCAGTTGCTTCACTCTTCTGACCTCTCTCAGCTGCCTCAGCTCTTGGAGGACTACTGTTTGCTGAGGTCCCTCTCGGCTCTGAAAGCCTATAGTTCTATCTGAATGTTTCTTCCCTCCTGAGGACATCTCTCTCTTCCCCTTTCACTCATAAGCCAAACTTTTGGCATCCAATTGGCTGGCTCTCAAGTTCCAGATGAGCCACTTAATGCTCCTGGGTGCTCTGAAATGATGGCAAGTATCATCCCTCCTCCGAGACCTTGCCTTCTCCTCTGCGTAGGACATCCATTGCATCCTATTTTTGAAACAAAAGGCAGGCATGCTTTTCAGTCTGGGTTTTAGCTCCAAGACGTTGATGCCCTTTGTGAGGCTCATAGTCAGTTTACTTCTTACTGACAGTTTCTCTCTCTCATTTTTTTTTTTTTAAATTTCTGCCTCTCCTTCATTTGGTTTTACTAATTAAAGGCTGCTCATCTAGAAAAGGCTAATGCGTGACATAGGGACTTTGCTCTCACTGATAGCACCAGATCGTTCAGGGTGGGAAATGGTTAAGAGCAACAGGCAGCTTCAAGTCTGCTGCTCACCGGCTCCACTCCCATTCTGTCTTTGACTAAGATTGGGACCCATACAAATGACGGGGATGGCACTGGGAGGATGGCAAGGGGATCAGGAGAGACTCGGTTCATTTCTGTTTTTTTTTTTTACTGAACATTTTCTGAGTTGTAGGAATCCACCCTGACTCCTGACGATGAATTCTTACCTAAGACCCCAACCCATGGTTCCAACCTGCAGAAACCAGTACCATTTATTGAGCAGGTGTGATGGGCCCAATACTGGGCACTTTACCCAAATTCTCACAGTAACCCTGCAAGGTAGGTATTATTGGCTCACTCCGATTAGTGGGGAAACTGAGGCAATTCCATAGACTATTACTCTAGTACTTATTTTTACTCATAGCATGTGCTTGACAAATATTTGCTGGAGACGTCAACGAATAAATGGATAGCTCAGCAGTTAAGGATTTACGTTAGGTGACAGGGCTGCCTGGGATTTAAACTCCTATCTGGCTGCATCCTAACCCTGCCCTTACCCCAGGCCACCTCTTTACTCCACTGGGGGTCTCTACATTATTCAATCATTTTTGTGGTTGCACATTGTGTGTCAGGTTCATGTGTGCCTCAGGACGTTGCTTCACATGTCTCTCATATTTATGATATCCGTCTCCCTTTTGTTTATCGAATTTCTTGCCTTCCTTCAAAATCATACGTTAAAAAAAGTACTATGTTGGTTCAACACACACACAAACACAGTAGCTGAGATTATACTGCACACATAATTTTGTAACACTTCCCACTTAGTATAAGTTGTTGACAACTCTGTAAATACCACACTTGCAGATTGCATTTGGGGGAAGGCAGGGTTTGATTACGTAGGTTTCAGGTTCACTCATAAGTTAGCTCATAACACTGGGGAGTTAGCAAACAGCAAATGGGCTCCGAATTTAGAGGGCTGGTTTAAATCTAGTTTTATTCTTACTAAAAGGAAGTCAACCTTCATTTTTTTTCACTTGCAGGCTTAGGGTGTTGGGTTCTGGGATTTCAGTTCTCCTGTGCTCTAAGCTATTTCATTTTGTGAAGTCAAGACCAGCAAGATGAATAGGAACCATGTTCATTTGAGGAGCAAGTTTTGCCCCTAAGATGTTACCACCTGAGTGTGCCATGCTGAGCTTCACGGTTTCTGTCTGGGGAGGCAGAGCCATGCTGACCTCCAAGCTGTACCTGTTCTTCCCCTTCCGGGCATGTGTTGTTCCTTCTCTGTGATGTTACAATCCCTCTGTGATGTCTACCAAGTGGTGTGAAAGTAATAGTTTCACCGGTGTGCGTATTCTACTAGGTGGGGCTCCTGAGGGGCAGGTGCCATTCCAGCCCTGCCTCCCCAGTGCTGGCCCAGCCAAGGGCTGGTGACCGTCGGGGACAGCTCTCAATCCCGGAGCCAGAGTCCGGTTCTTCTGTCTCCTGGTCTTGCATTCTTTCCGCTGCAGAAATATGTTACCAACTTCCTTATAAATCAGACATTCTGTAGGAGTAAAAAGCTAGCCATTCACTGCCACTTTAAGTGTCCCCTGGTGCTTCAGCTAATGGTGTGCTGAGGAATAACGCATGTTTTAAGTCCAAGAATTACAGCCTCCGACAGTGACATCCTTCCAACATCTGATCAGCTGTCACCAGGTTGGTCCCTCGCGGGACATTCTCATAAGCAGTACCTCTCTCTCCCCAGTGAAACATTCTCATGCCACAATAGTCTTTTAATTAAACTATCATTGCCTCTAGAACATAATGATCCTAATCTCCCTGAAAAGGAGGAAAAAGACAACAGTTTTCACCAGGTGGTGTTCCTGGGTTTGCACAGACTGGTTAATTTAAATGAGCTTTAATTGCTTTGAATAAGTAATGGGTGTCAGTTAAGGTGGGTCATATCCATAGGTGTCTTAAGGTTGTTTAAAGTGGTGGTTACATGCATAGGCTCTGGAGCCAGATGCCAAGTCTGGATCCAAGTCTTATTTCTGCCACTTACTTGCTGAGTGATATAGGCAAGGTAGTTAACATCCTTGGGCCTCAGATTTCTTATCTGTGAAATGGTGGTAATAATAGTACTTACTTCAGGAGGTTGTTGATTGAACTGTATTAGCTAAAGCTGCACCTGTGTAGAACAGTTCCTGGCATTTAGCACTCTGTAAGTACTACATATGTGTTATTGATCATCATCGTCACATCATTATTATTGCCATGGGGATCCTGGTTCCAGGATGACTTTATCAGGGCTCGCCAAAGACCAAACACAAGCAAGCATCTTTACTGCTAAAGGTTATTTTTAAGGGTATTATAGGGTTATTACTTTTTAAAAGAGATTTTATTTATTTATGCACGAGAGACACACAGAGAGAGGCAGAGACACAGGCAGAGGGAGAAGCAGGCTCCATGGAGGGAGCCCGATGTGGGACTCGATCCCGGGTCTCCAGGATCATGCTCTGAGCCAAAGGCAGACGCTAAACTGCTGAGCCACCCAGGCGTCCCAGAATCATTACTTTTTAATGGAAAGAATCCTTACAGGAGGTATAACTCTGGTCTTTGAGCTCTCCTATTTCCTACATACTACTTCGGGTCTAGAAATCATTGTTTGAATCTGTAGAATTCTTATTGAGATTTCTGTGGGTCATGGGTGGTTTGGGGTAGAACATCTTAATCATTGAAGGGGTAAGTCATAACTTCTATTTCACTCTCTGGCAAGAAGACTTGAGAGCTGACTTCTTTTTTTAAAAATTTTATTTATTTATTTATTTATTTATTTATTTATTTATTTATTTATTTATTTATTTATTTATGAGAGAGAGAGAGAGGCAGAGACACAAGCAGAGGGAGAAGCAGGCTCCATGCAGGGAGCCCGATGTGGGACTTGATCCCTGGTCTCCAGGATCACACCCTGGGCCTCAGGCGACGCTAAACCGCTGTGCCACCGGGACTGCCTGAGAACTGACTCTTCTTAATGAGATTCCATAGGGCTTGATCCCAGGGCACCGGGATCATGACCTGAGCCAAACTAAAGAGTTGGCCAGTTAACTGACTGAGCCACCCAGGCGCTTTGAGGCTGCCTCTCTTTAAAAGCTTTTCTACAAGTCCCATGGAGCTATCCCCTTTTATCTCATTGGCCATCACTGAGTCTCATGGTCAATCCTAGTTTCAGGGGATTTGGGATAGCAAGCAGTTTTAGTTGAGCATATAGTTGTCCTTAACAAATTAGGAGCTCTTTTATTAAAAACAAGGCAAGAGGGACCCCTGGGTGGCTCAGTGGTTGAGCGTCTGCCTTTGGCTCAGGTCATGATCCCGGGGTCCTGGGATCGAGTCCCACATCAGGCTCCCTGCAGGCAGCCTGCTTCTCCCTCTGCCTGTGTCTCTGCCTCTCTCTCTGCGTCTCTCATGAATAAATAAGTAAAATCTTAAAAAAATAAAAATAAAAATGAGGCAAGAGAGAGAATGGAGTAGGCAGCTAGCAGTGTTTGTCATTGGATCGTATGTCAGGGATTGGCCAACATCAGCCCACCAGCTCTAAGTATGTCCTCCGGCATGTCTGAGGCCTCCTCTGCTCTAAGACCTTTCTTTCCTTTTCCAAAGAGGATAGTAGGAGCAACTCCTTGGCTTGGGGGGTGGGGTGGGGGCTAAGGTGAAGTTCTCTTTCATCCAACAGAACAGGGTGGGAAGGAGGCTGCTGGGTCCCTAATGGCCTATCTGGAAGGGAATGCTAGAACAGCCTTTCAAAAGCAGCCCCTGGTATGTGGAAGTCGATGTTGATGGGCGAACCATAGGCAGAGCCTCACAAAGCTTCTGAGTCATCAGGAAAAAAAAAAAGACCTTTACATCCTGTAATAAGGTTGTAAAGAAGATCTACTGGAACATAGCTATGCTCATTTGTTTGCATGTAGTGTGTGCTCTTTTTGTGCTTACACGTGACAGAGACTGTCTGGCCCTTTACAAAATGTTAGTCAACCCTTGTCACAGGCAGTCAGATCACGTTATTCCTCTATTTAAACGGTTCACATGGGGGCGCCTGGGTAACTCAGTGAGTTAAGCATCTGCCTTCAGCTCAGATCATGATCCCAGGAACCTGGGATGGGACCCAGGTCCTGCTCAGAGGGGATCTGCTTCTCCTGCTCCCCCTGCTTGTGCTCTCTCTCTCTCAAATAAATAAATAAATAAATAAATAAATAAATAAATAAAATTTTATAAAAAAAACCAAGCTATTCAAATGGCTTCCAGTTCTACTTGGATGGAATTCAACTCCTCACAGTGTGTAAGGTACTACATAATATGGCAGCTGTCTACCTCTCTCCAACTCAGTTTCTGTGCTCTAACTCTGCTGGCTTTCTCTCTTAAACACACAAAGCTGGCTCCCACTATGCATGTTTTGGCACTTGCTCTCCCCTTGTTAGAATGCTTTGCTTTAAGATCTGAAAGTCACTTGCCACATGTGGTATTGAAATTCAAATAATTGAAATGAAATAAATTAAAATTCGTTTTCTGAGTTGCACTAACCACATTTCAAGTGTTCTATAGCCACATGTCAGCAGGACATTGAACAACACAGATATGACACATTTTTATTTTCACAGAGACTTCGATTGGACAGGGCTGCCCTAGGTCTTCTCTGGGCTGTCATTGTCTTGTTTGTTTCAAATATCACCTTTGGGAATAGCTAACCTTCTCTCCAGTTCATCTTTCTCCACCTCTCGGTGCCAAGCCACTTAATTTATTTTCTTCATAGAGCTTATCTGTACCTGAAGTTATTCTGTACATTTATTTGTGTGCTCATTTATTGCTTTTCTTCCCTTCTAGAATGCAAGCTTCATGAAAACAGGAAGACTGTTTGTTTAGTTTATAACTGAAACCTCAGTACCCAGAGCAATGCCTGCCACATGATATATGTTCTGAGTTTAATAATTCTTTGTTTGATGAATAACTATTATAGAAAAGAAAGAGACTGATTTGGCTTGCAAATTTTAGGAGATTTTGTTCATGCAATGATGTCTGTTGGTCATGGAAGCAAGTGCTGGCATTCTCCAAACATGGCTCACGGAGGCACACTTTTTACATTGGTTTATATACAGGTTAAACCTTTCTCCATACATTCAATGGAAGTTCAGGACAGTGAAGCAAAAAGTGTGCCGTTGCACCTAAATCAGGGAAGCTAGAAGAACCTTCAGAATTCAACCATTAGCCAAAGTATCTCTCTTTTTAGAAGATTTTATTTATTTATTTATTTATTTATTTATTTATTTATTTATTTATTTGAGAGAGAGAGAGAGAGAGAGAGAGAGAGAGAGAGAGAGAGAGAGAGAACACAGCAGGGAAGAGGGGCAGAGGGAAGAGCTCCCCGCTGAGCAGGAAGCCTGATGTGGAGCTCAATCCTAGTATCCTAGGATCATGACCTGAGCTGAAGGCAGACACTTAACCCACTGAGCCACCCGTGTGCCCCAGCCAAAGCATCTCTTCATGCTTACAGCATCATAGGCCCCCCTTTCTCTCTTTTATCCTATCTTTATTTAGAAACTTCTTGTGGTCCTCTATTCTGTCAGCAAAAGCATGGTACAAAAGGCATTTATGATTTTGTTCCTGCCTTATTTCTAATCACCCCATGGACAACATGATTCTCAGGCTGATAGGAATATATACTTTCATTGGTGACTCTTTCATTGGTTAATTGTTAGAGATCTTGGTGGACAAAGTCCATATCCTATTCTGGTGGAAAAATAGTATAAGGTTATTATGAACAACTTTATACTAAAAAATAGAAATTTTAGTTCATTGAGGCAAGTGTGACCCCATATTTTCAACCCCCTAAATTCAGATATCTCTATAGCTTCTAAATTCAAAATTGAAGCACCTCTTCACATTAGCCATTTCTAGGATTCATCATGGATACAGAAAGTAAAATATGTTACCACTTCTTTCTCTCTTGAAAATTGCTTCAAATATCCATTTGACATGGATGGTTCTGCCATTCAATCTGACAACAGTTTATATTATAAGAAAACATAATAAAGAGAGAACTATTAATCAATCAATTAAACACATTTTTACTAAGTAGGCCCCAGGGCAAATATGACAAATATGGCTCTTGACTTCACAGAATATATTTCTAGGTGGGAAGGTATACAAAACATATGTTAGTTAAGAATAAGTCGATGAGTAAAGAGTAAAAAATTTTCACATGGTATAAAAGTTATAGAGAAAACTAAAAAAGGACTGAGAATTACAAATAAAGTAGCTACTAGCTATGTATGGTTACTAACCACTTGGAATGTGGTTAGTATAACTAAGGAAATAAATTCTAAATTTAATTTTAATTAACTTAATTTTAAATACCCATGTGTCTAGTGAGTGACATATGCAGTGCAGCTTTATGTGATTACAATCTTCAAAATTTGTTAAGACTTGCTTTATGGCTCCCAATATGGTCCTTTAAAAGAATGGTAAGTATTTTTTAGTTGTTATGTTTTGTATTTTAGTTTCTGTCACGTTAAATTGTTCTAGTCTCTGAAACTTTCCTTAAAGTAAATTGCTTATTTTATCAATTACTGAAGGACTGTGTTAGCATCTGCCATTATATTATAAATATCTCTTTTTTTTCTTATAGTTCTGTAAATATTTGCTTTATATATTTTGAGGCCATGTTATTAGGTGCATCCAAATTTAGAGTTGTTATAATTCCTAGTGAATTGATTCCATTTTAATTGAGAAATAATCCTCTTTGTTGCCAGTAATGCTTTTTGCCATTTGTTCTTTCTCTTTTCTTTTTTTCTTAAGAAAGGCAAGTGGATTAATAGCACCCAAGAATTGGTATTTTATTTATTTATTTTTTTTAAAAATTTATTTATTTATTTGAGAAAGAGAAAGAACAAGACTTTATTATTAACATAGCTGGACTAGTTTCTTTTAGTTAGTGTTTGACTGGATATTCTTTACCATTCTTTTACTTTCAATATTTTCAGATATTTATGTTTTAGATGCAGGTCTTCTAAATAAAATATAACATGTACTTTTTAATCTAGTTTGATAGCCTTTGTTTTTTAATTGGAGCATGTTTTGTTTTATTGACATTTATTGAAATCATTGATATATTTTTCTTTAAATCTTATCATTTGCTGTTTATTTGCCTATCCTGTTGTACTTTTCTTTTTTTCTCAAGTTATTGTGGATTAAAAAAATCATTCTATATTCTTCTCTCTCCCTCTCTGTCTCCTTTGACACAGTGTTTTACTCTGCAAGGTCTTTTCTCACCCATATCTAATCTGCTATGAATTACTCCATTGAATTCTTAACTTGAACATCTCAGGTCTATAACTTCTATCTGATTCATTAAAAAAAGGTGTATGATGTCACTTTTCTGACTTTTGGTGAAATTTTAAAACTTGAGGGCCATTTTTTAAAAAAAGATTTTATGTATTTATTCATGAGAGAGAGAGGCAGAGACATAGGCAGAGGGATAGGCAGGCTCCCCCCAGGGAGCCTGATGCAGGACTCGATCCCAGGACCCCAGGATCATGCCCTGAACCAAAGGCAGAGACACTCAACCACTGAGCCACCCAGGCGTCCTGAGGACCGTCTTAATCTAAATTTATTTTAATCTGAAGTGAGGTTTTTCTGGGCTATCAGATGATGTGGTCCAGACTGCTGTCTGTAAAAGAGCTGGTTAATATCAGTTTACTCTTAATGCTAGGGTACGGCCCTTTATTGCTCCTCCCAGCCCAGCGTGAAGGGTGGTTTACCTAGATTTCCTTCCTCGGAAGGCACTGGATGGTAATTTTAGCCCCCTACTTCAACAAGGCTTCCAAAGTACAGGACAGCCTTTTGGCTATCTCAGCATGACCAGCAACTATCCCACAGCTAAGGCAACCTTGAGTGCTGGCTTGAACTGTCAGGGTTCCAGTCCATTACTGGATCTCAATCAAATAATCCTACTATCTTGTTAGTGGATTGATGCTTTTAAGAATCTATTTTTCTTTCTTTGTCTTTTGTCTAACTTTTAAAATGGTCTTTAATGAAAAGATTGGTCAGAGTTATGCAGCGCACTCTTGTTGGAAACAGAAATTCACTGAATATCTGTAGGCAGATTACTTAATCTTTCTGAGCTTAGTTTTCTCTGAGCTATAGTTTTCTATTATTATGTGAACTATTATTATTTTTTAAATTTTGGATGACAATTGTCACTGATACAGCTCTGTGGCACCTTGTTCTTTGATCTCCACTGTAATGTGTTCCCAGAAATAAATTAATGTTTCCTCCTTGAATGGCACTTTTGTTGGCACTAGTAATGAGTCAGGGGGCCAATGCTAATGTGATGCTCTGCTGAAAATTTTAGGGAATATTCCTGTGTTTTTATGCAACCAAGTAATGTGAATAAACATGCCTTTATTTATTTATTTTATTTTCCATTATGCTGCCAAAGACTTGCACATGGGAATTTGCACAATGAGCATGTGTGGGAGATGCCAGCCATTGCTCAGCTATTGAGGTGGGAATTGTTAGCAAATTACATCTGGCTGCTCCTCACAGATGAGGTGGGAACAACAGTCTGAGTAGATGTCTATTTGTACAATGTATTTTGGGACTGATTCATAGCACAAGTTAAAAGTGTAAGTGATGGTAAATAGTTTTGAAATATAAGAAAATCAGATCAAGCTTGTGAATAATCTTCTTCAATTTTGATAATGAAAAAAATCACAACCATCTTTTTCTTTTCTTTGCAAAGGAAGTATAGCACAAAAAATAGCAATGCGCAGTATTTATTGAGCACTCGCTGTGTGAAAGGAACTTGTAAGAGAGCTTAATAACTGTTATACCTTTTTAAACCCACTTTCCAGAAGAGGAAAGTGAAATACAGACAAGTTGTCCTTGTTTGTATAGTTAGCGCACATCTGAACCAGGGATCGGAGGCAGGCAGCTTGGGCTCTTGTCCACTCTGCCAGAGTGTTAATTTCTTTCTGAATTATGTTGTAATTCTGTTAGCCCAAGGATTACCTCTCCAGGTAGTTTTACCTTTTATGGGATCAATGGTGTAACACAAATATGACATATTTAAAGACATAGCTTGTCAGTTTTATTTACAGCTTGGCCTGGGAGATGGATGAGTCTGACTGTACAAGGCTATGGTGTGTACCCACAGGCATCCCACTTTTCAGAGGCCACAGGGGGCCATATATGGCCCATAGCTTCCTCCCTTGCTGCCTCATATGCTTGCCCAGTTCCAACCTGTGGCTATAAACCACCAACATTTTATACTTGTGTACTGCATTTCCTCTCAGTGTGCTCAGCTCCTGGAAGCAGAGAGGTCTAGCTATGTGTAACAGTTGCCAGCTGCTACTTGTCACCCCTTCCTCCCCACTCCACCTTTGCTGCCAGAGTTCAGAGATGTCATAACCTAACTGGAAAAATGAAACAATGGTACATGAACATAAGGAAGCATTACTAACTGTGCTATTGATTATTTTTTTTTTAATTTATGATAGGCACACAGTGAGAGAGAGAGAGGCAGAGACACAGGCAGAGGGAGAAGCAGGCTCCATGCACCGGGAGCCCGATGTGGGATTCGATCCCGGGTCTCCAGGATTGCGCCCTGGGCCAAAGGCAGGCGCCAAACTGCTGCGCCACCCAGGGATCCCTGTGCTATTGATTATTGTAGTCAATTGGTGCTCAAGGTTTGACAGCCAGATCGTTGTGGATGGTACTCCTGAGCGCTCTGGGAGTGGTGGCTGTGGGGACAGAGGGGTCCCAGTTATTGGTGGGATGGTACGCAACTGGGGCAGCAAGAACTGCAATGTGGGAGGCGCCTGGAGGGTTTGGGAATCGGGAGTCACTCAGCCACCTGGCTGGACTGGAGGGTCTGCTGGGGAGGGCTGAGCAGTTCCAATAGGCACGAGCAGCAGGATGCAAGAGAAGGGCTGATCTGTGGAGCTCGCCTGACCTCTGGCAAAGGGAATGGAGCATGGCTTTGAACTGAAGCTGGATTTCAGATCTTTAATAGGCCATTTATTGACTCTGTGACCCAAGGGACATAGATCAACATACGTGAAATGGAGATAAAACATACTGTAGTCATTAGAAGACTGAATAATATAGAAAGCTCCTAGGTTGCTCCTAGCCCATTTGGGGGCTCAGTCTATGCTTCCTATGACAGAACCAGGTTTGGATTTCTCTGCTAGGGCAGTTGCCTCCTGGAGCTTTGTTCTGTTGCTGTTAAGGTCAAGGACCAGAACTACGTATGCTCCTCCAGGAGCAAGTGAACTGCAGTTTTATGGGAGGGAGAGCACAGTGTTTCCCCTCCGGTGCCCGGGCTGCCCTCCCCGACACAACTCGAGGTTTGTTGGCATAGTTGGCAGCTGTAGCACTTTGGTCCAATATTGCCTGAAAACAGCCTACAAAGACTTGCTCATTTTCTGTCTGACTAGTAACTGACAGCTCAGAGCCCGTCGCTTCGGAAGCTCTGTTTTAGTTAATGGTCCCCGAGTGCAGCTTCCTGTGAATAGTGAAACACCTGGAACTCTCTCGGCCCCTCCCTTTGTGTTGAGGGTGTCTACCATTTGTTTTCCCATTGGGCTTCACTATCGGCAAGAGCTTGGTGACAGCTGTCAACCTGGTTTCAGAGGGGGAAACATCACTTTCCCAGTTCTGGAGGTTTCTGGCAGTGGTAAATACCCTGGCTCCCAGAATAGATTCCCAAAAATTTTCTCATTTATTCTTTTGGCTCAAGCCTTCAGTCCGGTCATCTCACATGGAAAAAACAGATCTCCCCCCCCCCCATCCTGTGATAACACAGGGAGTGCTTTTCTTCCAGAACTGTAGGGGAGACAGATGGTGCAGAGGAGTCTTTGGGAGTAAGAGCAAGATCTGAGTGTCCTGTGTGGAACCCTGAGCATGTCACTTAAACTCGCTGAGCTCAGTTTCTTCATCTGTGAAATGGGGATGATAATATCTGCTTCAGAGGGATGTTACGGGAATAAGGTGTCATGGCTTAATTAATGTTAATAATACACTCTTTTCTTAGTTGACTTGGCAAAGTATTTCTTAAGAGATGAATGAATAAGTAAGCAAAAGATTTTTCTTGGCTCATGTATTTACTGAAGGATTTCTGAATGGGTGTGTTATCACTTCCCTGTTTGGAAGACAGTGCTCTGACTGTTTACACTGACTGGAGGGGTCCACACACACAGTGCTTAGCATCATGCATCCAGGAGGCAGTTTGCCTGCTTTAAATCCCAGCCTAACTGCTTACTGGCTGCGTGATTCCTTTTTTTTTTTTTTTAACATTTATTTATTTGAGAGAGAAAGAGAGAGACAGAGAGAGAGAGAGAGAGAGAGAGAGTTCACAGGTACAAGTGAGGGGAGGGGCAGAGGAAGAGAGAGAGGGAATCTCAAGCAGACTCCTCGCTGAGCACAGAGCTCCTTGCAGGGCTTGATCTCACAACCCCGAGATCATGCCCTGAGCCAAATGCTCAACCAACTAAGCCACCCAGGTGCCCTTAGGTTGCCTGCTTTAAATCCCAGCTCAACTGCTTACTGGCTGTGTGATTCTGGGCGAGTTACCTGACCTCGCTGTGCCTAAGTTTTTCCTCACTTACAAAATGAGGATGACAACGGCTCCCTTATAGTGTTGTTGCAAGGATTAAATAAATTAATACATTCATGTTCTGTTAACAGAACAATTAGTTGACCATAGAGTTGAGGGCCCATTTCTGGGTTCTCTATTCTATTCTGTTGATCTGTGTGTCTGTTTTTAATCTTACTTCTTACTTCACCTTCCTCAAAATAGCAGAGAGGGGTCTGATCAAAACTTCTAGTCAGATCTTTTTCATTCCTCCAGTAGAGCCCTCCAGGGGCTCCTATCAGCTGAGGAAGAACTCTGTAGCCTTTGCATGTGGACTAGCCCCCACCTGTCACCCTCCCCTAACTTCCTCCCTCATCTCCTTGCTGCTACCCAATCTCTTGCTTCCCTGATCTTGCTTCCACTGCCTCCTCCCTCTCTGCAGGTAATTCAAGCATTCCCACCCAGATCCTCTCCAGAAACACTGCCCTCAGGTGTATCCCTGCACCCCCCTCCCTGTCTCCATCCCGCCCCCGCCGGCTGGCCCTGCTCCGAAGCCTCTGCTCCAACACCACATCATCAGAGATGCTTTGGTTAACCTCTCCGTGGAAACGAACTCAGCCAAATGAACTCGGCCAATTTGTCACTTCCTGTCTCCTTAACCTGCATTCTTCTTAAATGGCACTTGTCAGTACCCAACACATTTTAGACATACTTATTTGCTTATTATCTTTCTCCCCCACTCCATTACAGTGTAAACTCCATGAAGACAGGCAATTGATCTGTTATGTAAACTGCTGTATCTACAGCATAGAGAATAGTGCCGGAGTATGTCTAAAAAGTATTTGTGACAGTGAATAAATGAACAAATTATCTGTAACCTAACCAGTTGGCTATTTGCTGATGCTGAGGTGCCCAGGAGGCTGTCATTAGGTAATGAACCCTGTGTCACATGATGCGGGATATATATACATGTAGCAGGTAGGCCAGGCCTCAGGGTACTGATGGGGGTAGAGCTTTGGTTTCTCCATCTGATGAGCTGATGCATGATCTCTACACTGTGGACTATGAGCACCGAAGGGGTGTTATGGCTTTCCATGCCTTGAGGACAGTCATTGCTGAGCAAATGACAGATTTAGTTATTTTGAAATTCTTTTGACCTCTGTTCACGAACTGGGTTAAGGTATTTGCTCTTTCCTAGAAGAGTTTTTTCCCTGTAAAGCTCCTTCTTATGATTCATCCATATATTGATTCACTTATATCACAAATATGTAGTAAGTAGGCTCTGAGCACATTGCTTCTCTGGGTGATGACAATAGCTATTGCTTATCAGGCACTTGCTGGGTGCCAGGTCCTTTGCCACCTACTTTCTCATCATGACAGCAATGCTGAGAGGTAGGTATTCTCATGTCCCTTGTATAAAGGAACACACAGAGGAGCAGAGGAGGTCATTTGTCTAAGGTCCTGGCCAGCAGTCAGCTGTGCTGCAGTCTGACCCAGGCCTGTGACTGGGTGCTATTTCCCCGTCCCTAATGTAAGCTCTCTAGCACCGAGCACATCCCACCTTACAGTGCACCATGACAGCCACGCCCAGGGAGGCTTGTTCTTCTTGACCTGCCGCCACCTACAGCTGGCAGTGACCAGGCGCCAAGCATTCCTGATGGTGCCAACACTCAGTGACTCCTCTTTCAGGAGGATAGGATGACCCTGAGCGAAGCACGCCCAGCTCATCAGTTATCCATCTCCATTCACAGACTCTCCCCACCACTCCAAAAGAGGCCTGGAAGGGAGAGAACCCAACTTTCCAAAGAATTTGGGAAAAGGAGCACACTGTCAGTGTGAGCCTCCAGGGCCCAGGCGGGCCATTAGCCATCTGTACCGTGTTAAGCCTCCACTGTGAGGTGGGGCGGATCCAGGATTTTCTTGTTGCGTCCTGGCAGGTGGTGGGCAGGCATTTGGCACGGGGCTGTCCCCGTGTGGTGTGCTGGGCAGATGCTGGCTGTGAGCATGGGTCAGCCTGACCTTTAAGCATAGCTCCACGTGAGCTCGTGGCATCACAGTGCTTTCTGGAGCAGAGCCCGCTCGGATAGGGCGTCTGGAGGAGCAGCAGGACCTGGTGTTCCCCAGCGCCCCTGGGGAGCTGACTTTGCTTTATGGCAATGCTCCTATTAGGCTTGTGATGGAATGTCTGCAGCAGATGGCGGATGGTGGGGCTTTAGAACAATTAACGGTGTGAGCTGGGGGCGAGGTATTGGGGCACTGAGATGCCTGTGCCATGGTTCCCGCCCTCCAGGGCTTCCCAGGTTGGAGTCTGCAGGCTTCTCTTCAGGGACACAGACAACAGCATCTGCTGATCAACAGTGGATTTACTACACGGATGTGGTTCAGTCACTGCCAACGACCCTTCCTGGAGAACAGACAGCATTACTCCTTTTTCTCAGAGACACGGATGGTGCAGATGAATGAGTACAGGCTTCGGGTCCCAGCTTTTTAGAAATTCCCACACTCAGGATCCTCCTGGAGATTCTGATTGGACTCATCAGGTAAGGGCCTGGCTTTGGCATTTTGAAATCTCCCCGCGTGATTCTGATCTGCCCACCTTCAGAAGCATCAGCATTGCCCGAGGAGTTTTTTAAATATCATGGATGCCTGGACTCCCTCCAGACCTACCACACTGGTGCCTTCAGTGAAATGGGACTTGAGCACCTGTGTTTATAAAAAAAGCCACACCGTTCCTAGGCACGGCTACAGTTGACGATCATGGCTTAGATTGACTTTTGTAATTTACTAACTTTTTGAGGTTCAGTCCATTTTCTGTGAAAGGGGTTGCCCTGGAGCAGGGCTGCAGCCGCCCAGTAGGATCACACATGTTATGTACTTGGTGTATGTTCATGATCTTGGGTGTTCAACAAACTGTCTTCCTATTGGTATTTTCAGCCTTTTGTTTTTCTTTAAAGATTTTGTTTATTTGAGAGAGAGAAGAGAGAGCAAGCACAAGACTAGGGGAGGGGAAAGGCAGAGGTAGAAGCAGACTCCTTGCTGAGCAGGAAGCCTGAGGTAGGGCTTGATCCCAGGACCCTGGGATCATGACCTGAGCTGAAGGCAGATGCCCAACTGACTGAGCCACCCAGATGCCCGTATTCTCGGCCTTTAAGTGGCCAGCTGATGTTGGCCGGCTGAAGTAATGGATCTGATTCACTTGCACATCTCCCTCTTGCTCTATACGTCGCCTCTAAATGGTGTGGGGCTCCTGTCCTGCAGCTCATTGAATCATCCAGAATTGTAAATGTTCTATTTTGAAAGGAAATTTGGGTCTCTTCACTTTTCTGTCAGCTTTTTGGGGGTCTTTGATCTCATGTGTTCACTCAGGAAACACAGGCGAATGTTTCATATGTGTCAGAGGTGGCTCTCAGATGGAGACCCATCCAACTGTTCTAGGCGCTCACAGCTGGAGGAGGACAGACACCAGAACAAGCAAGGATGCTGATGCTGATTATTATGCATGGCTGCTGTGAGCCTGAGAGTGAGCACATAGCAAGTATTTACCTTTCCCCTCTGGCCAAATTTTTCAACTGCAAACCTGCAAAGTATCTCAAAGCAATGATGAAGTGATTTCCAGTGCCTGAAAGTCAGGTGTTGGTCCTCCCCACCGCTTCCAAATCAAGACATTTATATCACGTTCCAGAGAATCCTAGCTGACAAATGCAAACTTCTTTGTTGTTCTAAACACAAGGGTATTCCCAGTGTGTGTAGAGGTAATTGGGTCTGATGAGTGGATGGTGCTAATGGTCTCTGCTTTCTTCTGGATGGGCTGGCAAGAGACGGTAGTAAGAGATAAAGGTGTACCTGGGAAGGTGTTCTGAAGGAAAGTCTATTGACTAGGCAGGCCAGAGAGACAGGGCTACTTGCTTTTTAGATAATTACATGGATCTCCATTCTATAGCTATTAACTGAATGTACAGCATTGCTGGTCATGGATGCAGAAACATCTACTTTGTCTGTACCTGGGCTGAGGAATGCCACTGCAGATCCTTCTTTTTCTACACTCAGTGTTTTGAATACAAATATTTGAATAAGAATTACCCTGGCACTGAGGAATATTCATTGAAAATGTATTTTTCAGAGTAAACTCTATTATCCAATTTAATTTCTTGGTCAATTTTCTATGAAGCGCAGTTAAACTACCTCCAATTGTTTCCACTTTTATTTCTCTGAAATTATTTTTTTTATCAAAATCAATTCTTTTCATATAATTTTTTTTTTGCTCTGGAGATTTAATTTGTTGGGCAGCTTTATTATTAATAAGAAATCTTACTGATTGTGTTTTCTGTCATTGTGAGTTTTCTTTTGTCATTGGTAATTCCACGAAGTCCAATTTTCTGGGTCAAATTTTGCCACGTGCAGTGTTAGCCCTGCCAGTCTTATTTTGAGTTGATTATTTCTACCACTATTATTTGCTATGAGTTGGATAAGAGACTGATTATATTTATTTCTTCACTAATCCACGAGGTAATGAGAGCCATTCCAAGTGCACCCTACTGTCCAGGAGGGTCTATTATTAACTAATTCATATTTTCCAAATATTTCTATCCCTTTGCACCCTATGAACTAACATTAGACCAACCAGTAGATGCTGGGGTCCAAACAATAGATTTTAAAGCAATCTTTGCATATTGATGAGCCAGCTTGTTTTAACGGTGACATCACTTGATCCTGAGAGACAGACTTGGGCCTTTGGCCCTTTCCACAGGTCCATTGCTATGGATTTACTCAGATCCCATTGCCCAGGTGAGGACTGGATGAGAGCCCTCTGAGTCTCAGTTAGAAACTCTGCTCACCTAATGAGATGTCAGGAAGCAGAGACAGGTATATGCACCAGAACTCCATTCAGAGGGAGCACTGTATTCATTTGGAAGAATTACTTTGAAAAGTCTCTTGGAATAGACAGCGAGAACTCATGCTCAACTACCAGAATGCAGTGGCTGAACAGAAAAGAAAAAATAAAACAGGGGACAAGGATGGGAGATCCAGGATAGAAGATAGAAGGAAGAGAAATGATAGAGTCTACCTCAGTCAGCTCAGGTCACCATAACAAAATACCACAGACTGGTGGCTTAAATGACATGTATTTCTTTTCTTTTTCAAGATTTTATTTATTTATTCATGAGAGACACACAGAGAAAGGCAGAGACATAGGCAGAGGGAGAAGCAGACTCCCTGCAAGGAGCCAGATGTGGGACTCTATCCCAGGACCCTGGGATCACAACCTGAGCCAAAGGCAGATGCTCAACCTCTGAACCACTGAGTCACCCAGGTGTCCCATGACATGCCTTTCTTTTCTTATATTCTGGAGGCTGGAAATTCCTGGTCAAGGTGCTGACAAGTTTAGTTTCTGGTGAAGGTCTCCTTCCTGGCTTATAGGCAGCCACTGTCTCTCATGTGCCTCCATATCCTCTTTGTGTGTGGGGTGGGAAGGGAGAGAAAAAAAGCTCTCTGGTGTCACTTATTGTAAGGGCACTAATCCTGTCAGATTACAGCCCCACCCTTATGACCTTATTTCACCTTTAGAAGCCTGTTCTCCAAATACAGTCACGCTAGGGATTAGGACTTCAACATACTAATTTCTAGGGGACACATTCAGTCCATAACAGAGCCTGTGGGGGGTGGGTTTTTACCAGTAGCATGTGGGAATTCACTCCTGAGTCCTGGATCTTTGATAAAGTTGACGAAACTCACCCAAGCTGGGGGTTGAACTTCCCATTAGTGAAGGAACTCATTGGCAGTCTTCTTGGGAATTGGTGGAAATTATAGGGAAGGCTTTAGATTTCTATAAATCATAGAATCAGGGACTCAGAATAAATGTAATTAGTTTTCTGAGCAGTTACAAAATCTCTACTGACATTATAATACATGTATATGCATACAAGTATCATGTATATCTACTATTTACTTATCTATTTATTTATACCTCATCAAAAGATTGAAAAATTGGAAAAAGTCATTAGATGAGGAAATCAGCCAAGAGGGACAATCAGAAAGTAAATAAATATCCATAAGGTCAGCATGTAGAAATACACAGGGCAATACAGGATTTCAAATTTTGTGAACATTGGTGTTAAGCTGCCTGGTGGCCAAGGTGGACCAATAAACACCTAAAACCCTTTGCAAGTCTCTGATATACACATTATGCACAAATGACCAGTGACTTTAATTTCTCTTTTATTTCCCATAGTATCTGATGAGAGTTGCCAACTTTAGCAGCAAAGGGGAATATCTACAACCGAGATAATATATACATTAAACCTTTAATGACCCTTCTATACTTTAGATAGCTTGTCCAGATGTGGCCTTCAACCACAGGAGAAATTCTAGAAATGGACACCTCACAGAGGAACCCTCACTAATTTGGATTAATTCACCTAGTGTGTCGACCCCTGCTTTGTCACATATGATGCCTTTGACATCATATTTCCTGACATGAACATAGTCAGGAATATACTAGGGCCATCTTAGGCTACTTCCTCCTTGTTCAAGTTTTGGCATGAACATTTGCCGGGCCTGCTGTGTTCTGGGTTTGCTCTGGATGCTAGAGGTCCAGAAGGAGAAGGTCCCCGACCCCTGAGCTCACAGTGGGCAGACAGACCAGTGTCCTGAGATGTCAGCTGTGAGGAGTGGCCTGTGAGGGCTTAGACAGTGGAAGTCTGGGAGCTCACAATGCATCTCACCCTGACTGGCAGACAATGATAGCTTTCTCCCCAGGCCTCATCAAGTTCCTTTCGGGCGTAGCTATGAGGGGTGAACCCCAGCCCTGTGTCACGTTTATACTTTAAACCATCTTGGGACACCCAACCAGATGAGCTTTCCCCCTCCAACTAGCTTGCCAGATGCGGGCTCAAGGACTCCTCCTGGGTTTGGCTGCAGAAGGAACAAGACCCAGGCCTGGTGTCTGGCCTCTGAGACAAAGAAATTACCAAAGGACACTAATCCTCTAAAGTAGGTTCCAGGAGGTACAGTTCCAGTGTGGCCCCGACAAGCTGAGGTCCCACCTCTAGTATTTGCCTCATCCCTCACCCCACTCGCAACTTCACACATCTTGGACGACAGCCAAACGAAGAGCCTATTTTCTTCTCTGAAGAAGATTAAATTGAAAGTTAAGGATCTGATGCACTAAGGCAAGCAATCTCTTCTGCCCAAATGCTTTTATTCTTTTCTTTTTTCTTTCTTTTCTTTTTCTTTCTCTCTCTCTCTTTTCTTTCTTTCTTTCTTTCTTTCTTTCTTTCTTTCTTTCTTTCTTTCTTTCTTTCTTTCTTTCTTTCTTCTTTCTTTCTTTTTCTTACTTTCTTCTTTCTCTTTCCTTCCTTCCCTCAGGCCTATGTAGTACCTGGATCCAACCTCATCTCTCCCTGGGACCACGAATGATGGCAGTGATTATGTGACACTTGCTGCTTACCAGTACACCACACTTACACACCTCATGGGACCTCATGAAGTCCCTAGGAGATATGTGCCTATTATCTCCATTACAAAGAGGGGAAACTGAGGCATGATTGAGCAGCAGGCTGAGATTTGTAGTCTGGCTCCAGAATCAGTGCTCTTCCCCACTACACGGTGCTGCATTTCAGATGGCTTAGGCATGGGACGGACTCCACTGTCAGCTGGTGGATGAATGGAGACCTGCTGCATGGTTTCTGGATGCTTTAAACAGCCTAGGACTTACAGGATCCATCAGGTGTGGATTGTTGAAGCAGTCTGTTTGCAAAGGCTAGCTAAGACAGTCACCTGGGGCCAACATGTGCATAGTGAGATTCTTGTTGGCCAGTGGGACAATTTACAGATTGCTTGATCAAAGCACTCACATCCTTGAGCATATGAGTGTGTACATTTGTTAAAACTCAGAGAACTATGTAAAAACTGGATGCCTTTTTATTGAGTATTAATTATAAATTCAATGAAGTTGATTTGAAAGGTAATGAAGTAAAAATGTACCCTAAACCCTAAACCTCTAGAATCCTATTCCCTGTGTTGCTCAGGATGCCTGGACTGCACTCTGGTGCCCTTTTGCTTCTATCAATGGATGCTACTCCGTGGCCCACGAGCTTCCATGATAATTGGAAGGTGGCATGTGATAGCTGAAGGAGATTTATATGTGTTTAGTGATGACAGCAGAACTGGAGTCCCTAGATAAGCTCTGCCTCAGTCTATTTTATTAGCTAGGGCTGCCTCTGCTGACAAGAGAGCAGCCACCCAGGCCAGCTCAGACCCTGCGGGAGGGAAGCTTCCAGCAGAGCCAGGCAGAAGGCAGTGGGGCTCCCAGAGCTGGAGCTGCAGATTTTACAGAGACTACACTTTTCCAGGAGAACTCCTCCTGCCTTACCTGCCATCTGGAACATGGAGAGATCATGCTTGCGGCCTTGTTCTCAAACATTTGGATGCAGAGTGCTCATCTGAGGCCTAAGGATACCCGATTTTCATGTGGCAAAGCATGAGCTTTGGGTGGCCAAGATTTGGCAACATCATGTACAGCAGCAAAATCTTGGGCAAATCACTTAATTTTTCTGAGCTTCAGCTTCCTCATCTATGAAATGGGTTAGTAAAGCCTGGGTCATGAAAGGTGCTTGGTTTAGGTAACTTTCATGTTAGTCATGTTTCAAGGTTGGTGCCAGGGCCCCTCATCTGTGATGCATCTTCTTTCTCTCCCAACTCTTCCCATGAAGTTCACAGCCCTGGTGGTCTCAGTCACATGTGGTTTTATTTCTCTGGACTGCTCCTGTTGTCACTTTTCTCAACTAAAATGTAAACTCCCTGTGGGCAAGGGCCAACATTTATACTTACTACCTTCTTATCATACTTCCCTTGTCACCAAATCATGAGCTGGTTGTATGTTTCCCATAGCGCTTACCAGTATCTGAAATGATCTCTT
Source organism: Nyctereutes procyonoides (assembly GCF_905146905.1). NCBI lineage: Eukaryota > Metazoa > Chordata > Mammalia > Carnivora > Canidae > Nyctereutes > Nyctereutes procyonoides. The sequence continues at coordinate 10,593,033 of NW_026575030.1, forward strand.
TGTTTATTGTTTTCTCATTTACCACTTGTCTCTCCCACTAGATTGTAACCTTTGGGTTACATTTACTGCTCTATGCCCTAGAATCTAGAATGGTGGGTGCAGTAGAAATCATGGGTCCTCTGTAAATATTAGGGAATGGATGAGCACACCTCTTCAGTATCCCCTCACTCCCCCAGGCATCTGAGTATCCTTCAAGGCTTAGCACAGGCTTTCTGGGCTATCAGCTGGTTGACTGAATTATGTGCAGTGCCAGCCCCAGTCAACAGATGGTAAGGGATGGGATTAGGAAGGTTCTCAGGTGTCTGGCCTGAATAGGGCACAAGGGACATGGCTAGTTTTATGGGTGCACTTGTGGTTGCTGATAGTAGTAATATCAATTGAAATGGCTTCAGCTACAAAGAACAGCACCATCTATCCCTGGGGTCTTTCTTGTTGATCTGCTCTGAAAATAGATTTTTATGAAAGAGCATTGTAACGAGAATGCCAGGTTTGTGAAATGGAAGGCAAAGATAAAGGTGGAGGGATGCTTTTGAGGCCTCCAAGTAATTTTTTTTTTAAATTTAGGAGGTAAATTCTAAGGAGGGGCAGGTTTTGTTTCCCCTCAATTTTCAAATAAGATATATCTTATTTCCTTAATAGGGTTCTAGGTTAGGCCATCAATTTCCTATTACACAGAAATCCATTTTGTGGAAATGACATTTTTCCTAACCTATGTGCTAAGAACAGGCTATTGGTGTAACGTCATTGAAGGGCAACATGACTGATGTTTAATTCTTCCTTCAGGGCTCTGTGTCTTTCCTGTTTCCTGTGCCAAGGGTGGAATATTCTGGAATCAGTCAGCTTGACTCTGGAACATCTTCTAAGGTATGCAGGACTTTCATGGTCTGATGTCCAATTTTGTCAATTCATAGGCTTGAAATTCAATTGAAACTTATCTGAGATCACATAGTCTGTAAGTGGCAGGACAATCTGCTGCCAGGCAGACAAGGGATCCCTGCAAGCAACCAGTGTATTTTGAGGTCCTGCCAATCAGGAACCACTCTCTCTTGGACCTAGGCTGGACCCTCTTGGCCCAGGAGGTGCCTTCTGTAGAAGCTGCCACTTATCTGCACATTGTTTCCAATAGAAGCCATGTGAAATCCAGCAGGTCTCAGAAGATCCTAGGATAAGATTCTTCATTCCACTTGACCATGCAGGCAGGGTGGCCACAGGAGCAGATGAACCCACTAAACAGAACCTGGTACCCATAGATGAAGCTCTGTAAGTTGTAGGGGAGAGCTGTGGGCTTCCTGGAGGAGGCAGACTAATGGGTTTCAAAGGATGGTGAGACTTCATTGTCCAAAGGAAGGTATGAGTGCTGCACCTGTGGGAACCATAAGCCCAGTGGAGGCAGGTATGTGCATGGTGTGGTGATGGATGAAGGGGGAGGAGGAGAGAGCAGTGGTTGACAAGGTGTGAGGAGGGCTGTTTAAAGAGGTGGACTGGGAAACTGAAACCTAGTAGCCAAAGGTGACTTCCCAAGATCAAACAGCTGGCAGTGGTGGAGCTTGAGGAGCTTAGCTTAACCACCCTGAGTGCAGGTCAACTAGTAGAGATACGACTAAGAGAAAGGAAAGCTTTGAGTTCACATTTGGGGTTCTGTTTCAGTTTCCCAGGCAGCATTCCTCCCGCTGGTCCCTGTGCCCTTCTTGGCACTCCAGTCTCAAACTGTCTGGTGAGGGGAAATCATGAGTGAAAACCGGTATGGGAGTGTCTATGGTCAGAGCCCACAGCACACACTCATTGGGGAGTCTTTGGTTATATCTCTTTGCTTCTGTCCACACCCCATTTCTTCTGCAAGGGGCCTCTTCCAGCCTTCTTTTGAACTTGCTATTGCTGCCAATGCGGACACAGTCACATTCAGTTGTTGAGTTAAAAAAATTCAGCTTTGCCCTGTTGGGTTAGAGAACAAGAAAGAAAGAAAGAAGAAAGAAAGAAAGAAAGAAAGAAAGAAAGAAAGAAAGAAAGAAAGAAAAAGAAAGAAGGAAGGAAAGAAGTGAAGAAAGAAAGAGAGAAAGTAAGGAAGGAAGAAAGAGAGGAAGGAGGGAGAGTGGGTGGGAAAGAAAGAAAGGAAGAAAGAGAGAGGAGAGGTATTCCCTCTCTCAGTGAAGGCGTGGATCTCACAGGACCTGGAACGTGAAAGCAGACCATCACCAGCAGCCCCCATTGCCTCCACTTCTTATCTCTCCTCTCCTTTTGGCAATCAAGACATTATTTTAAATGGTTTTGCTCTTGAATGCTTTTCTCTCTACAGCTAAAAATAGATTACGCTGAAAAACAGGGGGGGAGAAAAGCTATATCCTGGAAAATTGCATGATTTGGTGCTGCAAAAACCCGTGTTTAGTGATTCGCTGGAACTCCTGTGGTCCAGGGCCATGGTAATCGTTATAATTTCCCTCAGGAGAAACATGTTAGGAACTGGATTTAAGAGAGATCTAAGGATTCTGTCTCTCTCGTGTCACTGGTAATAATACTGTAGAGACACTAACATGCTAGGCATTGTGTAAACCTGCTTTGTCCTTATAATTTATGAGCTGTTACTATCCTTATTTTTCAAAAGAAATCATTGAGGCTCAGAAAGAAGGAGTAAAGAAGGTGCTCAAGGTCACCCCGGGAGGAGAGGTCAGCTGACATTCAAACCTAGGTTCACCTGGCTCCAAGGCCACGAGTCTTGCCATTACGCTGCAGCCATTGTCAAGTGGAATGGCCACTGCCTTCAGCAAGGAAGAACTCCCAGTCTCTCCAACCTGGTGATTCTCAAAGAACATGGTATCAATACCAATTAATTAATAAAGTCACCAATCTTCTTCAGAAAAACCACTGATCAAGAGTGATAACCTTATAAGTGACACATTTTTATTTAATTACAAGAGCTCTGGAGATGGAATCTAATTTCATGCAACGTCTCCTTGGCTTACTTATTACTTTAAAGCAACTGTATCACTGGAAGTATGTAAAAGAGAAATCGCTCCGGGGGATATAAAAATCCTTAGAGGTTTGCATCTAAATAAACTGGCTGTGCCATTAAAGGACAGAAAAATAAATATTAGTAAGCCATCTGTAATTAAAGTATTGATTCTTTTTGCATGAATAAAAAGCAAAAAAAGTATTGATTAGTGATTAATATAATCTAAAATTAGGCCAGGAAGATACTAAAGGGAACCACTCAGGCCAATGTTGAACAGTGCATTGTTTTCCAGTCAGAAGGTTTCTTTTTGAGGAAGAATTATAAAATGACAAATTAATGTTTCTACTCAACTGAAAGCTGGAATTATTTTTTTGGAGAGATCAGGATTTTCCTTCCTTCCTTCCTTCCTTCCTTCCTTCCTTCCTTCCTTCCTTCCTTCCTTCCTTCCTTCTTTCCTTCCTTCCTTCCTCCCTCCCTCCCTCCCTCCCTCCCTCCTTCCTCCTTCCTTCCTTCCTTCCTTCCTTCCTTCCTCCCTCCTTCCTTTTCTCCTTCTCTTCCTCCTCCGTCTCCTCCTTCTTGGTGTTTCTATGAGTTTCTGGAGCTGCAGGAGCAGAAGGCCAGGAGCACTGACCGTGTTGTGTTGGAGCAGCTGGAGGGGTCAGAGGCTATTGGCCTACAGTATCAGACTCTGAACTCGTTCCACCATAGGCCAAGGAAGCAGTCACTCCATGAGCAACTTATCAAACCTTGATCTGTATCTTCCCTGATGAGGGAAATTTCTTTCACCAAGAACAAAACATTTCATTCTACCATAAGATACAACTTAAAGGCCAGTTCTTCAGAGTGTGAGTGTTCGTATCCATGACTTCAAGCGGGTCATTTCCTGTTTTTCTCCTGGAGAAAAAATAGGAGGCTCAGAGTGGGGAGGGTGGAGAAGCTTTCCAGGGAACAGGAAAGGAGGCAGTAAGTTGCAGGGGAAGGTCCAGGATTTGAATCCTGGACCTGCCCCTTAATAGCTAGGTGCTCTGGATAAGTGCCACCCTTCCACAGCTTTGACTTCCTCATTGAAAAATCGGGACTGGATTTCCTCCAACTCTGGGTTTTTGTGAGCATTGCATGGAACATTCACCAGTGTCTGAGGAGGATGGGAAAACCATTTGTTAGTTCAATGTCAATCTCCTGTCTCCTGTAGACATGAATGCTCGTGCCCTGCGCTCTGCACGGTCGCTCAGAGCGCTGTCCTGGTGTGGAGCTCTGCTGATGCTCTCTTGAAAATTGGGGCAAGAGGCCCTGATGTTTTATTTTGCACTGAGCCCTGCTAATTATGTAGCAAGTTTTTCCTGTAGATATGCTTCTTCCTTCTCACAGTTCTGCCAGAGGCTTACCTGTCCTTACCAGGAATCTGTGTACTGGGGATTCTTTTCTTCCTTGAGGATGTCTGGCTGACCTCTTGGCCTGTTGGCTTTCAAAACTATCATGTGTACCTTCAAACTGGTGTGAGCGAATTCAGCAGCAGCGTAAACCACAAAATGGCCATACATTGTGAACCAACTGAGTTCCATCAAACGAGCTTTTCTTCTACCTGCTATGATGGTTGTCCAAGGGGTTTCCCTGGATTCTCCACATTCCCACTGGTGGTGTTGAGAAATGAATGCCATGCTCAAGTGGAATTCACATGGCACAAACATTTAATTGATTGTATGAGCAAGGATTTCATACACCGCAGTGTGCAGTCCATTTGCAAACTCTCAATGTCATGGAAAGATACTTACATAATCTGAAAGAAAAAAATTTATTTTTTATTTTTATTTTTTTAAAGGTTTTATTTATTTATTTATTCACGAGAGACACACAGAGAGAGGCAGAGACATAGAAGGAGAAGTAGATGTCCTGGGAGCCTGATGCAGGATGGGATCCCAGGACCCAGAGGATTACAACCTGAGCCAAAGGCAGATGCTCAACTACTGAGCCACCCAGGTCCCCTGAAAGAAAAAGAAATTTTCCTTTACATTTTTAAAAGTTAAATTAAAATTTCCAACATATAGTATAATACCCAGTGCTCATTCCATCAAGTGCCCTCCTCAGTGCCCGTTACCCAGTTACCCCATCCCCCCACCCACATCCCCTTATGCAACCCTTTGTTTCCAGAGTTAGGAGTCCCTCATGGTTTGTCTCCTCTAATAAGGGAAAGGAGAGGAACTGAGTAGGAAAAATTAGAGAAGAAGAAAAATAAAATTTAAAAACATTCTGAAGGTGGAGCCTACTGGGGTTGGCTGCATCAAGGGTACCTTGCATCTTCAGTGTGTTGATGCAACTGGGGACAATCGGTTTTTCCAGTGGACTCAAGTGTTGGCCACCCATGTTAGAAAGCTGAAAGACTTTCCAGATGGCACTAGTTGGGAAGGAACAGTCCGGCAGAAAGATGCCTGAGGGATCTCCAGGTACTATGAAGTGATGCAATTTCTTTTTTTTTTTTTAAGAGTTTATTTATTTATTTATTTATTTATTTATTTATTTATTTATGTGTGTGAGAGAGAAAGAGAGAGCATGAGAAAGCATGAGCTGAGGGAAGAGGTAGAGGGAGAAGGAGAAGCAGACTCCTCATTGAGCAGGGAGCTCGACGCAGGGCTCAATCCCAGGACGCTGAGATCATGACCTGAGCTGAAGGCAGATGCTTAACCAACTAGCGACCCAGGTGCCTGAGATGCAATTTCCTGTCAAGGGAACTTGGGCTATGAGATTTCTCTGAGGGGCATGAGTCTCTTTAGAATTCATGTACCATCCCTGTGAGAAGGTTCTCTCTGAACACCTGCCAAACCCAGGGAGCTCTGACGTGAGGCCATCGAGACAGGATGAGTCAAGTGAGAACTTCCTTGTACCCTTTGGTCTTCTTCCTTCCCCAAGCTCTGATACTGATGTGGTTCGCTACCTTGGTTAACAAGGCAGATGGAATCATACAGGGGAAAGAGAAAACCAGGGAAGCCCCCCAACTCCTGACCCTCCTTTGCTGCTCTAGCTACCAGCTGGCAACATGCCTGAGCTGGAAGTGACTTAAAGTTACTGGAGACTCTGTGTGCCCACAGAGCACATTGCGGTACATTGAGGGACATCCAGAGGGGCATGTGGACACTGACTCTCTCAGGGGATTTGAATAAGTGGGGGGCAGGGGGAAGCAGGCTTACGATCATGTCCCAGAATCCTGCTTAATCAGCAAACTGGTCACACATACAGGTCTTCAGGCCCCACCGTGTGTCGGGAGTTAGGCAGAGGGCGTCACATGCCTCTTGGTAATCCTCCTCACGACAAACCTATGAGGCACACAGTCAGCCAACCGATACTTACTGGCTCTATTAGATGCAAGGCCCTCAACTGGACCAAGTTGTAAGGGTAAGTCCGCTCCAACCTTTAAACACAGCTATATAGTTGGATGCCATCACCCCACAAACAGAATGCATGATCTTCTCTGAAAGTCTTTGGAATTGGAATGTCCTTATTTTGCAGCTTCACAAAGCACAAGGAGGATGGCTCGGTGTCCTCAGGATGTCAAGCTTCTTTGCCATGAGGCTCAGCTGGGTTCAGGGCCACTGGAGTAATCATTTTGCATGACATGGGCTTTACTTTCTGTCTGTTTCTATTAAGTCCAGATTTAACTGGTAGGATCAAGCTGGAGCCTTGCTGCCCATCATACCAGGCAGCATGCCATCCCAGCAGGTGGGAACCATGGGGTGTGTGCCAGGGAAGCATGAGGTCTGAGGATATGGTCTAGACACCTGTCACTGAGCGTCAGCACAGCCCCTAGGGCTGAGCCCCTCCCATGTGATGGTGGGGACCCCGAGCAGTGAAGCCCTCTGGCCTTGAGGCGTTACTAGCCCCCACCCTCCATTTTCTCCCCAGGCAGGTGCTGCTTCTTGCTCGTGGTGACACTTTATGTTTTTTTTTTTTTTGTGTGTGTGTGCCTTTTTGCTCATTAGGAAAGGTTATCCATGCGCATCTTGTCTTGAGGGGGCTGCCAGGACCAAGTACTGGCAGGTCACTTGCTGTTCCATTCATGGCCAAACAATCATAGGCTTGTTTCTGCATTTATCAAACCATCCATTTTCATTCACTCACCAGTGAGAAATCTCTCCCACCCCAAACTACTGCTGGGCCTGTTCTCAGACACATCCTCAAATGAGCTCCATCATGATTGGTGGATGAGTTTGGCTCAATTTGGGCCAAAGTGGTGACTTTCCTCAATGGCAGAGCTCTGTCTTTGCTGTGCATGTTTGAAGCCATAAATAAAATATTCTCAGTACTGAGTGCAGTGCCCGGTAGCCCATCTATGGGGCCTCCTGACTATTGCTCTCAGAGATGAGGTTTGTGTTACTTACCACAGGGCTGTCACAGGCATTGTCCGTTCCTTGCTCAGTGTCCAGTATACGATCTGGGAGGTGCATTTCTTTTTTTCTTTTTTTTTAAGGACTTTATTCATTTATTCATGACACACACAGACACACACACACACACACACACAGAGGCAGAGACACAGGCAGAGGGAGAAGCAGGCTCCCTGCAGGGAGCCCAATGCGGGACTTGATCCTAGGACCCTGGGATCACGCCCTGAGCCAAAGGCAGACACTAAACCACTGAGCCATCCAGATTCCTTGTGCATTTCTTTTGACTTAAGGATCTGGAAAAAAAAAATCAAACCAAAAACAAAACAAAACGACCAAACCAAAAACCAAAAAATGAAACACTTTGCTTTATTCTACCTTCAAGCAGCTGCTAAGTTTTTCTCTGATGAAAACGTAAATCGAACAATTCACTTCCTATTTCTTCTTGCTTTGATTGCCAGGAAGCTCAGCCCCAAACTGCAGACTATTTTTAATGACAGTACAACAACAAACTCTCTTTTCCTTGGTATTGTTATTCTGTTCCATTATTTTTTCTGATTCTGATTTTTTAAAAAAAATAAAATTTATGCTGGTCTACTGAGTTTGTATATACAGCAAGTTGCCAAGGATAGTTTCTGGAAGTGTGTGTGTGGGGGGAATAATGTAAGTGTAAATAGCAGGATATAAGGATGGATCTCTTTCCATCTCTGTTTCTTTTTGAGACTTAGAGGCAATAAGTGACATGTTCTGCAGACGACACATTGCAAATATTTTCAAGCAGCTGGAGAAGAGCTGGCTACCTGATTCTTGAATTCCCCCAAAATTAAGGATGGAAAAGTGTTGAGGAAGATACAGCAGAGGTAGTGGGAAGGTTGGGGAAAGGGATTTCTCTGCTGATGGTTCCACCTCTCTTTGCCCCTATTGGGAGGTGGTTGAACTTTCCCACTTTGCGTCAAGTCAGGAGAGGGGCTTAGTAAGACATTGGGGAGTCTGACCTGTGTCATCTGCAGCAACAGGTGCCAAGACTTCCTCCTCGTCCCTGTGGGCATGGCCACTGGGATCTAAGGAGGGCAGCTGCAGTCAGGCAATCTTGCTTTCCAGAATAGTCAGCATGTAGGATGTGAGATTGTTGCTCATAAACTAGGAGAACGTGGGCTTCCTGAACACAGGGCTGGCCCAGAGCCATTTTAGATCCTGCCCCAAAAGACCACCTGAGGGAGTGACGGAGCCCATCAGAGAGAGTCAGTATGGGAGGTCCACAGACATCCAAAGCCAAAGCCAGGGCAGGCTTGGCCGGGTGGAGGACTAGGTATTGGCAAGGTCATAGGACCCACGAGCAAAGAAGTCATCAAAGCCCTCTTGAGACAGGAGGCAGCTCTAAAGTTTGACTGGCCAGAGAGGGCAAAGCCATGCGCTGACAACACAGCAGCAACCTTCCTTTCCTCCTTCTCTCTCTTTCCCCTCCCTGTGAGGGCAGGGAGGGGGCTCCTGTCCTGGCTCCAATGGGAGAGCAGCATGAGCTTTCAAGGAGGGACAGAGAAGAAGGCCCAGCTCCTCTTTCACTCATTCCCCACTCCAGCACCTCCTCTCTGGGACCCTGGAAGAGTTAGCATTCACCCAGGCTCCAAATTTTGCTTTTTATATGGGACTGGGCATTTTAATTTCTACATTGTGATGTGTTCAAGACTACACTGTCCTGGAACATTTTATTATCAAAGAGAGCTCAGCAAATTCTTTAGACAGCCTATATTTTTAAACCAGGGGCTGGGAAAGGGCTCCCTAAGTTCATGAATTTGACAAGAGGCAGTAGGAGGCAAAAATAACATTTGGTTTTTGATGGTTTCTCAGGAGACCTGTGTGATCGGCGCGCTGCTTTTATAGCTGACTCCCACCCTCCTATTTGCCATATGAAACTTGGCTCAGGAATTGAGCTGTGCCAGTCTTCCTGGCTTCACATCAGTGGATCTGCTGTTAGGGTTTATGACATGAAGGCTCAGCCTTAGGCCAGAAGTACTCTTTGATTCCTTCCTGCCTTGCCTCTCCTGACCACTCTAATTGCCTTTCTCCCCTTTCCTTCCATCTCCACGGGCATCTCCAGGGTGGCCACGGCAGCTGGAGGCCCCGGCTGTCACCGTCAGGCCACTGTCACCTTCCCTGGGTGAAAGCTGGTCCAGCTAACCCTAAGTCTCAGGCTGTGAGACTCAGCCTCACTCAGGAGGGGTGAAAGCCAACTATTCATTATGCAATCTTGCCATATATTTGGTCACTGTCCCTTCATCTCACCAGCCAGCGGGTTTTGGGACATCGTCTGTCATCCCATCCCAGAGGACAGGCCTTGTGTGACAGCCCTTGCTTCCGTTGACTCCTGGGTGTGCATGCTCAGGGAGTACCGCACAGGGCTGAGCCCATGGGAGCTGCAAGCACAGGGAGGGTCCCTCAGAGGTGTGGCTCAGCTCCTGGCCTGGCTGCCGTTTCTGCGTGGCCACAGCAGTGCCTAGTGCCTCAAGCTGAGAACTGGGCATGGGATGCTGGGGGCACAAGGGCTGGATTCAGCTTCCTCTGGCCCTGACTTCATCATGCTTCTGTGATCCTTCCCTCGGCTCTCCCCCACCCCCATGAGGGTCAGTGGTCAGCGAAGTTGGACAGTCAGTGGGACATTTGTCTGTGAGCACCCCACCCCTTCTTCTGGATTCTTCTCTGCCTTTCAGCAATTTCTCTCACACCCAGCTTAGTGTTGCTACATCTCACCTGGCAGAGAAAAGACAAGTCTGGCAAACCCAACCCCACGCAAACCCCCGACAAAGCTGAACCACTTGTGGTTTCTCAATACGCTCTGCGGTCTTCACGTTTGAGCACAACGGTCAGTGCTCCCTTTCTCTGAGGGGCTCCTCACTTTGCCCGGCCAGCTTCTGACATTCTAGCAATATCCTAGTGGGTCTTCATTCTTCCTTGAAGCTCCTCCCTCGCTAGGGACTATCCGCCCTGTACTCTGCACATTACAAATCGCTGTGTGTGTTACACTGTTTTGTGGCCACTGCTGTCCCTGCCTGTGTTCCCCCTGGAATGCCAGCTGCCCAGGACAGGCGCATTTCTTGTTCATTTCATCCCTTCACCTAGCACAGGGCGTACGGGTCTCTAACTCTACCCTTGGTGTTAGGGAACTCCCTGCATGCTTCCTAAGATTATTTCATTTTTAAGAAGGGCAGGGAAAGACAATGCTGAACCCAAAGGAATGCTTTACTGGGGACCAGATTTTGGCATCTTCAAGGGACGTGTATTGGAGAGGTGTCGAGAATTCCTGGTGCTTTTCTAATTATATAGCCTAGGACAATAGGTAAAGAGCTCTTTGCTTATTGGATGATTGAAAATGAGGATGTTCAGTCACATCTTCTCTAGGAAAAAAATTCGTACAAGCTGGTATCCATCCTATTAAGATTTTTAAGAGATTTTATTTATTTATTTATTCATGAGAGACACACAGAGAGAGGCAGAGACACAGGCAGAGGGAGAAGCAGGCTCCCTGTGTGGAGCCTGATGTGGGACTTGATCCCAGGACCCTGGGATCACGACCTGAGCCAAAGGCAGACGCTCAACCACTGAGTCACCCAGGTGTCCCCCTGTTAGGATTCATAAGCAAAATATACTTTTGTGCAAGGAAAGAACTGAAGAGGAGTGGGTTTTCTAATACTTACACGTGTCCTTGGAAGTAAGTTCCCTCAGGAAATTTGACGATGGTAGTGTTCTTAGGGGCAATGTCTCTATAAATCGGAGCCCTATTGGAATTCCTCTAGAAAGTGCAGGGACGGACCTCACATCATTGTGAAATGGCTGAGGTGACATCACCAGATTAACTGAAGGATTTTCACAAATGTGTCCCAATCGTGAATCGCACGTAAATCTCATATTTCAAGAATGGGCCGCTCTTCTGTTTCACACGATGATTTTCCATTTGGGGCCAAAGTATCTATATTGGGGAAAGCAAAACTGAGAACCCTCCTACTGCTAGAAAGTGACTGACATTTCATGAACTCGGGAAGGGCCTGTGATTGTTGCTGCCTGGGCAAGGGGTGAGAAGTGTGTATTGACTGTTTTTTTTTTTCAAGACAGCTTCGGTAAGCTTGAAATAAGCCAGCTCCGAACAGAGTTCTTGATGCTGTGATCATTTTCCCCCACTTCGGATGGTGTTTTTGGCTATGTGAGCACCCAAAGAAATGCAACTGGGGAGCAACAGAGAAAGGAAACTAGTGTCAGGACAGGCCCACCATGATGAAGAGACGCAGCTTGAAATTCAGTGCAACGTGATGGTGGAAGCAGGGATGGGGTGGGGAGGGGAAGCAGGCGGGCCTGGGTTCCAATCTTGCTCTGGTTCAACTCACTTGCAATTTCTGCCCTTTCCAACTGTCCTCCCTCAGCACACCTGGGCGAAGGGACTCGAGGCTGCTTCAGATACGTCCTCCTGGGCTCCCAGCCTGCCAGGGATGTCTTGCTGCCTGCCGGATGAACAGTGACCTGAACTGAGCGGTTCTCTTGTGCGCACTCAGGAAGCTTCAGTGTAGTCACACGTCTCAGACGAGGGACAGCCTGGATCCTTGAATGACGCCTGAGGAACCCTGTTCCTTGCCCAACCCAGAAGGCATTCACTCCAGCTGAATAAAGTCATTAGATGGGTCACTTCATTGTTTCAGCCAAGTGGATGATTTTCTAGCCCTGAAAGAACAACCACTTTGGGTTTATGTTCTATTTCACACAACGTTCAGGGTTTATAAGTCAGAGCATTAATTAAAATTTTATTACTTGCTATAAATCGATGTTTCTAAGTGCCTTCTATAAATGTAAGGCAGCCTTTGGAAAAAAAAAAATTCCACACCAGCCTAGAAGCTGCCCTGCTTGGCATCCAGAGGCATTTGACCACTGGGAAGTTGAAATTTCCTTTTGAGGGGATTGGATGAGTCGCATCCTGGCATTTGACTGGCAGGTTCTCTCCTGAGGAAAAGCTGTGGCAGCCAGTGTAAGGATCGATTAGCAGGGCCGGAGTTTTGAGGCTGCATCTCTCCTGCTGAAATAGCTACTTATTTCCAAGGGAATGAGTGGTTAGAAATGTTGCAGTGGCCTGAGCAGCACCCCTCTGGCAGGGCACCTCTCAGGGGCTGTGCAGCTGTCTCCAACTCTTCCTTTTGCGGGGAGACTCTATCCTCAGGGACGCCTGGACCAATTCCTCCATTTGACACTTATTATAGTTTCCTGGCCTGGGAACAGGCTGTGGGGGCCGCTTCCCTGAGGTTTCCATATTCAGCTGCTTTTGAGGCCATTCAGAAGTGAAGGTGATGCTGATGCTGGCAAAGAGTATATTTTAATCTTTAAGGTAAAAAAAAGAGAAGATACCCCAGGCCTCTATATTTATTAAAGCACATGTTTTTGAGGAAGGAGAATTGCAACTAGCTCATCAGGAACCAAACCAGTGATTCAACAGCCCCAGTAAATTTCCCAGCATTTATTTGTTACAAGGCCCTTGAGGCTGGTCTTCTGAATACCCAAACTGTTAGTTCTTGAAGTGTTAGCACTGCTCCCCCACCCATGCCAGGATCTCATTGTCTGCTTCTCTTTGGGGGTCTTATGATCCTTTAAGAGAAGACAGAGTCCCACTGGCTCACAAGTGTGGGGATTTCACTGATACTTATATGTCTGTCTGGGCATCCGAGGTGGCAGGCATGGCTCTCTTTTGTCTAGTGCCCCAGTGGAATTTTAGATGTTTCTCAGACACAGTCCCCGCTCCCCTTCCCTCACCTACTCGCAGTTTCAAGTCCTTTCTAATATTACCACAAATAGGGAATCTGCCACTGAAGATCCCTGGTAGTCTGTGACTGTCACTCGTCACATATTTATCCTGGGAGCTCCCCTCCCTTCTTCTTGTGAGCTCTTGGTATCTTGAGGCATTCACTCTGGCATCTGGGACTTGAGTACACCCATGTGTTATCAGACGAATAATCTGAATTACACAGATTACAGACCAATTCAGTGAAAAGCAAAATATTCTGAGACACAAGGGCTAGTTAGCATATGTGGCTCTATTTAATGATAAGAATTTGCAGCGTGAAATTTGGTACACTTGCTTCATCCCGAGGCAACTTTGTACATTTGTGGCTCTGGACTAGGTCTCCCAGGGTCTGATGGAGTCTCACTCAGCACTAGTGCCACACTTAAGACCTGCAGCCCGTGATCCCCCAGGACCACTCCCTGGGACTGACTTGTATGCATATCGACTGTGCACCAGTGACCTGCTCTTCCTTCCTTTTTTGGGCACACAGACATTACACATCTCTGCCGCTTGCAGTCCGTTTGTGACCATTTCTGGACAAAGAAATGAAGGCAGACACAATGGGTGTCTGTCTGGATTGAGGCCATGACAAGCCCATGTGAGATTCTTTGTATTTTTACCCTGCTGCAGTGAACTTGGAAGACTCCTATGGATATATGGAGCCATAAAATCAAAGGACCCTGGATTGTCACAGTTCGAGAGAACCATCCAGACCCACATGGAATTGAGCAAGAAACAAAATTCTATTGTGTGAAGCCGTTGAGATCTGGGGGTTCTTTGTTACTACCTGTCCTGACGGCTGTCTTTAAAGTGTGCCTTGGTATGGCGTCATGCATGTGTGTAGGAGTGAGCAGGTGGGTGAATGACAGTAGGGACCCACGGAAATGAGTCCTCAGTGAAAGTTCTGACTTTGGATGAAGATGATGACTCATGCTTGGAAGAACTTGATTTCTCAATAGGACTCAAGGGGACCCATCACTGAGAAGTGAGTGGCTTGGAGCAGAAATCCAAAGGAATGGGCTGTATACTGAAGTTCAAAGCAGAAAAATGTGTGATATATATAGATACTCAGACTGGTCTGGGATATTTGGCTTATAAGAAATGGAACAGTTCTTTGTTTCAAAGTCACACTAAGTCCAGTCTGAGCCACCACTTGGAACCATCCTTGGATGGTTCTTCAGGCACATGTTCACATTATCTTGAACCTTATCGTTTAATGCAGTTGTGTTTGGCTTCAAATCACTTGCCTTTGCCTGAGGGTTTTCTTGGGTGACCAGAGTCAGCTCTGTCTGCTGTAAGTGTCTGAATTAACACCCGCTGAGAGTGTCTCTTAACCAGTGAGTGAGGTGCATAAATACACTCAGAGTCCCTCCAAGGGACTGTGTTCCAGTGGCTCACAGGAGCAGCTGGTTTGGTGATGCACCTTTTATTGACTGTTGTCCCAGACTTGTCTTGCTTCTCTGCATTCCTCCTGGGTTGTCCTGGGGTCATTTCCAAAATCAGCTCCTAGCACTCAAATTCTTATTTCAGGCTGTACTTCTGTGGGAACCTGAACAAAGACAATTCTTTTTTAAAAAAGGACTGTTCATGTCAGCTGAGTTGAAGAGAAATAAGGAAAAGGGATTTTGCATATTTTGGCATTGAAAAGGAATGATATTGTAAATATTGGCTGACAATGGCATTGTGCTTCATATTTGAAAGAGGGAGAGAGAGAGAGAGAGAGAGAGAGAGAGAGAGAACCATATGCACACACATGAGGAGGAGGGACTGAGAGAAGGAGAGGGGGAAAGAATCTGAAGCAGGCTCCAAATAGAGCACAAAGCCCAATGCTGCTGAGTGCAGAGCCCAACGTGGGGCTCAGTCTCACCACCCTGAGATCATGACCTGAGTCAAAACCAAGAGGTAGACATTTGACTGAGCCACCCAGGCTCCCCTGTAAAGTCCTTTTATTTTTATTTTTATTTTTTTAAATGTTTATTTACTTATGATAGTCACAGAGAGAGAGAGAGGCAGAGACATAGGCAGAGGGAGAAGCAGGCTCCATGCACCGGGAGCCCGATGTGGGATTCAATCCAGGGTCTCCAGGATCTCACCCCGAGCTGAAGGCAGGCCCTCAGGGGTCTGAGCCACCCAGGGATCCCTGTAAAGTCCTTTTAAATATATTGACATAATATATTGCAAGGTAGATTTTATTTTCCCAACTTTGCAGAACTGTTAGAAGTTCAGAGAGAAGGTAAGTGACTTCACCCAAACTAAAAAGTAGAGTTTGCAGCCTACGTAGCTTTGGGGCAAGTCCATGGGATTGTAGAGAATGTGAAACAGAAGAGGAATTCCAAGTGCTGGGGACTTTGTCACAGGTCTGCTTCTGACTGCCCCACCCCACATTGGACAGAGTTCAGCTGTTCTTTTCCATTCAGCCTTGGGGATGGAGTTTTGGGGAGAGCTGGTTCATCATAAGGTAGGCATGGCTTGTACCCCATTTAGTGCAAGCCCATTCATGACTTTCTGAAGTACCTTTCTTTAGATAGCTTCACTTCAAGCCTACTCAGAATTTTAGTGTAAATTTTATAACAAATGCTCTTACGTTGGGTCCTAGATTTTAATTTAGAATATATGGCCTTTTTATTTGGTTTGCTAGGGATGCCATGATGAAATATTGTGGAATTTCTGGAGGCTGGAAGTCTGAATTCAAGGTGTCAGAGGGGTCGGTTCCTTCTGAAGCTTCTCTGCTTGGCTTGTAGACAGCCGCCTTCTCCCTGTGTCCTCACGTGGTCTGCCCTGTGTGTGTCTGTGTCCTAATCTTCTCTGCTCATAAGGACGCCAGTCATTTTGGCTTAGGACCCATCATATAACCTCAAATTACCTAATTACATCTTTAGAGGTCCACTACAGTCACATCTTGTGAACCAGGGTAAGAATTTCAACACAGAACACTCTTCAGTCCACATACAGTTTCTATACCTTTGATCAGGGACTGGAATGGAAGTTTGACTTCACCTTTTCCATCAATCTTATTGGGTTGGAAGCTTCTTGACAGCATCTCTTCATTTATCCTTTAATTTTTTTAATGTAGCAGATGCCAGTTATGCATCGCCACACGTCAGTTTTAATGAATGAAAGAGAACACATGGCTGCATACGGGTTGTGCTGTAATGGGAGGAGGCCCTATGAGACAGTGTGGCAAGGGTCATGCTGGCAGGTGTGGAAGGACAAGAGCATTTCTCCTCTTTTTTCTCTCCCCCAAATCTGGATGAGTCTTATGAACAGCAGTCCTCTAAGTGTGGCTGCTTGCTGGCCTGCCCATATCCCTTCCTGCCAAGCAGGATATTTTAGCTCCTTTCCACCAGTGAGCCAAGGTCAGCAGAAGAGAGGCTCTCGAGCTGCCAGTAGAAGTTAGATGTTGGTGGAACTGCTCCCAGGAGCTCTAGGCGAGGCCTCAGGGTAGCAGCTTAATGGGGTTGGGATAAGGACTGGGCTGCTGGCCTGGGTGACTTTAGCTCCCAGGGCCTAGGAAGATTCACTGATGGACAGAATAAAAGCCACAGCACCACTCTGGAAGGGCATGTTGGGCATAAGAAAAATGAAGCGAGATTTTCTCTTGGGGAGTCTGTAGCTCTGATTTCACCTTTAACCGTTAGCTTTACTTAGACGACGGCAGGAGTCTGTAGAGTCTTTTATGAGGTCAGAAAAATGGAAACACCAGGTACTTCACAAAGGGAATTTAATATGAGGAGTTGTATGTACAGGTCTTTGAAGGGCTGCAAAAGAGGGAAGAGGGAACATTGAGGTAGGGCGGAGGTGAGTATGTAGGAAGCACTGTTCGCTGCTCAGGACATGGGAGCAAAGGGAGAGAATGGGGTTATCACTGTCTGGTAAGTCAGACAAGGGCCTGCAGAGCTGGGTGCTGCCCACTGGAGCCGATGCTTTAGTGCCTTGGAGACCCAGAGGAGAGCCCTGAAAAGCTCAGATCTCTAAGAAGGCAGTGCTGCCTGGTTGGCACCTGGAGGGGCTCCACTGTGGTGTGTTTGCTATCCTGGGGTCCTGGGATCCGGCTCTGTATCAGGCTCCCTGCAGAGTGCTAAGGCTTGCTCCTCCCTCCCCCTCTGCCCCTCCTCCCTGCTCCTGCTTACTTTTTCTTTCCAGGATATATATATATATATATATATATATATATATATATGAAGGAGCTGCTTCCTTAGTAAGTGGCACAGGCCTGGACCAGTTCAGCTCTGGAGCTGAGTGCCTTGACTTATTGCTATGGAGGGCAGGGTCTCTGTCACACAAGGTCAAAGCTCCTGGATATCAGGATCTCTATGTGAAGATCAGCATATGAAGGAGTTTTCTGGTGCTGTGAGAAGAGTATGGATTTAGGAATCCATACCTGCTGCTCCTACCCACTGCTCACCCACAGTGTGAAGCTGTGTGTGGCATTCAGTGCCTCAAAGCTCTCACATCTTCATCTATATCATGTGATCCTCATGCTTCCTGTAAGAGAGGATGTGGGTTAGAGATGTGTGAAATGCTGGGCAGAGTGCCCTTTCTAGATGCTCAGGAGTGGGTCCTTTCCATTTACGTGTTTTCATCCTCACAACATTGTATAATTCAAACTCACACCCCATCTGAGGTCAGGCTGGCTTTAGGTCACAGCCATGGATTGCTGTCCATGCTGACCCAAAGCAGACTTGTTGAGCTGCTCTCCTGGTTGTCTTTGTCAGGAATATGTTTTTCTCTCGGAAGCGACATAGGTGAAGTGTAAAGGGACCAAGGGCAGGCCACTGTTGGGTGGCATCAACTCTCCTTATCATAGTCAACTGTCATGAATCTTCAGACAGAATAAGGCCAGACCTCACAATCTCTGTAGAGTGAACAGCATGATTCTGTTTCCTAGATAACTTGGCTTTTATCTGCTCCTAAGCTAATTAGCTTTAAAGAAAAAAATATTCCCAATGTACTACATTTTAATTATAATTTTTAAAAAAGATTTTATTTATTTATTTGAGAGAGAGAGAGCATGAGAAAGTGACAGAGAGCACAAGCTTGAGGGCGGGGTGGTGGCAGAGGGGGAGGGACAAGCAGACTCCCTGCAGAGCAGGGAGCCAGATGCAGGACTCAATCCCAGGACCCTGGGATCATGACCTGAGCTGAAGGCAGCCGCTTAACTGACTGAGCCACCCAGGTGCCCCTAGATTTTCTTTATTTTTATGATTCAGTTTGGATAGTTGTATGTTTCTAGGAATTTATCCACTTGTTCTAAGTTGTCCTATTTTTTGGTATTTAATGGTTCATGGTAGTTCTTAGAATTCTTGTATTTCTGTGGTATCAATTATAAGGTCTTTTTCATTTATAATTTTAGTGATCTGGATCCTATCTTTTTATCTTGGTTAGTCCAGCTAAAGATTTGTCAGTTTTGCTTATCTTTTCCAACAGCCAACTCTTGGTTTTGTTAAAATTTTCTATTGTTTTCCTATTCTCTGTTTCATCTATTTCTGCTCTAATCTTTATTATTTACTTCCTCCTGGTAACTCTGGCTTAGTTTATTCTCCTTTTTATGGCTTTTTATTTTCTTTAAAGATTTTATTTATTTATTCATGAGACACACACATACAGAGAGAGAGAGAGAGAGAGAGAGAGAGAGAGAGAGGCAGAGACAGAGGGAGAGGCAGAGGGAGAACCAGGCTCCACGCAGGGAGTCCAATGTGGGACTCAATCCTGGGTCTCCAGGGCCTGGGTTGAAGGCAGCACTAAACCACTGAGCCACCTGAGCTCCCATTTTTATGGCTTTTTATAGCTATAAGGTTTCCTCTTAGAAGTGTTTTGGCTGCATCCCATAAATTCAGGTATGTGTGTTTCCATTTCTTATTGTCTTAAGATGTGTTTTGATTTTCCTTTTGATTTCTTCTGTGATCCAGTGGCTGTATAGGAGCATGTAGCTTAATTATTTTGCATATTTATTAATTTACCACTTCTCTTTCTGCTATTGAGTTCTAGTTTTAGACCACTCTGCTCAGAAGAGATATTTAATATAATTTCTATCTACTCAAATTATTGAGATTTTTTGGGGGGCCCCATTGTCTGATATATTCTTGAGAATGTTTCATGTGCATTTGAGAAGAATGTGCATTCTGCCGCTATTGGATGGAATGCTCTGTGTATGTCTATGAGGTTTGTTTGGTGTGTAGTGTTGTCTAAATTCTCTGGTTCTGATTATCTGTATGATCTATTTACCGTTCAGAGTAAGATATTAAAGTTCCTATTACTGTAGTGCTGTTTTCTTCTCCTTTTTGTTCTAGTATCTGCTTTAAATATTTAGATGCTGCAAAGTTGAGTGTCTAAATATTTATAAATGCTATGTCTTCCTAATGAATTGACCATTTTGTTATTATATAATGATCTTCTTTGTCTCCTGTGACCATTTTTAGCTTCAAGTCTCATTTGTCTGGTGTAAGTATACCTATCCCTGGTTTCTTATGCTTTTCCATTTGCTTGGAATATATTTGCCACCTTTTCACTCTCAGTCTTTGTATGTCTTTAAAACTAACATGAGTCTCTTATGAGAAGTATATTTTTGGATATTATTCATTTGTTCATTGGCCATTATGCTTTTCAATTAAGCCATTTACGTTTAAAGTAATTATTGCTAAGTAAGGTTTTTTTTAGATCTTCTGTTTCTTGCTTTCTCTTTCTGTCTTCCTTTGTAATATGATGATATTTTATGGCAATATGCTTTGACTCCTCTCTCATAATCTTTTGTGTGTATATTTTTGTGGTTACCATGAGGCTTGCACAAAACATTACAATTACAATATCCTAGTTTAAACTGATAACAACTTAACTTCAACGGCATGCAGAAACTTTATACTTTAACATTTTAGATGGTGATGTTAAAATTTACATCATTTTTATGTTGTGTATCCAATAACAAATGATTGTAGTTACAGTTATTTCTAATACTTTTATTTTGAAAATTTTCAAAATTTTTATTATTATAAAAAAGATTTTATTTATTTATTTATTTAAGAGAGAGAGAGAGTGAGAACAAGAGAGTACACAGAGGGAATGATAGAAGCAGACTCTCTGCTGAGCAGGTTGCTTGATATGAGGCTCAATTCCAGGACCCTGAGTTCATGACCTGAGCCAAAGGCAAACACTTTACTGACTGAGCCACTCAGTTGCTTCTATATTCAACTTTTAAGCTAGAGTTGTAAGTCATTTATGCACCACCATTACAATGATAGAGCATCAGATTTTGACTATATATTTACCTTTACTGGTGAGGTTTACACATTTATATGTTTTCATGATGTTAATTAAATCCTTTGATTTCAGCTTGAAGAATGTCTTTAGTATTTCTTGTAGGGCAGGTCTGGTGATGAACTTCCTTAGCTTTTGTTTGGGGAAGTGTTCATCTTGCCCTCATTTCTGAAGGACAGCTTTGCCGCGTATAGCATCATTTGTTGAGAGTTTTTTCTTTTAATACTTTGAATATAACATCCCTTCTGTTCTGGCCAGCAAAGTTTCTGCTGAGAAATCTGCTTGAGAGTGTTATGGGGGCTCTCTTGTATGCGAGGAGTTGCTTTTTCTCATGCTGCTTTCAAAATTCTCTTTTTGTATGTTGACAGTTCAGTTATAATATGTCTAGGTATAACTTTTGAGTTCAATCTATTTGGGGTCTTTTGGACCTCATAGACCTGGATGTCCCTTTCTTTCCTCGTTTGGGAAATTTTTAGCCATTATTGCTTTATTTATTATTTATTATTTATTTTTTTCCATTATTGCTTTAAATATACTTTTTGTTGCTTTCTTTTTCTCTTCTCTTTCTGGGAGTCCCATATGAGTGTATATGAATGAAATAGCATCCCATTAATCCTGTAGATTTTTTTTCATTCTTTTTCATTCTTTTTTCTTTTTGCTCCTTGACTGGATAATTTCAGATGACCTGTTTTAGAGTTCCCTGATCCTTTTTTCCATCTATTCAAATCTATTAATGAAGTTTTTTATTGAATTCTTCAGTTCAGTCAATGTATGCTCAGCTGTAGGATATCTATCTTTTGTTTTTTGTTTTTGATGATTCTATTTTTTGGTTAAACTCCTTATTTTGTTCACATATTTCCCCCTGAATTTTGTCTATATTCTTTTAGTTCATTGAACTTGTTTAGGAGGATAATTCTACAATTCTTGTCAGATAGTTCAGAGATGTCCATTTCTTTAGAGTCGGTTATTGGAGCTTTATTAGTGCCTTTGGTGGTATCATGTTTATATGATTTTTCATGATCCTTGTATCCTTGTATTGGTATCTGCATTTATGAGTAAGCTGTCTCCTCTTTAAGACCTTATTGTCTTACTTCAGCAGAGAAAGACCTTCACCAGTCAGCTCAATTTGGATTGCTGGGAGGGTCAATTGGTAGCACCTGTGGGCTACTGAGGTTTGCTATTTAAATATCTCAGGTGAGGCCACTCCCTGTGCTCTGAGGTTGGGAGGGGTGCCATTATCAGGGTTCCGTGGTTGGGTGGGCTTGTTGGTTGGATTATGAATTTCAGCAGGACTTTTGGGAATGCTCTTGATTGGGTAGAACTACTGTCTGTGCTCTGTGGTCATGTGGGACCACTACCTGGGGTCTACAATCACCTCTGATTGGGTGGGGTCACAGGCTGTGTTCCTCGCAGGGCAGTGCCACTGGCTGGATACTGCTGGTGGGCAGGGATGCAGCTTGGGCTCCACAATAATTCCTGATTGGTTGGAGCTTCAGACTGTGTCCCCCAACCAGATGGTGCTACTGGTTGGATTCTGCATCCAGGTGAGATCTTGGCTAGGGCTTTATGGTCAGGTAGGGCTCCAGGCTGTGGCTGTGTCCTGAAATTGGATGGTGCTTGAGGGTGGGCTTGTTGACTGGGTAAGCAGCTGACTATTACTCTGATGTGGGTGAAGTCACTGGATAGGCCTTCTGGTTGGATAGAGCCTCTATCTGTACCCTGTACTTAGATGAGGCTAAAAGCTGTGCTTTGTGGTTGAGTGGGGTCACTGTTCAGGCTCCTTGGCCTGGTGTGGCTGCAGGCTATGTTCTGCAGTTGGGTAGGGTCCCTAGTTGGCTCCTTACCTGGGTGAGGTCACATGCTGTGTTCAATAGTCAGGCAGAGCTGTAGATTGGGTTCCACTGTTGGGCAGGGCTGTGGCTGGGCAGTAAGGTAGGCTAGGCCCTGGGGTTGCTCAGGGTCACTGTTCAAGTCTCCAGTTATGTAGGGCCAGAGATTATGCTCAACAGTTGGCCAGAGCTTCTGGCTTGGCTCCTTTCTTGAGTGGAATTGTAGGATGTCCTCTGTGGCTGTCCAGCTTTTTAGTTGGGTGGGACTAGAAGCTTTTTTCAGCATTTGGGCAGGGCTGTGAATTCGCTTCCCTTTCCAGGTGAGCCATAGAGGCTCCATGGCCAGTATGGCCCATCAGCTGGGGACTCAAATCAGGCAGATTTGCCTACAAAGGTCTCTGGCCAGTTATGGCCACAATATCAACTCTGCAGGGATGCAAAGCTACTGGCTGGGATCTCTGCTTGGGTGCCACTGCAAGCAGAAATGTGGTCCATCAAGTTTTGAGTCCTGGGTGCTGTAAATTTCACTCCATTTTTCAACTCTATCTGATTCTCAGTGGTCAAGCTTCAAAGATTTCTCCAGTGATTCCTGTCGAGTGAGACCTGAGTGAGCCTTCCAGGAAGTGTCCTATAATGCTGAAGAAGCTGGATGTCCACTTTGGGCTCTCTTTTCCTACTAGAGAAATCATAGGCTGGGGATGGAGGAGCATTCTTAGTGTGGAAGCCTGGGTGAGAGGCTATGTGGTCAAAGAAACCAATCCTCTTATCCTTCTAATGTGGTCCTTCTCATGAGGCCCGTGGGATGCTTCAGCTTCATTCTCAGGTTCTGGGATTTTCACAATGGTGTCTTGTCTACTGATAGTTACTAGTTGGTATTCTTGTAAGGGGGACTGAAATTGCAAATAACCTATGTAATCATCTTGATGATATCACTCTTGAGACATTTAAACAAAGAAATATGGTATGGGAGCCACATCTCTCTCTGTAATCTGCAGTACTTGTGAGTAAGATGTGTCTCCCATCCTTTTAGCTGAATCTAATGTTTAAACAACTGGTTCTCCACATTCTTCTGAGACCTCAGGGAGGCCATGTCTACTAAGAGTAGGTTTTGAGTAACACCATTTACTCACATGCTCCTTCTATATGTCTGCAGAATACATCTCATCATGCACACATGTAAATAGATGCACAAATACACTCATATCCATGGCTAGTTTCAGGGCAATCTTCTGAGTAGAAAATTGTGGCATTTGCCTATCTATTGTATTAACCTGTTAGGACTCAGGAGAATGGATAGTGGCAGTGGCAGGAGATTTTTAAATGCTGATATCTGGGGATAATAAAGCATCTGAATTAAGTCCTTTTGAACCTTTCCCCCCTGCAGTAAACCAGATATTTTCAGCTTCCATGTGCTTTTGTCCTAGATATCCAGGGAGAGTTAATTTCTCCAAGGATAATGAGAGAAAACACACAGAGTGAGCAAAAAGGAGATTTACCTAATTTGTTTTTAAACAAGAGATTGGAATTGCAGGCTCCAAGGACAGGCTAGAAATAGTTAGCAAAGCACTGAAGGAATAGTCCGTGAGAAGGGAAGAGAATGATAATATCTCTTATAGTCAATGGAGGAAATGCTCAGCTGTAAGCTCAAGAGATAGTAAGCATGCCTTCTGTGTGGTCATCAGAAAGTCCAGGGGGTCACTTCTTTATCAAATCACAATCTTTGTTAATTTCTGCTCACATCAGGAATCATCAAACAAGAATTATGTACACTCTCAGGAGAGGTGTGGCTAATATGACAGTGACCACGTCTGGGAAGCATGAAGAGAATATACTAAAAAGACTACTGCTGATTAGGGCAAAAGAGATGATCGAAAGACTTCATGGAAACTGGATTAACATGAATTTTGGAACCACAATTTGGGTTCAAATTGTGGCTCTACCAATTACCAGCGGGATAAGGCACTTTACTTCTTTGAGTCTCAGTTTCTTCATCTATAACATAGGAAAATGGTTCTCCCTTAGCAGAGTTGTTATGAAGCTTAGAAATAACATATATAAAGTATGTGTCTCAGTGTTAACTCGTGGTAGGTGATTGAAAAATAGAAACGATTGTGAAGATGATGGGGTGTATCTATTCCTATATCGACTCTTGGCTGGGAATGAATGGTAACCAATGTGAGTTGGCAGAGATGACTTCAAAGAGAATTCAATTCTTCCTGTGGAGAAAGGAGACTGGGATGAGGTCACGTACATTTTCCATGAAATAGTTTCATGTTAGAGGCTAGGATATGAAATCTTTCTTTTCATTGCAGAATATAAATATGCTCACTGAAGGATAGAAAGTAGGTGGACAAAATCAAATACCTTAAAGCTAGCATAAAAGAAGGATAGAGTACAAAACCAGATAAAAAAAAGGGCACTATGTCATATCAGGTGACTCCATGCAGCATCTCATCCACCATTTTTCTGATTACATTTCAGAGTTTATTGGAGCCTAGAATATCAGTGAGGGAGATGATCAGCTTTAAGGATGGGAGGAAGGGGGCTGCTTCCTTCGTCTTGTCTTGCTTTGATGGCCAAGGGCACTAGCCAAGCCTTTTAAAAATAAAAGCAGCTTGGGCCTGCATTCTCCAGCCCTCTTCAGAGCTGTTGCCTACCTCCTATACTTCTCTTGTCCTTCTCATCTCGCTTTAGGGTGATTACTTGCTGTCTCTACCCCTGCTGGCCCTCCCAGACTGTTGCCAGTTTGTCATTGTCTCTTAGAAGAGTCTGCTCTGCTCTCTATATTATAACCTGCTGCCTGTTCCCTGACATGCCCCTGGACAGGCTATGTCCTGATGTGTGACCGCTCTAGGGGCTGTGTGCAGTCCCTATTAGAACCACTCTCCTTTAGGCTCTGCTCTGGAAGGTGGCCCCTGAACTCTGAGTAGAGGAGGGTCTTAGTAATAGTGAGACTAAAAAGAGAGGAGGGAAGAGAAATGAAGTTTGGATCACTAACTTCTGGCTGATAATATATAAGGTTTATATGAATTACTTAAATGAAATGAAGACATCATCTAGATTGATGGTTCTCAAACTCTTTTCTGAGGACACTGGCAGGTTCCCAGATCCTTCAAGGGGATCCTTGAGGTCACAACTATTTTCATAATACTAAGATGGTAGTAGCCTACTCATGAATATACAGTGGAGTTTTCCAGAATCTCCATGACACATGATGGCATCATCTTTCTATGTGCTGGGTACTTTGTGTTTTAAAAATTTCTCAGTTTGAATTTCTAATTTGGCAAATGTTGACAAATATAACTTAGCTAAACAAAAGCTCTTCAGAGATTCTCAGGAAATTTTGAGAGTAAAGAAGTCCTGAGAACAAAATGTTTGAGAACCATTTTTCTGAATTATGGTTGTACATTCAACTAAGGTGAATTGGGGGGGGGGAAGTGGTCAGGAGAAAAATTCATCACAATAGGGTTTATGGGATTATGAATATTCTCTAGGCTTTATCAGTACAGAGACTTGTGCAAAAGAGAAATAAATCATTGCATTTATTAATTACATTTGTTCATTTCTTTGTTTATTCTATGAAGCATTTTAGTGTTTCAGAGGATCTGGTATCCATCTGCATTCAGACCCTGGCTCAGTCACTTTTTAACTCTGGGATTTGTCAAGTTAAGGAATCTCCCAGTGACTCAGTTTCTTCATTTGTAACTGAGGATCAAAATCTTTTCTCCACAGGATTATTATGATTGCTTAAAAGACATGATGCCAATCAATTGTTTAGGCAATGCCTCTGTGCTGGTTATTCCCCATTTGTCCCTCTTGGCCTCCACTCCCTCCCCCTGTGTGTTCTGGACCTTTTTCTACATTGCTCTGCATCCTGGGGAGGTGAGGGCAGGGCTAACCACTACAGACTCCATCATTCACATTTCTTTGCCTCTGGCTTCCCATTGAATATGGCCAATGAGAAGCATCAGCAGAGATGAGAGGTGGGAGGAGAGAGAGGTAGGGATGTTTCTTCCTCTGCTTCTTTTCTGCTTTGGTGGAGTTTTGTACTGATGGGTCTTCTTCAGCTGCATGTGCAGCTATGGCTGGGTCCTTTTCCACGGTTTTATGTCTCACTGCCTCCTCCCCTTCCCCTCAGTCTAGGCCGCTGCTATCCTTGGGCACCTAACCATCCTTTCTGGTCCCTTCACCTTGCACACACGGTTGATTCTTTAAGTTCTTTTCAAGATTCCAGTGAGCTCTCTGTGTTCCTTGCTGGGATCCCGGTTAACACCCTGGCAAGTAGCAAAGGTGGCATGTTAGTGGCGCTGACTTGGAGTCCTATATTTGTTTGCTGCTGATGCTGAGGTCTGGCTGCTAACACTGCTTGTGAGATTCTCCTCTGTGCTCATACCCAAGACAGACAAAGACGGAACAGTTTTTGCTTGCAAGGAGCTTGCCAGTCTAGGTAAAGGGATTGGACATTTAGTGACCAAAGGATTAACTGGAAGCCTGAAGCATATATGCTAAGTACTAACATGGCTAAGGCCAAAAATAAGTTCTTCTGGAATTCAGAGGAGGAAAATCTGGCTCTTGAGAAGTGGGAAACTTTTCAATAGGGCAAGAAAAGTGCAAGTGCCTTGGTGGGATAGGCACGGCCCAACCTCTCTGGGCAGGGACGGGACATCTGAATGATGTGAACAGAGCCTGCCGTGGAGGCAGAGCGATCTGGCTGGAGTCTGATGGCTTAGGCTGTGCATGGCATCTGAGGAACTGGGCTTCATGTCATTGGTGCTACTGAAGGTTTGTAGGAACCAGTGCAAGTGGGGGTGGATAAAATGTACCCATGGTTCACATGTGGGCTAGAGTGGGGAATGGGGAGAATCTGGAGTAGGTAAAAGGGAAGATCTGGAGGCCCAGATGGGAAATGCCAGGAAAAGGAGAGAGGGAGCTGGGCAGGAGAGAGATTCAGAGTCTGGAAGCTCTGCTCCAGGCCAGGGGAGCTGCTAAGTTCTTAGTCTGAGGTCTCCCCACTAGAAGTGATCCCATCAGAGGGTCAGTAGTTGCTTGTCAGGACCCTGGGGGGTAGCCTGTGATTTTGGCCACTCATGTCTTGGGTGACCTTGGGCGAGTAGCTTCTCGTCTTTGGGCATCTATGTTCTTAGGTATAAGATGAGGATGTGGCATATGGTCCTCATGATCCTCTTGCTCTGACACTGAGTCTACACTGCAAACATGCCAATGACTTTCACTTGCTCTGATAGTACTTCAACTCCAGGAGAGGTTTTATTTTCAAAGAAGAGAATGATAAGAGAAAGGACTAATAACACTGAGCTCCTGCTGCTTTTTAGATTCTGTGCTATGCAATGTCCATATATTATCTTATTGAATTATCCTAGCAAAATTCCCTCAGTTCGCTCTGAATTTGACTGAAGTAATAGAAAACCCGACTTACAGTTGTTTAAAGCAACAGTGTGCATTTTTCTTTCATATAACAAAAAACCTGGAGCCAGTTTCTTGAATCAGTGGCTCAATATGTCAGGACAGACAGATATGTGCTTGTGTTGGCCTTTCCTTCCTGGTCGCAGTATGGCTACTGCTGCTCTAGCCATCACCTCTGTGAAGGTAGGATGTAGGGGAAAGGGCAGCGCCATGAGTATCTGTCAGTCCTTTTTTGTCAATAGGACACTGAGGCCTAGAGCGATTGAGTGCCTTTCTTACACTCTCACCATGGTTCTTCGCAGCCCCTCTCCTTTCCTGTCTTGGATCAACAAAACCTGCTTGCTGCTTGCAGATGCCTTACCCCACCAGGAGACATCTGTCTTCTGGTGGAATTAATATCAAGGAAAGCTAATGGCTGGCAGGAATCCATACCAGGGTATGGTCTCTTGGTTTCTTGAAAATGTTGTGAAGCTGGGTGTGTGTCTTGGAATGAAGCTTCCCCGCTTCTTGATGGGAATAAATGATGCTAACAATGTTCAGGAAAGAACACAGCCTTTAACTGCTCTCAAGGAACATGCAGGCTTCTTCCATTATAGCCTTGCTGTAGTCTGCTTGGTGACATCCCATTCCTCACATCACCTGTTCCACCCCTACACCATTCCCACTTTCTGAGTCTCCTTCCCAGGCTCCCTGATGTCCAGGAGAAATGTTCTCACTCAGGCTGAAGCATGCTGCTTGCTGAGCCGGGTATGGCCCTCTGTCCTTGACCACAAGCAGTGCCTGCTCAGTGCCTGGATGGGCAACTACCCCAGTCCTAGATTGTGAGGGTTACCAAATGGCACGGGGGCACAGGGTGAACATGCTTGGTTTTGATTTTTTTTTCCTTGACTGGAAAATTACCAGATAATTAATTTTTTTTTTGCAGATTTAATTTAAATGGAAGCAGAGGCCTTGAAAGAAGTTACAAATTAGAGCTAAGTGTGAGAATTGGAAACACAAAGACCAAGCTTTCTGCTCTTTCGCATGTCTCCGCTGTGGGGCAAGGGGAAAGCCAAGGGGGTGTCAGCTTAGGGTGATATCCTCATCACCCCCCCCACACACACACACACACTCTGCCAGTGGTTTGCTCCAGTACTCATAGATTTCAAATGTGGAAAGGCCATTCTACTCATAAACAGGCCACCTGGGGATGGGTTGCAATGGGTGTGCAGTGGTATGGAGAGGGCTCAAGGACATGTCCCTGGATGTATTTTCTTGGTCCCTAGATTTCCATCTGATGGAGGGGCTGTTTCTGAAATTTCAAATGAGATCTGAGCATGTAACTGCCTAGCTTACAGCTCATTGTGGCCTCTCTATACTTTCAAACCCACCTCTGCCTTCCCACCATCAGGCTCTGGCAGACGTGGGCACTGTGGGCTCCCTATATGTAACATAAATGGATCCATAGGGCCTTTGCCTGGTTCCTAATACATCTGGCTAAAACTCACCCACCTGTCAGGGCCTAGGAAGGGCTCCAGTCACACCTCTCTAATGCATTCCTCTGCAATATGGAAATTATCCCTTTGCCTTTCCTCTCTTCATGGATCCTTAGGATCTGTGAGAACACAGTCTGTGCCTCATCCCTTCTGGATCTCTGGCCCTGGCATAGTGCCTGGTCTGGAACAACATGCAGTCATTCAACACTGAACTACACTGAATGGATAGTAAGAGCGCATCATTTGCTGTTGGAGGAAGATCAGCCAATGTTCCTTGCAGCACAGTTGAACCCTTGTGAGCTACTCAGGGCTGTGGTGGGTCTCTAGCCTACTGTGTGATCATCTCTTAAAATGGAACTGATGTTTGAACCAGTGCATCATGCATACCCCTCTGTATTCCTTTCTGGCAGTTGATCCCATTTAATATTTGCACCTAGATGTACCCATTCCTGCTGGAGGCTTTTGGTGGCCCACTTGACATTTTCCATTTTTTGGATGGTTGTTCCTACTAAATCTTTGTAATGAAACAAATTAACATTACTTCCTCCTTCTCCTCTTCTTCCTTCTTCAAAATCTGTTTCTTAATGGATTGTGTATCAATCTTGCAACAGAAATAGATGTTCCTTGCATAACTGAAATGGCAGTTTGAAGAGCTAGTAGCCAAGTGGGCATTAGAGCTTGGCCTCTGGAAGGCTTCCTCCAGTTCTCTTGATTTGAAGATGAGGAGGTGAGACAAGAGGAGGGAAGTCATTTCTGAGCTTACATTGTTAGAGGCAGAGTTGGCATTGCAACCTAGGAATCCTTCTTGTTTGCAAGTTTGTTTATCAATGAAATTGTCATTTGAGACTTTCTAATCTGCTGGACTATAGGAATAAGACTGAAAAATGTTAGCTCGTATTTTCAGCACACGAGACAGCGACAATATTGACTTTTTATTGGTCAGTTTTTCTGCATATGTATATTTTATACTTGTTTTAATATTTATGCAAATATAAAAAATACTCAAAATGAAGAAAAAACTGACAAGTCACGCATGACTCAAGAATGATGTACTATTGGGTACATTGAGTACATCAAGTCTCCAGATTTAAGTACTATTAGCAACTTGGCATGTAGTCTTCCAAAATGCTTTTCTCTCTCAATAAATTAAAAAAAAATGGAGTCATGCTATTCATCTTGTTTGGCAAGTTGCTTTTTGTCACTTACTAATATATCACAAACATCTTTTGGAATCAAGAAGTACCCACAGCCTCATTTTTAATGACTGAATAGCAGACCATTGTATAGACTGTACTGCCCTTTGCTTACCAAAATTATTAGAGGAGAACCTGGGTGGCTCAGTTGGCTCAGGTCATGATTCCAGGGTCGTGAGATAGAGCCCCATGTCAGGTTCTCTGCTCATCAGGGAGCCTGTTTCTCCTTTTCCCTCCGCCTGCCGCTTCTCTTGCTTGTGCTCTCTCTCTCTCTCTGTAAAATAAATAAATAAAATTAAAAAATTGTTATTAGACATGTAAGCTGTTTCCAGTTCTTGCTATTACCTACAGCACTTTGCTAAATACCAATGACTATGGAAGAATACACTTTTGCACTCTTATTTATTATTTTGTTAGAAGAAATTTGCATAAGGGTAATTTATAGGTCACTATGCTTGCACATCTTAGAGGTATTTGACACAAACCTCCAAATTGCATTCCAGAACGACATCAGGTTATTTCTTACAGAAGCACAGGAGAAAGCTCATGTCCTCACACCGTTGCTTTGCTCCATTCAACCTTTCCTCTTTTTTTTTTTTTTTCAGTTCTGGTCATTTTGTGTCTTTGAAAATCAGCCATGTCTCTGAGGTTTTAAAAATTCATCATCATGGAGTGGTGCAGAGTTTTCTTTTATAACAAACAAACATTTCATGGCAGTGGTTGTAAGCCCTTTCCCATTGTTCATATTTGGTAAGAAGAGCAGATTCTCCGCATTTTTTTCTAAACGGCTTCTTGGTCCCTCCCTGTGTTGCAAGGAGATTGTTCTCCAGTCTTCACTGTGAGGACCCTGGGGTGCAGGAAGAGAAAGCTCACAAGTGGGGAGATGTCCCCCTAAGACTAGATCCCTCTGGAGTTTTAGACTCTCAAACGTGTTCACACTGAGCCTCTAGCATTTTGTCAGCTACTGTCTTTCTCTTGCCCACCGCTGGTTTCCATGGGGGGCTTCTGCCCCTGGGCATTGGCTCTGGTAACTTGTGATGCCCTGTATGCACCTGCCTTGGGGCCACAGCTTGTCCAGTGATGTCGGTCCTCTGACGGAGCTGAGAAGAACCCTCGGTTTGCAATTTGGTCAGCCTTGTCTGTGGTGCGAGGATGGGAATGGGAACTTCCAAGCTCCTTACCTGTGGGGCTGGAAACCAGAAATCCTCTATTCTTTACATTTTGGATTTTCTTTTTTCTCTTTTTTTATTGATTAGCATTGTGAGATGTTTGTATTACTGGTGTTTTCACAAACCAAGTTCTTTTTTATTGATTCAGCTTTTTAGGAGCTGAATGAATTATTTCCAGCTTTTACCTTTAATAAATCCTTCCTCTTTCTTTAGGGTTTATTTGCATGCTCTTCTTTTAGCTTTTTGAGTTGGCTTGTCTTTATTTCACCATCTGTTAATTTTACTTTGATTACTTTGTTCTGCTAACTTCCTCAGGGAAATGGATTATCTGTATGTTACTAAGTCCCAAGCTTCTTTAGGACAAGAAGCATGGCCTGTTTCTTCACCATTATACCACAGTTCAGAGCACAATATGAAGCACAAAGAAAGTACATAAACCACAAGGGTTGCATAAATAACTGAATGCTAGACTTAGGGTGTCTGTCTTCCTTATTCCATATGTATTCCCTCTTGGAACTTATTTGTCTGTTTCTTCAACATTCTAAATTTTCTGCATAAAAAAGTGTTACTTCTTTGACCCAATCACAGTTTTATTTCTTGCTTTGTAAAATGTAATCTGGTTATCATATTTTTATAAGGTTTTACATAATATTATTATGGATTCATTCCCATTCACTGGATGTATCATATTTTACTGAACTATTAACCTATTGATGTAAATTTGAGATATTGCCAATTATTTTTGCTCTTAAAAGAAATTATGTGAATATTTTAATGCTTGGAATTTAAAAACTATTGTAGAAACTTTCTTTACAATAAAAGCACTGTAGTGTAGTCTATGGGTCAAAGGCATGAATATTTAATTTTTATATTTTGACAAATGGCTTTTCAAGAGGGTAGTACCGAATTTGGCAGCTATAGAAATGCATGCAGGTAATTGCCTCCCTACAGTTTGGCTAATTTGAGGTGCCGTCCATCCCCATCTTCTATCTCTGGCCGTGTGCTCCTTGCACTGTACTGTAAATCCTTTTCTGTGTCTCTTTAGATCTTCAGGAACTTTTCCGAGTTTCTTAACTGCAAAGAAGCTGAGAGGGGAGAAAGTTCACGAATTAAGATGATATGCTTAATTATTTACTCCACTTATTCTTTATTTAAAAAAAATTAAGATTGATTAAGACTTTTTAAAGTAAAAGAAGTACAAAGGAGAAAATAAGCCCCAAATGGCTCATTTATTATTGAATACATTTCGCAGGTTGAGAAAGTCAAACTGTGTAGGGTGGGAGATAATGGAAAGTGAAAGCCTCATTTCCCATTTTCTGTTTCTCTCCCTGGAGGTAACTGCTTCTAAATGTGTCTTTGATTCTTTCCAGAAAGAATTTATACACACTTACCACCAGATTTATTATATTTTATAGAACATAAGATCTTTAGCGTCGGCCATTTCTTGGTGTTACCATAAAGTGTCAGTGGACATTCTTCACCCTAGCCTTGAGCTGCCACCTGGCTGGTGGTGATTGCGACAGGCTCCAGATTCTAATAGGTGGCCTTTAAAAAAAAAAAAGAAATGAAAAACAAACAAATAGAAATGTTACATGTGCATCTTTGAGTCAGTGAACAAAATGTGTCTATTTCCATAGTTTTTATCTATGTAAAAGGGTCATACCACTTAGAATATTCTCTGTCTTGTGGGGAAGTTAAAAACATGACATCAGGTCACATGACTAGTAATAAGAGGAGGAGCCAGGATTTGAAACAAGTACATCTGCTATGGAAGTGCATATATTTTTCTGTAGTTTTTTTGAGAAAAAACTGACATACATCACTGTATAAGTTTAAGGCATCCAACATGATGGTGTGATTTGCATATATTGTGAAATAATTACAACAGTGGGTTCGGCTAACATCCATCTTGTCATATAGATACAATAAAAAGGAAAGAAAAAAAGGGAAAAAAGATTTCCTTATGGGGGCACCTGGGTGGCTCGGCGGTTGAGTGTCTGTCTTCTGCTCAGGTCATGATCCTAGAGTCCCGGGATTGAGGGCTGCAGTGGGTTCCCCGCAGGGAGCCTGCTTCACCCTCTGCCTATGTCTCTGCCTCTCTCTCTGTTTCTCTCATGAATAAATAAATAAAATCTAAAAAAAAGTTTCCTTATGATGAGAACTCTTAGGACTTACCTTCTTACCAACTTTCCTATGTATCATAGAGCATGGCTAGCTATAGTCAGCACGTTGTACATTCCATCCCTAGCACTTATTTATTTTATGAATGAAAGTTTGTACCTTTAACTCCCTTCCTCCAATTTTGCCTCCTTTGCACCCCATCTCTGGTAACCACAAATCTGATCTCTCTTTTTATAAGCTGGGTTTTGTTTTTTGACTTCACATGTAACATGTAAGTGAGATGATATAGTATTTGCCTTTTTGTGTCTGACTCATTTCACTTAGCATAATGACTTCAAGGTCCATCCATGTTGTCACAAGTGGCAGGATTGGAAGAACATATTTTTAATCACTGTGATATTTGCCTCCAGGATGGCACACTTGGGCCAACAGAGAAAAATTCCAGGTCATCAGAGCCAGATTTTACATGAGAGACAACCAGCGACAGAGCTTGTTCAAGGAGTTGCCTGCTTTGCGAAGGAGTGAGCTGGAGGCTTCATGTTTTGGCGAAATGAACTTCAGTCGTGGGTGGTGTGGGACTATTTTATTTAAGATGATGAACTTGCAGGTTATCTCCCACTTAGAATAAGGGAGCTTTCCCTGGGCAAGTCCAGAGGCAGGTTAAGCAATTGGCAGTTGAGTGTGCTTTGGGTGGAAGGTGTAAAGAAGCATGGTTATCACATCAACTCTGCTCCTGACCAGCAGTGAAATGAGCCAATCATTCCTTTGTGTCTCAGTTTTCTCATCTGTGAAATGGGAAAAGTTGGACTTAATGAATATGAACGCACCTTTTTTCTCAATGATTCCATGACAGTTTTTTGTTGTTGTTGTTGTTGTTGTTTTTGAACAGGTTTGTTGGGTAGGAAGATAAATCTTATTAGGTGCTGATGTTAGGGATGAAGTCTTTCAGCTTGGGCTAGGTAGCACTGGACACACTTCCTATTTAAAACTCTCGAAAGAGAGGTGGCTCCTGGGTGGCTCAGTCCATTGGGTGTCTGCTTTTGATTTCAGCTCAGGTCATGATTTCAGAGTCGTGGGATCGAGCCCCATGTTGCGGTCCATGCTGAGTGTGGAGCCTTCTTGGAATTCTGTCTCCCTCTCACTCTGCCCCCCACCATACCCCACTCTTGCGCACATGCACACTCTCCGTCTCTCTCTCTAAAAAAAATGACCCAATCCTCAAAACTCTCAAGAGGAAATATATGGCCATTTTGCCTCATCTTTTCAAGACTTCAGGGTGTCTGACAGGAAAATCATGAGCAAAAGTGGACAGGTCTGAGGTCAAAGCAAGCTGCATTTACAGCAGAAGGAACAAAGTGGGGCGTCCTCTGATCTCCAAAGCTGAGGCCTCTTACTAGCAGATCACCCTCCTGGCCTTACTTCTGGGGTGTCATAGTGAGAATCTTCACCCCACAACAGTAGCCTAATTTGCCAGTTGGATGAACCAGGGTATTTAACTCATTCCATGGAAGGCTATAGATTTGAGGGATAAAGTCCTGACAGCAAGAACACATTGGCCATGCTTTTATTTGTATGTCGGTTACACAGTCCTTTTCTGGCCCTCTGCCTCATTCATTCATTCATTCATTCATTCATTCATTCCACTGATATTTACATTTAACTGAAGGGAAAATGTTTCCTAAAACCAGCCACTTTAAAAGAATTGCCCATGATTCAGTTTGACAAGTTCATCTAGTTGTTTAACAAATGTTTATTGATTGCCTATGTGCTCAGTGTTCTTCTCAGCAAAGGGGATACAACAACAGATAAGACAAGTCCTTACCCTCTCAGATTTCACATCCTGGTGCAGGCAGATAGATGATAGATAAGTAAGCAAATGAAATATAACATATAATCAGGTAGTGGTAAACATTATGAATAAAAATAAAGCAGAGTAAGGGAATGGGGTATGGTGGAGGCACAATTTTGGAGGGGGTGGTGTAGGAAGGCCCTCTCAGGAGGTGGCTTTGGGTTGAGAACTGAACGAAGTGAGGTAGATGGTCCTGTGAAGGTCTGCGGTAGAACTCGTCCGAAGGCACTGACTGTAGTGCAAAGGCCCTAAGGTGGGAATGAGACGGCGTTCTTAGGTAACCAGCAGAGGTCACTGCTGCTGTTGCTGCGTGGGAGCTGCTTGGGGACCTGGGGGACTTTTTGCTGTGGCAAGAGTTTAGATATATCCAACTGGAGCTGGGGAGCCAGTGGCTTTTGAATAGAAGAAGGACACTATCTGGTTTAGGTTTTGGGGGCTCAGTCTCACTGCTATGTGGGTGGTGATTATAAAGGATAGGAATGGGAGTGAGGACACCAGTGGGAAAGTCTGTGAAGTCAGATAAGAGGTGGAGCTCAGTGGGGATGGTAGCAGGGAAGGAGACGAGCGTGGTCAGAGCCTGGATGTATTCTGGCCTACAGGATTTGCCAGTGGATCAGATATGGCATGAGGGAGTAGGAGATGAGTCAAGGGTGCATCTAAGATTTTTCAGCTGGAGCTGACTGGGTGACTGGGATGAGAAGGAAACACAGCCAGGAGCAGAGGCAGTGTGGTGAGGGTGGGCTGGGCGCTAGAGACGTGTCCTGGGAATGCCCTGTGTGTAGACGGTACTCAAAGCCACAGGTCTGGCTGTGTTCATCAAGGAAATGAGTTAGCAGGAGAGGGGCAGAACGGGCAGCTGTGCATGCAGCAGGGATGGGGAATGACAGGGGTTTTTTCCCTCCTTTTTTCTCTTGTTTTTGTAAGAGAGAAATAACTCACCTAGCATTCCTTCTTAATTGGGGCTAACTTGTCACATGGCAAAACTGCTCTCCCCCCTCTGAGAGGGTGAGGTGCCTTTATCTCTGCAGACCAGATCGGGGCATTCAAAGAGCAGCTGTGTGTGACTTATGTGTTTATCAGCAGCTTTTCTTGCATAAAACCCCTCCTGCCTGTCTTTTTTGTTCTCTCTTTTCCCCCTTTGCCTTTTTAACCTGTGTTGGCAAAATATACAGTAAGGCCCAAATCAAAGTGCATAACGTTTTTATTCTCCCAATAAGAACGCTTGTCCGATAGATCTGCTTTTGGAAGAGGATGAAGAAGAGAACGTCAGCGTGCTCCCTGGCCTCTACCTAAATCACGCCGTGCGTTATCTCTGCAGCCCAAGAGGAAAGGCAGCCCGTCAATCCCCCAGAAAGCTCTGAGCGACAGGAGGGCGGTTTTGGACCATCTGTCTTTTCTAACAGCAGAGCGGAAAAATTTGAGGACCTCCTCACCAAGAGTTTGGTTATGGAAACCAGGTGCTTACTGAGTGCTTCTAGTGATTCTAAGGAAAGCAGCAAGAGTCCTAAATGCATGGTGTGCACATTATGTGCCATATACTCCCATGTGGTTCCCAGCCTGGTTGGGGCAGACTGAAGTATTCTCATGGGGGTGGGTCATGAACAGGTTTTTGCTCCCTTGAAGAAGTGGCTTCAGGGACCCACAGAATGCTTCTCTGGAGGCATCAGCTCTATCTTTGGGAATGTTAAGTACAAGGCAGGGTCCGCAGGGCCTCTAGTAGTTACAAGTAGCCCGTGCCTCGACACCTGTCAGGTGGATGGCTCAGGTGAGACAGAGGCCCAAACAGTTCTGTTGAGATCCCTTCAGGATTATTTCCACCATGTTTTGGAGAATGTCATTTTGTCTCTACTGAAGGTAAGGTGGATGGCAAATCAAATAAAGATACTTATGGCTCTAGGAAGGCTAGGGTTTATCGGTAAATTATGCTGGTCCATCTGTGTCTCCCTCAGTTTCCCCATAATGATTTTTCAGTGCTTTTTCCATCCAGTGGAAGCCTCTCTCCAAAAGGACTCACTTAAATCTAGGTATCCAGAGAATAGTCTTTCTTGCTTTAAAATTGCACTAATATGGTAGCCATTAGCCACTCCCTTGAAGTATGGCTGGTTGCAACTGAGATATTTTGTAAATGTAAGATACACACCAGATTTCAGAGGCTTAGTAGGGTTAAAAAAAAAAACCCTTAAATATCTCAGGAATAATTTTTTTTAATATTGACCACATGTTAAAATGAAAGAAACATTGTATTCTTAAAATGAATTTTATCTGTGTCTTTTTACTCTTCTGTAATGTGATTCCTGGAAAATTTAAAATTACACGTGCAGCTCGCATTACATTTCTTATTGGATAGTGCTGCTCAAAAGAGCAAAAAAAGATGCTGCCCCGGGAACCCAGAGATGACCTGTTTAAAGAGTGATGTTTCTAAAGTGAAGCAGTCTTCATAGCATGACTTCCAAGCCCCATTGTGATCTGGCGTTTCCTATCTCTCAGTTGCTATAGACTCAATGTTTGTGATTCCCTAAAATTCATGGGTTAGGCCTAATCCTTAGTATGATTGTATTTGGAGGTGGGAGCTGTGGGAGGTAGTTAGGTTTAGATGAGGTCATGAGACTGGGGCCTTCGTCATGGATTAGTGTCCTTATAAAAGAGACCCCTTAGAGCTACTTTGCTCCTTCTGTCACGTGAGAACATAGTGAGAACACAGTCATCAATGAACCAAGAAGCTTTCATGAGACAACAAATCTGCCAGTGCCTTGACTTCCGAGCCTCCAGGACTGTGAGAAACACATTTCTATTGTTTATAAGCCACCCGGTCTATTGGTATTGTTGTTTAGCTCAAGTGGACTAAGAAACCAGCCTTGTCTTCTGCACTATCTTCCTCAAACCCCAGCCCTGCAGAAACATGTGGTGAGTCCCTAACTGGTCTGCAGGTTCCCAGGTCAGTCCTTGCCACCTCCATACTACAAGGAACAGCTAATGGCTCCTTGCCCTGTTGCACTGGTTATGAGGGTACACCTCTCTCTTTGAGATTCTGAGTTCAGTTCTTTTAGATAAATACTCAGAAGTTGGATTGCTGGATCACATGGTAATTATATTTGTAACTTTTTGAAGAACTTCTATACTTTTCCACAGCGGATGTACTAACTTACATTCCCACTAACAGTGCACAAAGGTCCTGATTTTCCTACATCCTTACCAACGACACTTGCTATCTTATGTTTTTGTTGATAATAGTAAAACTAATAGGTGTGAGGTGATACCTAATTGTGCCTTTAATGTGCATTTCCCTGATGACCTTTGGCTTTCTGTATTGATGATATTGAGCATCTTTCATATTCGTATTGGCCATTTGTATGTCTTTGAGGAAATGAACTTTTGATTTGTTGATGTGTGCATCCTCTTCTTTGGCTTACAGTTTTCGTTTTACTTACATCCAGAGCTTTGAATAAGTAAGAGTTTTGCTGTCCCTGCTCCCTTCCCCGCCAAGGATTCCAGGTCTCCTATGCAGTAGACTAGATCCTCAGACTTCCAGGCACATGTGGAGCAATCAGGAAGTGTATGCTAGAATTTATTGCCTTAGCCACTCAAGAACCAGGTTCTCTTGCTTCCTTAACTATAGCTGAATTCTGGAGACTTAAAGTTGTCTGAAGTTTGAGGCATTACTGCATATAACTGTGGCTAGTTCTGGGAACACAAATATATGCATAGTTGGTTGAACAACATAAGTATATTTGAAGCTTTAAAGGTGTGTGCACATGTAGGTTTATGTACATGTATATAATTTTTGCTATTCTTATCTTTAATAACTACTGATTCCAAGGAATAAATAATTACTATACACCTTGGTTATTGGTATGAAATTTGGAAAGGAATAGATTCTGCAACTTGTGCTCAAACCATTGGACTGAAAGTTCCAGTAAAGCCATAGGAGTAGGAGAAGAGGTGCTTGAAGATCGATCCAAGTCCCACAGTGGTGGAGGAGCACCAGGGATGGGGTTCCTTATTATTAGGCCCAGTGGTCATGCCTATTTGCCCAACCCAGATCTTGTGGTGGGAGATCAGCACAGGAAAGTCATGGCACTCCAGTTCTCTCTGTGGGAAATTTCAGGATCTCTTTGCCTCTGTTTTGCCCTGATCTTTTTCCCCATGTCCCATCATGGGCTGGCCATCTATTTCTGGCTTTTCTTGTGAATTTTGTCCTGATCTTTCCCATGGGTGGAATGAAGGAAATCAGGAGCCTTAGCTGAAACTTTGGCTTTCTGTAAAGATCCTGGATAGCAGGGAAAACTAGAGAGGAGGGAGGGAAAGAGTTCCACTGTGAAGTCCCAGAAAGGCAGGCTGGGAACATCTGAACTCTTGTTTTGTTCAACTCTCCATTTTGTCCTGTGCTCAGGTAAAAATCATACCATCTAGCATAATTCTTTTGCCAGGTGGAGCAAGGATAAATGGATTTAACTTCTATTTTTGGATGTTGCTGTGTCTTTGTAGTCCTTTTATCTGAATCCCTTGATCATCTAGAATAGCTTGGCAGTGCTGCATTTCAGAGCAAAGTGAGGAATAGATAAATAATTTATCAATAATAAGATTCTAGTCTGAAGAAAATAGGGAGCTGTTTTTCAGTTCTAACTAGAGGGGGGGGGACTGTAGACAAATATTAACATTAGTTGATGCAAATAGGAGGATTTGTTTTCATCCCAGGCTTTCTCCTTGAGCCACTGTCAGTAACGGATAAAAGGAACCACAGAGCTGACCAGCCGAGGAGTTATGAGGCTCTCTTGAGTTGCTGCAAAGCACAAAAATCATATGCATGAACCATTTAATTTCTGCTTTCCCTTTTCTGGGATGAGAAAGAGAAAGAGGGGCAAATCAAAGTCTCTTCAAAATCCGATTTGGCTTTTTTCAATGGGATCATTTATCTTCTCTATCTGGTTTTGCCAGTTAAACACTAATGATGCACATTCTAAGGCATGATCTGTGAGTGCAATTTATTTCTGAATGCAGCCTTTCTTTTTAAGAGTATTTGCTATAATGGATATACTGGAATAATATCAGGGATTAAATAAAAAAGGCATGTCAGAGAAAACAAATACACCAGTGGAGACTCCACTGGAAGAACAATTTTTTCTTGTCTCCTCACAACCATATTCTGCAGATATCTTCTAGGGGATTTCAGCTTCCAGAAATAAAAGGAACTGATGGGCTTGTAACTAACCAGTTAGTAGTAGCTATTGTTCATTGGGTGCACCAGACAGTAGGCATGTTATGCTGATGATCATACTTAATATTCTAAACAGCATTGCTGGCTGGCTGTTATTATACCCATTATAAGGTTGGGGGGTTTGGTCCCTAAAACCTCTGATCTCATTTCTTCCTCAAAAGTCTTAGCTAAGAAATGCCAATGTCAGGGATTATTTTTCTTCCTTTCCTATAATGCTTGATATCACTCCTCATACTCCAGTGACCATCACCTTCTATCAGTCCTGTCTCCATGACAACTAATCAATCAATAATGATTTTCTTTTTTCTCAACCCAGGATTTCCCTGGAAGGCAGCTCATAGGAGACAGCTCAGACTAGCAGGTAAGGAAAGAGACACTTCACAAAGGGTGCTCAGTTCAATAAAAGATGTGGATGCACCTTTGCTGAGGAATGCTGTGTGCTTCCTTGCATCCTTCTCTGATGCAGTCCACTCATCACACATTTTGATTCACTTGGCATTATACCATAAATTCAATTACCATGGAATTATTCTCTACCTGTTTTAGGCTTACACTATTCCTCTTGGCTGCCATGTTTTTTTTTCTTCTTGCACATTTCTTGGGGGTGCTTAGCTCTTGATGGGAACACAATGGTGATTCTTTGTTCAAAAATACTTTTGAATTTGTTCTATGTGTGAGCCATGGTGGCAGATGATGAGGATAAGAGGGTGAATTAAGATACACTCTCATCCTCAAAGACTTCACACTCAGATGCAGATTAATCTCTAAGTAGGTATTTATAGAATAATACAATGATTGTAGGGCTAGAGACAGAAATTCAGAGGTTAAAATGGGGGTAAAACTTAGTCTACTGGTCAGGGAAGACTCCCTGATGGAAGAGATGTTTGAATTGAATCTCAATTCAGGATAGGTAGGATTAGCCAAGTAAAGGAAGTGAGAGTGGAAGGATGGCAAACCATAGTATAGTATATTCAGAAAACTGCAGGCTTGGTGTGGCTAAAGTACAAACTGTGAGGTAGGGAGTGTCAGCAGACGAGACCTGGTAAATGAGATATTGATGCAGAAGGCTTGGACTTTGCAAGGGGAAAGTCCAAATTTATGGGGAAAATTTGAGGTCTTTTTGGGTTGTGGACTTAAATGTTCATACTTATATTTAGATAAAACTCCAGTGGGTGAAGATAGGTAATTTTTTCCTGTTCCTTGTTTTCCTTTTGTGAACATTTTACAAAAGGTCAAGGAGAAGTGGAGTGTCAGCTGCACAGTTGCACTCCTTGTCCTATTGCAGGGCTCCATGTGCATATCTTCCATGGGCTAATGCCACGTAAGCTGTCCTAGCCACCCTTCCTCTGGCATTGGCCTTGGAAATTGGTGACTTCTTTCCTCTTGTTCACATTTCTTTTTGTGATATTAAAATAAAAGGACTGATCCTCAATGGTCACAAAGATCAAGAGTCCTATTCCAGCTGTGACATTAACTGTTTGATCTTGGGCAAGACACACCAACCTCTCTGAGCCTCAATTTATTCCTCTGTAATGTGGGATAATAGTGTCCAATCTGCAGGGTGGTGGTGAGGAATGCTCCTGGCAGAGTGCCTGGTACATGGTAGATGCTCAGTGTGTGTTAATTCTCTCCCTCTATAAATATCAACTACTTCATTGATCTCTGAACTAAAGCATTCTTATTTCCTTCCAATATTTCAAGTAGGGTGAGGCAGGGAGTAGCTCCTGAGAGGAATGCAATTCAATTAATGCTAGCTCCTAGTATGTATCAGGCATTGTGCCAGGAGCTTTATGCACTCTAGACTAAGTTTAATTCATGTATTTATTCCAAATGCAGGTGCACAGTTTTACAAATGAGGGAACCGGATCCATAGAGGTTGGATACCTTGCCTATGATCATGTGATGGAAAGGTTAAAATCTTATCAAAGCTGTCTTTTTTATTATGCCAAAGTTCTTACTAAGTACCAGGCAGTTTGCTGGACACTGGGGAATTTTAGAGTTGAATAAAACATAGTGTTGCTCCGTGAGAAACTCATGGATTAATGGGAGGAGGGGGACAGATATTTGTAGGGACCTTAGAAAACAGCATGGAAGTGCTGAAAGAGGTAAGCTTAGAATGCTATCAAAGGTGAGTGAAGAGGTACCACCAAGGGCTGGGGGGACCCTCTGTGGGCCTTTGGTTTTCTTGGTGTCCATCATCTGTAGTCTGGGGATTAGATGCTAATTATTGGATAGAATTTTGAGGCCAGTTCCATGGAAATGCTTCAGTGGCAGAAACATTGGCCACATCTACAAAGACTTCCTCTCTGTGTCTTCCTGGTCTGTGGGTAAAGTCATATTGGGAGTCACTTTGGAAGATTGGTACCTCATTGAAAAAGACCTGTCTCTGCATGGGTTCCATCCATTAGCTTGGTCTCCAAGATGAGTTTTCTTTTTAATGGGCAAAAGAACCCATTTTCCTGCCACCTGTCAGTGTTTAGCTCACCACTGTGGCTTATTACTGCTGCCATCTGCTGCAAAGGAGAAGTTTGCATGCTTTGAGTAGGGGCTCACAGAAGTCATTAGAGGAGAGGAGGCTGAGCTAAGAATCCAGGTGGTAGCATATACTATCAGTACAATAACAACCTTGTTTTCTTGCCTCCTTCCCTGATATTCACCTGATACCCACCCACCAGGCCCTTATAGCCATCTAGCCATATTCTCCATCCTCTTCTTCATGCCACCCCTACTGATCACAAATTCTGTCTCATTTCATCACTCAATGTCATAGCTGAGCAGATTTAGCCACTATTTAGGAATTATTGAACAGCTTGGCAACATGTTGTCAACTTTTATCTCATGTATTGACTAGGTAGTAAGTGGGGCAAATTGATGTTTAAGGAGACAGCAGATCCTCTGAATTT
Source organism: Nyctereutes procyonoides (assembly GCF_905146905.1). NCBI lineage: Eukaryota > Metazoa > Chordata > Mammalia > Carnivora > Canidae > Nyctereutes > Nyctereutes procyonoides. Next base: position 10,636,594 of record NW_026575030.1, read on the forward strand.
TCTTCTATGAAAAAAGAATGGTTACAGAATTGAATAAGACATTCAAGGAACTTACAAGTAGTTGTGTTACATGTGTTTGTGCATGTGTATGTGATGGAGTGAATGATTACAAGTGAGGTGGGATGGATCCTATGCTGGGCAGAAGTGTAGGGTGCTGAAGTAGCCCAGAAGAGGGACATAGATGCCTTGCTATATGGCATTGGGGCTGGAGGATGGTGGTGGTGAGAGGGGTGGGCAGGCTTGAGATTGGCACTTAAAAAAGTCACTGTGATTGCTGTATGGAAGACTGGTTAGGGCAGTTCAGTTAGTGTAGAAGGCTAGAGTAGTAGTCCAGGGAAGAAATGGATTAGGATGTTGGTGGAGATAGAAAAAAGTATGGTTCAAGGACTATAAGGAGATTAAAACTAACAAGCTTGGTGAGACATTTATTATGATGGGTGAGAGAGAGGTGGGTGTTGAAATGTCACCGATAATTCTGGCTTGAGCAACAGGATGATTAGTAGTATTATTTACTGAGATATGATTCTTGGAAGATATCAGAATGGGGGGCTGGTGGGGAAGAGCAAAATTTGGTTCTAGATCTTTTGAGTGTGAGATGGTTTGGAAATGTTCAAAGAACAGTATTAACTAAGAAGTTTTACATAAAGACCTGAAATTGAGAACAGGGGTCTGGGCTAGTTCTATAAATTTGTGAGTCATCTTTGTTGTGGTGTAACTGAAGCTGAGGCCAGAGAACATAGTGTTATTTAGGAATAGAAGGAACTCTTGGAGCTAGATTTGGATGGGTTCTACTACTTATGGACAGGAGGGGGGCAAACCTACAAAGAAGTGGAGATGATATGACTAGGAAGGAAGAAATAGAGCCAACATGGTGTTAGATCATGGAAGTCCAAGGACAAGTATTTCAGAAAAGAAGAAGAGGCAACAGTGTCTAATTCTATTGAAAGGCCAATGAAGATGAGGCCTTGAAAGTGTCCACTGAACATGGCTACATGGACTTCAGTGGGATATTAGCAAGTGCTATTTCAGTGGAATGATGCATCAGACCATGATTAGAGTGGGCTGTGAGGTGTGTGGGAAGTGGAGAAATGACAGTAATGAGTGAAGACAGCTCTTCCTTCAAGTTTGACAGTAAAGGAGAGGAGGGAGATGGGCGGCAGGACCCTGGCGCTAATGTTGGGCAAATGCTTAAGAACAGAGAAGGACCAATCAGAAAGAGTTTGTGAATATGGGATGGAAAAAGGTAAGTAATAGTAAAGGATTCAGAAGTTGGTGAGTGGCAATGAGATGCAAAGATCAAATGGGACGATAGTTATGTCAACTCCTCTTCTATTGTTGGAATGAAGGAGGATGGGATGGGTGCCCATTCAGGCGTGCCTGTGTGTCTGGTTTGTGGGGGTTTCCTATCTGATAACATCTGTTTTTTTCTGTAAAGTAGGAAGGAAGATTATCTGATGAGGAAGAAGAATGTTGATGGGTCACAGGGGCAGAAGCTTGAGAAAGGTAGATAAAGTTTGTAAAAAATTTCTATGCAAAGTGACAGGAGATGATGTGGTCATGTTTGTTTGGCAGAGTTGTGGACTCATTTGAGGTTGAGGGTGAAGAATGTGTAGTGGATCTGAGAGGGCCCATTGGCTTTTCCTGCTTGGACAGAGTCTCGGAAGTGGCATCCAGTTGGGTTTTCCCAGGCTTGAGTTTTATCTGAGTGGTGCAAGCAAAAGGCAGCAGATGCACAGGGGGCTTATAGTATGGGTAAAAGTATTATTAAAATCATGGATCATGGAGACCAAGTTAAAATCAGTATGTAAGGAGAGGAGAGGGCAGGTGACCTGGGAGAAATGAGAAGTCAAGAGCTGTCACAGTGAAAGTAGTTGAATAAGTGAGGTATTATAAGCTAGAAGGGCTTGCATTGGGAATCTAGGAGTAGAGCATTTATAGGTAATATAAGTACAGAAGTGAGAGATGGAGGTGGAAGAAACCTTGGCAATGAATAGGTCAGGGGCCTAAATAGGAGGTCATCTATTGGATCATCCATGTGGGTGCTGCCATCACCCAGGATGATGGCAAAGCCCAGAGTGAAAAAACAAAATAACATAGATCAACCTTCATTGAATGAATGCAAGTGACTGGCAGATTGGCAGATCACAGAAGCTCAAAGGAAGAGGAGGATTAGTTGCTGTGGTATTTCACCCAGAAAAGCTTGCAACAAATATCTCTCCACCTCCTTTCAGAGGGCATCAGTAAATCATTATAGCTATCTTTAACGCATTTATTCACACATTTATTTAACATTGACTGCTGAATATTTAGCATTATTGAGAATTCTCTACTTGCCAGGCACATGGCTAGAAGCTGGTGTGATGAGTAATTAAGACGTGTTTCTCAGGGACTATCTATTTAGTAGAAGACATAGATACAAAGACATGGACCTATAATGCAACGCATTGTGCTATTTCTGAACTGGAAGCACAATTTTCACGATGGTGCAGACAAGTGAGTAATTAATTCTTATTGGAGAAGGTGAACAAAGTGTCCCAGAAAAGATGCTTATTTGGGTTGGAAGTTGGAAAGTGAGTAATTTTACCATATGGTGAAGAATGGTGGCGGAAATTAGATTTTTGGCAGGAGAATGAGCAGGAGGAAAGGCTCAGAGGTGTGAGAGTATATTGGGAATATAGTATCTCTCATCTACATCTTGTCCATTTTGCCTGCGGGGTCATGGTTGACTGCTCTGAGAGTGAGCTTCTCAGAAGATAAAGTAAAAATAAAAAAGGAGCTCTCAGGTGCTGGGTCCAGGGAGAGGGTAAGATGGGACAGTGCTGCCTTGAAGGGTGGAAGATGGAAGAGAGTCATAACTCATACAGGAAACAGTGTTATGGTTACAGAAGAAGATGCTGGGGCATCTGGGTGGCTCAGTCAGTTAAGTGTCTGCCTTCCTCTCAGGTAATGATCCCAGGGTCTTGGGATTGAGCCCCATGTGGGGCTCTCTGCTCTGAGGGGAGCCTGCCTCTCCTTCTCCATCTGCCTGCAATTCCCATGCTTGTGCTCCCTCTCTGTCAAAAAAATAAATGAAATCTTAAAAAAAGAAGAGGATACCATATGCAACTCTACACCCAGGGATCAGAGGGCTAATTTTCATCCACTGGGGAATAAGCTTACAGGTCCTGTTACCCTAGAAGATGGCATAGGCTTAGCTCATAATTGCACAAGGATACTTCAATGTTTGATGACAACCTGTACCTCTGAGGGCTTAAAGAAACCTATATTTATTTACAGCAGAAGCCACACATGAAGTCTTCATTGTCCTTGACCACCGCTGAATTTGACACCAAGTAGAATATCTGGCATGCTCTTCTTGCTATGCATGTTATTTTTGTGACCCCTTGTTCCTGACAATTCTATTCTGTTGAAGCTATTGTGATTAATCTTGACCTTAATCAGAAGGAAGGTCAAGCAAACTTCATTTTAGTATTGATCTGACTGAGTTCTGGTGCTAGACTGCAAGTTTTTGAGAGCACAAATCATGTGTTATCCATCTCTTTACTTTTAGTACCGAGCACTGTGCTGAATTGAGCTTGATAGGGCAATCACATGACTCACGTAGTGCCATGTGCATTCTGTGCCTACAGCAGGCATCATGAATCAATCCCTGCATATTTCCTCTGGAGCTGGAATGGCCTCAGAGTTCTCAACAGAGTTATCTGGACAGTCACTACCAATTGAGTCGGCCTATGAGATGAAATCAACTGCCAACTGTATGCATTTCATAGGACTGCCGTAGCATAATACCACAAACTGGGTGGCTCAAAACAATGGAAATGCATCCTCTCAGAGTTGTGGAGGCCAGGAGTCCAAGCTTAAGGTATCAACAGGGGTGGTTCCGTGTGGAGGCTCCTAGTTCGCAGTGACTGCTGACTGCTGGGAATCCATGGCTTTCCTTGGTCTCTGCATTGATCTTCACCTCTGCATTGCTGGGGTATCAAATCTCCCTCCCCTGTGTCTTGTAGGAACACCAGTCATTACATTTAGGACCTACCCTAAATCCAGGATTATCTCATTGGGAGAGCCTTAATTCTATCTGCAAAAAGTATTTCCAAAAAGATCAGATTCATAGGTACTGAGAATTAGGACTCGGATCTATCTTTTGCAGGTACCTACCATTCAACCCACTGCATCATCCCTGTAATTGGCATTAGTTCATACCCAGACACCTGGATAAGAGACACCTGTTTTTCTTGTTTCTGAGTGTCTGAGTTCTTCTGCAAGACCTTCTCAGTGTTCAGTTTCTCCAGTCCTGGGGTCTACCTTATGTCTTATTAGTCTTATCTCTTACAATAGGCTGAAGACCCATTCCTGAGCCATGCACTCAAAGTCCCGTATCATGCCACTATGACACCTTGGTGCTGACTGCTGGCTGTTGAAGGTTTTCTATTGTGAGAGTTCCAGTGGTTTGTCACCTCTCTTCAGGGAGGCCAATTGCCTCTCTCCAAATGCATGCAGGCTTACAGGCACTCTGTTGAAGTTTCCAGCAGCTTATTCCCATACATCAGAGCCTCCTCCAGACTCTTTCTCTTCTCACCATCCAGAACTTGCTTGCTTCCTGGGACTTGTACTTCTCATCCTGGGTTTAGGTACCTGGCTTCTGCCTTTCTTACCAATCACTTCTTACTCTGCTTCTCTTAGATGGCTTGGTTTTTTATTCTGGCCATGATGTTCGCAGCCTGATGAGTCAGCTCTGACTTAACCCCATGCCCCCTGGATCCTAGAATTTTTTCTGACCTGGCTTGGTCTTGGATGAACATCTTGTGTATAGGCCTTCACTTGTGAGAAAGAGCTTATCCCACACCTGCTGTATCTTCTGTGCATGGTTGATCCTATTTCTGTCGTAAGAGATGACTAGAGGGAAGATTACTTTGCAAGGATGCCCCAAGGACAGTGACCTATCCACCAGAGGGGTCTCCTTAACATAGACTTGGGAGAAATTTCTCTCAGATCACATTGCTGGATAAAGCAGGGGTTCACTTTGAAAGTGTTTTTTTAAAAAATTAATTTATTATTATTAGTCACATCAGGAAGCTACTTTTGCTATACTTTGGCTGCTAGGAAGCTTAGAGCTAAATGTGTACTCTCAAGTGAATGGGACATCATTGTCTGTTTCTGTGCACTAACTCTTTCTTTGGCTGTATTACTTTAATTTTTGTAATGGATACTTTTGGAAATGCAGCCCAGCTCACATTAGCTGTTCCTCCTCATCTCTGGTGAGGGATCCTAAGCTGCTACTTTGAATAATGTTATCCACTGCTATGGACTGAATCATGTTCTCCCCAAATCCCTTTTGAAGCCCTAATCCCATCCAGGGTGATGGTGTTTGGACATGGGAACTTTGAGAGGCAATTGGGTTGAGATGAGATCATGAGGGTGTGACCCTCACAATGGGATTAATGCTCTTATTAGAATAGACCCTGGAGAGCTTGCTTCCTCTCTATCTGTCTCTTAACCTATAAGCACCATGCAAAAGCCATGTGGGACACAATGAGAAGGTGACTGTCAGCAGCCCAAGGAGAGAGCTCTTGCCAGGCACTGACCACACTGGTGCTTTGATCTTGCACTGCCAGTGTCCAGAACTGTAAGAAAACAAATTCCTGTTGTTTAAGCCACCCAGTCTATGGAATTTCGTTATGGTGGCCTGAGCTAAGACACCCACCCTCAGCCTTGACTAATGACTGAATAAGTGGCAGCTGGTGGTAAGCTGCACATAAGATCAGCTTTCCCTGGGAATTTGGGGATGGACCACGGGAGAGTCAACATCTCTCCAGGGGTTTGAGCCCTAAGAAATAGGCTTTGAGGCTGCAGGTCACTTTGTGGCTGGGCAGCAGGAAAGCCACTCTTCCAAGAAAGGAGAGAGAAACAGGTGTACCAAGATAAATATTGTTGAAAGGCAGGCAGCTGATACTTCCTGGGATCCAGAAAGAGTCTTGCTACCGGTACTGTCCTTTCCTGGACCTGGTAACTTTCTCACTATTGGGTTCTACAGATTAAATCTATAATGTTTTTCTCTTCTCTTCTCTTCTCTTCTCTTCTCTTCTCTTCTCTTCTCTTCTCTTGTCTTCTTTCTCTTCTCTTCTCTTCTCTTCTCTTCTCTTCTCTTCTCTTCTCTTCTCTTCTTTCTCTTCTCTCCCCTTCCTTTCCCTTCCCTTATTTTCCTTTCTTTTCTTTTCTTTCTTTAATTCTTACAAAACTAGCTTGAAATCATTTCTGTTACTTGAAAACAAAAATTCTCAAGTGAGCCCTTTGCTCTGATGCTTCACCTTTACAATACTGACGTTTTGGTCCTGCATGGTCTTTTGTAAAGTGCCTCAGAATCTTTTGTGGGAACAGGTTGATTATGAAAAACTGAAAAGAATTTAGCTATTTTCTTCTGAGGCTGTGTGGGGGAGCTGCTGAGCCAGGTGACAAAGTCTCTTGGACGTCACAGCTAATGAGACAGGGCCTGGAAGAAGTTGAGACCATGGAGAGGTTGGGAGTTGACCTGGGGTTCCTTCAGTTGGAAGAATCTGTTTTTGCCCCAAATGAAAATTATGTTCGTCTGACATGACTTGTTTTTAAAGCACATTGTTAACTTTTTCCCTAGTTTGCTCTTGCTCTACCAGGAGTTGCATATTGGTGAGTTATTTGTGCTTATTTCTCAGAACACACCATGAATAGTCTCAATTATGGCTCTGAACAATTGCGATTTCTGTTATTGAGGATTTATAGAAGCGCTTACGTTTCTAAACATCCTTTTATGACTCTCTATTTCTATGGTAACCTAGATAGGCTGCTCAGTACACATGGGCACTTCTTTGGGAAAACCTGATAGAAGAAAATCTGAATTTACAGGAGAGATAAATAAGAGGTTGGCTATTCACATGGTTTTATAGAGGATTCACAGATAGCAGGCTCCTCTAGTGCATTCGTACATTCCCTATTCTCTTTACAGATCATGAACAATGTCTTACACATAATAGGCTCTGAATGAAAATTTTGTTGATTGATTGATGAGCCACTTGGGAAGGAGAGAAATGTGAAGCTGGGGTTATAGTTTGCTGCTGCCAATTGGAGATAAATCAGAAAGGAACAGAAAGCATCCTGAGCAGATAGCCAGAGTCAGTGGGGAAATGGGACTCAATTTTTAAAAATGTGATTCACATACAGTTTCTCGGAAGCTGCTCTCTGCATAAAGCAAGATATACATGAATTTTTCACATCAGTGTGCCTGAAGGCCCAGGAGATTGGACCTCGCCCTGGATCACAGCACTAAGCTATCAGAGGAGAAGGTAGGTACCCGTTGTGCCTCAGTGCCCTGACCCACTGTTTTTTGCAGAGAGGAGCTACTTTTTCATTTTCTAAGGCTTAGGCCAACCTGAGAAGGGTTGCATTTTCCAAATCTGAGACCTTGAGCAACACGGGGAGCAGGGGCTGCTTTGGCTATCTTTTTGTCAAGGGCTTGCATTTGTAAGGACTGTTGGTTGCAAAGAACAGAGCAGAGAGTCCTTATCCACTGGAGCTGGTTTGAATAAGAAAGGGGAATTTATTATAAGGAAACAGAGCGGCTTTTCAGACTCCAAGGTCAGGAATGCAGCTGGGCCTTGGACAGGGTTGACCTAGGAGGTGAAACAAGGTGTGAGCAATGCAGGCAGCTCCTGTTTGCATGCTTGTTCTGTCCTTTTCTGTCAAGGTCTGGTTTATCTGCCTCTGCACGGGGCACACTGTAGAGAAGGTCATGGACAGCCCACAGACGACCTGCACAATATTGACTCCAACCTTTGGGGCAAGACTGGGAAAGTGTGCTGTGTAGCACCTGATTGGCTCTGAGGAATATAGTTGAGTCAAGAGCTACCAGTAGATAATTTTGATTCAATAGGAATTCACCAAATACCCCTTGTGTAACTGCCCCTGTGTTAGGTGCTTAGAGATAAAATAAGTAAGAACCTGCCCTAGGCTTGTCAGTTCTTTGTCTAGCTGGGGAGATGTTGGATAAGTAAAGAAATGTATAATGGAAATTGGTGGGATGGAGACAGTCACTGATTGTGGGGGGATTCAAAGGACAGGTGTGTGACATTTCTGTGTGCATTTATTCATTCAACATACATTCTTGGGGCAGGAACTGCTTCAGGACCTGGGAGTACAAGAGTACAACAGTGTACCTGGTAGACAAACCTCTGCCCTCAGGGGATGAATGGGTCATAGACGCAAACAAACATATAACCATCACAACTTTGAGGATGATGCAGTGTGAGGTGGGGAGGAAGGAAAGACCATTGGAAATGAGTAGGCCAAGAGAGTGAGGAAAAGGCCGTAGTGTGGGCATGCACGTAGGAGCTGACATAAGCCAGGATGGTGGCAAAGCCTGGGGTAGAAAAAAATAACATGACCCAGCCTTCAGTAAGAGATGAAGAATGAAGATTGATAATGGTAAACAAGATAACTTTAAAGAGTGATAAGGGGTAGGAAGGTGGAAACAGGTAGTAGGGCAAGGGCAGCAGCTATTTTAGTTGAAGGGTCCAGGTGTTTCAGGCATGGAGAGTGGCAAGAACAAAGGCCATGCGGGGACATGGGCTGGATGTGTGTGTGAGAGCTATCAAGGGGTTAACGAGGTGTAGGACACCAAGTTCATAGAGGGGGGCAGGGGCCAGATCACAGAGTCCTGTGATGTCCCTGTGGGCCATGATGAGGACTTGGGCTTTATTTTATTTTAAACACCACTAGAAGCTAGTAAAGGTTTTTGTCAGAGTTGGCTTTCTTTGTATTGGGAAAAGATCACTGTGACTCCTGGATGGAGGAGGGCCAGAGAGGGGGATGAGCAGAAGTGGGGAGCATAGTGAGGAGGCGCCTGCCATGCCTAGTGGGAGGAGAGGTCAGGTCATGGAGCCTGGGGTTAGTGAGAGTAGTGGAAGGAGAAAGAAGTACAGGTATCCCCGGTTTTTGGGAAGTTTGTGTTACACCACTTGGCTTTTACAGAAAACCTAGCTGCTTTAATCCTTGTGTTCATTAACTGAAAGAAATCTGAAGAGGCATTTTGCTTTTATGAAAAAAAAAAGGTAGTAAGTGAAAAGAGTATTCAGTGTTTGTTTTGTAGGGAGTCACTTTAGAGGCAGCATGCACCGCAGGCAGCGAGAGTGGTGCCTCCAAGCCCCTTCCCTGGGAATGACACTCAGCATCTCAGTATCAAGCCACTGGAAGTGAGAACTGTGTCTGAGCATCTGTGCTTTACCTCCATTTATTTTGTGCATCTGTTAGCAAGGTGTGTCTTAAGGTAGCAGTAAAGCCTAAGAGAGGCTGTTTTTTGGGTCTGGGAATGCTAAAAACTTGGTTCATGTAAATTAATAATAATTGCTTCTTTGCTTTACACCATTTTAGCTTACAAAAGTTTTCATGGGAATGCTCTACTTTGAGATGATGGTGGGGGGGGGGAACCCATACCCAGATTGGAGCCATATTGTGAAGGTAGATTTATGAGGGCTTGCAAATGGGTTGGATGTAGGGAGTGAAGGAAAGAGAGAATTCAAGGACTAATTCTTAGGGCTTTTTTTTTTTTTTAAAGAGATTCATTTATTTATTTTAGAGAGAGCAAGAACTTGAGGAGAGGGAGGAGCAAAGGGAGAGGGAGAGAGAATCTCAAGCAGACTTTCCACTGAGCACCGAGCACCATGTGGGGCTCAATCCCATGATCCTGAGATCATGACCCGAGCCAAAATCAAGAGTTGGATGCTCAACTGATTGAGCCACCAGGTACCCCACTAATTCGCAGGTTTTTAATCAAGCAACTGGGTAAATTGTGGTGCCATTTATGGAGACATGGAAAAGTAAGGAAGAAAAAATCCTATGTGGGAGATGTGGTGAGGAGGGAAGCAAGCAGTGCTCTTTCATCCTATCAAATGGGAGATTACTCTTGGATGTCCAAGTGGAGATGTGGTATAGACAGAGGAAGGTAAGAGTCTGGAACTCTAAGCAGCACTGTCCAGTGGAAATAAAGTATGAGCCACAAATGAGAGCCACATGGGTATTTTTTTAAAATCCTTTTTATTTGAGTATAGTTGACACACAATATTACATTTGTTCCATTGTTTTTAAATTCACTAGAAGCCACATTAAAAAGGTAAAAGAGAAACATAGAAATTAATTTAGATATGTTTTACATAATTCAACATATCCCAAATATTGTAATTACAACATGAAATCAATATAAAATAATTAATGAGACATCTCACTATTAATTCGTAAAAATCTGATGTATCTTCCACTCTCAGCATATCTCAATTCAATCTAGCCACATTTTAAGTGCTCAATGGCCACACGTGGGTAGTGGTTACCATATTGGAAAGTGGATCTCTAAAGAAGTTGAGGTTATAGACTTGCATTTGGGGACTGTCATCATAGAGGAGGCATGGGGTTACCTAGGAACACCTAGGGAGCACAGGTGGAAAAGGTAACTGAAGAGAGCCTGGGACACTTCAAAATTGACAGCTTGGATAGAGAAGGGACAGATGGCAGGGGAGCCTGGGAAAAAATGAGAAGACATGTTAGAGAAGGATTTGGAGTTGTGAAGAATCTAAGAAACTAAGACCAAGTGATTCCAGGATTCTGGAAGGCTCCATGACTGAGTCCTGAAACATGAGATGGTGAAGAAGAGGGAAAGGGCCATGATGAATGTCAGGGACAGCAAGAGCAAAGCAGTAGTATTTCTGGTGGGCACATGAAGGGGCCCAGAAGAGTGGATTTTTCTAGAGTGGCCAGGGCGGAGGGGAGAGGGATGTGGGTGCAGGAGCTCAGAGGGTCTTGTGCTCATGCCAAGGACTCAGGACTTCATTGTCTGGGTCAGTGGTCTAGGCCACATTTACAATTACACCAGGGGAGCTGCATACGTGTGTGTGCGCGCGCGCACACACACACACACACACACACTCTCTCTCTCTCTCTCTCTTCCCCTGTTCACTTTGGGGTTGGGTACAGTAGGCTGTCTGCTAGGGCTAGCCCCTGCTTTCTCTCCTACTCAATAACTAAGAGTGAGAGAGAGAGTCACCATCTCTTATGATTCGTTGTTCTACTTTATAAACAAAAATTGCATTTCTAAATTTTAGTTTTTATTAATAATGAATCACTTGCAGCACACCTCGCAGGGGATTGCAACATATTGGCGCGTCCCAGGCAGCAGATGAGAACTTCTGCCCTGAGCCATGGGGAGCCCCTGGAGTGCTTTCAACAGAAAAGAGGCAGCTCCACAATCTGCATTTGAGAGACACAGCCTGGCAGCGCTGTGAAAGGTGAGTTTCTGCCCCTTGGTCGCGGACCCCCTGTCCTAGCCCACTTCTCTGTCCCTTAAGCCCCTTTACATATTTTCATCTCTCAGTTTCACCTTCCATAATGAGATCAAAAGCTGTACCCCTGCTCAGTGGCTTGGGATCCCTGTTTCTTTGAGGGCGGATTGTTAAACAACACCGAATATGCCAAACACATGCATCACAGATCCCACGCAGAGCCGCGGAAGGGTGTGAACTGAATGAGGCAGGTGAGCTCTCGGGAGCCCTCATCTGCACTCATGCATGTCTCCCTAATCAGCCCCAAAGAAGAGACACTATAGGCAGCCGCCAGCACCAGTGCCCAGGTGAGATCTGGATCCTTTGGGGGTACAGGGCCTGGGAGAGGTGCTGGGGAGGTGCCAGGAAGAGCCAGACATGATTGTGGTTCTCAGACATGGTCTTCTCAGCATAGGTCCAAATGGCACTGCTGCTCCTGTATCTGGGGGCTGTACCCTGCTCAGGCGAAACCTGAAATATTGAGGCCAACGTCCTGGGCTCCACCTCCAATGCTTTATTCATTTGTCCACTCAAGTTTGAAATATATTATTGAAGTCTTACTCTATTGCATCCACTGTTTATAGTAGTTAAAAAAAAAAAAAAGAGTCCCTGCTCTTACAAAGCATATATATGGTCTATTGGGGGGGGGGGGGCAGATGTTACACAAACACACCAATATGTAGATTATTTTAAATTGTAAGTGCCATTAAAAAAAAAAAGTGCTAGATTCTTTTGGAGAGAACTGCAGAGGTATCTCTGGCCATTTGGAGGAAGTGACACTTAGGCTGGTTAAGGCCACTTCCTCCTCGGCCCCAGAGCTCAGATCTGGCCCTGCTGCTTTGGGTGACAGGTTGTAAGTGGGCCAGGCAGGGAAGGCCGGGCCAGTATGGTGGACAGGGGGTCACTGCACTGGGACTTAGAACCTAGGGAGCCCTTGGGTGGGGCAGTTAAGCTCTCAAGGTTTCATTTCCAAGCAGTGAGAAAAGTCTCCCGTAGAATTATCTCCAGGAGCTTGGACAAGGCCCGGCTGATGAATGTGCTTCGAAAATCACGTAACACTGAACAAATAGAAGATGTTATCACTTAGGCACACAACACTGTTGTGCCAGCTCTGTGTCAGGTGCTGGGGCCTAGTCAATGGTTTGTAAGACGTAGCCCTTATTCACCAAGCCTCATAATCCAATGGGAGAGCCTGAGCTGAAGATATACAGCAAGAGCGTGTATGTTACATGTTTTCTCCCAGAATTGGCCACTGACGGCCAGGTGATGCTCTGCGAACACCGATCAGATTGTGACTCCTTCTTATCTAAATCTCTCAGTGCTCTCTTGGCCCGTGAAGAAGCTGGCGGTCTTGGCTGAGGAGTTGTCTTCTGCTGCTCTGCCCTCTGAGCGTGCCCATGGCTTCACGCTCCTGATCTGTATGTGCTCCTGCCTTTTAACCTGCTCCCCTCCAACGCCTCAGATCTTTCTTCCTGCGGAGCTTTCCTTATTCCCCTGTTACCCACTCCTTGTACTCCGTGTGTTGCTATTTACTCTCTTCTCTGTGCTAACCCACTCCTCACATGCTTCTTTCTGCCTTTTTGTCTGTAGCAGACACTACTTGGAGTATTTCTTTCTGTCTGTAAAAAAGAACTCCTTAGTTGCAAGTAACTGAAATCTGATCAAACCAGATTAAATTTTAAAAAAGTGATTTTGGTGCTTGTGGTTGTTCTGCTAGGTAGTTAATGAAACTAGGAAATTCAGGAAGTGAAGCTCGCTTCAGGTGCAGCTAGATCCGAGTGTGTGCTATCAGGATGTTGTCCCTTTACCCCATTGATTGGCTTGAGATTTTCTCCATTAAAAAATTGCTCAGGGAGACTCCCCCTGGTGAACATGGCTGCTGGCAGCTCCAGAATGTGCTGAAGAGGAGAGAGCTCTTCTTTTCAAGTATTTTCAGGGCAAGTTCCAGGCTGACTCAGTCCCATGTCCATCCTTGAGCCAGATGTACAGTTGGCTGATTGGCCAGGTATGGGCCACCTGCCATGGATGTCAGAGATGGCTAGCTCCAACTAGAACTAAGTGGGCTCAGAAGTGTGGTTCTTCAGAGGAAAATATAGGCACTATTGTTGGAAGAAGGGATTCTGGACAAGCAAAAACCATAAATGCCCACTTTGGTCTTACCTTCAAACTTCTCACTTAGTACAAACTTTGAGGACAAAAGCCATGTCTTCCTGCCCCTCTGTGACTGTCTTGGGGCTGGGACATAATGTTCAGTAAATATTTAACAGACAAATAATGTTCAGATGAGAAGAGACTATGTCAGAACTGGGGAAGCCATGCCCAGCTGTGCGGATGAAGTGGGTAGGATATAAGGTGGAACTTAACTAGTGGGTGGAAATGGGTGTTTATAAATCAGGGTCTGGAGCTCAAGAGAGAGGTCAGCACTGTGGCCCTAAAAATCTGAGCATTTTAATAAAAGGAGAAACTGTGAGAGCAAAGGTGCCCTCTCAGAAACAGTGTAAGGTAAGAAGGGCCTAGGCTGCCATCTTGGGAAAGGCCCTCAGGTGAAGCTGGATAAGGAAGATAAGTCAGTGATCATGGCAGGGCCCAATCAAAGGAACAAAGGCAGAGGCAAGAGACTCACAGAACCAGGAAGGAAAGCTTCCCGGAAGAGGAGGGCCAAAATGGAAGTTTATTCTATTGGTCAAAGTGCTTTAGCTCTGAAAAGACTTCCATGTGCAGGATTTAAAGGGGCAAGGGTGATTGTCAAGAAAGCAGTGTAGGGAGGCATTGGAGGGTAAGAGGCAGACCCCAGGCAGCTGAGAGATAGGAGAAGAGACTGAGAACAGCCATGGAGCCTTCTGAACATAGACCACCGGAGCCCAGGCCTGCAGGCCTGAAGAACCATTGCTCCTTGATGGTGTACCATCATATGGATAAATTGGGTCTCAATTTATCCACTTCTAAAGTTTGGATTTAAATAACAGCTGCTCCTAAACTTAATATTAAATTTTCAAGTGGCTTTGGACTCGGAGCAAAGGGTGGGGAAATAAGATTTTTTTCCTGACACACTTCTCCTTTGGAAAGTAATGAGTGAGGATGGGAATTCACATTTGAAATCAATATTTTTAGAAGACTTAATGGGAGCATGACAATTGCACATTTGTGGCTCTCAAAAGGGCAGATCTGTGCAAATCAGAGAAGATAGAGCAAAAATCGGTAATTTCGTGTCTTGCTCGAGAAGGAGCACTTGCGGAGAATTTTAACAAGGACTCAGTTGCTAGGAGGGGCCCCCTCCTGTGTTAGACCTTCTTCCAAGACTCTTGGTAATAGATTCAGGGTGCAGCTGTTGGAAAGGGTTCATTAATTAAAAGGCTGTAGTGATTTCCTTTTGTCTATAGAAAATAATTCTTATTTTACATTTTCAGGCCAACTTGCATTTCATAAATATTTTTGCTACAAAAATCCATCACCCTTTGGATATTACTAGCCCTCATTGCTGCCTTTCCACTACTTATTCATTCCACAGATGTTAATGGGTGCCTACTGTGTGCCAGGCCGTTTTTTAGGCACAGGGGACTAAAATCGAACCCCTGTCCTCTGTCATTACTCGTATACCATGATGAGAGGAGCACAATGCAGCAGCAAGACTGTAGCTCAGACAATTGGATTAGAATCTAGACCCGGTCATGTGCCAACTGGGTGATTCTGGGGGAAATCTTTTCTCCTCTCCAACCTCAGTTTTCTCGCAGGACACCAATGGGAGAACACTAACTTTGGTGCAGGGATTAATGAGAAAATGTATGTAATGGGCTTGACACATAGTTGGTCCCAGTTTACTGTTTGCTTCATGATTACTATTAAAATCTTCTCTGCCTAAAATGCCCTTCTGCATTGGGCTTGTAGGTTGGCCTGGAAACAGAACCACTAAACTTAACATTGTCTCTGTGAGAATGCATTCTTGAATTGTCTTCTCAGCAAGTGAGGAGCTCTGGCTTTATTGGTTCAGGGGAGCATAAGACTCTGGGCAAAGTGAGAGGGATGGTATGACTGGAGCCAGAGTTCTGGTTAGGTCCACTGCAATAACCACATGACACGTGATGGGGAAGGATGGAGTGATGTAGATGTGAGTCATCTAGAAGCGGGGAAGGGAGAGTTTTTGAACCCTGGAGAGAAATGGGTCCATGATTGGAAATGGGGAAGCTAAGAGAGAGAGGATCTGGTTCTAGGAAGAAGAGGTGGAGTTGGGTTTTATTTAAGAGTTCTGAAGTGTTCTCTAGTTACTTGGAACCATCAAGATTGAAGATGACAAGGGAGGATATTTCAATCCTTCCTAGCTCATGACTCAATCAAATTGAGTACTTAGCACCAGAAACTTAAAATTTAGAATCTACTGATCTGAGTGAAGTGGCTGAAGAAGGATGTAAGGCATGGATTGCTTAGTGCCCTGATCACCTCTCTTGGGTAGGAGGCAGGATCTTCTCATGCCCTGTGTTTCCCCCAGGATGGATCTTGTGGCATGAGTGGGATGGGCCATGTTGCACCCAGACTGTTATCTGGGTCCTAGCTCTATTTGAAAAGAGGGCTGTCTAGGTGTTGAGACTGTGAAAAACCAGTGCTCTCACCTCACAGTTGAACTTTACCTCTGCCAGTCCTTCCTAGCCATTGCAGCCAGGAGCTAGCCTGCCTGTTCCCTCACCTCTCATGGTTGCCACATGGGGATTGGGACTTACTTCTCACTGATTCTGTTCTTACTCTCTCAAAGTCTCTGTTCTTACCAGCAGGGCCTGACCTATTGCTCATGTACTTCCTCTTGCTGTGATTTTAATAATATCTGGCATTTTAATAATATCTGGCATCATAACACTGGTGTGGTCAGCAAGTACCAGGCAGTGTGGGATACAATGTTTACCCTCTTGTCAACGTTCATGCCCATAAATACCTGACATCACCTTCTTTAGTCTTCCTGCCACAAAGCAAGGTGATCACAAAAAGACTTTAAGACAGTCTACAGCAAAATGGACAGAGGTGCTGGTGTTGTAATAGGGAAAATATTCAACAAGCAGCTGAGAATATGGAACTGGAGTGTTGGATTGAGTCCAGCTATGGGAGTTGTTACTCCAGCTTCAGCTAGCTAGACAGAGAAGCTACCTGGAGAGAATAAGCTCTTGGGGGAGCACATACAGGGTAGAAGAGGAAGGAGAGGCAGCAGGACTGAGAAGGAAGGGAAGAAGAGAGGCACGATCCATTAGAAACCCTGACCCTGACCCTAACCCTAACCCTAATCCTAACTGCTCTAGACTGCTATGAAACCAGGGAAGAGAAGGGTCTGTGGATGTGGAAGTCAAGGTTGATGAAAGCTGTTGGGGCTTGGAGAGTTGACCAAGGAGAAGGGCTCAAAGCTAGATGACAGGAGGTTGAGTTGAAAGCTGGGGATGAGGAAGCAGAGGTGGCAAATATGGCAAAATGGCATCTTACCACACAACCTGAGAATCAGGTGTTCGCCTGGAGCATGGGAAGACGAAGAGAACCTCGGAGAGGTGGAGCCAGATTCCTGGAACCCACAGCAGGAGCTGCCATACTTCTGGACTTCTCGGTTACAAAGAAACACTTTTGTGACTGGTTAAGCCCTTTTGAGTCAAGGTTTTCTGATTCCTGCAGCTAGACACATCTTCACTGGTTCCATGATCTACCAGGACATCAACTCCAGGGAGGCAGGAGTTCCACCATCTTGTTCATTCTTGAATACCTACAATCTCAAATAGTGGCCAGCATGTGTGGATAAATATCTATTGAATGAAATATCTTTAACAAGGTGGCTCTAATAATATTATTAGTAAAGAGTGATGGAATTGGTTAGATAACAAAGTGGGTGCATGCCTCTGGGAACTTCTCCAAAATCACAATTTCCCTGTAGGAGACCCAGGACTTGTGGACAGATGGTCAGGTGCCAGCTAATGGAAAAAAACACTATCTACAAATACCACCCAGTGCCATTACAGGGTCATTTTTCTTGAACCTAAGGCCCAGAACTATGGTTCTTAACAAGAGGTGTATATGAAAATCACTTGGAAGTTTTTCTAAACTACCGATGTCTGCTTGCCCTGCTTCACTGCAAAAAAGACATTTTTGAGACAACTGAGGAAATTTAATATGAGTTAGTTCTGCACCATTGAATAGAGCTATAACCTAAATCATGTAAATAAGTTTAAGTTTTCTAGTAGCCACATTTACAAAAAGAAAAAAATAAATCAGTAAAATTTAATTGGATTTCTTTTGACTTCAATATATACAAATGTTATAATTTCAATGTGTAACCAGTTTAAGAAACTATTAATGAGTAATTTACATCCCTTTCATGGGTAAATGTGGCTGAGCCATGAAATCTGAGTTGTCCAGGGAAGTGGGTGCTATGGGAAGACTCCACCTTCAGAGCTGCCTCCGATCCTGGGTTGACCATAGCTTGCTGTGTGTGCTCTGGCAGCTGGTTTCCTTCTCTGGAACTTTGTTGCTTTATTTATAAAAAGGCTCAATGCATATGGCAACCTGAAGCTTCAAAATGGGTATCTGGAGTATTACTTCCCTGGTCTACCTGTGAAGATGTGAGGCTCAAAAAGGTTAAGTACCTTGTTTGGATTTTGTGGCTTCCAAAGGCAGGATTGATGGGGAACTCACGTTTGCCTGATCCTGTACTATTTCCACATCGTTGTCCTTTCAAACTATTTCCACATCGTTGTCCTTTCAAACCCTCTTCTTTTTGGACCAGAAACCTCCCAGGAAGTGAACACCATCTTTCCTCCTCACTCTAGTATCCTGGTAAGAGCGGCAAGAGTCTCCTCTCCTCTCCAATCTCCCAGGCAGGAACCAATGGACACTGGGGCGAAGGTGCATGCGAGGTGGGCAAAGCAGCTGCCCATTGTTTTTGTCTGAAAATTCATGGAATAATGCAATGTCTGAGTGGCCCTGTTAGAATGCAAAGGCATGATTTACTCTCCAAAACAAAGCAGGTCACTAACCTGCTTGATCTTTATAGGGAAGACTTCTGCCCACTGGCAGTGAGACTGACATCCAGCCTAACCTCCTCACCTTCCCCCCACCCCCACCCTGGCATCCCACTGCAGTTGGGTGCTGAGAGGAGTAATATGCTGACCAAAAAGCACCAGTCTAGTGGTTGGCCCTTCTGTTATGCTTAGTAGCCATATGAAGGGAAATTCGAAAGTGAAATTAGCTTAAGCATTGCTGGTGCAAATATGTTCTTCTCAATGGAATAACTGAAGCATGGCAATTTAGCAATCGACAGCCATTTTTTTCCAATAATAACCAAAATAATAATTCATAATTAGAAGAGGTATAATAAAGAATTGCATTTACATGAGACGCAGAACATTTATTCCCTATTTCCACCCTTTACTTCTTTTAGTCCCACTGACTTATTTAAATATTTCTCATTTCCTTTTCTCCTGCCAAAGGATGAAAGGGGCTATTTTGCCCTTAAGTAAAAATAAGTATAATTTTCTTCCAGCAGGCTTGCCAGCAGTTCACCGTTGACTTACCACAAAGGCCAATTAGTAGACAATCACCATCATTTGCTAATATCACATGCCTTATGAGAGGCTGTGAATTGAAATCGAGTTGATCGGAGAAGAGCCAGCTCTGGTCCGGGCTTTTCACAAGAAGCACAATGCCCACCTGGGGGGATTCTGGAGAACCAGGTACAGGTCCTTCATTAGCCCACTGTGCCCCTGGCTCTGCCTTCATTGCTTTGATGGAGGCTTGAGAGGTGTGGCAGCTCAAGCTTTGAAGGTGACTAATTAAGCTCCTGCCACCTGTGCCCTGAGCTGCCTGGGCTGAGCCTGAGGATGAAGGGATCTCTTGTGGGTGGTGTGGCTGTGAAGTAGCAGGAGAATGTGCTGGAGCAGTTAATGCTGCTTCTAATTTCCAAGACAGGTCGGAGGCGCTGAAGGCATGGTGTCCTGGGAATTTATTCTCAATGTTAATGGAGATAATTTGAGAAAACCACTTTCAGCTGTCCATGTGCATGGCCCCTTCCATTTTGCACTGCCTACACACAATTAACTAATCATTTTTATAGTGGGAGCACCTTAACCTTGAAAGAGAACAAGCTACGTGTTGGAATGCAGCGAGAAGCAAGGACTCTGGGTTTCTCACCTGTTCTAAGGAGAGAGCCTGAGAGCAGGAACAGGCCTGAGGGGCTGCCTGGCTGACTCTCTCACATACAGAGCTACCTTCTTTAAGGGAGAAACTGCATCTGTCCAGGGCAGAGATGTGATGTAGGTTGAAGAGGTGATGGAGGGACAGAGCTGAGAT
Organism: Nyctereutes procyonoides; assembly: GCF_905146905.1. NCBI lineage: Eukaryota > Metazoa > Chordata > Mammalia > Carnivora > Canidae > Nyctereutes > Nyctereutes procyonoides. The sequence continues at coordinate 10,656,237 of NW_026575030.1, forward strand.
TCCTTGACTATCTCTTCAGTATCCATTGCACTGATATCCATTGAGGAGCACCAGCGGATAGGATATACTCTTTTGTTTCCTTCTGGTAATGAAGCTAAGAGATCACAGATCCAGGCAAGAACCTGGGTGCAATCTCTTGGTCTTCTTTCTAAGTCACTGTGGTTGGAATCACCAGTGACCTCAAAAGTAGGTGATTTTGAACCCAGTATTTTCCCACTAGGGGTTACAGATTCAAATACTTATAACTCTGCCATTTGGAGTTCCAAGCAGAATGCAAGTACTCCTGGAAGGAGCCAGTACCTTTAACCAGGATCCCTGGGCATACAGCAAGCTATGATCATGGCACAGTATGATGGGACGCAGGACAGGTTTCAGAACAGAGAGACAACAAGGGAATAGACAAGGCGATATACACACCTGATATATAAGTATGTGTAAATATTATAGAGGAAAACTAAAGCCAAGCAAGAGGACAGGGAGAGCAGGGAAGGGAGGTGCTGCTTTGTATTGTTGCATGATCATGGAAGGTCTTTCTGAAAAGGTGACATTTGAGAAATGACTAGAAGGAAGGGAGAGAGTGAGCTATGTGGATATCAGGAAGGAGCATCCTAGGTGGTAAGAATCACAAATAGAATAGCCCAAAGGCAGGAAGATACTTAACGTGTTTGGGACATAACAGGAAAGTCAATGTAATGAAAATAGAGGATGGGGCAGCCCAGGTGGTTCAGGGGTTTAGTGCCACCTTCAGCCCAGGGTGTGATCCTGGAGACCCGGGATCTTAGTCCCATGTCAGGCTCCCTGCATGGAGCCTGTTTCTCTCCCTCTGCCTGTGTCCCTGCCTCTCTCTCTCTCCCTGTGTCTCTCATGAATAAATAAATAAAATATTTTTAAAAAATAGAGGATGGAGGGTGTGTGTGTGTGTGTGTGTGTGTGTGTGGCAGTTAAGATGGTCAGAGAGTCAGTGGCCCGTGGGCTGCTACAAAAAGTTGGCTTAGGTTATTACTGTTGTGGGAGAGGCTAAGAATGGAAGGACTGGAGTGATGCGATCTGTCTGGTAGTTGTGCTGAATAGACCTCATGGGACAAAGGAGAAAGGTGAGTTAGTTTCTTGCATCAGTTGAGGCTAGAGATAATATACTCATAGACCAGGATGGCAGTGAGGGAGTTGATGGGTGGGTTCCACAGGATTTCTAAGATGGATCCAACAGAAATTGCTAGTAGATAAGATACGGGATGCTCATGAAAATGCTCATGAAGGGATTATACCTCCAATGTTTTTGCCTGTAGCAACTGGTCTGATGGAAATGCTATTTATCAAGATGGGGAGGACTGCAGGAAGGACAGGTTGGAGGGAGTGAGCATTGAGTTTTGAGTTGGACACCTGTTAGACCACTCAGATGGAGAAGACCAATGGCCACTTAGATATACAACTTTGGAGCTCAATGGGGAGATCAAGCTGGTGATATAAATTCAGGAGATAATGACATTATAAGTGGTATTTAAAATGGTGAGACTGGGGCTGATCACTCAGGGAGCAGGCATGGATAAATAGAAAAGGAGGTCTCAGAACAGAGAGGCAGTGCAGCCAGTGAGGGTGAGGAGAACCGATACAGAACACTTTCCCAGAAGTGGAGGAGAAAGTGTGTTAAAAGCACAGAGAAATTATCTTAAATACAAGAAAGATGAGGATATTGAGTTGATCATTGGATCCAACAATGTGGAGGTTATTGATGCCCTTGACAAAAGCAGTTTTGAGGGCATGCTGGGGCAAAAGCCTATCTGAAATGTGTTCATCAAGAGAGGAAATGGGGATAAGTTTTAAAAACTCAGTTTTGCTATAAATGGGAATAGAATAGTTACAGATAGCTAGAGGTGGATTTTGGTCAAAAGAAGTGTTTTTTTTTTTCTGTTTTTCCAAGTGGGGGAAATATCATGTTTGTACAGTAATAGAAATGATCTGGGCAGGGTGAAACAACTGAAGATGTTGGAAAGAAAAGAGAGACTTGTGGGATCAATATTCCACAGTAGGGTAGGTGAGAGGGCCTGTGATCTGGAGCAGCAGCAGAGGGTGGACCGGAACAGGAGCCCAGACTCCCTGAAACAGGAGGAAGGCAGAGGACGCAGGTGCAGATGTAGATGAAGGGTGGGAGCTTATGATGGTCTCCTGCTGGCTTCTATCTTCTAGCAAAATGGAAAACAGAAGAGAAGAAGGGACTGTGAGGAAGAGTTGCAAATTTGAAGGGAAAGAAGAAGTTGTGTTCTCTAATCAGTGGGGATTGAATGGACGAGGGAGTATAGAGCCTTGTTGTAGGGCAGTAGCGATCATCAATGAAGTGAGACCAGTAGGTAGGTTTTTGGCCAGCCATATTCACCTGGCTCACAGGATCTGGCTGCAGAGATGGAGAGAGAGGATTTAATGAGGGCCAGGTTTTGCCAGGCAGAAAACAATGAGCGGAAACATGGGTGAGGAATTTGAGGACACAAACACAGGAGTGATTATAAGAGGGTATGAAGTGGTTGAGTGATAGGGACAGATGATTGGATCAGATGCATGAATTGTAAGTCCCACTGGCAATGAAGAGTTGGAGCAAAAGAGAGAAGGAAGCATTCAGAAAAATCTTGAGAACATAGGGGATTTTGCTGAATTCTAGCCCATGGAATATAGAGGATTTTGCTTGAATACTCGAGACAGTATGGTGGGAATTGTAGAGGATGGGAGGTGAACTCAGCTGAGAAGACATAGTGGCTGGATGGCATGAGAGTCTAGGAGGGTAAATCTGTCATCGTGGGGTTGTTGGGAGATCTAGGATACTCAGGAGGGTGTGGTGGGGTGGGTGCTGGTGGATTTGAGTCAGGTGGTGATGGTGACACTGAGTGTTGGTTGGGTGGAAAGAGGGGGGAGGGAGCTCTTTCCATGCCACATAGAGCTGGGGTGGAGTCCTCTTCACTCCTTTCATTGGTGGTTAGGAATTGGGGTGCAATTATTGGGAAGGCAAAGTTCTGAGGATCTTCACCCATTAATAGAGATTATCCTACTGCATACTGAGCACCTCCTTTGGGACATCCCATTAATTTTAAATTCAATAGTATCCAATCAAAATCTATTATTGCTCCCTATAATGTCTTTTCATATTGTGATTTTTCAGGGAAGGTCCCCCACCATCAACCTGTTCCCTATAGGAAACCCCAAGTCCCTCCTTGCCCGCTCTCTCTCCCCCTCCACATTAAGCTGAACGCCAGGCCCTTCTGGTGATACCCCACACTGCTGTGTCCCGGCTGCCCACTGCTTGTCTCCCTTTCAGCCTTGCTCTGCTGCAAACATCTCTTTCAGCTGGCCGCCACAAGGGTCTTCTAACCCACCTGTGTGAGTGAGCCAGTCCTTCACTTAAACCCTCTAATAGCTGCCCATTGCCTTGAAGACCAAATCCAAATGATTTAATATGACTATTTATTTATTTACTTTTAAAAGATTTTGTTGATTTATTCATGAGAGACACAGAGAGGCAGAGACATATAAGCAGAGGGAGAAGCAGGCTTCCCTGCAGGGAGCTGGGTGTAGGCCTTGATCCAGGACCCCAGGATCATGACTTGAGCTGAAGGCAGATGCTCAACCACTGAGCTACTCAGGCGGCCCTGACTTATTTATTTAATCACCATTTCTTTCCTACTCCCAAGTACCCCCCCCCCCTTCTCTGGAAGTCCACACCATCTCTTTCCACATCTCTGAGGGAATTCAAAGCAGGGAAGCCTTGGGGCTTCTCCCTGCCCCACATTCTTTATCCTCTTATACTGTTTTCTCTTTCCTCGGGGGCACTTACTATCACTGACCATAGTGTATATATATATTTGTTCATTTTTTGTTTCTGCACATGAAAACATAACTTGAGGAGGGTCCAGTGTGTCTGTTTTGACCCTTGCTGTATTCCCCGAGTTTAGCACAATGCTCAGCCCATGGAAGGCAGTCCCTAAATAGTGGCTGATGGACCAATTTCTAGCTGCTGACACTATGTGCTCCTTGGTGGAAAGTAACAAACCCACCTCATGCTAATGAGCAAATCAGATAATTTATTGGCTTCTATGACAGAAAAGGGTGGAAGTGAAATTTAAATGTGTTTCTATAGCTGCAGCAGGTTCTTTTCCTGAGTAAGCAAGATGACTCCGGCCAGCCACAGCCTATCAGCTTAGTGATTCCAACAAGAGAAGCAAAGACTTTGCTGGTGGCTGTCGGGGGGAAAGTTCCAGAGACGATCCTGGCTGGCCAGGCTTGCCCACCTGTGGCAGTGGGGGTGGTCTAGTGTAGGGCATTGGCCACTGGCCAGGAAGTGGGGCTCCAGAGGCTTCTGGCCTTGTTCCTCCCTGCCCCTCTGTCTCGGCAGAGAGGGGGCCTAGTCTGTGCAAAGGCGCTCTCTGGAAGTCCTGCTTTCCGTGGACTGCTGGGTCTCTGAAGGGAGGCCCACATCTTCGTGGAGGAGGTGAGAGAACACTTGTCAGGGGGTATTCGGTAAATGTGGAAAGACAAGTGTAGGAGGCTGTGGTATTTTGATTGATGGCAGCGTATTCATATCAGTGTCCAAAATGTATTAAAAAGATCTAAAACGCCAACATCTCTCAGTCATGGAAATAAATTAGGTTCAATTAAAATACTTGCTGTTGTTTGTCAAGCGCAGGGCCAAATTACATAAACCGAAGGTTCTTACGATTCTCAGAAAAAAGAACAACGAATCTGTTAGAAAAATGATTTGCAAAACGCTCATTAGTCCAAAAGCGTCCCTGAGAATTCTGCCTCCGGGCCTCTAATGGGCCATGAAACTTGAATTCAATAAAAAATGATTTAACCGTCAAGCGGGTGAACTGGGTAGACTTCTGCTTCCTTGCGCTCTCATTATGGAGTTTATTTTTTGGAGGCTGTTTGTGTAAATACTATTGGTTTTGCTGAAGTTCAGAGAAGCTTTGCGTGAAATGGCCTTTGGCCCCCCTGAAGGAGCTGGTGCGGGCGGACCCCTGGCCCCTTCTCCTGCGGCTCTTGGGGCCCCTCCCTCCTCTGTCGCAGTGTCACGGCCACCTCAGAGCCCAGCGCTGCGACTGCACGGTGAGTCAGCTAGTCTGGGGGACTTTCGAGAGCTTGTACATTAGGTTCTTGCTTTCCAATCCATTAATTTTGTTGTTCGAGGCCTGTTGGGAGCCCTCTTGCCGCCTGTAAGAATAACATCCCTGCTGATGCTCTAGGCGTCTGTTATCCAGACGGCTGTTTTCCAGAAGCTCTGCCTCTGAGCGGGTCACTGGTCTTCATGTGCGTGTGCCTCGTGGTCACCGTTTCATGCCGGTGGGTATCTTCCTCAAGGGCGGGGGGGGGGGGCGTCTTCACTGTACTTTACTTGTAGGAGTGCTCAGCCTTTCCTCTGAGATGGAGGAACAGAGAAAGTCCTTCCAAATATTTTACAAAGAATCAGAGGGATCTGGCCAGGACACAGTGGTTGTGGGATTTTCTTCTGAAGGGTTTACGTCTCTGGCCATTAAGAAGGTCATCCAGGAGTCTGGCCCTCGGTGGCAGCTTGCGGTGTGCTGGAGGGACTTGGGGTTCTTGGTGGAGGCAGTCAGCAGCAGGCGGGTCAGAGTGGGAGATGGGTGTGTGGTGGATAGACTTGAGCAGTCCGAATGGGTCTCCTGCTCATCTCCTGTTCCAAGGGTTTTGGGTGTTTGATCAGCACCTTGAAGCCTAGAAGCTGTCTAGTTCAGCGAGGGGGACTGTTGTCCCCTTCCAGCTGTGATGCAGTTGTCTGCAGGTCAGCCAGCCGCTCAGTGGGAGCTGAGGGCCCACATGATATGATAGAGAAGGTAAGGGCTTTGGAGCACAATCCTCCTACTTACCAGCTGGGTGATATTTGGAAATTTACTCAACCTCTCTGATTCCCCATTTCCTCATTTTCAAATGGGGATGGGGGCACCTGGGTGGCTCAGTTGGTTGAACGTCTGACTCTTGGTTTAGGCTCAGGTCATGATCTTAGGGTGGTGAGATTGAGCCCTGCATCAACTCTACGCTCAGCAGGGAGTCTTCTTGAGATTCTCTCTCTCCCTCTTCTCTGCCCCTCCCTTCTTCTTGTGTGGCTATGCTCTCTCTCTAAAAATAAATAAATAAATCTTTTAAAAAAATGTGGATAAGAAGACCTACTTCTTTGGTTTGCTGTAAAGACTCAGTTAGCTGAGATATAGTATGAGAGCTCTTGGCCAAGGGCCTGGTACATTGTGGGCATGCCGGTTCTGGAACTATTGTCTTCCAGTCCCAAATCCACTCTTCCTGACTCTCTGGTTCTGTGGTTGGGTCTCTGCAAACTGAGCTTCTGCTTTGCAGCTGTTCCCTTTTAGGCTCTGCTGGCAGGAGGTACTAAGGAGAGATGGGAAGGCAGGAAGAGGGAGGACAGACTTGCTTCTTCCTATTTGCTTCCTGTTGCTCTGAGTATCAGTCCTACAGAGCTCCTCTTGCCTGGTGGAGCAGAGGTTCCAGGCTCTTGCCCCAGCACTCCCAGGACTGGTCTCCTGCAGCTCCCTCCCCTAACAGGTATGGGTCTCAGCTTGGTGGAGATTTTTCCTCTATTCTTCTAGATTCCAACAACTCCAACCTTTTGTTTTTGTTCCTCTAGTTCCACAGGTGCTCGTTGCTTCCTACATTGCCAGATCTGGGCTACCTCACATTCCTTGTTTGCAGAAGAGAGTTAATAGCACACCCAGCTGTTGTACTTAGAAAGGCCTGTTCACAGGGTTGGCCCTGGGTTGGTATCTGGGAACACAAATTTTGAGACGGTTCCCACCATTTCCTAAGTGATAAGAGTGGCTCACTGTGCCCAATCTGTTTGTACAAACAATATGGTTTATGTTGAATGCGTGCTTTCCTCCTGGAGTCTGGGATTTTGGTATATGCTAGGTAGAGGGTACTGGCTCTCAGTAGAAACCCTGGGTGCTGAGTCCCTAATGTCTCCCCAGTAGACAGCATGTCACACCTTTCCTCACAACTCACTGCTGGGGGATTAAGTGTGTCCTGTGTGACTCCCCTGGGAGAGGACTCTGGAAGCTTGTACCTGGTCTCTTCTGGCCTTCTTCTCCCTTTGCTGATTGTGCTTTGTATTTTTTCACTGTGATAAAGCAGTACCGTGAGTATGACTATCAGCGGAGGCTGGGATGTCCTCTTAGTGAATCAGCAACCCTCAGGGGGTCGTGGGGACCCTGGCATCCGTTTTAACACTTCGAGTTCTCCAACACTCTTTTCAACAACTGCTTATATTATCCCACTGTTGAAATGCATAGCGTGATTCCTGGTTTTCCGACTGGACCTTGACTGATACAGGGTGTCATAGGCTGTGACATGGGGAGCTTCTGGTCCCTGGAAACAAATCCTCGAACAGGAGACTTTGAACTAGCATGGTGATACCCTTCACCTTAAATGTAGGGCTGAGCTCCTGGTCAGCAGCAGTGGGATGCTAGGAATTCCTGGCATATGGTGGCATATGCACGCCCTGAATGATCATCTATGTTGATCCTGATGAAGTGCCCGGGAGGCAAGGATCCTGGGATCACCTGGTGGCTGCCTGTGACCATCTTGCTGGTGATAGTGACCACAAGGAAGGACTGTGGGTGAGGTGGCTGCTTCTGAGGGTGGCCATGCACTTAGAGTAAGAACACTGCAGGCCTAGGACTCAACTCTGCTCAAGGCACAGTGGGAAGACTGGAGACCAGCACAATAGCCAGTAGAATAATATCTTTTTTTTTAAGATTTTATTTTTTTATTCATGAGAGACACAGAGACAGAGATAGGAAGAGACACAGGCAGAGGGAGAAGCAGGCTCCATTCAGGGAGCCCGACATGGGACTTGATCCCCGGTCTCCAGGTTCACACCCTGGGCTGAAGGCGGCGCTAAACCACTGAGCCACCTGGGCTGCCCAGAATAATATCTTTTTTTTTTTTTTTTAAGATTTTATTCATTCATTCATGAGAGACAGACACACACACACACACACACACACAGAGGCAGAGACACAGGCAGAGGGAGAGGCAGGCTCCATGCGGGGAGCCTGATGTGGGACTCGATCCTGGGACTCCAGGATCACACCCTGGGCCGAAGGCAGGCGCTAAACTGCTGAGCCACCCAGGGATCCCTGCCCAGAATAATATCTTTTTTCTTGTATTTGCAGGGTCAGTTTTGCTTGAGGACTCAGACAAACCTGCAACCCTTGGACCTCTCTTGACGGTCTAAGGAAACTTACTATCCCTTGCATGAAGACCTGGAAGACTTTCTCTTCATTTCCCTTAAGTCCCATGTCAATGTCAACTTATTGCCTCCAAGATAGCCTATTCTGTGGCAGGCAGGACAATGGGTACCAAGACGTTCACATCCTAATCTCTGTAATCTTTGAATACGTTCATTTATATGGCAAAAACAACCCTTTGCAAATGTGATTAGTTAAGGATCTTGAGATGGGGAGATTGTCCCGGAGTATCTGGGTGGGCTGAATGTAATCATTAGGGTCCTTGAGAGTGGCAGGCAAGATAGGAGAGAATCAGAGAAATGTGATTATGGAAGCATGGGCAGAGAAATGCAGTGCTACTGGCTCTGAGAATGAAAGGGGGAGAGAGTTCATGAGCCAAAGAATGCAAGCGGTTTCTGGAAGCTGGAACAGATAGGGAAATGCGTTTCCCCTAGAGTCTCCAGAAAGGGGTGCAGCCCTTCTGACGCCTTGATTTTAGCTCAGTGAGACCAGATTTCTGACCTAGTGGACTATAAAGGTGATGAAGCTGTTTTGTGTGAAGCCACTAAGTTAGTGGCAATTTGTTGTGGCAGCTATAGAAAACTAATACATACCCGTAACAGGGCCAGATCTCAGCGTAGTGTAGGGAATGGGCATCCAGAGCTGTGCAGGAGGAGACTCATTATACTCCAGAGTCAGTGCACAGTTTGGCTGATTTATATTGGTGGAAATCCAAGAATATGTGGAAATATATTCTAAAGATTTTAGAAGAAGAAGGATTAAACTTAGCCATATTGAGAGGAATTTATTGATGAGGGTATACTTGATAAGAGTACAATTTATTGATAAGAGATTTTAGGTTTAATGTGTTAGCTTGTGTGGCTTGAAGTAGATCTAATAGTTTGATCGATTGAATAATATTACACACAGTGTAGCCTCTTTAAATGAGACTGAGAAGTCAGAACTTCCCTGATATGATGTGGGGAGGGAATCCAGATTTTAGGGATATAGGGATGTTGAAGTGGCTTTGTCAGGTGATATCTGTAGTCCCCTTCCCATCTCCATCCCCTGAGGGGGTCCAGTGGACAACCCTTTCACTAAGGCCTTGGGAGGCACATGAGCAGCCTTGAAAAGCTCAGTGGTAACTGGCCTCTGGAGGACTGGGATGATGGTGGAAAGTGCTGCCTTTCGGACAGGTACCCTGATTTTGGTGGATTCTGGAATGGTGGAAGCTGAGTGGCAAGACTCACCTGCTTGAATCCAGTTAAGTGGATTTGTCATAATGGAGAGCAGGGATGAGCTGGTGACCAGAATATTCTGACCTGCAGTTATCTTTAGGAGTGAGGTTGTCCCTAGGAAAGCAGTAGATGGGCAGTTAGCTGAAGTATTACTTGCCCTATGTAATAGGGAAAAATCTAGGTCAGTTGACTAGAAATATCATATGAGTTACCACAACACAGGGTCGTAGAGTTTCACCCAATTTTCAGACCCAAGTCAACTCACAGACCCAGAGCTCCTTGACTGAAGAGGAGTCCATGTGTTCCTGAGGAAGGACCTCACAACACTGCCACAAATATGTCCTGTAAATCTTCCAGGCCATTCTTCAAAGGTCCTGGGTCCCTTTCCTAGGGTATTGTTCAGATAAATGGACAAGGGAGATACTCAGTCCTCTCAGGGATTGCTCAGTGCTGGCTGTTATGAATGCAAATTCTGGGGTAACCCAGAGAGCTGTGGTCCTGTGGTCAGCTCACGGACCCACCCTGTGATTATTTCCCCACTTCCTGAATGTGTGACCTGAACAGACATCGTCAACAATGACCAGAGCTCCACACTGGCCTTGGGCCCATGGAATGAGGGCTATTATGGCAGAAAAGGCTGAGTGGAATCCCATGGATAGAAACCCAAAGCAATATTCTACCCTGGGGGAGCCGCTAGCCTCATGGAATAGGTACGGAGAGAAGTGCAACATGTCCATGTGTTCACAGAAGGCTGTCCTTTGGATGCCCTTTTGGCTAGACTGGATCTGTCAGGCACAGATTCTCAAGGAAAGATGAGAGCTGAGTGTGAAGAGGGTAGGATTTGGCAGGGCAGCCTCGTGTATGAATTCCAGGTCTACCACTTAACAAGGAGGTGATTTGGGATGGGGTACCAGGTGGAGCAAAGCATCAGTCTCCTCACTGGAAAATCAGAGAGCCTGAGAGGTAAGAGATTTCTGGAGTCAGACTGTCTGGACTCCTCTACTTACTTGGTAGCTGTGTGAACTTGGGCAAGGTACTTAACCTCTCTGTGCCTCAGTTTCCATTTCTCTAAAGAGCTATCAAAATATCTCCTTATTGGCTTCTTGTGAGAGTTAAGTGACATAATGGATACAGAGTGCTTGGTGCATAACAAGCACTCAAAATGAAGTGATATCATCATTATATTAGTTATTCAGGAGAAGGAGTGGTTTGGCAAGTGGCAGCTTTAGCTGCTTTAGCAGATGTGAATGAACAGAGAGGAGAAGTGAGGCAGTGGCATGTAAGGCCTGGCCAATTAGGCTTTACTCCCTAAACAGACCAGTAAATAAATCAGCAGCAAAACCACCCATCCTCCTTACTGAGACCGTTAGGCCAATCCAGTCCATTTGCATGGTGCAGGGTGAGTGGGCACAGGTGTTAGGGGTGCCTGGGGATGTAGGGTAGATGCTGAGAGTGGGGTTTATCCCTGTGCAGTTGGAGGAGGCTCCACAGCTCTCTGAACAGGGTAGGGACTGGCGGGAAGTCCTGTGGCTCCAGGGTCTCTGTTGGATATAGTTGCATTTCATGCCCATCTCGGTGTCCTTCCCTCAGACACAACCCACTGCCGGGCTGGTGTGCTCATCTGCATGCCGGTACTTATCCTGAGGTTTGCTACCACGTTTCCACACAAATCATGGAGTTTCTATAGGGACTGTTGGAAATAGCATAGACTCTATTCACAATAGGTTCCCAGCACTGTGTGACATGCCTCACCCATTGCTAGTTTCTCACATTGTGGAGCTACTCGTGGGCGCCTGGGTGGCTCAGTCAAAGTGGTTGATTCCTGATTTTAGCTCAGGGCATGATCTCAGGGTCATGAGATCGAGCTGTGCATCGGGCTCTGCGCTCAGCATTGAGCCTGCTTGAGATTCTCTCTCCCTCTTCCTCTGCTCCTTCCCCCACTTGCTCTCTCTCTCTGAAATAAATAAATACATCTTTAAAAACAAAACAAAATGAGGTGGAGCTTCTCATTTCATTGGAAAGACAGAAAGCTAACGACACCAAGGGCCAACATGTACTGAGTGCTGCTACGGGCCAAACTCTAGGCTAAGGACTGTGTATGCATTAGGTTGTTTAATCCTTGCAGTGAACCTATCAGGGTGGCACTATCTTTATTCCCATTCCATAGAGGAGAAAGCTGAGGTACAGAGAGGCTATGTAGATGGGTCAAGTAAGTGCTCTGGCCTCTACTTTCAGTAGAGGTTGGTGTGATTCTAAATGCCGCGCTTCGCCCTGTTCATTGGATTTTCCCCAATGGCGAAGAGTTCAGATGAGTTCTGCTCATGCCAAGAAGCGGGGCTGGGCTGTGGTGGGGAGAGAGGAAGGTGGAAAGTGTGATGACAGGTGGGCCTGTTGTCTTTCAAAAGAGGGGAGTGGAGGGAATTTGTGTTCTCCCCAAAAGCCAGTTTATTTTAAACAAACGAACAAAAACCAGTGCGAACCTGCTGCATGTAGGGTACTTGCTGGGTGCTAGTGGCCATGGTCCTGGTCCTCAGAGTCTTCCAGACTGACATTTGGGGGCATTGGGTGTCTCAGGGCTTCCCTGCTACCATCCTGTGCTTCATAGAACATGGTGCTGCTGTTCGCTGCTGCCCAGGTAGCTAGAAGGTGCCAGGCATCGCGCTCAACGCCAGCACATACTACCTTCTTTCATCCCCTGCACCGGCTTCAAAATTGACAGTATCCCCATTTATCAATGAAGATACTGCAACGTAAGTGAATTGGCTGGGGTCTCTGTCGGTAGGCTGGTGCGTATTTCCAGGCCTTTGGACTTTTCACAAAAGTTCTCTTTCCACTCTCCACTCTGTGTGGAATAGTTTGAGGGCCTCTTTCAAAATACTCTCTGTCTCCAGCTGATCCTGAAGTTCTCCCGCGAGAGCTCCCAGGGGCATGTTGGGGTTACATGGGGTAAGTGCTCTGAGGGCAGAAACTGTCTATCTTATTCACCACTTAATTCCTAGCCCGGTGCTGGGCACAGAGAAAGCTCTCAGGGATGCTTAACTTCAGAGTAAACATCACCCCATCTGCTATTCTTTTACCCAGGAAGGGAGGAAGCAAGATATGTGTACCACTTAATGTGGGCTGGTTGGGAGTACAGGTGACATGAGGGTGTGAACACAGGAAGGAGTGACGTGGTGAAGGAAGGTAGTTATGTTTGGTAATTATTATGAAATAGAGGTGCCTGGGTGGTTTGGTTCAGCGTTTGCCTTTGGCTCAGGTCATGATCCTGAGGTCCTGGGATCGAGCCCCACATTGGGCTCCCTGCTCAGTGGGGAGGCTGCTTCTCCTTCTCCTCCCTGCTTGTGCTCTGTCACTGTCTCTCTGAAATAAATAAATAAAATCTAAAAAAAAAAAAAAAAGGAAAAAAATTATTCCATGGTGACCCAGTCCCACACTGCATTCCAGAGTCCAAACCACTTCTGTGCCCCCTTGGATCTCATGACTGAATCCAGAATGCTCTGTCTCATTTTTTCAGAGAAACACTAAAGTTGCCAACCAACTGACGGCAACCACACATCACCTGTTGTGACACCACCTTCGAGAACATCCTGCCCTCCCCCCACCATCCCCAACTCATTTTGTCACAATTTCGGCTTATCAAGCTCATTTTTCTCACTGTCGGCCTGAAAGAGTCAAATAAAATATCTGAGTGCATTTTTTTAACCCACCATGGTGTAGCTTATTTATTCTCTTCCTTAACACCCAAATGGCTTCTAAAAAGAGGAGTTTAATTTTGCAGCCCACTGGTCCATCATGTGCGCCAGGCACTCCAATGGCTGCATCATGCTATCTCTTGTCAATGCTGTCCCTGTCAGGAGACCAGGGCTGCCACTGGTATCTGGGAGTGGGGATGGATGTGTCACTCATGGAGAAGATCCCATTGCTGCTACTTTTAAAAAACAATGACTTACCATTCAGAAATGACTGCTCTTCCTCATGCATGTGCTCATTCCTGCATGGTCTGCTAGAATGAGTGTTGGGCTTTGTGAGCAGAGCCCCTCAAGAGAGGCAGGATTTAGCCCTGACTCTGCTGGCGGGCACTTTGACATTGAGCCTTTGTTTTCTTATTTGTGAAAGAAGAGAATTTGATGGGATAGTGTCTAAGATTTCTTCCTTTTCTAGTTGACTTCCACATCATTTTCCCCATGCCAGTGACTCTGCTAAGGCATGAAGATGATGAATAAGAAACACAGCTCTGTTCCCAAAAGTTATAGGTCGGGAGTACATGTGAATATTGTACAAGTAACCATACCATCAGTATGACGAGGTAGGTGCTCTCCAAGAATAAGATGTGCTTCCAGGATACATCTAAAGGAAAGATTTGTTCTGTCTGCTAGGACTGGGTGTGGGATGGAGCGGGAAGCAGGTGAGGGAAAGTGGGGAAGGCTTCAGGGAGCTGAGGATGAGTGGGCTGGACCTGTCTGTGTGGGTAAGCATCTCCCCGCAGTGGTGGGGCTGGGGAAGAGGCTGAGAGGTCCCAGATAGGAGATGGGACCTCCTGCCCAATATCTAAATATCCCATCAAGTTGGAGCTCTGTGATTTGGGGAAAGTTGAAGATTTAGTCAGAATTCATAGAAAAAGAAAGGCTTTAGACAACAGCAAATGCTTTTCTCTTTTTAGAAAATGTACTACTTTAGGATCACACTGGGGCAGGGGTTTTAGTTAAAGGTCAGATAGGAACTATTTTCGGCTTTCTGGGCCCCATGGTCTCTGTTGGAACTATTCAGCTCTGCCGCTGTAGTATTAAAGGAGTCATGGACGATATGTGTATGATTGCACATGGCTAGGTTCCAATAAAACTTTATTTACAAAAACAAGTAGTGGGCTGCATTTGGCCTGCGGGCTATAATTTGCTGACTTCTGTAGTATACTAACTGGTAGAACTGAGATAAAATCTTTAAAATTCAATAGCTCTATGCTATTGATATATTTTATGACACTTGTTTTCTTTTAAAGAGTCCATCTATTTATTTGAAAGAGAGAGAGAAAGAGAGAGAGAGAGAATGAGCAGGGGGAAAAGAGTAAAGGGAGAGGGAGATGCAGACTCCCCGCTGAGCTCCCCGGGAGCTCAATGTGAGGCTTGATCCCAGTGGGGCTGGATCCCAGGACCATAGGACTATGACCTGAGCCAAAGGCAGATGCTCAACCATCTGAGCCACCCACATACTTCTATGATACCTTTTCTTAAAATTGCACATGGCATGATTCTTGTAATGGTGTGGCAGGCCTTTAGTGGACAGTTGGTGGTGTCTGCATACAACTTTGACAAAGAGGAGTCTGTCTTGGGGTTAGTAAGCACCCTGCTCCCATCAGGCCCTGATCACTGTATGATTATACAATTGATGAGACTTCCTGACTTTCCTTGGAGCCCACTCCCTCATTCATCCTCCTCCTGCAGCCCCTCTACCTTCCCCATGCCCATACCTACATGGCACTTCTCCGGCCACCTCCCTGCAGAAGATCACTCTTTCCCAGGTCTCCAAATACCAACTTTGATTGAGTCCCTACTTCACGCCAAGCATTACAATAAGGATTCCATGATAAATAAGGCTTGGACTTTGCCCTTCCTTACCTACATTCTCAAGTTTGTTGTCTTCTTCCTAAGGTGTGGTAGAAAAGCTGTAGGATCCAAAGGCCAACTTGGGCACCAGTTGGTTGTCAACAAATCAGTTGTCCTTTCTGAGTCTCTCATCTGAATAAGCTGGTTTTAGGAATATCCTGTTAACATCGGCTCTTACATACTGTGGCTAATTGTGAACATAAGATCTGGATGGATTGTTCCCATTTATCCTAGTAGGAAAAGACTGTTGAAGAATCAGAGCTTCAACCACACATGTATTTGTGTAGGTGGGCTGGTGGGGCCGCAGGTACCTTTTATGACCAACTGTCTACTCTGTACACAGATAGGGAGAACTTTCCTCAGTTCATTGGATTCAAGATTCTGTCTTGGATGGTGGTTCAGAGGGCTGTAGGACACCGTCCTGCTGGTCTTCAGTAGTGTGTCTACCTGTCTCTCTCCCCACTGCTCTGAGCTCCGGTTGATGAGATCAGTGATGAAATCCGGTTGATCCGTGTCATCTCCAGCGGTTCATACAGTATCTGGCACATAGTTGGTGATCAGTAAAGTCTTGTTGAAAACTTCATGACAATTTTTGACATGTGTTTGGAAGACTTGGAGGCTACCTCAAAGAAAACCAGCGTGACTGTGACAGGAGAATTATTCACTGGAGGAGCTGCGAACATTTATGAGTGCTTTGTCTGTGCTGGGGCTTGGCACTCATTTAGTTACTATAATGATACATATAATTTCTATTTTACAAATGAATAACTATATCAAATTAATATGCTCAGCCAACTGTTTATTGTTGATAAAATATATTGATTATATCTGCCAGGTACTTCATGTAATTCTAACTATAACACTGGGCAGTTTATATTACCTCCATTTCCGAGATGAATAAACTGAGGTCTTGCCTAAGGTCACTGGGGTAGTAAATGGCACTGTCTGACTCCAATGCCTGAACTTTGATGTTTCAAATTTGACTTGGAGCTTCCCGGAAATCAGGGTGGAAAACTTGATGGGTTTTGAGATTTTGTTATGAGGATCTGTCCTTAGGATAAAAAGCTATATGAATAACAGAAACATCCTCAACAGAACTTTTACAATCTTGAAAGAAACCAATTTGGATATGGTATTCCTATAAAGACTTTTGATTAATATTCACAAGTTTCATTTTTTAAAGGAGTAACATGCCACTCTGGTTGCACATTTAGAACCTCCTTTATCTCTATTAAAAAATAATGCCCAGGCAGATCCTAGGCCAAATAAATGACATCTCTGGGGTCTGAACATGGATATATTTTTAAAAGATAGTTAAGAACCCAGGCAGCAAGCATAGCTGGGCGGGGAGGATTCACATGCTCCTTCACATATACAGTTCAGGGATCTAATTCCTGGCAGTCTGACTTATTATAAAGGTTACACTCTGGATGCTTTGAAGAGGGAGAGGAGGACATGACCCTCAGGACTTCTTTCTCAAATGTTGGTTTATCTTAGAAGCATTTTCGATAGAACCTGGATGGGAGAGAATGCCAAATAGCTCTTGCTACTGGAGCCTCGGGTGTGGGTGCTCTGAGTGCCTGATTGAGGGTCAAGAGTACAGTTGGTTGCTATCTTTCTTTTCAGTGACTTCTGTGATCTTTGCCCTCAACAGCTGCACACACAAGTGGTGACCACAGTTAGAACAGCATCTTCAGAGAAGAGCAATGACCAGCCACAATAGAGGAACAAAAACTAGGAGACCCACTAATTCATCCCATTTACAAAGTATTTGAAACTTTTCAAATCTTTTCCACATTGTCCATCTTATTTAACTCGGATAACATTTTTTTTTTTTTGAGAGAGAGAGAACAAGAAAGAGAGAGTGTGTGTGCACAGCACTTGTGCCAGCACAGGGAGGCGCAAAAGGAGACGGAGAGAGAATCTTAAACAGGCTGCGTGCCCAGCATGGAGCCTCATGCGAGGCTTGATCTCACAATCCTGAGATCATGAACTGAGCTGAAATCAAGAGTCAGATGCTTAACCGACTGATTCACCCAGGCGCCCCACTAATAACATTCTCTTTAGCTTCCCACAGGAGGCTCCTCTGGGTTACTTTTCTAGCCACTTCTCTTGCCTCCTGTCCCAAACCCCTGTGCTCCATTGGCTGTCTTTCCTACTTCCACATGATTACTTGTACTGACTTCTCTCTCTCTGGATCTTTTCACCTGCGTCCACTCAGTAAGTCCCCGCCATCCTTCAGGATCAGTGGACTGCTTCCTTCTCCATCAGGCCTTCCTCACTGTCCCTTACTGGCAGTGATTCATCAAGGTCATTCTACTAGACTGTAAGACCCTCAAGGGCAAGTGGCTGGTTCAGGCCATCATTCCCTTGTCTCGTACTGTGCCCAGTGTTTAGAAAATATTATGTGTTTGATTAATGTTTGTTGAGTTATAGAAACCTTGTGGAAGAGATTTTGGAAGAGCAGAAGAGTAAGCAATTTGCTATGTTATAAATCACTGGCTGTTTCTCCCAGTGTGATCCTTTGAAATGGATTTGTTCCGTCCACACAGTGGAAAGCCCAGTGTCATGAATAAAAGACCCTGGGAAAAATGGGAATGATGTGGTCTCCTGGAAGGGAGGAGGATGATGGGGGTGGAATGGGGGTGAATGGGAGGAGGCAGGCCTGAGAGTGAGAGGGAGCCTTGCTTTTCACCCAGTGCCCTTTTGATACTTTTTTTCTTTTCTTCTATTGAAGTAGAATTAGCCTACTGTGTTATATTAGCTTTGGGTGTACAATATAATGGGTGTATATATTTGGGTGTACAATATAATGATTCAGCAATTCTATACATTACTCAGGGCTCATCATGATCAGTGTACGCTTGATCTACTTCACCTACTCCACCTATCCCCCCCACCCCGCCTGCAACCACTAGGTTGTTCTCTGTGTTTAAGAGCATGTTTTTGTTTTTGTTGTTTGTCTCCTCTAATCTTTGTCTTGTTTCTTAAATTCCACATGTGAGTGAAACCATATTGTATTTGTCTCTCTCTGACTTATTTCACTTAGCATTATACCTTCTAGGTCCATTTATGTTGTTGCAAATGACAAGACCTCATTTGTTTTTATGGCTGAATAATATTCCATTGTACATATAGAATACACCACATCTTCCTTATCCATTCTTCAGTCAATGGATCGCTTCCACATCTTGGTTATTGTAAGAAATGATGCAATAAGCAAAGGGATGCATATATCTTTTCAAATTAGTGTTTTCATGTTCTTTGAGTAAATACCCAGTAATGAAATTACTGGATCATATGGTGATTCTATCTTCAAGTTTTTGAGGAACCTCTTCATTATTTTTCATAGTGATTGCACCAGTTAGCATTCCCACCAATAATGCACGAGTGTTCCTGCTTCTCCACATCCTTGCCAACATTTGTTATTTCTTGTATTTTTGATTTTAGCTATTCTAATAGGTGTGAGGTGATATCTCATTGTGGTTTTGATTTTCATTTCCCTGGTGATTAGTAATGTTGAGCATCTTTTCATGTGTTTGTTTTTGGAAGAATGTCTACTCAGGTGCTTTGCCCATTTGAGTTGGATTATTTGTCTTTTTGGTGTTGAGTTGTATAAGTTCTTATATATTTTGGGTACTAAACCCTTATATGGGTATATCATTTGCAAATATCTTCTTCCATTCAGTAGGTTGCCTTACATTTTGAATTTTGTATATGATTTGACATTACATGTATGTAATGTCCTTCCTATTCAAAAGGTATTTTAATTTACATGTGTTGCCTATTCAAAAATAAAATATAACACAGAAATGATCACTGCATGGAGATAGACTTTAGTGTGAGTGCTGAGCACATTGGGCTTTGGAGTCAGATTTGAGTTTGATTCCTATCTCTTCAGCTGGGTGAAGCTGAGCAAATTCCTTAGTCTACTGAAGCCTCAGTTTCTCTATTTTAATATAAATATAATAACAGCAACTCTTTAATAAGGTAAGAAAGAGAAAAAGCTACCCATGCAAGCCAGGAGCTAGCCTAGCATGTACAGCTAAGTCTGGGTGTTCTTTGAACATAAAAGAATCACAGGACACCAATGGCAAACAAGGGTGCTCTGAGACCGTGACTGAGCAAGAAGAAAACAAAATCACTTCATAACCACGTCTGAATGCAGACAAAAGCAGAACATCGTCCAAATCACAGAAATGATAAAACGTCCCCCATGCTGGCTGTTATAAGTGACTGTGGCTTATTGTTTACCAATAAGCTTCCATTTGTTCTTTCCACCTTATGGGTAAGAATTGTCAAGTTAATGACATATAGGAATTCTCTTTTCTTCCTGAAAGTTTCCAACCCAAAGCCATGCCCTCTGTGTCAGACCCTTCCCCAGATCTCCCCACAGAGGCTCAAAACCTATGCTATATCCTTTTTTACGATCCTATTTTTGCGATGCCATTTTGTGTGCATTCTCCCTTGTTGGAATGAGTCAGTAAGTCCTGCTTCGTTCAACTGCAGGTGTGTTCCTGGTCATCTTGGCTATAAGACATTGGCAGATTTTGGTTGCCATCCTCATCCTCATCCTCATCCTCATCCTCATCCTCATCCTCATCCTCATCCTCATCTTTTTCTCTCTGTTGCTTCTCCTGTCTGGATTTAACTAGGATCAGACAATAGCAACCTCTTTTAACTGCATCATGGGAAATAATAATAATAATACTTTGAAATGGAAAAAATAGAAAAAAGTAGAAAAAAAAACACACAGTAGAAAAAAAAAAGATTCTTATTTTCCAGAAGACCCAAGCTTGTTAATGTCAGCTTTTGCTGAAAATGTCCTGGGCAGACCTGAGGTATATTCTGAGCATATTATGGGTTCTTTGGGAGACTCTGCAGTCCAAGGAAGCCAAGGAAGCTCAAAGACTCAGAACAGATTGACACAACTGCTTAAAGAATTAGTACCTGAGCTTGGGAATTGATGAGAAAAATAGATGGAATACTTGTTCTACCCTTCAGGAACGGCCAGGGGTGACCTTCAGGGGATCAAGGTCATCTCAGTTCAAAGATGACCCATGCCAGGAAACACTTCCTGGAGGCAGAAAAAGGGACTCACTGTAGGCAATTCCTTTTTAGTGTTCCTCGGCTGCCCATGAAAAAGAGTTTGAGCATCTTATTACTTAAGAGTACTTGGTATTACTTTTTCTCACTCCCATTTTGGGCTTAGAAATGAGAAAGAAATTATTGTTTGTGTTTGGGAATAATTAGGAATTTTTATCATGGGAAAATGTTAATACTCTAAAGTGGCACTAAAGAGCGGGGCATATAAAATATACCTATCTTATGATTAAAACTTAGTAGTTATATAGAGAAGAAAATCTGGGGGAAAAGTACCAGAATGTTAGTTGTCTCTGTTTGGTGGGACAGCTAGTGATTGTTGTAACCTTTGTATTTTTTAAATGTCCTACAATGAGCACGTATTACTTTTATAATGGGAAAAATGAATGATAATACAAAATGTTCATTTTTGGATTGATAGGCTTGACTAAGCATCCAGAAGACTTGAAGGATGCAGGTGATGGCAACTGAGGGTCACATGGGGGTGGGGGGCAGGCAGCAGGTGCAGGCTGACCCCTGATGGCAGGGGATTAGAAGCTTCCAGAGGTCCCCATTTCTTCCCCAGAGAAGGCACAAAGCCACTGGGAGTCTGCTATTGATATGTAAACAGAAGATTAAGTATGACAATGGCACCATTCAGATGAGGAGGGGACATTTTGCTGGATGAGCTGTAAATATCCTCTGAGTTCCACCCTGTGGCCAGTGCACAGCTACCCACTTCTGTGGCCTATTCTTGTTGCCAGCCTCCACAAACAGGTGTTTAGGGAGGTACAGAGAAGCTTCATTTAGTTCAACTGTGGTATAGAAAGCTTGCAGGGATGAGAGGTGGGGCTGGCTGGGGAGAATTCAGAGCATAATGGGAGGTTGGGGCCATGCGTGGGAGGTGGGTGTGGCTCCCAGTGTGTGAGCTGCTTACATTTGGGCGCCGTATCCTTCTGGTGTAGCATGATGTAAGGCGTAGCATAAACATGTCTTCTCGGAGATTCAATTTGATTTGATTTTTTCCTGGGTGAGGGCAAAGAAAGTCAAGTAATTTAACTGGTAAGTATTTTATATCATTATTTTTATATTAAACAAACAGATACATTAGGCACTGAAATGTGAAATCTGCATGAATTATTAAAAGATAAAACAGTAGAGCACAACGAAATGTGCCTGCAGCAGGCAGCTTCGTGGCACATCTTCAGACCTGCAGGGATTCATACTTGGCCAGTTTGGTATATATATGTATATATGTATATATATATATATATATATATATATATATATATATATATATATTTTTTTTTTTAACCAGAAACTGAATTTATGGAGCAGAGAATGGAAAACTCTGTGGGACAATGAATTTGGGACCAATCTCCCAATTCTTTCTTTTTTGAAGGGGCTGTGGAAAGGATAGGCCAAGAAGTAACTCATGATAAATTTTTAAAAGCAATTAATGTGCATATAACATTCTGAAAAAACCACATTAGATCCAGGGAATGGTCTTTTTTCACTTTGAAGGGATGTGAAATGGGTCTTTGTGGGTTACACAGGTGGAGGAATGAGGCGTTTATTATATCATCGAAGCTTAGTTTTGAATGGATCCCTCCCCACTTGAAGGCATCACGCATGTATTCATTCATTCATTTATTTGACAAAGACTTATTTATTGAGTCCCTACCACTTGGAAATCCCTATATTGCACAGAACAATTTCCTGCACTCCCGGGGCTCAGAGCCTCTGGATCCTGCAGCAGTCCAGCCTAGAATTAAAGTGTCCTTGTGGTTACTGGGAAGTGTCCCTTGGACACAGTGCCACTGAGTGTCCTGAGCAGTGTCCTGCTCAGCTAGTGTCACCGATTGACCTTGGGAAGGTCACATCAGTTTAAGGGTCTGAATGTGTGTATGTGTATTTCTTCATCTATAAACCAGGGACATTAAAAAAAAAAGATTTCACTTATTTGAAAGAGAGAGCGCACAAGCAGGGTGGGGAGCAGGCTCCCTGCTGAGCAGGAAACCTGATGCTGGGTTCTTTTCCCACAACTTTGAAATCATGACTTGAGCCAAAGGCATGTGCTTAACCGACTGAGCTACCTAGGCACCCCTAAACTAGGGACATTGCCCCTCTATCTTGGTTGGTCCTGCCAATTTCTCAGTGCGGTTTTGGGATTTGCTAATACATGTGCAAGGGCTTCTTCATCTGCAACATGTTCTACTGGGTTAAGCCAATAATATAAATAGCAAAATAATTTCAAAGTGTTATAGTAATAACATATAATGATTATTATACCATTATGAGGTTTTTTTTTTTTAAGTCTTTGAAGCTCATAAAATCAAGGTTAAGAGATGCCTTTGAGAGAGAGTCTAAAGCAAATCTTCATAGCTAAGCTGCGGGAGCATGAAGCAGGAACATGAAGTGTCCCTATAGCAGATCTGGGGGCCTGTAGGCCTTTCTGGGGTTGTGTGCTCCCAACATTGCCTTGTCTCCTGTACTCCCACGAGGAAGCAGAATGGCCTAAGTGTTGGGCTTGATTTCAATGTTGTCTGGTGATTGGAGCACAGAATTATCTCATATTGAAAACAAGCTCAGTTCATGTGGAGTGCAGGGCCGCCTTTCTTACATGAGATGGTGTCCTCACCATCTGGCTTTTCTCCAAGGACCAGGGCCTTTGGGGAGTTATGAGGGGAGGAAGTGGACTGTCTGTTACTTAGGAACAACGGGCAGAGGACATCACTTGTGGTGGTGGCCCTCAGTCCACGCTGCTCTTCACAGCCCATGTACTTCCCAGCAGTGATGACCTCCCCCACAAGAACATGCCCCTGGTGAAGACCTCCTGCACTCATCTCCAGAAGAGAATCACCACTGCCTTCATCCATGCACAAACAGTAGTTCTGTGTGTCGGCTGCTCCACTGTCTTGTGCCAGCCCATAGGAGATGCAAGGCTTACAGAAGGATGCTCCTTCAGATGGAAATAGCACTAAAAGCACTCTGAAACAAAATGAGTGGGATGCTGTCCCAATAAACAGATTTTGGATCCAAAAAAAGGGGGCATCTGGGTGGCTGAGTGGTTGAGTGTCTACCTTTGGCTCAGGTCATGGTCTTAGGGTCCCGGGATCGTGTCTTGCATCGGGCTCCCCATAGGAAGCCTGCTTCTCCTTTGGCCTATGTGTCTGCCTTTTCTCCGTCTCTCATGAGTAAATAAATAAAATCTTTTTTTTTTTTTAAAAGAAAAAGTAAAGTCTTGGAGTAAAGTCTTCCTGGGTGGCAGATCTTTGTTCTATGCCCTGGACCTATTGCAGCTTGCTTGATCCTCACAGAAACCCAGGATAGCAGGCACTATTTTATTTCCATTTTACAGTAAGGGAAACAAAGGCATAGCAAGGTAAAGTAACTTACCAAAGTCATATAAATCATGAGTGGAAGTGACCCTGGGTTTTAAATGCAGAGCCTGCCCCTGAAAACCACAGCACTATGGTGTCTCTCAGTGTGCTTCCATTTTAATCTCTTATTTTTTGAGAAATGTGTCTTTTTCCTGCATGACTCCCAGTTTTTTTGGGGGGGGCTTGGGCTTCACTACTAATGGGGGACCATGGTTAATGAAAGATTCATCTATCATCTATCTATCTATCCATCCATCCATCTCTATACCTACCTATCTATCCATCTGTTTAGTAATCATTTATTGAGAGAATATTGAGTGAGCAGACTTAAAAGGAAAACCTTTTCCACTGTGGGATCAGAGATGTCTGTATTTATAGCCAAACTTCCATGTGTGATCTTGAATAAACCAGTCTCCATGAACCATAGTTTCCTAATATGTAAAATGAGGATTATAATACTTATTTTCATTATAGGAGTGGTATGGAATTAGAAATAATACCCAACATATCTAACACAGAGTAAATGCTTGATAAATGTTCATTCTGTCTGGAGAAAAAAAGTATATAGCTTATTCTCTGCTTTCCCTATTTACATTTGACTGTAACATGCTATGTGCTACCTCTACCAAAGCGTAATAAACCTGGGCCACCTAACTGTCTTGATTGAAATTACAGTTGTCCATGTAGCTCTGATGACCGTGAACATGGAATGGCAGCATGGGAACATCCTTGAGCTCTGCTGCACCTGGGAGAAAGCGTCTCATATTGGGAGTGTATTGGCTAGGCTATGATGCAGTAACAAACTACCCCATATCTCAGTGCTTAAGCTTAACATAATGAACTTTTATTTATCTCTCACTCTACATGTGTGTTGTGTCCATGAGAAGGCCCTGCTCCCCACAGCCTCTCATGGGTCCAGGATGATGGAGGCTGCATCACCCTTGAGCTGCACCATCTGAGACTCATGGGCTTCCTGGCAGCTGTTGTAGGGGAAGAGAATGCTAAAGAATCTGTACCAGGAGTTAAAGCTTCAGGCTGGAAGAGGATACATCACTTCAGCTCACAGCCTGCTGGTCTGTCATGATACTGCCCAACAGCACAGGGCAGGGGAAATTGTTCCCCTCCACATGTTGGAGGGAGAGGAGAAGTGGATGTGGATAGTCACTCTGAGACCCTCCTCAGGTAGGATCTTGTTTTTGTTTGGTTGGTCATTTCTTTGCACCTTGGATCCAAATCAGAAAGGTATGCCTTTCTGCTAAGACATGTAAAACTTCCTTCCTTTTTCATTGTAGATAGGCAGGAGGTCCCAGATAGGGGTAGGACAAGGAGCACTCAACTCCAACCAGAAAAAGAAGTCCTTTGGTTTGTCTCTGGGTTGAGATGTTGAGAGGGGGTTGAGCCCAGGGAGAGGCACTACCCTACCCCACAGAGCGAGACTTATCTGGACTTTTCCAACTTGTTCCAATATAAGAATGTTACTTTGTATAATGAGAACAAATGAGAGATCAGGGTTTTAGAGGTTAAAACACCTGGAGTGTCCAGTCCCAGTGCTGAGATGAACTTGACAACTGTCAGGCTTTTGTATATGTGAACATTGTCATTAGCATCAACTTCAGAAGTAAAGAATGCCCCAGACGGTCAACATTTTCTCTGCTAACTCATCAAAATTGTATCATTCATATACTAATTAGTAATTTTGAAGACCTCGGAGGATGTAATTTTGTTCAGGGCTTTTCCTCTTCTGGGGCCCAAATGCATAGTGTTGTGATGGGAAAAGATGGATGTGGGGTCCCTGAGCTATCACTCATTAGCTGTTTGGCTTCAGGCTTACTTCTTCAGCCTCAGTTTCCTTAACAATAAAATGGGGACAATGATAACTCCGATCATGCAGGGAGGTCATGACCATCAAATGAAATACGACCATCAGATGAAAAAGCTTGGTGCTACACTCAGTCATGGCTGCTTAAACACCAAGCATTATTTTGTGTTTCCTACATTTACTTGTTGCTGGTTAGATGAGGGCATCAGCATATGCTTCCGTACCTGTCACTAATGCTGGGGTTTGGATCACAAAGTGATGCTCTTTCTGCTCATCTGCTTACTCAGGCTTCTTTCTGTACTAGTGAGACCCAACATCCCGAGCTGGTTCTCATCTAATAACTCCTCTCTTGTCCCAGAAAAGCTTGGTGGTTTATCCTGCCACTGTTAGCAGGGCCCCTCAAGCCACCTGTCTTCCACCCCTACCATCAGTGTGGGGATTGTTGAGCCCTGTTTCTGGGGGGTGGTAGTGGGGAAAACGTACTGGAACATGATAGTTCTGCCCACAGAGGAAGTGACGCTGGGGAACAAAAGCCAGAAAAGAGACACGACAGGGGACAGAAAATAAGCCCCTCAGTAAGTGGCTTTATTCTGGAATGATCTTAGTGCATTTAAGAAATAGATTGAATGGGATGCCTGGGTGGCTCAGTGGTTGAACATCTGCCTTTAGCTCAGGGCATGATCCTGGGGTCCCAGGATCGAGTCCCACATCGGGCTCCCTGCATGGAGCCTGCTTCTCTCTCTGCCTGTGTCTCCACCTCTGTGTGTGTGTGTGTGTGTGTGTGTCTTAATAAATAAATAAAATCTTAAAAAAAAAAAGAAATGGATTGAATGGCAGAAACAGAGCAGTGCTTTGCTGGTCACTAGGTTCTGTGATAACACAGGTGTGTATCTGAAGACCTTACACATGTATATATGACAACTTTTTCTAGTTAATTAGAAACAGAGTTTTACTGCCAGCATGTCCCACCTCCCATTGATCCCTGGGGTGGACAAC
Source organism: Nyctereutes procyonoides (assembly GCF_905146905.1). Taxonomy (NCBI): domain Eukaryota; kingdom Metazoa; phylum Chordata; class Mammalia; order Carnivora; family Canidae; genus Nyctereutes; species Nyctereutes procyonoides. Next base: position 10,682,592 of record NW_026575030.1, read on the forward strand.
TGCTTGACGGACGTATATTTTCCAGTTTTGATGGCATTTGTGATCGGGGTAGGAAGGACCTTGATAAGTCACTGCATTAGCAGCTTCTGCCGCAGGCTGTCCCTTGTGGGGACACATATATGCCACATTGCAGTGATGATGCCAGTCTTTCCACTGATTCTTCTAGTCAACGACAATATGTTGAGTAATAATTAAAAATAAATAGTTAATATTTATTAAGTTTTTGCCTACATGCTAAGTGTCTCACATCTCAAAGAATAGCTGCTTTGGTCTTAGTGGATGAATAGCTCTTGAATTTGGCGTCTGAGTACAAGAGCAAATATCAGGAGGAGAAACCGCACAATTGTTCATTAGTGGATGGGGCATGAGGTTTCATACAAGGATGAGGGGAGGAATGGAGTGGGGAAAGATGAGGCTGGAGAAGGGGGCTGAGCCAGGTCCCCCAAAATCTTACAGGTCAGTTAAAGGGTTTGGGCTTTATGCTGAAGGCAGTAGGGGTCCACAGAAGGGTGTTCAATATAAAAAGACAGACAGGTATTATATTTCAGAAATGTGACTTTGGCTGCAGTAAGAAATGTGGATTGAATAGGGAAAGCTGAGAGTCAGGGAGACCAAAGAGGGAGGTGACTCAGTGATCTGGGCAGATGATAGGTAGTGGAGGTCTGGACTCGAAACGTGGTGATGGAGACAGAGGGGAGTGGACACCTGTGTGGAAAGAAGGGGATGCAGTGCACAGGTTCCAGAGATGGATGGCTATGACAGGGGCGGGGGGCAGAGGATCCCACCCGCATTCCTGGACACTTGGGTTACTGGATGGACGGTGGTGGCATCATCACGGACGCAACTTTATTTTTTTATCTACTATTATTTTAAGTCTGCTGAGTAGGGTGAAAACTCGGATGGGTCTCAGGGATTTTGAGGTCTCTTAGGTGACACCAGGTCCTTAGTCACTTTAAGCCAGCCTCAGTGAACAAGCAGAGAATCCAGTCCAATATATCAATGTGCACCCCAATCCTCATTTAAGTGAGGGGTCCCCAACTCCTTCCCACTGAGGCCCCCGTGGGTGGGACACTCACCCGCTGGGAAGGGGGTGTGTCAGCCACTCTGTTCTCATCCTCACCCACTTCCCAGCAGCTGAGTCTGATCCCACCAGCCTGGAAGCGGGGGAAAGGAGGGAGACAGGGATGGGGAAGGCTTTACTCAACTAATGCTACAGTAAGCTAGCCCTGCCCTCTCTTGGCCTGGCAGGTGCTCACGGGGCTCTCCTGGGCACTTTTATGGATTCTCTGCTGACTCCCTACTGGGCCCTCTTTCATGGGAAATGCTCCTCTTTCAAGAGGATGGCCCATTCACTCCTTAGCTTCTGCTTCTGCCCATTAGCTCTTCTATGTCTCCAGGCTGAGGGCCCCACCCTGGCAGGATCGAAATAGGGCAACCCTGAGTCAACATTTCTATCACGGGTTCATCTCCAGCCTTCAGGCTTGCCTTGCTTTGATCTGTTTTTTGATCTGCACTTACTTCCCAGAGAGAGGACTGATTCTGCTGTCACAGTTCGGTTTTCTCGAGCAGGAGTCAGGGTGAATTTGCTGTGTTCCCCATCTGTGGGAAGTGCATATCAAAGCCTCTCCCCAGCTGGGGTCGGTGGGTGGCACCTCTCCACTCACCCCCGGGGGGGGGTGTGGTTGATACCCCCAGCTCTCAGTGACCATCTCTAAAGGAATCTTTCTTCAAAAAAATAAATTTCTTTATTTTTTTAATTGAAAAATAGTTGACACACAATGCTACTTAGTTTCAGGTATACAATCTAGTGTTTAGATAAGTCTATGCATTATGCTGTGCTCACTACCAATGTAGCTGCCATCTGTCACCGTACAGTTATATTAGAAATGTCATTGACTGTATTCCCTATGCTGTGCCTTTAACTCCTATGACTTATTCATTCCATAGTTAGAAGCCTATCTCCGACTCTCCTTCACCCATTTGCCCACCTCCCACCCCTTTGGCAACCATCAATTTGTTTATTCATTTGCTTTGATTTTTAGGTTCCACATACCAGTGAAATCATATGGCATATTCCTTTCTCTGATTTATTTCACTTAGCATGATACCCTCTAGATCCATCCATCTTGTTGCAGATGGCAAGATGTTATACTTTTTTTATGGCCGAGTAATATTCTATTGTGTTTGTGCGTGTGTATGAGTGCATGTACATATATGTGTATATATGTACATATACACATATACGTATATATATACACCTACCACATCTTCTTTACCCATTCATCTGTCAGTGGCCATTTGGGCTACTTCCAAAATTTGGCTATTATAGGTAATGCTGCAATAAACATAGGGGTACATATATCTTTTTTTAAAAGATTTTTAGAAATTTATTCATGAGAGGCACAGAGAGACAGACAGAGACAGAGACATGGGCAGAGGGAGAGGCAGGGTTCCTGTGGGGAACCTGATCATGCCCTGAGCCAAAGACAGATGCTCAACCACTGAGCCATCCAGATGTCCCATGGGAGTGCATATATCTTATTGATATATGTATTCAGTATTCTTATTTTCTTTGAGTAAATAACCAGGAGTGGGATTACTGGATGATATAGTATTTCTATAAAAATAAATTTCTTTTTTAAAAATAAATTTCTTAAGATTTATTCTATTTTTAAATATCTTTATGGACAATCTATTATTTAGCTCATTCTCATCATGTTTGAAATGTCACACCATTGCCTGTATTATTATGCCTAATTTTGGGGTCTGGCATCTATTGCATGTTACAATCTCCTTTAAAACCCCTACTTTAATAGCCTATTGTGGTATACTTTCAAACTTTTCTACCTTCTCTGTTTGAGCCTTATAGTTGTATTGTGAAGTGGGTAGAGAAAGCATTCTTGTCTATATTTTAGTTCAGTAGCTGGAGAAACAAGGACATTAAATGGTTGAACATAGTCTGGATTACTTGACTAAAAGCCTATGGAAATGGCTGAGGCAGGAGGGGCAGGCTCAGCAGCCTTGGCTGCCTATGCCTGAAGTCAACATTCTTGGGTGGGACGGAGCCTCAGTGGCATGGATGTCACCCAAGCTGGGGTTGCCTGAGAAATACACTTGGGCCAAGAACTCATCCAGGGCCCTGACCTGTGTCCTTAGACAGGAAGAAGCCATGTAGAGCATCAAGCTGAACTGTGTTAGACTCCTGTGACCTGGGGCAAGTCCCTTACCCTCTCTGGCCTCAATTTCTTTATCTGTTAATTAGAAGTAATAATATCCTCTCCACAACATTGTCACAAGGACTAGAGGAGATAATATCTATAAAATTCTGGCATGCCTCTTGCTGTAGGTAGATGATAAATGGTAGACAGTGTCCTTAATCTTAGGTCATGGTTATTGAGAGGACTTAATGGCCCTCTATGAAACTGGGGTCAGAAGAATAGAAGGATGAATGGAATCCTTGCTCAGAAGTAGAAGTAGAAGCAGAAGTCCCAAGTGTTCATCTCTCTTGGTGATTTTTATAATGCTTTTTTCTTAATATTGAGGAAATTTTCAGGCTGGTCTCCGTGGGCTGGGGAATGGCAACCCCAGTGGGTGGAGAGTGAAGGCCGTGCCGTCTTCTCTATTCTAATTCTAGCAAATAAGGGGAGAAAGTAGGCTGTGTTTCTAGGTCCAAAGGAAGAGAAGGCAGGAGTGCTCAGGATGCTCACCTTGAGAAGAGGGGAGGCCTGCAGGCCCAGGAGTCAGAAGACTGTGAGCGGGGTGGTACTGCCCAGAAGGCAGGGGCTCACAGCAAAGACTCAAGGGCCAATCTGAATATACTAGGACACTTGAACCACCGATTTACTCTGCTTGAGTTGCATCTCAAAAGATGGAACACCCATCTATAGGAAATCTGTCGATAGGTACTGCCTCTGTTACCTTCAGGCCTTATAATGCTACCTGATTGAATTCATACATACTTTAAAATGAAATCCAGTGTGAAATACAGCAACTGTGGAGACAGTAACAAGGTCAGTAGTTGCAGTGTTTTTGTTTTGTTTTGTTTTTGTTTTGTTTTGTTTTGTTTTGTCAGGGGAAGAGTAGATAGGGAGATGGTGAGATGGAGCACGGAGGGTTTTGAGGGCAGTGAAAATAGTCTGCAGACACCATAAAGATGGATATGTGTTATTACACATCTGTCCAAAGCCAGAGGATGGAAAGCACCAAGAGTAAACCCTAATGTAAACTATGGGCTTTGAGTGACAATGATGTATCCATGCAGGCTCATCAGTTGTAGCAAATATAACAACTGGCAGGGGATGTTGATAATGGGGGAGCCTATGCCTATGTAGGGGCAAGAGGACTATGGGAAACCTCTGTACCCCCCTCTCAGTTTTGCTGTGAACCAGTCTAAAAAAAGAAAGTCTCCATAAAGAAAAAGAACATGTTGTGTGTTTAGCTACACTATCATTCTTGTTCATCACGACATGAGTAATGTTTCTGCAGAGCATGGAGTTCCTGCTCCATCAAAGCCGAGGAATCCCACTGCTGCTAGGTTTGTCTTAATTGGTGGGAACAAGGTCTCATCCAGGCAAAGGATTTGTGCGCTTGTGTGTGCATGTGCATTTAGGATGAGACAACAGGTGGGAAGAGGTGAAGAAGACAAAATGTGACAATCACTTATCTTAGCTGTAAGTCTTTTGGCTTATACCTCCTCTTCTAAAATGATGTTTCTCTGAAGCATAAGTGATAGCACAATCCTTAGTAGTGGGAAAATGTCATCAGGGCATTTTTTCCCAAAGTTTGCTGAGATGGTTACTACGAAGGTATTAGGTACCATGTATAGATGTACTTCCTGTATAAGGAAGTTTATTTCTCCGTGCCTAGAGTGTGGATGAGGGCTCATCTTACAGCGGCCTTTATCCTGAAAAGTATGTAAAGGCTCCGTTTGTAGTACATAGTAGGCCTGCTAAAATGGACTGATTGGTTGATTGATGGTTTCTATGATTTGGGGTCTCAAACTTGAGCATGCCTCAGAGTCACCTGGAGAGCTTGTTCAAACACAGACTGCTGGACCCCATGCCTGGGGTATCTGATTCAGTACACCAGATAATTTCTCAGGTGACTGATGCTGCTGGTTGGAGGACCATGGTTTGAGGACCGGAGGACCACCAGGCCTATAAGCAATTATAGTAGAATTCAATGTCATCTCTTTTAGGCACCAAAACAAACTCATTGTATACAGTTAGGGGTTTAGAGTGTTCCATGGTTAAAAGGAAAATTACACACGGCTTTTTAACCTGGGCTGCTCCCAGGAATCCAAAAGCAAAGCTCAGGTCAACCTTAGAGTGTAGAGCAAGCTCTATGCTTGAGGCAAGATGTGGTTGCCACACCCTGACCTGAATCCAACCTCTGATTAGTGAATAGCAAAGTAGGATTTGAATGTGGGCAGAGACTGAATTTAAGCACTGGGTGGTGTTGTCTGACAGTGAGTTCAGGTTCCCCAGGAGCCATACCCAAGTCCTGAGACAGAGCTGGCAAAACAAAGGCAGGATTCCCACCTCAGCCTCCTCATTCACGTCTGAGTTGTCTTTCTTGTGCTCCTCCTTGTTGCCATGCGTGGGCACACCTGGGCTTGCCTTGTAGACATGCCCCTCATGCCACTCAGGTCATCTGTTGGGCCTTATAGTGAGGAGAAGGCCGGCCTGTCCCTTCCTTTAGACTCCATTTGCTTGCCACTGGCTGGCTGGAGAAATCTCAGAAAGCCATGTTTTCACTGTTACTTTTCTTTTCTTTTTAAAAGATTTAATTTATTTATTCATGAGAAACACAGAAAAAGAGGCAGAGACACAGGGAGAGGGAGAAGCAGGCTCCCTGTGGGAAGCCCGATGTGGGACTTGATCCCAGGACCCCAGGATCACGCCAAGGCAGCTGCTCAACCGCTGACCCACCCAGGTGCCCCTCACTATTACTTTTCTAATGAAGAAGAGCAAACTGGAATGAGGATAGAGCAGGTGGAAAGTCTTTTCCAGAACTTCACTATGTAGGAAGAGGAGGAATAAATGGGCTTCTTTGTGGACCAAGGTTAAAAGATGAAGTGCACAGAGAAAGTTTCCTCCCTCTCCGGTGATAGCGTGATATTGATGATTAGGTCTCCACAACACATTTACCTGCTCTTACTACAGTATCTTTCAGATAAAAACACCAGAAACTAGGTGTGGGTTAAATGGGATATTTAAAATGTCTTTACATCTGTTACATCATGGGATCCTCATAACAACACATCATGGCTGATGTGTTGGGAAGATATGATGAAGCTTTTTCCCTGTGCAACTCATAAATGAACCTGGGCGGGGAGGAAGAGGAGGAGTAGCCATCTACTACACAGGAGTCATTGTGCTACTACTCGCAGATTTTTAATCCTCAGGACGTCACTACATGGATATTGCTGATCTCATTGATAGATGATGACATGGAGTCTTGAAGAGGGTTGATTGACTAGCTTATAGTCACACAGCCAGTAAGTGATGGGGTCAGAATTTAAACCCAGCCCCAGGGCCATAGAGCTGGAGGGGCTGCCGAGGCAGAGTGGTGCCCTTTAGGACAGCTGTAATGAGGATGAAGTCTTCAAATGGTGGTGACAATTTCATCCTTGGAATAACTGAGCCGCTTTCTCAGGTCTTTGAGTGGGATAGCGGTTTATTCTGACACATGATTTCTGGTCAAGTGTCTCGAAAAGTCTTTCACAAGATTTTGCATTTCATCTTCCATGTTCACTCAAATCTCTGTGGTGAAGGGACACATAAAGCAAATGTTTGATTTGCTTCAAGATTGCCAAGCTGGCTAGTGGAGCGACTTTAATTCGGCCTCCCTGGCTCCAGGCCAGGCATTCTCTGTGCCCAGTGTTACTAGGAGAAGGGCTCAGGTCATCTGTTTCTCCTTTTCCACATTCCTAAACTGGGGACGGGATAAAGTGTGTGGACGCAGTGACGATATTTTCATGTTGTTTCTCATAAAGGTCAAACTGGCAAGGCTGCTCTGGCCATATCTGGCATCTCCGGTGAGTTATTTATGCCTCTGTGTATACAGCACACGCACCATTAACACACGCACGGCCGCGATCTACGCATCCGAAGGTTGGTTATGGCCACAGCCTCTCTATTATTTTTACAAAAAGCACCAGGAAATATGGTGTTTTTCTCAGAACGCCGATATTAAAGTTGATATAAGGTTTGGCGGTGTGTAAGCTTTGACATTCCATAAATATATATGGGCATTGTAAAAGTTAACAACCGTTTTATTTATAATTATATTGCAGATTGATATTTTTATATCCGCATTGTCAATGGTAACCTTTCCGCCTTCACTTCAGACTTGGCCTCGAATGTTTATACTAGATTTTTATGTCTGGTTTTCCTTCTATGACATCAGGGTACACACGGGCTCTCCCGAGTCACAGTGGTATCGGTGTCACTCATCCATTTCTCCAGGGGAAAAAAATTCTTTTCCCACTGGATTCATAATTCTTGGAATCCTGGTGTACCGTTGGGTATCTGTTTATCGGCGTGTTAGTACGAGCTGTCCTTTCCCCGTTCTCCGCATCTTGTAATAAGAATACTTCTGGATTGCCACATCTGTCTCGCAGGATAGAAAGGTGACATCTGGTTGAAATTTGAGCCCCCAGATTAAGAAATGCCAGTTCTCTGACTTCTTCCAGGTTTACAAGAATGTAGACTCACACTCTCCTCCTCGCATATGAACAAGAAGATTATAGCACATCTTTATCCCCTGCTTAGCTCTGCTCAGAGGGAAAAAAAAATACCCTGTCTTAATTATTTGTTCTTTTCTACAGAAGATTCCCTATTGGACAGGGAGCTAGTACTTTCAGCTGGCGGAAAACCACCTTGGAAAAGGGGAAAGGAAAAAGCGCTCTCTACATAATATGCAGAACTACTGACCCTAGAATAGGTGTGGATTCTGTGCCAGGCTCTACTGCTTATTACCTACACGACCTCCCTGAGACTCAGTTTCCCTGTCAGTCAAAGATGGCATCGAAAGGTCCCCCATTCTCTACCTTGTGGGATAATGTACGCAAAGGTTTGGGACAATTGCGATGCATGATTTTTTCCCTCATGATTTTCCTGGCTAAATTTAATTACTTGTTCACTCACCCAACACATTTTAATCTAATTACTAAACAAAGACTTCAAGCTTTTTCTGAAGGATGTAGCCAGATGTGAGCACGAGGTCCACCCCTGCTGGTGGACATGGGTTTGTTGTGTCCGGTACATGCACTTAATCTGCCTGCCACACCTAGGACTAGTGAGAGGTTTTCTGTTAGACAGGTGAGACTTTTGCAAAGAGTCGTTTCACCATCTCCTGGCTTGGATAGGAAAAAGTGATCCTGGGAGGAGGGTCCATGTCAGGGCATCCTCTCTGTTCCATCAGGCATTTTGCATAAAATTAATTCAGTTACTCCTAAATATTTCATGATTTTTCTCCATCTGCTAGATAATCGTTAGGGGCTAGAAATACAGCAGAAGGGAGGACAAAGTCCTGTCCTAAGGAGCTTGCAGGGTGGTGGCATCTCTGAACATACCCTCCAGGAAAGCACTGATATCCCTTCTTTACCTATCAGGAAAATGGGGTTTGGATTTGCAAAGGGCCCTGCCTAGCCTCACACTGACATCACTTGCGTGGGAGAGCCAGACTCTGTCCTGAGTCCCTGCACTTTCCCCTATATTCTGCTCCTCCCTGAAGTGTGCTGGGTTTGCATGGAGGAGTCAAAAAGTTGGTGATGACAATCCAGGTGACAACCAGACCAACAAACAAGGTGCTAGGTACTTCTGAGCCCAGAGTGGAAACACCAGGAGAGTGACCCAGCGGCTGGACGTTAGCTGTGGGTTGATGGGAGTAGTGGTGACCACTGTGATCGAGGAAAGAGCTGGTACAGGTGGATTGTCCCTGGGGAGGTCACAAATGACATGAGCATTAAACATTTCTTGGATTTAAGCAGAGTTCATTGGGTAGACAGTAGATAGTCAGCTGCCCACACTGCAGGGTAGAGTCCAAGTGTGTAGGTAAGGATTCAACCAAGAATATAGGGCCCCCTCACTAGAGTCATCCAGGTCTTTTATTCATGGGCCATATGCTAGAAAAAGTGACATAGATTTTCTTTGTTTTAATTACTGTTTACACAGTGACACACATTTGGGTGATCTAGAGGCAGTGAGTGGTCTCACTTATGTCTACTTCTCCACATTACCCTCTATGTTCAGACTCTGGAGCAGCCAGAGAGCATCATCCCCAAAGTCTTGCCCTTTTTTATGCCTCTTGGCTTATACACTTGAGGATCCTTTCATCTTTCCCTGTGATCTGTATCCCAGACTTGACTCACCTCCCTATTGTCACAAAGCGTCTTCTGATGGCCCCCATTGAGTGTGGGAAGTCCTCTCTTGTGGCTTCCAACCTCACCACAGTGCTTGCGGCATTGAACCATCCACTTCTGCATCTTACCTGTGCATGTGCTCCATTAGACTCTGAGATCCTCATGCACAGGGAGCATCAATCTTTTTTCTGCTTTCATAGCACCTGCCATCGTGTCTGGCACATAATTGGTGCTCAAGAGATGCTTGTTGACTGGGGAACAGATGAATGAGTCACTTGGCAATAGATGAAAAGGAAATACTTTCTGGTCTCTTCCAACACAGTAACACTGCTCAGTGACTGTGGACATGGCATGTTGAAAACCTGTGCATCACATGTGTTTCAGAAATGTCTTCTATTTAGTTGTCAGTTTGGTGAAAAAGCATTCAGCAGCCTGCTGGGTTAGGTTCAATGAATCCTTGAACGTTGCTCTGTCTCAGAGGCCAGAAGTCAACTACTGGACAACGCTAATAGCTACAAGTCCAGGAATAGCAGGACCCCAAGTGGCTCTTACAACAATAACAAAGTGATGTAACTTTTCTGTTTGGCCTAGATAAAGATGTGGCATCAATGGACTCCTTGAGGGCAGGACATATGTCTTACTCATCTCTAGAGCCACAGCATGAGTCACATGGCATGGCACATCTTTGGTACTGATTAATATTAATCATTAATTGCTGAATGGATAAATGAGCCCACAGTTATGAACCATAACAGTATAGATGCCAAGTTCCACTGAAGAAAGAAGAAATGCTAGTACTTGGGGTGGGGGCGTGGAACGGGACACAAAATAGACCTTTGGATTTCAAAGTATTCATGATTTTAAGGTTTGATGGTGTATAAAGTAATATTTTTGTGAGAGCCTACTGTGTGCCTGACTCTGTATTCATAACTTTATGCACATTATCTCACTTAATCTTTGTATAAACTCTGCCAAAATGTACTGCTGTCCCTGCTTTATGAATGAAGAATGGAGGCTCAGAGACACTGAGCAATTTGCCTAAGTCCACACAGCTGGAAAGCAGGAAACCCAGAGCTGGTCTGAAACCAGAACCTCTGCCACCATCACCTCTCCTTTCAGGTTTCAGAATTAGTGGCTGGAAATCCAGAGACCTGGTTAGCTCAAAGAAAGTAAGAGCGCTGTTAGGCATTTAAACTCTGGCTCTGCTGGAGGGTTCATTCAGCAGGACACCTTTGAATTCAAATCTGAATGCAATTTGTAGAAGGGTTTCCAGCATGGGGCAGGGAGTTGTCACTTCCACTGCTGTTCTCCAGCCTCAGGGGGTGGTGCAGGGCTGAGATTAGCTTTGAAAAAGAAAGATCAGAGTCGCAAACTCTGAATTTCAGATACTGTTTCAACCTCCAGCGTCCTCCCCATCTCCCTCCAGTTTGTGCACTTGTCTCCCTCTTAAAAGGATAATTTAGAAACGACTTTACTTTTGGCACACAGTGGCCTATTTGGGGCGTGTGTGAGAAGCCAACTAGATGAAATTAGCATTGCAGGCACTTGACAGTTGCTTTATTAATTAGCCTGCTTTATTTAGCAGGCACTCTTCCTCTCAACCCCCTTCTGCATGTGCAGAGTAAGCAACTACTTATATGTGGTGAATTGAGGAGTGTGAGGATGGGCCCCTCGCCCCCAAATCGCTCCCCTTGAGGCTGGCAGCATATCTGAAGATTTCCTGCGGGTACGTCTCTGTGTCCAGCTAGTTGTAAATATCCCATTGACCACAGGAGGGGAGACAGCAACCTGGAAGTTGTTTGGAAAGGGTTTGAGAATTTTTGTCTACCTCCTAGCAGACCAAGAATCCTTTCTATAGTAATTTTAGGATCTGGCCATCTAGCTGCTTCACAAATGCTCCTAGTGGACAGAGGCTCCCACTATTACGGTTGATTGTCTCTAGTGGCTAAGAAGTTCTCTCTTCTCTGGAGCCCAGATTTCTTTCCCTAGGTTTTCATGTTAATACCGAGAATGCATCTAAAATAGTGATGCTATATTAAAGGTCAGTAGGCAGATCTTTCCTCAAATCCCAAATCTCTTTTCTCCTTGGAGGAAGGCTCGGAGAGAGAACCAAAATTGCCTTTCCCCGTGGAGCCCACATTTTTCCATGTAGTCTGAGAATGTACATTCATAGTGATCACCATACTCTCTAGCACAATTGAATTTCTCCTCTTTGTTGATATCTCTTTTGAGTTGAAATGTTCTTTTTAACTTTAGATGCTCTCTCATTTACAGTTAAAGCCATCAATTGATGGGTCTATGCTTATTTTTAAATTTTCCTTCTAACATCAAATTTCTTGAATATATCTATATTTTCTGCTTCAGCCTCGTTTCATGAATTTATCAATCCATCCAGACAGCCAGCCATCTGCCAATAATCAAATCCCAGTTGCCTTCTCTCCATCACTATTTTGCCTTCCCAGTCTTGTGAGTGTGCCTCTCCTTGACGATCTTAAGGGGGAAGTATTTGAAGAGAGTTTGAGAAATGTGGTTCTTAGATATTGAGTAGACGTTAGGAGAGCCTCTGTTGGCATGCATCCAACTTCCAAAAAACAAGGACAACAGACACATCATGTTTCTATATAATAATGATGCAACTCTCTTACAACAAAGGGGATCTCATTCTTTCCATGAAATAGGAGAAATAAAGCCATAGCTGCCACAGCATACTTGGTTCTGCGGGATGCTCATAGCCCATCCAATCAGTCATAATTCTCCTTTAATATATTATCACTTAAAGACTAAATTATAAAGCTAAATGAACATCTCAACACATAGAATAATAAAGGAATCATAGGTGGGAAAGAAAATTGGTTAATATATACAAATATAGAAATAATCATAGAAGGATACAGATAGTTGTTGCAGCTCCTGAGTATGCAGCTGGTTATGAGACCATTGTAGGCATTTTTCATTTATATTTCCACCATCCTTTCCAAATTCCCTTTGCCCTTTTAGCTTTCCCTTTATCCAGCCTTTTAGCTGATCATTGTTCTTTACCTGGTAGGATGACTTAAATGTCTCCTTTTGAAGAGTCTGTACCCCTGGTGGTACTCACTGCTTTAGACTGTTGTGGGTTGTCAGTAACTTTTACCATTAGGTGTAGAATAACCAGATGGCTTCCCAGAGAATACTCTGGATTCTTGGCATAGTCTTCTCATTCCTTTTTAATGGCAGCTCTATTTCTCCCTGATAATCATGAGATATCATTAAACTTGGTGCAGTGGCCCTCTCTTTTGCCTCCTGGATTAGTGGAAGGAGGCACTCAGAATGGCCAGGTGGCCATGTGAAGTTCCACTTCAATGGCAAGATTGTTGTTTCCCTCCAGTGAACACATGACTGCCTTGGGAACACATGCCTTGAAAGTAGCAGACTCAGAAGTTACAGAGATGTGAAACAAATTTTTGCAAATTGGTTATAGGAGTAATAGTGAGGGTGGCTGCTCCTGCTTTCATTGCTTAGATCTTCCATGCTTACGTTTTGGCTGTCAGAGAAAGAGCCCTGTATTGGTTGCTGGTTCACAGCATATGCTGCATTTTATTGTATTGCTTCCCGACTCTGCATGGCAATGTCTTTGAGGTGGTGCCATAACTGAGTTTCTAACAGGCCTCTGCAATTTTCTAGAAGGTCAGCTGTTTCTGTATAATAAGGAAATGGTAAGAACAGTGAAGGCTTAGAGCACAAGTCCATTGCCTTATTTATTCTGCCAGAATGAGTTTCTTTGCGAGAAGCAATGTTATGTGGAAGCAACATTATGATAATAACAAAGGCATTCAGTAAGTTCAGGGATGACAGTCCAGCAGAGGCACTGGGGATAGAGAAGGAAAATCCAAATCCAGAGCAAGTCTATTCTAGTGAGGACAAATTGCTGACCCTTCATTAGAAGGGGCCCAATATATCTAACTGCCACCAGGTGTCCGGCTGTTTATCTAGGGAATGATGCCATATTGTGAACATGGTTTCCATCTCTGATTTGGCAGGTGGGGTATTTGGCAATTGCAATAGCCAGCAGAGATCTGTGCGGATGAACTGATGCAAAACTTCAATCCATGTCCTAGCCACACAGCTCAGGAACTGGGGGATCTGGGGAAGCTGGGGGAAGAAGCTGACTTGTCTACATTGGATTCCCTTCTTGCTTGGTTATTGAGGCAACATCTGCAGAAGGTCCCTTTTGGTAAAGAGTTGAATGGGATCCAGGTATCTCTAGAAAGCTCATTCTGATGGATTCATCTCTCTACCTGTTCCCTAGAGCTAATTGCCACCACTTCCCTGATCCCACTCCTTCCAAAAGCTTCATCCATGTAGCCAAACTATTGGTTATGGCTCAGGAATTAATGCAGATCTATACCTCTGACCTTCTTTTTCCAGGCATGGTTTGATCCTGCAAACTGTGCTGTTATAAGTCAAGTTGGCATCCTTGCTTAATCACATTCCTTATGTAGAAGTTAGAGCACTGGCGGAGGAAGAGCAGGACTTGAGAGTTGCAGTGGGTCATTTGAATGTTATCTGATCTGATGAAGATGGAATCACAAACCTCCACTCTTTGCTGAGCTTTCCTTCTCAGCAGAAGAGGCCTCTCTTCTCTTGTTGGGACAATCTTCCCTGTTTGGACCCTCCACAATGTCCTCACCTAGGTGCTTCACTTATAAAGGATTGCAGGATCCTCAATTCTATTTCTACAACCTTGTGTTGCCCCCCAGATTCATATCCCCATGCAGAGCTCATTGTATACTGGTGATGTGAGCACAAGAAACAGTTGCTGATAATCTCAGCTGCTCCTCACAGAAGGGCATGATTCACAGGAGAGTTTCTAGAAGCTGCCACAGAGACTCATCCTTGGGTCCGCTGCAGCCTCGTGCCTGCCTGCTTGCTGGAGCAATGATAGCTCCTGCTTCTTCCCACCTTCCAAATCATTCAGGATTGCTGCTCACTGGAAGATTTGAAAAGGGAACAATGCTGGCAAGCGAGTCTGGGACATATGGTTTGTGACCTTTTGCCTCTGTGCCATATGGGAGAACTTAGCATAGTAGAGATAGTGACAAGTACCGACAGACACTCTCCAGCTCAAAGCACCTGGCAAGGAGCCCATGTGCAGGCTTGTGACAACAGGGCGAAGTGCTGATGGAGGGAGGAAGGAGAGTTTCTATGAGTGAATTGAGAAAGGGATAAAGAAGACCACCTTGAATTGGAGGAGAGCCTTACCATCCCTAGAAATGGCTTCCTGATGGTTCTTGCTTGAACAGGCAGTTTCCAGGTACAGAAAAATGGTATAATTGGTTCTTTATAAATGGCTTGTGTCCTGTTGGAAACCAGTTCCTAAAAATTAATAAATTTCCAGAGATGCCTTGAAAGCTGTCAAGGAAAGCAACTCTCCATGGGATTTGTTAGAATTGTTTGGGTTTATAGAAATGCCAGAGTCTTTCTCTTGCTGATATGTTTTCTCTTAAGCGTGAAATGCATTCCAGCGAGAGCCAGAAGAGCGATAGAGCCAAGGAGGGAGCAGGACACATGTGTTTGTTAAGAGGTTTGACAAAGCATCCGGAAGGGGGCATCTGTTATTAACAGTGGGAGCTAAATTGCACTCTTTTGTTTCTCTTGGCACATGCCGAGAAACGAGAAACGAGCCCAAATGTCCCCTTTGGTATGATCACTGAAATGTGAGCTTTCTGGAAAAGAATAGGGATTGAACATTTGAAATATGAGTATTTTCTTGGCGTAATACCCAGAATGTCTGAATTCTAAATAATGCATACATGATTATTCCTGATTAATATTTTAACCCTCAAAATTGCACTGACAGGGACAATGTTGGCAGTGTTATGGCTTCTATAATAATAGGGAACAAAGATTCAGAAGCAAACTCATCTATGTCTACAAGGAGCCCCAATACCCAGAAAAACCCTAATCTGCCTTCATATGTAGGCTGAATGACTTAGAAAAGTATGAACTTGTGTCAAGATCCTTTTTTTAGGAACGGAAGACTCAGAGAGAGAAATGTGGAAGGTGCAAGGAAGGGCTAACCCAGGGATTTCCGGAAGAGGAGAGTGAAATATGGTTCAAGCAGTGGGCTGGGGAGAGTAGTTCATATCTACACTGCAGACAGTCAGCTCCTGGGCTTGCTTTTCCAACTTGTGTCAGTGGAGGTTGGCTTGGCAATTCAAAGCCCCAGTAGCAGGCCTGCTAGTCTCTGAAGACTCAGTCGTACCCAGGAGCAGTACCACAGGGCAGCTCTAAAATATCAGTAGTGAATGCCTCCACCTGCCATCTCTTCTTCGTTAACTTCCCTTTTATGACTTCTTCTGCCGGGGCCAACGTGCATCAGCCGGGCTCCAAATTTCTGGATGTGGTGAGTACATGGTCTTGGCCTATTATAAAGGTGCCTTGACTCACCTCACCTCATCTAGGGTAGGTCCTGCCAATTTTAAATTAGGTGTCTCTTGCTGGAGTTCATTACTAGCCAAGAAAAGCATCTTCTTGAAGTAGGTGATTGTATCCATGGGGTCTGCTTCAGTTCCAAGCCATAGAGACTCAAGACAGCTTGCATCTCATTGCCTCACATAACTGAAAAGTGCAGAAGTAGATCTGAGTTCAAACACATCAAGTGGAGTTTTTTGAAAGCAAGAGGGTGGTGGGGTGGAGTGTGGTGAAATGGGTGAGGTGTAGAAAGGTATGAACTTTCAGTTATAAAACAAGTAAGTCGGGATCCCTGGGTGGCTCAGCGGTTTAGCGCCTGCCTTCGGCCCAGGGCGTGATCCTGGAGACCTGGGATCGAGTCCCACGTCAGGCTCCCTGCGTGGAGCCTGCTTCTCCCTCTGCCTGTATCTCTGCTTCTCTCCCTCTCTCTGTGTCTCTCATGAATGATAAATAAAATCTTTTAAAAAAAATAAAAATTAAAAAGATTTAAAAAAAATAAAACAAGTAAGTCCTGGGGATGCAATGTACAGCCTGGTGACTATAGTCAATAATACTGCATCATATATTTGAAAGTTGGCAACAAAAGAAGGTAAGAATGTCAGAGAAACAAATGATGTCATGACTCTCAGGGACTCAAATGGCCTCTCTCACTCGTCTGTGACGATTTTGGACTTGGTATCGCTTTTGGGCAGGTTGTCTTCCTGTGCCTGAGGGCTATGGTTTCATGAGCTCAGGTCCACAAGTAAAAAGCATTCCCTTTTCCTTGTACTTCTGGTCTAAGTCCTAAGACTGAGTCTCTTTGGACCAGGTTAGAACCTTGGGCACCCCTGGTATAATTATACCTCTGTGGCCAGGGGGATTCAATGTTCTGACTGGCTGGGCCTGACTCATGTGCCTGCTTCCAGAGACGGGTAAAATTATTAACGTGCAAGTGTGGAGGATGGACAGTTTCTTGAAATAAATTAAAGTTCTGTTATCAGAAGAAAGGGCAGGAAAAAATGTCAACTGCATTGGGGAGCAGAAGGAAATCAGGCCAGTGAGGTTGGCTCATGGAACCTCTAGAATAGCAGTGGCAAATCTCAATCAAGAATATCACTTGATTGGAATGACTGCCTAAAACGTGGTGTGGAAAAGGATTCTGAGGCTGTCTCAGTATGCAGTGACGGGTAAGCAGTGTCTGTCATGGATGTGGAAGGGAGTGCTGGTGACATAAGGGCCACATATTAGCCAACCCTGAGTGCAAGTTGCCTATATTTGGCCATGCACATCACTAAGGCCTTGAAAATGAGAAAGTTTTATTTATTTTTTTTTCCTCTGAGAAAGATAATGTGAGACTAGAAAAATCTTTTCCTGTTGATGATGAACAATATACTTAAGTATCTCCTGCTTTGATGCACGTCCCAGGGTATCCTGCTACCCCTTTCCTTTTGTGGAAATCAAGGTAATGCAGAGAGCTTGGCAACCATTGTCAAAGATCTGGGTATAAACTGCCTCACGATATCTGGGGAGTACTTGCATGCCTCTGCTTCTGGCACAATTACATTGTGAATGAGCCAATTGTGTGGAAGATGTAAAATGTTTCCGAGTGGATTTCTCATCTTGACAAACTCCTCTGCTAACTGCCAAAGAGCACACAGATCTCTTTAGCGGTTGAAGGAAATGGGCATTAATGATGCCGAGAAGTTGGGGCGCTAATAGCCTGAGCCCCTCCACCCCTTCCCCTGTAGAATCAGCTTAATCTTCCATGGCACTGCAACTGGCCCCTCCCCACCCCCAGCTCTGGGCCTCATTATACATGCTCCTTGGGCCCACTGTTCCCTGCTCCACATTTTCTCCCTCATACATCTGACATTTCCTAATGAAGACAGTTAATTTCATTTTTTACCACTGTTGCTCAGGGGCAAGTCAGTTTTCACCGATGCCTTAGTATCTGAGGGGCCCAAGGACTGACCACCAGGACCGGGGCTCAGAGAGATGTTCTCAGGGGTGCACTCTCAGCAACACCCCTGAGCATCTGCACCAGGCATGAGGCCACAGGGGTGAATATTGCCAGTCCCTGCCCTCCAAGAACATTGAGTTTGTGAGCAAAGGTGGACTCCATCAGTGTGTATTTTGTAACACAGAACACAGGATTCAAAAGGAAGGAGTAGATCTGTAGAGGTTGTCCAGAAGATGCAATAGTGAATGTAGGCTTATCCTACTTGCTGATGCTCATGGTCATCTAGAGAGGTTGGCAGGACCCTTGTTTATCATCCCCATTGAGTTGACATAGCCATTCATTCATTCATTCATTCATTTACTTTCTTCTAGTACCTATTATGGGTCAGGTGCATGGCCTGGTGCTGGGGATACAGAAGTGAGTGAGCTGTCCCCGCCATGATCCAGATGTTCACACGTACCCCTGGGGAGACAAGGCTACTCAGTAAATGGATATGGGGTGCCGGCAGGACACTCATTCTCCTATATTGAGCTCTTGCCCTGAAAGACCCTGGATTCTGTTTTTCACTGTAGGGTAACCTCAAAGACATGGAATTTCTGAAATGATCTGCTTTGGAAAACAGAACAGGATGTGGTATTTTGCTGTCGGATTTTTTCTCTGATGATTTTCTGAGGCTTTGCCCTGAATGGAGGAGGGGCCCCTGGTTGTACAAAGTCAGTTCAAAGCCACTGATGGGAGAAGACACTTTGCTGAACAAAGCAAGTTGACTCTCTCAAATTCTCTCTGCTCAAATGGTTGTTGATATATCCTTAAAGAATTTGTAAAGAAAATCTTACACACATCATCCTTCAGAGTTATGTTTACAAAGCCATCTATTATGTGTACCAAGAAGATCGTGAGGAAGAAATCTTTGGGTTCTGCAGGAGCTACATGACACCTCATGGTGCCATGAAGCAGGCACTCCACAGGGCAGCTGGAACCCCCCACCCCAAAGCCCTGGGAAGCCCTGGGTCTCTGCCACCAACCCTTCCCTGAGCAGAACATGATGGAGGGACCTCTAAGCCTTTCTCCTCACGTTAGCAAGGCCATTAGAAATGACATTATAGTTATATTTCTGAAATCACCTAATAAATACATTGATTAAGCCAATGATTTGTTTAAGCTCATTTTTATCATTTTCCTGAGAAGTTGTTGATGAGGATATTTTTCAGTTAATACAGAGAATGTTCTTAATTTGTTCCTCGAGTTTAGGCTGTCCTAGCTGGAGGCAGGAGACCGTGATAGCCACCATCAGCCCTCTCGTCTATGAATTTTGACAGTTACAGGATAGCACAATGGCTCCATCTTACAGTGCTAAGAAGACCGCCTGGCCTTCACAGAGGGCTTTCTGAAGAGCCCAAGATCCTATGACCAACACATACCCTGTCTGAGGAGGGTGGGACCGTGCTGTCTTGGACATGGCTGGCACATGCTTTGCCCTTTTCATATACTTCTCTTTCCCCTTGGGGGCTTGGAGGAGCTTTAGGAGGTAGTATTAACCAGGATAAGGCTGGGTAGTGTTGGAATGGGACACACTGTTCTACTGTGTCTCTCTGTACCTAATAAATCTACCTTGGGACGCAAGGAAAGCAAAGAAGCTTTTCCACAAAGCCAAGTAGCTGTTGCTCTTTCTTTCAGAGCATACTGTTTGGGATTATTTAGGGTCTGTTATGCCAAGTCCATTTCAATTAAAAAAAAATTTTTTTTAAAACCTCTTCACTTGACCAAATGCTGCCTTCATAAAAAATTAAAATGGGGTTAGTTAACTTTATCCTATAGTCTTCAATTAATATTTGGTACCATACAATTTTAGTCCATGCTTTCTGTGCAGCAGGCACTGTGTTATCACATGCTCCTCCCTCAGGAAGAGCCGCTTATTTCCAGAGTCCCCTGTAGTGAAGGGCCATGTATAAGACTATTCAGTCTTTATTCAAATGAGAATCAGATGGTTTGTGAGTGGGATCTTTGAACACTGCCGGGCAGTCACGGTCTCTCTATGTCCTATCTACCATTGGAGACCTTGTCTAGGCCCTGGAGACACTGAGGAATCTCTACTCTTCCAACGTTGGCTCTGAGGAGAACTGAGGGTGACATTTGCCCTTTTCTGACTTGCTTTGCTACCCTGACATTTCCTACCTATGGCCAGAATGGTGCCATGTTGGACTGAGTGGTGATTCTCTAGGGGTTCTTGAAAGTTTTCCATCTGTGTCTGGGAAAGCACAAAACAAGCTTCATTTTCTAGTATTCTCTCAAAACTTGTCTGGGATTCCATTTCAGATTTGAGCACATGTGCAGAGGAGAGAGAGGAATTCTCTTTTCCTCTCTTCCCCACTCCTTCTTGTTTTGACAGAGACTTCCTCTGTATCACAGCCTTCTTCCTGAGGTGGCTAAGATGAAGGAAATGAAACCCATAAAAATGAAAAGGCCAAGATATCCAAAATACCAGCGATATTTAAAAAATTATCCTTGTTATCAAAGCAACTTTAAGATCAAAGGAGAGCAAGTGGTCCCCTACTGCCCCTTCCTCTGGGAAACAAGTTAGGAAAGCCATTGGAAAACTATGATCACCCATGGCTGCAGTGACTGCCCTAGTTGAGATTCTTCTCCCCACTGCCTGGCCTTGTTTCTGGTATCCTCGCTTTCTTCCTGGGTGCTGTTAGCTATCACCTAGCTGAACATTCTTTCCTTATCCTCTTATGTGAAGAGGCCATGTGTGCTTGGTAATCTGCACTAAAAGTTGAAATTTTTATGTTCAGTTGACGCCCCTTCTGGGGCACGAGCTAGTTGGAACCAGAGACATACTTGGGCTCTCTCTTACCCAATGGGGGACACTGAGCAAGGCACTCAGCTTTACTGATATCTCTGTGCCCCACAGCAAACCTGGGGGAGTGACGAGCTGCCAGGAGTATGTTCTGTCTTGGAGGATGAGATACAGGCAAAGAGCAGGATCTTTTGGGCTGTTAGGATTTTTCCACGACAAGCTAAATTGACTGTGGTTTCCTGTTTTGTAACCATTTGTTTGATGCCATTTTTACAGAAGCTCTACTTTTTTTTAAAAAAGATGCTTTTTCATGCTGCAATTCGTCTTGTGATTCCTTCCTTATTATTTCCTACTCCTGCTCTTGCAAGCTTGCTTTCCACAAGTGCTCCCTGAGCCCACTCCATCCATCAGAGTGACTTCCTCTGAATCTGTCTCCACCAGGAGCTCCCTGGCTGTTCCCCTTTTGTCATGATATGACGAGATGACATTAACAGACAAATTCCTACTGTTAATCTACGTGGAGTTGGAAACTTCCAACTGTTTCTCTTTGCCTTTCTCCGATGCCATTATACTCTCCACTCGATACGATCTGATTCTATGCATGGTGCAAAATACGAAAAGATCACAAGGCCCCTTTCTTTGGAAAGTTAAACAAGCTCCTTCCAATTTTGGATGCTGCTTTTCTCCAACAAAAATTACCTGGACACTGGTTGATAGTCTCCTCTAGAGGCACTTCTAAAATGAGAAGGGAGATAAAATTGTGTTATTGAGAGCTACTTGGCTGTATTCCAGCCACAGGAGGAACACCTTGCCTTTCGAACACTCAGCCTAAAAGGAGATGGATCAGATAGCTCAAGAGGAGCTTGGAGAAGTGTCTGCAGCCACCTGCAGTGCTTCTGAACCTTTGTAAGTTGCCCCATTTCAGTCATTCAAAGGCTCCTGAAATTTCTTTTCTTTCTTCCCATTCATTTCTTGGAAGTGAAAGGTCATCCATGCTGATAAAATATTAGTTGTGATAATACTGTAATTAATGACACTCACAGTTGCCATTTGTTGGCATCAAATCCGCAGTAGATATGCTACACCCATTTTTGTGTGAAACATTCACTGTGGTCCTACAGGACAGAGAGTCTTATCTGCATTGTATGGCTAGGGAAAGCAGACCTCGGAGAAACTGAACTATTTGTTCAAGAACACTGAGTTAGCAAGAAATACGAGGCAGGATTCAAACCTGGGGCTTGCTGACTTAACAATCCGTGCTGTTTCTTGCATTTTAAGCCCCCTTAATTCACTTTTATTATAAATCCTTTCTGTGTCTTTGGTCTCTCTTTTCAAGGAAGATAGTATTGTTTTGATTTTCATTAAGAGGCTTAAGAAGAAATGAGTGAGACTTCTGAGCAGCAAGATCTTGGAATAGATGGAACAGCATGAAGCATTCAAGATCTCAAATACACACACACACACACACACACACGACACCGTTGTTTATTTTAGTACAGAAAGAGTAGTTCATTTCATTTTCTTTGTGAATGATTCAACTAATGCAAATATATACAGAAAAAAAAATCACCCAATGGCCTGGGGAGATTGTAAAAGAGGACAGATGCCTGTGGCCTATAATGAGATGGCTGACTAGGGGATGTCTAGGGTGAAGCCTTGGGGTCTGTATTTTAAACAGTCTGTACTGGTGATTCTGATTTCTAGTCCAAGCTAAAGAATCATAGGCTATTCTAGGCTAAGATGAAGGATTGAAATAATGGTCAGGCTCCTGGTCTGCTGTGTGAATCCAGATAGCTTGTTCCCCTCTTTCTGATTCCTTCTGACTTGAGCACTCTCTTTCTGAATGGGAAATGGGGCTGTTAGTGGTGTGGGAAGAGATGTATTAGAAGGGAGGCATGTAGTGGTGGGTGTGGAAGGCTCCATGTGCTTTGTAGGTCCATTCAATGCCTTGAGATCCAGTATCTGGAATTTGCATGGCAAAATTTGATAGTCTCCACTTCCAGGCAATTGTATCATCTTCATTCTGAGAAGTACAGTAGAAAGAATGTGACTGTAGAGTCAGATACGCATGCAGGGAACTGGGCTCTTCTCTTAATTGGTTGTATGGGGACCCAGCGGGAGCCTGTGGTCCTATCATCAGGCTTTTCCATTTGAATCCAGCCCTTCTACCTATCTGGACCAGTCACTTAATCTCTCTGAGCCTCAAAGTCTTCTTGTGTGAAACAGGAATGAGAATGAATGAAGTAATTATTGATTAGCATTTATATGAGTTAACTGAGATAATCTATGGAAAGGTCTTGATGTGGTTGGTGCCTGAGAATTCTATGCATTAATTATCTTGTGCAAGTTATTTAACTTCTCTCTTTTGAAAATTACCCACAAAAGCACATACCCAGTGTGGTTCATCATAGGTATGCAATAAAATTCTAGCTCCCTCTTCCTTTCCCCTGAATATACCGGACTAAAGGTAAGATTTTTAGGGCTCAGTCAAGATCCTGTGGCTTAAGTCTAAGGAAAGGGCCTTGAAATTTGTAACTTTTGCACACAAAACTCCCCTTTGATTCTTTAAGGTGACAAAGTAATCCTCAGGCAAACCAACCTTCAACACTCTGCCAGGACCCAAGGAAAGAGGAAGCCTTTCAAAAAATGTAAATAGTGAGAGGAAAGCATCACTTAGCCAAGTGGAGATGTCAACCTTCCCAGCTTAAAGAGAAGGATTTATTTGGTAGCCATTTCAAGGAGACTTGCGGAGGGTTATAATTGGTGCAAGTTATAGAAGTGATTCATGGATACTTAGGTTATTTAATTTGATTGCTGTCCGGGAAGGATGCCTTGGCTGACTGAAGTGTAATAGATGCAGGTAGAAGAGGTCTGAGGAAGTTCCTTGACCTTGTCCGCATGGCTATTGATGTGCATAAAAAACCAAGGTAAAAGAGAAAGACCAAAAAAAAAAAAAAATCCCCCCTGGCAACTTGTGGTTATAGAACAGTTCCCTGCCCCTGAGTCCCATTTGAAATGAAGCTTTTCAAGCTCCTCTCTGTAAGCTCGTCCCTTTCTCTTCAATCAGTGACTGCTAGCGGTGGGGGCCTTTTCGGTCAGCCCATCATCCATCCTCACGGCTGTCAACAGGCCTGTTGGCCTGCAAAAATCTCAGAGAGATGTGCTACTATCCTTTTTGGAGCTTTCCTGAGAAATAGATCATCAGCATTCCCCGTAACCCATGCTGAATCGGAGAGGCTGGTAAGAATGTCTCAAATTAGCATAACCTTCAAAAGGAGAGGAGTCAGGCGTCCAGCTCTGTGTTTGGTAACATGGATTACTCCTTAGAGAAGAAAGGAGGCACGGAACTTGAATACATAAGTGTCAGAAATAACTGACTCAACTCACCCTGTGACTTAGCCATTATTCCTGACAATATGGCTAATGTTCCTGTGGAAAAGCACCACCACTTCTGGTAACTACTTTTCAATTCTGTCAAATGCTACATCATGACATTGAAGATGTAAGGCAATGGGAAAATGCTGAGATATGAAACAATAGTTTTTCTCTAATGCAGAGCTGGCCCTTAGTGTAGGTCCACTTGGCAGTCATTTCCTGGGCATGATGGGAAGGGCTCCAAAGTCCCCAGTGGCTAGCATTGTTGTGGCCCATGCATTTTGAATGTCCCTGTCCAATATGCTCCCCCACCCACACAGGTCCTAATATTATGCCAGTATGTTATCCCCAAATAAACTGCATGTATTCACCTAAGAGTTTTTAGGTGCTGTCGGATTGCGCTAGGCTAGTAGGGCAGTGCCAATGAGTGCTGCCAGAGATGCCTGGCTTGGTAAGACTGAGAACTCTTATCTGAATTGATGGCTGCCTCCCTTCTGTTCTCTTTTCCTTATTGGGAGGACTCATTGCTGACCTGTGAGGACTTGCTGTCCCTGGTGCCTGGCTCAATTCCATCTCCCAGATGAGATTACCTCATGATGATAGACTGATATTCCTGGCCCTAGATGGTCTGTGTCTCTGCCAAGTACACTCTTGGGGTATGGGGAAGACTTTACTCCCTCAGCTCCAGCATTTACTGACCCCATGAGTTAGGGTGCCCTCGGCTATACACAAGAGAAGACAGTGACCCAAATTTGCTGGAATGATAAGGAAATCTATTTCTGCATATAATAAAAAGCTTAGTAGAAGGGCAACTCCAGGCCTCCTGCAATTAGAAGCTCAATAATGACCTTAAGGGGCACCTGGGTGTCTCAGTGGTTGAGAGTCTGCCTTTGGCTCAGGTCATGATCCGGGTCTTGGGATCAAGTCCTGCATCCGGCTCCCTGCAGGGAGCCTGCCTCTCCCTCTGCCTATGTCTCTGCTTCTCTCTCCATGTCTCTCATGAATAAATAAATAAAATCTTAAAAAACAAAACAAAACAAACTCTGTACACATTCTGCCATCGTCAGCACACCACCTTATCCTCAGGGTGGCTGTCTCTTGCTCCCAAGATGGCACTGTTTCCCAGATATCACATTCATATATAGTGATGCCCAAGGGCAGAAAAATGCCATTTTTTCTAAGGTCTTTTCCTAAAAGAGAAATGACTGCTTTCCCAGGAGCTCCTACTGACCTCCCCTCCTGTGTTATTGGCCAACTTATCCACTGCCTGCCTACTGACCAGGCAGTGGGGGGAGGAGACACCATGAGTTCCATCATGACACCAGTTCCATCATGAACTGAGTAGGGTCTGCCTTTCCCTGTAGCACCAGCCCAGAAGAATCCTGTTAGAGAGAAGGATGAGACAATCAAGAGTATTTACAATGAACCATGTGATCTTTGACAACTGATTTTCCTATTTTGAGGTCTAGTTAGGATCGCACTGCACTGCCCTCTCTCCCTGACCAGCAGCAATGGCCTGGGTTTGCACTGATTGTTGAGCTCATGAGACACAATAGGCTTCACCCAGGTCACGTTTAAGTTGAAGAAAGCACATGAGACAGGCAATAGCACAGTATTCTCATTAATAGCACAACAGAGATCTTGGGGATCCCCTCAGACTTCCAATGATCCCCAAATTGTTTCAGACTTGACACATTCTGGTCACAAGACAAGGCTGAATGGGCACCGACAACAATCAGTTCTGGGAACTGAGCCTTTGCATCTTGCTACCTCTCGCTTATGGACCAGCACCCATTTCTAACAGACTATATCCTAAGGCTGGCTTGCCTATGTGGACTTCCATTTTATCACAGCTTTTGGCCTGAGTGCCCCACCACTGGGTAGCATTGGAGAATCAGCTTTTCTAGAGCTATGCTGGCTAATATGCTGAAGCAGAAATAAGAATGGTCCCTGTTCTCAAAGGAACAGTCTTAAAGGGTGTGGTAGATTAGATTATTGCCGGGCAAGTACTCACTTCCTTGCCCACTGACTTTGGGCTTGGCTCCATAGCTCGATTCGGCATGGAGAAGGTGGGTAGAAGTGTCCAGTACTCCAGTTCTGAGCCGAGTGTTTCTGCTTGTCTTCACACTCTGCCATCACCACAGGGGGATCGCACCCCGGGAAGTCTGCTGGTCTTAGGATGAAAGATACGTGGGGCAGACCTGGACTGAATCTGTCGACTAGACAATCCAGCTGGACCCCTACCCCTCCTTCCAAAAAGTGAGAATTAGTACTTACTGTTACATCAATGAGATTTTGTGTTGTTTTACAGCAAACACTGCTATCTGGGGGGACACATGATGATGATTGAGTATAACAATAGTATAATTGATGGGAGGAGGCATGGTGACCGGGGTCTTTACTCAGGTTCAGCTGCAGCTATGCGAGTCCTTGCACTGCATACCCCACCCCGGGATCCCTGCTGTGTAGTTAACTGGGTTATTCGCTGAGAGACACGACTGTCTCTTCTATATCCTATTGTTTAATTCTCCTCACTTATCCTGCGCAGTTAGTGCTTCCCTAGCAACCTCCAGGCAAGTCAATTATCAGCCTCCAGTTCAGCTAGGAACACTGCAATTATTCAGGAAGGATTATCGAGCGGTGCGCATTTAACCTTAAATGTTATAATTATGTCAAAATTTAAATGACAACCTTTTGTCCTTTATATAACATTGTGGGAGATCTGGAGATCTTTTATATTTTCTTTTCAAGCATAGTTTAGTCAGTAATGACTCCTTTACTGGATCTCAATGCTGAGGTAAGTGTGTTAGTAAAGCCATCCTAGTAATTACAGATAAAGCAAGATGTCAATAGGGCAGTGCAGCCAGGGTCTAGAAGGCCGTCACCAGAGGCGCCCCCTAGAATGGTGATGTCCTGAGAAGTCACAGAGATAACATGGTCCAAACTCAGCCTTTGTGTATTTGAAATTCAGAAAAGTGAAGGGACATGCTTAAGGTCACATAGCTGTTTGGTTGGAGCTGGGAAGTAAGATTTATGGAATACCTACCATGTGCCTTCTACTCTGCCCAAGCTTTTCTGTGTTATCACATTTAACTCCCTACGATACCTTTGAGCATTATTGTGCTTTCTATTATTCCACAGCTGGAGGAGCAGAGACTCAGAGAGGTTACTTTCAAGCTCCCATCCCCGTCACTACCACTGCTCTGCAAAGAAGAAAGATGAATATTATTCTTTTTTCCAGTAGCTGCATGCATTTAAGACTTCTAAGAGCATTTCATTAATTTGAGGTTTTCAAATATCGAGAGCACTCAAACACTGTTTGTCCTTGATTCCAGTCCATGCCCACATGTCACTATGAATCACTTGCTGGACTGAATGTCTTTGCAGTTCAGCTGTTAGAGGGCAGGTCCTACCAGTTATTTGACCAAAAACTGGTTTTGTTGGCCCACCAAGTATAGTAAATTAAAATAGTTACCAAATTTTAAAATTGGGATATTTCATATCAAATCTCAATTTCCTGCTTTCTCTTGAAAGAAAAAATGTCTGACTTTGGTAACACTCAGGCTGCACGTAGAGAGGGCATACCAATGTTCTGGCCATGTGCCATGTCCACAGGTCCTCATTGATCTGGGTCTCACTGGTTTGTCATCTGCCTGACTCCATCAGACAGTTGAATCTGCAATTTCTGCCCTTTATTGTGGTGAGAGTGGGCTATTCCTGAGGGTATGAATGGTTGTTTTCTCCTAGGCAGGGTTTTTGTAGGCTTGCCAGGTATTTCCCTTAGTGCATTTTGTTTGCTTCCTCTACGTGTTGGAGGCTTTATTGGGAGTGAGAGAAAAAAGCCACCATCTTGGTGACCCTCCTCCTTCTGCAGATGACACAGTTAGGTGTTTGTTTGTTTGTTTGTTTGTTTTGATACTGTTAGGTTTAATCATGTGATGAAATGGCCACCATAACCTAGTGGTATGTATTTTGGTCAAAAAACAAAAGTGTTTGCTCTGAGAGGTCTCTCTTCTCCCAGAAATCTGAGGGGGGGGGGCAGATTACTTCCAGAGAGCACTTTATCACTGAGACCCCAGCACAACCAAGGAAAATGATGAGGGCAAGAGCCATCCCAATAATAGTCATTCATGGGCTTACGGGGGTGGTGGGTGTGCTCCCAACAGTCTCTGGTTCTGGAGGGGTAGCACAATTCTCCCTGCAGAAACCCAATAAAGGGTGGATAATCAGGAAGGCTTTGCTTCTATCTGAGGAACACCACTTTTTCTCACATTGTATGCATTTTGTCAGGTAGGTCTTCATGGAGCAACTTCAGTTAACTACCCCCAATCTTTCTGCTATATCGAGTGTGTCTTTTGTGAGATGGTTATTATGACTCACATTTTCTTCCAACGTGCCCCTGACACGAGGAGTACATTCCCAAGGGTGAGATTCCTCTGAAGTGTTCAAAGAAATGAAACCGAATTTCCAAAACTACCATGAAACTAAATTAAAAGGCATATGAAGTAATTTCTCCTAATGTTGGGTTTTAGAGTATGAGAGATCAGGCTCTAATCTCAGTTCTGTCATTTCTCCACTGTGGGATTTTGTTTTTCTCTTAGCATCTCTTTCATCCCTCTCTCCCTCTGTCTCTCCCCACCTCCTCCCTCTTTCGTTTCAGTTGGTTACTCCTTATCTAAATCATTGGGACAAAAAAAGGTATACTTTCAAGAAGAATTTGAGGTGGCAAAGATAATGATTTCAAAAAACCGCATCTTCAATTTGTAGATCACAATTTTCTGCTCTTTGGCTCCCTATCAATGTTCTGAGGGGAGGTAGGACTCCTGCTCTTTTCTTTGCACAGAGGGAAACTATTTAAATGCCTCCCTTGAGATTCAACCCACTGCATGATTTGGTAAAAAGCTTGGCCTGGGATCCATATCCTGAACTTGCTCCATTCTGAGCAAGTTTATGGAAGTCTAGGGCTGATGACATCATGACACCTCTCCTTCTACCACCCAGCACAGGCATGTTCTTGAGTCACCCAGAGGTGGTGGGGAGTTGGGGCTATGAGCTGAGGAGTCGACTGCTTGGGTCAGTCTTCTGTCCTGCTGCTTACTAGCTCCATTAACTGGGACAAACTCAGTACCCATCCTGGCCTCAGAGCCTGCATCTGCAAAATGCGTAGGGTAAGGACTAAGTGCTCCTATGAGTGAAAGCCTTAAAATAGAGCCTTGTATAAAAGGTCTCAAACATGGCATTGGTACTATTATTTACTACAATTGCAATCATTATTGCTTTGCTATGGAAACCATTGTTCAGAGGTCCGGACGAAGACTCGTGTTGGAACCTAAGTGTTGGAATGCTATCATTATTGTGAGATGATTGACTTTCCCAGAAAGTTCCTTAAAAAAATATTTTATTTATTTATTCATGAGAGACACAGAAAGAGGCAGAGAAACAGGCAGAGGGAGAAGCAGGCTTCATGCAAGGAGCCTGATGTAGGACTCGATCCCAAGACCCGAGGACCGAAGGCAGACACTCAACCACTGAGTCCCCCTGGTGCTCCTCAGAAAGTTCTAACTATATGATGGTCTAATCATTTTATTTATGCTAATTTGTTTTGCTAGAAGAACTAAAATCCTAAACAAACAAAACCCAAACCAAAACACAACCTGTTTTCTTGTTGAAGGGTAGTAAAGGGGCCTAAAATCCAAAAGGGGATAATTTTGCAATGATTTACAAGATAGATGAGTCAAGATTCCTCTCATTCTAGAATGAAATAGAAAATACTCATGCTTTATGTTAGGTCTCTCTTCCTGGCTCAAAGATCCCCCCACCTTTAATTTCTTCTGGCTTCAGGAGTAAGAACCAGTGTCCACCAGGTTGATGGATCAGAAATCTTTAGTTAGTTAAACACAATGATGAGTATACACGGTGTATTATTATTATTGCTGAAAATAATTTACACCTAGGTTGATACCTCAGTTTGTAGAGAGTGGGATGAACTCAGTGTGTCCGCTTGGCAGAGTTGTGTTTATGTGTGTGCGTGTGTGTGCATGCACACACACGCGCACACACATAATCTCTGCCCTCGAATTGTTTTTAGTACTCCCCGCAGGGAGGAGTCATAAATAATATTCCAAACGCATCTCGATCTTCTAAATACTTAGCTCATCTGCTCTCCTAATGGGCTCTCCAAGCTGAGGAGAAGTGATTGCTGCCATTAGTCCTGAACGGAATATCAAATATATTTGATCTTCCAAGCACTTCGTCCCAGAGCAGGCCTCTGAAAATCACAGCAAATTACATTTGGCTTAGGAACGGGGAGGATTGTTTTCTAAACACCTAAAGCAATGTTTGAAAAGTGTGATTCACAGACCACCTGCCTCAGAACCACTGGCGGCACTTGCTCGTTAAAAATGGGTTTTCTGGGCCCCTCCTTAGACCCGCTGAATCAGAAAGTCTGGGGGCGACTCCAAGAAAGCTTTTGGAAACATCATGAGGGGATTCTATGCCCATCAAATCTGAGATGAAGTGGTGACAAAACTCATCTCACAACTCAGGATGAGGGAACCCACCTCCCGCATGGTGGGGTTTGCATTAAGTTCTTTCTCCCCAGGTGCATCTGAACTTTTGAATTAAGGTTTTGCAGCTAAGAAATCCAAGAGAAGAAAATGCGGCACTTAGAAAGACTCTCCTCCAACCTGCCAGGGTCAGCGTGGCCAGAGGCCTTATTTAACTTGTGTCATGGAGGAGCAAGGAAGTGCCAGGAAGTTTTGGCAGCTGTGAGTATGAAGAGGAAAATGGCAATCTTGCTGTCTGCACATTTCTTTCAGGAATATTGACCTCAGTGGAGTTTTTTTTTTTTTAAATTTATTATTATTTTAGAGAGAGCGTGTGCACACATGACAGAGAGAGAGAGAGAGCATGGGGAGGGGCAGAGGGAGAGATAGAATCTCAAGCAGACTCCCCACTGAGTGCAGAGTCCCTAGTGGGGCTCAGTCTCATGACCCTGAGATCATGACCTGAGCAAAGATCAAGAGTCCACCGCCCAACTGACTGAGGTACTCAGGTGCCCCACCTCAGTGGAGTTTTGAGATACTTCTGGGATTCAGTCATTTTTTCATTCATTCACTCATTCTATTTTAAAAATGTATTTTATTTATTTATTTAAGAGAGAGCATGAGAGAGTGAGTGCAAACATATGCACAAGCAGAGGGGAGGGGTGGAGGGAAAGGGAAAAGCAGCCTCCCCGCTGAGCAGGGATCCCAGTGCAGGGCTTGATTTCCAGACCCTGTGATCATGACCTGAGCCAAAGGCAGATGCTTAACTGACTGAGCCACCCAGGTGCTCCATGAAGATCAAAGTGAGAGAAGCATATCTGTGTAAATCACTCAGCACATTGCTTGGAACGCAGTAGCAGATATTCAGGAAATAACAGTCACTCCTTCTACCTTGTCCCTGGCCAGAGGCATGTGCTGCCTGCAAAGGATTCTGAGATTTGAGGCTGGGACCTAACTTCAAGTTCATGAGATGGACAAGCAGAAGGAGGGTGTTTCTGGAAGAGGACCTGCTAGAGTGTAAGCAAGGAGGTGTGGAAGGTCATGGCAGGCCTGGGGGTTGATAGCCAGGCGAGTGATGTTGTAGTAGTTGTAATGGTGTCATGGAAGTTTGTGAGAGCTGAGTCCAGAAACATACATTGGGGCCAGATTTTATTTATTTTTCATTTTAAAAAAATATTTTTATTTATTTGAGAGAAAGAGAGTGAGAGAGCGCGAGTGAGCGAGTGAGCACAAGCCAGGGGTGAGGCAGAAGGAAAAGCAGACTCCCTACTCAACAGGGAGCTGAACGTAGGGCTGGATCCCAGCACCGAGATCATGCCCTGAGCCGAAGGCAGACGCTTAGTTGACTGAACCACCCAGGTGCCCTGCCATCCTCTTTGCATCACTTTCAGACATCTCAGCCCTTGGAGAGGGGATTGAATACCTTTTACATCCCAGTGCTTTCAGCTCTGCATGGATCACTTCACTGAATTCTCCAGCCAGTCCTATGTGGTGTTCCTGTAGCCTCATGGAATATGTCCCAACAAGGTTCAGGAAGTTTGGCCCAGAACTTTTACTTTGTGACCTGGCATTCAAACCAGTTCAGAGTGTTTACACCACTTCCTGGGGTCAGGGGAAGAGACCCAGTGGCCATGGGCACTTAGATCCCTTTCTTGTACCTGGGAGGTCTCCTTCAGAGTTTGCAAAGGAGAGAGTCCCTCATTTCCCCAGGTAGTCCTCCTCTGCGTAGCATCAAGAGTGGTCCCTGCACAGTGGAAAAGGTCTGGTTTGGGGTCACTTTGTATGTCACTTCTATCACTTACTAGCTGTGTGACCTTGATAAAGGTACTTAACCTTTCTTGGTCTCAGTTTTTTTTTCTTTTCTGTTCTGTTCTGTTCTCTGTTTTTTTTCTTTCTTTTATCATGCAGGGATAGTATGAATGAATGAAGGAATAAATAAATTTCTGATATAGTTAACATGCAGTGTTTCATAGCAGTTTCAAGTATACAATACAGTGATTAAACAATTCTATACATTACTCGATGCTCATCAAGATAAGTGTATTCTTAATCCCCTTTACCTATTTTGCCCATTTTCCCACCTGTTGGTCTCCATTTTCTTGTCTTTTGATGTTTTTTTTTTTTGAGAGAGAGGAGAGAGAGAATGAGAATGAAGGGGTAGGTGGACAGCAGGAGAGGGAGAGAGAGAATCTTAAGCAGGCTCCATGCTCAGCCTTTAGCTCAACGTGGGGCTAGATCCCATACCCCTGAGATCTGAGTGATGATCAAGATGATCTGAGTTGAAATCAAGAGTCAGATGCTTAACCACCCAGGTACCCCAGTTTTCTTATCTTTTAAGGGGAATTGGAGAAATAGGCAGTTACACTCACAGGGCTATGCTGAGGTTCAGAGCAAATAGTGTATGCAATGTAACAAGGGCTGTTCCTCCCACTACTGTGTATTCCAGTGAGCAGCAATAGTAAATGTCTGGCAACTTTTCTGCACATCAGCTCAGTGTGATTACATCCAGGGACACTTGAGTGCTGAGATATGCAGATGTTACATTCCATAGCAAAATAAGGATTAGATCTAAGTTGACTGCAATCTTGCATCAGCCAAGTGCCAGATCTAGAAGCACGGATGAGACACTGAATTCTATGTCTTAGTTTTTTCATCTGTATAGTGGAGCTTTATCCTGGTCCTTATTCTTCATGACCCCCTCATAAGACTGTATTGAGGATCAATGAGCCGATCTCTGTAATAGCTGTGTGTGTGGAAGTGGTTAAGAGTTATACAAAAGAGGCGCAGGACCTTACCTCCACCCTAGAGGAACTTTCGGTGTGGTTGGTGACATTACACACTCAGTTATGAGACTCATGGGCACAGCATTGGTAGCACGTAAGGACTGGAATGGCGCTATGGACCACACTTGAGAGTATAGTTGAACGCTTCCTACTGGCTCAGGATTTATTTGGATTTGTCGTGTCCTCATTGCATAGGGAGGTGATGAGCTAAACTCTAGAGGAGATTTTTGCTTTTGGGAAACAAATTCTATTCCCGTATTTGAATTCTCAGGGTCTGCCTGAAGTCTTGGCTGTCATTTGAGGATATTTCTGTGCATGGGGATCTATGAGAAGCGCCTGCCCACTTGTTCTCATCTTTTCCAACTGTTCAACGTTTCAAAGGGGAGGGGAGAGTAGACTTGCCATCGCTGAGCACTACATGTGGGGGTGGGGTTAGGCTGGTTACATCTATTTTTCTACTTTGTCTTGACCACGACATTACCCGTGGCTATTACTGTCATTTTGCAGACGAGGATATGAGGCTCAGAGAGGTTGCATAACTTGCTTATGGGCTCAAGGGAACGAGTACAGAACTGGTAAGCAGTGTTGCTGGGATTTAAGCCAAGTATATGATCTTGCTTCTATGTTCAACTCCTTATTTCCTCACAGAAGACTCTCCATCCCTGCTCCTTGAAAGACCTTACACCCCTGTTGACTAGCACCGCTTCTGGTTTGTACCTTCTCCAAGCACCATCCCCTAGACTGCTTATAACATGCCCTGTGGGGTTGACTTATGTGTGGTATTCATAAGGTTGGTTGTTTTCTGAGTGGAGGAAGGAGAGAATTTAGTTTGCTTTTCTAAATAGATAAGATCCCTGAGAGTAGGATGATTATTCAATCAGCAGATATGAGTTGTGTGCCTACTACGTTCCAGACACCATTTTGGTCCTAGGAAAATAGTCATGGATGAAACAGACACTCTGCTGTTTTCACAAAACTTATATTTTGATGGGAAGATAGACAATTTAACTAACCAAAAGCCTGCCATCTAATCAGCTAACAAACATGTACCATTTGTTTAGAGGATGGTAACTGCCCTGGAGAAAACAAACAAACAAGCAAACAAATGAGAAGGGGGAATGGAAGTATCATTGGGGAAAAGGTTTACAGTTTACAAGGAATGTTCAGAGGTAGCCTAGCTGTAAGGTGACATTGTAGCAAAATGTGAAGGTGATAAGGGATGGGAAACAGAGATAATGGGAGAAGCACCCTAGGAAGACTGTTCCAGGTGGAGGGAATGGCAAATGCAAAGGCCCTGAGGTAAGAAGGGCAGATCTGTTTATGGAGCGGTGACTTGGACCAAATGGGGCTGTGGTAAGACGTGACAGGGTGAGGCAGGTGATAGGGATCTCTGGGAGGACATGAGTCATTCTGTTGAATTTGTCTTTTATTATGAATGATATT
Organism: Nyctereutes procyonoides; assembly: GCF_905146905.1. Lineage (NCBI taxonomy): Eukaryota > Metazoa > Chordata > Mammalia > Carnivora > Canidae > Nyctereutes > Nyctereutes procyonoides. Next base: position 10,717,297 of record NW_026575030.1, read on the forward strand.
GGAAAGTAGAGGAGGCTTCTGAGCCTGAGAGACATGACTCCAGTTATATTTTAACAGAGATGCGTTGCACGGAGAAGCCAGGTAGCGATCGCAATAATCCAGGGGTTTGCATCTTGGACCAGATCCCCCTGTGTTCTTTGGAATGTACTCTCCTTCTACAGCTCGTAGAGGAGTGCCTGACAAATTGTAGGTGCTTGATAAATACTTGCTGAAACCAGAAAAGAAGGGCAGTGCCGTGTAGTGGCTGAAGAGCGTGGGCCTTACTGTGCGAGTTCAAACCCCAGCCTTGATGCTGCAAAGTGAACTCCTGCGTGTGACGTGGGGCATGTGACTTTCTCTCTCCATACCTCAGGTTCCCGAGCTGAAAATGGGAAGAATGACAGTGTCCACCTTACAAGCTTTTCATGAAGATGGCACGCAGTGTCTGTCACATGCTTAGGAGAGGCCCCAGCCCACGGTCAGTGCTCAATAAACATCAGCAATCCCCGAGGCCAAGAGCAGGCTTTATGTTCTGTGCATTTGTTGAAAAGCAAAGGGAAATGTTGAGATGAAAATGCGAGAAATATTTGTGCAACATTTGGAGGAAATGTGGGAAATCCAGAGTATTTCTTTTGCTATGTTTTCATTCAAGCAATGCAATTTTTGTCTACCATCATTTTTCTTTCCTGTTTTGCAATCAGATTTTCTTCCTGGTGACATAAATTGCAAATATGCTAGTGGTGCAGTTGGGCAGGAATGGGGATGTGGGTTCTGTCCTCTGCTTCTCCATGAGGAGCAGCCCTCTGTCTCTCCCTTTTGATCAGGCTTCATGGTAACCATAGAATAAAGTTTATTGCTAATGTTATTAGTTTCTAATCAGAGCCCACTGTGATTATTACCTAATAGTTATTGCTTTGCACTTCCAACCAGATGTCAAAAATAATGAGCCAATAAAACTGCTATTAATTTAGTCTGCATGACAATTTTAGGCCCTCAGAGCTTGAGATTTGGGGCCTCATAAAAGCAGGGCACAAATAATTTGAGTGCTCAAAAGTAATAACAAAAATGGTGAGAATATGAATTAATATGTAAGTGTTTCTAATTTAAAAATGAAACGCACAGCTCTGAATACCAACATTTCTCATGTGCTTTTCTTTTCATTTTATTTCTTTAAAAAGATTTTATTTATTTATTTGACAGAGAGAGAGAGAGAGAGAGAGAGAGTGAGTGCACAAGCAGGGGGAGTGAGGGAGGGAGAAGCAGGCTTGATCCTAAGGCTCAATCCCAGGACTCCAAGGGCCCTGGGATCATGACCTGAGCTGAAGGTAGATGCTTAAAGGACTGAGCCACCCAGGCCCCCTCTCTTGTGCTTTTCTAGGATGAATGGAGCTGTCCTTAGAGATTCTATCCTACAGGGTTTGGGCAGCATGGCTGAGGGAGTTGGCTCTTTATAGGAAGACGATGGGGTGCTACCGTAGATCTATTTGGTTCTCATGAAAGAAGAGGGCCAGGTTTGCAAGTGCCTGGAAGAGGGGTCTCCTGGAATCCCCAAGAGCTCAGTGAAACCTGTCTGTGTTGCTGCCAGACTCTGGGACATTCGGATTGACCCCTGTCTGCCCAGACACACACCTCATTTTAGAGAACCATTCTTTTTCTACTCAAGCCCTCTGACATCCTGTATACTGCGAAATCTGGGAGGCTTGTGTTTAAGCCCTAATTACCTCCTTATCTGAGGGAATGATCTGGAACATCATCTCTGAATCTGAGCTCCCTAATCTCTGAAAGCAGCCACGTTAATAGCACCTACGTCATAGGATTACAGTTGAGGGTTAAAAGAAACAACAGATAAAAGGAGCTTAGTGCAGTGCCTGGCACAGAAGTGAATTGGATAAAGTGTTGCTGTTCCTTAACTGCTACAGAGCTCTCTTCCTCCTTCACTTTGCTCATTCTTTCCTTTCATTCGTTGGTGGTACTTGAAAAAGTCCACTTTTTTCCCTTCCCCCATTCTCTTGTGCATAAGTCCTGTCCTGTTTCCTTTTCACTTTGCTGTAGTATTTTAAAAACAAATATGCATTTTACAAACACATACTGTGGCTCATCTTGGTGGTAGGGGTGTGGGTACAGAGGCAAAGGCTCAGTCAGTGCCTGGGGCTGTAATAGAGGAGACCCTGAGCACACGAGGTGGAAAGAGGTGGTGTGGGGCCTGACCCCAAGAAGATGTTGCCACAGAGACAGGCTGATTGTTCTTCAATGGTGACTTTTTTCGATATGCTCCATTTCCTCACTGGTGGGCTGTGGACAGAAATGAGGTACAGCAGCCTCCCCTCCTTGTGGGCCTGGCCCCTAAACCTTCCTTCCCAGTCCTCTAGGGGTCTCTTTCTTTGCCTGCCAGCTGGCTGCAGGACATGCAGTGGAGTATTTCGCAGCCTGGGGATGTCGAGTGGCTGGATGAGAGGAGCCTGAACCCTGAATGACCCCCACCCTGCTCCCCAGTCACCTGCACTGAGATTAGGGGTTGTTTGTTACAGCAGCTGGGCTTCCCTGACTCATACAGATGGACAGGACCTTGCCAGGCAGATGAGAAGAAGGAGGGCACTGCAGGCCAAGTGGGCAGCATGAGTCCGGGCAGGGAACAGTGAGAAGCCCCCGTGTGCGTGCTCTGGGAACAAATTGGTTAGGGTTATAAGATGGTCTGCAGGAAGATAAGGGCGGCTGCAGAAATGACTAAAGGGGCGTGCTTGTCATTTAGGATTACAGAGTAGGCAAAGGGGACAATTGGGGAGGGCTGAGCAAGAGCTCGGATCATCCTCTGGCTTTGAGGATGCTGTTCTGGGGGCAGGCCTCCAGGGAGGGTGGCTGAGAGGGGCTCGGGACTTGTCCCAGGCTGACAGATAAAGAGGCTTTCCAGATGACTTGGGGGGTGGGGGGGGGGGGGGAGACAGCTTGGAAGCCTGAACCAGGAAAGCGGCAGTAGAGGCACAGGCGGAGCTGACAAAGTAGCTGTTTAAGAGGGAGAATTCACAGGACTTGGCCATGAGCTGAGCTGGAGGTGGGGGAAGGAAACACCTACTGCTCGCTCTTCCTTTTATATCCTCTACCCCCTGCCCCCCCTTCATAATGACACGGCTGTCACAGTGTGAAATTTAGTTCTTGTTTCCTGGGTGCTTTCTTGCTTATCGCAGAACGTGCTGATCCATACCGATCCCTGAGCAAACACCACCTTGCCTGTCAGTGAAGCCACACGTGTCCTGGCCCGGCTCTGCTGTCACCGGGGTGTGTCATGTGTGGATGGATTGGGCATCCACGTGCATGTCCCCCCACTGTCGCCTCTCTTGCTGGGACCCCCTCCATGCTGTGATTCTTCCATTAGGGAACCTGGGGTATTAGGCTTGCATCCCTCTCACTCACAGGTGGATTGTGGGCATCGAATAATTCCTCCAATTGAGTCTGTTAATCACTTCATCGCAAAACAAGAAGAGGGGAAATTATTTTAAATTGATTTGAGCAGAATTTTAACATGTTCAGCACAGCCAACTTTGTGTCCAGGTTTAGCACTTGGTGTGTTAATTGAGTCATGGGTTCTGCTGGATTATCCTTGCTGCTGTTAAGGTAGAAATCAATATTAATATTTCCTCGGTGGTAACCATCTTTCTAGGATCGGGATTTTTCTTCCCTTCTTTCCCTCTATGACTTTGTTACCTTTGCATTTCTAATCGTATGTAGAATTTACGGAGGTGTTGTTTGTGTGTGTTTTTTTGTTTTCTGTGAAGAATACCGGCGGTTTGTGATGCTGTTGCACTTCCCATCACATCTGGGATCAGTATTTGTAATAGATTAGCTTTTATGCCCAGCTCCTGAAGAGCATTCTCATTATCTGATAAGAGGAGATGGTCTCCACTAGCCTTCCGAGGTAATGAATCCTTTTCATTTGTTTGCTTGCACGTCCAGGCTGGTGAGAGGTGGGAGGAGGATTTGACATACATCTTGGGGGAGCTTTACTGGCCACTGGCAATTATGCCTCTGCTGCCCACATGGTCCACTTCTGACCACTGGCCTGTGTTGCCAGCCCTCTCTTTGGGTGCCACGTGTTCATCCTCTGATGAGGTATGTGTGCTTATCTGTGTCCCCAAGATTTTCAGTCATGTGTGTCCCCCCCTTGTAGGGCACTGGGATGCTTCAGTCTGGGTGCTTGTGCCAACAAAGACTCTGGTTCCTTTTCTCATGTTCCATATTGAGTGTTGTCAGGGATTTTATTTCCCCTCTAGGAATGGCTCTTGATCTGTTAGATGGAAACTCCTTAGGGTGGCTTATAAGATCCCCTGTAATCTGTCCCTGCTTATCTCATTGGCCTCATCTCCAGCCCCTGTAATGGGAGCCCAAGTTGGAGTTATGCAGAGCTTCTTGCAATTTCCCAAAGACACCTTGCAGCGGTGCCTTGCAGTGCTGTTCCATGTCCCCAGAAAGCCCTTCCCCTCTAGCCATCCCTAGAGGCTGAGTCTGATGAGCCCTTCTGCTCAGAAGCCGCCCGCTACCTTGCAGAGGAGTTGGCTAGTTTCTCCCTTTAGAGTGCTTGCTGTTGGTCTTCCTCTCTTCCCCCCACAAGATGCTGAGTTACCTGGGAGTCAGGGCTCCGTCTTACCCATGTCTCTATTGCTACCACCTAGCGTGCAGCCTGGTGTAGAGATGCGCTTGGTCACAGCTAGCTGAGGGACATCTGTTCACGTGTGTTACGGTAATCGATCCCTACGGTAAGCACTTCATGTGCCTTGTTTCACTCCATCTACAACACACCTCTGTGAAGTGGGGGCTGTTCTCTGTTTCGCAGATGAGTCATCCGAGGCACAGAAAGGTGGAACAACTAACTTGTCTGACACTGCTCTGCTTGTGAACGGGGGAGACTGGGGCCAAACCCTGGTCTCTCGTGCTTCAAACCCTCCTGGACTTAGCCACTCTGACATGTGGCTCTTTCCATCCTCTCCATTTCTCCTGCTCCTGCTTCATGACAGGCTTACGTTCTCCCCCATGACCTTCCTGCCCGTGTCAGAGGATAGTCATTGTAGTAAGAGAAGATGCTGGTGTTCGCAGAGTCTAAAAATGTAGCGTAGGTGTGCTGCACGCCGTCTGTTCTCTGTTTGCCTCCCTGCCCACTCCTGCTCCACATACTCTCTGGCTCCCTGTGCCCTGCTCTGTGTCCCAGGAGCTCAGCTCTGTGGGCTCTTCCCCTGCTCTCTGGCTTCCCGCACATTTGGCCAATGGAGGCAGTGGGATGGGGGACAGAGGGCAAGGCGGCTCTTTGCCCTGCTCCCTCCCTGTGTTCTTCCAGAGCAGGGGTTGGCAAACTCTTTCTATAAAGTGCCAGATGGTAAATATTTTAAGCTTTGTGGCCCAAGAGACAAAATTAAGGAGGTGATTTAGGTACTTATATAACCATTTTAAATGTAACCATTTGAAAATGTAAAATCGTTCTGAGCTCATGAGCTGTAACAAAGCAGGCAGCAGGCCAGATTTGGCTCACTGGCCACAGTTTCCCAACCAATGGTGTGGACTCTAGAGCCAAGCTTCAGCATGTACCAGGATCATCTGGGGGGCCGTTCTGACGCAGATCACAGGCCCCCACCCTCCGATGTTCTGATCGTGTGGGTCTGCAGTGGAGATTGAGAGTTTGCCTGTCTGACAAGTTTCCAGCTAGTGCTAATGCTGCTGGCCTGGCCACCCCCGTCTGAGAACCCTCAGTGTAGATACGGCACCTGCCAAGTGTTCCCTTGGACTCAGGGACTCTGTCCTCTCCCTTTGCCCCTTCAGGCCTGTGTGCTTCCTCATCCTTCATTGGTCCCCTTAATGCTACCAAAATCTCTGCAAATCATCCTTCCCTCTGGCTCTGTTCAGTGAAACCCTTTGCGTGTGCCACCTTTGTTTGTTGGAATCTTATGGATACTACAGGCATTTTCATTTTCTAGAAATGGTCTGGGAATGGTGTGCCTATTTGCTTTTCACGTATAACTCTTGAAAGAGAATTATTATTTTTTAAAGATTTTATTTATTTATTTATGAGAGAGAGAGAGAGAGAGAGAGAGAGAGAGGCAGAGACACGGGCAGAGGGAGAAGCAGGCTCCGTGCAGGGAGCCCAATGTGGGACTTGATCCCGGCCCTCTGGGATCATGCCCTAAGCTGAAGGCAGGCACTCAACCACTGAGCCACCCAGGCATCCCTTGGAGGAGAATGTTTCATTACTAGATTATTCTTGTATTGACTGCATTCACATTGCTTAGGGGTCTCCTCTGTGTGTGACTCTGTGGGAACTGGGATCAGGTTCATGAGGAATTAGGACAGAGCCTAGCCCCTTTAATGAAACAGGCAACTGTAGAATGCTATGGGTATGTGGAGGCCACCCAACTCTGTGGAGGTGGCTTAGGGCAGGAGGTGACACTTGGGATGGGTTCAAAGGAAAAGCACGCACTCTCCCACTGTGGGGGTTTTTGAGAAGTGGAGCCTGCATAGTGCCCATATATGGAGGGATTTAGGGAGCCAGGGGACTTTGGTTTGGCCTAAGAATGGTGTGTGTGCACACATGTGTGTGTAAGCACAAGTGTGCATATGCACATGGAAGAGACAGGGTTTGAGAGTAGCCAATACAGCTAGAACAGTGAACAGAGGCGAGGTCACAGGGCCTCCACTGCATCCCGGGTAAACATGAGGACACTGAGAATTATTTTATTCTTTTTTTTAAAAAAAAGATTTTATTTATTTATTCATGAGAAATACAGAGAGACAGGCTCGCTGCGGGGACCTTGATGTAGAACTCGATCCCAGGACCCTTGAGATCACGCCCTGAGCCAAGGGTAGATGCTCAACCGCTGAGCTGCCCAGAGGCCCCAACATTGAGGATTTTATTTTATTTTATTTTATTTTATTTTATTTTATTTTATTTTATTTATTTTATTTTTTTTAACATTGAGGATTTTAATCAGGGAATGACTTAGTGAGGTTTCCAAGTAGAAAGATCACCTCTGTGGTGATTGCATGGATGGAGCAGGGGAGAGGCTGGTGGCAGGGAAGGGTGGGCTCCTGGCGGGCTGCTGGGCTGGATTCCTGAGGGTCCAGGTTGGGACTGGGGGAGCCCGGAAGTGATGATTGCAAATAAGCTTTAGGATAATCTCAAATCAGTTTCTGCCATGAGGCATGTGCCCCCCCGGGGGGGTTTGTACGAAGCCAAGGCCTAGCCTAAGCCAAGGCTTCGCCCCAGTCTTCTGGGAGGTGATATTCTCACTCTGCCAGCGGCTGAACCCCATGACTCCACTCGACGGCTTCATTTCACAAATTAAAAATATCAACTAAGCGATCATTTCAAAGACTTCCAGCTTAAGGAAACCATTGCTGCTCAAAGTGTGCGTTTCCCGTGAAGCAGCACTTCTCTGAAACATTTACCCAACACCTCAGAGAGCTCCCACCAACACGTCTACCTTTTTGGAAAGGTCAGACTTTTTAAAGGTTAATTGTTACCCTTAAGAAAAACGTAAAAACAAACCGCACGGCTGCATATTTAATAAGTGTTTGGTATAGCGTTTCCCAGAAGCACAACTCCTGGTGATTTGATTTAAACAAATAAAACAGGGTCTGGAAATACTGCGCGGTTGACGACCCCAGACTTGGAGCAAGCTGCCTGCCGCCGGCCTGCAGGAGTATCACCGCCTGAAGGAGTATCACTGGCTCCAAAGCTCCTGCGGCCAGAGAACCTCGGCCCTGGAGCGGGAGCAGGGCTGGGCTTGGGGCTGGGGCTGGGCCTGGGGCTGGGGCTGGGGCTGCTCCCGACTGTGGGCTGCAGAGGGGCCTCGACACTTCAGTGCCGCCTCCTTGTCAGCCCCCATCTCCCCCAGCCAGGGCTTCCTTCCCAGCTTCCCGGCAGCCTCCCTGAGCGAGCTGCTCCCCTGCCTCCCTCCTGCTTCCTCCTCGGGGGAGAGTGCTCCCTGAGGGTCCTGCAGGGGCCAACCAGACTGGTGGCTCTGTTTCCCTTAGGCTGCCTCTGCCCTTCAGCCTTCCCATGTACAGCCTCTTCCCTCCTCCCCCCTGTACCAGCTCTTCCCTCCTCCCTATACCACCAGCTCACCCCTCTTCAGCCTTGTACTAGCAGCTCCTCCCTCCTCCTTGTGCTACCAGCTCCTCCCTCCTCCTCCCTGTACCAGCTCTTCCCTTCTCTTCCCTGTACCACCACTTCATCTCTCCTCCTCCCTTACCAGCTCTTCCCTCCTCCTCCCTGTGCTCACTGCCCCCAGCTTGAATCCACCAGTGGTTTTCTCACAACTCATTGTTCTTCCAGGACCCCGGCCACCCAGTTGCCAAGTCCCGTTGGTGTTTTCCATACAGTCTGGCTCTGGACTGTCTCTTTTCATCACTGTGGCCACCTCTTTTGTGGTCAGAACCCCTCTCCTAGGTTACCACAATAACTTCCCACCTGTCTTTGTTGAGGGGCATCCGTGTTGCCCACTGACGGAGACAAATTTTCCTGAAGATCCCTAGTGATTCTGTAAATCCCTTGATCAAAATTCTTCCTGTTTTCTTATTATCTCTGAAATGAAGCTCAGCATTTCAGTATTCACTACCATTGTCCTAATCTCTTAGCTCTCCACCCTGCCCCACCCTCCTCTTTTTTAAACTGTAAGAACATTCAAGAGATCTCCCCTCATTGGTAAGTGTACAATATGGTATTAACCAGAGGCACTATGCTATGCAGACCTATGGAGCTTCTTCACTGTGTATAACCTTACCACGTCAGAGTGAATGGTCTCTGTTCCCCACAACCACAGCTCACCTCGCTCACCTCTCTCCCCTGTGCTTCCCTGCTGCCCTTCACACTCCTGGAAGCCTGGAACGCCCTCCACGCTCCCCTCCCTCAGGGGTCAGCGGGGTGCTCCATCTGCCCACCACCTTTCCTGGTCACTCCATGTATGTTCTTGGGTGTCATTTCCCACTGGCTGCTGAGTGTTATGGCTGTTTGTGTCCATGGGTTGTTAATCCTGTTAGACTGTAACCTATTTACCTTGGAGCCCCACCGGCAAGCTTCCTGAACCTTTTTTCTTTTTTAAATAAAATCTGTAGAATAAGGTTAGTCATTCTCCCAAAATAGATGTCCGGGGAATATTAAGTGACTTAAGTATATAAGTTCCTAACAGAGTGTCTTGCACATGATTATTGTCCATGGTAAGTCCAGTCATTTTCAAAGGAAGGAAGGAAGGAAGAAAAGGAGGAAAGGGCAAAGTAAAGCTAACTGCTAGAACATCCTTAACTGTATTTTCCTCTGCAGTCAGATTGTATCCTTCCTGCCCCTCCAGCATAATATATGCTCCAACCCACCTCTGTGTCTTTATCAGTTCTCTGGATTTTTCCCGCAAGTACTGCCATGAGCTAAATCCTGTAAGTATTTAGGTGAGATTTAGGAGGGATCTGTTTTGCCTTCCAGATCCCTCACTGGGTTGGCCTCCAAGGAGGAAATCTCTGAACCCTCCCATCCTTTGGCTAATAGCTGTGTTGGCTCAGGGGGGGCACATCAGGAGGAGAGGGAGAGATAGGTATTTACTTCTATCTTCTTTCTTGCTTGGTTCCCCAGGCTGGCTGTGGCCCTGAATGAAGGCCACTGCACCCAACGTTGCCATCTTTTGTTCTCTGGGTCAGGTGATGGCTCCTCCCCTCTCTTCAGCTTCTGTTCTTGGCTGTTACTTGCACCAGGGTGACTGTGTGTTCCTTCATCTCTGCCCACAACTTAAATAGCCACTTTGTTAAACTCCCCTAATGTTTTCAACTTCCTTCTGAGATGCTTAATATTTTGACTCATATACTCCATGAGTGCCCAATGGGTCATTAAATCTCAGAAACATTGTGTCCAGCAAAAGAAGTCCCACACAAAAGAATGCATGTGAAGTTCAAGAACAGATAAAAATAATCCATGGTGATAGAAGTTAGAACTGTGGTTGTTTGGTTTTGGGTCAGGGTTTGGCAGGAGGGAACTTTGTGAGGTTTTGGAATTTGTTTTTCTTTTTTTAATCATGATTGCTATGATGGCTATGCGACTATATATCATTGTCAAAACTCATTGAACTCATATAGGCATTTCCTTGTATGTAAATTATATCCCAATAAAAAGTAAATACAGGGAATTACATGGAAAAGTCATTACATTGAAATATATTTAAGAAAATGTTAAACACAAGTTTCTGATATGGAATAAAAAACATCTTCTGTGGTCTTCAATACACACATCAACACACATCAAAATCCAATACAACTGGTGTTTTTTTTAAAGAAACAAATTTTTTAAAAAAGAAACAAATTTAATTTTTAAAAATTTTTAAAAAAAAGACTATTAAGTTGAGAGAGAGAAAGAGTGAGAGCAAGCAGAGGGGGGGGCAGAGAGAGAGGAGAGAGAGAGAATCTCAAGCAGAGCCCACACTTAGTGTGGAGCCCAACGCAGGGCTTGATCTCATGACCCTGAGATCATGACCTGAACTGAAATCAAGAGTCAGCTGCTTAACTGACTGAGCCACCCAGGGGCCCCTATACAACTAGTGTCTTGAGGAACTCCCAACTTTGGTGGTCCTTGTGGGGGCCATCCCCTTTCTTCCAGCTTAGCGTTGTCTCCACTGTCTTCCACAGGACACTGCTACATACCATGTTACTGGTGTCACTGAGTATAGGTAGTGACTTTTTATAAGGAATGTACAATGTTTAGAAACTGGGGCACAGTCCCTGGCACAGTTCCGTACACAGAGCAGGTGCTTAAAGCTTAAAATCAAAAGTCAGCTATCATTTAATGAACATTCGGTGAATTCTTATTCTGAACTAGGCAGTGAGTTAGGTACTGGGAGAACCTATTCTTCACTTTTATTTTTTCCAAGTTATGCATATTTTAGATTTATCTTTATTTTTTATTTATATTTTTTTAATCTAAATTCAGTTTGCTAACATATAGTATAACACCCAGTGCTCATCACATCACGTGCTCTCCTTAATGCCCATCACCCAGTTACATTATCCCCTGACCTCCCTCCTCTTTTGCAACTCTTTGTTTTCCAGAGTCTCGTGTATTCAGAAGTCTCTCTGGTCCCTGGAGATTTTGCAAACCTGACTCAACCCTCCATGTTCATGGGCTTGTGAAAGAGTGGGACCCACCCACATTCTGTGATTTTTTTTTTCTAGCTTTTTTTTTTTTTTTTTCTCAGCAGAGACCTCCAAATCTTCTTTTGTTCCTGTTCCCGTCACTTCAACCTGGGCTCAGGGGTGTGCTGTTTAAGTGATTTCCATAAAAAAAGAAAATCTGCAGCTGAGCATCATGTGCTGAGTGACTTTATGAGGTATATTGGGGTTTCATGGTGGAGGGTCATCCCTGAATATGGCCAGCCTCCTGAGTGTTCTCTTGCTGGCTCATGGTCCCCTGACTTCCTTCACCTGGATCCCAGCCAGCGACCCTCCCTACCCCGAGCAACCACTTGGAAGTAGAATCTATTTCTTCCCTGAACTGTGTCTCTTTCCCCAACTGTTTCTGAAATTTTTTTTCAGGAACCAATCAAACTAGGTTATTTTGCCTTCTATATGATTTTCTGAAATTCTTGTAAATATAATTTTTCCATCTTGTTCCATCTGCTAGAAAAATATTTCTCCAGGGGGTGGATGAGGAAAAGATAGTAAATAGTGTCCAACTGTGGCCTCTGGCCATCCCTGCCCAACCCTGGCCAACCTTGCTTCCACCTTAGGTGATGGGTTGCACTTGCCTCTGAGACCCTGCTTTGGGATCTCTTTCCATGGCACAGCCGGGATATGGGACATGTGTTGTCCCTTCTACGCAGGGCTTCTTACAAGTATGGGATGCTCATGGTCAGTGGAAGTTATCAGGTAGCCTGGGGGTATCCAGCTATAGAATTGAATGGGGGCACAGATAGAATTGAATGAAAATTTGAAGGCAGCTGGATATGAACAGCTGGAATTACCAGGCTGGATCTTCTACAACGACATCCACCCTCAGAGCCATATATCTTTTGGGAGCTAGGATTGTGAGGTGGGACCTATATCAATGAGCTCTTCTTATTTGACCTTATTTCTGAAGTCCCCACATGGAATTCATCCTTTTTGGTGCAATTTGTCCCCAGATGTCCATCAAGAGTTGAATGCAAAACAAATGGAGTATTATTCCACTTCACAAAGTGTTAGGCACCATTTTGTATTTTCTTGACTGTGTTCCATGTACTTGGGCTCTGAAAAATGCTATGGGCAGTTGCCTTGGAGATTGCACATGTACCTGAAAGGCAATGAGTGTAGTATCTCTCCAAAGCCTCTAAGTTGTTCTGAAGATCCTTTCTGACCGGAATTGAAGAACCTAGTATGACCTCTTCTTAAAACCCTACCTGGTTGGACGTTCAGCCTCCTAAATAAGCTTTGGTCCTAGGAATCTGAATGTGAGCTTCTAGATTTCTGTGAGGATTGTTTCCTGAAAGTAGAGGGTTCCCTGAAGGTAGCAGTCTACTATTTCCCCAGATTCACAAGAATTGGGAGCAGAATGCCTCAGCCTCTCGTGTAGGCTCAGTTTTTCTGGCTGTGTCTCACTGTCAACCATTTCCTGGCACCTTTCTTCCACTGGGTCTGATCTTCCAAACTGTAGTCATAAGGGGGTTGGCGTATAGCTTATTGCAAAAGTCTGTGGAGGTTTTATATCTCAAGGTCTTTTCTCCTTCCTTTTGGTGCAAGTTTAGAAATGTGCCTTGTGGGTCCTGGTACCATCCACATTGCTGCATGCCAGTGAGAGTGGGTATCCTGCCCTGGAGACAGAGAGATTTATGACTTTTGACTTTGTATAATTTCTAATTCTGGAACATGCAATTTTTCTATTAATCACTGTTTCTCCACACCTGAGGCCTGCCTTCCTTAGGACATTTTAGTGGCACATTCTCATTGCAGCTCAAAATCCTCTTCAATCTGGCGTTACTTTCCCACAGATGCCTCCTCTAGGCTGGCATTCATGTATCTATGACCAGGGGATTCCAGGTTTGCTTGAAGTTACCCCTTGGCAGATGACCAGGCTCTGGTGAAGTCTGTGCTGGCAGGAGAAGCAGAAGGCCCTTCTCAATTACCTCAAGTGGAGTGATCAAGGATTGACCTCTTTTACGACTGAGCATCACTAGAAGTTGCATTAACCACCAATTTCCAGGATTACTCTGGTTGATCAGCTGATCAGTTTATTTCTTGTTCTTTATTACCCTGGCCATGATACCAGTGCCTGCGCTGTATGCATTGCTCTCTACCCGCCTTGACACAGACATCACTCCCTCCCATTTTCATGTTGATCAGAGGGTTGTGTCAATGATGTCATCTGACATCAACATGGCCCATATGGGAATGATCATCTTTTTCCCTTCCCATGTATATCCACTGGTTTGGCAATCAAGATAAGTGTGCCCTTTGGCTCATCCCCAGGGTGATCATTTCATCTACCTTCCATTGCATTGGGATTCAGTTTCTCAGCTTTAAGATCCCAGGCTAACACCCTACTGCTGCTCAAATGTCACTGCTTTTCCTTTTCAAATGGGACTGCTTTTCCTCCTGATGTTTAGGTAAATATGTCTCAGATATTCAATTTCATGGATTGTATTAGCTCAGAGCTTTCTGCACAATTCCTGTGAATTTTAACCTTGAGTTCTCAGGATCCCCCACAGGTATCTCTTTGTTGACTTGGATGCAAATCTTGGCTCATTCACACTTGCCTTCCAAATTTGACTCAAACCAAGCTCATGTTCTGCTATTTCTGTGTTCTGTTTGTTTTTGTTTTGGCAGGAAATAGGTGCTATAGGCCAGTCGGCTTTCCTTATTCTCTTTCCCTCAAATATGATGAATATAGTTTTCTCTCTTTCCTTAGCTAAGCATTCCAGAGCTGGACCTTGTGGTAGTCACCAATATCACTTCAGGCTCAATTGTGAGCCATACTGGTAGCATGAAATAGTTTCACGTTTACAAACAAGGAGATTGGTGATGATTATCTAACAGTATTTGGCTTAAGAGATGTGATCTAAATGTGAATAATTGAGAAAAATTAGAGGTAAGCCATTTATTTCCCCATTCAGATATGCTTCCACAAAAAAGCACATTAGCTTTTTTTCTACTCCTTGAGCTTACTTTTTATTAAAATAATTGCATTCCTATTATTAAGTGTTCACTATATTCACATTGTAAGTAAGATGTATAATATGCCTTAAATAAATAATATACACTAAGTTTCAATCGGTACTTGGCTTACTTCAACTTCCCAGCTACTTTTAATCACCACTTAAATGCAATCCTGGCATTAACACTGAGGTATAAATATGTTCCACACACATTTCTTATTCTAGGGATCATACTGCTTTATACACAAGTTCTTTCCAAAGAGTCAGCTTGTGAGTTTTTTGGAAGCCTGGACATGGTTCTTCATAGGAATTTCTGTTGAAAAACCTTTTAATTAGACGTTTAATCTGTTTAGTAGTAAAGCAAACACCACCACCATCATCTTAATCATCATAACCATCACCATTATCATCACCACTACTGCCACCACTCTGTCATCATCATAGCCATCATCACCAGCACCACCATAACCACCATCAACATCATCACCATCACAACCACAATCATCATCACCACCACCACCATCATCATCATCATCATCACCATCATCACCATCATCAAATTTGCAGCCTCAACTCTTTTTATGATATCTAGACCCAAACATTTGCAATAGCTTGCTGTTCTTCTCCTGTTCTTCTTCATAGACCACTCTCCACATCACATCCCACCACAATTTAAAATCCTAATCTCCTCTTGTTTTATAGTATATTACTGCTTCTACTATCATTATCTATAGAAGTAGTTTTTAAACCTAAGATGTCCGTACCATTTTGTCTTCTTTTTTACTCACACATTTCAATGTTTCTCCACAGGCTTCAGAAATAAAATTCTTTATTTCCTTCTTCCTCCTCCTGACCTCCTCCACCTCCTCCTCTTTCTTCTTCTGGTTTAGACTGATAACTTATTTATTTATGAGGTATAGTTGGCAGAGAAATGTAATTCTTAATACTCATACAATCTGTCATTCTATCTGCATCTGCAACAATCAAAACTTTTATTTCCCTTCTGACATCTATAAATGCATCTGCATAGAAATCAGCTTTTAGCCTACAGCTTTAGGTCAGTTTGCCTCGGTCTGACAGTGGGATTTGCTCTGCAGAGGCTCTGTGACTTTGGCTAGGTCCTCCTTGCCCCACTATTCTCATCCACACAGGTCTGATACCAAGCCAAGAGTACCCATGTCAGAGGATTGCTATGAGAACCAAATGTGCATTACATGAAAAGCCTATGGGCCAGTGCCCAGCAGAGTATCCTCTTGATAAGTGTGTGTTATTCTTTTCTCATACTTATTTTTTGCCAACGTGTCCATCAGAAATTGCTGTCTAGTTCCCTGGGCTGCCTACATGTCTGCATAGGTTGTGCATTGCATTCCCTTAATTATTTTCATTCTTCACAGTTTATGGAGAATCCCTTGGAAATTCTCTACTCCCTGATTTAAGTGGTTTTCCAGGTAGAGTAAAATTAAGTGGTTTTGTGTGGAGGCCAGCTAGCCACCTTGTATTAGTTACAGAAGTAACAATAATGCTCCCTAAGAAGGCAGCTGTTGCTTTTGGAAAATTTAGGTGAAGAGTGCTTTGTAAAATACACTTTGCTTGAAAATAAGCAATTTTATTTCTTCACAGGTAGATGTAAACCAAGAGTTAACTAAGAACTTAAGAAGTTGTGTAAGGAGCTGTGTGGAATCAGAATGACTACATTGTCTAGAAACCAGCCCAGCTGACTTTCCAAATGAGTTGGTCTTCAACTAATTTACTATTAACCAGTACCTCTATAGCTAACTATATTGCTTACAAATCCCAATTAGACCACATGAAGTCTGCCAAGTTGAATTTCATTTCTCTGTCTCAATTTTTCACTCCTCAACTGAAGAAGTTCACAGAGATGTAAAGTACTTTGAAATGTAAATATAACTGTATACATTTTATTTTTATATATATAATCAACTACAAAAATACTATGCAAATATCTTATTAAAACTGCATTTTCTTTTGAAAGAAGATAAAGGTCCAGAGATTGTTTTAATTCACATTTTTAGGAAGACTACCTTTCAATTAAAATTAGGAATGGTGGTCTTTGTGAATGAGGAAAAGTTTATTCAGGTGTAGGTTCCATTCACATGATAGAGGGACTCCAGTTCAGATCTCTGTATAATATAATGCTGTTTTCTCCTTTCAGAAATGCCTTTAGTTTTCAAAGGTCACCTGTGTAAGCAGATAAGACCAAGGTCATAGACTTTCCCTCACTGTGTGCTGATGACATTGTACTTTGGGTGAATTTCGTTTTGAATCAGCAAAGACAAAGAACATTATATGGTAGAAAGCACAGTGGATTTAAAATGAGCAGACCTGTGTTTGCCTTTGATTCTCCTGAGTAAGCTCAGATAAATTAATAAATTTCTCCCTACTACCTTGCTTTTCTATCCTCTTGCTGATCCCTCTGAAATGTATTGCATGTCTGAATTGTTCAGACATCCACTGCTTCTATTCTGAGTATCAATGGGCTCAAATATAACCATTTGTAGTTATCACTATATAAACAATAAACAAAATCATTTTAGCTGGCTAAATTGTTTTCTAGCACTTCTTTGGAATCTCAGAGATTAATTTTGGTTCAGATCTCAGAGATTATCAGATGTCTGGTTTTTTTCTTTGCATATTAATTTATACTAAGCTTTAATAGAAAATATATGATTTTTATTAAAGCAGAAATTTTCTTTCATGTATTTATATTGTGAGGTGGGTTCCTAATCTGATATGACTGATGTCCTTATGAAAAGGTGAAATGGGGACACAGACACATCCCAGGAGAATGTTCAAATGAAGATAAAGTCAGAGATCCACTTGCTTTATAAGCCAAGAAATGCCAAAGATTGCCAACAGACCCCCAGAAACTAGGAGAGAGGCCCCAGAAGGACTTTAGGAGATTGTTGGTAGAAATACAATTGTTAAAGGTGCTTGTGGTGAGCTCTTCAGATGGAAATGAAGAACATGTCTTTGGAAACTGGAGAAAAGGAGATCCTTATGAAAACGTGGCAGAGGACTTACCTGAATTATATTTTGTTTTTGGAAAGTAGAACCTGTAAGCAATGGATTTGGATATTTAGCTGAGGAGATTTTGAAGCAAAGTGTTGAAGGTGTGGCCTGGTTTCTTCTTGTTGCTCATAGTATAATGGGAGAAAAGAGAGATGAATTGGCTGGACAAGCATCCACTGAAGCCATTAGGCCTGTGGCTTATGATCCCACCAACCATCTCAGTAGAGTGCCACCAGCTTGGACTGAAGGGGATAGACGTGAGATGAAATTATGGGAGACTGCTGGACCTCTAGGATTCCACAGGTGAAAATGGGTTGACATTTTCAGCTGTGAACCCGTGTCCTCCTTCAAGAAAAGGGAAGAATGGAATGACCCCCCAAAAATTCAGATGATGTCAAGGCTGCTATGGCCGAAGCAGGCCTGCAGGACTCAGGCTCTTGACCAGCTGTGGGGCCTGTGAGGCTGCTGTAGCCTGCTGTTCTGGGCTTGCTGAGTCAGTGCTGGCAAGTGAGCACCAGATCTGAACTCTGCTCTCTGCATCCAACTCCTTGGTTTGGAACCTGGATTCTGCTCTTGGTTCCCACATGGTTGGTATCCTTGGTGGAACCCGGTCACTTTTTTTTCATCCCTCTTTGCTCTCTTTTGTGTTTCTGTTTTGTGTTGTGCTATCTCAAAATGGCATTTGTCATAAGAAGGGAATCACAGGGTAGGACATCAGTAGAGACTCTATAAGCCTATTGTTCAAGGCCATTCACAGCCTGGTGAGTTTGTGGTTCTCACTGGATTTATGTGCAGTGGGACAGACTTTGCTGTGACTAATGAAACTTGATAAGATTTTCCTTCCATCTCAATTTTTTTTTTGTCCTATATGTTTGGGTTTAATCCAGAGAGTGTTGTTTCATGTTTTTGCTTGCTGGGGTGCAGAGTGCCGAGTCTGTTTGGAGAAGGGTAACCATCAGATTGGGGGCCTGAGACCAGAAATGCACAAGCACCATATTCTACTGACCCCTGCCAGCTTGTGTGTGTATGTTTCAGTCACCTTAAGGAAAATCTGCCTCTTACATGTACTCTCGTTTTGGTCCTAATTTTTGTGCCCAGCTCTAAATGACTTCACCAAGAGTGATTTGGGCATTTGATGGGCACTGTGGGTAAGATTTGACTGGAACAAAATTGTTTGTGTGACCGATACTTTAGGAAAGAAGGGGAATATAATTTCTTAGATCCAATGGGCAGCATTTTTGACAGGTGTGCAGAATCCTCACATGAAATTTGGATTCAAAACGTGCTTCTTATGAGTATTTGGCCAGAGCTAATGAGCCATTTGGTTTTGGCAACAATAATAGACTGGACTCATTTTCCCAGTAAATCCTCCTCCACTATGTCCTTAGTTGCTTTTCAATATTAGCTCTCTCTTTCTCCTTATCCTCTGATTTCTCTCTTTCCTAATATCTGTCAATTCCTCCCTTCTCTTGTCTATACCCCTACTTTTTTTTGGTAATGACTCTCCTAGACCCCAAAATGCCAGCTGTTTCTTAAGATCCACTCCTCCCAAGAGCCAGCTATTCAGGCAATTCTAGAACTTAAATCTTAAACTTGGACTGAATTAAAGATTTCCCTAAACACACACAACTATTCATAGAAGAATTCAGAATTATTTTGGGTGTGTTACCCAGGGTTACCTGGCCTTTACCAATTTGTTCACGTGGCGGGCAGACCTCAGATGCTAAGTCCTGGCTGGCAAAAGTTGGTTAAACTGGAAAAGGATTTATAGGATGCCTCTTTCCACAGTAACTTAAAGGTTAAAAAAAATCTAAATAAGTTAAGTCTCCTAAAAGCCACATCTGAAACATTTCCCATAGAAATTGATTGCACTATAATTCAATCATGAAAAGCAGAGAAAACATGCAACTAAAGGAGATTTTCAGGAAAAACAAGAAAAACACTTGCCAACAATATTCAGGAGTTTTAAAGAAGGCACCAGTGTAACAAAGGCCATTTAATTTCATTTTGTCAATGAAATTAAGTCTGAAATTAGATACTTAACTCAAAAACAGAAAAAATGGGAAATAGTCCCTTTATTTGAACTACAATACCTGGAAAGCATTTTGAAGGAGCTTTAGAATAAAAATGAAATAGGACCCCAAATACACTTATGCCCTGTGGATCAAGTAGCTAGGTGGCACACGTCCCAAATGATGACCTTCTGCCAAGGACACATACAGATATTATAAATAGAAGGCACACTGGGATAAAAGATGGTCTCATCTTGCAAAGTAAAAACAAGACAAAGAAAAATCCTGCAAGTCAGATCAGTGAGCATGCTTCAAAAAGCATGCAAAAATAAAAGCATCCAACGTCCTGCCTTACCCTTAAACACTCAGGGCAAATTAACTATACATATAGCCGGCCAACCTCATCAATTCCTGGTGGATATGGCTGCTATTCTTTCAACATTAAATCTTGACATGTTTGCTCAAACTCTTGCTCAGATAAACATGCCAAAAGGTAGTAGATGTTTCAGATAACACACAGCTTTTCCCAATCTCCCATCTTTTATTGGTAACATTTTCACTCTTGACTAGAAAACATCCCTTCCTGCACTGTGATACTGCCCTTGCACATTTAATAGGGAGAGACTTATTTTACAATTGGAATTGTAATATGATATGCAAAGTGGAGGAACTGTTTGTTGAGGTTCCAGAGGACTACTCTACTTATAATTGGATGGTTTCAGCTCTGGATATACCTTTGCCTTCTCCATTACGTATCATGTATACCCCAAGTAAAGATCTTGACCTCATTCTTGAAATTCTATGAGCTTAAAAATTCCATTGAAAGAGAAAAAAAAAATGGAGCAGAACCCACTAATTCAGAAGGATCCGCCAAACTATTATAGAAATTTCCCTAATATTCCTTAAAGCCAGAAGCAAAGGAAGGGTTCAGATCTTATAGTTAAAAGGTTTCTATCCAAAGTCCTTATAATACTCTGTACTAGCCTTTATGACTGGCCTTGCCAAGAAAGAAACCAAATGAACAAGGATTTTGATTTAAAGGCACCAAGGCTATCAACATAATTATCTCTTATTTTGTAGCCGTGTTCAACCCAAATGCCAATGATGTCTTCAATTCCACCTGAAGTCACTTGCTTTACTACAGTATGACTTTACTCTTTCTTTTTAAGTGTGCCTCTAGACTTGGAGAGTCAATACCTTTTTGTCTTCACTTGGGGAGGACAACAGTACACCTGGACAGTCAGGCCCCAGAGGCTCACTGAAGCCTCCTCCTATTTTTCCCAGGTCTTTCACACTTAAGTAATCTAAATTTCCCTTGAGATTCTCATCACTATCCACTGCTGTAACACCATGACTCCTGCCAATCTCCTGCCCCTATAAGAAGGGGAACTTCACAGTTTTCTTACCTCAGTTAACAGATGTTTTGTACTGCACTCAGACTTATTAGACACCCCCCACTGAGAACTCAAACCTACATTATTTGTTTATGGATCATTCCTCAAAGTTGAAACTGGAGAATATGCTATTACCGGCTTAAGCTGTCCTCTAGAACATAGTCCTTACCGTAGGTAAAATCAGCCCAGATGGCAAAATTTGTTGCACCTACTAGAACTTGTCAACTAGCCAAAAAATAGGGTGCAAACCTGCATACAGATATCTGGTATGCTTTTGGAGTAGTGCTTGACTTTGGAATGCTTTGGGAAAAAAAGAAAGTTTCTTATCTCTGCTGGAACCCCTATCAAAAATGAGCAATGAGTTAGGGAACTTATAGATGTACTCTTACTTCCAAAGAGGTGGCTAATGTAAATGTTAAGGTCCATGAAAAGAAAGATAATATAGATGCTAAAAGAGATACTCTAGCACATCATTATGACAAATAAGCAGCCTTAACTAAAGTTATTATCTTAATTAAACTCTCAAAGGATTTAAACATTATAAAATATCAATTATTACCCCTGATTTTGAAAAGGAAGGATGGAAAAAAATCTGGTTGTACCCTTTACTCTATTTCTGGCACTACCAAGGTGGCCACTTGGTGGTACCAGATTATTTCAAATAGATATCATCTAAATTTCTCTAAGAAACTACTCATTATAGTACAAATTGATTGCCATCTTAAATCAACATTTGTGGGGGAAACTTTCAAAGAATGACTGAGGTTATTTTGAGGTCATATGTCACCTGTCAAGAACAT
The DNA here is from genome assembly GCF_905146905.1 of Nyctereutes procyonoides. NCBI lineage: Eukaryota > Metazoa > Chordata > Mammalia > Carnivora > Canidae > Nyctereutes > Nyctereutes procyonoides. The sequence continues at coordinate 10,738,653 of NW_026575030.1, forward strand.
AGTCCTGAGAAAACTATAAAGAAGCATAGCCAGAAGACAAAGCCTCAGGGACCCTTTTGAACACTGTCAAATAGATTTTATCCAGTTTCTAGCCTTCATGGGATTTGAATATGTTTTAGTTATTGTATGTCTATTTTCAGCATGAGTTGAAGCACTTACTTGTCAAAAACAGTAGTTCAGAAATGAAATGCTTTATTCTCTGTTTCCAATTTGGGCATACCATCTTTTATATATCATGTTACTGAAGCACATACTTCATGGGAACCATTATAGAAAAAGACTGTAAGACATTACCTATTACTCAAGAACTACATCGCTCTTATCATGCACAATCTTCTGGAATGATTGAAAGAACCAATAATATTCTTATTTTAAAATTAGCAAAATTTTCAGAAACTCTTAAGCTCCTTTGGCCAAAGCTATTCTGTAATAGCCCTTATGGCCATTAAGTTTATTCCCTTTAAAACACATTAATCATCTCCCTATTAATTGGTAACTTGAAGTCTGATGGATTTAAGATTTTATTTGCATCACGAGGTCTACTGCATGCTGACCTAGTAAAACATTGCAAATAACTCATGTACTATACCCAAGCTATCACCAACCAATTATCACACCTTCCCACAGTATCTTCTTGAACCGTTCTTTAGGAAACTTCAACCATGAGATTTCATATATTAGAAGAGACATCAGAGAAAAACCGTTCTTGAATCATTTTGGAAGAACATATCATGTTCTGTTAACAATCACAGCAGTGTACTCCAGGGAGTCAATCTTTGGGTTCACATTTCACAACCAAGAAGCAATTCAGAGGTGCACACAACAGAATGTACTCCAAAAGAGGATTTCAAACTGTGGATTCTTAGAAATCTGGTGGGAGCTGATCTTCAGAGGAGACTTTTGGGACAAGTATATGCCTTCAGATAGTGGAAGCTCTGCCTAAGAATGCGGGCAGACCTCTGGTCTAATTCTTATTTTGTTTTCATCTGTTCACTTCAAATCAATCTTCTTATTTTCTCTAGACCCCTGCTTGTTGTAATCCATACTGGACCTTTTAATGGCTTCTTTCATCTGTGTTGTAACTGTTAAGTATGAACCTACTCATATTCTAACATCATCCTTAGTTTATCCCAAATAGCACCCTTGCCTTCAACCTACTGACTGCTGGGTATGCCATCCATCATAAACTCCCCATGATATAAACTTTTGGGCCATTTTTGTTTCATCAAATAAGACAGTTATAGATAATGTCATTCCCACGTGCACCATAGAAGAGACATCAGAGTTTAACATCACAGTTTAACACTGTGACTTTGCTAGTGTTACTCTCTCCCAGAAAAAGAGCTATTTATTAAAATCTGTTGATCAGACCCAGGAAAATATAAGTTTGAATTAAACCTTGTAGGGTGATAAGCCAAACAGCACCTGAAAGAGACTCTACTAGAGATCCATGCATAACCCAGCTCTTGTCAGGCCATGTTTCAATCTCATACCACAAACCGCTGCTTTTTTCCTGATCTCCATGTGCCCCTACTGGATATTATTTCCTTTACAGCCTGAATGCTTGATTCTGTTTGCCTTTAACACCTCATGTACTTTAAAAATAGTATTATGAGACTTGTTGGTACACAGAGGCCCTATTTCTATAAATCATGAAGGCTGGAAATTCCGACTGTAATGTGAGCTCCAAAACAAAGCCACCCTTGATTGTTCAGGCATTCTACTGGGAGAAATTACTGACACATTGTTTATATGACTAATCAGAGTGGTATTCCCAATGGGCACTAGCTCTTGTACAGGTTATTAATGATACCACCTCTGCCCTCGCTGGAATACAATTTGGTCTCAACCCATTGGCATGAGTAATAATGGACATTGCTCTAAATGTTTTTGTTGGTTAGTTATGGTGGAGTCTGTGCCATTGCTAATACTTTTTTTTGCTAACTTGGGTCAATGAAACAGACAGGGCGGAGCAGGCTGTACATTGCCTTAGGGGAAAAGCTACTTGATTCTGTTCACGTTGATCCTCATGGCCTATGTGAGTTTGTTCTTGGCTTGTGTTGGGCCGTTGGAATTTCCAGGTCTGAAGCATTTTATGGGGACTGTTAACCTATCTTGTTTTTATCATGATGCTTCTACTCAGAGTCTTAAATGCTTCTCCACAGCTGTTCTCTTATCAGATGGTCACCACGATGCTCCGGTCCTAAAAAAGGTTAAGAGGATCTCACAATACAGTTGACCTTGGAGAAAACTCTACAATCCAGAAATGGTGACAATCCCGAACTCTAGCGTTCTCTGTGTAGGCCAACTTCTCCCAAGGGAGAGGTTGACCAAAAGGAAGGGCTGAGACACTGAATTTACAAACGGACAATGGCCAGGCCATATATAACAACAGAATTCTGACCCGCATCAGCAGCAACCAGTCCAGAAAGCCAAACCAGAACCTCTGCCGTAATTGTCCCAGAATGGTCAGGGCTTGATGAATGACAGTTTCTCTAATATTATTCCCATCCCCAACCTGTTTCTAATTTAGGACCAACCAAAGAAAGCCCAGATCTGCTCCACAAACCAAATAAGTCAAATGCCTCCCTTCTAGGTAGCCCACCTCTACTACCCTGTCGCAATAACATCCAGGCAGGGTATCCCTGAAGCCTTGGCTTTTCTTCACTGTACAGCTCCCCTGCTCCCCTGCCTGCCTTCGAGTCTCTGCCAAGCTCAAGTGGCCGTGGCTGACTCCCTGGCCATAGCAAGTTCCGAATAAACAGGCCATTTGTTCTTACTTGCGGAGGCTTTATTTATTTCCACACTTCCCAGCAAAAAAGAATAAGGGGCAATCTCCCTAATTAAGAATAATGTGCATATGGGTATGGGGGAGGAGGAAAGTCTGGGTAGGAGAGGAAAGATAAAGGCAGTCTGATTTAGTGCAAGGATGAGATAGACAATATTTTCCGAGTTGCAATTTTCTTTACTTCCAATAATAACCTGTTTCTAGTCATTGTCTCGCACATGGGGGACAACTAATCTGTGTTTGTCAAATGAATGGGTGGGTGGAAGCTTGTTTTCTGCCTCCTGCATTCCCCACAGCAACACTCTCAGAGCACCTAATGTCTGCAGGATATTATTGAGCTGGACAGCTGGCCCAGGGCAGAACCACGCAAGCTGGTTGCACGCCCATCCTTCTGATCTCTCTTCTGGTGCTAAGGTTAGGTTCGACTATTCTAGGACTCCTAAGTTCAAAAAGGTTGCCATTTAACATCAGATTCCTTTAATTCAAGGGAAATACCCTGTATATTTTCAAGGGCAGCAATGATGTAAGAGTATTTTGTTTTGAGGAAATGATGTAAGGGGTATTTTCAAATTGTTGCAGTCCTCAGATGGTGGTTTTACAGGATGTATGATTTATTCCTGCAGCAAATGATTATAAGCATTTAAGCAAGTTTCAATAAATTGAGCTAAAGTAAAACACTGTGAAAGGTATGACTTTATATTAAAATATCTCCATGGAGACAGTGCATCCAGTTGGACTAAGTGAGTCATGGCTCCAGGCAAGTATGATGTATGCAAGTTCACTCTCACTTTCTCTAGTCTTCTGCTCCTCCTGATAGTCTTATTCTAATCATTCCTTCCTCATTTTTTTTTGTGACAGTTTTCTCACCAACTGTAAATATGCTTTTTTAAAAAATAAATAAATGGAGGACACCTGCCTCAATTTTCCCAACTTTGGTCTCCTTTCTCCCCAGCTAACTTTTCTGATGCTGTGCACCTCTTTCCTATCTCTTGCCCTGGGTGCTATTCTATGCTTATTTTATGATCCTTTGATCTAGGAGAACTATGTTTTTTTTTAAGGTTTTATTTATTTGACAGAGAGAGGGAGAGGGAGAGAGAGAGAGAGAGAGAGAGAGAGAGCACAAGCATGGGGAGCAGCAGAGGGAGAGGGAGAAGCAGAGCTGAACATGAGGCTCGATCCCAGTACCTTATGATCACCACCTGAGCTGAAGACAACTGCTTTTTTTTTAATAAATTAATTTTTATTGGTGTTCAATTTACCAACATACAGAATAACACCCAGTGCTCATCCCATCAAGTGTCCCCCTCAGTGCCCGTCACCCATTCACCCCCATCCCCTGCCCTCCTCCCCCTCCAATACCCCTAGTTCGTTTCCCAGAGTTAGGAGTCTTTATGTTCTGTGTCCCTTTCTGATATTTCCCACACATTTCTTCTCCCTTCCCTTATATTCCCTTTCACTATTACTCATATTCCCCAAATGAATGAGAACATACACTGTTTGTCTTTCTCCGATTGACTTACTTCACTCAGCATAATACCCTCCAGTTCCATCCACGTTGAAGCAAATGGTGGGTATTTGTCGTTTCTAATGGCTGAGGAATATTCCATTGTATACATAGACCACATCTTCTTTATCCATTCATCTTTCGATGGACACCGAGGCTCCTTCCACAGTTTGGCTATTGTGGACATGGCTGCTATAAACATCGGGGTGCAGGTGTCCCGGCGTTTCATTGCATCTGAATCTTTGGGGTAAATCCCCAACAGTGCAATTGCTGGGTCGTAGGGCAGGTCTATTTTTAACTCTTTGAGGACCCTCCACACAGTTTTCCAGAGTGGCTGCACCAGTTCACATTCCCACCAAGAGTGTAAGAGGGTTCCCTTTTCTCTGCATCCTCTCCAACATTTGTGGTTTCCTGCCTTGTTAATTTTCCCCATTCTCACTGGTGTGAGGTGGTATCTCATTGTGGTTTTGATTTGTATTTCCCTGATGGCAAGTGATGCAGAGCATTTTCTCATGTGCATGTTGGCCATGTCTGTGTCTTCCTCTGTGAGATTTCTCTTCATGTCCTTTGCCCATTTCATGATTGGATTGTTTGTTTCTTTGGTGTTGAGTTTAAGAAGTTCTTTATAGATCTTGGAAACTAGCCCTTTATCTGATATGTTATTTGCAGATATCTTCTCCCATTCTGTAGGTTGTCTTTTAGTTCTGTTGACTGTATCCTTTGCTGTGCAAAAGCTTCTTATCTTGATGAAGTCCCAATAGTTCATTTTTGCTTTTGTTTCTTTTGCTTTCGTGGATGTATCTTGCAAGAAGTTACTGTGGCCAAGTTCAAAAAGGGTGTTGTTGCCTGTGTTCTCCTCTAGGATTTTGATGGAATCTTGTCTCACATTTAGATCTTTCATCCATTTTGAGTTTATCTTTGTGTATGGTGCAAGAGAGTGGTCTAGTTTCATTCTTCTGCATGTGGATGTCCAATTTTCCCAGCACCATTTATTGAAGAGACTGTCTTTCTTCCACAGGATAGTCTTTCCTCCTTTATCGAATATTAGTTGACCATAAAGTTCAGGGTCCACTTCTGGGTTCTCTATTCTGTTCCATTGATCTATGTGTGAAGACAACTGCTTAATCGACTGAGCCACCCAGGTGCCCCCAAACTATGTCTGTTTTGCCCATGGTTTAGCGCAATGCTTGGCTCACTAAATACTCAAGGAATTAGTGGGATAAAAGCATTGAACTTATCTAATTACCTGTTTTTGCATTTTTTTCCTCGATAGGCAATGCTGCTTTCTTAGAATCCAGCAGTGAACTGTTTCATCATGCCACACTTTGGACACTTAATAAATGTCTGTTGTTGAAATGAAGTAGTTCTGTCTATCCAGTGTCGTTATACCATCCCTGAGGGAAGCCTGAACCAAATAAAATACCAACATGCATGACCGAGGAGAAGCCAATAATAAATTACAAAGGAAAGATGTGGCCACATCAGAGAAGCCTGCTCTATTTCTTGCAGAAGATGAGTGATTAAATCAAGGGTAAATATTCCTTGAGTGGCACTGGCTTTATTGTCCTTTTGGTTTCTAAGGCTTTTTGATAATTGGATTAGCAAGATAGTGAAGGAACTAGGAAATTTTTATTAGAACTTGTGGAAAACTTGGTCTGAGAATCAGACCTGGCTTCTTTTTATTGTCTTTGGCTAATAATGGGCAAAAATATTGTACTCTCTGTGCTGCAATTTTCTCGGCTTAAATGAAGATTCAGGAAGAAAAATCTCTTAAATTTTTAACCTTAAAATCTTCTATATCTTGTAAAATAAGACAGGGTGTTGTTTGAATTTTCATTTATTTTACTTATTTCAGCCATGCATTCTTGCAAGTTTTGTTTCATATTCTGTAAAAGTTGAGCACTTCCGAAAGAGTATTTAAATGACAGAATGATATTGACTTAAAATATGTCAACAAAGCTTAAATGCAAAAACATTCTCTCTGTATTTTCAGACCCACTTGGTCTTCCCAGACTCAGTCATCATGATGATTTCTTACTCCTCATGAACACATATGTCAATTAATTGTGCTCTAGCCTAGTTCTCTAATTTATGTACGATGCATTTTATGTGTGTAGTAAGAATTCTTTTTTTCTAACCCATTACGGAGACATGGAGTAGTGTATGGGCTTGTAGGTCATACATAAGTGGGTTCAAATCCCAGTTCTGGGACTCAGTAGCTGTTTCATGATAACAATCCATATTACTGGCTTTAATTCCCATTTGTTCCTCTAATGAAGGATAATGGTGATGATATCTGTACCATATCGTAGTCTTTGTAAGGATTAAATCCTGGAATGCAGAGCCTCCAGGAGTCACTGTGACTGAGTTCTCAATACGTTCCTAGCGTTGTAGTTCACAGTAGGTTCTCAGAGGACAGGTTCTTCACCTTGTACTGTATTCAGGAAGCTTCTTGAGTCAAGCAACTCTTTCCTCTTTGTAAATGCTACCTGCCTTTAATCAGCAATTGTCAGAGTAGGAGCTTAATATTGGTTGTAGTGAGAGACAGCCTACTACATAGAAAGAATACAGAATTGAACAATGTTTCCTTCAGGTCGGGAATTAGGAGGGAGATCAAACCAATAAAATGTGAATGTCATGGGGAACAAGGAAGACAGGAGACTTCCTATGAAGGGTGACGTACAATAGTGGCTGTGCTCTTAGGGGAGACTGAAAAACAATTCTCCCATTAAAATGCTTCTCCTCTGGCTCATCCTGGCATGGTGGCAGTACTGTAAAACTGTTGTGTATTATTTCCTGGTAAATCACAATGGAAATGCTGCACAATGGAATTTGTGCAGGAGAACTTAAAGGATTTATCATGGTTTATTCCATTACAATAAACACTAAAGAAAGTAATAATGGTATGCCATTTATTATGGAGTATCGTCAACCTTTTTATATGTTAGACGGGATCTCTACAGGCTTGCTAATGGTATATAGGCCATAAAACCTTTACACAATAATGTTTAACTGTATCTGAAATAGTGCAATCTTCTGGTGGTTGCATAAGTGGTCTGGTTCTTAAATCTTCTCTAGGAGAATATCAGAGATGCAACCAAAGGCCTCTGGGAATTTTTGTTTTTTTTTTTTTTCTTCAGAACAGATGACAACCCATTGATAGATATTGCTTGTGGACGATTTCTAAGGCTTCATTCTGGTCTTGTATGATAGCATGTGGATATGAACAGTCATGATTACAGCAGGTGCTGCAAATTAACAAGCCAAACAGAAAGGAAAACTGAGGTGAAGGGATGCAGACTCCCCAAATATGAACTGAACTTCCTTGTCAGGCTTCATTTTGTTTTGCTTTAACTGGATCTCTAGTCAAATGTACTTTTTAAATTAACTTCTAGGAAACGGGTATTAATGCATGTAGAAGGAAGAGATAGGAACTGTTAAAGTATTTTCAATTATGAATCTGAAATGATTTTGTTACATGGAAGTGACTGTCGGTGGCTTTCTCCCTCCGTACCATCACTTGCACCTCTCTTCCTCCCTTCCTCCTTGGTTTCCTGCTTGCTCCTTCTCACCGCTTCTTTGTCTTCTTTTTCTTTCTGCAAGCTTGAGATATATTTTCTCCTTGTCAAATGAATGACTGTTACCGTAAAACACAGCAGTCTTTAGGCAGATAGGAATTGTAGGATGTCACAAGATCTAAGTCCATAGTTTCATAGTTAATTGCCCCTGAATGACCCATAGATGATTGGTGATCTGGTTCTTAAATCTGATCCCCTCACTCTTAGCAGGAGTGGTAATAAGTAAAGGTAAATTTCTATAGGGGAGAATTTCTATGCCTCCAAAATTTACCTTGCTTTATATAGTAGGACCTAGTCCGAGAATTATAGAGAAAGTTTCAGCGCCAACTACCCATGCAAACATGTGGCAATTGGCACATAGAATAGTCTCATGATGCTGTAGGTTAGGCTGTAATACATGGAATGTTTTATCTAATTATAAATCAAAATTTACCCTCTGTCTCTACTTCTTCCCAACTGGGTGAATACAGATCAGTGTGAAAAAGCGAGTGTTTTCTCCCATTTTAGCAGACCACTGCAGTGTAGAATATGATTCAGAGCGCTTAGTTTCCATGTAAAAATGAAACATGTCCTACTATCCCATGCCTAATACATTAAACTATTCCTGTATCAAATGAAAAATTCTGCCGTGAGTTATGAATAAGAATTTACAAAGAACTTGGCTGAGGAGGCTATGGACAAAGGAAGACCCAAAACAAGGAGCTGAATTTTTCTGTTTGGCCTGTGATCTCTTGCAGTTGTCAATCAAGATGAGTCCGACTGGACCCTGGAAGAGGGGCAATGGGTCATTTAAATCAGTAGAACGGTACAGTAGTTGTGAATGTCTAGTGGGTGTTAAGCACCAGAAACAAGAATTCCTTTTGCTATGCAATGGCAGAATAATCTATTATTTCTGCAAACCCATTGCTCAACTCCATCAGAATAGAAGGATGCTGTCTGAAGATGGGTCAGAGTTATTCCAACGTAGAGGAATTCCGGAAGGTGGTTTCTGTTGAAGCTGTTGCAAGGAAATTTCTAGAGACCCAATCCAGTGTGACCTGGGTCCCTGCCAGTCCCACTATTTTGGTAGGATTCAGGTACCAGAGATGGAATAGTAGCACATATTCCAGCCCAGAAATAGTCGGCCCAGAAATTAACATCGATCTCTTTTGTTTAAAAAGTGGTAAGGTCTGTATAATTCTTTTTTTTTCTTTTTTCAGATGATAGTGACTTCAGGTTTATTATTTTTCAGGTCTATTTTATAACTTAAAAAGAATGCATTATATTCCCATGATACTAAATGTTTGTAATGGAGAATGACAAATTGGTGAGGTGAAAGAGATCCTTGTTTTCCAAGGGAGGGATGCATGGGCAGTCAAATGAGCTGAGGCTCTGAAGCTGGCAGGACCAGTTGAAAGCCTCACCGTCTCTGGGAGGAGAAGCAAATCATCTACCCTCTCTGAGGGGCAGTGTCCCTAGCTGTTAAGGGAACATGATAAACTCTGCCAGGAGAGATAATGTAGGAGCCCATGGAACATAGTCGACAATCAATACATTTCAGCTATTATAATTAAGAATATGTTTGTCTGGTAAATGCAGAATGTCAATTAAATCCCAGGGGAAAGTTAAAACTGCATAAGATATCTCTGTGACACCGTTTATGTGTAATTGCTTTGACCATGTAAATAATACCAATAAATATAGCCTTTTCCCACAACAAATAACTTCCTGAGGCAAAGCTTAACCAAACTCCATCCACATGTATTTGAAAGTATTTTGTAGTTCTGAGCACTCTTACACATGATTAGGACAGAGAGGTGGTGGAGTGCTATGCCCAGCTGCCTGGCTTTAAATCCCATTTCCCTTTAAAAAAAAATTCCCCACTTCTGCTATAACAGTATACTCTGTATTCTCTGGGAATACAGCACAGGCTGTGAGGCCCAGCTTCCCAATCTGCACCGAGGTTCTTCATCTGAGAAATGACAGAGATCAAAGTACCCATTTCTAAGATGGCAATTAGGATTAAACACAATCCATGCAGAGCATGTAAAGCTAGAAAGTGCTTAACATATGTTTGTTATTTTAAGTGTTTGAAGTTTGAGTTAGAGATTTGGGCAATAAGAAAATTGGAAGAGTCTACCCTGATATTGTAGCACCATCTTGCGTATTGGGGGTATTTCAGAAGGTAACTGGGCAACAAAAAAGATGGACCACTATTAAATTTACCCCTGTAAGTGTCAAAGGTGATTGAGAATTTTCCCCTCCCATATCCTGTGTCTTTAACATTAGAAAAGATTTTGGATGCTTTATCAGATAATGAATAGAGAGCCTAGTTTGGCAATGATTGGAATCTGGAAACCGATTGATTAGAAGAAGCGTGAAAGCTTTAGAAGCATACCATTAGAAGCATAATACCTAAAAAATTAAATTGGCGTCCTATCAAAGGGGGCACTTCAATGAGCCAAAGCTGAGGTCCAAGATGGACTCTTCATGCAGAGAACAGATGGGAAACAATAAGGTCAAAGATGGCGAATGTCTTGCTAACATTCTTGGCTTCTATTATTCTGCTAGAATTGTCAGTTGCTCATGCATACAAGTTGACACTCCCTTGAGGGTTCAGACAGGATGTGTTCTCATTAAAATCAAAGATAAAAAGATTAGTACTCACTGGAGGAGACGTTTTGTGGATATCTTCAATTAAATCTCAGTAGTTTATAACTGTATATTTAATTTCCTCACACAGAACTTAGTAAAGAGCTATAATACCTTGGAGGACCACAAACACTTCGTGACAAAAGTAGCCCATGAGATAAATAAAAAGTGGGAAAACCTACAGAATAGACCGCAGCTTCACTAACATCTTTAATTTTTTAAAAATTGGCTCTGTTCCCATGTTTTAACAATCTAGAATTTTCATAAACCCTGAGAAACCTGAGAATTCTATGAGCAAAAATAGTGAAGAAGAGAGACATTTCACATAAAGGTAAAGATGTAAATATGGCTTGTTTGCTACCATGAATCCTTGGTTCTACCAACCACAGCCACCCAGATGTACTCTGTGTATTCCTGACCTTGACCTTTGTCTGTAATTCTTTTATCCGGGTGGCAGGTGTATTTAGGCCCTGTATCTTCCTTCAGGCCTTTTTCTAGCCATCTACCAGAAAAATCTGGCTCCCAAACAATTTTTAGGCTTCTATCCTCTCATTTTTCAAGTTAGACTCATACACCTTGAATTTAACTGTTTTCTGACCCTGTGCCTGCTCTAGGGTTCAGCTGATGCAAGGCTTGCAAGGAGTTTTCATTCTAGAGTGACTGATATAGATCTACATAGATATATAAAATTGAAGTTTCTTCTATGTCAATGTTGGAAGAGATATCTTAATTTTTTTCCCTGTGATGGGATTTACCCTGATAACTTTCAAACTGAAGGCCATACCCACAAAATTTGTTGTGTATTCATGACTTACAAAAAAAAATAGCTATTAATGGACACCGCATACTCTTCTTTTATATTCTCCTCCTTTTTTACTTTATTTTCCAGAACTCCCTATGGAAATACCTAACAGTAATTGAAAAAAAATGTTTTTTTTTCAAGATAATGAAATTTTAATTTGCCATTGTCAATAAAGGAGAAAATAAGTGTAGGAAACAAAGAGCATTAGCATCCCATTTTTAAAGTGTTTTTCTCCCTGTTTGTTACATGGTGGATAAGTTTGCTCACACATACACAAAAATGCTGTTAGCTTTGTGATTGTTGTTTTGTTACCATTTTCATAGAGGAAAAACAATCATTTTTAGGAAATTCGATACTGGGTAGATACATCTCTATATATGATCAAACTGGCCAGATGTCACTCTAAGGGTTAGAATTTTTATATGTGAAAATAATGCCTGTATGATGAAAGTTTAGCCTTTCTCCAAGTCCAGATCCTAGCCCCACTCACATGATCCCTTGCATTTGGGTCTTGTGAGCACTTCCAGAAATGTTCCTTGCATGAGCACTCACAAAAAGGCACAAGAAAATTTCTATATCCTCTTTTTTGAGGATACATTTATTGTCCTAGGTAGATTGATTATTTTCCAGTAGATTTTATTAAGCTATTAGTAAACATAGATGTACTTCTTGCTTTTTGACAAATAATTATTTTGGACAAAATATTATATACTTATTTATCCTATATACTGTATAACAGAAGTTGGCAAATTCTGGCTACTGACTCACTGCCTGTTTTTAAAAGTTTGATCAGAACACAACCACATTCATGTATTTACATGTTGTCCATGGCTGCTTTCCTACAACCAGGGCAAGTTTGGGTAGTTGTGACATAGACCATGTGGTCCTCAAGCCTTGATTATTTACCAACCAGCCTTTTAAGAAACTGCTTTTTGACCCCCGCAATATGATATGGTATGTATGACAAATAGAAAGATGCACGGATGTGTACAGCTTGATGAATTCTAACAAAATGAACACACCCATGTCACCTATATTCAGATAAAGAACCAGAATATTGCCAGCACTCCCTCATGCTCACTTCTTTTCAATATTGACAGCATTCTTTTGAATTGCCTTGTAATAGTCCATCGTTTGGACAGAATAATTTGTTAAACATTTTCCTATTCATGGGCATGTACGTGCTGTTATTTTTGGTTACAGAAAAAGCTTCATTTAACATCTTGGAGTCAAAGGAAATGAGCATTTTAAACTATAATAATTGCCATGTAATACTCTAAAGATGTTATACTATTTTGCACCCTACACCAGGGAATCAGAATGCCTTCCACATTCTAAGCTAGCAAATGGGTTAATCTTTGCTTTCTGGTATTTGAAAATTGTATGTCATTTAAAACTTCCTTTTTATTATTTTAATTTGGAGTGAGATTGCACATCCCTTCATTTGTCATAAAAATGCCATTTCTTTTGGAGGCGATTGTTTTATGACACGTTTTTCTAACTTTTCTGTAGCAATTGATCTGTTAAATATTTTGTCTTTTGTCAGTATTAGCTATTTACAGTTTCTTAGATTAACATCCTTTGCAGCCAATTCTGCAAACATTTTTATATAGGAACAAACAAAATCTTTTTTTATGATTTTTTAAATTTGTCTCTGTGTTGGTGATTGTGTCTTAATTCTCATTTTTAATGCTGTAAGCTTATGCTTTCTGTTTTTCTTTATATACTTTTTTGTTTTTTTTTTAAACTTCTAGGTCTATTGTTCGATAGTTTTCTTTTGTTCTGTTATTTAGTTGCTTTAATTTTTCCACGTTATTTTTTATATTTTGCTTTTTAAAATTATTTTTTCTGGGGATGCCTGAGTGGCTCAGCAGTTGAGCCCCTGCCTTTGGCTCAGGAAGTAATCCCGATCTGGGGATGGAGTTCTGTGTTGGGCTCTCCACAGGGACCCTGCTTCTCCCTCTGCCTATCTCTCTGCCTCTCTTTGTCTCTCATGAATAAATAAATAAAATCTTTAAAAAAATTAAAATAATAAAATTGTTTTTCTATTAATTTCTTCAGCTTTTTAATTTTAATGAATAACTCAATATTATTATTATTTTAATTACTTCTTATTTAGCAACTTAGTATTTAAAGCTGTAAGTTTTCCTCCAAATATTGTCCAACTGAAAAATGTACAAACAAAATGTGGTATATCCATAAAATGGTATATTATTCAGCCATAAAAGGAAGTGGGGTACAGATACAAGTTATAGAACATACATAAACCTTGAAAAACACTATTATGGTATTTATTGTGTTATTACAAATTATTTGCATTAAATAATGCATATATTTATAACATTAGAATTCTGATAGTACTATCAATATTAATATTTTTCAGATACTGTGCAACTTGACTTTTTTCCCCCCTTTGAGTCTCATAGTGTCTTTTGCAAGGTATTTAAAGTACTATGGCTTGTACTACTTTTGCAAGGTATTTAAAGGAGTATCTTTAGAAAATACTGGTGGTTTGCACTATTAATTTCCAAATTTTTATATTGTTATCAGAGAGCTCAGAGAATTATAGGCTGATTTGTAGGGTATATTGAAGACTTCTTTATGGCAAATGTATGGCCATGTAAAAATAATGTTTTTTTGGGTGTCTAAAAAGAAGGTATATGCTCTGGTTTCATGATGTAGAGTCTGTATGTCTATTCGATAGAACGTGTTAATCAAGTAGTTTAGATTTGTAATTGTCTAATTTATTTTTTTACTTTTTTTGTTATAGTTTAGAGAGAGAGAGAGAGAGAGAGGAAGAAAGAGCTTGTGGGCAGCAAGGAGGGGCAGAAGGAGAGGCAGAAGCAGACTCCTGGCTGAATGGGGAGCCAAATGCCGGGATCAGTCCCATAACCCTGAGATCATAACCAGAGCTGAAACCAAGAGTTGACCCCTCAACTGACTGAGCCACCCAGATGTCTCTCTACTTTATTTTTGATGGCCAGAAAACAATGAGTAAAAACATCATACTGGCTCCATATTCCATTTGTCTCTCTCTGTTCTTGCTTCATAAGTGTTTCTGTTTTCTTTGTGTGAAGATTTGCGACAGGCCCTCATGTGGCTTGTCTCTTCTATCATTATGAAGTTCACTTCCTGGTTTCACTGACTGCCTTATGCTTTGCATTCAACTAGGACTAGTATTCATCATTGACTCCTGATTTCTTTTTGTTTCCATTTGCTTGTATATTGTTACCCATCCCTTTTCTGTCAACATTTCCACATCTTTGATTTGTGTCTCTTGTTTACAGCATGTGGATGGATTTTATGTTTTCTGTAATCTGAGAAACATTTTCTCCTAAAAGATGAGTTCATCATATTAACGTTTATTGATGTGACAGTTTATTTGGTGTGTTCATTTTTGTTTAACCTGTGTTTCAGTTTGTTTTCTACATTTTGGTACATGATTTGTGTTTTCATGCCTGGCTCTGTGCTGTGTTCTTTCTGAGAGCCTACTCTGTTTTCAGTTTTTGTCATTAATATTATTGTTTGTTTTTATTTTGTAGTGATTGTTTTACCTGATGGCTTTTAGTAACAGACTTAACCTGATGTTTGTTGGTTTGTGAATCTCTGGCAGTGTCTACTGATGTTCCACTCTGAAAGATGGAGTAACTAGTACAAATATTATGGCTTGTACTGCCTTTTGCAACTTTGACCTCGGGCTTTTGACTTTCTCCTTTTCTGTCTTTTGAAGGCAAGCTTACCCTTTCCTCTCACCTTCCTACCCCTGCCTCTCCTCATGTACTGGGGGTATTATGACCTAATCGTAAAGCTGAATGTGATTGTTTTATTTTTTATTTTTATTTTTTTAGAGAGAATGTGCAAGTGGAGAGTGGTGCATGGCAGAGAGAGAAGGAGAGAGAGAATCTTAAGCAGATTCATCAGATTCATGCTCAGCATAGAGCTGGACTTAGCACTTGATCTCAAGTCCCTGAGACTATGACTTGAGCTGAAACCAAGAATTGGATGTTTAATGAACTGAGCCACTCAGGCTCCCCCATGATTATATCTACAGTTTAAATAATATACTCAAACTTCTATTTCTTGGGTTTTAATATTAAACAGTACCCTCTGAGTCTCTGGTATGAGAAATGAGCTGATAACTAACTGTCCTTTACTTTCTTCCAAAAGCTGTATTGGTAGGAATGACCTTCTGTAAACTCATCCAAATGTCACTGAATTCTTATACCTAGTTTTCACACATTGTGGGGTGGGGCTATAGCAGTTTTGGGGTGGCTATTTCTGTGCATATATGCATTATATACATGCAGTGTATCACTATAAGAATCATAAATTTATATAAGCATAAAGCTTGCAGTTGTTTTATTTTTTTTAAAAAAGATTTTATATATTCATGAGAGACACAGAGAGAGAGAGACAGAGAAAGAAGCAAAGAGACAAGCAGGCTCCATGCATGGAGCCCGATGTGAGGCTCGATCTGGAGACTCCAGGATCATGCCCTGGGCTAAAGGCAGATGCTCAACTGCTGAGCCACCCAGGCGTCCCGGCACTGTTTTATATTACATAAATATATATTTTGTTATAGAATATATTTTATATTATATATTGTATAAACTATTATCTTTCTATTTTTTAGACTATGGTAAAATACACATAACATAACATAAAAATGTGCCATTTTAAAGTGTACAACTTGGTGGTATTTAGTAATTTCATAATGTTGTGCAGTCCTTACTACTATCTAGATCCAGAACATTCATCATCCAAAGGAAATCTTTCGGGGCAGCCCCGGTGGCGCAGCGGTTTAGCGCTGCCTGCAGCCCAGGGCGTGATCCTGGAGATCCGAGATCGAGTCCCACGTCGGGCTCCCTGCATGGAGCCTGCTTCTCCCTCTGCCTGTGTCTCTGCCTGTCTCTCTCTCTAAATGAATAAATAAATAAATCTTAAAAAAAAAACAGAAACAAAGGAAATCTCTCATCTTTTAAGCAGTTACTCCTTCTTCTTCTCAGTTCCCATCCCCTGGCAACTAATCTGATCTTTCTTTCTTTCTTTCTTTCTTCTTTCTTCTTTCTTTCTTTCTCTCTTTATTGCCTTGTCTATTATGGTTATTTCATATAAATGGAATCATTTAATATGTGGCCTTGTATGTCTGTTTCTTTCACTTGCATAAGACCCAGTAACTTTACTCCTGGGTATGTACACAAAATAACTCATTTTATAAAGCCAACATTATTCTGATACCAAGACCAGAAGAGTATGCTACTGGAAAAGAAAACTGCATGCCAATCCCCTGATGAATATAGATGCAAAAATTCTTAGCAAAATACTAGCAAACTGAATTCAGCAGCACATCAAAAGAATCACTTATTGTGATTAAGTGGGATTTATCTCTGGGACTCAAGGATGGTTCAATGTGCAAAAATCAATCCATGTGATACATCACATTAACTGAATGAAAGAAAAAAATCATACAGTCATCTCAATAGATGCAGAATTAACAAATTAGGCATAGGAAAAACATATCTCAACAGAATAAAGACCATATATGATAAGACTACAATTAACATCATATAGTGAGAAGTTGAAAGCTATTCCTGTAAGATCAGGAACAAGACAAGGGTGCCCATTGCGACCAGTCCTATTAACACAGTACTAGAAATCTTAGCTAAAGCAATCAGGCGAGAAAAAGAATAAAGAATTAAAGCTGGAAAGAAAGAAGTGAAGTTGTTTCTATTTGCCAAAGACACAAAACTTGTTTGATTTAATCAACAAATTCAGTAAAGTTGAAGGATATAGCATTAACATGCAAAAATCAGTAGTGTTTTTGTATACTAACAACAAATTTTCTGAAAAAGTAATCAAGAAGTTAGTCCCATTTACAATAGTATCAAAAACAATAAAATACTTAGGAATAAATTTAACCAAGGACATGAAAATCTCTACTCAGAAAACTGCAACTCTGATGACAGAAATCAAAACTATGAAGCTCCTAGAAGAAAACACAGGAACAGAGCTTCTTGATGTGGACCTTAGTAATGATTTTTGAATATGACACCTACAGCACACGCAACAAAATAAAAGATAAACAAGTGGGACTACACCAAATGAAAAAGCTTCTGCACAGCAAAAAAATGAAAATCAGTCAGACAGAGAAAGACAATTGCCATATGATCTCACTTACATGTGGAATCTGGACAGAATAAAACAAAACAAAAATCCTTGCACTCATAGAAAAAGAGATCATACTTGTGGTTACCAAGGATGAAGTGTGGGAAAAAGTGAATTTACAGGAAGTTAGTTCAAAGTTACAAACTTCTAGTTATAAGATAAGTAAGGACCAGGGATATAATGTACAACATGGTGACTCTCACTAACTGTACAGTATGATATATAGAAAAGTTGTGTGAGAGCAAACCCTATGAGTTTCATCCTGCACAATTTTTTCCCTTTCTTCTCAATTTTTTCTTTCTTTTGTATCTATAAGAGAAGATGCATACTAGCTGAACTTATTATGATAATAATTTCTCAACACATGTAAATCAAACTGTCATGCCATATACCTTAAACTTATAGAGTGACATATGCCAATTATTTCTCAATAAAACTGGGGGAAAAAACTTGTACACAGATGTTTACAGAAGCTTTATTCACAATAGCCAAATGCTGAAAACAACACAAATGTCCATCCACTGATGAAAGGACAAACAAAAATGTAGTATATCCACCCAATGAAATATTAGCCATAAAAGGAACTAAAAGACAGATACATGTTACAAATAGATGAGCCTTGAAAAACATATTATTTATTGTGTCATACAAATTATTTACTTATTAATAGAAATTGTATTTCTGTGGGAGACTGTGGCTTTTGTGTTCTAAAACATTAATGCATTACTGAAAATTATTAAGAAAGGCAGATGAGGGGCGTCTGGGTGGCTCAGTCCATTAAGTGACTGACTCTTGATTTCGGCTCAGGTAGTTATCTCAGGGTCATGGGATAGAGACCTCTCCCCTGCCACACCTGTCAGTCAGTCTCCTCACTGGGCATGGAGCTGCTTAAGAATCTTTCGCTCTCCTTCTTCCTCTGTCCCTCCCTCCACTCTCATGTGTGCTCTTTCTTTTAAAAAAAAAAAAAAAAGAAAGAAAGAAAGAAAAAGAAAGAAAGGCAGACAAGGTGCCCATCCTCCCCTACACTCTCTACAAACTAGACACCAATTCCCTAAAAGTTGGGAATTGAAGCTTAGAGGAGTTTGAAGAAGACAGTAAAGAGTTTGTGCAACCCAGAGGAAGGGGTTCAGTGCCCTGCTCTCTGGCCTTGCTGTTTGTCCTGGGCACACAGCAAGACTCAGAGCTCTGGAGGGAGCAAGGGTGAAGGGGATGTGCACGTATTTCTTGCAGTAGGTGGGAGAGCGTGGTGGCTGCCCTGCGGGTACACTATATGGTGCAGCTTAGCAGGGGCCAGCTAGTGGGGTCCAGACGCAACAAGAGGATAGCCACATCCTAATCTCACCTAGAGTATCAGGGAGAGGCAGAGATGTGTGCAAATGGGCACAGGAGCCAGTCCTGCAGTGGCAACCTCTGTGTACTCGTGCCTGAGGATCTTTGAAGTATAGACAGAGCATTTCCTTTAAAAAAAAAAAAATAAAGATTTTATCTATTTATTTGAGAGTGTACAAGTAGGGGGGAGTAGCAGAGGGAGAGGGAGAAGCAGGCTCCCCACAGAGCAGATGGTCCAATGTGGAGCTCCATCCCAGGATCCTGGGATCATGACCTGAGGTGAAGGCAGACACTTAACCAACTCAGCCACCCAGGAGCCCCAGGGCATTTCCTTCTGTGGACATGTAAACTTGGCTCTAGATGGCTCCCCTCTGCCTTCCCTGTCTCCCCCACGGACAACAGTCTTACCTCCTTGGTGTTACACATATCTCTGGAATTTGGACATGGCCTTGGTGGACATTTGAGGGAAAGCAGAAACAACTGAGATTTATTTTCCAGCACTTCACTGGGTGGGTTTTAATTGTTAGAGAAAAACAAAGAGAATGATAATTTCTTTTTAACAGCTGGGTTTGAATACTTGTACTTAACCTCTTCATACATGTGTAAATGGGGATTAGAATTCTTTCTTCAATTTTCATTTTTTTCTATTTGTCATTTTCTATTGCTTTCCGAGAGAAATTCAAGCAGAAGTGTTTTATTTCAGCATATGTAATTGGAAGATCCACATTAACTATTTTAAAAATAGAGATTAAAAATAAAACTGATGTAAAAGCTTTTTGGTAATAGTAAAGATAACATAGTATTACTATGGTCAAGTTCTGGGGTGGTCGAAAGGGTTGTCTTTGAATTTTCTAAACTTTGCCAGCAGACAAAGTTCATTTGGGAAGAGATAAGTAGCTGCATAGATAAGGACTCATCATGTATCATTTGCACATGGAAAAGAATGAAGCCAATCACAGGAAAGGTGTCCTGCTCCTCTGCCTCATGTCTAGCTGTCCTAGGGTGTCTTGAGGCCAGGCTATACACTATTTGCAAGAAGAGAGTAAAACTCTCCAAAATGCCCCCCCCCCTTTTTTAAAGATTTCATTTATTTATTCATGAGAGACACAGAAAGAGACAGAGACGTAGGCAGAGGGAGAAGCAGGCTCCCAGCGGGGAGCTGGATGTGGGGCTTCATCCCCGGACCAATCCCCAGACCAGAATCCAGGATCACGCCCTGAGCCGAAGGCAGACACTCAACCACTGAGCCACTCAAGCATCCACAAAATGACTTCATTAAAACTCAACATACAAACTGGAAGGAGATATAAGCAGGGATTACAAAAACCGAACTAGATAAACCTGAAGGAGAATAAATACTTTGACTTCAAAGAAGCAGCCAAAAGGAAGCTGAATTATTTTTGAGGACAAGATGCCCATCTATGGCCCACAGTTGGCAAACCTGCATCATCTGGAAGGGCAGAGTTTGGGTGGGGGTGAACTGATGAGGCCTTTATCATCAAGTCTGAACAAAATGAAACAAAGAAAATCACTCAATGGGGCACACCAGCAGCTTTTCGAGCTGAGTCTGCAATCTGTTTTGGAGATTCGCTTCATCATTAGATGTTACACAGTGGAGTGACATGAGCATTTTTCTCCTTTCCAGTGGTTTGTTTTTGTTTAGACACCCTCTTTGTGTTAGATAGAAAATTACCTGACAACGTAAAATGAAATGATGTTATCTTTTTAATAAACGTGTAATGACCATGCTGGTTTCAGCAGTATGATTGAGAAGCCTATGTCTGTGATCCAGAAAAATCATTATAAGTGACATTAACAGTTCTCTTCTTGATGCTTTTGGGAGGGGAGTGCGATAGGATGTCACCAGCAGCTTACTATGCTGTTCTTCTTCTTCTTTTTTTTTTTTTTCCGATGGCTCCTTAGCTATGCTGTGAGGATTTCCTAAACATTTCCTTCTTTGTGAGGACATTAGGAGATGCCCCAAGGAGGGATTTGTACTCAGTAGTCAGTTGTTCTGCCAAAGAGGGCAGCAGCAAGTTGGACGGTATTTTGACTCACCTGCACAATTGGTGCTCCTAGAGGCATTCCCATGATTCCATAACATCTGCGCAGTCTCTGATGATGCCAAGGAGTTACCTAACGCTCACACAGGAGGCAGCTGATGTAGTGCAGTGTGCGAAAGCTTGGAGCCAGGCAGGCTCATGTTCAATCAAGTGCTCTAGGACTTTACTACTACTTCTTCTATTTCTTCTCCCTCTCCCTCTCCTCCTTCTCCTTCTCTCTCCTTCTCCTTCTCTCTCCTTCTCTCTTCTTCTTCTTCTTCTTCTTCTTCTTCTTCTTCCTTCTTCTTCTTCTTCTTCTTCTTCTTCTTCTTCTTCTTCTTCTTCTTCAGATTTTATTTATTTGAGAGAGAAAGAGTGTGCATGTGTGAGATAGCATGAGAGAGAGAGAGAGAGAGAGAGAGAGAGAGTATGGGAAAGAGCATGAGCTGGGGTGAAGAGGGGCAGAAGAAGAGAGAGAAGGAGAAGCAGACTCCCTGCTAAGGATCAGGATCAATCTCAGGATCCTGGGAATATGACCTGAGCCAAAGGCAGATGATTAACTGACTGAGCCACCCAGGAGCCCCAGGACTTTACTACTTCTATGGCCTGGAATGAGTTTTGGAATCATCCTGAGCTGTAGATTTCTTAAATGGAGTATAAATAAAAACTATATCCCAAATCCTTCAATGGAATCAATACATGTATTGGATACCTATTTTGCACCAGGGTCAATTTGGATAGACACATTTGTTTTTATTTCATTCCATCAATATTTATTGAGAATCTTATTATGTGCCAGGCACTAAAGTGAATGCAAAAAAAAAAAAAAGGTTCCAGAAAAATGTGTAAATACAAGGATAGAGATGATTAAAGTTTAGTGAGAGCATATAGAAGAGTCCACATGACTGGTGGGATCAGGGAAGGCTCACAGAAGTGAGTGGCCAGCGCTTAGCTTTTTATGAGCCAGAGAACATTCCAAGTGGGAAACTGTCCATGTTCTTCTAGTAATGCAGGGGTAGGGAAAGACTCAGACTTCCATTCAGGGGCTTTGAGTCTCCTAATCTAGTGCTCATTTCCACTTCTGTGTTCTGCATCTTGGTTTAAGCTTTAAATGATTAAACTCTAAATGTGATAGTAAGGGTATTTTAGGAAAGAATGAGTAAAATCACAAATGAATCAGACTCGAAGAATCATTAAAATGCAGGCTTCCATCAGTTACTCATAGCCAGGCTTGACATTCTGATGCTCTCCTGAAAGGATAATGTCCGACATAGGAAAAAAATTAATATCAAGGCCTAAACTGTGGGGGGTGGGGGATGATGGGGTGGAGAGAACGCATTACATGATAAGAATTATTTAACTCATTGAGATAATAAAACCTTCATTCTTATAACAAGGATGAGATAATGAGATGTTAATCCTTCCAAGATTTAATAGATTTATTATTCTAATGAACTATAGCTGACAGCTTTGAACTGTATATAAAAACTTATTAATCTTTTGACAGACATTGAGGGTTTTCTTTCTCTCTTTCTTTCAGTGTGATGAAAGAGTTATGGCTGAAATTGCTC
This sequence comes from Nyctereutes procyonoides, assembly GCF_905146905.1. Taxonomy (NCBI): domain Eukaryota; kingdom Metazoa; phylum Chordata; class Mammalia; order Carnivora; family Canidae; genus Nyctereutes; species Nyctereutes procyonoides. The sequence continues at coordinate 10,761,063 of NW_026575030.1, forward strand.
ACTGAAATTTTCCTCATGGCATGGCGTAATATTGAGGATCTCTCTCTCTCTGCCATCCTGACTTTATTGAATTAAACTGTGGAAATAAAACTCTGCAAAGTAGAAATTAGAGGAGGAGTAATATGCTTGGGTCCTGTGATAAACAAAACTAAATACAAATAGCGGAGGCTTTTATTAGCCTGCTCAGCAGGACTTGGTCCCGTTAGTTTAACAGCTTGTTAATTTAACAAAGATGTCCCAAACGCCTATTTTGTGCCTGGCACAGTGTTGGTGCCAGGAATGCAAATCAGGGCATGCATACCAGGATACGGTTTCTGTCCTTGAGAATTGCGGCGTTGGCACTGAGGGAGCAGCTGGGATGGGTGGCCAGCACTCCTAACCAGTGCTCAGGATGAGCACTGAGATGGGGGAAAGATAGGAAAAGGGGTTGAGTTAAGGGGCTGAAGCTCTTGGTGTGGTTGAAGAATTGTCAGAGCCAGGATCCTAGAGAGAGTGGATGGGACCACAGATGGTGGTGATGACAGTGTGAGATGCTTGACTGCTTGACCTAGGATTCTAGGAAGGACTACTGGCTATGTTTACAGCAGTGTTTTTCAGACTTTTTTGATCATGGCTTTATAGAAGAAAAATACACTTTATAACTCTACCCAGGAAACGTGTACATAATTGAAACAAAGTTTTATGAAACAGTTCCTACCTGGACTACAGAAAATGTACTCTCTGATGTTTACCATTCTTCTTTATTCTATTTTGTGTAATTTAAAAATTGATGTCCTTATTCACTGATAAATTGTCCTTTTGGCTTATAAATCATTGAAATGAGTGGCTGATAAAGGGCAGAAGACAAAGTCATTGGCAGTGAGAAGTCAAGTGTCTGGGTGTTCGATGCTCTGTGCAAGGGTTTGAAGTTGCCAAGCATCAGCATTGGAGTTGTGGGGAGAGAAAGACAGTAGTCCAGGGTATAGACTCTAGTGGGGAAGTGACCAGGGGTAGGAGACAGCTGCAGCAAGGAGCAGGAATGGTGGCTCATAATCTGGAAGAATGTGCTTCAGAGAGGCCTAGAAGAACATGGTATAAAGCAGCTATGAGGAGCAAGAGGGTACCTGCCTCATGGGTGTGAGAGAAACACAACCGACCATTGAAACGATGGTGGGAGAAACAGAGTCATCAGGAAGAAACTTCCAGTTAGCTTCCAGGGAAGCTTCCGGTTAAAAAGAGGCATAAGTTTGAGAGGACTTTGCCCTCTGAAACTCATGGTCTGTCATCAGGTTTGGAGGATAGAAGATAGAGGGAAGATGGGAGTTTGGATCAGTTTAGGAGATGAGTCAAGCTTTGAGGGGATGAGCCTCAGGCATGAGTCTCAGGCTTATCTATGATGACTGAAGTTAAGGGAGAGTGTTGCCCCCATGGGCTTCAATGTGGCGCTCTCTGGGCAGAAGCTTGATCATTCTTTATGAGACAAATCTCATCTCTCAAAGAGTACAGTGTTAAGTCAGGGAGCATTTTGGGGGTCCTGTCTTATGTCTTCACAAAGAGGAGGGGAGATAAGATACCATCTTTATCCTCTATGTGAAAATTTAGGAGTTTGGTCAAATGAGAGACCACAGCAGAATCATAATGCAGCTTGCAGGTGCCAATCTCTATAGGAGAAAAAGAAGAATTAATTTCTCAGAGGAATAGTGGAGGTTTCACAGAGAGGGCAAAATCTAAGTTGAGCCTTCAATAATGACAAGGCCTTTGTCTGGTTATAAGAGCAGACTAGTCCAGGCAGTGACAATAGCTGGTCAGAAAGGACAGAGGTATGAAATTGATTGCAGGTGGAGGACACGGAGGCATGTCCAGGCCTGTGGAAGAGGCCAGTTCAGACTAGTACGCTGTCCTAAGCGGAGAATTTGGAACGCTTTGGTTCCTGTCTCCCGAGGATGTCCAGTCATCTTCTACCAACCTGTGGGCCGTTTGCTCACATGGATGCACATGGCTTATGCTGGTGGGCTTCACCCAGTGGTATCTGCAGCTTCCTGTGGGAGAGGACCACGGCCACTTATCTATAGCCCCGTCCCTAGCAAATGACAACGATAGGCTCAAAGAAGGCAAGACCCATGAACATGGAATTCTTGAATTCCCAGATTAGGAAGAAGATTGTGCAGGATTGGATTCTCTTTGGTAGTTTTTGCCAGGCCATTCATTCACTTGTCATTCATTTGCTTTTTTCTTTTCAACAGCAGGCACTGAATAGCAACTAATAAGGAGGAAAAGTGTGTGGTTAGGGAAATCCCCCTGCAGGAGTCAGACCTGAGCTGGATCTTGTCTCTGGTTTAGCATAAACTCTGGGTTTTAATTCATGAGTGCATTAAATTAGTTAAACTAAGGGGTCTGTATTATCATCAAAGAAAGCATATAATGCTAGATTAAAAAATATAATGCAGTAAGCGAAAATATAAATTTCCTGCAGGTTTTGCGTGATGGACAGCTAACATGAATGTTCTTTGTGGAGGTCCATAGCCCTGGTATTAGGAAGTAGAGAGGATGGTGTTCAACTATCACCCCCAAAAGGGATAACTCTGACACCACACTTTGAGGGACCTGGGTGTCATTGTCCCTCCCTGGTCTTTGAGCAGCATCATCCGCAAAGCAAAGGACTGAGTGACCTTTTTATTTTCTCTCAGCCCTAACATCCTCTAATTCTCCGAGTCTCATCCAGGAACATAGCTGCAAAGCTTACAGTAGGCAGAGTGCTGATGTTTATTATTTGACAATGTATTTTATCTGAAGGCTTCTGTCTCATGGGGTCAGAGTATTAAACTCATTATCCTTATTGCTAATATGATAAAGAGTCTTTGAAACCAGAGATTTCATTTCTATAGTCCTCACTGATCACTGAGTGATAATTATGTGGTCAAATAATGAGTTGTATTATCAGCTGCATAAATAATGAATCACATAATCAGTTATTTAAAAGCTATATTAAAGTGGAAGAAATTGACTTAATCTCCTAAACCAAGGAGGTATTTCTCAGAGCTAGGTTAATTTTTTTTTTTTTTTTTTTTTTTGTTAACAGAGTCTGACTACGAGATCACTAAGGAAGTAGGAAATGGTCTGTCTGAGAGGTTTTCAAACATTTTTATTAAGTTGCAGTCCTGTAGAGAAGCGGGAAACTAGATGATACAATACATTTGTTTTTCCCGAAATCCATCTTTCTCTTTCTTCCTGACAGCACATTTATCCATGTGCCTTTCATGCTGATCTTTCTAAATGACCAGCTTCATTTGCAATTTGCTAGAAGGAGGCAAAATGCAACTTCTGATTTTTGAAAGGAAATATTTTCGTGTAATAGAATGATTGAATGCAAGGTACTACTGATACAGTTTCTAATAACTTTCTGGAGATTAGAGAGAAAGCCATGAATAGAAAACATGGTTATCTCTGAGTTTTCAATGTGTACGGTTAAAATGAAAGATTTTTTAAATAAACAAGGTTTGATGTAGGCTTAGAAGTTGGGGACAACAGAAGGGAAAAATAATAGCCTCGTTCTGCTGTTATCTATTGTGCCTTATCACCAAGGATCAGCTAATGGGTTGCAATACTTTTTTTTTTTAATAGGATGGGGGTACATCTACATATCTGTGATTGGAATCAAGTTTTTAATGCAAGATTACAAAGCACTATACTTGTTCTAGGCATTGGAAGATCATAGAAACAGTAACAAATAATGCAGAGAATAGGAATTTGCATTACATGGTTGTTATGAATATGAAAGAAAATACGTGTAAAATTCCTAGTTCAGGGCCTGGCACAAAGTAGGTACACAGCAGGTATTAGCTATTATTTTTCTTAGAGTACTTCTTAGAAAGTAGACTTTGTGACACATATCTATATCTATCTATATCTATCTATATCTATATATCTATATCTATATCATCTATATCTATAGATATAGATATATATTTCCACAGATTCCTCTCTGTTTTTCTCTTATTTGGAAATAAGCTGTAGAAAAGTGGCAGGGCAGGGATAAGAATACATAAAGAATAAATAGGGCCTATGTGCCCTTTACCTAGATGCATCTGTTGTTTTTTGTGTGTGGACTCTCTCCCCTCCCTCTCTTCCTGCTCTGCTCCTCTTTCCCCCTTCTCCCTCCCTCCTTCATTCTCCTCTCCCTTCTCCTTCCTCCCTTCCCTTCTCCCGTGGGCTAGAGAGCATTTTGGGGGTCATGGCTGATGTCTTCACAAAGTTTTACATAGTTTGTGCCCCCCTCCCCTCCTTTCCCAGTCCTTCCCTCCTTCCCTTTCTCCCGCACCTCCTCCCTTTCTCCCTCCCCCTCTCTCTCTTTCTCTGCTTCTTTTTTTCAAAATATTTATTTATTTGAGAGAGAAAGAGAGAGAGAGAGAGAGAGAGAGCACATGAGCGGGGGGGAGGAGGAGAGGGAGAGGGAGAAGCAGACTCCCTGCTGAGCAGACTCCTACCTGGGGTTCCATCCCAGGACCTCGAGATCATCAACTGCGCTGAAGGCAGATTGTTAAAGACAGTCACCCAGGCGCCCCTGCCTCTTTTCTGAACTAATAGAGAATAAATTGCATACACCACGGCCCTTGAAATGTACATACTTTAAGTATTGCCTAAAAAATCAGCCATTCTCGGTAAACAAACACAATGCAATTAGCAGTTTTAACAAATTTAACATGGATGCAATGCTTTTATCAGATCTGCTCGTCATATTCTGATTTTGTCAGTTGGCCTGATGATTGTTTTATGGCATTTTTCACCCAGGACCCAGCCAGGATCACGTATCGTATTTAGTTGTCCTGTGTGGGACATTTCCACAGGGCCTTTCTTTCTTTCTTCTTTCTTTCTTTCTTTCTTTCTTTCTTTCTTTCTTTCTTTCTTTCTTTCTTTCTTTCTTTTTTTCTTTTCTTTTCTTTTTCTTTCCTTTCTTTCTTTCTTTCTTTCTTCTTTCTTTCGTCTTTCGTCTTTCTGTCTTTTCTGACATGGACATTTCTGAAGAACATAGCCCCCTCTATTCTTTTTAGAGTGCTTCTCATTTAGGATGTGGGTACATTTTCTTCTAAGTATAATCTGGTTGAGCATTCTCAGCCAGAATCCTGAATCCTGTATCCTTCTCCAGTATCATATCTCAGGTGTCTCAGGTATCATATCTGGAGGCACATGATACACACCTGTTCCTCACCTGTGATTACTGGACTCAAGACCAATGCTTGGGGGCTGGGAGCACCCTTGCTATTGGTCAGGGATGGGTCTTGTTGTTTGAGGGCCTACCTAGTTACATATGCATCTATGTACATGTGTGTACACATACACACAAATACACACATACGCACATATCTGCATGCACATAAACACACACATATACACATACATACACAGAAATATTTTAGAATCTAGATATTCATACCCAAACCTTGAAATCCAAACTGTCCCCAAGGACTTTTTCCTTACTCCCCCAAGCCATCCTGTATTTACATGCCCCTTCTTCTCAACTACATCAACACTTTCTCTAATTAGCTCTATTCCATAGAACGTCTCCAGTGATTTCAGAAATGCTTTGCCTGTACCTTATAAAAAACCAAATCTACTGAAAAGGAATTTAGTATTTGTTTGCAGTTCTTCTTTTCCATCTTATTTGAGATTGAGGCTTTATGGTCACATTTATAAGTTATTTGAATAAATTTTTTCCTTCTCTCTTTTTGAAGGATATATATATATAGAGAGAGAGTACACACATGTGTAAGCAGGGAGAGGCAGAGGAAGAAGGAAACAGTGAATCTTAAGACTCCTTGCTGAGCACAGAGCCCAATGCAGGGCTCAATCCCACGACCCTGAGAGATCATAGCCTGAGCTGAAACTAAGAGTTGGACACTTAACTGACTGAATCACCCAGGCACCCCAAGTTCTTTCTCTCTTTTCTTCTTCTTTAGGATGGTCATGGTATCCATTTGAACTACAGCAGGCTTTCTTTGTTTCAGTTGGCTTTCAGTTTTAGGTTCCCCAATGACATTCTTTGTTGATTTAATTCTATTTTTAAGTTTTGGTAAACTTTAGAGTGAGTAGGGGGAAGCTAATTCAGAGCAGTCTAATTCTTCTTCTTTAGATTTCTGTTCATTTTCCAGAGTGCTCTTTTAACTCAAGAGGATGTAGACTTACGGGCAGATCCTACCCAGCCATTGCCTTTATTGCCCTCTTGGTCACCACGCTCTCACGTGGGTGACACTGCTCAGTCAGGCAGTGCCGATCCAGTATGGGAGGTCTGAGAATACAGTGGTGTCTTGGGAGCCTTAGGGAGCCCCCAGAGATTTCTAGAAGAGGTTATGTTTGTCTGAGCTAATTTTGGGTAAGAGAATGAGAGGGAACCAGAATAAAGGAATGGAGTTTCAGGCAGAAAGAGCATTCTCTAGTCTGCAAGCATGGCCCAAAGAATGAAACACCAGGACATGTGTGGGTAAAGTGCGGGCACTGGATATTAAACAGGAGGAGGAAGCTGTGGTGGGCAGGGAGGTCTTCAGGAGTCCCTTGTCACCTTCTGTCGTAGGGAGGGGCACTCACTTCTTTTTAGTCATAACCCACTTACCTGCGCATTGTTTTTTAGTTGTTAAAAATCAGGAATAACACAGTACTAGTATAATACTACTAATAGTAAATGGTCCTTTCCTGAGAAAGCAATTGGGCAGAGGGGACCTAGGCATTTGTCACGTCTGGGATAATCCAATGGCTGCACAATATTCGGCCACAGGTCCTGGGTGAGCATTGCTGGACTATAAGCTTAGTTGGATTCATTGTATTCATTATCCTCTTTCAGAAATTGTGCCATGGAGAATAGAGAGTCAAAACAAGCTTGCGCTCTCTACTGAGATGGATCTGGTCTGTGAGTCTTCCACATTGGGCAAGATCTAGCACCCTATCCTTGTTCCAGAAATATCAGAGTGATGGATATGCAGCCAAAAAGTTACTGCGCCCCAGAAAGCTGCTAAGAACATTTTTGTAAGTGATTTGTTGGAGCTATATTACTTAAGTATATTTATCTTTATGTTCTTATTTAATATCACTTCTAGCAACCTCTGGGACAAGATCAGCGCTTCCCACAGTTACAGTGTTCTTTCCAGGTCTAAAAAAGTGACTTCCAGCTGGCTGAAGTTATAGGATCTGAGTTATCAACAAACTGATTTTTATTTAGAGCATCAGACTTGGCTGTTTCCCTGAAGAATGTAACCTGAGTTACTCATCAACTACTGCAGAGTTTCCTTTTTAAAGATAAACATTTTTTCTTCCAACAACAAAGATGTTTTAAGTGTACTCCTTGCACATTTTTTCTCTCCCCGCCCCCTACTCTCCCTTCTCTTTCCTTTCCTATCTTTGCTGCAATCTGTTGTTTCCTTCCCAAATTCTGTGCTTTTAGATCTCACTTGGCCTTTGTTACATAACCAGTCCCTCCTGTGTGATAATGGATTAGCCTCATCTAGTAACGTTCTTAAAACTTGTGTGTTCCTTATTATTCTTTTGTTGTAATTGGTAAAGCCTGCCTAGAGCTTTCAAGTAGCTGGAGAGGATTGTGTCTGCCTAGGATGGTTCTCTTCATTAGAAAAATAATAAAAAAAGATTTTATTTATTTATTTATTTATTTATTTATTTATTTATTTATTTATTTATTGAGAGAGAGTGTGAATGAGCGTGGGTGCTCAGGTGTGGAGGGCGGGGGCAGAGGGAGAGGGAGAAGTAGACTCCCTTCTGAGCAGGGAGCCCAATGTGGGGCTGAATCAATCCCAGGACCCTGAGATCAGGACCTGAACTGATGCTTAACCCACCGAGCCACCCAAGTAGCCCTTCACTAGAAAATTTTTCAACCTTACAGAAAGTGCTGTTGAGCCCTCTCTTCATTTGGTTATTATATGCCATCACTAGAGTGGTGAGCTATTTGAGCCAATTCTGCTTTATTTTGTGCGAGTGACCTTGCTGACCAGGCTTTGCAGCTCTTTTTCTAAGTTTCTAATTTTTCTGGGATTGCTTGGTATATTGCAGCTCCTTGGGTTTGCTCCTTTGGACTCAGGCAGAAAAATATGAAGTGCCACTCTGTAGTCTAGGAGCAAATATATACAGAACGAAGGAAATAAAATACTCACATTAAATGAACATTTATGAAACTCAGTAGCAAATGTATCCCATTAGGATAGAATAATTGTGTGTTACAGACAATGTTGTATATTTTGTGTTTATTTTCACCTAAACCCTGAAGTCAGGGTGTCTAGGAGATTTCCTTGATTTTTATCAGTTGATGTCCATTCTGCCTTGTTGAGCTCAATTTTAATAATAGATCATGTGATTTTCTTGAATTTCCTAGCTTGATGATCATATTGCATACTAAGAATGACAAAAGTACTATTTGCTTCCTTATAGCACTGGCTAGGACCATGGTGGAAAGCACAGTTTTGAATTAGATGACTGGTAGTGGTTGCTTTTAGTTTCAAATCAAGTTCAAAGTTGGCTATAGGTTTTTGAGAGAGAAAATTTCCAATGTAAAGAAGTTTTCATTTCAACCTAGATAGCTGTCTCTTAAAAAAAAAAACAGGAATGAGGGTTGAATTTTATCATTTTTTTTCAGATTCCATTGAAATGATAACATGATTTTTATCCCTTACTCCATCTTAAATATAATGCAATTTCGTGTAGTATAGTATATCAGCCTGAGAAATAATTTGATGTAGAGGCATGATCACACTCCTGAGATGGATTCTATTGTCAGGAGGTTGCCTTGATAGTTACCGTTCTGTTTTTTTCCTTTAACTCGACTGTATTCAGTTTGTTAATAGTCTTCTATTGTCCATTTGTTCTTTGGGCATTTTAGTATTATAATTATGTTGATGGATAAAATGAGTTAGGTTTTTCCTCTTTCTCTGTGTTCTGTAGGAAATCACAGATTTGCCTCTTGAATGTTTGTTACAACTCAGAAAAATGATCTGCTCCTATTCCTAAAGTATTAATTACAACTTGGGTTATTGGATTATTATCTGTATGGGGTTTGTTTCAATAATTTAAAATTTCCTAGAGACATTTTCTTCTAGGTTTTCAGATGTTATTGAAAGGCCGTATATACTATGCTCCTATCACTTTAACATTTTTCTTTTCTTCTGCATGTAAAAACTGCTTCCCAATAGTAATAGTGTTCATTACAAATATCTGTTTTTCCTGATTGATCTGTTAATTTTCATCTATTTCAAAAATTTTTTCCAAACTATCTTTTTATTTCTTTCATCAACTACAGTTGAAAACTTAATTTTTTATAAATTTGTTTTAATCTTTATCAATCCTATTCTGCTCATTGTGTGTATTTTTTCTAAGCTTTTGGAATAAGAAAACTGGTTATTTTTCATTTTTAAAGTTTTTCAATAAAACTTACATTTTTTTCTCTTATTACTGTTTTAGTTAGATTCCTCAGTTTATATGTACACTGTCATTAATGTTTCTGTTAAGCTTATAATTTTAGGGCAGCCCCAGTGGCCTAGTGGTTTAGCACCACCTTCAGCCCAGGGTGTGATCCTGGAGACCTGGGATCGAATCCTATGTCATGCTATATATTCCTTCTCCCTCTGCCTGTGTCTCTGCCTCTCTCTCTTTCTGTATCTCTCATACATAAATAAATAAAATCTTAAAAGAAAAAATACTGTAATTTTAACATTGATTTATTCCTTAACCTGAAAATTAATTAGGAGTATGTTTTAATAGCTAGGTATATGAGTTTTCTTTGGAAAGCTCTTTGTTGCTTTGATTGCATTACTGCTCAGGGAAGATGGACGCTTTAATTTTTACTTTTTAGAATTTGATGAGATTTCCTTTGTGCTCCAGCACATGGTGGATATTGTCAATATTACTTATTTATTTGAAGAGAAAGTGCTGATTTACTAGATTTATATTTCTATATATGGATAGATACTAGGTCAGGCTTTTAAAAGTTTATGTTATTGAAACATCATTTAATTTTTCTTTTTTTATAAACTAATTGATCTTTGAGAAAGGTGTATTTAAATCTCCTTCCATGATTTTGGATGTCAAATTTTCTTTTTCTTTCTTTTTTTCTTTCAGTTTTTTCTTTCAATTCTAGTTATGCAACATTTATAACATGTATAACCCCAGTCCCAGCACCCTCTCCTGCAACCCCCATTTCGTTTGACCTTTAGGTAAATGTGGATGACAAGCTCCTGAGCCTCTGGCTGTCAGGTGCAGGGTGTGCTAGGCTTGCTCTCCAGGGGCCCTGCTTCTCTCATTTGGCCCTCTTCTGTTCACTTCAAGTTGCCAGGAGACAGCGAGACATGCAGTTACTATTAAATGGACTTAATCACTTTTTGGGTTGTTTTGCACTAAAGTTTCTGTGATTAAACAATAAAGTCTATTAACCAGAAAAAATAACAACCCAACTAGGGGGCTGGTTTCAGGTGTAGAATTTAGTGATTATCATAAAACATATATAACACCCAGTACTCATCACAAGTGCTCTCCTTAATCCCCATCACCTGTCTGGTCCACTCCCCACCCACATCTCTTCATCAGCTCTCAGTTTGTTAAGAGTCAGTCATGGTTCCTTCTCTCTCTCACTCTCGATCTCTCCCCCCCCCCCCCGCCCCTTTCCCCAGGTTCATCTGTTTTGTTTCTCAAATTCTACATAGGGGTCAAATCATATTTGTCTTTTTCTGACTGAGAATATCAAATTTTCTTATATTTCCAATAGATGTTGCTTTACATATTTCTAATCTATGTGGCCAGGTACATAAATAAATGTTATTTCCTATTTTTGTTGTGGACTGGATTATTTCTTTTATCAACATGAAATATCTTCCTTTGTCTCTCTTAATGTTTTCCAATTTGAATTCTGTTAACATTTATTGTTAGTATTCTTTTCTTTAAAAATATTTATTTATTTATTTTTAGAGAGAGATAGAAAGTGCATGGGAGTGGGGGTACGGGAGGAGGGAGAGAGAATCTCAAGGAGACTCTACACTGAGTGTGGAGCCTGACACTGGTCTTGATCTCATGACCCTGAGATCATGACCCGAGCAGAAATCAAGAGGACACTTACCCAACTGAGCCAACCAGGCACCCCTATTGTTAGTATTCTAACACTACTTTCTTATTTCTTTGATCAACATTTGCATTTCATATATTTTCCATTTTTTTAAGATTTCTTATTAGAAGTAAGTCTCCTTTAAGCAACGTGTAATTGACGTTTATTATTTAACATTTTTACTTAAGTTTTTAAAATATTAATTACTTTATTGTAGTAAAATAACATAATTTGCAATTTTAGCTATTTGTAACTATACAGTTCTGGAATTAATTATATTCATAATGTGTAACTATCACCACTATTTATTTCCAAAACTTCATCATCCTGAACAGACACTGTAACCACAGAACAATAATTCCCCCTTCTTTCCTCTCCCTGCCTCTGGAAACCTCTAAAAATGTGTCTGACTTGTTTCTCTTGGCACAATGTTCCAAGGTTCATTTATGTTATAGTATGTGTCAGAACTCCACTCCTTTTCAGTGGCTGAATAGCAGTCCACTGTGTGGATGTGACATATTGTGTATCCATTCATCAGTCCATGGACATTTGGGTTGTTTCCACATTTTTCAATTGTGAATTGTGTTGCAATCGATACCAGTACACAAGAAACCTCTTTTCAATTCTTTGGTGATGCTCTTCTCAATTCTACCGAGGAGTAGCATTATTGCATCACACGTGGTCATTGTATGTTTAGCTTTCTGGGGAACTGCCAAACTATTTCCATAGTGGCTGCACTATTCTACATCCCCACTAGCAATATACAAGGGTCTCATTCTCCACATCTTTGCTAACACTTACTTTCTGGATATTATTATTATTTTTTTATTGTAGCATTCAGTAAGTGTGAATTGGTATCTTCTTGTAATTTTGATTTTATCTCTCTGATGATTAGTGATTTGAGCAGTTTTTTATGTGCTACTGGCCATTTGTTTATCTTCTTTGGAGAAATGTCTATTCAAGACTTATGTCCATTGAAAAATTGGGTCATTTGTCTTTTCCTTGTTGAATTGTAGTGCTTTATACATTCTGCATATCAAATATTTACTAGATATATGATTTGCAAATATTTTCTTCCATTCTGTAGGTGATGTCTTTTCACATTCTTGATAATGTTCTTTGATACACAGAAGTTTTTAATTTTGAGGAAGTGTAATTTAACCTATTTTTTTTACCTTTTTTTTTTTTGCTCATGCTTTTGGTGTTATAACTAAGACTTGTCAAATCTAAGGTTTTCTTCTAAGAGTTTTCTTGTTTTTAGCTCTTCCGTTATGTTGTTTATCCATTTTGCATTAATTTGTATATATAGTGTAGGGATCCTATTTTATTCTTTTGCATGTGGTAATCCAGTTGTTCCAGCACCATTTGTCAAAGATATGATCCTTTCCCCATGCCATGAACTTGTCATGTTTGTCAAAAATTAATTTGACATAGAATAGGGGTTTATTTCTGGACTCTTAATTCTGTTCTAATTATATATATAGATATATATATACATATATATACATATATACATATCCAATTATATATATAAATATATACACATATATATATATGTTTTCTCTTACTGCGGCTTTGTAGTATGACTGAATTTGGGAAGTGTGAGTCCCTCATCTCTGTTCATTTTTAGGGTTGTTCTATTTGCAATTCCATATGAATTTGAGGATTCCTTTTTCCATTTTTGCAAAAAAGGATGTTGAAATTTTGATACAAATTGCATTGACTCGGTAGATTGCTTTGGTTAGAGTCAAGTTCTTAACAATATTAATCTTCCTAGCCACAAACATGAGGTGTCTTTATTGGTAATTTAAGTTTTCTTTCATTTCTTTCAGCAATGTTTTCTAATTTTCAGAGTACAGATCTTCCTTGATTTATGATAAGGTTATATCCCAATAAACCCATTGTAAGTTGAGAATATTGTAAGTCAGAAATGCATTTGATATATATAACCTACTCGGGATCCCTGGGTGGCTCAGCAGTTTAGCGCCTGCCTTTGGCCCAGGGCGTGATCCTGGAGTCAGTCCCAGGATCGAGTCCCACTTTGGGCTCCCTTCATGAAGCCTGCTTCTCCCTCTGCCTGTGTCTCTGCCCTCCCCCCTCCACCGTGTGTGTCTCTCATGAATGAATAAATAAAAATCTTAAAAAATATATATCTAACCTACTCAACATCACAGCTTAGCCTTACCTACCTTAAATGCATGTAGAACACTTACATTAGCATACAGCTGGGCAAAACCATCTAACACAAAGCTTAATTTATAATAAAGCATTGAATGTCTTATGTAATTTATTGATTACTGTACTGAAGGTGAGAAACAGAATGGTTGTATGAGTACAAAATAGTTATAAGTGTATTGGTTGTTTGCACTCATGATCCCGTAGCTGACTAGGAGCTGCAGCTTCCAGTGTCACAAGAGCATTTTTCCTGATATCACTAGCCCAGGAAAAGATCAATATTCAAATATCAAAGTATGTTTTCTATTGAATATGTGTTGCTTTTGCATTGTAAAGTTGAAAAATTAGAAGTTGAACATAAATCGGGGATCATCTGTACAAGTCTCTTCTCCTTGGTTGAATTTATTTTGGGGTATTTTATTCTTTTAGATGCTATTGTAAATGGAATTGCTCTCTTAATTTCCTTTTCAGATTGTTCATTGCAGATACATAGAAGAAACACAACTGATTCTTTCAATCTGAGTTTCTTTTTATTTCAATTCATGTTTCTTTCTTTCTTTCTTTCTTTCTTTCTTTCTTTCTTCTTTCTTTCTTTTCTTTCTTTCTTCTTTTTCTTTTTCTCTTTAAAAGATTTTATTTATTTATGAGAGAGAGAGAGAGAGAGGCAGAGACATAGGCAGAGGGAGAAGCAGCCTCCCTGTGGGGAGCCTGATGTGGGCTCGATTCTGGAACCCTGGAATCATGCCCTGAGCCAAAGGCAGATGCTCAACCACTGAGCCACCCAGGCATCCCGTCAATTCATGTTTTAATTCATGGTGAATTTAAAATATATTTGATCTTATTTCATCTTTTAGTAGTATCTATTTAATGTATTTTACTTCCTTTTTCTCCTTTCCTGCTTTTATTGAATTATTTTCAATGATTTTGAAGAATAGATCTGGAACTAGATTTAAAGAATATCTGTTCTTTGGGGTGCCTGGGTGGCTCAGTAGGTTAAATGTCTGACTCTTGATTTTGGCTCAGGTTAAGATCTCAAAGTCATGTCAGGTTTCATGCTGGGTGTGGAGCCTGTTTGGGATTCTCTCTCTGCCTCTGCCCCTCTCTTCATCTCTCTCCCTCTCTTGAAAAAAAATTCTATTCTTTCTGTTGTTTCTCTTAAATTAAGAGATATGCTATATACTAATACATATATATTTATTTTAAATTAATTTATAGAATTAATCAGAAATTGTGTCTTTAATTAGAATAAGCAAAAATCATATATTGTTATTTCCTTTCCTTTCCCCCTACCTGCTGCCCTTCTTGATATAATGTAGGATTTTAATTATATTACTATTTCTTTTTATTTTTGCCCCTTATTGGACTAGTATTAAGTTATAATCCTTCTTTTTTCTTTTTTTCTTTCTTTTTTGGGGGGGTTCTTATTTGTCCTCATCTTTACTTCTATAAATCACTCTTGGATGCACTTCTGTTTTGGTTTTGTAAGAGTGTACTCCTTAGTAGCTGTTCTAGGTAAGATCTATAAAGGGGTAAGTTACTATCTGTTCCAATTCTAAATTTTTAAAAAATCTCTTTTACCTTTTTACTTGAATAATAGATAGATTCAGTAGAGAAGTCTTGATCAAAGATATTTTCCCAGAGAATCTTGAAGAAATTATTTCATTGTCTTTCTGCATTTAATGCTGTCAACAGGGAGTCTTATATCAATTTAATTATAAGTAATCCATCTCTCTTCAGAAGTTTTTGAGTATTGTCTTTTTCTCTGGCATGGTATTGTTTGGGCCCTGTCTGAGATTTCATATACTTTTTTTAAATTTGAAGAAGTTTCTTGTGATACTGATTTATGTATAATTCTCACCTCTAGTTTATGCTTTGGGAATTGCTATTGGAGGGTTATTAGGATATGTGTGTCTTACCTCTCTCTTAACTTTCTACTTTTTTCTTTTTTTAAAGATTTTTATTTATTTATTCATGATAGAGAGAGAGAGCAAGAGAGAGAGAAAGAGAGAGGCAGAGACACAGGCAGAGGGAGAAGCAGGCCCCATGCCGGGAACCCGATGCAGGACTCGATCCTGAGACCCTAGGACCACCCTGGGCCAAAGGCAGGCGCTAAACCGCTGAGCCACCCAGGGATCCCCTAAGGGTTTTTCTTGAACTATTTATCAGATCAACCTTGCAGCTCACTTTTTTATTCCTTTAAAAAATATATTTATCATAGAACATACAACTCAACACCAAAAACAAAAAAACCAAATAATCTAATTAAAAAATGGGCAGAAGACATGAACAGACATTTCTCCGAAGAAGAAGACATCCAGATGGCCAGCAGACACATGAAAAGATGTTCAACATTGCTCCTCATCAGGGAAATGCAAATCAAAACCACAATGAAATATTACCTCACATCTGTCAGAATGGCTAAAATCAACAACATAAAAAATGAGCGTTGGCAAGGATATGGAGAAAAAGGAACCCATGTGCACTGTTGGCAGGAATGCAAACTGGTGCAGCTACTATGGAAAACAGTATAGAGGTTCCTCAAAAAGTTAAAAATAGAATTACCATATGATCTAGTAAATCCACTGTTGGGTATTTACCCAAAGAAAACAGAAACACTAATTCAAAAAGACATATGAAACCTTATGTTTATTGCAGCATTATTTACAATAGCTAAATTATGGAAGCAGCCCAAATATCCATTGATAGATGAATAAAGAAAAGGTACACTATTAGTCATAAAAAAAGAATGAAATCTTGCTATTTTGCAAAAACATGGGTGGAGCTAGAGGGTATAATGCTGAGTGAAATAAGTCATCCAAAGGAAGTCAAATACCATATAATTTCACTCATATGTGGAATTTAGGAAACAAAACAAATGAGCAAAGAAAAAAGAGATAAACCAAAAAAACAGACTCTTAACTATACAGAATGCTCTGATGGTCACCAGGGAGGAAGTGGGTGGGGGTTGGGTGAAATAGGTGATGGAGATTGAGGAGTGCACTTGCTATGATAAGCACTGGGTGATGTATGGGTGTTGAATCACTATGTTGTACTCCTGAAACTAATATAACACTGAATGTTAAATACACTGGAATAAAAATTTTAAAATATATTTATCATAAAAAATTAATATATTAGTTACACAGAATAATAAAATAAGCATTTATATACATAAAATCTTATTTAAGGAATAAAATAACATAACAGTATTGAAGTCTCTGGTGTTCCTTCCCCCAATCAGAACCTTTATCTTTAACCAGAGAAATCATAATTTTGCATTTGATGTTTTATCATTTATTACAGGTATTACTGCACTTTCACTTTTTAATATTACATGAACAGTGTTATGTATATATTCTTTGCAACCTTGCTATTTAAAAGCCTTAGCATTATGTTTATGATGTTCACTCATGTTTATAGATAAAGTTTTAGTTCATTCTTTCAAACTGGTGGTTAGTATTAAAATGTGTGATAGACCTCAGTTTACTTCTCCACTGTCCTTTTGGGTATTCATTCAGGCAGTTTCTGGATTCTTGTAAATAGAAGTGGCCATACTGTGTACATCATTGTCCCCATCTTTTTTCTTACTGAGCTGTTGATTGCCTAACATATCTTAGATAGTTATATTTTGAGGGGTTACATACATGTCAAATATTGTCATCCTAGTTGATTCTTTCTGTACTTCTCAAATGGTTTCTTTGAATAGAAGAAAAGTGAAATTTGAAAATTAGTATTTGGTTGAATTTATTACTTTCTTTAAGATTTGCCTTTGTCGGGGTACTTGGGTGGCTCAGTGGTTGAGTGTCTGCCTTCAGCTCAGGGTGTGATCCATGGGTCCTGGGATTGAGTCCTGCATTGGGCTCCCCTCAGAGAGCCTGCTTCTCGCTCTATGTCTTTCTGTGTCTCTCATGAATAAATAAATACAATCTTTAAAAAATAAGACTTGCCCTTGTTATGTAGTATTAAGAAATTTTTTCCTATGTAAGGTCATAAAATATTTTTCACTGTTTTCTACTGACTTCAAGTTTTGATTTTTTTCATATTGAAGTTTTTGATCTGCCTGTGATTGGTTATTGCTTATAGACCAGTGAAGGTATCCAACTTTATTTTAATTTCCATAAGGATAAGCAAATATCCCAGAATAATTGAAGCATTATGCAAATAAGAGCAAGGCAAGATGATAAATGGCTAGTGAAGCTTACCATTTGCAATGTGTCCGTGAATAATTTAGACTCCACTGACATTTTCAAGACTTTGGGAAAGTTTGGTCTCATAGAATTTACTCTTATCAGAGGGGGAAGACCTGAGCTAGGAGTGAGAGGGGATCCTGTTGTCCTGGTCCAGAATTTGAGAACCAGAGGAAGGTTCCGGAGGCTTGTGCTCAAGACATTATTGGCAGCCACACAGGACATTCATCCTTCACTCAAATGTGCCAGAGGACAGTGGGCCAAATGACAAACTGATCCAATAAACCTATACCTGGGAACTGCTTATTTATTTTTATTATTTAAGTTATAGTCATGACCTTGCTATTCCCTAGGTTTTCTATTTTGCGGGATGTTATTAGAATGCTGTGTGCCTGCTGCTTTGTAATAACTCTCTGATAGAAAGTGGAGGAAGCCCACCTCTCAGGATCTGAAATAAGTAAAATAAATATATAATTGGCTGTCATCACTGTCAATCATCACAGGCAGAGGCGAGGAGGCAGAGACTAGGTTGAGTCCACGAAACATAGTGTGGATTAATTTGCTTTTGTCTGCTTTATTAACACGAGCCTGACAAATTATTACAATATTAAAAACATTATTTATGGTATATCCTCTATACAGAAATGAAGGGATCTTTAAATAAACCCATCTAACTGAAATGGCTATTTTTTAAAAATTTAATTTATTCATATGACAGAGAGGGAGAGAGAGCACAGGCAGGGGAAACAGCAGGCAGAGGGAGAAGAAGCCGGTTCCCCGCTGAGGCAAGGAGCCCATGCCCATGCGGGGCTCGATCCCAGGACTCTGGGAACATGACCCGAGCAGGAGGCAGATGCATAATGGACTGAGCCACCCGGGTGTCCTATCTTTTAAATCTCAGAACCTTAAAAAAATAATGATTTATTAATGATCTTTGTATCTTATAAGAGAAGGAGTCTTTCTGATTACTAACCTGAAGTTTTCCTTAAATGAATTGCTATCTATGTCATAGCTCTATGACTGTGGTTCACTTATCTTCTCCACCTGGCAGTGTACCCACCTTCTTCAGGAAATAAACTCCTCTCCACCCTTCAAGAGCTGTGATGTCAACTCTTCCAAGGATTGCATTCTGAGCTAAGTAAGAGTGACTCTCAGTTAGTGTCTCCATCACAATGCTCAGCATATGTGCCAGGGTGACTTCTTCATGCATTTTTCTTTCTGCTGAACTGTGAGCTTTTGGAAGGCTTGGGCTTCCTTCAGCAACAAATCCTCTTTTCTTTGTTCTTTGTATACACACACACACACACACACACACACACAAGCACGAGCTCTCTTTCTCTCTACATTTCTGTTGAACTGAACTGAACTGAAAATATCATTACCTGATAACCAGAGAAGCAGAAATAATGGAAAGCCTAAATGCTTGAGGGTCAGAGAGAACTGATTCAAAACCTACTGTGGCCACTTATTGCTCAGATGACTTTGGAAAGTTAATCTCTGAGTCTCTGAGTCTTAGTGGTATAAAATGAGAACCATAACTAGTGTTATATTAGGTAAGAGCACTTTATGCAGTGACTGTCACATGGCAGGACTTATATTTAAATCTACTTTCTCTCTTCAAAAGGGACTTTTAGATTATTTCCAATTAAAATTGATGACAGTTTAGGGATGCCTGGGTGGCTCAGTGGTTGAGTGTCTGTCTTCGGCTCAGGTGGTGATCTTGGGGTCCTGGGGTCGAGTTGAGCAATCGGGCTCCCCAGAGGGAGCCTGCTTCTTCCTCTGCCTATGTCTTGGCTTCTCTCTTTGTGTCTCTCATGAATAAATAAATCAAATCTTTTAAAAAAATAAATAAAATAAAATTGATGACAATCCCTTATATAAGCAAAGGGTCAAATCATACGTGCTCCTTAATCCTTGGTTATTTGCCATTTTCTTGGGGTGGTTGGTGGGGAATGTAGTCAATGAAGATTGGGAATTGGATTCCAGGGATCAGAAGCATCTGAGGCACTTGGGAGCTTGTGAGAAATGTAGACTCCCAACCGCACTGAGTTGGAAATGTGCATTTCCGGAAGATCTCCAAGAGATTCAAATGCCCATTGAAGTTTGAGGAGAGCTGAGCCAGAGCAGGTGCTGATCTCTGATTTGAATAATTCTAGGGAGTTTATTCTAGCTTTTGTGCTAATGAAAGGGTGCTTGTGGGGTAAGTATGGGCCAGTTGAATAAAACTTCCCTGTGATGAGATGAGGGATAGACTTTAATGACTATGATTGACTATTTCCCTGTTGCATTTTATTTCATGGAGCAGCTGGAGGCTATGGGACAGCTACTGTCCTCAGAGAAACCAGCCTGAATGCCCACCCTGATGTGGAAACAATGGCCTGACCGTCTTTCCTGTGCCATGTCAGCAGAATGTAAAGGCTTGCATCTCCCCAGGGATTTAGGAAACTGAAACAATACTTTCCTTTTCTCTTTTGATGTTTTATTAAAAAAAACAAACCTCCAAAAGCAGGGCTTTAATAAAATATATATTGATCTGAAGTGTTCCTGTCTCATGGAAAACCTATTATTATTTCTTTAAGGTACAACCTTTGCTGACATTTTGAGTCAAGGATATTGGCCTTGTTGACTATTTTTTTCTCTTAAGCATCTGTAATTTGAGATTTGAAGGTGTTCTCATATCAATTTGATATCTATACTCTGAAGATAATCAGTCATGAGTGACTCCAGAGTTTCATCAGTGACAGAAGAATGTAGACTTGCACATTCATCTAGGTGGTGCTTTGTGTCCTGTCTTGTGTGATAACTGAACAAATCTCACTTCTGAGGGTTGCATGGCAACTTAGGAAGTGCTTTTCAAAAGGAAAGATGGCTTCCCTATTTTCGCCAGAAATGTGTTGATCAACAAATATTTCAAACACACCTGCAATACAATGTTGCTACTCCCATGGGCAGTACTATGGCTGCTTGTATATGACTGTGCCTACAATTCACAATAGATCTGTATATAATTACATGCTTTTGTATTTACAGAAGTGATCTACACAGTTTAAGTCTTGATTTTTTCACAGGGAGAATTCCATCTTCCTCTACCGTGTTTCAATGGCAAAAGCCAGATATGCCCTACCCTCAAGATGGAATCCAGATCTTAGTGAGCACATTTAGGCAGAGAGAAGTGATCCCTTTTGGTAGTTTTTAAACTCCAGTTGAGGAAGTAGCTCCTAGCTAGGTCAGACTCCTTGAGGAAACTTTTGTTCATTCATTCACTCATTGCACAAGTATTTGTTGATCAACTAACAAATAACAAGATCTGGTGAGATAATTATGGAGAATGAGTTTAGATTCACCTACCCTGTTTCCCCAAGGCATTTCTTAGTGATAGCTACCATCACCTAGATGAGGCAGTATGGAGTTATGACATACTTATTATATACACTGGCTTTACCAAAATTAGAGGCAGATGCAATAAATCTTTGGTTTCTAGCAAGTTCTGGGAGAACAGATTCAATCCAGCTATTCAGTTCTTCTCTTTATTATCTTATCCTTTGTTTGGAACAATCCTGGCCTAGATCTTCCTTGGGCCTTCCACCAAAATGCAGCCTGTCTGTGCCATGTGTTACTTTGCCTTGATTACTATTTTGTTAATTTGCATGTGCATTTCCATATAATAATATCTTTATCATTAGGCAGGAGCCCCATTGCCAAGGCAACTAAGAGTGGTACAAATACAACTTGTCCTTTACCCCAAATTTAACTCTCTTTAGTCAAATACTGATAATGTTCCTGGCTCTCCTATTTTGTGTTGAAAATTGTAAATCATTCTATAGGTCTTCTGGCTTCTTCCTCTTTTGTCTCTCTGAAAGGTTTCACTGCCTTTTCCCCAATATATATTTTTAAAATTTAATTTTCAAAATAATAGGTGTATGTTCTTGAAAAGTTACATAGTACCAGGAGATCTATGACAAAAACAAAAACAAAAACACAATTTTCCCTGCTACATCAATCCCCACCATTACCATCCCTAATTCTTGCTCCTATAGATAATCATTTTCAATAATTTTAACTGGTTATTTAGTATTTTCCCTTGTATTGCTAAATAACAGCCTGAAATGTTACATCTAGATTTGTCAGTTTTAGTTATGTTCTATGATATTTCCATCAAGAAAGATATGGATTTAATTTTAGTTTTCCCTTGGCTTCCTGTTTCTCTCCCTGATCTTCCTGATAGCATTTAGCTCAGGTTTCCTCACAGCCATTGTGCCTGGAGTTTAGTAAAGATCTGAAAGATGTGCACAGAGATGTAGACATGTAGGACATGTGGATGCTGTGGACGAGTTGGGATTTTATTCTAAGTGTGATGGGAAGTCACTGGAGAAATTTAACCAGAGGACTCACATGACCTGCCTTATTGAAAACTCACTTTAACAACTATAGAGAATGGATTGTAGGAGACAAGAAAAATCAGAGACCAGGGAGTAGTCCTGGGAGACATACTGTTGGCTTCAACCCATGTTGAATCAGGCTGCCACATTGATTTGGAGAGAATTAGTCAGATATGGGATGTAGTTTCAAGAGAGAACCAGTCCTGTGTCATGACTGTGTGTTAGGAGCTTGGAAAGGGAGAAGAGATGAGGAGAGGAATGATTTCTAGTTTTGGCCTGAGCAACCAGGTAGGTAGTGGAACCGTTTGTTAAGATTGAGCATGGGTTTATGCGTGTTATTGTGCAGGTTGAAGGGGTGGTAATCAAGGATTCTGTTTCAGATAAATTTGCGATGACTATTATCAATGGGGAGATGTCAATTCGAAAGTTGAATACATTAGTAATAGGGGCTCAGTGAAGACATGTGGGCCTTGATGCACAAAGTGAGTGCCACTGGCAGGTGGGGGGCATCCAAAACCACGGGATGGGCTGAGATCACACAAAGATAGGCTGCAAATAGAGAAAAATACAGAATCTAGTTTTTAGTTCAGTGTGCTCCAAAATTAAGGGAATCAAGCTCCAATATTAAGCTGAGGAAGAGAAAACAAAATCTAATCCCTGGAGCTGATGCCTAATGTGGTAGAAGGAAGACTAGGTAGTTGTGATTGTCCTTAAAATGCCATCAGGATGAGTGTTTTCAGAAGGAAGCTTTCAATTGTTTTAAGTGCTGAAGAGATGTCAAGGGGCAGAGAAGGAGTAATTGCATTTGATTGTGTTGGACAGCACCGAGAATCTTGGTGGTGTTGGAAACAGTAATTTTGGTAGAGGAGTGGCTTTGGAAATAGGCATGGAAAGGGCTCAAAGGCTGAGATGTTCAGATTGTGACGGGAGCTGTACCAGAGCCCGGGAGACAATGAGAACACACTATAGAGGGATATGGCCCTGGTCGGGGGAGTCAAGAAGGTGTTCCTGGGGAAGACAGGGTCAGAGATCCAACCTGAGGTGTGAAGGAGAAGAAGTGAACCATGTGAGAAGTTGAGGAAGGAAAAGAAAGTTTCAGGAAGAGGGAACAGCATGTGGGAAGACTCCAAGACACCCATGGCATGGCATATGCCAAGAAATGAAAAAAGGCCAGAGAATACTGGAAAGTGGTATGGCAGGAAGTCTGAGGGGTGCTCAGGGCCCCTCCCTAGTGAGGCATGCTGATCTTACTTGTCTGTCCCCAGTGCAATGGAATGTTGCTGAAACATTTTCAAAAGGAGGGTTTTGTGGTATTGAAATTCATGTGGCTATGTATGAAGAGCAGGCATGGAGTCATGAGCATGGCTAATGAGAGACAAATTAGGAGGCTTTTGCAGGGGGTCCAGGTGAGAAATGGTAGCAGCTCATTCTGAGCATTTGGGTCAGTGAAGGAATTATGCCACAGAAACCCATCATAGAACAAAGGAGCAAGTTCAACAATAGCAGTAAAAGTGTTTTATCTTTGGAAATGAGCACGATCTTGCATTTGACAATATCTCATGTTAATTTATTCCGTGACTAATTGTTCTTTGGAGAAATTGAACTCATTCACCATTAGGTTTGACGTGTTAAATTAATCAGATCTCTTAAAAGGCTTCCAAATTCTGAAAGCATCAGACAGTTCAAAATTGCATCCACATTTATCAACACTGTTTTTGACATGATATGCAAAGAAAAATCGCCTCATTCATTCCTATCTATACACCAACACACTTCTTGAGGCATAGGGCATTTACTGGGTTACAAATTATTTCCCTGTGTCTCAAGAGGAACCGATTGCCTTAAACTTGACTCTATTATCAATCTATTATTGTTTAATAGAAGCCTTAAAGTAGTGTGTTTTAAAAATTGCAACATACCATAAATCACATTCCAATTCCTTTAATTTCTCATCACTTCATTTCTGATTTTGATATTGCTTTCAAAAAAGATTTTCTCATCTCTGTGATGAGATCCGGTGTCTATAGCACATTGTCTCTTACACTGCCATTTCTCTTAATGGAACTCCACTCGAAGTATCCATTCTTCGCGTGGAGCAAAATGATTCTTTTGCTGAGCGAGTGCATTAACGATCGCTGTTGTGTTGGTTCTCACTCTTCAGACCCTAAGTGATGTACTTGATGGGTCTTCTTCTCAACATCTCACCCATCTTTCTACATTTCTGACAGATCCTAAATATTGTCTGCCCAAATCCAGACTTTATGCCATTCTACCAAGTTCTTCCCTTACATTTTAATGCTTCACTTAAATACAGTTGATCATTGTTTTATTTAAAGATGCGGTTCTTATTTGAGGAGACAAAGTTACCTAAAAGTAACTTTTACAGAATTTTCAGGTAGACTAAAATGTTCAGGGAGCACGTTTCAGTCTTGAACAAAGATTTAACTACATCTCTGCAATTTGTAAAGTCTCAACCTGAACAAATGCTCTGGTGGTTTTTAAGAATGTTGAGAAAGTGTTTCACTTTCTTTGAGTGGGAGTGCATTTGTACTCTCTCTCTCTCTCTGTACGTTTCTAGAGTCTCTTGGCCTGCCTTTCTTTGCTTTTCTCTCACATGCATCTTGCTACTGTCCCCCCTGGCTCCTGATAAAAGGCTTATAGTCGTATGCTTTTTCTCCACTATCCATTTTAATACAAAGATTATATTCATCCTTCTCACCAATTCTCTTTCTTTTTACTAGAGCTCTGACAGTCTACACTTGATCTTTTTAAAAAAAAAAGATTTATTTATTCTTTGGGCGGGGAGCAGAGGAAGTGAGAATCCCAAGCTGACTCTGCTAAGCTCAGAGCCCCATATGGGGCTTGATCTTACCATTCTGAGATCATGACCTGAGTTGAAACCAAGTGTCGGATGCTTAACTGACTGAGCCACCCAGGCACCCTACGCTTGATCTTTTTATCCAATTGTACATTGGCCACACTTTAAAGGTACTAGATTATCAGGCATCTTTGATGGGTTCATTCATTCTTTCCTTTGTTTAGTTGCTGACAAACATTTATGGTATCCTCACTAGACAGCTGGCATGGTGTTATAGACTAGGAATACAGCCATGAATGAGACAAGATTCTTGTCCTCAAAAACAGCCATGAGGGAAGGATGTTTTTAAGCCTGGATCCAAAAGGAAAACTATTGGAAGACTTGCTGAGATGGAGTCTGCCCACTTGGAAAGACTAGCATCAATAAGATGTTAAGGGTTTTCTTTGGGTTTTCTATAGTATCTACAAAGGATTTTTGTATTATTAAGTACTTACTGGGAGCCTGGCATTATACAGGCCAATTATAATTATTAATCTCCAAAGCAATCATGGGAGGGAAAACATTATTATCCTGTTTCATTGATGAGAAAAGCAGAACTCAGAAAAATTAGAACTTGCCCAATATCACACAGCTAATAATTAATTTGCAAGGCTGTGTTTCCTTTTTAACCTTTGTAAAATATACAATGGAGACCAAAAAAAAAAAAAAATGCCCTGAGCAGACAAAACCATTAAAGCCATGTAAACAAAACTAAATCTAGCTTATTTCATGAACAGAAGTGAAACAACTGGGTTATTTCTTCTAAGTGCCTTTGATAATCATAAAAGGAATGCAAGTTATCTTCCTAAAATGGTGTGAAATAATCACTTTTAGCCAATCCCTGTCATCTGGAAACCCCTACTGTAATCACCGATTATAAGGTCAAGGTCAATCAAGTTTCTCATTTTCACTTTATAAGCCATCCTGTGGTGCTATGCCCCTGAGCTTCGATCAGTCTTGAATTTGAAAGCTTCCAGTTTGTGAACTCTTTTTTTTTTAATTCTTTTTTTTTTAAATTTTTTATTTACTTATGATAGTCACAGAGAGAGAGAGAGAGAGAGAGAGGCAGAGACACAGGCAGAGGGAGAAGCAGGCTCCATGCACCGGGAGCCCGATGTGGGATTCGATCCCGGGTCTCCAGGATCGCGCCCTGGGCCAAAGGCAGGCGCCAAACCGCTGCGCCACCCAGGGATCCCAGTTTGTGAACTCTTATAGTCACAATAAACTCTTACGAAATGTTATTTTACTGATCTGGTGGTTTTAATTTTGCTATTTCTAGATTTTGGACATCTTTTAGGAGAATTTTTAAACGTGTACTACTTTAGCACCTATAGCCCATCTTCATTGATTATCAGCATCTTGCCATTCTTCTTCCACCCATCATGGTCACCTTTCCCATTTATTTCTATTTTTGGCAAATCCAAAACATCTCATCACGTTATCTGCATACATTCAGTTTGTGTCCATTATAGATATGAACTAAAAATGTACAAACACAATATTATTATCACAACAAACAAAACTAACCATATTCCTTAATAACTGAATACTCAACTCCTGCTCACTTTCTCCTGATTATCTCAGAATGTCTTTCTGCTTGTTTATTCTATAGAATTTCCCACATTCTGGATCGGGCTGATTACTTTTATTTGATTTTGTTTAACACGTTCCTCTATCCCCCACACTTTCAAAAAATTGGTAGGTCAATCTAGTGACATCATTAGATTCAGATTGATGTGGGTTTTTGGGCAAAATTTTATCTTCATAGGTGGTACAGGTGACTTCCTATTGTATGACTTCAGGAAACACATTGTGTCTGGGGTCTCCTTTTTTTAAAAAAATTATTTATTTATTCATGAGAGACACAGAGAGAAAGAGGCAGAGACATAGGCAGAGGGAAAAGCAGATTCCCTGTGTGGAGCCCAATGTGGGACTTGATCCCAGGGTCCTGGGATCACACCCTGAGTGAAAGGCAGGCGCTCAACCACTGAGCCACCCAGGCGTCCCAAGGGGTGGGGGTGGGGGTGGGGGCTCTCCTTTCTATACAGCTGTTGCAGTTGATAACTGGATTCAGGTGTTGTCATTCAGAGCCGTACTTTGTAAAAATCTCCAGGAATCTTCCACTCACAGGTTGAAACCATGATGATCATTGTCAAGGTTGATTATTCCATTAGGTGTTGTAAAATCATGATTTCAATAATTCTATCATTCTTGTTACATTCATTAGTATTCCTCTAGAATAAGAATTTTTCCTACATCAATTATTTAGTTATCCTGAAGTAGTATTCATTTCCTAACGGCAGGATAAATGCTTAATTCTGACCGTTTTTTGCCAAGTTTCAGAATAATGAGTTGGTGCATTACAATACAAAGCTGGGAACCAGGATCATGTGACTCTAAGCCTTTTTAATTTCCTAGTGACTGGAGAGTTTGAAAGGCTCTAAGAATAAAAACAAAGTCTGAAAGTCCTAGTGCTTTTTGGCAGGCAAGAAGTTAAGGAGCCAGGATTCCTGAGACTCCCTAATTCTGCTGTTTCAGGAGAAATGCCAGAGGTCACCAGGTGTCATCCAGTCGCATTTGATAGCAGTTAGTGCCCTTTGCAGGCTAATTAACCATTGTAATCACCACCGGCTCTCAACTCTCAGGTGGGCAACAGTTACATGTAATTAACAGCTTGTGTCTGAGTCATATCCAATCATCTCCCCCTTCTCCTCTCCTGGCTCTGGGCCCAAGAAGAGCAGAGAGGGTGCTCCGTGCTCACTGTGGCATTTCCGTCTATCTCACTTCCTGCATTGGTCAGACACCTTTGCAAGAAGAGGAGAATTTATGTGGGTAAATGTAGTATTTCCTCTCTAGCCCCAAGGGGGTTGCCTTTGTCAGCATCAGCAGAATTGTGGATCGGAAGTGACTCGGTATTTCTCCTGAGCTCTGCAGGCATAGCAGCTGGAACCAAACACGTTTCTGCATGCCCATGTGAATACTTGAAAATAATGTGTTTATCCTTGTGTTTTAAATGAAAATGATGTTTTTAAAAACCCTCCAGGAGGCATCAAGGCCATCATGGGAGCTTCAATTAATTGCTCTTGTTGTACCTGCTGCTCTCCTAGGCTGCGGACTGGGAAGGGGTCATCTCCAGCCATCACTGCTCTAGGAAAGGTTGGGTGCTTCTCTAGACTTTGCCCCCACTCCCATAGTTGCAATATTCTCATTAATCCTACATGGGCAGATGGACCTCCACTCTTGATCTTTTCAAAGGGATGGTATTGGATAAGGGAGATATTTAGAATTGTAATATATGAATTTCTCCCTTCCTTCCATCCCTGGTGGGAACCTTAAAAGGAAGAGAAGATGCCTGCACACAAGTGTCTTGGAGAGGGGCAGAAGGGAGGGTCAGAGGGCAGGAGGTTGGGAATGTAGGATCAGGTAGGGGGCCCAAGGAGAGCAGAGAAGTGTAGCAAGGCCCAGGAGTCAGGTGCATCCCCAGGGGAGAGCTCTGAGTTCCTTTCTTGCTCCCAAGTGCCCCAATCCTTCTCTTTACTCTCCAGTCCCCCAGCTGGATAGCTCTTCACAGATGGTCTAGTGTTGAGTCTTTGGGAAAGTGTGAAGCCACGGAGTGGCTGCACTGGGCAGGTGAACCCTCAGATTTTCTCCATGCTCATATTCATGTGGGCTCAGGGCATAGACATCAGGCACAGAAAGATGGGTGATGTGTCATGATGGCACACTCTGAGGCTAACTGTGCTGTCAGCACCATCCCATGGTCTGAGCCAGTAGCTTCATATTTACTATGAAGGGATAACCTATCTTCCCACTGGTCATGGATGGAGTGAGAGGAGATCCTTGGTACCAACATTATCTAGACCGGGTGCTCAGAGGACCCTATACCCACAAAGACACACAGGGAACACAGATGCCCTTGCATTAGCTAATTCCAGCTACCTCTGCCCTTTGAAGATTTAATTAATTAATCAACCAACCAATCAATTAATTAATTAATTTAGAGAGAAGGTGAGTAGGGAGGGGGGAGGGAGAAGGAGAGAATCTCAAGCAGATCCCATACTGAGTGCAGAGCCCAACACAGAGCTTGATCTCAGGACCCTGAGATCATGACCTGAAACCAAGAGTCAGACACTTAAGTGAGTAAGTCACCTGGCTGCTCCACCAATTACCCCCACCCTTTGAAATGTGGCTCCTGCTTTGGAAATTTTATTCTCTAGTAGTGGCTGCTTCTGTTCCAAGAATATTTATTTTGTTAGTGACTATTACCTAAGATACCACAATTAAAAAAAAAAAACTGTCTATTTGAAATATAGGGAGAATTTAAGTGAGGTTTGTCAAATGAATAAGTGAAAGAAGCAGTCACAACACCAACAACAGGAAGCAATCCCATAAAGGCACTTCAGAAATCAATGAATTAGATCTCAATACTTCTTTTCTGGGGTATTACTATTCTTAGAGTTGCTGGCTTAGATACTAGCAAAAACTCTCATTTGTGAGCCATTCCAGCAAGTCCATTGGCTCTAAGCCTCACTGCAGTCTTGAAGACTGGTGTTACCATAATGCCATGAATGAGAACCCAGAGGCTCAGCGAGCCAAGCACAGCAAGCCAAATAGGAATGCACCCAGGACTGAGGACCTGATCTATGTCTGCCCTCCCATGCCACATCTCTTCTTTCCAGGGCAATTCTGGTCTGTGTTGCTCTGCAGGGCTGTCCTCACCCAGAGCAGGTGGGTGGAAGCCTCAGCCAGCACATGCTCAAGAGTGCCACTGAGGATATGCAGGTTCACTAGGCCAGGCCAGCAGAGGCAGAACTAGCTCTCCCTGGTGGGCGCCTGCAGGGCTGTGAGCATGGCTGGGGGTGAGGTAGACGGTGTGGGGGGTGGGGTTGCAGATTCTTATTCACAAAGACTCAGGATCTGCTGTGCCTCCACCCAGACAGGAAGCACTGTCTTTTGATTTATAAAAGTTGTGTATATAGGAAGCTCTGTCTCCCTCAAAATTTGTTCTAGAACCAAGAATTTCATGAATACATACTGTCTCCACCTAAACAGTAGACTGAAACTCACATGGTAAATCAAATCATGTCCCTTCTTTGTTTCAATCCCTCCAGAGCCCCATCATACTCCCAATCAAATCCAATTGCCTGACCAGGGCCTCCATGCCTCATGAAACCCAGCTGTAGCCTACCCCCAAACCCTTAACCTTCCAGTACCTCTTTACCCTGGCTTACCTCCCCCTGATTCCAGGGGCCAGCAAAGTTCTGTGTCCATCTCTGTTCTTTGAGTCCCTCTGTCCCCCCATCTTGGTGCATTAGGAGTGGTTCTATATACAGCCCTTTATAGAACATGCTAAGCTGGGACACAGGTGACCTATCAACAAAAGACACGGCCAGCCTGCAGGTTTTTATCTGTTCCATCCATCAAATCCTTCTGCAGAAATTGGTCAGAATCTACTTACTGGTGGACACTCTGACGCCATCCCTGTCTGAGCCACTGAGAACCATAGAGTCAGAGATGGACACTGCCCTGCTCTGAAGAGTTAACAAAGACATTGGGGATAAGAAGCAAGCATGTGAGAAGCAAAAGTGAATGACACAAGGCAGTGCACACATGAATGCTAAGCCAGTGCTGCTGGAGCACAGTCCCAGGACCTGTATCGGCACCACCTGGAAGCTTGTTAAGGGGTACCTGGCTGAGCGTCTGACTCTTGGTTTTGGCTCATGTCATGATTTCAGGGTCATGGGCTCTATATTCAGCTAGGGGTTTACTTGAGATTCTCTCTGTCTTCCTCTGCCCCTCGCCTGCTCCTGTGAATTCTTCTCCTCTCAAATAAGTAATTAAACCTTAAAAAAAAAAAAAAAAAAAGCAAAACCACAGGCCCTATCTTGAGCCTTACTGAGTTTTGCAAAATAGAATGACTGTTACTGTTTTAAATGGATGGACATAATTTTATTTACTAAAAAAAAAAAAAAATATTTCTTTATTTGAAAGAGAAAGAGCACAAGCAGCGGGGAGGGGCACAAGGAGGAGAGGATCAAGCAGACATCCTGCTGAGCAGGGAGCCAGATGCTCTGCTCAATCCTAAGACCCTGAGATCGTGACCTGAGCTGAGGCTAGATGCCTAACTGAGCCACCCAGATACCCCTAGACTTAATTTTTTCAGAACAGTTTTAGTTTTAAAGGAAAATTAGAGCAGAAAGCATGGGTACCATATAACCCACTCCACCCCTCCCCTGCCCTCAGTTTCCCTATTATTCACATCTCACATTGCTGTGGTGCTTTTGTTTCAATCGATGAGCTAATATTGACATATCATGATTTACTGACGTCTACACCTTACAAAGAATGGGTTCATCCTTTGTGTTGTGAGATTCCTGTGGGTCTTGCCAAGTGCATAAGATCATGTATCCACCATGGTATTATCAAACAATATAGTTTCACTGCCCTAAAACTCCCCTGTCCTCCATCTATCCCCCCCTTTTACTTCTTCCTTCCCCAGCTCCAACTTCTTGCAACCACTGATCTTGGTACTGTGTCCATAGTTTGCTTTTCCTAGAAAGTCACAAAGTTGGAATCATACATTCTGGAGACTTTTCAAATTGGCTTCTTTCACTCAGCATTTAAGATTTCCTTTTTTTCAGGGCCTGCTAGCTCATTTCTTTTTTCGTGCTAAACGATATTCCATTGTCTGGATGTCTCAATGTTTATTTATCCATTCACCTAGTAAATGGTATTTTGTTGCTTCCAGTTTTTGGCAGTTATGAATAAAGCTGCTATAAACGTTTATGTATAGGTTTTTGTGTGGATGTAAGTTTTCAGCTTGTTTGAGTAAATATCTAGCTAGGAGCACAATTGCTGGATCCTATGATAAGACTATGTTTAGCCTTGTAAGAAACTGCCAAGCTGTTTCATGAAGAGGCTCTACCAGTTAACATTCCCACCAGCAATGAATGAGGGTGCCTGTTGTTCCACATCCTTGCCAGCACTTTGAATTAGTATTTTGGATTTTAGCTTTTCTGATATTCATGTGGTGACATCTTACTATGTTTTAATTTGCATTCTACTGATATTTGATATTGAGCATCTTTTCATATGCTTATTTGTCATCCAGATACCTTCCCATTATGAAGTACCTGCCCACATTTTTGTTTGTTGGTCTCAATCCATTTATTGCATATTTCATTTTTTAAAAAAGTTTTTATTTTAATTTCAGTTAGTTAACTAACTGAAAATAAACTAACACTGTTATATTATTTTCAAGTGGACAATGTAGTGATTTGACACGTCCATACATCACCCAGTGTTCATCACAAGTACACTATTTTTTTTAAAAATAAATTTATATATTCCTTATTTTTTTAAAAAGGATTTTATTTATTTGAGAGAAAGAGAGCACACAAGTGCAGGGAGGGGCAGAGGAAAAAGGAGACTACACTGAGCAGGGAGCCCTCAGCAGGACTCCAACCCAGGACTCTGGGATCATGACTGGACTGAGCCATCCAAGGGCCCACAAATGCACTTTTTAATCCCCAACACCTATTTCTCCCATCCTCCCACCTTTCCCGGTAACCATCAATTTGTTCTCCATAGTTAAGAGTCTGTTTCTTGGTTTGCCTCCCTTTTTTTTTTCCTTTGCTTGTTTGTTCTATTTCTTAAATTCCACATATGAGTGAAATCGTATGACATTTGTCTTTCTCTAATTTACTTATTTCACTTAGCATAATACTCTCTAGCTCTGTCCATGTCATTGCAAAGGGCAAGGTTTCATTCTTTTTTATGGCTGAATAATATTCCATTGTGTACATATAGCACAGCAACCTACAGAATGTTTGCAAATGACATATTTGATAAAAGGTTAAAATCTACAGTATAAAAAGAATTCCTAAAACTCAATATCCCCAAAACCAAATGATCTAATTAAAAATGGGCAGAAGACTTGAACAGACATTTCTCCAAAGAAGACATTCAGATGGCCAACAGATACATGCAAAGGTTCTCATTATCACTTGCCATGAGGAAAAGCAAATCAAAATCACAATATCACCCTACACCTGTCAGAATGACTAAAATCAACAACACAAGGTACTTGCCCACTTTTTAATTGGCTTGTTTGTTTTCTTTTTTTTTTTTAAAAAAAAAGATTTAATTTATTTATTTGAGAGAGAGTGAGCAAGCACAAGCAAGGGGAATGGCAGAGAGAGAGGGAGAAGCAGGCTCCCCACTAAGCAGGGAGACTGATGTGGGGCCCCAACCCGGGACCCCGAGATCATGACTGGAGCCGAAGGCAGATGCTTAACTGACTGAGCCACCCAGGTGCCCCTGTTTGTTTTCTTATTGTCAAGTTTTAAGGGTTATTTGTATATTTCCAATACAAGTTCTTTATCAGATGTGTCTTTTGGAATTATTTTCTGAGTCTGTGCTTGTCTTTTCATTCTCTTGTAGGCCCTTAAAAGATTCTCTAGGTGTTTAAGCACTAGCTACACTACTGGGTGCTATGGGGCTTCCAAACTGAGGACAGAGTCACCTAAGGTAACTTCACAGAGTTGGTGCTTACAGCCACTTAAAACAGTCGTGGCATTTTGTAAAGCCTACGGAAGTGTTTTTAAGATAAAATAAAATGAGACAAAAAGAAGGACTAAATCAAGGATGTTGCAGGTAGATGGTACTTTATGTGAGTGGCAAAGATGGAGAAGATATTAGGGAGGATGATACAGAATTCAACCAGTTAAGACAACGTGAGCAAAAGTCACAGCATGAACATAATCCGCGATGTTCTTAGGACAGGAAGGAAGTGATAGTAGAACAGAGAACACTGTTCTTCAAAAGTGAGAAAGAGCTACAGTTGATAACAGAGTAGGAATCAGATGAGGACCCATTGTATACAGGATAGCATTTTAAACTCCAGATGGCTGTCAAACATGAAAATATTCCTTAATTTTCCTATGTGTTATGCTAACTGTCCTAGTAGTCTTATTGAGATAATTTCCCCCTCTCCCTAAGCCACAAGAGTCATGGAATCCTGGAATTACCAGGGTGACACAGAGAAAACAAAGACTGGAGTGGCTTTTAAAAGCATCACTAGCATCATGAGACCAAAAGATATGTTATTTCAAGTCCCGCTGAAGAAACAAATATTCAGAGTTCTAAAGCCATTACCTCCCACGCAGTATCATTTGTTAGACACGTTCAGCCACTTCTACTCTTATAATAGGCCACATTTTGCTCTACAGAGGGCCATTGTCAAAAGTACCTGAGAGATATTTCTAATGATTCCTTCCAGGCTCCCATCTGGAGCCCATTCATCCTTTCTTGCACTCTTGGCAAATTAAAGTATGTAGAACTGGCTAAAGAACCTGGTCACAGTTCCCAGGTGGATCTTTGCACTTTAAAGATCTTTTGCCACTTAAATTGACATGTGTTTGTGCCAACATCCAACATCCTTATATCTAAAGAAAGTGTGTTGATAGCTGAAGTTTTGTAGATAGCTGAGAAAATGTAGGAAAGGTGAAAGACCTCACCCCTAGTTATAGTATATAGAGTTACATAACACTACAAAACACAGGCAAGGGGTTCAGGTGCCTCCATGATCTGGATGGGGAAAGGCAGGAAGACAAAGAAATCAAAGACTTTCACCTGGATGCAAGGGAGAAGGAAACCCAGGCAGGCTGAACGTGAACTCTGCCTATTACCTGGTGCTTCATAGAGCCCAGTCCAGTTCCATATGAATATTTTCCCCATCACAACCTCTTTGCTGTCAAAAACTGCTGGACATGGAGGAGAAGCACGGGTGCCTTTCCTGTACTCCGGCGAAGTACACACCATGGTGAGGACATTCATCACGGTACCAAGAACTAAGTTTAAGGAGAAGTGAATGTCATGTTCAAGAAATAAAATGTCTGCTGATTGTAGCACCTTCCACATTAGTACCAAATGAACATTTTCCATTTCACTCAACGTTTGAATTCCGAGCTGGGTGTTCTTTTTAAAATCCACAATTAATCACCTGACAAGGAAGGCAGGGGGTGTGGGTGGGAAATGAACAAACCAAGTTGGTAGGAGAACCGTGGCAATGGAATCTGCAAGAAAACATACAATTACAGCTGCCTGAGGGGTTTACACCACAGGCAGTAATTTCCATTTACCCACAGGTCTCCGTTCTTCTGAATGGAAACAGCAGGAAAACAAGTGGATGGACCTATGTGATCGTACACATTTTAAGCACTCTAGGCTGCCCCCTTTCCTGTTGGTCTCTGTTGGCCACACAATTTGGGAGGTTGAAATTGGAGAAAGCACAGTTATGGATTTCAGTTTTCAAATTATGAGACATTTCTCTGGTTCTTGAAAGAGAAACACGTGTGCTCAGAAGCAGATGAGCACACCTGGGCACAGCCCAGAGCCATGCCTCTGTCTTATCATTTAGTATCTCATTATCACGTGTCAGTAGGGAATGTGAGCACCTGGAATCATCCCACCAGTCCCCAAACATAAAAACTCCATTTGCCTCTCTCTTACTACTTTTTTCTTTTGCCTCTCCCTATGAAGAATGCTTAGATGGGCACGTGTTCAAATGGCCTACTTAGGGAGACAAAAAGGACACTTTCAGATTCCAAGTTCAGTATCTACTAATACAGCTATGTATCTTATGAAGATGTTTTTATATTTAGAATTCTTTTCTTTCTCCTTTTGTAACTAGCATCAAATGAGATATATAACCTTTTTTTTTTAAAAAAAAGTTCCTTTTGCTTGATTTCAATCGATTGGAAAATTAGTTGTTCATCTCCTACTCATTCCATAATATTTTATTAGGTATCTATTGTTTGCAAGTCAGTTTATTAGTTCTGGGATATAAGGGTGAATAAAGCATAATTGCTGTCCTCAAGGAGCTCCAAGTGTTGAGGTATCCCTGATAGCTCACAAGAGAAGCCATGTTGAAGGTTTTAGGTTTGATCCCATAGCCTATTATGACCCCTGCCCCCATAACATGTAACAAATGAAAATTAAAAATATAGTCTCATTCAGGTACTTTATGATGCTCAGAGTCATTAATTAAGCTATTAGTTAATTCAACAAATAATTATGGAGCATGTACTGTCAGGAACTCTCATGAAACTTATATTTATTTTAGATAGTCATAAAGGCAATGAAAAGTAAAGTAAGGGAATAGAAAGAAGTAGAGTGGGATCCCTGGGTGGCTCAGTGGTTTAGAGCCTGCCTTTGGCCCAGGGTGTGAACCTGGAGTCCTGGGATCGAGTCCCATGTCAGACTCCCTGCATGGAGCCTGCTTCTCCTTCTGCCTGTGTCTCTGCCTCTGTCTCTGTGTCTCTTGTGAATAAATAAATAAAATCTTAAAAAAAGAGAAGTAGAATGGTCAGGGTAGGCATCTTTGACATGATGACATTTGAACAACAAAGAAGTGAGACTTATGGGCATCAGTTTCTCACAAGTGCAGAGGGGCGAGGGCAGGGATCGGGCATGCTTGAGGGGTATCCAGGAAGCGAGCTTGGCCTTGGCAGAGAAAGGGGAAGTGAGCGATGAGGAAGAGAGGAAGTGAAGGCCACTCACATAAGGATGCGTTGTTGCAGAGGCTTTGGTAAAAATTTTGGATTTCAGAGTGGCTAAGAAGCCTGGACACAGATGAATATACATGTTATTTACTATGATGTAACAGTGCAGTAAAATAATACTATTCTGTTTCCAGACTTTATGGCCACCTTGAATAAAGAAAGAGATGGGCAATTTGTGGTAGGTTTCAAACAGAAAACAGGCATGATCTGGCTTTTTAAGGGGTTTAGAGTATGCCACCCAAAATATATCATGCTGGCATAAGGATTATTTTGAGTTAGAAACACTTGAGAACAAAGAGACACACACAAAACTCTCTGCCCTCACCCTTTATACTAGAAAGGGCAGGTTGTGTTCTTAATCACCCCAGAGACCATTTCAGAGGCTTATCAGCCCACAGATGGAACCAGAGGAACCTACAAAGCACATCTTGATAAAACTGTCCTCTTCTTCCATTCACTTCTGTATTTATCTTCTCATGATCTGCCACCCCTCCAAGCTCAAAGTCTTCTTCTTTTCTCTTGTCCCTTCCCTAGAGTTACTACTCTTTTGTTAAGATGCTGCATAATTAAGCCCAAGTTCTAACCACGCTTCTAATTACTCAGGGCTGAGAGCTCTCATGTATATGTGCAATGTCCACATTGGTGCATCTCTGCTTATACCTCATTAATCTTTTTTTGTCAGTCTCAATGGCAGGGTCCTTGCTGGAAAACATAGGAGGGTGAAAAAAGGTAAGTGGAAAAAGGGGATAAAAGGTAAGTGTTTCCTCCCCTATGCTTTCATTTTACCAAATTATTCTACCTGCTGTGTTGGGGAAAAACCTGGAAGGTGACAGGGGTAAAAGCAAGGGAAAGCAGGTAATGGTGGGTCATGGAAATGGTTTTAGTGGAATCTGTTGATGCCTGGACTATAATGGAGACGGTGAGTAGGGCAGATTCAAATATATGTCCAAGAGAGAGCCAACAGGATTTGATGTTTGGTTGGGATGAGGTATGAGACTTAAAAGAAACAAGAACAATCCTAGACTTTTGCCCTTGGAGACTGGAAGCCAGGAGTGGGTGCTTATCAAGATGGGGAAGACTAAGGGAAGAACATGTTTGGGGTAGGTTCTGGGGAAAAATGAGGAATGGGAGGGCTTGGGCTCGTTGTGTAGTAGGAAATGATGAGTGGACACTGGAGGTATGGGTCTGGAGTTTGGGCTTTGGTTAGAGAGACGTCTTGGCTGGAGGTTGGGATTTGAGGGTCTCTAGTGTATGGGTGTTATCTACAGGCCCTAGGTTGATCTGAGATCCCCTACGGAGTAACTTTAAGAGAGAAGTGAGGGCTGAACTCTGGACCCTGTTCAATGTTGGGAAGACCGAAGAATCTGGAAAGGAGACTGCGAGGGAGTGGATGGAAAGATACAGGAATGCAGAGAGAAGGTGAGCTCCTGAGTGTCAAGGGAAGAAGATATTTCAAGACATTAACGTTAAACCTGACATACAGCTGAGAGTGTGACTTACGGAGAAGACCCTACTTTCTTTCTTCACCTTTTACCAGCCCTGAAAGTTGGCTTTTATGTCTCCAGGTATTAAGAACTATTGGTAGCTTTTTTCTTTAAATGGTATTTTCAACTCTTCATAAAATATACTATGTGTGATAATTTGAGAATAAAATAAGGTGGCTTTGTGTTGAGATGAACTGCTTCCCTGAAGTTTTGGCTGTCTCTGTAGGTATGTTGATCTTAAACGTTTGTATTTCATATTTATACCTCAGCAAAGGGATGATTTTCTGTATATCACTGACCTTTGGGTCTGATAACACATAATTGAAATTGCAAAAATTAAACTCATAAATGCCAAGAACCAACAATGAAGAGTTGCAAGGGTTGTAATAGAAGAACATGTACGATTTGGGCACAAAAAATAGGAATAGTCAATTTTGCTTGCTATGTGGCTTATTTATTTATAACTGGTTTTGTTCTGAACTGTAATCTTGCAGTAGGTAAACTCTGTGTCTAAAATGCACATTGTTTGCAGAAGTTTAGATTAAGTGCCTGGGGGTGTAACAAAGAATTAAAAAATATAGAGGCAGGAATCTTCTAGTTGACTCACATTGGTCAATGTGTAGATGCTGTATGCCTCTCAAAGTCTCAGTTTTTCACCCATATGGTCATTTAGATTCTAAGCCCTCAGGTTAAATCCAGACAATAGGCAAGTTTTCTCTGATGTACACAATGTTGGCTTATGTTTTAAATCTGAGATTTTTCACATTGCAGTTTTGTTTTGTTTTGTCTAAACTGGCCCAATAATAGGCTGGAGCTGGGTTGCAACTTCCCCATCTCGACAAGTTATGCGTCCAATCTTCAGCTTGTCAAAATCTACACCATATCTAATTTATTGATTTGAATTACCTGAGTAAGCCTTATAGACAATTGAGTTTGCAATCATTGACCTACATGATTTATTTATCATATAAATCATCACAACTTGAGTCTTTTTTCTATACAACCCAACATGGCTCACTCATAAACATTTTTCAAGATGAGAAATTAAGTCTTCATCTATGCATTACATTGTCTGGATGCTAATTTGGATGGTGTAAAATCTCATTTAAGAATTATTTTTGATATATCAAAATAAAGTGCGTATGGTTCTGATCCAGTTTTAATACATATTGGCATATTTTCCAGTGTCAAATTATTGTAGAGAACTGACTTACTTAGACAGTCTGTATCTCCCACATTAGATCAACCCTCTGAGCCCATGGTGCTATGATCTCTGAAATGGCTTTCATTAGTTGGTTCATTCATTCATTCATTCATTCATTCATTCAGTTAATCTGTATTGATGCACTTTATGTGTCAGATACTGCAATGAGATTGAGATTAGAAAGGAATAAACTTGTTTCCTCACCATCATGATTCAATGGGAAGAGAAATACAAAAGTGGACAATCAAGATCCAGTGGGATGAATCGTAGGAGAGTGTCTGTACCACGTGCTGTGGAATTACAGAATAGAGAAACCACTGACCTCATTAAATGAAGAGCTCCAGGGAGGATAACTTTCAAGTTTTCTTTTGTTCTTAGCTATTGAATGAATATTATGCATCTTATTTAACCTCACTGGAGATAAGGGGGAAGGGAGGGAAAGAAAGAAGTGGGGAGGAGTGGGAGAAAAGGAGAAAGAGGGCGAAGGAAAAGGAGAGAGGAGGAGAGGTTAACATAACATTGGGGCTCTTTAGCAAGGAGCTTTGCTCTCTTTAGGTTTCCCATATGCCAGAGATGGAGCAAGTCATTCATACTCTCTAACTTCAGCTTGAATATCTATTAATGAAACATTTCTTTAGATAAGCCTTCCTCAACTAGGGCTCCTCATATGAACCACAGAACGCAGAAAATGATTGAGACGACTAATGCCTCAATTCTTCCAAGGGTGTAATATAAGTCCTACCATTCTAAATGCATAGTAGAGAATTTGATTTATTCCATGTAGTGGATACCTTAAGGCATTTGGGCTTATTTTTCTCAAGAACCCAGCTGGGTTCTGCTTCTGCTTTTAATTGGTTCATTGCTGCTCTGTCCCCCACTGTCCAGCAAGCCAGAAGTTCATATTATGAATGAGGAATTTAGGTCTCCAGGTGTCAGTATGTATTTCACCTCTCTGTGCGCTAGGAGCCTCAGCTAGAGTTAGGGTGTTTGGTCTGTATGGGCTATTACTGCTGAGGACTAGGTTGACATGGTCATAACTTGGATAGATTCTTCTTCCTTGAAAATTGAAAACTCAGTGGTTCGGGAAAAGTAAGGGAGGAGAACTCGGGTGATCTAATGTGATTTTAGGAATAGTCTTCTGATAGAGTGGCCAGTAGTTCCACCTAGTTTACCAAAGAGAATTATAAATTACAAAGAGAATTATAAATTTAAACTCATTCTTGTCTGCCACTGATACCTAGGAATTCCTGGTCCCGAGAGAGAGAATTAAAATGGCAGTAACAGTGAAAAAAGGCAGTTACCATGACTGAGTAGTTGTTTTATACATCACCACATTAGAACTCCTCACAAGAACTCCTGACTTGGTCTTCTTGTTCTCCATGGAACAGATGATGAAACTCAGAGGAGGTGGACTACTTACCCAAGATTCAGGGCTGGTAAGTGGCAGAAGAATGTTGCAAACCAACGTCTGGATAACCTTGACAACTTTACACCATGCAGGTCTGAATCATGGCTTGGAGGAATTAGGTTATGCTTCTCAAAGAGAGGAAATGGCAAGAACCAAACAAAGACTCCAGGTGTGCTAAAATACTCGAAAGGCTGGACAAGCATGGTGATAAATTGACTGAAGCTTGGAGGTATAGTGGTAACCGGGGGATAACTCTAGGTCCCCAGAACAGCCACCTGAAACTTAAGAGCCCCAGGCCCACACTCTTGCCATTGGTGGCACCAACTTCAAGGCCATTGCTGCCCTGGTCAGAACTGATAGAGTGACCAGGGGAGAGAGGAACAGAAAGAGGAGATCCCAACTTGTTTCCAGGTTAGTTGGGCAGGGACTGGTTCTAGTGCTGTTTGTGGATCTAATTGTTGGAGAAGGAAGATATGCTCATATTTTTGGCTATGAGCATTTGCTTTGAAATATTATAGTGGACTAGGGACTAGGTGGTGATCTGCATGAGTGCATCCTTCGAGATCCATTTCAATGTTTCCATGAAATGCTCCTTCAAATTTGGTGAATTCGGGCAGCCCGGGTGGCTCAGCGGTTTAGCGCCGCCGCCTTCAGCCCAGGGCGTGATCCTGGAGACCCCGGATCGAGTCCCACGTCAGGCTCCCTGCATGGAGCCTGCTTCTCCCTCTGCCTGTGTCTCTGCCTCTGCCTCTCTCTCTTTCTGTGTCTATCATGAATAAATAAATACAATAAAAAAAAACAAATTTGGTGAATTCTTGCCTTATTTCCAGTACCATCATCAGGCAAATGGAATGATTTCTGCGGAGAGCCAGAGTGTCTAAGTTGACATCATTCCAGGGTGGCTCTTCCCAGTGACCTACAGGTGCAAGATATTGGAGGCCTTGCTCCCAAACCTGGGCAAGACAGCTCTGGGCATAACTTACACCCCTGGTTTCCCTGCGGAATTGGCTGAAGCTGCTTTTGCAGGATGTCCTTTGCTTGAAAGGACACCTTTACTTGGCTTCTTCTTTTTTTCTGTCTGTCTGCCTGTCTGTCTCTCACTAATTTCTCCTTAATAAATAATTTGCTCATCATCCTTGTCTCAGAATTGCCTTCTGGGGAAACTCACCTAAGACATACAGTCTTTGTGTTGATATATTGCATATTTAGGTACTCTGTCATGCCCCAAGATCACGGAGAGGATCGCACCTGGCGGAAAACAGCACAGTGTTTAGAGCCAGATGAGTCTTGCTTAAATACAGACTGCACCAGAGTCCTCAGGCAAGGTACCTCCCCAACCTTGCTTGTTCCACAATGTGTGAAGTGTCAATAATGATACTTAAATTGGAGGAGTTGGAATTTAATGGGATAAAGTACTTAAAGCAGCTGGTACTCAATGGTACTGCTTATTATAACCCCAACCAAAATAAGGTTTGAGACATCTACTCCCAGAACAGTCATGAAGACACTGCATTTAAAATATAAATAATTTTCCTTTTATTATATTTTTGCATAGTTTCTCTCATATGAAGAAAGAAAAAAAATGTCTTACAATGCTGGCCTTCCTAGAGACAGTCAATGCCTGCATGGAGTACTATATTGTTTTTGCCAATTTGTTCTCTCCCTGAGGAGGCACTGTGGTCTGTGGACAGAGAAATAAATATTTCTGTTTGTTTCTTCATTTAGTATACGTCAGTCCTGCATTGATCTTGGCTATTTCCCTCAAAGGGATGCATGTAGAAGCAGTTTTCACAGCACAGATAAATATTAAAGGCATATTTAGCTCCCCGTAGTGAGCTAGGCTGGAGAGACAAATGAGCCCATCAGTGAAGGATGTGTTTGAAGGTATATTAAGGGCTGGCCATCAAAGTGACCCACATGGAAGCCCTAAAAAGTGTGCCTTTCAGAAAATTTGATGACCTGCCATCTTCCTTTGGGCTTTGGTGGTGTACATTGGACTGAACCCTGCATCATTTCTGTCCCTCAAGCCCCTGAGTACTGCTTGCCTGACTCAATGTTAACTATTCTGTTCACTGAAGCATGTGGGGGCTTAATCTTTCCTGTCTTATATAAAGAACTGGGACTCCTTTCTTGGAAGTGGTATGGATTTTGGGTAGGGACTCTTCTGCCCCAAGAAGGGGCTGAGAAAGCCTTGATGTTTATCCCCTAGGACTCCATCTTTGGTTTAGGACAAGGGACTATGTGTCAACTTCAGGCCATTCCAAACACACCAGGCAGCTTTTTCTTTCTTTGTTTTGGTTCATATTACTTTCTCTTCCATTCCCGCTGTACCTGGCTCCATCTTCCTGGGGGTCAGCTACTCATACTCCAAGATTCAGCTATAGCAGCATTGCCTCTATATAATCCTTCTTGCCTCCTATAATTCTTCTTGTCCCCATCTCCTGCTGCTTCCCTGGCCCTGTGTAGAATTCTACTGCAGCCACTCTACTAGGCTGGTGCCAGGGACTGCGACCTTCCATGAGCAAGGATCAAGGCTTATTCACTCTGGATTCTTCAGTTTGGGGCACGTTATATGCACTCAGGGCAAGTTGGCTATTAAAGGAATAGTCGTAACACTGGCACAGTGTCAGATCCCAGACAAGGATACTGAGGAAATAAAAATATAAACCTGCATTCCAGAATGAGGAGCTCCCACAAATGTCCATACCATGAGGAGGGGGATTTCAGTCTCTTTTGTTCATGCTGATGCGTCCAGTTCCCTGGGACAGTGTCAAACAGTGCCTGACATGTATTAGACATGTATCAGCATGTTATAAATGAAAGAATACATTCCACTTTCTAATAGTTACGACTCTCTCAATGACGGGCCCTGTTTTACATTATAGCATGAGAAACTTTCTGCTTTTGGTTGCCAAATTAGGCATCCTTGTTAAAAAGGCAAACGTCTCGGGGAAAAATGGGATGGAGATATTTTGAATTTTGGATTAACCAAACAGAAATAAATTAAACTTTTGTTTAAATTTGCTTTTCAAAGGTTCGGGTTCGTTAAAATTGTAAATGGTATCTGGAGGCCAAGAGAAGCTGGTTACGTTGGAGCTCAAGCACTTGCTACACTAGGTACTATTGTGTGTAGGTTCTCATCCATCTAGCCATCAGCAGCTACCGAAAATACATGTGGAGCTGTAGATTGTTTTATCCAATTTAGGGAGTTAAGTAGAAAATGTCTTCCTGATTGGAAGTCATTTCTGCTCTCCCTGGGTTGTTAGGTACTTCATCACAAGGGTGGAATTTTGTCTCCTCTTTCTTTATATAATCTGGAAGGTTTAATAGAGGGCACTAAAACCTTTAGTAAATGGCTTCAATAACAGGCTCTGTCACCGGAGTCATTCCTGAAAGACCCATGGCAGGCATCTCTGTAGGGAGTTCTGATGGCAAAGTGGAATAGTATCCTGATGTCCTAGGATAGTTTTGACTCTAAAAAGAGGTGGTTAAGTTAAACCACCACCGTTCCAAGACCAGAAAATCTCATTAGATTCAAGATAGCTGTGATTGATAGCAGTTAAAGAAGGGGAAAAGCAATAACAAGAATCTAGAAACATTGACCCTATAGGTTTTGTCTTTGAAGACCCTGTTAGGATTCCTCTGTTTGGTGTTATAGAGTTATCTGTTTAGAATTAAATTTGGGGAAAATCAGTTCAGTGCTCTGATTTTAGAAAAGATTAAGCTTCTTAGTTCAAACTAGATAATTAAGATATCATTGCTCCCTAGTGGCAATTTTCTGGAAGAAGGGAAGGGGGGAGGGATTTAGGAGAGGAAATCACTCAGCATATGGGGCCCTGGAGGGAGTGGGAAAAGCACTGATGGAGAAATGGGGCAGAATGGAGAATTTCGGAGTTCCTGAAGAAGGGAAGGCAAGTCTTTAGCTGAGTACCTTCTTGTGAGTGCCTGTTGTATAAATTGCAGAATGTGTACCAGACCGCTTCTTGGCTCTTCTCTCTTTCAGGATGCCATAAAGGGTCAGTGTTTGTGGGGGGGTAGGGAGGACATGACCAGAATGAAAATTATGATTTAGGGAGTCCAGTGGGAGGGGCTCATGTTACCTAAATGGCTGGTGGAACAAAACAGTCCTATATCTGCATTTCCC
Organism: Nyctereutes procyonoides; assembly: GCF_905146905.1. NCBI lineage: Eukaryota > Metazoa > Chordata > Mammalia > Carnivora > Canidae > Nyctereutes > Nyctereutes procyonoides. Next base: position 10,805,527 of record NW_026575030.1, read on the forward strand.
AAGTGTCTTTTCTTCCTGACTATCCCTCCAGCTGTCTCTGCCTGCCGCTGAGGTGTGGAGCTGCATCCATTAGGATTTCTACCCGGGAGGGCTATGCATCACTGTGTGATCCTGGAGATGATGGCTTGCAGTTAAGCTGTCCCTGGGGGCTTTGCAGATTTAGCGATTCACCCTCCTGGAAAGTGTGACTGTATTAATATTGATGCCCCTGGGAGAAGGGTTATTGTAAAAATGGAATCATGGAACAGTCACTTTTACTGCCTCAACCGATTTGCATCCATGCTCTGGAGGGATGCGTAGGTATTTTACTTTTTAGCATTGCTTCTTTGTGAGCAAAAGACAAGAAGTTATGTTCCTTGAAATAAGATCTTGATTTTTCAAAGCAGAATCAATAGGCTGCCTCATTTCAGGGAAGAGAGAAGATGCTGCAATTGGTCTGGAAACTGCTAATCAAGCGGCACAGGGGATCCACCTTTATCTTGTGTTCTGTCCTGTGGAGGAAAGCCCAATGTCCTCTCTCACATCTAAACCTTCATTCATCCATGTCCACAGAGAGGATGAAACCAGAGTACTTGACTTCCCAGCACCTTGACAGGAGCTTTTGTATATTGCTTAACATGAACTCTTAAGAAGTCGTGCTCACTATCTCCATTTAATTTGATGCCTCTTGACTTACAGAGACTTTTGACTCACAGAGAAGTGAGGACTTGAACCTGGGTTTCCTTCCTCAGGAGCCTATAGATTTAGTAAGTAGGTTTTCTTGCCTATTTATTAATTGTTAATTAATAATTGACTAATCCAGCCAACATTTCTGGTTTTGTATTGTATGAAACAGTTAGGACACTGCTGTATTAGTTAGAGTTCTTCAGAGAAACAGACCAACAGTGAGGCAGGAGATCTTGGTTCTTGTCTCATGGAATTGAAGAATGAATCTCATGGACAAAGGAGAGTGAGTAAAGCCCTAGAAGTTTATTAAGCAAGGATACAGAGAAAGCTCTCAGAAGTGAGGGAGTCCCAACAGGGTTGTCACTGGAGACATCATGTAGGGTTGGTCTTTACTGAAAGCCAATTAGGGAACCTAAATCTTTTTAACATGTCTATTGATATTACCATTGAGTAAGGTCTAGTGATAACATCTTTAATGGCTTACTTCCTTTTTAGGGTCTAGTAATTCTTTGGTGGTCACAAGTAGTAGTTATAACAAGACCCCACCTCTGGCACCTATGACAGCGTGGTCTGGTTTATTTATCTGTGGTTTCCCTTCATCTCCCACATTTTGGGGATTTTTATGAGCCTGATCACATAGCTCCCTATCTATCTCTCCCTGCCTAACCCTGCCTGTCCCTTACTCAGCAGGAGTATACACACAGACACACACACATATGTGTGTGTACATATATATGTGTGTATGATATATATGAAATTATATTTTAATTAATATTTACAAACTATATTCTATATCATTCTTAAAATAAACCTCTCTTGATATATATGTTTATGTGTACATCATACATATAATATATACACATACACACATATGCATATACACACACATATGCATATGTATATACATATACACATATGCATACACACATGTATACATATGTATATATACATATATGCATATATACATATATTTCTATATATTGTGTGTTTACCAGAATAAACACATATGTTGTATGTTTACAAGAATCCCACCATTTGTCATCTGCAAACTGGAGAACCAAAATTGCTGATGGTATAATTCTGTCCAAGTTTGAGGACCTGAGAATCTGAGACTCAGGGGGCTGATGGTTTAAGTCCCAATCTGAATCTGAGGATCCAAGAACCAGAAGCGCTGATGGCTGAGGGCAGGGGAAGATGAATGTCCTGGCTCAAGCAAAAAGAGCAAATTGGCCTGTCTTCTGCTTTTTTGTCCTATTCAGGTCCTCAGTGGATTGGCTGATGCCCGCTTGCATTAGTGAGGGCAATCTTTACTGAATCTGATTCAAATGCTAATGTCTTCCTAAAACACCCTCATAGACACACCCAGAAATAATGTTTTACCAGCTGAGCATCCCGTAGCTTACTCTAATTGACACAGAAAATTAACCATCATAGTTGCAGTTGCAAAAGTTTACTCTTGTGGAAAAATAATCTATGGTAGGATATGTTCTTTGAGGGAGGTGAGCAAAGGATAGCCAGGTTGTGAACAGGGGAAGGATGGTCAGAAAGTGCTTCCCAGCAAAGACACTGCCTATCATTCCCTGGAACACCTGACTACTTTCTTAAGTCTGTGTACTCTCCATGGGAGCATGGAAAGCATGTGTCAGATTTGGTTTACAAAGTAAAAGATGCGTTCTTCCTCATTGGAAATACAGGTGTTCCAGAGTTGTGCTCGTGAATACAGCATCATCCTGTCGACTGTCATCCATCCTTCTGTTTTAGGAGACAGATTTATGTGGTAGAAGAATGGCCTGGGGGTGGAATTCCTGGTCTCCTCTGGGAGTGACACCAACCTTGGCAAACCCAGGGAGCCAGCTGCTGTGTGGAGGGATGCATGCTGCTTGAGTGTGCGTACTGGCTCTTTTACTACAAATGTGATCTCAGACAGGTTCCTCACCTGCTCTGTGTCTCAGCTTCCTTATCTGTAAAATGGGGATAATAGTGACTATTATGTTATATTTGAACCCATGAAGTTTAGATGAGGTGAGTTTATATGTAACCTACTTTCAAGGATGCCTGGCCCATAATAAGCCCTAGGTAAGTGTTCACAGTTTCCTTTATTTTTTCCCTGTCAAAACAAGAATGATAGTGCCTTCCTTAAGGGCGTGATTGAGATTAATTTACATAGTTTATAACTGTGATTTTCACCTGGGGCCAGTTTTGCTCCAGGAGATATTTGGCAATATTTGAAAAGACTTTTGATTGTTAGAACTGGGGGGATAGAGTGGTGCTATGGGCATCTAGCAAGTAGAGGCCAGAGATGCTAGTAAATATCCTCTGATGCCCAGCACAGACCCCAAACCAAAGAGTTATGCAGTCCAAATGCCAGCAGTGCTGATACTGGAATCCTGCCTATGGAATGCTGACAGCTCAGCCCTAGGCACATTACAGGTGTGCAATGTGTACTGGTGCTTTTCTTTTTCCTGTCATCCTCCATCTAGACCATTGGCCATCACCCTCCTTTCTTCACCAGGGTGAGTTTATAGTCAAGAAGCTCTACTTGATGCTTTATCCTTCTCTATTCCTTCCTTCAGGAAGATGTCAGCTATTGGGCTTTTATGGGGATGCTGAAATAACGAGTTACATCAGCAAGTAACTTTTTTTTTTTTTTTTTAGTGATCATTCTTTAGAGCTGCCAGAAGATGATGGATGATACAAAGTCAGCTCTGGTTTGGAGTGCAGAACCTGGAATCTAGGTTATTTGGGAATCATTGTTTCCATTCCTAAAATTCTGAGTTGACCAGGGCACACTCTGCCAGTAACAGTTTCCTGAGGAGTCACGGTGGAATTTCTGCAAAAAATAGAGCTTTTGGTCAATCATAGGGAGGAGTGTTCATACCACCCTTCTTTCCTTTATGAAGATCCTAGCAATTGGGTATAGTTGGTGTCATGGATGTAAAGAAGGAAATAATGGGCATGCAAAGGATCTTTTTAAAAAACTGGGATTGCTGAGATACCTGGGTGGCTCGTTCAGTTAAGCATTCAACTTTTGGTTTCAGCTCAGGTCACGATTTCAGGGTCATGAGATCGAGCCCTGGGTGGGGCTCTGCACTCAGTGTGGGGGTCTGCTTGAGATTCTTTCCCCCTCTCTAACTATCTGCTCATGCTTTCTCTCTCTCTCTCTAAAATAAATAAAAATTAAAGTAAATAAATACATACATACATACCTGGGAGAGCTTCCATAGCTACAAGTTAACTTACTATTTGGAGATACATAATTTATCTAAATTATTATGATGACAGTTTTGTTTCCCTACAACCATTCCATAAAGCAGGAGGGTTCTGGACTCTACCCATTTTATGTTGAACAATGAAAAGAGCATTATGGTGCTATCCAAAATCTTCTTAGCTGATGTTCTAGACATTAGTCATGTGTTCAGAGGAAACTTCATTGGAATCAAATATGCTATTATTAATTGCTGAACTCAAATGATGCCTTGCATTTGTCTGAAATGTAATAGAGTATTAATCCTTATTTCTATGTTTCACTGACCATTTTTTCCATTTTCTGAAAGCTCTTTTACTGTCTTTGCTATTTAGAAACTGTCACATTCCTCTCATAGATGACTTATGGTTTTAGAAAGAGTAATATAAACAGGAAGGAATTTTCCTGATACGTTAGCCAGTATTTTATTTTCAGGATTATAGAGTGTTATTGAATATGAATGCAATGTGCCTGTAACCTCTTGGCACCCACATTATATTAAAAAATGTGCATTTGATAAAGCCTCAGATATGAACTATGAGTCAGGGCAATTTTTCAAAGCCATTGTGCAGAGTTCTTATGACAGCAATAAATACCTAAATATCAGTTTAATAATTGGATTCTGACAAGTTTGCAATCGTGGCCACACATCACCAAAACTGTTAATTCAGCATCTCTCAGAAAAAAAAAAATCAGAGGATGCTTTTGTGCAAGACATTTTTAAATACAAAAAAAAAAAAAAGGCAGAAAACAAACAGAGAAGAAGTGCTAAAAAGCCCAATTCTGAATCTTTGGCTAAGTATTTTACTTAAGTTCCGTTTGAGGAGCAGGATGTGAGGGTGTCTTGTATTGGATTGGCAGTCAGACCCATACTGAAATTTTGAGTCCTCCTTTTAATCCTATGATGACTTTGGATACTTTTAACCTCTGATTTTAAAACTTCTTTTTCATGTTGTAAAAGTGAAACGAGATAGAGTATATAGACATCCTTGCACAGGTGACTGTGCATAGAAGGCAGTGCCTAAGAAATTGTACCTATAGCTCCTCTGCTGAAGATAACATGTAATTCACAAATACCATTTTGAAATTTTAATCCTCTCATTATTTCATTATTTCTTCCTTTTTTTTTTTTTTTTAGGAATCTTTGAAGTTGGGGAAGATGAAAATAAATGTGATGTATGGTCAGTTTCTAGCCCTATCCAGCTCAAATGAACACAGGACATAGATATGGTACTACAGGAATTGAGACTGTCTGAAAACATTAAGGATGCCATAGCCAGATTTTTCAGGCACATTATGAGCAAGTAGAACTTTGTTGGATTTCTTAACATGCTGAAAGAATGAGTCTATTGGGAAAATTATTTGCTCACATGCATGACCACAACACTTTTCTCTTGTTAATTCAAGTTCAAAGATGAAGAAAGAGAATCATATAGGACATTTCAGCTTTTTTGTGTATGTTTATATTGCTGTCCGAATCCAGTTGAAAGTAAGCTGTTTTCAAGTTGTCTATCACATAAAACAGTATGATCTGGGGCAAGTTATTTAATCTTTCCAAGCTTTAATCCCTCTATCTATAGAGTGGTACTAATCCAAGTACTGGTGCCTAAATGGAGCCATGAAGATTAAAAGGTGATAGTGCATATGACATACTTAATAATCATTAGCTTTTAAAAATATATATATTTATTTAAAATTTATTTATTTATTTGAAAGAGAAATAGAGGGAGAGAGCAGGGCAGAGGGGCTGGGGGAGAAGGAACAAAAGAATCTTAAGCAGGCTCCACTCCCAGTGCAGTCCCGCATGGGGCTTGATCTAATGATCCTGAGATCACAACCTGGGCCAAAACCAAGAGTAAGACACTCAACTGACTGGGCCACGAGGATGCCCCAATAATCATGAGCTCTTATTACTATCCTTCTCCCAGAATTCTTTTCCATTTGCTCTGGCTCTTCTGGTCAGGTGTCCCCATGGAGGAGGGGAGGGTTTGAACCACAGGTGAGTCTGTGGGCCTCTAAGAGCTGCTGCTACAACATCTGACATCTTAGGTTCAGGAATGCTGCTGGTTGTAGTGATGACCTTGGAGCCTGGTAAGAAAATGAAAGTGTGACATTGACAGGAGTGGAGGCATCTGTAATTAAGCACCTTGTCTTTGAGCACTTGATTGCATCTATCTATAGATGTATATATGGGTATATATTTATTTATAAAGTATAATTAAGTTAAATGTTTCTGGTGAGATTTTTAACCCTTCCATGACATTTTCTATGGCCATCTTTACTGCAATTGTTTCCAGAACAAAACTTTGTTGGGAGACTTTCTAAGAAATTTCAAAACTATGCATATTTTTTTGCTTTTGCTTCACATTTAAAAAAAGGTTGTACAATGGAAATATTCAATATGATTTACAACAAAATGAAAACTTCAGGAATTATAGTTGCTTTCATCCTGGGATAACATTTGCTGTTTGCTGGGAATGAATATCAGCCATAAAAAATAGATGGGAGCTGCTTATTTAGTGTTTTCATTTGTTGTAGCAAATCTATCTATCAGGCGAATTTGACAACAAGATGAGCATCCCCAGTTTGATTCACACAGGAGGAGAAGGGGCGCTCTGCAGAGACTGGAATTAGACCTGGTGTATGAGGAAAATACAGGTTAATAAAGGAAATCCAAATAAACCCCACAGCCAACAAACTTAGCAGGACAGCACTTTGAACCTTCAGGCAACTAATAAATGACATGCATTTTAGAACGTTTTCAGCTTTGAATTTAGAACACCAGGGTACCCCTCTTCCAACTTGGATTTTAGGTTACAAATTCCTTGTGCATTACCCTGAAAGCTTAGTTTCTTCATAGAGTTCCTTACAGGCAAAGACCAATGTGGAGCATGTTTATTCATTTGTTCTATAGGACTACTTAAGTACCTATTATGTTCTAAGTAAATGTTAGTGGCTGGGAAAGGAATGAGATACAGTTGCTTGCTCCAGAGGGTGAGGACCTGGAGGCAGAGTCAACTCACCTACAAACAAGCAAATGCTATAAAATATTATCTTATGGGGCAGAAGTAATATCTTATGGGGCAAAAAAGAGATTTGTCATTTACACTTATGGTTAGAAATCGTCTATATTAGAAAAGGTTTCAGAGAAGAGATGAGGCTCAGGTGAAACTTGGAACATTAGCAGGTGGTTGTCAGGGAAAATATGGGAAAAGGGTTTCAGGAAAAGTCATCATTTGAGCAAAGGTACAGGGATGTGCAATCCTTGAACCAAATAGGAGGATCCCATTTAACTTCATGTGGGGACTCTGATCATGCCCAGTAGCTAAAAAAATGTGGAAACTGTGTGAGATGCCCTCTTTTAAGATGTGTTGAAAATAGATTAGGAGTGGCTTGCTTTGCATTGTGTAGAAATATCTTATTTACCCCTTCCCCAAATTCCATTGATTGGAAGCTGCTCCATTAACTTTATGACAGCATCCAGGAGTGGAAGTAGGGTGGGGAGCTACAGCATTTGATTGATTGTAGATTAGTTGTGAGTTGTATACAGATTTCAGATACATTCAAATGTGAATAGAAATGTATGTTCTAGAATTGAGGAGTGCAGTCTCTTGAACCTCTCCAAACCACCTACTCCAAGTAGATGTTTCATCAGTGGGGCTGGTTTAGAGGTCATTGAGTCACCCAGATAACTGGGTCTCATCAGTGTCTCTGGCTTTATACTTTACCAAGTTGTGGCAAAAAAAAAAAATGTGGAATCTACATTTTGTCTCAGACCTCCAGGTTCGCTAGCACCACTGTCCTTTACTGAATACGTTGCTGGTCTTCATTACCCACGTTTTACATAGTAAACCTGGAGAGGTTAATCATCATAGCCAATGCCCATAGCTGGGAATGAGTGAACCCACAGCTTCTATCCAGGCTGGGGAAATCTGTGCTTTTTCTGTCATACAATGCTTGCTCTTTAGTTCTGCCCCTCCTCTCCCTGATGACACAGTCCTGAGTAAGCCTGCATAACTTAGTAGCTCATCTGTACTTGGTAAAGAAGATGTAGTAATTGAGGGTGGTCTACTTTTCTAGAGAGAAGACTTTTGACCTTAGAGCAGGAGCAAACTAATGAAACAAGCATGACAAAGACTAGATTCACCAAATATGTCTACTGCAAAGCACAGAAACAATCCCTAAGAGGATAAATGCTTGTGTTCAATTTTGTATTTGGGTCAAGCAAACTAAGAAACTGCTGATAATTAAATAATCCTGGAAATTTTTTCGGTTTCAGCAAGTGAATATGTAGACTCTCTGGTAAGCTGGAAGATGATTGACATCCTTTATTTGTATGTAAGATCATGCGCATTTTCTTCCACTGTCTTGCTCTCTCTCCTTCCAGCTCTCAGTGTAGGTGAGCATTATCCTAACTAAAGGTGATGCAGGTTCAGCTTTCTCTATCCTGTGCACTGGTCTGGTCTGGAATTTTACTTTAGTTTGCTCTTTTTCCTAAATCCTCTCTCTGTAGGGTCAGGAGTCTGCTTGCCTACTGGGCTGAAATCTTGGGCTTTCACTCAAGAGTCATGGACAAAATCCTGTGGGAGATCTAGCCACTGAAAGTTGTTTCCATTTAGCCTTTTGAACAGGTATAGTGGAGATGACCATTTGTTCATGTGGTTAGTTCATGGACTCTAACAAATTGCTGAGGGCAATGAGGATCGCCACCCTCCTGAGCTGCGATCCCTGTCTCTCCATCTCAACAGTTCTGGCCTCTCAACTCTCCTCTCCATTCCACGGCCTCTGCCTGCCTCATCCACGTCCTCACCACTGCTTGCCTAAAATGGTCACTACCCCAAGGGGTTGTTCTCTTAGCCCTGCTTTTTACTCTTTGCTTCATCCTCCTCACTGAAGATGGAGGTTTCTCCAAAGCTTGACTGTTATTCCATCACTTCCCTGCTTAATGTCTTTCAGAAATTCCCAATTGTTTACAGGCCAAACTTCCAAACAAAGTCAGTTAGACCCTGATCTGGAACACACTGGTCTTTCCAGTGTTAGTCCTTGAAACTGTCCCCTGGGATGCCCTGCGCTGGCTTTGTTAAAACACCTGCAGTCCCTCTAACCTGTTGGGTGTGCCCCATAACCAGCTGTTACTTTTTCTTCCTCATGTTTCAGCTGCTTGGTGAACATCAGGACTATTTCAAGATTAAACTCAAACCTTGCCTCTTCTGTGAAGAGGATCCTATCAAGGAACTGACTGCTGTCCAATCCTGATTTCTCTTACGTCACTCAAGCACATGGGCTTTGGAGTCGTGAAGTATAGAGGTAAGTATGCCATGGACTGAAGATTCTCCAAAATTCATATGCTGAAGCCCTAATCCTCAGTGTGATGGTATTTGGAGGTAGAGCTGTTGAGAATGTTATGAATTTGTCAAATTAACATTGTTAAATGAAGCACAGAGTGCCGGATGGTTGAACTGTGGTTCAATAACACATCACAGGGGGAATGTAAATAATGAAGTTTATTATTCCACGGGTCCTAGAAGAGTCCCCAGAATGCCACAAGAGGTCACAGGGTGGGATCAAGGCAGAACGAGGACAGAGAGGGAGACAGGATCAGGACACACGCCTTCATATGAGTCTGGGGAAGGAATGTTTTGGGGTTTCCAAGCCAAGGCTGTGTCTATCAATTCAAACCAAAAGTGCAGGATCTGGTAAGCCCCACCAGGGTCTTAGCTAGGGGGTGCAAGAGGAGAAGGCCCTGGGAGGCAAAAGAGACTGTTGACCACAGGGCTGCTGGGGAAGTCATATCAGTAACATATCTGCCTGTGACTCTGCAGACTGCTGTCAAGGGCATGAGCTTTTAAGAGGGAGAAGGGGTTAGTGTGAAATTACAGTCCCTACAGGCCACTCAGCTAAGGAAAATGGATGCCCAGAGAGCAATACCATGGAGTGACTTAGCTAAACTCTCCACAAAAAGATAATTAAATTGTGAAGATGGAGCCCTCATGATGGGATTAGTGCCCTTTTAAGGGGAAAGAGAGGAGATGATCTTTCTCTATCATGTGAGGCTATGGCAAGGAGGCATCCACCTGCAAATCAGGAAGAGAGCTCTCACCAGGAACGAAATCAGAAGGCCACTTGCTCTTAGATTTCCCAGCCACTAGAGCTGTAAGAAATAAATATTTGTTGCTTAAGCCACTCAGTCTGGAAAAAAAAAAAAGTTCACAGAAACAGGGATCAGAGTTGGTGGCTGCCATACACAGCATGGAGACTGTAATTAATAACACTGTCTTGTGTATTTGAGAGGTGCTAAGAGAATGAATCTTCAAAGTTTTTATCACAGGAAAAAAATTCTGTAACCAGCATGATGACAGATGTTAAATAGACTTGTGGTGATTATTTCACAATATATATATATAAATAGTGAAACATTATGTTGCACACCGGAAACTAATATAATGTATGTCATTATGCCTCAGTAAGAAACTAAACACAAAGAAATTAAATATGCAAAGAGAGAGTACGACTATCTTAGAAAAAACTTTGGGTTTAGTTAGAGCTACATGGGTCAATTGGAATCAAATAAATCAGAATGTAAATGCATTTCTGAAGGCTTATTGCCAACAAAACTTTAACCCTGGAAAATACAAAAACAAAACAAAACACGCTTTCAATTTTGGAACAAATAAGTCATGGGGATGCGAGGAACAGAACAGGGAATATGTCCCTATATTGATTTTGATATAGCATTGTATGGGGACAGAAGGTAGCTACATTTGTGGTGAGCACAGCATAGCATGTAGACTTGTCAAATCAGTGTTGTTTGCCTGAAACTAATATAACATTGTGTGTCAACTATACCTCGACTTAAAAAATAAAAGTCTTTTCCCCTCAATCAAATACCCTGTACTTGTTTGCTCTTCAGTTTGGTCTACTTTTACTACAGCAAGAAGGCTGGGGAAGTAGTGATGTTCCCAAGGAAGACCCTCCCGACATCCCCTACAAATATGATAAGGAGAATGATGGAAAGTGACAGAGGCATTCTTTTTGGGAAACAGAATCAAAGCTTAATCAAAGCTTCCCTCACCCCAAATCAACTGGATCTTATAAGTTGGCCAGTGACTTCTATGTGTCCTTTATTCTTTCATGATCAGGCTTGGCATTTTTATTTTCCTGGCCCTGGCTCACCGTTGCTTATTGACTCTGCATATGCCTATGGTGGACAGGGGACTTTCACTGGGCCATGAGCAACCATGAGGGTATCTGTGTTGTCTCATGAGGGAGGGGCTGACTGTATTTCATGGCAACCAGCAGACTAGACCATGAGGAATATAATGTTTGATGCTCACCAAACCCAGTTCCTTTTCCCCTGGTCATCCAGAAGGCATTTCCCAAGCCCTTTCAACAAATCCATACTTGCTAAAGTTCAATGGGACTTTGGATGGAATTCTGGTCCCTGGAATGTGGGTGGAAGTGGTTGACCATTCAGAACTGGCCCTACAACCCCTTCTTATAGAAGCCTCCACAATTTCTCTCATCCTCCATCTTCCAGCTGGATTTTGATATCCAGGGCCACTTGGGGGACTACACATGGGAAATAGTGAAGCCTCTATAATGAGATAGAGAACCCCCCACCCCCACCCCAGCTCAGGAATGTGCCAAGAATGAGCAACGAGCTCTGGTTGCTTTAGGTTTCTGAGATTTTGGGTTTGTTTTGTATTTCAATTAGCTATTCTGACAAATCCTATTTAACTTCCACCTGTAACCTCAGTAGTTAACAGAATTTCTGGAAAATAGTAGGTACTCTGTGCATACTTGTTGAATTGGTGTATAACGTTATCTACTGAATTTAAGGTAAGAATTTAGTGAGTAACTAAATTCAGCAAATTCAGCATGTGACAAGAATTCAGCAAAGTGCCATAGGAAAATAATGACTAAGATAGTGTTTTTGCCCTCAAATAGTTACAAATCTATTTTTAAAAAGTTGTATTTACTTTATTCAATCATTTCATTCTTAATGGTTTTGAAGCATCTTAGATTAAATGCAGATGCAATAGAATAAAATTCAATATCACTATGAATGAAGAATCAGGATCAGGGAAATAGAGGTTTTAATGGGTGGTCAAGATCAAGACATGAGGTTGATAATAGCAAGCTGTAACACTCCCACCACCACCCCAAACCCCCTCGCCTGCTGGAGTTGAGCATTTTAGCTTCTTGGAAGCTCAACTGGAAAACAGGCAGGTATGGGAACCTAATTTTTATTGTAAGAAAGGAAAACCCAGGAAAAATAAAGCAATGGATACTGTGAAGCGTAAATAGCCATTTTTTTTCTATTCCAAAAATTCCCTTTGAACTTGGAATTGAGAATATCTTACTTTTCATTAACAACCTGAGTTATTTATTAGCATTGGAAAGACCATTAGGATTCAAAATTTTTTTTCAAGGTAAAGTTTTATTTACAGTGTGAGAGAAATAGTTCTTTAAAGTGCTAGTGGCAAATACTATACATTTATGTGCACTTGAATCTATTGCAAAATTTTAAGCTAGTTACTCCAGGCTGCAAACCTAAAGGGATGCAAAAGTGACTTTTGAGAAATACTTCCTAGGTGCCTAGTGCATAGTAAGCACTCGATAAATACATGTTGAATGAACACAGTAGCTATCATCCGATTAAATTTCAGTTGAATTAGAGTTAGTTACTTTTTATAGATTGAACTTTATTAAAGTTCCTTTCAATAGGCCTTACATAATAGACCACATTGATTTTAATAAAATGTGCATTGATTAAGGTAAAATGTCAGTTTTCTGCCCTGAACACAATCTCCCACAGTCATTAAACAACATTATAATTTTATGAAATCAATTCCATCCATTCATTTTAATTAAGGCTAGCTTTTTATTTGACCTTCCTTTTATTTTGGAGGACACTTGATTAAGATTTAGTAAAGAGTTAATGATGTCACTCAAAGAATTTTTAAGATATTAAAAAAAGAAGCTGCAATTATGTTGTCTTGATGATCTTATCTAAAAACATAAATAAAATATGTCAATCACATCACTTTAAATTTCATTTGGGGGTGAGAAGGGTCAAGTATTTGAAAAGTTACTTGTTTTGGAGCCAAATTTCTCTTATCTACTGATCTAGAGTCAGATTCTGAAGGCAAATGATAAAACAGAAGAGGTTGGCCTTTGGAACACCTCCTCTTCCAACACTTTTCTTCTCTTTATACACTTCCTTTCTCTTTTTTTTTTTATCACTACTCAACTCATTTTCATTTCACATTAGAGGTGTAAGTAGCCATTTTCTCTATTCCAAAAATTCCCTTTGAACGTGGAATTGAGAACATTCCACCTTCCATTAACAACCTGAGTTATTAGCACAGTAAATAAGTGTTAATAAAGTGTCCCCCAAGGTACTAATGGCAGATCAAGGTTCATATGCCTCACTTTCCAAGAGTTTTTGCATCTTAACAGAAGAAAATGCCTAGGTTCTTGTACTGCCTCATTTCTCACTCCAGACTGGATATGGACTGCCTGACCCACAGCCACAGACCACCTGAGACTCTGTTTAAAAAAAAAAAGAAAAAGAAAAAGAAAAAGAAAAAGAAAAAGAAAAAGTTTAAGGAATATTGTACTTATGACAAGGAGAACAGTGGGGACTGACCCCTGTCTCTTGTCACTGCTGTGTACCTAATAATAGCAAGAGCCATGCCCACAGGCTTGACTCAAAGAGTAATTACAATCAAAGTGGATTATAACTAATTGTCTGATTTTGATGAGCTGTTTATATCTAATTTTTAAAATATTCCATTATGAAAAGGATGACCTTATAAGGTGTTCCAGATGAGAGAAATAGATATGTATAAATTTTCCAGGCACAATTAATTTATCTTTAATCCCATCTAATTCTCTTATTCTTCATGTGAGTTGATCTTTATTATTAAAAAAAAAAAAAGCAATGTGTCCTGTACATTCATGCATTTCAGGGAACATGGCCACTACAGAGGGTGAAAAACAGAACCAAATTGGATACATAGTGTTTTAATACCAAACAATAAAAATCTAATGAATATAAGTCATTTCTTTCCTTCTTTCTTTATTCCCTCCCCTTTCCTCACTTTGGCTTTTCTGTACTATCTGTTTGGCTTCTAATTTTTCCTCTGTCAAGTAGAAGATGAGCGTTTTGGGAATGAGGCCTGTCTTCTATCTTCATTCCATTTATGCTCATCATAGAGTCTAATTTATGGTAAGTCCTCAATCCATGCTTATTGAATGAATGAATAAATGAATGAATGAAAATCAAAATCACTCTTCTCTGTGAAAATTTCAGTAAACGTTTTACCTCTGCACTATGCAAAATAAAAACATCCCTGGAGGAAGTCAATGTAGTATAATAAAAACTTACTCAGGATAAGTTTCTTTGGAAAAAATCTTACGTGACTTAAGAGCAGTTTTCTTAATGATAAAATAAGACTTCTTATTCCTTCCTGTGGTTATTTTCCAACTGTTCATAGGGGACTTGTTAGACAGACAGAATTGAGCTAAGCAACGTGGAGAATTGATAAAAATACAACATTGCTGTCCACAAGCTGTAATCTGGGAAAACAGGCAGGTATAGATAACAGTATGTGAAAGTACCAAAGATTTCTAAAATTAAAAGAACCATCAAGAGAAAGGCTCTGCTATGAGCTAGATGCAAACCAAAGGTGGGCTGGGGGAAGCTTCATGAAGGGTGAGAGATTCACTTGTGTTTAAGCATGGGTGGTCCATAGATTCAGCAGAGCAACCTGGTAGTCATGGGTTTTGGAGTTCCCTATGGCATCAATTTGATCCATGTGGGGAGCAGAGTGTCAGGAATACCCCAAAAAGGAAAGATTGGATCAATGTTGATACAGGTCCACGTCTAGGCTAGGGGCACATCAGGGTGACACTGCCCACCCCAGCAGGCCCCAGGAACCATAGGGGATTTAGAAACTCTTGAGGAGACATTAAAGGCATTCAAATTGGCAAAGAAGAAGTCAAACTCTCCCTCTTCGCCGATGACATGATACTCTACATAGAAAACCCAAAAGACTCCACCCCAAGATTGCTAGAACTCATAGAGCAATTTGGGAGTGTGGCAGGATACAAAATCAATGCCCAGAAGTCATGGCATTTCTATACACTAACAATGAGACTGAAGAAAAAGAAATTAAGGAGTCAATCCCATTTACAATTGCACCCAAAAGCGTAAGATACCTAGGAATAAACCTAACCAAAGAGGTAAAGGGTCTATACCCTAAAAACTATAGAACACTTCTGAAAGAAATTGAGGAAGACACAAAGAGATGGAAAAATACTCCATGCTCATGGATTGGAAGAATTAATATTGTGAAAATGTCAATGTTACCCAGAGCAATTTACATGTTTAATGCAATCCCTATCAAAATACCATGGACTTTCTTCAGAGAGTTAGAACAAATTATTTTAATATTTGTGTGGAATCAGAAAAGACCCCGAATAGCCAGGGGAATTTTAAAAAAGAAAACCATAGCTGGGAGCATCACAATGCCAGATTTCAGGTTGTACTACAAAGCTGTGGTCATCAAGACAGTGTGGTACTGGCACAAAAACAGACACATAGATCAATGGAACAGAAAAGAGAATCCAGGAGTGGAGTCTCAACTCTATGGTCAACTAATATTTGACAAAGGAGGAAAGACTATCCACTGGAAGAAAGACAGTCTCTTCAATAAATGGTGCTGGGAAAATTGGACATCCACATGCAAAAGAATTAAACTAAACCACTCTCTTTCACCATACACAAAGATAAACTCAAAATGGATGAAAGATCTAAATGTGAGACAAGATTCCATCAAAATCCTAGAGGAGAACACAGGCAACACCCTTTTTTGAACTTGGCCACAGTAACTTCTTGCAAGATACATCCACGAAAGCAAAAGAAAGAAATAAAAGCAAAAATGAACTATTGGGACTTCATCAAGATAAGAAGCTTTTGCACAGCAAAGGATACAGTCAACAAAACTAAAAGACAACCTACAGAATGGGAGAAGATATTTGCAAATAACATATCAGATAAAGGGCTAGTTTCCAAAATCTATAAAGAACTTATTAAACTCAACACCAAAGAAACAAACAATCCAATCATGAAATGGGCAAAACACATGAACAGAAATCTCACAGAGGGAGACATAGACATGGCCAACATGCACATGAGAAAATGTTCCGCATCACTTGCCATCAGGAAATGCAAATCAAAACCACAATGAAATACCACCTCACACCAGTGAGAATGGGGAAAATTAACAAGGCAGGAAACCACAAATGTTGGAGAAGATGTGGAGAAAAGGGAACCCTCTTACACTGTTGGTGGGAATGTGAACTGGTGCAGCAACTCTGGAAAACTGTGGAGGTTCCTCAAAGAGTTAAAAATAGACTTGCCCTACGACCCAGCAATTGCACTGTTGGGGATTTATCCCAAAGATACAGATGCAATGAAACGCCGGGACACCTGCACCCCGATGTTTCTAGCAGCAATGTCCACAATAGCCAAACTGTGGAAGGAGCCTTGGTGTCCATCGAAAGATGAATGGATAAAGAAGATGTGGTTTATGTATACAATGGAATATTCCTCAGCCATTAGAAATGACAAATACCCACCATTTGCTTCAACGTGGATGGAACTGGAGGGTATTATGCTGAGTGAAGTAAGTCAATCGGAGAAGGACAAACAGTGTATGTTCTCATTCATTTGGGGAATATAAATAATAGTGAAAGGGAATAGAAGGGAAGGGAGAAGAAATGGGTAGGAAATATCAGAAAGGGAGACAGAACATGAAGACTCCTAACTCTGGGAAACGAACTAGGGGTGGTGGAAGGGGAGGAGGGCGGGGGGTGGAGGTGAATGGGTGATGGGCACTGAGGGGGGCACTTGACGGGATGAGCACTGGGTGTTATTCTGTATGTTGGCAAATTGAACACCAATAAAAAATAAATTTATTATTAAAAAAATATAAACTCTTGAGGAAGGTGGCAATGCAAACCATGGGGTCCCTGTGGAGCCAGGTCTGGGTTAGGAGCCCAATTTCTTTGCTTGTGACTAAGGGCGATTTAGGTCTGGGCTTGTTCCCAAGTTGACTTCTCACTAGATGTGAAAGCTGAGCAAGTTTCAACCTCTCTGAGCCTTATTATCCTCTTCTCTAAGATAAAGATAATAATCTTAGAGGGCTGTTTGGAAGAGTGAATGAAATATTTATTGAGGCCCTGTGATAGGCACTGGAGACAGAAGTGAACAAGATACCTAGAAACTGCCCTCCTAAAATTTATAATTTATTTTTTGAATTTATAAATTATTTATAAATGTATAATTTTTATAATTTTATAATAATAATTTATATAAATCTCAATAATTCATATAATTTTATAATAATTTATATCTATATATTATATATTTATATCATTATAAATTATAAATTATTAAAATTTATATAAATTATTAAATAATTTATTATTTGCTCAGCTCAACTGTGCTGAGCAAATAATATACTCTCCATAAATGAACTAGCATTTTTGTTGGTCCAAATGGTAGATCTCCCTAGGGCATGATCCAGGCCTGCCTTGTTTCTTTTTTGATGCTTCAGTATGAGGCCATAACTTCTCTTGGGCTTTACAGGGTGGGTGAAAAAGGATATGATCCAGGTGAGGAGCAGTTTTACTTGTCTGATAAAATCCAAAAATTGCTTTAAGAGTATCTAGAGGAGAGGAATGCAAAGACCACAGGGCCCTCCCTAACTGTGTCTTCGGTGTCTTTCTTCCAACAGAGATTTTTCTAGGAATCAGGTAGCAATGAGTTCAAGGTTCTACTTGCTAGTGAGTCAGCCCTACTCTGGTTAGATAAGTGGAACTTTCTCTGCTTGAACAGCGTGGGGACACTAAATCACAGGTGAATGTGTACGTAGTAACAATATATGTCGTAGGTTTCCATCCAGTGATGACTCTTCCTGATGCCTTCAACATAAATCCTGTTAATAGAAAAATGCCCTTGATAATTTTTCTAGAATGCAGACATTTCTAAAAGCAGTACAAAATCTCATTGTTCCTTCCATTCTATTTTCTGGCTTTCAAACATTTTTGGACCTGAAAAATATATTTTAAAAAGGGCTGTGTGAACCCTGGAGACACTGTTCCTCCTTTGAACACTTGCCTCCCATATATCCAAGTGCAATGTAACACAGTAATTAAAGGACACCTTAGTCATAATTGGGGTTAGCTTTATTTTCTGCTCAGGAGGAATTCTGTCTGAAGTTCACTTCCTTTCATGTTTAAATGAATACATCACATGCACTGCAGTTGAATAACAGAGGAAAACCAATTATATTTGCTACACCTATTTTCCCCCCTTGTCCCACAATAAAGCATTCTCTCCATGCAGAGAGAGTAAAATTGACCCTTGCAGAGTAAGTTTATGTGGAAGTGTTAACTTATCTGTGATCAACACTCTAGCAAGAATGTAAGGCTACTCTCTGGACAAGTTTTCTGTACTTAAGCTCTTTAGAAGATAGTCATAGGTTGGCGATCGTTAGGGACTGAGTAGAGTTCCCCCACATTTTATACATTGAAGCCCTCACCCCCAGTAGCTCAGCATGTGACTGTATTTGGAGATAGGATATCTAAAGGGGGTAATTAAGTTCAAATAAAATCATTAAGGTGGGCCATATTCGAGTCTGACTGGTGTCCTTATAAGAAGAGGAGATTTGGAGACAGACACAGAGGGAAGCTCCTGTGAGAAGACCATCATCAGTAAGCTAAGGAGAAAGACCTCAGAAGGAACCAATCATGCTGGCAATATTGACCTTGGACTTCTTGACTCCAGAACTGTGAGAAAACAAATTTCTGTTGCTTAAGCCCCTGAATTGGTGGTACTTGGTTTTGGTGGCCCAAGCCGAGTACTCTAGTGAATCAATACTTTATAGTCACACAAAACACAGGGCTGGAATAATAGCAGGAGAAAACACTACACTTAGGAATTTTACTTCCATGATATTTTAGCTGAATCATAAGAACTGCTCCTTTCTGAGTATATTTCTGCAACATTAACCACCACCATCATCATTTCATAATAGCAACTCCAGCATCTACCATCTACCATACATTTATTGGCATTGGGCTCTGGACTTTCATCTATACCATAGAAACATCACAAAGCCCCTTGGAATATCAGTAATTCAACCTAGGTTTTTTGGTCACTCATTGCCCAGCATGGGCACTCCTGCTTGGGAGGCTGTCCTTAGAGGTTACCTTTCAATAAGTGAATCAGGGACCCACCAAGGTCCTGCTTCCTACTCTGCCCTGTCTCTCAGAATCCCCTATATTAATTCAGTCATTGGAGAAAGAGAGAGAGAAAGAGAGAAAGAGAGAGATTGTGTTGCTCATATGAGGATTTTATGTGCCAAAATTGGAAGTGGACTTTGTCTCTGGCCCACCACCTTCCATTACCCAGAACTAGTTATGTGACAAGTGCAAGGGAGTCCAAGAAGTGTAGACCCAAGAAGGTGAACAAAACTGGGCAATAGCAAGCCTTCCTTTGCCACAATCTCTGAAAGTTTCTTTTCTCTTCAGGTCTTATGCTATAATAATAACTTATAAAATGTGCAAATAAACATGAAGTTAGGGCATATGATGTGTTTAAGATCATATAACTGATATGTGATGGAATTGAGAGTGAAATCCAAGCCCAAATATTTCCAAAACATGTGATCTTTTCATTATACTGGTTTAACAAAATGAATTTTCAAGAGACACTTTAATTTAAAGAGAAAAAGCTCTATGGTCACATACATTTAGAACACCACACACCATAGTCCTCTCTTGGATATTCAAAACAGACTTTGATATATCAAAAGACAATGAGAACTCTGGAACCCCACCCAGAGCCACCTGAGGTCCTCCTTTGGAGTCATTCCGATGATATGGTAACTCAAAGTTGCTGAGAGCACAGCAGCAGGTCACAAGGACTCTTCCTTCTCTAGTACTAAGAATAGGATCTCTTCTGATTATTCACTGACAATACCTTTTAGCTTCCAGAAGTCTCCACTTCCTGGCCATCTTGATGTGCTGCTCCAATCCCTGACCACATTGTTGTCCAGATTAATGGATCCATAGGAGGGCACCATAAAGGAATAGTTCTGGCATCTGTTGGCCTGCTGTCTGCCAGCCAGTGGAGTCCCAACCAGAGTGACCTCTCCTCTAGTGGTAGAAGAGGCACTCTTGGTAGCATGACTGGCTCTCCAGTGCTAAGTGCCTGCTGTCTGTCTACCTGCATCCGTGGATACTCCCCATTTCCTAGTGCTTTCCCAAAGTTCCCTCCACATGGCTATTTTTGATAGAAAAACTTCAGTTCTGAGAAAGCCAACAATGGACAAGAAAGCAAGTCATGACACAGTCATGGAGACCAATGTAGATACCAGTTGTGTATTATGTAATCTACTAGTACAGAGAGGGGGATATTCCTAAGATAGGACATAAAGCATAGCTATGCCTGTGAGGTGGTTTGGGATAAGGGAGTGTCAAGGCATAGAGTCCCTCTGTTAAACAATCCTATTGAAGTTCATCTCCATTTCATTAAAACTCATAAATGCTGACTTATCATAGATATTGGTAACATTGGGCTTTTTAATAAAATGAATTTATACTTATACAGCCTTGCTGTATTCCAGGAAATGCTGTCTAAATGTATAATCAACTCAATAGAGTATTATAACCATCATCATCATCCCCTTTATGGTGAAGATGCTAAAGTAGAGAAAAGTTATTTAATCATAGAGCCAGAATTTGGTCAGCCAAGCAGCTGATCATAGAATCTCTGCTACTTTTTGAACTTGGCCACAGTAACTTCTTGCAAGATACATCCACGAAGGCAAAAGAAACAAAAGCAAAAATGAACTATTGGGACTTCATCAAGATAAGAAGCTTTTGCACAGCAAAGGATACAGTCCACAAAACTAAAAGACAACCTACAGAATGGGAGAAGATATTTGCAAATGACATATCAGATAAAGGGCTAGTTTCCAAAATCTATAAAGAACTTATTAAACTCAACACCAAAGAAACAAACAATCCAATCATAAAATGGGCAAAACACATGAACAGAAATCTCACAGAGGGAGACATAGACATGGCCAACATGCACATGAGAAAATGCTCTGCATCACTTGCCATCAGGGAAATACAAATCAAAACCACAATGAGATACCACCTCACACCAGTGAGAATGGGGAAAATTAACAAGGCAGGAAACCACAAATGTTGGAGAGGATGCGGAGAAAAGGGAACCCTCTTACACTGTTGGTGGGAATGTGAACTGGTGCAGCCACTCTGGAAAACTGTGGAGGTTCCTCAAAGAGTTAAAAATAGACCTGCCCTACAACCCAGCAATTGCACTGTTGGGGATTTATCCCAAAGATACAGATGCAATGAAACGCCGGGACACCTGCACCCCGATGTTTCTAGCAGCCATGTCCACAATAGCCAAACTGTGGAAGGAGCCTTGGTGTCCATCGAAAGATGAATGGATAAAGAAGATGTGGTTTATGTATACAATGGAATATTCCTCAGCCATTAGAAATGACAAATACCCACCATTTGCTTCAACGTGGATGGAACTGGAGGGTATTATGCTGAGTGAAATAAGTCAATCGGGGAAGGACAAACAGTGTATGTTCTCATTCATTTGGGGAATATGAATAATTGTGAAAGGGAATATAAGGGAAGGGAGAAGAAATGTGTGGGAAATATCAGAAAGGGAGACAGAACATAAAGACTCCTAACTCTGGGAGGCGAACTAGGGGTGGTGGAAGGGGAGGAGGGCGGGGGGTGGGGGTGAATGAGTGACGGGCACTGAGGGAACACTTGACGGGATGAGCACTGGGTGTTATTCTGTATGTTGGTAAATTGAACACCAATAAAAATTAATTTATAAAAAAAAAGAATCTCTGCTACTTTTTAAAAAAGATTTTATTTATATAAGACAGACAGAGAGAGAGAGAGAGAGAGAGAACAAGCAGGGAAGATGGCCAGAGGGAGAGGGAGAAACAGACTCTCCACTGAGCAGGTAGCCTAACACAGGGCTTGATTCCAGGACCCTGAGATCATGACCTGAGACGCCTAACTGACTGAGCCACCCAGGTGCTCCTAGAATCTCTGCTCTTAATTACCAAATAACTGCACTACTTTCTGGTCAGGAAGGCAAGATTTGACCTAATTATCTATGGCATTCCAATACATGACTTTTATGGCAATCAGTAGTAAAAGTAGTGAAAAATGCAAAAAAATCTAAGACACTTTTTATTTTAAATTTTAGACTTTTTTGGGCTGGTTCAGCAGAAACTGAGAGAATCAGCAATGGAATGAATATTGTTAGTTTTAGAAGGAAATTTTGACCTCTTATGACTAAAAGTGGCCTAATAGCAATAACTACTGATTCAATGGAAAAGTCATCAGGATAGTTTGATGTGGTTTCCTATGTCAAAATATAGTTCAGAGAAGTGGCATCAGTCATGTCACCAAAGCTCACACTAGCAACCATTTGGGCATTTTTGGAATGATTTGATGAATGATTTATGCTATAACTTGTAAAGATTGATAATTAGTTTTACAGTTTGGTTTGTTTAGAAAAAAACCTAAATGTAATATTTTAATACATAAATATATAGATTTCTATCTTAATATTATGAATATACCACTGGTTAAAAATCTTGAATATATACCTGTTAGTGCCAAATCTCACAAAAGTCATTCTGGTAGCCCACACATTGAAAATTACAGGTATATTATCCGATATATTCACGTGAATTATGTTCTTGCCAAATTTATGTCACTTGGAACCTCAGAATGTAAGGAAATGGAGTTTTAGCAGATGTAATTAGTTAAGATTGTATCATAATCCATCCATTATTTGGACCCCAAATCCAAAGATTAGGGTTTGTATAAGAAGGATTCAGACACACAGACACACCAAAGAGGAGAAGGCCATGGAAATAGGCAGAAGTTGTGTTCATGCTGTCACTAACCAAGGAATGCCAGAGATTAATGGAAACCACCAGAAGGGAGAAGAGGCAAGGAAGGGGTCTTCATTAGTGCTTTTGGAAGGAGCTTGGTCCAGCTGACACTTTGATTTTGGACTTAGCCTCCAGAATTGTGACACAATGCATTTCTGTTTTAAGCCATCCGGTTGTGTTAATTTATTATGGCAGCCCTAGGAAACGCATACATCTGTCTCTGCACATCCTACTCATTCTTCAATTTAAATTCAGTCTTTGTCTTTTAAGAAGGCTTCCTACTTAAGGCACGGAGATACTGCATTTCTCTAAACTCTACAAGGGCTTATTGTCTTAACCATTCCTGCTCATCCTTCAAGATCTGGTATAGACTCCACTTCCCAGGAAAGACTTCCCTGAACACTGTCAACTCCTTCATAAGCAAGGGGCTGTTGGTCTACATTGCCATGGCTCTCAGATTTTTACCTTTGTCATTGTACACATTTTGCTATTTTTGTTGTTCATTTATCTGTGAATCACTTGAGTGTGGGAATTGGGTCTTTCATTTGTACCTAGTGTCCTTCCTTCAAGGATGTGCTTTATTGAATGATGTGCATGAAGGGAGGCTGGAAGTCAGAGGATTTTGCTCAATTGCATTTGCCAATGTTCTTGTGATTTTTACTCTAAATTCCCTTAGCCCTTTGCCATTGTTTTTCTCAGGGCCGGTGGGCTTACAAGATGTATATACTTGATGTATAATACATTATAACCCTGGGTCTTTTAATAGCTGCAACATCCTCAGAGAAGTTGAAAATACATCAAAGATGATTACAACATTGCTTTGCATTTTCCAATTTGTTAATTCTCATCTTTTTTATCAGCTTCCTTTGTTAGCTTTTCTTTATTAGTTTTTAGTTCTTGTCTTATTATTTTAAATTGGGAAATCACTAGTAATATGGTAAAAACATTTAAAACTTTTTATTGCTCTTTATCCAATTTCATAGGACAAATTCATTCCTGTTCTATGTTCTTAACTATTCTTTATTCCATTATGCTGAAATCTCATGATTTTATTTCATCAATTCTGGTCGCTGTACATCCATACTTCATCTTTGTAAACTTTACTTGCTGTGCATCTATAATTTTGTGTTTATAGTGAATGTCTGTGACTGTTGTTTGTTTTTTAACTGGTAGAGCATCCTGAATCTGTTTTGTCAATCTACTTCTGTTCCATTCTCAGTCCTTGTGGCTCTGCTAGAATGACTCCAATCCAAAGTATAGGAGTAGGTCTAAGGCCCTGGAATTCTGGAATTTAGAACAAAGAAATGCAGAAAAATATTAGGATATGTTTACCCTGGTATTAGTTCCCAAATGAACAATCCATGTATTCCTCCTATACTTAGATTTAGTCATCCATTTATATAACAAATACCAGTTGAACACCTGCTATGTGCTGGTTTTGGCTTTAGGGATACAAGCTAAACAAAACAAAATCTATGTTCTCATGAAACTTGCAATAATTGGGATATGGGGAGAGGGGAGAAAAATTAAGTAAACCTATAAATGGGCAGATTATTTCAGATGGTGATGAAGCACCACGCATGCAATACAAAGATGATGTTCTGTGAAGAAAATAGAACACAGAAGTGTGGTTAATAGTATTTGGTGTGAGTGTGTGTGTGGCAGGGGGGAGGTTAATTTAGACTAGGTGATGAGGAAAGGCATTTCTGAGGGACAACATTAAATCTGAGACTAAGTGATGAGACAGAGATGACCAGCAAAGACAGAGAGAATTTTATTGTAGTCAACTGATTTTTGACAAGGGTGCTAAAAGAATTCAATGGGGAAAAATAGTTTTTTGTTTTGTTTTGTTTTTTGTTCTTTTGCAAATGATGCTTGACCCTGAGATAATAGTGGACTACTGCCTCACACCATTTATAAAACTTAACTCAAAATAGGTCAAATGTGTCATAACTTTTTTATATATCATATGTATGTGCATGTCATAGCTTTTTGATGGTATTATTTCTTATAAAGCTCTTATAATGCCAAAACACACAAACCAAAGAAAAATAGAAAGATTGGACTTCATCAGAATTTTAAAAGCTGTAGAGAAAAGGACACTAAAAAGTCAAAAGACCACCAATAGAATGGCAGAAAATGTTTGCAAATCATACATTTGATCAGGTTCTAGTGTCCAGAAGATATAAAGCACTCCTACAACTCATGGTAAGTAGAATGGTCATCCGAAGATATCTACGTTCTAACCCCTGGAACTGACTGTTGTTACTTTATGTGGCAAACAGTACTTTGCAATGTGATTAAGCCAAGAGCCTTGAAATGAAGAGATTATTCTGCATTACCTATATGCGCTTAATATAATCAACAGGGTTTTAAAACACTTATTATTTTAAAGATTTGATTTGAGACAGAAAAGAGCCAGAGAGATCACAGAGGGACAGAGAGGGAGAGGCCAACTTGCTGCTGAGCAGGGACTTCAACACAGGGATTGATCCCAGAGCCTTGAGATTATGACCTAACCAACTGAGCCACCCAGGTGTCCCTCATAGTAAGGTGTCCCTTACGGCCTTTGTAAGAGGAAAGCAGGGAGGTCAGGGCCAGAGAAGGTGTGACAATGAAAGCAGAGGTCAATATGCTGCAGTCATGGGCTAAGGAACAAAAGCAGCTCTGAGAAGCAGAAAAAGGCTGAGGATGAGTTCTTCCTTTATGCCTTCAGGAGGAATACTTCTCTATCGACATCTTGAGTTTAGTCTAGTAAAACTCATTTTGAACTTCTGATCTGCAGAACCATAAGATAGTACATCGACATTGGTTTAGACCACTGTGTTTTTGGTATTTGTTACAGCAACAATAGGAAACTAGTATGGACTTTGGCATCTGGAGATGGAGTCCTGCTGTCCCAAATAACCTAAAAATGTGGAAGCGGTTTTGAAATTGGACAGTGGGCAGAGGCTGGAAAAATTTGAGAAGCCTGACAGAAAAAGTCTAGTTTGCCTTGAGCAGATTGTCAGTAGGAATTTAGATGTTAAAGACTCTGCAGGTGAAGGCACGGAAGGAAGTGAACAGCACAGTAGAGGAAATCTACATAGTTCTACTGAGACTAAAACTGTCATTGACAGACTGTTAGTAGAAATTTTATACTGAGTACTGTTGATGGGTCTCAGAAGGAAGTGAAATACAAGTTTTTTTTTAATTAAAATTTTCTTTTACTTTAAATTGAATTAACTAACATATGGTGTATTATTGGTTTCAGAGGTTCATCAGTTGAATATAACACCAGTGCTTATTATATCCTATATCCTTCTTCATGCTCATCACCTAGTTACCCCAACCCACCCCAACCCCTCTGCAATCCTCAGTTTGTTTCCTATGGTTAAGAGTCTCTTATGGTTGGTCTCCTCGGAAGTGAGAAACATCTTATTGGAAAATGGAAGACAGGGGATCCTTGTTACATAATGGCAGAAAACCCTATAGAATTTTATCTTACAGTTATGTGCAAGTCAGAACTTGTAAGAGATGTAATCAAATGTTTCATTGAGATTTCCAAGCCAAGTGCTAAAAGTGTTGGCCTGGTTTCATCTTGTGGCTTATGAGAGAGAGATAAATTGGTAGAAAAAATTATTAAACAAAAAAGGAAGGTGCTTTGGGAAGTTCTCAGCCTATCTATATTGCAAGAAACACCACAATTTGGAGATTTAGCCTGTATGACAGGACAATCTTTTGCTAGTACCTGGGAAGGATCTAGAGGTCAGAGTATTCAAATCCCACAGAGGACTGTTTGAAAAGATTAGATGTGTGACCCAGCCATCTCAGGAGAAGCCAGGGATGGAGGCGGGATTCTTCTTTGTGGAGGAGCCTCTGGTTTATTGGATTGAACCTCCAGACAGACACAGGAAACCCACAGGTTTCTTGAGAATATTATGCCATCAGAAACATTGTGCATTTAGTTACAAAAAGACAAAGAGAGGATAAAGTGAAAGGAGGCCAACAGACTCCCATAGGAGTCTAGACTTCTATAGGCAGGAGGCTGACAGACAATTCAGCAGCAAACATGTGCTACTCTCCACGAGAAAGGAAAGATGTCTCAGAGGGAGGATGGAGCCATGAGCCCAGAGAGACAATAGAGGCTCTCAAGCTTTGGTAGGAAAGAGTATATGATTTTCTCTTGAGAGTTGCAATGTAATATATATTGTATATACCAGTAATATATATCTTGATGCCACAGCAACAGCAGTGGCATCAAGAGGTGTCATTTACTGAGTGCTCTTTTTTTTCAGACAATATTGTAAATGTGTTTCATTTGATTATTCTACCAATCTTATAAAGTAGGTATTTGTATGCTCTTTTAAAAACATGTGTAACTTATGGTTTGGAGAGACCAAGAAACTTTTCCATGGTCACAAAGCAGGGGTGGAGCAGGCTGCTTTCAGAGTGGGTCCCACTCTGCTGCATTTCCACCTCAGCCTATGGTGGATTAGGGTGACATAGTAAAGGTTACTTTAAACATACTAACTGGCGGGTCTAATATAGTTTATGATATTAACCTATCAGAAGAGAAAAAAAAAAGATCAACTGGAAGATAACTATCAGCAATTCCTCCTGTAAGTACTCCATACAGAAAAAAATTGGCTAAGAATTCTGAATATTTCCAACCTCTGGCCCTGCTAACCATAAAATAAGGTAAGGGTACTTCAAGGGACTTTAGCCTTTGAATACTCTGTACCCCCAGAGAATCCAAATACTAGATGCAAAATATCAAATCTTCACTCATGGCAGAACCTATGATTTTAACATAGCTCCAAATAGAAACTGGAGAGTACATATGCCTAAGGAAGCTGGTCCATAGGAGAAACGCATTTCTCACTGGAGTCACTAAAAATGACAGCCTTGGAGATGTGCAGTTAGGTGCTGTAACGCAGTTAAAGCATAGATTTCAGAGGAGGATGGATAGACTGAGTGTAAATTACAGTTCCATCACCAACTAGTTATGTAACAACGGACATAAACACCTCATCGGACAAGAGTGAGAACAAAATGTAGGATTTCATGGTGCATGCTTAGCACCATGCCTTGTACATAGTATGTACTCAGTATACGTTAGCTACTGTTCTTATGATTTTTTAAAAGATTTTATTTATTTATTCATAGACACACACACACAGAGGCAGAGACACAGGCAGAGGGAGAAGCAGGCTCCATGCAGAGAGCCTGACGTGGGACTTGATCCAGGGTCTCCAGGATCACGCCCTGGGCTGCAGGTGGCACTAAACTGCTGCACTACCGGGGCTGCCCTGTTCTTATGATTATAAGCTGATCCCTGAAACCTGGTTAATGTGACTTTGAGAGGATGGTGGAGAAGACCTACCACTGCAGCGAAACTCTTCCAGGGGTAATCTATTCTGTCTGAATGCTATGGAATTTCACGAAACAGAGTTATTTCAGAGAATAAAGGGAGGAGGAGGAGACGAAAAAAGGATTGCTAGCATGTTATCAAGTAAGGCTGTTAAGTTTTAATTATACAAAAAAGAGCCAAGTCATGAATAGAACAAACATATCCCACTGTCACCACAATTTCATAGAATAAAGAACATTTCACCATCAAAATATAATAAAGAAATAATTTGGGAATAAAGAATGGCTCTTTGAATGACTTTAGATTTCTGAAAAACACACTTAATTTACCTTGGTTTTTCTGTCTGATGCAGGTCAGTGAAAAAAACGCCATCCTTTTTGGTGCCCATATGTGGACTGGCATTTAGCAAAGATCAATAGAGATCATTTTAACAGGTCTGTTGTCATCCAACTAATTGATGTCGCTGGTGGACAACCAAACTTGCTCCTCTATTTATATGCAAGGTTGCATTAAAATTTCTATAGTGCTCTGTTAGTCCTCATATTTTTGCGAACGAATACTGAGCACAAGATCTGGCTATGCCAGAATGCACAGACCTATTGCTGGGAAAGAACAGATAACATTGAAAGAACAACCTGGTGGTTGCTAGAAGGAGGTGGGCTGGGGGGTTGTGAGAAATAGGTGTATAGGAGTAAGGGGTACAAACTTCACGTTGTAAACTAAATAAGGCACAGGAATGAAAAGTACAGCATGAAGAATACAGTAAATAATATTGTAGTAATTTTGTATGGTGATAGGTGGTGACTACACTTCTTGTGGTGAGCATTTCATAATCTATAGAATTGTTGGATCACTATGTTTTACACCTGAAATTAATATAATATTATGTCAATGATACTTCAATTAAAGATTTTAAAAAAGTAAAGAATTTTAGTTTATCTTTTTACACACCTAATATGTTTTCAGCATATATTAATATGTCTTAGATGCTGTTTTTGAGTTTTAAATTTACACTATTTTGCCAGAGCACCACAGTAACAGCTTTCTCCTTAAAGAACAGTAGGTCAAAATATTATTTAGTAGGTAAAATTACTATTCCCATTTACAAAGTGTCTAAGGCAAACAAGTAGTGGAACGAGGATTCCACCCTGAATGTCTTCCTGCTTAGCCCCACCTAGCAATTTCTCTTTATTGGTCAAGCTTGTCATCTGTGAGGGAGAAGGACACAGAAACAGATTATTTCAGCAAAATAACATTATTAAGACCTAGACAGGAGTGTGTAAAATTAATCATTGGCTCATTCTGAGGTTCAGAAAATCTTCTTTAAGAAGATGATGCTTGAATACAGTCCTCAAGGAGAAGATGATAATAAGAGTACTCCTGAGATAGAAAATAGCACCAGTGAAGGTCCAGCTATATGAGAGGTATGTAGAAACCATGTAGCTTATGGGAGTTCCAGATAGTTCAAGATTAATAAGCATAAAGAACTCAAATGAGGTTTTTAAAAAAATAACATTATTATTCTTATGGAATCCTACTGTTATAATGGAAGTTGAATAAGCAGGAGGATGGCTTTAACTGGCCAGACATTTATATCAGAGTTTTTCTTTGCTTTTCTTCTGCTTGGTTAATTAAATCAAGCTTTTAACAAACCTAACCCCAGACCAAAACATGTTTATGTCTGGGGAGGGTGAAGAATATGTGCTTCCTCATATCTGAAGCATTTATATTTAGGGTTTTTCAGGTTGGACATGAAACTTCTTGGAGTACAATTGCTTCCTTGTGGAATATTTAAGAATGAGATGGTGTCAATGGGAAAGGTGGGCTCAGCAATGTCTCAGTGCAAAGGACAGAGTCTCTCCACTTCTTTCCGTTGTATAGTGATGGAAGTGTTTACACTGCTTGGTTGGGGAGCATGTTGGAAGTATTAAGAGGGAAGATTTCGTGAGAATCTATTAATATTGAAATGAGTTTAAGATTTTGTGAAGATTTGTTAATGTTGAAGCATAGAATCAGGCTTGGTTGGGATTATTACTCTACTCTTATGGCATATGGGAGGCCACGTGGTCAAGAACATCTCTTAAAATCCTGCTAAGCAATAGGCATCTATTTTAATTTAATGATCTTAGTATCCAGGGGCCACTACTGTAAGAAAGTAGGGGTCTGGTTTGTTATTCCTGGCAGGAAATGACATGATGGAACAAAAGAGAGCTAATTTATGCATGGCTCTGTATGCCATCTGAAGGAGCACACAAATGATTAGGAATCACTAGTGGATCTTAAGAAATGGAGTCTCAGTGGTTCAAAATGAAATAGTATTGTCATATAACAGTGTGGAAGATGGAGCAATGGATTAAAGACAGGAGGAGAGCACATGGAAGTAGGTGGAGGAGCATGGGTTATGGAGTGAGACGCAGCAAGGTTCAAACCTGGGATCTTCATCTCCTGGATTTAACTCCTGGAAAGTTACTTCAGTCTTTTCTAAAGCTCAGATTTCTCTGCTGTACGGAGGAAGGTGGGAGGCCCTAACTCTCAGTATTGTGAGATTTAAGAGATCATCTGTACAGAGTGCCTGACAAAGCATCTGTCATAATAAATGACATTATCGCATCATGTAATTTTTAGGTGCCCATCACATTTTCTCACTCATATGCAATACTAATTCTGAAAATTTCTTGGAAAGCTAATGATATAAGATAATGATATCTTTCTTTATTCAACTAAGTATAAAACTTATAATGAAAATCTCTCATAAAGAGACCTCACTGATTAAAATTAATCCTGATCAAGATTCAGATGTTTGACGTTAACACCTTAACCTGAAACCATGGAACGTGGGTCTCTGATGAGAGAGAAGTGGAGGAATGAACACGTTGCAGCAATGAGAGGATGGTTGGCAGTGGATGTGTTGTGAGAACAAAAGGCAAACGCTTTACAAAATGACTGGCCCTGCTAATTGGGTCCATCTGTAGTTTGCTCAAGCTAAAAATTCTAGTTTTTTCCTTTTGCGTTTTCAGGTTTTATTCCTCCATCCAATAGCACTTTGTATTGGAGTGAAATTCTCTGAATGCAATTTAAGTATAGGTTGTGTTATTACTGAATGACCATCTGGCTTCATTTTTTTTTTCCTACTAGTAGTTTCAAAGTAAGGTCTCTCAGGCTTGTGGGTGGTTTGAAGTGGCTGTTTGGAGCCAGTAATACCCTTGTAGTCGATTTTATTTTTTCAGTCGGGAAGCAATAAGGTCATCATCATCCTCGAAAATGATGGATTTATTTGACAGCCTCAGATTTCTATACTTGAACAGAAACTTTGCTTTCACTACATTCAGCAGTGGATTTCAGAGGCTACTTTTTGGTTAAAAAACTCTAGAAGAATGACTTTGAGAGACAGTGTGAAGGAGTTGCATAAGTTGAATGGAGCTGCTATGGTGTGAGTTCTTTGACCTCTTCAGTGATCAAAACTAAAATCGATTTTTCTCCATAGTTTTGGGCTAGGAAGCTTTCCTTCCTAAGTCATCAATTTATTTTTCCATTTTTTTATAAATGAAGTTGAGCACAGGAAGACTTGCAGTGACAACCACCCATTGATAGTAGATATAATTAAAATAAATATATTTAATGCATTTTTTTACATATTAAAACTGATTTCTTCTTATATTACATTTTTATGAAATGGTGCTGCCATAGTTTATAATGATCTGAAAACATAATTTGAGCAGAGTCAAATGAAAGAGACATGTGGTTGTTTGAATATGGTCTATTTTTCCACATCAGCTCAATAGATCTAAGATTCAATAGTGTGGATTAAGAAATATTTTATTACCAAAAAGACTTAAATGGGCATTGATAGGATAAGCTCAGTTATTTCCCTTACAGAATATGCTCTGAGCACAGACAAAATTGGCAGCAACCTAATTCACAGTAAGATTTGAATGGCCGCAAAAGTCCTTTTGTCCTTAGATTCACTCTGCCCTGATTTCCAGGTCACAGGTTCTCACATTGGCCCATCTTTGGGAGAAGGCTTTATGATTTGGATCAATGCCTCTTCTCCATCATTTGAGAGTATCACCTTGTTGGTGGAGAGACAGGCTTTGCAGCACATCTCTCTACTTCTCAGCCCATGGGTCATGATTAGACCAAAAGCAGTCAAAAGCAGGATACTAGAAACAAATCAGCAAATAGGTAAACTTGGGTCATTAGATTTTCTTGTCGCTTTGAATCAAGATATGCTGGGACTGTGCCCATCAGCAGGTTGTCAGGGGGCTCTGCTGGGGACCCTGGTCAGCAAACTAACTCCATATGCAGGTGGAGGAAATAGACACAGTGTTGAATACAGGATGAGGACATTGGTAAAGACGGAGAAGAAGGGCCAGATATGCAGAGAAGCTGAGATTTGGTTAAGAAGAGAGACCTAGAAGAGAGAAGCAGAGCCTCACTCCCTTGGCACGCTGATTCTTGCCCAGCCTAGATGGCCTTATGATAATCACGCACGCTCTCTTCTCTCTCTCTCTCTTTCATAACTTAAATGAGTCTCTAAGCATATGCAAATATCAGAAGTTTTTCCAGTTGCAAATAAGCTTCATAAACACTTACCTGGTAAGCTCCCACTGGTTAATGAACTTAACAAAACTAATGAACTGTCACCTGATGGGACTGAGGGGTTGGGGCAGAAACTGAAAAGGTCCAATGGGAAGGGCATGCTGAGGGGAGTTCTACTACCCTGCCCTGGTTGTTCTCCTGAGTAAACTTTTGGCAGGGAGTCTAGGGAGATTGGGAAAGATACATTGCAAACAACTTTTTCTTTTCCTCTCAGTAAAATGACTTTCACTCAGTTGTGTGCTGACATTGTACCCTAAACATTCATTGAGACATCAAAGAAACCACTTTCAGAGTCTTTTGCTTGCATTTCATATTGAGATATGGCTATTAATACCACCTACAGCATTGCTTGGGTTCCTTTTAAGAAGTCCTATGTAAGAAATTTCTTTCAGAGCTAAATGCTAGGTGACATTTTGCTTCCTCTTAGGAACTGTCATGTTTTGTCTTCATGGGCATGTAAAAACCACCCAACAACTCTGTTACCATTTTTATTTTGGTTGTCAGGAGGCTCAGAAGTAAAGCCCTGGAGGACTTTCTGGCCCATAATATCTGCATTCTCTCTATGTTTTTTCCCCCAAGGCATTAGTTTCCAGGCTTTAACACAATATTCACTAGGCTTAACATTTATAATTTGTACTTGAATATTTTATTGCCACACTTGTTGCAGACATTTGTTTAAATTACTGAACTCAGGCTCTTCCTTCATTTGTCTTTGTTCACTGTGCTCCTTCTGCCTGGAAAGCCTTTACCCTCTGCCATCCCCACACCCTGGAAGGATACCAACATTTTCTTCAAGGTATACCCAGGCGCCACCCTCCGGAAGCCTTGCTGCCAGCCTCAGGCCATGCACCCCATCACCTTTTCTGGCCTGTACTCGTTATGTTGTCCTGCGATGATCTGATACATGTCTATCTCTCTCCCTAAACTGTCAGCTCCTTGAGGACAGGAACAGTTTTGCGTGGCAAGTAGTAGGTGTTTTATAAAGCACAGTGAATGAATGGATGAAACACTTTATGGAATATAATAGAAAACACGCAGAACTTAGTAAGTAACATTTTAGTTGAAGAACAGCTTCTTACAAAGAAAAATAGTTGATAACGACAAAGTGCTTACTGTATGTCGGGGTTATTGATGCACTTTTATATGTTAACTTATTTAATTATGCCTCCACCAAATAGGTAGCAAGTACTCTTTTTTATCTCTCTGTTACAAATGAGGAAACGAAAGCCCAAAGAGGTTAAGAGACTTGCCCAAGTTTACTCAGCTAGTGGCAGAGGAGGCAACAGAATGCAAGTGGCCTACCCCTAGACCAGGCACACTAATTTACTCTGCTGCACTACCTCTCTGTGTCATAATGTAGAGATTGGGGCACTAACTATTTTAAGTGTGTATTTTTATTTTACTTTTATAAATCGATATATAATTGGCTTATAGCAAAATATTGGTTTCAGGTGTATAACAGTATTTGAATATATATTGCAAACTGATTACCACAGTAAGTCTAGTTATCATCTATTACCACAAACAGTTATATTTTTTCCTTGTGATGAGAACTCTTAAGATTTACTCTCTTAGAGACTTTCACATATACAATACAGTGGTCATGATGCTGTACATTACATCTCTGGGACTTACTTGTTTTATAACTGAAAGTTTGTACATTTTGACCACTTTCACCCAATTTGACCACCTTTCCATCCCCCACCTTTATCAACCACTGATCTGTTTTCGGTATCTATGATGTTTTTTTTTTTTAAAATTCCAGATATAAGAGATATGATATGGTATTTGTCCTTCTTTCTGACTTAGCATAATGCCTTCAAAATCCATCCATGTGGTTGCAAATGACAAGATTTCCTTCTTTTCAATGGGAAAATAATATTCCTTGTATGTGTGTGCCTGTGGGTGTGTGTATAAATACACATATATATCCCATTTTCTTTATCCATTTGTCCATTAATGGACACTTAGGTTGTTTCCGTATCTTAGCTATTATACGTCATGCTGCAATGAACATGAAGATGCAGTTGTCTTTTTAAGTCACTGTTTTCATTGTCTTTGGATCCAGAAATGGAATTGCTGGATCACGTGGTTTTTCTATTTTTTAGTTTTTGAGGCATCTCCTTACTGTTTTCCAAAGTGGCTACACCAATTCACATTCCCATCAACAGCGCACAGGGTTCATTTTTCTCCACATCCTCGACAACACTTCTTATCTCTTATTTTTTTTCATTTTAATCGATCTGATAGGTGTGAGGTGATATCCTATTGTGTTTTTTTTTAAACGATTTTATTTATTTATTCATGAGAGACAGGCAGAAAGAGAGAGAGAGAAAGAGAGAGAGAGAGAGAGAGAGAGAGAGAGAGGCAGAGACACAGGCAGAGGTAGAAGCAGGCTCCACGCAGGGAGCCTGATGTGGGACTTGATCTCAGGACTCCCTGGGCCGAAGGATCATGCCCTGAGCTGAAGGCAGGCATCAAACTGCTGAGCCCCCAGGGATTCCCCCCATTGTGGTTTTGATTTGCATTTACCTGATGATTAGTGATGTTGAGCATCTTTCCATGTACCTTTGTACATCTTCTTCAGGAAAATGTCTATTAAGAGCCTCTGTACACTTTTTAAATCAGATTCTTTGTGGGTTTAATTTTTTTTAATTTAATTTATTTTTTTGTTATTGAGTTGTATGAGTTCTTATACATTTTGGGTATTAACCTTTTATCAGATATATGATTTACAAATATTTTCTTCCATTCCATAGACTGCCTATATTTTATTGATGGTTTCCTTTGCTGTGCAGAAGCACCAATTTTGATTGCTGTTCCAGGAGCTTCAATCCATATTTTGATTTGTTTTAGTCAATAGGCATTCCCATTCTCCTCACATCATGCTGTATAAGCATAGGCATTCACACCGCTAGGTTTGGAGGCCCTCCTTTTCTCCTTTGACTCCTTTGATAGTGTAACTGAGTCATTAAATGTAAATAAAACATATGCAAATAACCTAGTACAATTCCTAATGCATATTAGATAACTGATATATGGAAGCTTCTATCCTTATTATTATTCTTATAATCAGTTATATTCTTGATTACCTACCCTTTTCTTTAATGGAA
Organism: Nyctereutes procyonoides; assembly: GCF_905146905.1. Lineage (NCBI taxonomy): Eukaryota > Metazoa > Chordata > Mammalia > Carnivora > Canidae > Nyctereutes > Nyctereutes procyonoides. The sequence goes on from NW_026575030.1 coordinate 10,841,545, forward strand.
GGGTTTTTATCTTACACAAACATAGTTGATGTGTATAGATGTTAACTTGGATTGATTAGTTTCTGACAGATTAGGGGATAGCAAACATACATGTGAAGTCACAGACAGGGTGGTTCCATTCCACATCCAATCAAAAAATATTTATTAAGCACCTACTATGGCCCAGGAACTATTCTTGTCTGTGAAGGATTCAATAGTGAAAACACAGATGGAAACCTCTGTTTCATGGCATCTGCATTATGATGGAAAGAGGCAGAGAATCAATAATATAAAGAGTGAAAATATTTAATATGTGAGATGTATCATGGAGAGAGCTAAGTGGGGCCCAAGATGAGGGAGCTCTGGAAGGATTCTAATTATGAAAGAGTGGTAGAAGAAGGACTTGTGGAGAAGATTATATTTGAGTAAGGTATAGAGGAGGTGAAAGAGGGAGCAATGTGGAGTGGAGATCAGCAGGGATGAGAGGTCCAGGAAAGAAAACATCAAATGCAAGAGCTCTGAGGAAGGAGTAGGATACTCAGACTTAAAGAACAGTGGGCTAGCCAGTGTGGATCAATGGAGGGTTTGAGGTGGGAAGATATATGACATAATTGGGGTGGGAGTAAAACTGTGTAGGACCATCCAGGCCACTGTAATAATTTTGGTTTTCACTTGAAATGACACAGGAAGATACAGAAGGGGTATAAGAAATAGGAAGATGATATAACTTGCATTTTAACAGGACTAGCCACTTGCAGTGCCAAGAATAGATCAAAAGACTGGATGTAGGCACAATATAGATTACAAGGACAGAAGCAAGAACAAAATATTGGTATTTCAATATCCACACCAGGGATGCTGCTGGCTTGTCACAGGTTTGTCTCAGTGCAGGTGGTAAGGATTCTTTGTGTATACACTTTGATGGCAGCATGGATGTGCCTATAGATTTGATATCGAATGTGAAACAGAGAGAAAAGTCAGAGGCAGCTGGGCCAGAGCATCAGGAATAATGGGGTTACCAACACTGGGATGGAGAAGACTGGGAAAAGCTCAAGTTGGGATACAATAAATTTCAGATGTTTACCAGATGTCGGGGTTGGGATGTTAAGCAGACAGTTGGGGAAGGAGCTCAAGTGAAAGGCCTGGAGAGAACAGTCACCACTGGGGGATCCTCAGCCTATAGATGGATTTTAATGCCATGAGACTGGTGAGATCATGAGGAAGTGAGCAGTTTAGAAGACAGGCACCCAAGACTGACTCAAGGAAACAAGATGGGTCAAGCCAAGGATATGCAAAGATAATGGCCAGTGTACTAGAAGGACAATTTAGAGAGGATGAAGTAAGCAAAGACCATTGAAGAGGAAGAGGTGATCAACTGTGTCAAATGTGAATTGAGGATGGAGAATAAACATTTATATTTATTCCAGCAACATAGCCTCAAGGAATATCTTGATGAGAATACTTTCCTCCCAAAGCAACAGAAGTTAAAAGCCAAAGAAGGTGGGGCAAAGCTGATTAAAAGAAAGAGGATGGCTAAGTATTAGGAGGGAGGGGGGTCAACACCATATCTAGAGGGGGAAGGTCAAGACTGAAGCCCTTAACTCCAGATTTTGGAGTAGGTGAAACAGAATCTTAGTTCAAATAGGCTTACAGGCAAGTAAGAATTTCCTTAGAAATTACTTTGAGCATAAGTTGGTGTTTTTAGCTGCTTTTATAGAAGATGGCTGTGTGGTGTGTGAATGTTTGGCACTAGCTCATAGGGTTAGTGAAAGAAGGAACGTAGACTCTTAACATTTGGGATGGATAAGTCAAGGAAAAAAATACAGTTGTGGATATTTGATACAAATGTATGTGGAAAAACATTTTCAAAAAGAAAAAAAAAGATCAGCTTAATTATCTCGTAGCATTTTACCAATGTTTTGAATTGCTGTCATTTTATTTTTTAAAACATATCCTTACAGATTTAACCTCTATGTTTTAGAATAATTCCCGTATTTTTGCAGAAGATAAATTTTATTTTTGGACATAATAATTTCATTTCCCAGCATAATGAAATTCAACTGAACAATTGCACTAGCTCCGAAAAAAGATTTGGTCATTTTGGGTCAGAAAATTAACATTAGATTGAAATACAACAAATCTCCCATTACTTTGTCCTGGAAAAAAAGTAAAAGCGAGTTTTCTGGTTTTACTGCATCTAGTGATCATTTGGGTGAAAAAAAGCTTCTGTTCCATCCCTTGTGGTGCCAAATTTTATTGCATTTCCTTCACTGCACAGCTTGTTAAATGTGAACAAGTGCCTTGGATTTCACAGCAGTGCTAAGATTCTCACTTAAATTGCCTTGGAACTTGGTGGCCCCTAATTAATCCAGTGACTGCTAGACATTTTGTGTGATATTGTTTATATGGTTGATAGGAAAAACACATCTGTGCTGCAAGGGCTGGAAGCATAGTGAAGTAGGAGATACAGACTTTTAAATGTGGCCATTAAAATGTCCCAACAGTATGCACAGAATATAGTTGTTGTTACTCTTGTTATTAATGCTATTTTTAAAAAGCTTACAAAAGGCGCAAGGATAATTACATACTAGGCTGGTTTTGGACGTTGTTCTCTGAGGGAGTTGTTGGAAGAATTCAAGCATGAAAACAGCATGATCCTTTTATTCTGGTGGACCTTTGGAGACATACAGGAGAAATATGAGATTGCTGACAAGGAGTTGATCTAAGAGGTTATTAAAATTGTCCAGATGAGACAAAGGACCTAGACCCAGGGGAGAAGAAATGAGGTCAATGGCACCAATGTGGCAGATGTTACTATGTTACTTTGCATTTTACTCTTGTCTTTGACTCTAGACAATGTAAGGATAGCTCACTTTTCCCTGCTCCAGAGTTTCCAATTCTAACATTTGCTTCCTTACTTCATTGGTTAGGTGCTCTGATATCAAGTGCATGATCTATTTTCTTGAGTTCACTAAGTTGGAATATTATTCAGCTATCCAAAAGAATGAATTTGCAATAACATGGGTGGAGCTAGAAAGTATTATGCTAAGTGAAATAAGTCAATCAGAGAAGGACAAATACCATATGATTTCACTCATATGTGGAATTTAAGAAACAAAACAATTAAGCAAAAGAAAAAAGAAAGAAAGAGGCAAACAAAGAAACAGACTCTTAATATAAAGAACAAACTGATGGTTGCTGGAGGAAAGGTGGGTTGGGGAATGGGTGAAAAATGTGATGGGAATTAAGGAATGCACTTACTGTGAAGAGCAGCAGGTTATGTTTGGAAGTGTTGAATCAGTATACTGTACACCTGAAACTAATATTATGCTGCACATTAACTAACTGGAATTTAAATTAAAACTCTAAAGAAAACCCTAACTTTTGTTTTGGAACCTGCTCTGGCATGACTGAATATGGCAGAATGTGGTAAGCAACAACTCCTGATACACTGCTGGATTGTGGATTAAAAGGAGATACTGAAAATAGTCTTTCTTAGAATGCCTAGGCCACAGGGTATTATCTGGTGATGGAGTTTACCCATAACTGTTTATTCTAAGTAGAAATGATAATTTTTTGGATGAAATTTTTGCGACTATTATGTTAACCTAAAACAGCTTATAACTAGATTTCAATTTATGGAAGCCTGTTCCCTATGATGTTTTGCTTAATGGACAAATAGGCAACAGAGGCCTATTATTCCTCTGTAAGTGCTTTCATTTTTACATCTTTTGGCCCTTCTCATGCTTGGTCCTTAGGAGGCAGCCAATAAATTAATGCTGCAACTGTATAAACCCAATAGAAGTCTAATCTGGCATATTAGTATGTCATTAAAAACATTCTTACTGGTAATTTACACATTAAGCAAACCATTCATTTAGGAACAAAAAGTCCCACATGTACCCATTTATCATTTTCTTAGTCTCCGCTGTGTGTGTGCAAGCAATTACTGCTGGGGTCTTCTGACATCAGGACTGCATTATTTGCATCTTCTAGCTACCCACAGTCAGAAGGAGGTGACAACTCTATAAGTTATTACAATTAGGTATGAAATGCTGCAGTAGATATGTGCAAAGACTTAATGGTATATCTGGAATGGCCTCGTAAAGGCCATCTTAACCTAGAAACACAAAATCATGCTTTTTTTTTCTAGAGTTGGGGCAATCATGATGCAAAATTTTAGCCTCTCTTCTCAGACAAGTTAAATAAAACCATTTTTAAAATGAATCAGTAGCAGATAGTTTGAACAAAGACACTCTATCATTTGCTAACTTAAATAAATGACCATTATTTCAATAAATAATTATTTAACACCTATGATGGGCCAGAAACTGCTTAAGAATTCAAAATATTATAACTTGCATTTGATGTATTGAATATATATATGTATGTGTGTGTGTATATATATATATATATAGTGCTCTATGCTTTAAATCTACCACATTAGCCAATTCTAGTTTTTAACTCTTTTTTTAAAAAGATTTGTTTATTTATTCATGAGAGACAGACAGAGAGAGAGAGAGAGAGAGAGAGAGGCAGAGACATAGGCAGGGGGAGAAGCAGGCTCCATGCAGGGAGCCTGACATGGGACTCAATCCCGGGTCTCCAGGATCATGCCCTGGGCTGAAGGTGGCACTAAACCGCTGAGCCACCTGGGCTGCCCCTAGTTTTTAACTCTTATATGCACTTTCTTTCTCAAAATATTTCCTGCATGTTGCAATTTTGGATTGGAGTAGAACTGACCAGAATTGAGAAAGGCATGACTTTAGGACCAGGCACACTGGTGAATTATGTTCTCAAAGGTTTTCCAATCCAGAAATGAATTTTTTTCAGGTGGAAAATGGTGGCTGAGCACTTATGAAGACCATGGAAATTCTAGATACTCACGAATAGTCCCTGGGTTCAGCATAAAGGACTACCAGCGTACCTGGACTGTAGGCTCTTCTCACCAAAGGAAGAAATGACCATTGAGGACAGAAAATGGAAGGGACTATTGAACTATTGTAACAGGTGGCTATGAAGAGGGCAGAATTGATGGAAAAAGCAGAAAAATTCTTTTTCACTGTATTTCCATACTACTCACTGATTGGTAGATATGAAGAATAAATTCTAGTTACTTTCTGCCATTTTAGGGGAATAAGAATGGGTTACACTCAGTAAATTTAGCTATTATTATTAGATCCACATTCTAATATTTTGTTTGGAGACTTGAGTAGGAAAGAAAGCCCCATACACTCTTGAGAGAGGAACAATTCTTCCATTTAAGGGAAGCATAGAGGGGTGGAACTCAAAGATAGAAGGGTGGAAAAAAGAAAAAACTCCAAAATCACATAAGAAATCTGAGTTCTGGGGATCCCTGGGTGGCGCAGCGGTTTGGCGCCTGCCTTTGGCCCAGGGCGCGATCCTGGAGACCTGGGATCGAATCCCACGTCGGGCTCCCGGTGCATGGAGCCTGCTTCTCCCTCTGCCTGTGTCTCGGCCTCTCTCTCTCTCTCTCTCTCTGTGACTATCTTAAATAAATAAAAAAAAAAAAATTTAAAAAAAAATAAATAAATAATAAAAAAAAAGAAATCTGAGTTCTGGGTAATGATAGAATGGCTTGGTTAGATTAACCCTCCCATAGATAACTAGTATCAAATGTAGATAAATATTTGGCAAATACAACCATCTGAAGGCCTTAGAGAGTAAACATGGACAAACAAGAGTGAGACTTACTAGTTGGCAATATTAGGCTCGAAGGCTCCCTCACTGCCCCATACTTGATTAACATGCAACTTCAGCTGCAGAAAGTAGCTGCCTGGTTGGCATGAGATGTGAAAGGGTAGAGTTCAGGCTAGCAGAACAAGGGCAAGTTGTGGGAGAGTTCTTGGAATGGAGGGAACCACACAGAGAATGTGAATGCCTTGATGTACACATAAAATGCATCCAAATCCTTGGCTGGATGCTTAACTATGTCCACAAAGGGGGAAACTGGGGAGGGGGTGAAGAGAGAAGGTTCTATTAAACAATAACAACAACGAGCAGCTGGAAATGCAAAAAACTAAGTGGACATTTTAGCTGTTTTCCACCACAGGAGAACCAGAGTTTGGATTTTAAGTCCAGCCAAATTAACTATCTTCTAGTCAAATCTCATTATCCAAAAGAATATAAAATAATCCAGAGTCTTTACAAATGTATCACTAATAATATTCAGATTCAACGAAAAATCACTTTATATGCAAAGAACCAGGAAAATCTTATCAATACTCAAGAAAGAAAAAATAGAAACTGGCCCTAAGATGATTCAGATGTTGGAATTATAAGAAAATGATTGCTGACATTGCTGTTAATATGTTAAAGAATTTAGGAAACTTACACATATAAACAGATGATTAATCTTGGCAGAGATATAGAAACTACAAGGAAAAACTATCAAATGGAAACTCTAAAGCTGAAAAATGCAATAGCTGGAATGAAACTTTTACTGGAAGCATTTAACAGCACCGGAAACTACTGAACTTGAAGGCAGAGCCAAAGAAATTACATAATGTAAAATATGAAAAGAAAATAAAAAGTGAAGAAAGATGAGCAGACCCTGTGGGATTGCCAAGCAATGTAATTTATGTGTAATTGAATTTCTGAAAGAGCAGAGACAGGAAATTTTTTTTTAAGATAGAAACTTTTCAAATTAGGTGAAAGATATATCAATATAAAAATCAAGTGTTTCATGAACCTTTTTTTTTTTTTGAGAGAGAGAGTGTGCATGAGTGTTGAAGGAGGGGTATAGAGGAGGAGGAAGAGAGACTCATAAACAGGCTCCACATTCAGCACCAGCATGTAGCCTGAAGGAGGGGCTGGATCTCCTGACCCTGAGATGATGACCTGAGCTGAAATCAAGAGTGGGGCACTCAACCAACTGAGCCACCCAGGTGCTGCTCTATTTAATGAAACTTATGCAAGATAAATACAAAGAAAAACACACTAGGAACATCATCAAACTTGCTGAAATAAATAAAAAGAAAATATTGGAAGTGGTTAGAGAAAACTTTCACATTACACACAGGGAGCAAATGATAGAGATGGTGGTTAACTTCTCCTAGAAACAATGAAGGGGGATCCCTGGGTGGTGCAGTGGTTTAGCGCCTGCCTTTGGCCCAGGGCAGGATCCTGGAGACCCGGGATCGAATCCCATGTCGGGCTCCCGGTGCATGGAGCCTGCTTCTCCCTCTGCCTATGTCTCTGCCTCTCTCTCTCTCTTTCTGTGTGACTATCATAAATAAATAAAATTTTTTTTAAAAAAAGCTTTAAAAAAAAAAGAAACAATGAAGGACAGAGGTAAATGGGACTCTTCAAAATGCTTAAAGACTAAACACAGTCAGAACAGAGTTCTATATTCAGCAAAACCATCCTTCAAAAACAAAGATGAAATAAGATATTTTCAGAGAAACAAAAACTGAAGACATTTATTGCCAGCAGATCTATTGTGTAAGAAATGCCAGAGGAAGTTCTTTTCTTCAGGGTGAAGAAAGATTCTACAGGATGGTAAGTTGAATCTATGGGAGGAAATGAAATCATTGAAAAGGATAAATATCTAAGTAAATTAAAAGACTAGGACTTTTTTCCTTTTTCAAAAAACTAAGGGTATTTAAAGCAATAATCATTATCATTGCAATATGAGGTTTATAACGTTTATAGGTATAGTATGATAATTACATCACAAAGAATGATGGTGGTGAATTGAACTCTGATATTAGAAGATTTCTGCAGTTTTTAGATGAAGTAGTAAAATATTAAGTCCATGTAGATTGTCTTATGTTCAAGAGGTACATTGAAGTTTTTAGTGAAACTAGTAAAAATAATGCAGAGATTATAGCTAAGATACCAACAGAAGAATAAAAATGGAACACCTATAATATTTGACTAACAAAAAGAATATAACATAACATGTAATATATAATATGACATAAAAATAACACTGTAAATCAATAAGAAAGACACTAAAAACCCAGCAAATGAACGGACCAAGAAGCATAAAGAAATAATCCACAAAAAAAGAAAAAGAAAATTGTCAATAGGGATCCCTGGGTGGCTCAGCGGTTTGGCGCCTGCCTTTGGCTCAGGGCACGATCCTGGAGTCTCGGGATCAGGTCTCACGTTGGGCTCCCTGCATGGAGCCTGCTTCTCCCTCCTCCTGTGTCTCTGCCTCTCTCTCTCTCTATGTCTATCATAAATAAATAAATAAATCTTTTTTTTTTTTTTTTAGAAAAAGAAAGGGGTCAATAAAGACAGGGTTGAAGCACTTTATGAAGGAAAAATTCAGAAGAAATTTATACAATTATTAAAAAGCAAAAGTGTTCTGTTATTTGAAAAATTAATCAGGATGAAATATCCTAGGAAGCTTTTTTTTTTTTAATTGAAGAAGGATGATGTCTGACATTGAATTCTAATTTTTTTTTCTTGACTTATGCTGTAATAATCCTCTCCTATCTTCAGGTCTTCAATTAAGTCCATTATATTCAAGAATCTTGTGTCAGCAGTGTTTGAAGAAATGTAATCATAGTTACCACTAGCAATGTAATATCTCCTACTTTTTCTTTCCAACATCCAAAATGTTGTAAGTCAAGGCAAACCAATGATCTACTCTGTGTCAAGCACTGTACTATATACAGTGTTTTTATCTCTTAGTCTGGATTCATTCTCACTTCATGGATGAAAAAAGTATGGAGACCTAGGGAACTTAAGAGACTTAGTGAAGGAGCAAGCTGATTCTTGGCTCTCTGACTTGAGTGTCAACATGTGTGATCATGGAATATGTCTAAGGAAGATAAGTGATGCAAGTATGACACAAAATGGGAATAAAAAGAGAGTAGCTACCTAAAGACTCAAGTGTTATGAATGGAAGCAAGTGTTAGATGTCAATGGGAAGGATCACTGCATACTGGTGGATGTATAAATATCCAGGCAGCTGATGTCTGAATCACAAGAAGATTATGATTAACACAGGGTACTGAAAACTGAAAAAAAAAAAAAAAACAAAGTGGGACACAAAATTGAAGTAGTGTAAGAATGTAATTAATGTGCATTTATAGGGACAACTGGGTGGCTCAGCGGTTGAGTGCCTGCCTTCGGCCCAGGGTGTGATCCTGGAGTCCCGGGATCCAGTCCCACATCGGACTCCTAGCATGGAGCCTGCTTCTCTCTATGCCTGTGTCTCTGCCTCTCTCTCTCTCTCTCTCTCTCTCTCTCTCTCTCTGTGTGTGTGTGTCTCTCACAAATAAATGAATAAAACCTTAAAAAATAATGTGCATTTATATAAAAATAATGCTAGAATTTAAGTTTAAAGATCTCACTTATATAAAAAAAATACTACTCATATAAAGATAATGCTAGAATTTAAGTTTAAAGAGTAATAGAATACAAATATTCAGTTACCCTCTGTGTTTGGACAGAATGAATGCATAGATAAATCCCACGTTCATCTCTATTATTCTTTATACTTTTTAATTTTCAACTTTTCTACCATAAACATATTTTTATAAGGGGAAAACATATTTCTAAAAGGAAAAATAATGAAAGCATCACCATTTTGACTGCTCCAGGAAGAAGTGTAAAAAGAATAAACATAATTTCATCTGGCTTTAAAGAGTATCTCTCATGGCAACTGCTTCTGAGAATCTGAGATCTTCTCTGAGGGAAACTGCTCATTAAACAATTTTCAATAACGTGGTGAAGAAATACAGCAAAGTTATTAAAGAGATGATGGCTCTCCCAGGGTACACATACCACAGGGGCCAGAGCCACTCTTTAAATATATTTTCATTTGACTACTGCTCCTATGGACTGAAGCCATATTACCATACCTAATTTTTAAAACTCTTTTTAATGGGGGTCATTCTTCTTGCCTTGAAACTAGCTCATTTTATTACTTTGGAGTCTCTGTGGAGCCTGGTGATTTTACATTCTTTTGATACTTGCATATGGTTTGATTTTCGCTAAATCAAAGGATACAGTCTGCTTGTGATGACTTTAGGGGACTTCTGACACCTCACCTGCTCAGTGGCTGCTGAAATTACCTAAAAGTGTACACCAGTTAATTGAACAAATTACAGAAAGAAATTAAATGCAAATAACCTAGAAGAGGTCATGTATTAGCAATAAAATCACACTAAAGTAGAAATGTCTAATTACCTGTCATCTATCTATTATCTATCTATCTATCTATCTATCTATCTATCTATCTATCATCTATCATCTATGTATCATTTTTCTGATTATAAGCAATTGGAATTGATGGGGATGTATTATGGATGGGGATTCAAGAGATAACCAGGCCATATAGTTTTACTTGTGGACCAAGTGTTCTTGCCTCATTAGGTACCTATGTTGTCCGTTGAACAGTTCTGCCTCAGTTTAGCCCTAGCCAAAGGAGTTTGCATGTCTTAACTGAAAGACTGTCAAGGTTGGGAACAAATATACTTGGGTTAAAATCCCCTTTCCATGTCCTCCAGCACTTTAACTGAAGGCAAGGTGTTCAGCCTTCTTCAAGGTCAATTTCTTTATCTTTAAAATCAAGGCGTTGTGAGCCAACAGTCTACTCTATGTCAAGCACTGTGCTATGTATGCAACTGACATGTTTTATCTTTAAATTTGGATTCATCTCCATTTCATGGATGAAAAAAATAGGCTTATTGGTTAGTTATGGGGGTTTAATGGGGGAAGGCTTGTGAAATACAAGATATAAGGCTTAATACCTCATAAGCACTCAATAAACTCCAATGTCTTTTGACAAGGACAATGCACACCAAGAGAACTAATTCAATCCATAAATTAATGACTTTAATTTCTTAAGCAACTATTTATTTTCTGCCTGCAAAAATGTGTTCCTTCTCTCCCTGGTGAATTTCTATCCTATAATTCAGGTTCATGATTTAACTATCACAGCCTTATATATTCATTCTGTGAACGCTGATTTCTCCTTCCTTAAAATTTCTGTATCAGGTTCCATACATCATTCAACTGGAATTTTGCTCTATCTTGTAAACTTTGGAGTCCATGACTTATAACCTAATTTTATAATTCACTATGTAAAGACTCAAGGCAAAATATTAAACCTCTCTGTGTCCTTATTTGTCCTCCCAAACAGGGAGGGACTTCAATGTACTTTGAGGACCATGATAGGGATAAAACTAAATAAAATATGTGGAAGCACCAAATGCATATATACATACAACTGGGATATCTACAAATGAGTTCCTGTCCTCAGTTGTCCCAAAGAACTTTAATATTTTGAAGCATGGATCGTTTATTTTTGGTTTATATCTATCACATGTTCATTGTTAAGAATGTCCCTGGACATATTGAACTACTTGCAATCTCCTACATGTACCATACTTTCTCTAAGATACGCATTTTGAATTTTTTGACCTGACTTCTATTCATCCTTTAAAACCCAGCTTAGGCATCACTTCCTCCTGGCAGTCTCTTGGGCTCCATTAGGCTTAGGTTTCTCCTCACAAGGCACTATGTGTTTCTATTATTGTCCTAATGATAATTTATTGCTTAGGTACATAGTTTCCTCCCTCAGTGGGCCACAAAGCTCTTGGGAAGTGATTTACTTGTCCTTTTATCATAGCAGGATAGTTCGGTCCCTGAAACATAGGTGATCAGTGAGCATTTGTGGGATGGATGAGTAAAAGAATGGGTATGGAGAAAGAATCTCAGGAAATGAGTGTTGCCACTGGGCAAAACCTCATGTCACACTTTGGGGGATGTCTGATTGCCAATAAATATGTTCAGCATTGCTACCCATTATGCTATTGGCATTTTTGGTGATCCTTTCCTCTGACAGTCTCTGCTATGTCTCAGACTCTCAGATATGGCAAAAGGCATGTGAACAGTTGGCTCAATGGTCAGCATCAAGATGACCTTTGGAAATTTAACCACAAGGGACAGCTTGCCTTCTTTGGCCATGAGTTTATGTAACTTACAAATGCTGTAATGGTTCAAATATTACTTATTTGTATGCCTGCAGCAGCTGATCTATAAAACATATGGTATTTTGAAATATTGATCTCTTCAGTGCCAGCAAGTAAGAGATATTAGTGTAGCCTGGGATTCCATTTGTAACCATGGGATTAGAGTCAGAGAACTGGAAAATTGGAATAGACCAAAATTCATGTGAAGTGGAAAGTACAGCTGGCAGTGGTGCTAAAGAAGGAGAATAACAAATAAGGGAAGCATTATTTTAAAAGCTGACTCAACCATCAAGTGGGAAAGGAGCACTCAAATGAATAGGCTTTCACTGCCTCAGCTTCCTGTACCTCCAGGTTGGTTTTGCAGACTTAAATTCAGCATAACAGCTGGAAAAGGCAAAACCAAATGATTTGGAAACAAGAAAAGGTGGCATCCCTATGGGTTCCTATCACATCTGTCAAGCAAGTAAGTGGGATGCTGAATTCCAAAAGCAGTCAGTTGTAGTGAGGAAAGATTGAACAAACAATAGCACATTTTCCTAATGCTTGGAATTATACCCAAACTAGAACTTTCAAGCTTCTTTCAATGTTACTTATACTCTGAAGTCTTTCTAAACCCCAATACTGTCATGTCCACCTGCAGAACTGATCCTTTTCTCTCATCACTAAATGTAAAGATTCTTTTAAAATGCCCTGGACTTTTGACTTCATGTGTTTATCTGTTGCATCTGCTTTGGGCAGGTACCAGGTTTTACCTGACCTAGTGTATTTAGAGACACAGTGTCTAGCGCATTATTTGGCACATAGGAGGTGATTCCTAATAGTTTTTGATTGATTTACTGGATGAATGTATCTAGAGGATTTTAGAATTATTTGGTTTATATTCTATCCACTTGACCTCTTTTAAGGAATTTTTGAAAAGAATTTTATTTATTTTAGAGAGAGAGAGCATGATAGAGTGCATAAATGGGGTGGGTAGGGGCAGAGAGAGAGAGGGAGAAGCAGACTCCCCACTGAGCAGGAAGCCCAACTCAAAGTTTGAGCTGAGCCAAAGGACAATACTTAACTGCCCCGACCTTTGAGGAATCTTAATCCAAAAGTATATATCGTTTTTAGATGGGACTGGATCTTCTTTGGTTGTAAGGAAAAGTTACACTCTAACATCTTTGTCTTTAAGAGAGAAGAGATGTACTAGATAAAACAAGAAAGGAAACTGAGATACTTTAGGTAAAACATGTAAAATTAAAGAATGGTCCCCTGTTTAGCAATTCTCATCTCTGGTTCTTCTCTAGCAGCCTCTTATAGGTTATGGTCTACCATATTCCTGAATTCAAACCACACAGTATCACCTAGAAGATTCTAAAAAAAAAGATTTTTAGAATAAGTAGCAGAGACAGTAATATTCAGAAACTATTTCATTGATCCTCTATATTACCTTTCAGTAATTTCCTTTTGCATATAATTTGAGCCATTCTTTGCTCTGTTAATCTGACCTTGTCTTTCCTATATCTTATATTCTATAATGTTGTGGATTTATTATTTTAAAAATATTCTCATTTATAGCGCTTTGCAGGGGGCTAAACAGCAGGTGTTTTTGCTTGGGCAGCAGTCTTGCTGTGCCCTTAGAATATACGTACTGGGGATACACGTATGAACATGTTCATAAGAGAAATGAAGATTCTCAAAACACATTCCTATGATTTGAAGGAGACTTCATGATACAAAGTGATGGATTTTCATAATAATATCATTTTGATTGAGCAAAATGATCATATATTTAGTATATGCTAGGCTTGCTAGATGCCGTTAAAGAGGGTGGGAGTGGAAGAATAAGGAATTCTAAATCATAGTTCCTGTTTTCCAAAAAATATAATCTTTCTGGTTCTGAGGGTGAAAAGTATGCAGTTGAAACATTAATGCAACAAAACAGGCAAATATCAAGTAATTTTTCATTGAGGTCCAAACAAATAGATATAAGTGATTTTGCTTTAGAGTGATTGAAGTCTACCATCTTTTCTTGTTTTTACCACCATGGTGATCTCTTAGACAACTGTTTTAGGAACCTCCTCTTTTTCTCTGCTGAGCAATAAATTCATGTGAGCCATAGTAAGTAAGAGGGAATTTCTCAGAAAGACTGTAATTGGAACTTGGTATTGAAGGATGTGATACAAGGCAAGGGGTGAGGAGAACATTCAAGGCTTTGAAAAGAAATATTAGAATGGAAGAAATATGATAATGGCCACCTGGATAGACTTAGGGCTGTATCTTAGAAAAATAGTAGAAGGGGTTCAGGTTTTTGTGGGTCTTCTTATTTTCCATCAGAAATATGATTCTTTATTGATTACCTTTTTTAGTCACTTAATCTTGTGCAGAACCTATTGCCAATTTTATAGTTTTAGTACAGTGATTAAAATGTGGGGACATTCCCAGGTTTACCAAGATAATCTGATTTTTAGTCATTTCTATATTCATACAAAAGCTCAAACTCATCTCCTAGACAATCTATCTTTATCATCATCTGTCCTTTTTTTCTTTCCACCATTGATCTTACTCCAGCTCTTAGCACTGGATAGACATGCAGGCTAAGGTATAGAAAAAAAAATCTCTGTAAGAATCACTCATAGTCTGGACAGAACTCTCTCAGGATGTTTATCCTCTCATGTCTTCATTCACTTCTGTTTTTTCCACAAGTGGTACTGAGTGTCAGAGATTGTGCTAGTTATTAAGGGTACTCATAATGTTAGAAGGGAAACAGACTTATAAAACCCTGCAACACAGTGAGATAATTATGTTAGATTTATGATTGAGAAACGGAAGACTTAGCTCATGAGAGCTGAAGTTCAAAACTGGCTAGAATTTCATGTATCAACTGATCTCTGTTTTTGACCTATCTAACTTGACGGCAGATGAAATATTTTCTTTTGTGCTAGTCTGATCCTGATACCTAAAAATGGACTTATTGTCTGTCACTAGAGTTGTTTAGACCAGCCACACACCATATGAAACAGGTTTGGGATGCAGTGACTTCCCAAAAGAATTTTGAGAGTATTATTACCAAAAGAAGAGGAAAGTGATATAAAAGAGCAAAAACAGTAAATATCTACTACCTGTGATCAGCCTATCTGAAAAGAATTCTAGGAAGCCATAGAATAGACTATTTTAGAGGGGAGAAATGTAGACTGTAAAGTAAACATATTCTGAGGGAAAGAGCAAGTACAGAGCAGGTGTGACAGACACTTCCTTTTCTTCCTCCAGATCAGATCTGTCCCCTTCTCTCTGCCCTATTTTGTGTCCCAGGCAAATGAATTGTATGGGCTACCTTAGCCCAGCTCTGTTGCCCTATGACTTCCACAATCCAAAGATGGCAAAGTGGAAATACAGGGAGACTAGGGTATTTATTCCCTTTACTTCTTCCCTTTTGAGTAGAGGTGGAAGTGGCTGTATTATTCTCCAGGAGATCAGAACTTCTGGTCTGTGATCCTCTCCTACAGCTATAGTTGTTGTTGTAGCATTTTAGCTATCACTCTCACCAGGGTCTGGAATCTGTTCTCTCTTGCCCTCTCAGCTTAAGGGGTAGAATAGCTACCTGTTATTTCTGTCCTTGGGGTACTTCACCATTACTGGTTGGCCTCCTTTAACTTCATTCACATCATTTAAGTGTAGGAACTATTACTCTACCTGAGTGGAGTCTGACTCTTTTTTTGCCTCCTAATGTACGATGGGATCTAACTGCTGGTATTTGTTGTTGTATAAGATACAACTTATAGTTGTATAAGGTACAACTGAAGGCAGAGCCCCATACAGAAACAGGTAATGGGTAACTGTCAAGTTGGGTAAAGTCCCCACAGGCTTGTGGACATATTGAAAGGTAGCCCAGGAGCAGGTAACACATACACTCAACCACGTCAGGATAGCTGATGGCAAATTAATAGCAGGATCACCAGTAATTTCAGGGATTGCTATTCACTGAAGTGATTGCTATTCAGTGATTGCTATTTTAAGTAATAATATTTTCATTGATAGTCAGGAACCACTTTTAGTCTTAGGGTGCAGCTAGGCAAGGTAAAGTGAGTTATCCTTCTTAGAGGTGCTGAGTTTCTGGGAAAGTAATCTTTGTAGGATGTTGATTAGACAGGGTCTTTGGAGTTACAAACACCACAGTTGATGAGAATGATGCAACTTTTATTTCAGGGGATTACCTAAACTCTTCAATTCTTAGTTTCCTCATCCATAGACTGGGGATAATGATACCCACTCCTGTGTATGGGCTAGTCTTGCAGCAGCCCATGGAGGGTCATAGTCTTGGCACAGATGTGGTGAAAGGTTTCTCAGTGCAGTAGCTGATCCATTATGTACCCTGTAATTAGAGGTTTGTGGGGTGCACTGTCTTGTCTGTGTTCTCTTGTGGCAGAAGTCTGATTTTAAGAAACGATACACAAAAAAAACCCAATATGTCAAAAAAGAAATCAAAAGAGACATAAAAAAAATCCTGAAATAAATGGAAATGGAAACACAAGATATCAAAATCTATGGGATGCTGCAAAACAAGTTCTAAGAGGGAAGCTTATAGTGATAAATGCCTATATCAAGAAAAAGAAAGATTTTAAATAAACAACCTACCTTTACACCTCAAGTGACTATAAGAAGAATAACAAACCAAGCCCAAAGTTAGCAAAAGGAAGAAAATAACAAATATCAGAGTAGAAATAAATAAAATAGTGACCATTAAAAATCAATAGAAAAGATCAATGACACTAAGAGCTGGGTTTTTGAAAAGATAAACAAAACTGACATACCATTAGCTAGATTGAGAAAAAAAAAAGAGAAGACTGATATAAATAAAGCCAGAAATGAAAGAGGAGACATTACAACTGATATCACAAAAATACAAAACATCATAAGAGACTATTGTGAATAATTATATGCCTATACATTGAATAACCTAAGTTAAATGGACAGATTTCTAGAAATATATAACCTATCACAACGGAATCATAAAGAAATAGAAAATATGAACAGATCAATAATGAATAAGGAGATTGAATCAGTTAATTGAAACTTCTTAAGAAAGAAAAGGCTGGTACTAGATGGATTCACTGGCAAATTCTACCAAATATTTAAAGAAAAATTAATACCCTTCTGAAATTCTTCCAAAAACTTGACGATGAGAGAACACTCCTAAACTAATTTTACAAGATCAGTATTACATTGATAACAAAACTATATAAAGACACTATAGGAAAAGAAAACCACAGGCTAACATCCATGATGAATGTAGGTGCAAAAATTCTCAACAAAATACTAGCAAACCTAATTCAATAGCACATTGAAAGGATAATACATCATGATCAAGTGGAATCTATCCCAGGATGCAAGGACAGTCAAACATACACAAATCAATAAATGTGATACAACACATTAATAACAAGATAGATTAAATAGATTCAGAAAAAACATTTGACCAAATACAACATCCCTTCATAATTAAAATGCTCAACAAATTGGGCAGAAGAAGAACATATCTCAACAGCATATAGGCTATATATGACAAATCCACAGCTAACATTATAGTCAATGGTGAGAGGTTTAAAATTTTTCCTGTAAGATCAGGAACAAAACAAGGACAAGACTCTCACTACTCCTTTTCAACACAGTGATAGAAGACCTGGCCAGAGCAATAAGGCAAGAAAATGAAATAAAGGGCATCCAAATCAAAATGAAAGAAGTAAAACTGTTTTTGTTTGCAGATGATATGATCTTATATATAAAAACCCAAAGTACTCCACCAAAAAAATGTTAAATTCAAATAAGTTGTAGAACATAAAATCAACATACAGAAATCAGTTGCATTTCTACACACTAACAAAACCTCTGAAAAAGAGCTAATGAAAACAACAGTAAGCATTTTTTGTTTATTTGTTTAGCAACAAAAACAATAAAATACTTAGGAATAAATTTAACCAAGATCAAAGATCTATACACTGAAAACTATAAGACTTTGATAACAGAAAGCAAAGAAAACACAAACATTTGGAAAGCTATACTATGTTCATAGACTGAAAGAATGAATATTGTTAGAAATTTTTTACTATCCAAAGCCATTAATATATTCAGTGCAATTCCTACAAAAAATTGAATGGCATTTTTTACAAAAATACAAAAAAAAAAGTTCTAAAATTTGTATGCAATCACAAAAGACCTTGAATAGCCAAAACAATCCTGAGAAGGATGAAAGCTGGAGGTATCACACTTCCTGATTTCAACTATACTACAAAGCTATAGCAATCAGAACAGTATGGTACTGGCAAGAAAGTAGACATACAGACTAATGGAACAGAATTGAGAGTCCAGAAATAAATGGTTGCATTTAAGGTCAACTAATATTTGACAAGAGAGCCAGAAATACTCAAAAAGAAAAGAAAAATCTCTTCGGTAAATGGTGTTGGGAAAACTGCATAAACACATGCAGAAGAATAAAATTAGACTCCTATCTTAAACCACTCACAAAAAATAACTCGAAGTAATTAAAGACTTAAACATAACTGAAACCATCAAATTCCTAAAATAAAATAGGAAAAAATCTTCTTGATGTTGGCCTTGGCAAAGATTTTTTTGAATCTGATACCAAAAGCACAAGCAATGAAAGCAAAAATTAATAGGGGGGACAGCTAAATTAAATTTAAAAGCTTCTGCAGAGAAAAATAAATAATTTAAAAAAAATAACAGCAACATATGGAATAGAAAAAAATGTTTGCAAATTATATATCTAATCGGGGGTTAATACACAAAATATATAAATAACTCATACAACTTAATACAACTCCCCCCCCAAAAAAAATCTGATCTTAAAACAGAGGAACTAAATAGACATTTTTCTAAAGAAGATATACAAATGATCAGCATGCACACGAAAATGTGTTTGGCTTGACATCACTAATTATCAGGGAAATGCAAATCTAAACCATTACGTCATAACTGTTAGAATGCTTGTTATCAAAAAGATAACTAATAAAAATTAGCAAGGATGTGGGTAAAAGAGAAACACATGATGGTTGATGGAGATGTAAATTGGTGCAGTCATTATGGAAAATAGTATAAAGATTCCTCAAAAAACTAAAAATTGAATCATACAATTCAGCAATTCCACATTTGGGTATATATCCTAAGGAAATGAAAACAGAATCTCAAGGAGATATTTGCATCCTCGTGTTTATTGTAGCATTATTCACAGTATCACGATATGGAAACAACCTAAGTGTCTGTCAACAGATGAATGGATAAAGAAGATGTGATTATATATATTATAATTATATATAATATACATATATAAAATTATCTATCTAATGAAATATTATTCTGTTATGAGAAAGAAGAAAATCTTGCTATTTGTGACACCATGGATGGAACTAGAGGGCATTATGTTAAATGACATAAATTAGACAGAGAAAGACAAAGACAAATATTGAATGATATCACTTATAGGTGGAATCTAAAAAAGCCAAACTCAGGAACAGAAAGTAGAGGGGCAGTTACCAGAGGCTGGAGTCTGGGGGTGAGGGGAATGGGGAGATGTGGGTCAAAGGGTAAAAATTTTCAGCTATAAGATGAATAAGTTCTGAGTATCTAATGCACAGCATGGTGATTATGATTAATAATACTGTATTATATACTTGAAAGTTAGGAAGAGAGTAGATCTTAAATGCTTTAACTACAAAAAAGAAATGGTAATTATATGACGTGACAAAGATGATAACTAACATTATGGTGGTAATCATTTTGCAATATGTAAGTATATCAAATCAACATGTTGTACACTAGGTTATACAGTGATATATGTCAGTTATATCTCAATAGAGCTGGAAAAGAAAAGAAATAGTTTACAATTTCAAAGCAAAACTATCCATTAAGTTGTCTTGTTTCTGAGTGATCTGAACTAAAGAACACAGATTATATTTAGTTCTTCCTGAAGGAAAGGCAGTATCCTTCTCAGAGTCTAGAGGTGAGCCAAGTGGCCAAGAATGAAGGCAAAACATTGCAGTTGAGTACAAGGCTTGGTCAGTCATTATATCATGTGGATTATATTACAGGAACAAATCCAAGCAACCAACCAACCAAGAAATGTCTGTGATAGAAATCCTCACATCTAGAAATATTTAGCAACCTCAAAGGGCATAAACAAATTTAATGAGGGAAATAGGTTTCATTAGCGTTGCTCAAAACCCAGTGAAGCCATCAGAGTCATTACACCCCATAAATCCCCATCAGAGTTCCTATGTTGTTTTCAGGATTCAGAGTTAGCTTGTTCCAGCCTAAGAAATCTGGATAACAATCCATATAATCAACTGAATAATTTATTCAGAAATGGACCTATGAGTTTTTGCATTTAAGTTTTTCTTCCCCCCCCTAGAAAAATCAATGTTAATGAGATTACATTAAGAGTTACTTCTAGTCAAAAACTTTATTGAAAAGATGATCTCGGTAAGTACTTTAAGAGGTCTAAAGCACATTAGAGAGTAAATTTGTGTACCAAAGATATCAGTTACAGCCATATCTAAAACAAATAATATTATGATATTGTAATGGGAATAAAAAAATTCATTGCACACATGCTATTAGAAGCAGCTCAGCATTAGAACATAAGTGATGACAATCCAATTAAGCCAAGTATTTCCTCCCTGTTTTAGGGTTACATGCTTAAAGCACTTCACAGCTCCATCCAGACTTTTATATTGGCTCTGACCAGAATCAGTGTCATGGCTTACTATCATTTGCAATTTTATGGAAAATTACAACTCAGTATAACTTGCTTTTAAGGCATAATGGCTATGTATTTGGAAAATAGGATAAATTATTAAAGCACAGGCTTTGACTATATCTCTAAAATTGATATGTCAGTGAATTAATTGGTCAAGCTTTGATGAGAAGTTGTGATGCAGAGCTTTGAGGTAAGACAGAAGGGGAATAGACCAGTTACATCTCTGTAATGTCTGTCAAATATTTAATTAAGTAGGCAAATAGAACCTGAAAAATCCAGTTGGCTCAGGGTTTTGAGAGGGTTGTGTTTTTTACTTTTTAAAAAATTTGTTAGGGTGTAGAAAGATCAGTCCAGCCAAAAGACCTGGTGGGTCCAGTTGTCTATACTTTCAGCCTGTGTGGAGCATTGTGGGGCTTGGGTAGGGTGCCCTTGGAAGGTAAAGGCCTGGCCCTTGTTTGTGGAACACAGTGACTCATACCCTCAGTGTTTCAGACTGCACATCCTCTTCTTTATGTAGGCCCAGACCTGATGTTGACACCAACTGACAATTTATTTTTGCTAAATTCCTAAGAGGAGCTAGTAGAATAAAGAGGAAATGAATTTTAGTATTTTAACTGATTTTATTCATATGATTCATTCATTATTTCCATAAGAATTTAGCAAGCCACTCCTGTATTTCAGACCCCATTTCAGGCATTGCTCACATGAAGATAAGTAAGACATGGTCCCTGAACTCTGGAAGTTTGCAGATAGGTCTCAAGGGTGGTATCAGAGAGAGAGTAGAGCATAAAGTAGAGAAGTTGCCAATTCTTGCCAGGGAGGGATAGGGTAGTACTGAGGCCATCCAGGTGAAGGTACCAGCTGAGTCAGGGCACAAAGATGGAGATCTGGCAAAGCTTGGTGCCTTCAGTCGCTACAAGGAGAAAGTCAGCTTGGCCAGTGAAGGACCAATGTTGGGAATCTCTAATTCATATTAAAGAATTTAGACTTCATTGTATAAACTCTGGAAAAAGATTTAAAGATAGGATTGAAATGTGGTCAGGATTATATATTAGAAAGGTGTCCACAGTGGGGAAAGTTTTGATGGTGTGTTTGCAGTTGGAGATGAGAGGATTAGAGAGGAAGATATTGCAGGAGTAATTATGGTTAACATTTCCTAAGCCTTAATATGTGCAGGACATATAATTTTTCCTATATGTAAAATATATAGTGTATATATACTATATATATATAGTACAAACATGAAATATATACTACTATAAAAATATAACTTTTACTATATTCCTGATGATAGTTACTGGGAACTTTTATAAAAAACTAGACAGAAAGCTTCTGTCATCCATTCAAATGAGAGAAGATAAAGGTTCAGACCAACATTATGGTGTCAGGGATGAAATACAAGAATGTACTGTGCACATGAAATACACAAGATTTGTTGGGGATTGGCTACTGTGTGCAGCATTCATTTTGCATTGTATCCCCTGATCTTGAGATATAGTAGGAGTTCAAAACATGCTTGTTAAATCAACTAATTTCTGATCAAAAGGTGTGTGTGTGTGTGTGTGTGTGTGTGAGAGAGAGAGAGAGAGAGAGAGAGAGAGAGAGAGAGAGAGAGAGAGATCTTATGCAACCTACTTTATTCACCAGAAATCATGTCCCTGAGGTTCACAATGGAGCTTGGCTATTTCCTTACATGGCTAAATGTCTTACAATCATTGTTCTGACCTCTCTCAAGAGCATAAAGATGATTTAGGCCTAATTATCTCAGGTTTCCTGAGAGGAACCATTATCACTAATGGATAGCATCTAAGAAAGCTCCCCATTCTCCCTTTATAGAAATCAGGACGATGCTTTAATTCCCAAGCCAGATCACAGCACTTCTGACAGCAAGAGAATTTGGGACTCTTCAGTTAATTAATTTTAATTAATTAGTTAATTAGTTTCATGGCTCCTATCTACTACAAACGTATCTTTTGTTAGTCTTTAGGCATTTTATTTTCACTAGGTAATTTAGAAATCCATTGAAGAATCTCATGACTACCCTGGATCCAGGGAAAAAAAGCTGAAACCTTGCTCATGACTCAAAACCAGGAACTTGCATACCTGTCTGCCACCAGCCTCACCAGTCACAAGCTTTGTGGTTCTCATTATTGGCTACCTGGAGCTGATGCAATCAATAAGGAAGCCTTTTCTTGTTTGGTATCCAGCTTTCTGACCACATGCATATGCAGGAAAAAAGACATGGCATTTTTGATTCAGAAAGACACCCTACCTTAGTTTTCAGGGAGGCTTCTCCCATTACAATAAAGGTTTTACTATATGGGAGAGTAACGTATCATGTGAGGCAATCTACAGAAGTTATTTTATTTAATTCTCACAGTGGCTCTGAGGGCAAGGTATTCTGTAAGGAATTTGAGGAAAGGTAACGACAGTGACTTACAGAGGTGATGAGATGTGTACACGTCTCATGGCAAGAATTTAACTTAGATTTGATTCCTGAGCTCATGTTCTTTCACCTGTTATTGCGTTTATCATCATCATCATATTATTATTATTATGAAAAAGTGATACTGGTTGTAGGCAATTTGAAAAAAAATAAAAAGAATAAAACCCCATCCATAGCTCATTGTAAACATTTCAGTTTATTTACTTTAGGGTGTTTTTTTTTTCTCCTAACCAGTTTTGTTTTTCTATTTTTACATGACTCTGAATACACTGCATAGGTAATTTTGTATCACTTGGAAATACTTTAAATCTTATTTTGGGAGATAGAAAAAAGTATTTAAATGCTATGAAAGAGATCAAAAATAGGAAGGAATATAAGCTCACAGAAGTGGAGAAACTTTGCAAACCCAAGAAAATTGTCAATCATTAAAATTTATTTTGAAACATGTTTGCAGTCTTAAAGGAATAGCATCATATCGCTGCCAATACTCAGACTTAGAAGACTCCCATACACCTACAGCCAAACCTCCTGAGCCCCTGTAAATTCCTGTTAATTTGCCTTCTTTCCATGTCAATCAAATATTATCATTTTTGAGATTACTATGACAGTTAGATCCCTTTCTCTAGATAAGGAAGTAATCACTGAATAGTGAAGTTGTGTGGACTATATTTATGAAAACATAATTAATTATGAGGCCTTCTTAAACTCATCCATTAATGGAATTATGATAAACTGGGGGAAAAATGGATTCTAGTGCATGAGACTTAGAAACTCCTTCCAAAAAATATTTTGAGATGGCTATCAGGAGTCAGCTACTCCCTGGTGACTGATAAATTTGAACGAAAGTGAAATAAATATTTTTAAAGAGTTGTTTATTATAATATAATCCTCAGATTCATTGCCTCATTAAACAAATAAGTTTATTTTGACTATGGAAGTTAGCTAGCGTACACTCTGGGAGTCAGCTGGGGAAGCATGAGGACTTGCGTTCAGATCACAGGACTTGCCATTGAACTACCTTTAGAGATGGTGTTTCAATGGTGCCAAGCTTTTGTTTTGGCTGGATATAGAGTAGTATGATGGTTTAGCAACCTAAGTCAACACAAAGAATCGTTCTATATTATTACCTAACAAGAGCACAAGTATGATTTGAACTATATAGGATTGATAAATGGGAGTATGGAGTCAGTGAATTGCTTTGTCCAAAGCTAGAAATGCAGCCTTACTTGTCTGCAGTGGGGGTCAGTAATACATGCCAAGCTGAGGAGGCAGAAATCACACTTGATGGGTGAGGCCAAGTCAGGGACCAAATTATTGGCCAAATATCGAATTAAAGATCAAATTCCTATATTGAAAGTCAAGTGGGTTCTAGAACCAAATTAGGTCATGTATCATGAACAAGAACTAGTGAGTGATGGCTACAAATTTGACAAATTTCTTCTTGTTACCTTAGATATCTTTTTCTTGTTGTTCCAAGCGGCTGACTCTCATTTCCCTGGGACCATCTTAAAGGAGTCACAATGTTGGCAACACAATATTAGATCCATCTCCAGCTGAGGAGAAAAATTTAAGTAGTTGGATAAGGCCCAGACACCCAGGTTGATAAGCTACCTCAGACAGATGAATGACAAATATTTTAAATAATACATGTGATCGGATCATGGCAAAAATAAAGCCACAATCACTGTGGCTCAGGAATTTATTTCAAATAACTTTAGGGAGGCCTCTGGTTAGATTAATCGTTTCCTTGTTATCCTTCCTGTCACCCTCCTCCACTCAAACATAGGCTATGGGTTTTTTTTTTTTTTTTAAGCTCAGATTTCATCTTATCTTCAAGACATCACAATAAAAACTCTTTGAAGAGTGTTCATGTGTTTCCTCCATGGCGGTTATTTTTCATTTAGCTTTATAGACAACACACTTTTGTGACATATTTTTATCATTATTTACATTTCTTCCTTATTTTAAACTCTTTTTTTTTTAAATTTTTATTTATTTATGATAGTCACAGAGAGAGAGAGAGAGAGAGAGGCAGAGACACAGGCAGAGGGAGAAGCAGGCTCCATGCACGGGGAGCCCGATGTGGGATTCAATCCCAGGACTCCAGGATCACGCCCTGGGCCAAAGGCAGGCGCCAAACCGCTGCGCCACCCAGGGATCCCTTAAACTCTGTTTTTATATCTTATTTCTCTTACTGGTTATAGTCTGCCTGAGGCCCGAAATCAAGATGAGGACTTTTGCATTTCTCCATCAATGCTGGTAGGGAGCCCTGTAGGCAGTACTTAACTGTAGGGATGGTGGTCAGCTGGGTGAGAATCAACAATCACCTTTAAATGAAATTTTTGGTGGATTCTTATTACTACACTCCCAGTTTCAATATAATTTACTTGGAAGATTTGTTGTTATTGTTCTTTTTTTTATTTATTTTTTTATTTATTTATGATAGTCACACAGAGAAAGAGAGGGGCAGAGACACAGGCAGAGGGAGAAGCAGGCTCCATGCACCAGGAGCCTGACGTGGGATTCGATCCCAGGTCTCCACGATCACGCCCTGGGCCAAAGGCAGGCGCTAAACCGCTGCGCCACCCAGGGATCCCTGTTATTGTTCTTTTCTGAAGGAGAGGGAGATCTATGTGCATAGGTAGAAGATATGAGACCTGGAGTTAATGCTGTGACCTGCCAGATTTTCTACTGTTTTAGTTGGGATGATGAAATAATTTATGTGAAACCAGTTTGTATACTATTAAGGTCCTTTACAAGTAGTTTTTTTATACAGTTAAAATCCTGGGAGCTGGGATGCTTCGGTGGCTCAGTGGTTGAGCATCTGCCTTTGGCTCAAGTAGTGATCCTGGGGTCCTGGGATTGAGACCCACATCAGTTTGCTGCAGGGACTTTGCTTCTCCCGCTGCCTGTGTCTCTGCCTCTCTCTGTGTGTCTTTCATGAATAAATAAAATCTTTAAAAATAAGTAAGTAAATAAATAAATAAATAAATTCTGGAAGCTGATGATTGCTTTGTAGCTTTTTTTCAATATCCTTATTATTTGTACAATTGTTTCTAAATTCACACTAATATATTTTGATCTTTCACATAAAGATAGTCTGTGTTTGTAATAAAACAATATTAGAGTTAAAAGCATGACAAATACCATAAATACCACAAACTGGAGGACTTAAATAACAGAAATGTACTTTCTCACAGTCTGGGAGGCTGGAAGTTGGAGATCAAGGTGCCTATAGAGTTGGAGTCTTCTGGAGCCCCTGTCCTTGGCTTACATGTAGCGGTCTTCTTGTTGCGTCCTCACATGGGCTTTTCTTTGTATGCCTTCCCAGAGTTCTTGCCTTTTTTATAAGGACAATCTGCTTCTGCTGTATTAGGGCCCCACCCTTACAACCTCATGTATCCTTAACCTTCTCTTGGAAGGCCTTTTGTCCAAATATGATCACATTGGAGGTTAAAACCTTCAACACATGAATTTTGGGGAGAGGGACACAAAGCAGTCCATATCAGTGACTTTATGGTTTAACCCAGTCATCATTTATATATGAAGAAAGTGAGATCTGGAAATGTCAGAACCGTAGTCAGTCAGTTGTTCTAGCTCCAATCACACCACATTCTTGCATTTCTGCTTCCTCTTTTTTTTTTTCTCCAGTTTCCGTACACTGAGTATACAAGCAAGACAGTACACTTCTGTGCCTTCATTTCCATCTCAGACTCTCAGAAACATGTTTGCAGAGAAATAACTTCAACATCACCTGGGATATACTTGCAAGTATAAAATTCTGCTGGTAATACGGTAATGTTAAAATTCTTAAGTTTTTCTCTGACTTCCAAAGTCATGTGTATTTGTATGTCTGTGTGCTTATGTTAAAAAATACATATTTGGACACGACTGCATGTTTTGTTGGCCTTTTTTACATGTACAAAATATGAAAAAGGAGGGCACAAGGACAAAATGAAGACAATAATGAAATGGGAGTGTGTTCATGCAATTAAAGTAATCTAATAAGTAGATATATAAGGGCACTTGGGTGGCTTAGTTGGTTAAGTGCTTACTTTGGCTCAAGTGGTGATCTTGGGGTCCTGGGATGGAGCCCCACAACATCAGACTCCCTGCTCTGTGAGGAGCTTGCTTCCTCCTCTCCCTCTGCTCCATCCCCCCACTTTTGCACATGCACTCTCTCTTTCACTCTATCTCAAATAAATTTTAAAAAAATCCAAAAAGTAAATCTATAAATTTTCTTCATATATTTATTTTCTAGTTAACAAGACTAGCTAGTCTTTGTCCTAACACAGGCATTAACATTCAATTTGGGATGAAGTGAATACATATGTGGACTGCTGACTGCCCCCTGTCTCCCCTTGCCCCCACTCACTGGACAAAACCAAGCTCCTTTCACTGCTCTGCTCCCCACTCCAAACCCCCACTACTGCCACATGCAGGGCAACTTTGGGACCCTGGTGTCTTCATTCCTCTCTTCATATGGAAGATGAAACTATAGAATAGGCACAAAATTATGATGAAATGAAGGCTATTTTTGAATAGAAACTGTGACAGACTACTAGCTATCCATACACCTGTTTCCCCTTCATAGTAATAGAAGCCCCATTAAAAAACAAAACAAAACAAAAAAACAGACCAACAAACAGGCATGAGGCTGTTTAGAGACTGAGTTTCCCATCCTCTCTTGCAAATTATTGTGGAAATGTGACTACATTCTGGCAAAGATAAAAAAAAATATTTTCCAACTTTGAAGACAGTCTTTGAGACAAAAGTCTGCTGTGTTCCCTGTGTTGGCCTCTCTGAAATAAATAACAAATTCTTTTCTTATTTCACCACCCCCACCCCCCCGCAAAAAAAATTCTTTTCCTTATCCTCCTTCCAGATGGCAGGAATGCAGAAGTAATGGCTGGGATATGAGCAATCATCTTGACTATGAGATAAAAGTCACATTCTGAGAGAGAGCAATAAAATAGAAGTTCATATCCTTCATATTATGTGAATCTGCTTTATTCTTCTCTTCTAGCTCTGGAACAAGAACAGATAAAATCCCCAACTTCTCACTTATTAACGTTACATTAGTTTTCTGACACAGACAACAAACCCAACCTAACAAATTCAGAGATCTTTTAACATGTAGAGCTGTTAAAGGCTCAGCAACAGACATTTTTGTGCCTTTCCTTATGAATGTGGAGGATTTTTAGTTTCTTTGCACAGAGGACTAGCCTGGGAACATGGAGATTTATCTTCCTGTGTAAATTGTTTTGATACTTGGGGACCCAAACATCATTTTAAATATTCTATAAAAATCATGAGATGAATGCATGTCATGTTTACTACTTAAAATCTATTTAGGTGGAGAAAATATGCATTTATGTAAGAAGGACACAACATAAGAGAGCTTGGGTCAGTTGGTTTTCTTCAGGGCAGTCGAATTTGGATGATGCTCTTGGTTCTGCCAGCAAGTTAGGGGCATTTCTGGTTTCTGCAAGGGCTCCCCTGTAAGGATCTTACCCTTATTATCTGGTTTGTCCCATATAGAATTTAGTTGATGTTAAATTAATTAATATATTTATTATTCCTGATTTTTTAGGTATTCAATACTTTAAAGATCATCTGAAATGATTTTCAACATCCTAAAGATTTCCTCAGGATGTTTCTAGTGGTTGAGCACTGGTCATTGCAACTGCTTTGTTGTCAGTAGGAAAAAGGAGAGGCAAAGAACGCCAATCTTCCTATTAAAAAAAAAAAATACTGGAAATGGTGCACTTTTATAGTGATGGTTGAAAATACTCCATAATTTTGGAATTCAAGTTGTCCTTTACTAATGTGGAACGTCACTGCACAGTATATACAGTCTTCTTTGGAGAATAACAGGTATTCATTTTGTTCAAAACTTTTGGTATCTTCTTATTTAAGAGCAACACTTCTCAAACTATGTCACTATCCTGCAAAATATTTTTCTTTCTGTAATTGAATAAGTAAAATGTCAATATACTTGAAATTTTGAGTAGATCTCCTAGATGTGGAATTAGACCTGAATATTTGTGATTATGATGAAGCCAGAGATACGCAAACTCACAATGACAAACTCCCTGCATTAATCAAGGAAAGATAAGGAAGAGAAGAGATGCTCAAAATAATTAGCTTCTTTTTTTTTTTCTAATCCTGCATCCAGGTGTTGAACTTTGTTCTCAGACTTTCTTTCTCCACAGGAGGGGCAGCTTGCTATAAGTAGCAGTAGCAAGATGGCATCTCCCACTGAGAGACACTTGTACCATTTAGAGATGAGAAAGATGCACTATCAAAGGTGGGCATTTCCGCTGTGCCTGGGTTCATGCATGACTAAGTATATCCCACATCTGCACTGGCCCTGGAGACTGCCTCACAGCATGCCTTAGCATCATTCTTTGTGGGAATTAGCATTTGCACATATTATGAGACATCCCTGACATGAAGCTGAGAATCCATATTGACTATACTTTACAAAAATAAACACGTATAAATGAGATTGGTTCATCACAGGAAAAGAATGCATATTTTTTCTTGATCAGAAAGGGTAGTTTGGGGGATCCTGAGATTCACATTAGGAAATGTTAACTGAATGTGGTGGGTTACAGGGAATGGTAGTGGTTTTTAAACAAGATGGTAGTGCAGCAGGAGATGTTGGTGAGAAAGACTTGA
Source organism: Nyctereutes procyonoides (assembly GCF_905146905.1). Classification (NCBI taxonomy): domain Eukaryota; kingdom Metazoa; phylum Chordata; class Mammalia; order Carnivora; family Canidae; genus Nyctereutes; species Nyctereutes procyonoides. The sequence goes on from NW_026575030.1 coordinate 10,871,360, forward strand.
ACCGGCAGTGGAGTCTCAGATGAGATGCAGGTTGTACTGTGTGGGGAGCCAGCTCTGGTGGGGCTCGTGAGAAGCTCCAGTACCCTGGACTTATACAGCTGCCTTTTATGTCATATCTTGGGAAAAAGTTTTAGTGCAGTTGTGGGCAGGGAGAATGTGAGATGAGAAATCCCTGAGGAATGAATGGGATTTTGAGGATGGAAAGCGTTACGAGATACTCTTGGTTGTACCTGGAAAAGTTTGGAACTTAAGAGATGTAGAGAGCAGAGAACATCCTGAGCAATATCCTAAAGGGGTGGAGAGAGATGGGGATTAGAGCTGGGAGGAAAGAAGACATCTTTCTTCATAGAGGCAGTAGAGTTTAGACCTCTCAATGAGAGGGAACAGTAATGAAAGAGACCTAGGAGAAGTGACCTGAAGGGGAAAGCAGGACTTGAAGAAGCATACTTGTGACTGATGGGAAGGAATCCATGCATTCAAAGGAAAACATGGAACAATGATAGGGACTTGGTGGAGGACATGAGGATGCTCTAGAGCAGAAGGGTTAGCCACGAGTCAGAACACAGGTGCTTCTTTGACTAAAACAGGGCTGAGGGTATGGAGGAAGAGATAAGAAAATTGTAGGAACCATGGGAAGCCCAGGAGGGACACTAACAGAAGAGTGGTCTGGGTGGACAGAGCAGGGATCAAGGTGAGGGCGGGAAGAAGACCACCTTATCAGTATAGAATGTACTTTCCAAGAGAGTGAGCAAGGGTCACAATTCCAATAAAGACAGGATAGAGGGGAGAAAGCCCAAGTGGGCATCCTCAGTTCTGGTAAAGTAGAAGATTCAGTCATTTCCTGAGACTGACTAGGACAGTGGAAGTGTAGATTGGACAGGGAAGATGGCCAAGCTTTGAAAACCCACAGTGACACAGGAGACAGGAAATCAAAACCAAAGTCTCCAATACCAGATTGTACAACTTCATGAAAGGCTCAGACAGATGTGATTTGTGATGTTTTTCTGCAATACTGGAAACGTAAAATGGCATGTAGATTGGGCAATGAGGACTACTGCATTAATCAGTGTAGAATTTACTAGTGAGATTCATTCATTTATTCATTCAACAAATGTCACTGAATATTTGCTTTGAGCAAAGCAGTCTTCCAAGTGCTGGGTGTTCAACAGAGCATGGAAAACAGTTTTGAGTCTCAAGGACTTTGTAACCTAGAGCTAGAGGAAGAGGAGGAGACAAAAAATAACCTTAAGGTTTGATATGGAGTCATTCTCATGTGGGAACACAAGCCCCCCACATCCTACCTGGAACATTAGGGACTGAGCAAGGAATGCATGGTTTAAGGCAAAGCCAGAAACAATGAACAGAGCATTCACAACAGGGCCTGGGCTCCACAAAGTGCAGTGAAAGGGTGGAGAAAAGGCCTAGAGAATACTGACTGGAGGCGTACACAGAATGAGGAAGCTGAGCTACTGAGTGCTTTTGTCTCTGCAAGAGGGAAGGGCTGGGATAAGCTGCAGAGGTATGTCAACAATTGTAAAAGGAGATTGATGTGTGGTCAGGCATTGGATAATGAAAGTTAAAGGAATATAATTGGTCTCCTGGTTGCTTTTGGCAAATGGGCCTGGGATCAAGGAAGAGTCAGTTCTGTGCTCCCTACCAGGCTCCATGGGAGGTTGGCCTGTGTTGAAGCAAATCAAACCCAGTTCTTGGAATCATACCTAGGAATCATACCTGAACCACAGTTCTGCATCAACTTTCCTGAACCTCGAAGTCCTCTTCTTTACGATTATGGTAGTATTTAAGTTTCCAAGCTATTGTTAGGACCAAGTAAGATCACTTGGGAAAAAAGGTGTTTGGTAAACAGTAACTCCAAAAACAATGATTATTTGGCTTGAAAATGCTTCCTAGAACATTCCCAAGCAGAAAAAACAGGCAGCCCACGTCCAGCTGTTAACACAACTCTTCATCCCAGCATTTTTCTTCCCAAAGAGAGTGGAGAATCATTAGCCCGCCCCTGAACATGAGATCATCAAAGAACCTGGCCACTTTGTTTATTTCTGAGGCACCATTCAGGTAATGAGTTTTCAACACGAGTTGCCTATGACTTGGAAGCTTTGCAAGTTCATGTTTCAAGCACAAACCAAGATGTACCTGACAAGCATCTGTGAGACCAGCAGGAGGGGACTGGGCATTTCTGATCTGAGAAGAAATACTTTGGGGTTTATCACACTGTGGCAAGCCTAATCCAGTATTAATTAGAATTTAATGATTTTACAAGCGCATTCAGGAGTTTCGGGCACCCACAATCATAGCGTGCTCATTCCATAGCAATGTTTTTCTTTGGAATTTGCTTTTCTGGCTCTACTTCCCCAAACTCTCTTCTCTCCCCCACCTCCCATATACCCTACACTTCAAACTCACCCTCAGCAGCAGGTCTGTGACTCTTTAAAATATGCAAAATAGGTACTTCATTGCCTTAAGCAGCCTGTGTAAATTCAGAACCCAGGTATTTCCAAATCCTCCAGCATTTACTCCTAGGCTATACCATATAGGAAAAATGTTTCATTTATATACAGACCAGGAAATTGAACCATATGCAATTTTGGCTTCCTTTAGATGTTTTTTAGATGCATGATATGCTATTTGCTTTTTCCCTCCATGTTTCTGATTTTAAAAATTGTGTCCAATACCTGTCTGAGGTGGTTCACGTACTTTTAAAAATCCTTGTTTATTAACTGATAAACTGGTTGGTGCATTCATTCACTCACTAAATAAATATCTATTCATGCAACAAACACTTGTGCTAGGCAGATATGGAGAGGAATTGTAAAACTCACCTGGAACTCAGTGAGACTGCAGCCCAGGGGGGATGGAATATTTGAAAGAGGAAGGGCAGAGCCCAGAGGAAGGACATCAGCAGTACTCAGTTCTGGCACAGGGCAAGTGGCGCCTGACTAGGACTTGAGGCTAAATAACAGTTGCTGGTTCAGAAGGTGAGGGGGGACCCAGGGTGGGCAGAGACCAGAACTTCTGTAAAGCCCTAGAGGGGGAGTCTGCTTGACATGTATTAATGAGAAGTCAGGATGAATTTTGGGGGTACAGAAGTGGGGAAATATGGAGAAGAACCTTCCACTGTATGCTGAAGAACTTGACCTTTTATTGCATAGGCAATAATGAATTATTGATGGGTTTTAAATGGTGGAATAACACACATCTGTATTTTAGGAGATTCCCCTTGGGAGGAATAGGAAGAAAACCTGGGCTAGGGTCATTAATACACTGATTAAGGAAATTATTTTAAGGTCATGAAATTAGTGCTGGTAGGTTCCAGCACCGAGTTTTGATGGAATCCTGGGGGCCCCCCATCCCCCAGGAACTTTTTTAGAGCCACCTGAATTTCCTTACTGAGATTCAAACAAAAGCAAATTTTTGTAGAGCTTTCTTTAAACAAAGCAACACCTAGGATGGATTTCAAGACTATCAGTCATTCAGATCTTAGTGTAAACATGTTCCATCCTTCTGCTAGTCTCCCAAGCTTAGAAGAAATTGCAGCTTGGTGAGATTTTGAGTTTTAGCACTGTGATGACATGGGTAGGATCGTTTTGGATCATTTTGGAGTGGGTAGGATCATTTTGGAGGAGTCATTAGAGAGGTTTGAACAGTAGAGGGCAGGATGAAGGTTTGCCTTGCCTAAAGCATGGGGAATGTACCCTAAAAGGTATAGGAAGGGGTCAAGGGTCCAGTGAGATCTAACCACTCAGCATTGCTCCGCAGATCTTGTCTAGCTTCATGGAAATGACCTGCTGGGATGAGTTTTATTACCACTTAGAACTTCACTGCCATTCTCAGAAGGCACCTCACTGAAAAGCTTAGGGTAGGGAGTTATAGGCTAGGGAGGTGAGTAGGCAGTGAGCTCTTTTCAGGATCCTGAGCATTCCCCCATCGCAGCTCTAAAGCAAGGCCTTGCCTGATCTGTCATGAATTAAAACCACCTCTCGAGTGAAGCTGAACAAATGGACGTTCATTTCTTTCACAACAGAGACTTTCCTCTTGGGTCTTGTAAGAATTATATGGGTCACATTAACCTGTAAGTTCAAAGAAATTTAACTGTGTAGAAATGTGCTTACCAAGGGCTGGTCCCCTCTGACATGAGCAGGTACACATAGCATGTGGCCCTTCCCAACCATAGAAAGCCAGTCATTTTAGACTCATGAGCTCAAAAAATTATGGAATTACCTGAAGTGAAGTTGATAGACGTTGCAATTTAACCGAATCACCAAATGGGTTGTCATGGGTTCTAAGCAATCAGCGCATTCACTTACTTGATTAAGTCACACATAAATGACTATTTTAGCACTTTCTCTGTGTTGGAAACCTATAAAATATATTGATACCCCTTCTGTTTGATTCTAAAACTCCTTTAACATTAATTAACCACTTCATTCTTTTGTTGAACAATAATTTAAAAAGAGAGCATTCTTGGATCTTCCCATCAAGAGCCATCAATCTGGTGAGGCATGTACAGGACCATTCTAGAACAGGCTTAGACAAAGTGCCACAGGGATGCTGGCAGTAGAAGCATTACTTCTAAGTGAGGGGATCAGGTTAGGATATGTGGAGGGGTAATATTTTTATTGGACTTGGAAGAATGTGAAGATTTTGACATTTAGTGAAGAAGAAGATTCTTGAGAGGTGCATGGGAGCAAAAGCATAGAGGGTAGAAAGCAGGGATTGGATGAGGAGAGTAGTGAGGGTTTTTTTTTTTTTTTTTTTTTGATGTTCTGGGCATAGCGTGTAGGAAGAGCTGTTATAGGACATAAGATTGGAAAAGTTCCCAGCAGAAAAATCCATGGAGACCTTGCATGTCAGGCTGAAGTGTTAAGATTTCACACAAGATTTTCAGAATGAAAATGATTTGGCTAAAGCTAAGTTTCATGGAACTTAATCTGATAGGAGCCTGAGCCTGGAAGGTGCAGTGAGAATGAAGACCCTTCCAGAATGCCTTCATTTTTTAGGATCCATCAGAGTCAGTGCCAACCCTGGCACTAATGACTTCTTGGGGGAACGCTTCTCTGTTGGTGTTGTTCTGTATGTTGTGGAATGTTTTGCACCATTGCTGGCCTCTACCCACTAAGTGTGAGTAGTACTCCTCATATATAGACACTCCCTAGATAACACAAGGGGTGTCTAGACATTGCCAATTGCCCTCTTAGGCCAAAATTGCCCCTGGTGGAAGACTACCAAAGTAAAGGCCTGGAATATGGTAGTAAGTAATGGAGCTAAGATTCAAACTTGGGCCCTTCCAAATGTGCAAGGCTCCAGTTTTCCAAGTGATCAGCACTGTCTCTTGTGTCCCCACCCCATCCCCCAGCACATATGTGCATATATATACACAGACACATGCAAACACACATGCACACATATACATATGCACATGTACCAACACAAGTGCACACACAGTACACACATGCATATGCACACACATGCACATGCACACCAATATAACCTAGATGGAAATGGTACCCACAGGACCTTAGGAAGCTGGGTTGGAGTGAGTATGGAGGTGAGATCCTTAGTGAGTGAGTTGGGTGTCTAGAGTACAGGCCAGGGAAAGTGGACTGGGAGCTGTTTTGGAAGCTTTCACTCTTAGCCAGTCATAAACCCTGCTGGAGGGGGATAGAGAGATGGTGGCTTTGTGTCAATGATAGTGGGACTGGCAAGGGCAATGTGGGAACCCAGGCCCCAGGGACTCTGGGGCAATATCAGAAATGACCAGAGATAACTGGATCTGCTTCCTTTCCATCTGCCCTTTGGCATGACAGGCTCATGGGTGCCAGAGAGGGACAGTGGAGACAACCAGGAGTTTGGGGGTAGGTTTAATCTCATCTCACCACGTTCTAGATTTCTGGGTCCAGCAGATTTTAAGATCAGTTCTCTGAGCCCCTGTTAAATAGGGCCAGTTCAGTTAAATGGAGCCAGTTCTTTTTATTATAGGAGTCAGGGTATTATAAAGAACCTGGTAGCCTGTGTCACAGTGTAGGAACTTGAGAAATGAGAGCTATTATTCTTATTTATATAAGTTTAAATGGTATAGAAAGGTTATATCTAAGATGATTTATATAACAAGAAGCCTGGAATCATCAAGATAGTTGACTCAACACATTCAGAAGTTTATGCATTTATACATCTATTTTTTTAGGTTTGTCTCTGCTGGATATTACTTGTCTGAATTTTTATTTATTGTAAAGGTTTATTTATTTGAGAGAGAGGGAGTGAGCAAGCAGGGTGGAGGGGTAGAAGGGAGAGGGAGAGAGAAACTTAAGCAGACTCCACGTTGAGCTCAGAGCTGATGTGGGGCTTGATCTCACTACCCTGAGATCATGACCTTGAGCCAATCACTTAACCAACTGCACGCACTAGCCAGGCACCCCTACCTCATTTTTAAACTTGAGTTTTTGAGTGTTAAATGTTACTCCTACAAAAAACCCTCTATTTCATGTGGCAAGTCAAAAATAGTATTTATCCCTGGGTTTCTAGGTTATTAGTAAAAATGTCACATAATGCTTACCAAATTAAATATCTCTCTGGTTCCCCCCTGAGTTATACTGCCTTATGTTAGCTGTCTTGTAGACATGTTTAAATTAATCAGTGTGCCTACAAAATTGACTTTAATAAAATCTTTGTGAACTTTCTTAAGTACAAGTCACATTTCAAGTGTATATGCATATATTATTGTGTTCAGTCATGTATAATGCATGTGCACACATGCAGTCACACACAAATGTGCACACTCCTTTTGCTTGCTCTGTCTACTTATGCTGCAATATTATCCAGAAAGCAATCAGAGTTGGTTGGCATCAATTGATCAACACAAGCCACTACTCCTGTTTTCCTTTGCATTGTTCAAGTGGAAACAAACCTATTTTCTTAAACTCTTTTTTCCAAGAACCACGTCTAGACTTTTTGCATGTTAATTGCCATATTTGATTTGCTCAGGTTGATTTATAAGGTGATGAGCTTTTAAAGACATTTCTCAGAGGACATTTGTTTTCTCTGACACTGTTTTGCTGCTAGAAACTGAGTGTTTTTGTTACGATCATTGCTGATTTTATTAATTGGTTGATGCATTAGAACTTATTTTGAATAAATATTGCGAGGCTTATTATAGCATGTGTTTTTCTTTCAGGTCATTTTGCAGATTATCATCTTATATAGTTTCTGCTAAGCAATTAAGATCAGAAAGTCTATTAAAAATTAAGCTTTGAACAAAGATTTCAGAGTTATCAATATATACTGGAATAATTGCTTTTCAAAAGTATCACAGGATTACTTTCATACCTTTGCCCCTCATTTCTGTTGAAGCACGTTTGTTGTGACCTTGGAATTATTCTTAAAATCCTCTCCTTCATCTTTCTTATGCTTTTCTAAATAGTACTTTGGGGGAAGATAGGTAGCAGTTACTATTACTGTTGTTTCTATCTAAGATTTTTTTTTTTTCAAGAGAAAGCATAAGTGGGCAGTTGGGAGAGGGGCAGAGAGAGAAAGTGAGAGAGAGAGAGAGAGAGAATCTTCAGCAGGCTCCACAATCAGCACAGAGCCCAAGCTGGAGCTCGATATCATGACCTTGAGATCATGACCTGAGTTGAAACCAAGAATTGGATACTTAACTGATTAAATCTCTTAAGGAGACGTAATTTTTAATCCAAAGTTACTCAGCATATGTGAGGCTCACAGATATATCCCTCACCTGAAAAGTGGAGATTGCAACACCTCCTTTATCCAGTGCCTAGGGGGCCAGATGTGCTTACAGAAAAATGAGAGTGTGAGCTAATGGGGCTTCCATTAAGGATCCCAAACATCAAATTGTTTCTATCTCAGATAGGCACACTTTGCTGCTGTAAGAGATTTGATCTTCTTTCTGAAATGACTCCTCAGCACTTGCCTTTGCTCTCTCACTCCACTTCCCACTTGAGACCGTGCCTCACACTTCAATGGGGAAAGAACAGTCCTGGTTGGGAAACCCTCATCTCTGCTTCACCTTAGTCTTACTGTACTTGCACTCTCTGGGCCCTCTCCTGTTGTGACCTGGCCCGAGGGGCCAACACCTCCACCTGTAGCCACCTGTAGCCCTTCTCAGTTCTTCCTTCACACTTGAGGACTTTGCTCCCACAGATTCCTCTTTCCCTTGCATCTTCCATTTCTTCTCTAGGGGTCATTACTGTTTCTGTAAATAAGTACCAGGGTGGTCTAATTATAAATAAATCTTTCAGTGATCCAATTTTATCTTCCTTTATCTATTGCCTCATTTCTTTATTTTACTTTTCAACAAATCTTCCCAAAGGAGTTGCTACACTCACCACTGTCTATCTTTGCTACATCCTCTCTTCTTTACATCACTTGGCTTGAATCCTCACTACTCTTACTGCTAGGTCAAAAGTACCCTAACTCTTATAGGCCAAATCCAGTGGCCATTTTTGTCTTTATCTTCCATGACCTCTCAGTAGGATTTAACATAATTAACCACCCCTTCTTGAAACACTCTATACTCTTATCCTTTGTGTCCGTAAGCATTTTTAATTCTTTTTGTTTTGTTTTGTTTTAGATCACATGGGACTTTCTCCACCGGTTATTTATTGAAGGTGGGATGACCTCTCCTCTTTCTCTGCTAACCCACTAAATATCAGAATACCTAATGGCATTGGGAATGGTGTGGTCAAGGGTAGGAGTTCTCCTAGGTTCTTCTCTTTACTACCACACTGGATCCATCGCTAAGTACCCCAGATGCTACATGGTAAGTCTGACATCTATCTGCTCTCTATGTCCCACCTCCACCCTAACCCAAACCAACATCACCTCCTAGTTCACTACCACAACCCATTCCTCATGGGGCTCCTTGCCACTATTTTGCTCCTCTGAAAGGGACTCTCCACACACTAGCCAACATGATCTTTTAAAGAGATACATTATAGCATTTTACTCCTTAAATTTTAACGTGTAGAAATTATAAATCCGTCTGTGGCTTTCTGTCGCCCTTGGAATAAAATCCACTCTCCTTAACATGGCCTGTGCATCTCTCTTTTTCTTATACCATCCAATCCTCATCAAGTTACAGTCACAATGATCTTGATTAGTATACTCATCAAAGTCATTAAGTTTTGGCCTTTGTATCCATTTGTTTATTTTATCTTACTTTTTTTAAGATTTTATTTATTTACTCATGAGAGACAGAGAGAGAGAGAGAGAGAGAGAGAGAGGCAAAGACATAGGCAGAGGGAGAAGCAGGCTATCTGTGGGGAGCCCAACGTGGGACTTGATCCCAGGACCTCAGGATCACAACTTGAGCCAAAGGCAGATGCTCAACCACTGAGCCACCCAGGTGCCCCTGTATCCATTTGTTTACCCATAGATTTGGGTCTCAAAAGTGGTAACTATACTATTATTAATTATTGTATGTATCCTCTTTCCAATTACATTTGGAAACATTGTTTAGAATCACATTTCAGGCTCATGATGGATAACTGGCGTTGTTTTTCTCAACCAAGTTCCATTTTGGGGGGCAGCTTTTTGGTATTGTAACTCTAAGCCTAGAAAGTGTGAGCTGTGCAGCTGATATAGTAACAAAGTAAGAAACAGGATGTTTAAAGCATTATTTGAAGGTAATTCAACAAGACCTTTTTATTAGAAAAGAGATTTAACAGATAAAATTTTCACTAGCTAAGAAACCATTCCTTAGGAGTATTGTAGAGGACTATATTATAAAAGACTTCCTGAATTTTTTAAGGCAAAGAAGAAAAAGTATGAAGATTCATATAAACTTTTTCAAATGTAATTCTAAATCAAGTATTTTAAATATTTTTGTGATGTTGCAAATAAAAACATTTAAAATTATTTTACTAGTATTTTTCAACTAAATTAGATCTTCTTATGCTCATTGCTCTGGAACTTACATTTTCCTCTTAAAACATACCGTGAATAGCTTTTCTGATTAATATTTAAAGGTATCATTCATGGTTTAAATGGCTGTAAAACATTTAATAATGTGAATACCATAATTTATACACATTTTTTTCTATTTGGGGATATTTAGATTAATTCCTTTTTTTTTTTTTGCCTTTACAAACAGTGCTGTGATAAATATATTTCATTACATACTTCTTTAGGCACTTTTATTTCTTTTTTTTGATATTTTTATTTCCATAAAATTTGTTTTTAAAAGTGTAATTGCTGAAGTTATCAGTCTCTGACAGTTTATGCCTACTTGATAGGTAAAAATTATATCTCATTTTAATTTGCTTTTTCATAATTATTAGTGAGGTTTAGCATTTATTCATTCAACAAATGTTTACTGAACACCTACTAGGTACCCAGTGGTAAGCTGGAACTGGGTTGTTTTGGCTCATCCTGCTGATTGGGCATAACTTTTTCCAGCAACCACCTTCCATTGGTTGCTTGAAATCTGCCAACCTGGGGACTTCAAGCCTTGTAATTAATAAGTGCTACCTACCTCCCCAGCCCCCTGTTAACTATTTGCTAGTGTACATTATGTGTGAAGACTCTGTTCTAGGTTTCTTTTTTCAAGATTTTTTATTTATTAATGAAAGAGAGAAAGAATGAGAGGCAGAGACACAGGTAGAGAGAGAAGCAGGTTCCTTGCAGGGAGCCAGATGTGGGACTCGATCCCCAGACGTGGGATCATGACCTGAGCCAAAGGCAGACACTCAACCACTGAACTATCCAGGCGTCCCTGTTCTAGGGTTTTTGAATGCATCAATGATCCCACAAATGTTCTTGTTGTAGAGTTCATATTCTTGGTGAGGGGACAATGATTCCGAAAATAAAAAAAATAAATTGTACAGTAGGTTAAATATAATATCTATATATATAAAAAAGAAAGGCAAGTTAGGGAAGGGGGAAAAGGAGTGTGTGTGTGAGTGTGTGTGTGTGTGTGTGTCTGTGTGGGTGTTGAGGTAGGTATGCAATTATGTAAAGTGGTCACAGATAGACCTCTTAAGAGCAACATCCAAGGTGCACGACACATCAGTGAAAAAGTCGTATTTAGGAGAGCAGCTGTGTTTCTAAGGAAGAGCAAAGGAGGCATAGGGATTGGAGTGGGATGAGTAAGACAGAGATTCATAAGGGAAAATTCTGAGAGATAAGCTACTACAATGTCTTTTCCACACTGATTGAGTAGAAAGCCATGGCCAGATTTTGAGCAGAGGAATGATCTGACCTTACTAATAAAGAGCATACTTTCTAAAGTTTGTGTATTTTGAATTTCTTCTTTTGAGAATTGCTTGCTTGTATCCTTTATAGATGTACCGGTTGGATCATTTTAATGTTATTTGTCAATTTGCAGGAATTCCATATGTATTAGATATATTTATCCTTTGCCTGCCATATGCTCTTGCAAATACTATCTTTCAGGCTGTAGTTTATCTTTTGACTTTGTTTATAGTTCCTATACTCTACTTTTATGCAATTACATAGGAGATATGTAAATCACTCCCTTTCTATTATCTGCATTTCCTATCATATTTAAGAAAATATCTTCACTCTGCAATGATGAAAATTTTCTTTTTAATATTGTTAGGTTTAATATTTTTGTTTTGTTTTGTTTTTGCATTAGGTTTTTAAGCCATATTTAATATATTTTGGGACACAAAATTTGCTTAGATTTATTCTACTTCGGGTTTTGGCAAACCATAGCCCACAAGCCAAATCTGGTCCACTGTCCACTTTTTTAAAATAAACTTTCATTGGAACACAACCAAGCCCATTTGTTTATATGTTGCCTTTGGCTCTTCCTAAAATGTCAATGTACTTGTGAAAGACATTGAATGGATTGCAAATCTGAAAATACGAACTATCTGGCTATTCATAAAAAACAAGTTTGTTTTATATGATAGAGAGGTGCTTATCGCTTATTTCAATGTTACATCTGAAAAAAATAACAATTTCCTTTATATTACAATATTATATTTACCATATATTAATTTCCAATTACATATTTTATTTTGCACCAGTGTTATTTGTTTTGTTCACTGATCTATCTATCCCTGTGTTAATTCTAGTATTATAACATATTTATGTAGATTTAAAAGCTTGAAAAGCAAATTATCTGCCATTCTTTGCTTTCAGATATTCCTAGGAAATTCTCATATATTTATTATGCAATATAAATTTGAAAAAATTTTCCAGTTTAAAAAATTTGGCTCCTGATTGCTATTCTAGCAAGATAACATACTGGTTTGGGTAGAATTGCCTTTTTATGATATTAAAGGTCTTCCAATCCAGGAACATGCTGTATCTATTTACTGATATTTTAGTTTATGTCCTTTCATAAAATTTTATAGCTCTTTTTATATAAACCTTATAATTTGAAGTTAAATTTAATCTCTAATTTTGTGGTTCTTATAACTTCTATTAATGAGATGTTTCTCTTTACGTATTATTTCTAACATGAAGTTATTGTCATTAACTTATAGCTGTTGAACTTGTATTTGGCCACCTCACCAAATATGTTTTTAGTTGTTCTTTGTTTTTTCTAGTCAAACCATCAAATAAATATATTTTTGTTTAGTGAATCTAGTGTCTGTTATAATCACTACTCTTTTTAACCATAATGACTTTTCATCATCATTGCTATGCTTCTTGTTGGATATTGTTAACTAGACTTCACTGTGTTTGGAGCATTTGTTTCTTTTCCTATTTTGCTAAGCATTCGCATTAGGAATGGCTTCTAAATTTTATTAAGTATTATTTTAGCACATGGTGATACGATCATGTATTTTTGTTCTATTTAACTTGTTGATATAAGAAGTTATAGTGATTGATTTACTCAATGTTGAATTAGTAGCTGTGGAAAACTATTCTTAGTTAGAATGTGACATTTTAAAATGTGGTACTATATTTAGTGTGATTATAATTTATTAGGAATTTCTATAAGGCATATTTGCTCCAGTTTTCTGTGCTGTCTTTGTCAAGTTTTGATGACTTAGTCTATATTCTGGCATAGTTAAAATAAGTAAAAGAAAATGGTGGTGCTGATGGTAATTAAAGATGATGATGATGTTGATGCTCAGACAGTAGACAGAACTGAGTGAGAAAACTTTCTGTATTTACTTTTCTAGGTGAGAGTTCTTTATAACCTATTAATGTTTTATTAAAATGAATTACTCTTAGAAATTTAAATTTTCATAAAAATGACAGCTTTCTGTCTATTAAGTTCCCATTGTCTATGACTCTTACATTTTTTACACTATGGGGCTTTTCAGTTTTGGTATTGCATGTTTTAGCTTTCTCTTTGTTTTGATTAGTGTTGACAGGAAGTTATAGATTTATTTTCTCTCTTAAAAGGGTATATATTATAAAAACTTTTTAAATAGTTTGCTTATTTCATTAATTTCAAGTTTATGTCCTTCAATTTCATTTTTAGATTATATTATCCTATTATTTTTTCAGTTTTTCTCCTTTTTCTCTTTATTAATAGCAATCCCACTACTAATAAGTATTTTTAGGAATACAAATTGTTTTCTGAGTACTATTTATCCCATACTTTGGGATATATAGCCATTTTTCTATATACCCATTACTGCATTGCCCAGTTTCTTGTTCTTGTGCACTTTTTTGAGCCATTCAGAAATGAATGAACAAATCTGTCATTTCCCCTTAAATTTCTGTTTTTTTTTTTTTTTTTTTTTTTTTTTTTTTTTTTTAAAGATTTTTTTTTTTTTAATTTTTTTTTTTTTTTTATTTATTTATGATAGTCACACAGAGAGAGAGAGAGAGGCAGAGACACAGGCAGAGCGAGAAGCAGGCTCCATGCACCGGGAGCCCGACGTGGGATTCGATCCCGGGTCTCCAGGATCACGCCCTGGGCCAAAGGCAGGCGCCAAACCGCTGCGCCACCCAGGGATCCCCTAAATTTCTGTTTTTAATCTGAGTTTTTCAGAAGGATATTTCATAATGGTCATGTGTAACATTTCTTTGGATCAGATATTTGTTGACGATTTTTTGTTTTATTACACATAATGAATGCAGCCTTTATCATTTCCTTCCAGCATCCATGACTATTTTTCTGTGCAGCAAATATTAATATGATTATTTTTAAAGATACTTTATAGACTTAACAAAAATAGACTATTCTCTATCTTTCCAATTAATTTTGATTTGTTGCTCCTTTCAGATGAGGAAGCCAGGGAAGGAGGACTATTTGCTAGGGTGCTCTAGAGATGACTGGATTTGGAAAGTCCATTATTTCTCATGAGGCTCAAAGAGAGTGGCTGTTTGATTCTGTGTGCTCTAAGCCCACAAATGTGATTATCGCATTACTATTGCTATCACCTGCAGGTGTCTCTACTCTGCAGAGCTCCCCACGAACCAGTGGTTGACTGTCTGACCTTCCGGGTAGATGAGACATCTTCATCTGAGAGGTAAACTCTTTGCTAAGCCACCCATATCTCTGTAGTGTTCTAGCCTCTTTCTTTACCATCTGTCTCCACTGAGATGCCGTGAACAAGCACTCTTTTCCCCAGACCCTACCTGGCAGTCATAGGATGGAGACAGCCCAATGGAGAGGACAGATGAGGGGATTAGATATCTGTGCATTTCCTGCTATCTTCTTTCCAAAGCAATTTAAATAGGGGGTTTTCTTTTTTTTGAGTACATTCTGGTTGCTCTTCTTTCTCTTTGTCTTTCCCTCCTCCTCCTCCTCCTCCTTTTTCCTCTTCTTCTTCTTTTTCTACTTCTCCCTCTCTTAATTCTATCACTTCCTCTTCCTCTTCTATTCTCATCCTTCTCCTTCCTTGCTTTTTCCCTCTTCTCCTTCTCCTCCTCCTTCTCCTTTTCTTTCTTCTTCTTGTGACATGCTACTTTGCCTTAATTGACTAGTCTACCTTGCTCTTACTCTGGGGAATTAATCTGCTTAGATTACCACTTTTTTTTTCTTAAGATTTATTTATTTATTTGAGAGTGACAGAGTGAAAGAGAGCACAAACAGAAGGGATAGAGGGAAAGGGAGAAAGAATCTCAAGAAGACTCCATGCTGAGTGCAGAGCCTGAATGCAGGACTTGATCTCACCACCCTGAGATAACAACCTGAGCCAAAAACAAGAGTCAGATGCCTAAACAACTGTGCCACCCAGGTGCCCCAGGTTACCACTTCTAAGCTATGTGACACTGAGCCTGATATTGAACCATTCTAGGCTATAGGGTCCTCATCTCCACTTTTCTGATGTTGTGAGAAGTACTGCTAATTTTGGACAAGTGGTTCAAGCAATTTTGGACAAGCAAGGTTCATAACAGGGGCAGTTGCAACTCTATTACAGGAATACCTCATTCTATTGCACTTTGCTTTATTGTATTTCAGATACTGAGGGTTTTTTTTTTTTTTTAAAAAAAAAAACAAATTGATGGTTTGTGGCTCCCCATGCACTGAGCAAGTCTATTGGTGCCATTTTCCCAATAGCATTTGCTCACTTCCTGTCTCTGTGTCATGTTTTGGTAATTCTTACAATCTTTCAAACTTTTTCATTACTATTATATTTGTTGAAGTGATCTGTGGGCAGTGATTACAACTCGCTGAAAACTCAATAATGGTTACTATTTTTAGCAATAAAGTATTTTTTAAAAAATATTTTATTTATTTTATTCATGAGAGACAGAGAGAGAGAGAGAGAGAGAGAGAGAGAGGCAGAAACACAGCAGAGGGAGAAGCAGGCCCCATGCAGGGAGCCCGATGCAGAACTCGATCCCGGGACCCCAGGACCGCGCCCTGGGCTAAACCGCTGAGCGACCCAGGCTGCCCCAATAAAGTATTTTATTTTATTTTATTTTTTTTATTTGTTTTATGATAGGCACACAGTGAGAGAGAGAGAGGCAGAGATACAGGCAGAGGGAGAAGCAGGCTCCATGCACCGGGAGCCTGACGTGGGATTTGATCCCGGGTCTCCAGGATCGCGCCCTGGGCCAAAGGCAGGAGCCAAACCGCTGCGCCACCCAGGGATCCCCCCAATAAAGTATTTTTAATTAAGGTATGTACATTGTTTTTTTTTTAGACATGATAGTATTGCATACTTAATAATCTACAGCTTAGTGTAAGCATAGCTTTCATATACACTGGGAAACCAAAAAAATTAATGACAGGCTTTGTTGTGATATTTGTTTTATTGCGGTGGTTGGAACCGATCCTGCAATAACTCTGAGGTACGCCCATATTATTAATTACTTAGCCATTGCTTTGTCAGTTTACCTCAGTTGAGCCATTGCTATAATTAAGTTAACCCTAATGATAAAGGGATTCATACCTCTTCTTGACCTTGGAGATGCTGTTCAACTTTTTAGACTAAATGTGTTGCTGTGTGGAAGGTGGGGCCATCTGAGCTCATCCTGGCTGTTGGCATAAGCTCCTTGACAAAAACAAAACAAAACAAAAAAACCCAAAACCTGTCGGAAAAACTGTCTATAGAGGTCATTTGGAAATACAGTGCCACAAACAATATCACAAAACGGGTATTATTTAAATCCTGCCTTGGCCGGTGTTAGAGTTGCAGTGTTATTTTAGCAATTTCTGTAGGCCCAGGAGTGCAAATAGTTGTAATTAAAGGCTTCCAGTAACAGCCCTGTCAAGTCCTTGTGTGTATCACATTTGGCACATGTTTCAAAGCCGAGAGCGATATTAAATAGACCATCTGTTGGTTTTCATTAGGTTTTCTCTCATCAACAGCACTATTAAATATAACTGAACCCATTTTAAAAAAATCCCTGACATCTGTGCTTTCAATTGGAATGTTGATCAATATTAATAACAATGCTACTTCACCTGAATTTATTATTAATGAAAAGTTAAATACAGCATAAATATGAATGTTTGCCCTAAAACACTTTTAATAGTACTTATGCAAACAAAGCCTGAGAAAGTACCCTGTCTTACAAGTAGAAATGATGAAAATGCCTGGAAATGAGTGTTGCTTGCCCTGAATCCCACTGGTGCCAGCATACCTGCAGCATCTGGGCATGCCTATTCCTTCCCAGAAAACCCTGCCCGGCAAACTTTACCCAGAAAACTTGTACTGTACTTCAAGGATCATCCTAGGCATGATCTCTTGGAAGCTTTTCTTGTCTTTTTTTTTTTTTTTTTTTTTGCTTTTCTTGTCTTTACCAGGGTTGATTCAAAAATTTCACTTTTTTTCATGTTTATCTACCTAGGAAGAGCAGAATCATGCCATTGAGCTTCACTTTAAATGGTGGTAGCTCAATTGAAATGAACCAGATGAAAAAATAAATGAATAAAGAATGAAATGCAATTCTACTAGAAGAGAAAACTTCACTGAAGTCAATTATTTGGTGAAGATTTACTTTTTTCACAGCACTCAAACAAGGAGCATAAAAAGTTAAAGAGACTTATAGAATTAACCCTGAGATTAGCTCTCAGCTGAAGGGTCTGCCTTCTATCTCATTTCTGTTTATCCCCTCTTGCCCTGCAGCACTGGCCCTACAAGCAGACATCACTGCTATGATAGTTTTCTTCTATGGGGAACTCAAAGAGGTTTTGATTTAGGGGGGAATTTTGAGTCCAGGGTGGTTGGCTGTTGCAGGAGGTAATTAGGAGGCTGTGACTGCAAGCTGACTCTCCAGCTGGACCTAGGCACTCTGAAGCTCCTCACTCCATCCCCGTCCTTACAATGTACACTCTGCCCGCCATTCTCACGGTGGGAGCTGTTCCAAGGACACAGGCTTGAAGAAAGTAAGGTGCTCTTGAGACCATCTGGACTGAATCTATGACTGAACCCAGTAAAGGCCTCTATGTAGATTTTGATTCTGGTGGGTTGGTGCAGCAGATGTACCTATCTTGTGGCTATCCAGGACAAGCCTTGTAAGCACCTTTAATAAAGACCCTTGCTTATTAAAATTGTCACCTCCCAATCTGGAGTAGCCTGACTATTTCTTTGGTCTCTCCTTGTATATGGGGGCAAGTGTATGAACCACTATTAGCCTGTATCAGCACCCTAGAGCCGGTGTGTGAACTCCTCCTCCTTTGCACTGTCAGCCACTTGAGGGCAAGAATTGGGTTTCTTTTTTATTTTTATTTTTTCAAATTTTATTTATTTATTCATGAGAGAGAGAGAGACAGAGACACAGGCAGAGGGAGAAGCAGGCTCCATGCAGGGAACCCGACATGGGACTCCATCCTGGGTCTCCAGGATCATGCCCTGGGCTGAAAGTGGCGCTAAACTGCTGAGCCACCCGGGGTGCCCAAGGATCAGATTTCATTCATCTCTGGACCCTTTGTGTCAAGCATAATATCTTGCTCAAGAAAATGTTGCAGAATTCATCTGAACCAAGAAGACACAACGACCCGAATTCAGGTAAAGTCTATAGGTCCAATAAGTCCTCAGAATTCATTCATTTACTCCTTTATGGTTTTATTATGTAGAGGTTCATTTGTTTGATTTGGGGTTTTTGTTGTTGTTGTTGTTATTCAGGTATGGTGAGGCCAACAGATGAGGCGATGATTGCATTGAAGAGATAGTTTGTTACCCACAGTTCCCAAGAGGAAGAGGCCACACAGGGAAATACCGGAATTGGTTAAGAGGCAGAAGGAGAGCGGGGAAAACGTGGGCAAGAGCCTTTATTGTGGTTCCCTCAAAATGAATGTATGAAGTAGGATTAGCAGGTTTAGAATGGCTAGTTAGAATAATTTCAGCAGCCTCTAGGGTGTAGGACTGTCTCTGGTTGAGTTATCATCTTGTGGTGCTAAGGACAGGTGAGCAGTAGTGTCCCAGAGCCAAGAATTTCAGAAAGGGGGTGGTGGCCCTGTGGGCTCTGGCTTGGTTGGTTTGCATATGAAGGCACACTCACAAGTGAATCCTTTACTATCTTTGTGAATGGCTAGCCCTAAGGGGGCAGACTCTTCAGGGTTAGTAAGGCTCTGGATCCCAGAATATTAGAATAAAAAGATATATTTAAAAAACATTGATCCATTCATTCTACCAACATTTCCTGCATGACTGTTATCACTTAGCCATTGCAATGGGGACTCAATGTCCAATCAGTCCCAAGCCCTTCCCCTGAGGAATTCACAGTCAAGTGAGGGATATTGATGGGCAGATCATCATCATACAGAATGACTGAGCTGTGGCAGAGAACAGAATAGGGACACTCACCGTGAAATAGGGGTTCAGAGCAGACAAGTTCCTTGGAGGAACTGAGCTGGAAGGATACGAGTGATATTTTGTCAAGTAATTGGCATGGAGGGAACTAGAATCACAAATCATGTGCCTTAAAGTTCCCTTAAGGACCAGGTAAACAGCCTTATTAGGGAAGAGGCTTGAAGAAGAGGCTGCTGGGAAGGTCCCTCACATGAAAGTCAGCCTTTTTTTCCGTCTCCTAGGTCTGGTTGATTTCCACGGTGTGTCCAAAAGGTGCATGTCAGGGAGGAATCAGCAACACTTGGTGTTCATTCATCCAGCCCTTCCTTCATGCTTCATGCTTATTTTTCTCCTGTGCTTCTTACAAACAACTTACACAACAGGGTGGGGGGGGGCAAATATCAGCTGTTTATATTTCCATCCTGTATTTTATTATGATTACATGTCTAAGAAGAAACTCATATGCAAATGTGGGCTCCTTGAGGGAGCTAATCATATCTTTGTTGTCTTCTGCGCTTGTTTAATCTCAGACCCTGGTAGGTGGTAAATTTCAATTGGCTGTGAATCTGGACATTAACAAACATGGAGGGAGAGAAGAAAGGATGAGTCTCTGGGAAGAAATAGGTAGGTAAGGGGAAGGAAGTGGGAATATGTGCACCTGTACTTACTCAGTCTGCTTTGGTTCCGGCAAGCTGCCATAGCATAGCCCCTCCCCAAGCTGAGTGTGGCTGCAGGGTAAAAGCTGCTCTATTTATCCAGGTGCTCCTCACCTGGAGAATGTGGAGATAAAATTTAAAGAGCATTTTGTGGTCATGAAATGAACTGACATATGCAGTATACTTAGAAATGTACTGGCACTTAATAGGCACCCACTAAAATGGTAATTACTATTATTTCATAATTATTTATATGATGGTTTTAGTACCTTTTCATATATTTACACCTCCTATACCCACAAAATTTATTTGCTCAGATTCTGGAGGAGGTGAAGCCCTGTAAAGAGTCAATACGGAAATAAAAGATTTTTTCACCACGATGAAGGATTTAAGGCTTAAATTTTTGGAAATCTCTTCAGTGATGCGCTATAGTGTAGGATACAGAGTGAGTCAGGTTGTATACAGTAAGTGATAAACAGTTTCAATGGAGGAGCGAACAACTTATGGCTGAGTGGTTAGGGAAGACCTCATGGATTTAGTATATATCCTGGCTTGCTTCAAATCCTTCACAGAAAAGGTGCAAAGGATAGAAAGGAAAACACACAAGGGCCTAAATAAAATTCAGATGGTTTCATATGGGAAATACCACGCATTTGTCTGGGGAAGGTGGAAAACAAGGAAAACTAGTAAAAGGTGGGGGCCAGGCAAGAAGGGCTAAGAGGTGCTGTGCAAGGCCCCTGGGCTTTGTCCTGAATGTCTGAACACAAAAGATCACATACAGCTGGAAGAACGAGTCACTGGCCACTCACAGTGAGGTTCTCCTTTTGAGTAAATAACACTGTGCAAAATAAAGCAAAGAGATATGTCTGATTTGATAACAGGCATTAACTGGACAGCTGGAAACAAAATAGGTTTTTTTTTAAAACATCTTATGTATTAATTGTTAATACTGGCTTCCCTTTTGTTTGGGGCTCAGGTGTTGATTTTCTATTTACTTGGTGTCTCAAATAATGCCCTTCACCACTTGATGTGTTTTTCAGCAAGATTTAAAAATGGTTCCTTGGCATGTTAATAAGGCAACAAAGACAACCCTAGAGTAAACATGAAATTACCTACTGATAGCCAGCATCAATCAAAGGCAATGCCGAAATGTTTTTGTGAACTTTATACAGTTGGGTACACAATCACTAACAGCATTACCACTTTATAAAAGGGAGTATGTTATGTGCTATCTAATAAACCTTCTTTGAAAGAGATACTGAGTCAAAGAAAAAGCTACTGATGGGAACACATGAAAGTTGTTTTAGTGGCAATGTCTTTTGGGGTTATATTGGGTTAATTCTGTTCTTATAACACCAAAGTTGGAGTAAGCTTGATAACGTATAATTTTAATATAGAACAATAAAATCATGTCCTTCTTTGATTTTGGATTAATTATTTAGATGGTGGATAAAAAGAGTTTTGAACTCTTCTGCCTAGCTTTCCCTGGGTGAACTCTAACCGCCTACCTTCCTTTGTTTGCACATGGAAAGGAGGATTTCCTGAGATCCTACAATGAGTCTATTAGCCAGTTCAGCACTGTGTAGAATGATATATGATTGGCCGTCTGCTTACCCAGGGTTTCAAGAGCTACAAGGAAGAACAACTGACTTGATGCTTAGAGCTGATGTTGCGATGAACATTTCCAAGCCTTGAAGAATGAACTGGATACTCTTATATCAATGGTTCTAGAACAGGTGCACACATCTGCCTCTATTGGGGAGTATTTTGAAGTGCAGACTTCAGGATTCCAAGTCTTAAAACATTCTGATCCCATAGGTCTGGGGGTCTGGGAACTGATCATTACTCTTCCAAAAGGATGCAATTGGTGAATCTTACATAGGTTTGTGGTTGGTAATAACTTTAATGAACTTTTCAGATAAGGACTAAGTGTGGAAGGTTCTTTACCTGAGGGAGGAGACAGTAAGGGCTCATTCATTACCTTGTGAGAGCTGGAGATACACATATGAGTCCCCATCCATGATTATTGTGTCCCCATCCCTCTTACTTCTGAAATTCTAGAAATGTCCCTCAAGGGCAAATGGACAATCAAGCTTTCTGAATTTCTCCAGATGTGGAGACATTTGGGGAGTCCATATATCATCCTAGGGCATAGCCTTTGTTTGCCTCTCAGAGCCAGTGGAACAGGCTTGAGAAGGCTGGAGTTCTAAGGATCTAAGCCAAAGAGTGAACTGAAGCTACTATATTTTACTACTGTCCATATTCCTTAGGACAGTCCCTTGAGAAACATCTGCTTCCCAGATATTCCAGTTGGAATCAAGTATTAGTCAATACTCAAAGATATCAAACCAATGCAAACCAAAATGCACAATTTCATATTAACTTTAACTAAAAAATTAAAAATCATAACAATTTTAGCAAGAATATCATAATATAATCACTTACCTATGATAACAGCAGCATGTATGTACATTCATACTCCTTACTTAGTAATTATGGCTCTAGAAATCCATCTTAGAGAATAATCTGAAATACAAATATTTATGTACTAGGATATTCTCCAAAGTGTTATTCATAATAGTGCATCGATGGAACAGATGTCCTCAGTGGTTTGGTAAACTAAGGAGAGCTCTGTGAGAAAATGCCAAGCAACCACTAAAAATATTTATGAAAAAACAGGATATGAGAAAATTGCTCTTGATAATGCTGAATAAAGAGAGAAAAAGCAGACTATGAAAAGATGCATGCACACATGCACGTGCACACACATGCACACATGGATAAATGATTGGAAGGAACTATGCCAACATATGAACAATGGGATAACTTTCTTGACTTGCTATGGTGACTCCTTCACATTCATGGATCTCACCATAGTATTTACTCAGAGAAACCATTCTTTACCACCCAGCCTAACATAAGTTCCTTGTACTACCCTTATTTTATTCTTCAGAATTAAATATTCTGCTCTCTTCACTTATAAAAAATACTTGTTTACTTACCTACATAATAAGCCTTACTTTTGAGAAACTATACTTCTTAGGGTGAAGAGCATGTCTGTTTTGCCCACTACTATTTACCCAGTCGCTGGTCCAGATTGGTCTCAGAGCAGTAGATGCTCAATGAATTATTTCTATAAAGTATTATATTATATTATAGAAATATTAATGAAGCATTCTATATATCATATTAGTTGATAGCATCTGTACTCTTTCTATTATCATATATGTAGATAAATATACATATATATGTATAATTTTCAACTCAGTCTCACAGTGTCTGATACTCCACATTTGAGGTTTGAGATTTATCCCTTTGCTTTATTTTTTTAAAAGATTTTATTTATTTATTCATGAGGGACAGAGAGAGGCAGAGACACAGGCAGAGGGAGAAGCAGGATCCCTGCAGGAGCCTAATGTGGGACTTGATCCCAGGACTCCAAGATCATTCCCTGAGCCAAAGACAAACACTTAACCACTGAGCCACCCAAACATCCCCCTTTGCTTTATTTATTTATTTTTTTGCACGAATTTTTAAAGAATATACATTCTTCTAATAAACAGTGGATGGGGTAGGGTAATACCTGACTTAATTACTTATCCCTTGGTATTTTCTCAGTGAGTTTCTCTCTTGGTGATGGGATTGGGTTATTAAAGAAATGACCACTCTGATGATGCAGGGAAGGGATCACTGGACTCCAAATTTGCCCAAACAGCTTCAGACATGACTGAGACTTGCCAAGGGCAGCCACAAGAAGTGTGCAAAGGATGCATGGAGAGTGTGGAATTGGGTGAGAGAGAGAGAAAAAAAAAAAAGGAGAGGGGGAATCTTAAACAGGCTCAATACCCAGCCCAGAGCTTGATGCAGGGCTCAATCTCAGGGACACAAGAGATCATGACCTGAGCTGAAATCAAGTAGGATTCTTCAACCAACTGAGCCACTCAGGCATTCTAGTAACTTACCTTTTTTACAGAAGCATCAGGGTAAGTACATTGATGTATATGGATGAATCCTCCCTTCCTTCCTTCCTTTTCCTCTTCTTCCTTCTCTTTCTGTCTTATTAATACTTTTCTTTTTCAGTTCTCAAGTTAGCTAAGATTTAGGTAGAGGCAGATGAGCAAAACAGATAAGATACATTAACCTTGAGTCCTTCTGCCTTTGCAATTAGCATTAACTCTGGGTGTGAATGGCTGTTGATTCCTGTGTTAAAGGAAGCTGTGATTTCTTGAAAATTTGAGGAATATTATGAGCATCTGAAATCTGTAGGGGAGCCTGTTAATTACATTGCTTGCACAAATATTTCATAGAGTAAAATAGACACCTACAGAAATATTGATTTAAAGTCTTCACTGGCACACCAATGTTGATGCTTAATGTTTATTTTATTTCTTTAGTGAAAGAGCTCACATGTTAATTAGACTGGACCATAGAGATGATTCATCTATTCTCTGTTAGAAGGCAAGGCAGGTTTACCGCCAAAGAGGAAAGAGAAGCTTCCTTTTATCTACTCTCCACAACCCCCTCAATCTTTTGCAATTCAGCTGAAATACATCCATTTCTTCAAACATTTTGCATTTCACCTAGTTTCTGCAATAATTTTCTAATGGCCTTCCCTTTCTCCAGTTCTCTTGTTTTCCAGGGACAGTCTTCATTTATACCTATTGTCCTTGCATAATTATGAATATTGTCTTCATTTATGCTCAGTTGCATCATGGTTTGGATGATTATCGTAGGTCACCTTATCTGATTTATAACCATATCCACCTATATAACCTCATCTTTCACTTTGCTTCTTTTTGTTTTGCTGAACTTGTTCTCTTGTTGGATTTCATGCTTTCCAAGGTCTTTAAATGGATATTTCCTTAAGCTGGCACACCCTTCTTTACCTTCCTATCTCTGCTTCAAAGTTACTTCCAAAGCTTCCCTGATTTCACCAATCTTAAGTAAGGGTGCTTACAGTGTTCATGGCTTCTGTGCTACTATAATTCTACAATTATTACCTTGGTTATGTCATTGACGCTGACTCCCCCATTAGACTCTATAAACCCCAAAATATAAATGAAGAGAAAATGTTTTAGAAAGATTAAATATTTGGATTGAGATCATTGAGTAGGTATCTTAACTCCAGCTCTACCTAACTCCAATACCCATGGAGAGAAGAGTTCTGTGGGATGCTTGGGTGAGTCTCTCCTTTCTTTCTTACAACATCGTACTTGACTGGTAGATGTAGGTGATGGCTATAGACAGAACATCAGTGAAAAGCAAATCCCTTAGAAAAGGGTATATAGAGCAACTACAAATTGAAGAAGGATTATCTTGGATTACTTGATATGTTTTAGATTTGTTTTTACTCCTTCTAGTGCCCTGATGGGTGATTTTGCTTCTATAAAAATATTTATTAACAATAAAAAACATGGATCATATTTAGTGCATCACTGGATCTTAGTTCAAAGGGTCTTTAGGGTTTACTCAAACCAATCAATTCATTTTAATAGAAGAGAAATAAGATAACAATAGAAGTTATGAAAGTTTTTCGGAGTCACATGGCTGCCACCCAGAGGGTCTGTGGAACTGAGTTCAGATTTGTTATAATGGATTCTTTGGCAGGAGGTCTTGCTAATAATAGAACTCCATGTAACTTTCTCCTGACCACATGGGGAAATCATGGATGCTATGTGAGAAGATCTGGCTCTCACAGAGTACTAGACTTGGTTATCATGGCAATTGCTGCCCACTTGGATCAGAATCCTGGCCCTCCCTTGCTGGATACACATCCCCAGGGTCCATGACACTTAGAGAGGGAGGAGTGAAGGAATTATCTAAGACAGCATACAGGAAACAATTTGAGAAATCATCAGTTATTGTCAAATTAACTTATATGCCATTTTCAAGTCACCAGTGTAATATGTAAGCATTAATATGTATTATAGGACTGAATATTTGTAGTTACTTTGCAGAATGAAGCCAGTGGCCATGTTCAATCAGGGAACTTGGGGTATAGGTCAACTTGGGTTAAGACAACACACAAAGAGCTTTATCAGTTTTAGAGTTGCCTTTCTTACTAGACAGGGGCTTTAATTCATAACTCTGCTCATTGCTGAAATCAGGCTTTGGCCTGTCTAAACAAGGACAGCACATATAGGAAAGTCATGGCCCATTCAACAGGCCTACATACAGTGGCATTTGAACAGAAAGCATAGATCATGGCTTCCCCCATAATCAGAGAGAAACTGGTGGCCTCATCTGATCAGAGAATTCAGTGTGTTCTCTAGCCTGATTTGGGTCCCTGAACATTGAGCTATACAGGTCCTGGATCATATTCTGCTGCCCTGCCAGGACAGTGAATCTAATTCTTACCCCATCTATTACTAAACATAGTACCAAGTCCTGACTATCTATAAACTTGACCAGAAAACCCAGGCAACCACAGAACCCATTCTAGAACCACACTTGGGTAAAGGACCAAGTTAGCAGTCCTGTCCAACTGTTCTTAGTGACACACCCCTCATCCTTGTCTTTAGACAAGGATGAACTGTTTCCTCATCCATAAGTAAACTATAATAGCAGACCCCTTCCACCCAGGAACCTTACCAGCAGACATGGCCAACAATCCAAGCTCAGCTGACTGGTGAATTGTCTGTGCCAAAGGAATCCTATAATGTCTGGAAGAACAGACTGATTACTCAAGTATGCAGATACCAATGTGAAGAGTCAAGATTATGAAAAAGTAAGTAAATATGACACCACCAAATGAATCTAATAATGTTCCAATAATTGATCCTAAAGATCTATGAACTATTAGACAAAGAATTCAGAATAATGCTCTTAAGTTTATTGAACTACAAGAAAACATAGGCAACTAAACAAAATTAGGAAAATAATACATGTACAAAACAAGAAGTTTGACAAAGAAATAATAATTGAAAAAATCAAACAGAAATCCTAGAGTTTAAAAATATAATAATTGAGCTAAAGAGTTCAATAGACAACTTCAAAAGTAGATTCAATTATGCAGAAAAAAGAATCAATGAGCTGGAGAATAGTATATTAGAAAGCATCCAGTGAGAAGAGCAAAAAGAAAAAAAAAAAGAATGAAAATGAGTGAAGAAATCCTATAAAAATTATAGGACATATCGAATAAATATTCACATTATGGGAATTCTGGAAGTAAAAGAGAAAGAGAAAAGGACAGAAATTATATTCAAAGAATATAATTCAGATTCATGAGGCCAAAGGGCTACAAATCGGTTGAACTTGAATAGAGCTGCACTGAGACATATAATTAAATTGTCAAAAGTCAGAAACAAAGAAATTAATTTAAAAGCATTAAGAGAAAGAGAGTAGTTACATATAAGGGAACCCTCATAAGATTATAGGCAGATTTCTCAACAGAAATTTTTTTGTCTTGAGGAGAATGAGGTTTACATATTTGAAATATTGAAAGAAAATAATTGTTAATGAAGAATTTATACTCAGAAAAACTGCACTTCAGGAACACAGGAGAGATAAACACTTTCTGGAACAAATAAAAGCTGAGAATGTTTGTTACCACCAGACATGCTTTACAAGAAATGCTAATATTAATTCTCTGGGTAGAAGTAAAAGATTCCTGATTAACATCATAAAAACACAAAAAAGGTAGTGCAAACTTCATTGGCAGTGGTAAATATGTAGTCATACTTAGATTCTATAATATGGTAATAGTGGTACATATTTCATGCACACTCTAAAAGTTAAAAAAAGGACATAGCAACTACAATAATTTGTTTTTAGTACTACACAATATAAAAACATGTAAATTGCAACAATGATAATCGAAAATGTGAGGGGAAGAAGAAATAAAAGTGTAGTTTATGAACTTTTTGAAGTCAAATCATTATCAGGTTCAAATAGGGTGTGATAGGTTGAAGATATTTTATTTAAGCTTCATTGTAACCACAAGGGGACATCCTGTAGTGATTGCACAAAAGAACACAATAAAGAAGACAAAGCATACTGATACCAAAAGACATCTCTCTCTCACTCTCTCTCCACACACACACACACACACACACATGCACACACACACACACAGAGCAAATAAGAGACAGGGAAGAATGGATCCACTAATCAACCAGAAAACCATTACAAACTGGCAATAGTAATTCCTTACCTATCAATGATTACTTTAAATGTAAATGAATTAAATTCTCCAAATAAAAGATGAAGAAAGGCTGGCTAGACTTAAAAAAAAAAAGGTTCAACAGTATGTTGCCTATAAAAGATTCACTTTAGCCTTAAAGACATATATAGACTGAGAACAAAGGGATGGGGAAAGACATCCAAGCAAATGGTAACAACAATGACAAGAATCGCTATACTTACATCATACAAAATAGACTTTACATTAAAAATGGTAAAAAAGAGGGGCACCTATATGGCTGAGTCAGTTGAATGCCTTTGGCTCAGGTTGTGATCCCACCATTCTGGCATGGAGCCCCATATCAACTCCCTGCTCAGTGGAGATCCTGATTTTTCCTTCCCCTCTGCTGCTCCCCCTGCTTGTGCTCTTTCTTTGTCAAATAAATAAATAAATAAATAAATAAATAAATAAATAAATAAAATCTTTTTTTAAAATGCTAAAAAAAGACAGAGGTCATTATATAATGGCAAATTGGCCAATACATCAAGAAAATATCATTTGAGAATATTTATGTCCTTAACATTAGAGTACTTAAGTATATAAAGCAAAACTAAAGACTAGAGGAGAAATACACAGTAATATAATAATAGTTGGTGATTTTATTTTTTATTTATTTTTTGAATATTTATTATTTATTTTAAAGAGAGAGAGAGCAAACATGCATGAGTGTGTGGGGAGGAGGGACAGAGGGAGAGGGTGAGGGAAAGAGAAAATCTCAAGTAGACTGCTGTCTGAGTACAAAGTCCCATGTGGGGCTCAATCTCATGACCCTGAGATCATGACCTGAGACAAAATCAAATGCTGAACACA
This sequence comes from Nyctereutes procyonoides, assembly GCF_905146905.1. Classification (NCBI taxonomy): domain Eukaryota; kingdom Metazoa; phylum Chordata; class Mammalia; order Carnivora; family Canidae; genus Nyctereutes; species Nyctereutes procyonoides. The sequence continues at coordinate 10,900,156 of NW_026575030.1, forward strand.
ACTAATTGAGCCACCCAGGTGCCCTAATAGTTGGAGATTTTAATACCCACTCTGGACAATGGATAGGTCATCCAGACAGAGAATCAATAAGGAAACTGGATTTAGACAACATGATAGGCCAAATAGACCTAACAGCCACATACAGAACATACTGTCCAGGAACAAAATGATACACATTCTTTTTAAACATACATGGAACATTTTCTAAAATAGGCCATTTATGTTATGACATAAAACAAGTCTTAGCAAATATAAGCAAACTGAAGTCATACCAAGTATCTTCTCTGATCACAATGGTGTGAAACTAGAAATCAATAACAAAAGGAAAACTGGAAAACTCATGAACATGGGGAAATTAAACAACACTCTTTTGAACAACCAATGGATCAAAGAAGAAATTAAAGGAGAAACAAACAAATGGAAAGGAGAGACAAAAATGGAAATACAACCTACCAGAACTTGTGGAATGCAGCAAAAGCAGTTTTAAGAGGGAAATTTAGAATAATAAACACCTAAATTTATAAATCAATTAATGTGATATATCACATTAATAGAATGCCAGAAAAAATCATATGATCATATTAATAGATTCAGAAAAAGCATCTGACAAAATTCAATATCCATTCATGTTAAAAACTCCTCATAAATTAGGCATAAAAGAACATAGTTTGGGGATCCCTGGGTGGCGCAGCAATTTAGCGCCTGCCTTTGGCCCAGGGCGCGATCCTGGAGACCTGGGATCGAATCCGACGTCGGGCTCCTGGTGCATGGAGCCTGCTTCTCCCTCTGCCTATGTCTCTGCCTCTGTGTGTGTGTGTGTGTGTGTGACTATCATAAATAAATAAATAAATTTTAAAAAAAAGAACATAGTTTGACACAATAAAGGCCATATATGACACGACCATTATACTCAACAATGAAAAGCTGAAAACTTCCTTTCAGATCAGGAATGAGAGAAGAGTATCACTCTCACCACTCCAATTCAACACAGTACTAGAAATCCTGGCTAGAGCAATCAAATGAGTAGGAATAAAAGGTATCAGAATTGGAAAGAAAGACATGAAATTGTTTCTGTATATATATTTCTATATATTTTTATAAAGAATCCTAAAGACTAAACCAACAAATTTGGTAAAGTTGCAGTATATAAAATTAAAATACACAAATCAGTAGCATTTCTATACATTAACAACAAAATTTCTGGAAAAGAAATAAATAAATCTATTTATAGCATTGAAAATAATAAAATAGTTAGCAATAAATTTACCTGAGGAGGTGAAAGATCTATACTTTGGGAACTATAAAATATTGATGAAAGAAATCAAAGATACAAACAAATAAGCATCATACATCATGCTTTGGAAGAATTAATACTGTTAAAATGTCAATACTACCAAAAGCCAGATTCAATGCAGTATTTATCAAAATTATAATGGCATTTTTTACAGAAGTAGAAACAAACACTTCTAAAATTTATGTGGAACCACAAAAGAGCCCAGAAATCCAAAGAAATCCCAAGAAATAAGTACCAAGCATGAGACATCATGCTTACTGATTTCAAGCTATATTATACAGCTATAGTCTTTAAAACAGTATGGTACTGACATAAAAATAGGCAAATAGACCACTGAAACAGAAGTGAAGACCTGGAAGTAAACTCAAGCATATTTGAGAACGGAGCCAAGAATACCCAATGGAGAAAAAAGTCTTGTCAATAAATGATGTTGAATAATTGGATATTCACATATAAAAGAATGAAATTGGTCCCATATCTTACACCACTCACAAAAATTAAATCAAAATGGGTTAAGTACCTAAGTGTAAGACCCGAAACTGTGAAACTCCTGGAAGAAAACATAGGAATAAATCTTCCTGACATCAGTCTTGGTAATGATTTTTTGGTTATGACACCAAAACATAAGCAACAAAATCAAAAATAAGTATATCAAACTAAAAAGCTTCTGCACAGCAATGGAAACCAAGCAGAAAATGACAAAATAACCTATGGAAATGGGACAAAATATTTGTAAACTATATATTTGATAAGGGCTTAATATTCAAAATATATAAGGGATGCCTACAACTCAATAGCATAAAAACAAATAGTGCAATTAAAAAATAGGCAAAGGACCTGAATAGATATTTCTCTAAAGAAGATATAAAAAGGCCAGCAGGTCCATGAAAGATGTGCAACATTGCTAGCTATTAGAGAGAGGTAAATTAAAACCACCATGAGGTATCACTTCAGGCCTGTTAGAATGGTTAGTATCAAAAAGATAAAGAGATAATGAATGCTGGTGTGGGTGTAGAGAAAAGGGAATCTTTGTGCCCTGTTGGTAGGATTGTATGTCAAATTGAGATAGCCACTATGGAAAACAGTATGGAGGATTCTCAAAAAATCAAAAGTAGAACTACCATATGATCAAGCAATTAAGGTTCTGGGAATGTATCCAAAGGGAGCAAAACCACTAACTGCACATCTATGTTCATAGCAGCATTATTCACAATAGTCAAGACATGGAAACAAGTGTCCATGAATGGATGGGTGGATGGATAAAGAATTTGTGATATATGCATATACATCATATATATTATAATATTCTGTATTATATATATTATGTGTGTATATTTATAATACAGAATATCATTCAGCCATAAAAGGACAAGGAAATCCTACCATTTGCAACAACATGGATGGACTTTGAAGGAATTGGGCTAAGTGAAATAAATCAAGGACAAATACTCTATGATTATATACATATGTGAAATCTAAACAAACAAACAAACAAAGGAACACAATGTCATACAATAGATCAGACTTGTGGTTACCAGAAGTGGGGATGGAGGGAGGGGAAATTAGAAGAAGGTGGTCAAAATGTACAAATTTCAAGTTATAAGATAAATAAGTACTAGGGACATAATATACAACATGATGACTCTAGCTAACAGTACTGTATGATATATAGAAAAGTTGTAAGAGAGAAAATCCTGAGTTCTTATCACAAGGAGAGATTTCTTTTTTTTTTTTTTTTGTATCTTTTCTTCTCTTCTTATTATACCTATATGAAAAAAAAAAACAAAACAGATGTTAACTGAACCTACCATGGTAATCATTTCATCATTTCATAGTATATGTAAATCAAGCCATTATGCTTTAGGCCTTAAACTTACACAGGGCTATATGCCAATTATTTCTCAATAAAGTTGGAAAAAATAAAAATAAATAAAATAGAGTTCAAAACTGAGCAAGAGAGCCCTACTTCTATATACTTTAGAAGACTTTTAAGCAGGAAGGGCTTAATGTATAAAGTGTCAGTTCACAATGACCAGCTTGTAATATCTTCTATTTCTTTCAGTATTTTTTTAAAGATTTTATTTATTTATTCATGAAAGACACACAGAGAGAGAGGCAGAGACACAGGCAGAAGGAGAAGCAGGCTCCATGCAGGGAGCCCGACATGGGACTCGATCTTGGGTCTCCAGGATCATGCCCTGGGCCAAAGGCGGCGCTAAACCGCTGAGCCACCTGGCTGCCCTATTTCTCTTAGTATTAAAAGTAATTTCCAACCATTATTTCCAATTTCAGGAAACTTGATAGGTTGAGTAGAAAAATTCACAGTTTTGAGTGAGGTCTCTATTTATTCTGTTTTCTCATTCCTCTATTTGTGGCACACATATCTTCACTTCTTGCTAATGGGTTCTTGAAGAGGAGAGCTTTTGATTGCAGAAATGAGAAGATAAATTTGTCCTGATGTGCAAAACCTGGTATGGAAGGAGTATGTGGAAAAATCTCATGGGACTTTAATCACATAGACTCTAAATGGCTAGAAAAGCCATGTGTTCAGCAAATTCTGTTTCTTGTTACTCTTGGAAACATGTAAGACTGCATTTATCAGCCTTCCTTGCAGTTAGGGAAAGCCCTGTGACTGAATTTTGATGAATGGGATATTGGAGGATATGAGGTATACCATTTCTATGCCGTAAAACTCTTACAGGCAATTTTTCATACTCCATTTGCTGGGGAAGTACCCAAATTGATTGCACACCTTTACCAAACCCACCACTCAAAATTCTAAATGTCCTCTTGATTTGCCTGTATAGATAGTCAGAAGTGCTGGTCAACTCCTCTCACACTTGAGTTTAATCATCCTTACTCCCAAGATTGGATTCTGCCGTTAGTAAGAGTGTAAATTGTGGGAGACAGTTTTCCCTGGGACTCTTGCATTTCTGTAAGTTTTGTGAACAGACCCACTGATAGCTTCTGTTTCAGATAATTTTTTCAAGGATGTTTAGAGAGCAAACTGCCTTGGAAAACATCGTGTCTCCCCGTGGGGAAAAGGATGGACTTGTTTCCTCCCCAGGATAATAAAAAGTAATGTCTCCTTCCAGCTCAGAAGTTGAGCGGGTTTGCTGTGGTCCCTTTAAAAGACGAGTTTACTAATTCCATTGCATGTGCAGAATTCACTTGGGCCACTCTATGAGGCTATGGGCTTTAAGGCGAGGGGCGGGCCGAACCAAGATGAACAGGAAGCGTGTTTTTCTGTTTAACGGGAGCAGCAAAGTCCTTTGTCTCTGACCAAGGAGTCTCATGTCTTCTGCCAGCATCTGTGAACCTGTGGTGGGCTGACTTGTTAGTAGGGTAAAATCTCAACTCATCACAGTTCTGACAGCATTTGTTGAGAGCAACTTGAATGTTTAAAAATGTATGAATATTTAAAATCCCCTGATGTTGTGGTTTCACACTTAGAAAGCTATCGTGTAGGAAAACAGTTGGCTAAGTATATTCAAACACAAATACAAAGTTGTATATTTCATGTCAGTGTCTGACAGTAGGAAATTTAAAAGAGCCTGCACATCTATCAATAGGAATATGTATAATTTAATGATAACTGTCCATATTCTGACTCCATGTCATCAACGGGAAATAAGGGAGCTCCTTCTGTGCTGACATAGGGCTGTTGCAATGATTCATTTTTCATGGGAAAAATGCAAGTTATTTCATGATAATGTGAGTTTTGAATATTTCTTATTCATTTATTCACTCATCAAACATTTATTGAGCATCTACTATGTGCTAGGGCAGGTGAGGATATATTAGAGGTGATGCTGACAATGTCCCTAACTTCATGTTGTGGGGGGGGAAACATTCTAAAAACAATAAATAAGGTAATTGCATTGCTGTGAAGGAAATATTCAAAATAATGTGATTGAAAGTAGCCAGGGGGCACCTCTAAGTGACGTGGACAAGAGAATCTGTTAGTCTCAGAGCAGTTCTGAGGATACAGCAATTGAATGAATCTCAGGTTGGAGAATAAACTAGCCGAGCAGTGATCTGGGGAAGAACATTCAAGTCAGGGGCCCAGGGCAGATAATGGTTTCTTATGTTTGAGGACCAGAAGGGAACCCATGATAGTCAGGTGATACTACTGATCAGGAGGGAGAATGGTGACATGATAAGATACTTGGGTGCAGCAGAAAACCACTTTTAGGGCTGCACAAGGATGTGGTTTTCTTACTTAGAAGTTCATTCTGACTGTTGTGTGAGAAACAAACTTCAAGAAATTCTCCCTCTCTGTCTATACATGTACGTGTGTACGTGCACATATACATACATCCATGGGTATGCACATCTGTGTATGTATATACACATGCATATGCATATGTAAACATGTATGCATGTATCTTATGTAGAAGTTTTCAAATATTAACCAAGTAACAGCTTGTGGTTTGAGGGAAGAATTAGGAGAACTTTACTACTTGTTTTTTTATAAAACACATAAGGAAGCACATTTTGAATTTTAATAAAAAGAGATGGGAAAGGCCGGAAGGAGCTGGGTTACATACCAGATCGAGATAGAATTTTCATACCACAATATTACTAAACTGTCTTAAAAATTTTGATCCTATTTATGTATTTGTTTCTTTATCACCAGAGATGATAATATTAGCATTGTTTTAGGAAATAACCGTGTGTTATTTCCTAAAACACACATGTACGTTGTGTGTGTGTGTGTGTGTATGCATGTACATGTTAACAAACATTGATCAGTTCCTGGCATGTGACTATTAATTGCCATCTCTAAAATGAGATTAAATAAGGAAAAGGAACCTCAAAAAATATAATCACACAATCTTGTTTTCAGTAAGTTAATACATTGAAATTTGGAGTAAAAGCAGGGGCATACAACTAGCTGGTCAAGGAAACACCTTATGAGATGTTCTGATAAACTTTGGCAGCAATGTTATTAAGAGAAAGATCCTTTGCAATTGAAAGACTTTAAAGGTAGCAAAATAGAAATCCAATATTCCTCCTACTGTCAGTAAACAAAGAAATCCATATATATCCTCTTTCATAAATACATGATTCTAGCAATTCATTTTTATGGCCATTTTTCACTAAGCCATCTTTCACTTTGATAACATAATTATAGTGGAACACAACATTCCTTACTGATGCTGAGACCTCATTTAAGCTTCTACAAGCTCCCTATTTAGAGTGTGTATAGTTCTTGACCTAAATATTGCATGGCTATTGATAGCTATCTGAGGAGAAGTCTCATTAATCCATTTACTGAAATTTCATTACCCCAAACACAGACACAACCACCTCCACTTTGTCTTCTAAATTAGTCACTCATCAGGGAGAAAATGCCATATTCTTCTTTTTAAGGAATGGATTAGAAAAAGAAAAAAACTCAACCAAGTAATATGGGAGTAAATTGGCAAATCACCAGAGATTGACTATATTTAGCCATTATATGTGAGAGCTTTTGGCCAGCCCCATAATAAAGACAGATAACCCTATGGGCTGTCACTGATCTTGTATTTTCTTATTGAAAGTGGGGGCTAACCCACCTGCATATCAAAGATTTGCAGTAATAACTCTGGGAGTCTTGAAATTTATTCACGGATTCCTTAGAAAAATTACCAAACATCTTCTGTGTGCCAGGTACTGTACATAATGAATGAAATGTATTTTTTATTTGATTATTTTCTAGTGGCTAATCATCTTTTATTTGGTTTTCCACCATGCTAGCTATGCCCAACTTAATTTTTCAAAGTTTATAGGTCCTCAAAAAGTCTCATGAAATTATATCTCCCCCAAGGCTTGCATTTGACTTTTGCTTGGTCGTTTGGAATTCACAGTAATTGGTGTTGCATTTGAATAGCATATTTCCTATTGTTCTAGGCAGAGTGATTTATAACAGTGTGTGGGAAGGTCTGGTTTTTGGCATGCTTAACACTGATGAATTAGGTGAAACATTTCTCAATTGCAAGTCTCTTCTCATGCTTCTTTTGAAGTGAAGCCCGAGTTCTCTCTTGTGAGACTAGAGAGGAAGGAGAAAAGTGAATAAAATATGAGATGAACAGTACTGTCCTCAGACTAGTAAATCTCCTGCCCACGTCTACCTTTCCTGCCTCAATGCGCATCTGGCCCACATGTTTGTCAGTGTCACTACTGTTTCTCCCTGGATGATAGGAGCAGATCAACTTACTTTCCCAGGGAAGGAAGAAGACAACTATGGTTCTTTCCCTTAAAACTTTTACTGTAACTCCTCCCTACCTGCCTCAGTGTGACTCAAAATAGCCCATGGTACCTTTGTCAGCCTTCTAGGAGGGTATATATACTTTCTTGGAATTCTCTTGATCAAACTCAAGGAAGTTCCTTGAACTCATGTATCAGAAATCACTTATCTTAAGAGCTTCAGGTAGATCCTCTTATAGGGTAAAAAGCCTTGTGATATTATAAAAATTTCCTTTTCTCTTTTCTCTGCTATGGATGCCAGGAGGTTAGATTTCACCAAGGACTCCCTCCTGACAGATGACTATGTTTCCTGTGACATTCTCAATTCAGAGAGAAGATGGGTGGTGTGGCCTGTGCCCCATAAACACATGGGTTCTTGTGGCAAGTTTAGGACAAGTTCTATAAAGCAATGCATCTTAAACTTTTGAGTGCCTTGGGAGATCACATGGGGTGGCTATTAAGAATTGCAAATTTGGGATCATTGCCACCAGAGGTAATGATTCCGTAAATCTGAGTTTAGGCTCCCTAAAACTGATATAGTCCTAAGCACCATGGACCTAATGGTGCAAGTGGCCTTGATTTTGCTCTTTGAAGTAGAAGTAGTGGTTGTGAAGACAACCACTAGCTTGTGAGTTGACAAATCCTGGTCAAGTTTCTAACCCCACAATTTAACACAAATATGACTTTGGATAGGTTAATCTTACTAACCCGAATCACTTTGAAATTGGATACACCAAGGATGCCTGGGTGGCTCAGTGGTTGAGCATCTGCCTTCAGCTGGGGGTGTGATCCCGGGGTCCTGGGATCAAGTCCCACATTGGGCTCCCTGCAAGGAGCCTGCTTCTCCCTCTGCCTGTGTCTTTGCCTCTATCTCTGTGTCTCTTATGAATAAATAAGTAAAACTTAAAAAAAAAGACAAGAAAGAAATCAGATATGCCATAATTTGTAGCATAGCTTTCACACTTCTGCACCATTTTTCAATGTTACTTAATTTCATTTCAGGCACTAATGACACACGGTATAGTTACAACAGGTCATGCTAGGGAAGTTTACAAGTGAAGGGTCAGCCAGAGGAGGCACAGAGTTTCCCAGTCTCCTGGCTTTCTGCAGGGATGCGTGGTGAAGCTGGGACTTGGTGGACCCACCGTGGCTACGTTCCAGGGAAGGGACCCTGTGGTCTGTTGCTCTCCCTTTAGGGGGAAGAGCACAAGAATGACGTTAACTGTGGGCGACACATTGTTCTGTGAGTTCATGTGGTGTTGTATGTATGTAATTACAATGTGAGAACAGTTTAGAAGCCAGCTGTTCAGGAGAGTGATGGGAAATGCCACCTGTTCTGTACTTGGGGACCAGGGAGCACCTGTAGGAAAATGCAGCCTTTTCCTGAATGAGGGCAGTGTTTCTAGTTCCATCTAACTAATTTCTGGGCAATTCAGAGACAGTTCCAGTGTACATGGCAGATAAACTCTGCAGTATCTCACAAGGCTTTTGTGAGCATTGAATGGGATAATATATGAAAAGACTTAATTTAGTTCAGATCCACAGTAAAAATGTTGGTATATCATTGCTTATCCTTCATCCCCTTCCTGCATCCTATAGAGCTGGAGACACTTAAAACCTGTATTTTATACTCCTTTGTCCCGAATTGGCTAATTGGTTATTATTGTTGCTGTGATGTTTTTGTTATTATTAATCCTGTTAATCTGAACTGAAACATAACTGTAGATTCTGGTTTTCATTTCCTGAGGGAAGTTCAGTCTGAGCCAGAAATTTTTTTTCCCTCTGAAGCTTAGGTTGAAGTCCATTATAATTCTAATAATTTGTCATAGGATTTTCCACATTTGAAATGTTAGAAGCATCATATGAGTAGCCAAATTGCTAAAATGCTTTTCTAGGGAAAGAAAGGACTGAATTTCACAAAGCTTGATTATTTAAAACATTGCTATTCGAAAGACTTGCTCTGAAATTGTTTTAATATATCACGTATTTTCATTAATGCCTGCAAGCCTTTGTACATGAGGCTTTATGCCCTCCTGTGGAATTATATATAATATATAATGTTAATATATAGAATTCATAATATTCTAAATTCAAGTTTCAATAACTAAAATTCATATTTCAATAATATCTTCAGATATACACACATATGAAAGCACTATATAAATATATCTACTGAGACAGAGAATGTGTCTCGCTGCCAGAGTATGTCTTTTTACAGATTATTAAATAAAGCTATATACATCTCATTGTTAAAAAGCACAAAATGGTGTGTGTGTGTGTGTCTATACACACACACACAATGCATATACAGAACTCAATACACCCATCACAAAAACTCAATAAAATTTGTTAAATATCCAGAATATTACTATCATTTGTGATTTGGACATTTTTATTATCCAGAATGAATCAATGAGCAGGGAATACTGAAGAATTTAGTATCCACTAATCATGCTATGTGGTTATAACATGAGTGCTGTATTAGAAATTGTTTCATGTGTCTTCAGTTCCTGAACATCTCCTTATTGTTTTGAGGCCATATTTGAAGTTTCTCAAATGATTCTGAAGACTCCTCCATTTTGTATCAGAAAGGGATGCATCTAACAGTTTAGGGAAAGTACCAAGGGCTCTATTCATTTAAGCTCACCGACTATCTTCTCAGAAAACACGAAATCCTGCTCAAGGAAAAAAGGGGAAAAGAGATGAGGAGAGAGTTTTTGGCACTGGAGAATAGCATGGCATATATCCACCCGTTCATCTACCATCATAGGGAGGCAGGCTTCTGTGTATATTCTTTGCAAATATGGAGAAGGAACAGGAGAACCTCAACACGCCTGACTCCCTGTCCAAATAGAGCCATCTCTGACCGTGGGCTGCTGCTAAAATCTAGCTTCAGTGCTTCCACTCTTACTTCCTTTATTTATTCTTTAGCCAGTTATTAAAACAAACATTTGACTGTCTTGCATTTCTTATCAGAAACCTTCCCCACATTCCACTTCCTGCCGAATATAAATTTAAACTCTGTGGTATTGAATTCATTCCCTCCAATCCTGATTTCCACCACACCCCTTCACATTTTTTCTTCCTAGTGAATGGAACTACCTACTTGCTTCAAACACATTACACACACTCACACTGAGTGCCTTTGTATAGTGTTCTTTCAACTAACGTGGCCATGCCCCCTACTTCCCTATCTGGATTGTCTAGTGACTACCTTCTCTGAAGTTTGTCCAAGTCTCCCGTAGAGATCAATCTCTCAGTCTCCTGACTCCCTCCGACCTTGCTGGCACTTCTACCACATTACTGATATGACGAAGCAGGCTGTTTGCACTTCGTCATTTTCCTCCTCCTATGCTCTCTGGCCCTTAAGCATCTCTAGGGCAGGGACTGTGCCTTCATCACTCCACAATGCCATGCCCCACAAGCCTAACACATGAACTGGCATCAAGGTCACAAGGGATTATAGTCAATGCAGCCAGTGCTTTAATAATCCTTAGCTCCTCAGAGCTACTGGTGCATCTGGTGCTCTACTAGGAGCTAAATAAAGCAGGGGAAAAAGGGCACCTGGGTGGCTCAGTGGTTGAGCATCTGCCTTTGAGGTATTTATCCTGAGATCCTGGGATTGAGTCCCACAATGGGCTCCCTGCAGAGAGCTTGTTTCTCCTTCTGCCTATGTCTCTGCCTCTCTGTGTGTGTCTCTCATGAATAAATAAGTAAAATCCTTAAAAGAAAAGAAGGGAAAAAAATTAGAACAAAAGAAAATGAGATCTTTAACGATCAGTCAAGTATACTGTAAAGACCTTATTCCTTAAAGAACTTGAGAACGATGCATTGCTCAGACATTGAAAAGAAAATTGGACAAAATTTGCGAAAATGCACATTGTAGTCTTATTTGCTCATTTGTTTATACAGACTCCTTTATGGATCTAGTTCATCTTGAAAATGTGATAATTGTTGATATTCAGCAGGCATCAATATGCAGTAGAAGAGCTTGAGGTCTACAGTCAGAGAGTATTAGGTTAAAATGTTATCGTTGTCGTGGTTTTTTTTCTAACTTGTGATATGGTCTCAGAAGTATCTTCTAACTTATTTGAACCTCAAGTTCCTTATCTGCAAATTAAGAATAGTAATAACTAGCCCCAAATTAAAATAATGCATGCCAAGCACCTGACACATGAACACTGCCTTTTATTATAATTATTATTATTAGTTACAGCAATAGAAAGTTAATGTACATTTCATTAAGCACTCATAATATCTTTAACATTGATAATCTATTTTTCTAAAGAGTGTCTAAAGAGAGTCAGTCTCTTCTCTCCCCACCTATTTCTACATATACGACATAATACCTGCCATATATAGAAACCCAATAAAAGTTTGCTAAGTATTCAGAGTATCATCATCATTTGTGATTTGGACATTTTAAATATCCACAAAGATCAATGAACAGGGAATATTGAAGAATTTAGTATCTACCTGCCATCTTCACCTTGTAGGGGCCCTGCCTCCACACTGCCCCTCAACAGAGCTTTAAGCATTTTTTATAACTGAGCCAATGCAGTCATTATGCCCGAGATAGAATCTATCTACAAAAAATTTTCACATCACTTAAGATGCTGATTGACATTTATGAGGATATTAATATAAACTTGAATAAATTGATAACCACTAATACGAGAGTAGAAATGTTCATGAAGTCGGAAACATTTAAAACTTGGCAGCAACTAAACTGTACTAACTGAAAACTGGAAAGGAAATTATCCTTTTGTCATTTGACATTTTGAAATCCATTGACCTTTATCTCACTTGCAACAGTATTATGGTTTTATTTTATGGGCTTTCTCACTCCATTCCTAGCCGTTTTTTCCTTCCTCTTGATTTCCAGAGGACAGAACAACTGCTGGCTCTTGTCTCCCCGCTGCTCCCTGACATTCAGCTGGACAGAGCAGCACAGAAGTTTGTTTGCAGCCTGGAGGGACAGGTGGGGAGGCGGGGCGTGGGCGCTCAGGTCCTGGTGCACAGGCGTCCTAGTGTCTGCCTAGTTCTGTAGGAGGGAAGAGTCTGGGACTAGGGGATTTTTATGTGAGAGCAGGAGGTCAAGAGGTGAAACCTGAGAAGAAAAGGAGCAAGCACTGACAGGCTGTTGAGACAGAGAATTGCCCCTACGTGATCCTGGGAAGGGCACGACGATGTTGGAAAGGAACTGTTTTAATAAGCATTGTGTGCAGTGAACAGCACCAAGTCCTTCATAGGAAAAAGTATAAATGGGGAACCTGGGTGGCTCAGTCAGTTAGGCATGGGAGTCTTGATCTCATTCAACCCTGGGGCTGGTGCACAGCCTACAAAAAAAAAAAAAAAAAAAAAAAAGAAAGAGAGAGAGAGAGAGAAAGAAGAAAGAAAGAAAGAAAGAAAGAAAGAAAGAAAGAAAGAAGAAAGAAAGAAAAGAAAAGAAAGGAAGGAAGGAAGGAAGGAAGAAAGAAGAAGAAGAAAGAGAGAAAAAGAAAGAAAGAAAGAAAGAAAGAAAGAAAGAAGAAAAAGAAAGAAAGAAAGAAGAAAGAAAGAAAGAAAGAAAGAAAGAAAGAAAGAAAGAAAAAAGAAAGAAAGAAAGAAAAAAGAAAGAAAGAAAGAAAGAAAGAAAGAAAGAAAGAAAGAAAGAAAAAAGAAAGAAAGAAAGAAAGAAAAAAGAAAGAAAGAAAGAAAGAAAGAAAGAAAGAAAGAAAGAAAGAAAGAAAGAAAGAAAGAAAAGGCACTTCCTGTCCTATACACAAGGTTCTGGATCCTTGGTCCATGCTGTAGTGATTTCCAGTTATTTTTTTTTTTTTAACTTTCAGAATATGTTGTTCCTAAGAAAGTCTACTTATTTTAAATTCCAATAAAAAGTAGCTGCCATAGATGAATGCAGGCTGGACTCCCATCATTGTCTACTTGCTGGGTCCTGGACTCCCACTGTACTGTGGGCCTTAGAGGGTAGGCTGCTGCCTTGCAGGATGCGGTGCAGGCTCCCTGCTGATGTTTCTGGTTCCAGTTAACCTCTGCCACCTATCATTCTGCACCCCCTCCCCACTCCCCTTTCTGGTATAAACATTGACTGTAGCCTAGATGCCCCTGTCTCCTGGGCCTCTTCTCATCATGCCATCTTTCTAAAAATAATCTTTCCTGCTTCATCTGCATGGTTAGTAAATATCTTATCTTTCAAGATCTTTGAGATTCCCCTCAACAGTATCTTTCTCTGTTGAAATCAGGTCACCTTGGATCTCCATCCAGTGAGAGCTGGCTGTGTCTGGTGGGCAGTTCTTTTGTGCAGTGTAGCCTTATGACACTGCATGGCAATTGTGGGCTTGTGGGGCCCCCCTTTCCCTCCCTAGTGGCCTGTTTCTCAAGAGTAGAGAGCTTTCTCCAATCTCTTTCCCCAATTAGATAAGAGGAAGGATTTCTTTTTCTGTTTGAAGAAGGCTGTGAGAGATGATCTGATGGTTCACTTCCCCCTAAGAAACTGTCACAAAAGCAGGAAACATATCCCATCCTCCTCTTTTGCTGCCAGCATCTCAGTTGGGTGAGGAAATCTAGCTCACTAGGCAAAAAACATGTGGGGGTCAGTGCCCATCACTTAGAGCAGACTGGGATGCTCAGCTTCTCTCCCATTCTGCTGATCCCTGGGGTGTCATGGGTGACTAAAGCCCAATGAATCAATGTATTCACTAATTTGTTTTGTGGCTAAAACTTTTTTCTGAAGATGGGGCCCAAAGACTAGACTGGGGGCCAAGTTAGTTGAAAACCTCACTTTGCCTTCATATCCAAACCCTGTTTTCCAATTCAACTTTATCAGAGAACACTACACGTTGGGAGTTATGGGGCATTAGTCAATATTTTAGGATGGCTGATGCTGAACTTCGATCCCAATGGGCTGTTTAGCCCATCTTCAGTTAATCAGATGCTTCAGGAGAGTACAGGGATGTGTTTAACAACTGCAAGCTCCATCATCAATAACCTACCAAAGTGCACATCCTGTAGTAGCTGTAACGTGTTGCACACATATCTTGATCCCACATCCCAAGTGTATTATGATACACTTACCAATTCAGATTGAAGAGTAAGAAGCATGATCTCTTGAGAGGCCTGGCAATTTATCCCAGTACCTAGGAGGTACTCAGGAAATATTTTTTGACTGATTCACTGGTCGATTACCTGAAACTAGAAGAGATCACTGATACCACTTACAATTTCCTAGTATTTCAATTTATTTGTGTTTGTGTGTGTTTCTGTAGTCTGAGAGAAAACATGAACACATTATATACATTTTAAATTGTCTGTATTAATTTTCCATGCACAGCTGAGTCCTACTTATTTGTCCTGGGTGGTGAAATGTGATAGAATGTGTGGTGTAGTGTTCAGTCTTGTTTGGCTTCAAAGGGCAAGATGGTATAGGTTCAGATCATGGTCTCTGTATTCTCTGGGCTTGAATCCAGCTCTAATACTTACTAGCCATATGATGTTGGGCGAGTTACTCACTTCATTAAGATTAAATTAGGTAAGGCCGGCAAAGTACTTAGAATAATCCCTAACACTGAATAAATGTTAGCTAATATTATCATGAATGTAGATATCATTTTTATTTGAATTTCTAATGAGGTATAGCTTTTCAGTTTTTTTAATATATAAAATTCAGATTGTGCCATTGTCACCCTTAATGTAATATTGAACTACAGTACAGGCAACAATAATAAAAAACATTTCTATAAATGAGCCAATTCTAAAAGTCACTAATGCTTTTCTCTTTTTCCGCAGTACACTTTCTTTAAATGCCTGGTCAAAAAACATTGCGGAAATCCTGCTCTTATTTATCCAGAGCCATGGAAGTGAGTTGTATCATGGGGCTGAGAGCATTAGTTCTGTAGTAGATATTAGAGAGAGGGCAATCTATTGAAGCTAATGGTCTCCACTAATAGTAAAAGATACATTCCCCATGTTCTTGAACGAAGACACTAAGCCTTTTAGGTATCATTTAATTTGAGAAGTGGGAGAAATTAAATTATTCTAGGAAGGGAAATGAGAATCCCATTGAAGGTAATAGAATGAAATATTGACTTAATTCAGGGCTACTTGCAGACTGAGTCACTCTATGTTCCTGAAACCTAGGCAAAGAGTACAGGGCACTCTATATTTACTGAGTCTAATTTAAGGCATTAGCACCCCTTGCAACTCTTGGAGGATGCCCATAGCAAGGAGATACTATTTAAAATAAATTTTTAAGAGGTTATGTAGTGAATAGGAATCCTGGCCCAGTACGGCAGAATAAAGAACTCCATGTGAAATTTAAAGATATGAAGACTTGTCATGATTTTGGATGACCACATTCATATTGCTGGACATCAAATCCTTGTGTAAAAATGAGGAACTTCTGCTGGCATGATGGGCTGCTAAGGTGGATGCCAGCTTATCTATTTTATAATCATGTATGTGTAATTCTAAAATGCCAAGTGTTTTTTATAATCAGAAAGAGT
The DNA here is from genome assembly GCF_905146905.1 of Nyctereutes procyonoides. Classification (NCBI taxonomy): domain Eukaryota; kingdom Metazoa; phylum Chordata; class Mammalia; order Carnivora; family Canidae; genus Nyctereutes; species Nyctereutes procyonoides. The sequence goes on from NW_026575030.1 coordinate 10,916,182, forward strand.
CAATTTGAGGTTAGGAGTAGAAAAATTTGGGTCCATTTAAGTGGAGGAGCAGACATACATAGGTGCTTTATAACTGAGCCTTGGAAAAGAGAAAGCATGGTGTTGCAGTTATACTTTTCAGTGTTGGCACAAATGGAGATCTGTAAAACCTTAGTCTTCCCACCTATAGATAAGGGATAATATTTACTTCTTAGAGTGTTTGTGATTATAGGACCAAATGATATGGTGCATGTAAAGCATTTAGCACAGCATTCCATACACATGCTTGTTAGTTGCTACTATTATGTGAGCAAAGGAAGATGAGTGTGTTCATTCTAGGGCGCTCCAGCAGAAGGTATCCTGGGTGGAGTTAAGCCATTGAGACCTACGGGGCAATAGGGGAGCTTTGGGAAGAAATACTATTGGATGTCCGTGGGGCATTTTCTCTTAGCTAATCCAAGCAAAGAAAGTTACTAGAAGGTGCCCAAATTTTTCCTAGCGTGAACATTCAAGTTACTCCATCTCACAGGGACACTGAAAGGTTAGCATCAACAGTGAAATTTTATGGCTCTGTCATTAGAATGTTGTACTTGTGTTTATTATTGAATATATTATGTTGGATTGAAAAAGTATAAACAAGAAGGATTCCATTAAAGAGTAGTCCATTGCTTTTTTACCTACAGAAAAATATAAGGAAGAACTAGAAGGAGAAGCAGTTCAAATTTCCAGCATTTCAACAAGAAAGAACAGCATTAGCCCTCAAGTTCGTGGCAAGTAGAGAAGCTTGTCTCAGCACCAGCGGCCTCTCTGGTGTTCATCCTTGTCCCTTCTTTCCCAAATATTCGGCCTTCGGGAAGCAGAACTTACCTTGTAAAATGAAGCAAGACCAGGATCTATAGGGACACAGTGGAGATTTCAGTGGGAAGAACAAAATGGAAGAAATTGAATTCTTCTCTGTGAGGTTCTGTCTTCACACTCCCTTCCACAGCCTGTATCCATAGTGGGCTCTACAGGACATCCTGCACTGGAATTCCCTTAAATGGCCGTGAAAAGGGCCTGGGATCAGGAGGCATAGAGAAGAGCTCTAGGGTTCTGAGTGTTGCGCACGGGTGGGTAGTCTGTCACCTTTGGATTCCGCTCACTGCAAGGACTTCTCCACTCACAGACAAGTAGTTTCCCTGAGCAGGTGAGGTGTATGTGTGCTTCTTCAGCCATCAGGGGGCAAACTGGTGGAAGCCAGATACAAATAAACCTTCCTCCAGAGGTGGTATCTCATTGTGGTTTTGATTTGTATTTCCCTGATGGCAAGTGATGCAGAGCATTTTCTCATGTGCATGTTGGCCATGTCTACGTCTTCCTCTGTGAGATTTCTCTTCATGTCTTTTGCCCATTTCATGATTGAATTGTTTGTTTCTTTGGTGTTGAGTTTAATAAGTTCTTTATAGATCTTGGAAAAGAGCCCTTTATCTGATACGTCATTTGCAAATATCTTCTCACCAGTGAGAATGGGGAAAATTAACAAGGCAGGAAACCACAAACGTTGGAGAGGATGTGGAGAAAGGGGAACCCTCCTGCACTGTTGGTGGGAATGTGAACTGGTGCAGCCACTCTGGAAAACTGTGTGGAGGGTCCTCAAAGAGTTAAAAATAGACCTGCCCTACGACCCAGCAATTGCACTGTTGGGGATTTACCCCAAAGATACAGATGCAATGAAATGCCGGGACACCTGCACCCGATGTTTCTAGCAGCCATGTCCACAATAGCCAAACTGTGGAAGGAGCCTCGGTGTCCATCGAAAGATGAATGGATAAAGAAGATGTGGTTTATGTATACAATGGAATATTACTCAGCCATTAGAAACGACAAATACCCACCATTTGCTTCAACGTGGATGGAACTGGAGGGTATTATGCTGAGTGAAGTAAGTCAATCGGAGAAGGACAAACAGTGTATGTTCTCATTCATTTGGGGAATATGAATAATCCTGAAAGGGAATATAAGGGAAGGGAGAAGAAATGTGTGGGAAATATCAGAAAGGGAGACAGAACATAGAGACTCCTAACTCTGGGAAATGAACTAGGGGTGGTTGAAGGGGAGGGGCAGGGGATGGGGGTGACTGGGTGACGGGCACTGAGGTGGACACTTGACCGGATGAGCACTGGGTGTTATTCTGTATGTTGGCAAGTTGAACACCAATAAAAAATAAATTTATTATAAACAAAAAAAACCTTCCTCCAGAAATTTTCCTTAAAGTGGAATTTTCCACTTGCTTCAGGGAATAGTCCACAACCCAAAAAAGTGATTTTTGACACGACAGTTCAACGCTTACAGAGAAAGCAAGGCAAACTTATGGAAGTGGCTATGTCACTCAGGTCAAGAAAATTGCCTCAGGTGCCTTAGAAATTTCAGCTTCTCCCTTACCTCACTGCTGGTCTCTCTCAAGTACAGCTGCTTGGGCTTTTATCGCCTTGTCAGTTAGTCAGTGGGTGAATCAGTAAATTAGCTGTTTAGTTGGCAATTAACCACCATTAACTAAGTGCCTGACTCCAGCTTGTCCTTGAGTAGCTTACATGGTATAAGGGAATATAAAGTGTTTATTCATCAAGATTTATGAAGCTCTGAGAGATAATTATGCATGAAATCCTTAGAGCAGGGTTTCCCTAAGGGTGTTCTATGAAGTGTTGTTCAGTAGAATGTTCTTCTCAAAGTAAATGGGTGGGGGGGCAGTGCTAGAGTTCTTGCTGCACATTAGAATGTGAAATGTGTCTTGGAGATTGGTGGAGAAAGAAATGACTTGATGATTGTTTCATTCAGAATTTCTAAAATTCTCTTTCTGCAGAGCCCATTTCTTCCCCATTTTATCATCTTCGGAGAAGCAGTGTTTGTCAGGAAATACTGACCACTGATTTAAGAAATTTGTTCTAAAAGTGGCAGGAAGAATTTTTAGAAACAAGCAGCTGTTGGCATTGCTAGCTCATTTCTCATGGAACAAGGATCTAGTCAAGGAGAGACCTGGCATTCTCAGAAGAGGAGACTGTATTGGACTGCAGATTTTCTGGATGCTAAGAAAGCGTTTTGGGGAATCTTGAGACATTTCTTTGAATATAAGGTAGAACATTTTGTTCAAGATTCCCTTTTTTAATTTTGGAAAGACATTATAAATTCTTTTGGATAACTTATAAATGACAAAGTTTCAGGATCCTGTGTAAATATTTTTGCTTAAATCTAAGACTAGAAATAGCTAATTAAAAAACTGTGATGTGATCATTCATCTTTTTAGCTGATTTATGAATTAGTGATTTAAATATTTATGGAGCATCCTGTTTTGTGCTAAGCTTGTGTGAGACCCAGATATAAGCATCAGAACTCATACCATGTCTGTCTAACACAGAAGCTTATGTATGTGAGTACATCTATGTATCTAAGTACACATCATCAATCGTTAGCAGAGAAACTATAGTGGGTTCTGTCTCTCCTTCCTCAGAATGCCTTTGATTTATTCCCTTTGTTCTAATCCATATTCTTTGATGTGGACCAGGTCTCTCTCAAACCTATGTCACAACAGACTTTCCTTTGTCCCTTGTCTTTGTGCACTTGTCACGTTGCTTAGAGTGCCTGGATTAATCATTCTTAAAGATGATTTGCCGACTTTATGATTAAAAAATAAAGGTAGGCATAGAAAAGATTAACATTTATAGAAACTCTTGTTCCAATCTTGAAGAGGTCCAGAGGTGGAGAAACCTTGTCATCAGAAGCTACAGAACCAAACATTAAGGACACAATTCTACTAATTTTCTCCTGGGAGAAAATAGCTTGTCACTTATAAGTCCTAAGTCCTTTGTATCACCCAGGAAAGAGTCTTTTAAAATTGTTTTAAGGGAGAGTATGAATAGGAAGTTACATTTGTAATTTGGTAGGGAAAAGGATTTTATTGTCAATGTAAGAAACATCTCTACTCATGTATGTATTTGAAGAATTTAAAAATATTTCCTTTACTAAAAAGAATATTTTCAGAAACAATTAAAATTCATTTATGCCTGTCTAAAATAAAAGACTTGGCAGTAGGTTGAATGACTTTTGGGATTTTAACCCAATCAATATAAAAAACCAACTTGTAGATGTCTGTGGGATAAAATGACAATTTCCAACCCTAGAGAAACACTGAGTGCAAAATAATTAAGCGGTAAAGATAAAAAAAAAATCCTGCTGTTCAGAACATGGTGTGTGTACGTTTCTTCATCTCAATTTTACTGATAATGATTGCTTTTTGTAGTAAATGTACTTCAAAACTTAATCTATCACAGGCAAGAACAGAATTATGAAAGGACTCATGGGTTTCACATCTCAACCTTTAAAAAGCAGTTCTGATTATCTTTCCCTTTGGGTATCAGTCAGTCCCATACTGTCTGGGAGTGTGTGTGTGCAAAAAGTCTCCTGACATGGGGAAGTGCCTCCCGTCTTGACTAAATTTCAAAAGAGCTTGCCCTAAAAGCATCATGTTCCTCTTCATATTAAATCAATTGAGTCTTCTGTAAGGAAGGAGAGGAGAAGTGTCCATAACTATTAGAGGACCAGCCCATTGAAAGAGTTGTAAACAATAGCCAGAGGGATTCACTTCACTAAATAGCCTTGGCTTGCAGCCTATCATACAAAACTCCAACTGTTTATTGTGGCATTCAAGTCCATTCGAAACTCAATCTGTCTAAATTTCTTTATCTTCTGCTTCTTCCCTTGTATTCCTGCCAAGCACAATGCCCTGTGCCTCTATTGCCAATGTGATTTTGCTCATGCTGTTCCCTTTACCTTGAATGCCATGGCACAGCCATCAAAAGCTAATTAAGTGAGACTATGGGCAGAACGTTCAACAAGTCAAAGGTCCAGAATGCCAAAAATTGGAATTTAGGACCTTCTAAGATGAAGAGGCTCAGGTAAATACTCCAGGCTTTTGGCTGGTATCTTGAAACAGATATAATCAAGAGGAAAAGTAAACAACAGCAACAAAATAGACCGTCTAAAACCCAGTCCTAAATCATCTCAATCCTTAACGGGATGCAGGAGGTCATTCACTAACTAACAACCACCCCACCCCCAAGCCTAAACATATTTTCTTTGAGGAACTGTGATTTCATCTAGATACTCAAATTGTTAGGGTGAATTTAAACAATAAAATTCACTCTAAAAGTCACTCTATTTAAGTTGGAAAAGATCCAACTTAAATTTAAGGATATTGAAAGCTTGGAAGTAAAAGGCTAAAAGAGAGATAAATCCAGCAAGCACTAACCAAAAGAAAAGTTAGTTTAAATATATCAATGTCAGAAAAAGTAGACTTCATGAAGTAAGTACCACCAGGGATTAAGAAAGACATTCCATAATGATGAAACTGTCAGCTTACTAGGAATATATATATATATAAATTCTGAATTTGAATGCACCTGGTTAACAAAAAGTTTCAGACTATATAAATCAGAAACAGATTTAAAAGAGAAACGGACAAATTTATAATCATAGTGGAACATTTTAATGCAACCCCTCATTAGCTGGCAGAGCAAGCTGACCATTTGAATACATAGACAATTCAAACAATAGTAGAATACAGATTGTGTTCATATGTCCATAGAACATTATCCAAAATTGAACATATGTTGGACCACAAGGAAATTTTAACAAATTTCAAAGGACCGAAAATTTACAGGGAATGTTATCTGACAACAGTGAAACTAAAGTAGAAATAATAATAACAAATTGAAATCTAAAATATTCATGAAGTTATGCAAATGAAGCAAAAAAACTTTTAGGTAAGTCAAAGATTAAAGAAGAAGTCACAATGGTAATGGAAGTGAATTCTAAAATATGGCACAAAGCAAAAATTGTGCTTTGGGAGAAATATATACACAACCTTAAATCACATATTAGAGAAACTAAACGTCTGAAAATTTGTTATCTAAATGTATGTCAAGAAGTTTTCTAAAATAACAAAATTAAAAGCAATGAATGTAGAAGAAAGGAAATTTTAAAGATGAGAAATGAATTTAAAAGGAAGCAGACATACAATAGAGAGAAGGCACAAAAATTCAAGGGTATTGAGAAGAGATTAATACAACTGGCACAATGGTGACAGGACTAGTCAAGAAGAAAATTGAGATGGCACAAATTACCAATATCTTGTATACATAATTAAAGAACACTAAAAATAAATTAAATGCCAATAGATTAAAAATTTAGTTGAAATTGACAAATTCCTTAAAAGCACAATGTACAAAAACTAAAACAAGAATAGAAAACCTGAGAAGTCAAGACCCAGAAATAATTCAATTCATAATTTTCAGCCCAGATGACCACAAGTGAAATTTTTCTAAACTTATAAATGAAAATAACAGCAACCAAACATAAAAGCCTCCAGAGAATTGAAAACTGGAAATATTTTCCAAACCTTTTAATATTTTATATATCACCAATAGAGATAGAAATTAAAAACAACAATATTTAATGAAATTTATAATTTTCTCAAACATTTATTTTTTAGGAGTAAATCTAAGAAAAAAGTTTGAAATTTATATACCAGCAAGCTACAAGATTATTGAGACAAATTTAAAAAATATTTAAATAAATAAATAATAAATGATAAAAAATAAATAAAATATTTAAATAAATAAGCCATATTTATAGATTGAAAGGTTAAACAAAGATATTAATGTCCTCTCAATTGCTTTATAAATTCAAAAGAATCCAAACCAAAACCTCAGCTATTGTTTTTGGTAAATATTGACAAGCTGATTACAAAATTCATATGGAATTACACCTAACCAAAAATACCCAGGACAGTCTTGAAAAGAACAAAGTTACTATCAAATATGTTAATATAAATCTATAATTATTAAAATTCTGTGGTATTTGTGAAAGGGTAGAAAGCAGATCAACTGAATAGAAAAGGGCATTCAGAAACAAACTCACACATATACACATGCTGATTTTTTAAAAAATATTTTATTTGTTTATTTTAAGATATATATAGAGAGAGACAGAGAGAGAACATGAGTGGGGCTGGGGAGGTGAGAGAGGGTGGGAGTGGAGGAGCAGAGGGAGAGGGAGAAGCAGACTCCATGCTGAGCCCCCAGAGCCCATGACCCTGAGATCACTACCTCAACCAAAATCAAGAGTTGGATGCTCAACTGACTGAGCCACCCAGGCACACTTATTTTTATGATAAAGGTGACAATGCATAGTAGCAGAAAAATTGCAGAATTATCAAGAAGTGATGTTGGATCTGTTGGATATCATATGTGTAAAGAAATGAACGTTCATTCCTACCTCTCTCACATCTTACACGAAAGCAATAGACAGATTCTAAATTTATATTTAAAAGATTAGATGATAAAACTTCTAAAAGATATTATCTTCATGATAATAAAGTGAGCACATCTTTCTTAAATAGGATGATAATATGCTAACAATAAAGAAGTATATTTAGAAACTCACTATATTAAGAGCTTCTTTGTATCATAGATTCTATTAAGAGTAAGAAAAGCAAACTTTATAGTGAGAAAAGTACTAGCAATACATATAAGCAACACGGGACTCTTTTCAGAATATAAAAATTTCTTATAAATTGACAAGAAAATAATAGACAATTAAATAGAAAACTGAGCAAAAGTATGGAAATGACTCTTTAGAAAAGAAGATATATGAAAAGGTGCTCATCCTCATTGGGAGTTAGGGACATGCAAGTTAAAATACCAATGGAACACAACTATGTACTCATCAAAAGGGCTATAAGAAAAAAATTGATGATACTTTGTGTTAGGACCACTGGAATTTTCAAATATTGCTGATAGTGAAGTGAAAGTAAAACAAATCACTTTGAAAAACTGTAAAAATGTATGTATCCCTCAGATTAAACAGTTCCACTCCTGAATATATATACAAGGTAAAGTAGTGCATATGTTTTGCAAAGGAAATGTATATAAATGAATACAGCAGCCCAATTCATAATAGGATCAAACTGGAAAAAAAACCCAAATATGGCATTTGTTTTTTTTTTTATTTTTTTAAAAGATCTTATCTATTCATGAGAGACACACAGAGAGAGGCAGAGACACAGGCAGAAGGAGAAGCAGGCTCCATACAGGAAGCCTGAGGCAGGACTCCATCCCAAGACCCTGGGATCATGACCTGAGCCAAAGGCAGATGCTCAACCACTGAGCCACCCAGGTGCTACACATGTGGCATTTTTAAACAAAAGAGTACTACACAACTATGCTACCAACAAACCATAATTCCTTGCAAAAGTGTGGATGGATCTCCCAAACGTTGTTTTTTAAAAATAAATGAGATGGAAAAGAACAAGCCTCAAAATAGACAAAACTAATCTATACTGTTAGAAGTCAGGCATTTTGTATTTTAACAATAGTTATTAAAAATAGTTCTTAGATGCCAAGCAGGTGGCTTGGCTCTAGTTAGGGAAAACTCCTTACTGAATGTTATGATTATGTGCTCTGCTTCCATCTGGATAAACTACATAGTCCAACTACTCTGAATGAAGTACCTGAAGACTAAGTCAACAACAATGGGACCACTGTAATTTCTTTAAGTTGAGGAGAAATCCTATCAACCAACCCAGTCCCAGTTGATATTGTTTCTTTATTTAGCTGGGAAATTGTGTGACACAAGATTATGTCACAGAACCTGAGAAATGACAGGTTGGGTGAGGACCAGTTTGGAGATGACCAAATGTTCACATCAGCCTTGTATTTTATAATGTGAGATTGTTATGAATTAGATCATGTGTCTCACCTTAAATCTTCTCACCTGAGCGACCCCCCACTCTAGGGAAAAGAAATTCAATACTAATAATAACAATCATTACAGAAATATCATATATGAGATAATGTCAATGAAAATGGCAGGGTAAGGAACTTTGAAAATCTGTTCTTCCATAAAGGCAATGAAAAAAACTAGTAAGACCTCTCAGAGAGTCAACTTTCTTTTTTTTTTAATCTCTGGAAATCAGCCAAAGGCTTACAGCAATCTGAGCTGTCTGGTGGCTCCCTGGAAAACTGGCTTGAAAGGCTTGTCTTTTATTCCATCCGACTCAGAATTTGTCCGGTGCTAAAGCCACTACCTAGGGAGTGTTTGCTGAAAATATTGACGGGCTCATGATTTAGTTGCTGCTGCCTGAAGCAATAGATAAAAGTTGGCACAAACAATAGACCAGCCAAAAATCTTGTGGGGGATAAACTAGGGAATGATATAGCTATAAGGACTTTAAAAACTTTGACTTATTCTTGGGAATCTCGATGGCCTTTGTCTGTTCCTGCAGCTCAGGAAAGTGCTGGGAAGGTCCTATATTCTGGCCTCTTGCTGATCTGGAATCTCTGTGTAGACCGGGAAGCCAAGGCTAAGCTCTAGGTATAATCCCCCTGCAGAGTGTTAAGGAAGTGCCCCCCAAATGCACACAGAACCCTGCTGAGAAAGGCTGAAAGGTTTTTGTTGGGTTTGTTTTTGTTTGTTTCAGGTGTTTAAGGAAATGTCTGCCCAATCATTGTTGACCACTGAGGTAATAGGCCAGAGACTTCAATGGCACACTTGAAAAGGAATACAAAATTAATTCAGAAAAGATACTAAAAAAAAATAAACTAATAACAAACTTGGTTGGGGGGGGGCATGTAGTCTAATTTCCAGAGTTGCCACATTATAATTCTCAAAATGCCCATGGATTTCAACAAAATAATTATGAGACATGCAAATAAATAAGAAACTATGGATCGGACACTGGAAAAACAAACACAGAAATAAAACCAGAAAGCTAAAACAGTGTATAGAAACTGCCCCAAAAGAGCCAAACGTGGTGCTTTCTAGACAATGACCTTAAATCGGCTATTTTAAATAGCTGCAAGGAATTAAAGGGAACTATTTTTAATAAATAAATAAATAAATAAATAAATAAATAAATAAATAAATAAGAACAATGTCTGCCAAATAGAGATTATTAATAAAGAGATGTATTATTGAAATAAGTTGAAATAGATTACTATAAATTAAGATATTAGTTGTAATCCCCAGGATAGTCACCAAGAAAATAACTAAAAGTTATAGCAAATGAAATGATGAGAGAATTAAAATGATATACTAATGAATTTAAATTTAAAATTTAACACAAGATGTACCTGGCTGGCTCAGTTGGAAGAGCATGTGATTCTTGATCACAAAAGTCATGAGTTTAAGACCCAAGTTGAGTGTAGAGATTACTTAAATTAAAAAAGAAAACTTAAGAAAATGAAAAAAATAAAATTTAACAAAAAAAAGATAATGATAGAGGGATTGAGCAACAACAAAAGACATAAAACCTATTGAAAAAAATTGCAAAAGAGCAGAAATATTTCCTAACTAGTGATGACATTAGTGTAAGTGAACCAAACACTTGAAAAGGTAATTATCAAGAAATGGAAAAAAAATGTACCCGTGTTAGATAGGAAGAATCAAAACTATCTCTTTTTTTCAAACGACATGATCTTAGACATTAAAAAATCCTAAAGAATACACACACAAAACTACTAGAGCTAATAATGAGTTTAAGAAAGTCGCAAGATAGCCTATCAATATGCAAAAGTCAGTTGTAGGGGGATGGGTTTTGGGGTATTACGTGGTGAGTGGTGGTGGGTATTAAGGAGGGCATTTGTGTTGATGAACACTGGGTATTATTTTAGTGATAAATCACTAAATTCTGCTCCTAAAACCTACATTACACTATATGTTAACTAGAATTTAAATAAAAACTTGAAACAAAGCTCACAAGTCCCCCTAAGGCCCTCCAAAATCAGTAGTAGTCCTCTACTAGCAATGGATAAACTGCAAATGAAATAATTCCATTTACAGTAACATTAAAAGGCATACATTATGTAGGAATAAATTTAACAAAGTAAGTGTAAAAGGTGTACGTTGAAAACTACAAAACTCCGTGAAGGAAATTAAACATTTAAAAAAATTGAAAGGCATCTTGTATTCATGGAATACTTAATATTATTAGGGTGATGATACTCCCAAAATTGATGTATAGATATTGTTCCTATCAGAGTTCTTGCTGCTGTGTGTGCAGAAGTGGACAGGATGATTCTAAAATTCATATGGAAATGCAAGAGATTTTAACTAGACATAATTCTGAAAAAGAAGAACAAAGTTGGAAAATTTACAATTCTGACTTTAAAACTTACTTCACAGCTTTGGCAATTAAGAGAATGTGGTAGCGGCAGAAAACCAGATATGTGGACCAATGTAATAGAATTGAGAGTCCAGAAGTAAACCTATATATCTATGGTCAATTAATTTTTCAATGATGGTGTTGAAACTGTTTAGGAGGGAAAAAGTAGCCAAAAAAGGGGAGCAGACCAATGTCCATTAACCGATGAATGGATAAACAACGAGATATGCACATACAATGGAATATTAATCATAAAAAGGAATGAAATACTGATTCATGCTACAACATGGTCAGACCTGGAAAACTTTATGCTTAAGTAAAAGAAGCTAGACACCAAATTCAGTTGTATTGAATAAGGGACAGACGGGGGTATTTAGGGAGAGATAGATAGGGGCTATGTGATCAGGCTCACAGAAATCCCCAAAATGCTGAGGTGTAAGGAAACCAGAGAAAAGGGAGCAAGCCAGACCACCCTGTCCTAGCTGTGGGAGGGTATCTTTAATGGCAGTCATCTGTGACTAACAAAGAATAACCAGAGCGTGAAAAAGAAGTAAGCCATTAAAGACGTCATTACCAGTCCTTACTCTAAGACATCACAAGACTGATAAGGCCACAAGCTCTAAATAAAAGACTGTCAGTGCAGGCCCACGTTGGCAACGCTGTGGGAACCCCTCTCACTCTTAAAAGCTCTCTCTGTATCCTTGCTTAACAAACTTCTATTGCATTACTCACTCTCCTTTGTCCACGAGATTCATTCTTTGGCTCCGTGAGTCAAGGACCTAGCTCTGTGGCTGCAGTATTACTCCACTGATGTGAAATGTTCACTTAGGCAAATCCATAGACAGAGAAAGTAGATTATTGGTCACCAGGGAATGAAGGGGAAGTGACTAATAACATACGGGTTTCCTTTTGGGGTGATGGAAATATTTTGGAAGTAGGTCATAGTGATGGTTGTACAACATCACAAATATATCAAAAACCTTTCCATTGTATACTTTTAAAAAAATCATCTATAACTCTATGTTTAGATAGCTTACACAATTTTTTGCTCTAAGGTCCAGGTAGGTTTAAATAAGGCAGAAGCTTTGGAGTCAAACAAAGTTGGGTTCAAATTCTATTCCTTCCACTTATACTTATTTGATGCATTTTAAGGCAAAAATCTTAATCTCACTGAGTTAAATTTTTTTTATCTTAACTCATCTTCTTCCTTTAGCTGCTATCCATTTCTTTCTTTTTTTTTTTTTAAGATTTTATCTATTTATTCATGAGAGTCACAGAGAGAGAGAGAGGCAGAGACACAGGCCGAGGGAGAAGCAGGCTCCATGCTGGGAGCCCGATGTGGGACTCAATCCTGGTACTCCGGGATCATGCCCTGAGCATGAAGGCAGATGCGCTTAACTGCTGAGCCACCCAGGCATTCCAATCATCCATTTCTTTAGGAAAGTCATGCATTGTCCTTCCTTCCCTTAAAAAAAAAGTAAATAAATTTAATTAATTAACATATAATGTATGCTTGGTTTCAGAGGTAGAGGTCAGTGATTCATCAGTCTTATATAGCACCCAGTGCTCATTACATCACGTGCCTTCCTTAATGTCCATCACCCAGTTACCCCATCCCCCCAACCCCCTCCCTTCCAGCAACCTTCAGTTTGTTTCCTATGATTAAGAGCCTCTTATGATTTGTCTCCCTCTCTGATTTCATCTTGTTTTATTTTTTCCTCTCTTTCTCTATGATCCTCTGTTTTGTTTATTAAATTCTACAATTGAGTGGGATCATAGAGAATTATCTTCCTCTGACTTATTTCATTTAGCATAATACCCTCTAGTTCTAGTCATGCAATTGCAAATGACAAGATTTCATTTTTTTGATGGCTGAGTAGTATTCCATTGTGTATATATACCACATCTTCTTCTTTATCCAGTCATCTGTCAATGGAATCCACTGTATACTTTAAAATGAATTTTATGTTATATGAATTATATCTCAATTTTGAAATATATATCATGTTACTTATTATAACCAGTGCAGGTCCAAGTTCTTCACATACATTAACTCTTTTTATTATAATAACAATTCTATAAAACTATTACTATACCACCACCACCCTTTTTTACTTATGAGGAAATTGAAGTAGAAAACATAGCATGGTTAAGAAACTTGGCAAAGACAAATAGTTCATGAGTGGTGGAGTCAGGACTTGAAGACTGATGGTCCAATTTCATGGTGCATTCTACCAATGATTGTGGAGGGCCACTCCAGGAAGCCATATTGCTGGTGCTTTATTCATTCCTAGAAAGAACTCTATGAGATAATTATCATTCTGCCTTCTAGGAGGAAAGTGAAGCTGAACATGGTAACCTTGCCTATGGTCATATCCTAACTAAGATGCAGTTATACACAGCAAAACCAGATTGATCACATAACTAATATATGGAGACTGTTAGATTGTTTATATATCCAAATCCTTTCTGTGTTCTTGTACTTCAAGCTTTATTATATTTAGGCCCCTATCAATTTGCCTGCTTCTAGAAAGCCCATTCCCTGCTAAATAAAGTAACATTATCAAACAAGGCAAGGTGATGCCTTCAAGTGAAAGTAATTTTGCAGGCTGCCGATAAGGAGGCTGACCACAGGAAGTGGTTTTACATTGAACCACTTAGTTTTATCTAAGTCAGGAAGGAGGGTGATGGCAGCATCTCCAATGAAGAAGCCAATCAATCACTCAAATGTAATATGCCAAGAGAAACTTCCTTTTAGGACAGTTCTCAGCCTAACTGGATCTGTTAATTAAAAAGTATGATGTACGAGCTTAGGTCTGTTCATGTAGAAAAAGTTATCACCAATAGGGTGCTTAGTTAGAATGAGATGCAGAGATGGTTTTGATTTATTGAGGATAGAAGAACCCCAATAAACTTAGAGGTAAAAGAATGAAAAGGGGTCATTTGAAGAAACAAAGAACATCAGAAGAGAGCAAAACCCTGTTAACAGCAGCTAACGTCTAGCCCATAGTCCTTAGACCTCATGAGGTAAAAGGGAAAGCATAGATTTTGAAACCAGAGAGATCGCTGAAGTCCTCTGACTATCTTTATAAACATGAGCAAGGTATCTAAATTCTTAGGTTCCTAGCTTTCATTTAGTTTTAGATGGAATCTAAACTCTTAGATTCCAACATGGCAATAATAATAATAATAATAATAATAATAATAATACAGTACCCACTTCTCAGGATTTTTATGGGAATTAATTAACATAACTGAATACCCCTAATATAATATATGGCAACATGTACTAGGTGCCTTGTAAATGTGATTCAAAACACATTTTTCCCTTTCTTTCATTTGTCCATGACTTTGTAAGGTATGTACTTGTTTTTCATGCCTGTGTCACTCCTTTCCCACTCCTCACTTTTTGTCTCCTCGTGTCCCTAACCAGGGTTCCTAGGCACCCTCAGATAAGCTCTGTTACTAGGACAGGATTAGATGTGCACATGAGGTATGGTCTCCTTCTCTGCAGTAATTTATTTAAAAAAAATTTTAAAGATTTTATTTATTTATTAGAAAGAGAGAGAGACAGCAGGGGGAAGTATAGAGGAAGAGGGAGAGAGAATCCCAAGGAGACTCTGAGCTGAGTGTTGAGCCCTGAGATCTCATGACCCCTGAGATCATGACCTGAGCTGAAACCAAGAGTCAGCTGCTTAACTGACTGAGCCACTCGGGCACCCCTCTCTGCAGTGATGTTAACCTTACTGCTAGGACAGGATTCCCGGGTACGTTGGCATTCAGGCATATTTTAGGATGTATCAGTAGTAATTTTATTATTATTCAGCTGTGGTGAGGCCAAATACCTTTGCCATCGGAAAGATGGTTTGTTGCTCACATTTCCAAGGAGAAGGGGTATAGCATGCGGTGCCATGCAGGGCCATGAGGGCAAATACCAAGGATGTTATGAAAGGTAGAGGGACTAGGAGGAAAATGTGGGCTTCCACAGGAAGGTCTGAGCAATACAGAATACACAGGATTAGAACTGGCTAGTTTGGGTAATTTCAGCGGCCTCTGGGGAATAGGGGCAGGCCCTAGTGGTCTGGTCCTTGGCCTTGGAGTGATTTGGCAGCTGGGGCCCAGAGTATAACTCAGTAGAGAGCCTGGCTGGTGTGCAGGCTCTGGACTGGTTGGTTAGCATATGAATTCATGCTCACAGATGAGTTGTTTGCTATCTTTAGGTATTAGCTAGTCTTAGGAGGCCTGATGGCTTAAAATAATAACCTATTACATCACAGTTTGGGTAGGTCAGGAAGTTGGGTGTGGCTGGCTTAGATGCCTGGGACCAGAGGTCCCTCACAAGGTTGTGTTCAAGGTGTCAGTGGGCGCTGTGGTTTCATCAGCTATCCTGACTTGGGAGACCCACCTCCTAGCTTACTCACACAGTAGTGGAAGGATTTAGTTCCTGTGTGCTGCTGGACTGAGTGCCTCAGTTCCTTCCCAAGTGGGCCACTTCACAGGGCAGCTCACACATGGCAGTAGCTTCTATTAGAACCAGAGAAAGAGAGTGAGAGAGGGTGCCCCTAGACAAAGCCATGGTCATTCTGTAACCTAACCTCAGCTATGACATCCTATGACTTCTGCCGTATTTTATTAATTAGAAGCAAGCCAATGAGTCCAGCTCACCATCAAAGGAAGGGAAGTAGGTAAAGGCACAAATCCTAGGAGGTGGGGATCACTGGAACCACGTAAAGGCTTACCACAGTGTGGACTCACTTTACTTAGAAGACTTGGTACAATTTACTGACCAGAAAATAAGAAGTTTTTTTGACAAGTGTTCTGGATCTCTGAGAAAACTCATGGGAGCAGAGTAGAAGAGGTGGGGTCCCAGATAGTCTTAGCCAGGCCCTCCATGCACGTGGCTGGCATCTGTGATAAACATGTCAGCAGGGACGGGAAATGAGCACAGTGCGTCTGAGACATTGACCCCGCTCCCATGTTCTAAAAGTCAGATCCATCAGAGATTCACTGAAGTTCTATTAATCCTGTAGGAGAGCCACAGGGTCTGTAATAGAGGGAAATGTGAACCACAGCCGCCTCACAACGTGGAAGGATGCGTCGTCCCACTTTGGCTCTTTGGCTGACATTCCACCTAATCTCCAGTCCACAGTGCATTTGTTTGTCTTAATTTTGTGTTTATGTTTTTAAGCTCCTACTAATTCCTGAAAGGATAAGGAGGCACAGAGTTAAAATGGGAACTGGGTGAGCTTGCTGGGGCTTCTTAGAAAGGCTTTGCCAGATATGGTAACTGATTCTTCTGGGTTTCTGGACTCATAATGGTCTGGCTAAGCTTTCCAGTCTTAGCCTACCATGTGGAGAGGGAAGGGACATGATTGAGTGCAATGTTGAGGTGCGGCTTCTATATTCCTGGTAATGTTCTAGAAGCACTCAGAGCCCTATTTCTTTTAACACTTTCAAATACTACACATAACCAGAATTATTACTATGAGTTGGTGAATGAAGACAGTGAACTTTGGGGAGCTTAGATAACCTACCCACTCAAGGGTACTCTGGGGTAAGAGCCAAGGCTTGGTGCAGTCTTGGCTGACTGCAGAGCCCTTACCCCAGGCACATTGGTATTCCCCACTGAGGAGCATGATCACAAAAACAACAGACAAACAAGCAAACAAAACGAAAACACTTTATACCCTTGGATTTCTTACATTTAGAAATCAGGTTCATTTTTCTCTATCTTCCTTAATACTGGTAAAATTGCTCTTGCTGTTAAATATCATGGCTGGACCTCCTAGCAATTATTATTCAGTATATTGAAGGAAAGAAATCAAGGGCCTTTGGAGAAAATCTTAACTCTTCCTACTATCTGTGTGGCATTGGCTTAGTTACTAAATTCTCTGAACCTCAGCTTCTTCATCTGTAAAAAGGGGTTAAAAGTGCCAATCAGTGTGTGGCACCTAGGAGGTATAGGTGTTTGACCAATGGAAGTTCCTCCTCTCCCCTGGAGTAGAGTCAAATATTTGGTGCTCCTTTGAGGATTGGCCTAGATTCCTTCATTAAATGGAAGTTTCCAAGCTATGCTCCTAGGCAGCCTTATATCGTTAGGGAAATAGTTAAATTCAAATTGGCTTGGCTGTTAAAGTTGGTCTTTGTGTGAAGCATCACTAAAATTACTCCTCCCTATAACGTGCTTCCATCAGACCATTATCCCCTGAGCATGGGTGGGCATTGGTGAGGGACTCCACCATGGCAGAGGTTCCAGCAGCCCATAAAGGAGAGGGAAAGCCATTGAATCAGAAGCAGATAAGCTCGTTATAAACCAGTCAAGAACATTGACCTGATTCCTTGGTATTACTGAGTGTCATCATATGAAGAAAAAAAAATCACTCTCCTGTTTTAAGGACATTTTAACTGCAGTTAAAAATTTGAGGAGCATTTGAAAAATGTAGACATATGCAGATCAGGAAAAAGAATGCAAAATCCAATTATATTGTATACCTTAAAGTAAGTGTTTCAGGAACAGAAAGACTCAAATAACATCTAACATACAGATTCAACTAGGGGGAAACCGAATGTCCCTCAGGTTTGTGAGCAAGTTGAATAGACATTGATGGATTTGTTTTCCTTTCAGATTAAATTGAACTTCTGATGTGAAAGTAGTTTACCAGCTTCTGATTCCGAAAGCTACATTTTTTCCCCTAACTAAATTTCTCTTGTTTGGCTGTCTTTTCTTTTGAGCAGCTTGAAAAGTGGTACATTAAAGTCTGAGAAGGTTCAGGAGAAATTATTTATTTAGATAATTTTCAGAGAAACATGGTGTTTGGCAAACTTTACCTTCCGTCTGGTGAAGTGGTATCTGGCAAATGGACCCTTCACTGGGCTTGAATGTTTTCTCTGAGGCTCAAATACCCAAAGATATGCAAAATAACTTTTCAAAAATTTCATAACTTGACAAGATAAATATTTTCAGGACTGAATGTGAACATCTGTGTAAATGAGGGCTGGCCTTTAAGGATGGAGAGGGTGCATAGGAGTGTTAAGTAGATGTCAGCGTTAGCTGTTAATTAGATAATGTCTATGCTGAGAACTCATTTTTTCTTAGCATTTGTAGACATAATCTCATCTTTAGGGTTAGCTGGTTAAAGAAAAAAAATCTTATGCTAATTTATTAGTCAAGAAGATATTTCAATTTTTTCAGACACTGACAGATAACATATCTAGACATGCCAGAGGCATCTACATAAGTATAGAAGAAAGGCTCCTGTTCACATGTTGTACAGTATTCCTAAGGTCTGAGCTTGCAGATTGTTCAATTATGTAAGTTCTAGCTTACATTCTCAAGTATAGCAAGGACTTCATGCCTTATGCATAGCTGGGCAATGTGATTGCAGGATAGGGTTTCCAATTTTGACACTGCTGACATTTTGTGATCAATACTTGTTTGTAAAGGGAACTGTCCTGTATTTCGTAGGATGTTTAACAGCATCTCTGGCCTCTATTTCCTAGATGCCAGTTGTAATTCCCCTTATTTCTCCATGGAAATTAAAATGTCTGAAATGGAAATCCAAGTTAAATTCAAATCATCATCCACGTTTACCTTCCCATCTAGACCTTATTGTCATTGATATTGTCATTCAACTTATCATGCATGCCTAACACTTTGACATCACTCTTTTAACCAATTCCTTTCAAAATAATCACTAGGTTCTATTGATTTTGTTCTCATTTCTTCTTCCTGTTTTTGTTTTAACTACAGCTAACTATGTACTTCACACCCATATAAACACACACTAAGATTATAACTATTTTTTAATGAAATTCCCTCTTTTCAAATCATTCCTACACAATCTGCAAATAAAAGTCGTTCAAAAATACTCTTTGGTTGGAAAAAGGAAAAATAGTAACATCACCAGATATGTCATATAGTTACAATGACCCCATCATATGATATGACCAGAAGGGCTTTCACCCTAGTCTAATCATGGGAAAAACATCAGACTTACACTGGGAGAAATTCTACAGGATACTTGACCAGCACTCCTTAGTGTTGACAAATATACCATGTAATCAAAGATGATGATGGGGAGAACAAAATGAGAAGTGTATGAAAACACTCTGTATACCTTTATAGCTTTTTAAAAATAAATTTAAAGTCATTTGAAATACAGTTTATTTTTGTTCTACCTATGAGACCATCAAGAAAACAGTAGAAAATGTGAAATTGAATGTCATAAAGAAGGTCAAGGTTGAAGAGAAAGCCTATCTTAAATAAAGTACCATTAAAATGGAAAAGTTATTTTAGAGGTCTCCAAAAGTATTCATTCCCTAATCACTGCAATTTATTCAGCTGAACCAACCTTCCATGCCAGACGTTTCTTTGGCTATCCTCATTGCAGCCTTTCATTATGACTTCAGAAGAAAAGCAAACTGAGGTCAAATATCAGATCCCTGCAGGGAGATAACCTGGGCCCTTTGTCTGATGCAATATTAGCACCTGACAGCTCACTGCTCTTCAGGGAAATCCAAGGCAGCTGCTTTTTTTAACATTCAAAATTTAGTACTTTGGACTAAGCCCAGTGCCTTGTGGATGATCCTTTCTCCAGCAATTCTGCATACCTAGTACTTTACTGGCAGTCCTGAGTGACTCCAAGAGTTTTAAGACCTATGAGGACAGGAGCTATGTATGATATTTCTCTTTGCTTTTGTAAAATACTAGGCATGGAACAGAAAGCATACCACTTGTATCATCAGGAGAAGACACGAGCTAGAAATTGCTCTGCTGTTTACACTTGAGCATCTAGGGAAGTTGCTTAATGCTTTGGTGTGGCAGATTCACTCTTTGAAATATTTGAAAAATAGTGCACACATCATAGAGACCGTTGTAAACATTATGTGTGGCAATATATTAAGACTCTCTATTAGCAGAGAGTCTGGACATAGCATGCACTTGATAAACAATAATAACAGACATTTATATAACATTTAGTAAGGGTCAAGGAATGGAGTTTACTCACTAATTTAATTTCTATAGCAACTCAGTGAGCTAAATGAACTATTGTTATCTCCATCTTAGAGATGAGGAATCCAAAGATGGGTAAAATGATTTGCCCAAAGTTGAACAGACTGTAGAAGCACAGATGGGATTAAAATCCAGACAGCTTTGTTAAAATATCCACACTACCCAAAACAATCTATAGATACAGTGCAATCCTGATCAACATACTGATTGTATTTTTTCACAGATTAGAACAAATAATCCTAAATGTTGTGTGGAACCATAGAAGACCACAAATAGCCAAAGCAATTTTGATAAAGAAAAACAAAGCTGGAGATATGAAGCTTTCTGATTTCAAAGAATACTACAAAGCTACCAATCAAAACTGTTTGGTTCTGGCACAAAAATAAATATGTATATCAATAGAATAGAATACAGAGTCCAGAAGTAAACCCATGCATATAAGGCCAAGTAATCTTCAAGAAAGGAGATAAGAATATATAACAGGGGAAAGGCAGTCTCTTCAATGAATGGTGTTGAAAAAACTGGACAGCTACATGCAAAAGAATAAAACTGGACCACTTCCTTACACTATAATCAAAATAATCTTGAAATGCATTAAAGACTGAATGTAAGATTGAAATCGATAAAACTCCTAGAAGAAAACATGTACAATAACCTCTTGGATGTTGGTGTTAGCAGTATTTTTTTTAAAAATATTTCTCCTAAGGCAAGGGCAACAAAAGCAAAAATAAACAAATAGGACTACATCAAACTAAAAACTGTTACACAGTGAAGGAAACCCTCCACAAAATGAAAAGGCAACCTGCTGAATGAAAGAAGATATTTGCAAATAGTATAAATGATGAGAAGAATTATCCAAAATATATTAAGAGCACAAAAATCTCAGTATCAAAGCCAAACAATCTGATAAAAAATGTATAGAAGACCTGAATAACTAATCTCCAAAGAAGATCTACAGATGGCCAATAGATGCATGAAAAGATACACATAAATTATCACTAATCATCAGGAAAATACAAATCAAAGCCACAATAAGATATTACCTCATGGGCAGCCCCAGTGGTGCAGTGGTTTAGTGCCACCTGCAGCCGCGGGGTGTGATCCTGGAGATCCAGGGGTGGGCACGAGTGTATTTTACATGGCTCAAGTCTCCTGAATGAGACTCAAGAAAAATATCACTAGTGGTTTAGCACCTGCCTTCAGCCCAGGGCCTGATCTTGGAGACCTGGGATCGAGTCCCAAGTCAGGCTCCCAGCATGGAGCCTGCTTCTCTCTCTGCCTGTGTCTCTGCATCTCTCCCTCTCTCCCTCTCTCTCTCTCGCTCTCTCTCTCTCTGAATAAATAAATAAAATAATCTTTAGAAAAAAGATGTTACCTCACACCTGTTAGAATGGCTATTATCAAAAACAAGAAATAACAAGTGTTGGTGAGGATGTGGAGAAAAAGGAAACCATTGTACACTGCTGGTGGGAATGTAAATTGTTGCGGCCAGCATGGAAAAGAGTGGAGTTTCCTCAATAAACTAGAAATAGAAATATCATATGATCCAGCAATTTAATTTCTGAGTATTTATCCAAAAACAAAAACACTAATTTGAAAAGATATATGTATCCTAGGTTCATTGCAGTATTATTTACAACAATCAAAATATAGAAGCAACCTAAGGTGTCTATAGATAGATAAATGGATAAAGAAGATGTGGTGTGTGTGTGTGTGTATATATATATATAACATATATGTGTATAGACATGCACATACACATACACACAGCCATTTGCAACAATGTGGATGGATTTAGTATTATGCTCAGTAAAATAAGTTAGACAGAGAAAGACAAATACTATGATTTCATTTATATGTGGAATTTAAAAAACAAAATAAAGCAAACGAATAAACAAAACAGAAATAGACTTATAAATGGTTACCAGAAGGGAGTGAGGTGAGAAAATGGGTAAAATGGGGGAAGGGGATTAAAACATACAAACTTTCAGTTATAAAATAGATAAGACACGGAATGTAATGTACAACATAGGGAATATAGTTAATAATACTGTAGTAACTTTATATGGTGACAGATGGTAACTAGATTTATCACGCTGATCACTTCATAATGTATGTAAATGTTGAATCACTATGCTGTACACTTGAAACTAATAACAAATTGTGCATAAAAAAATTCATACATCTGGCCTCTGAATCTTTGCTCTTAAACACTATGATATACCATTATTGTGTCCATAATACATAATAGTAATCATGGAGCGATTATTATTGTTAATGGAGTTTCTTTACGTTGTTATTAATGTAAGAACAAGACAAGAACATCTGTTATGCACACTTTTACTTAACATTACTTTAGCTCTTGTAGTCAATATGAGAAAGATGAAATATGTACACAATAGAAAAATTGTCATTTTTTCAGACGTTGGCTTCCTGGCATGAAAATCCAAGATAATGAATCTAAATAGAAAAGTGGCTGATTACCAAAAGAAAAGTTTCAGTTTGAAAACTTTCCTATATATAATTGCATCAGGCAGCATTCTTGAGTATTTCATGATGGCTCACACACATATTTAAAGTTGACACTGGCTGTTGTCTGGGAGTTTAGTGGATACTGTCACCTAGAGTCTCGGAGCCTCTCCAGCGTGATAGGGCAGGAATAAGAGACTGCTCAACTTTTAATACCACTTTCTGTTAACTCTTCACCAACAATCTCCTTGAGTCTCATTATGTTTCCACCAAAAGTCTTGTAAAGGCCCTGCCAGTGTTTGCTCAACATCCAATCCTAAAGCCAACACTACATATTTTTAGGCTTTCATTATAACACCACCCAATTTATGGGACCAAATTCTTTTCCACTCTTGTTCCTGGCTAAGAAATCACTACATCTTCAACATCTAGCCCAATCAAATCTTCTGATAAATATCTTTCTAACTGATATCTGGGAATACACAAGGAACAAAGACACCAAATTAAGCATGTATTATGATAAGGTTTGAAATTCCTAAAGTTCTGATCTAAGATGTGGACATTGGAATCTTCTGAACTCACTTCTTCCCATAGACAGATCAAATCTATGGCTACTCACAGAGCAATTCCCTGTGAAAGAAATCCAGAAATTACTTGAGCAACTCCTGCACATCAAGCTTAATTTGTTCTTCTTTTCCTAGTTCCCTGAGGTATATAGTTGGCTGATGTGGAGTATAAACACTTGGCTCCCTTGCTTAATTTGGGACACTTCTGAAGAATGATCCCAGCCCAACAATTCCCTAAAAAATTGGTTGAAATCTCTCCTATGACTACATTGTATTTCAGTTTCTCCCTCTGATTAATCTGCTTTCTCTACTTCAACAGTTGTTGAACCTACAAGCTGTCCTCAATAAATTCCTTACACACAAATCTCTTCAAAGGCTATTTCCTTGGAAACTCAGCCTGTGAAATAAACTGAGAGTCCTAGCATTCAATTTAAAGACTTTTATTGTGGTTTCTGACATAGGGTATTTTGAGAGAAACAGCTAGAGGGTAAGGCACAACTAATTTGCCTTGTACCCCCTAACTGTTTCACATGGCTCTTTAATTACTGCACATCAGGGGGAGAATGGTGGAGAATAAATATGGGAGGGCCCTGGTATCTTCTGCTGTCATTTCTCTGGGTTCTCTATGTGGCAAGGGTATCTCCAAACTATTACTTCATTTATTCTTTGCCTTCATAACTTGCAAGCAATCAGGTAAGCTAATTTAACTAAAACAAAATAATTTGTTTACTTAACTTTACAGGAAGTTGAGGAGTGGTTTTAAAAGTTATATAGTGACAGAGTGGGGAGAGAGAGAGTGAGCACGAGTGAGAGAGCAAAAGAATGAGAGAGAGAAATTATCTACATACAGTTCATATAGGTATATATAAAATAATGGCTACCGGCATGTACTTCATGTAGAACAATGCTAGGAAAAAAAAAGAGGGATTCTTTTACAGTGTTTATATATATCAGTCCCTTGGGAGGTCATTATTTGACTTTGCTTAGATCACATTACATACAACTCAGTTGAATCATATGGTCCAAGGGAAAATGATACTATGATTTCTGAGGCCTGGGGGATGGTGTCCTGTACATTAGAAAGAGGTGGGGGCAAGGGTGAGTTCAGAGAACAATGATGGATAGCAACCACAAACCAAATGAAGTCCAAGCAGAGGTTTCCAATTGAAGCAGAGTATTGCCAAAAGTAGGGGAAGACATTAGAAACCACAGTAAGTTTGTGAATTTGTGGTTGTAAGATTAGGAAGGGCTAAGTCAGATGGAATTTGTGTCCGTCTGTGGCAGAGCCATAGCCAGAGTCCCCTTAATTCTCTAATAAAAAGTACTAGTTTTTCTCAAGAAAAGGATCCTCATGAATCCTGAAGGAACTGCCACTAAAATTTAGTATATGAGTCATACAGACTCAAATGGAGTTGATCGCATTGTCTTACCCGCATTTCCTGTTGTGAGAAGGAGGTTTTGGGATGAACCACTAGCATTGCCACTAGACTCAGAGGTATAAATAATATTAATCTCTTTCCTGCACCACTCCTTAAAGTTTTCCTTGCCCTTGGTCATGATCTATGTTAGTCTAAGTGCTTTTATCTGGTAAAGTGACTAGATCTACATTTCTGAGTGCTTTGGTCATCATACCTTTTTTGGATCTTGCTGCTGTACTTTTCTATTTACCATCAACATTAGATATGTGGGTACCAAGAGATATCAGTTAGATCATCTGAGGAATCCCCTGCCTTCATTAGATAATAACATTCTGATGCTCAGGGTTATGTATCCTATCAGGATGTTGATTTTTTTTTCCTTGTCTTCTAATTTCTTGGCAAAAAGAGTCACAAGTGACTAAGAGGCAACTGTCTATCACTTGAAGTTCAACAAAACTTAGCTGTCTTCTGGTAGAATTGTTCCTAACCTTGGAACAAGAAGCTCTAAACCACAGAGCCCAGAGTAGTGGGAATGGGAGGCATAGTTTCACTAGAATGTAACCAGGAATGATGGCAAATGTAACCCCTCTTGTGTCCACTCCTTGATTTGAGGACCTGTGTGTTTTATCCATTGGCAACATGACACTGTATATGGTTATTTCTTTAGGATATAAACTCTGTGTGTAGTGCCCCATATGATATCTTCTCCTCAAAGTGCCTATTGCACTTTTAACAGGCAAAGCTTTCAGTTGCTGTATCAGGCTGGAAATTTTTGAATAGGATAGTTTGTGGAAGAACTAGTGGATCCCAAGGTCACGTGCCCACTGCCATACTTCCTAGGGTAAAATGTGTCTTCTCTTCTGATGCAGTATTAGGCGAAGTCCTGTGTTTTGGGTAAAACAATGTATAAGCCCTTACATCATTTATGCTGTCATTGAGTTAGTAATGGAGTAGTAGATAACAGAGGCTGGCTAGTGTCAGCTGGAGACTCGTAGTAGCTTAGTACCTTCTCCATGGTAGGTGCTTTCTGGTGGGTGTTATCTATAGCACAAACATCTTCAATTCTGTGCCTACTTTGTGTGTCCATCCACATGACTTTATCTCAGACCTCCTGTCCTTTATCTTCCGGTCTTTCTCCTTCAATTCCCTGAATAATCGGCCTTGCCATTTACTACTATCTGTGAGTACTCTGAATATTTTCTTTTTTAAAAAAATATTTTATTTTATTTAAAGATTTATTATTCATGGGAGACACAGAAAGAGGTAGAGACAGAGGCAGAGGGAGAAGCAGCCTCCCCATGGGGAGCCCAATGTGTGACTCCATCCCAGGACCCCAGGATCACAACTTGAACCAAGGGCAGATGCTCAACCACTAAGCCACCCAGGTGCCCCATTCTGAATATTTTCTAACATTGGGACACTTTTCAACCTCTATAGATGGTAAAATGCTAAAACTGGAAATGGCTTCTGGGCATAGTTCATAAGAGATAAGCCCTAGTATAGATAAAGAAACCAAGGGTGTTATTATACAGCCTCTTTTTAAGATTACAGACATAGTGAAGGGGTCTTGTAATATCGATTCATAGAAAGGTCCTTTTCAAGAGATTAAGGATGTGAATTAAACATATATACCTCTCAATAAAATCATATCCCTCTAGTAAGCTTACGAGTAATTTTAGGAGTGTTGTTCCTCATCATTGTAGCAGAAGCACAAGGAAGAGAGGAGGTTATCTGTAAAAGGTCTGTGTGTGTGTAACTTTTGTCTAATGGACTGAATCCAAGGAAGTTCACAGAATACCCACACAGTATTTGAGAAAATGATTTCCATTAAAAAAAAAAAAGGACTGTCAGTTAAGATTGAAAGGGACAGAAGAAAAGGAGTCTGTTGATCCCCAAATTGTACCAGTAGGAAGCAGATTGATAAAAAATGCTCAGCAGCACCCATGTGCTGCCTTTCCTTAAAAAAGAATGACTGAGGGATCCCTGGGTGGCGCAGCGGTTTGGCGCCTGCCTTTGGCCCAGGGCGCGATCCTGGAGACCCGGGATCGAATCCCACGTCGGGCTCCCGGTGCATGGAGCCTGCTTCTCCCTCTGCCTGTGTCTCTGCCTCTCTCTCTCTCTCTCTCTCTTTCTGTGTGTGACTATCATAAATAAATAAAAAATAAATAAATAAAATTAATAAAACTCTGCATCTTTAAAAAAAAAAAAAAAGAATGACTGAGGGGTAGCACTGGCCCAGAGGGCAGAACCAAGGACCAAAGAGAATGATTCCCAGGTCTTCAAAACTAATACATGTTGTGATGAGCACTGGGTGTTCTACACAACAGATGAATTATTGAACACTATACATGAAATTAATGATACACTAACTATATGTTGGATAATTTAATTTAAATTAAAAGAAGTTTTAAAACATATGGGAAATCTTAACATTTCCCAGCTGGATTTCATAATTTCTGTGATTCAGTGATTCCTTTGTACTGTCCATTTTCCATACACATTAGGGGTGTGTGTGTGTGTGGAAAGGGAGCAGATAATTCACCTCATTAGTTTTACATATAGACAAATTGAGAGTAACTACACTGAAGGAGTCTCATCCATATATATGTGTGTCTCTATATATATCCATATATATAGAGAGAGACACATATATCCATATATATATATATATAGGTGTGTCTATATATATCTATATATATATAGACACACACATATATATACACATCCACACGTATTATATATATATTACAGACATATAATAAAGATGATGAGATTCTAGGATTTGAGCAGATGCCCAAATGGAGTAAGACTCTTGAGGACATCAGCAGGAAGTGAATGTATTTTGCATGTGAAAGATGTGTGTCATTGAAAGACAGAGAGTAAACTCTAGTAGACCACCCATCATGGTCCTCAATCCTAGAATTCTTGCACTTGCATAATCCATTCCCATTAAGTTTGGGATTATATTAGTTTCCTAGGGTCTCTGTAACATATGCCCATAAACTATGTAACTTAAAACAATAAAAATTTATTCTCAAAAAAAATTTTTTAAAAATTTATTTTCCCACAATTCTGGAGGCTAGTAGTCTGAAACTGAGGTGTCAGCAGGGCTACATTTTCTCTAAAGATTCTAGGGAAGAATCTGTTACCTGTCTTTCTTCACATTTCTGGTGTTTCCTGAAATCTTTGGGGTTTCTTGGTTTATAGATGCCTCACGCTAATGTCTGGATCTGTTGTCACACAACATCATCTCTGTAAGTCTGTCTCTGCATTTCTTCTCTTCTAAAGAAATTAGTTTGTTGGAATAAGATCCTATTCTACTGCAGTATGACCTTATCTCACCTTAACCAATTACATCTGAAAAATAATCTATTTCTAAAATGGTCATATTCTGAGATTCTGGGAAAGACATGAATTTCGGCAGGGGAGATTATTATATAACTCTGTAAACGACTTCACCTTATATTTGGCTCTAAACTATAGAATGCCGCAAAAGTGATGAGATGTATGTAGTTAAATGCATGTGGTTATGTTATATAAGATTATAATGATCATTTTACTAGAAGTCTCTATTTTGTTGATTTTGAGGCAATAAGCTTCTATGCAGTAGGCTGCATATAGAAAAGACAATGTGCAATGAACTGAGGCAGCCTGTGGCCATTGGCCACTGGCCACTGGCCACCAAGAAATGAAGCCCTCGGTCCAAAAGCCTACAAGGAACTGAATGCTACCAACACTAAGTAAACTTAGAAATAGATCCTTCCTGAGCTGAGCATCCAAGTAGATGGCAGCATAGTCAACATCTTGCTCACAACCTTGCAAGAACCTAAGCATGAGCCTTGACTGAGCCTTACCCTGATCCTTCCACAGAAACTGTTTAATAATAAATCTATATTGTTTAAAGAAACTGAGGTTGTAGTAATATTGTTATGCAGCAGTAGATGACTATTATAAATTCTTGAGAACTTCCCTTCACTTCTGCCTTTTAGATCTACTCCCGAGTGGGGCTATAGAGACAGTTCATGTAGACTACTTATATACCAACCTGCCCCATTAATGAATCAAGCTCTGCCATTTACCTTCTCTATAGCTGATATTAAAACTCTCTCCCAATTCCTGCAATGTGGTCACAAATATGAATAGATGGAGAGAGGTGCTAATTGAATACTGATGGTTAGCACAGAGGTCTAGGACATATTTTCATGAAGCTTACCTTTTGGTTATGACCCTGAGTGTACCACGTCTATCTTTTTAAAATTGAAATGTAATTAACATACAGTGTTATATTAGTTCCAGGTATACAATGTAATGATTCAACAATTCTATCCATTTCTTAGTACTCATCAAGATAAGTGTATTCTCAATTCCCTTTATTTATTTCACTCAGCCTCCATCCACCTTTCCTCTAGCAGCCGCCAGTTTGTCCTATGTAGTTAAGGATCTGTTTTTTGTTTCTTTTTTTACTTGCTTATTCATTTGTTTTGTTTCTTATATTCCACACATGACTGAAATCTTATGATATTTTTCTATGTCTGATATATCATCTATGGCATATATATCTTCTTTATCCCTTTATCTATGAATGGACACTTAGGTTGCTTCCATTTCTTGGCTATTGTAAATAATGCTGCAATAAACATAGGTGTGCAAATGCCTATTCAAATTAGTGTTTTCGCCGAGACACCTGCACCCCAATGTTTATAGCAGCAATGTCCACAATAGCCAAACTGTGGAAGGAGCCTCGGTGTCCATCAAAAGATGAATGGATAAAGAAGATGTGGTCTATATATACAATGGAATGTTACTCAGACATTAGAAACGATGAATAACCACCATTTGCTTCGACGTGGATGGCACTGGAGGATATTATGCTGAGTGAAGTAAGTCAATTGGAGAAGGACAGTCATCATATGGTTTCATTCATATGGGGAATATAAGAAATAGTGAAAGGGATTATAAGGGAAAAGGAGAGGAAATTTGTGGGAAAAATTAGAAAGGGTGACAAAACATGAGAGACTCCTAATTCTGGGAAATGAACAAGGGGTAGTGGAAGAGGAGGTGGGTGGAGGGATGGGGTGACTGACTGGGTGATGGGAACTGAGGGGGGCATTTGATGGGATGAGCACTGGGTGTTATGCTATATTGGCAAATCGAACTCCAATAAAAAATATAGTAGTGCAATTACTAGAGCTATGGTAGCTCTATTTTTAACTCTTTGAGGAACCTCCATACTGTTTTCCTCAGTGGCTGCATCAGTTTGCATTCCCATTGACAGTGCACAATGGTTCCTTTTCCTTCCTATCCTCACCAACTTTGTTGTTCCTTATGTTTTTGATTTTAGCCATTTTGACAGGTGTGAGGTGATATCTCATTGTAATTTTGATTTTCATTTCCCTGATGATTTCAGGGATGTTGAGCATCTTTTTATGTGTCTGTTGGCCATCTGTATGTCTTCTTGGAAAAAATGTGTATTCAGATTCTGTGCCCATTTTTTAATTGAATTATTTTTTTTATTGTTGAGTTGTATAAATTCTTCATATATTTCAAATATTAACCTCTTCTCAATATATCATGTAGAAATATCTTCTCCCATTCAATGGGTTGCTTTTCTGTTTTGTTGATCATTTCCTTCACTATGCAAAACTTTTTTATTTTGGTGTAGTCCTAATAGTTTGATTTTGCTTTTTCCCTTGCCTGAAGAGATGTATTTAGAAAAACTTTTCCACAGCTGATGTCAAAGAAACTATTGCCTATATTTCTTCTAGGAGATAAATGGTTTCAGATCTCACATTTAGGTCTTTAATCCATTTTGAGCTTATTTTTGTATGTGGTGTAAGAAAGAGGTCCAGTTTCATTCTTTTGCATGTATCTGTCTGGTTTTCTCAGCACTATTTGTTGAAGAGATCGTATAGAATGGAAATGGATTCAGTGGAGTCACTGATACAAATTAATATTCAGAAATCTGGTACATATCTATACATTAATAATGAAGTAGCAGACAGAGAAGTTAAGAAAACAATCTTATTTACAATTCCAGCAAAAATCATAAAATACCTAGGAATAAACTTAACTGAAAATTATAAACCATTGATGAAAGAAAATAAAGATGACACAAACAAATGGAAAGGTATTTTATGCTCATGGATTGGAAGAACCAATATTATTAAAATGCGCATACTAACCAAAGCAATCTACAATCTTAAATATGTATGGAACCCCAAAGGAACCCAAATAGACAAAGCAATTTTGAGAAAGAAGAACAAAACTAGAGGTATCATAATAGTAGATTTCAGGATATATTACAAAGCTGTAGTAATCAAAACAGTATGGTACTGGCACAAAAATAAACATATGGATCAATAGAATAGAGAGTCCAGAAATAAATCCACGCTTATATAGTCAATTAATCTATACAAAGAAGGCATGCAATGGGGAAAAGCCAGTCTCTTCAACAAATGATGGTGTATACTTCTATCTTAAGATTTAATCTGAGGGGTTCTCCTGACTTTATTTACTGATGACCCTGAAAGATGCTATCTTATGATGGGTCTGGCACATAGTCACTTGTCCTATGGTTAAGAATTCCATCTCCAACAGAGTCCAAGAACATGTCTGGAACTGTTTTTGAAAAGTATATAATTGTCTAAGGACTCAATCTATAATGTTTTTTTTTTAAGATTTATTTATTTATTTATTCATGAGAGACATAGAGAGGAGAGACATAGGCAGAGGGAGAAGCAGGCTCCATGCAGGGAGCCCGACGTGGGACTCGATCCTGGGTCTCCGGGATTCCACTCTGGGCTGAAGGCGGCACCAAACCGCTGAGCCACCGGGGCTACCCTAATCTGATTCTTCTACTGGACCATACCATGAACTGCACATGACATCTTTTCCCACGATAGATAACTTATTGATTGTAGCCTTGTGCAGCCCTAAACAAAAGTTCCATGTAAACTGTGCCTCAAATCCTCCATAGAAATTGTGGGATAATAAGTCTGCTGAACATAAGTATGATGAACAACTGCTATAGAGTTCTTTTCTGCTTCAGGCCAATGAAGATCCATTAAAAATATATATATATATTTAAGATTTTATTTATTCATGAGAGAGAGAGAGAGAGAGAGGCAAAGACATAGGCAGAGGGAGAAGCAGGCTCCATGCAGGAAGCCCGATGTGGGACTCCATCCTGGGTCTCCAGGATTATGCCCTGGGCTGAAGGTGGCGCTAAACTGCTCTGCCACCCGGGCTGCCCTGAAGATCCACTTTAAGTATCACTTTTACAAAGCTGTGTCTACAGTTATTCCATCAAACATGAATCTAGGTGTTGCTATCAAGGCATTTTGCAGATGTGAGTAACATCTACAAGCAGTTGAATTTAAGAGATTATTCTACATAATTTTGGTGGGCCTAATTGAAATCAGTTGAAAGGCCTTAACAAAGCTGAGTTTTCCCTTAGGAAGAAGAGATTCCACCTGTGAACGGCAGTTTCCATTCTTGCCTAAGAGCTTCCAGACTACCTTCTATAATGGCTTGCCCAGGAAATGGATTTCAGATTTGCTTAGCCTGCATTCAACTGTGTAAGCCAATTCCTTGCCATAAAGCTCACATATATACCTACACACATATATACATATGCATATATATATATGTATGTATGTATGTGTTTCTATATGTATATATGCCCCACCAGAGTGACATACTATGTATATTCTGCTGCTTTGCTTTTCTGGTGGAACCCTGATTGAAAGCCCTACCAAAACTTGGAAGCTTTTGGTTGTCCTAGACTCCATTTCTTTCTAATAAGAACCATGACTTTGTCATAGCAGATTGGTTAAAGTTGAAAATTCAATCTCCTCTTGAGCTCTGTTACTATTATAATTAAATCTTGAGTTCTACCTTCAGCTTTTTCTCTTCTCCCATTGTAAACTATGGAAGTCTCTTTATAAGCTGCTAAAGAGACCCTGGACCATAATCTATGACTAATCACCACAGCCTTTCATTTTATTTCTATCTTGAAACCATTCATTGCCCACAACAATATCTGTCCAGTTCCATATTCCTCATAATTATTGATTTGCAAAAACTGATCAATTATCTGGTTCATTCATGTGTCAATGCTTTCCTTTCTTCTAGTATATGGCCTTAGTCTATTGCTGGGAAACATTTTATTAATTATGATCTTCCTACATGCCCAGGACCATCTATGCTCCACCAACCATAATTTGGGGATCCTCATTACCTTTTGGCTTGCAGGTGATATGACTAATCTCCAAAACCCAGAGTCTTCTCTCAGGCCACTCCTGGTGTCACTTATTATAGGTTGGGTTCCCTGGGAAGCAGACTCTCAGATGGGGATTTGCAAGCAGGAAATATATTGTGGAGAAGACTTCCGGGATCAACACTTCTGGTGGGGTAAAGGAAGCAGGGTCAGGAAGAATGAACATTGTACAGAGTGAAACAGTCATAATAAAGTCTTCAGTCAATCCTATCTGAAGTTAGGAAGCTGGATTGGCCCTTCAGAGCTTTCTGAGATTGGACAGGAAGGATGGGTATTTATACCTCTACATTGACCAATCATTGGATGCAGGCTAAACCCAAGAAGAGGCAAAACTTGTGCAAGGCAGCTCTCTTCAGCTGAGGGAAAGTTCCAGAGATGGACCCAATAGAAAGCCGTTAGCTGTGAAAACTTTCGGCAGTGAGGGAATACCACTTTTAACCTCAGACAAAGGGGTCCTGGAGGTACCCCTATGAGATCCACTACAACCTAGAATAAAGGACTATTGCTATCAGAAGCAATCTACCTTGGGATGCCTGGGTAGCTCAGTTGTTGAGCATCTGCCTTCAGCTCAGGTCATGATCCCAGGTCCAGAGATTGTCCCGTATCGGCCTTCCCATGGGGAGCCTGCTTCTCCCTCTGCCTGTGTCTCTGTCTCTCTCTGTGTCTTTCATGAATAAATAAATAAATAAAATCTTAAAAAATAAAAAGAAATCCATCAGGCTGCAAACTACATTCATAGATCATGTCTTTAAAAATATCTCAGTGTTGGATTAGTAACGAGAGTTCATAGGAATGTAATAGCCTTACAGTTGACCATGGTTTTAAAGTAGTTATATTGTCAGAGAAACACAATCTTGTCAATTAAGGGTATGTGTTTTCTTATTTCTAAGGCAACCACAAGAACCTACAATTATGCCTACAGGAACTGGGCTCTTAAAGCTATAGTACCTCTAAAGTTTCAATTATTTCTATTCCTCTATTAGGTAAGACCATGGAGGGAAATGTGCCAGAGAATAAAAGTGGGGCAGTCAGATTGACTACCCCGGGATCTCTTTCCCCACTAGTATAGGAGATATTGCTCTTCTTGTCTAAGAGTATAAGGTATGTGCTGTGTATCAAAGACCTTTCTTTTTAGTCTCTTTTCTCTGTGTTCTAAATGACAATATTTTGGATTGTTATCTTATTTTCCTATCATTTTTAAATTGGTATACTTCAGATGATTAAATTGATCATTTATTGTATTTATAGACCACATAATATTGAAACAGGATTTCAATAGGCATGGAGGTAGAATGAATATCCCTTGTATTGAAAGCCCCATGGATTTATGACACGACATGAGTATGTAACATCTGGAAGCGGCTTAATGGCTATAACTCCCTGGGAAGTGCTGAACATGATTTTAATCGTACACAGATACTTGTAATTTGTTGGGTGAAATTGAATGTTTGAGAAGGATGTATGAGCTTGCTGGTCTCCAAAGGGAAACTAAAGTTATTGTTTTGTTTTATTATTGCTAGTTTGTTTCTTCCCTGTTTTTTCCAATTATAAATCCCCTTCCTTTTAAGATACTATAATCTTATACTAGGCTCCCAGTTGGTCAGTGAATCATAAAACCCCTCTGTGTCACACCAGCTATAAGGCTGAAATGTGACCTAAATCTGGCCAGCCACATCAACCAATTTCTTGACTCTGGGGTTGGCATATGACCTACACAGGACAAATTAATATTCTGCCTCGTGATTAGTGTTTGAACACCGGAAGACAGGCATTCTTTCTCGGGGTCCCTGGGTGGCACAGCGGTTTAGCGCCTGCCTTTGGCCCAGGGCGCGATCCTGGAGAATCATAAAACCCCTCTGTGTCACACCAGCTATAAGGCTGAAATGTGACCTAAATCTGGCCAGCCACATCAACCAATTTCTTGACTCTGGGGTTGGCATATGACCTACACAGGACAAATTAATATTCTGCCTCATGATTAGTGTTTGAACACCGGAAGACAGGCATTCTTTCTCAAGTGAGGTCGCTAAACTGAGAGGGTATGAATAGAAGTTTGCAGGAGTTTCTCTTCCTCACCACAAGAAAGACCTCATATAGAAGAGAATGAGACCAACACAGAGCTAAGAAATAGCTCAGAGACAGCACTGATGGTCATTTGGGCACCTGAATCCAGGCGTACTTGAAACAAAGCCAAGTTACAGCAATTACAGCTAAATTTTTTCTTTTAGCTCAAGATTATTTAGAGGTTTTCTACCCCCAATAAATGGAAGATACCTGACTAAAAAGACCATCAATGATCTGCTTACAATGGCCAATGACCTCCCATCAGCTATCATTCCCCTTCTGCTGTTCTCCGTATTTCCCCGAGATGATTGGCTCCTGTTCACTGAAGCCCTCTGTCTTCCTCTGTTAGAGCTCCTGTAACAAAATACCACAGACTGGGTGGTTTATAAGCAGCAGAAATTCATTGCACACAGTTGTGGAGGATATAGGTCCAAGATCAGGGCATCAGCATGGTCAGGTGAAGGCTTTTATGTGGGCCACAGACTTTTCCTTTATCATAAGAGGGCAGAAGAGGCCAGAGAGCTCTGTGGGATCTGTTTTTATAAGAACACTGCCCTAATTCACCACTGAAAGTCCCTACCTTCAAATACTGTCACCTTTGGGGGTTAGGATTTTACCACATGAAGGTTGGGGGTGGCGTGAACATTTAGACGATAGCACCCTTTCTTCACTTGACCTCTCTTACCCACTGATCAGACCCTTTCTTGCTTGACTATTTAAGAATCCGTGTCAAGAGTTCTAAGCTTGGCCTTGTTTCTGCCATCAGTTTACCATACATCCATAGGTATGTTACTTTACTTCGCTAGGCCTTTATTTCCTTATCTCTAAAATGAGAATGTTACACTAAAATTACTCCCGAAGTGTTCCATTCAGCTCTAAAATCTTGTGCTTTTATAATGGAAAGAAGTGAAGAGAAGAAATTGCACAGTTAGAAGTTGTATAAACCCTAGCATGTGCTTGATCCAAATGCAGATGCACTTAGGTGAAATAATTTTTAATTTCCCTTTTTACTGTTGGGTTAGGTTGTGATGTTCTATATTATGTGCATTTTTTTTCCAGTAAAAAAGAAGAGACCTTTTGAAAAAAGCTGTAAAGGACTTGACAATGCCCAGTGTTATTGTTGCTTGAATCCAATTACTGGGGAAGCATTCTGCACATCTTTACTCATCACATTTCAACATGTCATCTCCTCTATGTGGAACCAATTGCATTAAAGCAGTCATGAAACTATAGTCATCCTCCTCCCTTCACTAAAAATGTAATCATAAAAATTTTAAATGCACATATTCATTTTCCTCCCCTTCAACCAAGCAAGTACAACTCGTCAGTGTTCTCTGCAAAAGTGATTATCGGGTCTCTGTCTATGAAAATCTTAATGGAAAAATTAGATACACAACAGAATCCTGCTAAACTAAACATCTGATTCCATTACTTGGAAAATCAGTTGGTATTCATTTTTACATCTGCCATCAAAAATCTTTTTAGCCTTGCTATTCTTTCTATTTTCTTCCTCTCTTCTTTCTTTCTTTCTTTCTTTCTTTCTTTCTTTCTTTCTTTCTTTCTTTCTTCTTTCTTTCTTTCTTTCTTTTTCTTCTTCCTTTCTTGTTGGATTGGAGAAAAGAGAAAGGAGACATTTTTCAGATACTGAAGCTAATAGTGTACCAAATATTTAAGCTGCAGAATTTAAATTTATATACACACTGAAAGGATTTTAATTAACTTAGGTCCAAGAGTCTTTTATCACTTTGTTTGAAGTCAAAGTAAATCTGACTCCAAGCCCCTATTTGTCAAAATAAATAAGAAATATAATGTCCCCCCTTGAGAATCATTTTAGAAGTCCTAGGGGCTCCTACATTCCAGAATATTTGGTTCAGGTCTTCTGGTCTTCTGTGCACAATGGTCACAGGAATATATTAATTGTCCAAATTTACATGATCCATTTAGGTGGACAGTGTTGTTAGTTTTGTGTCAAACTTGTACAAGGAGATTACTAATGATACTAGGAGCCTTTTCTCCTCATGCCCACACTTTCTACTGTGCCATCTTGCTATCAGAAGTCCTACCATTTTTCCTGAGCGCTGAATTAGGAAAAGGGTCACTAACCTTTTCACCTGTGGGGTTTTTCCCCACCCTTACACTGGCTTCCTAGTCAGGCCAGAAGTGAAAACATTATCCATCCACCTATCCAGCCATCCAGCCATCATCTATTTATCATCCATAAACTTTGACCACACCTGAATTTTAAAACTGTGGACTTCCAGCAAGGTAAGGTTGATATCTCCACTCTTCCCTGGGGACATTGGTATTTCCTAACAAAGTAACATGTACACTTGTGTTTTCAAGTCTGAGGGGGATCAGCTGTAAATATAGCTTTCTAGATTTTGAAAACAAAGGCCAGGGAGGATAATCAGAAGTTTGGGAACTTCTGCTTTGTACCAAGACAGATAAAGCAATCAATAATCCCCTCATGAAAAGGCCTGGTCACATTTTGGGGGGAATAAGAAGTGAACATTATCAGTAATATTTAATGTAGTGTAGTAGGCAAAAAGGACCATCCTCTCTTGGGTCCAAATCCCTAGTCTTCTACTAAGTTGTGTGACTTTGGGCTATGTGCTTAAACTCTCTGTACACTTGCTTCCTTATTTGTTAACGGAAGCTACATTAGTGCCTAATTTATGGAGTTGCTATAAAACTTGGATGAGCTTTTAATAGAAAAGGTCTTAGAAGGGAACGAGGTGTCCTGTGAGCATGATGTAAATGTCTCTTACTGTTAGTCACACTCTAAACCTGCCTTTTCTACATTCAGTGACCCTCCACAACTAATACATACTCTAACAACATATTCTTTGTAATCAGAGGTTTAAATCTTGACCCTATCAGCTGTTAGATCTTGAGGAAGCCAGGTAACCTCTAAGCTTTGGTTTCATCATCTGGAAAGTAGAGCCATGGGTGCCTGCTCACGGGATAGTTGCAAATATTAAAAGGAATGATATCTGTGAATCTCTTATCAGAAAGCTTAAAAAATGCTTAACTCTTGACCTCATGAGATTGTATTTCCTGCTCTGATTATATGCAGTCTAACTCTACTATCATGTCTTTGCCAAAGGGTACCTTATTTCTTTTTTTCTGTTTTTCTGATCTCCCATTTTCCTGACCACAGGGCTAGACACAAGACTGGCACACAACCATGTATGCTTTTTTGTTGAATTTAGTTAACTCAGCCTGGGACTGCAGAAACAGGTCAAGATTATCTTTCAATTGGCTGTCCCCTATCATCAGGAATGAACCATCTGTTGGCCAGATTGGTGGCAGGACTCAACCCCCAGCTATGTTCATTTTTCATGAAGTGGAGCCACGCTGAGAGAGTGTTAGTTCTTGCCACAGATTCTCTGTCTTGAGCCAAGTAGCCAGGCTGTCTGAATGAAAGCAGATGCAGTGTGCCTGGCCTGGAGGAGCCCTCAGAAGGGCCCCCAGGTTGCCTGGGAGGATGCATCTGGTTTCCTTGTTGGGCCAAGTCTAACACATGGAACTGTTAGCAATATTAATGACTGTCCTCAAATGGGTCCAGCCAAATGTCATTTTATTCAGCAGTCTTCCAACTCACTCTGTGTGGCAAGGTTGAGTGGAAGGAGTAAGCAATGTGCTCTTGATGGCAACAACATCTATTCTTTGATGGACCAAAAGAAGCTCATCTCACATCCATCAGTTTTTTCTTTTTTTTCTTTTTTCTTTAGTCTATCAATGAACTGTCAAAGGCTTATGGTTCTACTGTATGCCCATCCTTGGCCTGGGTATTTTGTGGGGTTCCAGAGATAAGAACTGTTTTATGCCTTTTAGAAACTTAGAGTTTAACATGGAAAACAAAAACTACATTTGTTAACTGAACAGAGAATTAAAATGCTGAACTCTGGCACTCTGACTTAACAAGCATTCATTCATTTAACATGTGCTTATCAAAGAGGAACTGTGTGCTAATGATTGGTGATATGGCAGTAGACTGAGCTATCAGTGAGTCATGCAGGCTAAAAATAGTCACAGAACATTCCACAGAGGAGGAATGGATTGAGCATTGTTTAAAAGAGGGGACAGATTAGTATGAAAATGTTTCCCCTGCTTTGGCCCTTTTAAATTAACCCAACCCATTTGTACAAACCATCAGAGGGATAATGCAAGCATCTTTTTTTTTTTTTTTTTGAGGGGTACTTGTCTCAGTATTTTTCAGGCTGTCTACCATTTATTGTTGGGACTGAGATTAGATTTGAGTGTTTGAATGTCTACTTCCCAAACCTAAGTTAATGTATGGAGGTCAGCATTAGGGCTGTTGCCACATACTGTGTTCTTTTTTTCTTTCTGGGCACATGGCAGATGTTATATGTGTCCATGTGACTGACTTTTGCCAATAAAATGTGAATGCAAGGGGACTGTGTTACTTCTGGATGGAAACTATAGAGCCAGTACATGATTTTCCATGATCCTTCTCCTACCACAATCATACAACCATATTCTAAAATAGAACTGCAGTTGATCTCTGCCTGAATAACTACTATGACCAGAGTTGCTGGCTGATGTGTACTGGGCATTCGTGTGAGGGAAAAATGTATATTTATTGTATTAAGCCACATAGATTTTAGGGCTGTTTGTTATTGACACATACACTGGCCCATCCTGCAAGAATTGAAAGTATATCAAAAGTACCAATTATAATAGGGTCCAGCCTAATGAAGGGCAAAAGGATGTTGACCTACCCACGAGCACAAAGGGGTCTCAGAAACCCCCTCAAAAAAAATTCCCTACCATGTGGTCACAAAGATCTAGTAATTTCCACTTCCATATCTCCTTTAAGTTATGGCAAAATACTTCCTGTTAGAATGCAAATGTGATCCCCTACAGCTGCTAATTAGGCAGTCACACAGACTCAGCTTGCCAGCTGTGTTTCTTTCTAGCTCAGTGGTTCTCATCTGCTTTTGCACAAGTGTTGATGGTCTAATGTTACATTCAGATACGGATAGCTTTCCCCACCTCTTTCAACTTTCAATGTGAAAAAGTTAATGGGAATAATTTTCTTAATTAAAAAAAATCTACCATAACTGTATTTAAATCCCTTTTTACTTGCTACTACTTATTTCTAGTAAAATGTAGTCCCAAATTCCTATGTAATTATTTTGAATATGAATATCTAAACTCCAACACTCCTTATGGTGTCATGGAAAGAATAGAGAGGTGTTTAGTATTTCTGTGACCTTAATCAGCTTGAGAAGCATTGAATTATTACTCATTTCTGTTCTTTGGTTCAGGAATTCACAACCCTGGCTGTGTCTTCCCCCAGAAAACTATGTTAAAAATGGAGGGTTCCAAGAAAGAAGCAAAAGGTCCCCGAAGAATTATAACAGAGTGAACCCAGCCTGTTTGAGACGTCTAGATTTAAATTGCCTGAACTGCTACTCACTTGTAAAAGAGATATGAAATGGGAAAAGCAGAGGGGAAGGAAAGCAGCTTCCTATAGTTGTTTCCTCTTGACTCCCCATGAGGAAAAATTGAACTGGAGGATGGTCAAAGTGGGGGCTTTCTGGGTGTCAGCTCTACAGCAGAAGCCCCTCCTGACTGGGTGTACGGGGGATACTGATGTTACGATCTCCTATGAGCTCCTTGTTTGAATGCTAAAACAAACATGATTTAAGCCATTGTCCAAAAACCTAACTAAAACTATTATAAGTTCAATCAGTCAGAACAATTAGAAGTATGATTTGAACCAACTGGGCTGTGTCAGCCGCTATTGTCTATGAGTCTGTAAAAAGATACCCATTTAGGGGTGCCTGAGTGGTTCAGTCAGTTAAGGATCTGACTCTTGGTTTCCACTCATGTCATGATCTTAGGGTCACGAAATCAAGCCCCGTGTTGGGCTCCACACTTAGTGTGGAGTCTGCTTGAGATTCTCTCTCTCCCTCTCCTTCTCCCCCTCCCCCTGTCAAATAAATAAAATCTATCTTAAAAAAGAAAAGAGAAGAAGATTAAGGCCTCCTGTGTCCCCAACACTTAACTGTTTATTCCAAAAAATCGTTCTCAAAAGGTTGAGGGTGAAAACCAATCAATAACTTTGCTGTTGCTTCAGGAAGTCTCTGCAAACCAATCTGTCTGGGCCAATGCTTTACTCATTAGTATGCCTATCCAACATAGTTTATTCCTCAGACTTACTTCAAGACCTCATCTCACTGTGCTGCCAGTCCTAAGTGATTATTTCATGAGCCAGACCCAATAGCAATCAATTTTTTGCCTTGAAAGATCTGTCTCATACCACTTGAGCCCAGACCCCAAACTTCTATAAATATCCTCCCAAGCGTCTCCTTAAGCACTCCTAAGGTTGTGTCAAGGCACTATTTCCCCTTACTGCATTAAGTAAGACTCATGAAATATGGTATATTAGAATCATATGTCCATCCAGTCATATATATCACCTTCTTCCATTGAAAAATGAAAAATATTTCTGGAATATTTGCCAGAACATGGAAAAATACATTCTAAACAGCAAATTTATTTTCTCTCACTTACTTATGCTTGCTAATTAATGAGTTCAATACCAACTGCAAAGAGATTCTGGGTGTGTCAAATGATACGTTTGAACAGATTTAAAGGAAACAATGTGCCTGGGTATGCCAAGAAGCCCAAGTTTCAAAGTGAAACTGCATTGCATTGTTTTTCAAGGGAAATTGAAATAGTTCTACATAGAGAAGTATAGCTAGTACAAATGGGAATTCTATAGCCTCATATGCTAGTGCTCCCTGCCTAAATTATCATTTCCAGTTTCATCAGTGTCAAAGAAGTAGAAACTTGTGCTGTCGATGATGATCCTATCTTCCCAAAATACGAAGATGAATTTAGTGTGTTTGGACTCTTTTTCATCAATGCTTTGGCTATCACTCTGTTCTGTGTGCAAATGAAGACTGCTTTTTGGATTTTATCTAATTTAAAGTGAATTAGCACTTTTCATACTTCTGGCTGGCAAATCACACACTCTAAAAGACAGCAAGGCTACATTTACGCTCATTTCCCACATTGCAATAATTTTTGCCAATCAGATCTATCTCTAAAGGATCCAGGGAATTTTGCTGTCTAAACACAAAGAAGGTAAAGAAATACCCCTTCCAACCTAGCAACGAAAACTCTAACACTCACTGAGCATCTACCATGGGCAAGGACTATGCTAAGCATTTACGCATCTTAACTCATGGATCCTCACAAGAGTCTTATGAATTAGTACTATTATGAGCATGATTTTAAGGTGAGAAAGTGGAAGTAGAGAGAGTCTAGGTGTATTTTCCCATGACAGAAACTAGGATGTGGGGAACTGGGATGAGATCTCTACCTGCAGTTTCTACAACCTGTGCACACTCCCCATTATGGCACAGATTTAATGCATAAATCTGTTTATGATTTAATGTTTAGCTTACTAAACAAATCTAAAGCATCTGCATTAGGATTACTCCACCTTTCTTTCTTTCTTTCTTTCTTTTTTCTTTTAAAATATTTTATTTATTTAAATATTTTAGAGAGAGAGAATGAGAGAGAGCACAAGTAGGGGAGTGGCAGAGGGAAAGGGAGAAGCAGAACCCTTCTGAGCAGGGGACATGATGCAGGGCTTGATCCCAGGGTCCTGGGATCATGATCTGAGCCAAGGCAGACACTAAACCAACTAGCCACCCAGGCACCCCTTCACCATTGTTTTCTTAAGAGATAGGAAAAGGAATGGCTCTCTATTTCACATTATGCAACTAAAGGGGTGGTTTATTCTAAGTAAAGGGATCATCTATCTATGGGCAAATGGAAGCTTCTCCTTCCAGTGATTGACATATATTATAAGCTCCTTAAATGCTTGTGAACACATTGACAAAGTTGAGATCCACCTACCAACAGGGTTCCTCTCATTCTCTTGGGTCCCAAAGCCACTTGGACCAGAATTACCACAGATCTTCCTATTTATTATCTTTGTTCCCCTCATTAGGGCTGGGTGTCAGCTGACCTGTGTTGGCCATGTGTTGCTATATTCTGGAACTTTTCCTCTCTCTATCCCATTTTTCCATAAGGAGGTGCTTATCCCCTTCCTTTCTTACAGAGTAGCGTGTCTAGTTGTTTTACACACATTTATAATCCATTTTTTCCTTCTTGTAAGTAAGATTAATTCATTTTTAAACTTATATTAGATCGCTGTCCACAGCAGAATAAAAGTAGAAGAAAGAAAGATGAGATTGAATTAACCTTACAAGTGAGATTGTAGTGAAGTCTGAAAATAATCGAGAAGAAAACTAAAAGATTATTGCTTTTTTATAACGAGATAT
This sequence comes from Nyctereutes procyonoides, assembly GCF_905146905.1. Taxonomy (NCBI): domain Eukaryota; kingdom Metazoa; phylum Chordata; class Mammalia; order Carnivora; family Canidae; genus Nyctereutes; species Nyctereutes procyonoides. The sequence goes on from NW_026575030.1 coordinate 10,959,493, forward strand.
TTTCCGAGTGGCTTAGATGATCTGGAAAAGAGGTAGAAGCTCTTTTACTTTCAATGTATACCTGTTCAGGCTCATAAATCACTGTACTACAACTTTGGTTCTCATCCTCCTCACACACCCCAACTTAATTTGCAAAATGCAAAGATGCATGCTTCATCTGTGGGTGAATGAGTCTGTTTAATTGGCAAGTTGTCACAATTTCTTGTAATTATGGTTTTTTAACTATGTGAAAAAAGACAAATGGTAAATTATAGTAACATCATTTGTCATTTGGTGTAACGATGATCTCTGAATTATAAGTGCTGTGTGCACTAATGCATCTGTTATTTCTCTATGACAAATAGGACAATCAAAACCTTTAATAGATTGTACTCTTTTCTCCTGACAGGTTTATTTATTCTTTTTCCTGTGTTTAGAAAATTCCTTCCAACTCATCCACCCCTACTAGACCCAGGATGGAGAGAAAAGCAAGCCTTTCTCTGGGAAGTAGACCAAAGTAAGATTACTATCCTGATGGGTACAAGGGATGTTTTTGCAGACAATCTGATACGGACACTTCGGTAATTAAAGCCACTATTTAGTTCTAACTCTTTGCTAAGTATGCATTATTTTTCTTGTCATTTTTATTTTCAGGAAGATGAGGCTTGAGGGCCAGGTGAGTGGGAATCACATGTGGTCATTGAGCAAAGACACAAATCTTGCTTACATATGCTCTTTCATGTGAGTTAACTCTGTACTTGAGCCAACTGAAAAATGTGTGTATGTGTGTGATGTGCCTCAATTTGCCTTAATCATACATTACACATAAGTATTGAAATTAGGTGCTATCATAAAACCAAAAGCAAAGCTCCAAATAGTTGTTCTGGGGCAGATGTTTGGAAAGAGAGGAGACTGGAGGATAATGATAGGCACTTGAATTTACTACATTCTATTTCTCCTATTTAAAAAAATAAAATAAAAAAATAAGGAAAGAGAGCAAAGTTATCAAAGTAATTATACTTGGTGAAATATATTTAAGTAGAATAGAATATTCACATTATGTGTTTGTTCCATTTCTTCTGCTACATTGCCATCATCACTTGGTAGGACTGATTCACCAAGTTCACTCTTCTCTTTCTCTGGCATGAGCTGTGAGGAGGTCCATTGACTTGCCCAAATAATGGAGAGCTTATCTTATAGGATGAGAAGATTCTATTAAGCATGATTTACTCTAGGTGAAAATAAGATCAACATATCTCCCCTGAGAACACATTCTTAGAAAACCCTATAAACAGCTGTCTGATTTCCAAAGGTGATAGATTAAGAAAATATTACAAAAGGTGGAAGCCACATCAACATCTTAATGTAAATAAGGGTACGTTTATAGATCGTTAACTGCTCAAGGGCATTACAAGAGGGAAATTAAAGCTAAGTGTTAAAAACCACTGTCTATTGACAATCACTCAGTAAGGAGGGTGACATATTCTGAAATTATAATGAAAGTCAATGATAAATTTAATAATCAAAATATAATTTTCTAGTTATGTTTTACCAGAAAATAGGTTTTGTATAGTACATTGCCCTTTTATTAAAAACTAAATATAGTAGGTTATTATTATTCATTGTAATATGTCATGCATTTTTTTCAGTTTTTATTTATAACTGTAATTAATCCTATCATTATTAGCAGTAGGGTTATGATTTAAAATATGATGTTGGCCACATGCAATGTGATATCCTGGATTTGATTCTAGAGTACAGAAAGGGCCGATGTGGAAAAACTGGTGAAGTCTGAGTAAAATCTGCAGTTTCCTTGATAATAATGGACCAATGTTGGTTTCCTAACTTTGATGAATATACTATGCAGATGTAGATGTTAACACTGTTGCAAATTTTGTGAAGGATGTAGGGGAACTCTTTGTACAGTCTTTATAACTTTTCTATAAACCTAATATTATTCCAAAATTTAAAAATTATGAAAGAATTTTCATAAACTAGGGACTTAGGCTAAGCGTGCAATTAGGCTGAACTCAAAAACTTTCTTTTCCTCAATGTTTGTTTTTGAAAATCTTAAATCAAATAGTAGGAATTTTTTTCTTGCCTGGTAACTATATCTGACTGTTTTATAAATGAGAGTTGAGTGGCTTAGATCTTGTTTCATTCATTCATTCATTCATTCATTCATTCAGTTTTTCAGTTCTCTTTGCTTGTTGCTATAATGTACTTTGGCACCAGTGCAGTCTGACTTCAGTAGTCCTCCTTTGTAGGCCTGTTTCCTTTACCTTGTATGGGGTACACTTTCTGTCTCCCTGTTTATCTTTAAAAATGTAGATCATCACACAGATATGGATGGTCTCCTCTGTAAAGTTTCCCAAACAACCCCCATTCCCCATACTTGGCCATTTCTTCCTTTCCTGATGGCACATGGTCTCTTCCTTGTAATTGTACCACTTGTATTTTGTCTGGGGCCTTGTACACAACTGGAGCTTTGCAAACGTCTGCTCATAGCTTTGACCTTCTTAAGGCAAAGCAAGTACATGCTCAGTTGGTAAGCCGCACATATGAGTCCTACAAAATGAGGCCTTGTTATATTTCCAATTTATTGATGTTTTGTTAAGTAGGTTCTGGGGTTTTACTGAATAATGTGTTATACTGATTTCAAAGTAATTTAATGTGACCTTTGTTTATAATGCCATTTTAGATTAAATTTTGTCTGAAGCTCATTTTCTGAGAAGCTTCCATTTCCCCAAAGGTTCCCACCACCCGGTGATTTTAGGCTTTACAGTGATAACCTATGATATGGATAAACAGAGAAAGACTTTCTTCTTTAAAAAATGCTTTTTTTGGGGGGGGGACAAGGAATTAAATTGGGACACCATTTTATTCATTCATATTTTTATTCTAAACATCATTCTTGAATTGTCCAGCTTTTGATAACTTATTTTTTCACTTGACAATATTTATTGACACTTACTTTGTTTTAGATGCTGCAGTGGGGATAAAACAGTGACAACAGACAAACAGGGCCCTTCAGCCTGAGTTCACATTCTAGGGTATGTGTGTATGCAGACAGGGTGGGAGCTGTAAGTGAATAAGAGAAACCAACTGGGAAGTATAGAGTGAGAGACTGGGGACAAGTCTCCATAATCTAGTGTAGTGGGGATGGTTATTTGGAAATAATATTTGGGTTTAGATTTGAAGGAAGAGATTTGAGCTCCTGAAGAACAAGCAGCCCATATACCAGGCAGAAGGGACACAGTTGCTATGAACCTTGGACAATAAGGAGTATGAATAGGGCTCAAGGGTCAGAACAAAAGTCCAATGGCTTCAACCAGTCACCACTGGGCAGATGGTACTGATGGAAGTTGGAATAGTCAGCAGGGCTGTTTTGCTTTGTTTGCTTGAACCATATAAGCCAAAGTTCTTGCTTACTTATTCTAATGGACTTCATGGAGGATACAGAGAAAAGTACAGCACATTCTCTCTTTCCAAGGAGCTCAAAGTCTAGTTGGGTTAGCAGACAGTGAACAGTCAACTCCAATATGTGCACTTTTTGAGGACAGCCCTTAGATGTACACAGGGGGGTGTGTGAGTTTGGAAGAGAAAAGGAGTCCTCCCCGCCAAGGGACAGCCACAAAATATGTAGCTGCAACACTGCCATGCAAGTGACTTTTCAATATTTCCCCCCACTGATTAGTGTCATGAAGCATTGCCAGGTGGCCTATTCAACGTCCTCTTAACTCCTGAGTATATCTGAGACACAAGCAATCCTACAATAAGCCTTTGGCAAGGTACCATAAAACATGTTTCAAGCCATAGTTAAATAGATGACATAAAGAGATAGAATGACTAGGCAAAACATCTTATCCCAACCACGTTCATTTTTGAGGTCCTTTCTCTTTTCGGTTTAGATACGCAGGTTTTCTGGGGCCCACTGGAAATGCCACTACAGGGAACAATCCAGGAACATTCTTTCCATTCTATCTCCAGGGGACCTGTTTTCTGCTGGTTGTACTCTCATTCTTCTGATTACTTAGGAGAAGCTTTGCACCCCATTGCCAATTGTCTGCTATGCACAGTAAGTACAGAAACCTGCATATCACCAAGGTGCTTGCTCTCTGATGCACTCGGGGGCTGAAGGACTTGGTGATTTTCTTTCTTTTTCTTTTTTTTTTTGGACTTGGTGATTTTCTTTGGTGGCTGCCATCTTGTCTTGTGTCTTCCTATTTTGTTATTTCTCCTGCTTTCTTTAAAGATTTATGATCAGTGCCTTTAAACTGGGCACACATATCCCTGTAGGACAGGAATGTTTTCCAGGGAGCATGGGTGGCTATAAGAGCTTTGAGTTTTAGATTTTCAGTTTACACCTGTACTCTTCTCTAAGATTAATTGGCCTGAGACTCCATCTGCCAGTTCTTTCTTCACTTTCCTTTTCTAATTGCTTTTCCCATTCTCCTGGGGCTGGGGGTGGGGGTGGGGAGTGGAAGATGGTGGGAGAGGGGGCTGCAAGCATCTCTCTCAGCTATCTAGAATTTACTACAATACTATGACCCTGGTAAAAACACTTCTTGGGTACCCCAATAAAGGACTTTCCCTTGGAGGAGGAGGGTTTTTTTTTTTTTCACCCAGGAAATACCAGGACAAGGCAACACCCCACAGCTAGCTAGTTAACATCTCAGAATTAGAATCCAACTGCCAGAAGTTCGTGGAGGGGGTGCATATTAACAAGTTTATCTGACTTTTAGAAATGAAGTCAGATGTTTTCTCTAAAAAATTAAGCCCTTTTGGTTGATTGGTTTGACAACAAGGACTAGAATTTTCCAGAAATTGAATAAACTGATTGAATGAATGGTGTGATCAAAATACATTTAAAGCATTCTAAAACATGTAACACACATGGAAACACATCTTTGGTAATTATTAGAGTTACAATAAAAATTTTCATATATTGACCTAAAAATATGTGAAGCTTCTGCAGGTTACACACCAGCCACATGGGCTTTATGAAAAGACAGCAGCCCAGTCAGTGTTCCATCTCCTGTCTTCACTCAGTTACCCACCTCTTTGTATATTTCATGCATCAGTCTTAATGTGTGGAGAGCAGCGGTTCCTCAAAAGTTGTACATGAGATAGAAATAAGATTGTTTGAAAAAAAAATTGAGGTTTTAGAACACCCCAGTGTACTTGTTCACCTGATATTTGATACATTTACAAGGTATATGAGTAGGTGGATTAAAGTTGATTGCATGGCTCTTTTTCATATCCTGGCATGATCTCCTTTTACAGACATTATACTTAAGGTATTCAGTGTGCATTTTCAAGGAATCAAAGCCTTAGGGAATTAAGTGGTTGCATAAACTAGTGGATTATTAATGAGCCTACAGCTCAGTAGAAAGATAATTAAGAGTTTATTCAGAGAGAGATCCAATTCAGAGCTGGAGCCCAGAAGATAGAGGCATATACTCAGCCCTTAAGTCCTGAACAAAAGCCTTCCCTAAAATTCAGTTCCCTTTGCATGAAAGCAGATCCAAGTCAGTTGTCAGAAATATCCTCGCCTAAAGGGAAAGTTATTTTTAATGTATGTCTTGTAATATTTATACCCAAGTGTCAAAGGGAGAGTTGTGTTATAACCTAGGGATTAGTTCAGTCATACACTTGAGATGAAACATAGTCCCCAGGAATGTACTCTTCTGCTGAGCTCTATCAAAGCCTCAGTACCAGGGCCACACCTTCCTCTCCAGCTGGAAACATGACAAACAAAGTCCAGAGATCAGAAGACTTGCTGAGTTGGGACAGACATGGTATAATTACGTATTTCCCCCTTTGAACTCTGGAACTAGGTATGCACAAAGGAAAGTTATCTTAATAAGTGAGAAAAAGCAGGTTATGGAGCAAGACCAAGACAAACGAGTATGGAGTATCGCCTGAGCAGACAACACTTTTGCCCTGCTGGAAGCCACTGTGATGCTGGGTAAGATGGAATTGCTGAGAATTTCTGAAATGTGCTCATAGAGGCAAAAATGTAAGAAAGACCTAAGAGAAAAGAAACAGAAATTCAGGGAAAGAGTGAGGGAAAAGAGATAGTTGATTTGGGATGCTCAAATTTTGATACTGTTTGATAGGGGATGGATGCAACTAAGACTGTGTAGACATTTGAATCTGAAAGATCACCATGAAAGGCAATAGCCATGGGATAATACTGTGGTTCCGTTCGGATGTCAGTAAGCTATGGTCCATGGGTCACTCTGCCCCCCAGCTGGTTTTTGTATGTCCCAGGACCTATGAATAGTTTTAATATTTTGGATAGTAGAAAAAAATCAAAATAAGAACAATGTTTTATGATGTATAAAAATTATGTGAATTTTAAATTTCATCCAAAATAAAATTTAAATTATTCCTAGGACTTGGACCTGTAGAAAATGCATGTGAATTTAAACAATAACCCACTTCTTTCCAGAGGTTTTGTAATCTGATTCAAATAGATCTTCTCCTTTGAGAAATGTACTGTGTTTTGTGAATTTGGGTTTAGAATGGAAACTCAGCAATTATTTCAAGAACTGTTGTATACTGGAAAACACATAGTTGTGTATCCATAAATCACAGGTGGTCTAGAGCCAGATAGATGAATTCCTCTGCTCACATAGAATAAAGATATTCTTTTTTTATGCTTAGAGAAAATAACAAATGAAAGAATATTTTCTTTTAAGTTTCTCATAATATAGTAGCACCCAGTCTAGTTCATATACAAATTAACATCTAATACAAAATGCTGATAAAAAAACTTTGAAAATACAAATCATATATCCAGGTAGCTCTTTTTAGGTCAATTTTCTGATTTTCTTGTAGAAATGCTTTCTAAATTTTATGATGAAATTCAATAAATTAATATTTTATAATATGCTATAGAAAGTGGTGTGGCTCAATGGTGCTCTGTCACCTAAATAAATTTGAGAGGTTCTTCCTAAAAATGCTCTAAGTAAAGTAGTCATTTTACTGCCTTGTTACATCTTTGTACCAACTGTATCCTTGACATAACAATACTGTAACAGAACTCACACTTCATTTTGGGAAAGGGAAAGAGAGAGGGAGGGACGGAGGGAGGGAGAGAGGGAGAAAGGAAGGAAGAAAGGTAGAAAGGAAGGAAGGAGGGAGGGAGGAAAGGAAGGAAGGAGGGAAGGATGGCCGGAAAGGAGGAAGGAAATATATATCATAATGTTTTCAGCAAGTTACTCATTTCAGGTCTCAGGTTCACAGCAGATTGATTTTTCATCTTATATTATGATTCATCACCATCATTGGTCTAAGCTCATACTCTTTTCTATTTAATTTAATTTTGTTTTTGTTGTTGTTGTTGAAGATATTTATTTAAGAGCAAGTTGGGAGTGGGAGGTAGAGGGAGAGAGAGAAAAAGAGTCTCAAGCAGACTCTATGCTGAACACAGAATCCAATGTGGGGCTTGATGCCATGACCCTGAGACCATATCCTGAGCCAAAAGCAAGAGCTGCACGTTTAACCTACTGAGCCACCCAGGAGCCCCAAACTTTTATTCTGTTTTTAAAATTTGGTTTTCTGTACTCTTTATTCACAATTCTATACTCCACCTGTTTTGTTCTTCTGCATTGACATCTACTGTTGGTACTCACTGTATGTCCTTCCTTCCATTCCATCTTCCATATAATGATTTGCATAGATGCATTTATGAACTATATACAGTAATTGTTTTTTGGGGGTGTGTTCTTCTTAAGGAGTATTATAATTCTGATTTTTTTCACTTACAGTGTTTCTGAGACCTCTCCATCTTAATATATATTTAGACTTAGTTATTGCCTTAGCTTGTATTATACCTCACCACTTGGATATAATTCACAAATGTTATCCCCTCATTCCTATTTAAGTTGTTTTTCACTCATTGTCATTACACATCAGGCTGTGATAAATCTTCACATAAATATCTCTTTGTGTATCGAATGGAAGGTTTTACAATAGTATATTTCAAGATTGGAAATGCTGTAAGATAATGTTTATAATTTAAGAAAATTCTTCCAAATTTCTTTGAAAATGGCCAATTTTCATTCCCATTAACAGAAGGTGAAGGTTTCCCATATCATCAGCATTTGAAATTGTTTTACTTGTAATTTTTTTTTTTACTAAGCTGATCACTTGTAAACTGATTATATATTATTTCTTCTAAATGAAATTTTCTCTTATTTAGAGAGGTGGAACTTTTTTTTTCATAATGTTAGGAGCCATTTGGGTTTCACCATTATCATCTTTGCTCAAAATTTAAAAAATATGGTTGGCTTCTTTTTTCTCCCTAAATAGTTTATAAGATATACATATATACACACATGCTGCCACCTGACACATATTCTTTATCTTTTATCAGTAGGAAGCAGGGTTAACTATTGTGTTTTATCCCTCCTTTAACTGTGTTTACATTTCTTAATCAGAAATATTTCCTTTTTAACAGTATTTCTGAAGCATAATTGACATCAGTAAACTGCACATAATTAAATTATGCAATTTGATGAATGTCAATGCAGCGAAGGGTGGATATATATATACCCATGAAACTATCACCACGATCAAGATAATTAATATATCCCTTACCCCTAAAAGTTTCCCCATTTTGGTAACTCTCCCTGCAGGATCTCCCTGTCCACCATTCTCACTTCTCACTTCCAGGCAACCTGATCTGATTTCTGTTCCTATAGATTTTATTTTCTCGCATTATTTTAAAAGAGTCTATAAACTTCATGAATGGAATCATAGAGTATGTATTGATCATACAGCAGGTATGTATAATATGTATGATTTTTATAGAAATGCTTTTTTTCTCTTTTCTTTTTTTTTTTCTTTTTTCACTTGAATTACCTTACAGTTTATTCATGACATGGCCTGTATCAATAATTCATTCCTTTTCATTGAGGAATACCATTCCATTGTATTGATATACCAGTCTGTTTATCTATGCATCTGATTATGTATCTGTGCTATTTCCAGGTTTGATTCTTACCAAAAAGCTGCTATAAACATTTGTATAAAATTTATATGGATGTAAGCTTTTATTTCTCTTGGGTTAATACCTTGGAATGAAATGGTTTGTTAATATACTAGATAAATGTTAAACTTCAAAGAAAATGCTTAGCTGTTTTCCTAGTGGTTGTATCATTTCACGTTCTTCTCAGCAATGCACAATTAGTACTTTCACAGTATTTGTTTTTCTATTATTTTATTTTTAACATGCTTCTGTCTTTATATTTAAATGGGTCTTTTGTAAACAACATAGAATTAGGTACTTTTTAATTATTCCAGCCTAGCAATCTTGTCCTTTAATTTGCCATGTTTAATCCATTAATATTTGGTCTGATTACTTATATTTGGAGTTAAGTCTTTCATCTTACTAATTGTCATTTACTTGTTCTATCTATAATTTGTGCCTTAATTTCTTTTTTTGTAAGATTTTATTTATTTATTCATGAGAGACACACAGAGAGAGGCAGAGACATAGGCAGAGGGGGAAGCAGGCTCCCTGCAAGAAGCCTGATGTGGGACTTGATCCCAGTACCCTGGGATCACAGTCTGAGCCAAAGGCAGACACTCAACCACTGAGCCACTCAGGCATCCCTTGTGCCTTAATTTCTTTGTTCCTTTTGTTTCTCTTTTTTCTTTTAACAACTCAATGGTTTTTTATTACCTCATATCACCTCAATTAACTTTGTAATTCTATAAAATCTTATAAATTCTTATATATATTACATACATCTTAATTTTATGTACATATATATATAAGTATTCACTGTACAGATTGCAACATAACTTTGACTAAACTTGCTCCTCAATTAGTATCTTTCCTACTTCCTAAACCATTAAAACTTTTCTGATAGATATTTCTATTTTCCCTTCCCTGACATATTTTGCCTTTATGACATATTTTACTTCTTTTTCAAGGTTGTTTTGACAATTGAGAGTTCCTTGTAATTTCATATGAATTTTAGAATCAGCTTGGCAACAACTAGGATTCTGATAGGGATTGCATCAAATCTGTAGATAAATTTGTGTAGTATTAACAATATAAGCTTTTTGATACATGAGCATGGGATATTTTGTTAATTGTTTAGATCTTTTTAAAGTTCCTTACAGCAATATTTGTAGTTTTCAGTTATAATCTTTTATAAATTTTTTTTAAAATTTTTTAAAATTTTATTCCTAAGTATTTTGTGTTAAATGCTATTGAAAATGGAATAACTTTCTTCTTATAGTTTCTGTATTGTTCATTGCAAGTTATAGAAATACTGCTGATTTGTATACATTGATCTTGTATCTTGCAACTTCAATGAACTCATTTATTAGTTGTAAATTTTTTAGTGGGTTATTTAGGATTTTCTGCATACATTGCATTGTGATTTGTGAATAAAGATAGCTTTACATCTTCTTTTTCAGTCTGGATGCCTTTTAATTTTTTTTCTGACCTACCTACACAAGTGGCACAAACAGACTTCTTTGCCTTGTTCCTGATCTCATGGGGAAAGCATCAAGACTATCGCCATAAAGTGGGACATAAAGTGGATTTTTCACAGATAACTTTTATCAGATTGACAAAGTTCCCTTCTATTCTTATTTTGTGTAGTGTTTTTATCATAAAAGTGGGTTGTGTTTGCCAATACTTTCTACATTTATTGAGATGATTATATGCTTTTTGATTTTTATTTTATTGACATGATTTCTGGATGTTAAACCATGCTTGCATCATCTCTGGAATAAATTGTACTTGGTGGTAGTATATAATTCTTTTTTATATATTGCCAGAATTGGTATGCTGGTGTCTTGTTGAAGATTTCTGTGATCCATATCTCATAAGAGATACTGGTTTGTAGTTGTTGTTTTTTTTTTTTTTTCATTATATCATTGTGTGGTTTTGGCATTGGGACAATACTGGCCTCATAAAATGATTTGAGAAGTGTTTACCTTCTCTACTATTTTTTTTTTTTGCAAGCATTGGCGAATAATTTGGTGCTAATTATTCTTTAAGAATTAAGTAGAAACTACTAATGAAGCTACCTATGCCTAGGATTTTGTTTTGGAGCCTCCTATTGATTACTAATTTAATTTTTTTTACTTGTCTATTCACATTGGCTATTTCTTCTTGATTTGGTTTCAGGAGTTTTTCTCTTTCTAGGAACTTGCCAATTTTATCTAAGTTATCTAATTCATAGGGATAAAATTGAACACAGCATACCCTTATAATCCCTTTTATTTTTACAGGGTTGTTAATCATATTCCCTCTTTAATTTCTGACTATGGTGACTTGAGTCTTTGTACTTTTTTTCTTGGTCAACTTAGCTAAATTTTTGTCAATTTTGTTAATTTTTTTCCTAGAAAATACTTTATTATTATTACTATTATTACCTTTGTTTTTCTAGTGTCTGTTTTATTAATTTGTTAACCTCTTATTTTCTTTTTCTTTTTTGTTTGATTTAGGCTTAATTTTCTATTTTTTTAAGATTTAAGGTTAGATTATTGCTTATGGTCTTATTTTTTAATATAAATATTTAGAACAATCAATATATATGTCAATCTACTTTGGCTGCATCACATACATTTTAGAATATTGTGATTTTCTTATCATTTATCTCAAAATATTTTCTATTTTTCCATTTAATTTATTCCTTAACTAATTGGTTGTTCGAAGTGTATCATTTAATTTATACAGACATTTTAGTTTCTCAAATTTCCTTCTATTATTAATTCCTTATTTTATTCCACTGTAGTAAAAAAAAAAACATTTTATTTTAACTTTATCTCTTTAAATTTATTGAAGTTTGTTTTTTGGGCTCTCATATGGTCTTTCCTGGACAATGTACCATGTGCACTTAAGCAGATTGTACATTAATACTGTTATTGTTGATTTGAAGGTTCTATAGATATCTGTTAAGTCAAGTTGGTTCAAAGCGTTATTCAATTCCTCTATTTTATTTCTGATCTTCTGCTTAGTTGTTCTTTTCATGACTTAAGATCTGATTGGAAGTCTGTACTACTATTGTTGAATTCCCTGTCTTACTTATTTTTGTCAGTTTTTTTTGCTTTATGTATATCAGGGCTCTGTTGTTGGATGCATATGTATTTATAGTTACATCTTCTAGGTAAATTGATCTTTATCACCATGAAATGTCCTTTTTATTCTGGTAACAGAGTTTTGTTTTAAGACCTATTCTGTCTGGAATTATTATAGCTACTCCAATTTTCTTTCTTTTTTTAAAAAAATATATTATGTATTTATTCATGAGACAGTGAGGGGGGGGGGCAGAGACACAGGCAGAGGGAGAAACAGGCTCCATGCAGGGAGCCCAACGTGAGACTCGATCCCTGGTCTCCAGGATCAGGACCTGGGCCAAAAGCGGCGCTAAACCACTGAGCCACCCAGGCTGCCCTACTCCAATTTTCTTGTACAGCAGTTCCTGCTAATCCATGGTGGATATGGTCTAAGACCACCAGTGGATACCTGAAACCATGGATAGTACTGAATCTTGTATATACTATGTTTTCTCCTATACAAACATAACTATGATAGAGTTTAATTTATAAATTAGGCACAGTAATATATTAACAGTAGCAATAATATAATAGAACTATTATAACAGTGTACCAAAATAAAAGGTATGTGAATATTATCTCTCTCTTTCTCTCAAAATATCTTGTACTGTTCTCACTCTTCTTCTTGTGATGATATAAGATGATGAAATGCATATGTGATGAGATAAAATAAGATGAATAACATAGGCATTGTGATGCACTATTAAGTTACTACTGATTTTCTTATGACATGTCATAGGAAGATCATATGATGCCTGACCACAGTTTACCACAGGTAACTGAAATCATAGAAATCAAAACCATGGATAAGGAGGTGAGGGGGATACTGTATTTTCTGTTTCCATGATATATTTTTCCATCCTTTTACTTTCAGTCTGTTCATATATTTGAATCTAAAGTGTGTATCTTGTAGATAGTATATTGCTGGATCTTTTTAAAATCCATTCTGCCAATATGCTTTTGATTGGAATAGCTGACCCATTTGGTTTTAATATTATTGTTGACGTAGATGAATTTATGTCTCTGAACTTTATATTTTGATTTGGCTCTTATTGCAGTAAAAACAATAGCTTTCATCTACGTACTGTAGAATACACAGAAGAAGCAGCTGTCCTCCTCGGTGATTTTTGATACAATACTTTTAATAAAGTTTTCATATATATATAAAATTTCATATATGTGTGTGTGTGTGTATATATGTTCAGATTAGTTATTTTTTGTCTTTTTGTTAATTCTTGTGTCAAAAATGTATTATTTGAATCATGACCTAAAAATGTCTGATTATTTGGTAGAGTCAGTCTAGAGAAATTGCTTTTTTATTTTTGTATGTTCAATTATTATATGTATTTTTCAAGACTAAGTTTTTCAAATCTATAACATATCTTATTGATATTTTTATTGAAAGGACATTACATTTATGGATGGAGATTGAGTTAGTGTCTTTATAACATTAAGTTTTCTCATATATAAAGATGGTACAATCTAATTATTCAGATTTTCATTTATAGTAATAGATTAAAAATTACTTACATAAGTCTTACCCTCTTCTTTCTTGCTGTTAAGTTTGTTCCTAAGTAACATATTGTTAATTTTATTGTTGGTATTGTGTATAGTATTTTATTACTCTTTTTCTATTCTTGTTTTTTTACTCTGGGAGTTGAGAAATAATTCTGAGGTTTTGTTACCTAGCAATTTGACTGAACTTTTTTTAATTAGCTTTAATATTTTGTCAGTTTTGCTATTTGTAAGTGATCATATCGTCTGCACATACTGTAACTCTATTTCATTTTTTCCAATCTTGGTAATTATTTTCTCTTTTTGTAGGCATTCTTTTCATATCACTTACTTTAAATGAAATGTCTCTTCAATTTCTGTATTACATGTGATGTCTCTAAAAACACAAATTGTCAAATTGAAGAAATTCTCTTCAATTTCTACTTATATATAGATAGTTTAAGTTTGTGAATATATATTAACTTTATCAAATATTTTTTACTCTCTACATTGTGATTTGGTGTTTTTTTTTCTTAGATCTATTAATTTGGTGAGATAAAAAGATAGCCATGTAATTATTTCTTTGTTTTTACATTCCTGAGATCAAGTAACACAGATATAAAATTATGTTTTGCTTAATATACTCTGGGGTTGAATAATAAATTACTTAAGATTTTTGCATCTCTACTCAAAAGAAAACTGTGCTCATTTAAAAAAAATCTCCCTGAATTTAATTATCTGACCCACGTGTCAGCATAATTTTAGCTTCACTTAAAAATCTAGGAATCCCCCCCCCCCCTTTTCTAGTTTTGGGAACAACTCATTTGTATGACTTTGTTCTTTGAAGTGTGGGGAAATCCACCTTAAGCCATTTAGGCCTGGGGATTTAGGGAGGTGGGAGACTGCTGGCAATTTCATCTTCTTAATAGTTATTTTTCTATTTAATTCTTCTATCCCTTGTGCCAATTTTGGCAGCTAGTGTGTTTCTTATGTTATATATTTTTCCATGTTAAATGTTAAATAGATGTTTTGTTTGTGGCCTATTCTTTTCCAAAATAGTTTTTAAAATTTTTCTATATTTGTGGATAGTTCTCTCCCTCCCTCCTCTTTCTTGTTCTGGTGACTCCTTCCTCTTTCTGTTGTTAATGTTTACTTATTATGTTTTATTCATATTCATTTCATAAATTTATCTTATATATTTATAATTATTTTTATTGTTTTGTTCTCTACTTGGTAAATTTGTATTATCTTTTTTTATTTCTTTTTTTTTAAGATTTTATTTATTTATTCATAAGAGACACAGGCAGAAAGAGAAGCAGGCTCCACGCAGGAAGCCGGACGTGGGACTCGATCCCAGGCTCCAGGATCACACCCTGGGCTGAAGGCGGTGCTAAACCGCTAAGCCATTTGGGCTGCCCTGATTCTTTTTCTTGTGTCTTTCAGCTTAAGTTTATTATTTAATTTCTCGAGGCAAAAACATGAGCTCATTTATTTTTGTTACTTTTTTCTAATAAGTATCATTTTTCCCACTAACTAAACATTTGGATATTTTGAAATTTAACTTTTATTTAGCACCAAGTACTTCAGAATTTCCTTATAATTTCACCTTTAATTCACTGCTTAAATAGAAGTATGCTTTTAAATTTTCTAAATTTAAGGGATGCCCAGGTGGCTCAGTGGTTGAGCATCTGCCTTTGGCTCAGGGTGTGATCCTGGGGTCCTGGGATCAAGTCCCATATTGGGCTCCCTGCAGAAAGTCTGCTTCTACCTCTGCCTATGTCTCTGCCTCTCTGTGTGTGTCTCTTATGAATAAATAAATAAAATATTAAAAAAAAACAGAAAGCATGATAACTACAAAATATGAAGGAAGATAACAAAATAAGTTCACATTCGCCTGTCATTTTGGTATATATATATAACTGAATTTACTCACTTATTAAAGCATACATCCATAAGTTTTAATGAAATAGAATTAATAATGTGTATTTTTAAATAGGAAGAAAAAAGATCACAGGAAGGTTGAAAACAAAAAAAGTAAAAAACAAAGGGATAGCTAACAGATGTTAAAATAATGCAAGCTGATCATTTTAATATGACAAAATAGCACATTCAAATAAAAATGAAAATGTGATAAAAAAGGATCAGTGTATAATGATTAAAGGAAAAATTTATACCAGTGGATACAATAACCATAATCATATATCACATAATTATCTTCCCTTCAACTATATATTATATAAGTAATAGAAAAGTATATAATCTACAAATGTAATTGGAATTCAAACAAACACACATACACAGACATGCCTCAAAAGGCATCAGTCTCAAAATTATTCTAGGTTATAAAGGAATTGAGTAGCATGCTTAACAAGTGGAGTTTAACTGATAGGTTTGTAATTTTTGTGCCATCTTTAAGATTCTATATTTCTCTCCAGTATGTGGAATACTGAAAAAAACCCTGCAAGAAGTCTCAATACATTTTCAAAGACAAACTATTTTCTCTCATCACAATCCAACCAATTAAAAAATCAGTATCAAATAAATAGCTAAAAACATTCTCAAATTTAGAAATTTTTTAAAAAGATTTTATTACATAGGCAGAGGGAGAAGTAGACTCTTCTCAAGGAGCCTGATATGGGACTCGATTCCAGGATCCTGGGATCATGCCCTGAGCTGAAGACAGAAATTCAACCACTGAGTCACCCAGGTGTCCCTGTTTATTTCTTTTTCTAATTATTGCTACATAGATCATTTTTTTCTACTGATGCTCTGTAATTATACATTTTTTAAAATTTTTTCATAGTAACACCTAATTTTTAAGGTCTATATGTGTACAGATTTTCACAATTACTGAAGATTATCATTACTGAGGTCATCTCTTTGTGGGAAAAGCTATAGTTTTATTATGCTTTGTAACTAAGCTACTTTTAACCTCCCTGAGCCATCATGTTGACTTTGTCTGAAGTTTTGATCTCAGGTTGTTACAGGAGTTCCTTGTGAATATTTTTCACTATCAAAAATATTAATCTCTCAGTTATATTTCATATGTTCTAAGACCCATTTAAAAAAGCAACATTTATATCTTGCCATTAGTTTAATATTTTTCTTTTTTTGGTACATGAGATAATGGTTTATCACCTAATATCATCTCTGGTTCAATTAAATATGGTGATTTCTTCACCTACCTTTGATTCCCATTCTTGTTTTGTTATGGAATCATTTAACACATTATGTAACACTTCTCCTGAAAGTTTTATCAGACAAAATCTCTGCCTCATACACATTCTGGGTCTTTGTATGACTTTGTAGGAGAGAGGCTATAAACTCTTTCAATCACAATCTAGTATCATTTAAAAATACATAGTTATTTTAAAATATATCATTATAACTTTGTTCCTATTTACTCTTCTCTTTAAACAGATTGGCACTTAAGCTTATCATTCATATTTTTCACTCTTAATGATGCCTTTGGAAAGATCTTAAATCTTATTTTTTAGTTCACTAATTTGCTCTATGAGTCCATCTATTTTGTGATTCCCGTAAATCCCATTTTTATCAATTTAGTAGTTTATTTGTAAGTATTAAAAAAAATTCATCTTATAGATGGAAAGCAATTTAATGGCATATGCAACTAAAATATAAAGTCTTCAGTTATATTATGAACATGGCCAGCTCTAATCTGTTTTGTAGGCTTTGTGCTTGGACTTACATCCATCATGGTAGAAAAAAAAATGGTTTTAGGTCTTGTACCACATTGTCCAGAGCAATTCAGAAGCATCTGTTTTTCCCAAATTCCCACAGGAATCCTGATAGTCACTTTGATTTGACCACCTTAGGTTATATACCAACACACAAATCAATTACTGTGATTAGGGAGCCAACAAATGTTGCTTATTTATTGAAGGCCATATATACTTTAAGAACCACACAGGTTGGGGATCCCTGGGTGGCGCAGCAGTTTGGCGCCTGCCTTTGGCCCAGGGCACGATCCTGGAGACCTGGGATTGAGTCCCACATCAGGCTCCCGGTGCATGGAGCCTGCTTCTCCCTCTGCCTGTGTCTCTGCCTCTCTCTCTCTCTCTCTCTCTCTCTCTCTCTGTGACTATCATAAATAAACACACACACACACACACACACACACAGGTCTCAGTGAAAACTATGGGCCATTGGGAAATTAGGATAATGACATTAAAGAGACAAACAATTGTTGCTCTTAAGTTACTTTGAAAACATTATTTTCATGTCCAATATCTCTACTCGTTTCTTATTTATACATCAGCTTTTCTTCCTTCATGTTTGCAAATGCTTTTTAAAAGTTTCCAAAAATACTAATAATTCTTTTTTTAAATACCTCCCCAAACTGCCACATTGTGCTTCCTTCTATTAGAGATGGGTCTTTTTTGCTTCACCCCACCACAATGTTTGACCTACATCAATACCTTATGACTGTTTTGCTCCAAGTTTATGTTTGTTCCCTCTAAACCATCTGCTGTCTAGAGTTGTTCCTGTGGTAAAATGGGATACTGGAGATTAAGACAATTGTCTGAATTAAGTATTGTGGTATGGACTCAAACACCTCATTTTCCATGACTTATTTGTACCCAAAGCATGTTTCTCCCATGTACCAAGGGACTTCTCTTGTCTGAAGACACCCAACCTTAGTTTTGATTGCCTGGCCCAAAGGAAAATTATGTGGATATATACTTGTTGGTTTATGCACACCTGTTCTTTTCTTTGTCTGATATGGCATTTTCTTCCTGCCTCCAAGTGGCACCACTGAACTCTTCTTACCAGGGACATGGACATGGTCAATCTTCAGGTGAGGGACACACATATATATGTACCTGTTTATAAGACTCAATATTGTGGATGTTTATCTGGCCAGCAATACCAACCAACATTCTCACATAGCATCAGCTCTTGCTCAGAGTGCTCTGTCAGGAGGCAAAAGGTGTAGCTCCAGCCTTCTACAGGTACCCTGCTTCAGCTGGTCTCAGGCTCCGCTTAGGCATGTTGATCCCTAGCTCTGTCCCTCTTCCAGCCACCATTCTCCCTTACAGAGAGACTCCACCATCATCAGTCTTGTAAGTATTCCTCTAAGTGTTGTTCTAGTTAGTGTCCATTCTAACACCATGTCAGAACAGCACAGGCAGCTACAGCATAATATTGCATCTGGATCCAAATTGGAAGCCTCTTCTATTCATTTCTGATAAATGTGAATCTCTTCTACCATTTACACCTTCTCTTCTGATTAGATGGATAATCAGGGATTGATTTCTTACCACTCTATGGGAGGTGAGACTTTTAAATAGACTTATTTACTTAGAAAAAGGGAAAAATATAATGGTCTGAAATTTCAGGCACAAAAAGCAATACACATATAATGGTATACATGTAGCTCTCATATATCATGCTACGTGAGAATATGTACAGCGCTTACTTGTAAGACTATCCTTCTATAACATAGTAACATCTAATGGTAAAAAAAATTGTTCTTGTTCTTTATAGTGGACACTTGAAAAATAAATAAAATCAGGAAGATCTATGAATTTTGAAAAACATCTGACAAGGGCACAGATCATCAAAGAGTTTTTGTCATAATAGTGAACTGAAATTTGTAGAAAGAAAAAGTTAATATGCTAGTTATATAATACCAGAGACTGTTATGCCAATCATAAAAATGTTGTGAATTCCTATTCTCATTGTTGGTTTACTTTGAAAAATTTATTCTCCTTGTTGCTGATAGTTAAAGTCAGTTCTTTAAGTAAACTATTAAAATAAATGTAGTATAGAAATGAATTCAACGACTTTTTGTTTCAGCAAATCAAGTTCTGTTTGGTTTTCAAGTTTTACATTAAGTTGAAGATGCAAGTAGCATTAATTAAGCTAATAGTACAAAGATTTGTAGTATGTTTTTTATTACAATAATTTTGTCAAAATTTCTGTGAGTTTTCTTCTTTTTTTCTTATACATAAGTGTGTACACATACTTAGGATATTATATCAGGCAGTGTAAAATAAGCCATATAAATTACTTTGTTCTACTTTATTTTTCATTTGCAGTTTATCACATATCTTTTACATAAAATCTTATTCTATCAAATTAGTTTATTCACTAGCTTTCTTTTATGCATGCTTTGTGCTTTCCCATTCCATTAATTTGCTAATGAGAGTTTTGAGCTGAAAAAAAAACCTCTTTGATCCTATTTATCTACATCTTAGTTGTATCTGAAACCTCACATTTCTTCATTTCTCAGAAATTTTCCATATCACTCTAAGTCTAATAGACTGTGAGACTATCCTTATTTCACTCCCATAATTTTTATGTCCATTCAAAATCTCCATCGCTGATATCACAGAGTCCTATAACTTATGGTAAGAAACCTGTGTCTGAGAGATCAGGTGGTTGTACTAAGTAGGGATAGACAGGGAAAGGAAGGAACACATTTTGATTGAATTAAGAAGCCAAAACCAAATCAGTGCTCAACCAAATGGAGACTGAGGGACAAGGTCTTGAGACAAAAATTGGAAATGAGAGAAACAAGGAAGAAAAGAAAATACTGGGTTGAGTGTAGGCAAATACAGGTAATATACATGAATTTAGAAGCTGTGATCTAGAATCACATACATTTTATTTTATAACATTGCTACTTATACATGTAATTGTATGTTCCGTGGTTAACATTCTTGGAGACCAGAAATATATGTCCCTCTCACAAAAAAGAGACCAGATTTTGAAACTTTATATATATATATATATATATATATATATATATATATATGTATATAACAGGATATATGCATATATCTTATATCAGAAATTGGAATATAAAATATAATGATAGAACAGAGCTCTTCTTAATCTGTCATAGCAATAAATTTAAATGAGCTAAGCTTCCATAAATGTTCTCAAACTGCATCATATAATAGAACCCAATTCTATGCTGTGTAAAGAAACTCTAAAAATAACTCAGAAACATTAAAAATATAAACATGGCAAAAATTTGCTAGTAAAAATAAAAACAAAAAAGATGTTGAAATCCTTTTCAAAGTAAATTGTAATAATAAAATTTTAAGAAAGCTAGAATTAAAACAAGACAACAAAAAACATTTCAGCATATTATAGGACTCAGTTCACAAAAATTATATCATAGTGTTAATTATTTATGCACCAATAGCATAACCCTTATCAATATTTTAAGCAAATACTATAAGTGATGCAAAGATAAATCTGGGGGAAAAAACACTTATGAGTGAAATCTTTTGATACATTTCTTGCCAACCATAATGAAGCAGCAGGATAAAAAATAAGTAAGGATATAGAAAATCTAATTAAAGCAGATCTTACTGATGTAGATAAAAATCTGTCTCTAAAAGGAGATAGTGTATTTTCCTTTTAAGTGTGTCTCCATCAAATGGATCAACACACACATAGTGGGAGTCCTACAAAGAGAAGAGATACAGAAAGGGGCTGAGAGACTATTTTATGAAATAATGGTAGAAAAATTCCTAAGTTTGATAAAGACACAAATATAAAATTCTAAGAAGCTCAATGAGCATCAATTAATGTGAAATTAAGAGATCCACACTGAAACACATTATAATCAAACTATCAAAAACCAAAGACAGAGAGTATCTTGAAAGCAGCGGAGAAGTGACTTGTTAAGGGATACTTAATAAGATTACCAAATTTCTCATCAGAAACTCTGGAGGTCAAATATAGTCAAAGTTCTGAAAGAAAAACAAACCTGTCAACCAATAATACTATATCCAACAAAATTGTCCTTTAATAGTGAGGGAGAAGTTTAGACATTTCCAGATAAAATCTAAGAGTTTGTTATTACTAGAATCACCCTGTAAGAAATGCTAAAAAAACAGTCCTACAGGTTGAAATAAAAGGATACCAGACAGTAACGTGAAGTCATATGAAAAAATAAAGATCTAGTAAAGGTAAATGCATGGGAAATAATAAAAGCTAATAATATTGTCATTTTGGTTTGAAATTCCACAGTTTGTTTTTCTACATGATATAAGAAACTAATGCATACACAATCCAATCATTAGTCTGTGTTTTTGGACACACAATGTATAAAGATGTAATTTTGTGACATTAATACCTAAAAGCATGTGGTGATCAACCTGCATAGGAGCAAAGATTTTGCATGTTATTAGAATTAACCTGGTATAAATTTAAATTAAAGTGGTATAATTTTAGGATGCTAAATGTATTCCCCATAGTAATCACAAATATAATAGTTATAGGATATATACAACAGGAATTAAGAAGAGAGTAAATATTCCCCTATAATAAATCAACTATACACAAAAGGTGACAGTAGCACAGAAATAAGTGACAAAAAAATCTTTAAGCAATACAATAAAATTAGCAAAATGACAGAAAATTCCAAGAATAATTAAATGTAAATGAATTAAACTCTGTAATAAAAAACAGAGGTTGTCATATGTATTAAAAAATTATTCAAAAAAAATTATTCAACTCTATGCCAGCTAGAATAGAATTACTTTAGATCTAAGCATACAAATAGGTTGAAAGTGAAGTGATGGAAAAAGATATTTCATGCAAATAATAACCAAAAAGATAGCTGAGGTGGCTGCAGTGATATCAGACAAGATTGAACTTAAATTTTTTTAAAAAATTAAGAGTCAAAGTAGGACAATATATATTAATAAAATATTCAATACAGCAAGAAGATACAAGTTACAAACATTTATTCACCTAGGGATAGATGATCAAAATATATGAAGTGAAAACTGACAGAACTGGACAAAAAAAAATGCTATGTCAAATATTCTTTCTCTTAATAAAGAGCAGAACAACCAAACAGAAGATGAGTAAGGAAATAAGGACTTGACCAATACAATAAACCAAATAAATGTAAAAGCCACATATAGAACACTCTATCCAACAATGGAATACTCATTATTCTCAAGTGCACATGGTAAATCCTCCATAGATTCTAAGTTAGGCCACAGTTCATGTCTCAGAAGAATTAAAAAGATAAATTTTAGGCAAAATATCTTCACTGACAACAGGATGAAGTTAGAAATCAATAACAGAAGGAAGACCACAGCATTCACATATTTGTGGAAATGAAAAAACACACTCAAAATGAATGGTGGATAAACAAAAATCTCAAGGAAAATTAAAAAATACTTAGAGATGAATTAAAACAAAAACACAGCAAACCAAACCTTGTGGGATACAGCAAAAATGATGCTCAGGGACATATTAATAGCTATAAAAACTTACACTAAAAAAAAAAAACAAGAAAAATCTCAAATCAACAACATAGCTTTACAACTTAAGGAACTAAGGAAAGAAAAACAAATTAACCCTTCACTAACAAAAGGAAAGAAATAATAAACATTAGAGCAGAAATAAATAAAATGGAGCAAAAAAACAATAAGGAGATTCAGGAAAACCAAAGTTGGTTCTCCAAAAATATCAAAAAAATTGACAAATCTATAGCTAGATTCAAAGAAAAGAGAAAGAAGCCTCATTTATTAAAATTAGAAATGAGAGGGGGCACATTACTATTGATTCTATAGAAATAAAAAGAATTGTAAGAGAATACTATGAACCAGTTGTACACCAACAAATTGGATAATCTAGGTGAAATGGACAAATTGATAGAAATGTGAAAATGTGGCCTGCATGCCAAAGTAATAGAAAATCTGAATAGACATATAAATACTAAAGAGATTTAATCAGTAATAAATCATCTTTGACAAAGAAATGTCCTGGACTTGATGGCGTCACTGCTGAATTCTACCAGACATCTAAAGGATAACGAACGCCTTCTGAAACTTTCAAAAAACTGAAGAATAGAATGTTTCTTAACTCATTCTATGAAGCATTGACCCTGATTCCAAAGCCAGAGAAAGACTCTATCAGAAGACTAAAGACCAATAAAGCTAATGAATTGATGTAAAAATTCTCTCAGAATACTTGCTGAACTGAATCCAAGAGTCTATTGAAAGGATTACTATGATAAAATACAAAAAAAAAAAAAAAAAAAACACAACAACTTCAAAAAATTGTAAGTTCTTCCTCTAAGATCTAGACTATCTGCTTTTGACACATATTTAACATAGTACTAGAAGTTCTCATTAGAACAATTAGTCAAAAAGAAAATTTAAGTATCCAAATTGGAAAGGAAAAAGTAAAATAATCTTTGTTTACAGATGTATGACCTATGTGTTTAAAACCTCAAAGAGTCTGTAAAAAAGGGTGCCTGGGTGGCTGAGTTGGTTAAATCTGACTGCTGCTCAGGTCATGATGCCAGGGTCCTGAGGTGGTCTCCGGCTCCCTGCTCAGTGGGGAGTCTGCTTCTCCCTCTCCCTCTGCCTGCTCTTCCTCCTGCTTATGGTCTCTCTCTCTCTGTGTCACATGAATAAATAAAATCTTTTAAAAATTCTATAAAAAATACTGATAGAACTAATAAACTGTTCCAGTAAAGTAGCAGGATACAAAATCTACATTCAAAAATTAGTTGCATTTACATACACTAACAATGAACAATCTGAAAAGGAAATTAGGAAAACAGTTTGATTTACAATTGCACTACAAAGTATAAAATACCTAGTAATTAACCAAGTAAGTGGACAACTATACAATGAAAATTACAAACATAGCTGAAAGAAATTAAAGATATAAATAAATGGAAAGACATCCTAAGTTCATGAATTGGAAGACTAAATATCATTAGATATTCATACAAGCCAAAGCAACCTCCAGATTTCAAGCAATCTGTTTTCAAAACACCCCAAAAGGTTTCTGTTTTTATTCTTTTTTTTTTTTAAGAAATAGAATAATCCACTCTAAAACTCATATGGAATCTCAAGGGACCCAGAATAGTCCAAACTAACACTGAGAAAGCATAATAAAGGAGGATTTACACTTTCTGATTTCAAAACTTGTCACAAAGTCTTAATAATCAAAACATGGTATACTGGCATAAAGATAGGCTTACAAACCAATGAAATAAAATAGAGAATCCAGAAATAAATAAATTTTTGCATATATGGTCAAATGATGGTTTTCCTTTAACAACAGAGTAGACCATTTAATGGAACAAGGCAGTCTTTTCAACAAATGGTGATAGGAAAACTGGACATCCACATGTAAAACAATAAAGCTGGATATTTACCTAACACCATATGCAAAAATTAGCTCAAAGTGGATCAAATGTCTAAATATAAGAACTAAAACTATGTAATTCTTACAAGAAAAGACAGAAAAAAGGACTCATGATATTGCATTGACAATGACATCTTGACACCAAAGACAAAAGCAAGAAAAGAAGAAAATAGATGAGCTGGACTTCATAAAAATTAAAAAACAAAACAAAACAAAAAACCCCATACTTTTGTGTATCATAAAAAAAACCCAGAGAACAAGAGGGAATGTTAGCAAATCATGTATTTGATAAGAGATTACTATCCAAAACATTCAGAGAAGTCCTAAAACTCAAAACCAAACAACTGAATTTAAAAATGCCCTAAAGCAGGGCAGCCCAGGTGGCTCAGTGGTTTAGCACCTCCTTCAGCCCAGGGCCTGATCCTGGAGACCCAGGATCAAGTCCCACGTCAGGCTCCCTGGATGGAGCCTGCTTCTGCCTCTCTCTCTGTGTCTCTCATGAATAAATGAATAAAATCTTAAAAAAAAAATAAAAGCAGAAGACATGAGCAGACATTTCCTTTCTTTTTCTTTTTTCAAAATTTCATTTAAATTCTAGTTAACATACAGTGCAATATGGGTTTCAGGAATGGAATTCAGTGGTTCATCTTTTATATACAATACCCAGTGCTCATCACAAGTGCCCTCCTTAATACCCATCACCCATCTGGCCTATCCCCCACCCACATTCCTCCAGCAACCCTCAGTTTGTTTTCTATCATTAAGTATGTTTTATGGTTTGTTTCCTTCTCCCTGTTTTCCCACCTCCCATATGTTCACCTCTTTTGTTTCTTAAATTCCACATATGAGTGGAATCATATGGTATTTGTCTTTCTCTGACTTATTTCACTTAGTGTAATATACTAGCTCTCTCCACGTCATTCCAAATGCCAAGATTTCATTCTTTTTGATGGTTGAGTAATATTTCATTGTATATATGTATATATATGCCACATCTTCAGTCCATTCTTCAGTCGATGGGCATTTAGGCTCTTTTCATTGTTTGGTCCCTTGTTGATAATGCTGCTTTAAATGTTAAGGTGTATGTATCTCTTCAAATCTATATTTTTATATATAATGGAATATTACTCACCCATTAAAAATAATGTAATTTTGCCATTTGCAACAATATGGCTGGAGCTACAGAGTATAAAGCTAGTCGAAATAAGTCAAATACCCCATGATTTGGGGTGGTGGATGCAAGCGTGGGTTAAATAGAGGATTAAGGAGCATACTTGTCGTGATGAGCACTGGGTGATACATGGAATTGTTAAATCACTAAATTTTACACCTGAAACTTATATCACACTGTATGCTAACTAGCTGGAATTAAAATAAAAACTTGAAAAAAAAAAGAAGTAAATTCTGGCACCTGTTAAAATTGAATGAACCTTGAGGATATTATGGTAAGTGAAATAGCCAATCACAAAGAGACAAATCCTGTGTGATTCCACTTATATGAAGTACTTTGAGTAGTTAAATTCATACAGGCAGAGAGTAGAATGGTGGTTTCCAGGGGCTGGGAAGAGGGGAGAATGGAAGGTGACTGTTTAAGGGGTATAGAGTGTCAGTTTTGCAAGATGAGCAGAGTTCTGGAGATGGATGGCAGTGATGGTTGTACAATAATATCAATGTTCTTAATAGCACTGAATTGTACACTTAAAAATGTTTGAGATGGTATATTTTGCATTTTTTACCACAATACAAAATTCTTTTTAAATTAATGCAAATATTTGGATTTAGGCTGAGCAAATGCAATGATTCAGTTTTGCAAGATGAAATAGTTCCAGGGACGGATGGTGGTGATGGTTTCACAATAATGTGAATGCCCTTAATGCTACTAAGTCGTGACTTACCAGTTGTTAGGATGGTACATTTTATGTTATGTGTATTTTACCACAATAAAAAAAAATTGTCATGTAAAACCTTATGACATAAAGTTTTCATATGACTGGGTTTTTTTTTTTTAAACATATGTCTGACATAAGTCCTATAACTGTTAATATACATATTTGCTTTACCCTAAATTCAAGGCTAGTGACTTCAATAAGGAAGCAACAGACACTTTTCTTCCCTTTCACTGTATGGAATATGCAGAGTGAGAAGATTTGGGTTGTTGCTACATATTTTGGCCTTACCAAAAACAGCATTAATCACTCTGTCTTGTATAAAACTCACAGGAAACATGCTTCCCATTGCCAGAAGTACAGCATGAGAAAGCTTGTTAGTGCTGAAGCTCGAAATTATGCACAGGGCTTTAAAAACCGTTAATCACTTTATTGAGAATATGAAATTCCCCAAAACAAATTACTAGCACCAAATAAATCTTTTTAAAAATCATGGTAGAGACATACAGAAGTAAAGTCATTTCCAAGTTGAGTAAAACTCCAGAATTTTTTCAAGTTTATTTAAAAATGTATGTTTATTAAAGAAACTTGGGGAAAGCATCCAAAGGAGTAGAAAAGTATTCGTAGTTTCACCATCATAGTTACATGTGACTGTATTTGTATCACTTCTTTCCAGAATATTTCTATGCATTTTGAATAGTCTTAAATATACTATAAAATGTGGAATTCTTTCTGGTTTTTCACTTTATCTAGTAAGTGTTTCTCACAAGCATTTGTTTTTGAGACTGTGCCATGTGGTTGGTTAGATTTGTTAATTAAGAAATTATTAAGCACCCAGTTCCAGACCATTCTATAGGCTAAGAGAGTTACAAGAAAAATGGAATTCATGAAATTTGGAGTTGATTTACAATGCAGATGAGCAGATGAAGGTACAAATCTAAGGGAGTTAATCAATCCCTCCCACTGTACTTCCTAATTCAGGCACTCATTCCTTTATCCTCAATTCTAAAATCCCTGATGCTGTTAACTGATTTGGTGGTTGGTGAAACCTGAGCTGACCTGAACTCTTTTGGGAACAAATATGAACTGAGCAGATGTGATCCTATTTATAGTCTCTAGTACATTTAGCATGAATGTTCACAGATTTCCTGAAGAATCATCAATGTGTTTGCTTACTGAGTGCTGCCTTAGACAAAGGGCATCATATACTTCAAGTCATATAAGCACTGCATTATCTATTCTTAAAATCAAGAAGTTCCAGGTTCCAAAACAAAACTGTTCTAAAGGTTTCAAATAGATTATGGGCCCACAGTTATTTCTTCCCTGGCTGTACATCAATGGGTTGCAATACTTGTGCATCATCCTTGGTAGACTCTGATCTTCTGGAAAAGTAGACTTATTTCACCTTTGTACCCCCCATACCTTGTGCATAATAGATGTGTAATTAATGATCATTGTGGCCTGCAATGCCTGGCAAGGGAATCAGGCACTGAAGTATGCACACTAGGAGTAAGGGGAAGAATCCTAGTATCCCATTTTTGAGGGTTTTGATTCACAGGGGCACTTGAGGGCATTCCCATCATTTTATACACATTTTATACACATTTTAATTCTTTGGAGGTTGAACTACAGCTAAATTTTTAGGTTTTTAATGTTACATAGCAACAATGCTGAGGATATGAAATTCTCATACACTTTTATCATTTACTGTGTTTCTAGATGATCATATCACCTGGTTTGACAAATATCGTATGTTGGAGTTTTGTTTTCTTACTATGTCTTGAATTCATGACTAAGTCAGGGACTCATGTTCAGATAATCTTTTATTTTCTTGCTCAGGATCACTGCAGCAAGAGTATCTTTTCAAAATGTAAACCTGTTTTTTGCAAATATAAATACATCTCCTTTGATTAAATCCAAAGTTACCTCTAATTTCAGTTTTTTTCCATCTTTCCAAATTCCAGCAGCTTTGTTTATCTCCTGCAATTGGCAAATCGTTTTCTTCAAACTCTGAGCTCCTTGGAGAGAGGCATCTTGCTTTATTCACCTGTGTTCCAGTGTTCAGAATCATATTTTATATATGCAGACACTGAATGATTTTGGACAAAGTTTTAAAAATTACCATTATTCTTTATGCACATTTAGCTTATACTAACAAATCTTTAAACAAAACAAAACAAAACACCTAAATGATAGGAATGAGGCAGTACATGTAAAATATTTATAGCCAGAGGACCCCAGGCCCCACTCAGTTCCACTTTGCTCATTGACCACATGGGGAGGAAATGAGTTCAAATGACTGGCAGAAACAAGTTCAAAGCTGATATCTGGTACCCATTCTGCTACATGTCAGCTGTAGTCTTGTCTCTAATTAAGCTGCAAATTATAATAGATCTAGATGGATCCCTTGCATAGAGTAGGCACTCCTAAAACATCTATTGATTGAATATTGCCATGAGAAAGCAGAGCCCTCATAAAAGGAAATGCCCAGGTTAACAGAAAAGACATGCAAAATAAGGCTAACTCTTGCCATTACTATATCCTTTTAGACCATGCTTTGAAAACTGGCTTGGCCCTCATTTCAACTTCTCAAAGAGGTCTTAATTTCTACTCTTTACTTTTAAGGGCCTGCAGGGGAGTAGGGAAGTATCATTTGGACAGAACTAGACTGGAAGTTAAAATAAGACATCGGAATTCTCAGAAGAAAAGGAGTGAGGAGTCATTCTTATGTTTGTTATGTATGTGATACATAATTTCCTCTGGCAGGTTTTAAGATTCTTCTCTTTATCACTGGTTTTCAGCAAATTGCTTATGATAAGCCATACTATAATTTTTTTTCTTGTTTCTTTTTTTGCTTGGGCTTATACTCTTCATTAAATTGAGGAAATGTTTAGCCATTTTTTCTCCCAATATTTTTTCTGCCCCCCCTCCTCTCCTTTGGGGACTCCAAATGTATTAGGTTGCTCGAAGTTGTCCAATAGTTCATTGATGCTGTCTTTTTTCCCTCCAGTCTTTTTCTTTTGTCTTTGTTTCCTCTTGAGTCATTTCTCCTGTCACATCTTCACATTTATCAGTCTTTTCTTTTGTGGTGTCTAATTTGCTGTTGACTCATCCAGTGTATTTTTAATCTTTGACATCACAGTTTTCACTTCTAAAAGTTCAAATTTGATCTTTTTAAATATCTTCCTTCTTTTTCTTCACATATTTAACATTTTCTCTAGCTTCTTGAGTATATGTGTTATAGTTTTAATAATGTATATTGACCCTGTGTACTAAGTCCATTATCTTAATCATTTCTAGGTTGGTTTTAAGTGATTGATTTTATTCCACAATTGTATATCATACATAATTTTTTCCTGATTCTGTACATGCCTAGTGATTTTTTATTGATGTCAGACATTGTAAATTTTAGCTAGTTGGATGATGGATATTCTGAAGTTCCATAGATACTCTTGTTTTGGAATGCAGTTACATTACTCAGACATGGTTTTGTCTTTGCACATCTTACTCTTGAGTTTTGTTTGGCAGGACAAGAGCAGTGTTTAGTCTAGGAATCATTTTTCTCACTCCTGAGACAAAATCTTTCTGAGTATTTTGCCCACTGCCCCTGAAATCATGATTCTACTTTGGCCAGTGGAAACAAGAATTATTCCCAGTTCTGGATGACCTCCAGGTATCGCTTCCTTTAATTCTTAGGGATGTTTATTTCTTTGGCCTCAGTGATTTCTCCCCACATATACCCTGATCAATATACAGCTGAAGACTTTAGGGTGACCCTTTGTACATTTCTCGAACACTCTGAATGCTGCTCTGTCCTTACTGGTACTCCACCTTGTACCAAGTTGCCTTGGCTTCTCCAGCTTCCCAGCTTCATCTCATTTCCAGGATACACTCGGGCTTCACCTGAATTCCCTGTCTCTGTATTGTGACCTTGAAATTCTTTCCAGGCAGTAAAGTGGTACATATGTTGGCCCATCTCATTTGTTTTCTAGCTTTCAGAGATCACAGTCCTTTGCTGCTTAATATCTACTGTATTAAAAACCATTGTTGTATATATCATGTCTGGTATTTTAGTTGTCTTCTGGCAGGAGGGTAAATATGGTTCCTGTTACTCCATCTTTTCCAGAATTTGATATCTAAAGGGAATATTTAGAAGAAATCAATGTATCAATTTGGGTGGATCATAGCAAATGCAAAGAAAAACAGGAATTCAGATACACTATTAGAAAGATATTTGGAACAAGTTTTTAGTTAGTTCTAAATTTATCAATAGAAAGGCATGTTTTTATTTGGCAAACCCAGAGAAATCTCCTCTCATGTAACTGAACATAACCAGAGCTCTGTACCAGAAGGACAAACTTCCACAAAGCAGTGACCCAGAGAAACTGAATTAAAGAGCCATCCAAGGTAGGGAATCCAGCCCCAAGACACTTTTACAGCCCAGAGGGGAGGTTATAAAAATACCAGTGGAGGTGAGAATGTAGAATCATAGAAGAGGGATCAAGAGAGAGCCAAGCCATCAACAGAAAGGCTTGAATAGAGAAGAGATGCAAAGTGAAGATGGCGCTGAGGTCTGACTCCAGCTGTGCAGGAGGATGGCATTCATTCAAAGAAATTTAAACAGGCAGGGTGAAGAATAGGTTTTGAGAAAAGATGAGCTATTAGCAGACCACTTAAATTTAATTATTTAAGGTTTTGAGACCAAAACCAATCAAATGACTTATCCAAAGACACAACTTTCCACTAGTGGAACAAGAATACAACCTCCTTTCCATTAGCCTGCAGTATTTTTCACTTGACACCTTCTTTCTCCTTAGTATTTGTTCTGATTAGCATTTTTAAACTTCCTCTTTGTGTCTAACTTGATGTTTTTTTAAGTAAAGCAAACCTACATTTCCATTTTTTTTTCTTGTGTTTCACTCAGCATAGGTGTAGGTCCATTACCTAATGATAATTATATAATTGGCACTTTGTATTATTTTCTTTGGATAAACATTTCTATTTATTTGTGTATTTTCCTGTGTATAAGATCTGGTTGCAACTAGTTTAAATTAACTATGCCTTTGCCATCAGTGAGGGCCATTACTGCACTTTGAAATATCATTTCAGAAACTAAATGCTTACAAATTGATTTGCTCTAGTTTCAATGAATTATTACTGATCAGTCTGAGTACAAAATACCAATTACTGGTACCTTATGTGATCCGGCACTGCTAGGTAGTAACCCAGTGCAGCCCGGACGTGGGCATAGGAACTCTTTGCCTTCTCTATTTCTTGGCTGCCACTTCTCTCCTACATCCTGTCTCTCAGAACCATGTCTATTAGAGCCTGTGCTCAAGTTTATTTTAGGTTTTAGCACAAATGGATGAGAGTTCCATTCCACTTGAAATAGAATGTACATTATTTTTAAGTTACTTTCATATACTCTCATTTAGAGCACACAACAATAAAAAGATATTGTTCTCGTATTGATAACAATGAAAAACCTGAATCTAGGAATATTCCAGCAACTCAACAGAGGTCATACCATTACTTAGTGAAAAAAGAACAATCCATTTAGATTTTTTTTTTCAAGGCCTTACACCACTTCCTTTATTCATTAAATAGCTGATTCCAGAGTCATTTCATTTTGAGTTTATTTGATAATTTTCATCTCCATTTAAATTTTTCCAAATTTTCCACGATTGTCAATATTAAATTTTGGATGTAGTAATGAGCTTGAAGACTCTTATGTCTATTTTGCTTTCACACCTCCTTTCAAGCATTTGTGTGGGGGCATATGTGACTGTGTAGTGTGTGAATGTATGTGTGTGCTAGCACATGTGACTGTGTAAGTGTGTGAATGTGGGCATGTGGGCATATGTGATTGTGTGTATGAATAATGTGCTGGGCATATGTGATTGCATGATGTGTGAATGTGTTCAGTATATATGAGTGTGTGAGTGTGAGTGGAGGTGGCAAAGGTGAGAACATGAATGAATGTGTGTGTCACATATGAAGTTTGAATGTGTCTGTGAACACTTGGGTGTGTGAATGCATGAGTGTGTTTTGGCAAAAAATGGGCATAGGTGTCATTCTCTTTGTGATTTCTCTCCAATCCTCAGGTTGTGGGAACAATAAAATTGCTCTAGCAGTGCAAAGGGCAATTCACTGACCTGGAGTCCTGTCCATTGGTTTGCACTCATTTTCTTACTAACTGATTGAGCTGAATGATCAAATGACATTATCATCTGCCATTGTCCAGTATCTCCAGACTCCTACAGTATGTCCTTTGGACTTAATAGTCTGGTGTTGCCAAACGTTGTGAGAAACTTCTTATACCAGTCGCACATTTCTTTTTTGCTCTGTGTTTGTCTTGAGATTTCCCCCTCTCCCTCTATTTACTTCGGAATTCTTATTTACTTCATAATTTTTATTCCTCCTTGTTTTCCTTTTGGGGATTAACTCTTGCTTCACAGGCAGTCATTGTGGGCTAGAAGCCAAGATGCTCTATCTTCCTCTAGGCAAGGGGAACGTCTGAGTAGAGGGGGTATAAAAAGAAAAACTGCTGGAGTTCATTCACCCTAATAGAGATTTCCTGGTGAGAGAGCCAGGTTCCCTGGAGTGTTCCATGCTTTCTGTTCTCCTCTTTCCATCAGTTCTCCAAACCAGTGAGAGTTAGCGCTCACCAGTATACCACATGGTCCCCTGCCTCTCCCCTCCTCCTTGCAGTCATTTTGTGCCATGTGGCTTTTTTCTGGCCAATAGACTCTGAGCAGAAGTGACATTGTTAGCTTCTGGGCCAAGGAGTTAAAAACCAATGTGTATCCTCTTTCCTTCTCTTAACTTAAAGACAGTCTCTGGCAAAACTAGGGGATGGAATTAGCTTAAATTACTGGATCACTGGATACTCCACCTGTATTAGAGAGATATAAGCATTAATCAAACCTTTGCAGGATTCAGGCATGGTGATTTAGGGAGGTGGTTGTTCCCATATCTACTGCTAGTTATTCCAACCAGTACAATTGCTTTCTATTTTTTTTAGTCCAATCACTTTCTGTTTTAGCTACCCAGAGTCCATTTCTTTTGCTTGTACCTAAGGAACCTACATTGGTATATTATTCACTGAACACAAAAATTAAGGCATACTTAGAATTATTTATGTATCACTTTGCTTCCCTTACTAGATAGTGAGCAATTTTAATACAGAGACTGTTTTGTTTTTGTTTTGTATTGCAGGGTAACTGCATAGTACTTGGTACAGAAAGAATCTCCCTTCAGGCTTGTTAAAATAAGAAATTATTTTCTCCTTAGTATATTTCACTAGATTTTCATTTGGCCTAATAAAAATGTTTTGGTCCTTTGGAATGAAACCAAGTTGGGATTACTTTCCAGCTCAGCCATTGGTTGATTTTTATCAGATTAATTAATTTTTCTGATCTTCTAGTGCCTTCTTTATAAAATGGGAACAAAAATATGATCAACCCTGGGTAAGATTGAATAAGAGAATGTATACAAATGCTTGGCACAGCCCCTGATACATTGTAAGAAATGAGTTAATAGCAACTATGTTTACTATTACTATACTAATGACCAGAATTCTTTTGATTGGTTCACTTGTGTTTTCCCTACCCATTAATACAGCCCTAGGTGGCAAGAGAATCCAATGGACTTTCTCCTAGATCTTCCTGTCTGGATCTAATCATTATCTTTTCTTCTTAAGACAGTGCTATTTCTCTCAGCCTCTTCCTTTGTTGTCTACATTGTTGCTATACTCTTCCAAGAGGGTTTCTCTATTGATGTAAAAGTAGTTATCAATTCCTCCCGACCCTTTTTTCATAACAAGTAAGAATTCTTATTATTCAAATGAAGTCTTTCTTATGAAGAGTTTAGAGATATATATTTAGTAAATGAGAAAAAACAATCTTTTCTATATTTGAGGGTGAAGTGTAGTCTATTTTTCCACAGATCGGTTCCCGGCAGCCAACCTATTGGCAGCACTCACTGTTGAGTGGTTTACATTCAGCAATGTGACCAGAAATAATGATTCAAATTCAACAGAGGTCAGAAATGATTCGAAGTTATGATTCCTTGGCAGCTATTTGATGTTTAATATTAAGCTGCTTTAGCAAACCTCTCCCTTATTCTTGTGGCCAGATGCCATAGAGCATGAAAAAAAAAAACCCAAAAACATAATAAATTTAAAAAATCCCCCTTTTTCACACCTGCTACCTGCTACCCATCTGAAGTGGAAGTCCCAAAGGAAGGGACTTAAATGAGCTGAGAGACCTGACTGAGCTCTCCTGGGTCAGAGGTGAGTTCCTTTGCACACCTATGGGAGCTTGCTTTGCTAATGTACCTGTTCCATAAATTACTCTGTAGGAAATCACTTCATTATTCATGACTTAAACATTCCTGTTGCAAAATGGTGATCTATGTGTGTACCGTTGCATTACCAATTCAATTATTCTTTTGTCATGCAAACTCCCCGAGCTGTGACAAGGGGTGGGGCAAGCTCTTCACAGCTGGCAATCTGTAATGCTGTCCAGCAGCAGCTTTCTTCAGGCTGCAGTACACTGGAGAATTTATGAAATGGCTCTCAGGCAAGATGTCTGCCAATGATGGAAAATTGATGATCGCTATCTAAACATTTAGCAGCCCTTCATCAGTTATAATGTGGCCATCTTCAACTTGCCTTCCTAAACTGATAGTATTTCATGCTTTCTGGAATGAATTTGGAGGTACAAGAAAGAACAAAGCCTGCCCCACCGAATCTATCACAATAACATTCATTTTCTTGTTGTTTCCTATTTTCTTAGGGTTCTAAAACCAATTTTGCAGGAAGAAATGCCCCAGTGTTTTTGAGGTCTTTCTTATGTTGCTAATATAAAGGATGGACTTTGAGGTTGATATAATAGCCAAACAAAAATATGTGACAAAATTGAATTTTAGTCACTCACATAGTTGTGTTAGCCTCATGGTGCCAAGCATCCATTTTCTACAATGATATAGGCAATGGTGAGCCTTTCTGGATGGATTAAAATGGTCAGAAGTTCTTGGTGTGACTGGACACAGCCAATGGGGCATTTTTAAATTTCAGGCACTATAATGCTTTTATATATCTGCATGTTAGAGAATTATTAAGATTTACTAATTCATTCACTTTAGCAGAGAAACAGAGCCTTCATTTGGAGCTTCATGGCCAGGAATTAAGGGTGGAAGACATGATGCATGTTCTTTTACTTTCTTGTCTATCTTTCTTTTTTCTGTCTTTTTTTTTTTTTTCCCCTCTCATTCAGTTCTCCCTATTGCTGAACTGGCACCTTGGCAGAAGAGGGTTTGAGGAGCAGTGAGTCACTCAGATCTACAGTGGACCTATTTCAGCCAGAGTTTGGGGCAGGGTGGAGAGGAGTATGTTAATATTGAGTCATTATCATGTTTGTGGCGGTTGCATGTAACCCTCAAAATTACCACATGTGCTATTCTTTCTATCTGGCTATTAAGGAAATAGATTTTCAGAGCAATGAATGACTTGCTCAACATCAACAAGGTCAGTCTGTCTCCGAAAAGCCTTTTCCTTACTATAGATATTCATAAAACTCTTAATACCATAGATGTTGTGGCTTTCAAATAAGTTTAAGGCAAGTTCTTTTTCATTTAGTACTTCTGCTCAGTTCTAGTGCAGAAGTGGATCGAGCTTTTGTAAGGCCTGAAGCTTGCTCAAATTTGGGACCACCTTTAACATCAATAATACAAAAATCTAAATTCAAAATTAGGTTCAAGGCCTTGAAAGGAGCTTATCAGGCAAGGGGCCCTGAAGATTAAGTTTATTAGCTGCATAGTTAAGTCCATCTCCAAGTAAGGGTCAAGAAAAGAAATGAACTATTTCCAAGTGTTTCATGCATCCAAGGTTCCTTAAAGTGAAATAGTGTGATTGCAGGTAGTTCCAACTTTGTGTTCTTACTGGAGCAGTGACTCCCATCAACATGGCTTTTTATGTGGGTGAACCCTGGCTCTTACAGGTTATTAAAGAAGTAGAAGGATGATAATTGTCCTTGGAAGGAGCCAGTAATTCTTGCTGAAGGGACCAGTATTGCCAATGGATGATGGGAATCCTTTTGGAAGAGTTAATCATCTGCTTACAAACATCCAGCATTTTAGGATCGTGTTTCAAAGAAGCTCCAGGACCCAGAGTTGCATGTCTTTTAAAATGAAGCAACTACTGCCTAGGACAGCAACAATAACAATTCATACCAAACTATTCAAAAATTTCTGTTCTGAGTTAATATAAATACTTTAAAATAGTGGCTTTCAAACTTTTTGATAAACACAGAATGAATATGTTTGGATCATTGTTCAATTATTATTTTTTTTAAGATTTTATTTATTTATTCATGAGAGACACAGAGAGAGAGATAGAGTCAGAGACACAGGCAGAGGGAGAAGCAGGTTCCAGGCAGGGAGCCTGACGTGGGACTCTGGGCTGAAGGCGGCACTAAACCACTGAGCCACCTGGGCTGCCCTCATTGTTCAATTATATATATACATACATGTGTGTGTTTATAATACATAAAATAATTCATGCTTGCTGCATGAACTGAAACCTAGTAAGTTCTAATCTATTTAATTTTATTCTAGTTTGTTAAAAATTCTAATTCTTAAAAATTTCTGATTTAGGGATCCCTGGGTGGCGCAGCGGTTTGGCGCCTGCCTTTGGCCCAGGACGCGATCCTGGAGACCCGGGATCGAATCCCACGTCGGGCTCCTGGTGCATGGAGCCTGCATCTCCCTCTGCTATGTCTCTGCCTCTTTCTCTCTCTCTCTGTGTGTGACAATCATAAATAAATAAAAAATTTTAAAAAAAATTTCTGATTTAGAATACGTAAAATATTAGGACAACTTTAATGGTCTTAATAAAAAAGATTCATTTTTTCCCCTTCAGCCATTGGCTTATCACAGAAGCATTTCACATAATCTTCATGCACAAGAACATGTTCTTCTAGTTATCAAGACCAGGAAAGTATAGAATGGGCAATGTGAAGGCATTTGATAGTTATTCTGTCTGGTAACCTTTCTCTCTCCCATCCCTCAATTTCAAACTCTCCTCCCTCCTGTGTCTCAGAGGCTTACTGTTTTCCCAAGGAGGACATATGCTAAACCTTATCTCTGTAGAATGAAAGTCTTTGTCTTTTTTATTACTTTTTTATTTGAGAATAGATGACACATGGTATTACATTAGTTTCAGGTGTACAACATAGTGATTCAACATCTCATATGTTATGCTGTGCTCACCACAAGTGTAGCTACCATCTGTCACCACACAACATATTATAATACCATGGACTATATTCACTATGCTGTGCCTTTTATCCCTGTGACTTATTCATTCTATTACGGAAGCCTGTATCTCCTACTCCCCTTCCTGTTTTCTCTCCCCATCAACTGTCTCCTGTTGGCAACCATATTTGTTCTGTGTATTGTAGATCCGATTCTCCTTTTTCTTTGTTTATTCATTTATTTTGGTTTACATTCCACATGTAAAGCAATCATATTGTATTTGTCTTCATTTGACTCATTTCATTTAGCCTAATGCCTTCTAGTCTTTTTCTTTAACTAAGAGTTCATGGGGATGCCTGGGTGGCTCAGCGGGTTAAATGCCTGCCTTTGGCTCAGGTCATGATCCTGGGGTCCTGAGATCGAGTCCAACATCCGGTTCCCTGCGTGGAGCCTGCTTTTCTCTCTGCCTATGTCTCTGCCTTTCTCTCTGTGTCTCTCATGAATAAATAAATAAAATCTTAAAAATAACAAAACAAAACAACTAACAGTTCATGAACCAGGAGGAGAAAGCTAGGGGCTTCCTACAGGAAGAAACTGGGACAGAGGTCAGCCTACAGCACACAAAATACCTCTAGCTGTGCTGCTACTGAATTTGTTTGTGCATGAGAGACCAGGTTAGTTATGCTAATTTTATTTGGGAGACAAAGCGCAAGGATTGGGGCTGCATACTAGTGTACTTTTATTGAGATCAACAAGTAGTAGCTACCAAATGTATACAACGACAATGGGTGAGGCATTATGCCAGACACCGACGTGAATTATCTGTAAGTATCTATGAAATCTGAAAGGCAGAAATTATTTTCATTTGGTGAAAGCATATTTGACTCTTTTATTATTTTTTTAGTTTTTAGATTTATTTATTCATGAAAGACACAGAGAGAGGGACAGAGGGAGAGAGAGAGGCAGAGACACAGGCAGAGGAAGAAGCAGGCTCCACGCAGGGAGCCTAACGTGGGACTCGATCTGGGGACTCCAGGATCAGATCCTGGGCCAAAGGCAGGCGCTAAACCGCTTGAGCCACCCAGGGATCTCCCCACTCTTTTAGATGATAAATGCATTATATTCAATGGTCTTTCTCCAAGTAAGACATTAGAGTTGAACCCTTACCCTGCCTTTGAACCAGAGTGAAAATTATTAACTCTATATAGGAAATAGTTACTTTGTCCTTCTCCAACTACAATTAAGGAATAAGAATCTGACTCATGCATGAACTAATATGATGTTTTTGGTCAAATTGAGTGAATAACTAAACTAAAAAGCTTATTAAGCTATACTTCAAAACAGTATATCCTTTTTATTTATTCTTTTAGATATGCTTCTTGAGTTTGAGGCATTGACAAAAAGTCCACAGCATATGGCCTCTTCTAAACCTTCCCCACTTTTGCTTTTATTTTTTAATCCTATTTTGGCTAGCTTGTAAGTCACTTGACATTAGTTTTTGGTAGCTTTCTATTTGTTATTGGATTTCTAGAATGCTATTATAGTCCTTTAAGAATAAGCAATATTTAAGATCTTTTAAAGTTTCCAAATTAGAAATATAAAAATATATGTTTTTTAAATAAATAAGCATCTTAGCACTTTGTAGTTGCATATGCAAGGATGAAATCTTATCTCTCCATTTTTTACATCTCCATGCAACACACCATGACCATAGAAAGAAAATCAGCACAGATAGGCTGTTACCTGGTGAATAGGCTGGTGACAGAGCTCATGCAGCTGTGTCCAGTCACTACTTATTTTGCCAAGTGACAGTCACTTCTTTTTTTAATTGTATTCAAATTCAATTAGCCAATATATAGCACATCATTAATTTCAGATGCAGTGTTTAATAATTTATCAGTTGTGTATAACACCCAGTGCTCATCACATCATGTGTCCTTCTTAATGCCCCTCAACCAATTACCCCATCCTCCCACCCACCACCCCTCCAGCAACCCTCAGTTTGTTTCCTGTAGTTAAGAATCTCTCATGGTTTTTCTCCCTCTCTGATGACTTCCCATTCAGTTTTCCCTCCCTTCTCCTGTGATTTTTTGCTCTGTTTCTTATATTCCACATATGAATGAAACCATTGGATAATTGTCTTTCTCTGATTGACTTATTTCACTTCAATTCTATCCATGTTGATGTAAATGGTAAGTATTCATCCTTCCTAAGTCACAGTCTATATAGACTTCTATATACATGAAGTATTTTTCAAGATTATGACTCATAAATACTTTAGCCAAAATATGAATAAAAATGAGATTTCTCAAGGTGTTATTTAAAACTTGCTATAATGTTAAAATAAAATTTCAATTCTTTTTAATTTGGAAGAGAAACATATCTCTTCATATTCAAGAGCCATTTAAATGAGCAGGTTAATTGGATTTTGAAAAATACCATTTTCTTCAATAAAAAATAATTCATTTAACTTAATTTTAAGCACCTGGAACATTTGTAATAATAACCTGAATGTTTGGCCTAGGAGATTAAAGAGGAATAAAAAGAAGATAAAGAAACAGAGCCGATGTAGGAAAAAAAGTAAATAATGAAAGAAACTTGAAGATTAAAAAGTCTTAAGAATGTTTGAAGTAGTGAAATGATAAAGCCATTGAAAAAAGACAAATGATGGATAAGTTATTACATTTTAAACTTTCAAGTCAGAAAGGTCAAAGTGTGACAATAAATATGCATAAGTTATAGAACAAAGTATAGGAAAAAGCTCTTTTCAGATATCAACTAAACAATAATTAAATGAATGCTTATAAACAGCAAGTACTCTACCAGTCATTGAAGATGTTAAAATGGAATCCCTAGTCTAGGATTTCAAAAAGTTGACAATTGAATAGGGAAGCAGATACGCAAATAAGCTATTAAAATGCAATGTGTTAAATCCTTCAAAAGATGTATGTAAAATTCAATAGGAACATCATCCTAGTTATTAGTTTCATCAACTTTACAACTGAGCCCTGATGATGAACTGCCATGTGACAGTTCCTGTTGGTTTTCTCATGTTCGTGCAGAGTCCAGTCCTTCTGAGCAAAAGGCACATTTGAATAGCAAATATCTTTGGAAAGAGATACGGAAGCTGTATCCCTCCAGAGAGATATAGAGACTCTTTTGCCTGGTAAATCCCAAGGTAGGATACATAAAGCCCTCTTCTTCCCCTATCCAGAGATATTACTTATGTTCCAGAAAAAGAACTCTAGGGATGCTTTTCCTTTCCTCCCTGGAGGAGAATTACTTCTATTTCAGGATAATTAGGAATCTCTCTCTGGAGGGTAGAATGGGCACATGTAAAGAGAACATGCTCAGTCTGCTAACAGTATGGTTCATTTCCTGAGGTGTGTACATGTGCACCTAAAATCTTGCCCTTGTTATGTCACCATGAAGGGATCAGGGGACGGAGAACCTATGCAAGATGCTGCTCTGGCTACTATTTTTCATGTAAGTAATAAACCATGTGTTCTGTGTTACACTACCTAGGAGTCTTAGGGACTTACACACATGCACACTTGCACATGTGGGTATGTATCAGTCTATGTAAACATATATATGTATATACGTTTATGTTTATATTTATATCATAGCCAACCATATACTTCAGCTTTACTCGCTGTTAGAAGTTCATTGTCAGGGATTAATTAAATGGTGTCCGCCAAAATATCATATGCTATAGTCCCAACCCCCAGTACCTCAGAATGTGACTTTATTTGGAAGGAGAGTTGTTGCAGATATAACCAATTAAGATGAGGTCATCGGGATGAACACTAATCCAATATGATTGATGTCTTTACAAAAAGGGAAAATTGGGACACAGAGGCACACACAGGGAGAATGTGACGTGATGGAAGATGGAAATTGTAGTGATGCTTCTACACCAAGGGATGCCAAAGATTGCCAGCAAACTCCCAGAAGCTAGCATGGAACAGATTCTCTCACAGTCCTCAGAGGGAACTGACCCCATTGAAACCTTGATTTCAGACCTCCAGTGAGACAATATAATTTTGTTGTTTAAACCACTTTGTTTGTGGTACTATGTTGTGGCAGTCCTAGTGAACTAATTCATGTATCAATACCTGTTTCCCATAATTGTTTTGAGCATTTGTAACCCATGGTTCCAAAGGGGACAATGTGATTCACTGAATAGTGGAAGTCCCTCCTCCCACTAGAAATGATAAACATATCTCATTCAGCCTCTGTCCTCAGCTCTCAGTGTCTGGAAGTCTTACTGTATCTGTTGCTGGCTCTCTCCCTACCCAGCTGAACATGTGGTTGAAAGAAGTCTCAGGGACACCTGTTCTTCATGTAAGGCAGGGTCTAGAGTACCTGGACTACTATGTGCTTAATATATATCTACTTTTCTGTCTATCTTTTTTCCTACTAGGGAACTCTGAATTATTTCACATTGTTGGCAAGAGGGTACGTTGTAGTAGAATTTGGGGGCAGTATGGAAAAAGCCCTGGGCTGGGAGTGAGTCAGTTGTGAGTTTGACTTCCAGTCTGGTGACTCCATTACCACATGGGTCAAATCTCTTAGGGGATCTACGTGTAGCCATCCCTGTGCAAAGGCGATTTAGCAGTAACGATTCTTTCCATTTCTAACCTTTGTCACAAGACTCAAAAGAGACAATGCATGTGAAAAAAGTTTATGCTATACAAATATGAGGATTTTTAAAAATCAAATTCTCATTTTCAATCTTTTTAAATAAAAAAATATTTGGTTCTTAATCTTTTTATTTCTTACAGCATTTGCAATTGTGAATCTCTCCCTCTTTCTTGGAATTTTCTCTTCACTGGGTTTCTGTAGCACAATATACTCTGGTTTCCTTCTGCGTTTTGACTACTCCTCCAAGCCATGTTCACAGACTATGTGGACATTGATATTAAATGTTGAAGTTCTAAAGGCTTGGCTTTAGGCTTTTATATCTGTGAATTTTCTCTGGGTTGGCCCATCCATACCCATGAATTATCAGATAACTTACGTTACGAAGGGATAGTGCCACTCCAGATCTCTTCTCTGAACTGTAGATATATATATATATATATATATATATATATATATATATATATATATATAACTGCCCACTTGAAATCTCTTCTTATATTATTCAAGGCACCTAAAACTCAAAACATTCAAAAGTAAATTTGCAATATTCCTAATCAAACAGTATATTCTTCTAGGATTCATGGGTCTACTAAGGTGACCATATCCCCTCTGTCACCACCCAGAAATCTAAGTATTCTGTTCTTTGCTCCTCACCTCCAGTCCATCATATTCCCATAGATTTTCAATTCCATATCACTTCAGATGCTTTAACTACACCTACCAGATAAATATGTGCATTTAAAATTATTTAAAATGAAAGATTTTCTTAAAATGAAACTAATAAGAAATCTCAGTATGAGAGAACTCCAGGGTTGGTTAAGTCAGAAATGATTTGCCAAGAACCAATATTTTTCTTCACTTTTCTCTCTGCTATCATTAGTGCATCTGCCCTGTCCTTAGACTATTTCTATTATAGTTGCAAGATTGCTGAAGCACCTCTCAGTTTCACATATAAATTCAACAATGCCCAGTGGAAAAAAAAGCCCATCTCTTCTTCAGTATCTCTTTTTAAGAATGCAGAAACATTTCTCCAGAAGCCTCACAGTGGCTTCTCCCTTACATATCATTTGCCTGAATTATATGACATGCCCAGCCTAAATCAATTACTGCCAAGGGAACTGGAACCAGCTTATGCTGAAGCACAGAGGAGGAAAGGTACATGCACCAAATCCAGCCTTTTATGGCAAAGACAAAGGTGCAAACTAGATACAAGGAAAGAGCAAATGTGTTTGCATCATTTCCTGAATGTCTTTCAAAACTGTTTTCATCTCAGTGACAATCACTTGACATAGACAAAGAGTTGGGATTCTCCTGCTATGTGCCCTCCCCAAAAGGGGGCAGTGCTCTTGGGCCTGGAAAGATAACCCCATTCACAAGAATTAATAGGCTTCACTCTGCAAAAAAATTCACATAGCATTAAGAAGAGATGTACAAGTTAGGAAAAGTAAGCATGTTTAGCAAAAGCATAGAGAGCATAACCTCCAGACAGTTTCCAACTTCTCAATTTTGCTCTTTGCTGGGCATGACTGTTTCATGACAGAAGATGCGGAGAGGGTGTGGACATCATCATCACAGCCATCAGCTGTGGCATCTTTAACATTTCATACCTTGCAAAGTACGTAGCTCTGTCAGGGATAAGTGATTAGTGCCCATAACCCAGTACAACTACATCTCATCAAGTATAGGTTACTCGTTGAGCCATCTTAAATACAGATGCTTGCTTTAGTACTTAGCAAACTCAGTAGGGTACCATACATTTCTATATAGTCCTTGTGCAAGGAAGATATATATAATCATGCATCCGATTTTCAGTTATCCATGCAACTAGAGCAGGATTTTTCAAATTCAGCACTACTGACATTTAGGTCAGGTAACTTTTTAGGAGGTGAAAGGGGACCATCCTGGGAATTGTAGGATTTTTAGCAGGATCTCTGGTCTCTACTCGCTAGATGCCAGGAGCAAACATGCTGTTTTAACAACTTCAACTGTTTTCTAAATTGCAAAATGTTCTTTTCCTGTTCAAATTGCACCCAGTTGAGAACCACTGTGTTAGAGAACAGGCTACAGATCACCTGCCAGCTTATTCCTTCCAGTATGATGCATTCCCTACCCACTGGAGTAAGGCATGGCACAAGAGACTTAATTTTTTCCTAATGAAATGTGGGTAGGAGTTACATGGTCACTTCCCCGAGGAAGTGTACAATTCTCCAGTCTCTCTGTTTTGCCAGGAATTTATGG
Organism: Nyctereutes procyonoides; assembly: GCF_905146905.1. NCBI lineage: Eukaryota > Metazoa > Chordata > Mammalia > Carnivora > Canidae > Nyctereutes > Nyctereutes procyonoides. The sequence continues at coordinate 11,004,246 of NW_026575030.1, forward strand.
AAGCACTTGTAGTTGCCATGAGGTCAAAGTGGCCTGAAATACTGTGCCTGGGGACATCCGCCCTGGACAGTCACCTGGCCGATGGTAGACACTGAGTAAACTACAGATAAACTTTTGTTTGACTTTTTTTTTATGTCCTTGAAATTTGGGGGTGGTTTGTTATTTCCACATAAACCAATCTTAACTGGTACAACCCCCTACTCCAAAGTACCATCATTTTAAGTTCAGACAGCTGCTATAGTATCCAAATTGGTCTTCTGTACACAAACTTGCTCTCCTCCAATCCAGTAGTCAGACTGCCAGATGGATACTTTTAAAGACACAAATCCAATCATAACATCCTTCAGATTATAACCCTTTACTCACTTCAAAGACTTGTCATTATATTTAAGAGAAAACCCAAATTCCTAGTATAACGTACAAAGCTCTTTATAATCTGGTCTTCTGTTTTGTCTCCGGCCTGATTTTGTTTCCATTACTCTCTCCATCTCTTTATTCCAAGCATATTGGTTTTCAGTTCCAGGAAATTCTCAAACCTCACCACCCTCACCTATTTCCTGAGCTTTATATATGCTGTTTTCTTCTTCCTTCTATACATAGTTAACCCTAATCTTTTCTTCAGAGCTGGAATCCATTGTCGCTTCTTCAGAGACAGACTCCTTGATTCTTTCCAACTAAACCAAATCTTCCAATTAAATGGTCTCTCTCATAATACTATGCACCTCTCTATAGCAAATTTTCTATTGCAATTGTACCTTAATATGTAACATGTAATATGATTAAACATGATTAATGTTTATTGTTGTCCACTACGTCATAAATCCTGTAAGGCCAGGAGCTATTTTTGCTCATCATGTTTTCCCTTGCACCTGCTTCAAGACTCAGGAGTGACACATAGCAGATTCCTATCTATATTTGATAGTTAAATGCTTTTAAATAACTAATAGTCCCACCAGTTAGAAAGAAATGTTCAAACCTTGATGTTTCATTTAACCTTCCATATAGTTTCTAATTACCCAAATGAGATTGTTTTTAAAGCTATAAATCTGTCACATTGCTTGAATGTCTAAACGGATTTGTGGGCCCATAGATATTTATTGGAGCATTCACCTGAAATAATCAATTGGAACCATGAATTCCATTTATTTACAAGAACAAATAAAAGATGACCTTATTCTTATTCTACACTCTATTATATTGGAGTAAATAATATAACAATTCTGAGCTGGTTGAATTATTAATAACCATTACGTATAGCTGGAGAGCATGGGTTAGAAATATATGGCCATGTCCTTTGTCTTTGCTCATTTATTTTGATTAAGAAAAACACTTCCTATCAGTATAATTCCTTTAAAGTGTAAAGTCACTTTCATTTCAGCTGATCCTCATAATATCCTTGGTTGAGTTGGGACAGAAAATACATCGCCATTGTGTAAGAAGTAACTAGGTCATGGAGAATTTAAACAGTTAAAAAGACTACATGAATAGTAAAATGAAGACAGACCCTAAATCACCTGGCTCCCCCTATCCAATAGGATTCCTCATGTACCTGCACATATTTGTGGTAGAAGAAATTTGGGGTTGACAAAAAACGGGTAGGAGTGGTAAGCTGGAAACGAAGTCATGAAAATGCTAAACTTATTATGTGATTTTCCATTTACTAAAACAAAGCTATAAAAACAGTATGGTTAGTAAAATGATGTCATATTTCAATGAAAATGATGTTTACCCATGACTAATTTCCATTTATTAAGCATTCATTAGGTGTTTGCTTAGTTAGTATTATTATTACCATAGTTGTTTACCAAAAGTTAATTCCAAGCACATTTCAAGATTGTCTCTGCTGCTTTTCCAATTATCTTCTCACATGATAATTTCATATAAAATATTTTAGATAGAAAGGCAAAATAATAAAAAGAAAAGGCTTTAGTAGTTAGCTCCATGAAAGCAAATTGTTCAGGTTTTATTTGTTGCTATGTATGAGACAGAAATTGAGAGGTTGCCCCCTCTTGAGGAGAATCAGTCAGTTGACACAATAACCTTCTACATCCAATTTTAGGATAGTTTGTGATTTGTGCAGATGTGAGATCCAATGCGGGGAAAAGTCAAGTAGAAATAAATAGACATAGTTGAATTCTAGTAACTCTTAATGCTGAGGCTGGACTGTATTAATTTTCCCATGGAGAGCATGGTCTAGTAGAATAATTTTGAGCCACAGTGACTCAAATTTGCCATCCTATGTTGCCATTTATGGCTATTTTTGCAAATTGCTTGTGGTGTCTGAGCCTCAGGCTGCATATCTGAAAATGGGACAACAATGAGGCCAAGTATAACTAAAAGGATATGGTATGTGTAAGTAGCTGAGCACTGTGCCTGGCACATGTTAAGTATTGCATCTATCACTCTTACTACTACTACCCCATGCTGCTGCAATAGCATGGGCAATTACCCTGAGTGAGTCAGGTATCAGTGAAGACATCCTCTATCCTCTGAAACATCAGGCTCCCCGGTCCTCCAGTAATGCTTGTCGTAAAGGAATGCACAGGCAGGCACTTAACTCTGTGTAGGAGACCCCTGGCAGCCACAGCAGGCATTACACGGGCCCCAGGTCTGAGGACAGGTACTATGGGTGAGTTGAAGGGCAGAGAGGACTCTGCAGACATGTTATCTAGACTTCTCTTTTGTGGTTGTTTTAGGCTTGTGCTGTACAGAAAGTTTATTTTTCCCCTTTGTCCCACCATTTATGTTTTATAACCTACCCATTTCTGCCCAAACTATTCCATGTCTCTCAACATGGTCTCAGCAGACTTCCAACAATGAGAGCAACATGAAAGCCAGCCAAGTACACTTGCAAGTTCTGAATATATGTAGCATGAGTGTAGAAGGTATTTCTATCAAATGATATCTAGCATTTTCCATTTTCAAGATAGATTTTATACCTAAAGAGCTTGAATCTCTGAGGAAACGTTATCTGGGAATAGGAGAAATACTATTCCAGTGTAGACCAGATAGACAAATGGAATTACAGAAATTGACTGAGGTCATACCCAAAGACCTCATAACCCAAGAAAATAATCAAGGAAGGGGAAGGAGAGGGGAAGTACTTTAATTTCACTCTTCCCTTGCACCTGGCCTTTTGTCAGACCTTAATATACTTTCTCCCTTAGTTAGAACCACATAATATCATCTAAGTCTTAATGTCTTTTATTTTACAGTAACTGAGGATTCAATAGAGGATATTAGTTTAGCTCAGATTTAGTTTTAAGACTTTTATGTTAATTTGTCATTCCATTTAATCATTTAAGAAAAAGATAAAGTTTTACCCTAATCCCAACATTATTTAGTCAGATCCATGTGTGTGTGTTTAACATCAATTTTTAAATAGTTGAATAAAACATACATATTAGGGTTTGGTTGTAGTTTATTAAAGAGTTTTTATTTGAGATTTTGTTTCATATTTCTGTTTGATTTCAATATACCTTAAAATGAGAATCTTTATGTGTTAAGACAGATCCTATCTATACTTCCTTCTCCCCACAGAAACTCCTTCCGCAGTGTTCCTGACAGGTAGCGCCCAGGAGCTGCTGGATCACTTGTAGTGCCTGAGAGCATATCGCTAGTAGAGATAGCTCTGAGCAGTTTTCATTGGTGTACTGGTTGGTCTTAGTCCTGTCTTCTTGACCTGAAAAGATGCAGTGACTTTCTCTCTCAATACCTGCTAGAGCTAAGAGTGAGAGTTCCTTTATTTCAGTGACTATATTGCCTGAAAAATTGGCAGCGTTCAAATGTGCCTCATAACATCACCTGTGTAATCAGAGAAAGATACTCAAGAGAATACCTCTGGCGTGTGGGGGGTTTGGGGGAAAGAGGCATTTATGGATGAACAAAGCAACAAAGAAGCAAAGCAATGCAGCAAAGTAGCCCACGAACTGAATCTTAAGTTTCCAACATTCTGTTATTGCTTTTATTGATTTCAGAACGACCCTCTTATTCCCTTTTGTTTTGTTCCATTTTTCCAAAGTCCTCTTTTCATTATTGTTCTGAATTTGAATTTCCAATGGGAAACAGTCTTTTGCTCTCAATGAGCTGGGTGCCTGGGGAAGGAGGGAGGTAAGCCTTGAATACAATCAGCAAGGCTTCCAACTAGGGAGAATGAAGCACAGAAATTCCTCAACTTCCTGTTAGTGTTAAGAAACAGAATCTGAAAGAAAGGTCAAACCTCCAAACTGGCTGCAGAAACTGATCCTTAGAGAAATTCCTCCCAATGTGGCAAGAATTAAAACTCAAACTGAGAACACTTGCAAAAGCAGCGGTAATCCTCAGAAGGAAGCCAGACCAGAGCCACAAATCAAAGAGCAATATTAGAAAATGGTACCATAATGAGAAGGAAACATAGCAAGACAGCAGAAGGGAGCTGAGGGACTGTGTGTTTTCCTTTTTGTTGGACACACAAGCTGGGAGTGTGTGCTTTGAGAACTTCCCAAGAGATCAAGTGAGAAATCACAGAGAAATCACAGCCTTCAGAGCCACTGATTGGGAAAAAGAGGAGAGTGCTAAGGTGAAGAGTAAAGGCACAGTCCAGCTGGGTCTCAGCGTTAATGCCTCCACAGCATGGCCTAAGAGCATCCTCCTTCCCCCGTGATAGCAGGACAACCAGTGCAGTTGCCCACACGCTGCCCTGGGTGCCTCAAAGGGCACTTCTGGGAGTAGAGAAGTAGCTTCTGCATGCCAGGAGCCCAGCACTGCAACTATGAATACTTTTTTAAATTGCATACAAATCAAGAAGGTTTTTTTTTTGTTTTTAAAAGAAGTATAATTAACATACGATGTTATATTAGTTTCAGGTGTACAACCTATTGATTCAACAATTTTGTACATTACTCCGGGCTCACCAAGATGTATGTAGTCACCATCTTGCCAAACATTACAATGTAATTGACTATATTCCTTCTGCTGTACTTTTCCATACAAGTTATGCCTCTGTAGCCAGGGTACAGGGGTTCAAGAGCTCCTGACTCAGAGGGTCTCAAACAGCGGATTCAGCCAGTTGCTCCTGACAAGATCCAAAGGCAGAGAGACTAGTGGTAGTGAAACCAGAAAGGAATTGATTTCAGTGAGGTCAACAATGAGACTAGTGTGTCTCAAAGACTGTCTCCAAAGTTCCTCAAATGCTTCCAGGTTTATGTTAAGGAAACTATGAGGCAAAGGTCTATAGGTATCTGCAGGTGGGTAGGTACAGGTTAGGTAGATCTTTGTCCTGGGTCAGTCCTGTGGAGACTTGCTAGCCCAGGGCAGTCTTTATCGCTTGAGGGGGTAGAGTCGGTTCCCACCAAGGGTTAATTTGGCAGCAAATTTTTTGCCCAAAATCAGAAATAAGTTGAAAAGAAGGACTTAATTAACTAGAAAGTACAGACTGAGGTCAAAATGGAGGGAGTCGAAATTCTCTTTCACTTCTTTGCATTCCAACTACACCTGTCATTGTTCCCCACTTATTGAGTGATGTTGGAGTGACATGGGCATTTTTAGGATCTAACTAAGGGAAAATTGAGTCAGAAATACATTTAGTTTGATATATTTATAATTGTTCAATCAGCATTTTAGTATATAGCATAGAAACATGTTCTAGGAGCAGTCCAAAAGTTCACCATGCTGAATCAAACAGCATCATGGCCAAAAGACACAGAATCCATGGTGTCATTTAGTGCCTGAGAAGTATGTATGTATCTAAGTGGAAACAAGTCTTCATAAGTGAGGAGCTGGAAGCTAGTCTAGGAAATTTCTTGCAAATTGCATATCATATAGCAAATAAGCTTGATATATTTTCCCTAAACTTGAAAGCAATCCTATAAATTTACTTGGCATTACCAATAGCAATGGGTACAGCAGACAGAAACTCCTCTAAACTATCGAAACGTAAGAAAAGGTAACCTGGATCTAGTCTCTAGAAGAAATATTGAATTACCTTTCTATTCTCTTTATAGATAATTATGTTACAAAATAAATGTCATACAAAGAGGCAAAGAATTTGCAGCTGAAAACATAGAGAAAAGGTATTACAGAAATATGTCAGTTCTAGATTTTATCATTTTTATTCATTTTTTTACAATTTGTATTTATATTTTTATCATTGATATTCAAATTTTGTATTTGCAACTTTATCTTGTTTTTTTAGAGAGCACACCCCAAATTATTTAGCTTCTGGCCCTATAGAACCTACCTCCACCTTTGTTTTTGCCATTGTACCTGCTTGACATCTTTTACCTGACCGCACATCCCTGTTATCTCCTGGGTAGCCAGGGATAAATCTGATTATTCCAAATATTCCCAGCACATAATGATATAAGACCTAGCAATTGTTCAATACTTTTTTGTTGATTGAAAATCTAATTGATGATTGTTGGAAAAGAAATGAAGAATGGTGGTATTATTCTTCATAATACAACAACAGGATTACACCAGGACCCGGCCCCATGTCCAAACTGACAGGGGTACAGGGGACATTGTAGAGTGCTGAGTAAAGGTGAGAGGATGAGGAACAATATGCAGAAAAAGTAACTAGCTTATAGGAAAGACTACTAGGGACATATTTGGGAACAAATGGTACAAAGGCATAAGGCCTAAAATCTTTAGCTTTACTTCCTGTGGAGGGGGGAGATAAATTTCTTGCTAGAATTAAACATGATGACATGTTAAGCATTAACTTAATATTAATCTTAGAGCAGGTGATTAGTAAACACTAGTCTCCTCCTTCCTACTAATTTTCCTTCAAGAACATAGGTTGGGGCCCAGAAACTAGACAGGAATAGAAACCAACAACACTTACATAGGGATGGTTTGGGGTTTAAACCTTATTTCAGGTAAAGAGAACAAAAGTAAGAATATGTACCTTCTCCTTACATGAGGGGGTGGAGGTAACAATTAGAACTGATTACATTGGACTGAAGTAGGTGGAGAGGGAGAAAGGGACCTGAATGAAAGGAGAGAGGGGAAGTGAGAGGGCCCAGGATCTCACTCACTTTCAAAGGGTGGTGATTTCTGCTGTCTTTTCCTCCCATCCAAAGCTGGTCCTTTATACCTGTCCAGGAACAAGATGGGGTGCTTGGCTCAGTCACTCTCGAAGCCCATTTTCAAAGGGAGCACTTCAAAGAATAGTCTTTAATTGCACTGCACCTTAATGGATTTTGCATTTAGTTGGGCACATCCTCTCGCCCATAATTCCCTCCCCTCCACTGTGGCAGCTCACCCACTTACCAACATTATGGCAATTTTCCCTTCACTAGAAATCTCCCCTAAGTGTCTACTTAGGAAGCTCTTTGTTTGATGTCGTTGACATGTTAATAGGAGTGGCTCTGAGTTCTCTGCAGTAGTGAACACTGAAAGCAGAAGAAAATCTGAGAGAAGCTGGGAGGAGCATTCCATATCCCAAGCCCTGTTGTTGAATGCTAAGGGGAAAACAAAAGGATTCAGAGAAATAATTAAAGAGTGCTGAACACAAAGTTTGAAACAAGTTAGAATTTGAAGAAGCCAGTTGTTCTAAATAAGTAGTTAGAACTGTGGAGGAGCAGCTAGCTCATTCTTGAGAAGTTTGCTCATTTCTACTTTTGCACTAAGGATGAAACATTGACTAATTTGACTAATGATGAATCAATGAATCACCTTTTATTTGTGAACAAGGGACTTTGGGGAAAAGTAGGCACAACCCTTTAATACTGAGGAGTTAACAGTCAAGTAAGAACAATTTTGGACACAAATTAATAGATGATGGTTATAATCAGGGTCATGGCTTGAACAAATGAATGGCTGCTAGTGTTCCTATGAGAGCCAGGACAATTTGGGCTGGAATGGTCTGGAAAAGATGTCATAGTGAGCTCTGATTCTAGGCCCCATGAGGATTAGATGTGAGTGACAGAAAGAAATAGGAATTAAATCAAAATGGATGGAGGACATTTATGTTTTGCCATAATATTGGCTCATCTTCCCTTTATGTCTCTCTAGCTTAGGATTGAAAACAGATGATTGTTTTCTTCATCCTGCTCCAAGGAAGAAGATGTTGTCTAGGCGGAACTTTTTCCCATAAGATATGTTTGGGTTGAGAAGCTGTGAACCCTCATAGCTGCCACCTATTTGCCAGCAGGAAAATCTAGTACAATGTTTGTGTTGAGGTCACATTTCATGCTTTTCAACATGGAACCAGATTAAAGGTATTTTGAAATATCTTTCTTTAAGAAAGAGATCACATGGAGAGTCTCCTCAGAAGACCAAACATCTTCCATGCTCTGAGCCCTGCTGCAGATAAAATAATTCCTTACAGTTTGTTTGTTTGTTTTTTTGTTTGTTTGTTTGTTTTTAAGGAGTCTATTTTTCAAAGGGAAAGGCCACATACAAAGAAAATAGAGAGCAATAAATTTATTGAAATGCATGCTTTCTAGGCTGCCCTCACCTGGGGATAAATAGGGTCAAAAATGGTAACAAGATAAAATTTGGTCTCTACCTTCATTCACGCTACAGCATCTCAAGTTCCTTTGATTGCAGACATCCCCATGGGATTTCAATGTGTGTTTGTAACTCCTGTTCTCCCAACTATGCATTCCTCAGATTTTCCCTTTTTTGTTGTGGCTGCCATCATGATGTCTTCCACTATATCTTTCCTCCAGCCTATGTATTGACACCCAAATGCCCACTGTCCTCTGCCATCAGTTCATGACTAATCTTTCTGGTCTTATTCTATATGTCCACATGCTGCAAAATCCCCTGTTTATGGGGGAAAGTTTTCATCTCCACATGGGGTATCATCTTGTTTTACATGCAACACAATCATGATGTTTCAGAGCTTATAAAGTTTTACAAAAAAAGATCTTCTCAGTTTCCACATAGCTTTATGGTGTTCCTCTCACTGTAGTCTTCTGGTGAGGATCTGTAGAAGCTGGGACAAAGACCAGTTTGGTTAGTAGACAACGTATCTTACATTAAGTTTCCTACTGACCCTGATCTATAGTCAAGTAGCATTTCCAAACTCTCACTTCCCACTGCTGACTTCTTTTCCAGGAGTCTTGTTTTCTCCTGCAAATAAGCCTCTAATGGCTTATCCCACTGCCTTTTAGGCATGCTTGAAATTCCTAAACTTGTGGCAAGTACACAGCTTAGAATAGGTCTTTGGACTCAATATAAGATGACATTGGTCTTTGTAACTTGCCCTCAAATAAGTACACTTTGCTGGCAGGCAGAAGGAAAGATACCATTGATTTATTTAATCCATATGTTAAAAATAGAAAAAAAAATCAGTCAACACTTCTGAAATATGGAGTAAATAATGAGAAACACCAGACTCTTGTTGGTCCATTTGCCAGGAGCTCTCGAGCTCTTGTAGGAATCCTGCTGTGAAATTTGGGAGCAAAGAAAGGGAAAAATTATTATAGCTGTAAATGTATTTGGTAATTTAATTATTAAGACACCCCTATAATGTAGTATTATTATTCCCATTAATTTATTTATCAAGACATCCCCTCTTATGAAAGGAGAACAAGGGCTGGCAAATCCAGAACTAAAGAGAGAATTCCAGGAGTAAATATGGGAATTTTTTGGTGTCTTTGTAATTACATTTAATGTGATTTTGGTGCCTGCTCAATGTCTCTACTTGTTGGGCTGACATAACTCCATTAAGACAACTGTGAGCAGTCATCACTGACAGAAATGTTACCCAGAAGCCTGTGTGTCATCAGAAAACTAGGAGAGAAAGGCAAATCCTGTTGACTTCACTGATCAGAAGAACATGAACTTGAGTGTCAAACAGACCCATTTCAGGTCATGGGTTTGTCCTTATTGACTATTTAACTTTGACCAAGTGGCTTAACCTTTTTGTATGTTAGTTTCATCAACAGTACAGCAGGGTAGAAAAAAAAAAAAGAGTACGACAGGGTAGGGGTGCCTGAGTGACTCAGTCAGTTAGGGATCTGACTCTTGATCTCAGCTTAGATATTGATCTCAGGGTTGTGGGTCTGCACTGGTGCCCTCTGCATTAGGCATAAAAGGCTACTTAATAATAAAAAAAAGAATACAATGGGGTATTAACATTTATTTCATAATGTAGGCCTCAAAGTATTTAATATAGTTGTGAAGGGGAGCCATTGATGAGATTTGGCTTTGTATTGTGAAATCTTAGTAAACAGAGTCTGGAAAAATCACCATTTGTAACTGTAAGCAATTTCATTTTCATCAAAGTAGAGGTTTCAATTCTTCCTTCCTTCCTTCCTTCCTTCCTTCCTTCCTTCCTTCCTTCCTTCCTTCTTTCTACTTGCTATAAGAAAGCCACAGAAAGGACTCACTAGATAGAAAAAGAAATAAAATAGTATTTTACACAAGGAAAACTCAAAAGTCATCATTAACCAAATGCAGATGTTTTAAGCTAAGAAAATGTTCTGTTTGACAGTAATTGTGGAACACGGGTTAATCAGTAGTCTGTATGTTCAGAATTTTGGTTTTATGGAACATTTTGAGAAAAGCATTTCTTTTCTCTTTTGCTTATGTTAATATAATGTCTATATACATGTTAGCTTTTGTTGTTGGCTTATGAATAGTTTATTGTGGGTCATGAGGAAAATAGAATAGTAGATACTATTTGGTAATAGAAGGTCATAGTAGATACTATTATTTATTGTTTCATATTTTAGATCTTATTCCATTTAATTATTTTCATAAAGTTCACTTATAGCTTAAAGCCCTAATTGGAAATTTTCTTTAATTCATTGCATTGTGCTTTCATCTAGATTGGGTTTGTCTTTTATTTTTGTATTCTACATTCCTTTTCTTCTCTTTTTTAACTATTTTTTTTTCTGTTTTAAGTTTGCACAGTTTTTTTTTTTTTTTCATTAATGCTCCAAATGGGCAATTTTACTTTCTAGGAGTTCTGTTAATGCAAAGCCATTTATATATCTTTCATTCTGAGCTATAATTCATACTTCATCCTATATACTCTTTAATATAAATTCATGGGTGGTTGGAATGTGGGGTAAGGAGAATGTAGCTGCAGCTAAATCCACACTTATTGGAGAATTTGTGCTCTCTTCATGTAAATGTTGCTAATTGTCTGCATGGTGATTTACTCTGCTTAGGGATGTGCATGTCTGTGTGCATGTCTGGATATGCATATGTGTACAAGTGGGTGCGTGTCCTTGCATGTGTGTGTGAGTGTGTGTAGTAAAGTTCTGACCTGAGCTTTGCTTGGTTCCCTCAGTGCAAGACAGGGCTCTAGAAAATAAACAAAAACTAACTGTAATTTTCTTTACTTTTGATGAGATGATGGGTCAATTAGAAGAGTTTTGCTATGTTTAAAAACTTCTCAAAAAAAAAAAAACTTCTTAAATTTTCTCTGAGATGTTTTCTTATGTCTTCAGTTTAGGTCTCCCCAAGTTGGAGATATTGGTCAAATTACTCAGGCTTTTCAGCTGTCTCTTCTTTCTGCAATAATCTTCCAGAAGTGCAAGTGATACTAAGATCTGTATCAAGTCTCATTCTCACTTGGATCTCCTTCTTTGTTCATAAAATTTGTTTATGTTATTTTTTTTTTAAGATTCTATTTATTTGTGAGAGAAAGAGGAAGAGAAAACACAAGTTGGGGAAGAGCCGAGGGACAGGGACAAGCAGACTCCACACTGAGTGCAGAACCTGAGTAGGGGCTCAATCTTAGGACTCTGAGATCATGACTTGATCTGAAATCAAGAGTCAGATGCTTACCCCACTGAGCCACCCAGGCACCCCAAAATTTCAGAGTTTAAAAAATAATATGGTAGAGCTTTTCTTAGTTAATATTTACTACTGACATTTCTCTAAAGTTTATTTTGTAATTGGAAGAGTTTCTGTCATAGTTTTGTCCTTCAATGTTTACCCATGAATTGCAGTTTTATATATAAAAGCAAATAAGCAAGTTAATAGATAGATGGATAGGTAGATAGATGGATGAAATGGTTTAAATATTCCATGAGAAGCTAAGTAAATTATAGTACAACTGTATTATGAAAGAGCATACAACTACCAAAAACATATTTATGGAGATTATTTAAAAATAGCATAGGAAATGCTTAAATTAAAATGTGAAATGTCAAAAAATATGTACAGAGAATAACTTTAACTATGTAAAAAATGCAAAGTTTATGGCTCAAGAAGCCTTACTAGACATATGTGTTTATCTCTCCTTCATCCAAAAATCCCACTGAAATGACAGAAAGGATATAATAATAGCAGTAAACCACAAGCAATGTGGCAGTGATATATAGCTAGAAAGAAAGACTCCAACATCTCAAACATCCTAAACTAGTGTAAAAATTTTAGAAATGTTAAAAACATTTGAAATTATATGACCACTAAAACCGACTTGCTAAATGGCCCATCCTAGTTCCACCAAACTCATTGCGCAAATACAGTTTTTATCCTATAGCTTCCTTTTTTAAGACTTTACAGTAGCTCTGTATATATCTTTCCATCACATATTAGCTCCTCTGTCTTTTTTTTTTAATTTTTATTTATTTATGATAGTCACAGAGAGAGAGAGAGAGGCAGAGACACAGGCAGAGGGAGAAGCAGGCTCCATGCACCGGGGAGCCCGACGTGGGATTCGATCACGGGTCTCCAGGATCGCGCCCTGGGCCAAAGGCAGGCGCCAAACCGCTGCGCCACCCAGGGATCCCCCTAGCTCCTCTGTCTGACATTTAAAGTCTTCTTGGATATGGTCCAACTTTCATAAAAATTCTGTTATCACCCTTTTCTCAGTACAAATCCTCGATTTTCGTTAGGCTAGTAACCTATTTGATTTCCTGCTCCTTCGGAACTATTGACTTTCCTCCTTTTATCTCCCGAATCTGCTCCTGTTTTTAACTCAGCCTGAAATGCAGACCTCCACCTTCCTGCCAGCCATCATTACACAAATCTTTCCTCTATTTAAGGTTCAAAGAATAAAGTTTTCTCTGATCTCTAGGATCCCCAAGTAGTTGATTCCCTTTTGTGAATTCATACCAATTGGGCATAATTGTTGACTATAGATCTTTTTTATTTTTATTTTTTTCATAAATCATGTGGAATTTAAATGTGAAGTCTCTTAAGGTCTTATATTTTCTTGTATATTTCATAATGCACAACTGCAGGTCATAGATATACCAGAGTTCAACGGGTTCTAAATTCTCAGTGGGAGGCCTGGGAACATCATGCTGTGAACTATCTCTAAGCTTTGGCTCATGCTATCTCTTTTATCATAACTTTCTTAAGCAAATACCATCTTTCCTTATAGAGGAATCTGCTCAACTTTTAGTTAATCACGGCATTACTTCTGTACTATGAATTTTCCTCAAAGCTCAGAATACATCATAATTATTTCTCTCTCTACTAGTATATGTGTGGTAGACAAAATTCTCAGATGGCTACAAAGATTGCTACCTCTAGTATATGATTTCCTTTGAATGTGGGTGAGATCTAGGAATACAATGGGTATTACTTTCATGATTAGTTTACTAATAAACTGACTTTGAGTTATTTAAGATGGAGTTTGCTTGAGTTGGCCTGATTTCATTTCAGGAATCCTTAAAAGGGACTGGGCCCTTCCAGAAGTCAAGATACAAAAGTTGAGTGTATGCAAGAGCCTTGAGAGAGGGCCACAGGGCAAGGGAGAATAGTCTAGGAACTGAGAGCAGTCCCTGATGGACAGTTATCAAGACAGTGGGACCTCATTCCAGGCCACAAGGAAATGGATTCTGGTGATAACCTGAAACTTTGTACATAGATCACCTCCCAGGTAAACACTCCGGATGAGAACGTGGTAGGCCAACACCTTAATATCAGTCTTGAGAGACCCTGTATGGAGGAACAAGCGAAAACATGCCAGACTACTGACCCACAGAAATTATGAGAGTATCAATTTGTCTTGTTTCAAACTATTACATGTGTAGTGATTTGCTACACAGCAACAGAAAAACAAATATAATATGAGTGCTGCAGTTTGGACTTCTTGGTAAACAGATTCTGGAATGGAGATTAGCATGCAGGAAATTGATTGGGGAAGATCTTAGCATTAACTGCATGGGAAAATGAAAGGAAGTAGGATTGACTAGAGAGAGAGAAGTTGTGCTATATACTACAGTCACAGTGGTGGCCTCAGTTGATTTCATCATGAGCTATGAAACTGGGATGGTCCTTCAGAGTGGACCTGATACAAGCTGCCCCTAGGAAGGGGACATGGCCTTGGACAAGATAACTTTCCTCAACTAAGTGCAATTCTAGACTGGACTGATAGGTAAAATTTCTGAGGACAGCAGGAGAAACTTCCTTGGTGGTCTAGCACAGCTGGCCCCACAATGAGCTACCTGGGTGCAAAACCATTCATTCCTCATTTCCATATTCCCTTCCACTAGGGCAGTGCCTATTATAGAAAGACTACACAGTACATGATTTGATCATCTCACCTGGTTGCAACATCAATAGTTTGTTAATAACAGATATGATATGCATTGGAAGTTTTTGTTTTTATCCTTTTAATTAAGAAACAATTATTGACCATTTTTTGGCCACTTATGTACCTAACTCGCTTTTAGGCAGTTAGAATGAGAGAGTATACAAAACAGGCAAAGACTCCTGCTTTCATAGAAGAACAAAACAAAAATATGTGTGTGTACATATGTGTATGTGTACATATGCATATATGTGTGTATATACAAGCATGAGCTGTTAGAAAGTGATATGGCAATGAGGAAAAGAAACTGATGAGGCAGTAAAGAGTATCAGGATTGTCAGGGTAGGTTGCAATTTTATACAGGGAAGTAAAAGTGAGTCTTATTGAGCAGGTGGTATTTGAGCAAAGACCTGGAAAAGGTGAGGGATAGCGTCTCCAGGAAAAGGAAGAATCAATGCAGAAGTCATAAAGGAAGATTGTACAAGTGTGTTTAAAAGCATCAAAGAGTCAAGTGTAGTAGAAACAGTAGTGAGAGGAGGACGGTAGGGGGACAAGGCTGGAGATGCAGTGGGAGGCTAGCTCATTTAAAGCCTTGTGGGCACTCAGGGCTTTGGGCTTTACTCCACATGAATGGGTGGGTTTAAGAGAGAACACTCATCAAATACTCATGGTATGCTACACACTGTGAACCCTTTATCTGTGTCTGTGTTTTTTAGTCCTCAGAAGTTCCTTATTATAAGACAATATTATTAAGATCCCTATTTCATTAGTGAGCATACTTGGTCTTAAAGAAACTGATTAACTCACCCAAGGTCACAGAGAAGGTAGGATAAGAGAACTGTACGTAGGCTGTATGTATTTAATCATAGCATTATCCTGAGCCCCAATTGCATGGCTTCTATTTGATTCTGTAGCTTCAAACTATATAAAAAGATCTAGGCATACAATTCAAGCTTCCATTTTTGTCAAAAGGTTAATCGATAAGTCTTAACATTTTCTGAGCTGCTAGGAAGTTTATGTATGTTCGACTAAGAAAATCTATTACAAGTCGTGTTATCACTATCCAGCAAACAACAATGTTTTGCCATATTATCACAATCTGACAAACAACAAACAGAAGTTACTGTGCTTCCATGTTGTAGGTTGGGTTCTCTGGAAAGGCCTTTGAGGGCAACCCCTGCAAAAGGGATTGGAAAGAAATGGAAGTGGGCAGAGAAGAAGTTAGTAGAGACACAGGTCCTATGACAGCCTTGGTTGATTTCAGCCAGATGACCAGGCCTCTGTTCTCCTACATCAATCCTTCACTGGTTGTGAGCCTCTAAGGGGGCAGGGGAGGGGGGCAAGAGGACAACACCACATGGCTTCCATCACAATCCATTGTGCTCAAAAAGCCATTCTTGATTAACAGAGTTGTTTTAATTGGTACAAGAGAAATACAAGCAAATCTCTAAGTGTGGTCTTGATGATATTGGAGAAGTAGCTTCATCTTTATGAAAAAAAAAAAAAAAAGCAGTGGTGATACATAAATCCACTGACATTTCCTCTGTATTTGGTGTGCAGAAACACATTTGGTATGGATCCATAAATTTAAAGCTAATGCAATTTTTATTATCCTACTGCTGCTATAATCTTTTAATAATCTAAGAAGGATCACAAATGATTCTTTTGTGGGAGGAATAACATAAAATTGTGAAGTTCCACAAGTTGGCATGCTTTTGTTTTAGTGGGGTTTTTGTTTGTTTGTTTTTGAAAGAGAGTGTCCAAGCATAAAGGTGGGGCATAGGGTGTAAGGGCAGAGGGAAAGGGAGAGAGAGAATACTAAGCAGGCTTCACATCTGGTACAGAGACTGACATGGGGCTCGATCTCACAACTCTGAGATCATGACCTGAACTGAAATCAAGAGTCGGATGCTTAACTAACTGAGCCACCCAGGTGCCTCAGTTTTTGTTTTTGTTTTTGTTTTTTTTTCTTTTTTTAAATGAATAGAGACTAGGAGGGGTGGCATAAGAAAATGACATTTTCCCCAGATTTTTCTTCCTCATTCATGGTGCTGGGCTCCACTTAGTCACTGGCTGCTAGGAGGGTAAATGTTCTAGGGTCAAAGGGCACTATCTCACTGAAGCAGAGCCACTGCAACTGATGAGTAATGGCTGTTGCTTTTGTCAGGTTTGACTCTTGTAAGCTTTGATGAGCAAAAAATGGAGCCCAGCAGAGCCATTCTCATCCCTAGAATTTTCTTTCTTTCTCTCCCAAAGAGGCAAGAGTGATATCTTTTGCATTGTATGACTTATTTTTTAATGCTCCCAGATAAGCTGATCTCAAAGCACAAAGAATAAAACTCCTTTGCTTTCCAAAGTTTGTAAGCAAAGAATTTAGAACGTGCTTCACCACCATTTTATCCGTCTCTTCAGCTGGGAAAGTCCCTAACAGAATTCTTGCTCAGTTAATAAGAAAAGAAAGCAACAATTTTGCCTATGCATTAGCATATTAGTATGGATGATCACGTACAAATGAAAATAAAGGTGCTTTTTTGCATAATCTTATTTCTAAGAAAGCAGCGACTTGGATTTTTATAAAACACTTGGTGATTTTTATCCATGTTTTGGAAAATTCAGCACACATAATTCCAGGATACTTAAATCTGATAAACCCACATGCCCTACTGTTATATAACCTTCCTTGTGTAAGAACTGTTCATTCAAAAATCCTACAGGGTACTTCTTATCAGTTACTGAATGTGCAGGAATGGGCCTCACTCTTAGCTATACCAAGGACTTGAAAACCACAGTCTTCTGATAATTGCCACTGACACAAGAACCCTCTAAAATATTTTATTTTTTATTTATGTTCTAGATTTTATTTATTTATTTAATTGAGAGAGAGCAGGGAGGTGGGGGTGGGGGAGGAGTTGAGGAAGGAGGACAAGCAGATTCTGTGCTGAGCACAGAGCCTGACACTGGGCTCAAGCTCAGGACTCTGAGATTGTGACCTGAGCCAAAATCAAAAGTTAGACACTTAACTGACTGAGACACCTGGGTGCCTCCCTCCCCCCACCCCAAATATTTTAAAACAAGGACATTCAGGTCCACTTTCTTCACTAACTCCATAGAAGGCAACATGTATCATCCAGTCACTGGGACTGTTTGGGGATAAGATCTTCTGGAAAGTTATCCCCCAACCATAGAATCCTAGGTTACCCACTAAGCTAAAACATGCTGATCAGCAAATTCTTCACTGATGTGTCTGGCAATGTCAGCTTTCAGAAAGCAGAGAAACTACTAGGGGTTACAAAAATCTCTAGATGAGGGATCCCTGGGTGGTGCAGCGGTTTGGCGCCTGCCTTTGGCCCGGGGCGCGATCCTGGAGACCCGGGATCGAATCCCACGTCGGGCTCCCAGTGCATGGAGCCTGCTTCTCCCTCTGCCTGTGTCTCTGCCTCTCTCTCTCTCTCTCTCTCTCTCTCTCTCTGTGACTATCATAAATAAATAAATAAAAATTTTAAAAAAAAGTGAAATGGCCTTAATTTAAAAAAAAAAAAACTCTAGATGATTCACAAATAACTAGGAAAAATTTTCTGGATATAAAGAGGTAATAGGTACCTTAGGAGGAGTTTATTACATTTGTTTGCCCATTAACTGAAGCACTTATTTATTTACTTATTTATTCAATAATCAAACGTTTGTTGAATGCTTATTGGGCCCCAGGAATCAAGAATACATAAGTTAAAAATTCAGACCCTGCGTTGACTCTACAGACATACAGACAAGTGAATTTATAATGCAATACTATGGGGGCTTCCCTAGAAGTACACTCAGAGGAAAATGAAAGGATATGGGCTGGAAAACAAGTCCAGACTAGCAGATATGGAGGAAGACTTTTTCGTGCAGGAATTCTGTATGACCTCAGGCTTGAAGTACGAGTATGAATAAGCCAGGAGGCCCAGAGACAGTTGCTAGTTCATAAAGTAAGTTTTTGTTGCTGAGGGTTGTGGTCAAAATAATTTGTGAATCCATGTTTTAGAAAGATCTTTCAGGCAGCTGAAAACAAAGAAACCAGTTAGGACTTCTGACTCTTGATTTTGGCTCAAGTCATGATCTCAGGGTCAGGAGATCGAGCCCTGCCTTGAGCTCCTGACATGGAGCCTGCTTAAGATGCTCTGTCTCCCTCTGCCCCTTCCCCCATGTACAATTTCTCTCTAAAAAAGAGAAAGAGAGAGAGAGATGCCTATGACCTGCAAAACAGAACAACTACCTCCAATAATCCAGTGCTATTAGGGCCCTATTTGTATGTGGAAAACAAACAAAGAATGAACACCCATCATTCAAAGGACAGCTAACATGCTGCTTTTTCCATGTAGTTCCCCATATATCCCCTTCTAGAAAAAATACTAGCAGCAATCCTCTCTTCATATTTATTGCAGTCATTAATATAGTACATCCCATAAATCACTTTCCATCTTATCAGCCTATTGTCTGGTCTTCACAGTAATTGACACTACTTGAAAATAGCTTAATTGTTGGAATTCTCTCTTCTTCTCTACCTTCCCTCTTCCAGAATATTCAACACTTGGGGGCAGGATCAGGACTTCCTTGTTCACTATCTTTGGAGACAGAAAAGGGCCTGACATCCAGGAGAAACTGAATGAAGTTTTTGAGTGAGATAGTCAATGAACCAGTCTCATGCCAACCTGAGACATCTTGACGCAGAATCAGTGTGTGGCCTGTGCCTCAGATCAGGGATTTATTTTATAGTTACACCTTTGTGATCATCATCCTGGCTCCTGTTTTCCCCCACTGCACCAAACTGCATCTTTAAACTACAGAGCCAATATGAGGGAGATTCAGTGTTACATAGATTTCATCTAGAAACTGGACTAGCAATGAATCAGGATCGTATTTTTACTTTCTGCTCAATGGTTATATACATAATGCATATCTCACCTGTATTATATTTCAAGACATCAATGTCTTTTATTCTGTGACTTTAGAAATATCTTCAAATATGAACTGAATCTGCCATTGTCTTCATGAGTCGGGGGAAGAAGTGATGTAGTTTTAGAATATAGGTGAGGTTTCATGGGGTGAGGTGTGGAGCCAAAGACAAAGAAAGATTTCTTGAGATGTCTTTGGTACAGAATGGTGGTTTGATTAAAGCACAGGGACAGGACCCATGGGCAGGAGAGCTGCTGCCCTGGGCTTGTGAGGGGTGACTGATTATATACCTGAAAGCTGGGGAAGGTAAGGAAAAGGGAGGTTTCAAAAGAACTTTTGTGTGCTAAAGAGGACCTACAAGATATTGGAGGCCTTGCCATTGTCAAGTTAAGGTTGTTTTTCCCGCTAGTAAAGCATTAATATTAAGATAGTTGGGAGTTTCCTTATGAAAATTAGGTTATTGATAAGAATGCTTTTTTTTGTAAATCACTAATACATTTTGTAAACTGAGGGAGACTCATGTCTGTAGAACTATGATCTCTACAAGTTAACTACTTGTTTTTCCTTTCTCTTAGCTTTAGGGCAGCCAAGAGTGACTGAGGAATGTCACACACATCCCACCCAGGAGAGGGGGGTGCAGGGTTGCAGGGTGCGAGTTTGTGCTTTGTCCTCAGCTAGGCTTGTTCCCCACTAGAAGGACACAGGATTTTAGAACTTTCTAAATGGGCAGTGCTGGCAATAAGTCTGTGAGTTTGGTCCCAGTGGTCTTCAGGAATGTCTGCAATCTCCTACCCACTTTTTTTTTCTTGTTTATTTTTAGTGAGAAAGTCAACAGGAAAATGTGTTAAGCAGAGAACATTTAATTATAGACTGTGGCTTTCTTCTGAATTAAAATAATCAGTAATACATTACCATTTTACCAAACATCTCACGATGCTTTTGTGTTTAAGGCTGACAACACTTTCTAATTTAAAAGTCAAACAAACCTGGTATTTACCCACTGATTAAACAAATTTACTGCTTAACCCTTTGTAATCTCCCTGTTGAGTCTATTTGGAAACCTAGTGTTAAGAGGGCAGGCAGCAGGCTATCTTTGTCTTTCATCCCATTCAACAAGGCATTTAGGAAAACAAAGGAATTCCTGAGGAATCAAATGCATACTAAAACCTCAGACTTT
The DNA here is from genome assembly GCF_905146905.1 of Nyctereutes procyonoides. NCBI lineage: Eukaryota > Metazoa > Chordata > Mammalia > Carnivora > Canidae > Nyctereutes > Nyctereutes procyonoides. The sequence continues at coordinate 11,024,786 of NW_026575030.1, forward strand.
TTAGCATTAAGATACAGGCATCTAGAGTGTGTGTTCGTGCTGATGGCTAATGGAAGAATTTAAATGATTGCTATAATCTGACCATGGATAATTATCTAGAGCTCACTTGACTGATCACTTTATACGTGGTGTCAGGATGTGGCTAAGGAAGGGGGAACAATTGCTGAAATTGGGAGATAGACTACAATTAGAAGATTCTGAAACAAAACAAAAACAGGACAAATGTAATTTGAGTTAGAAAAAATTAAAGGCATATTAGAGGCTAAATACTATTTTCATGGTTTACCATCTTCATAATACTATGTAAGGTCCTGCCCCTCTTAGAGCCTCAGTGTTCTTATATATGGAGACAGGATGTTAAACCCCAAATCAGGAGTGTTAGAAAGAAAATCACAGGCCCAAAATGGAGTCACTTATGTTAAGGCCCCACTGCAGGAAAGTAAGACTTAATACCTAAGCTAACTGCATTTGCAAAGCTCCCCAGAATGTAACCTCTTACTAGTCAAGATGAATTTCCTGGTCAGCAGTAGGAAATTTACTAAAAGGTCCCTTCCTTTCCCCTTAGGAGGAGAACCTTGCTTAAAACAGTGCATTCTTTGCTAATAATTTCCTTTTCCTACTTCCTCTCTGTCTTTAAAGAACTTTCCTTTCCTACAACTGGACAGGGCTCCTTTCCATTTACCAGTTGGGATGCTGCCCATCCATGAATTGTTCAATAAAGCCAATTTGATCTTTTAAATTACTCAATTAAATTTTTGTCATTTAATAAGAGATCTTGAGAATTCCCTGAGCTGTGTTGTGTAAATCAACTATGAAAAATGTCTACATTCCATCTTTTTTGTATAAATGAACACAGGTAGGGATGTCTGGGTGGCTCAGTGGTTGATCATTTGCCTTTGGCTCAGGGCATGATCCTGGGATTCCGGATCCAGTCCTGAATCAGGCTCCCTACAGGAAGCCTGCTTCTCCCTCTGCCTGTGTCTCTGCATCTGTGTGTCTCTCATGAATAAATAAATAAAATCTTATAAAAAAATTTTTTTAAATGAACACAGGTAAAAGGCAAGCCTGCTAGGACTAATTGGAAGAAGGTGATCCAGATCCAGAAGGGGCAGGAAAAGTCTTGAACCACAAATGCTTGGAGGAACTGGGAAGATTCATCCTAGAGAAGAGAAAGTAGCAGACTGGAAAGACAGGTGAATTGAAAGGTGGAGATTTGATTTATCTATTCAGCGCTGCCATTAAGTATGTATGCGACTATTGTGGGGGATGGGGGAAGTGGTAGTTGGTGAACATCCTTTTCTGGACGTAGTTTTTCTTAATTTACAGAACGAGATGATCTTTGAAGCTCCTTCACTCTAATAAGGATCTTTATCTAGGAATAAACTTGTGGACTTTTACAAAAAATATGGGCATATTGTAGGAGGAACAGACTTATTCTGTGCTTCTTTTTTAAAAGACTTTATTTATTTATTCATGAAAGACACAGAGAGAGAGGCAGAGACACAGGCAGAGGGAGAGGCAGGCTCCAATGCAGGGAGCCTGACATGGGACTCCATCCTGGGTTTCTAGGATCACGCCCTGGGCTGAAGGCAGGTACTAAACTGCTGAGGCCACCCCCACCACCCCCACCACCCCCCACCACCCTACTCCTCCTCAACCCCCCCCTCCCCCAGGATGCCCATATTTTGTGCTTCAGTGGAAGGGAGAACCAGTCATGAAAGTTCATTGAAAAGGGAATTTGCTCAACATAAGAAAGGGAGCTTCTAACCATAAAAATTATTTAAGAATATAAAAAGCAAAGTTTATAAGGTTTGAAGTTACTAAGAGACTGGATTCTACTTGTTCCTGCCATTAAAAAATAATAATAATAATAATTATGTGTCGTGATAGAGGTGTTAACTAACACTAGGATGGTTGATCATATGTCAATAAATAAATGGATCATCAAATCAACACACTGTATGTTTTAAATGTACAGTGTTATATGCCAATTATATTCCAATTTTTTTAAAAATTGAAAAAAAAACTTGTAAGCTAATAAGTGTGAAATGAATGTCATTTTTAAGCCTCTGTATTTTCCTCTGATTAGTTATCCCTTCTCTTTAGATTACATTTCCCTCCATTTATCCATCCAGTCAATTATATTAACTTATCATTTCTTTAGGGGAGAATTTCTAAGGCCTCTCCAACTGGTGAAGTCACCCTCTCTCTATTTTTCCTCAAGCTATTGTGCTTATCCCTATTGTTGAGGCCAATCTTGGAGCGATGGTGAAATGATAGCATAACTCATCATGATAAGAAATTGGAACTTCCGCAAATAGGAATCATGGGAAATCATGTGATGATAAGAAACCTCACAGTCATTCAGAATTTGGCCCTTGAGAAGATTTTTTTTTTTTAAGATGCAAAAATTATGTTATTTTATGTTACTGGAAAAAGCATGGTACAAAGTTATACATATAAATGTATTTAAACCATTTTCAGTGTGCCTGTAAATACTTAAAGAAAGGGATATAACTTAAAATATTAACTCATTCTTTCAAAGTGGGTAAATATGGGTAAATGTTTATTGTTTCCTCTCTATTTTTCTGTTTCCATATTTTCTAGAATGAGAACTTTTACTTTTATAATCAGAAAAGTTGTTAAATTTTTTTTTAAATTTATTTATTTATGATAGTCACAGAGAGAGAGAGAGAGAGGCAGAGACACAGGCAGAGGGAGAAGCAGGCTCCATGCACCGGGAGCCCGATATGGGATTCGATCCCGGGTCTCCAGGATCGCGCGCGCCCTGAGCCAAAGGCAGGCGCCAAACCGCTGCGCCACCCAGGGATCCCAGAAAAGTTGTTACAATGGAAAAGTAAATACAGAAAAATATATTTTGTAATCCATGAAAATAGTCAATACTCATGTCATTCTAGACATCTGGAATGTTACCAGATCTCTGGGGTCTGTGCTGCAGGTAGGAATGAACAGGTGTCATATGTGATTTCGTATTAAGTCGTTATTTTGGGGAAGCTTCTTTTGCTCTCAGTCCTCATCCAGAATCTAGTGTCACAGACCACCCAATGGAAGGCTGAGACCCATGTACAATAAAATTGGATAGTCTGACTTTGAGAAATGCAGCCTACCTCCATAAAGTAGTTGTGATAGAATGTTTACCCTATGTAAACATTCCCTATAGTCTTGCAGATTCTTTCATGTGATGTGCCTGACCATGAAACTGCTAAACTTTTGCACAGACTTGCTGATTTGGACTTTCAGCTCCTTCTCTACCATTTTCTTCAATCTTCATTCTGACCTGGCCTCAACTCATAACCCCATCCTTCTAGGGCTTCTGGCATGAAAGGTCCTACTGATTATGAAACAACAAGGCTCTGATGTGGACTCTGGGAGAGAATCAGCCATTCCACATCGGGGTGTTAAAATCCAAAAAAAAGGGTTTAAATTCTTGAGCAGATGACTCGGGTGAGGTGCCTGGAATAGGCTAGAAAAAGTCAACTGTGTGAAATGAAGGTCCACGCCATCCATCCATCTAGTTTAGTCTCCTTCAATCAGCAGACATTGGGAAATATTCCAGGCTCAGTGCTAGGCATCAGGGTTCACCAAAGGTAAAGGAGTCTGAAGGAGCTTATCAGGGATATCAGCAGGCTGAGATGTGAATTGGAATAGTGAGTAATATGTACTATAATATAGCTATACATTAACATTAGAATACTTTGTATATATAAATTTGCCTTTAAATTTAGGCAGTTATGAAGAGTTGATTTATAAGAATGAGTGAAAACTTATCTTAGAAATCTGGGGAAGGGGGAGAAGATATTTTTAGGTACATGCATGAAAGTGCCTGTGCAGAGCGTAACACATGAATAGGTACATGTGGTGGGAAATTAATTCATTCAGTTGGTTAATACTTAGTAAGAACCTTGTGCATTAGGAGCTCTACTGAGAGCCGTTGTAGGCAATGGGAATTATCCTCCTTACTTAAGTGTGTATATGAAGGAGGGAGAAAATCCATCTATTGACTTAAAACTTTAATATGTACTCTGCCCTCAAGGAAGTGAAATATAATTTGATTTCCTTTCAAAGGCTAAAATATGGAGAGGAGTGAGGAGAGAGTAACTTTGCAATGGAGAAACTTGACAAAAACTGTCTCGGCCAGGTAATCAAGGTCAACATCGACAGTGATAGGTCGTGCTGACAGTATATATCCTTGATATGAGGGCATGAAAATGGTACTTTAACCTCTGTTGTCTTTTCCTCCCCAAATCTGTAACCCTAGCCTAATCATGAAAAAACATCAGACAAATTCCAACAGATATTTTACAAAATATGTTACGTACTCCTGAAAACCTTGAAAGTTGCCAAAAGCAAGTAATATATGAGAAATTATCACAGCTAGGAGGAGCCTGAGGAAACCTGACAAATAACTGTAATGTGATATCCTAAATGGGATCCTGAAAGTGAAATAAAAGCTAATAAAATATGAATAAAGCATGGACTTTAGGAAATAATAGTATACTAATACTGTTCCATTAATTGTGACAAATGTACTATACTAATGTAAGATGTTAATAATTGGGGAAAATAGATGTAGAGAGGTATAAAGACTTTCTATATTAGCTTGGAAATTTTTCTGTAACCTAAAACTATCCTTAAAATATTAATATAAGGGTAACAAATGATAAGTGTTATGAAATAAAGTAAATATAGTAAAGGATGTGGTACAAGGAATTGGGGAGGAGGTTTTTGGAAACCATGTTAAGTGAGGCCACAATGAGCAAATGATATTTGTTAGAGGCTGGAGTGAAAACGATATGTGTGTCACTGCAGTGGGAAGAACATACCAGGATAGCAGGTCCAAGGACCTGAGACCATGCTTCAAGTATTTAAAAAACAGAGCACAGGCACATTCGAATAGAGTACAGTGAACTAGTGAGATTGTCATGTGATAAGGTTGGAGAGGAAACTGAGATAGATTAGGTAAAACATTAGGGACCACTGAAGGGGAATTTGAATTTTACTTGGAGTAAGATTAAACAGTGTTACATGATTTGCCTTATATATTCTTTTTTTTTTTTTTTTTTTTTTTTTTATGATAGTCACACAGAGAGAGAGAGAGAGGCAGAGACATAGGCAGAGGGAGAAGCAGGCTCCATGCACCGGGAGCCCGACGTGGGATTCGATCCCGGGTCTCCAGGATCGTGCCCTGGGCCAAAGGCAGGCGCCAAACCGCTGCGCCACCCAGGGATGCCCTGCCTTATATATTCTTAAAGTTTGGCTGTTGCATGGATGATAGGAGAAAGCAGTGTAGAAACAGGGAAGTATTTAGTAACTTTCTACAGTACAGCTGATAGTGATGGTTACCACTCATGTGGTAGCAACAACATTGGTAAGAAGTGGTCAGGATTTGGTTGTATACTGAAGAATCATGTTATGCTTATGCATTAGACAGGATGAAGGAAAAAGCAAAAAATAAGGATGCTTCTAAAATTCTTTGAGGAATTGAATGGGTGGTGGTGCCATTTATTAAGTTGAGGAGGACTTGGGGAACAACAGCCTTGAGAGGCAAACCAAGAATCTAAATTTTGAACACATGAAACTTGAGTTGCATAGTAGGCCTTCAATGAGATATTCAAAGAGATCATTGAATAGATAATTTTATTTTGAATAGATAATTTTGGAGTGCAAGCGTAAAATAAGGGCGAAATAAACACTTAGGAGTCATCAGTTTATATGGATCATTTTTCCAGCATAGATAGTAGATTCACATAGGTGTGATTGTAAATCAGAAGTGTCTAAACACTGAGCCCTGTGGAACTCCAACATTTCATGTGGAACTCCAACTCTGGTCATATCCTAAATGGGATATGGGATACAAAGAAAATGTAGCAGATGAATTTTCCAAGGAAGTAGAAGTAAAAGCAGGAGGGGTTGTACTTCAGAAGCCAACTACAGAAATTGTTTTCAAATGGAGGGAGAGAGCAACTGTGTCAAATCTGTGAGGAGTCCATTAAGAAAGATTAGACCTGAGGGTTGACCACTGAATTAGCAACTTTGACCAAGAGAGTTTAGAGGAATGATGGGAATAAAGGCCTAGTTGAGTGAGCTCAAGAGATTGAGGGGTAAGAAAGTGGAAACAGTTAGTGTAAACAACACTTGCTGTGAACTTTGCCACAAAGGGGAGGGAAATGATAGGGTTACTGGTGAAAGCAACATGAAATCAAAGGAATTTTTATTTTTTATTTTTGGCTGGTATTTATGAAGCAGAATTTCAAGTTGATGAGAATGAAACATTAGAGAGAGAACAGTTGATGGAGTAAAAGAAAATGGGAAATTGTAGGAACTAAGTGGTATCTGGGCCACAAGTGGAAAAGTCTATTTATTGTCAGATGTATGAGGACAGATGAATTTAATAGATTTGGTCCCATGAGATTGACGATGTTCTCTGATTGCTTCTATTTTCTCTGAAAAGTGAGAAACAAGGCCATCGGCTAAAAATGAGGAGGAGGAAGGAAGGCATTTGGAATTTGGAGGAGTGAAGAAAACTTGAGAAATGGTTGTTTTGGAGAGTGGGAGAGCAAATTGGCAGGCCAAACATAATAGGTTTCTTGGATAGAGTTTAAATCATAAATTTAAAGTAAGTCTAGGCAGCCTGGGCTATGATTTTTCTCCCGCCTAAGTTGTTTGCATGAGTTCAGGAGAGAGGAGCAAGAGTTGGATTTAAGTGATGGCTGAGGTTTTGCAGGTGATTATGATGGAGGGAATAATAAACCAGGAGAATGGCATATGCTGGAAGTGATGATAATAATAACAGACCAGAGACTGTGAGCTGGATAGGAAAGAAGTGACACCTGAAGGAAGACGGAGGGTAAACGGTGGAAGTATTGATGGATTCAAGATCCCCTTTGAAGAGGTAGAGTGGGAGAGCTAGAAGAAGTGCGGTGGAAGAGTTAGTATTGCTAGCCCGAAGAGTGTGTGTTTGGGGCTTCTGTGTTGCTTCAGTTGTTGGGAAGGTCAAAGTCTGAAAAATGGTGAAGAGGATGGGAATGGCTGAGGAAGGCAGGTGGGGTATAAGACAAGATGCTTGGAGGAGAAGGGAACAAGAAACTGAGGAACCAGAACATTAGATGGATTTTGAGTAGCCCAAATGGTAGCAGAAATAGTAGTGGGGAAACCAACAAGTAATGCAGGTGCTGAAATCTTACAAAAAAATGAGAAGATCAGAAAGACAGAAAATTGCAACAAAGAAAAATTGTGCATGGTAAAATCTAAGAGTATATGCATCAAAAGACTGAGAGATATAGGGAGGAGGAAAGAGTAATTTTCTGGAACTGGCAGCAGAGATCAAGGAGGACATTTATCCCAGGCCCAGAAAAATAAGAAAACTAGCACCTTTTGAGCGAGCTGCAAGAGAAGTATGACCTCAGGGAAGAACCAGCTTTATATAGAAATAAAGAATACAAGGTAAAGGGATTATTCAGTGAAGGGGTTGAATATAACATGGGGATTTTATTCTTCCTAAAGTTTAAACTTCAGAGGAAGTATTTTGAGGAGTTTGGTAGGCATTAGAGCTTGAATCTGATTAGGGAACGTACAGAGTAGTGAATGGAGGAACAAGGCTTGGGCTTCCTATGGAAATAGAAACAAAAAGCCATTGTGTTAATGGTCTCTTAGGGAGATGGGATCATCAGTTCAAACATGTATCTCCTTCTTGGAAAAAGTCATTTGGGCAATTTGCAGTGATTCAGCAGGCAGTGTTGGATGAAGGGACAAGTGGTGTTTTGTGTGCTACCCATAAACACAGCTGTACACATTGTTGACACTAGGAAATGAGGCTGGGACAGCAAGATGAAGTCATGGGAAGAAGTTTGGATTTAGTCTTTTGGCATTTTGAGGACTATAGTGGGTTAAACAGTGATCACCACCTCCTCCCAAATGATATATCCATATCCTAACCTTAGAACCTGTATATGTGGGGCACCTGGATGGCTCAGTGGTTGAGCATCAGCCTTCGGCTCAGGTAGGGACCCTGGAATCCTATGATTCGAGTCCTACATTAGGCTCCCCACAGGGAGCCTACTTCTCCCTCTGCCTACATGTCTGACTCTTTCTCTGTCTCTCATGAATAAATAAATATAATTTTTAATAAAAAAAAAAGAAGAAGAAGAACCTATAAATGTATCCTTACTCAGGGAAAAAAATTTCTTTGCAGATGTAATCAAGATGTACTTCTTTGCAGATCCAGATGATCTCTTGAGTTGAGATCATCCTGTATTAGGGTGGGCCCTAAATCCAATGAGAACTTCTTATAACAGAAGGACAAATACAGAGAAAAGAAGGGCGTATTGGAATTATGTAGCTACAAGTCAAGGAACTCCAGGGATTGCTAGAAGTCACTGGAAGCTCAATCACAGATTCCCTATCAGAATCCCCAGAAAGAACCAACCAAACACTTTGAATTTCATGCCCTAGCCTCTAAAATTGTGAGAGAATGAACTTCTATTGTTTTAAGTTGCCAAATTTGTGGCCATTTGTTATGTAAGTACTAAGAAATTAATACAGGAATCCAAGGAAGAAATGTCATGGTAATATACATGAATACTACTCAGACTTTCAAAGCAGTCAATCCTCAGAAACCTATGACCAGCATTGTGTAGGATCTCCTCAACTTAGAGGCATTTATTGAGCTGATAGAAACAAATCATAATTGCAATACTGAGTGCTATTGTAATACTGTTAAAAATTATTTATGCTAAAAAATGAATGAGGAAAGAAATTGGAATGGTTGAGTTGAATGAGAAAAATATTGTGCATGAAAGAGAACTTGCCAAATATTTCAGTAGATCTAACTTGAACTGATAAGACTCCTTCAGCCAGTAAGAAGTGACTGAACAACATGTCTTGGGGGATCAAGTGACAAGGCATTTTGGTCTGACCTAACTTTGTATCTTGCTCTGGGACTGCTCCCAAAATATAGCTCAGAGGACAAAATAATGAATATCTGGGAAAATCTTCCTGAATTCCTTTTTTTTCTTCTGTCTTTATATATAAACCTTGATAGTTTCCAGTGTTTGCACCTACGACATGAAGAAGCTTCTTTAATTTTGATTCTATAAGATGGATGACATTGACCTCTGGCTCTACATGTTTTTGCCCCACTTGGAGTAGCTCAGTTTTCCCAGCACCCACCTGGTCTTGCCTACCTACCAGATGCTTCCTTTGGCTTCTCCATGCTTGTGATGCTTTACATTATTCATTTGCACATTTATTTGACAAATATTTGACCTCTGACTTTCCAGCAAGCATTGCTTTAGATATGAGTGATAAGGAAAACCCTTCATAAAGCATATATGTAATATTGGATCAAAAGATAACATGTAAATGCATAAATACAATTTAGAAAATAAAGCAAAGTGAAGGGCATGCTATTATTGACAGGATGGCCAGGGACAAATTCTGAAGGGGTGATGTCTGAGCAGAGATGTACCTTGTCATGAAAGTGGGAAAGAATATTCTAGACAGAGAGAAGAATAAGTGAAAAACCCTTAGATGAGATGAATTTGGCATATCTGAATCATGACAAGAAAAGAAGTGTGGATGTTACTTATTGAGCAATGGACAGAAATGAGACCAGAAAGACTGGGTTTTGTTCCAAGTGCTATAATTTTAAATGGGGGTGGAATGGTGAGAAGAGTCTCATAAACTGGTTTATATTTCTAAAGTACCATATTGACTCCAGGGTGGACAAGAGACAGTAGAAAGCCAAGAGTGGACTCTGGGGAACATTTTTTGGAGGCTTTCTCAATCGTTGAGATGACGGACAATTAGTGGTTGGTACTAGAGTGATAACAGGAAGTGCTGGGAAGAGAATTGATTCATGATATATTTGAGGACACAGTCAACAGAATGAGATGATGGATCAAAAAATGGGATGTAAAAGAAAGGGGAAAAAGATGTCTCCTAGGCTACTGATTGAGAAATTGGTTCAAGTTTATAGGAAAACCCAACTTTGTGCCCTGGCCTCTATTCTCTGGTCATGCTTCTCTCTTGGACAAGGTGTCCCCTCTCGTGGTTTTAAAACTCATTTGTACGTGGAAGACACCTACATCCATATTCAGCCTTGATCACATTCTTAGGCTTTGACTTAATTTATTGAGAGGAAGAAGACTGGACAAGAATCATATTGAGAGATGAGATAGAAAACAGAGTTCTGTTTTTAGATATTTAAGTTTGCAGTGAAGTTCAGATGCTTAGTTGAGACATAGTGTAGGCAGATTTTGTATCTGATGCTCAGATGAGAAATTGAAACTGTAGTTAAAGCCATAAATAAGAATGAGTTTAATTAAGGAGTAAGTGGAAGATGGAAAGCATGTAAAAATAATAAGAGGTCTGAAAAATCTGCAAAACAAACTAAATGTTGCAGTAACCCAAAGTATTCTCTTATAAAGAGGAATGGACACAACACTCATCGGATGATTTGGAAGGCCAATAAAAACTTCAGTATTAAATGGAAACTGTCTTTTGTTTCTTTTCCAATCAGATTGGGATGATTACTTATCTTTAGTGATTTGTGGTGTGTATACGTCTATGTGTATTTATATTTATGTAACTATGTGAACTCTTTGGACATGGATGACAGGGTGTGATTAAGAAATATATTAAAAATGAATAATCTTTTTTTTCCATCATAAAGTCTTATTCCTGACATTCTATGCTAAGAAACATTGAAGCCACAATTCTTTTAAAGAGAGCTTGAGGTTATTGTGTCCTGGCATCAGGTCAGCATCTAACAACACTTTGAATTTGGTATGAGAGACAATCATCTTAATGGGATTTAAAAAAATATTTTATTTATTTACTCATGAGAGACACAGAGAGAGAGAGAGAGAGAGAGAGAGAGAGAGAGAGGCAGAGACACAGGCAGAGGGAGAAGCAAGCTCCATGCAGGGAGCCCGATGCCGGACTTGATCCCAGGTCTCCAGGATCACCCCCTGGACTGAAGGCGGTGCTAAACTGCTGAGCTACCCGGGCTGCCCGGGATTTTTTTTTTTTTTAAGTTGAGATGTGGAGTCAAAGCTGAAGAAAGTGATCAAGGCTGATTAGGACTCAGGTGTCTTCCACGTATAAGTGGGTTTTAATATCATGAGACTGGACACATTTCCTGAGACAGAAGCATGCGACGAGGACAGAGAGCAAAGACCCAAGTTGGATTCTCCTATAAAGTAAATATACTCTTATTTAGCCAGTAAAAGGGTAAGGCACAGAGAAATGTTCCAGTAGGGCTTAACATTTGTCATTAGTAGATCTCAATAATTATTTTTGCAGCTAATGAAAGAATGGAACGAATGAAGATGCAGTTGAGAGGAACAGAAATAACCTGAGCAGAATCTTAGAAGGAAATTCAGAAATATAGGGGAAGAACCATGGAAGCCAACATAGTGGAGAATTTTAAGAATTTAGAAATTATTTTCAGTATAAAATGAGGGAAAGTAATTCAGTTAACAGTGCATCAGTATCCATGGTTCATTGTTGCCCTTCACTAGAATATTTTTAAAATCATGCAGTAGAATGCTAGGGAGCACAGATAAGCAATGAATCTAGGAAGCAAAATGAAAGTGAGTCTCTGAAGGCTTCCTAAAAGGTTCAACTCTTAACCAGTAAGAGTTTCTCAGGAAAAGTAAGAGAGGGCTCACGAATACTAGTTAATGTTTTTTAAGTACTTTGTGTCCTCCTTCTAAACTAATCCTTGACTGCTCTATGGAGTATAATCCTCATAATTACTGTCTTGGGGCACTTGGTTGGCTCAGTGTTGAGTGTCTGCCTTTGGCTCAGGGCAGGACCCCGGGGTCCTGGGATTGAGTCCTGAGTCAGGCTCTCTGCGGGGAGCCTGCTTCTTCCTCTGCCTATGGCTCTGCCTCTTTCTGTGTGTCTCTCATGAATAAATAAAATCCTTTAAATAAATAAATAAATAAATAAATAAATAAATAAATAAATAAATAAATACTATTTTACATTGGTCAAATAGTAATAATGTCTACTCAATTCTAGGAGCACTTAAGTTGTACTAGACTCTATGTAAAGTACTACAGTGGACACAAAGGTGCCAGAGACATAGTCCAGTCCTCAAGGTGCTTATGATGTGTTTGTAGACAAAAAAAAAAAAAAAAAAAAAAAAAATCGAGGTCCATTTAGAGAGCATGGATTGTGTGTCTGGTCTTATGATCTGCTTTAAGAGCCCAGAAATAGAACCCACAGCTGTGCCTGGGGAACTCATAGTCTAGTGGTGCTGAGACATACAAATAAAAGGATGAGTACAGTTTCTTGTGATAAATAATATGACAGGTGCTGTGGGAGCAAAGAGGAGAGACATGTTACCTAGATCAGGTGAGGGGTCTTCAAAGCATGGAAGAACAAGTAAACTTTGGGGTCAGTCTTACAGGATATATTACAAAGGTTAATGCATATATCTGGGGGATCAAGCTACATTTGAGGATTTAGAATAAATACCTAAAAAGTAAGATGCAAGGATGAAGTGATGAGAAAAAAAGGCTACAGAGAGAGTGAATTTGGGGCTAGAAAGTGATGGCTTTAGATTATTCAGAAAACCATGGCTTTTTAACCTTTTAATAATTCCATATTTCTCAGTGAACCTTCAAATGACATCGTGTTTATTAATAGCTTCTAAAAACTTACTAGTATGTTGGAGTTCCGTTTCGGCTCGTCTGGATCCCAAATGGTCATCATTAGTCATTTAGAAGCCTTAGCTTATTTTATTTATGACTTGCTTCAATAAACACAATTTTCCTACATGAAATTTAATGTGAACTTTTGTCAGTGATTACTATTCAACATGTGGCTCCTAGTCTTCTCTGCACCCCATAGTACTTAATGGGCACTCATTCAACCAGAATTTATTGAGCACTTGCTACATGGCCAGAATTGTGCCCGCGGGACTTAAAGCAGTATTTCTCAATCTCTTGTATTCATATTTCTTTTTACTGAACATCAATATGGCACTTTCTTTCAATATCAATTGAAATTTTAAAATTTTCTAAAATAAAGAACAATGATATTTATAGACCAAATTAATTTTGATCAAGGGAGGTAAAAGGACCTTTCTTGGTTCATAAAATGGCAACAGAAAAACAGGGATAAAACTCCTGTTGTTAAAAGCTTTCCCCTCTAAAATTATATAATCATTTAACAAATATTTACTGAATATCAAGTGTGTACTGAGCACTGACCATATTTGGGACATATCGATGAATTTAGCAGATTAAAAATCCTGAAATGGAGTTTATATTCTAGCAGATCTGACAGATAATATACACAAACACATTAGATAACTAAATGTAGAATATATTCTAAGGTGGTAAATACTATGGAAAAAGTGAAAATTAAGGAAGATAGAAGGGTTGGATGGAGGTAGACTTGCAATTTTAAAGAGGGAGGTCAGCATTGCCTTCATTAAGAAGGTAATGTTTGAGCAAAGACTTGAAAGAAGTCAAGAGGAGATATCTGTGGGAATATCCAGGGAAAATCATTCAAAGCACAGCAAACCCTAAAGTAGGATTACATCTGGTGAGTTGAGGAATAGCAACATGTCCAGTAAGCCTGGAGTATGTAGGTCAGCCAGACTAAGAGGAGAAGTTGCCAGAGGTGAAAGGAGATGGTGTGTGTGTATGTGTGTGTGTGTGTGTGTTTATGTGTGTGTGAAGAGAGAGAGAGAGGAAGAGAAAGAAAAGAGAGCAGGGTGAGGGAGAATGACGGAGAGAGAGAGAGAAAGAGAGAGAGAGAGAGAGAGAGAGAGAGAGAGGGCCTTTAGTGAATTAGCTAAACAAAAGTTACTTTGCTGTTCAAATGGTCAAGTCTGGGCTGCTACTTAGAGTCATCACCAGTACAAAATAATGGCTTCAAACATGCATGTGGAAGAATGAGGGACAATAGAATCACATCTTTCAAAAAGCTCTCCTCAAGTTCTTCTGCCAAAGACTGAGCAGTGGTTGATTAAGCTCAGTGGTGGATATAGAAGAGATATAGATACACCCTGACTATATCCTGAAATCAGAAAATGTAGTTCAAGTCCTGGCTCTACCACTTCCAGATTGAGTGTTTTCTGGCAAATTCCCTAACCCGTTTCATTTCCTCCCATGAGAAAAAAGTAACACTAGTCTTTGCATTATAGTGATGCTGTGAGAATTAAGTGAGATAATATGTGTAAGAGACTTAGAGGTTTTGAGAATCCAGATGGTTGATAGCAGGTACTCATGTCTGACACATACTAAGTTCACATATTAAGTTCACAATAGATATCACCTATTATTATAGCTGTGAAGAGGGTTTCATTCATATATTTAGCAGAACTTTTTAGCTCCAATGTCAAGAAAATATCTTTTGCAGATAAAGTAGATGAGATTTGATACTTTCCTTCAAATCATTTTGAAGAGCTTTGTCCTTGAGAATCTCATCAATCGGAGAAGATGAAGAGATGTTTTAGTACCACTTCTCAGTGTCCATAGATATATTTTGGCTATAAATGGTTGAAGTATATCATAATGAGCAAAGGTATTGGTATTTGTCCCCAGGGTTTTTATGTTCAATGTATTTGAAGCTTCAAAAAATATGTCTTTATATGTTGAACATAGCTGTTAAATATAACTTTGGGTGGTTTGGAGCAAATGCTTTTTTTAACACCTTGCCCTAAATAGTTCATTTCACGTTGACCACTAATGACCCTATAATGCAGGAACTTTGTGATTGGTCTTCAAATCTGCACAGAGAAAGGCAATAGTCTTATTTTTAATATACTTGTCTTCAATGTCATTGATTGAAGGCTGTCACAGTGAGATTGAAAGCTTCTTGTGCATAGATGGGCAATGTTTTGGTTGTCACAGTGAGGTAGACAAAGATGGGAAAGACTTTTAAAAATTGAAGTGCACTTTTTTGTTTAAAGTGTTTTGTTTTTATTATCTCTTCCCTCCTTTTCTTTTTTCTTAGTTTTCTTGTCAAAATCCTGACCATCTTGCTAAAGCATGGCTGATGCACAGTTCAAGCATGCATTCATTATTAATTTCCAACTCAACTCATTCATTTCAGGACATTTGAATTTTTTCAGGATCCTTTTTATTTAAAGAAAAAAAATCCATCTTTTAAAAAAGTAATATCTTAGGCTACAGAAAGCATCGATTCTTCTCCGCATAGTTGAGCACAATTCCTGCTATTAGTGGAGGCAAAAGAGAGTGACAAGCATATATTTAAAAAACATTGTTGATTTCTTTGGCTTTATTACTGATTTGGCACTTAACTGAAATTTCTTTTTAAAATTATAATCCAGGCAATCTTTTCCAAAGAATTTGGTCTATAAATTTTGTAAGTTCTCCAATATTGTGATTTCAAATTTTTAAGAAGTTCTCTACTATTTTAAAAAAATTGCTTTTAGTCTATGGATTCCTGATATTATTTAGTCCTGATATGATTTACTCCTGATATTTTTAGTCCAGTATATAAATCTCCATGTATAGGACAAATGTTCATTAAAAAACAAACAAACAAAAAACAACTAATCAACCAAGAAACAAACAAAAAACCCATCTGTTTAAAAAGTATAATATATAGACATTCTTACTCAAATAATTTTGAAGTCAAGAGAGATTGACTCAGGTTTAAGATATACAACACACGAAGAATTTCTACACTATTCTTTACAATGTAGGTAAATAAACACTCCCTAGGAATGCACTAAAGCTTGGCACTGGCCTTGCTGTTTGACTAGAATCAGGTATTTGATTTCTACTTCAATCCTCAAAAGGCTGAATGTCTACTTCAATGTGATTTTGATGATTCTGTGATCGGATAGATTACAATCAATCTAAATACAATAAAGCCATTTATACTATAAACAACACATACAACTTAGATTTGCTAATACCTAAATATTCTTTTCCATATATAGGAAGACTCCTACCTGTGATTTAAAGTGAACATGTTTTGGGACCCCTGGGTGTGGCTCAGGGGTTGAGCACCTACCTCTGCCTTTGGCTCAGGGCGTGATCCAGAGACACAGGATGGAGTCCCGCATTGGGCTCCCCGCATGGAGCCTGCTTCTCCCTCTGCCTGTCTCTGCCTCTCTCTTTGTGTCTATCATGGGTAAATAAATAAAATCTAAAAAAAAATAAAGTGGAAAATTTTCTACATACTTTATACATAGATAACTTTCATGCAGTTGAAGTATAATGTGTATTACTACTGCAAATAAGAAATGCTGCATAAATAATTACATTTGATTGTGAAGGCAGTTAATTTTATGTTGAAAACCAATTAAGATCTCATCAGTGAGGCCATTTGGTCCTGGCCTTTTCTTTTTAGGGAGTTTTTTGAATACTCATTCAATATTCTCATTTGTTATTGGTCTGTTCAGATTATATGTTTCTTCATGATTTATTCTTGGTAGGTTGTATGTTTCCTGAAATTTTTCCATTTCTCTAGATTATCCAATTTGTTGGTATATAATTGTTCATAATTTTATCACGTATGATCCTTGTAATTTCTCTGGCATCATTTGTAATGTCTCTTCTTTCATTTACAATTTTATCTGAGTCTTCTTTTTCCTTTCTTTCTCTAGATAAAGGTTTGTCAATTTTATTTATTTTTTCAAAAAATGACTCCATTTTATTGATTTTTTTCTATTGTTTTTTCTATTTTAGACTTTGTGTGGCTCAAATCTTTATTATTTTTTTCCTTCTGCTAACTTTGGGCTTAGTGTGTTTTCTAGTTTCTTGAGTTATAAAATCAAGTTGTTTGAGATCTTCTTTTTTAACATATAGACATTTATTGCCTTAAACATCCCTCTTAACCTTTTTTTGCTGCAGTCCATTTGTTTTGGCATATTGTGTTTTCATTTTCATTTGTCTTAGGCATTTTCTAATTTCCCTCTGAGTCTTTCCTTAATTCAATGGTTGTTCAGGCATTAGTTGCATATTTCCACATATTTGTGAATTTCTCAGTTTTTCTTTTATTATTGATTTCCAGTTTCATTCAATTGTGGTTGGAAAAGATACTTACTATTTTAATCTTCTTAAATTTATTAACACTTATTTTGTGAACCAGTCATCTGTCTTCTACAATGTACCATGTTTTTTTTAATTCTTTTTTTTAAAGGTTTTATTTATTTATTCATGAGACACACACACACAGAGAGAGAGAGAGAGAGAGAGAGAGGCAGAGACACAGGCAGAGGGAGAAACAGGCTCCATGCTGGAAGCCCAATGTGGGACTCGATCCTGGGTCTCCAGGATCACACCCCGGGCTGAAGGCAGATGCTTAACTGCTGAGCCACCCAGGTGTCCCAATATACCATGTTCTTGTGAAGAATGCTTTTTATGTCTGCAGGTCTGTTTGGTCTATAGCATTATTTAAGAAAAATTAATATGAATGTTTCTTAAAATCTTCCAAAACATTTAAGAAGAAAGAATAGTTACAAACTCATTTTATGGGGCCAGCCTTACCCTGATGCCAAAGGCAGACAAGACTATACAAAAGCAGAAAACTATAGGCCAATATCCTTGATGAAAATAAGTGCAAAAATCCTCAATAAAATACTAGCAAACTGAACTCGACAACACATTGAAAGGAACATACACCATTATCATGTGGGATTTGTCCCTGGGATGGAAGGATAGTTCAATATATGCATATCAATCAATGTGATATATTACATTAATAGAATGAAGAATAAAAGTCACATGATCACCTCAATTGATGCAGAAAAGGCTTTTGACAAAATTCAACATTCTTTTTTGATAAAAACGTTCAACAAACTATGTATAGAAGGGATTTATCTCACTATAATTAAGACCAAATTCAAATGTGAAAACCTGAAAACATTTCCTCTAGGATCAGGAGCAAGGCAAGGATGACCCATCTCACCACTTCTGTTAAACATAGTACTGGAAGTCTTGGACAGAGCAATTAAGTGAGAAATGAAAATAAGAGGCACCAAAATTGGAAAGGAAGAAGTAAAATTATCTGTGTTGGCAGGTGATAATCTTATATGTAGAAAACTCTAAAGACATCATAAAAACTGTTAGAATCAATAAATAAATTTAGTAAAGTTGCAGAATATAAAATAGACATACAAAAAAACACCCCAGTTGTGTTTCTATGTACTAATGACTATCCAAAAAAAGAAGTTAAGAGAACATCTCATTTCTAATAGCATCAAAAAATAAAATACTAAAGGATAAAGTCAATCAAGGTGATGAAAGACTTCTACATTAAAAAACACAAGTCATTGGGATCCCTGGGTGGCGCAGCGGTTTGGCGCCTGCATTTGGCCCAGGGCGCGATCCTGGAGACCCGGGATCGAATCCCAAGTCAGGCTCCCGGTGCATGGAGCCTGCTTCTCCCTCTGCCTGTGTCTCTGCCTCTCTCTCTCTCTCTGTGACTATCATAAATAAATAAAAATTTAAAAAAAATTAAAAAAAAAAAAGAAGTGACAAAGGCAGACATTCTTGTCTTGTTCCTGATCTTAGAGAACAATATTTCAGTTTTTCACTATTAAGTATGATGTCAGCTTAGGTTTCATAACATATGGCCTTTATTAATTTGAGGAAGTTTCCTTCTTTTTTCAGGTTTGCAGTGTGATTTATCATGAATAGATATTGGGTTTTGTCAAATACTTTTCCTACATAAACTTAGATCAACCAATGCTTTTTCCTTCATTTCATTAATTTCTTTCATTTAATGTATAATCAATGTACATTGCATTGATTGGTTTTCGTATAACAAATCATCCTTGCATTCCAAGAATAAATATTATTGGTTATAGTATATAATCCTTATATGCTCCTGAATTCAGTGTTCTAGTGTTTTGTTGATGATTTTTGCATCTACACCCATAAGAGATACTTTTCTATAATTCCTTTTCTTATAATGTTTTTATCTGGCTTTGGCATGAGGGTAATGTAGTTTCATGGAATGATTTAATAAGTGTTCTTTTCTGTTTAAAAAAAAATTGGAAAGTATTGGTTTTAACTCTTTACTTGTTATAATTCACCAGAGGAGCCATCTGGTTCAGGGTTTTTCTTTGTGGGGAAGTTTTTGATTACTGATCCAATCTCATTGCTTGTTATAGGTCTATTCAGATTTTTCTACTTCTTTGTGAGTCAGTTTTGATATTTTATGTATTTCTAGGAATTTGTCCTCTTGATTTATGGTATCTAATATGTTGGCAAAGAATTATTCATAGGATTCTTTCATAATCTTTTTAATTTCCGTAAGGTTGGTAGTAGTGTCTCCACTTTCACATCTATATTTGTAAACTCTCTCTCTCTCTCTCTTTAAGTTATTCTGGGTAATGGTTATTTCATTCTGTTGATATTTTCAAAGAATCAAACATTTTGTTTCTTTGGCTCTGTTATTTTTGTATTTTTTATTTTGAACATGACTTTCTAAACTTAGCAGTATATATACAGATACTTTTGCATCTCCTAGTTTACCAAATAAACCGTTTCTTAGATTTTCCTTCTAGACTTTAGGGAGCCAGCAGATGGGTTAGAACTGACAAATGCAATAATTTGCAAATAAGATCTGTTCAGCTCCATCTGGAATTAGGAACCAAAATTCTACAGTGAGAATACAGGGTACCATCTTTAAGACTTGATAGCTGAGAAAGGTGGCTAAGGATAAGTGAAAGTACCACAAAATGTTGCTACCATTCTAATTTGCCTTTTTCTTGACTCAGCATTTAATTGGTTATTATAAATCTTTGATTGTTTTCCAGAGTTTTGACAGAGTAAATTCCAGCAATTGCTGTTGAAGTTTTGATGTTTTTGTGGAGGGACTGGAGTTTGGAACTACCTACTCTATCAGTTTGCTGACTTCTTCATTCAGATGTATTCTTGATATCAGAAGTTAATTTTACAATAGTGATAATCAGTTTTAGCCTCAAGGTTCAGCTAGTTTAAAACTACTAGGCTTTTGGGATGTCTGGGTGGCTCAGTGGTTGAGCATCTACCTTTGACAGGGATCATGATCCTGGGGTCCTGTGATTGAGTCCCACATTAGGCTCCCTATGGGGAGCCTGCTTCTTCCTCTGCCTATGTCTCTGGCTCTCTCTGTGTGTTCCTTATGAATAAATAAACAAAATCTCTAAAAATAACAACTAGGCTTTTGACTATGGGCAAACATATGTATTTTCGGCACTTTATTATAAACATTGTAAACTGTTTATTCCTACCAACAACTTTATTTACTCTTACTTCTTCCAAAACATAAATATGAGGTATATTAATGAGATTGTCTTATTTGCCTTTTGGAAAAATGAGTGGTATTGTTCTTGGTTTGACTATCTCCACTGTTTACTCAAGCCTAAGCTCTGAGAAGCAAATTTCTTTTATTTTTAAGTACTTATAAAATGCTTCTTTATTTTTAATCTCTTTATTTCTTCTTTTTTCTTTTCTTTTTTCTTTTCATTGAGGTATAATTAACATACAGTATCATTTTAGTTTTAGATATATAATAACAGAACAAAAAATCCTACAGAATGGGAGAAGATATTTGCAACTTATACAACTCAACCAAAAAAAAAAACAAATACTCTAATTGGAAAATGGACAGAGTTTCTGAATAGAAATTTCTTCAAAGAAGACATACAAATGGCCAACAGATAGATGAAAAGATGCTCAATATCACTAATCATTAGGGAAATGTAAATTAAAATCACAATGAAATATCACCTCACACCTGTCAGAATGGCTAAAATCAGAACCACAAAAAATAACAAGTTTTGATGAGAATGTGGAAAAAAGGAAAGCACCATTTTTGGGAATGCAAATTGGTGTAACCACTCTGGAAAAGAGTATGGAGGTTCCTCAAAAAAATTAAAAAAAAAAATAGAATTGCCATATGATTCAATAATTCCACTACTGTGTATTTACCCAAAGAAAATGAAAACACTAAATTGAGAAGATAAATGCACCCCTATGTTTATTGCAGCATTATTTACAATAGCCAAGATATGGAAGCGACCCAAGTATCCACCCATAAGTAAATTGATAAAGAATATGTGGTATGTGCACACACACACACACACACACACACACACACAAGGATCTTACTCACCCCTGAAAAATAAAATATTGCCATTTGCAACAACATGGATGGGCCTAGAGTATATAATGCTAAGTGATTAGCAAACTTTTAAAAAAGTTTTAGAACTAGTATCTGCCACTTAACACCTGACTCAATTTAATGACGTCTAAAGGCATATTAAAATCTCTCACTTTGGGGTGCCCAAGTGGCTCAGTTTGTTAAGTGTCTGCCTTTAGCTCAAGTCACAATCCCAGGATCCTGAGACTGAGCCCTTGGGGTCCCTGCTCAGTGGGTATTCTGCTTCTCCCTTTTCCCTCCCTTTGCTCCTCCCCAACCCCATGCTTGCTCTCTCTCTCTCTCTCTCTCTCTCTCAGATAAACAAATAAAATATTTAAAAATAAAATAAAATGTTCTTGCTTTGATAAATTCTTCATTTCTAGCATAGGTATTTCAAGGTTTACAGAATGGAAGAGGTAACAAAAATTATTTTTTAGTTCAAATCCAATGTAGCTACTAATACCAATAAACAAGAAATTGTAAATTAGTTACACTTAACAGAAATCTTATTTACACTGATAGTATACAGCAGCATTCTAAAATAGAACTGCAATGCACAAAAGCCATGACCCAGTTTTAATAGACATATATTGTTTCCCCTTGTTAATAGTATTAATAGTTAATAGTCTTACCTAGAAGAATTCCTCACTCATCTCTTCTATTTCCTCAGTATCACATATGTATTTATGGTATTTGTTCTTCAGACAGTAAGTGTATTTTTATCATAAGTATGTTTTTCAGTTAGCCCCCAGTTAAATGCACATTTGCACACTGCAATGTAGAATAGGCTTGTTCAAATGGAAAACACCCTTCTCCATCAAAGAAATTTTGATGGATTTCTAGGAGATTGTAGTTTTATCTGTCCTCTTTCCCACCTGCCGTTCTAAATAAGCTGTAGCTCTGTGGAATGTGAAAGTAACTTTGTAATATCCCTTTCTACTTCAGAAGACAATTTATTTACTAATAGGATTCTGACTGTAAAATATTGTAAAATATTAGTGTCAAAAGTCCCTTAGGAATTGAATGATCTTTTACAACACCTTTAAATTTAAAGGCCAAGAAACCGAGGGTTAGTGAGGCATATTGAGTTTTCCAGGGACATATAATGAGGCAGGGCATGGGATGCTTATATAGTAATAATGAGGATGTGAAGGATTAAATGCTGAAATGATACTATATATAACAAGTGGAATGAAAGATGGAAGGAAGGAAGAAAAGAAAGAAAGGGAAAAGGAAGGAAAGGAGAAAGAAAAAGAAAGAAAGAAAGAAAGAAAGAAAGAAAGAAAGAAAGAAAGAAAGAAAGAAAGAAAGGAAGGAAGAAAGAGAAAGAGAGAAGAAAGAAAGAAAGAAAGAAAGAAAGAAAGAAAGAAGAAAGAAAGAAAGAAAGAAAGAAAGAAAGAAAGAAAGGAAGAAAGAAAGAAAGAAAGGAAGAAGAAAGAAAGAAAGAAAGGAAGAGAGAGAGAAAAAGGATTTGAGTTATTTAAAGGCTGTTTAACATTGCACAGCACTCAAACTTCCACAACACAGAAAAATAAAGGAAAACATTCCATATAGGGGCACCACAGTCTAAAAATAGGTATAGGTAGCTTGTTCTCAAGATCTATTTAGCCATCTCAAAATTAGTATTAGAAAAGGTGAGGAATTAACACCTATTAAGATACAGACCCCCTGCCTTGTACAACATTTGTTTTCCCATGATTAAAAACAATTAGTGCCATGAAGTCTCTCTGATTTCTACAGGACTTCTATCATAACACACTGCCTTCCAACAGGGGAGTAACGGGGAGACTGCATCTGTCTACACGTGGAGAAAGAACTCCAAAGCAGTGTTGAATAGAAGAAAAACAGAAATATAAAAATAATCCAATTTCACCACTCTGATTTATAAAATGTTAATGTTTTTCTGTAATTATTCCATGTTATTTTTGTTATAGGAATGAAAGTTTCAGGTATGCTTGAAAGCCCTCTTCTTTCCGTTCCTGTCCTTCCTCCCAAAAGTAACTACTGAGGTTAGTGTGTGGCCTTCTGTAGCTGTATTATATTTATGTCTGTTTAGTACTATTTTATGTGTTTTTTAAATATTCATAACTGACATCATACAATATGTTCTTTTGCAACTTTTCACACAGTGTTATGTTTATGATATATCAATGTTGACACATGTACATCTAACTCATTTATCTATGCTTGCCATTTTAATTTATTATTTTGAACTGATATACTGAAATAATAGCAACAAGTTAATTATCTTTCAACTACTGGTGGATGTTTTGATTTCTATGATTATTTTCTGATACCAACAATTCTGAAAATAATGTGTTACATCTCTCCCTGTGCAAATATTTTGAGAATTTCTCTAATGTACTTAATTAATGGTATAAGGTATGTACTTCTTAAAATTATGAGATATTGCCCCAAAGCTGTCTAGAATGGTTATTGTGTCCTTTGTGTGCCAGATTGGATAGATATTTGTATGTACTTATTAAATTGGCAGCTAGCTGGGTTCCAGATCATAATTCAGAGCTTGGCAGGTGTCAAGTCACATTTTCCAGCTGTGTTCTCTGCCATCCCTGGTTTCTCCTTACTTGATTGGTACAACCATTCAAGTCACAGCACGCTATGAAGTGTATTCATTATTTTTGTGTGCAGCTCTTTGTTTGCTTTTCTTGGTGTCAAAATAAGGGGTAGGAATTTGCTATATGGCTTTGCTCTATGATTATTTGCTACATATGGGTCCCAAGCATACCAGTGATACTCCACAAGAATGTAGCTAGTACCAGAGGAGGTCTTTCCTCTCAAATCTCCTTGAAGGCTTGATAAAGATTCTTGGGTCACAATCCTATTGACTGCTTGAACTCACTAATGGACAAGACACAGGGGTCTTTTGAGTAGAATAATTTGTATCATTTCATATGCCAAAGAAATTGGGATGCCTGGGTGGTTCAGTGGTTGGGCGCCTGCCTTCAGCTCAGGTCATGGTCCTGGAGTCCTGGAATTGAGTCCCACATCAGGCTTCCTACATGGAGCCTGCTTCTCTTTCTACCTATGTCTCTGCCTCTCTCTGTGTATAAATAAATGCCTCTCTCATGAATAAATAAATGAAATTATAAAAAAAAAAGAAACTAAAACATATAAATCATAAAAATATAATTGGAGCCACGTAGGCAGAATCCATTCAAGCATCAGGCAACAGTACCTTATTTCCCCAACTTTACCCCAGGCAAATAAGGATGGAAAATGGACCCTGCTGATGATTATGTGAAGCAAACTATATCACAACTGATTGATTCTGATCATATTGCCTCTTGATATATCCCATCTTTACTTTTCTAACCAATTAAGCCCATGCCTGTCAAGAAGGAATTTGAACGATGTTTGAGCTACTGGAAGCAAACCTGCTTTTCTAGATGTAGAGCTAGCTGATCCATCAGCAGTCATCAGATAATATGGAAAATGAAGACCTATACCTGTAATCCCTCATGTCAACCTCAGGACAGTCAGAACCTCTCAATTGGTGCAACTACTCAAGTCACAGTACCCTGTGTGTCTGCCACATGCAACCACTTGGGGTCAGTAAGGAAAAGGTGTCACCCCCTACACACACCTGCACCCCCATGTGAATACAGTACTTTTCAGAGTGAATGACTTAGTGGGAAGAACGTTGGCTGGGTTTTGGGCCTTTAATACTCTGATCAAAGCAACTCATTGCCATGAACTCTCTATGTGGCCATCTGCTACAGATCTATCTGCTAAGAGTTCCATTTGATAATTGCTATTCCAGAGAGGGGTTTGGGAAGGAGCAGTAGGAAATGTAAACTCAGATTTCCAACTTTTCAGAATCTTCTTCGATATATTTATACTTTTCCCATAGATACTTCTAATTTACAAGGTACTGAAATGGAGTTAAAGTAATTTTATATACAATTTGGTCTGGTGGTATTATATCAATTCTATTTTCTAACATCATTATATTTTAATAACTGCAAATCCTTGGCTGTGTTTTTTATTGTATACATAAGATGTTAATCATAAGACCTACTAATGCCCTGTTTTTAAGACCTTTATTTTCAATGGTTTTTATTTCAGTATATGATGCTCTGGTAAACATTTTTATGCATCAATCTTGGTCTGCTTTTCACCATACTTCCTCCTTCACTCATCTCACACATGTATATTATATGTCAGAAGCTGTTCTTAGTACTTTTTTTTTTTAAGATTTTATTTATTTATTCATGAAAGACACACACACACAGAGAGAAAGAGAGAGAGGCAGAGACAAAGGTAGAGGAGAAGCAGGTTCCATGCAGGGAGCCCGACTTTGGACTTGACCTGGGTCTCCAGGATCACACCCTGGGCTGAAGGCAGTGCTAAACCTCTGAGCCACTCAGGCTACTCCTTAGTACTTCTAAAACATTTGTTGGTTATCAGTAATTGAAAGGAAATCTGGGATTGCAGAAATGTAAAACTTTCAATTCTCTTTATAAGTACTGGCAAGTCAGCCCATGGTTTTAAAGTTGTAGATGGTCTTGGAGCACCATGGAGAAGGTTTGCATTCTGAGAAATTGGCCTCTGATTTGTTGGAGTTTGGCATCCCAACACGCATCTTTCTTTTGAGTTCAAAATATTGGAAATACCTTCAAACAACTGATGGCCAAAAGAGGGTAGCTATATCAGCTTTATTGAGATAAAAATGAGAGAGCACGACTCCAGTCTGAGGTCCAAACTGCCTATTTTTTATCCCTCCCCATTTAAAGAAAAGGCCCAATAAGGTACAGTGTACAGATTGGGCCAGAAAGCAGATCCTTAGCTAGCTGAAGTACAGGCCAGAAGTTCAGAAGCACCATGGCAATTCCACTTATTTGTGAAATAAACACCAAAGGAGGAGATGCAACTTGTCTTATGCATAGAAATCTTGTGCACTCTTACCAGGGTCCAGGATAGGTAAGACTGTTCTTCCTAGTCAGATTACCCACCGCCCTTTCCAGCTTCCTCCTCTCAAGAAAAGAATAAGTAGGCCTTCTGAACAACTGTGAGGGTGGAGATGTAAGGGAAGTTCTTTTGAGAACACTTAAGCAGAGTCATGATTTCCTAGAAAGAGTAAGACAATAGCGCTTTGATTTCTTACACTTAACAACTCTGTAAAGTTCCATGAATTCCTTAAATGATTTGAACCTCAAACAGAGAGAATAACACCCATTTAATAGTTTTATTGTGTAAATTAAAGAAGACAATGTGGCTGAATAATTTTTCCTCTCTATGAAGTTGCCAATTCATTGACAGAAAAGTCAAAAGAGTTGTTTAATACATTACCTCATTGAATACTATAATTATAGAGGTCAACATAGTGAAATAAGAAATGCTGCATAGACATTCTCATTATTAAGCCAATATTTATTGAATTTTATGGTTCTTCTAGTTCCAATTCACACAAATCAACTACACGTAATTGTCCACGTATATTCTACAGTCTTACACTAATATGAGCTTGCTTATTTGATTTATATGTAGGATTAACAGATTTATTTCATACTTGACAGACTTTGGAGATGTGTTTTAGTTATTGAGTTCAATAGTAGTGTTTGTTTCAGCATGCAGCAAGTGCACCTGACTTGTACATCTGGGCATGCTCAAAAGACTATAACTCTGAAGATTTATGTAATGGCCTGCCTATATTTACTATAGTTGATTTACTGAAAAATTAAATTCTGTCTTGTGTGGTGTTATGGCAGCTTGCTATAGCAATGGTTTCCCATGGCTGCCAAACTGGAAACTGTGAGTAGTTTAGGATAGGATTTTGGTACTAATCCTAATGGTCTTATGACCAGGAACTCCAAAATTTTCAAACCCTTCTTGGGTCATCAACTTTCCTCCCAATAAATTCTGTTTGATAGTAGCAAACAGAAGGAAGAACATCATAGTGAGAATCTGAAATAGTAATATCTGTGCAGACTTCTGGCAAAAGAATGGCCTATAGCACATGGCTAGTCCTAGCAGCTTAACTGAAACCACCAACTCCCCACTCACTTCCTTGTCTCAACTAAGAGTTCTATATCGAGCAATGCCAGCCTTCAAACATTAACAAGAAAATAAAACATTCTCAGATAAACAAAAATTCAAATAAATTGTGGCTAGAAAATGCATTCTAAAAGAAAATTTGACAGGGTCCTTTAAACTGAAGTGTAAGAATGCTGACTAGTAACTGGCATCCATATGAAGAAATAAAATAGCACTGGTTTAGTTGCATACGTAGTGAATGAAAAAGACCATATTGGTGTATTTTTATGTTTGTAACTCAGTTTTCACTCCCACTCAATTTTAAAAACAATGTATAAAATAATAGTTCTATTGGCAAAGATGTATGCTGTAAGACAACAACAAAATGAAGTAGAGAAGAACAAACCTATGAAAGGGTAAACTTTTTATATAATACTGAAAGTGAGTCTGTGTTAATCTGAACTAAGTTGCTATAAATCAACATGTTAATTGTAATCCTCAGGGAAACCAAGGAGAAAATAACTAATAGATAAATAAATAAATACCTAACAAAGCCTTATGTTATAGAAGTCAGGGTCCAGAAATAAAGTTTTACATTCTACACTTCATTGTTGGCAATTTTGGCCTTGAGAATTTTGCAACACAGGATTGAAAACAAATAGATTTGAGTGAGCATGAGAGTGGTAAGGAGAAACTATGTAAGAGTGTGTGTGTCTGTGAATTTTAAATTAAATGTGGCTAAAGAAACCAACACTCTAGCCATAATCTCAATATTTATTAGACTTAACAGGAATTTAACAAAAAGCAAGCCCTCGAGGACATTTTTATCAGATGCCCAAAATGTGGCCTTGAAGCTTATCTAAAACCTATTTAAA
Organism: Nyctereutes procyonoides; assembly: GCF_905146905.1. Lineage (NCBI taxonomy): Eukaryota > Metazoa > Chordata > Mammalia > Carnivora > Canidae > Nyctereutes > Nyctereutes procyonoides. The sequence goes on from NW_026575030.1 coordinate 11,052,802, forward strand.
GAAATCTGATGAATAAGGAGTATAAAGAGCTTTCAATAGGGAAGATAAGAGATGAAGATCACCATCTGTGACTGAAGAGAGCTAAGTCAGCTCCTATGGGAGCACCAAGGAAAGTGACACTCATGAAAAGGCAATTTCAATGTGAGGATAGTGGGGTTGTTATCACCCCATGTGGAAACTGGCCACCCAGTGGCAATAATATGAAAGGGGTAAAATAAATGAGAGTCAACACATGTATAAAAACTAATGTCGCAGTAGTTTGCCAACAGTTTGCATATTTAAAACAAACTAATTTGTTTGTTTGCAATAACACTGTTGGAATGTTAGTAATTACTTGTCCCTATTTTCCCTCTTCTGTTTGTTCAGGGTGTTTTAACTTCAAAGTGGTATAGCTTTGGACAACATGGTAGGGGTTGGAGGTGAAAGAGAATAATAAGGCCAGACCAGGAAGACCAGAGTTCAGATTTCTGATTTCATCAAAGTGCCAGACTCCAAACGTGGATGATGGTCAATGTTTTGTAAGCAGAGATGGGTGGTAAGGTTGGTTGTGATTCACCATCATTTGACTTATGAAGAGGCTCAATTCTACAGGGTACTCAGTGCAAGAAAAGTATGCACAGGATGCCTGGGAGGCTCAGTGGTTGAGTGTCTGCCTTTGGCTCAGGTCATGATCTTGGGGTCCTGGGATCAAGTACCCAGGAGAGAGCCTGTTTCTCTGCCTCTGTCTGTGTGATTCAAATAAATAAATAAATAAATAAATAAATAAATAAATAAATAAATAAATAAATAATCTTATAGGAAAAAAATAAGAAGAAGAGTATGTACTATGGAAAGATATTCCATAGAAGCCAGAAATGGGGATCCCTGGTTAAAAAAAAAAAGTATATTCAAAGAACATACAGAAGCAAGTTCTAGTCATTTGAAAGGATACTCTGTAAGAATTAGATACAGAGGTGCAGTTCCAGCACTATGGAGTAGGATTAGCCAATCTATTCTCAGTAATGATCTGAAACTAGAAGTGGATATGAAGAAATCTGTAACTCAAACCAAGATATGGAGATTTACCCATGGTAGAGTATAATAGAACAATGTATGATTTGTGGGCATCTGTGTGTCCAGAGCTCTTCCTAACCACAGTAGATAATCTTCATAGATAACCACCTAGATGGGTGAATGAGTTCTAGATGAGACCAGTGAGTGGGACAAGATTTGAGCCTTATAGCTGATCTTATGCAATGGCTTAGTTCAGTGTTTCCCAAACTGATTTCTGAAGTTACTAATTGTGGTCAAATAAACTTAAAAGCAATATATGCAATATTTTCATCTGATCTTTTATAAAACATATTATCTTATAGGAAATAAAAAAAGACCAGAAACTTTGAATATCCCAGCATTTTCTAATTTTTTTTTTTTAAGAAAGGAATCCTGGGATGTATTTTGAAAAGTCCTGCTTTTAATCCCCTAGATTTTTCTCAGTCCAGAGACCCAGCAATCTACCACGGAGGGTTCACTAGGGCCACACTCCTTGCTATAAGGATTCCCTGCACTCTCTGCCTCTCTAGTCTCTGCGCTTGGCCCCTGCAGCCTGTATACAAAGACTGGAAGTATTTTCTTTTTTCCAAGAAAGGGGACACCCAGACTTTCTTCTCTCCTGCTGAGCTTTGCAAATGTGTCCTCACAGCCGTCTTTTACCACCAGACTAACTCCTACTTTCTCTTCTTGGTTTTTCTTTAGATATCACTCCCTCTCAGAAATGTTTACTTGCCTTCCTGAGCCACCTATCACCAAATCTGCATGCAATGTGCCTCCTAGATGCTCCCTAGTTCTCTTTTGTATGTATTGAGCACCTAGTTTGTGTGAGATACTAGGTGCTCGAGGTATGTCAGTGAACAAAACAAAATTGCCAACCCCAGCATCCATCATCAGATGCTTGCCTTACTTGTGTCTCTTTAGGTTATAAAGTATCTACTTTGCTCTTCTGTCTCTCATGCTTCATGTAGCTCTGTAAGAACAGGATCCATCCAATTATTTCAAAGTTTTATTCCTAAGGCCCAGAATAGTTTTGTCATGTGGTCATTCAGTAAATGCTTGTTAATGGATATTAAAAACAATCACAAATTTCTTATTTTTTATTTTGTTTGCTATCAGAACTTATCTGGGAAGCTCTTTCTACCAGGTCAAAACAATTTATAGTGCAAATCTCGTCATCAGGTCTCAGCGATAATGGAGAGCAGCTCCTGGGGCTTTGCCAGGTTCCCCCTGGTTTCCCCTCTGTTTACTGGCACTGAAGTCCTCCACCATCTCCTGATAATATTCTCCAGAATTAGGAGATTGCAGCTTTGTTAGTGTCTCTAACAACCTTCTGCACAATGCATAACGTTAGTAAATTAAATTAAAAGAATTTCTTTTTGCGATTTCTGTTGAACCTACTCAAATAGCCTCTGTCACTTTAAATCGTCAGTCACCTTGGGCTGGGACAGATGTAGCAAGATGAAGTCCAGACTTGGACTAATTTATATTTTATTTATTTATTTATTTACTTACTTACTTATTTATTTGACAGAGAGAGAGAGAGAATAAGAGGAGAGCAGGAGAGGGAGAAGCAGGCTCCCCACTGAGCAGGGAGCCCTATGTGGGGCTTGATCCCCAGACCTCAGGATCATGACCTGAGCCAAAGGCAGACACTTAGCCAACTGAACCACTAAGGACTTTAACCAATTTGGATGAAATCCTCCCTTTGCTCTGGTGGGGTTGGGTGACTTTGGGAAATTTACTTAACAGTCTTGAGCCTTACTATTCTCATTTACAAAACAGAGATGACCGTGCTCATTGCTGACCTCATAGAACTGTGTGAGCATTCAGAGAACAAGGAATACGATAAACCTCACATAGTAGTGGGTCTAACAGAGCACAGAAACTGTCATTGTTAGTTCCTTCCATCTCTCCAGAGGGTGACTTTCCTTTTACTGAACGGGTGGGGGAAAGAGATATGAGGATGTCACATTTTGGTGAGAATGTTAAATGAAGACATTTGAACTTACAGATTTTAGGTCTCCCTTAGCTCAGCCTTAATTATTCACAGGACTGAGCCAGACCAACTTGAGGCACATGCATCATTTAAAAAAATTACCTACTTCATCTACTCAGGCTCTTCCACTTGCTCCAGGCCATAATTAAAACTTGTCTGAATAAGCACTAGTATTTTTAATCGAGGTATAAGAGGAAGAAGATGAAATGCAGGGAAGATGGAGCTTCCAGCTTTCTTCTGAGTGAAAGATGGCTCACTTTAGAGAACAGAGTGAGCCTTCAAAAAATGCTTACAATGGGGAAATTTTAACATTTCCTTTTAACTACACAAGTAACATCAATGTGCTAATTATTCTAAAATGGGCCCAGAATTTGCTGTACGGTTACACTTTATGAAATACTTGAGCTCCATTACACCAAGAAATAAAACGCTGCAAATTCATTTCTGTTAATTCATGCATAATTGAAGCAGGGGCTGGTGTGAATCCGCCAGAATATGCACATTTTCCTTCCTTTGTTCTCAGTGCATTTGTAGTTAAAGGTTTACAACAACAAAAAGGGGTGAATACATTGGACTCATAACTTTTATGAACTGTTTAAATGCATAATGAAGATGATTCATAAAAGTCTCTAATTGTATAAGCACATCACTAAATATGGATTGTAAAATATCTTGTTTACTTTTTATATAAACCCACCACAGATACAAGAATATTGCAAACATAGCATGTATTTTGTGTAGGATGGTGATTGGATTTAATTTTCACTTGAGCAAACTGGTCCTATGTCACTGGGGCCGATTTCCCTTCAACTGTATTTTCACCAAAATCAGAAATGTCATTCTGGCAATGTCTTGATAAATACGAATGAAGGCCTTGGCTACTGGAATTTCTTAGTTAAAGTTTTAAGCTGAATTACTTTAAAAATAATTCCTTCTTGAAAGTCCTATTAAAATGTTGGCAATTAAAAAAAAAAAAGTTGAAATCAAGCCCCCATTGCTTCTTGCCCCTGCCTCATGGAAAAGTGTGACATGGCCATCATGATTAGATGTTTCTTTGTCTTATTAAGGATTTTATGTGTTATGAAGGAAGTCATGACTACCAGTACATAATGATCAGGTATTACAGGCCAAAATACTTGCAGCTTCTTTTTCCCCTGTTGCTTGCCTCTCCTAACCCCCACTAATCCTGTGTCCCTGTGTCCCCAGGAACCTGGGAATGAAATCCTCCCTTTGCTCTGGTCCGGTTGTGTAGGGCACACAACCTCAAGGCACCTAAAAGGCACTCACAACTGTCTGTGACTGATTTTGTGAATTTATTTGTGGGTGAGTATATTGTGTATGGATTTTAAAATAAACATCTCCATTTGCAAACTCTTGTGGCAGTATTACCCAACATCCCCATTTTACAGGTAAGCAACTGAGGCTAACGGGGTCTAAGTCATATGTAGCCATTATAAGGAATAAAGAAATTGAGTTCCAGGCCAGGTTTTCAAAATCCAACCTGAGTTTTGTCCAGTGTTCAAACTGTGGTGTGGCTTCACCTGCCAGAACAGCCTCACTGGCCTGGATGGCAGGAAACTCAAGAATGTAGAGGGAAATTTCATGGTGTGGGTCGATCTCTGAAATATGTGCATCTGTATCCACATTTGGACAATCTTTTGTCTGTTTCTAAATTGTTCTGAGCCAACACTTTGGGTTGGCTGAAGCTGTTCCTCGTTGTGTTTTCTCTATAATGATGATGCCTAATATTTGTGATTTTATAGCCTGGGGCTGGAAATTCTAGGGCTTATAGGACAACACCCATGTGAGAATCAGCCTCACCTAATACAACCGAGACAGGTAGAGGTCCTGGCCACCCAGTGAGAAACGATCCAGGTGACTGAAATAAAAATCGGTGGTTCTAAGAAAAATGCCTGGAGACTGAAAAGGCAAATTCCCCAGCTTTCTTCACCAAATCATAATGCTTTGAAAGGCAACATGTTCTGGAAGAAACAATGCAGGTTTTGGGGTCAGACAAGCCTAGATTCTAATCCTGGTACTTTTGAACTGTGTGACTTGGGAGTTCTTCTCAGTCTCAACTTCCTTCTCAATTGTTAAAAAGACAACTGCTAGTCCCAAATGGTGTCCTGTAGATTAAGGCCCCAAGTCAGTAAACTAAGACTTAATACCTACTCTAACTGAAGTTTTAACCTAACCTTTAACTAGTCAGCAAGGGATTTCCTGGACATCACTAGGAAATTGACTGGTAGACTCCTTTTCGTTCTCTTAGGAAGGTGGTGGCCTTGCCTGAAACAATGGATCTTTGCTAAGAATTTCCATTTTTCAACTCCCTCTATCCCCTTAAAAGTCTTTCCTTTTTGGGACACTTAGGTGGCTCAGTGGTTGAGCATCTGCCTTTGGCTCAGGTTGTGATCCCATGGTCCTGGGATTGATTCCCACATCAGGTTCCCCACAGGGAGCCTGCTTCTCCCTCTATGTCTCTGCCTCTCTCTCTCTCTGTGTGTCTCTCATAAATAAATAAATAAAATCTTTTCAAAAAAATAAAATTATATGTACGAAATACCTAGACGTAGGGTATTTTTGTCTTATTCTCTGGCTTTTTGTATGCATTCTCTTTCTGCAGTCTTGTTTGAACTTACAGAATTATTATCATTTGTGATTACTGTCATCAAAACTATACGTTAAACTAAATTTGGAGGAATCTCGCATGATCTAAAAATTTGTAGCTGGCAACGTCAGTGGTATCTGCTAAGACTGGGAGAGATTAAGAGATAACTCTGTCTCCACAGTGTGGCCCCAGGAGCCAGCTAGCAAACTCATTGGGGAGGTTCTGAATGGTATTGATTTCCTTCCACCCTTGGAATTATAGCTGAGCCTAAATGACAGCTGCAGAAATAGGAAAGCAGGAAACAGAAACCATCACACTGTTACCAGGGATCTCTCTCTGGAAGTCGGAGGTGCTGACCTATTGCTTTAACATTCTTTTCCTTTTTTTAGGGTTTTATTTATTTATTCATGAGAGACACACGGAGAGAGGCAGAGACACAGGCAGAGGGAGAGGCAGGTTCCCTGTGTGGAGCTGATGCAGAACTCAATCCCAGGACCCTGGGATCACATGAAGGCAGCTGCACGACCGCTGAGCCACTCGGGCATCCCTGCTTTAATATTCTTGGACTGAAAAGAGTAGAGAAAACTTTCTAACGCCCTATTCACATTATTATTCAAATATTTTCTTGGAAATTAAAGCACCCCTAATATTTGGCCAATTTATGGATCGGTTTATGACTCAGAAAGCAAAATAGACATGTGTATATAATAGAAAAATTTCAGAAACTTCTCCCATGTTTTCATGGCATTAAGAATATAAAGAAATCCATTAAAAAAGAAACAAATCCATGAAAGTGCCTGTACTGTCTATCTCTCCTTCAAACCTGCATTGCAAGAATAACTATAATCAACAACTGTAAAGAATTGAGTGGATTCCCTTCCAGAAATATATATGGAGAAATATATATGCTCACACAAATACAGAGAGATATCATTCTACACATATTGTGCTGTCACCTGAGTTTCACAAAATAATACATGTGTATCCATGAAGGCTTTTTCATTCTTTTTATTAGTTGCATAATAGTCTTCACTTGGATACATCATGAATTATTGAAACTTTTTTTATTGATGTTTATCCAGACTATTTAGTGTTTGTTGTTTTGTCTGATGTTCAACCATCCTGCAATGGATATTTTTGAAGACACATTTTTATGCATTTTCATGAGGATTTCTGTGGGAAAAATTCCTCAGATTAGTTACAGGTTAAAGGGTGTGTACAAGTTGCCTTTCAAAAATACATTCTCACCAGGAGAACATGAAAGAACCTATGACCTCCCATTTTTACCAGTTCTGGGTGTTTGTTTAATCATCAGTTTGACAAACAAAATGGCATGTCATTTTATTAAGATTTACATATTCTTAATTACTAATGAGCCTGATATTTCTTAATATCTTTCTGGCCAGGACACGAATCTAGCTCAGAGTGAGCTTGCTTCCTTTCCATGCACACACTCCTGAAATCAGCCGGATATGTAGAAAGCCAGTATTGCTGATCACAGAGACCCACGGTCTTGTGCAAGGCCGTGTATGTGTATGTGTATGTGTGAGTGACACACACTGCAGACCAACAAGGCCATAGGGACACATTTTTGGTGTTTGTCCTGGATATTGGTCTCTGTAAAAACACACATTAGCCCAGATAGAATTGAATGGGTCCTAGGTCTTTTTTCTTTTTTTTAATTTGAGAAACTTTTATTTCTCAAAATTTCTTAAAATAATTTAGAGTTTCCCTAAAACCCTAAACAATGTGGGGAAAGGATGATTATAAAATAAGAGCTTGGAGTCTCTGCATTAGACATTTTTAATTATTAGATCATATCTAGTCTTCAATTCCAGGGAGTAGCTAGCCTATGACACAGGCAGCATTAAGCCCAGTTATTAAGCATTTGTGACATACCATAAATAGGTTGGTCCTTGGAGTTTTATCCTTTACCTTCCAGGAGCTCACAGTCAGGAGAAGGGGGAATGGTGAAAGGTAAAGATAAAAGCACAATACAGTGAACTAAATATTTTAGAATGAATAAATATCAAGCACAATGGGGACCCAGAATTTGGGGATGTTTGCGGTCTACTGCTTCTTTTATTGTCTACATACAAACTATACAATCATCTTTGGAAAGAAATTTGCTGTGTGTGTGTGTGTGTGTGCATGCGCACGCCTGTGCACTAAACCTTTATCAAATTCACTGATCTACAAAATGTGACCATCTCCTACCCAACAATTTTAATGATTGCACCATGCTGAACGCCAGAGAATGAAGGGACAGATTACTGACCATACTGTAATTCAATTATAGAACAACAGAAAAGAAGGAAATTAATAAAGGCTGAAGTTCCACATTTGCAAATGAGTTGATGCAACTGGCAGAAAAATTAAGGTTCTTTCAGATGCCAGTACTCACAGGGGTGAAGGTGCAGGAAATAGCACAGAGGGGTTGTTAGCACAAGAAGGCAGACACCAAGACAGAATGAATCATCAAAGTGTGTTACACCTGAACCCCTGTTCTCCATTCCAGTGATTCTTGGCTTGGATGAAAATAGTTGACATATTGCTCCTCTATTATATTTGTGTTTTCATGCTGCCTTTGCTGTTTCAGACACAGGGAATACAGCTACAAATATAAAAAGGGAAAATGCCCTTTTGCTGCATTTTGCAAAAGTCCTGAAAATTTGCAAAACCTTGTCCTTGATCAGTTTGGCACACTCAAGGGTCCCACATAATTTGAGTAAACAAAGAGGGATCCCTGGGTGGCACAGCAGTTTAGCTCCTGCCTTTGGCCCAGGGTGCGATCCTGGAGACCCGGGATCGAATCCCACATTGGGCTCCCGGTGCATGGAGCCTGCTTCTCCCTCTGCCTGTGTCTCTGCCTCTCTCTCTCTCTGTGTGTGACTATCATAAATAAAAAAAATATATAAAAATAAAAATTAAAAAAAACTTAAAAAAAAAAAAAGCACACTTTGTGCTGGTCCTTCTAATTCCTCCTTTACTCTGTCCAGTCACGGTCTGGCCCTTGGGTTCCTGAAAATCTTCCCTGGGCTCTGCTCGTCCTTTTCTTCACTGATCTATTCCTCTGCTCTATAAACTTCTTAAAGGACCTTTGTACCCTCTGAAGGACTGCACACTGCACCTCAGGGAAAAGATGTAGACTTAAATGACCATTGCGGATGGTTTGTGCAGAAAAGCAATGTTTGGAGAAGTAGATTGGGGTCTCAGTATGGGGGCCTGGGATGTTTGGCTATGAAGTTTGGAACTTATTGAATAAGCTCTGGGGCTCCACATGAAAAACGTGATGCTTTGGTGAGATTAATAAGATATAAACCCAAAGGATGGATGGTGGAAAGGGATAGGAAGAGATACTAAAAGCAGAAAGATCATTACAGAAATATAACTGTGAGGTATAAATTTATATTTGAGCTAGCATTGTAGCAATTGAAGCTTAGGGGCTTATATTTTTGTTGGACATTTGTGTTGGATGCTTTGTGAAGATCCAGAGATGTGTCAGACGACTTTCATCCTTTTGCAGCTTCTATAATGAATTGCTCCTTTGTTTTTAAGATTCACTTCAAGCATGACCTGCTGAAGAAAACCTTCTCTGGTATCGTCCCAATTTGAGTTTGGTACCCGGGTTCAATCTTGGACTGTCCTGATTTCCAAGGTTAAGTGTTCTTCACATGGTTGTAATTACCTCTTTACATTCACACTATCCACTTTATACATGAGGTCCTCGAACGCATGCATCATTGTATTCCCCCCAAAACAGCACAGTGTCTGCCATGGAGCAGGCATTAGCACCAGCCTAAGCAATGATGGTCTCAACTAGGGAGAGAAAAAGCATGGTTTGGGTACATAGTGTTGTCATGGATGGTAGTTTTTCTGGGTAGAAATTGAGTTCTTTTAATTACATGTTGCTTGTGATAAGCTATTGGGTGTCCAGAAGGGATATAAAGAAGGCAGTCATAGGATAGTCAAGAAGGGAAGGTTCTGCTCAGATTTGGAAAAAGAAGATTAAGTATTAGGTCTGAATACAGAAGAAAAGTAGTAAGTGAGGACAGAAGGAATGGCATTCAAAATCAAAGAGATGGAAAGTATGTAGCAAGTTGAATATAAGATAAATTGTGCTCTACAGTTCAGTTTGGAGACTGAAAACATTGGGAGGGCTCGGGAAGCCAATTTTTATGTAGGGTTGACCCTAGGGCATAGGACAAACTTGCTGCTTTAAGATACTGGAGGAACCAAGGCAAGGGACATCAAATATATCAGTATAGAGAGAAGCTTCTTAGGATTTGTCAGATTTGGATTTTGTAGGATTTGCCCTGCAGTGAATGGTCCTGGATGGACTTATAGATGCCATTCATTTATTCCTTCATTAATGCAACCTTGCTGAATGTTCAGTAAGCGACTCATAGTGTGAGGAACAGAGTTGGTACTGAAAGTTGGCTACATAAATGCTAGGTGGTTTCACGGTTGCTGACCTAAGATAGATACTCTGTAGCTCTAATACTAAGTAGAATATGAGCATGTCGAGGGACAGAGAGATCTGGATAGACCCCGTTGGATAGGTCTCAATTGATTTTAATCTGGGAAGACGAATAAGCAGATGTAAAAGGGGAACGGTGGGAGGAATCTAGACAATGGGGAAAGCAGGCATAGGCATTTATATCAGAAATCAGAAGATATACCCGAGAAAATGTTAGGAACCTCATTTGTTACAAGAGAAGGGCATGGATAGAGACACCATTGAATGAAGATGCTCCCACTTCATAGTAAGCGAAAGGTAGATATAATTCAAAATTCTATAAATATGTGTATGTATGTAGCCTCTGTTTCCATTGATGTTACCGCACATAAGGTTTATCTGAAAATATCCTTAGCAAATTCATAATTCACTCCTGTACCATGGCTCATCATCTCCTGTTCATACTGGACATCTATTTTCTTCACAAAGATCATGGTAAAAAGCCACCGGACAATAAACCTGGTAAGAGCTGTGGACCAGGTAGAGAACGAGGAGCCAGTCAAGCTTTATGGCTGCTTAACAATCTGGTTTTGGGCAATTTGCTTCCATTTCGAGTATCAGCTTCTTCAGATGTTAAAGTCAATATTAAACTCATTGATATCTCCAATTCTGTCTGGCTCTAGGAAGCTTTAAGTTTGTTTCTGTCATCTGTTCACGTTTAGTTAAAGTACAATGAGAGACAGCATGACCTGGGCAAGGCAATACCTTATGACAATTTAAATTACTATTGTTAAAGAACAAAAATTTGACTGAGTAAATTTAAAGATCAAATTGGCTTTATTCAATGATTCATGAATGAGGCAGCATCCATCTAGCAATAGAAAGAAGCCCTGCCAACCTACAGAAAAGGAAAGTTGTTTTTTTTTTATACTTTTAAGGCAGAAAGGGGGTGGAAAAGGCAAACTACTAGCGAAGAATGCACTGTTTCAGACATGGTTGTCATTCTAAAGGTGACAGAAGGGGTCTATTGGGCAGGTTATCGCACTAGTGCTGACCAGGTCATTTCAAGCTGATTGGTTAAAGTTTCCTTTCCCTGGGAGTTGAGACTGCAGTTGGGTTAGGTATGAAGTCTGCATTTGCCGTTGTGGAGTTTAGCTGACACAGAGCCCTGCCATCTCCTTTTTAACACTACATAGTAGGTGTTTTTAAACCCAAAGAAAACCATCAGGAAAAGGTGACTCCAACATCCTAAAATTCTAGAGCCTAAAATTCTAGAGCCCAGCATCTTAAAATTCTAGAAAACCATCAGGAAAAGGTGATCCCACCACTAAAATTCTAGAATTTAGAACCATCCTAAAATTCTAAATGAAACAGTAACAAACCCCCTGTCACAGAATTGGAATGAGGTTTCCTCTCCCCGCAAATTAAATCAAGTCAAGTCATCAGATCTTTCATTTCCACTGGAGGTGAGATAATACACAATCATCTAAAATATAATTACAGGTATTAATGAATAAGGCAGGATGTGTGTGCACATGCTGTTGTGTCTTAAATTATGTTTTTCAGAATAAACATTTCTGCAGAATGAGTTTCTCCACTATTGACAAGCCTTTTCTCAAATGTAGTCAAAGTTAGGTGAAAATCAATAAGTAAAAGCACATTTCTCAGTGCCAAAGAAATTGGCAATCAGAAAGAAAGGTAGATCTCAGCCATTATGTTGTTAAAAAAGAGACAACGGGCCCAAAATGAAGTCACTTGTGCTAAATCCCACATCACCAAACCAAGACTTACTACTTACAGTTTCAGCCTCCCCTTAAACCAGTCAATGGAATCTTAAACCAGTCAATCTAGAATTACCTGATCAGCACTAGTGTGGTAATCTGCCTGATAGAAACCTACCATCTCCGAAAGTAAGAATTGTTTGTTGCCACAAACAATCAATGGTTTTCTAATATAACTTCCTTATATAACTTCCTTGTCCCATCCCTTTCTCCCTATAAAAATCATTCATTTTGTACAGTTCTCTGGAGCTTGTTCCCGTTTGCTAGATGGATGCTGTCTGATTCATAAATCATTCAAGAAAGCCAATACGATCTTTGAAATTTACTCAGTTGAGGGGCATCTGAGTGTCTCAGTGGTTGAGCATCTGCCTTTGGCTCAGGTCGTGATCCCGGGGTCTTGGGATTGAATCCCACATCAGGGTCCCTGCAGGTAGCCTGCTTCTCCATTGGCCCATGTCTCTGCCTCTCTCTCTGTGTCTCTCATGAATAAATAAATAAAATCTTTAAAAACATAAAATAAAATAAAATTTACTCAGTTGAATTTTTTAAAGATTTTATTTTATTATTCATGAGAGACAAAAAAGATAAATTCCTTTACTTGTTCATTTTACAAATATTTATTTAATAGGTGGTGCAACAGAGAAATGTATCTATACAGCCCTGCTTTCATGGTTTGTATTCTAATAGATCTCTAAAATTTTAGCACTTTTATAATTTTAACATTGTATATGGAGTTTATGCTTACACAGCACACACAGACACACGCACGTGTGCGCGCACGAGTGTTTTCATCAGATAGAGTTCTTAATAGAAAGAAGTAAAAGAAAACAAGCAATAACAGAAATTGACTACACTTTGTTTGAATAGCAAACATATTACTGAAAGGGTATTGCGTTGTTCATGAAACTGGGAAATGCTAATGAGCCAGACTTACACACAAGGCAGGAATAAAGTACCACGGCCAATAAACACCACAGACCCAGCATGGTGGGGCATTGCTACTGCTACAGCTAAGTCAGGGAGGTGGTATTTCCCAGCCCTGGACACTGCGTGTTGCCACTGAAAACCATGATCCCTGCTTTCAGTCTCCCAAAACTATTGCCTCCACTGTCCCCCCTTAGGGTCAGAGCTAGCGATGCAAGTCCCAGGGAGGCATGTTTGATTGGTAGAGCTTGTCCTAGTGATCTAGAAATTGAGTCCTTGTGAAAAACACACTATACTTAATCAAATATCAATAGCTATATAGTACTTAGCTATTCTGTTCCTCCCATCCCCAGTTTAATGCAAACATCATGAGGACAGGATATGTTTGATTTTGCCTCTGTCATCTTGGTTTCTAGCACAGGTCACCTAGCAGGTACTGAATATGAATATATTAGATCTGGTGGTTAAGTCAGCTTTTCACTCACTCCACACATTTACATTTTCTTTTTATTCTATCTCCAGCATGAGTCAACTTCTGATGAAAAAAAAATCAGATGTTTTATGTAAGTTTCTGAAGTTCAATAAAATAGGACTAGTCTTTGGTCTCTCACAGATAATCCTGGTACTCAGGGGCCACTGAGATCCTTTGAAGGATGACTAAGAGTTGAGTGTACCCAGAAAAACATTACTCACCTAGGGCAAGAAGCCCACAGTGGGAACGAGGCAAAGCTGCTTGGCTGCCAAAATGCGGAGAACAACCAACCCTTCCTGATTCTCCTGTGAGACCAGGCAATGGCTTTGATCCAAACCTTTCTAGTAAATGTTTAGCAACAATAAATTATTCCATTCTGAAAGAGTCACCTTGAGATTCATGGTGGTCCACACAGGAAGAAAAAATGGTGCAGTATTAGTGTCCCATCCATTTAGGAGCTTGATTCTTGGAAGATTCATTATTCAGTGCAAACATTTAATCAGGAGAGTGGAGCATCAAGGTCAAACTCCTTGGGAACCTATGTGAGGAGACCTTTCTACTTCTCAAGCTAATTTTATGTGTGCCATAAGTGTTAGAAAGTTAAAAGGAGGGTGGGATTTGCTAGGTATTAAACTTGCTAACATTTTCTTATAGCTGCTAAAGCATTTTTCCTTCTTTGCCATTAGAAAACTATTCTGAACAATTTAGGAATCTAATTATGCATATAGCCTGGAAGAAATTAAAATACAAACAGAGACTGGGAAACATAAAGTTTGAAACTAGTGCAGTTTACATTTCTAAACAGAAACAACAAAGTACTCTTTCTTGTGCTACACACTCCTTCCCCCTACCTTCTAAATATAATAAACAGCAGCCCTCAGGTCCGTCCGTATCTGGCATACTTACGTATATGCACACACACACACACACACACACACACACACACACACAAATTCAGAGGAACTAAGGAACAGGAGGGGTGCCTATGACATCAGGTAAGGTGGAAAGTTTCTTATTTATTAATCACAATAGAGTTGGTAGTCATGTATTAAAATTACTATTGTTTTTTATTTTACAGATGATACAGCTGAGGTTCTAAGAAGTTACATATATTTATCAAACTAATATAATCAATGGCAGACTCAAGACTTGAATCAGAATCTCTTAAATCAAAAGCCACTACCCTTTTCCTTATGCCATTTGTGCTAGCTTGAATGTTCTCTGTCATTTGACATCCATGGCCTTTAATATTATTCTCTTATCATGGTTAGGTACACTCAAGTAGAATGAATAGGGTTGTATTTTTTTCTTCAGATTTGTTTTCAACATATTGTGAACAGTGTCCCTAATACAGGCTGTTTTTAATATTGCTATTCTTATCTTTTGGCATGTACTGGATCTCTACCGTGTGCATTCTTCCATTCTGTGGTTGAAGAACTTTACCAAACTTGTAGAGTGATAGACCATGCATAGGTTTGGGACCTGGACAAGGTGAGCTATACAATTACAGATCAATTCCTTAAGGAATAGCTAAAATTTATCATTCCTATTTTTTACCTTGCTTCAATTTCAGACTTTCCATCATTTCCGGATCACTTTAATCTACTCCTGGAAAATTTCCCCCGCCGTTTTACTATGTCCAAGCAATGTGCCACATCTTCCCATCAAAGTGCAAACACTCATCCATCACTGCTGGTTTCCAATATGTCTGGATGAATAATGAGCAAGCAAGACTGAACCTCTAAGCCCACTCTTTAGGAAAAAAATCACATGGGTTTTCTCAATATCTAGCCAAGAAGTCAAGTTCATTTATTGACTACTGCTAAATCCAGATGAGAGATATTGGTTGGCTAAGATTAAGTTTTTAGCCCTAGAAATGGAGAGTCATTGAACAACTGAAAATACACTTTGTAAATAGAGTTAAAGGGATTAGCCTACAGAATGAATGATTAAACCTATGGACAGAGGTGAATGGTTCCAGAATGAGAAGCATCAGGGAGCTGAGGGTATTTTACCAAATATACAAGAAAACAAGTGTGGAAGACTCAAAAACAACAAACTCCAGATTGAGGTCCCCTAAGACAACAGATAATGGAATCATTAAGAGTAGAATTTGCTACTGCATCCATGAAGCAAATATTCTAAGATAACTAAAAACAGAATCACTAAA
Organism: Nyctereutes procyonoides; assembly: GCF_905146905.1. Classification (NCBI taxonomy): domain Eukaryota; kingdom Metazoa; phylum Chordata; class Mammalia; order Carnivora; family Canidae; genus Nyctereutes; species Nyctereutes procyonoides. The sequence continues at coordinate 11,068,244 of NW_026575030.1, forward strand.
TGAGTTAAATGACCATAAACATGATTAAATTAATAAAGAAAATAAATTATTGGTTTAAAAACTTTAAACAAATCAGACAACAGGCTCTCATGATTTGACAAATGAACCATTTCAAACTTTGAAGAACACATGATTTCAAAACACATAAAAAGTCTTTCAGATATCAAGAAAATAGGAAATGTGCTCTAACTCATTCTATGCAGATAATGGAAATTTGGAAAGAGAGACAAGGGCAATGTAAGAGAAGATGACACTCTCACTCATAAACTTAGGAACCATATCATAATTAAATATCCAAACAAATTCTGCTGTGTTTGTAAATGATAATACATGGTGAGAAATCTGTTTTTATCTCAGAAATGCAAGAATGGGCCAGTATTAGAAAATCTCTGGAAGTTATTTTCTGTAATTATAAATTCAATTAGAAAATATTTAAGATGAGGAAAATGATCTGATAAGGTTTAAGATTATGCATGCCACCTTAATAATTTAGAAATATAGAAGTACTTCCTTAACTTCATAAACCACATTTACAGAAAACATACAGCAAATATTATTCTTTTTAAGTGAAACACACTAGAAATATTTATCTCCATTGTCTTAACATGTATAGTAAAAGAAGAAAAATGATTGAAATGTATAAGGAATAGAAAGGAAAAAAATAGAATTATTAGTCATTGATGATGTAATTAACTATATTTTTAAAAACTGAAAAACACTTTAGGCAAATAATTAGAACTAACAAAAGAGGTTAGCAAGGAAGCTAGTGAGAATTTCCATAGACCCCAAAGAAACAGATGATTTACAGGATATCCAAAAACAAAGCAGTAAGAAATAAGGAAGTGTCTCATAAACAAAGGCAAATGACCAGGCTTATTCTAGATGTGCTGAAGCAGCGGTTTTGGGGGAAACACTCATAAGGGATCAAATGGTATCAGGTGTATGGTACCCTTATGCCTGCCACATTTCCAGGCAGTGCATTTCAGACTTGCACTTCAGACTAATAGAGAAATCCAAATTGGTGAGCTGTTAGGATGAGAAAATGTACTACTGGGGTACCTGGGTGGCTCAGTCAGTTAAGACTCTTGTTTTTGACTCAGGCCATAATCTCAGGGTCCTGGGATTGAATCGCTGTCGGGCTCCCACTCAGCAAGGAGTCTACCTATCTCCCTCGCCCTCTGTTCACCCTCTCCGTCTCTCTCTCTTGAATAAATAAATAAATCTTAGGGGAAAAAAAAAAAGAAAAGGAAAACATACCTATTGTATCTGATAATCAGGAGAGTACCAGTTCCTTTGGTGGCTTCGTGAATGACCAGGACACAACTGAAATATGAATTGACTCTAGCTCTATTCAGCCAGTTTAACATTCACAATTAGTAAATCACCTTATGTTATCAAGAATCAGGGGTCCAAGACTATAGTGGGTGATCAGGATGGATTTAGTTTTCAAAATGGATCATTCATTGAAATCCCCTGTAAGGTTTGCCAAATCACAGATTTCCAAGTCCACTTCCCAGTTTTTAATTTACTAGATCTGTTGTGGGGCCTGAGAATTGGTATTCCTAACAAATTTCTAGCTAATATTGAAGCTGCCCATCCTAGGAACATATGCTTTGGAAATGACTGTCTTAAAGCATTGGTCATAGACCAATTTTGATGAACCTTGAAGAATGGCCAAACATTTCTGGGGTAAGAGAGTGAGAGAAAGAGAACATACACAACCAGATAGCAAAAAATGTTATGAAGTCAATATAAAGCGTTAGAAGGATAGTCAGATTTAACAATACTAGTGAATTTAAATACAAATTCATGCATGTATAAAAATTTAATACATTAGGGAGATGTCATTAAAGATCAATAGAAAATGGACTATCTAATAAGTGGAGGGAAAAATATTACCCATACAGGAGAAAAACAAAGAAAATGATGTGTACACTACAACATACACAAAATCAAGATATGTAAAAAGCAAAGGCTTAAATTTTTAAAATAAATATGGGGAATATCTTGGTAAACTCATGGTACGAATATATTTCTTAAATATAAAAATATAAGTTATAAATAAACAGATTGATATATTTGGTTACATTATAACGAAAAGTCCCTGATTATCAAAATACTCCATTCTAAAAGTTCAGAGAAGCCAAAAAAGTGAGAGGAGATATCTGAACTTTATACATATATAAAATGAAATTATAAATAATTCCCACAAATCAATTTTAAAAAATAGTAAACAAAATCAGCTATGTCTTAAAGCCTTGTCCACAACAATATTAAAATTAGATTTGAGGCGTAGATAAAATTTTGAACTTTGAGTTGATGATGATAGGTCATAAGAGTCTTTTACTTTGAGCTGATGCTGTAATGAGACAAGAGTCCTGGGAACTTTGCAGTGAGACAGATGTACTTTGCGTTTGGGAAGGATGAGACTCGACGGGGACCAGAGAGAGGACTGTAGAAGGAAGAATTTGAAAGATGATCCCCAAGTTTTCCCTGCCCTTGTAATTGTACATATTCTCATAATTCTTCTGCCCCCTTGCATGTGGATGGGAGCTGTGTATATGATGGGATAATCCGTTTCTTGAATAGGGTATGGGATACGTCAGTGGTTTTCATTTATCTCAAGATTTTTTTATATTTCTTTCTTTTTAAAGATTTATATATTTATTGTAGAGGGAGAGCAATGGGGCAGAGGGAGAGGGAGAAACAACTCTGTGCTGACCCCAGAGCCTATCATGGGGTTCAATCTCATGACCCTCAGATCATGACCTGAGTGGAAGCCAAGAGTCCATTGCTTAACAGACAGCACTACCCAGGGGCCTCTATTTCTCCTTTGATTTCTTCTTTGACCCAGTGATTGTCCAGGAACATGTTATTTAATCTTCACATATTTGTAAATTTTCCAGTTTTCTTCTTAAAATTGATTTCTAGCTTCATACCATGGTGGTCAGAAAAGATGCCTGATATGATTGCAATCTTAAATTTTATAACACTTTTTTGTGGACTACCATATGATCTATCCTGGAGAATTTTTTTTTTTTCTGGAGAATGTTTTATGTGTGTTTGAGAAGAATGTGTATTTAGCTGCTGTTGGATGGAATGTTCTTTAATCACTGCTAAGTCCACTTGGTCTAAAATATAGTTTAAGTCCAATACTTCCCTATTGATTTTCTGTATGAATCATCTATCCATTGTTGAAAGTAGTGTATCCCCTACTATTGCATTGCTGTCTGTTTCCTTCTTCAAATCCGTTAATATTTGCTTTATATATTTATGTGCTCTGCCACTGGGTGCATAAATATTTACAATTGGTATACTCTTTTGGTGAATTGACCCCTTCATTGTTACATAATAACTTTCATCTCTTGTTAGTTTTCAGCTTATAGTCTATTTTGTTTTATATCAGTCTAGCTATCCCTGCTTTAAAAAAATAAAACCCTCTTGCATAGAAATTTTTTTTCCCATCCCTTTGCTTTGAGCTTATATGTGCTCTTAATGCTGAAGTGAGGCTCTGTTGGCAGCGTATGGTTGAGTCCTGCTTTTTTTATCCATTCAACCACCTCTGTCTTTTTATTGGAGAATTTAGTCCATTTTCACTTAAAGTAATTATTGATAGTTATGGACTTACTATTACCATTTTGTTAATTATTTTCTGGTTGTTTTGTAGTTCCTTTCTTCTTTATCTTTTGTGTATTTACTAAAAGTTTTTGTCTGGTAGTTATGCAATGTTTAAATAAAACATAACAGTCTATTTTGGGTTGATAGCAACAACTTCAAGTGTATGTACAAATTATGCATTTTTACATCCCCCCATTTTACTTTTTTCATGTCATAATCTACCTCTCCCGATGGGGAGGATTGCAGTCACATGCACCTAGACATAGGCAAATTAGAAGCCAGACTCATAGACAGTGACTATGAAAATACACATTCACACCTCTTTCAGGGAGAAACTATAAGATGGGTATTTTTGTATGCCCTGTCAATGCTGACCCCAGGTGTAAAGCCATAGGGTCCCATGTGAAACTTCTTTATTTGCTATGTCCTTTGGATTTTGTGGATGTAATTGCTCTCAGCCATCAGAGGTAGTTGATTTGGGGCCCATTCCTCAGATGGCAGCCTTAAAAGCTGGGGCACTAGATGCATAGACAAGCTCCTTCTAGGTAGATACTAGCCACTTGGGGTTTTTTCTTAAAGGTTTTATTTATTTATACATGAGAGATGCAGAGAGAGGCAGAGACAGGAGAAGCAGACTCCATGCTAGGAGCCTGATGTGGGACTCGATCCGGTACTCTGGGATCAAGCCCTGAGCCGAAGGGAGACGCTCAACCACTGAGCCACCCAGGCTTCCCTAGTCACTTGGTTTTATTTTTGGAGTGACCCAAGGCATTGTGATTTTAGTCTCTGACGATGATTACAGTCAGCACCTGGATACATGCTAATTAGAAGCTGAACCTTCAAGAGCAGCCTGTAAAGTGTGCAGTCAAACCTCTACCAGGCAATAATGAAGATGAGCTGAAGATGAGCATTTCTGCCAGCTGCCTCTGCTCTGAGTCCGGGGAAGATAGCCGCATGGAAATTTTGCACATTCGGTAAGAATGGCTTCTTTGCTAGAGTACTATGGAACTCATGAATTCAATTTCAGTGGGTTTTCAGAGCAAGATGTTTTGGAGGCCCATCCCTTGAGTAGGCATCTCAAAAGTCAGGGCATTAGGTGTGCGGTCCAAAACCTTTGCTGCTCTGGAGGAAGGGGAGCTCCTTCCTGATTTAAAGGTGCTGTGGCATGTGGGCTTTATAGTATGTCTCAGACTTCCTGTTCGTTTTAACGTGGGTATGTTCTCGGTATGTTCTACTACCCAACATGTAGTAGTCACTTAGCTAGTTTCTCTGTTTCTCTCAGAGGGATTTGCTCCATGTGTAGCTACTCATTCAGTGTGTCTGTAGGAAGAGGAAAATTCAAAGGGCTCCTATGTCACCATAATGGCCCATAGTCTCTCATAAATGTTATTAATTCTGAGGTAGTTCAATTTATCTATTTTCACTTTTTGTTGCCCACGTGCTGTGATGTCAAATAAAAAAAAATTCCAAATACCATGCCATAACAATGTCCCCCAGGTTTCTTCTTAGAGTTTTATAGTTTTACATTTAGATCTTTTATCTATTTTGGCTAATTGTTTATATGGTGTAAGGTGAGGGTTCAAGTTTATTCTTTTGTTCATGAATATCCAGTCTTTCTAGCACCATTTAATGGAGAGTCTCTTCGTATTGAATTGTCTTGGTATCCTTGTCAAAAACCTTTCAGCCATAAAGAAGGGTTTATTTCTGGGCTTCCTATTTCATTCCATTGATCTATACATCCATCTTTATGTCAGTAACACATTCTTGATTGCTGTAGCTTTGAGGTAAGTTTTGAAATCAGGAGATGTGAGGCCTCTACCTGTTCTTCTTTTTCAAGATTGGTTGCCTATTCAGAGAGAATCCCTTGAGATTCCATATGAATTTTTGATGGATTTTTTTCTGTTTCTGCAAAAAAATATCATTGGAATTTTGATAGGGATTACATTAAATCTGTAGATGTCTTGGGTTAGTATTAACATCTTCACTATATTAAGTGCGGTCTGTGAACACAATATGTCCTTCCATTTATTTGAGCCTCTTAAATTCTCTCAGTGATATTTTGCAGTTTTAGTTTCACAATAGTTTCAGTTCTGTAGTCAGGCCTATTTCCAAGTATTTTATTCTTTTTAATGATATTGTATATGGAATTGTTTTCTTAGTGCCCTGTTTAGCTTGTTCATTTTAGTGAATGGGAATGCAACTAATCATTCATTTGGTTCTAAAATTCTGTGTGTATGTGTAATGACTCTTAGGGTTTTCTACACAATATGATTATGTCATCTTTCAGCAGGATAATTTTACTGCTTTCCTTCCAATTTTGAGTGCCTTTTTTTTTTCTTTTTCTTGCCAACTGTCTCTGGTGAGGATATCCTGTACTATGTTGAGCAGAAGCAGCAAAAGTGGCATCCTTGTCTTGTTTCATCTTAGGGAAATATTTCAGTCATTCAGTATAATTTTCTGGGTTTTTTTTTCAAATATGGCCTTTATTATGTTGAGGTTATTTGGCTATTATATCTCCACCTATTCCTAGTTTCTTGAGTGTTGCTACTATGCAAGGCTGTTGAATTTTGCCAAATATTCTTTTCTGAATCAGTTAAAATGATCATTTTTTTCATATGTTCATGTGATATATTACATTGATTGATTTTTATGTATTGAATCATCCTTACATTTCGGAATAAATTCCACTGGGTGATGGTATATTTTCCTTTTAAAAATTCTAATGGATCTGGATTGGTAATATTTTGTTATGATTCAAAACAATAATGTATCATATTCATAAGGGGTATTAGGGTTTGACTTCTTTCTTCTTATGTCTGTGTCTGACTTGGTTTTAGGTAATACTGTCCTTATAAAATCAGTTAGAAAGTGATCCCTCTTCTTCAGTGTTTTTAGAAGAGTGAGAGAGGGATGGGTATTAATTCTTCACTAAATATTTGGTAGAATCTACCACTGAAGCCATGTGGGTCTCAGGCTTTACTTTCTTGAGAGAATTTTGATTAGTGATTCAATCTTTTTACCAGAATATGTCTATTCAAATTTTCTATTTTTTCATGATTCAGTCCATGCAGACCATACTTTTCTAGGAATTTGTCCATTTCACCTCAGTTCTCCAATTTGTTGATGGATGATTGTCCATAGTATACTTTTATAGTACTTTCTGTTTCTGTGACATTGATACCATATCTCTAATTTTTTTAAAGACTTATTTATTTATTTGAGACAGAGAGAAAGAGAGAGAGAGAGTGAGCCCAAGCTAGGAGGTGAGTGGCAGAGGGAGATGGAGAAGCAGACTCCCTGCTGAACAGTGAGCCCAATGTGGGACTCTATCCCAGGACCCTGGGATCATGACCTGAGCCAAAGGCAGACACTTAACCAACTGAGCCACCCAGGCACTCCCTGTCTTTGTTTTCATTTGTGATTTTAGATATTTGATTCTTTTCTCCTTTTTTTGTAATCTAGCTAGATAAAAGTTTGTCAATTTTTGTTGATATTTTTGAAGAAAGGATTATTGGTTTAGTTGACTTTTTAAATATTTTTCTATTCTCTTGGTTATTCATCTGTGCTCTAGTCTTTATTATTTCCTTTCTTCTACTAGCTTTAGGTTTAATTTATTCTCCCCCTCCTTCCCTCTGTAAGATTTTTTAATATATTTATTTAACTAAAAATAATGCATAAAGAAAACATGAATAAGCAATGATAAGAACATAAATGTTCACTTTTCAAGCAGTAAACAAAACCTCTGGATCAGTATTAAGGCTTTTGACATATTCTGGCTCATTCCATTCAGGTAGCTATAACAAAAATACTACAGGTGTGGGGATCCCTGGGTGACTCAGTGGTTTCGTGCCTGCCTTTGGCCCAGGGCAAGATCCTGGAGTCCCGGGATTGAGTCCCGCGTCGGGCTCCCAGCATGGAGCCTGCTTCTCCCTCTGCCTGTGTCTCTGCCTCTCTCTCTCTCTCTCTCTCTATGTCTATCATAAATAAATCAATAAATATTTTTTTTTAAAATACTACAGGTGACTTCTCAACAGAGAACATTTATTTCCTACAGCTCTGGAAGATGAATGTCAAATTGCCAGCATGGTCAGCTGTAGACTTGTTGTCCAAGTTGTAGACTTCTCATTGTATCCTCACCTGCCAGAAGGAACTAGGAAGTCTTGCCAGGACTCTTTCCTCAGGGCACTAATCCTGTTCATGAGGACACCACCCTTATAACCTAATCACTGCCCAAAGGCCCTGCCCCCCTTCCACCAGCACACTGGGCATTAGGGTTCTAACATGTGAACTTTGATAAGACACAAATCAGACCATACCTGGCACTGTGGGCTTAGTTCCTTCTTTAAACACACACTCTTAGGTATGGTCTTATTTTTCTAGTATGGTTCTTTTTTTTCTAGTTCTTAAAGTGCTAAGTTACATTGCTGTTTTGAAATCTTCTTTCTCTTTTAATGGGCGTATTTACCATATAGACTTCCTGTTACTACTGCTTTCACTGCATCTCATGAATTTTGGTAGATTGTGTTTTCATTTTGATTTTTTAAGAGATATTTTTTAATTTCTGTTCTACTTTCCTCTTTGACTCATTGGTTGCTTAAGATTGTGGTATTTAAATACCACATGCTTGTGGATTTTTGAGTTTTCCACTAGCTCTTGACTTCTAGTTTCAATCCATTATGATTAGAAAGATACTTTCTATGATTTCAATATTTTCAACTTCATTAAGACTTGTTTTGTGGCCTCTTATGTGGTCTATCCCAGGAAATGTTTCATGTGCACTTGTGAAAATTCTGTTGGGTTGAGAGTTCTGTGTGTGTCTGTTACAGTTGGTCTATAGTATGTTGTTGAAATTCTCTGTGCCACCTTTCTTTGTTATATAATATTTTCTTTCCAATTTTCTGTGTTTGCTCTCATTTTTTACTTTCAGTGCCATATAGGTATTAATATAGGGTTGGAATTCAAAGACTTTTGAATTTCTCTGCTTACATTCACATTGCTTTATACATGTTACCTCTCTGAAGTCCTCATTTGTAAAAAAAAAAAAAAAAGTTAGCATTACGGTGACATTGGAGATTAGGGTGTCAGCATATGAATTTTGTGGGGACACCATTCAGTCCATATTAGATATTTATGCCAATTGCCTATTGGTAATAAATCCTTGTGTATATTTTACTTGTTTGTGCATGCCATTTGTTCTATTTTTGTTTTTGTTTCAGTTTGGCTTGGTTTTACTTTTCCTGAACATGTCACTGTTTTTCCCTCATTCATGAAAGGTTGTTTCACTAGGCATACTGTTCTAAGTTGACAGTTATTTTATCCTGTCATTTGATGATCTTTCTTCCACTATTTCCTGATATTCTTTGTTGTTATAGTCATGTCTGATGTTTCTGTCATTATTGTTTTGGATTTCTGGCTTTTAAAAAAATGTGAATTTCTCTTTCATCATAATATTTAGACTATGTTAGATTTCCTGAAGCTTAAGAGTCACTTCCTTCAGAATTTCTGAGAAATTCCTAGTCATTATATCATTTTGATCCTTTTTTAAAATTCTTATTTTTTATTTTGATGTTCTCCTTCTGGATATCTGAGTAAATGCACATTAACTATCTTTCTTTCTCATCTATTTATCTCAATTTTACTTTCACTTTTATTCCATCAATTTTGTGTTTTAGGTATTTATTCAGATCTTTTTATAGTTTGCTACTTCTCTGCTCAGTTATATATAATCTGCTGTTTAATATATTCACTGTCCTTTTAATATTGGTGATATTTTCAATTTCTATAAACTTATTTGGTTACTTTAAAAAACTCATTTGGTCCTTTATATAGGTATTTCTCTTTGTACTCTTGATTTCGTCTTTTGTTCAAAAGACCTACTTGTTTGTTTTTTAAAAAAAGATTTTATTTATTTTAGAGAGAGTTAGAGAATGCAAGTGTGGGGAGGGGCAGAGAAAAAGGTAGAGAGAGAACATTTTAAGTTGACTCCATGCTGAGCATGGAACCTGACATTGGGCTCCATCCCAGGACACTAAGATTATTACCAGAGCCAAAATCAAGAAATGGACGTTTTACCAGCTGAGCCAGACACTCCCAGAAGAGCTACTTTTAAAGAAATTCTTTCTCCCTCCCTTGCTCCCTCACCAACCTAACCCTCTGGACTAAATTTGTTTACTCCTAATTTTCATTTGATACTCATTATTTTAGTAAGAAGTTTGTAGGTATATACTTACTTCATATTTTATATCTGACATTGTTTTGATTTTGGCCTTACATTGAATGATGGTTTGTCTTAACAGGGAATTCTATGTTGGCAGTTGTTTTCTCTAAGCCCTTTGGTTCAATTGTTTCACTTTATCCTGATAATTATTGTTGGTGATAAGGCAGCTATTTGACTTAATGATGCACATTTTAAGTATCATTCACTGGTAAGTAATCTATCTTTTCTCCATAGAATGTTAAATGTGTTTTGTTTTTGTTTTATTTTGTAGGGTTTTTAAAAAATATCATTGAAGTTCTTCAATTTTAGTAATATGTATTTATTTTAGGTTTACTTAGATTTATCACTTTTATACTCAGAATGTTCTTTCAATCTAAACCCCATGATTCTTATAAATTCCAGAAAATTCTCAAAAACTTATTTTGAATACTGATTTTCTGTCATTACCTTCATTATCTACTTCTGGAATTTGTATTAGGGAGATGTAAAGTCTCTTGGTCTATACTTCTGTTTTGTATCTTTCTTTTCATATTTTTTATCTTTTTAGCTTTCTTTTTTTAAGATTTGATTTATTTGAGAGAGAGTGAGTGAAAGGGAGAGAACACAATGGTGGGGTCGGTGCAGAGAGCACAATGAGGGGTTCAATCCTGGGACCCTGGGATAGTGACCTGAGCTGAAGGCAGACATTTAACCAACTGAGCCATCCAGGCATCCCTCTTGTTAGCTTTCTGATGGGATTTTGCATGGTACTCGAATTTGCTCCCTATAATATACTTTAGATTTTATATCATCTTTTGAAGATTTTAGTTTGAGTCATACTTTTTCTTTTCCAGATTTCTCTTTGGCTGGGTTTCTTCCTTTGTTCTGGTCATTTCTAATGTCACTGTCTCAGGGACACCTTTTCTTAAAGCCTTATTTGATGACTCTTCTCTCATCATTTTTTTTTTCTTTATTTCTCTTCATAGCTTTTCCTACTACAGAAAAATTTATTCTTAGTTTCCTTCCCTCCTTCCTTCTTTCTTTTCCTCCTTCCTTTCCTCCCTTTAGTCTTGACTTCCTCCCTCATATAAGTTAGTAGTAGTAGACTTCTCTGTTTTATTCATGGTTACATTTCTAGCACAAAGAACAAGAGTCTGATAGTAGATATTCAGTTTTCCAAGAATACTTGAAGAATGGATAGTTCTCCCTTATTTTCCCTTCCATTGGGTCAAATTTGTTGTTTTTGTTTTTAAATTTATTGTTTTTTAAAAAAATAATATTGATTTTTATAACTTTCAGTGATTTACTCTTTAGACTTTTATTTTTCTTCTTAATTAATTAATTAATTAAATTAATTTCCTGACAATCAGTTTACTGTCTTTCTTTGCCCAACTTTATCCAGTTTGGATACTTGAAATCACAGTTTGTATGCTCCTTATAAGAAGCTATTCTTTCCTTTTCTCCCTTGCTCCCTTTGTGTCTTCCTTTCTCTCTGTTTAGTGGTTTGTTTAGTGGTTCAGACATATTCAAGAATCAGGGTTTTTTAAAAAATTTATTTTTATTTTAAAGATTTTAAAGAGACACAGAGAGAAAGGCAGAGACATAAGCAGAGGGAGAAGCAGACTCCCTGCAGGGAGCCTGAGGGACTGGATACCAGGACCCCAGGATCACGACCTGAGCCAAAGGCAGACACTCAACCACTGAGCCATTCAGGTGCCCCCGGAATCAGGGTTTAGAGTGGCACTTCGGACTTCCATCCTCAGTGCTACCATAGTTAATCACCTGATCCTGAGGGTGTTTTGTAAGGTCCTGATTATCAGGCTTTGTCAGCTATTTTTCACCATCCTAGTTGTGCAGGTTGCATGAAGCAGCCCAGACAGTGGTAACTGATGTAGTTTTGGAATGTAGGTGAGGTTTGGTGGGGAGAGGTCCAGAGCCCACCCAAGAAAGATTTTTTTGAGACATTTTTAGTGCATTTGGTGGTTTTATTAAAGCATGCGACAGAAAAGAATTTTCATATGCTAAAGAGGACCTGTGAGATACTGAGGGCCTTGTCATTGTCAAGTTAATGTCAAATAACATTAAGACAGTTTCCTTGATGAATGTCACACATATCCCACTTAGGAGTGGGGGTGATGGTTTGCAAGGTGTCAGCGTGTGCTTTGTTCTCAGCTAGCCTTCTGCTTCCTCCTCAGTAACTACTTTTTTCCCTCCACTTTTTCATAGATGGCAGGGCTGGTCTAGTTCCTCCTTAAGCACTGAGTCTAGATCTCTTCTTCACTCATGGACTCCCAGTTACTTCTACCTATTTTGAGATGAAGAACTCAGAATGTCGGTGTATGGCTTCAACTCATTGACTGACGTGCATTTTAAGAGTAGTTCAGCCTTAAATAAAAAGACCACTTATCAGTGTTATATGCTCAGAGAAGTAGGGGAAGCAGGGGATTTAAAGCAAGAATTGATGCAAAGTTTAAAATGTTGAGTATAATACAAATATAGGAATGCAAAAAAAAAGTATACAGACTAGCAAGTTGTTATAATATGAACACCAAATTAAAGATGAGTCAGAAGATAAAATACTGCCAGCACCCAAAGCCACTCAAGTGCTCCTTCTGTTTCTATATAGAGCTATAATTTGCCTTCACCGCTATCAACTGCATCAGGGGAAATTGTGACTTGTGGGTCAAATATACTCTATTACTTATTTTTGTAAATAAAGTTTTATTGGAACACAACCATGCTTTTTCATTTGTGCATTGTTTATGGCTAAACATGTCAGAGTTGACTACTTTTGACAGAGATCAGGTAGTTCAGAAAGCTGAAAATATTTGATACCAAATCCTTTGTAGGAAAAGTTCATCAATCCTTTCATTACATGATTACACTACAATATTTATCCACTCTGATATATTGACAGAGACGGATTGTTATTAACTTCTGATGCTTCAAGTAAAGCTGTCGTAAACATTCATCAATACTTCTCCTGGGTCACACATGCATGTCTCTGTAGGGGCTTTTTTAGGAGAATGATTAGGTTTTAGTACATATACCTTCAGTGTTATGAGACAATGCAGTTTTCCAATGTGATTTATCGGTTGGAATTTCCACTATCAGTGTGTTGGAGTCCTTTTTGTTCTACATATTTTTTTTATGATTTTATTTATTCATGAGACAGACAGAGAGAGAGAGAGACAGAGAGATTGAGGCAGAGACACAGGCAGAGGGAGGAGCAGGCTCCATGTAGGGTGCCTGATGTGGGACTTGATCCCGGGACTCCAGGATCACACCCTGGGCTGAAGGCAGGCACTAAACCGCTGAGCCACCCAGGCATCCCCAGTCCTATATCTTTATAACACTTGATACTATGAGGCCTTTCACCGTTAGGCATTTTGATAGGTGTATAGTTTTAATTTGCATTTTTCTGATAGCTAATGAGTTTGATCATCTTCTCATGTGTTTATTGGCCATTTGCATTCTCTTCTGAAGTCCATATTTGAATTTCTTACCCACTTCTCATGTGAAGCTCATCTGGATTGTTCTTTTGTTTCTAGGTTTTGATGTGTAAGTTTTTTGTTAGTTATATATATGACAAATACTGTGCTACACTTTTTCTATTGGCCTTTCTTCTTTTGATAGTCTCTTTTGGTGACAAGAAATTTATAATTTTAATATTGTGTAGTTGATTGAGATTTAAGATCATTGCATTCCACTTATTTCCTATTTAAAAAATATTTCTCTAAGTTAAGAAAACAGTCTTCTATAATGCTTTAGTTCTAGAAGCTATGTTGCTTCACATCAAAACTTTCCCAGATTATTCCATGATGCTACATTTGTAAAAAATCAAATGAACATAAATTCCTGAGCTCATCTTAGTGTTCTATATTCTGCTCCAACATTGTTTTAAATCCTCATATCCAGGGGGAGAAAAATCCTCTTCACTTGCTCTTCTTTATGAGTACCTTGGATGTTATTGAGTCTTTACCTTTCCATTTAATTTTAGAACTAGCTTTTCAGTTTACACACACACACACACACACACACACACACACACACATCCTTCTGTGATTTTAATTAGATTATAATCTTGGGGAAAATGACCAAATTTGGGGAATATTTTCATTAACCTTTGTGCTTTAGCTTCCAGGAAGCACTTAAAATATTGTTTGATTTCCTGTTGATCCACATATTTGTTTGAACTTTCTCTCCATCCTTGACCTTTTATTCCAATTTTGCATGTTTCCTTAAATTGTTTTAAATTATGTTTAAAGTAAGGCACATATGTAATTAAAAATGGAACAAAAGGGTGTGGGACAATTCAATACCATCCACGTTTATCTGATTAGGAAAATAGTACTAAGTCCATGTCATTTTAGAAAATATAGATGTAATTTTTGGATTTGAGGCATAGAGATTCTAATCTATAGAAGCCTGCAATTTGATTCAGCTGTCAATATTTTTATAAGCTTAACAGATATTTTTAATAGATAAATATAGGTTAAGCATTGCTGGTTTAGGATGCTGTATGGAGAACAAGGCCTCTTTAAATGCTAATAGAGGCATCCTCTCCAGCCTGGAACAATACACTGAGACTTGTGTCTGGAGTTACACTTAATTGATTTCCAAATAAATGAATCATGAGCATATCGCCTACATCTTTGTGTACCATCATAAAATTCTGCCACCCAATGGAGATGGATTGATGTGAACATGGCACTTTAAGCTTGCTTTGTTTTTCTTTTGTGTGTGCATGAATGTAGTTCTCACAAATAAATTCGGTCCTTGGTGAACAATTTTCCAGGTATGTGTCTATTCTCACTGAACAAACACGGAAGAAATAGGCCAGGCTAAATTAATGAAGAGAAAATGCAACATATTTGATGTCTCCATAAATTTCCAAATATGGATTAAAAACCTTCTTTTCTTCCCTTCATATCTTCAGAGGTATCCATAGGAGAAAAACTCAAAAATGAAGTTTCAAAGCACTTTTAAAGTAAAGTAGTATTTGCTGGGTTTGTGTGTCATGTTGGGCATGTTATCCATTACAATTTAATCCCTTTGAGCAGTCTCTGTATTAAGCATCAGTTTCTAGTTTTTTAAAAAAGATATTGGAATCAGCAAACAAAAGCTTAAATTCATGAAGTGAGAGCAGAGTCTGGGTTGGCCTCTTAGATTTGGTCTTAGTGTGTGCCTCACATCACATTCTTTCCACTCCTCGTGCTCCAAAGGGACATTGATGGTGAAGGTGGGGAAGATCAGAACCAATCTATGGTCTTCAACAATTATTTAACTTCATTGTGAAACAGATAATAATTATTTCTTTTCCCTTTTCTGGAGTGTTATGGCTTAATTAACACTTGTGAAGATGTTATCTATGAAATTACTGTAATATCTAACAGGCATTTATGTCCAACCATCTCTTTGGGCTTTTTGCCTTTTATCTTCCAACCTGCTATAGCAATGGATCTCCTTGTATTCATGAACACATCTTGGCTTCTTTTCCCTCTGCTTATTGAGAACACCTATGTAGGAAACTGTCTTCATGCTGAACAAGGTTTGGCTCTTTGGTAGAAAGGTTGTGAATTAAATGAGCCAGAGGCAACTGGTGGCACAGGGAGGAGAAGCAGACCAGCTTTGGTAAATGTATGAGAAAAGCTGTCTTGCTTTTTTTTTTTTTTTTTAAGCTGTCCTGCTTATGATTGCAACATTAGGGCTATATCTGACATATTCAACACCTGCAGAGGAGCATTCTTACATTCTCCATTATCTACACAACAGCAGTTTCAGTAATAATTATTTAGCTACCAGTAAAGATAATTTTTTGATTCATTATTTCATTTTAAAATGACTAATAACTTTTTAAAAGGGGGAACATTTAAAGAGAACATTCAATATAAATATTGCATGTAGACTTAAACTTGCCACTTACCAAACAAAACTATTACACAACAGTTTGCATTCTGCTTGACAGTTTTACCTTTTAAACAGAAACAGAAACCTAAAATGGTCACAAAGAATGGCAGAATGAAAGTCATTGAGGTTCTATCCCTTCCTTTCCATAGTTCCTGGGTTATCTGATTTACTGGACTCTACTGTTTAAATATAAGAATATGCAGTACTACAGGCATGCAGACATGAACTGCACCCTGAGTTAACTGTGTGCAGAGTGTGCTCAAATTACTCCAAAATTTCCCCAACTTACTCTCAAGATAAAAAAACTGCCTGCAACTGAGTACATGTGAGTCAGCTGTTGACTGCATAAGATGAAGTTCTTAAATTAACTTCATTTTAGAATACAATATTTATTAAAAGATAAATAATATAAAAATATGCTCATTTGATACTTACATATGTAATATCAAAACTTAACAGAAATTGTAAATCATTTTTAGAACAGGCTAAGAAAATATTTTTTTCAAGAGGAATATTTTATCTCTGACATTGTTTATAATCAATGAAGCGTGGTGATAATAAAAAGCAGACTGATTTTAGGTCAGCATTATTATTATTTTTACTTATATTCAGACAATGCACACATTTATTACCTAATTTGGGGCAGATCACAACCCACCCCTTGGCCTACGTCTGCCAACAGTGTTTTTCTTTTCTATGATAGTTTTGTTAACTCACTCCGGAGATCTTGGAGAAAAGACATTTCCTTACATAAAATCTTCAAAGAAAACAAGCAAAGATACTAAGTGTGTGTGGCACATGACAATTTTAAGCAAAAGTGGACCCATGATTCCTTAGTAAATCGGGAAGATACAGAGTATGCCAGCAAAAGAATCTGAATAAATACAGGGCTAAAAGCAACTTGTGGGGGCCCAATGCTCTGCAAGAAGCTGGCGTGTCCACTCTGAAATAAAGTTATGCACAGATGACCGGAAACAGCAGATGACTCAAATTTCTCCCTCTCTGCAGGTGCTCTAGGGATAATCCAACTGGATATTGGCTGAGCACTCAGAGTTGAGGTTCAGAGAGTCCTGCATAAGGAAGCACAGTACATGGCTATCATAAGCGTAAAAAGTGGGGAAAGTCAGGCAGACACAGAAGGCAGAGCATTCTGAAGCATGCCAGCCAAGTGGCAGCATGGATTAGTAAAATGATCATAAAATAAGGTATCAAGCAGAGCTGGGCTTGACGCCAAGCTTTACCGTCTATTAGCTATGTCTCCTTGGCCAGTTTACTTAATCTTTCTGACCATCAGAGTCTTTGTCTATAAAATAATGATATCTAATGTTCCTAAATTGTCACAAATATAAGAGAGTAATATATGCAAACCACCTGCCATGTTGAGTATATTCGGATAATGTTACCTATCTAGCTGAAAGCATGAATATAAATGATCATGGTAGGCCAGAGTCAGAACTGAAAAAGGTAGTACAAAATTATGATTGCAGAGCTAGAAGAAGGTGGAAGCTAATAGATAGGGGGCCCTGAATGATCTTTCCTTTGTGCTGAAAAACAGGAACTGGAGTCAGGAGGTTAGATTCCAGGCCCATTTTTGCCAAAGGTTGGCAGCATGACCATGGGTCAGACGCCTCTCTTTTCTGGGTCTCAATTTTCTCTAGAGCAAGGTCATTGAGTCATTGTCATGGGCCATCTTGAACAATCTGTTTTATCACCATTTTTTTTAATCACAGATAATTTAAGTACTAATTTTCCTTTGTTTAAGCTGTGATACTAAAAACAGACTTTTTTTAGTTTTTTGCTGGTGTGCTTGCATCACATCCCCAGCCTTAATTATATCTGACCCCAGGATCCCTGGGTGGCCCAGCGGTTTGGCACCTGCCTTTGGCCCAGGGCGTGATCCTGGAGACCCGGGATCGAATCCCACGTTGGGCTCCCGGTGCATGGAGCCTGCTTCTCCCTCTGCCTGTGTCTCTGCCTCTCTCTCTCTCTGTGACTATCATAAATAAATAAAAAAAAATAAAAATAAATAAAAATAAAAAAAATTATATCTGACCCCTTGCTAACCCAAACTCATTCCACCCATGAGTCTCAGTACACTCTCGTTCTTTCCTCCATGTGGAGGAAAAGTCTTCCTCAAAGACTGTATTGTACTATCTTTTGGGCTCTGTAGTTAGTAATTAGAGAAAAAAATGGTGCCAATGATTTATTATCTAGATTTTAGGGCTTTTGAGGCTGAGGAATTGGATTTCCTCTGGAAGGTGGCTTCTGGGGATAGAGAAAGTTCAAGGATACTGCCAGGATGCCCCTTGTCCTTATTATTTGGTAACAAAAAAAATCTCAGAGTCCCAAAGTTAAAGGACTTAAGGTTAAGTTGTTGATTCCCCTGGTGTTCTTCAAAAGGGCACAATCTTATTCTTGAATCTATTCATGTAAATCATTCATTCAACAAATATTCATTTATTGCCTATTACATCTTTGGTGCTATCATGGGTGTTAGCAATAGAATAATAAACCAACAGTGAAGAAAGAAAATAAAAAGAGATAACTATATTCAGCATGTTACAGATTAGATGTTTCTGAATAAACAAACTAAGATAAATAGTCAACTATCCCTGTTATAAGAAGGTTATGTAGCATCTTCAAATTGTGTGGTTTACACTTTACACTTAACATACTGTTATTTTGTGCATAGTTATTTTGTGAATAGGTCTGTAGTTGGCTGTAATGAGTGACCTAAGGTTGATTTCCAGGTTCATATTTGCCCCTACCATGTTCTTCCCCCTTGTACTAGCAGCCTTCCAGGGTACATTTTCCTCATGGAGAATGATAGAAACATAAGAAGATGAATGGAAACTCAACGAGGACTCACAAAACTCTAGCTTGGGCCCACAATCTATTGGCTAAATCAAGCCACATGAGCAAGTCTACAATCATTGGGAATGTGGGGGGTTTACTCGGTCCATGTTGGGTGAAATGGCAATGTCACATGACCAAGGTATTGATGTATTAAGATGTATTATCCTATTAAGGGAAGGGGTAAACAGAGACCACAGTGCAATCTATCACTCAGGGTAAGGATGCTCAGGGGAATGTCAGAGAGGGAGCATTTTGCCATAGATGTCAGATAAATCCTCACCTAATATGACATCTGAGCAGACACCTTAAGAAATTGAACTGGGTAAATACTTAGGAGGAGAATGTTTTGGACAGAAAGCCCAGCTCATGAGCAATACTTAAGGCAGATGTTTGTTTTTAAGAGTCCACGGTTGCTAGAGCAGTGTCTGAGCTGGAGAGCTGGAGGAGATAAAGTCCAAGATATGCTGGAACAAGAAGAACACGATGGGGAACCAGAGCAGGTGACAAGGAAACAATATCAAGGTCTCTTAGTCTTTGTTCTGAGTGAGATACAAAACCATTGCAGGACTCCAAGAAGAGAGATGTGATTTGATTTAAGAGGTAAAAATATAACCCTGATGCCTATATTCAGAAAGAATGTTGGGAGACAGAATTGGAAGCAAGGAGGTTAATTAAAAGTTTACTGTAGTTGTCCCTACATGGAGTGATGATAGCTCAGTCCATGGTGGTGAAAAGTGATGAGATACTGGATATGTTTCGAAGGTAGAGCTGATAGGGTTTGCAGATGAATCATATGAGATATGAGATATAAGAGAAAGAATGGAGTCAGACGTGATTCCAAAGTTTTTGGCTTGGGACTAGAAGAGTTCATTATCAATGTCAGCTGTGATGTTTCGGGACTCTGATTTTCACTGGGAATGATGGTGGCCTCTGTCTTCCCCTGATCCTCGATGCTGAGAAACTTCTGTCAAAACAGTGCTGCTAACAGAATAAAATTATCTTTTAGGTTTTTATATGTTCTGCTTAAACCAAACCACTGTATCATATCCGCTGGAATTATATCCACATTGACTTTTGTTGTACTAAGAATTTAAAAGTCATGGGAAAAGGATCCTAGAAATAAATAATTCATGGCAACTGTATTATAAAGTTAATTTTAACCAATAGTGTACCATTAAAATATGAATGTGCAAATAGTTCAATTTTATTTTTTAATTGACTCTTTAGAAGTAATAGCTGACAATTGTCCTTGAACAGGTCAAATGCTATACTGAAATGCCTGACAGCTTTTAAGTCTTTAGTAGAAATCAGTGGGAACAACTTATTAAAAAGTATTATTTACTTTTATCTTTCTAGTCTGTTTTTAATAGAGACCAGGATGTATAAAATAACTTCCAAAAGACTCTCTGGTTAAAATTATATATTGTTTCCCCAATGATTAAGTAAGCACAGTAGGCATTTATACCTCAATATTCAACCCTATTCACCAATTCCTTCTTCCTTTTTTTTTCCACTATCTATACACTACCTAACATTCAAGAGCCAGCATAAATCTCACTTTCCACAGTGTCCCTTCCTCCAGCCCACACTGATCTCATATACTTGATGTGATATTTATGTGTAAATTATTCTTTTTCAAATAATATTGAAATATACTATGACGGAAATCATTGGTAAGCAATACTTCTATGTAAACAATATTTTAAAATTTTGCATATCATTTCTCCTTTTGTGTCCCTTCTTTCCAATGATTCTTAGAATTAGTCTTAGAGTAGAAACATGACAAGCTCTAGTTAGCCTCTTACTGGAATATTCTGAATCACTAGACCATCAGAATGCCTGATCCTGGAGTGTGGAGGGAAGGTGGGACTGGAAAGCATAGTGAGACAGTTGGGGTGGGCAACCATTCCCCTCATTTGGTGGGGCCCTGGTGCTATGGGAACAGCTTGAGCTGATTTTACTGGTGTCTGTGGCATCGTTGACTATAAGAAACTAGCAAGAAGGGGCTGAGATATGCATAAGGAAAAGTTGAGCTCAAACTGGCTCTTCCTTGCTAATGGACTGTGCATGGAGAGGACATAGTAAATACAAATTCATGCATCTCAAGAGATAGTCAATGTTACTGTAGAAAGAAGAGTAGTGTGCCGGTTGCCTGGTCCATTGAAGCAAGGATCTATCTCTTCTCTCTTCATGCCTCTGCTCCACACCAGGGTGATAGGTTATGAGGAGAAGGCGAAGAAGCACAAAAAAGAAGCCCATCTCCCTCCATGCCAAGTTGCTAGAGCCACAAGGCTAATGATATCTGGGATTTTTTTTTAAGATTTTATTTATTTATTCATGAGAGACACAGAAAGAGGCAGAGACATAGGTAGAGGGAGAAGCAGGCTCCCTGCAGGGAGCCCAATGTGGGACTCCATCCCCGGACCCAGGATCATATCCTGAGCCAAAGGCAGATGCTTAACTATTGATCCGCCCAGGCATCCCCATATCTGGGACTTTTGAATGGGAAATGAGATCAAAGTTTGTAAGTGAACAACAGTGAGACTTAAGAAGCAATAACTCTTCAAATAACTGGAAAAGTCTTAGCTTTTTGAACTCAGGATGTTAAACCCACTATCTGGTGATTACAGAAAGGTTTGACCTAAAGCAGTTAATGGTACTTGCTAGGACAAATAAAAACATGGCATGCTTATAGCCAAATAATTTGAATTTCCTCACTCAGTTGGCTATTTTCTGAGCCTTGTTTCTCTCTTCAGAGAAGGGGATAACAGGGGTGCCTGGGCGGCTCAGTCCATTAAGTGTCTGCCTTAGGCTCAGGTCATGATCTCAGGGTCCTGGGATCTAGCCCTGCTTTGGGCTCCCTGCTCACTGGGGAGTCTGCTTCTTCCTCTTCCTTTTACCCCTCCCCCCTGCTTGTGCATGCTCACTCTTTCTCTCTTTCTCAAATAAATAAAATCTTAAAAAGAAAGACAGAAAAGAAGATAATAATATCAACCTTGCAAGCTACTGAAAAGTACTAAGAGCTACTAATAGTGATGAGAAAATGCTAACTCTCCATACTTAGCAGTTTCAAGGACACATGAGCAATAAAGTGGGATTTTATTTCTCAACATTTGTAATATGCATGTTTTAGTAAATAAATGTCATATCACACTTTCTTTTTTCCTGTAGTATTTCTATAAGCTATCCCTATTCTACAAGTATGGCACACTTATGTGGTCTGATGCTAAAGGAAAACTGTACCGTTGACCTTCGAATAATATGGATTTGAACTACATGGGTCCACGTATACATGGATTTTTTTTCAATAAATACAGCCCAGTGCTGTAAATATATTTTCTCTTCCTTATTATTTTCTTAATAACATTTCCTTTTCTCCAGCTTATCTGATTGTAAGAATACGGTATACAATACATTTAACATACAAAGTGTGTGTTAATTAATTATGTTATCAGCAAGACTTCCAGTAAACAGTAAGCTGTTAGTTAAGTTTTGGGGAAGTCAAAATTGATGCAGGGATTTTTAAATGGGCAGGAAATCAGTGGCCCTAACCTCCACATTGTTCAAGGATCAACCGAATTTCTATCTTTGCATTTATGTTCTTTGTTCTGGACTGTCTCAACACCTCATATCCGTTGCTTATGTTATCAATGTGCACAAATTCTCAAATCATTATTCATTCCCAAATTTCAGGCCGTAGTCTTCCTTCACCCTTGGCCCTGACTTCCAGAATAAAACCATGGCTTTTATTCAATCACCATACAGGTTGTCTGAATCCCAGCCTACCTTGGGCTAAGCATCATATCATTCATTGTGTTTAGCAGCACATATCTACCATGCCTGATCAGGCTTGTCGGAAAGTAGCTGGTCATGGATGATTTTCCAATACATTTATATGTGCCAAATCCCCTCATTAACACCTAGAAAAGATGGTCTCAACACTCACAATGAAAAATTGTTTGCTACTTTTTAATTTGCTTGTGATTATGTCATGAAGCTTTCCATATACATTCTAAACATAAGGAATCAACACCAATTTTGTAACATTAATGGAATGAAGAAAAAGAACATTAAGTCTTGTCATAAGTAAATTAAAAGAAAACCACAAGAAAAGAATATTGTCTTCAGCCTTCAAGTTTCTTTCTCCTCCATTCTTGTTTGGCAATGCTATTTATAATTTCTCAGATTCAGAAATGGCCACCCTCTGATTACTTTAACATAAGTGGCTTTTCTATCTATCTTTCCCTCCTTTTAAGTAGTTTTTAGGCATGAACAGGATGCATAGGGTAATTCATTTAATTATTCATTTATGGCTGAAACTTCAAATCAAAATGATTAGACGTACTGACTCCAAGTGTATACTTTGATTATTGCTTTTCTCAATTTGTTCTACTGAAAAGAACTATTTTATTTCTGATTTTTTTGCTCTACTCTTTTAGTTAAAATCTTATAAATTAACAAATATAGATTTAATGAAGATAAAATGTTGTCACAAAGCACAACATTGGCACAAGGGAAAGTTCTCATATAAATTGATAGAAAAAACCTAATCAACATTTACAAACAATATTATTTTGGTTGATTCTCTGGAATTATTTTTACCCAGCTGTTTAGCAAGTAGATTCTTTTGCCTCATACCTGATATTAGACTAATTCTTGTCTCAAAATAGAATAAAGAAAGATAAGACATGCTTAGGATGTTTTAAGAGGCAACATGGCCGGGCACCTGGGTGGCTCGGTGGTTGACTTCTGCATTCAGGATCCCAGGATTCTGGGATCGAGTTCCGCATTGGACTCCCTGCATGGAGCCTGCTTTTCCCTCTGCCTATGTCTCTGCCTCTTTATCTTTGTCTGTCATGAATAAATAAATAAAATTCTAAAAAGAGAGAGAGACAATATGGAATGTGAAAAATTATAATCTTTGGAGTTGACCAAAAATGCATTTGAGTTCATATTTCATTACTTTATAAATGGGTATTTTTTACTGGGACCTCTTTGAATACAGTTTCTTTTTGGTCAAATGGAGCTAATAATGACTACTCTTTGGTAGACATTGTCTACTAAGTGACTAGCCTAGAGCTTTTATATGCTATGGAATCATTTGGGGTATACTTTCAAAAATATTCTTGAACACACACAATGGATATATCATATTTTGTCATCACAGTTTTGAAGGAGCTGATTCGATGGAGGCATTTCAATGTAGAATAAATAAAGAAGCCATTACACATTAACCTTGATGGTTAATGCAACTAAAACTTATAGAAGTAATGGACTTGCTCAAGGTCATATACTAGCAGAGAACAGGTAACAGAACACTAGGTCTCATGGAGTAATATTTTCTTTATCCTGATTTCAGACATTTTTAATACAGATTATGTATGTCCAAAAATTTAGAAATTTATACATACTACAAAATTTAGAAAATAAGTCTTGGTCATAGATGGATGTTTAATTAATTGACTAGCTCTTTGCATTAGATAAAATTAACAATAATCTTTCAAAAATAAAATATTGAAAAACAGGGTCAGAAAACTAAACCATGTGAATAGAGCAGTGTTTATGATTATATTCACAATCTATATGTTATCTTTAATATCTTATATGTAACTTATTTGACATTTTATTTCATCATTAATTAATATATATCAAACAAATAGTAATAAAGTTGATGTGTAGTTATTTCAGCTTGCAGGTCCTTTTTTCCCTTTATATAAAAGGGTAGTTTGGGCTATTTGATCTGTAAGGTTTCTTTTAAGTTTCTCAGTCTTGATCAAAATATTTAGGGCATCTGTCTTTGGGTCAGCTGGCAGTCATTGTTGACTGTCCCAGCATGCCCATTTTCTTAGAAATTTCTTCCACCCCACATATTCTTGAAGGCCTGCTACATTTGTGCCACATAAAGTCAATCTTCTGGTCATGACTGATTACTCCAGGATAGAAACCTGACAGAGAGTGGAACTAACCCATGGCATGCACTGAGCCTTTCAGATAATCTTTCTTGAGAAATTGAATTGGATCTATTCACTGGATTGCAATATCATATAGAAATAAATGGATACGGTTGACAGAAACATAAATGAAAGCTGCCGATATTGGTAAGTTATGGGAGGGTAGTTTAGAGACTTAGGAAGAGTCATTCTGAAGAATTGAGATTGGAGTAGTTGTGACAAGAGACGCACAAGTCAGCAGGAATCCTGTACCTTCAGAGAAAGAAGAGAGGTCAGGGAAGAAAGAGAGACAGAAAGGTTCTAGTTCCCACTAGACACAGCAGAAATTCCTGCTCTGTGTGTGTGTTTTTGTTTTTTGTTTTTGTTTTTTTTTTTTTTTCAGTAAATCTTTCCAATAAATCCTTATCTGGGGGTTAATATGAATCAGTTTTCACTTTTGCAAACAAAATTCCAATCCTAAAACAATCCTTGGATTGCCAATTAAACATATGACTATCTTTTAAATTCAGTGATGGAGAAAAAGGTGCTACATAATTTTACAAGTTTCTTCATTTTTGTCACAGAAGCTTGAACTGAGTAGTTTTCCAATAAATATTTGATTTGAATACTCAACATTGTAAAGAAATGTGTTCTGAAATGATATGGGCAAAGCTTTCATGTAGCAGCCATCTTTCCAAGTCAATTTCTTTGCAACACACAACAGAGGAGACTTTCGTCAGTTGGTTATTACATCAGTTGGTTAGAGTCATAGAATCATTACCATGATTGGAAAAGAAAAGATGCAGTGAAAAGAATATGAGGTTTTATCTTTGTTTTTGTTTTTTGCTTTAACCAGCTTCAAGGAAATTGGATTTTCTGTTGAGTAAAGAATAGAGTAATTCGAACATAATAGGCTGGGAAAAGGTTGTTTATTAAGAAAAGTAAAAAAAAGAAAAACAACTTTTTTTTTTAGTTGAAAAATGTCTAGTAGATACTAGAACATCTGGTTCAAAAGTGAAATCTTCAGTGACACATCTGGCTGTTTGCTCCATAAGATGTCAAACATGAGGATAATTGAAAATATGAAGCTAAATTACTTAAATGTTAAGCTTTCATCCAGATGTCTAATGTTATACTAGACCAGAAAAATCTTCGTGTGTCAGACATTAAAGCAATCAGGAATATCTAAGTGCCACTATAAATAAAATAACATTTCTAATATGGTTCAGTGGAGAGAAAGTATTAACCAATGATTAGAGACTACACAAGAAATTTGCTTGTTAGTTATAAGCTTTTTTCATCTGATCAGCAGTAACTAGTAAAACATGGGACTATTAGAATGAATATCCTGGAGGAAATTTGGCCAGACTGACTGACAAATAAACAAGTATATTTCATTGCTATTTTTATACACAGACATATCAATGAGGCAGAGTTTTAGCTATTTATTAAAGAAAAAGAACAAAGGAGTTATTTTTGCAAAGACATTAGAGAAATGGAACACAATTTTAAATTTCAATCCTTTGGCAATGTTTATTGGTGAAGAATAAAATGCAAGTAGGTATAACCCGCAGCTATGATTTAGCTACAAGAAATACCCAGTGATATAGCCAGGGTTGACTCACAAATTATACCCTATGGGAGAATGGGAAGAGCGAGACCCAGAGAGAGTCAAGGCTAGCAGAAGGCATTTGGCTGACACTGCAGATTGATACAGATGAGGTGTTAAATCCAGGCAAGAAAGCAAATGCAGAGAAGGGAGGACTGCACATCTTGGGTGATGTAGGTAGGAATCAAAGTATATAGTCCAGGGAGCTAGAGGATATGTAATGTGCCACCAACTCATTATAATGGATAGAACCAAATACTCCTCCAGGGCAAAGACCCTGTATTTCCTGTTTGTTTGGGGTTTTTTTTGTACTGATTTTATTTATTCAGGCTGAATTAAAATATCTCCCATCAAAAGAGTTCCATCAAAATGTTGGTAACAAATTATGATACATCCACGTGAGTGTCTACTCATAATGAAAAATAAACATGTTAAGCCCTATTTACCTCAGAGGAAAGAGGGGCTCAGACAAGTCAGTCACACATCCAGGAAGAGCACTCAATTATGTAGCAGCCCAATATAGACACAAATTCAAATCTGGCTAACCCTGAAAAACACTTTTTTTCCTCCACATGTCATACTGCCTCTTAAAATATCAGTTGTCTTTTTTCTGCACAGAGCGGAGAATTGCTATACTGAACCATTCTATGGACTGAATGTAGATATATAGATTAAAGATATACATCACAAATTGACTTGAGAAACAAATTTGATTACTGGAAAGATTGAACATGTGCAGGACACTGTATGTATGAAAAATGGAAAGTAGAGAATAATGATAAGATGGTAGATTCTATGGTCAGAGACAGAGTTTCAAGCTTCGGGTTTTCCACTCACATTTTAAACAGATGAACATTTATTTACAAAATGAAGGTAACTAATACTACTTTTTCTCTCAGTGGTTCTCCATTTAAAATGAAAGGTTTTTTTTTTTAATGTGTACCTTTATAAGCCTGACTTAGTGTGTGCCTCATAAAACTCAATAAATATGGAATGAATGCCCATGTGAGGAGATAATTTTGTATCTCTATTTCTATAGATATTTGTATCTCTTGGCCAATATTTTTCTCAGAGGCAAGGTCAGGATCATGTGTGATGTATTAGAGTCCATATAGATCATTTCATTCAGAAAATTGTTTTAGGCTTAGGTTAAACATCTTGCCAAACAAGACATGGTTTTTCCCATTTAGATTCTCCTTCTTAGTTTATGAGGCCTTGAGAGGTGTCTACCCAGAGGTTTTTGTTGCCTGGAATCAGTGCCTTTGGCTAGGCCAAAACACAGAAAGATTTGAAATTGTATCTGCCTGGTTCAGATTCAGGCCAGCATAACTCAGATGACTTCTGAAGCCCCTCAGCCCCCTCAGCCCTTCAGAGCAATATTAGAATATTTTAACATTCAATATTCAATGATATCTTGCCATGTTTTATTTTCCTGTTTGAATGGTTAACAATAGAAACTGAAGTGTGGTTGGGAGGGTGGAGTGAGGAGACAATTGTTTTTATGGTGAACTTTGGATGATCAGAATCTGGCTTGTGCCAATTTAAATTTATTAATTGATTTTTTTTCTCATGATGCTTGAGTTTTGTGCTAGTAAACCCATATGTAAAATACAGCCTTTTCTATGATATTGCAAAATATCCTCACTCACAAGCATTTGTATTTTGCTACTTATACTAGAGATATAATAAAAGGAGAGGGTGAAAGAGGTGGTGTTCATACAGAAGACAATCAAAGCCCTCCTAAGTGGTTAATAGAGTCTATTGGCCATGCCCTGCCATTTTATCTGCAGCTTCAGAACATGTGCCTGGGCTGTTCTCTCCCCTTTCGCATTCTCCATCCTCCTCCTCTTTTTCTTTTCATTTTCTCACGGAGTACTATCTATCCATTCTTTGTGTCCTCTTGGCTATTATCCTGAGGGTTTTAACTTCTACTTCAAGGGGATTATCAATTATATTCTTATAAAGATCTTCCAAAGTAGATTTTTGGTGAAGTTACTATTTTATTATTTTCTCTCTCTGCTTTGGTGTAAATCTTCCCATGTTGATATTCACCCAGATACTTTTCAAATATTTAACACATCAACCCATGACTTCCAGATTTTCCTTTTTAAAGTGGCTTAATATATATTGCCACAGTCTGAATACTTAATAACACCTAGACCAACTGGTTTCCATAAAGGACAAAGATACAGTGATTTGTGTAATTCCATTATAATTCTATTCTTCCAGTTTTTTTTTTTTTTAAGATTTTATTTATTCATGAGAGACACAGAGAGACAGAGAGAGAGGCAGAGACACAGGCAGAGGGAGGAGCAGGATCCATGCAGGGAGTCCGATGCGGGACAGGATCCCGGGTCTCCAGGATCACACCCCAGGCTGCAGGAGGTGCTAAACCGCTGGGCCACCCAGGGATCCCCTATTCTTCCAGTTCTAGTGCTTTCTAATAAATACTCTCATCAATGAAGCTATCTATGGATAAGAATTCTGCCTCTTTTTCATTCTCATTTGAAGTAAAAAGTGAGAAAGTCCCAGCTAGTTTCAGTAATTGGCTGTCATACACTATTTAGAATGCTGCTTTGAAAGAGATCCACTTCTTCCTCTTACTGTTCTCTGTTTGCACCACAAAATATTTGAAATGGACAGATCACAGCAGACTGTTCAATTGTATTGCTTCTCTCTCATTTCTAAAACCTATTCTAATCTTCCTTGGAGCAAGAACCAAAGATTAGGAGAACTGAAACACACAAGAGAATTTGGACAGAGTTAGATTGAGTCTGTTAGTTGACCAGGAGACCAAAGGCAGACTTAAAAGAATGAAATACTAGCAAACACTTATAAAATTTGATTGTCTTCATATTAGCTGAAAGAGGAATCTGTCATCTGAGAGAAGGAAGTGCTTGGTCTAGGGAGGAAAAAGGAGAGAAAGACAGTCTCATGAATTTGTTTCCTGGATGTTTGGTTGTTATTAATTACACACCTACAGTCAAAAATGGAATTCCACTTCTAAGAGATTGCCTTCCCTTGACCTCTGAACACAACTGCCCTTGGAAGGCAAGGATGTGTCTGTAAGGAGACTGGCTTAACTTTGCAGTTGCAAGAAAGAATTAGTTTACATCATAATTATTCTCTTTTAACTAGCATTTCAAACACTTGCCCTTGTTTATAGGTTATTTTACTTTGTATGGCAGAAATAAGGCCCTGTTTTGGCTATTCTTGCTGAGCAGAAATGGTTGGTGAGAAGTTTCTCTGTCTCATTCTCTCTTCCCCCACCCTTGCCCCCTTCTCCCTTAATACAATTTGCCTTTCTCCAAAACTTTACTTGGATCTTCTTTTACAATGGCTCAACATAAAATATACATAGTTTTGTTCCTCTCTCCTATCATAGATGTAGCTAAAATCTTTTTCCTCATAAGTGACTGCCAGCTGCCAAGCTAGCAGGGATTCGACCCTGGAATGAGCCGGCCGTCATCTGCTTTCTTTGCTATTCTTTTCTGGACTGGTCTTTCATCTGTCTGGTAGGGGATTAGTTTTAGCACACCTGGTAAGCCGTGTGGGAGGCATGTCAGGCTCCAGCAACAAGGCAGCATGCAGAATTCCTCATAGAACCAGAAACTGAGCTGACAGGCTAGAGAGAAGCATGTGGTGATTGTCGATGTTGTCAAAAGTTGTCAAAATTGACAGGCTAGAACCACATTCTACTTCTTACCTTAGGGATACATGTGTCATGAACTGGAATGCCAGGAAGGAAATTGGGTGGAGAATATTTCTGAGCAATTGCCTGGTTAAGGGGCAGTTGTTTCCAACTGGTTTTTGATCCCCCCCCCCCTTTTTTTTCCTACTTGGAAAACTCCTAGTTGATCTTCAAGATTCTGCCCTATAACCCAGCCTTGCCTGATGTAAGAATTAACTTGATTGCCCCATTCCAGTCACTCCAAGGAAAACTCAGATGAAGTGGGTCTGGGAATGTGCACTTCACATGTCACAAATGCTGTAGTCCATCCTTTTAATCATGACTTGTTGATGCACATTCTCCCATCTTGACTCTTCATGCCTGTGGCCTCAGTGCCACCATAGCTTTTGATATCAAGGTTCTTAATAAACATCTGTTACATGAATGAAAGAACATATAGAGCTAGTACTTATTAGGGTCCAGATTTCATGCTGTGCTTTGAGAAGTCAATAATAAAGAAGTCACAAACTTGCTTCAAAAGATTCTTTGTATAATAAGCTATTTGGTTGTCTGATATGGGTATGGCATTTGTGGTGGCTGTGGGGACTAATGGGTGTTTAGAAGTCAAGGATCTTCTTCCTGAGATCAGAAAACCTTAAGAATGGAGCCCAGCAGTATCTAGAGAAAAATAACATTGAGGCAATTAGAAAATCTATTAGACCAATTTGGGAGAAGAGGGATCTTACATTCTAATTTAACTTCTTAAGGGAAAAGGGGTGAGTTCTGAATGGTGGAGCTAACATTGACCTGCTGTGTTGCAAACCTCCCAAGAGCAGTAGCCCTGGGAATTATGCTAAGCTACAAGGCCAGTGCTCACCACATTTACCAACTTCTCCTATCTTGGCGAGTCCTAGTTTGGCATGGCATCACCATACTCAAGAACTCAGCTCACAAATTCAAATGGCAACCTGCAAAGCTGATATGGAATTTCTGTCCATTGATTTCTGTCCATTGCTTATTGTGTTTCTGTTCATTGATGTTCATGTATGAAGATATTACTGGTATCTAGATATTCTGAGTATCTCTAATACCCCCTTAGAGACACAGCTTATACCTTTATAAAATAATGAGAAGGTATGCCTACAGAGACAGAAGAATTTAATAATGAAAAACAATAGTTTTAAGAACAAAAATTTCTGAATTAAAGTCCTACATGAATTTAGACAAAATATGAAACCTCACTGATCTTCAGCAATTCCCCATCTAAACAATAAGAAAAGAACAAGTATGCAATTATTGATAAAATTAAATAAGATAATGTGTAAATTTTTGGCACATTGTATAAAAGCTCAGTAAATATTTGTCCTCCTAAATTTCCATTTTCTTTCCTTAGATAACTATGTACTAGGCTAAGTCATCAGAACACCTTTCTAGACACACAGGATGCTAATAACTAGGAAAAGCTGGGATATTGGTAAAAACATTTCTCAGTTTCCTTTTCTCCCTTTTCCTCGGCTCCATCTAATATTACTGGACTACTTCACTCACTCAAAGCATTTTTGAGGAAAGATGATGAGGAAAACCATACAAGCTAAGCTATGATTGATAAAAATGAAGATATTGAAGATGTAAATATTTATTCTCAGACATAAGTGCGCAGATGAATCATCTGTGAAGCTTGCTCAAATTTTGTACTAGATTCTACTCCCCCTAGATTCTACTCCCCCTCAAATTCAGCATTAGTTGGTCCCAGTGTTAGAGTTTGAGAAAATCCATCTCTAAAGTATATTCTCAAGATCAATAGGTGGAAGAATGATAGGTACTTTAAACATGTTACTTGAGTAGTAGAAGAAGCACATGATTTGGGAACCTATTGTGGAAAAGATTTCTTGTAGGTGAAGGATTTTTTTTTTTTTAAGATTTTATTTATTTATTTATGAGAGACAGAGAGAGAGGCAGAGACAGGCAGAGGGAGAAACAGACTCCATGCAGGGAGCCCAATGTCGGACTCCCTCTGAGGACTCTAGGATCACACCCTGAGCTGAAAGCAGACACTCATCTGCTGAGCCACCCAGGCGTCCCAGTGAAGGGTCTTCTGGAGTCCTTCACACCACCATACAGACTACTGTCGCATGATGTGGAATCCCAGAATGGCATTTGCTAATGTGTGTATAATTGCATTTTAGAATTGCCTTATACCTAGTAACACTATTCTGAAGAAGTACTCTTAATACTTTCAAAACCAATTAGATTTTTGAAGGAAGGTGGGGGAATAGGATTGAGTGATACAGTATGTCATATAATGTTGTATATACATTTTAAGAATATCAGTGCCAGTCATCTTAGAAATACAATTATTATCCAAATAATGCTACTGAATAAAAGGAAAATGGGGTTTTCTTGTATCTGAGAGTTTTTGTGTTCTTCACATTCATCGCCCACAGCTTCTTCCTTATGATAATGCACCTGTTCATAACTTGTAGATCACTTTTGATGCATTTTTAATCTTCAGTGGGCTACAGCAAACTCAAAGGTGATTAGAAATTCCAAAAAGAACATTTTTTTAAAAACTTCACCAAAATGCATTTTTTCCTTTTTATGCTTTGGGTTTTGTTTTTTGTTTTTTGTTCTTTGTTTTTTGTTTTTTTGAAAATAAAAATTCAGATTCCTCCTAGCCACGTCCTTCCAGTGTGCTCCCACTGTGGTATCATTAGCCAACAGGCAGCTGGGGAAATGTTGGCCCACATCCAAGATGATGATTGCTTTTCATGTGCACTGTCTTTGCTGTTGGCTCTCTGACTAATGGCTTCTGTTTTTAATGGATGAAATTTAGTATGATTAACTCTCAGGTGATTAATAGATGGTATTTCTGAGAGCTAAATAATGAAGAAGCAATTAAACAAATCTGATATGTTGTCTTTACCACAAATCAAATAACACTTTTTCTTCCTGTTCCTTGGACTGTGGTTTGGAGGTCAGAAGGCTATAATAACTCAGGGAGTGGAGCCCTAGACATTCTGGGAAGAATAAGGACAGAAAACACAGTGGAACACTCTCTTTGGCATCAGACTTACCTGGGTTTGAGCTCTTAAAGTGTTATATGTGAAAAAATAGGCAATATATTTAATTCATGAGCCTAATTTCTTCATCTCTAAAACAGAAAAAATATACATATTTGTAGGTTTAAATGAAGATTAATGAAGATTAAATGATATAATGTATTTAAAGCAACTTGCAAAAGGCCAAGTACACAATGTTCAGTCAATATATGTTAGTTTTAAAGCCCTTTGTTTCTTCCCATTTTAACGCTCAACATTTTCCCAGGAGTTAAGAGTGTTAGTAGAAGGCTTGTGGATTGTAGAAGCCTTCTTTCCTTCTATAACCTTTGGTAATCAAGAAAAGAAAGAGAGTGGTCTCTCCTATCCCCTCAAATATCAAAGTAGTCACGATTTCCAGCCATGGTCACCTTTGTAAGTTATTATTTCAAAAAAGCACAAGCCATTGAGCTCCATATTTTCAGTTTCCAACATAGTTTCCACATTCCCTATGATGTGACTTCTCATGTGTAGAATATTATAGTACCACTAGAAAGAATAAAAGAGTTATTCAACATAACAAGTTAAAAAAAGACATTATAGGTAATTGATTAATTTCATGCTTTAAGTTTTGAACATGATGAGATTTTAAAGATAGCAGAAATAGGAAGGCAATATGTGTTAGAATGAGTCAAGACTTGGTCTGCTTATTGATCACTTGCCCTGTAGGACTCAGTAACAAACAATTCCAAAATATCCATGGTTGGCAGCAACATGGGTAAATTCTTGCTCATATCACATTACAGCTTAAAATAGCTTCCAATATTCGTTTTTTACCAGATGGAGAAAAGAAATAAATTTATTTATCAAAACTACTATTAATTCTCTAATTCTCAAAAAAAAAAAAAAAAAAAAGCTAATCTCACCTGCATCTCTCTTTTTTCTTGTTGTGGTATGAATTACATATCGTAAAATGAATAGTTTAGTGTTCTGATTAATGTGTTTTTACAATAGGATACACCTGTGTCATCATCACTTGTAACAATATTTAAAATATTTTCCACCAGCCCCAGAAGTATTCTTTTGTCCTTTTCCAGGCAATCTCTTCTGCTATTGGTTAGTTTCACCTAGTCTAAAGTGTATTTAAGTAGGATTATAAAATATGAACTTTTAAAAAAGATTTTATTTATTTATTCATGAGAGACACAGAGAGAGAGAGGCAGAGACACAGGCAGAGGGAGAAGAAAGCTCCCCACAGGGAACCCAATGTGAGACTTGATCCCAGGATCCCAGGATCATGACCTAAGCCAAAGGCAGATGCTCAAGGCCTGAGCCACCCAGGTGCCCATGAAATTTTTTTTAGAGATTTATTTATTTATTTATTTTATATAGAGAGACAGACAGAGAGACAGAGAGCATAGTCGGTAGGGCATCTCAGAGCCCAAGGCGGGGCTCAATCTCACAACCCCAAGATTACAACCTGAGCTGAAATCAAAAGATGGATGCTTAATTGACTAAGCTATCCAGGTGCCCCTAAAATATGAACTCTTAGGTGTCTGTTTTCAATCAAGAGAATGTCTGCATCTTGCACATTCATGTTTTCATATATGTTGTTAGTTGACAACCTCTTATTGCTAAGAGTTTTCCATCAAATGAATATATAGCAGCAAATTGTGTTTACTCATTCTCTTGTTATGAACATTTGGCTCATTTGTAGGTGGGGCCATTAAGAATAAAGCTCTATTAGTCTTGTAGAAGTGTTTGTGGACATGTTTTTACCTCTCTTGGAAAAATACCTAGGAGTAGAAGCACTGAGTCTTAGGGTAGGTGTGTTTAACTCTGTGAGCAGCTGCCAAACTGTTTTCCAAAGTGGTTGTACCATTTCACAATTTCAACCAGCAATGTAATAGAGTTCTGTTTGCTCCACATTCTTGTCAACATTTGGCTTGGTAAGTAGCCTTATTTATCGAGGAAGGGGAACATTGCAGTGACTAGGAAATCATATCTCATTGGGGATATAATTTGCATTTCTCTGATGATAATGACATTTGTCACTTTTCTACATTCTTATTGTCTTATTGTATATATTTTCTTCTGTGAAGTGTTCAAATATTTTTGGCCATTTTGATTGGGAGGGATGTGCATTATTTTATTGTGCATAAGTAGTTCTTTGTATATTCTAGACATTAGTGTTTTGTCAGATATGGTACGTGTACTGCAAATTGTTTTCTGGGTCTGTGGAATGCCTATTAATTATCTTTATGGTTGTTTTTATTGAGCAGGACCTATTAAAATATTTTGCTATTTAAAAAATTAGTTTCATTGTTGCCTGATAATTCTGGATGTAAGTCCCAAAATTAATGTCTGCCAGTATTTCAGTTGCTTTTTTATTATCTGAACAGTGTCTTACAAAGAGCAAAATTTTTTAATTTTGATGAATTCCAATTTACCAATTTGTTCTTTTATGAATTGGGCTTTTGGTATCATATCTAAAAAATGTTTGCCTAATTTAAGGCCACAAATATTTTTCTTCATGTTTTCTTCTGGTGTTTTTTTAGTTTTTATTTTTATATTTAGAACTATGACTCACTTTGTGTTAATTTTTGTATATAGTACTGGTACTGTTGGTGTGCAATCTCCCCAGGAATTTTCTGAGTGTCATCTGAAACCTATCCCCATATGTAGAGAGTGGGGAGAGAAGGAGGAAAGAGCAGACCACTTCAGACTGGTATGTGACAGATTTAAAAAGCAGGGAAATGTATATAAAAATCTTGTCTTGGGTGGCCTCTGCACAAGTCCACCAGAATCTTAAAAGTTTCCACTGAGGTTTTAGGTGGGCCTAGTCTCATACCCAGTCCAGATGGCCTCAACACCACATTTCTATCTTAAGGTTGTATCCTTGGAGCAGCTTCTAGGAGCCAGGAAGGAAAGTAGAACATACATTCCAAGAACAGAGGAGGGCCTGGGGAGCTTCCAGTCATCCGGATCCAGCTCTTGGAGCAACTGGTGGTCTCACTTTCTTGATGATACCCTCCAACAGACACAAAGAATAGGTTAGAATTTTATTTGTGTTTTTGTTTTTCTGGTTTTTGTATTCTTTTGTATACGAGTATCTACTACTACCGGCATCATTTGTTGAAAAGACCATTCTGTGCACTGAATAGCCTTTGACTCTTCCCTGAAAATCAATGATGCTAAATGTTTGAGTCTACTTCTACAATCTCCATTCTGTTTCATTGACCTATTTGTCTGCATAGAGACCAATACACAGTCTTGCTTACTATGAGTTTTGAAATCAGGTAGTATTAGTTTCTCAAACTTGAGTTTTTAAAATTTTTTCAAAATTGCTTTGGTTATTCTAGTTTCTTTACTTTTCCGTATAAATTTTAAAGTTAACTTGGCAATATCTGCAATAAAAGCTTCCATATATTTTGTTAGGTCTAACCATATATTTTGTTAGGTCTAACCATAAATATGTGATGTGTTTTAAATGCCAAATGCTACTTTTTAAATTTCCCATTTTCTATTATTTGCTGCCGGTATGTCTGAATAGCATTTTATTTTATATGCTTTGTATTTATAAAACTGAAGCTGTGACAAACTTGCTAATTCTAATAGCTCTTTTACAGAGTACATTACACTTTCTTCAAAGTTGAGCTCATCAGTGACTAAAGACAGTTTTATTTCTTCTTTTCATTCATGACATCTGCCATATTGCACTGGCTAGAACTTTCAGCACAGTGTTAAATAGAAATGGTGAGAACAGATATCTCTGACCTGTTGCTAATCTTAGGCACAGGGCATTTAGTTTTTATCATTCAATTTGATATTAACTATCATTCGATTTGATTTTCTTAGGTGCCCTTTATCAGGTTGAGGATGTTCTTTTCTGTTCCTAATTTGCTAAGAGGTTTTATGAGGAATGGGTATTAGAATTGCCAAACGGTGTTCCTCCATATGTTGAAATAATTCTTTTTTAGTTTAAGATGTTTAAATATATTGATTGATTTTGAAATGTTAAACCAATTTTGTGTTCCTGGGACAAATTCACTTGGCTATCATGTACTATCCTTGTTATATATTGTTGGATATTATTTTGCAACAATTTTGTTTAGAATTTTGGCATCTATATTCATGAGGGATACTGGTCTATAGTTCTTTTTTCTAGTAATATCTATTTTTGGTTTTGGTATCAAGGTAATGCTGGCTCATTGGCATATAAGACAGCAGATATCATTTGACTCTTCAATTTCCTGAAGAGTTTGTACAGATTCGATACTATTTCTTCCTCAAATGTTTGATTTAATTTATCAGTGAAGTCATCTGGGCCTAAGGCATTCTTTATACCAGTACAATTTCTTGAATAAATTTATGGCTGTTCAAATGATCTGTTTCTTTTTGAGTGTGCTTTAGTAATTTGTGTCCTACAAGAAATTTGTATATTTCATATAACTTGTATCAGCATAGAGGTGACCTATTTTGTAATTATTCTTTTAATATCTTTAGAGTCAGTAGTAACATTACTTCTCTTTCTCCTGCTTTGTTAATTTGTACCTTTTTTCTATTTCCTCATCAGTCTGGCTAACATTTTATCAATTTCATTGATCTTAAATAACTAGCCTTTGGAGTTTTTTCACTTTCTCTTATTTTTCTGTTT
Organism: Nyctereutes procyonoides; assembly: GCF_905146905.1. Classification (NCBI taxonomy): domain Eukaryota; kingdom Metazoa; phylum Chordata; class Mammalia; order Carnivora; family Canidae; genus Nyctereutes; species Nyctereutes procyonoides. The sequence goes on from NW_026575030.1 coordinate 11,105,725, forward strand.
TATATTTCATTTTCGTCTGTTCTGAAATTTATTGTTTTCTTTCTTCTACTTACTTTTGTTTTAATTAGCTCTTTTGAAAATTCTTTCTCTGGCAAATTCTGAGGACAGAATTTTGAGACCATTCTTCTTTTTTTTTTTTAATATGGAGATTTAGGGCTGAAATTTTCTCCAATACTGTATTAGCAGCATACCAGAATTACTTATATGTTGTGTTTCATTTTCAACTCAGTTAAAAGTACTATTTTTCACATTGGTATTTATTCAGAAGTGTGCTATTAATTTCCCATTATTTGGATATATTCCAGAGATTTTTTTCTGATTTTGATTCTAATTTAATTATATTGCAAAAAAAATCAAATTTTTACAACTTGAATCTTTTTAAGTTTATTGGGAACTGTGTTATGGGCCAAAATATGACATAATTTGGAAAAATTTTCCTGTACATTTGAAAATTAAGTGTAATCCACAGTTGCTGGGTGGAGTTTTTGGTATATGTTAATTATAGCAAGGTGACTAATAGCTTTTAATATCTCCTATATTTTTATTAGTTTTCAATCTATCAATAGCAAAAGAAACACATTGGAATCTACAATAATAGTCAGTTTTTCTATTTCTCTGTGTACTTCTATCATTTTTTGCTTCATATGTTTTGTAACCGAGTGCATAAACATAAGCTATTATGTTCTCTTCATTTATTGACTCCTTCATCTTAATGAAACAGCTTTTATTCTTTTGCTCTGAAATCTATTTTTTTGTGATATTAGTATTGGCACTCCAGTATCTTTTGACCAGTGTTATTATGACATGCTTTTTACCATTATTTTGCCAATATTTATATATTTGTAATTAAAGGGGGTTTCTTGTAGGCGGTTATGTTAGTTTCCTAAGAACGATTACCAAAAGTTGGAAGGCTTAAGACAAGAGAAATTTATTCTCTCACTATTCTGGAGGTTAGAAGTTTGAGATCACAGTAGCAGCAGGGCCATGCTCACTCTGAAGGCCCTAGAAAAGAATCTTTCCTTCCCTCTTCTTGGCTTCTGTTCATTGCTGCCAGTTCTTATCATCTCGTGGTTTATAGCCACATGGCTCCAATCACTGCTTCAAGTGTGATCTTAACTAATAACATCTGCAAAGACTCTTTCCAAATAAGATTACCTACATAGGTACTGAGGATGCATCAACATATCTTTTAGGGGGGCATATTCCATCCACAACAGTCTACCTTCTGACCCCCTGAGATTCATGTACCCTAAGCAAGTGTGAAACCCAGTGTGGTAAATTCCATTAGGCTTAAATGATTGTGAATTATCTGTGTCTTGGTGCTCTGCCTTTTTTTTTTTTTTTTAAGATTTATTTATTTGTTTATGATAGACAAAGAGAGAGAGAGAGAGAGAGAGAGAGGCAGAGACACAGGCAGAGGGAGAAGCAGGCTCCATGCAGGGAGCCTGACATGGGGACTTGATCCCAAGTCTCCAGGTTCAGGCCCTGGGCTGAAGGCAGGCGCTAAACTGCTGAGCCACCTGGGAATCCCCCGGTGCTCTGCCTTCTAGGCCTATAGAGGTCTGGCAACCAAGCCCATGGAAGCCTTATCAGCCTTGCCAGCCTCTGAGCCATGCTTGTAGTTGTCAATCCCTCTTCATTCAAGAAAAGTTCAAGTTCCTGATCAATTAATGTTATTAGCATATTTCTTGCTGGCAGAATTCCAGAATTCTTATAGCCTTCCTTTGTTGGTCTCATCTGTGGCCCATGTAGTCCTATTTTTTTTTAAGATTTTATTTATTTATTCATGAGAGAAAAGAGACAGAGGCAGAGACATAGGCAGAGGGAGAAGTAGGTTCCCTGGGGGGAGCCCGATGTGAGACCTGATGTGGAGATCCCAGGATCACGACTTGAGCCAAAGGCAGACACTCAACCACTGAGCCACACAGGTGTCTCAAATATTATTTATTTACCCATGTAGTTACTAGCTTCAGGGGCACCACTTATGCTCCTTTAATTATGAGATTTTCCAGTCAGATTGGTGTGAATAGGTGTTTTTTTTTTTTTCTGGCTCCTTATGGGTGCTTGACACTTAATTTATATCCTTTCTCCTACCTTGAGAGTTTCCTCACATGCACTTGCTGGTAAGTACTCTGCTGAATTCTTGAGGGAGACATTCTGCAGATTTAGAGACCTTCATCTCTGCATAGAGCTTTCTCCTCTCTGGCCAACTCTGGGCACCTTGGTCATGTCTCACTCAGCTCTTTCTCCTCAACTTAGGGAATCAGCAGAGCTCCACCTGGATTTCCTCTCCTTGCAGCATGACCTGGACAATTTCTCAAGACAGTAAACTGGGAAAATCTTAGGACTTGTTTCTTTTGTTTCCTGTCCATCAGAGATCACAGTCTATTGTTGCTGGATGTCCAGTGTCTTGAATATTGCTCTTTTATGGATTTTTGTCCAACTTTTGTGAGTTGTTTTCATTGGAAGGGAAATCAGTTCCTGTTATTTCTATCTTGGTCATCAGAGGAACTTTAGTTCATTTGCATTTCTTTTTAAAGTTCAATTATTATTGTTATTACTTTTTTTTAGTAATGTCTACATCCTACATGGGCTTCAAACCCATGGCTCTGAGATGGAGAGTGACATGTCCTCCTGACTGAGCCAGCCAGGTGTCCTGGTCCATTTGCATTTTTTATAATTATAGTAATATTGGGTTTAAGTCTAATATCTTGTCATTTGTTTTATGTTTATTTATAAAGTTTTCCCACATTATTCTGTTCCCTTTCTCAGATTATTTTGTGTTGATTCTTTCTAATATTCAATTTTATAACTTATACTGATTTTTTATATTTGGCTTTTTATGTTTTGTTTTCCTAGTTGCTCTAGAGATTAAGGTACACATCTTTAAATTATCACGGTCTGCTTTCATATAATACTGCTTCGAAATCACACTACTTCATATATATTGTGAAAATCTTACAACTGATTAATTCCATTTATCCCACTGCCAGCCTTTTGTGCAACAGTTATTTATATTTTACTTCTACAAATATTACACATTCCGTAATATATTGTTATTATTTTTGTTTTTATGGTCATCAGTCTTTAAAATCTTTCTCTTTCTGTCACTAAAATCATTAAAAATATTTATTTTATGTTTACACAAATATTTTCTTTATTGGTTTTATTTATACTGCCTTGCAGGTATATGTACCATTTCCCTCTGATGTGAAGATTTCTTTTAACATTTACTGTAATTCAGGTCTTCTGGAGGTAAAAATCTCTCACGTTATTTTTATGAGCATATTTATATTCATGTAGTGTCATTGTTTGGCTTCGGTATAAGGGTAATACTTGCCTCATAGAATGAATAAGGAGACATTTTCTCATCCATTTTTTTGATGAATTAGAGAATTTATCATTTTTTTTTTTCCAGAGAGCCCAGGTACTTCAGTTGGTTAGGTGTTCAACTCTTGATTTCAGCTCACGTCATGATCTCAGGGTTGTGAGATCGAGCCCCACATCAGTCCTATGCACTGGGCATGGTGCCTGCCTTCTGTCTCCCTTTCCCTTTGCTCCCTCCCCACCAGTCTCTAAATAAATAAATACTTTTTTCATAAATAATAATTTTTGCTAACTATTCTTTAAATGTTTGGTAGGATTTGATAGCGGAGCCATCTGCTCATAAGCTTTTTTATTTTGGAGGTGTTTTTATTAATGATTCACTCTTGTCATAGGTGTGTTGAGATTTTCTACTTCATTTTTAGTCAGCAGAGTTACTTTGTGTGTTTAGAGGAAAATGTCCATTTCATCCAAGACATAAAACTTGTTGGTATACAGCTGTTCCTAGTATTATTTTATACTTTTTATTTCTGTAAGGTTAGTAGTAATGTCCCTCCTTTTATTGCTGATTTTAGTTATGTGTATCTTCTCTCTTTCATTTGTAAGATTTTCCAGTTTCGGATCTTCAAAAAAAAATTTCCAACAATTTTTTATTTCACTGATTTATAAAACAAGGAAAGATGAAGAAAATAAGCAGAAAACCAAAGAGAGAGAACCCACCTCTCCCAGTGGCTCAGCACTTAGCTACATTTGTACTGACTAGGCATTAGCCCAAGGTGAAAGCTTAAACTTATCAGGCTTTTACTGATCTTGCATCTTGCCCTGGGCATACATGTGGCTTTCTAAATTCCCCACCACACATGGCTACTTCTGAATGCCTTAATTTACCAAAGAAAGTCTACCTGGCTTTGCTTTGGATCTCATGCAGCCTATTGTATAGCCTGACCGTAATCTTTAGCCATAGAAATCTAAGAGTTGCTAGTTTGGCTTGCTGGGTTTTTTTTTAATTTGGTTTGGTTTGGGTTTGTGTATGTGTGTGTGTGTGTGTGTGTGTGTTCCAATACTCACTGCTTTTCTAGTCTGAGTCTGACTTAGGTGAAACAGACATGAATCCCTTACATCATCTTTCAAGTAGTCCCAGGAAGGTTAGAATTACATAATATTTGCAAATTATCTTTCTCTATCTAGAACCACAGAAAAGGGGCCACAGGGTGAATTCAAGCTACCACTGCTTTAAGACCAAGGCCAGTGCTGCACCAGGGGTGGGGCAGTAGTGAGGCTAAGGGCAAATCAAATTGTCACAAGACATGCCTATCACTTTGAAGTGCCTTTTCTTTTTTTGCTTTGATGTTAGTTTGTCTCCTATAAATTTTTGACTGTTTTCTAGAGTTCTAGTAATTTCTGCATGTTCTTCAATGTTGCCATGGGAGATGAGAGGTTAGAGCTGCCTGGTCCACTATTTTGCTCCTGTCTGGGTCAGAATGTTCTTGGTTTTATCCATTCAAATGTTTCTTGGTCTCACTCTCTCCTTCCTCTCCCTCTGAAACTCTAATTGTACATGTGTTAGGTATTTGATGTTATATCTCAGATCTCTGATGTTGTGTATATTTCACTCTTATCTTCGTGTTTCAGTTTTGATAGTTTCCATAGATGTGTTTTCAAGTTCGTTGATATTTTCCTCTGCTCTGTATAGTTGGCTGTTAAGCTCAATACATTAATTCATTTATTATATTTTTCACTTCTAATACTTTCATCTGTTCTATTTTTATTGTTTCCATCTCTCTGCTGAAATTTTCCATTTCTTCATATATTAGTGTCCACACTCTCCACTAGATACTTGAGCATTTTTATGGTAATTATTTCATCATAGTGATTTTTTTTAGAGGTTTTATTTATTTATTTGAGAGAGACTGTGAGACAGTGAGTATGAGCAGGGGGAAGGGCAGAGGAAGAGGAAGAGGGAGAAGCAGGCTCCCAACTGAACAGAGAGCAGTTGCAGATAGATAGTTGCTCTATCCCAGGACCCCAGGATCATGACCTGAGCTGAAGGCACATGCTTAACCAACTGAGCCACTCAGGCACCCTTCATCATAGTGATTTCTGACAGGATATTTTCCCTTGAAATTTATGGCTTGCGTGTGGTCTTTGTCTGTGATGACCAAACTTGGTTTCCCCTATTTTGATCTCTAGTGTTCTGAGGACTTTGGTTTTAACTTGCTGTCAGGCTTTTGTCTTCAAGTTGTTCTGTAAGGCTGTGTGGTGTTCCCAAGTTTAGGGTCTGGGATTTACACTAGTGAGATTTCCTTCGTGTAACATTATAGATGTGCACCTTAAAACCTTCTCTGACCTGTGTCTTTCCCTATTCCCTGTACATGCAGCCCTTTTAGACTGGTATAGTTTCTTACAGGTAGTAAGACACTTAATTACTATGATATTACTGGATTAGATATACTGGTTCATCCTTTTTATAAGCCCTGGAATAGGAGTACCTGGTTTTAACTCACATCTTTACTTCTAAGAGCTGTTTGATTTGGGGAAGATTACTCCACTCCTTCAAGCTGAGTTTCATTTATAAATAGAAATAAGTTCATCAATCTTGTAGAATCATTGTGAAGTTTAAATACAGCACAAAGAAACATGAAGCCTGGCATTCACCAGAATCATTAAACTGTGCTTGTTATATTTACTTTGTGACCATAACCTCATTGAGTTTTAATCTTTATATGAAACATGATTATTATGTTGTACAATAATAACATTGCTTCAAGTATCTTTCTGTATCTAATAAGGTGATGATTGAAATTGGCAGCACAGTTTACAAATGACAAATGTTATCCTTATGTGGGTAACATTCCCATAAAAACCTGGAGATGGGTGTGGTTTTCTATTCTCTGGATGAAGAAACTGAGCCAGGAGAGAACTACTATCACTAATGAATAGTCTGGGACAGGTTGTAAACCAGCATCCCTGTCTCTTTAATCCTGGTCCTGTGCTTTTTGCACTGCATGATACTAAGTGTAGGAGCCTGTCTAGAGGAACTCGCCCATCTCCATTCTTCAGGCCAATATACACAAATGGTCTCATGATTTCCTTTCATTTCCCTTAATGCATTATAAACATTGCTGATGCGCTGTTTTATGTCCTTCTCAGCTGTATTTCTGAGCATTTTTTCATGCTGCATTTCATTTCATCATCTCTTGTCTCTATTTCCAAATGTAGCTATTTGTTCAGCCTGGTTTTGCTCTGTGAGATGTTATTTACAATACCTACTAATTTAATCCTTGTTCAGGGAAAACTGAGGAGCAATTTACATACTTTTGTAGGTCGTTGAGAATTCAAGCCTGGAAGAACTCACTTAGGACTAGAATCCTACTCTTTATTTGATCAGTGCCTATATATATGTATATATATAACTACAAAACAGAAATGGGTAAACATCGTTCCCCAAATGGTGGTTGATTGCAAGCACTATTTGCCATACATCTAACATTAAACATATTCCCTAATCACAGACTCAAAGCCAATAGTGTGTGACAGGATTTGAGAATAGCAAAGCTAAAAGGGAAGTGATCCAGCTATCCCTCTGGAAACAGCAGGTAAAACTGACTGAGTGGGTTGCAAGGAGTTATTTATCACACGTGGCATATGGGTGGAACCAGAACTGGTGGCAGCAGAATCCATGTCCACTGAAACCCATCCGCAGACCTTACAGGAAGACATCCTTTTGGGTTGCTGGGTTTTGACTTCATTCTTGTATGATTTCCCTGCCTGTGTCTCCATCGGGGTGGAGCTGGAGTCTTTATCAAAGAGAGGGACACTCTCAATACTCATTTCAAGTATTGAATCCCTCAGGACCAATGTCATTTAGAAGCTATACATTGATGAAGTATTTCAATTATTTCAATTAATTCATAGAATTTAACATTTGATTCAAATATATATTTATTTAATTAGAAATGGGGTACATTTATGGGAAGAGCTTAGCCTTCAGAAAGATTCTGAATTTCTGATTTTTAAAGTTGGCTACTACTAATGAAGCCAGCACTCAAGCATCTGTCTTGTCACTCAGATGAAAAAGAGCGAACTTTAAAAGTAATATCGTCCCCAGGCATGGCTGAACCTGCCAAGGGACATGTAGGCGGCTTAAGAGGTAGAATCATTTGCTTATCATCAAAGGAATCTGTGGGACAAGTAGTTCATCAGTACTACCCTAGAGACCTAATAAAATCTTTAAAAGACTAGGGCACCTGGGTGGCTCAGATGGTTAAGCTTCTGCCTGGCTCACCTCATGATCCCAGGGTCCTGGGATGGAGCCCCACATTGGGCTTCTGGCTTGGTGGGGAGTCTTGTCCTTCCCCTTCTGCCTGCTGACCCTCCTGCTTGTGTTCTCTCTCTCTCAAATAAAATCCTAAAAAACAAAACAAACAAACAAACAAACAAAAACAAAAAACAAAAAAGAAACCTGAAAAGACTAAACATATTTTTTTAGATACCAAGTCTCTTGAGATGGAAAAGACCTCTGGGAAACTTTACCAAGCAGCCTCAGAATCCTAGTACGACCAGTCAAGGGTGTCCACCTTCTCAGGAGACCCCTGCTCCAAATTGGCCAGTAAAAACCCTCACTTACAAGCCATCCAGGAGTTTAGGACCTTTTGAGTGTTGGCTCCCGGTTTTCCTGGGTGGTGTCACACCATAAGTAGCTTATCTTCCTTCCCTGCAAAAGCTTGCTGTCCGTTTTTGTTGGCTTGCTGAGCATCAGGAGCATGAATTCTCTCGTCGGCTCAGTTACACCAACAAAATCAGCATTTGCTACAATCTTTTGCTCATTAATTATCAGGTATTCTACTAAATAGTCTATATGAGTGAGGTCAGTGAATTGTCAGGATCAGCCTCTAACTTGAGATTCCGGACAAGTTACCTGATTTCTCTGCTATCAGTGCCTCTCAGAAAAGTAGGGATATTAAGATTTGCCTTTCTTTAGTAGGAATTGGTGAAGATAAAATGAAATTATTTTTATATAAAGCTATTGAATGGTAGTTGAGTACTTACATAAGACATTATTATTAATTTTTTTTTACTTCTGTTATTAAAAAAAACATTTTAAAAAAGATTTTATTCATTCATTCATGAGAGACACAGAGAGGCAGAGACACAGGCAGAGAGAGAAGCAGGCTCCATGCAGGGAGCCCAATGTGGGACTCGATTCCAGGACCCTGGGATCATGACCTGAGCCGAAAGAAGATGTTCAACCCCTGAGCCACTCAGGTGCCCATTTTTTAAAATTTTTATCCAGTAACTGACAAGCCAATTTAGTATATCCTGTTCATTTTATATATTTTCTAGGCTTCATAATTTTGATCATGCTGGATTTTTCTACCTTGAACATTCATCCACTTTTCTATCAAGATGTCTGTGAACCTATTCAATACTTCAAACCCCAATTCAAATGCCTTTAGTCTTGAAGATTTTTTTTTTGATTTTCCAAACAAAGTAATTTCTTTTTTCCTTTGAACAATCATTGCTTTTTAATCTCCGCTGTGACAATTGTTTTCTACTGTGAATTACTGCTATTTGTGTTTCTCTTTTATTGGTTCTTGTAGATGGTGAACCCCTCAAGGCCAAAGTTATGCCAGGTATATATTTTTCTCTCTCTCTCTCTGGATTAGAAAACAGGACATTATAATTCTCAGTAAGTGTTTGATAGCATTGCTGAATGAGTTCCCACTTTATCTAGTACCAGGAAGGGTTATGGGACAGCAAGATTTTTTCTGACTATTGGTTTTGAGATAAAATAAAATGGATGAGTATTCAATAAGACTCTCTCTGATGTTTGTAGAAGCTCGGTAGTTTGGCAGTTGCCTGAGGGCCACAGGAGATGTTTTTGGAATACTTCTTCCCTTGGTCCCGAAAAGGGCCGCATTACAGTCGTTTTAGTTATGCAAATGTGTGAGAAAACTGCTTGGAAGGAGAGGTTAAGTATTTTCATTAGTCATGCAAATTGGGTTCATTAGCAAGATGGTGCCCCTGCTGAGTCAGGTAAATTTATTGTGTGTATTTTGCTTTTTCCCCCTAAGTGTGGATTTAGAGAGCAGTGTCTACAAAGTGTTGCTTCTTTTTGGGAAATGTTACTTTTCTGTCAAAAAATGAAACAGGGAAGCTCTGGAGAATAGTTTTAGAAGATGGCAGAAGAAAGTGTAGGCTCAGTTTTGCTCTGGAGCACTTCGGGTTGGCAGGGGGGGAGGGGTAGTTGGTGGTTCGTTCCCGCCTACCCAGATTTGTTCTATCCATAACCTACAGGAGATCCTTTGCAGTGAAAACCCCCCAAGGGATACTCTTCAGTGAAAAAAAATCCCTGATGCTGAGAAAAACAAAAACAAAACTATTGAATATTTTGTGTGCTTTATTTGGGCCTGAAGGGAGTGCCAGGGTGGAGTGTGGCCCTTGCCTCCAGCATGAGGGATTGCTTGTTGTTAGTTGTGCGTAGAAGGGAAGCACATTCCCTGACCTGGGAGGCATTTGCGTTGAGGTAAGTGGTATGAAGAAGATATTCTCGAGGCTTTTCCTGAGAGTCAACAAAATGAAATGTTAAATCCTTCATGGGGGTGTGTGGGGGGTGCATAGAAAAGGTCCAGAGTGATGTGGTTTTGGAATATAGGTGAGGTTTGGTGGGGTGAGATGACCTAGAAAGAACTCTCGAGACATCTTTGGTGCACAATGGTGGTTATAATATGGGAGAGCTTGGTTCTTGTCTCATGGAGTCAAAGAATGAATCTCAAAGACAACAGAGAGTGAGCAAAAGCGATACAAAGCTTATTAAGCAGAGATACAGAGAAGCTCTCAGAAGGGACAGGGGTCCTGACAGGGTTGCTATGGAGGGCTTGTAGGTTTGGTTTTTATTGAGAGCCTAATCAGGGAACCTGATCCATTCTGCACCAAATATGTTAAATTCTTTTAACATATCCATCATATCACCTTTGAGTAGGAACTTGTGATAACATCTTTAATGGCTTACTTCCATTTTAGTCTGATGATTTTGTTGGTTACCTTAGGGCAGGGTGGTCTGGCTTGTTCCCTTATCTCTGGTTTCCTTAAACCTCAGCATTTTGGGGATTTTTGTGAGTCTGCTTCCGTGGCCCCCTACCTAAAGCTGCCAAGCCCTATTTGTCCCCAACTTAGTTTTATGAAAGCATGGGGAAAGGACCCATAGGCAGAAAGAACTGCGTGTGAGATGGTTTTTGGCTTCCCAGGAAAGCTCCAGGATAGAATGAGTTTTAACTCAGCATCAGAGATTGTGGCTGATGCTTTGGATACTGGAGTCCTGGTAAGATGACACTAAGAAGGACAGAGGAGAAAAGCCAGAGAGCAGACTTCCAGGGAATGTGTGGCTTCACACTCCTTCATGGAGGCATCACTGCCAATGCATCTGGATATTTGTTTTTGCAACTCTGGTCATATTTTCTGGTACTGTGACAATAATTTGTTTCAGGTGTTCTCAGTAGAGCCTAAGAAGCAAAGGCAAAATCAGTGAATCTTAAGTCTTGTTGTTTCAGATATAGAAACCTTACATAGAACAGAATAGAACAACAAGAACAACAAAAGCAAATAAACAAGACCTCATCACCAGTAGCAAAACAACTAAATCCACCAAAAGGATCATGACCTTGAAAGAGAAATGGACTGTTTTTCATATTTGTGCTAGATGTCTGTGATACTCAGTATTAACATTTAACATTTATCTTTTATTCAGCTTTTGTTACATATCTTTCAACTTTCAATAAAGGTGCATTTTTTTCTGGGAAATACTGTACCAAGCTATTTCTGACGTTTCTCTTATCATTTTGAACAAGAATCATTTTACAGGAAAGACACCAAGGTTCTAGTCTTAGCCCTGCTATTGTGCCAAACATTTTATACCCATTTTTTTTTCCCATTGAATGTCCCTAATACCCCTGCGAAGTTGGCATTGTTAACGACACTTTATGTTTGAGGTGACTGAAGCTTAATGGTGTTCAGTAACTGGTGCAGACTGAATTCACAGATGGCTAAACTGGGCCCTAAGCCCAGTCTATTGGCTGCCATAGTACATGTTTGTAACCCATGTGCTCTATACCTCCTGGGTAAGAGCACTTCTTACTCCAGCCTTTGTGATCCTAGAACAATCAAGAGACATCTTGATACTGGAGGGTTATCTACTCTCGATCCAAACTTTGCGTCACATCTTTGGATCTTCAACTAATTATGAATGCTTTGATTCATAAAAGTCATTCATAGTGATGAGGGAGCAGAAGGCAAGTTGAGGACAAAGCACAAGCTGATATCCCACAAACCCCCCCCCACCACACACACACTCCTGGGTGGGATGTGTATGACATTCCTCCAAGAAGCTCCCAACAATCTTAATGCATTGCTAGAGTGAAAAATAACCTTAGCTTGATTATGGCAAGGCCTCCAATATCTTATAGGTCCTCTTTAGCAACTGAAAGTTCTTTTGAAAACTTCCCTTCTCTGTATCTCCCCAACTCCCAAGTATATAATCAATCACCCCTCACAAGCCAAGGGCAGCAGCTCTTTCTGCCCATGGATCCTGTCCCGATGGTTTAATAAAACCACCATTTTGCACCAAAGACATCTCAAGAATTATTTTTTGGTTGATGGCTCTGGACCTCAATCCACCAGACCTGACTTATTATATTCAAAAACTACATCAATCGTTTTGGCTTTTTAGGAGGAAATTTGTATTTTGAGTAGATACTTCTTGAGGATCATGATTGTGCTGTGATGGGGTCTAAAAAATTACAATAGCTTGTTGTGCCCAAGATCGCGAATCTGAGAAACCACCTAGGAGCGAACACCGATGCAAGCACACGAGGGTTTATTTACAAACTCGAGCTTGGGTCCAAGTGTACCCGACACAGCGGAGCAGGGACTTGGACCCCGAGGTGGGTTTCAGCTTAGTTTTATGGGCTGGTCTAGGGGACCTCCAGAAGGGGTGGAGGAATTTTTCAAGTTCTGTTTACATTCTGATATGGGGCTTTCAAGGGCATTGAGCTCTGTTCTTATTCTAATTCTAATATGGGACTTTCTGCCACTGGCATTGAGCTCTGTTCTCATTCTAATAGGGACTTTCTAGGACGTTAAGCTGTGAGCTGTTTTTTCCTGTAACTGAAGTAATGTAAATTTCAGCTCTTATTCACTGGGGCCTGGGATGGCTGTACTTGTGCTAATGCTGAACTTAAAGTGGAATGGCCTTAATTTTCTCAGCCTCCACAAGCTAAGCCTTTATACATTAGGAAAGTACATAATTATCTTCAGGAAAATGAGCTAATGTGTTCGGGAAAATCCATATATATCATTAATATTATCCTTTACACCCAGACATTTATTATTATGTAGACACTATTGTGCTTTACTTCTTTGAAGATCATCTTTGAGAAATGTAATGGTGTTTAGAACTAACAATATTTTCCCAAATGTTGTGAACTAAAGACCCACATTATTTACCTTAAGTCAAAAAGTAAAAATTTTTGTTTTCTGCCAGTTTTTTAAAAAAGATATGACCATTTATTCAGCACCTACTTCATAGTATTCTAAAAAAAAAAAAAAAAAGATCTATTTATTTTAGAGACAGAGCACAAGAGGGAGGCACAGAAGGAGAGGGAGAAGGAGAGGGTATTTCAAGCAGACTCTATGCTGAGCCTGCCACGGGGCTCAAGTCCACAACTGGAGATTACAACCTGAGCTGAAACCAAGAGTCTGATGTGTAATCAACTGCAACTGTGCCACTTAGGCATACCTACTTTGTAGTATTTAATAACAGAAAAAGAAGAAAGAATAATAAAATAATACTGAAAACAATAACAGCAGTGAACATTTGTTGAAGGCTTATGATATGTCAAGCTTTATATTAATGGTTTATATGTGTTATTTGATTTTACTTTTATAGCATTTCTAAGAGATAGGGGCTATTGGAACCATTTTATAGTTAGACCAAATTTTTAAAGATTATTAGCTTGTCCAAATTCACATAGCTTAGAAGTAACAATTCCATAGCCCATGATTTTAGCCATTAAACATTTGCCTTCTATAGAGAAAGCAAAAATATGATCAAAGGATTGTGTGGTACTTTATGATTGAGCTGCCATCTTGAAATTTTAAGTGGAAACTTCACTTGGAGATATTTTCAATAATTAAAATACACTTAATACAAATTTGGTATGTGTTAATATCATTGGTCATATATTGAGGCTGCTATGAGTATTTGTCAATCAAATAATGAAAAAAATAGGGAAAGACTTTTCCTGTCAATATGAAAAGTGAAGCAAAAGGTAAGAGAAAAGGAAGGAAAGGCATAGAGAGAGAATATTTTCTCCCCTACATTGTATATTGTGGACAATGACATATATATTCAGTTTTTACAAGGTTTGCATTTCATCCTTGGTTTATGTTGTATTATGATCACATGGAATGCCTGTTTATGTTGTTTGAAATTAATATATAAATCATACCTCCTAATTTGACATCAACTATAGTAATAGTAATAGTTGATGGAAAATAATAACGCTCTGGATGCCTTGTTAAGATTATTTCCAATTATCCAAACCCCTACCAGGGAGCTATGCCTAGTTCTGTTTTACAGATGAGGTTAGGTAATTTGCAGAAGTATCCAGAACAAATGAGTAGTAGAACTGAGCTGGGATTTAACAGCTTTCAAGCAAGCCTAGCCTCCTTCTAGGGCACAATGCCCCTCCACAAGGAAAGCCCAGCATCACCCCTGGGAAGGGGTAGACATCTTCGAAGAGCACCCAGCTCTTTTTTGAACAATTGTGTTAATAATCTGGCAATTCACACTTTTCCAAATTGTTAGACTCTACTTGGATGCAATCAAAGCTCTTAGGAGGCTTAAGCCTGCGGCTGCCTGCTTTTTGTTGCTGATTACAGAGCTCCATTTTCCCTGGGTTCAGTTTAGCCTTGGATGCTTCATGCTCCCTGGTCATGCCCACCCTTGGCCACTGGGCAGCCTGCCAGGGAGTTGCTGCTGCTTTGCCTTTGTCAACTCTTCTACCAGATTGTACGCTGAGATCACTCTTGTGTTTTAACCTTTTTATGAAGAGGATGATTATTTTTTAGGGCAATAAAATGTATAGAATTGGTACTCTTTGGAAATTAAAAGTCTCATATTTTTCCCTCAAAGAAAATGAACTTTTTAGAGAGGCAAGGACATCCTCATCTCACTGCTCAGACTTTAAGTTGGCTATACGTATAAACAAGCTATGGGGCAAAGGAGAATTCCAATCAAATTCCATGAAATCTAGACATATATTCAATACATTTTTTTTTTACGTGACAGGCATTATTTAAATTTCAAGAAACAGCAACTGAACAAAACAAACAGCATCCTGATCTCCATGGAGAGTATGGCTGATGAGGGCAACATACAATAAACACATAAGCAAATAAATTCACAATATAATGTCAGATAATAATAAATACTATAAAAATGTGTCAGAGTTAAGTGGATATGGGAATATGGTTGCAAATGTTGCATTGGTGGTCAGAGAATGCCTTACTTTTTGATTAGAAGTTTCCATAGTCAAGATTTATATATGAAATTGTTTTCCAAATGTTAGGTTAAGTATAACATAAAATGAGGGAAGAGAGAATATCTCAGTCTCTGAACCAGTTCCTCACTTCTGACATGATTCTAAGGGCTTTTCAGAGCTCTTGCAATTTTTCGTGTCTTCCACCCAGCCTGTTTTCCAGAATACTTTGCATTAGTTCCGAACGCAGGGCTTTCTTAGAATTTTTTCTTGGGGGATGGGTCTCATTCTAAAATTATTTCCCTGGACCAAATATGCATTTCATGGGGAAAGAAAATGAGCTCCAAAGCAGAGAAGTAACTTCGTCAAGGATGCCTGTGCTCCCAGGGCGAAGGAAGCCTCAGGTTGAGGTCCCTTCCATATGTGCTGCACAGTGGGCCCTTGGTCCTGGGGTAGGAGACCGTGCAGCACTGAGAGGGACCCAAAGCAGCTGTGAGGCAATCTAGTGTGTCCTGCCTGGGGAGGGCTGAGTCCCCAATCCCAGCAAAGTTAACCAGCAGCTGTATCAGGACTTTCTTGCCAGGGCTCAGCATTCTGCTAGGCCGGGGCTACAGTTCAGGTGTGGCCCAGCGCCCAGCACACCAGCTTGTGCCTCAGCCAGAGCGTAAGCGCAAGCAAATGCCTAACGCAGAGCAAAGCAAGGGTCAGAGGGGACAGGCCTGGGGCCCACGGCCGATACTTCTAATTTCTGTGATCCCCCCAAGTGCCGGAGCTGGCAGACAAGACAAGGAGCGGGGAGGGGGAGGCCTCCTTTTGGTGAGGTCGTCCCCCACCCCCAGACCAGGACTGGGGCCCCTGCAGGGATCTCAGGGGATCCACTGCAATAGGCAGGCAGAGAATGGTTTTCTTCAGGGGGAGCGCAGGGGAGTAGGCAGGGAGCATGGAAGGGATGCTGTCGGTATTCAAAGCAGCAGATAGGAGTGGGAGTTAGCCTGGATTTCTTTCCCCTTTCTGTTCTTAATCATCTTTTCTTTTTCCCCTCAGTGAGGATGCTAATATTGTGAATACCTGGGCGTTCCAGAAGAATCAGTGGAGATTCAATAAAAGGAAATGTAATCTGGGGTGAAAAATAGCTTCCCTTCACTTGTGTGTGTGTGTGTGTGTGTGTATAGAGTTAATGCTTTGCCATCTATGGGGCAGTGTATTAAAAACAGGATAAACACTGAGCTTGGACTACAGCACATTCCATGAAAGTCTTGGCTCAGCCACTAGCTTGCTGTGGGTCTTGTGTAATTCAGCAGCACCCTGGGGGTTTGAGTGCTTCTGTATAAAATGAAGAATAATTTAACTAATAAGATCTCTAGGCCTCTTTACGGTTTTAAATTTTCACTTATCAATTATAGTTTTAAAAGTCACCTTTCAGGATGGTAGCTGGGAGGTCACATCATAAATCTAGACATAGGAAAGTGGCATGATTTGAAAAGTACTAAAAGCTTTGCATTCTCCAAAGTATATATTTTTATATATACATGTACACACATTTTCATACTATAGACAGATTTCATTCTATCATTAAAGCCACGCGTGAATCTCCATTCTAACAACTTGTGACTGTGGCCTTGTTAGCATTGCTTGATTTCTGCAAGACTCTATTTTTCTTTCTTCTTTTCCTTCATCATGGGAATAAATATTGCCTGCTTTACAGCTTTGTTATAGGATTTAAATGAGAAAACTAATGTGAGAAACAAAGGTAAAAGACAAATTATTAAATTTCCTTACTACCTTGAAACAGGCAGAGCAACATTCCTCTAGGGACTCAGCTGTCTTGATGTTAATAGTTTGCTAAGGGCAACAGGTAACCTTAGCCCAACCCCAGGATCCTGTAAGCCTACTTTAACATAAAAATTTCTTTAGAAACTTCCTTTATCTCTCTACCCCCATAAGATGCCTATTGGCATTCATCCCCCAAGCATATGGCCCACAGATATACATCTGAAGGGTCTCATGAAACGTTTTATTAGACAGTAATAAATGACCTTTTCCCAACAATAGCTAGTCCTCTCAAGGTCCTGGAAACCTTGCTTCCAGAATTCCTTAGAGCCTTACCTTATCCCTAATCCCCGCCCAATTTAAGAGTATATAATGGGCCACTCCTCTTGATCCCAGTGCAGCTCTTTCTGTCCACAGGTTCTGTCCCCGTGCTTTAATAAAACGACCTTTGTGCACCAAAGACATCTCAAGAATTCTTTCTCGTTGGCTTCGAATCCTAACATCTTTTCCTACATCAAAAACTTAGATAATGCTAGTGAAAGAACTAGCATTATCTAAGTTTTTGATGGAGGAAATCACTAGAAACTGTGATGGGTTATTATGCCACTTTCTTCCAAAGTCATTAGGAACTGGAAGTGATTTTTTTTTAAAAGCTTGTCTTTCACACACTGCTGTTGGCTAGATCACAGAACATGAGCTTGTCCTCATGAAGGATGTGTTATCTGTGTCAGCCCTCTTCAATTCCAATTTTATCACCACCTTGAAAATGTTTGTTACTTGCTAACACTGGAAGGTGCACGGCAATGACCCCACTGACTTGAAGCCTTCTGAAGGCTCTATCTTCCATGCTGGCTTTCCGACATGATTGATATCCAAAGATGTCCGTCCAGGATGTCATTGCTGAAAGCCTACCCAACCGGGAAAAAAAAAAAGAGAGAATGAGAGAGAGAGATTTCTGGTTCGTTTCCTCAGAGTTAATTTTCTAGATTGAACATCCATAGCTTGGAGTGTCTTGACTTTTTTGGAATTCGGAAGTTAAGAGGAACAGAATTTAAGGTACACTCGGATATAGTTGGAGGTTTTCTGCAATCTTCCAAATGCAGAGTCTTGAATGTTTCACTCCATACCTCAGTCCCTAACTTATGAGGCTTTACTTCTCAGGCAAATGTCCCAAGGCAGAGATGCAGTGGGCTGCTGATTCTTAACAAGATGGAGCTAGTCATAGGGACACATGGACACATGTGTGGAAAAATACTAGCTCAGGAGCCCCCTTGACTTGAATTCTCTCCATTGCTTCCTTTTGTGTAACCTTGGGCAAGGTATATATGCCATCAACCCGACTCTCAGTTTTCTCTTTGGTAATATGAAGATAACATCTCTTAATATGATTATTATATTAAATAGAAAAAAAAAACCTTATAGAATATACCTAGTGTTCCTCTATCACAGCTATGAGTTGTATATTCTTGGTGCTTTACACCCACTGCTTCCTGATGAATGAAATGGGACCACACATCAGAATACAATGCCAGCCAAAAAATCAGAATCTTAAAAAAAAGAAAAGAAAAGAAATCAGAATCTTTCCCACGGTTCAGGAATCAGAGTGAAGGACCATGAACACTGTTTTTTTTTTGTTTGTTTATTTTTTGTTTTTTGTTTTTTTTTTTTTGAGAAAGAGGACATTTGCCTGAGGTTCAGCTGAAATGATTGCATTCGTAATGTTTCCTGCTGCCAAGGCCTCTAACCTCCAGGATCTTATCCTCAAAAAATCAGTTTAACAAGTGTCCAAATTGGCCAGATCAGCCAAATCTGGAACAGAGAAAGTCACTTTCCTCTTACTGGAGTGTCCCCTGGACCCGGACAGTGCCACAGAATGTTTATTATTCTGTAGCATTTTTAGAAATTACGCTCTTTGTTAAACCCACCATGGTGCTCAGTGTGTGTGTGTGTGGGGGGGGCTGGTGATTCATTAATTCATTGCGATGATTTGTCCTAATTATTCTAATTACTGCCTTGTCTTCTCAGACCAGCTGGTGCCTAGAAGTGGAGGGTAAGTCACCAGCCCTGAGCATGGAGGTAGCTACAGAATCCTGGGTGCTGGACCTGCAGAATTCATGGATATGGGGTCAGGAGAGCCTCACTGCTGCTGCTAAGTCTGAGTTGCCTGTGCTGCTGCTTTAGCTTGAGTGTGGGTCACTGGAATTTTCCACCATGCCTTTTCTAACTTTTCTGGGGAGAGAAGAGCCCTGATCCATGTTGCTTTTCCCTGTTTGAATGGCTCTTAAACTTAGTCTGGCCTTCTAACAACTGTTGATAATAAATAGATCTATCACTTAACGGCACACTACCAAGTGCCATCCTCAGTACGGACCGCTTTGCCTGCACTGCTCTTAGTGGCTCAGTGAGGGAGTGACATAGGGGATTGGATCCCAGGTCACTGACCCTGCAATCCTGGGTCCTTTGCACATCAATCTTTCCCTCTCACACAGAAAAGCAGGGCCTTTCTGCTCATGCTGGCTTCTTATCTGAGATCTCTGCTTCTTGCATCCCTGAACTCTTTTGCTATGATCATTCACATTCTGTCCTGGCTAACTAACAGCCCCTGGTAGCCATCCATGTTGACTTGAATGTGTGAAATGTCTTTTAAGTTATTTATACCTTATTTTTCTGGACAGAAGTACATTCTGGAAAATGCTGGAACTGTGGCTCATCCCTTAGGGAATGAGCTGGTACTTAACAGAATCTATGGCATAAGAAGTTCTGCAATGAGGCTGGTTGACAA
Source organism: Nyctereutes procyonoides (assembly GCF_905146905.1). NCBI lineage: Eukaryota > Metazoa > Chordata > Mammalia > Carnivora > Canidae > Nyctereutes > Nyctereutes procyonoides. Next base: position 11,125,138 of record NW_026575030.1, read on the forward strand.
CAAAGCAAGGTGTTGCAATAAGGCAATGCTGATATTGAAAGACTTGACTGAGAAGGAGTCAGTTCATCTTATTATTCAAGTAATTTCTTGGGGAGTTATCACAACCCTGACTGGCTTTTCTTGACCAACTTCTATTCTTATTCACATCTCAGCTTACTTGTCATTTCTCCAAAGAAGACCTTCCCAGCTCTATAGACTATGGGATGCCCTGCTTTCTTGCATTCAAAGAATAGTGGAATCGCCTCATACTTAAATTTACTTTTCCTAAGGCTTGCTTTGCCAAAGAGGCTGGAAGTTTTGTGAGGTCAGAGGCTCCATCTTGTCTGATACTCTGACATTCTTGGCACCAAGAGATTGCTGCTCAGGGCAGGCCTCTGTCCAAGTGCTCCACAAGACTGGAAGTTGTGTGCCCACAGACAGCTTCCTCATTTCTAGGTGGCCATATCCTTTCAGGGATCCCCAGTCATAGTTGGAAGTTACCTGTACAGCCTGCACAGAAGAAGTGGAACAGGGCTTCAGGTGGCATGAAGTGAGAAGGTGGGGTGGCATGAAGTAGAAGATTTCTTCTATGAGTAGAAGAAATGCTGGAGAACCCCATTGGACAAACAGAGAAGCTTCAGAAAGAATGACTGATGTGCAGGAATAAAGAAAAAGAAGGCCAAGAGTGAAGGAACCTGTGTTGTTAGCAGGACAGTGGATTCTCTCTTGATGTGGTCTTTGGCTGAACCTGCTCATCAGGCTGACCAGAGAACTAGAGCCTGATTTCTATATCTGAAGATTTCAGTAGCACCTGGCCTGTTTGCATTTTAAAGATGTTAGATGATTCAAACAAATGCAGAAAACATGAAGAGCTATCTGCGTGTAAAAGGTTTTAGTATTGAGTTGTTCTTCATTTTGCTAACTGAACTGAAGGATGGTTTGCCTGGCTCCATTTCACACGGTGAGCTATTTGCTATGTACATTCATGAGCCAGATGCTAATAAGACCCGGACCGATAGCATATGCAACTTGGAACCTTTAGCCTGGACCGATAAGCATGATGTGTTGTGTTCATGAGGAACAGATGGTTTAAATTTAAATTCAAATTTTAAAGGAAACACAAAGCTGAAATGAAACTCTTTGAATGCTTGATAAAAACATTTGATATTTATTAATAATGTAATCAAATTTAATGGAATTCAGTTGAACCCTTAAACTGTCCAGAGAGTACAAATTAATGATGATTTTTTTTAATCTTTTTATGATTACAATAATGATTTAGACTTTTCTAGAATGCAGCTTTTGGGAGAAATCCTGATAGAAAAAAATAAACTTCAGGACGTCATTCAGCATGATGTCTGAAAAATTAATACTCTTGATAGTAATTTGAAATGGAAACAGAAAAAAAAAAGAAAAAAAAAAAGAAATGGAAACAGACATTTTGTAAGTGCCAAGGGGATAATGAATCCATTTTCAACCCCCCATCCCTCCAGGGTTATTTCCTCTCTGCTCTCCAGTAGCTGAGATGAGATGTTAATTTCTTGAAGTAATGGATGTATCGAAACCCAGCTGGGTACAGTGGAACAAGCATGAGGCAGAGACCCAGGAGATGTGTTTTCCAGCTAAGGTGATCATGGAATCAGTCCAATTCCCTTTGAAGATGAGGGGGATTATTTAATAATTATGCTGGCTCAACATGTGTTGACTGGAACTGCCTTTGGCCAAATCAAGACCCTAGTTCTAGCCCCGAACTTGTCACAATCATTCTCTGATCTCATGAAATTCTCTTAGCCTTCCTGGGTCTGACTTTCCTCACTCTGTCTCAATTCCTGCTGATGAACTAGCAACTGTTTTGAGAATTTGGTGTGAGAATGTGCGTCTGAGAGCTTTGAAACAGAGAAGAGAAAATAGCATTTGGCAGTATTGTCTCTGTGAAGTGGATAGAGATAGCTCCCAGAAACCACTTATTGGTCCTCCTTGATAGAAAAGAAGAATGAGAAGTAATTGAGAAAGAAAATTTAAAATATTAGGTAGCATTATGTGTTCACAAATTCTAAATGTTCAAGCCTTAGATGTAGGTCAGTAGTTTCCACTTTAGCACTGAAGTTCCCTTTTATTATTCCATCTTTAGAGCTTTCAAGATTTAAGCATCATGACAGCTGTCAAATGCCAAAATTAACTTTATCAAAATCACATATGACTACCAATCCTGAACTTTGGGTTTTAATGAAAAACCAGTGTGAATATCTTTAGTACCTGTAATACCAGCTGAATGGAAAGAAAACTAATCAACACATGTAGTATTATTTTGTGACAAATAATCATTTTTTTTTGGGGGGGGGCTATTGCTGAATACTGAGAAAAGCTGAGGACCTAGAATCCCTCCCCAACCCAAACAAAAATATATTATTGGATTCTCTCTCTCTTGGTTTTCTAAGGGCCTCATGTGAGAGCTAGGTCCCATGTGCTATGTTAGCCAAACTTCAGAGCCAACATTTTGAGCTCAGGGGGATTCAGTGATGCATCCAAGGTCAAAGAGCTAACAAGGAAAGAAGTAGAGATTTGAATCAGGCCACAAATCCTCTGTTATTTCTTCTAATTCAATCACTAAATCCCAGTTCTACTAGGAATCTAAGAAAGAGTTAAAAAATCAAGTATTTTTTAAAGTTGATGTGAGACAGGAATTTTCTGAAATTTTAGGGTACTGTGAATGAGTATCAAAAATGAATAAACGTTTCATGTGCTGGAGGGTGCTTGAAACCAGAACAAAATGCAAGGAAGAGACAATTAAAACAACAACAACATTATAACTGAGGGTTTGATTAACTATTTTAATGTTAGCAATGATACCTGCTATCTGTGATTTTGTCAGACTCCTCAAAATTGGCTTAGATTCAAAAATTTGGATAGCTAAATATGTCTTTTTATTTTAATAATCTCTAAAATAAAACATCCAATATATGACTTTGAACAGGCTTTACATGCTGATTCTATATAGATCATCAATATTTAAGTAGACAGAGGTTCGAGTTAAGAATATGCGCAAGAGAAAAATAATGGCATTGCATTTCAAATCATATCCTTTCCACTTTAAACATGACCATCGTCATACTTTGAGACCTGAAATGAGCCAGTTCATTTTACTTATGAGATCAGTGAAAGGTGAAGTATGTAACTTCATCTTGCAAACTGCTATGAAGGTGACCATCACCTGGAGATACCCAACAAGTCTAAAATCACCAGGATGGGCTTGCCTGGAGCGAAGATGCTTAGTGGGAAGGTATGGTGGTGGAGGAGTCAGTAGGAGGCTGGTGTGTCCATCTTGGGTGGAACTGACAGATGACAGATGCTAGCAGACAGAGACAAAGGTGCTCTGCCACAGGTAAGGGGCCCTAGTCAAACCCAGGGAGCCCATAGGTGGTGAATGGCATACATAATACTACATAATAACATGGGCGACTAGAGAGCTTGCTGAGTACTTGCTATAAGCCACACATTAAGACTTTTCCTATATTTCCTCATTTACTCTTTGCTGCAACCCAAAGAAGTAGGTACTATTTTATAAATGAGGAATTCAGAAAGTCCTGAAATAAGGTGTGATTAAATTCCTTGCTCAAGGTTCCAGTTATAAGTAGACAAGATTTGTCCACTTATGTATGACTTCATGTTCTGAACTGTTAAGCATTCCACAAAGATAAATGTTTAAAACTTAGAAGATTTGGGGATTGTAATAGTTATTAGAGGAAATAGATGAGGAGGAAGGAAACAGGGCAAACACTTATTTTTGAGCACTCATTATATTATATATTTTGTATCCTATATTCTAGAGGAGTTTTTAATATATTAAATTATTTCATCAGTTATATATTTTTCTTATGTATGTTTATATGTATATATGTATTTATTTACTTATTAAGCACGCATGTGCCAGCAGCCAGAGGCTAAGGGTAGAAGGAGAGAGAGAGAGAAAATCTCAAGCAGGTTCCATGTCTAGCCCGAGCCTGACTCAGGGCTTGATCTCATGACCCTGAGATCATGGCTTAAGGTGAAATCAAGAGTTGGATGCTTAACCAACTGCTCAGGTGCCTGAGTAGGCACCCCTGATTATATGTTTTTTCTGAAATGACAACCCAGGGTATCAGATATATAAAACAACTTTTCAATGTCACTCAGCTAATATAATGATGAAAGGGATTTTGCATCTCTGATTGCAAAGTCGATATTCTTTACTTTAGTCTATATATTTCTTTACGGATATTCCATTCCATTGACATACAATTCTCCACAAAACAGTAGATTAGAAGACATTGGCCCCAATCTCTCCTTGAAGTCTCGGGGTACTGGCTGGTGCATCACCATCTTTCCATCCTGTTTCTATGAATATCTACTCTAAGGATGTTATTTCAATACCCCCTTGACTCTGCTCTCCCAGAGTCTTTGAATCTACTCCTCATGTGACCAGTAAAATGGATCCATGCTATGCCACATTCTGAAGGATTCATTGCCTAAATTTATAGACATACTGGTTTAATAGGATGTGCTGCATCTGGGGCAGTTGGTTTTAAATGACTTCTCCATGAGAGAAATGGCTTATTTATTTAATAACATGGTCAGGTAAATGGGAACCTTCCTTACATGTTGGCATTTCTGATAGTAGAGCCAATTCAGTGGAACATTTATAGTCACATTTACCATTTCAGTGTTTGAGAGTATGGATGATACAGCTTCTTTCTACGTGAAATTTTCTCTCCCTCCTATACAACCTGCATACCCTCAGATTCTCCAAACATGTCATTCTTGGTTTCTGATTCTTGGCTTTGAAGGCTAATCAGGAAAAAGAAAGTCTGGTCCCAATTCTGCCACTAAGGAGTCTGAGGTCACTTGCAGAAGCCCTCTGACTTAATTATCAATTATTCATTAATAAAATGTGCCTAAATATCTATATTTCTGATTTCCTAGGACTTCCATGAAGATTCAAGATAGGGAATGAGAAAACACTGTAAGTACAGCAATGTATTGCAACATATGTAAAGTTATTGTGTAATATAATAAATCAAGTCCTCTGTGCTACATCCTTGAAAATGGTTTTAGAACTTGCTTATCTATCAGGGCCTTTCAAAATGTGTGGGGGTAGAAATACACATTTCCTTTAGAAAATAAATAGACAATAGAATAATTTATAATTTGGAATGCCTGTCTGGCTCAGTTGCCAGAGCATGTGACTCTTGATCTTGGGGTTGTGAGTTCGAGGCCCCATGTTGGGTGTACAGATTACTTAAAAATGAAATATTTTTTAATTTATTTTGTTTATTTTTTTAAGATTTTATTTATTTATTCATATGAGACACACACACACAGAGAGAGAGAGAGAGAGAGAGAGAGAGAGGCAGAGACACAGGCAGAGGGAGAAGCAGGCTCCATGCAGGGAGCCCGAAGTGGGCCTCATCCCAGGTCCCCAGGGTCATGCCCTGGGCCAAAGGCAGGCATTAAACTGCTGAGTCACCCAGGGATCTCCAATTTTTTTAAAAAGAAAAATATTCTTTTTAAAAAAGAATATATATCTTGTCAATATTTTTTTCCCAACTTGACTATAAAGTGACCATGGTAACCAGCTCCCTGCATATTCCCCCTTCTTGCAGTGGACTTTTCAGTAATCAATGCCAACAGTCCAGCAATGGTGTAGCCAGTATGGCAGGGGAGCTGTTATAGAAAAACATTCAGGATGAAGCTAACAAGAATATCTGAGAAAGAGAAGCAGGTTGAATTGATGTTGAAACTAATTTATTTCATTACCTGGCACTAGATATAAATTGCAGTATAATGATATTAATCATTTAATATGGATTGTTCACATAGAAGTTATAAGAATACCAGCATTCCACTTGGTGCTATTTTTTTCCCCCAGCCAAATCAATTTGGTTTTAAAGGATTTGTTTGTATTTAAAGTATAAAAAGAACCAAGGGTTCATGCAGCTTTGCTCAGAACAGGAGTAGATGGAGAAATAGCTGGAGCCGGAGGATATCAATAAGCCAAAAACCTGAGCAGATTATAAGGGGCAGTCAGTGATTTCTACCTGGAGTAAATGAACATGGCAGAGTAAACACCTTTAAAAGAAAGTCTCCTAAGGATTTAATCCATTCAGAGCCAAGCTGAAAGCAGCAATTCTTAATCCTGGATATACATTATAATCTCCTGAGAAATTTAAGAGATACCATTGCCCAGGCCTCACCCTAATTTAATTAAATCAGAATTGTTGAGAGCTAGTGCCATGGAGCATATATAATGCCATCTTTCTTTTAAAAAAAAAATCAGATGAGGTTTGAATAATAATAAAAAAAGTATACAATCAAAGAAAGAAACATTTACAAAACATATATTCTTTGCATTATATGAGGATCTGGTGAGTTTAAAGAGGCACTAGATTCTCTTAACAAGGCAATTACCACCAGATTAGGGATATAAAAATATATGTATGTACTCCAAGCATTAATTGTGAATTTGTGGTAAGAATTCTGTGTTCCATAGACCTTCAGAGGAAGGAGAAATGATTTTGGATGAGGAGAATTAGGGAAATCTGAGGATCAGTAGGAGATGGGCTAGGATTTTAAAAACAGCATATCACGAAGCTACTGTGGCATAACAAACCATTCCAGTCTTAAAGACCTAAAAACCATCATTTATTATATTTTTTAGAGTTTAAAACCACCTTGATCACTTGGCTGTTCTAGGTTGATCTTGACTGGCCTGTGCTTGGGTTCTTTTGCTAATGATCACAAATTGTTGTGGCACATAATCTATTTGAAAAATAAAGATGCTCAGAAATTCATGTGATGGATATGACCAAAGTGATTTCACAAATGTTACTTTAATGACATATGAATAGTTTTCTTCAGCAGTTTTAAGGACAATTAAGTATTTGTGAGGATAAGGGTCTCCTATGCTCACATTTTGGCACAACATTAAGATAAATTATTCCACCCGTGATAGTATTTGGTCAATTTAAGACTCAAACCCAAGATTCCTGTCTTTAAGCCTAGTCTTTCTCCTATACAAATACAGATGGTCCATTAGAGAGGGCTTTGTGTACTATTTCCTTCATATAAGAAATTAAAATTAATTAACCTGAATGCAAGAAGAAGTTATCACCAACATAGAGGAGGGAAGAGAACCAGTATCTCTGAAGAACTCACTAGCCCTCAGTCAATTATAAATCAGCACTTTTAAAAATCTTTAGCACAACCCTTTTCTGTGGGTATCAAACCATTTCATACATAAGGGAAAAAAGTGATCTCACAGAGATGATTCCATCCAGGCAAAATCACATGGTAGGTGATGGAGCTGATGTTGGAGTCTGCCTCTTTGTCCTTTCTAGTCCAAGCTCCTGTACACTGTGATTTATTATTATATCATATTATATCTGACGTACTTTACATACTTTACATACTGGATAAGTGAATACCAGGTAAGGGATCAGTGTTGACAGGTAGGAGCATGTAAGGTCATGTAACTGCATTTTATGGATTGATAAATAAGGTATTGCTTTCCTTTGAATTAACCTAAAACTCATTCTAAAAATTAAATGAATTTCAGTGCATGCTCATTTTACATGGTTAAGATTCAGGGGGAATCTGAGAAAGTCATCATGTTGGTGGGGCACAAGAAAGTCCAATGGTCCTCTATCACCTACTAGTCCTGCCAATAATAAGAATGTATCCAGAGTTTTTCAAGACATTTATAACCAAAAAGGGACCAACTGGAGGGTGGTACTGCTCTTCTTATCTGTCAGCATTGTCTATACTTCAAACCTCCACCTATGCTGAAGTTGGACCTTCTCAGTCCTTCTTATTTTTGTCCCTGCTGGGTTCCATGTTCCTATTTCTTGATCATGTTGAATCTGTCATGGTCTCTTCACCCTGGTGCCCTGAGTTCTTCAGTGTGCAGACTTTCTGTACAGCATAGAAAAGATATGTTTTTTCCTAAGAGTTTTGAGGGAATGATGAGATGGTATCTTACAGATCCCACAGCTCCAATGTGGACTCTGGGACAGGCTTGGGCAAGTGTGGCCACCAGTCAGGCTGGAGAACTACAAAGGTCTCCAAGGACAACAGGAGGGGCTGGCAGGGTCAGGAACCCAAACTGCAGACAACACAGCAGATACATGGCACTGTGGGAAGACACACCCAGAAGCAAAGATCTCTCCTTCTGCTGAGAGAAGGGGTCTAGGTTTTGGTAGGTGGGGGCCTGCAGGGCACTGCAGGTGAGGTCCAATGGGGAAACATGAATCACTCTGCGTGCTCCACAGAGTGTCTGGAATCAAAGCTAAGATTACAGTATGGAAAATGGCTTTGTACCTGCAGGAGTTTGGATAAGCCTTGCTTAGGTAAGATATATGGGATCCAATTTTAGAAGCCTGAACTAGCTTTATAAATAGCATTTCCAGATAAAATACAGAATGTCTATTTAATGCTGCATTTAAATTAACAATGAATAATTTTTAAATATATGTCCCAAATATTGTACGAAGGATACTTATACCAAAAAGTTTATATCTGAAATTTAAATTGAAATGGGCATGCTATGTTTTTGTTTGCTAAATCTGGAACTGTATTTGCAGAAGTTGGAAATCACCTTCTCTACCAGTTTTAGGAATGAATATTTCTTTCTAAAAGCTAATGGTGGGAAGTACAGAGAAAGAAATCTTGGCCCATGTGAAACGCATTTTAACCTCAACTTATTCCTCTGGAAAATAGGCATAATAATAGTACCTAGGGATGGCTGGGTGGCTCAGTGGTTGAACGTTTGCCTTCGGCTCAGGGCATGATCCTAGAATCCCAGAATTGAGTCTCACATCGGGCTCCTGGCATGGAACCTGCTTCTCCCTCTGCCTGTGTCTCTGCTTCTCTCTCTGTGTGTGTCTCTCATGAATAAATAAATAAAATCTTAAAAGAAAAATAAAAAAATAATAGTACCTAAGTACTATTATTGTACTAAGTACAACCTCTCCTAAGATTGTAAGGGGATATATATGGGATAACATGTGAAAAGCTGAGCACAGCGTCTGGCTTAGAGTAAGTCTTCAATAAATTTCAACCATTATTAAAATAAATACTACATGAAGACGTGGATGGGTAGTGAATGAATGCATAAATGATCTTGGTAAAGCAGCACACTATGAAAATCCAAGTAATACTCTATAATAGTTCATTGCAATTTATTTTCTATCTGAAGCTCAAGATCCATCACATTCTGCATGGGAAATAATCAAAACAAAGTGGCGTAACAAGAAATCCCATGACAGTTGTGTGGAAATGCCATCTTTTCTTTTTTAGGTGAAGTGGTAAAATCTTGCAAGTGGCATTTGTGCCTTTGACAAATGGGAGGCTGACAACATTGGGACGTGGTTGACAAGTACAAAATAGCATTCAGGAGGCAGGCATCATGAAGAGGAAAACAACTCTTGTGTGTAGCTGTCTATATTGAGCCAGATTTTAAAGAAGTGAAAAACTCTCTATATGGGAGTGAAGAACATGAAGATCTCATAGTAAAATCTGTTTTTCTTTTTAAGATAGATAGTTTTCTAAAGCCCTTTTCCCCCCACTGTACAAGACTATATTGGAAAAATATCCCTAGAAAATGTAATTCAGCATATTTTGATGGAAAACATTTTCTTTTGGTTATAAGCATCTAAATAATCCATTGTGAACATCAGAAGTTATTGAAAACTCCAATGTGTCTGCAATATATCCCTTCTTGTAGAATACAGGCATGTTTTCTGAAGGTTTATTGAAAAATGAGAGTCTCATATAAAATGTATTTCAGATCATTTAACTTTTCTATCTTCTTTTATGATCCAATGAATTTTATTCATTTTAGCAACTCATGCTGAACCTAAGTACTTTAGGATTAAGATTAAAATACTGAGTATATGAATTAGGGTTAATAAAAAAATCCAATATATTTTTGCTTATGCAGCTACTGTCACTTAAATGAAATGATACACTCAGAGGTGAAGTGTGGGTAAACTAACTGATTTTCTTTTAATTTGGTGTCCACAGAAATCAAACCCAGATGGTTCTATTGTTATAAATTAAGGTTGATCAAAGTGACAAAACTCCTGAGGGAATCTTTTCTCAAGAATTAAATTGGGTGCCCATAATTGTATTTCTATAGCTCTATCTCATAGTGTAATCAGGGAGAAAAATTAAGACTAATCTCTAGACCATAGCAAATATCTCTCATATAGATTTTAATTTCCATTGGCTGGGTTTGCTAGAGAGTACAGATACAAAGGAGAAATATCTCTGAAATGGATTATGAACAATTTAAATGACCTGAATTGTAGTGGAATTCCACAAGCAGGGTAAGTACTGGTCAATAGGAAAATTCAGACTAAATTTGTAATTTGAGGGCGGCCCCGGTGGCGCAGCGGTTTAGTGCCGCCTGCAGCCCAGGGCGTGATCCTGGAGACCCTGGATCGAGTCCCACGTCAGGCTCCCTGCATGGAGCCTGCTTCTCCCTCTGCCTGTGTCTCTGCCTCTTTCTCTCTCTCTCTCTGTCTCTATGAAATAAATAAATCTTTAAAATAAATAAATAAATAAATAAATTTGTAATTTGAGTTAAGACATTGTGTATATAAAGGTGTATATATAAACCCTGTGTGTGCCCCGGGGGCCTACTCTTGTTTGTTTCCAATGGACAATAAAATTACGGAGTGGATATGCTTGTGATATGTGCTACTATTCCTCACAATCTTGGAAGAATGGTAGCAACCCACAGAAACACAGCATGGTCAGGAAAGGAACCCCGAGGTCAGAGTGGAGGAAGGATAAGTAGAAGCCCAGAGGTTGGGATGCTGTTACAGTGATCTATCAAGAAAGCATCAATACCCAGACTATGATATTCACATCTGAAGCAGAGAGAAGTAAACACAATTATGAAATCTGAGGGCTATAACAGGAATAACAGGATAAAAGGAATCTCTTGGAATAACAGGATCTCTTGATGCCTGGACACGGAGAGGGTGGAATTCAAGCATGCTCAGGGACCAGGGGTTTCATGATGCTATTAAACAAGATAAAGAACTGGGAAAAGGGATGATGAGAAAGATGATTACTTCAACCCTTTGTAAACTGAATTTGAGGTACTTTGGGGCATACTATAGTAAGTCCTAGTAAATTGATTTGGGAAATGGATTTTGATATTGATGATTATGGATAATCAGATGGAAGTCACTGGGGCAAGCTGGGAGGCTAAATGGGATGGATGCTGAGTGGGAGGCACAGTACGCACCAAAAAGACCTTACCTGGCATTTGACATGTTTCCCTAAGTACTGGCACTTACAGAAGGGCTGAGGATCAGAGTAATAGAGAAGGGCAAGCAAACACAGAGGTGTGCTGGAGCCAACAGTTAACTTCTCAGGAATTCTGTAAGCTGCCAGTTGGACACTGCTATCATTAAACATTAAATTGTATATATTTAAAATTACCTATATAAAAAACAAAGATAGATAAAATTCACCTCTTCCAAATTATTTTCTACAATTGATGATGACCTATACTCTTGAGGCTATTTATACCTATTGTGTCCACACCGTGGTCTTTTCAACTCTACTTTCAGTGATATCTTGGCTGGTAGCTTGAAACTACAAGGTAATCAGCCAGTACTACAAATTAGGGCTCCTCCCACCCCCCCACCCCTCACCCCACCTTCTCAACCCTGAGAACTGGTTGTTTACAAGCACACCGCTGATTAAGCAGGGACTTTCATATCCAAAGAAAGAGCCATGGAATAAAAATGCTTTTCTTATTGCTAAAAAAAAAAAAAAAAATTACTCTATAACTTGGTAGCTTAAACCAACGGCTATTATTTTGTTATTAAAATTCACAGTTCTATTGGTAAATAGTTCTGGAAAGACATGGCTGGATAATTATGGCTAAGAATCTCTCAGTCAATTTTAGTCATCGGTGGCTAGAGAGGGAGCAGCAGGGTTGGCTGTGCATCTTTGTCTTTTTAAAAATATTTTATTTATTTGAGAGAGAGAGAGAGAGAGTGAACATGAGTGGTGGGGGGAAGGGGACAGAGGGAGTGAGAGAAGCAGACTCCCCGCTGAGCAGGGAGCCCTATGCGGGCTTGACCCCAGATAGGGCTCCCTGAGTCCGCCAAAGGCAGACGCTTAACTGACTGAGCTACCCAGGGGCCTCCATGTTTCTCTCTTTATGTAATTTTTTTTCCAGGTGTTCTTTCTGTGTTAACTAGTTTGAACTGCCTCAAAACATGATGGCCCCATGGTAGTTGTACTTCTTATGTGGTATTTCAAGAGCTCCAAAGGCAAGTGTCATAGGGATGAAAGTGGAAGCTACATCACTTTTTATCTCTTGCCTTAAAAAAATCATTAGAATCACTTCTAGCGTATTTTATTGCTTACAAACAAGTCACAAATCTGCCCAGACTCAAGGACAGTGAAAGTCAACTCCATTTCTCAATAAGGGAATGGAAAAGTTTAACAAGAACATGTAGAATGGCAGATATTTGAGCTCTCTGGAGAAAATACAATCTGCCTCAGAGCCCAATCCATAAATGAGTTGGAGAAAGACAATTATACGTAGTTGCCACTATGGTCAGCAGTCTAGAGGATATTTGAGAAGTGTTGCTTTCATCAATATGAGACAAAATCCACACACATGAGGTAGGATATCATTTCCAAGTGATACAGTCTAGGAGCTGAAGAAGTTTAGTTTGAGGGAATTTTATAAAATAGGTAAGTCCAACCCTAGATGATGATAAACAATACATTTGTCTATGTTCTTATGGCTTAGGGAGGTTTCCATGTCTATCACCAGGAAGGCACTACTTTTTGTCTCTGTTCTGAACATTTCTACTGATTCTATTACTTGCATGAGATTTTGTCCTCATCTTCTCAGCCTTTCTGTTTGTATTCTCCTGATTGTAACTTTGCTGCCTCCTTTTGATTATGTATAGTTTTTTTTTTCCTGTTTTCTTCCATATAACTTTTGTTTCCCTGATGGTAGACAGCAAATTTATTCCTTACCTGATCCATGCTGCCTCAAGTTGTCTGGCAAAAGCTCTGATCCTCTGCAGTTTGAACCAGAAATTCAAAAACGAAGATAAAAGAGAAGAAACTATGAGCTGGTGACAAGGGTGCTGGATTGTTGAATAATGAAAGCAGTTACCCCAAGAAGAGTTTAAATTAGTAAATAACTTTCTGAGATAAGTCTATATTTTAAAACTTTGAGGAAATTGTTTTAAGGAAAAAGGACCGTATTGTGGTATTTGTTTTATAATTAAGGATGAACAAAGAGAAAATTTAGAGGCAGATGTTAGAATTCATGAAAAGTCTCCGGCTCTATTCTAAATGCAGCAAACATTTCCTGGGAGTCTACCAGGTGCCAGATTCCACACTAGGTTCTTGAGACAGAGCAAGAAGCAAGATAGAAACCAGCAGCTGGTAGGCATTTAAAATATATGTTAAAAATGAAATTATACTGTAGACTCTCTCAATTAGAAACTCACCCTCTAAGTTTGGAGACGTGATAACTTTTCATGGAAATTCAAAGGCTAAAGTGAGCTGAAGGTCAGATGTACAAACAGGAAGAAAATGAGATCTATTGAAAGGCAGGTTTGTTCAATGATATCTAGTTGTCTGTTTGCTCATCATTAGGTGAGTAAATAACTCCTACCCAGGTAAGTACTCTATGTTGTAGTAAGTGCTCTAAACCAGTGTCTTCAACCCTAGCTTTCTCCTAGAAAAACCAGGCAATTAAAAAAAAAAAAAAAGATACTGATGAATGAGTACTAAACCAGATCGTTCAAATCAGAGTAACTGGCAGTGGTGCCACAACAGGAGATTTTTGTCCAAAGCTCCCTGTGTTATCTTAATGTGCAACTTAGCTTACAAACCCCTGACGTAACCAATTTCTGTCTCCCCTTTGCCTGCCCCTTTGTCTGCCATCCCATCTGCTGTCTTCCTGCTCCTGATAAGGCATTACCTGGTTGTCAAATTCTGTGGAAAAAGGTTTCAGGATTTTGAAAAGTTTTCAGGAATAATGGTTTTCAACCATAGCTGCATATTGAAATAACTTGGAGAACTCTGAGGAACCCTTATGCCTGAGTGCTATACCCAAGAGGTGGGGGACTTGGTGACTATGAGGCCGAAGTGGCCTCATAGCAGCGTTTAAAGCTCTGTAGGTGATGCTAGTGTGTGCTCAGACTTGGGAACCACTGTCCCAGAATATCCCCATGTTAAAAATCTGACTATCATGTCAGATGCAATTGAAGTGTAGAAAAATTCTTAACTGAGAATCCTAACAGGTGGTGAGTTGGAATTAGAGAAGGAGTTTTGGGGTGGGAGGAACAGAGGTGAACTGAGGAGATCGTGCTCCCCTGCTCCACCCAACAGAAGCCACATGGAACGTGGGACCAGTATGCTAGATTGACCTGTTTTTCAAAGGAAGTCAGAAATAAAGATTGCTTTTGGATGTGCAGCCTGCCAATTTTTAAATTTTGGCAACTAGCTCTTGTTATAAAAACACCAAATGAGCTGAATTCAACCTGTCTGTGAGCTGAATTCAGCCAAAGGGCCTGCCAGATTGTGACTTTTCCCTTAGGAGTCCTTCATGTTGGGATATCACATTCTTCCCTGGCGTTTGTGGGACTCTGTTCTCAGAAGTTTCCTTTACCTTTGCCCCTATAGAAATGTGACAGTACTGTTTCCCAGCCACATGTGAACATGTGAAGGCAATTTTCCTTTATATTCCTAGTTTTTTGCCCAGTGCAAATATAAGGCGAGTATCCGGTAGACATCCTACTTTTAGATCACCGCATTGAGGAATGGGTGTTAGTTCATTAATGCTGTATACAAAACACCCAAACCAAATTTTATAGTACTTGTGGATTCACGATGGGATAATTAGCAATTTCTTCACTTCCCACTGAGCAGGATGAGTTGAGGATTAGCTTCTCTCAGTAGATTACACATTAGAGAGAAAAATGTCAAACAGCTAAGTAAAATGGGATGCTAAGTCTTCCCACACAAGCATCTACAGAGCACTAATGAGCTAGCTTTTCTGTCACATTCACAACTAGCAGGAGGTGACCCAAGAATAAGTCAGAGAAGCTTTCTATTGGAGGATCTTCATTTTACCTCTAAATATATAGTAAAAAAAGTGAGTCAATTGTTACTTACAGAAGCTATTTTCGTTCAACTGCAGGAAATTAACTATATTTCAGAAATAACCCTTATATTGCACAGAATACAAGTCATCCTCAAATGGCATGGAAATGAAAAAAAAATATCCTTTCATTTGAACTAAACATGCTTTCTTTTTTTTAACTGAAGAAATTTACTTTTGTTGTCCTCACTCCACACATCATCTCTACGTAATGAGGCCTCTGATTCATGACCCCAACTGCTTTTCCACAGCTCATTAACCTGTTTATGCTTCCCTTCTCTCTGACCCACCTAGCATTTCATCTTGTGTTTGGATTCAGATGTTTGTGAGAACAGGCAGGGATGCAATGCCGGGGAGTGGCCAGCACTATGGCTTCTGCTGAATGATGAAGTGTGGAAGGACACCTCTCTGGGCTACTAGGCTAGAGGAGAAAAAGAAGGCACGAATCTGTGTACACTTGCCATTTTCTGTTTCTCATTGATCAAAATTTACCCAAGGGGAGTTCTCTTTCTCCCTGTAGCTCTGGACTGTGTTGCCTGGCTAGGCTGGCAGCTGCCTGGAAAACCAGTTCCCAGGCACCAGAGTGGGGTTCTTCATTCACGTCTCCATGATGACTGGTCACTGCTAAGGGAAAGCAAGAGGGGCTGGTACTAAGAAACAGATGAGTCCAAGAGGGTCTGAAAAGGTAGGCAGACATTTATGTCCAACATATTCAGGCTAAACAGTCATTTTAACACAGAGTATGAACATATGAGTTTTGAAATGAAGGCAGTGTTTAACATCTAGTTCCTGGTACGAGGCTACAGTCATAATAGATATTCAATCTTGTATAAGTGATAATATTTACATTTGCTAGTAGAATTGATTTAGGGCAAGTGTTTCCTTTTTTAGGATTGTTTTCTTGACTACAGTAACATATAGTAATATTTTTTTAAAATAAATTCTTTTCAATGTTTTTCACAATTCATTGTAATTCATTACTATAGTATTTATCTCAGAACTATTGCTATTGCTTAGGATTGCTTTCTGCACCATGTATCATAGTGAAATGGGAGACTTTTCTAAAAAGAAATGTAAGACTCTAGCACAGCACTGTCTGATAGAAACATAATATGGACAAAAAATGTAAACCACATATGAACTTCTAAATTCTCTAGTCACCACATTAAGGAAAGATTAAAAAGTAAAGCCAATTTCAATATGGTTTTATATCTAGTCCAACACCTCAGAAATTCAATCATGTCAATATGTAATCAATAAGAAAAAATATTATTGATTAAGAGAATGAGAAGATACGCCAGGTATCTGCAAAAGAAACATCTGATAAAGGACTGCTATCCAAATTATGCAAAGAACTCTTAACACTCGGCAATAAAAAAAATGAACAACCCAATTAAAAATGGGCCACAGACCTGAACGGACTTCTCAACCAAAGAAAATATACAGATAACAAGTAAGCATATGAAAAGATGCTCCACATTATATGTCATTAGGGTATTGCAAATTAAAACAACAAGGAGATACCACTACACACCTATTAGAATGGTCCAGAAGACAGATAATTCCCAGTGCTGGTGAGGATGTGAGTAACAAACTCTTGTACATTGCTGGCCTGAATGCAAAATGATGCAGCTACTTTGGAAGACAGTTTGAAAGTTTCTTACAAAACTAAACATACTCTTAACCACATGACCCAGCGACCTCACTCCTTGGTATTTACCCCAATGGCTTGGAAACGTTATCTACACAAAAACCTTCATAAGAATGTTTATAACAGCCTTATATTTAATTGCTAAAACTTCCAAGCAACAAAATTATTCTTCAGTAGATGAATGGATAAATACACTGTGCTAATCCAATGAAATAGTATTCAGTACTGGAAAGAGATGAACTTTGAAGTCCTGTAAAGACATTGAAGAACCTTAAATATATATTACTGAGTTTAAAAACCCTATCTGAAAATGCCACATACTCTATAAACTACAGAGAAAGTATAAAGATGAGTGGTTTTCAGGTGTTCAGGGGAAAGGAAGGATGAACAGGTGAAGCCCAGAGGACTTAGGTCAGTAAAGTTATTCTGTATGGTACTATCATGGTGAATAAATGTCATTTTACAATTGTTCAAATCCATAGAATGTGTGACACCAAAAGCTAACCCTGATGTAAACTCCAGCCTTCAAATAATAATAAC
Organism: Nyctereutes procyonoides; assembly: GCF_905146905.1. Lineage (NCBI taxonomy): Eukaryota > Metazoa > Chordata > Mammalia > Carnivora > Canidae > Nyctereutes > Nyctereutes procyonoides. The sequence goes on from NW_026575030.1 coordinate 11,142,498, forward strand.
ATGTTAATTCATTGATTATAATTAATCTACCACTCTGGTGAGGGATATTGTTAATGGGGGTGGGAGGAGGCTATGCATATGTGGGAGCAAAAGGTATATAAAAATCTCTCTACTTTCCATTTAACTTTACTGTGAACCCAAAACTGCTCTAAAAAATAAAGTTTATTGATCAAAAAATTACTTAGATATATATATATATATATATATTTTTATGAAATCTTCGAAGTCTGGACAATTTCTACCCTCATAGAACACCTCAGTTTGGACTAGCCCCATTTCAAAAGCTGCAAAGCCACACTGACTACTAACTACGACTGTGTAGCTCTAGGAAATGTGAATGACAATCTGGAAGGATCTCCAGGGGAATGACTTGGATTGGAATGATGGTTCTCAAGCTTCAGTATGCTTCAAATCACCTGCACAGCTTGTGAACACAAATTGCTGGACCCCACACCCAGAGGTTCTGATTTAATAGGTCTGGAATAGGGCCTCAAATTTCTATTTCCAGCAAGTTCCCCTCCAATGCCAGGGCTGCTAGTCCCAGAACCACTCCCTCTTTGAGAGCCACTGGTGAAAATGAGGCTTTAGGAAGTCAGCTTTGACATTTTTAAGTGGCAAAAGAGACAAGTAGTTTCTAAATAAGATGAAGATACCTCCCCCATCACAATAACAAGGAGTGCTGCAACAGGGAACAGAGGTGATCAGTTTGTGCTGAAGATCACAATTCTAATCCTCAGTGAATGAGACAGGATAGATAATCTTACTGATCTTGTTTACTATTTCTCAGGGAAGGAGCTGGCTACATGGATCCCATACTGACAAATGCAGCATATTTAACTGAGTATAACTTGTGCATCACAGTCAGAATGAATCTTGTTTACTAAAGGAATATCTAGGCATGATTAGAATAAATGGTCACTTTGAGATGAGAATTATAACCTGAGCACTACTCAATTTCTTTTACATTAACTGTGATCTCACATTAGCCTGTAAGCCCCTCATAAGATACACTGTTTCTCCTACTTACTGTTGTATTTCCAGTTTTTCACATCTTTGCACACAGTAAGCATCCCTTAAGTAGAGGACTGATGACTGTTTGTACTTGTTTTATACATTTTTGAGAATTTGGTCTTTGCCGATTCTGAAGGTTTAAATATAATTCTGAGGTGGCAATGAAGAGACAAAAATAGACACCTCTCTTAATCCTTTATTCATTTCTGTAAGTATTAGGAATATAAAATAGTTCAGAGTAAGAATCCAAATGCCAACAAGCTGTTTTTTACTTGTGATTCTGGATGGCCTGATCGTAGGCAGTCTGCTTCCAAAACTTCTCTCCCTCAATAGGCTCCCAGAGCTGAATTACAAATTACCTGATGCTTTAGATTCACATTTCACAGTGTGTTATCGTAACATATTGTAAGAAGAGATGCTACACATGAATTTCTCGATGATTAAAAAGATATCTCTAGCGATGCAAGAAAGGATCTTTATGAGTCTAACATTTTCTCAAAATTGGCTCACAAATAGAGATCAAAAAACTTTAGTCAAGTGGAAACTAATTTAGAGTTGTTACTGCCTGGCATCTATGCTCTTCTCAAATAATCTGATGCTATTGCTCACACTAGGCACTAGGAGTTTAATTTTTACAAGTCAGCTGTGGAGTCCACTTCATTATTGGATTGTCATGTCACCAATATGATAATTCATGTGAGAGAATTTCATAATCTTGTAGTTGGGAGCCTGACTTTGAGAACGCCACAGCTATCGACTGAGCTCTAGCTCTGTTCAGGCCCCCTTTACTTATGATTTATTTCTCCCCAGATTATTGTGAAATAGCTGACATTTAGTATTGCGTAAATTTAAGGTATACAATGTGTTCACTTGATACACTTATATGCTGCAAACTCCTTACCACCACAGCATTAGCTAAAACCTCTATCCCTTCACGTAATTACCTTTTTTGTTTTTTTGTGGTGAGAACATTTAAGATCTACTCGCTTAGCAACTTGCAAGTATTGCAAGTATATAATATGGTATTATTAGTTATAATCACCATGTTGTGCATTAGATTCCCAGAATGTATTCATCTTAAAATTGGAAGCTTTATTTTACCCTTTGACCAACATCTCATTTTCCCCACTCCCTCATTCCTGTTAACCACCATTCTATTCTCTCTTTCTATATTTAACTTTCTTAGATTCCACACATAAGTGAGATGATAGAGGACATGTCTTTCTCTGTCTGACTTATTTCACTTAGCATAATGCCCTCAAGCTCCATCCATGTCATCCCATGGCTTTTTTCTCATGGCTGAATAATGTTCCATTGTATATATAAACCACATCTTCTCAATCCATTTATTTGTTGATAGACACTTAAGGTGTTTTTATATCTTAGCTATTGTAAATAATGTTGCAATGAACGTAGGAGTACAGATATTTCTTTGCGGTCCTGTTTTAATTTCCTTTAGATACATACCCAGAGTGGTATTGCTGGATCTTACAATGGTTGCATTTCTAATTTCTTGACAAACCTCCATACTATTTTCCATCGTGGCAGTACCAGTTTATATTCCTAACAATAGTGTTGAGGGAGATCATTGAGAAGATGTGATTTTTTTTTTTTTTTTTTTTTTTGACCTTTGAGCTGGACTCCAGCAAACAGAGGCTCCTCGCCTCCTTTCCTACTCTTGGAACATGAGTTCCACTCGCCTCCCCTACTCAGAGGTTGCCCCAAGGACATAACCTTGAGGTAGTGATATGTGCTGAGTACACTTGCACAGTACACATGGCTGAACCCAGGTGAAACCTCTATATAAAGTTTGAAGATTTGGCAGATGGGCCCAGAGACCTACTCGTCTTGCAGCCGTCCAAGACAAGGCTTGTGTGTAAGTTTCTTTGGTTATAAAGTCTGCTGCTACCAATCTGGAGTGGCTGCCTCTTTCACTGGTTTCTCTCTGCCCTGTGCACATGGAAGCCTGTTGCAGACCACACCTGGGAAGCTCCCTCAGAGTTTGCAAACCAAACATTCGTTAGCCAGCCAGGAGATCAAAGACACAGTCCGTGGAAATGAGACATCTGAGAGGGGAACATCCTGAGTTGGCCATTGACCTCTCTGTAGGGTAGGGTGGCTGGTATAAGCCTCTTAAGTTTCATAGCCTTTGGAAAGAGGCATCCACAGGGGAAATGGTCTGTAACCTCTGTGTAAGGAGCGGTGGTCCGTGGTTCACATGCCAGATGCCTGAGGAGTATTGTGGGAGTATGGGGACACCCCAAAAATGTTGGCTGATTTAGAGGCTTGTTTGTGGAACTGCGCAGAGTACGCTGAGGTAGAGAAGGGAAGCACAGGGCTGCACAGTGGGCTGGCCGCGGATGTCCAACTAGAGGCTGAAGTTCAAGTTACAAAGTTGGAAGAAGAGCTCAGGTAAGAGAAAAGTTTTTGAGTGTCCACCGCTCTGCTGGCTTTGGGGCTGGCAGACAAGCTGGGAGGGCAGGATAGTAAATTAAAGGCCTTAGCTGCCTTTCTGTAAGACTAGGAGGACGCAAGCTGTCTTAAGGTCCAGGTACTTGTGACAGTCTGATTAGAATCCTGAGAGATGGAATTTCTGGGAAAGTGGTGAGAGAATGAAGAAGAGGATATTATGGTAACTGATGAGAAAACAGAAAAAAAAAATGCCTCATGCTCTTTCTGGGCCCTAATACAAAGGAACATTTGCAATAACAATTACCCCAAAAAGACTTCTGGGAGAAAACTTGCATTCTTTCTCTCTCCCTTGAAATTGTAAATCTTATCACGTCTTTGAAATGTGAACACCCCGGAGATAAACAAAAAACATTACCCACAGAGACTGAAGGCAAAAAAAAAAAAAAAAAAAAAAAAAAAGGAGGAGGGGGAGAGACTTTTTAAAATACAGACTGCTGCCAGAATTCCGTTGCCCCAAATTCTGTGCAGAACCTCGAGAAGATCACAGATAGCAGAGAACAGCATTAGCCACATAGAGGGGAACCTGATTCAGGCTGGAGTTTTGAAATAACAGCTGAATGGATATAGAAAGAAAGTTGCAGGTGTGTGGAAGAAGGATATTGAAAAAAGGAATTTTATGTGTAGTTAAGCTAGGATTGGAATGGGTTTATGTAAGCTAAAAGGGGGTGGGTTTTAATGTCAAAAGTACACTGGTGTAAAATTAGAATTTGGCTTTCTCTGTGTTAAAAAGCCAAAGTTTTCTTAGGTTATTTACCTACTCTTAATAAGAAATTGTAAACAAAGATTTTTCTTTCTTTTAATGTAATCTAGAAAACAAAAATTCTGTGTTTTGTCTTTAATGGGTGTTGGATTACTTAAGAAAACTGAGCCTTCTCTACTAAAAGAGCCAAGTTTTTACAATTATGTAGTATATGTTGTATTTCATGAGAAGCATTGTCAAATAAGAAGTGATGCTACTTTCATTAGGGCATAACTCTAGGAAATTTCTAAAAATCTGATATACCCTGGCACAGTATTATCAGTCAATTAAAAACTGTATGTCACAGAAATAACCAAATTCCTATATCAATGGCATTCCAGAGGGCTCTCATCAGATCTTCACTCATGGCCATTTTTTAGTCTTTTGTCATTTGAGACAGTTACTGTTTTACTCTGAAGCTTTGGCAAAAAGCGGTCTTGCAAAAAAGTGTTTCATCTTCAAGGAGATTCATGGAAAAGACTTTGATAGGTTTCTGAAAACCAGGATCAATTTCCCTTCGTGTGGGAGGTACAATAATGAACCTTTCAAATGCTTCCGTAAGGCTACCTGCAGAGCCTGACAGTATGTCATGCGATGGTAGCTGGATACTTGTCCCTTCCTTGCTTCCCCACATTTTAGTAAAATGGCCCCTTACGATGATACAATGTTAACATGTGAAGATTTGCCTCTGCTCAATGGCATCTTGAACACAAAGTTCAAGGTTCAGGCATCACCATAAGGTTTTAAGAGTCATTTGGTCAGGTAAAGGCGTGTCATTCCAGAAGTTGTGATTGGTACAGTGCAAGCCTGTCCCACCTCTAAGACTGTGAAAGAAGTGCAAGCTTTGTAGAGATTTTGGGAGTTTGAGGACTTTTTATTCCCACCTTATGCAGTGTCTCTCTGTCCTTTATGCCCTGGTTAAAAAACAAAACAAAACAAAACAAAACAAAAACAACATGTGTAGGACAGATGATTAGAACAGCCGGAGTCCTTTTTGAGTGACTTAGTGAAACAACTTAAAGTTCTGGGCATCTCCCAAGCAGGGCTGCCATTTGAGTTAGATGCGTCTGTGACTCAGGAAGGTATGGATCAGACGCTGTGACAGAAACAGCACAGGGGAAAATGTCTAAGGATTTTGGTCCCAGCTGTGAAAGAGGGCAGAAACCCAATATACCTCAGTAGAGCTGCAGCTGCTAGCAGTATACACTGTTCTCCTCCAGGTAGAGCACAGCCTCTCACACAGCAAGCAATGCAGCAGCTAGTGGGGGGTGGGGGTGGGGGTAGTAGGTGGGGGATGAGCTCAGACCAGTCTGGCTGGTGGTGACTTATGAACCCAGGATGTTAACCCTTTGCATTGACATTGGGCTTTTCTAAATGGATGAATCCTATGGCTTGGACAATGAGAGGCCAAAGGGTATATGATCTTGAATAAGCCCTTGTGGGGTTAGGATAGGTAGAAAGATATCTTGGTCCATCTGTAAGAGCCTAAGGCAGTCCTCCCTGTCATCCATGTCCTGGCTCATAAGGCACTGACACCCTCCTGGCAATTAGGAAGCCGGTACCCCAGCTCCCATATGAGCCCTAGCATCTGACCCTTTAGTAGATGCAGCAGATTGGGTGCATAGACATAGTAGCTACCACGGTGCCCAGGTGATATGGAATATTGCTAAGAATGCTGGGTTGCCCTTTAAATACAGTGACTTGGTTAGTAGTGACCCCGTGTTCAGTGTGTTTTGAACAATTCCCAAGGCAATTGCCAAAGGAGTCTGGGGCCTTCAACTGGAGTTCTCAACCAGTAAGAGATTAGCAAATTGATTGTATTGGCTGCCTCTTTCCAAGTGAGGGTTCTAAATATGCCCTGACTTACGTGGACACTGCATCTGGCTTAATCCAAGCTGTCTCCTGCTGCTGTGCAAACCAGGCTGCCGTCATTGGAGAATTACAGAAGTTGAGTACCACGTGTAGAAATCCTTATCTACTAGACTATGATTGAGGGTCACATTTCAAAGGTTATGATGTATAAGATTGGGCAAAAGAGCATGACATTGAATAAAGGTTCCATCTTTCTTATAACCTGCAAGCACCTGGTTTGGTAGAAAGGGAAATGGCATATTAAAATAGCAGATTAAATTACTAACAGGTAAAACCACCTTGCATGGATGGACTAAAGTACTGTTTAGGCCTCAATACATGTAAATAATTAAGTAGTAGGGCCTGTTGCCCCATGTGCCAAACTGTAGATTCCTACTGAGGACCCTAATGCAGTAAAGGTATGGAAGTCATGGGAAACAGTCATTGCTCCCTCTCTCACTGTGGCTCATGTGCTATGCTGCTGAGAACACCATGTCCCATCACATCTGGGAAAAGAATTCTCTACTGGAAATTGCAGTGGGATGCTCCTTTGGGCTAAGTTACTTTGCATCCCTGAGTGAAGGGGAGACTATGCTGGGAAGCATTGTCCTGCTATAAGCTGGACCTGTTGGAATGCGCTATATCTGGAATGGAACATGCACCATGAAATAGGGGAGATGGTGGGAGTTCTGGTCTGGCATGTCCTGTCCCCAGTCCATTTTCTCATGCCTGACAACACTATGCCCGCTGGATAACATATACGGTATATACAACCAGGTCAAGTTCCTAACACGACCAACCTCTCCCTTCTCAAGGCCAGATGGACACTGTTTTCCACCAATGCAATCATTTGGCTGTTCTCTTTGTTCTCTCCATTGTCCTAAAAGACATCATAGCATACACAGAAGCTCTTACTAAATTCACTCAGCTAGCATCTAAATCATAGCCAACAAAGCTACACTAAAATATCTCTAATGAGAAAAGCTGTCCTCCAAGATACAATGGACTTTGACATTAATACTGTTTCAGAAGGAGATACCTGTGCCATTATCCAAACAGAATATTGTGTGTCCACACCTGATGGATCTGCTAATGTATCATCTTTTAAATCACATGAGGATATAGGTGAATGTCCTGATGAATCCTGAATCCTGGCTTAAGAAATCTAGTAAATCAGTGGTTCGTATCATGAGGTTCTTACTGGGACAAGCTGTCACTGATTTTTGGGAATCGCTGTCTTAATCTGTGTTTTCTCTTGGATGTGCTTGTATTGTCCTTGTGACATCTGCCTTCAATGCAGCCACATGGCCACCAAAGGAGCCACCTCCATCCTAGTGAACCCCTTGCTGACCACTCAGGACACACTGGTGAAGAGGGAGATGTGACATTGTAAGAATTGGTCAGAAAAGGTACAGTATTGGGGGCGGTCATGGAGAAGACATTGCCACTGGTTGCCCTGTGAGTTAGATTTGGGTAATCTGAGGCTCCTACACTTGGAATGTGGTTTCCACTTGCCTTCTCCACTACCAGAAGCTGCCCAACGGTATAGCTTTGAGATAGTGATGTAGTGCTGAGATCATCTGGACGGTATACATGATTGAACCCAGGTTGAGGTCTGTGTATAAATTTTTACAATTTGGCAGGTAGGTGTAGAGATCTACTTGGGTGTCTTGCAACCACCCACGACAAGCCTTGTAAATAAGTTCCTTTACTTATTAATTAATACTGCTACCTACCAATCTCTTTCTCTGGCCTCTCCCAGCCCTCTGAATAAGGGGGCCGATTTCAGATTTCACCTGGTAAACTCCCTAGGAGCTTTTGAACCAACAGACAGTACGTAGGGAAACTCTTTTCTCCACATCCTGGCCATCACTTGTGATCTCTTGTTTTCTCACGACAGCCATTGTAACGGGTGTGAGGTGGTATCTCACTGTGGTTTTGATTTGCATTTCCCTGATGATGAGTACTATTGAGCATCTTTACACAAGCCTGTTGGCCATTTGGAGGTCTTTTTTTGAAAAATGTCTATTTAGGTCCTCTGCCTTTTTTTTTTTTTTTAAGATTTTGTTTATTTGAGAGAAAGAAAAAGAAGAAAGAAAGAAAGAAAGAAAGAAAGAAAGAAGAAAGAAAGAAAGAAAGAAAGAAAGAAAGAAAGAAAGAAAGAAAGAAAAGAAAGAAAGAAAGAGCACATGAGTAAGGGGAAGGAGAGGGAGATCATTGTATAGACACAGGGAACCTTGAGATCATGACCTGAGCCAAGGCAGACACTTAACTGACTGAGCCACCCAGGTGCCCCCCAGTTGTATTTTTCTGCATGTGGTTATCCAAATTTCCCAGCACCTTTTATTGAAGAAATCATCCTTTCTCCCTTGAGTGTTCTTGGCTTCCTTGTCATACTAGTTGAACCTGGAACTTTTCACTCAACTACTTAGCACAACTACCTTATTAAGTAGGAATTATTAATTACTCCTATTCCATAAGGAGTATACTGAAGCCCAGTGAGTTCAAGTAATTTGTTCAGTGTAACACAGATAGTCACTGGCCAAACCAGGTTTGGGAGGTTTCTCAGACTCTACTACCTGTACTCTCATTGTGGAAATGTTCTAGTTAGGCAGGAGACAGAGGCCTTTGGTGAATGACTTACCTCAGGGAAAAGGTTTCTTATGGATAAACACACCGAAGTGATATCACTATATAACCAAATGGGCCTTAGAGCAAGCAAATGACGGCACCATAATACTGCTCTTCCCTTAAGCCATTTCACTTAAAATACCCTGGGGCTTTGAGGGCTGGATCTAGCCTGAATGAGCTGATTGATATCAGAGATTCCTATTGGGAAGCACGAGTGCCTTGGCTGGACCATAGAGATTTTCAAGTTGGCAAATTAGCTGTTTCCTTAAAAAAAAAAAAAAAAAAGAAAGAAAGAAAGAAAAAAAGAAAGAAAGAAAGAAAACTATAGATGGTGATATTTATGATATTGTCTCTATAATGATAGAAGATAAAGAATCCCTAGTTGCTCTATTTATAACAGTTTTAAGGATCAGAGTACAATTCTTGCTTCCTTCCTTTTAGGCTCTGAAAGGGATTTATCATGAATGCTAATGAATTTAAAAAGTTAGGTTATTTGAGTTCAGATAAGGATATCTTAGTTTGGATAAGATAAAAGACAGGGAAGTAGAAATCTGTCCCAGAGGAATGAATTCATTATTTTTTCTTTTTCACTTTAGACATGAAACCTACACCATGATCTTTGGACATGCCATATACTCTCAGTACACATTTTCTGTAGTGTTTGGGCCTCAGGGGAGCCACAGCTGCTGTGCCTCAGACCTGTCATCATTAAATGTTGTTTTTTTTTTGTTTGTTTTCCAGAAACACAGCTAGCTGTTCTTTTGACAGTATCACTGGTAGACCATATTTCTTAAAAGCATTCACCAAGCTCCTCAGAGAGAATAGTTTATTCTGCTTAGAAGTTATGCATCAAGATCTCGCCTCTGCCCTGGACAGACTAATCTCTGTCATTATGACAATTTTCACATACTTATACTTGGTGACAGGTCATAAATTTATGAAGTCAACTGAGATATGGCTCAACAACTTGGTCTTTATCTTCTCTGGGGAGAAAGATGACATGAAACCCTGGTAAGTTGAAATTTTTGGAGAAATAAGTGACTCAATTTGAAATAAACATCAGTGAAGGACATAAAGATACCATAAACATTTTCACCCAATCGTTTAATCTACCCTTTTAGTCAAGCCCAGCTTATGGCATTATCTTCAATTTAAAGAAGTCAGGCTCATACTTAGAATAAGATTAAAAACAAAAGAATTTTAGACTTGTACAATCCATATTTTCAGTGCTGTTACTAGGGAAATTCATTTAAAAAAAGCAAAGAAACAACATTTTTCTTTACTTTGAGGCTTCAGGAAACACATTGGATTCAGATGAGTAGATAGCACTACAACAATCTAATTTCAGGATTGATATGGATGGCCATTGAAACCCTGAAGTTTCAAATTGCTGCACAGAATTTTACCATAATGACTATATTACAATTTTGATGAGTTACAGATAAATATCAAAACGAATGACAAGCAAACAGATTTTAAAAAGAATCAGTTGCATCCTTTCATTCAATACAATCTTAGCAATTAACAATGCAATTTGGTCATAACACAAACGTTTATTCATTAATTTATCATTGGTCAATCATGTATACGGCACCGTATTAGGCACTAGAAATTTTTATTCATTCAACAAATAATGCTTTTCTGTTTAGAATACTGTTTTGGAGCTGAGTAAACAACAGTAAAACTCATGTGACGTTTCCATCCTCATGGAACTTATATTCTAATGGAGAAGAGGCAAAATAGGTAGGACAAATAATATCTAGAGTTTGCTTAAAAGTGTTAAGTGCTAAAGAGAAAAAATATATAAAAAGGGAAAGAGAATAAAGACTACTGTGATGGGATGGTGAAGGGGCACATTTTAGATGTGTTGAGACCTGATCTGATTTGTGATTTGGGAGGCCCACTCTGACTAGTACTCTGAGACAGGCATGCCAAGGTGAATCAGATACAGTCCTAATATCAGTGAACTCACACTTCATTTGAGAGGCTGAGACAGATAGAGGTTCACTGCAAGGAGGTAAACATTACTAGAGAATTCAGAGTGTGATGAGATTTGAGAGTTGCAGTCAGACCTCTGCTCACCCCTTGTCCTACTCCAATTTGGCTTCTACCTCTATAATCCCACTGAGATAATTTTTGCTAAGAATTCTCATGACTATTGTGTTTCCAAGTTCCATGTCCTTTTTTTATATCATCACCACACTTGATGTCTCAGCCACCTTTGTAACTTCTCATGTTGCCTTGCTTAAAATACTCTTTTTTCTTTCCTTCTGCTGCCATATATGCTCCATGTTTTTCCTTATTTGTCTTTTCATGCACTCACTTGATAAGCTTATCCTTCTCTCCCCTAGTCATTGGGTCCTCAAACTTCTGTCCAGGGCTGTCAAGTTGCATAATTCCGAGGGGCCCATTTACAATATAGTCCAAAGGACCGGTGCTTTTTGAAGTTGAGTAATGCTCCTCAGCATAGCATGTAATAAAGTAACTCATCTCTGTCTTGGTCTTTTGTCAGTTTTGGTTTCTTTCCTTTAAGCGATCTTAATTGTGCAAGAGACTTCAAATAAGAATTATTTATTAGTAAATGTCTCCATCCTAGGATACTTTGCTGTGTAACAAAAAAATTCATGCAGTTGAGTGCTTGCATCACCAGTTGGTTGTCTCAAATGTACTTCAAGCTTCAAGTTTGTTATGTCCCAAAGTGAACTCAAGGACTTCCCTTCATACACAATCCTCTTCCCACGGTCCCTGATAAATGGAGAACACTACCAGTCACCTTACTATGCAAGCCAGAACCCTTAGAGTCCCCTCCAATAAGTCTACTTCTGTACCCTCTAAATCCAAATCCATTATCCAGTCTACTGATTTATTTCCTCGAGCCATTGGTGTAATCCAAGATACCTTCACCTCCTGCCCTTTTTTCCTCCAGGAATCCTTTCTCCACACCGCAGCCATACATAGCTTTCAAAACACTAATTAAGTCATGTTATCAACACCCACCTGTTTAAAATATTGTGATGGATTTCCTTTTTAACCTGGAAAAAATGGTCATAAACTTTAAGTCTCCATATGTTATAATTTTGTCATTGCCTACCTCTCCCCACATACCATGCTCTGATGCTTTTCCCGGTCACTTTGTATTCTTATTACTACTTGCAATTTTAAATGTATCTGACCAGGACTGTTACACACAAGACCCTTCCATGTAAGATGCTGAGGTAGATATCATCATTTATTTATCTGTAACTTTTTCTGAACAAATATCCCCCAAGACACACAAAATATCCAGAAATATCTGGAACTTAACCTTCCCAACAAAACTACCCCTATGGAGTTTATATGGAGCATTTTAAAATTCAATTGGATCTGAAAAAATTCCAGGCAAGAATTAGAATCTGATATAGTTATTTTAAAAAATTTTATTTATTTGATAGAAAGAGCCCACATGTCTAAGCAGCGGGGAGGGGCAGAAGGAAGAAGGAGAAGCAGGCTCCCCACTGAGCAGGGAGCCCAAAGTGGGGCTGATCCCGGGTTCCTGAGATCATGACCCCAGAAGAAGGCAGCTGCTTATCAGACTGAGTCACCCAACACCCTTAGAATCTGATGTATTTAGGGAGTTGTACGGAAGGTCCACGCGGACTGCCTGGATTCTAACCTCAGAATGGCCAGGTTTCAAGTTTTTTTCTAGACAATGTACACAAGCTCTTCATGCTTCCTTTTTTTCCATAAACAAAATTTCAGTGAACATTAAAAAAAATGGGAATAAATAAATAATAACTAACATTTATCTGATTAGGTCTCATCAGATATTACTGCTGTGGCCCTATACTTTCAATAAAATAATAAAACAAATTTTGATTTAATTTCCCTTTCCTCAGATGTCCTCACTGGCTAAGACACTGCTTCTTTGGTTTTAGATATGGTACACATGTTTTTCTATAAAGACTTTCTCCGCCTGTATTAGTAAGCTTAAATGTCATGGAGTGTACACAAATTACACAGATCAAATAAGAAAAACCAGACAGGATTCTCTTTCCCAACAATGAGGAAAAGAAGACATAACACCACTACCTGCAATTAGAAAAAGTGGTTTGAACTACTAGGAGGTATTTCAGTCTACCACAACGTTTTTGGCGTCTGTAGGGACACCTCTCACTGCAAACAAAAGGTTAATAGCCGTGCTTTTCCAGCTGTTTCACTTGGGCCAGATGTCTGAGTAGCCCAAACTACTTAGCTGCATATTAGCTCCGCAGAAACTGCCGGCTGCTGCTTGCCGGGAGAATTGTTAACTTCTGTAAAATGTTGGGCTGAATGTCATTATGGTTTGAATTAAAATAAATTTGCTAAGTGGCTTGTATATTAGCACTGGTACAAGGATTAGTCTAATGGAAACGAAAATACATGATTCCCTTTCTAGCTGATCTGAGGGCCACTCTAAGGCTTTAGTATACCAACCCTCTTCACAGTCTGTTTCCTGGCTGGCTTTCAGGGTTCCGCCAGTTGCCTGCACATTGCAGTATGTATACCAACCCCCTCTCTCAAAGCTAATTCCTCTAAAATGGAAAGAAATTGAGATGTCTGGGTTGCTCATTGGTTGAACGTCTGCCTTTGGCTCAGGGATCAAGTCCCACAACAGGCTTCCTGCAGGGAGCCTGCTTCTTCTGCCTGTCTCTCTGCGTCTCTCTCTGTGTCGCTCATGAATAAGTAAATAATTTTTTTTTTAAATAGAATTTTTGGAAAACCTGTTAGGTGTTTATGCTTATTGAGAATATTGTTGTGTGCTCCCTTTGGTAGCACGTATACTAAAATTGGGACGATAGGGAGATTAGGATGGTCTCTGCAACGGTGACATGCAACTTAGAATATTTTAACAGTGAACAATTATATACTGTTCTATAGTTATAAATAACAACATTAGGGGCATGTCTTGGATTTTGCCTATGTTTTAGATTTGGTGCTTAGTTCTCTACATACTGTTTCGTTTTCTTTTTTTTTTTTCTTTAAGATTTTATTTATTTATTTGAGAGCAGAGCACATGAGAGAACACAGGGGCTGAGTGGGGGAGGGGCAGAGGCAGAGGGAGAAGCAGACTCCCCACTGAGCAGGGAGCCTGATATGGGGCTCCCTCCCAGGAGTCCTGGATCATGACCTGATCTGAAGGCAGAGGCTTAACCCACTGAGCCACTCAAGAGTGCCCTCTACATACTGCTTCTGCAGGCTGTATCTAGAGGCCACACCTCACATTCTGGCCCATTTGCACACACATTGTCTCATTGATTCTTCATAATTATTGCAATAGGTGGTTATATGTGCTATCTTCATTTTCTTGAAGGGACACTGAGATGAGGCAGGATGTGAGTTTACTGGTGGGTGGTGACACCCAGATTTATCCTGCAGGGCTGTAACTCCATAGGCCATGATTTTGGTATTGTTTCATGTTTGGATTGGTACAAATGACCTCTGTGGCAACTATGACAATTGCATGAATTGAAGTTTTGACGCTGGGGCCAGCAGGGAGGAAGGGGAGCATTTCAGAGTTCAGTTCAAAGCTGAGTGAGTGCCTGGAGGTCTGATGAAGCAGCCTGGCTTTGGGAAGGCTCTTAGGACCACAACCTTCTCTCTTCCCAATGTGCTTGCATTTGCCACAAGGAGCAGTTCCTGTCATCTTCACCCAAGACATCTTTGAATTCTTCTCATAAGCTATCTGCATGCATTGATGCCATACAACTAGTTACTCTTCAAAAGAGGAAAGTACAAAACTTATAACTTTAAAACAAAATTATTCCTTTAGTACTGAGTTGTAGGAAGCATTTACTTTATTTTTAACAAGAAAAGTGGCATTTCACTGGAGCCCCTGGGTGGCTCAGTCTGTTAAGCGTCTGCCTTTGGCTCAGGTCATGAAGGGTGGGGGAAGGAGGTCTGTGATAGAGCCCAGCATCTGGTTCCCTGCTCAATGGGGAGCCTGCTTCTCCCTTTGCGACCCCCCCCCCTCGCTTGGGCTTTCTCACTCTTTCAAATGAATAAATAATCTTTAAAAAATTGCTAGCAAACACAAAAATGTTCTATACATAATTAGTTATCACAGAAATAAAAATTATACTACAACCTGATGCTATTACCTATGTATTAGAATGACTATAGTTGAAAACAAAAGCAAAACAGTGATGATTTTTTAATACTAAAATTCTTTCATATTGCTGGTAGGAGTATAAATTGGTACAGTTCCTTGGAAATCTATCTTATAGTATGCACTAAAGCTAAATGCTCGCATACTATATGCTGTATGACCAGCAGTTCCATTGCCAAGCATATACACCAAAGAATGGCATGTAGATATTCATGAAAAAATACAGGTAGGTAAATAGGCATATCTATATATTTATACTCATAGTTGCAATGTTTATGTGAATCTAAAGTGGAAACAGCCCAAATGTTTATCTGTAGTAGGATAGGTAAATTTTGGTATAAATTTTTCTAAATTTATATTTCTTATATTAACATTTTATAACTTCATTTTTATTAGAATACACCTACTTTTTTCTTTTTAATGAACTTACACAAATAATTTTATTATTTTTATATGCTATTTAAGCAATATATAGCTAATTAATTTTGATTTGGTTTTATTTATTTATTTATTTACAATCTAAGAAACTCTTTTTTAATAGTTGGGTTAGCTCATTTATATGAACTGTGTTTATAGGTACATTTAGTGTTACAAATTAAGAAATATTTACCTGTGGGGATAATCAGTTTCAGAGGATTTGAGGAGGACTTCTGTTTATTGTACTGTTCTGTTTTACTATACTGTTCCATTTTTTGATCAGACTGGTGATAAAATTTTATCAATTTTAAACTTTTGGAACACACATTATATGTCAACTAATGCATGTCGGTTTAAATATTTATGTAAATGTATTTTTGTTTTTTCTATTTTGTTTTTGTTTTTTGTTTTCTTTTTTTGTGTAACTGTGTTTAATGAAAATTTAAGGATTTAAGGATATCTCCCCAAAATGTATATGGCATGTGCTAAATATACTATTATAATTCTAAGTAAAAATATTTACCAACCATGCTACAGGCAAAAATAAAATCAATTAAAGATGGATTTAAAAGCAAAATATGGAAGAGGAAGCATCAAAATTATTGGAATGAATAAAACAGAGTATAATTATGGCATCAGGTAAGGAATATATTCTTCAAGAAAAAAGTCAAAGAAAAAAGTCAAAGAAAGAAAAAAAGATTATGTTATCTGACTTTATAAAAATTAGCATTTTATAACAATGAAAACAATCACAGAAAGATACCATCAACAAAATGACAGGAAGTATGATTAGGAAAATCAATTTAGAATGTATATGATATTTAGAATTTTTAATGGAAATGTAAACTAATATAAAATCTGAAGGACAAATTTTAATATCTATTAAAATAAAAAAGGATCCAGCAAAGAAAGAATATATATGCAAAGAATACATATATAAAGATCACGTATATAAAGAGAATACACATACATACAAAACGTATGTATAAATATAAATTCTGGTACAGGTGAATGAATATTTATTGCAGCAATACTTGTAAACAGAAAAAAAATGTGAGGGCTAAACATTCTTCAAAAAGACAAATTAAATATTTAAATATAATACTAAATACAATATAATATTCTATGTATCAGATAATGGGAAAAATTTGTCCCAATGATTATGTAAAGATAGATATCAGAGCATATTTTGAATGCAGCATAATCTGTCCAAGCGATCACATTTATATAAATTTAAAAGGAACATACACATTCAGTATGCTAATTTGTTAAACCAGTGCAATTCATCCTTTTCAAAAATTAGTGTGTGTATGTAAAACTGTAAAAATGAGTTGGACTCATGATAGAGGTTGCTTCTGACCAGGATGGAGAAATAGGAAGGAAATAAGGGAGAATGACACAGAGTATGACACTGAATTAGAATTTACTAAAAATTATTATTTTTAGTTTAAAAAAATTGAAGCAAATATTAAAGAATTTTAAATGCTTAAAATTCTTGGTAGAACAATTCATATTTGATCACTTATTCAATATTTTATAAAATAAAAGTGTTAGAGAAGGATTTTTTATTAGATAAACAGGTTGATTTAAGTGGCCATGAGTATTGGCAAAGTGATTTGGAGACCAGATGAAAGGTCAACTCCGGACCCTAAGTAAGGGATGTTAGTATGTCATGCTGGAACAAAGGTATAAAGACCCTAGAGACACACCCCTGAAAATTTCACCTATCTTGTTTTGCATTAGAGATGGTGAAGGGGAACAGAGGAAGGCAAGGTTAGTGACAATCGCTCTTTTATTCACCTATTCATTCATTCAGAAAGGATTTATGGAGCAAGAGCTATATATTGCATACTATCCTAGCTGCCATCAGGTCACACAGGCAAGTTTCATTCCATCCCAATGAACTGTGCTGAGCCCTCTAAGAATAAGTACAAATGGCTACTGTAGTACAGAAGAAAAGATTTCTTTGTGGGTACCAGGGAAGATCTCACAGGCTGGAGGGTTTTTGAAAGATGAGGTGTATTGCGACAGTGGAAGAGACCTGTGCACCACTCTGTGTAAAGAAATGGAGGCAGGAAAGATCAGGGACATTGGGTCACTATCATCATCTTGTCCTGCTCAAGCAGAGACTGTCTTGTGGGAACCAGCAGAATGGAGGCTTTAAATCAGCCTGAGGCCTCATTGCCAAGAGCCCTTTTGACTGTTCCTCGTTGTTATGGGTGATTGGAAGCCATCTAAGCATTTCCAGACCGGGGATATCACAACAATTACTGTTTTGGAAACGAAATCCTGTTAGCTGGGCAGAGGAAGGTCTCAAAGGAACAGGGACCAGGGACAGAAAGACAAATGAGGTTGCTAAAGAAAAACACAGACTAGTAAGACAGAGGCCATGTCGATGGAAAAGGAGGGGGGAGAATTTAAAAATGAAAGTGATATTATATGGCAAGGTTTGATGGCTATTTGGATATGAGAAGGTAGGGGGAGGACAGATGTGATAATGACTGAATTTTCAGAGCTTCAGATAAGCACTTGTAAGTCATCCAATGATGTCCACTTGGCAGGTGGAAATAGGAAAACCAATTATTGGTCTTCTTCTGCCTATGAATTTCAGGAAGGTTGTATTGAAGCTAGTTCCTCTTCTACTCAGGAGTCCCGTTTGGGCTAATAAGCTATAGAACCAGTACTTACTTCATGTCATGGCTTTGGCTGTGACAGGAAAGTTTATTTAATAATTGAATTTTCCTGAGGTGCCATCAGTATGGATGCACATCTAAGGGAGAATATTTCTCTTTTGACAACATGCTGTGAAGTGAAAATTTCCAGAGACCTGGAAAAAATATTAACATAGGAAGACATTGAGAAAGGATACTGATTGGTTTACTGAAAATGATTATGTTCAGATGAACTCAATATGTGTAGTCAGTCTCAAAAATAATCACTTCCTCTACTCTTAGAATGTCATGGTATTAAAATCTTCCATGGCCATTCAGACATTCATCACTTGAACACACAAGGAAAAGGAATACTGAACTCCTTTGATACCTGGAAGCATGACTTTAAATAGTTGAGAAAATTAACAGCTCAAAGCAGGAAAAGTTAGACTGGAAACTAGGTGATAAGTCATTAATTTGGGGAAAGTCAGAAGATGTCACTGAGTATTTGCTGGTCACTTATTTATGTCAAGAAATTGATTACTTCTTTTGCCCAAAGTGAAAAAGCTCTGAAGACACTTTGTCAAGATCTGAATGTTTTGTAAACAGTTATAGTCATGGTCTCAGAAGTGCTTTAACTCATATTCATTGGTTATGCTCTAACTCAGAGCCAGGGCATAGATTTCGAACAATGAAATCCAAATGTCAATTTAAACAACATGCCTGCAAGTTGCAAGTTCTTGAATATTCAATTAAATCGCTAGCTCCCTCAGTTATGCTTCCTCTAGCAAAAAGGATTCTCGTTTCCTGAATCTCAATGACATTTTCTTTATCCATTTGTGAGATGCCTTATTTAGAGAAAACCAGTGTGAACTTATATATTCATCTGTTTTGTAATGGTTCACAAGACTGGGTCGCTTTGCTCTAGGAGAGGATATAAAATCAGAAGAAAGTGGATTTTCCCATGTCAATCATGAGAAGAAGAAATTATACTTGAGAACAAGGTAGAAGGAAGCTAGATTAGCTCCGGTTAGGAATCCATGCAGATAGATCCATGCATAACCTCTATCTCTGTCAAAACAGCTATTTTACTTTTGTTGCCAGCATGACAGTACTGAATGCCCAGTGCCCATTGAACTTGGGATCAATTTCTGGCCCATGTCAAGTGGATGAGACATTTTGTCAGCTTATGATTTAGTGCCTTTTCCATGGTGGATGCTCTCTGCTGGGCATTAATGGGCAATACAAAGGTCTTCATACTTTGTGCCCACTCCCATGTCTCCACCTCAGACCACCTTGTCCTTAATCTTCTTATTGTTCTCTATGCAGGCCCTTCACCAATTGACCAGCCCATTGGCCACTGCTCATGAATTCACATATATTCTAATTTCAGGGTATTTCTTTTTTCAAGATTTTATTTACCCGAGAGAGAGAGAGAGAGAGAGAGCACAAGTGAGAGAGAGCATGAGTAGGGGGAGGGGCTAAGGGAGATGGACAAGCAGACTCCCCACTAATCAGGGAGCCTCAGATAGGGCTAAATCCCAGGACCCCAGGATCATGACCTGAGCCAAAGTCAGATGCTTAACTGACTGTGCCACCCAGGTGTTCCAAGATTTATTTATTTATTTGAGAGAGAGAGAGAGAATGAGGAAGAGAGAGCAAGGAGGGGAGGGGTAGAGGGAGAAGAAGAGGGAGAGAAGTAGACTTCTGGTTTAGTGTTACTTTCTCAGGCTATCTGCATTGGTCTTTAAGAAGACCAAGATTGTTATAGCCTTGGACTTGAACTTGGGATCAATTTCTGGTCCACTCCCTTGCTTCCTTCTGGTTTCTGCTCTGATATGACCTCCTCCTAGGTCCCTCCTCTGAATAGCTCATGCTATACACTCCCCCAACTCTTTTTTTTTTTTCATGAGAGACAGAGAGAGAGAGAGAGAGAGAGAGAGAGAGAGGCAGAGAAATAGGCAGAGAGAGAAGCAGGTTCCATGCAGGGAGCCTGATGTGGGACTCAATCCTAGGACTTCAGGATCATGCCCTGGGCTGAAAGCAGGTGTTCAACCACTATGCCACCCAGGTGTCCCTCTTCCCACTCTTTACAACATTATTCTTTAATGTGTCTTGCTTTCTCTTCATAGTGAGATGGCCCCCAAGAGAGAAAAACCTTTTTTTCCCCTTTCTTCTTTTTGGGCTTCTGTTCTTGCTAAGACCTACACTCCCACTGTACTCTATGTATGCCCTGTAATGCAAATCATTTATGTCCTCCTTGTAAGGGTCAAGGAGTTTAATGATTCTCTAGAATAATAGCATCTATGAAGGACCAGATGAGAATGACCAGAGAAAGCTATCATATGCATATTCCAGACCACTGGCACTAGACAACTCCAAGCCAAGGCCCTCTAGCTCCAAGGAATAACACCTGGGACCTCATTTTTGTTTTTTTTGTTTAATGGTTTCCTGGATGCCCAAGAGGACACAGGCACCAGACCACTATACTCATTAAAAAACCCCAGACCCAGGATCCCTGGGTGGCACAGCGGTTTGGCACCTGCCTTTGGCCCAGGGCGCGATCCTGGAGACCCCGGATCGAATCCCATGTTGGGCTCCCGGTGCATGGAGCCTGCTTCTCCCTCTGCCTGTGTCTCTGCCTCTCTCTCTCTGTGTGACTATCATAAATAAATAAAAATTTTTTTTTAAAAAAACCAAAAAACAAAAAACCCCAGACTCAGAACAAAGATGAGACTCCATCTTTTCCTTTCTGAGTCTCCTGGATGCTCCATCTCTCTCTCTCTCTCTCTCTCTCTTTCTCTCTCTCTCTCTCTCTCTCTCTCTCTATATATATATATATATATATATATATATATATATATATATATCCCTGATGGAGAGTGATGTGGAACATTTTTCATGTGCTTGTTGGGCATGTGTAGGTCTTCTTGGAGAAATGTCTGTTCAGGTCTTTTGCTCATTTCTTGACTGGACTGTTTTTTTGAGGGTGTTGACTTTGATAAGTTCTTTATAGATCTTGGATACTAGCCCTTTATCTGATGTCATTTGCAAATATCTTCTCCCATTCCATAGGTTGCCTTTAGTTTTGTTGACTGTTTCTTTTGCTGTGCAGAAGCTTTTGATCTAGATAAAGTCCCAGTAGTTCATTATTGCTTTTGTTTCCCCTGCCTTTAGAGACTTGTCTTGCAAGAAGTTGCTGTGATCGAGGTCAAAAAGGTTGCTGCCTGTGTTCTCCTCTAAGATTTTGATGGATTCCTGCCTCACATTTATTTTACTTTTTTAAAAGATTTTATTCATTTATTCATGACAGAGAGAGAGACAGAGACAGAGACACAGGCAGAGGGAGAAGCAGGCTCCATGCAGGGAGCCTGATGTGGGACTCGATCCCAGGACTCCAGCATCACACCCTGGGCCCAAGGCAGCATTAAACCTCTGAGCCACCCAAGGATCCCCTGTAATTCTCCTTTTTGATAGGGTCTTTGTTTGGTTTGGGGGTCAAGGTAAAGCTGGCTTCATAGAATGAATTTGGCAGTTTTCTTCCTATTCCTATCTTTTGAAATAGCTTCGGTAGAATAAGGTATTATTTCTTCTTTAAATGTTTGGTAGAATTCCCCTGGGAAGTGCTCTGGCTGTGGACTCTTGTTTCTTGGGAGGATTTGATGACTGCTTCAGTTTCTTTGCTGGTTCTTTGCTGGTCTGTTCAGGTTTTCCATTTCTTCCTGTTTCAGTTTTGGTAATTTATAGGTTTACCGGGAATGGATCCATTTCTTCCAGATTGCCTAATTTTTTGGCATATAATTGCTCATAATATGTTCTCAAAATCATTTGTATTTCCTTAGCGTTGGTTGTGATCTCTCCTTTTTCATTCATAATTTTATTAATTTGAGTCTTTTCTCTTTTCTTTTTAATAAGTCAGCTAGGGGTTTATCTATTGAATAATTCTTTCAAAGAACCAGGTCCTAGTTTCATTGATCTGTTCCACTATTCTTCTGGTCTCTATTTCATTGAGTTCTGCTCCAATCTTTATTATTTCTCTTCTCC
This sequence comes from Nyctereutes procyonoides, assembly GCF_905146905.1. Lineage (NCBI taxonomy): Eukaryota > Metazoa > Chordata > Mammalia > Carnivora > Canidae > Nyctereutes > Nyctereutes procyonoides. The sequence goes on from NW_026575030.1 coordinate 11,164,438, forward strand.
TGCTTTATTTAGGCTTTATTTGCTGTTCTTTCTCCAGCTCCTGTAGGTGTAAGGTTAGCTTGTGTATTTGAAATTTTTCTAATTTTTTGAGGAAGGCTTGTATTGAAATGTACTTCCTTCTTGGGACTGCCTTTGCTGTAACCCAAAGATTTTGGACATTGTGCTTTCATTTTTGTTAGTTTGAATAAATGTTCTTAATTCTCTAATTTCCTGGTTAACCTATTCATTTTTTAGTAGGATGCTCTTTAATCTCCAAGTGTTTGAGTTCTTTCCAAATTTCTTCTTATGCTTGAGTTCTAGTTTCAAATCATTGGGGTCTGAAAATATGCAGGGAATAATCATAATATTATGGTATTGGTTGAGACCTGATTTGTGGGGGCAACCCCAGTGGTTCAGTGGTTTAGCGCCACCTTCAGCCCAGGGTTTGATCCTGGAGACCCAGGATCCAGTCCCACGTCAGGCTCTCTGCATGGAGCCTGCTTCTATCTCTGCCTGTGTCTCTGTCTCTTTCTCTCTCTATAGCTCTCATGCATAAATAAATTTTAAAAAAATCTTTAAAAAAAAAAAAGCCCATAGGAGACTTGAATTGTGACCCAGAATGTGATCTACTCTGGAGAAAATTCCATGTGCAGTTCAGAAGAATGTGTATTCAGTTGAGTTTGGATGTAAAGTTCTGTAGATATCTGTGAAGTCCATCTGGTTCAGTGTGTCATTCAAAACTCTTGTTTCTTTGTTGACCTTTTGGTTAGAAGATCTGTTTGTTTGTTTGTTTGTTTGTTTTGCTGAGAGTGGATGTTGAAGTCTCCTCTTGTATTATTATCTATGTTTCTTTACTTTGGTTATTAATTACTTGATATAATTGGCTGCTCCCACATTAGGGGCATAAATATTCATAATTGTTAGGTCTTCTTGTTGGATAAACCCTTTAAGTATGATATAATGTCCCTCTTCATGTCTTAGTACAGCCTTTGGTTTAAAATCTAATTTATCTGATATGAGAATTGCTACCCCAGCTTTCTATTGAGAACCATTTGCATGGTAAATGGTTCTTCATCCCCTCATTTTCAGTGGGAAGGTGTCTTTAGGTCTAAAATGAGTCTCTTGTAGACAGCATATAGATGGGTCTTGCTTTTTTATCCAGTCTGATACCCCGTGTCTTTTGACTGGAGCATTTAGCCCATTCACATTTAGAATAACAATTGAACAATATGAATTTAGTGCCACTGTATTTCCTGTTTCTGCAGATTGTCTCTGTTTCTTTGGGTTCACTCTTCACTTACAGGATCTCCCTTAATATTTCTTGGAGGGTTGGTTTGTTGGTCACATATTGTTTCAGTTTCTGTCTGTCCTGGAAGATCTTTATCTCTCCTTCCATTCTGAATGACAGCCTTGCTGGATGAAGTATTCTTGGCTGTGTGTTTTTCTCATTTAGTACCCTGAATATATCATGCCAGCTCTTTCTGGCCTCTCATGTCTCTGTGGATAGGTCTGCTGTTAATCTAATAGTTCTCCTGCAATATGTTAGCAACTTCTGTCCAAGCTGCTTTTAGGATTTTTCTCTTTATCTCTGAAATTTGCAAGCTTTACCATTACATGCTGGGGTGTTGATCAGTTTTTATTGATTTTTAAGAGAGGTCCTCTCTATCTCTTGGATATGAATGCCTGTTTCCTTCCCCAGATTAGGGAAGTTCTCAGGTCTGATTTGTTCAACTATACCTTCTGGTCTCTCTCTCTCTCTCCATGCCTTCCAGAATCCCAATAATAACAGATTTTTTTTTTCAAACTATAACTTAATTCTTGGAGCCTCTCCTCTCGTGGGTTCTTAGTTGTTTTTCTCTCTTTTCCTCAGCTTCCTCCCTTTCGATGAACTTGTCTTCTACTTATCTTCTATGTCACTTACTCTGTCTTCTGCCCCATTTAACCTAGCTGTTAGAGCAAATAGTTTAGACTGCATTCTCAGAATATTTTTAATTTCAGCCTGATTAGATTTCATTTTTGCAGTAAGAGATTCTCTAGTCTTTTGTGTTTTTTTCAAATCCAACTAGAAACTTTATAATTATAATCCTGAATTCTATATCCAATATCTTACATAAATCCATATCCATTAGATCCGTGGCAGAAAGTATTACTTCTGGTTCTCTCTTTTGTGGTGAATTCTTCTGTCTAGTCATTTTGTCCAGTGGAGAATGGCTGTATGAATGAACAGAGTCAAAAATATCAACCACAACATGAGCAAAATGCACACTAGACAAATCTGAAGAGGTCAGGGACCAGAAAATAAAAGAAAAAAGACAACGAAAAGAAAAACAAATTAAAAAGGGGGGAGGACAATGGCGGAGGTGAGAGAATATAATCTCACAGTGATTAAGACAGGGATCAAGACAGTGACCCATTTGGTTCTGAGTGTATTTTGGTCTGTATGTTACTAAATCCCAAAATTGTCATTATTTTTTAAAAGCAAAACATATATATACAAAAGTAAAATAGAATATGGTGAAAGGAAGCCAAAAATGAAGAATATATCTATAATATATGATTATAAAATATGAAGGTTAAAAGAGAAAGAAAACTTAAATACTTAAAAACAAAGAGTTGATAAAATATCAAACTAGTTGAGGTGGGAAAAAAGAAAGAATATTGGAAAATTTTAACCTGAAAGATAAATGAACCATAAGACACCTCGAGTTTTATATACTATTTCTCTCAGTCCTGGAGTTTTCCTGCTTGGTCAGTATACTTGTTGTTCAGCTGTTCTTCCAGTTTGTCTTCTAGGGAAGGGGCCTGCTGCACTGATTCTCAGATATCTTTTGTCTGGTTGGAGTTGTACCACCCCTTGCCAGGTGGCTGGGCTCAGAGTAAGCAGTTTGCCAAGTGAGGTCTTTCTTCCCTGGAGGCTTTCAAGCCTATTACAAAAAGTGGTCTCTTTTCTATGTGTAGAGTTTCCACTATTCTTTCTTTACTTCTCAGGTTGAATTCATAGATGCTCAGGATGGCCTGATAGTTATCTAGCTAAATTTGGGGACCAGATGAAACAAAGACTCCTTCTCTTCTGCCATCTTGCTTCCTTTTTCTGTTTTTAGGTTTTTAAAAACCATTCTGGCTGTGTGGAGAAAAGAGGAAGGGAGAGGATATAAAAGTTAGTAGGCTAATGCCATGTTGCAGGTAAGAGATCACATCATGATACTCTCACTCATCACCTGGAAGTAGGGGTAGAAGGAATACTGCCTGAACTGTGTATTTATAGATGAATCACGTGGAATAGAACCTGTATATTCCATACTTAGAATCAAACCGTGTTTATCTTTTATCTGTTCTCAAATGAAAGTTTATTTGTGGATATTTATTCTTTTTTTTTTTTAAACTTAGGCACCTGCTCTCCTGTACCAATTAGAATTTCAACATGAAGAAGCAGAGCCACATAATGAAGAAGATAATTAAAAGTGATGGGGCAATTTCAAAATGACTTTAAAATAGATATTTATGAAATCTTTAAATACTAGGAAAGAAATAATATCTATAAACATAAATAAGAAGTCAAAATAGAGAGAAATAAGATCTAATTGGAAATTCTAACAATTCCAAAAGTTCTTGAAATTGGAAATATGTCAATTGATGGGATAAACTCTTGGCTGGACAGAAGAAGTAAATTTGGAAGATGGACAATGGCGGTGAATATTTCTTGAATGCAATATATATTGATAAATCATGACAATCATGAAAGAGAAGAAAGGTGCATGGAATATCTATTTAGAAGAACCAACACACACCTGTATGTAAGTTCCAGAAGGAAAGAGTGTAATATTATTTTCAAAATGATTGTGATTGAGTATTTTCTAGAATTGAAAGACAAGTATCTACAGATGGAAAATACACTCTGAGTACTAAACAATATAAACAAAATTGCCCCTCATTTAGACACATCATGGAAAAACTGATGCATGTTAAAGATTAACAAAAACCATTAAGGTTGGATCCCTGGGTGGCGCAGCGGTTTGGCGCCTGCCTTTGGCCCAGGGCGCGATCCTGGAGACCCGGGATCGAATCCCACATCGGGCTCCCGGTGCATGGAGTCTGCTTCTCCCTCTGCCTATGTCTCTGCCTCTCTCTTTCTCTCTGTATGACTATCATAAATAAATAAAAATTAAAAAAAAATTATAAAAAAAGAAAATATTATAAACAAAAACCATTAAGGTTAAAAACAAAGTTTTCACCAATGGGAAAGAATTAGATCAACAAAGGGTTCATGGGAAGCATTATTTGGGTCTGTGCTGGTGTGGCAATACCAGTTGTCAGATATTTCCTAGCCAATTGTTAAACTGCCCTGGCCTGGGCCTCAGATTAACCTCACTACTGCCATTTTTTGACTTGCCAACTCCTCCTTTAGGACACAGTGGATCTCCCCGATATACGGTAGTTGAAAGAGCTCCCCTTGTATAGCAGCATGAGTCTCAAGTGCTGTGGCTGCTATTCATTGCATGGAAATATTAAAATATCATCTGGGACACATTGCATGGAAATATTAATATATCATCTGAGAGTAGATGTAAACTATCCCTACCAATAGATGCCCAGTCAGTAGCTCAAGCAAAATAAAGATATCTTCAAATATTGACGAATCTCAACTTCCTGAAAATGAACATGCAAACACTTCATTGGGATTTTAAGTGAATCCAAATACAAGTGGAATGTAAGAGGAAAAAATATGATGAGCAAAGCATGTGGTAAAATTTACTAAAAGAGTTAAAAAGAATTCAAAATAAACATAGTTATTTAGGAAAATAAAAAAATTTGAAATAAAATGTGAGGCAAAAATAATAAGGAAAGATTTCATGGGAAAAGAGCAAAGATATTATAATGTTATTTAAAATCTGCTATGCTCCCACTTCATTTAGGTGAATAATCAGTATTTCATGAATTTAGACATAATAAGAAAAAGTTAGGAACAAATTTGTATGAAAAATATATCATAACTTCCATAAGAAGAAATCTGAACCAAATCTGTCCAAATGCATGGACATTTCCCAGAAGCATGAATAATAAATAAATACAGATAAAGTTACACAGTATCTTTAATGAGCTGGGTAATGCAAATTAAGACCACCATGAGAAGCATTTTTCTGCCTATTAAAAAGGCCGAAGTTAAGAATCCTGACAAATGGGAATTTTAATATTTTTATGACTCATTTTATTTTTACTTAACATGAGAAAAATGAGCATGTTGCTGAGCATGTGGCATATAGAAACTCTTACAGTGTTTTTACTTCTCAGTCTTCAAAAGTCGAACGTAAATGTTTCATGTATCACATCAGCTCCCTTCCTAGAGAAACTTATAATGTTTCTCTAGGAAGAACCACAATATGTACCACAATATATGTATAATAATTTTGGCAGCACCATGGCTCATAATAGGAAAAAGTGGGAAATGTTTGAATGTCCATCAATAATAATGGATAAATAATTTGTGTGTATTAATGTAACAGAATACTATATAGGAGTAAAAATGAATAAAACATAACTTTGTGAGTCAGCATGGCTCACTCTTAAAAATATAAGCAAGAAATAGAAGATTGTACTCCAAATCTTGAGTTTTTCTTATAAATTATGGAAAGAAGCAAAACAAAATCATATATGCTTTGAGATACATAGGTACCTAAGCAGCATGGATTGAGACCACAATAAAGGCAGGGAGGAGATAATAAATTTCCAACAGTGAGGCAATGGCTAAATACACTGATATATTTTTATACCATTTGGTAGTATAGAGCAGTTAAAACAGATAAAATTGTGTCACTATGTATAAACACAAGTTACTAAAATACAGTTTTGAGTTAATAAGTTACAGAATGTAACAATGCACTGCATGATGCCATTAATGTAAATGAGAATCACAACTCAGTTCATGTAGTTCATTGACATATGCATACATATGAAAAACATAAAATGTACTGAATATACACGCCTACATTCATGATAGCAGCTATGTCTGGGGTGGGAAGTATGGCTTGGGATAGAGGATGAGGGGCATTTTGGATGACAAATATATACATATTTTTATATTTTCCTTACACCTTACTGTTTTTTTTTTTAAAGAAAGATTTATTTATTTGTTTGACATAGAGCACATGTGCACCTATGTGCACATAGGTGGGGGGAGGGAATCCAAAGCAGACTCCTTTCTAAGCACAGAGCTCCATGTGAAGCTCCATCTCATGACCCTGAGATTATGATCTAAGCCAAAATCACATCGGACACCTAACTGTCTGAGCCATCCAGGCACCTCTCCTGTTTTTTTTTTAATATGAAAAATATGAATATTCATTAGAATTAAGATTGTAAATCTGAAAGTCTGAAGGATCTATTAGCTCTGCCTTTGTGCTGAATTACTAGGAGCCATCTATTTGCCTCAAATGTACTCAAAGTCCTCACTTCTAGAAACAAATTACAAAACAATTTCTTAAGATCCCTTCTGGCTCTGACAGCCTTAGTCTGACATATGACTTACAATTTCACTGTGTTTCAGGGGCAGTGCATTTGGACAGGCTATTCTAGTAAGTTTCCATTAGACCAGATAATCTTTGAGAAACCCTAAGAAAGTGATTTCAGTTAAACATGCCCAAATTATCCTGTACCTTTGACTGACCTTGAATCACCCTAGGTATAGGCTTAGACTCAGCCGGATATTGTTGACGTTCATAAGAAAGAGATGTACATGAAAGGAAATAGTACCTGTAGTCTAGGAGAGGAAGTTTCACTTTGCATAGTTATCCTGAGGGAAAAACAGAATGCTATGAGGGTCAAAAAATCATAAATGTCAAAGCTTTGGGTGAAGTGAGCATTTTTGATCTTGGTTCAGTCCACAGCATATACGGAACTCTGAGGCTGTTAGCTAAATGGAAGGGATTTCAGATGTGAATGAGCCTGGATTCAAATTCTCTGTACTACACAACTGTTAGACTTATGTGCCTGAGTACATTACTTAACTTCTTTCAGCCTCCACATCCAACCATCCAAGGAAATACAGTGAGATGATGTAGATAAAACATCTAATATATCTCCTAGCACATAAAATACCATTAATAAATGGTAGCTGGGATTATTTTAATGGTGCCCCCACTTAAGTCACTGGCATAATTCATTAATAATAATTTTTAATGTTTTATACATGCATTTATAAGCATTAATTCACTATATATTCACAATATAGATGAGTATGTAGTATTCTTGAAACAAAGCCAGGTTACTGCTCCATTTTATCAATAGCAAGAGGTTTTTACAGGCTTAACTCTGTATAAATCATGTACATAGTCCTTGAATATTTTGCATAAAGGATCTCTAGGCAATCAACTTTGGAGTGTGCATAGTTCATAGCTCTCCTCATAATATGTGCAAAGTAATCAGAAAATCCATATTATTTTCTTCCACTAACAACGCAGATTTGAGATCATGGTATAAATAATTCTTTAATAATATTCAATAAAATAAATAATAAAAATATTCTTTATGCAAGGGACCATTAAACTTTAAAATTATTAATAATAATACCTTGCCTTTTAATAGGGTTGTAAACTTTTCAAAGTATTTTTAGACTTTTTTTTCACTAGGTAATGGGAATCAGAACATCCTTCATGAGTTTATCTTCCGTTGGTCATAAAAGGAAGATAAACTCATGAAGGATGTTCTGTTTTTATTAAATGACTATACAAAATATATATTTGCAAGTTTCTTTCTTCAGCAGTATTCCTGTGATCTCTATAATCTGTAGGAAAGCAAGATGATGTACTTGAAGGTATTGACTATGGAGTTGACTATACTTGAGTCTTTTGTGATCTTTGGCAAGCCATTAACTTCCTTGAAATTTCCCATTTGTTAAAAGGGAGATAATAATATCCATCCTCAAGTGTTAAAAAGATTAGAATTACTTCTCTATGGAATCATGCCTAGTATCTTATATAATGTTGAATAAATGGTGAATCCTTCTTATTTTATTTTAAGCTCTCATCCTCTTATTACATTGAGGCTCTGAAATATAGAGGTCTTGGGAGATGTTTCCTGTGACCTGTGGAAGCAGCCTGGAATGAGGTAGAGGGGTTCCCAATAAGACATCATGGGTGTCTGCCTCTTGAAAATGGAACAAGTTAGTCTCTGAGTAGAAGATGATTCACAAGAGTTCTGGCAATTTTCATAAAGAGTTATTATCTGATGTCAGTTATCTGTCGGGAAGTAGGTAAAAACCATACTTATGCTTAGGGTAAAACATGATACAGAAAAAAAGAATGTCCCATCTCCAATTTCCAGAGTAGCAGTGACAGTGTAGTCCTCACTGAGAGGATTCTGTCCCCAGAGCATTGCTAGATTCATCAACTAGAGGCTGATGGTGGCGGTGCCCACAGGCTGGAGTGGGATACCTGAGGACTTTCTTCCTGAGCCTGTGATACCATTCCCTTCAGCAGTGTCAGAAAAAGATCAGGACATTTTGAGGGGGAAGCTAATTTCTGTTAATAGCATCATAGATTTGTACCAACTTGTATGAGTTACAAATGTAAGATAATTAGCAAAATATTAACACACAGGATGCTCCATTTAGCATTTTCCTCCCCTTCTTTTTATCGCCATATTTTCACCCAAATAAAAAAGTAAATAGATTTGTCATCTCTGCTTTGAATCCTATATTCAACTATAAGCTCCATTTTTAACTGTATTCTATCAGATTGGTGACATGATTTGGCAAAAGCTGTAGAGTGTTGGTTATACAGAATGAGTTATCCAGGATGGAGAAATGATAGGGCTGTTGTCTTGAGGCTTTGTTGACTATCCAACTGCTCTACAGACCCTCAGGAAAAAGTCTTTATTTTGACACCAAAGACCTATCATAGTGCCTTAAAAAGAGAAGGCTCCACTTCCACTTGAATTACAAGACTTAGTCAAAGTAATTCCCCTTGCCTTCAAATAACTATTTTTTTCTCCCCAAATTAAAATGCACAAGAATAAGAAGACACAACCCCATAAAAATTACCAAACATCCCAGGAAGTTTTTTTAATGTTGCCAAAAAATATTCAAGGAGATGACAATCCAGGTGGTATTTTCCATTTGACTAGCTGATATTTTAGTACTTGGCACTAGTGTGGGTCCACTCCCATAACAAACTATGTGGTGATTAAAAATTAAATGTTCTGTATTGTTTCAAGAGCTGCTGTTTAGGGCATTGCATTGAAAAATGCTACGTGAAAGGAAAGCCAGTGTTCTGATGGCAGAGGGCAATGACTGATTTCCATTTGCTCTGTACATGTCACTAGAGAAGTTCTAAGTTAGGATACCTCAGTGTCTACTTATGGGGTTTATGTATGTGGTTTCTACATGAGTTGTCTTTATAAATGGGACTCAGAAATATCTTTACACTTACCCAACAGCCTTTCCTCATCTCCATCAAGTAGAAATGAACCCTTGGGACTGAAAGTATCTTCTAGGTGTTTGATTTTGCTGGGAAATTTTGAAATGATTTTCTAGCTCCAGAGTTCATAAAAACAAGGTGATTTTTTAAATGTAATGATATTCTGAGAAACGATTCCTGTATCTTGCAACTTATATGATATAAATTCCAGGGAAAAACATGAGATTTGCAGTCAAATCTAATAGTTCTTGCTTCCCCCTGCTGCTTACTGGCTCAGTAATGGAGGACAAATTACTTAAATTCCAAACTTCAGTTGTCTCATATGTGAAATGGAGATGAAAATTTTTTCCTGAGTTCTGCTTCCAGAGGATATGGCATACTGATCTAAAAGTTGGGATGCTTGATGCAAAAGACAAAAAGGAAAACAGAGGTGAGAGAAACTCATGCAAAATCTATGAGAAAATATTATGAATGCAGAAGGTGATGGAGTCTCATTGAGAGAGAAGGAGCAGCTTTGAGTAAAAATGATCCTGGTGGATGCTCAGAGAGTATGTTGGCAAACCCTGCTTATTGTGACTTTTTCTCCCCTAGCATTTCCCAGAATAGACTGTTGCCCAATCTGTGACCCAATATGGTTGGTCAGGAATAGCAGCACTATCCGCATGCTTTTCTGAGGTGGTGAGGGTTATCAACAGAGCAGCCTATGATAATGGCTGGCAGAAAGTAAATCTCAATCAATTTGGGTAGCAGAGCTGACACTTGAGAAATCCTTGCCCACTCATATAACACATACCTCCAAGGGCTAGGTGATTACACAAACAGCACAAATCAAAGAAGAGGCATAGGCATGTCCCCTCAGGAGCAGGGCTGTGGATGGGGGGATGTGGCAAAGGTATTAGATTTACACTTTAGGATGTGTCCTTTACCAATACAGAGATACTCCTTTGCCCAGGCCTGTCCCAAAGTCCAAGTATGGTATATGTTAAAGCCTAGGATTTTGCTTCTTCTCTTTGGGAATACAGCAAATTTTAATATGGTTGGAAGCCTCAAGAAATTATGGGACCACAGGGGAAAATAAAGAAACACAGACCCCAAAAGAAGGTTAATAAGCTAACTAACTTCTATCTGATGACCTACTAAAAATGAGAATTAAAATGACACCCATAAATAGAAGGGGTAATATTGATAATGAGAAAAAATTCCAATAGTTCCTTTTAAAAGAATCAAATTAAAATACTAATCAAGAAAATTTTAATAGTTGAAAGAGGAGAATTGATTTATGGTGACAAATTGACTTTACAAAGTAATGATTTGCAGATCCCTTTCCCAGAAAGCATTGAGAAGAAATATAAAATACAAACTAATAAACAGAATAAAAGAAATTTTAAAATAATAGGCCCATTAGACAATATAAGAGAAATGGAGGAAAAAGTAGGTACTTGAGTAAATTATGCTGAAAAATCATAATTAATGGAGGATGATGATTTTATATTGATGGGATTTGTAGGGGCCACAAAGTAAATAAGGAAAAGAAATCCCAGAACATTCTTGAAATTATAGTGAAATTTAGATAGATTAAATGATGAAGCAGGATTCCAAATAACTTCTGTAAGAATCAAATTTTATCAGATACCTCAAGAGCAAAACTATTGGCAGGGTATTGAGTTTTATTTATTTATTTATTTATTTATTTATTTATTTATTTATATTAAAGATTTATTTATTTCCTTTAGGGAGAGAAAGAGAGTGTACAAGCAAGGGAAGGGGCAGGGGGAGAGAGAAATGAGAAGCAGACTCCTCACTGAGTGAAGAGCCCCATGTGGGACTGGAACCCATGATTGGGATCCTATGACATCATGGAGCTGAAACCAAGAGTAAGATGCTCAACTGACTGAGTCACCCAGGTGCTCTGTTGAGTTTTGTTTTCAATATATTCAATCTGGAGAATATTTTTAAATTTTTCTCAGTAAAAATAGAAACAAAGTTTAAAAACAGCATAAGAGAACATAATAAGGAACAACAGATCAAGACATAACAGACTTAACTATACAGGTACCTAAGTTTGTAGAATTGAAATGTATGAAACAACTTGCAAAGGTAGAGAACAAATACATAACCTCATAATTGTAGTTGGATAATTGAACATACACACTTCAGAAAATAACAGGTCACACAATCAGATTAAAATAAATTTATTACAAAATCTAACCCAATTAATTTATTACAGATATGCATAATGCATGTGTAGATAGAGGTATTCCACTAAAAATAAATATTTTTAATTCACAAATAATACAAAAATTACCATATGGAGGCTACAAATGGAGCTTCATAAATTTCAAAGATATAAAATCATGTAGACTAAGCTCTTTGATCCCAATGCAATACAATTTGGAAATCATAATAATAGAGCTACTTCAAAATTTTATTTAAGATATTTAAATAAGACACTAAAGAGGTTTTGAACAGTATTAAGAATATTATGAGCTGTTCTTTGCTAATACATTGAAAATTTAGATGAAATAGCAAATTCTTACAAAACCTGAAATGTCAAAAACTGTCAGCAAAATAACATGAAGCATTCATGAAGTGTTAAACCAATTAGAGTGGTCAGTAAGGAGTTAACCAATAAGTTCTACAAACTTCCAAGGAGTAGTTATTTATTAACTTAAAAAGTTTTTCCAGGAGAGGTGCCTGGGTGGCTCAGTTGGTTGAGCATTGACTATTGGTTTCAGCTCAGATCATGATCTCAGGGTATGAGATTGAGCCCCATGCTATGCTCTGTGCTCAGCCCAGAGTCTGTTTGGGATTCTCTCTCTCCCTCTTCATCTCCTCTACCCCCACTCATGCTTTCTCTGTCTCTCTCTCTCTCTCTCTCTCTCTCTCTCTCTCTCTCTCAATAAATAAATGTTTTTGAGGAAGTAGGAACACAGAATGAATCTTTCTAAGCTCATTTTCTGAAGTCAGAATAATATTTATTTATGTATTCATATATATATTCACATCTATATGCAGTCTAAAGAGCCACTGGAGTTTTATGTGGCCAATATACTACTGATTTGAAATTGAGAGATGAGGATAAAAAGCTCAGAAACATAACCATGTGTGTATGGCAGATGTGATATATGGTAGGCCTGGCATGCCAACCCAGTCATGAAAATGTCAAAAATATAAGCCCACTAAATGGAGCAAAGTGGATTGGATTTCTCTCATTCAATATATAAATGTGAAATCTAGAGTGCTTACAAATCTTTAAAACTATAAAACTAAATAAAGAAAAAGAAGGAGAATATCACCGGGGCATGGAGTAAAGGTGGAGGAAGGAGATAACATTCCTGACCTTCAAACCAAAAATTCTAAGGAGAAAATGAATGAATGGATTTCATTACATAAACATCAGAAATTCAGTAAAGAAGGAAAATATAGACGATATTAGTAAGCACATGGCAGAGGTATTTGCAACAACTGAAATCAATTAAGGATTAATATCTTGGATATGGAAGACCTACTATAGATCTACAAAAACACAAGGAAACCTAAAGAACAAGCAAAAACATCTAGAGTATATAGGTAGTCAGCAACAATAAACATAGATATCATTTTACTATTATTAGAACATACCTTTTAGAAAATGATTGAGGTTTGAGTCACACCAAACATTAGTTTGGATGGGCACGTGTGTGTGTGGATGTGGGCAGTGTGGATAAAGCTGGTATAGCTGATCTAGAGAGCAACTGGCAGTAGCAACATTGTATATGTACATATGCTATTATCCTGAGACCCCATTCCAAAAAGTTCATTAAAAAAATGTATGAAGCTAATTCTTCTCAGCATTGTTTGTGGTAGCTATTGGTTGTAAACATCTCATGTGTTCATCTCTAAATAAATAAAATATGATGGATACATTTACTGTAACAACATTAGAGAGCAATAAATTAGGGGTATATACAACAGCATGAAGAAGACATAAAGCTACAGCATTACACACACACACACAATTTCCATAGCACAATATCATTTGCGCAACCTAAAAACACATACAAAGGTACCACTGTATTTTCATATGGTTTTATACATATCCAAGGACATGTGACAAACACAGCAGATTAGGTACCTGTGTGGGAGAGTAGGACAGGACCCAGAATGAGAAGAGTGAAAAGCACATAAGAAAGAATGAGCTTTTCCATGAATTGATGAGAATTATAGACCATAAACTGGAAGTTATACTATCAATTCCAAAGGTGAAGCCAATGAAAAAGAAGAAAACGCATGGCAGCAAGATATATCAGTTACTCATATTCAACTCATAAGTGTGTCTTTGTAGTTTAGAACACTGCCATCTTGAAGGTATTGGTTAATTTAGTATTTCCTATGCTTTTTGTTTGATCACTCTTTATCTCAATTCCTTTTTGAGGAGAGGAGTTTATTTCTTGCTGTGCATTTCTCTTGTAGTCTTCAGGCAAAAATCCCCAAGTGCTTTAATAAATATGTGATCTTTCTTTAGTATCGGACTGATGTTGGCTAATCAGTTTCTTGCATTCAGCTCCTTGCTCTAACAGACACTGCTGAAGGGTATGATCCTTAGTTAATAGGAAAATACACACTAACAGTAAAAACTGACCACACTTGGGCAGCTCACCTGGTGTTCCCAGCACACTATTTTGCTATGACGCACTAGTGGGCAAACACAGCTAAATGAGTTCTAGTAAAGTAATTCAAAAGGACACTATATGGCCATGAAAATTATGGAAACAATTTTAACAATATGAAGAATGTAAATTCCATGGATAGTAGTTGTAGTAAAGATAGGTTGAAAGAAAGTGTAAAACAGTTTAATAGCGATTTTTTCTTTATGGTAGGAAGATTCGTCTTGGCTGTAGCCGACACAGTGAGTGCCCCCCACCCCTATAGGCCCCCAACCCTTCATTGTGCTCTACCAAATTTCAGTTGCCAGTACTGCATTTTTGTGCCTGAGATCTGTTCCCTTAGAAGAGAGGAAAACTGCCCTGCTGTCCCTACTGTCTACATGCCAAGCAATTGCTACCTCTTGGGGGCAAATCTCAAAAGACATACTTTGGGAGTTGTTGTTTAACACCAATAGGAAAAACAATACGACATACAGATCACTTTATAATAAATTAATCACATTGGGGTGATGACTGGTAGTCTAGAAATGTTGTCTATTACATGACTTTCTGACTTTCTCGGCCTATGCTTAACTGTAAGGTTCATTAAAGCGTGCTAACCACTTCTTAGTAGCTCTGTGAAAAAAAAAAAAAACCTGAAAAGATCCACCTTCTTTCTTAAAAAGAGGAAAAATAGGAAATAAAAATTATATGAAAGGCTCAATTGTGGATTATTTTTCCCCTAAGAGCCAATTTATTTTGTTAGGGTACTGCTATGACATAAGTCTTGGATTAACCAAATATCTGGTACCAAGAGATTAGGATATGTGAATTTAAGAACTCCTTAATTTTTATTTCAGTATTTCTTTAATTAAAAATGCTTAGTATTCTAAAAGTTTTTGTGTTCATACCTGTCACTCAAGATAGGCAGGCTAGACCATTATCCATGGAAACGTTGTGCTTAAAGTCCAATTGATCTTAAGCTGTACTTGATGTTCCTTTAGGAGAGCTTCATCTAAATGAATTGGACAATAGCACCGCTCTCTCCCATCCAATGGTTCCACATGCCTTATAAAGAAGTCTCTGAATCTTGCATAAGCTTACTTCTTGGTATCACTTTGGTTGGCTTTCACACTGAATCTACAAACCATGTATTGCCGGAACACAGAGAAACAAGTTAAAGGCAAAGATTCCTTTTTGGAAACTAACTGCTCAGTAGTCTTCATGATAAGTCTTGGAAAACCAAGTCACACACACACACACACACACACACACACACACACAAATCCCCCACATACTTGCATATATGCACATGCAGGCAAAAGAAGTGTGCTTCTAATCTAAGACAAAACCCTTTTAACTCATTCAATTAAAAATAATCACTCCATTGAATACAAAAAAAAAATTCCTGCACAGTTTAATGTTTCAATTAAAAGAAATTCTAATCAAAATATTTCTCTGACATTTAGAAAATGGTTCTCAAATTTCTCTGTAAGAGAAAACAGAATAGCAGATATCTTTCTTTTCAAAGGGATGTGGGATTAGC
Organism: Nyctereutes procyonoides; assembly: GCF_905146905.1. Classification (NCBI taxonomy): domain Eukaryota; kingdom Metazoa; phylum Chordata; class Mammalia; order Carnivora; family Canidae; genus Nyctereutes; species Nyctereutes procyonoides. Next base: position 11,179,998 of record NW_026575030.1, read on the forward strand.
TGTGCCTTGTGTGAAAGGGACACCAGTACTTAAAAATGTGGGTGGCTTCTTACCTTCCATACTCAAGCCTTTTGAGGATTTCTTTCACTTCTTGCGATGAAGCATGTTCATCCCACCCCTGGACCTTTGAACTGGATCTTGTCTCTTCTGTAAAATTATTTTTCTCCCCATATCTCTCTCCAAGGTTTGTATTTAATCTTTACCTAGTCTCCAAACTCAGGGTGTTCCCCATGGTTTTCTATAAATATTTTAGTGGGAATTTATTTAATACTTGTTTCTCTTACTAGAATGTAAGCTGTGTGAGAAAACTAATTCTCACGAAACTAATTTTGTCCATTTTTTTCCCTCATTATTCTATTCTCAGTGCCTGATATTAGGAGTGTCCAATAAATAATCTCAATTTAGAACAAAATGATGAAATCAATAATTTATAATTGGATAATGAGTTAATTGTCTAAAACAAATTACATAGGGCACTCTGCCTTATATAACTTCAAAATAAATGCCAAATGTTTGTCACCTGGGTAGCTTAATTGGTTAAACGTCTGAGCCTTTGGCTCAGGTCATGATCCCGGGGTCCTGAAATCCACTCCCTGCTCAGTGCAGAGTGCTTCTCCTTCTGCCCCTCCCCCCAGCTCCTGTTCATTCTGTCTTACAAAAATAAATAAATAAAATCTTTTAAAAAATAAATAAATGCCAAATGTCCTAAATATTTAAATGTAAATGATGAAATTACAAAATATTTTAGTAATATATCTGTAATTTGGGTGGTTGGAGAAAACTTGTCAAAACATAAAACCAAAATTGAAGCCATGTGGAAAATATTAACAGTTTTAATTGCATAAAACTTAAGTGAATTTGAATAACAAAAGAAAGTCTAAAAGTATTAAAAAAATCAATGCTGAGAAATATGTGTAAACCTGCTCCCATCAATAAGGAAGAAAAAGAAAACATTTCATAAGGAGATGATTTTTTATTTATTTATTTATGATAGTCACACACACAGAGAGAGAGAGAGAGAGAGAGGCAGAGACACAGGCAGAGGGAGAAGCAGGCTCCATGCACCGGGAGCCCGATGTGGGATTCGATCCCGGGTCTCCAGGATCGCGCCCTGGGCCAAAGGCAGGCGCCAAACCGCTGCGCCACCCAGGGATCCCAGGAGATGATTTTAAACAAGAAATAAGTTCCTATGATTTATGGTTTATAAGTATATAAGAACATTGAATCTTATTTGAAAATAAAGAAAAGTAAATTGTGTAGCCCTGAGATACCACTTTTTTCCTGTCAGATGCTTAAAGAAAATGTCATAGAAATGTTTCCAAGTGTGCAGAAGTTGACACTCATCTACACTTTATTTTTATTTTTTTAAGATTTATTTATTCATGATAGACATAGAGAGAGAGAGAGAGAGAGAGAGAGAGAGAGAGAGGCAGAGACACAGGAGGAGGGATAAGCAGGCCCAAGCCGGGAGCCTGACGTGGGACTCGATCCCGGGACTCCAGGATTGCGCCCTGGGCCAAAGGCATACGCGAAACCGCTGAGCCACCCAGGGATCCCCTCATCTACACTTTAGTACACATGTAAAACAAATTTACAATACAATAATTTGAAATATGCCTATTTATTGGTATGTGTATTGTCACATTATTTGTGATAATACATTGGACAGGAATTAAGTGTCCTATAAGGAGGTTTTTAAAAATGTAGAGTAGTGCATCCAACAAAGGAAGGAGACACCAAGAGTGATGTCACCGAGTGTTTTTATTAGCATGGAAAAGCATTTCTGTACCATGTGTGAATCTTGCTCACAAAGAAGAATGCTTCAAATTATTCATCATTCAGTATTAATGGTATCTATATATACGCATATACATGCACATCAATTTATACTTATATGCACTGAAAAGGTTGTATTTTTATCATAAACAGAATAACAGGAGTTATAGGTTCTTTATATATGATTTGCTTTTATTTTAATTTTAATTTTTCTAATATTTCCTCTGTAAATGTCTTACCTTAAATAAAAACAACCTTTCATTGAAAGGTATTTGGAATAACTCCAAAAATGTATTCTTGTGTGTCCAGCCCAAACCTGAGAGTCAATAAAATTTAAGAATGAGAGAAATTGAACACAAAACACTTTTCTCAATTTTTTCTTTCTCCTTTCTCTGATCCATCCTGCTTCGGCCCTCATTATTTTCTTGGAAATGAGAAGCAGTTTATTTCAGATGTCTTAACTTTTTTTCTTTTCTTTTTTTTTACTATAAGTAAAACATAGGCTGATTTGTTCATTCTTATTGAAAGTCTAATGCTCAGAGGACTTTATGTGCACTGCATATATGTCACTTTCTTCATGGCAATATCATTATTTATGAACATGCTTTCCTTCTACTGGGTTGTAAATTTTATGAGAACTGTGTTCTGACTAATTGATCTAATGCACCTCCCACAGTGTTGAAACTAAATATGTATTTGTTCATAATAGATTCTTAATATAGTTGAGGCAGTAAATAAACTTTTCCTTTTCTACTGTTTCTTTTTTAAATATTTAAATATTTATTTATTTTTAAATTTTTATTTATTCATGAGAGACAGAGAGACAGGCAGAGACATAGACAGAGGGAAAAGTGGGCTCCATGCAGGGACCCCGATGTGGGACTTGATCCAGGCATTCTAGGATCACGCCCTGAGGGGAAGGCAGATACCCAACCACTGAGCCACCCAGGAATACCATACTTTTTCTTTTTTTTTTTTTTTTTTAATATGGGGCCTGAAATAGATGTACCTGTTCTTTATACTCAAGTCCCCTCCTTTGTCTATTTGAATGGTTTTCAGATGTTTTACTGTGTCTTAGGAAAATATCTTCAGTGGCTAAGATATATAGGGAGGTATACCTAACATGGTTGTATGTCTAGTTTTCTTGGTATGAAGATCTTATATTTGTAAGCTGGTCTATTTCACTATGGACTGTCAAGACTTACTTTTTTTCTTTTCTTTTTTAAAGATTTTATTTATTTGAGAAAGAGAGAGCTCAAGGGAGGGGGAGGGGCAGAGGGAGATAATCTCAAGCAGACTCCCCTGCTGAGCATGGAACCCTACTTGGGGCTCAATCTCACAACTCTGACATCATGACCTGAACTGAAACCAAGAGTCAGTTGCTTAACTGACTGAGCAACTCAGGCACACCTAAAATTTTCTTTCTAATAGGTGGACTGAATATTTTATCTGTGAACCTAGCCATTGGTTCCATCTCTGTGCCTTGTAGAAACAAGGTAGTGTGGCCTTTTGTCAACATGGTGGCTTCACATTTGAAGATAGGCACTTCTTTTCTGGGCTAAATGGCTCTATGTCCCCATGTGGTAGTTTCCTGTCACTTATTCCAGGCACTTGTGATGGCTCTTTCTGAATGTTTTGCTAGTTAACCCTTGTGTTCCTTGGCTCCAGGAATAAAGCAAATGGGTGGAGCCTATCTGTGGAGAGCCCAGCAAAATGTGCACTTCCTGCTTTAGACCCTCAATGTGCTGGAAACAAGATGTCCAAGTAGTAGTCCTAGCACCATTTACCTGGCAGATGGTTCCAACATCTAGCTCTTGTAGATTTGAGGGAAAGAACAGTAGGAAGCCTCCCATATATTCCTGAAGCCAAGCTTGGAAGGCTGCTGGGAAAAGATCACCCAGAGTTGTCCCAGTGAAGCAATTATGCTCTGACTCAGCTGCTAGGAGAAAATGGTTTTGTGAGTTTGTTAGTTTGGGTTTTCAATTTCCATTTGGCTATTGTCCTTGTATCTATGCGAATATAATTTCCTCCCTCTGAAACTGAAAAGAAGGAGTGAGTAGTAGAATTCCTGTAGCAAAAATCCTGTTTTATAGTCTTAATATTAACCTTATACTGTCCTGACTTCTAACTGTCCTGGGGTTGGAGCTAGTTGATTCAAGTAGGAAGAAACATGGGGTAGCCTCTCAGAAATGTTCTTAGCTGGAAATAGCCAAAAGTACAATCTTCATGGGTGGTAAAGACCTTCTTCTTCTTCCTTAGGACACAGATACACAGCTTAAGTGCTGTCCATGTGCCCCTCTGCCACACTCCAAACTTGTTTTTCTCCCCTCTGTAGCATATCATGCCTTTCTTCCTCTTCCTGTCCCCATGTTTTGATGCAGTAGGTTCTTTCTGACTAGACAGCAGAAACAGTCTGTGTGACCTCTCCTTCCTCCTCGTAAGCCACAGGTCCCTCTGTAAAATGATTGTTTCTCTATACATTTTGTTTTACATTGCATTTCTTATTGGAGCAGAAATCAGTATTAAGCCTGTTCCTGAGGGATGGAGGTGAGCAGCTTACTTGATAAGATGGGAGTGAAGTTAGGGGAGCAATGCCTTCCCTGATGCTTTGGGCTGGATGCTCCCTCCATGGGTGCTGAGAGAGTTTGTCATATTGCATCCTGCTACTTATTAACTTTTTAGAGTATGATTTCCTTAACTATTCCTTCCTTTATTTACTCAACAAGTACTATTTAGAGATTGCTCCCTGTGCTTGAGTCATAACTAGATCCCAAGGTAAAAAGAAACAAAACAAATAAAAGAATATGATACCCTCCTAGTCACTGCCCATAAGTCACTCACATCAACCCAGACAATGAAACATGTACAGTAGAGTCACTGCTCAAAGGATTGGCTCATGTCTGTGAATCCTTAGAAGAGGTGCACTACACTTGGCTGAGACATGAAGAGATCCTGAATGGAGCAGATCACTTTAAATCGAGTCCTGAAAGATGACCAGTTACTCCAAAGAAAAAGCAAGGCTGGGGCAGTGAAGTACAAGCATCCCTCATTGCATTGCAGATGAAACAGTGGCAATGCATTGTTCCTAGTGAAAGCACAGACAAGCTCAGGAGACTGGGAGTGCTGAGAGCAGCTGGAGAGGAGGGTGTGAGAAATGGGGACTGGAAATAGAATCTTGAGCCAGTTATTCATCTTGGCATCTACTCCATGACCCCACAAAGTGTAGCCTTCACTGTCTACTCCATCTATATCTATCTATCTATCTATCTATCTATCCATCATCTATCAATCTATCCATCTCTTTTTCTCATTTTCTAATGAACACATGAATGAAGAACAAAGTAGACATTTCAAAGCTATCTCCCCAATGTTATGTAAATGTACATGAATAATAGCTGTTGAAATCATCAGAAAAAAAGAACATTACCATTTAAGTGTCATTATTTCTTAAGTGCCTGTGTGTGTTTGCTTAATTACTTTAAGTGAAAGCATATTTTTAAATTGCTGTGACTTCTACAAAATAAATGAATGACAGGAGAGTCTCAAACCATGGACCACAAATTGCCTTTCATCCTATGAAGTGATCAATACTAGTCCTTGTTTATTGATTATTTGAGGGATTTATTTCCATCTGGAACATTTTATCACAGATATTTTGTTCTGTGCTAAAGGCTTTGGGAAGGCACACCTGTACAGTTTCTGTGATGTGACACCCTGTTCTTGCATGAAGCTGCCTATGCTGTAAACTCATGGTCATCCAGAAGATTCTAGAAAAAAAACTATTGGGAGGAGCAAAATGAGGCTGGAAATAGGCCAGAGAAGAAGTGAGATAGAGCAACCACAGCTGAGGAGCACTCAAGTGTGTTTGTCTCTGAGTGGCTCAAGGTGTTATTTGCATTGAGTCAAATAATCAAAACTGAACAAAAAAGTTTGGGGGCACCTACTTTGTTCTTAGTACTGAACCAAAGAAATATATGTGTGTGTGTGTATATATATATATATATCTTGGGATTGTAGATCTGTACTCTGTACTTCATTAAATAGCTATCAATCATCTTTCCAGAACACCATAATGACTCCCAGGAAGAAAAAAAAAATTTCCACAGAAATAAAAGGAACATTGGGTAGGTGGGGGAGGAAACAGAACCCTACGAAGAGCTGGAATAAATGTTAATAGCCAGCTGAATGGAAAGATGATGAGATCTGTAGTTAACATTTGTTAATGGGCCTGTAACTTAAACCCTTATAAAGTAGAAAAGAATGAAACAAGGGAATAATATAATGAGGAAAAGATAGTATTTTTTTTTCAAAAAGTGGTGCTAGGAAACTGGATAGTTACATGCAAAAGAATGAAACTGGACCAGTTTCTTACACTATTACAAAAATAAATGTGAAATGCATTAAAGACCTACATATAAGACCTGAAATCACAAAAGAGAAAGTATAGGCAGTAAAGTTTTGCACATCAATCTTAGTACTAGGTTTTTGGAATATTGTCTCCTCAGGAAAGGGCAGCAAAAGCAAAAATAAACAATCAGGGCTATGTCAAACTGAAAAGGCTTTTACATGAAAAGGCAATCTAGTGAACGGGAAAAGATACTTGCAAATGACATATCTAATAGGGTATTGGTATCCAAATTATATAAAGAATGCACACAACTCAGTGTGCATAAATACACACACAAACAAGCCAATTGAAAATGAGCAGAGGACTTGAATAGACATTTTTTCCAAAGAAGGCATACAGATAGCCAAGAGGTACATGAAATCATGCTCAACATCATTAATCATTAAGGAAATGCAAATCAAGAGCATATTGAAATATCATCTCATACCTGTCAGAATGGCTAGAGTCTCAAAAAGACTAGAAATAATAAGTGTTGGTGAGGATATGGAGATGCACGGTTGATAGAAATGCAAATTGGTATAGCCACTATGGAAAATAATACAGAATTTTCTCAAACAATTGAAAATAGAAATACCATATGATCTAGCAACTTCACTTCTGGATATTGATCTGAAAAAAAAAAAAAAAAGAAGCACTAACTCAAAGAGATATGTGCACCCCGATGTTCACGGTAGAATTATTTACAATAGCCAAGATACAGAAGCAAACTGATTGTTCATTGATAGATGAATGGATAAGGAAGAAGTCACACACACACACACACACACACACACACACACACACACACACACAGAGGAATATTACTCAGCCATAAAAAATGAAATCTTGCCATTTGCAAAAACATGGTTGGACCTAGAAGGTATTATTATAAGTGAAATAAGTGAGACACAGAAAGACAAATACTATATTATTTCACTTATAAAAAGCAAAACAAACAAGCAAAACAAATCAGAAACAGGCTCATAGCCTCAGTGTTCATCGAAAGGTGAATGGATAAAGAAGATGTGGTCTATGTATACAATGGGATATTCCTCAGCCATTAGAAACGACAAATACCCACCATCTGCTTTGACGTGGATGGAACTGGAGGGTATTATGCTGAGTGAAGTAAGTCAATCGGAGAAGGACAAACAGTGTATGTTCTCATTCATTTGGGGGATATGAATAATAGTGAAAGGGAATATAAGGGAAGGGAGAAGAAATATGTGGGAAATATCAGAAAGGGAGACAGAACATGAGAGACTCCTAATTCTGGGAAACGAACTAGGAGTGGTGGAAGGGGAGGTGGGCGGGGGGTGGGGGTGACCAGGTGACGGGCACTGAGGGGGGCACTTGATGGGATGAGCACTGGGTGTTATTCTATATGTTGGCAAATTGAACACTAATAAAAAATAAATTTATAAAAAATAAAATTCAGAGAAAAAAAGAAAGAAACAGGCTCATACATACAGACAACACACTGGTAGTGGCCAGAGAGGAGGAGGTTGGGGTGGTGGGCAAAATAGGTGAAGGACATTAAGAGGTACAAACTTCTAGTTACAAAATAAATAAGTAATGGGGATGTACAGTACAGCATAGAGAATATAGTCATAATAACTTGGTATAGTGACAGATGGTAACTAGACTTATTCTGGTAATCATTTTATAATGTATATAAACGTTGAATCACTATGTTGTGCATCAGAAACCAATATAATATTGTATGTCAACTATACTTCAATGAAAAAAGAATAGGGAGACTGATACATAATTTTCATGCCTACCATTAAGATTAGGCAATGCATACAAAGTGATAGGCAATTTGTAATTCTTGCTATTTCAACTGATGTAGCTGTTATTACTATTATTAATTTGTTATTTTATTTATTTTTAAAGATTTTACTTATTTACTTGAGAGAGATGGGAGAGGAGAACAGGGAGAGAGAGAAGCAGACTCCCCGCTAAGCATGGAGCTCCACACTGGGCTTGATTCTAGGACCCTAAGATCATGAGAGCCCCCCCACCAGGTGCCCCACCATTATTATTTTATATATTTTAAAATTGTATATCCTTTGCTCTCAATGAACAGAAAGAAAACTGAGTTCTTATTAAAGGTCATGTAGTAGTTAATGAGAGATGTAGCGTCAGTTCCTCTGACCCATAACCAAATTCTCTTTCTATGAAACCACATGACATGCTCAGTTAAAACATTGTTGCCCTACTCTGTGCTCAGTATGTCCTCTTAGACTCTCTCTTCTTGCTCTTCTCCACTTACATGCCTCAATGTAAAGAGAACCCCACCACCACCCCTTAATGGAATAATTTGAGGAGTCAGGAAGAGGCACTGTCTCAGTAAAACATGTCTCCTGCTATCCCAGTGATGACTGAAATCTTACCATTGAGAGTTTAGTACTCTGATTTCAGCATTGCCTTCTTCCTCTGATGTTTTCACAGTTACTTCTAGCCATGCAATAGGAGCATGGGTGACTTCCTCAACACTGAGGCAAAGATTCCTGAATTCATTCAAGTGATTACACCATTGGGAATTCCTCTACCCTTTGGGGGAATGCTTTGGTATTTTCATAGGTTCACATTAAAGGAAGTATATAAAGCAGACACCATTCGTTCTAGGCCCTAGTATGAAAAAAAAAAAGTTTAAATAAAAGAGACAACATGAAAATAACCCCTCCCAAATTTCTTATGTATAGATCTAGCTCAGATAATTGGGAGACTAATATTATCACCAGGCCCATCCCTTCATGGCCAGGCATGACAGAAATATATAATGTTCTCTCTGGAATAAGAGAAAAGGGGGGAGATTCTGGCACATGGTAGTGATTACTGGTTGAGAAAATACCAATAACAAAGTTTACTTCAATAACTGGGAGTTAGTGAGAAGGATCTGGGGTTAAGGGCATAGACTCAGACACAACTTTTGTTCAAGTGCTAGTACAGCATGTTGCAAAAGTGACTTACCTTTCAAAGTTTCTCAGTTTATTTGTGAAATGGAAGTAGTAAGATCTGCCTCTTGGGTTGCTGGGAGAATTATGTTACATAAGAAACTCTCTGTTTTGTCTTTCATAGAGTAGACTTTTAGAAGATGCTAACAATTTTTTTAAAAGATTTTACTTATTTTTTCATGAAAGACACAGACAGAGGAAGAGACATAGGTTGAGGGAGAAGCAGGTTCCCTATTGGGAGCCTGGTGTGGGACTCGATCCCAGGATCCCGGGATCACGCCCTGAGCCGAAGACAGACACTCCACCACTGAGCCACCCAGGCATCCCGATGCTATCAATTTTAAAAATAACTTTATAAAAAAAACATTTAAATTCTATATCTCATGAAACACATTTTATTGCCTGGATAGAGTGGCCCAGTAATCTCCTCTCATATGTAGGATGCCTCAACCTTTTTACTGACCAAAGATTCTTTAAGAAGCCCAGTGTTTCAGCTACATTATGGGATGCAGGCCAACCGTAATGTTTTATTTCAACAGCATTTCATGAAACTAAAATCACTCCAAAACATTTTAAAATAATGAGATTTCATATTAAAAACCAAATTTATGTACATCTGTTGAAAAACTGGAAACTCAAGTAAGCTGGGCTTTGTTCTGGTGAGGTGGTGATGAGGGACTCAACTGTGTCAGGCTGTCCCTTCAGAAAGGGCTGTCCCAGCTCCCACTCTGCTGATCACTGATCTGGCCTGTCTGATTGACCCTCATCTTAAGCTCAGAAGTTTAATAGTCCTGAAAAGTGGTCTGTGTTCATTTGCTGATATCTAAAGTAACTCTTTTTTTTTTTTTTTCTCGAAAATTGAATAGTTGTTATTTGATGCAGATTTTCACCTGGTCTCAGAGCCACCAAACATATCTTTTATCCCATATTTTGAGAATTCTATTTTATCAAGAGTGACAAATAGATGGGACTATCCAGTGTTTTAACGTTCACTATTAGAAAAGGGAGGAAGAGAGGTGGTGATATCAGGCTTGAGAAGTCTGATAAAGTCACAGAGGTGAACTCCCACTGAAGCTCAGATAATGAAGACAGATGAACAAATGTTTCCTGTAAACCTCCCTCTAGAAGGTAGTTTCGTGCCTGTTCAAGTAGAGGCCTGGCTGAAGTTTTAAGCTTCCTTGTCCCAATAGGACAGAAAAACACAGACTTGGAATACATCCTGTGTATTGTAGCCAGAAGAAAGTAGGGCCAGGCAAGTCCAGAAATTCTCTAGAACTGTAGCCCCAGGCCTCGGACTGGTGCAAGGTGGGAGCATGCAGAGAGGTGAGGTCAGGATCCTGGAAATACACCTGTACTGCAGCCAGAGAACTATCTTAGAAATAAGACAGACAAGAAGCAGTTATGTGAACAAATGATTCCAAGCCGGGGGTGGTGGTGGTGGTGGTGGTGGTGGTGGTGGTGGTGGTGAGCCAATGCTTAAGCAACAATTTACTTTAAAACTACTTCATCTCAGGCCATGTAGTATAAATGTGTATATTAGCAAGTTTCCATTGCATGTTTGGGTTGGTCAGTTGCCATAATCATGCCAGGGAGTTCTGCTAGCTTTAAATCAGAAAGCTCACACTGCAGAAGTGCCTACCTACGCACTCTATTTGTTTTCTCACCAAATGATATTAGAGGCTCTGCTAATTAACTAGAAAGCTTGATAGATATTAGAAAGGTTGTTGATTAGAAATAGTAGGTGTTAGAAATGTGCCTCCACTGAATAATTTTTGGTATTCAGTATTTGTGGATAAAGTAAGATATTTTGAAAATAATCCTTGCTTTTTAAGGAACAGAGCACTAAAATCTAGTGTCCACCTTACCATATACCCTTTAGAGATAACATGGATGGCTTGATTCATCAGTGAGCTTGTGTCTAGAGGCTGGTTTAGAAAAGAATTGGTCATAGTATTCCAAGAGATGATTTGCTGAAATACGCACTTTGAATATTATATTTCTTTTCAAAGAATCTTCCAAGCAAGGCATATTCAGAGTCTCAAAATAGAACAGTGGGATTTCATTGGGGCTGTACTCTTGCTTGTTAATATTTGCACATGTGACAGAATTTGGTCTGGGACTTGATTTTATAATTTCCTGGTACCTACGTTATGAGAGAGTGCTAAGTTTCACTTATATCCAATCATTGGGCTGTACTAGTATGATCGTCAGAAAGCACCTAATAACTATGCATGACTACCATGCCTATGAGCTGTGTAGACAGACAAGAACAAGGATGACCCAAAGATTAAAAGGCAGAACACTGGTACCAAGGGAGCTTCATGGATCAGTAAAGGCATCTGTGCTCTGGTGGGGCCAGCATAGGGCTTGGTTGTAGCTCTGCCTGCTGGGGGTGGTGGGGTAGATACCTTGGTGAGTGGAAAAGCACTAAGACAAGACTTGGGAGGCTTGGTTTGTGAACTTGTGTAAGACTTCTATCCGCTCTGGGCTTCAGCTTCCTGATACATTAGATGAAGCATTGGAGGAGATATAGTATCAGCTGGACTAGCACAGTGCAGTGAATGAAACAAGATTTCAGAGCCTGCGGTCATGGCTAGAATCGCAGGCTTACTACTGATTAGTTCAGACTCCTCGTGCGAGTTATTTAGAACATTTAAGTTTTCATATTCTTATCCATCAAACAGAGGCAATGATATTTCATAGAGACTGGTTTTGAACTACGTGAAATGAGAAATGTGAAGTACTGAAACATGGCATGCCACACGAATGGTGTTCAACAGTGGTGAGCCATCCCCCTCTTCTCTTTCCTTTAGGCTCATTCTATAAATCTATGCTTAAGAGTAAATGAAGGCCAATTAGGACCCAGGTAAAGTAATCTTGGGAATGGTGATGTTATGTACTGAGTGTTGGATTTGAGATGATGGCTAAGTGATGACAGTAAAATCTCTTACTTTTGGGGATCCCTGGGTGGCTCAGCAGTTTAGCGCCTGCCTTCGGCCTGGGGCATGATCCTGGAGTCCCGGGATCGAGTCCTGCATCGGGCTCCCTACATGGAGCCTGCTTCTCCCTCTGCCTGTGTCTCTCTGCCTCTCTCTCTGTGTCTATCTGAATGAATGAATGAATGAATGAATGAATAAATAAATAAAATCTTTTAAAAATCTCTTACTTTCAATGTTAAATGGTTAACGTGCTAATGAAGGAATGCATGTTTAATAAGTGAGAGAATCATTTTTAGGCTGAATTCTTCCCCACAGAAAGGGCATAAGACAGCATGCCATAAACTAAGAAAGCTCTGAAGGGAAACTAGAACACACAAACTATTCCTTCAGCAACATGACCAAGAATACCACCAGAGAGGCAGAATCTCTCTTCCTCCACACATGCATACACACACACAAACACACAAATTTTATACATATACATATATATTCAAGTAGAATTAAAAAATATGGAATTATGATTTTAGTCATCACCAATTTCTTCTGTCTTCTTTAAGCCATTAATTAATGACTTTGGCCTTATTAAAAACTCAGATTGCTTGGTTCCTTTATATGGCATTTCAGTTAAGCAATAATTTACTTTTATTTAAAAATTAAGCAAAATATTGGGGCACCTGGGTGGCTCAGTCAGTTAAGCATCTGTCTCTTGATCTAAGGGTCATGAGTTTAAGCTCCACATTGGGCTCCACACTGAGGTTAAAGCCTACTTAAAAAAAAAAAAAAGCAAACGGAAAGGAGAAGCAAAACCTTAAAAAGCAAAAAAGGAAGCCCAATTCAATGAAAGAGAATTAAATCACTGTTAGTATTCAATAAACAGGAAAGGAGATATGGATGTGGAGGCAGAGAAGCAGAAGAGTAGTTAGATAGCTAGAGACAGATATGTCTTCATATTGGAATAGGGAGAGCTTCTGTCCCCTGTCCTAGGAACACAACTCTTTAGGTGTGATTCCAGAGTGAATTGGTGTGGCTCACAGAAACCTTCATGTGGGGATTTTTTTTTTTTTTAAGATCTCATGATTTCTGCTTCTTCTTCCCCTTTTCCTCTTCCCAACAGTTTCCCAGCCAGAGGTAGGCTGAAGACGCAAAATGACACCTGGGAACGTTTCCTTCTTCATCTCTACCTATTTTTAAATGAGGTCTGCATGTGAACATCTCCTACTTTTCCTTTGCATCCCTCATTCCTCCTTCCATTGTTACTCCCTCCAATTGTCCCTCTTTTAGGGAGATCTGAATCTTGAAGACCTGAGTTAGCACTTTGAGGCTTCTACCTCATTTTGTGCCCAGTACCATTGTATTTGGAAAATGATCTTCAGAGCGTTGGAGTTAGGAACATATCCATACTGTGGTGAAGATAGACCTGTCTCATTGATTTTTTTGTGGTTGCTTTTGTAGATTTTAGCAAGTTTCCTAGGATAAGAAGTGAAACAGGAATGGCTTTATTTAACCTCCTTAGCCAGAAATCCCATACCTGTGAAGATTTGGGTGACCAGATTTAAAACAATCAAGTAAGTATTTCCAAAAGATTTATGCCTTAGCCTTTTATTTTCATTTTTGGATGTGTCGTGTTTTATTTCAGTACTATCTACAGAAGAAAAGAACTACACAGGTAACAACAAGGGAAAGAATGTCTGAAGGGCCAAAGTAAAAATATTTTAAAATATTTAATATTTAATGTATTCAAAACCTGCAAGTTTTTAAGGGGGAGTTCCAAATGAAAGAAACATGAAACAAAATTAGAGATGAGAAGGAAAAATGTTCTCACATTGCCATGTGTGTTTGATGTCTTATTTCTGCCGTATTTAGGGGGATGTCCAGGGTGCATTAAGGCTCCATGTGGCCTCCCTTACCATGAATCCCCCTCCACCACCTCTGGTACAGGATGCTATTTATTCTCTTTGCTTTTCTTCAGGAGTTCTTTATCCCTCTTTTGGATATATATTTGTCCCTGCATGGTAGACCCAAAGCACTAGAACTGAGGCATTAAAACCTTTTGAATTAAATAGTGTTAGGAGATTATTTTCACAGGAACCCTTAAAAATAGATGTATCAAATTACTGTAATTCTAATTTTTCAAATGTTAGTACTTTTGACAAGTTGCAGCTCTGTTTACCCATTCTTATAGGAGCCTCATGATTTCCCCTAAAAGAGCAGCATGAGGCTGGAATTTTCAGTTTATCAGAGAAAATTGCGTGCATTTTCCAAAGGCAAATTGCAGACCAAAGGCATTTGTAGATGAATAGAAACCTATGTGAAAGGGAACACTCTGCTGTGTTTGCCCACTTGTAACTTCAACCACTTCAATCCAAATTACTTTTTGAAACACCGTTTGGAAATCTAAAGAATTTCAAAAGGCACCATTAATAGGTGTGTTGAAAATAGAATCCAACTTCCTCCAAACCCAGGGCTTCACTATTCAACATCTTAACTTCAGCTGAATCTTTAAGTTTTTTCAAGTATGTTCAAGTTCATGAAATTCACAGGTCCAAAATACACCAGAATTTACATTGTACTTTCTCAGCTTTATGAGATTCACTATTAGGAAGTCCTGGATTTAAACTCCGTCCTGCCCTGAAGAAGCATGGCTTACTGTGAATCTTATCACATATATCTGAACAACCCTTTTATTAAAAAAATAGTAAGTAAAAATATTATAGTGAATTGAAGCACAAAGGATTACGGGACTCTTGAAGCTTCTCAGCAAACCCACAGCAGGCTTGGTACTTGGTCTCTGATCTCCTCTAGTCTTTCAGCAGAATATTGCTTTAAGTGGAAAGTGCTTTATGTTTTCTCTATAATATTTAATTAGATGAAGGTGTCACTCCCTCTGGTATTGGCTTCTCAACATTTACTGTCCATCCCCATTCTCTAGCTTACCCTCTCCTGTTCTGTGTTTCCTGGAGGCTGATGGCCCAGGGTACTGACTGGGATCCTTTCCTCTTTGGCTTCAACTCTGTTAGCCTGATGGAAAGCATGGAAAAGGGAAGAGGGTGGGAAATGGAAGACCAAGTGCTTATTCCTCTCACTCAGGCCATCTTCAGGTCTGGCAACATGGCAACACTGGGACTATAGCCCAGGGGGGCAGCTCCTGTTTCATACTCTGCTCTTGACCACATTCCACCTCCTCCCTTCACTCCATTAGGTCTAAGGGTGAAACAGCTTCCCACTATTGCTAGTTCCTAGATGTCTGCTTATACCCCTGGGAGTTTCCTCACTCTATCCACATGCTGGTAAATAATTACTTCATTAAGAAGTTTCTTTAGAAGATCCCAACTGAAGATTCCGTGTTTAATGCTGCACTCTGACATGTCATGAACACTTTGTGTGTTTAATAAAAAAGAAGTTTGTATCTCTTTCTACTCCTGCCCACAATTGTGGTGCATAGCCTGTGGTTATAGAAGAGATAAGCAAACTCTCTGTAACTAAAAGCAGATGTGCCCTGGAATGCTCTAATTCAAAAGCTGCTACCAAAACAATTTCTAAAGTGGGCAAGACATTTCTACTCTGGAGAGATGGATCTACATATGTACCCATGTTATTCTCTTAGCAGGAGCTTCTCATCATGTGATTGGCTTGCTGTATCTCCCTGCTGTGGTTTCTGTGTCTTATTCAGGTGTCTTGATCTCATCAGTCTTTGTATCCCCTAGTGAGCTGTTCCAAGCAGGGTGTTAGGGAAGGACAGCTGACAATGCAGAGAGCACAAAGTGCTGTTTCATGTTGTCAGGGAGAGCAGAGTTCTGATATCCAAAAGAGAAGATAATTCTTTATTTTTGCTTTTGGAATATGCTTGGCATTTATTAATTAACATGCCTGTGACATACTATGAAAACTCTAAAAATGTACTTTCTTAAGAAGTGTAAGTTTAAGGGGCACCTGGATAGCTCACTGGTTAATCATCTACCTCCCACTCAAGTTGTGACCTTAGGGCCCTGGAATTGAGTCTTGCATCAGGCTTCCTGCAGGGAACCTCCTTTTCTCTCTGCCTCTGTCTCTCTCTCTCTCTGTGTCTCTCATGAATAAATAAGTAAAATCTTATTAAAAAAAAAAAGAAGTAAAGCTTACTTTCCTCATGGTATGCAACTTTCTTCTCCCAACCTAACATTAATTGAATTATCCTACTCTATTTTGAAAATGGCCAGTTCCAAGCTGAATGCAAAACTCACATCAAAATTTACTTCTCTCTCTCTGTCTCTCTCAATTTAATTTCTACCATTGATCTATCTTATATAACTTCATTTTGTCAATTTTCCTGGTCCATTATGTCAAAGTACTAATTCACTGTTTTACTGTAAAAGGTTTTCTATTGCCACTCAAGCTGCATTCCATAGAATGCATGAGAAAGAAGAAAATTTTAAAGAAAAATAAACAATCAGTAGTCTGATTGAATTTGAGTTTATTAATAGTAAACAATCAAAACTATTTGTTAGGGGAGTTTTCAATATGTAAATTACTCTCCAATGCTCAAAATAATAATAAAAATAAAAATTGGAATAAGAACATGCGAAAAAAAGGTCAATAAACACCCTGTGAAGTATTCGGTTTTGGGGTAATTGGTAATTGCTTATACTTATATGCTTTGCCATCTATCAACTATTCACTTATTCAACAAATATTTCCTACAGCTCTTTTAATATACAAAGCATTTTGGAGTGGCTTTAAGCACAGAATATATTCCCTACCATAAAAAGAACTTAAAGTTTACTTTAGAAGAAAACACAGGCATTTTTAAATACAAAACTAGCAGCAAATAAATATTTCAAGCAGAATGAGGCAGTGCAGTGGAGCATCTACCCTGGGGGTGGAAACGGGATTCTACTCTCGGCCACCAGTCAATAAGAAGTATCACTGACAGGAACCCCCCAATGTAGCCACATTTTTTTTTTTTACCCCTTCTGGATACAGAGAGATGCTTATAGCAGTTCCATAAGAATTCCTCCTGGAAACTACTCTCTGGAGTCAGTGAACAGTCAATCATGAGAAATTTTCGTCTGCATATTGGGAAATTTGATTAGCAGTCATATTTTAAGGGTTAGGAAAAACACAACTATACTTTCCAGCAGTTTAAATGACTTCATTAAAGGAAATGTATTTACTTATGTCAGCTGCTCTCCACATTCCCTTTTCTTTGTCCCTCTCTATGTGCATGTGTCTGCACACTACACACACTCATGCACACACACAGCAGGTATTGCACGTGAGAACTGGTACATATTACTAGCATTTTAGATATATAATTGGTGCAAAAAAGGTACATTTATGGCAACTATTTTTTCATGTGGAAATTCTGACAAAAATCTCACTTTATTTTTTCACTACTCAAAATATTTTCTCTTTGTGCTTACCTAAAAGTCATTTGTCCTTTATAGTTTATTTCAAGGGCCTGTTATCTTCTTGTCCTATTCAGAAATGATCACCCCCATCTACTCTCCATCTTGCCCCAGAAGACAAGCCAAATAATTATAGATCACATGATCAGTTACTAGCCTCACCAGGTAAAGAATTAGTCCTTTGTGCCAGCAAATAAGGAAAGAAAAAAAGAAAAGAAAAGCTATTAATATTTCTATTAGTCTGCCGAAGAAATGCACTATTTGAATAGTAGTTTTTAATTGTCATTTTCTGGAACAGCTACTTCATTTAAACTTCTCTGTTATTTAAAATAAACACCCTAATGCTCACATTCCTGCCTGGGACATTTTTAGCAATAACTGCTGGTTGTCAATGACAACAATCATATTTAATTGTTCATCCTGACATGCTCCAGCACTCTATTAGACACAGATTACTCTAGATTGAATAAATGAATAGCAAAGAGGCTGGCCAAGAGGTCTGAACACATTGGTGGAAACAGTGAGTTACATCAGCTCTCATGAAATGCAGGAAGAGTCAGCATGGGTCAAGAGCTTGTTAGAATTTCAGGTTGTCCATTTCTGCCTGAATTTTCAAAAATCAAGCATATTGTTGACTTTATCTTATAAAAGGGAAGAAGATGAAGATCAGATTCTGAGATTGGGTGTTACTTCACTATTTCTCTATATCTCCCCAAGTTATAATTCAGGAAGAGAATAAAATGTATCTTGTTCTTAATAGGAATTTTTAGAAGCTACACAATCAATAGTCTTATAACTGAATTATAGTTCAATTTTTCTTTCATTTCAATATTTTTATTATTTTATTAAGAAAGATAACTAAGTAATACCTTTACATACCGTATCAGAGCACTGTTGTAATATAAATGGGATTATCACAATGAATGCCTGAAGATAAAATTACAGAACCTCCTTTTCACCCACATAGAGTTTTATTAACATGCCTTTCCTTTGTTTCTATCCTATCTTGAACTTTCCTTAAAATTCTAGAATAAACACTTTTCTGATCATCTTTACATCATTGACAAGTCATAAATGGCTATGTTTTTCTTTTAAATGATAAAGATGAAAAGTGTGGGATATTTAATTGGTCATGTCACTGACCAGATGTATGGGAATCACTTTTGTGCCCTAGTTAGGGCTTCATACCAGATCAGGAGTCTGGATCTCATGCTCTGGTATTCGGTTAAACACTGATTCAAAATCATCAAATAATAATAATAATAATCACCATTATTATTTTACACATATGTGTTGACATTGAGTACGTATTATCTTTAAAAATGTTCTCCTTTTGGAAAATATGTGCCATAAATATTTTCTCCACATATGTAAGTAAATGTCTCTATTTGCTACAGAGTAGTCCATTCACTGACAGCACCTTCTTGAATAATTTATTCAAAAATTATTTTGTTACTTCACGTTCACAGGTTTACTGTTTTATAATCTTTTGTATCAACACCGCTGTATGTCTCTATGCATAAGAAAAGCAGAGAATAGATATTTTAAGACCTTTTTAAAAATATTTTATTTATTTATTTATTTGTTTGTTTTTCATGAGAGACACAGAGAAAGAGGCAGAGACATAGGCAGAGGGAGAAGGAGGATCCCGGAAGGGAGCCTGATGCAGGACTTGATCCCAGGACCCCAGGATCATGACCTGAGCCAAAGGCAGGCACTCAACCACTGAGCCACCCAGGTGCCCCTGTCAGTTTCCTTTTTTAAAAAGCATATTCAATATAAAATGCAATATAATTATTAGGGTGATTTAAAAAAAAGTGTCTTTGGCACCTGAATAACAATGCATTCAAATAAAGAATAAGTGGCTAGAAGGGTATTAAGGAGGTCACTCATGATGAGCACTGAGTGTTTTATGTAAGTGATGAATCACTGAATTCTACACCTGAAACCATTATTGCACTGAATATTTGAAGAAGAAAAAAGAATAAATGTCATGGTGCAATTTTAAAGAATGGGAACTCAGTAGAAATCTGTCCTTAAAATGCAGTGAAAGGACTTTGTGAAGACTATTTCCTTCAGCCCAGCTTTACTAGATCTGCATTTTTGAAGGTGTCAGAAATTTTATCTCAAGATAAATGAGTATTGTTTTCTGGTGCTAATTATTATTTTAGTTATCTAAAGATAACACATCTATATACCTACAAGTTAATTTGAAAGGGAATTTCTTGGAAATTAAGGAATGAGAGTTGGTTTCCTACCACTTTGCTTTAAATTTAGATGGTAGTTTTGTTTCTACTCTACATTTATGGTCTATAATCCTGCATCATGACCAGTTGAAGGGTGAGACAAACATGCTGAAATATCAGCTTGAGTATTTTAAATGTAGATCTCATAGAAAATAAAAGCAAGCTCGTCTTACTAATTGCCCAGGAGGACACCTGCATTTTAATAAAGCTAATTAAATGTTTTTTGTTGAATCATGGTTTCCTTATTATCAGATGCTCAATGAGTATTACGTGTTAAGCCCTGTACTCAGCACTGGTGGATTAAAGATTATCTATCTATCATCATATCTGTCTTTATCATCTATCTAGATATTGATATATACATATAGATATAGTTTTTATCTTTAGGAAAACCAGAATTAAATGAGGATCTCAAGGGGAATGAGGAGTGAAAAGTGGAGAATCTAATTCAAGTGAGTGATTCAAGGAAGACTTCCTAGAGAAGGGAATCATTACATTGAAGCTCAAAAGGCCAGGACATTATGTGGGTAAATAACTATGGAAGGGCTGTAAAAGACTAAGGAGGAAGAGGTAAGCTTTAATTTGGTTATTTAAAAATTGTTCTATAAAACTAAAGGATAAGTAACAAGAAATTACCTTAAGTCAGTGTTTCTCAAGCCTGTCCATAAGAAGGAATAATTCTTGTGAATTTAAAAGGCTCATGAGCATGGAAACTATCTTAGGCCTACTTATAAGAATCTTAAAAGGCCAAAATAGAAAGTTTAAATAATGGCAATCTTGAAGACCACAGATAAAGAAAAAGACTGAAGGAGTCAGTGCAAATAATCATCATTTCAAGCACAGAGAAATAAGATAATAAATACTATTCCTAAATATGAAAAGCAAACTTCTTACTAATGCACAGAAATATAGAAACTCAAGGCAATATTTGAAATGAAGAAATGAAAAAGATAACACATCTATATACCTACAAGTTAATTTCAAGAAAATAAAACTTGCTTTTAGAGAAAAATGTTGGGAATTAGGCAAATAAAGAGGAAGAAGAAAGTTAAACTCAGTGCCTGATTAGAAATATTAGGTTTCTTGACTTAATCATTTTATTTTATTTTATTTGCTAACTTAATGAAAAGCTTTGGAAACAGCCAAGTCTCAGAAAGTTCTTACCAAAACTCATTTAATACTCTCTCAAATCCAAGAATCTTTCTCTCACACATATATACATATCCATATGAGTATACAGACCCAGTAGATTTTAAACACAAAATCAATAAATATGCCATCCAGGTATTAGATATTTCAACATTTAATATAAAAAGTACCATAATCAATAAATATGCTAGGTGTAAGAATTTTTTATTTTTTGCAATATTTGCTCCATATTTCTAAAGCCTTCAAAAGGTTCTAGTTGAAGTGTCTTTTGTATTGTCATTCTTGGTCTAACTTTTCTCATTTCCTCTCTTTGCAGAAGATAGCGTATTACTGAGCATTAAACATTTAGATTGAAGTCATCCCATTTAAAATCTGTGTGGTATGAGCCCATCATAATTGTTTTACTCATTCTTTTATTTATGGACTTTTAAGATTATTTCTAATTTTCAATATTACAAAATGTTGCAGTAAGTATCAGTATCTCTTAATGCACATGTATCAAAGTTGCCCGGAGTTCTAGACAGAAGTGGGAATTCACAGTTGCAGTAGAAGTCAGCATGACTAAATCTCATCCTTTTCATCTGTCTTTGATTTTTTTTCCTGGCCCTACTTCTACTTAATCACATTCACCAAAAGGGCAATAGGCTTTGAAGGGTATTATCGCCTAGCACTCTGTGATGGCCTGAAGCACATATTCCTTTCAAGAACAGCATGAAGTATACAGACTTAGTCCCATTCTACAGTCGAGAAAGGTAAAGTGAAGATGGACAGAATACATTTCTTAGATCTCAGCTAGCAAATGGCATATCCTGCATTGGAACTCAAAAGCCCGGGCTGTTTTAATCAAACTCAAAAGCCATGATAGAAGATGAATTTATAAGAAAGCTGCTGGAGAATATGTGCATATGTCTGTGTCTATGATCTCGTATGTCTGTGTATAAAGAAGTACTACACAGCCTAATCCAAACAGATCAGCCTCCCACTTACTATACACATGTGGGGTGCACACGCCAATACACATCCAAAACACACACACAATATAAAGGTTATTTCCAAAGCACATGACAACATCAGATTATAGGTACTGCCTTTATCATAGTCTGAAGGCTGCTTTACAGGAGTCTCTGGTAAGAATTAATTTGAAGGATATAGTTGAAATATCTCCCTGCTGTCAAAATATTTCCTTTGTATACTTCAACAATGCCTGATAGTTCAACACTGGAGGTGCATTAATTTGTTGGCAGGCATTGGGATTTCCAAAGATTCTTCCTTTAAAATAAAATTTTTAGAAATTATAGAAAAGCATATTATGTCACTAAACTTTGAATAAGTAGACATTTCTAAAGCATTTGTAACTACTTTCCTTTTACATTTTGGGAGGAGTATGATGGTGAGGAATATAAAGAACCCTAGCGTGGGTATGTTCCACTAGGGTAGCACACAAAAGGGAATGAAAACCTGAGGCCAAAAACAGAGAAGTTATTGCTGCAGGGACAGGCAGGAAAATGCCAGTGGTTACTTTAAAATTTCACCTAGCCTGGCCCCCAAAGTGTAAACACACTGAGTGTGTTCCAAATCTGGGTTGTCCACTGTGGTCGGCGCTGGGATTTCAAAGGCAATAAGACACGACCCATTCCCCAGGAGATCACAAAGCATGGAAATGATTGGTGACTAACTTTAACTCAGAGTTGACCTGATACTTTGTAGTCCATTCCCTGCTTGCCATGGAACTAAAAGGAACAGCAGTGTGTCTCAAGAAGTGTTGAAATGCCAAACCCTATAATGTGTTTTGTAAAGAGGAAGACTTCCTACAGAACCTCATTCAGAAACCTTCTCTAAATGTCCTCTTTGAACACCACTCCCCTTCCCTAATACAGCTGGGAAACTCTTCCTGTATCTCTTCTACCCCACAGCTCTCACTGTCAGACTTCCTCATTCTTCCTTTCCCTGCCTTCAGGTGCTTGGGCCTCTCCCTGCCATCAGCCCCCATCACACCCACAACCTCAGCAGGGTTGGCCTTTCTGGACTGCTTTCTGCTCTGCTCATGTGATTCTCTCTTCATTCTTTCAATTCAGAATTTCTCAACCTTGGCACTATTGACAGTCTGGGCTGCATAATTCTTTGTTGAAAGGGTTGTCTTGTGTATTGTAGGGTACATTCACAGCATCCTGGGTCTTTACCCATTGGGTACCAGTAGCACATCTCTAGTGTGACCATCACAAATGTCTCCAGACATTGCCAAATGTTCCCTGGGGGGACAAATGATTGAGAACCACTCTTCTTTTGTATACATTCTCTCTCGTTACTTTAAAAATTGCAATACAGAGTAGAAAAAGATGTCATGAGGATATGTTGCCATATACTGGCAAACTCTAAGCCAAGGGTAAGTGGTGGTCCAGTGAGACCAAAGAAAAGACCCAGAGACAGTGATGGAAACATGAATTTATTGGAGGAACTCATGTAGAGAGAGGCCAGGAGTGGCCAACTGGACAAAGCATCTGCTGCTAGGATCTACATGCAACAAATAGCATAGCAATTGGCCTCACAACTACCTATAGCCCATCCCCTCTTTTCATGTCAGTGTTCCAAGATCAAGGCATGCCAAGATCAATGGCCATCCAGATGTCTTTCATTACAAAGGAGATGTTCTGGGTTGGCCATTCCCAAAGTCCGTGACTTTGATGCTAAGCGATGTATTCTTCTATACAGTCTGCCTAATGGGAATATAGAGGGAGGACGGGATCCCTTCTTTCTCAAGATTGTGATTAACAGGGGCATTCAGGGTGTGCTTGTGCAAACCAGCCTTCCAGCACCTACTACAAGGTGGGCACTAAGAAAGCACTTCACCCAAACTGGAGAATTCAGAGAGCTCCCTTTAGGAAATGTCAGAAACACACGCAAGAGGTAGAGTTTTCCAGATTGAGATAAAATCAAGTATGAAGCCTGCTAGTAAATGAGAAAGGAAATTAAGGACATCAATAGGAGAGTACCAAACTATATAGCCAGGGGAGGTGGGCCGGAGGGAGAGGATGAAGAAGCTTGTGTGACTCCATGAGCAATTTAACCTTCTCCTAAGGTCAAGAGGGGACCACGGAAGTACTGTAAACATACAAATAGTTTTATTTTAGAAAGTTATTCTGGTAGCCTTATGGGAGTAAATTAGAGACCAAGAAGAATAGAGAAAATTAGGAATGCCTCTCAAAGAACATTCCTATAATGTTTAGGATGGCGGGGTCACTGAGTGACACTGAACGCCAGTGTCCTTCTATATCAAGATTCTTTTAAAAAGTGTGAATTTTGACTATTTAAAGAGGAAGTCTCAAGGTGCCTGGGTGGCTCAGTGGCTGAGCATCTGTCTTTGGCTCAGGTCATGATCCTGGGATCAAGACCGCATCAGGCTCCCTGCAGGGAGTGGCTTCTCCCGCTGCCTGTGTCTCTGCGTCTCTCTCTGTGTCTCTCATGAATAAATAAGTAAAATCTTAAAAAAAAAAAACACAAAAAAAAAACAAAAAGGAAGTCTCATTTTCACACACTTGAGTTTGGAAAGAAGAAAATAATGTGTCTATGAGCTCTTAATCACAGTTTTTACTATGTTTTATTAGAACTGTTTTTGTCGGGATCCCTGGGTGGCGCAGCAGTTTGGCGCCTGCCTTTGGCCCAGGGCGCAATCCTGGAGACCCGGGATCGAATCCCACATCGGGCTCCCGATGCATGGAGCCTGCTTCTCCCTCTGCCTGTGTCTCTGCCTCTCTCTCTCTCTCTCTCTCTGTGACTATCATAAATAAATAAAAGTTTTTTTTTTTTTTTAAAAAAAAAGAACTGTTTTTGTCATTTCCTCAATCTCCCAAATCTGAAGTTCACCAAGGCTTAGCATTTGGACTCTTCTATCTTCACACCCTCTGGGGGCCTTATCTAGTCTCCAGGCTATAAATATAACCTATATTCTAATAAGTCCAATTAACATTTCTAGCAAGGCTCTCCACCCCCACCCCACCCCAGTTCTAAACTCAACAACTGTTCAACCTACTCACTTAGATTCTACAAGGCATCGTTTACACAAAAGCAAATTCTGAAAAGCTCTACCATTGATATATATTTTACATATATCTCTAACACATACATATTTTACATGTATCTGTAATGCACACAACTCGTGGTCATTTAGAGTTTCAAACATGATTCCTTCCCCCTTCCCCCCAACTGGTTGCAAAGTGAGTTCCTATTTTTATAATCAGTCTTTACTCAGCTAATGTCAGCTATCGTGCTATATACACTTGAACATTAGTTATGAGGCTCACCCTTATATCTTACTATTATGAGAACCAATGTTTCATTTGATACTCTGTGCCTCAAAGCTGCTTATTATTAAATCATGGAAGCACTATTACTTCCCAAATGGGTTGGCCTTAACCTAATCTCCAAATCCTTACAGGCACATGTCCATGGGCATGTTATTAACTGAGAGTACTTACTCATACAGCCTTACCAATGTGAAGAAACAGGAAATCTGGCAGAGAAAAAATATGAAATATTAATGGTCCATATTCTGTTACAAATTCTTCTGTACCAAAGAAACAAATGCAAAAATGATGATATATATAGCTCCCTTACTCTTGTGTAATGATATATCATGAAATGGCATATCTAATTTCCTAGTCTAACTAGTTATTTCAATATTACTTGGTAGAATAATATTTCACGCATATGAAAACCTTAGGTCCCATCCCACAATCCTTGATATTCCATTTTTGAGATGGAAACCATACCACATAATTTCTGTAATTATTATATGATTTTTTTCATGGCAAATAATGTGGTACAACCTAAGCTAGCAAAATAAAAAGAGAGAACTTACCATGGGATAGAGAATCATCTCAGATAGCCAAAGACAGATGTAGAAGCCTCAGAAATGAACCCAAAGCAAGTACTGGATCCCATGCAGTGTCTTTTGACTTCACTCTCTTTTGCCATACTCAGCAAAACCATTTCATTCTTCTCTTATGTCTTAGTCTGCTCTCTTCTGATTCATTAGTTTGTGAGGTAGAGTTTGGCCAGTAATAATTCTTGGGCTTATACATCACTCTTTCCATCATGAGATAGAATAATTTTCTCTCATTCCCAATGTCTAATTCCTAGGGAAGGCATCATAATAATCTTGTCAAAGAAGTGAGGTTCTGCTCCACTGAATGATTCCTTGTGCTCAGGTATAGATTGAGGAAGTAGGCAGTTAATGGAAATGATTATAAGAAATTTCAAAATTGTCTGATATGGTACCTTTAATAAATTAAATTATATTATGTCATTTGCTGTTTTGGTTCAAAACACACCAAACAAACAGAGCAAGTCATGTCCTTGGTATTTGATGTTTTGAATTTAGGAAGAACTAAAATAAAAAGGGAGTAGGTGGAAACTCAATCTCTTTAACTCATTATGCTTTGCTAAAATAGTGACACTAAAGAGACTTTATTTTGCCCAAATTTGGGAGTTCTCCTTGATTTGATCCTATTCAATTTATCCAGATTTTATTCAACACATGCTTTCTGTAGAAGATACCTCAGCCCTTTTTCTTGCTTCCCTAATCTTACTCATTCCTCAAGTTTCTCCCCATCCTGTTTTTATTAAACTTTCACTTTTTAATATACACTGTACAGGGGTCAAAAATTGCAAGAATAAAAACATTAATTTCTATTTTCAAGGAATTTATAATATTTTAATAAAGGGAAAGGAGACTTTCAAAATAAATAAACAATACCCTCTAATATGGGCAAAAAGAGAAGTATTTGGGTATCTAGAGAAGATTCGAAGAGAGGAATGACTAGCTATTTTGGAGTAAGGGAAAGTAGGAGATGGGGAGAAGAAGTTCTGGAAGAATCCATATCTCTGTAGTGATCCCTCCTCCCTGTGCTCCTGTTCCCCCTTTAGTTGATGCCATGGAATGTCATATCCATTGGATGCACTGTATTGTCTGTGTACTTTGTCTATTTAATGAGGTTATGACTTTGTGTGAGGGGAAGATAGGAGTTATCCATTTTCTTCATTTCACAAAACACCTGCAAGCTCTCCATCATGGTGTTGTTTTCAATACTATTTATTAATTAATTTTTCACTTTTCTAAGTTTTAGTGCGTTGTGAAATCTGGGATTTTAACAATTTTTTTCAGCAATTGCAAGAAAACCAAATTATTTGATGCCTGAGAATGAAATAACTATTATCAGCCAAAGTGCTCTTTCTCTAATGCAGTAGAAAATGATGGGAAGGGCAGAGAATCCTGTCAAAAGTGTGTACGAGCTGCAAGTGTGTCATTCGAATGATCAGTCTTGTATATGCTTCACATAAAGCAAAGCTCTTCTTGTGCTTCTTCGTGTAGGCAGCTGGTTTGGGACTATTGCACCCTACGGTCTTCAGATGAGTGCTTAATCACAAACAAGGAGATTTTTTAGACACATGACAATAGCTTTTGCTTGAAAAGGACTTCAAAGGTTAGAAAATGCATTATCATCTTTGCATTAGTTAGCTCAGGCTGCCATCACAAGCCAATATAGATGAGGTGGCTTAAATAACAGAACTTGGTTTTCTCACAGATCTGGAGATCAGATCTGGGTATCAGCATGGCCATTCTCTGGTTAGACTTCTTTTCCCGGCTTATAGATGGCTGTTTTCTTTGGTCTCCTTGCCTGGGCCGTTCCTCTGTGTATGCAGGAGGAAGACAGAGAGATAAAAAGAGAAAGAGAGGGAGAGAACTCTCTGGTGTCTTTTCTTATAAGGGCCTTAATCCTATCAGATCAGAGCCCCCCCCTTATGACCTCATTTAACCTTAATTACTTCTTTAGAGGCCCATCTCTAACTATAGCCACACAGGGGTTAAGGCTTCACCATACAAATTTTGGGGGCACACAAACATTAAGTCCAGAACTAATCTGCTACCATCTGTAATCCTCAGATCAGTGAAGGAGCTTGAGGGTTGTTCCAAATCACTGAAACGAGGAAAGGTAAAACTGAGAAAGGTAAAACTCATGTCTCAGTACCTTTTTTCCATGTTTCTCTACATTAAGAGTGCTGGTAGCAACTTTGAGATCAGTAAGGAAGTCCTGTGGAACGCTAGGTAATATGAATTTTAACGTGAAAGAAATCTACCCTTTTATGTTGGCTTTTTTTTTAAAAAAAAAAGACTTTTTCAGATGCACCTAGAACCCAGGGGATGGGCAGAGCGTCAGGAAAGGAAAGCAAGAAGAAATGAAACAATAATGAGGCTTCAGGGTACCCCCTACCATCTTCAGATCTAAAGCTGACAACAGTAGAAGCAGGGGAAGCAGTGCAGAAACGTATTGTGGATCTCAGTGTTTGTTAAGAACTTTAAAGAAACACTCTTCATAGCAATACGGTGGGTCATAATGGTAGGATTATATTTACTAGATGTTAAAACTCGTTCTTTAGTTGTTAACCTTTTATAAGTACTCATCAGCAGTGTATTTCTTTAGAGTCTGAGATACAAAAAGGCCATGCCCGTTATTCATTATTTTAAACAATATGATAAAGAGACATGATACAAAGTAGAATTTTGGAGAAGAATGTCTTTTACTATGTGATAAAATTTGTATTTTCAAAGGGAAAAAAATCCGACGGTAATAACAACAATAGCAACAAAAGGACAAGAAATCAAGCTTCTGGATTTCTAAGGATTCTCATTAATTTTTCCTTAAATGTTTTAGCTTTTTTTTTTTTTTTTTTTTTTGACAAAGCACGATGCTAGCTTTGGTGGGATGAACGACCAAGGAGATGGAGATGTACACCTTTCTTTGAAGTGAGGATCATTCAGGCTTCCCTGGTCCTTAGAGATGTCTCATGTTGCCCATTGTCTGCTTCCATTGGCTCTGAAGGAGGCCACCATCCACGTTTTGTGCACTTTCCTCTCACCCTTCCACTCTGCACATCCATCACCAAAGCACTGTTCTCAGGGACCTGGGCTCATAAGTAAAGAGGATTGGCTTCATATTTTCCTCTGGAGGAAGGACTTTTTTTTAACTGCTTAATGTATCAGTTAACTCCCTCTTGTCTGCTTAAGGTACTCAGTTGCTCGCCAGTGTTCACAGGGTCAGTTGTGGACTCTAGAACTCTCCAGGAAGTTCTACGTCCCAGGCCTCTCCTCCAATCCCTCACCCTTCACCATTCACATCCAAGGCCAGGCTGGCTCTTGACTCTCTGCCTTTATTATTATCATTAGTAATAGTACTGGTATTATTATTATTATAAAAAACATATAAAGTTTACCATCTTCACTATTTTTAAGTGTTAACATCCAGTGATGTTAACTATATGGACATTGTTGTGCCCTAGGTCTCCAGAACATTTTTATCTTGCAGAAATGAAATTCTATACCCAATAAATAACTCCCCATTTCCCTCCCTTCTGACCCCCCGGAACCATCATTCTATTTTTTTGTTTCTAAGAGTTTAACTACTTTAGATACTCCTATAAGTGGAATCATGGAGTATTTGCCTTCTTATGCCTAATTTATTTCACTTAATACAATGTTCTCAAGGTTCAATCATGTTGTAGCAGGTGACACAATTACCTTCTCATTTAAGGATAAATCATATTCCATTGTATGTATATACTACATATTGTCAATCTATTTGCCCTTTGATGGTAGCTTCTATGTTTAGTTATTGTACATAAATGCTGCCAAGTAAATGAAAAGCTGTACAACAAATGAGGGTGTAAATATTTCTCTCAGATCCCATTTTTAATTCGTTTGGATATATATCCAGAAGTAGAATTGTTGGATTGCATGGCAATTAAATTTTTAAAATTTGGGGAAATTCTATATTGTTCTCTGTAGTGGCCACACTGTTTTACATTTCCATCAATCATGTATAGGAGTTCCAATTTTTCCACATCCTCATTAATACTTTTTATCTTCTGTTTTTTTTTTAAGATTTTATTTATTCATGAGACACACACACAGAGAGAGAGAGAGAGAGAGAGAGAGAGAGGGAGAGGCAGAGACACAGGCAGAGGGAGAAGCAGTTTCCATGCAGGGAGTCCCACGAGGGACTCAATCCTGGGTCTCCAGGATCACACCCCAGGCTGAAGGCAGCGCTAAACCACTAAGCCACTAGGGCTGCCCCTATCTTCTGTTTTGTTTTTGATTCTGGCCATACTAATGGGTGTGAGGTGATACCTTATTGTGGTTTTATTTACTTTTTTTTTTTCATTGCAGTATTAATTTGTATTTCCCTGATGATTAGTGATACTGAACATCATTGTGTATGCTGGTTGGTCATTTGTATATATTCTCTGGAGAAATTCAAGTCCTTTGCCTATTTGTTTTATTCAGGTAATTTGGGGTTTTTGTTGTTGTATTGTAGGAGATGCTTATATAATTTAGGTGGTAGAAGTGATCTGCAAATATTTTCTTCTATTCCGTATATTGCCTTTTCATTCTTTTTTTTTTTTAAAGATTTTATTTTATTTATGACAGACACAGAGGGAGAGGCAGAGACATAAGCAGAGGGAAAAGCAGACTCCCTGTGGGGAGCCTCATGTGGGACTGGATCCCAGGACTCTGGGATCACGACCTGCGCCAAAAGCAGACAATCATTGAGCCACCCAGGTGCCCCATCCTTTTTCATTCTCTTAATTGTTTTCTTTCCTGCACAGAAGTTTGTTGTTGTTGAAGTTCAATGTAGTCCATTTTGTTTATTTTTCTTTTGTTTCTTTTTTCTTTTTTTTAATTTTTATTATTTTAATTTTTATTTTTTTAATCAGCAGAAAAGTTTTATTTCTTTTAAGGACAAACAAACCACATCCAAGGCCTTAACTTACAGACGCAAACCAAAGGAGCCATTTAAAGCATTAGCTATTGAGGTACAATACATACATTGGGAGGAAAATGCTTCTCCATCTGAAGCTTATACCAAACTTTGCTCAATCGACAGCTGAGCTCTGCTAGTGCTTGGGTGTGACTGAGGGTAAGAGCATATCTGCAGAACCAAAGGAGAACAGTTGTGTTCCACAAGTACTGAAGCATTTTAGACTGCATTTTATATATATATATATACATATATCTGAAGTCAATGCCATGGAGCTTTCTCCATTTGTTCTCTCCTAGGAGTTTTAGTTATAACTTCAGATCTCACATCTATATATTTAATTGATTTTGGGTTGTTTTATGTCTATGGTGCCCCATGGAGGTCACAGTCATTCTTCTGCAAATTGAGATCCAGTTTTCCCAACACCATTTACAAAGAGACTCAAATTCCCCACCAGATAGTCTTGGCACTCTTGTTGAAGATGATATGACCACATAGGTCTGAGCTTTCTATTCCATCCCTTTGGTTTGTCTTTAATCCAGCACTGGATTTGATCCAAACACTGATTTGATTACCATAGCTTCAGTTTTATAACAAGTTTTGAAATCAGGAAGTATGATGTCTCCAGCTTTGTGTTTCTTTCTCAAGACTGTTGAGGCTATTCATAATATTCAACCATAGAAGTATTTCAAAATTTTCTTGAACATTTCCTAATGCGGGATCATTAACATTTTATTTTTTATTAGTATCAATGACAGAGCCATAAACATCTTTGAACTGAGAAGAGTTCTAGTCGACGAAAAGCATAGGAATAAATTAAGGGTCTGTCACTTACCAGTTGGGTATCTTTGGACAATTTTTTTCATGTCCTGATCTGGCACCTCTTCTAGCAAACAGAGTGTACCACTCACAGAGCTGTTGTGAGAGATAAATGAATTGGTATGCATAAAGCAATTAGAACAGCACTTTATACCGTAGGAGCTTGGTAAAGGTTGGTTATAGCCTATTATTCCTGCTATGGCTTCTGCTATATCCTAGAGATAGAATTGTTGAACTATTTGTTCCAGTTGCGAAATAATTGACATTTATCACTCTATAAGTTTAAGGCATGCAATATGATGATTTGATTTACATATATAGTGAAATGATTACTACAGTAAGTTCAGATAACACCCCTTCTCATAGTGATACAATAAAAAAAAAGGAAAAAGAAGAGAAAATAAAGAAAAGTTCTTGTGATGAGGACTTCTAGGCTTTACTCTGTTAGCAACTTTGCTATATTGTTAGCTGTAGTTATCATGCTGTACATTACATCCCTAGTACTTATTTATCTCACAAGTCTGATCTCTTTTTCTGTGAGTTTGTTTTTGCTTTGTTGGCTTTAGATTCCACATATAAGTGAGATCATTCTATTTCACTTAGCGTAATGCCTTCAAGGTTCATTCATATTGTTGCAAGTGGTAGGATTTCTTCATTTTTTTATGGCTGGATAATATTCTTGTGTATGTGTGTGTGTGTGTATGTATGACATTATTATACATATATGTAATATATACCTCACAACTACTTTATCCAGTCAGTGGACATTTAGGTTGTTTCTATGTCTTGGCTATTGTAAGTGATGCTGCTATGAATGTAGAGATGCATATATCTCTTCAAGTTAATGCTTTCATTATCTTTGGATGTATATCCATATATATTCTCCACAGCATTCAGATGTTTTCACCAGCCCTTCTGATCAGATGGGGTTGGAAGACTCTCTACAGTGGGTGGGGACATGTTTCAGTCTTTATGCCTGGTTGGGAGGGGGAAGGGCTAATCCAGGGTACTCTCAATTTGCCAGTCTCAAGGTTTGGAAGGGTCCAGGATCTATTCACAGTCTTCTGTATGAATCAATCCTTCTGCCGGTGCATAGCTCAGAAAGCCTCCATGTCTGCTACGTGGGTTGTTCTGGGGATAACCAGTTCTGTCCACCTCTCAGTTCAAACATCCTGGGTTACATGACTTCTAGGAGCCATTTTCAGTCCTTCTGGTCAGAGAAGGCTGGAAGGTGCTCTTCACAGCAGGTGGGGCTATGACTCAGCATTTTCCTGGGCATGAGTAAACCAGGCTCTAAGACTGGCAGGACCCCTTGTTTGAGTATCCAAATCAGGCAGATTTGCACCCTACCAAATTCCCTGGTCACAGTGTGCTCCCAACCTTGTTCTGCAGATGAGCAAAGCTAGTAGTTGGGATTACTACTTAGGCACTTTAGGTATGAACTTGATTTTCCAAGATCTTGTGCTGGTTGCAACAAGCATCTACCTCCTTCTCTGTTATAGATTCCCAATGGTTGGGCCCTGTAGATTCCCCTGAAATCTTCAGGGTGCAAGAACAGAGTAGGGACTCCCACAAAGTGACCCACAGTGCTGAGGAAGGCAGGTTATTCCCTAGGGTAGTCTTTTCCTACTAGAGGAACCTGAGACTCAGAGGAGACTTCTTTTTGTGGTGCTGAACTGGCCCAGGGGAGAGGAAGTACTGTCAGTGAATAGCCCCTTTTGTTCCCTTCTAATGCAGCCTGATTTAGTCTCCATGGTACAGAGCATTGCTTCAATTGTACCTCTGTGTTCCAGGATTTTCTTCATGGTGTCTTGATCTCAACTAGATGCAATTTGTTTTTCTTGGAGGATGAAGTCAGGAACAATTTATATTACCATTTTGGTGAAGTCACTCACTTATTGAACACTTTTAAGGCTGTACTCTTTATTGAATTTGGTTGTTTTAGTTACAATTTTTAAAAATTATCCTCATGGTGAGGTGGATATGTTTTATAAACATTTATACTAAAAAAAAAACAATTTTACAGGTTTTCTAAGGTTCTTAATCTGGAGTCTTTTGAAGGTCTGAATCGTAATTATTTCTTAATTTTCATTTCACCTGAATCAGCCATCCTCACTGTCAAGTTTGGGTATTGCCAGAACAATAATCACTTAAATAAGAAGAGTCATGTGTAAGCCATTGTTTTGGAAACCGGCAGGACTCTGCACTTTGGAACATGAGGAAAATGAATAATCTCCCACATATAGCACATCAACATCACTGTTGGGCATTTTGCTGAAACTAACTTTGCATTTTCCTTTCTGTTTTGAGCATAAAAAGATAAACTCTAAAACTGAATGTCAATGAGATGGAAAAATGTGGACGGGAGAGTCGGAATAAGGGTAGTGAAAGAGAGTGAAAAGATCCTTGTTTGTAATTGAAGCCCATTTAACTTATTCTTTTTTCAATCAGTATTTGGGACATTAAGTTCTTTTCAGTTTTTTTATTCTTCCACACCAGTGAAGAATTGTAGGATGTTGTTAGGAAGTAATGTATGTAAGTCAAATTGAACCAAAGAGACAAAACCCTGTATTGTGAATAACATTTTTATGATAGGATAAGACCTTACACAATTGTGAGTGAAGCTAGAAGGTAAGGAACTGGAGGGGAAATTGAGGAATTGGTGAAATGTTACTAACCTGCTCTTTTGAAAAACTGCACCAGATTAATACCTTTTTTTTTTTTTACCAAGAATAAACTTATATTGTTATATCATCATCATCATTATCATCATCATCATCATCATCATCATCCTAAATCCATAGTTTACCTTAGAATTCACTCTCAGTGTACATTGTCTTGGATTAGGCAAATGTACAATGACATATATCTGCCATTATTATATTTTATAGAGTATTTTCACAAGTCTAAAATTCCTCTGTACTCTGCCCACTTACTTGCAGCCCTTCACTCTGTCCATGACTGACATTTTTATTGTCTCCAATGTCTTGCCTTTTCCACAATGCTATTTATTTGGAATCACACAGTGTGTAACTTTTTCAGATTGTTTACTTTCACTTAGTGATACGCACTTAAGTTTCTTCTGTGTCTTCTCATGGCTCTGTGGCTCATTTCTTTTTAGCACTGTATAATATCCCATTGTATATACCACAATTTATTTATCCATTCACTTACTGAAGGACATCATGGTTGCATCAAGTTTTGGCAATCATGAGGAAAGCCACTGTAAATGTCTGTATGTAAGTTTTTGTGTGGACATGTTTCAAAGTCCTTTGGGTAAATACCAAGTTGTGCAATTTCCAGATTATATGTTAACAGTATGTTTAGTTTTGTGTGAAATGGCCTATTTCCCAAAGAAGCAGTGACCTTTTGAATCTTTACCAACAATTTATTAGAATATCTGTTGCTCTGCATCCTCAGAATTGATGATGTTGGTGTGGATTTGGTCCATTCTAATAGGTGTGCAGTGGTGTCTAATCATTGTTTTAATTTGTATTTCCCTGATGATATATCTTGTGGAACTTATTGCAATAATTTTAAAACTATGTATTACATTTATCATTTTCTATTACAGCCATTAAATTGTTAACTTACACTTTTAAGCACTTTTTCTTACCTTTTATGCCAAACAATTTCTGTAGCCTATCCACAACAAAACAATCCATCCGAGTGCTCCCTACTATTCATTTCCTTCCAACTGCGACTTAGGGATCATCTGTGATTTTTATTCCAAGTAATGACTAGTTTCTATCTTTTACATTATATTTCAACAGCTATTTTGACCTATTACTATTATTTGGTGATACTGGTTTCACAATTTGTTTTATTAAAGAATTTATTTATTCAAGAGAGAGAGGGAGTATGTGAATGAGTGTATGGGCAAAAGAAGAGAATCTTTAAGCAGACTTTCCATTGAGCAGAGTCCTATATAGGACTGAATCTCAGGACTTGTGAGATCAAGACCTGAACTAAAATCAAGAATTGGACACTTGACTGACTGAACCACCCAGGTGCCCCTGTTCTCACAATTCTTTCTGATTCTACAACTTCCTTTTTCTTAAATATATTACATAACTGTATATATATAATGTATTATGTAATTATATTTAGAAAGGGCCTCTCTAATGGCAGTATTTCTAAGTCTATGTATGCCTGAATATAGCTACTTAATACTTCTTTCAATGGACAGGTACCACTCTTATTCTAGTTTATTTTAAATAACATTTTTCCCATTTATTTTATTCTACAACTTAAAAATGATTTTTCTTTAGCTTTTCAGTTGTACAATTACATCACATTATGCCTAGCAATTTTTTTTGCATGCTTTGTTTTTTTCTTTGCATTGATTCTGAACTCTACAAATTTTTTAATTGTGTTTTTGTGTGCTATTATAGATCAAATATTTAAAATATCATAATGTCTTTCATATTTATTTTAAGGCCTTGAGGTAAAAGGTTTTATATATATATATATATATATATATATATATATATATTCCCCATCTTGATTCATCTTTTCTTATTGAATATAAGAAATAACTTAGATTTTAAAAAATAGGAAGTATTGGTCTACCCATAGCTGAGAAGATGATACTTACAATGAGTCTTGGAAAATAGATAAAATTTTATCAAGCAAAAAGTTTGTCACAACCTGAAATCCTAAGGAAATCTTATCTACTTGGGTATTGTCAGAGGTTTGTTGCATCAGTCCAGAAACTCCTCTCGGTATTTAAGAAAGAGGAATTTTTATACAGGGACTTAAACACAAAGTATAAGAAGGTTTATGCTGGTAGCCAAAAATCAGTAATTATGTAAAGCTGCTATCATCTTTAGGGTAGAGGAGCAGAAGGAAAAGTGGAGTTACACAGAGGCCATGCACGGCATATTGATCAAGTGTTCAGGATCAGAAGTGGCCCTTGAAAACCCCCTATTGTGGCATAAGATTGTATTTTTCTAAGAATTAATAGAGCCAGAACAAGCCAATTTTCAGACAGTTAATGACAACTACTCTAAGGCTAATATATTTTTATCCTGTATTTTGGTTATAATAATTTTCATTGTATTTTTAATGGATTTAATTTCCCTTTCCATTTATTTGCATATTTTATTAGAAATCTTGGAATTACAAATGTTGAGTCAGATGACTATGTTCCATTGACTATTAAATATAACTCAATATGCAGCACCTTTGCACGACAAGGAGTTGGTGGTGTTTATTTGGAGTCAACATGGAAGATAATATTAGGAAATCTCATTGTATATAGTTGAGGCAATGTGTAGAAGGTATTTTGAGGGGTAAAAGGAAGAATGAATGTTGCCAGAAAACAAAATGAACTCCTAGGTCTATACTACACATCAATTAAAGTACAGGAAACTAAAAAAGGACTAGATGGTACTAATATTTCCAACTTCTGTAAATTTTATGACTATTTAGTCATTATTGATATTTTAGGATGATTGGAGGACACTTTATGGCTTTCAAATTAAGTCCTCACTATTTAAGATAACAAATTACACAAAGAGTCAGAACTGAAAACATATTTTATACATATATAAACTTGTCAGGCACAAAGAGAAAATTAATTGGGAAATGTGCTTTCCCTGAGAAAAATATTAGGCACTGCTGTGTCCCAGCACATGTGGACAATGCAGGCAGAAAATTCCCCTAGGGAAACAAGATGCTAGAAAGCTTCCTAAATTTACTTTTTGACCCCTTCAATACTAGCATGCTTGTACTTTTTGCCTGCAGCATATCCCATATAGTCCAACTTTTCTCACAGGCTGGAGGATCATGTCAGAGCAGGGTCAAGCTTGGAAGGCCATGAGAATGATTCCCAACAGATTCCATCTGCTGCCTATCTCAGTAATGCCACTTCTGCAGCCCTGGAAGTTGAGTAAGTTCAACCAGGGAAAGGAGCTCTTGGAAAAGTGCAGCCCTTCTGGTGAAGCACTGGAGGATATCCTAAGGGCTATGAATAACAGATAGCACGACAATGTAAAATGAATGAAGTAAATCTCTTTTAAAAATGAGAGAAGATATTATCCACATTAATCCTGAACACACAGTTTTGAGAAATAACCAGTGGTGCACACTGTGTGTATTTGTCAGCTATTGCTTAATAATGTTGCTACAAATAGATTCCTCACTCAGTGGCTTACCATGACAATTTAAATTTTTATTAGTTGTAACGTGTCTGTGGTTCAACTGGAATTAGCCTCTGGTCTTCTTTACATCTCTCCATATTCTCTTTGGAACTGTAGCTTCCCTAGACATAGTGTTAAGGATCACTGAAGTGCAAGGGACCACCCAAATGTGCACATACCTGTAACACTTTGCTCATGTCACAACCACTAATATTCCACTGTGCAAGCAACTCAAAGGGTGGAGAAGACAGATCTGTTCACCATGAAGCCACCCCAAAGACCTGATTTTAATTCTTTTAAAGGAAGAAGTAAAGAGTTGAGGGATTGATTCAATGTACCATTATCTCCCCACTTGAACAAAATTATGTATTACCCTCACCTCTCCCATAAAGCATCCCAAAATTCCATTTGTTTATGACATCAGGCCCAAAGCCCAGGAGTTTGGGACCTGTATCACATCTTGAAACAAATACTCTAGATTTGGAGACCCAGGAGCTCAAAGGCCACTTCACCTGCTCTAACCAGTCACCTTTGCCAACATTAGAACCACAGCACATAGGATGTAATAGAAACTAGATAGTTGTCTGTAGCATTAGGTATGGAGACATGGTGGCTGAAAAAATGAACTCAGTGGATGAGTAGAAGAACTACATGGATAAATCCAAGGAGCGGATAGTGAGTCTGAATATGACATTTTAGAACTCTCTTGAAGGCACCAGGAAGGGATAAAGAGATGGAAATAAAGACTGAAACACTGAAATAAGAAATATAGAATTAGAAGTCTCAACATCTGTTATAATAGGATTTTTAAGTGCTGAGAAAAAAAATAAATGGAGGGGAGGAAGTATTTTTAAAAATATAATCACAGAGAATTTAAGAATTGTTTAAAAATAGAGAACTTCATTTGACAGAGATGCTAAAGAGCCAAACAAGTAAGTAAGAACTGATATTCATACCTGACACATTATATTTAAATATTGGAAGATTAAACATTAAGCAACGGTTCTAATATGTTCTATGAATGGAAGAAGATTGTTTATAAGGAATACAATTCAGACCGAGTTAACCTTAGAGTTCTCAAAAGAATTACCAAGTGCAAAAAGACAATAAATACTTTCAGAAAGATGGGATGAGGACTTCAAATTTGGAATTTCAGATCAAACTAAATTATTGCTTTAAAGTGAAAGATATTAAGGTCATAGGCACTTGAGAAAGTTTATTACAAAATAATTTACTTTGAAAGTTCTCATAGAAGAAGCAGTCTAGGAACTAGAAGGAAAAAGTCAAATCTAGGAGAAATAAAACTGAGATGGCAAATAATTTATTAAATTTATTGTATATATTTTTAAAGTGAAACATTTTTCAAGGTGTATATATTTTTTTAAACATCAAATGGTACACTTTAAATATGTGCAGTTTATAGTATGTCATTTATAACTCAATAAAGCTGTAAAAAAACAAGCATACTAATATAAGAATAAATTGTGGCTGAAGATCACATGCCAGTGAGATTGGGTGAAGAAGTCAAGAAGGCGGTAGCAGTATAGGGAAGACATAAATAACCTAGAAGTCAATAAGATCATGAAAGAAAACAAAAGGTGTTGATTTAATTAGTTAGTAAAAGCAACAGGAAAATTAAAACAATTTTCTTTTTCTTTTTTTTTTTTTAAAGATTTTATTTATTTATTGAGAGAGAGAGCCAGAGAGAAACACAGTATAAGTGGAGAGAAGCGGCAGAGGCAGAAGCAGACTTACTGCTAAGCAGAGACCCCTGGGATGACGACCTGAGCCAAAAGCAAATGCTCAACCAACTGAGCCACCCAGGCGCCCCCAAAACAATTTTCAAAACAGAAGAAAATGTGATATGTACACTAGTATATAGGAAGAGAGGAAAAAGAAAATAAAAATACTAAAGTAAAATAAAATGTAAACACATTGAGGTGGCAAATTTAAATCTATATACTTACAATAAATATAAATGACAGAGATGAAACAGGATCCAACAGAATGACTACAGGTTGAGAATGGTTTCCTACAGAGCTCCATGACAATCTGATGCCACTGAGCATTTAAGGCAATGTGTCCTGTCAGGTGGTAGAATGTGCAGTCTGTCTGTCATACAGCTGCGTCCAGAAGGCTGGCTCTCCCATCTCTGATCACACCTTTGGAGGTGCTGGTGTATACACAGCTGACAGTGCAGGTAGCGGCCAGGTAGTACATCACACTACAGCAATTCTAGCTACCCTTAGAGCCTGAGTTAGCAAAGGGTTAAGGTTTAGGCAGGGAAAGGTAGGGGGCCCCTGACTAGGCTCTGAGACTATTCCTGGTAGGCAAAAGTGCTAAGTCACAGTGAACAAGTGATAAGGGAATAGACCAGACCACCTGGCCCTGCCTGTTAGGGAGTATTTTTCTTTGGCAGCTTACAAGGTAATCACAGAAAATGGCCAAACCTCAAAGTAAGTCATTAAGGGTGTTATTAATAGTCCTTGTTCAAACCAAGACAGCACAAGAATCTCAAGGCCACAAGCTCCCTGGTCAAGTTCTCAATAAAAGACTGACCCTAAAAACCCTCAGTGGCAACCCATTTGGGACCCCGCTCACTTTAAAGAGTTTTTTCTTTCCTTTCTGTTCTCAACTCCCCTTAATAAACTTTCACTTCACTTCACCCCTTTGTGTCCAAGAGATTCATTCTTCAACTCTGTGAGACAAGAACCCTGCAATCCTGTAACACTGAGATTCTGTACCACCCCTCATGCAGGTCTATAGGACAATCTACACATGTTGCTGTTTCTGTCTCTGAAATTCCAAGGAATGTATTTCCAGCTCTGGCATCACACATTGCTTATCTCAAAGGCCTCTCTAATAGAAACCTTAAGAGGAGAGAAAAAAGGAGATTTGCCTTTCAGTAAGATGATGATCTAGGGATTCTGAATGGTCTTCTATTCCCTGAAAAACCTACATATGCTGGATAAATAACAGGAATGTGGTTTTAAGTACATTGTTAGCCCTATAGGAAGGAATGAAACATCTCTCAGGGTTAGAGGGGAAAATAAGGAGGAGTAAATTGACACTTAGCAGGTAGGTGAACATGAATCAGAGGAAAATGCTGCCCTAGGGACCTCCTGTGGCAGATGAACCAGATTGTTTATTAGAGGGATTAAGATCATAAACACATATAGGAAATAATACAGGAACAAGAGGGGAAAAAAAAGCCTAAGAGAAAACAAAATTCAGGTAGTAAGCTATTGAGTATGTTTATTATTAATGTTCCATGCACACTGGACAAATGCAGTTATATTCTCTTTCACCTTTGCCATCTCTCTGTGGAGACATGGCTCAGCTAGTCCATTGTTTCAAAGAGGATGAGGAGTATGTGGAACAATCCTGATTCGATCTGTAGCTTGAGATCAAGCTCAGCAGACACAGCTTACATCAGCTTCTCTCTTGCCTCAGTCTTGCCTCCCTTGTTCTTCTTAGGACACAGGCAAATCATGGCCCCAATAAATTGTCTGCAACTAATTTTCTGAAAATCTAAATCAGCCAACCTGAAGACACATGATTGTTGCTTTAAGCTACTGAGTTTTCGAGTAGTTCATTATATAGGATATTATAGTACTTGCTCACCAGTGCATGACTAACAGACTCTATAGTTGCAGTTTCCCTGGTGGAAAATGAGTATCCAGGATTGGATTTAAGAATGATCACCATGTGCTGGGAAAATTGGACATCCACATGCAGAAGAATGAAACTAGATCACTCCCTTGCACCATACACAAAGATAAACTCAAAATGGATGAAAGATCTAAATGTGAGACAAGATTCCATCAAAATCCTAGAGGAGAACACAGGCAACACCCTTTTTGAACTCGGCCACAGTAACTTCTTGCAAGATACATCCACGAAGGCAAAAGAAACAAAAGCAAAAATAAACTATTGGGACTTCATCAAGATAAGAAGCTTTTGCACAGCAAAGGATACAGTCAACAAAACTCAAAGACAACCTACAGAATGGGAGAAGATATTTGGAAATGATGTGTCAGATAAAGGGCTAGTTTCCAAGATCTATAAAGAACTTATTAAACTCAACACCAAAGAAACAAACAATCCAATCATGAAATGGGCAAAAGACATGAAGAGAAATCTCACAGAGGAAGACATAGACATGGCCAACAAGCACAAGAGAAAATGCTCCGCATTACTTGCCATCAGGGAAATACAAATCAAAACCACAATGAGATACCACCTCACACCAGTGAGAATGGGGAAAATTAACAAGACAGGAAACCACAAATGTTGGAGAGGATGTGGAGAAAGGGGAACCCTCTTACACTGCTGGTGGGAATATGAAATGGTGCAGCCACTCTGGAAAACTGTGGAGGTTCCTCAAAGAGTTAAAAATAGACCTGCCCTACGACCCAGCAATTGCACTGTTAGGGATTTACCCCAAAGATTCAGATGCAATGAAACGCCGGGGCACCTGCACCCCGATGTTTCTAGCCGCCATGTCCACAATCGCCAAACTGTGGAAGGAGCCTCGGTGTCCATCGAAAGATGAATGGATAAAGAAGATGTGGTCTATGTATACAATG
Organism: Nyctereutes procyonoides; assembly: GCF_905146905.1. Taxonomy (NCBI): domain Eukaryota; kingdom Metazoa; phylum Chordata; class Mammalia; order Carnivora; family Canidae; genus Nyctereutes; species Nyctereutes procyonoides. Next base: position 11,222,202 of record NW_026575030.1, read on the forward strand.
GAATATTACTCAGCCATTAGAAACGACAAATACCCACCACTTGCTTCAACGTGGATGGAACTGGAGGGTATTATGCTGAGTGAAGTAAGTCAATCGGAGAAGGATGAACATTATATGGTCTCATTCATTTGGGGAATATAAAAATAGTGAAAGGGAATAATGGGAAAGGAGAAAAAATGAGTGGGTAATATCAGAAAGGGAGACAGAACATGAAGGCTCCTAACTCTGGGAAATGAAACAGGGGTGGTGGAAGGGGAGGAGGGTGGACGGTGGGGGTGAATGGGTGACGTTCACTGGGGGAGGCACTTGATGGGATGAGAACTGGGTGTTATTCTGTATGTTGGTAAATTGAACACCAATAAAAAATAAATTTATTAAAATAATAATAAAAAAAGAATGATCACCATGTTTTCTCAAAATCAGAGAGCTTAAAAAAAAAAATCAGAGAGCTTGCTTTTTCTGTCATATGGTAAAAGGACCAAGGAAAGACCATTTGAATACATGATGAGAAAGAGGCAAGGATGAGCGCTGTCACCAGAAACCAAATGGCTAGAAACTTGATCTTAAAATTCTGGCCTCTGGGCCTTTAATACACTCTATTGTTTTTTTTTTTTTATTTATTTTTTATTTTTTTATTTTTTTTTTTTTTATTTTTATGACAGTCACAGAGAGAGAAGGAGAGAGAGGCAGAGACATAGGCAGATGGAGAAGCAGGCTCCATGCACCGGGAGCCCGACGTGGGATTCGATCCCGGGTCTCCAGGATCGCGCCCTGGGCCAAAGGCAGGCGCCAAACCGCTGCGCCACCCAGGGATCCCCACTCTATTGTTTTAACCTCATGATTTGTGGTATTTTGTTACAGCAGCGCCCTAAACACTAATATAATGAGGCTCCACCCAGGTTCTCTCTTAAGCTCCACCACACTCATCCCCACAGCTACTGGAAATTTTATTGCTGAAGATTCACGGACTCTCACTGCGTATGGCCTTCTGCCACAAGAAACTGCCTTGGAATGTGCCTTCTCCTAGGGTGTGGCTCATAGTCAAAGACCAGCTGATATGGAGAATCACAGGCCCCAGCCCCTTATCTCAATTTGGGACAACTTTTCTCTCTGCCCAATTTTGTCATTCTCAATTCTGTCTCCTACAAATTTATCTCACGAGAACATTTCTCCATAAATCTATCCAGTTCTCTTATAGTCAGTCTACAGATAACCCAATGATAGGTATTTATAGGTTATTTTCTGTATCGTACTTCCATTCCAATATTCCTGGTGTATCTTCTCTTTAAATATTATAGGAAGTGACTACCAAGCCATCCAAAGGCAAGGGTTCATCCCATGTTTGGCCCATACTTGTATAAAGGAAATAATTTGAGTCTTGTAAGACTGGTGCCTTGGAAAAAATAAGGGAGCTACTTGAGATAGTGACAGGTAGGATGGTATAAAACATGGGACAATGTACCAGGCAATCCAGCTGCCTGGGGAAATGAACATGATAAAATACAAGGACTCTTTCAGTAACCTTAGATGAGCACTTGGACAATTGTAATTTGGTGTAAAGGAAATCATGAGCTGAAAGGACTGTGACTTATGATGTATATAGGATATCTTTATTTACATACATATATTAGCAAAATTGGGATTATTCTCTCTATAAACTTTTATGTACTATTTTCTCTCAGTATTTAAAATTCTTTAGGTCATAAAATAATGTTAAATAGCATAACTTTTGATGATTTCATAATTTTATATGCTAAATATGCACCATAATTTATTTACTTCTGTATTTTTGGACATTTATATTATTTTCTCATTTTTTTGCTATTATAAATAATACTAAAATGACTATCATTGCACATAAATCCCAATGAGTATTTCTGATTATTTTCTGGCGATAAATCTGCGGAAGTGGGATTATTGAGTCAAAAAGAAGACCATTTTGAAAGCTCTTGATATATTGCAGAGCTGTGACCCATAAGTGTAAAATATGCACTCCTTTCAGCCTTTCATTCAGGATATGTTTATTGAGTTGTACAAAACAATGGAAACTCTTTCTAGACGTTGGGGGGAAAAGGCAGAGCAGGGTATTATTCTCAGGTTTCTTATATTTCAGTGGGAAAGCAATGATAACTAGTAGCAAATATAAGATAATGCTAGAGAGTGATAAGTTAGTTCTATGAAGAAAAGCTAAAGCAGGTGGTAGGAGATAATGAAGACATTTGTGACATGATCAGAGAGCTCTTGGAGGAAGGAAGTGACTGAAAAATCCAAATGACAGCTGAACTAGCCATGCAAAGAAATAATTGTCTACTCATAGCATGACCAAAAAGTACCCATTTAAAAAAATCTGATTTTATAGGTGATAGTGGGATCCCATTGTTATGCTTAATTTTATCCTTTAATTATTTTTCAACTCTTTCTTTTTCATGCTTATTGATCATTTGCATTGTTCTCCTTATGATAGTCCCATCACGATTTGTCAATTTATGTATCTACCGGAGTGTTAGAGGTTTCCTTGCTAATCTTTAAGGATTCCTCACATGCTTAATATAATAACTTCTCAAAAGTCAATGTGTGTGCTGGATATTTATTCCCAATTTCCATTTGCCCTTTACTTTCATTTTTAGTATTTCTATGGAACTTCTCTTTCTCTTCAGATTTTTACATAGTCAAATCTATTCGTCTTTTCCTTTGTGATTTTCCATTTGCAACATGGCTTTCAAAATGACTTTCAAACGATCGTTTTTGTAATTTAGAACTAAAAGTTGTCCTAGAATGATAGAAATTGAATTTTAACCTAGGTATCTCTGATCCCCAAAGCCTCCTTTCTTTTCATTGTAGCACACTACTTTAAAAATGAGCTGGCTTGTATAAATAAAGCCTGTGATTTTAGTTTTTTAACTTGTCCTTTATAGCCAGCCAGCCAGCTAAAGTATTGTTACTATCTAGAACAAATGAAATACAAGAAAAAATAAACTCTGATGTCTTTGGATTGTGAGATCTGGGGCAAGATGTTGTTTGGGCCCAATTAGTATAATCCAAGAAGTCAGGCAAGCCCCAGTGTAAGGGGGAATGCAAGTAGTCCTTAGAGTCCCAAAATGGTATCAAATTATTAGTTCTAGGGTCAGGAGATAAGAAAATAAAGCTATCAACTAGAGTCAGAGACATGAGGCAGAAAGGCTGGAGCTGCAAATATAAAAAATATGGTTTGGTGCTTGATTTCCTCTTAGCCATAGGCTTTTTTTTTTTAGATTTTATTTTTATTTATTTGAGAGAGAGCATGAGTGGTGGGGAAGGGCAGAGGGAGAGGGAAAAGCAAACTCTCCACTGAACAGGGAGTCCTACTTGGAGCTCAATCCTGAGACCCTGAGATCATGACCTGAGCAGAAGGCAGACACCTAATTGATTGAGCCGCCTAGGCGCCCCTGAGCCATAGGCTTTTGATGCTAATTAGGACCAGGGACTTGATGTATCTGTCAGGGCAGAAACAGGCCCTAGAGTGGCCTGCTGTGCGTTTTCATTCAGAGGAATTAAAGAATATGTACTCTGCAATACAAAACAGCATAATGTAAATACACACATATCCACATGCAATTTTATGTATGAGTCTTCATTAGATTATTAATTGTAACAGACATTACTTCAAGTGTTTTCATTTCCTCTCTTCTGGTATGCCCCAAGCAAAGCAAGTTTATGAAGAAAGTGTATCCTTTTCTTGAGCAGCCAGGACTATATGTTTTTTAAAAATATTTTATTTATTTGTTTGAGAGAGAGAGTGAGAGTGAACAAGTGGTGGGAGGGGAAGAGGGACAAGCAGACTCCCCGCTGAGTGGGGAGCTTGACTTGGGGCTTGATCTCAGGACCCCAGGATCATGACCTGAGCTGAAGTCAGACGCTTAACTGACTGAGCCGCCCAGTTGCCCCAGGACAATAGGTTTGCTGTAAACTTTTTCCTGCTCTGATAAGAACAGGGAAGATATGTTGCTGCTGGCCTTTCTTTCCTATATTTTTTAGTTACTTTTTATTTTACATTCTGCTTTACACTTGCTATACTCCAGCATCAGTTTATATCCAGCTACATCTCAAACTTGGAATCCTTACACTTCCTCCAGAATCTTCTCACAAATCCATTTCCCATGCTTGTAATTTATATGTACCCTCCAGGTTTTCACCTCATAAAAGGGTAAAGAAAAAAGAGACTTTTGTTTCTATGGTGTAAGGAGTTGAGGTCCCAGCAGTTCTGTCAGCGTGGCAGTTGATGAGCGCTGGTCAGCCCATATAAAACAACTCACAAAAAGAATCAAGACTCTCCTTCGAATGCTGCATTTGAGTCCTCTAATAATTTTTATCCAAGAAAAGACACCATTGTACCAGTCATTTACACCAGCAATGCTACTGCGACTATCAATATTAGCATCCCAGTTATCACTAAATGCTCTTGGTCATTCCCCTTGTGAATAATCGCACTTAGCATGATCTACTCTTTCTATAAAGCCTGGAATAACATACTTAAGACTCACACTTGAGAAGCAAAATATAAATGCCCCTCTTTTCTGGTGCTCCTGTTTTCATGGAGCAATAAATGATGAAGAAGCAGGAATGAAGATACATGCAAACGCATAAAAGTAACTCTGGTTCATAAGAAAATCTATCATTTACAGGCAGGTGGAGTGAAAATAGTACAGGTTTTGGAGACTTTCAGCCCTGAATGAAACTGCAGCTCTACAAAAAAGGTTTTTGTGAAATTGATTTATACTCTCTATTTACCACTTCTAGAATGATGCTTGGCCTATGATAGTTGCTCATTACGAAAGTAACAATAAGAGCAAAACAATTTTAGATTTTCTGTTCAGTAAGTGAGGTTCTAAGTAAAAGGACCCACTTTGATGTTTATGGTAATTAGATGTTTTCCTTTGAAATAATATGAAACCCAAATTCCTAGTGTTCTAGTGTAATCTCCTTGTTCCTGCCCGTGATTCTTTTGAACAGTGAGACAACAATGTTCTCTAGGAAGAATCTGTATTTTGACAATTGTGCATTTGCTTGATAGTATTTTCTGAAATAAGTAGTAGTGGTTTAGCTATGTTGCAGATACTCACTACAGTGCTTTTCATGTGTGTCTATATTTTTCCAAATGCAAAATAAAAGTTCAGAAAAATCAATTACAGCATGTGACCCTGTTTTACTAATTATATCAAATCAAAAATCAGTTTTAGCCTCTTTTTCTGAGGCTGTAAATAAAATCCCCAACTGGGTGGCATATTTCCTGTCAAGACAAAGAGAGAGCCAATTAGCAGAAGCAAGTTCATCTGGTAAGGCCTAAAGAGACCCACGCCCCAGTTTGTATTTTGTCTACTTACATGATATGAAAAACTAATTAAACTTTAAAAAATCTCACTGTCCTCATTTGTCAAATGCAGATAGTGACACTGATCTTCCCAATGCATAAAGTTAAAAGGAGGGCCACCTAGCACAACAGTGGAAATGTGCTGTAACAATGCAAATGCAGTACAGAATCACACTTTCTTGACAGAACTTGTTGCCAGTCAAGGCTTCTGCTGTGAGTTGCCTTGGGTTATACAATTCAAGGTGAAGCCCAGAATTCAAACCATCAAATAGAATATCTAGGAACTACAGAATGGAGAATAGGCTGGTCTAGGGTGAAAAACAGATAAGAAGTAAGGAAAGAAACTCCTAGTAAGAAAATAGAATCAGAAGAGAAAGATTTAAAGGCTCTGACTGCAAATAAGTATTGTTGAGCATAACTGCTCCCCAACATACCAGGTTTTGAAGGACCCATTGTGTTTCAACAGCTAATGTTGGACAGATGTAGCTGGACTGGTTGCTATGGAGACACTATGGGGAGACCTCCCACCTCATCATAATGGTTATTAACCCCACACACAACCTTGGAACTTTAGAAGGGTGGAGGCCGGAAGACACCTGTGTCCATGAGTTCCTTCCATTTATATACTGCAGAATATCGTTGGACTCCAGAGAAAGAATGTTTAGCAATGCATTTGGGGAAGGTTATGAGCAAATAAGAAAATATGTACTTTATCTCTGACTTAAATATGATTTGAGGCATTAGTTGACAGCCTATGAAAGGGATTTCAAAGAGAAGAATCCACCTTCAGCTCTCGGTAAGCGTCAGTTGGCTTTTTGGGAAAATATGAATTTTCTGAACTTCATCGCTAATCGAAAATGAAGTTACTGTATTAGTCAGGTTTCCCTAGAGAGCATGTGTGTACAAGAGAGACAGAGAGACAGAGATATTTTAAAGAATTGACTGACAAGATTATGAGGGCTGGAGAGTCTGAAATCCACAGGGTAAGCTGGCAGGCTGGAAATTCATTGAAGCATTGATGTTATATTCTTGAGTCTGAAGTTCGCAGAGAGGGCGAGCAGACCTGAAACACAGGCCAGATTTCTGTATCAGTCTTGAGGAAGAATTACTTTGAGAAACCTCAGTTTTGCTCTGAGGTCTTACAACTAATTGGCTAAGGCCCATTCATATCATGGAGAGTAATTTGCTCTACATAAAGTCAACTGATTGTAAATGTTAATCACATCCACAACTACTTTTACAGAGACATCTAGACTAGTATTTAACTAAACAATTGGGTACTATAGCCTAGCCAAGTGGACACAGAAAGCTGACTATCACAGATCCTTACCTCATAGGGGTAAAGGTGATAAAATATAGAACATTTAGCAAGGGTGTTGACACAAATTACCTTGTCAGTATTTAATTTGAGTAACTGGTAGTACTAAGGAATTTAAAGGCAACACATTTCAAATATATATATATATGCCTAAAATCTTTTCCAGTTAGCTAGATAATACATGTATATTAAAGAAATTGATGTGATTGGGTCAATGAAACCAGAGAAAACAATGTTATGTATGGAAAGGAGCACAGCATTTTTATGTATCAGACACAAGTCTGAATCTAATTTATGCTCTACTTTGGATAAGCTGCTCTCATCCTCAATTTCTTTGTCTGAAAAATGGATCTAATAATGTCACTTCAAAGGGTTTTGGAAATACACAAAGCACCTAGAACATGGAGTTTTTCAGAAAATACAGCCTAATATATAAAAATTTGTATGATTTTTTTTCTATTCTCTATTTTCAGCTTGCTGAGTTGAAGCACATTCTTCCATCTGAGGAAAACATTATAACATTACATAACTTTTTATTTATGATTACTAAATTCAGTCCAGGATAGTGTATAAATTCAACCTCATATAGTAAAGTTTTTGTCTCCTTCCCATTGGCTATAACCAAGGGAATAACCTCCTTCAGAGGAGACTGGGCATGGCTTGTTCTTTCACTTCTCCTTGCCATCCCTCTTCTGCACTCTGAGTGAAGGGTTATAATGAGCCAGTAATGGTCATTGGCAGCTGCAGGGTGCTGACACGATGCAGAATTGCCCTGGCCTTCCCCAATGCGTAAGGCATCTGCAGACCTGGTATTATGTGTATAGAGTGTACGATCTTCCGCTGAAGACTACTTTTTTTTTGAGGTATAATTGACATAAAACATTAATTATGTCAGTCTTAGGTGGACAGCATAGTGATTTCATATTGATATGTATTGCAAAAGGATCATCACAATAAGTCTACTTAACATCTTTTACTATATGTAGTGGTAGAAACTTTTCCTGTGATGAGAATTTTTAAAAATTCATTCATTCATTCATTCATTCATTCATTCATTCATTCATTCTCCACACCCAGCATGGAGCCCAACATGAGGCCTGAACTCATGACCTAGAGATCAAGACTGAACTGAGATCAAGAGTTGGATGCTTAACCAACTGGGCCATGCAGGGACCCTTCTACGATGAGAACTTTTAAGATTTATTTTCAAATATGCAATACAGCATCATCAGTTACAGTCTGCATGCTGTGCATTACATTCCATGACTTATTTTATACTGGAAGTTTGTACTGCTTCACTCCCTTCACCAATTTTGACCACCACCCCACATTCTGACTCTAACAACCACCAATCTGTTCTCTGTATCCATGAGGTCTATTTGTTTTATTTATTTATTTATTTATAGATTCCACATATAAGTGAAATCATATGTCATTTGTCTCTCTCTGACTTATTTCTCTCAGCATAATGTCCTCAAGGTCCATGCATATTGTTGCAAGTGGCAAGATTCCATTCTTTTTTATGACTGAAAAACATTCCAGTATGCGTGTGTATGAATTATCCATGAATGGACACTTAGGTTGTTTCCATATCTTGGAATTACAATGCTTCAATGAACATAAGGATGCATATACCTGGTGTTTTCATTTTCTTCAGATAAGTACCCCAAAGTGGAATTGCTAGATCATAAGGTAGTTCTATTTTTAATTTTTGGAGGAACCTCCATACTGTCTTCCATGGTGGTTGTACCAATTTACATTTCTATCAACAGTGTACCAGGGTTTTCTTGTATCCACCTCCTTATCTGCACTTTTTAGTTCTCTTTTTGATAACAACTATTCTAACACATATAAGGTCATCTCATTAGTGTTTTGATTTGAATTTCCCTAGTGATTAATCATGGTGAGCATCTTTTCATGTGTCTGTTGACCATCTGTATATCTTCTTCAGAAGAATGTATACTCAGATCCTCTGCCAATTTTTAGGTGGAATTTTTAAAATTTTATTTTATTTTTGCTATTGAGTTGTATGTCCTATATTTTTCATATTAACCTTTTATCAGATATATGTAGAAGATTTTAAATTTAATGTAGTCCCACATGAAGACTACTTTTAGAGGGGCATATGTGTCTCTTCATTGGCTGCCTTCATCAATAATCCACTTTCAACATTTTCTCTTCAGAAGGAGCCACAAGACTATGAGGTCCTCTTGCTTCTGTCTCCTGGGGGCGTTTGGGAATCTGGGAGAGGAGCAGCATACTTATTTCTATTGGTTGGGGCTACTCTTATAAAATTCCCACATTCAAATATCAACTTGTTTGACAAAAAGCAGTCTTCTTTGTTTGCATTTCTGAGGGCACACACTTCAAGTTCCTAGAGAACTCTCATAATATAATGTTGTCAGGAAGCATTAGGATAGCCCTATAGATTTGTAATGCTGTGAACATCATCTGGTGAGTGAAATGCCCATCTATCTTTCTTGACATAACCTCTGAGGATGATTTTCTCAGAGCTCCACTACCCATTATCTGTTGACTTTTGGGGTGTATTGGTGAGGGGGATCATAGGAGAGAGTAACGTCTTTGGTACCATGGGTGTTTTATTCTCTAAGACTGAAAATGTTTTTAAAAAATGACTCTCTTTGTTTCTCCTTACCCCTCCTCAGCCATCCATTACACATCCTGGGTTGAAGTTATCCAGTGGCAATCATTCCAGAAATATTTCCATCCCATCTTTGTATCTGGCCCCATTCATTTATGGCTCTTTTCTGAATGCCGAATTATGGAGCAACTAGGAAAATTTCACTCTGCATCCTATTACAGTAGCTATTATTAGCAGCAGCAGGAACTGTAGCTCCTTTGTTCACACCAAATTGGTAGCCCTCTGTTTTTCTCCTTTATGACCATTGTATAATATATAGTTTCTGGATGGTGGCATTTTGGGGCATAAATATTGTAAATTTCTTCTACATAGATTTCCAATAGGGACTCCTCTACAATCATTTCATGGTTTTAAAATAGTTCCATACCTTCTTCAAGACCTTGTTTCTTGTTTCAGAGAGAATTATCAGTCTTCCTCAGGCTGAGAAAAATAACATTCAGAAAATAGAATTATAACACATTCCCCAGGGCTTTTTTTTCTATAGGGTGACTGTATGGGAAGCCAACTAAGGCACTTCACCAGGGTTGTCATTTTTCTGCATGCAAATCCTGGCCACATCTTCCTTTAGACTCCACCTTCCTGTGTATGTGGTTCAATTCCCAGTTCAACTAATTATCTAACATTGAAACCAAGAAGCAACAAAATCCTGTGTAATCTAGAAGAACTCCATTCTTACGAGTTGAAATATCATGCTGTACTGCCCTGGGGGTGCTGTTTTAATCATGGCCCATGCTATTCAGGCTTAGTTAAACATAACTGTAGGTATTTCTTAATTAGTACCTTGAAAGAGCTGGCAGTGAAATATTTTGAATAGGCCCATGGTAAGTAAACTAATTTTTATCTACCTGAGGCCAAACAGAACATTAGGATGCCCTTGGCAGGGTCATAATCACCCCTCCCTTCAACCCAACATTCTGTTAAACTGGAACCAGAGAAAAATTAGAATTTCATTTAATCTAAATTGAATACCTTTTTACTGATGTTTATCACTCATATAGAAGATGTCCTTTCTTCAAATTTCTCATGGATAATCCCCAAACAAAACTAGACTTTTCTGGGAGCATCAGGGAAAAATGTAGAGCTTGCTGAAGATCCTGTAAGACAGAGATGATGAGTTCCCGTGGCCCAGCGCTGAGCTTTGAAGTAGCAAAATCATTCTCCAGATCGCATTTACTTAGTCTCCATTTTCTCCCCTTCCTATCTTGTGTTTAGATTTCCTGGCTTTTGACTACTTATCTGACATCTCTTTCTCTTCACTCCTTCCCACAGGTTTCTTAGTTTCTCTGCTGGAGTCATTTCAATCTGCTCCAGCTTCTTTATTTTGTGTTCTGTGTCTATTTCTTAAAACTGTTTTCAAGGGCTTCAAATACTTTGATTTTTGAGGATTTTGTGCTCACTAAGAGAAAGACAGTTTGGTTTCTAGGATTCTCCTTTTTCTTAAGGCAACACGTTATAACAAATAACAAATAATGTCTTCCTGTTACATACTAATATTCAAAATAAGGGACTTTTAAAATTTCTACTCAATGCAAGATAAAATGATTTATAATTTACTATTTACCAATTATGTGTTGAAAGCAATGTTAAATGGCACCTTATATCCCATTGATATATCTGTTGATATTTTAGCATCCTTTGTAGACTGATACCTCTAGCAGAGGCCTAGATGGCCAGCCCACTAATAGGTGTCTGGGTGATCCTGGCCCTGAGTTCTACCAAGCCTATTCATCCATATATACAATACTAAGGTCAAATAAAACTGAGATTTAAGCACTACAGAATTTTTAAAAATGAATTTAAATAAATGTACATAACATAAAATTTATAATTTTAAACATTTTTTGGTATAGTTCAGTGATATTAGATACATGTAGGATGTTGTGAAACCATCACCACCATCCATCTCTACAGATCTTTCCACCTTGCAAAATGGGAGCTCTATACACATTAACCAATAAGTTCTCATTTCTCCCTCTTCCTGCTCTGAAAGCCACCATTCTACTTTCTGTCTCTATGAGTTTAAGTACCTCATTTATGTAGAATCATATAATATTTGTTCTTTTGTGACTGGCTTATTACACTTGGCACAATGTCCTCTGATTTCATCCATGTTATAGTGTGTGACAGGATTTCTCTCCTTTTTAAAGCTGAATACTATTCCATTGTATGTACACATCACATATTTTTTTCCTCACCCAACCATGGTCGTGTGGGTTACTTCCATATTTTAGCTCTTGTGAATAATGCTGCTATGAATATGGGTGTGCAAATAACTTTTCGAGTCCTTGCTGTCATTTCTTTTGAGTATATGCCCAGAAGTGGAATTGCTAGGTGATATGGTAATTCTATTTTTAAGTTTTTGAGGAATGAGCATACCATTGTCCACAATGGATGTACCATACATTCCCCCCAAGAGTAAACAAAGGTTCTAATTTCCCCAAAATTCTTACCAACATTTGTTGTTCTCTTTTCTTTACTTTTTTCTTAATAGTAGCTATCCTAATGTGTGAGGTAGTATAGCTTTGATTTGCATTTCACTAGTGATTAGTGATACTAAGCATCTTTTCATGTGCTTGTTGGACATTTGTGGATGCTCTTTGGAGAAATATCTATTCAAATCCTTTGCCCATTTTTATTTTCTAATTAATTTATTTTTAAAGATTTTATTTATTTATTCATGAGAGACACAGAGAGAGGCAGAGATATAGGCAGAGGGAGAAACAGGCTCCCTGCTGGGAGCCTGATGCAGGACTCAATCCCAGGACCCTGGGGTCATGACCTGAGCCAAAGACTCAACCACTGAGCCACCCAGGTATGCCGTTTTGCCCATTTTTTAGATCATATATGTTTTCTGTTGTTGTTTGGTTTACAAATTCTCTATATACTCTGGGCATGTATTAGGTATATAATTTTAAAATATTTTCTTCCATTCTATGGGGTACTTTATTCTATTGTTAATGTTTGTGATGCACAATTTTTAAAAAAATTTGAGAAGTCCAATTTGCCTATTTATTTATTTATAATTTTATTTTGTTACCCGTGACTTTGGTGTCATATGTAAGAACTCACTGCCAAATCCAAATGTGATGAAGCTTTTATCCTATGTTTTGTTTTTTTCCCCCAGTGTTTCATAGATTGAGGTCATACATGTTGGCCTTTCATCCATTTTGAATTAAGTTCTTTGGATAATGTTAGTTAAGAAACCAACTTCAATTTTTTGCATGTGATAATCCAGTTTTCCCAGAATCATTTGTTGAAAAAAATTGCCCTTTCCCTATTGGCTTATCCTAGAACCCTTGTCAAAAATAATTTGATCATATCTGTGAAGATTTGTTTTTGGTCAATATCTAATTCCTTTTGGTTTATATGTCTGTCTTTTGTCAGTATTACATTGCTTTGACTACCATAGCTTTACAGAAAGTTTTGAAATCAGAAAGTGTGAGTCCTGTAGGGCTTTTGTTTGTTTGTTTTTTTTGTTTGTTTGTTTTTTTGTTTTTTGTTTTTTTCCTAGATGGTTTTAGCTATTTGGGGACCTTTGAGATTCCAGTTGAATTTCAGAATATGTTTTTCTCTTTCTGCAAACAACATCATTAAGATTTTAATATTAATATTAAGATTACATTGAATCTGTAGAGTGTTTTGGATTGTATGGGCCTTTTAACAATAGTAAGCCTTCCAATTCATGAATATGGGATGCTTTCCCATTTATTGATGTATTTTTTTCATTTCTTTCAGCAAAATTTTGAAGTTTTCATTACACCAGTCTTTCAGCTACTTGGTTAATTTAATTACTAAGTATTTTCTTTCTTTATTTTTTTATTTTGATGCTATTTAAAGGGATTATTTTTGTAATTTCCTTTTCATATTCAATTTTTGTGTGTAGAAATGCAATCAATTTTTTGTTGTTGTTGACTGTCTATCCTGCTACTTTCCTGAGTTTGAGAATGATTGTTACTAGTTCTTCTTTAACTATTTGGTTAAATTCATCCATGAAGTCATTGTGTCCAGAGTTTTTCTTTGTCAAGATACTTTTGCTTTTGTTTTCTAAAGATTTTATGTATTCATGAGAGGCAGAGACATAGGCAGAGGGAGAAGCAGGCTCCATGTGGGGAGCCCAATGTGGCTGGCATTTGATCCTGGGACTCCAGGATTATGCCCTGAGTCAAAGGCAGATGCTCAATCACTGAGCCACCCAGGCGTCCCTGTCAGGATACTTTTGATTACTGATTCAATCATATTAGTTATAGGACTACTCAGATTTTCTATTTCTTCATGACTTAGTTTTGGTAAGTTTTGTGTTTCTACGAACTCATCCATTTTATGTCTTATCCAGCTTGTTGATGTATAATTATTCATGGTACTATTTCTAATCTTTTTTTTAAAATTTGTGTATAATTGGGAAGATGGCGGAAGAGTAGGGTCCCCAAATCACCTGTCCCCAACAAATTACCTAGATAACCTTCAAATCATCCTGAACATCTACGAATTCGGCCTGAGATTTAAAGAGAGACCAGCTGGAATGCTACAGTGAGAAGAGTTCGCGCTTCTATCAAGGTAGGAAGATGGGGAAAAAGAAATAAAGAAACAAAAGGCCTCCGAGGGGGAGGGGCCCGCGAGGAGCTGGGCTGAGGCCGGGGCGAGTGTCCCCAGGACAGGAGAGCCCCGTCCCGGAGGAGCAGGAGCTGCACCAACCTTCCCGGGGGAAAGGGGCTCGCAGGGAGTTGGAGCAGGACCCAGGAGGGCGGGGATGCCCTTGGGCTCCCTGGGACACTAACAGACACCTGCGCCCCGGGGAGAGTGCGCCGAGCTCCCTAAGGGCTGCAGCGCGCACGGCGGGACCCGGAGCAGCTCGGAGGGGCTCGGGCGGCGGCTCGGCGGAGGGGGCTGCGGGGCGGGAGCGCGAATCCCACAGCGCAGGCCCCGGAGCACAGGGCGCCGGGACACAGCCCAGGATCCGGCCTCCCCCCGGGACAGGCCGAGGCCGGGAGGGCCCAGGACAGCAAGGACGCTCCTGCCCCAGCTGAGCAGATCAGCGGCCCCGCCCCGAAGCCTCTAGGCCCTGCAGACGGAGAGCCCCGTAGTTCCAACGGGGGCTGAATCCAGGCTTCCAGAGTTGCCATAGCAACTGCGGCTGTTCCTCCTGGGGCCTCACGGGGTAAACAACCCCCACTGAGCCCTGCACCAGGCAGGGGCAGAGCAGCTCCCCCAAGTGCTAACACCTGAGAATCAGCACAGCAAGCCCCTCCCCCAGAAGACCAGCTGGACGGACCAGTTCCAGGGAAGTCAAGGGACTTAAAGTCTACAGATTCAGAAGATACTCTCCCGTGTTTTTTTTTTTTTTTTGTTGTTGTTGTTGTTGGTTTTTTTTTTCCTTTTTTCTTTTCTTTTTGATTTCTGATTGCTTCCCCCACCCCCCTTTTCCTTTTTTTCACCTTTCTTTCTTTTTCTTTCTCTTTTTCTTCTTTTTTCCTTTTTTCCCTTCTTTTTCTTTTTTCTTTTTCTCTTTTCTTTCCTTCTCTCTCTTTCTCTCCTTTTCCCAATACAACTTGTTTTTGGCCACTCTGCACTGAGCAAAATGACGAGAAGGAAAACCTCACCTCAAAAGAAAGAATCAGAAACAGCCCTCTCTCCCACAGAGTTACAAAATCTGGATTACAATTCAATGTCAGAAAGCCAATTCAGAAGCACTATTATACAGCTACTGGTGGCTCCAGAAAAAAGCATAAAGGACTCACGAGACTTCATGACTGCAGAATTTAGATCCAATCAGGCAGAAATTAAAAATCAATTGAATGAGATGCAATCCAAACTAGAAGTCCTAACGACGAGGGTTAACGAGGTGGAAGAACGAGTGAGTGACATAGAAGACAAGTTAATGGCAAAGAGGGAGACTGAGGAAAAAAGAGACAGACAATTAAAAGACCATGAAGACAGATTAAGGGAAATAAATGACAGCCTAAGGAAGAAAAACCTACATTTAATTGGGGTTCCCGAGGGCGCCGAAAGGGACAGAGGGCCAGAATATGTATTTGAACAAATCCTAGCTGAAAACTTTCCCAATCTGGGAAGGGAAACAGGCATTCAGATCCAGGAAATAGAGAGATCCCCCCAAAAATCAATAAAAACCGTTCAACACCTCGACATTTAATAGTGAAGCTTGCAAATTCCAAAGATAAAGAGAAGATCCTTAAAGCAGCAAGAGACAAGAAGTCCCTGACTTTCATGGGGAGGAATATTAGGGTAACAGCAGACCTCTCCACAGAGACGTGGCAGGCCAGGAAGGGCTGGCAGGATATATTCAGGGTCCTAAATGAGAAGAACATGCAACCAAGAATACTCTATCCAGCAAGGCTCTCATTCAGAATGGAAGGAGAGATAAAGAGCTTCCAAGACAGGCAAGAACTGAAAGAATATGTGACCTCCAAACCAGCTCTGCAAGAAATTTTAAGGGGGACTCTTAAAATTCCCCTTTAAGAAGAAGTTCAGTGGAACAATCCACAAAAACAAGGACTAAATAGATATCATAATGACACTAAACTCATATCTGTCAATAGTAACTCTGAACGTGAACGGGCTTAATGACCCCATCAAAAGGCGCAGGGTTTCAGACTGGATAAAAAAGCAGGACCTATCTATTTGCTGTCTACAAGAGACTCATTTTAGACAGAAGGACACCTACAACCTGAAAATTAAAGGTTGGAGAACCATTTACCATTCAAATGGTTCTCAAAAGAAAGCAGGGGTAGCCATCCTTATATCAGATAAACTAAAATTTACCCTGAAGACTGTAGTGAGAGACGAAGAGGGACACTATATCATACTTAAAGGATCTATCCAGCAAGAGGACTTAACAATCCTCAATATATATGTCCCGAATGTGGGAGCTGCCAAATACTTAAACCAATTATTAACCAAAATGAAGAAATACTTAGATAATAATACACTTATACTTGGTGACTTCAATCTAGCTCTTTCTACCCTCGATAGGTCTTCTAAGCACAACATCTACAAAGAAACGAGAGCTTTACACTGGACCAGATAGATTTCACGGATATCTACAGAACTTTACATCCAAACTCAACTGAATACACATTCTTCTCAAGTGCACATGAAACTTTCTCCAGAATAGACCACATACTGGGTCACAAATCGGGTCTGAACCGATACCAAAAGATTGGGATCGTCCCCTGCATATTCTCAGACCATAACGCCTTGAAATTAGAACTCAATCACAAGAAGAAGTTTGGAAGGACCTCAAACACGTGGAGGTTAAGGACCATCCTGCTAAAAGATAAAAGGTTCAACCAGGAAATTAAGGAAGAATTAAAAAGATTCATGGAAACTAATGAGAATGAAGATACAACCGTTCAAAATCTTTGGGATGCAGCAAAAGCAGTCCTGAGGGGGAAATACATCGCAATACAAGCATCCATTCAAAAACTGGAAAGAACTCAAAGGAGAACACAGGCAACACCCTTTTTGAACTCGGCCACAGTAACTTCTTGCAAGATACATCCACGAAAGCAAAAGAAACAAAAGCAAAAATGAACTATTGGGACTTCATCAAGATAAGAAGCTTTTGCACAGCAAAGGATACAGTCAACAGAACTCAAAGACAACCTACAGAATGGGAGAAGATATTTGCAAATGACCTATCAGATAAAGGGCTAGTTTCCAAAATCTATAAAGAACTTATTAAACTCAACACCAAAGAAACAAACAATCCAATCATGAAATGGGCAAAAGACATGAAAAGAAATCTCACAGAGGAAGACATAGACATGGCCAACATGCACATGTGAAAATGCTCTGCATCACTTGCCATCAGGGAAATACAAATCAAAACCACAATGAGATACCACCTCACCCCAGTGAGAATGGGGAAAATTAACAAGGCAGGAAACAACAAATGTTGGAGAGGATGCGGAGAAAAGGGAACCCTCCTGCACTGTTGGTGGGAATGTGAACTGGTGCAGCCACTCTGGAAAACTGTGTGGAGGTTCCTCAAAGAGTTAAAAATAGACCTGCCCTATGACCCAGCAATTGCACTGTTAGGGATTTACCCCAAAGATTCAGATGCAATGAAACGCCAGGACACCTGCACCCCGATGTTTCTAGCAGCAATGTCCACAATAGCCAAACTGTGGAAGGAGCCTCGGTGTCCATCGAAAGATGAATGGATAAAGATGTGGTTTATGTATACAATGGAATATTCCTCAGCCATTAGAAACGACAAATACCCACCAGTTGCTTCAACGTGGTTGGAACTGGAGGGTATTATGCTGAGTGAAGTAAGTCAATCGGAGAAGGACAAACAGTGTATGTTCTCATTCATTTGGGGAATATGAATAATAGTGAAGGGGAATATAAGGGAAGGGAGAAGAAATGTGTGGGAGATACAGAAAGGGACACAGAACATAAAGACTTCTAACTCTGGGAAATGAACTAGGGGTGGTGGAAGGGGAGGAGGGCGGGGGGTGGGGGTGAATGGGTGACGGGCACTGAGGGGGACACTTGACGGGATGAGCACTGGGTGTTATTCTGTATGTTGGTAAATTGAACACCAATAAAAATTAATTTATTTTAAAAAAATTTGTGTATAATTGGTGGTAAGGTCCCCACTCTCATTTCTAATTTTAGTAATTTAAGTCTTCTTTTGTTCTTAACCTGTTTATCTAAAGGTTTATCAATTTTGTTGATCTTTTTAAGAAACAATCTTTGGGTTCATGTGTTTATTCTGTTGTTTTTCTATTCTCTTTTATTTATGTCTTCTCTAATTTTTATTACTTTCTTCTGCCAGCTTTTGCTTTAGTTTGCTCTTATTTTTTACTTCCTTAAATTTTGAAGTTAGATTATAATTTGAGATCTCTTTTTGCATTTTAATATAAGCATTTATAGCTATAAATATGTGCTTTAGTTCCATTTTGCTGGGTATCATAAATTTTGATATGCTGTATTTTCATTTTCATTCACTCCTAAGTACGTTCTAATTTCCCTTATGATTTTTCTGGTTCATTAGTTTTTTTTAAAGAATGTTTTTAAATTTAGATAAGTATGTGAACTTTTCAATTTTCTTTCTGTTATTGATATCTAATTCCATACCACTGTGATCAGAGAAGATATTTTGTGTGATATCTATCTTGATGGGGCACCTGGGTGGCTCAGTAGGTTAAGCATCTGCCTTTGGCTCAAGTCATGATCCCAGGATCCTGGGATAGAACACTACAGTGGGTTTTCTGCTAAGTGGGGAGCCTGCTTCTCCATCTCCCTCTGCCTGTCTATCTCCCAGCTTGTGCTCTCTCTATCAAATGAATAAATAAAATCTTTCAAAAAATAAAATAAAATATATTGAGACTAAACTTGTAGCCTAACATATGGCCAATCCTGGAAAATATGTAATTTTTGCTTCTGAAAAATGTGTGTGCACTTGTTGGATATTCTGTACATGTATGTTACATCTAATTGGCTTATCATGTTGCTTAGTCCTCTTTTTACTTAGTTATCTTCTGTCTGATTGTTCTATCCATTATCGAGCTTGGGGTATGGAAATCTCCAACTATTACTGTACAATTGTCTATTTTCCCTTTCAATTCTGTCCGTTTTTGGTTTATATATATTTTGATGGTATGTCACTAGGTACAAAAATATTTTTAACTGTCATTTCTTCTTTAGTGAAACTTTGCTAATATATAACATAGTATACATAGTATATACTTGGATCATGTGTTTTTACCCATTCTGCCAATCTCTGTCTTTTAACTGAAGATTTTAGTCCATTTATATTTCCTGTAGTTACTGTTAAGGAGTTATTTGCTTCTAGTGTTTTTCTATTTGCTTTCCATGTGCCTTATAGCTTTTTGTCTCTCATTTCCTGTCCTCTCTGTGTTTAGTTTATGATTTTATAGTGAACTATTTGAATTCCTTTCTCACTTCCTTTTATATATATTCTATAGTGATTTTTCCTTTTGCTTACCATGGGACTTATATTTAGCATTCTAAAGTTATAATACTCTAATTTGAATTTATCCCAGCTCAATTTCAATAACATACAAAAATTCTGCCATTTATAGTTTTATCCTCATTCATTTTGGTTGTTGATATCACAAAATTAAATCTTCCTACATTCTATGCCCCCAAATTTAAGCTAACAACACTTTTAAATGCATTGGTCTCTTGAATTATGCAGAAAACAAGACTTAGAGTTATAACCAAATTTATAGTAATACTACCTTCTGATCAATGATGTTTTTAAAGATTTTATTTATTTATTTATGAGAGACACAGAGATAGAGAGGCAGAGGCATAGGCAGAGGGAGAAGCAGGCTCCCTGATAGGAGCCTGATAAGATGCAATCCCAGGACTCTGGGATCACAATCTGAGCCAAAGCCAGATGCTCAGCCACCAATTCACCCAGGTGCTCCTATTGATTTTTTTTAATATATTATTTTCTTAACTCATGTAAAGCAATAAATATATTTATAAACTGTTACAATAATGTTGGCTTTTATAATTGTCCATGTATTTACCTTTACTTTATTTCTCCATGTGGCTTCAACTTATTGTTTAGTGGTGTTTCATTCAGGACTCACTTGAGTGTTTCTTGGAGAGGAGGTCTACTGGTAACTAAATCACTCAGCTTTTGTATATCTGGGAATATCCTAAGTTCCTCCTCACTTTGAAGGACAGTTATGCTAAATATAGTATTGTTGCTGATATCGTCTTTTTTTTTTCCTTTTATCATTTTGAATATATTGGTCCACTGCCTGTGGTCTTTAATGTTTGTGATGATAAATCTCTTATTTTCTTTTTAAGAATCCCTTGTGTGTGATGATTTATTTTTCTCTTGCTGCTTTACAGACCCTTTGTTTTAGTCTTTTGGAAGTTTAATTATAATGTGTCTTTGTATGGATCTCTTTAAGTTTATCTTACTTAGAATTTGTTGGGCCTCTTGGATGTTTGTACTCATGTCTTTCATCCCATTAGGATGTTTTCAGTCATTTCTTAAAAAATTCTTTCTTCTTCTTTCTCTCTTTTCTCTTTCCAAGAATCCTGCAATCCACACATTGGTTCATTGGATTTTGTTCCATAGGTTTCTTAGGCTGTGTTCATTTTCTCCATCTTTTTTTTTCCTTTCTATTTCTACTTGAAAATTTTCATTGATGCATCTTCAAGCTTGCAGATTATTTCTTCTGCCTGTTCCAATCCCTTGAATTCCTCTAGTAAATTTTTCATTTTAGTTATTTTACTTTTCAATTACAAAATTTCTTTTCGGTTTCTTTTTAGGTTTTCCATCTCTTTACTGACATTTCCATTTTGTTCATACATTATTTTATCAACCTTATCAACATTTTCCTTTAGTTCTTTGAGCATCTTTAAGGATTTGCTTTTGTCTTCATTTAGTATATCTCCCTTAAGATCTTTTTTGGAGAAAGTTTCTGTTGATTTATTTTTCTTCTTTGAATGGATTATACTCTCCTATTTCTTTGTATTTGTCTTGTGTTTGTTGTTGTTGAAAATTGGAAATTTCATTTAATAGTGTGGTAACTCTGGAAATCAGATTTCTTCCTTTCTCAGGTACTGTAGTTTCTGCTTATTGTTATTATTATTATTACTATTATTATTTTATTGTTGTAGGTTTTCTTTACCCTACAACAATAACTCTTGTGCCAAGAATCAGCCTGAGGTGTAAACTTAAGGTCTTCTCAGGTCTTTACTGGGCCTTTGCTTGAGCATGCATAGACATTTTCTATTTCCCCCATATATATAGTTGTTTTTGAATGTTCTAGTCTTTAATGTCTTTTTATACAAAAAGGTAGAAATAAAAAGGGGTTAAAAGGGTACCAACCCATTAAATCCATGTCTGCATCTCTGTGATCAGAAGTAGCAAACAGCATAAGAACACAGGTGCCCAATATATGGAGGGCAAGGTCCTTTTCACTCACCTTCACTCCTCTTTCAGGAAAATATGCCTGGCTGCCTGCCATGTGGCTGGGATGGCAAATGGGTAGGTGCTAATGTGTAAAAGCTAAAAGAGTCAGAAATTAACCAGAATTTACTGTCTCAGCCTTCCCTTGGCAGTTATAAGCCTCCAACAGATGAGAGTTCCAAAATGTTTACATTGGAACGATTCTGTCATTGCAATTGTTACATGGGTCAGGGATGGATTTCTTTTTTTTTTTTTTGTAAAAGATTTATCTATTTATTCATTCAGAGAGAATGAAGAGAGAGGCAGAGACACAGGCAGAGGGAGAAGCAGGCTCCCTGCAGGAAGCCCGATATGGGACTCGATCCTGGGTCTATAGGATCACACCCCAGCCACAGGCAGCGCTAAACCACTGCCACTGGGGCTGCCCAGGAGATGGATTTCTAATGTTTCCTACTCTTCTATCTTTCCAGAACTCTGAACACTACAGAATTTTTAGAGCATATACTCCTGCAAATATGTTTTAGGCACACTTTCTCAACATATGCAAACTATTCGAAGTAAGATTTTTAAAAATGTTATAGATAAATTAAATTTCAGTAGCATTAAATAGCATATTTATAGATTGTAGAATAGCACTGAAACCTATTCTTGGTAGCTCCGTGGATATAGTGCTTTATATTGTGTCATGAAATATATAATGAATGAGGTATGAGGAAGGTGAGGCAGAAGCTGCAATATGCTCCTTTGTTAAGGAAAAGAGCGTGGACAATTAAACATCTTGGCTAAAGCCCAGGCCTTCATGTAGAAAATGGAGAATTTCTTAAGGAGATGGCAATTTGGTAAAATTTCAAATAGTACAATATATGCAAATAATATAGAGCAGTTCTCAAGGGTGTGAACTAAATGGATACGAATCCATCATGTATTTGCTGATTTGATCTTAGAACATCATTTAGACTCTCAAAAATTTGGTGTTATACCTATAAAATTAGTAATAGTAGTACCAATCTCATAAGAGCATTTTGAGATTTCAATGAGTAAATGTGTGTATATCATTTAGTACAGAGTCTGATACACAGTAAACACCAAAGTTATTATTATCTAGCTCCTATTAATTCAAAAAACACTAAGTGTATAATAATGTGTTGAGAGTTTTGATATTTGACTGTCACTGTCATTTTGAACTTACCACTTTGAGTAAATATTTTAGGTTTTATTTTATTAAATATTAATGCTTTTATCCTAAGGGTCCTTTAGAAGTGATTTTATTCCTTTCTGATTGGAAAGTATTTGCATATCTCATCACATGAATTTGTTAATTTGAACCCTATTTCCAGAAAATGAGCATCTTTGAATAATATGGTATTTAAAGTTCTTCCTGTGTATATACATACATGCAATTTTTGAATCAACAGTTGTTGCTTGTTCTCATTTGAGTGCATGAGTTTTCTAGGGCTGCTGTAACAGTGGTATAAATTGAGTGGCTTCAACAATAGGATGTATTGCCTGATCACTCTGGAGTCTAGAAGCTGGAGATGTCCGTATTCCTTTTTATGGGTCCAAGGAAAGATCTGTTCCAGACCTCTCCAACTTCTCTGGTGGTTTGCTGGCAATCTTTGGTGTTCTTTGGCTTATAGGCATATCACCCTGATCTGTGTATTCACGTTTATGAGGCATTCTCCCATGTGCGCAGTTATGTCTAAATTTATTCTTTTTATATAGACACCAGTCATATTGAATTAGAGACCTATCCTACCCTGGTATGACCTCATATTAATTAATTATATCTAATAGTAACCTTACTTCCAAATGAGTTCATATTCTGTGGTACTTGGGGTTTAAGACTTCAATACATGAATTTGAGGAGATAAAATTCAACCCATATGGGTGGTTTTCCTTTATTTGATACATAGACACCTGAACATGCACATAATGTTAAACACAAACACACACATGTGAGCATATACATTCATAACCTTAGCATTGCATTACAGGCTGCTAGACTAAACTCCCTGAAAGTGACTTTCTGCCTTATTCAGGAGTGATCACAGCTCCAGTTTATCATTACTTAGTGGTATCTAGCAGATTGTTCCAAAGCAGCATATGCTGTGAATACTAAAAATCTCAAGAGGATGGGAGGTACAAAGAATAGATATTAACAGGTCCAACTATTAGAGAGAAATATGTAGAGAATCAATAATTACACTTGTGTAGTTTGGTCCCCTGTAACTAAGGATGACAGTTTTGTTGCTCTTATTCATTACTGGTTGGGTGGATCCTAAGCATGTGTACATACAATGTAAGAAAGATGTCAGGGAGGATCCCTCTGCTCCAGATCCCTTCTCCTGTTCTGTGCTAAGTCCATATTAGCATGGAAGGATCTGAAGCAGCCTTCTGACAGTTACCCAATTGAGTTCAGTTCATTTTGGAACCAACTGATGAACAGGTCAGCTACTTGATGGTGGACCTGGAGAAGCCTGGCTGTCTGAACCACCCATTCAACCACAGATATGTTATTTTATTGTCATTGACAACACAAGGGCAATTGTGGGCTTGGTCTAGGCTTTCATTCTCATTCTATATTTGGAAATTATGGTATATCAGGAATTCTTAACCCTCTTTATAAAGCCAAAGATTTATTTACAAATGACTTGGAGGGCATTCCTTTCTCAAGTATGTCATATTTGCAATGTTGTAGGACAGCCTACTTGGGCCAGTTATATTTAATATTTTGTGTCTTCATTTTCTCAGCTTTAAAATGTCAAGAGTTGACTGTACAAACTTGGCATTATTCTGGTTCAACATTTCCATGTGCTTAGGGCAATCACTACAGCAAATGTACCTTGTGACTCAAGCCAAGAACATAACACATCTTTCATTAACAAACTTTATATTTACATTACTATTTTAAGTTATCATATATTTGCAGTGCTTACTGGTTTAATCAACCCTTATATAGGACTGTAAAGAGCTATGATAAGGAAGAGAAATACAATAACAACTAAATATCCTCATTGTATTTTTGTTATTTGATATGTCTTTTCATATACATTATCCATTTAGACATTAAAACAACTGGGCAAAATGAATGCTGTTTGACCTCAGTTCATACAGCAAGAAACTGAGTGTCAGGACTAATTAATGACCCATGGCAGAGATGGGATTAAAATCCACAACTAAAAGCCATTTAAACTTCTTGTGTTATATTACACTTAAGAGTCTTTTTGTTCTGAGTTTTGATCTAGCATATGGTAGATATTGCTAAACCCAGGTTATATGTAAGTAAACAAATATAATTTTAGAGCACATGTTAATAAAGTACTACAGCCCAGACCATACTCTTCTCCTATTTAATATAGGAACAATTCTGTATCTATTGCTAACAGCACTAAATGTAACATAGCTTTTACTGTATTAAGGTAAAATGATGTTTGAAAGAATTGTCTTCCAAGTCCTCAAATAAAGAACATGATTTGTTTTCCTTCTAACAGCCAAAGCTGAAATCAGCTTTTACATTAAGCTGATTGTCCTATTAACAACAAGAACAAAAAGCTAACAACAGAGTTTTGGTAAACAATATATTCCTTAAAATGTGTTTATGAGAACAGATATGTTTAGAGAGGATAAAGCAACCCAGTTTCATATGTGACATGATGCAAATATGTCACTCTCCACTTAGGCACTTGGATCCAGTTATTGAGAATCATTTAGTTCTCTTTTTATTGGGTTATATAAAAGCAAAGGACCTTGATTTATGTCTGGTTTAAACAAAGAGAAATGGAGGAGGCAGATTGTCAAGAGGGAAAGTTGTTGGAAGAGATGGTACTTGACAGTGAGAGGCTGACCAGGAAGGCAGTTGCCACACCCACAGGAGGCCATCTTGGAGAGGGAACAGTAAGTTTAGTTCTAAGTGGCTCATTTTCCATTTGCATAAAAAAATAAAATAAAAACTTGTCTTGTTGTCAGGGACTGTCTGGACGTTGAACATTGGGAATACATTAGGCTAGGAAGGAACCCAATGAGTGCCTTTGGGGTGTTTTCTGACTGGGTTGCATCTGGGACACAGTTGACCCTTCAGACTGAGAGCATTGGTCCTTCAGCTGAGTCATCTGTCACCTCCTCCCCTGAGCTCTGAACTCTGTGGCTCTGATTTTTACATGTGGTCATCAAATTAATGAGGTCAAGGGCCAGTTGATGCAATCTGGGATACTCCCTTTCCAAGGTATGAGAGCTTGAGTAAATCACTTGATGCCATTGACTTTAGTTTCCATATCAGTAAAACAGGCATAATAACAGAGATCAACTCATATTTTAATTGACTGGGAACATTAAAATTCTTATAAGCTTCCTTGATTGCAGTTGTTGAATGAGAGATATTTCTGGGGTGCCTGGATGGTTCAGTTGGTTAAGTGTCTGACTCTTGGTTTTGGCTCAGGTCATGATCTCAGGGTCCTGGGGTGGAGCTTCATGTTGGGCTCCCACTCAGCAGAGAGTTTGCTTGAGATTCTCTCTCTCCCTCTCCACCTGCCTCTCTCCCCGTGCTTTCTCTTTCTCTCAAATAATAAGTAAATAAATATTTTTTAAAAAAGATATTTATGATAATGGTGTAGTGTCTGCCATAGTCCAAATACAGGGTGAAACCCTCAGCTGGGTGATGAGCTGCTGGGGAAAATCACATAACCATTCTCAATAGCTTCACTTTAAAACTGTAGTATAAGTTAAAATGGGCACTTGTATATGGCATTTTCTGTTTTCCTAGAAGGATCATCTTTCATTTCTGGTAAACACTGTATAGCACCTATCTTTATAAGAATGCCATACCATTCTTTCTACCCCCACTCTCAAGTATGATGTTGTTCAAATGACACTGAGAGGAAAAAAGAATTGACAAAAACAAAATACCTCATTTTCCTATAACCAACCAGTTGTCTCACATCTACTCAGCTTTATTGTCTTAACCCCTATGTAAAGAAAGGATTGTCTCTCTATCAAAGGTCAGTTCCCTCACATCTAGGACTTGTGTCTCAACTCTTCTTGCTGTGCTTTGTTAACCTGTTTCTCCTGAAATACAAGCAACTAAGTTTATGCTGAATCATTTCCATTAGCAATAGATATGTCTGGTACATTCTATATTTAAAATAAAAAAAGAAACAAATAATTCTCTTTTCTCCTCTTTCTCATTTGGTTACTCCTGTATTTGCTTCAAATTCATGGAAATAGTCTTTTTTTTTAAAGATTTATTTATTTATTTATGATAGACAGAGAGAGGGAGAGGCAGAGACACAGGAAGAGGGAGAAACAGGCTCCATCCCAGGAGCCCAATGCGGGACTCGATCCCGGGACTCCAGGATTACGCCCTGGACCAAAGGCAGGCGCTAAACCGCTGAGCCACCCAGGGACCCCCGGAAATAGTCTTAAAAGTAGTTTATCTTCACACTTTCTACTTCCTGCTAAACCCCCTCCAATAGGCTTCTTCCTTCACCATCGCATCATTTCTCTAAGCAGTAAATGTACAGGCCAAATCTATGGTGGGCTTTGGTGCTACAGTTGTGAGTAACAGAGTCCTTGATTTTCTTTTCATGGCACTTACATCGTCTAGGTTTTAAAAAGACAAAAGCAAGTAATCACACAAGTTGCAGAAGATACTAACAGAGAAAAACTGATAATTAATATGAATAATAATTGAGGTTCTTCTGGGAAACCCTAAAGGGCCTGTGGGAAAAGTTCATGGATCCTCATGGCAAGGAAACATGAGGCTCTTTTAGGAAGTTTAGGATAGACCCCATAGATGGCGTGAGCATTTTGAAAAGCAGGACATATTAATTTCACAGTTTAATGATAAACATTTATATTATTTTCTAAAATGATTTTTGCATAGCATTGGCATGTAAAATTTGAGATGGTTCTGAAATATCTAAGTAGAAATCTCTCCTTGAAGCATATATGATTCCAAAGCACATTATTTCACTTTGATAACAATGATCAGAGTCTTACACTTATAGATTCTATTTAATGGCATGTTTTTGATCATCTAGGGTGATTATATGGAGAGACTAGAAAAAGAAAAAGGAAACAGAACAAGACTGAATTCTGTGGAACATGGTCTGTAGATATCCTTCAGAGAAGGAAATTCTAGGGAAGAAGAGTTGGTGAAGTAGGACGAAACATGTGTGTGGTTCTAAATGAAAGACAGGAAAAGAAAAGGCTTCATGAAGGGAGCTTATGTTAGCAGTGTTGACATTTGGCATGAGGTTACTACAGGGTTAGAAAAATAACCCTTGGATGTCACCATCTGAGTTTTGGGGTCTCTATCAAAAATAGTTTGGGTTGGGGCAGGAATACTCCATTTTCCTGTCTTAGAGGCTAGAGCATTCTTTCTTTACTGCTTCCAATGTCCACTGATGAATTTTAGGAGATATAACAATTCTTTCAAAGTGAAATAAGATCAATATCACTGCATATTCTATGCTTTCATGAAATCTAGGTATCAGGACTCCAATCTAAGAATACAAGATGTAAAAAACTTGAAAACTGAGATTCATCTGGATAAGACAGACGAGTCTAGGAAGAGCCCCTGAGCCCTCACAGCAAGGACACATTTGGTTCCTGGGTTAGGTTCCAGATCATTCTTGAAGATAAGGATAATTCTCAGTTTAGTAGAGAAAATTCAACTCAGACTGTCTCAAGAAAAAAGTGCTCCTAAAACAGAACCTAGCACAGTGCTTAGTTTGTAGTAGACGTGCAATAAACAATAGGTAGTAATTAATTCTCCCTTGTAATTATGCTTAGTCCTAGCTAGTTGGGCACCCTAGGGAACCCTCACCCAAAAGGAGCTATTTTGGTGACTGAGAACTAAGATTTTCTGATAGTAGAAACTAAGACCTAACTCTACCATATTATTATTGACTTTTGTAGAACTCAGGGATGATTTGCTCTATGAGATTATGAATTTTGTTATTATTTATTGAATTACCCAAATACTTAGTTATGGTACTAGGTGTTCTTCATTATAATTTAACAGTTAAAACTACTCCAAATGTCTGGAGCATTTACTTATCTTAATTTTTTGACATGGAAATGGAGGCCCTGAAAATTTAAGTAATGGCTTAGTCAATATTGGATATTCACTAATAGATTTTGTATTCTAACTGAGTTCTTCCTACCTTCTAGGTTCTAAGGGAGTGGTGAATTAGCCTTACAATACTGATGTTACTTGAGTATCACAGGATAGATGTAATAGTGTTTTTCTCATTGTATTCAAGGTTGTTTCTCTTTTTATCTTCAAATGTCCTCTAATCTTGAATTATGTTAAGGGGCTCAGCTATGGAAGCCCAAGGCACCTTGTTGACCTTCCTGACTACCTCCTACATTACTGGAAGAAGACGGAGAGGTAAAGTAATAGAATAAGATACTTTTGTAACATTGGACAATTCTGGAAAATTGATTGAGACATGGGATCTGTGATCAGACAAAATACAATATATGGCCAATGACTAAAATATAACAGTTTTGTAGAAAATGACATCTGAAAACTCAGATTATACCAAACGAAACCTTTCTTCCATGATGTTAAATGGCTTCACCTTAAATTTCTCCTTGTAGTCCCTGTATTGCCTAAACTGGAGGAAAGTGTTTAAGGAATCTTTAAACACTTTTAAGTTAATAATTCTTTACATGTTTAGCAGGATCTTTCGCAAAGGTAGGAATAGGAATGCCCTATCTGAATGAGGCTGTGGAAAACAGGGCCTGCTCAGTTGACATTTCTGGTAGGAGAGGCTGGAAGTAATAATGTTATTAGAGCACATGTTACTGTTATCAAGTGGGATCCACTAGAAGAGAAAGGTGACTGGCTGACTGATACAGGTCATGATACTTTTAATAGGCCCTGAAAAAGAGAGTCACAAGACCAATTCACTGTATTATTTTCATAAAAGTGAAACTGTAGAAGGAGGTGAAGCCAGGAAGGTCTGACATAAACTGTTTCTAAAATTAAGAATGCTTGCATTAAAAGGGGCCTTATTTGGACTTTATTTTATTTTATTTTATTTATTTATTTATTTATGATAGTCACACACAGAGAGAGAGAGAGGCAGAGACATAGGCAGAGGGAGAAGCAGGCTCCATGCACCGGGAGCCTGACGCGGGATTCGATCCCGGGTCTCCAGGATCGTGCCCTGGGCCAAAGGCAGGCGCCAAACTGCTGTGCCACCCAGGGATCCCTGGACTGTATTTTAAACTCATCATTTAGTTGATGTCTACCCCATTTCTGCATGTGCTGAAGAATTCCTGCTGCCCCTCTCTGATAGCTGGAGGAACTTTGTACAAGGTGTAGTGTCTCTCCTGGAAACACAGAACAGTCCAACCCACTCCATCTGCCAGCCTGAAAACTGAAGTTCAGAGAAGTGAACTGATAGGCTCAGAGCATCCTTGTCCATTGTATCAGTTCCTAGGGTGGCCATAAAAATAATGCCACAAATTTGGTGCCTTGAAATTAGAGGAACTTAGTCTCTCATAATTTTGGAGGCTAGAAGTCCAAGATCAAAATGTGAGCAGTGCCATGCTCCCTGCAGAGCTCTGGGGAATTATCCTTCCTTGTCCTTTCCAGCTTCTGGTGGCACCTTCACATTCTGCGGCTTGTGACAGCATATGTCCAATCTCTGCCTCCATCTTCATGTGGCCTTGTTTCTGCCTCTACTCTACTTTCTATAAGGTAAGGATAGTGTTCATTGAATTTAATTTCAAGATACTTAACTAATTACATCTGCAAAGACCCTATTTCCAAATAAGGTTACATTCTGCGGTTGTGAGTGAACATGCATTTAGGGGAAACTATGCAACCTCCTATCCCCATCCATGAAGCTGGCAATTGCTAACTTGTAGAATCTTTACCATGACTGAGAAACTTCCATGTAAAATGTTTGATAAAACTTAAGTGGTCACTAAATTATTTGTTTTAGGGATACCCCTATAATTATCTTCATTCATGACCAAGATTGGTCATTTTCTTAAATATATGTTTAATCCCTACTCTGTTTTGGGCATCGAGTATATAAGGAAGCTGCAATATATAAACAGAAATGATTATTATTCTATCTAGTAGGCTGTGTGTGACCACTTACATGTGGATTATTTTTTATAAATACAGTACAGATCTGTAAACATATTTTCCTTGTAATTTTCTGAATAACATTTTTTCTAGCTTCCTTTACTGTAAGAATACAATTTTAGAATACATATGACAATACAAAATATGTATTAATTGACTATTTTATGTTATCAGTAAAGCTTCTAGTCAACAGTAGGCTATTCACAGTTGAGTTTTGGGGGAATCAAAATTTATACACAGACTTTTGACTGTGTGTGGGGTTGGTGCCCATAACCCTTGCATTGTTCAAGAGTCAACTGTATACAGGTCAATGAACTATACATATTTAGTAACATAGTACATGAAACCTAATGTGTTACATAATAATGTGCTTATACGGTGAGGGTTACAGGAATTTTGCTTCTTTTTTTCCTTTTTCTGATTAATTAAATCAGAATAAATTTTAATAAATTAAATCTGATAATTTAAAGATCATCTATTTGGTTATGAAAAAAAAATTAAACTTTCAACCAATGATGAGGAAAGGTGAAAATAATCCTTGAAGACCTGAAAACTATGAATCCTGAAGAATGCAGTTGAGAAATACTTGTAGTGGGGAGACTTTGTCAATTGCCAGGAGACAAAGACAGACAAGAGAAATATCAAGCTCTCTGGGTGCTGTGTTCTCTGAGGGCACCTGCCTTCATAAGCAAGATTGATTTTGGCTTGCTGGCAGTCATCACACTGTCCAATATTGAAAAGCCCCTCCTCCCTGCTCTGCCTCCAGCACCACATCGATTCTGGATATCTTTGGGTGGTCCTGGACTCTTCCCAGCCTCCACTCAGCCTCTGCAACCCTCCCAACTCTACTTTACTTCCACAGGCCACATTAAGTCCAAATTAAGGAAATCGTTTAGGCAGAACTTTTTCAAAGAGTTGAAGCCAAAATAAAAGTCAATGAATTCCAGCAAAGGCAAAAGACCTCCAGATAGATGTTTTGCCCTTTTTTATTCATTGAGCTCATGCAGTTTTTATTTTCCCTTTGTAAAACTCTCTGTTCCACCACTGTTTCCAAAATTAATTTTGACCTTCTGGCAACATTTTAATTTCACATGCCCCAGTAGATTCTCTTTGTTCCAATGCATATTCTATATGTTCATTATTCTTTTTAGAAAATGGCGTCATTGTGCTCAACATAAGTATTAATTACATGCCTAATTACACTGAGAACTGCACATCGAGGCAGGAGCCTGGTACAAAGGAAGCAGGGCTGGTCTATGGGGGACAGAGTTGGGTTTAGGATGGACCCTGCTATTACTGGCCTTGACCCAATCTGGAATTCTGTCCCCACCACAGGCTTAGCCAGTCACCTGCCTGTCTCAGTCACATTTTCACATGCCCTTGCAATGAGGTGACAGTGGCTTTTAGGGTTTGGGGAAGATTTGGAGATGATATTCCTAGAGTAAGTGCAAAATGCTCACCCAGAATATATAATGAATGGTTGCTATTATTACTAATGATAATACCTCTTGACACTTACTAGAAATAAAGTACTCCTCCATACTCAGAATCATTTATGTGTTGTATCTTCAAGAAGGTTCAAGACTGGAAGAGGAGGTGGCTTTTTTCCACCTTCAGTAACAAAATCCAAAGTCCTCCCCATGCTTCAGAGGACACCGTGCAATCTGGTCCCAATGTCAGCTCTCAGACCTCCTTCCTGGGCCTCATGGATCACACTTCTGCCTTACTGGCCTGCATGCTGTTCTGTACACATTTCACTGATTGTGCATTTGCTTTTCATTCTGCTTGGACTGTCTGCACATCTAGAATTCCCCACCCTTGCGTGACTGACATCTTCCCAATATTCACTGCGTCAGAGAGCCTTTTTCTGACTATATTACTAAGATATCCCTTCATTTCCAGGCGCTGTGTGTCACAATATCACACTCTGTACTCTACAGGACTTGTTTCTCTCTGAAATTTCCTTTCCCATTATTTCTTGACTTTCTTCTCCTTCCTCCAACTTGAATGAAAGTTCCACAAAAGTGGAGATCTTGCTGGTCTTCTTTAAAAAGTGTGTGTGGACAAGTGAGGTTCAATCATTATTAAATGGATATAAATTGAGTATGAATGAATGAGTGAAAATCATATATATATATTTATAATTTTTATATATTATATATTTGTTATAATATATAAAGTTATATTATTTTTAATTTTATATATTATATATTATTACAGTATGGGAGCTAGAAAAGAGATTTATATATTATATTTTATATATATCAGATAATAGACATACATAATGCAACGCATATATATCATATATATTATATTTTTATACACATATAAGAATATATGAATATAATATGAATATAAGAATTATATTCTTATAGCAAAGGAAGCTAGAAAAAAGAAAATGTTATCTATGTATTTCATAAATAAATATATATATTTTTTCTATAGACGTGGTGGTTATAAAAGATGGCTTCAAGAAAAATATTCTTTTTGAGCTGGGCTTTGATGGATAGATGATTAGGGAAAAAACAAATGTGGAATACAGGGGATTCTAGATGAAGAGAAGAATGTGAGCATGAGGTCAGGGGCCCCCTTATATGGATGTCTTCTGAATATCAAAATCCTAATGTGTCTGAAACTGGTCCTCCAGCAGCTTGTCCTATCTCAGCAGATGTGTGTTTTAATTCTCAGGCCAAAGACCTTGTTCTCACCCTTGGCTTTTTCCTTACAGCTCAAGTCCAAGCAAAATACCTTTAGATCTTGACCATTGCAAACTACATTCACTGCTACCACTCCAGTTGTCAGTGACTCTCAGATTACTGCAGTAGTTTTTTTACAAATCTCCTGTTCCTACTATCTATTCCCAACAGGGCAATCAGATCGAACCTTTAAAATGAAACTCATCTCATGGACTCCATGGACCACTCACCTCATTTAGAGTCAGAGTAGATGCTAAGTCTACCCGCCCACTCCTTTCCCATCTTCTCTCTGTCTCACACTTCTCATCCACTTGCTGTACCTTGCACACACCAGTCACACAATAACCATAGGCATAGATCTTTCCTAAACCTAGAAATTTCTTTCCTCAAAACCTCAGTGACCCCCTTACCTCTGAAGCCTCTACCCCATTATAGCTTCTCAATGAGGTGACCCTATTTAATTCCATCATCTGCCTCCTCTGAGTCCTGAGACCCCCTTGCCTTGTTTCTTGTTTTTTGTTTTTTGCCTGGCATACATAGAACTTCCCAGAGTGCCATACATTTTATTCATTTATGAAGTTCATCGTGTTTATTGTCTATCTTTCATCAATAGAACATCGTGGACAGGCAGCAAACACATGGTCTTTTTTTTTAAGATTTTATTTATTTATTCATGAAAGACACAGAGAGGCAGAGACATAGGCAGAGGGAGAAGCAGGCTCCATGCAGGGAGACCGACGTGGGACACGATCCCAGGACCTGAGATCATGACCTGAGCCAAAGGCAGATATCTGCTCAACCACTGAGCCACCCAGTTGCCCACACATGGTCTTTATCCTCAAGGAGCTCATGGTTTATTAGGGGAGTTAGGACTCATTAATAAGTCATAGTTAACTGATATGAAAATTGCATTAATAATTATGCACAATTTATTGAGGGACATATTAACTGCTGGGTTTCATGGTAAAGCTTTGCCATAACTAGATGCATGAAAAATGGCCAGCAGTTTGCGAGGCAGTTGAGGATGAGACATCCATTCTAAAAAAAATAAAATAAAAGAAAGAAAGAAAAACAGAAAAAGGAAATGACATCTACAAATGCATGGATGTATGGAGATGAGAGGACTGATCTTGCCAGATGGTACAGTCACTTGTAGGTCTTACTTATGGCCTGTTCCTCAGCCACCAGATGGACCCCTGGGAATTCAGTTCTGTGAGTTTCTCCAACATCACCCTGTGAGGCCTGGGACTTACAAGACCAGAGAAGGGTGGTAATGAGTAGACAAAATCAAGTTCTCCCATTTTATTAGCTGTGTGACTTTGGGTGTGTATCCTAACCTCTCTATACCTTAGTATCTACATGCATCTGACAGGAAAATAACACTAACTCTATCATTGGTTTGTTGTGAAGATAAATTGTGTAAATGTATGCAACGTTCTTAGAACAAAGCCTGGTGTATAGTGCCATATGCCATCAGCTATTATGATGATGATGTACACTTCAACCACAAGAATCACACTTTTACCAAATTTCTGCCCTGTTTATACATTCAGCTATCATGTATGAGGTCTTTTGAAGAAATGTTTACACAAACCTTATTTAAAATTTGAAGATAACTCTTATAGGCCCATTCCCTCAGCAAATATGTAGTGTCTATTTTGACCCAGGAATTATGTTCAGGATTGACTGGTAATGAATTTGGCAAATCTCTCTGCCCTCATGGGCTTTGCTTTGAAAAGAGAAACTAAAAAATTTATACAGCTAAACAAGTGCACATCCATATTGTGTATGTATATATACACATATATACATATTTACATATGATACATTGAATCATGTTAGATACTTCAGTGAAACTATAAAGCAGAACACTAGAAAAGGATTATTGTGACTGAATTCAGAATGGACAGGATGAGCAAGTGATGTCTGGGAGGAGTGGGAAGCAGGTGAGAAAATGAAGCTGCAGATTCCTGGGAAAGCAGATCCTGCATGTGTGGGAGCTGGGAGGGGATCAAGGAAAGCCCAGAGGAATGAGTGAAGAACAGGGTTGGGGAGGGTCTTGTGGTTCAAGGGAAGGAGCTGGGCTGACCAGGTATTACTGGCAGGTTGAAGGACGCAGGCTTCAGTGCTGCAGGACAAAGGCATGGGGCATTTGGCATAGGATGACAAGATCCGACTTATATTTATCTGCCTGCTAGGCTAAGCATGGACAGCTAGAGCCACAAAGGCTAGGATGGAAGGTACTCAGCAATCCATGGGAGAGATTGTGGTCACCTCTACTGGGGTAGTAGCAGCAGAGGTAGTGAGAAATGATAGAATTCTGGATAAATGTGCACAGGGCTATACAGAGAGCAAAGCTGTAAGAATGCATCCATCGAAATAATTTGCAATTGATGTCTTTGGAAATCCTGTCATTGAGAAGTTGTTTAGTGGGTTCCTGAGTATCTGGGCAACAAAAGTTTACAGGAGCAGAGGCAGGAGTTGGTGTTCATTCCAGGTGCAGCCATTGGTTTTTCTGTCTTCTGACAAAAATGCTTGGTAATTCCCTTGCTTAAAATGTTCCCCTGTCTCGATCATAGAATAGAATCTGACCCTGAGTAATGTGACTTCATGAGGGCAGTTTAACTGAGCTTACAAAGAACCACAAAATATATATTTATTTTATATTTAGTCTCAGCCATTATCCATAATTATGTTTGAAAGGGCACTGCATGGATAAGTCATAAGCCACAACAGGTGTGACTGGAGAAACACACAGAAGGCACATAAAATTCAGGAGACAGAGCAGATTACATAAACTTCCCATTAGGGCAGGGAGATATAAAGCAAGTTTGAACTTTGAAGTCAGTCAGTGTGCAAGCAAGTAATTACCAGCAGCCTACATCAGGGTGGGACATGCTGGGAGCATGAGCCACGGGTCCCCTATAAAACTCACTCATCCTCAAGGTGCCCTTGGGCACCTCATCTACCCCAAAAGAGGAAAATATGGAATGGTGGTCTTGGGCTCTGTAGAATTATATCAGCAACTAAGAGGCCATGGAAAGAATGAATCACATTCCTTGCGATTCAAGCAGACCAGCTGCAGTTTTAGCCCCTCTCCATTCAGCTCCTGTTAACCCTGAGAACTTCTGTGGGTAGTATCTTATTAACAAGCACACGTCATTGGGGGCACACCATTTTACTAAGAGGTGTTGACAAGAGGGAAGAAATGACTTGCAGGACTACAAGAAATGTAGGACTACAAGTCCTAACTACTCTGAAGATTGTGCCTCACACACTCAGCTAAGAAGGGAACTGATTTCCAACACTGACTTCATACCAGAGATTTGCATGCCTTGTGTCCCTCATTTCTCACATCAACCCTGCTCTTTGTAGGTAAAGGAAGAGAAACTGAAGAGCCTTAGGGTTGCCTCAGAAGTGGTGGCATCTTTCTAGAATCAAAATTAATGCTACACATGTCAAGCCCCGCGTTTCCACCACATCCTTCATCCTTCTGGAGTGAGCTGTGTTGTCTGGCGTCACATAGTGTTTTGGTGGTGCAACTGTCCCCTGTGCCCTGGTCTTCTGTGTGTGTCACTGTGGCATCATGCCTGCTCCCACATCCCCAACCTACAGAACTGATACCTGGAGAATTCCAGTTAGGATCTAGATAACCAGGTTTAAGCATACTTCCATCACTTAGGTGAATGATGAGAGAGGGGTGGAGGGCACACAGCTGACTTCTCTGTTTTTATTTTTTGTTTTGTAGTGCAAGCGTCAAACATTGGAAGTGGCCAGGTACTTCTGAGTGTAAAGAAAGCTTGCCTTCTTTATAGGTCATCTTTCTCTTTTTGGTAAAATTACTTTGGTCTCTTCCATCAAATATCCTTTAGGGATGGCCTTAGGCAAGGCTGTGAGATCCATTCTCTGTTCCCAGAACTTCCCCTTGTTTGCCCTCTTCCTCTCTCTGCTCTTTGGAACTCCCATCCTCTTCTGGCACTTATGACATTTCCCTCCTACAAGCTCAAAAGAGGATACAAATTATTATATGCAGGAAAACTTGTCTCCCTTTTGCAGTTCAAAGAGCAAGCCAACTTTGCTTTTACCTCTTATGTATTGGGAATCCCAGTGAAGATTTTTTTTTTTAAATAAATGGTTCAAATTGAGGCATAGCCAGGTTCTAAAATCAATGCAGAATGATTTGTGGGACTTTAAAATGTGCTATCCTCTACTATTGCTTCCTATCCAGTTAAGTCTTAGTTCTCAAGCCACCATATATATTTTAAGACATATTCTTAAAAAGAAGCTCCACAAGCTTTTAATCCCATGGCTCAAACAAGTTTAAGAGACATTTAATTGAGTGTTGCTTAATGGACCCAATCGAAGATGTGTTAATAGCTACTAATCTAGTAAGAATTCCCTCTGGAAGACCCATAGGCACAAAGAAACCAAACAAAACCTGAGATTCAGAATCAATGTATCTGCAGTGGGCTAAATGATGGCCTCTCTAAAGATGTCTACGTCTGGATATTTGGAGCCTGTGAATGTATTGTCATATAAATCAAAAGGGACTTTGTAGATGGGATTGTTAAGTACTTTGAGATAGAAAATCCTGCAATGATGTGATCACAAGGATTCCTATAATCAGGAAGCAGAGGCAGAGTCAAAGAAAAGATGTGCTGAGAAAAGCAGACAAAAGAGTCAGATGTGAAGGTGCCATGCTGCTGGCATTGAATATGGAGTAGGATCCATAGCTAAGACCTGGGGTAACCGCTAAAAGCTGGAAAAGATATGGAATGGATTTTCCCCACAACTTCCAGATGGCACGCAACCCTACTAACACCTTGCTGTTAGGGTTTCCGACCTCCAGAAAGGTGAGAGAATAAGCTGGTATTGTGTTAAGCCACCCAATGTGTCGTCATTTGCTGTAGCAGCAGTGAGAAACTAATGTCCCAATTGCACGGCTCACTGTTAATCTTTAACATGATAGGTTTTTGTAGAGTTGCAGCTATTGTAATGCAGTATTGGAAGATTGTACTAGAAAATGCTTTGGGAGAACAAGGTAAAAATGGCCCATGGCATGTACCAGCTGGTCCCACAGTCTTTGAAAAGAGAAATGGTAGCAGGAAGCCAACTGTGTTTCTTGGAGTAAATATTGGTGTTCTATGAAGTGCCTCAAGTTAAGATTGTAAATTGCTGCATGCCACTGTCACTGTTTCCCTCTCTCTTTTTGAAGGTTTGTCCCTTAGAACATAAAACCGTGAAGCTTAAAGCTCCACATTAACTTGATCAGCCTTGAGGTGAGCAGTGATTTCTTTCAGGTGTCAATCTTCACCAGTCACAAGGGAAATGTTAACCTGGGGCAAAATGAGGGCTTTTGTGTGAAAGAAAAGAAGAAGCTCTCTCTGAGGAATCTAATTCTTTTTTCCATATGTTGAATTATATCAGGCTGTGATGAGCAAAAAAATAACAGGGGTATACCTTGGAAATAATAAAACCATTGTTTACTAGAGTAAAACTTAGGCCCTTAGTTGGTTTGTGCCTGAATGTAACTTCTGTTTTCCCTCCTACCACCAACAAAAGTTGAGAAAGTCTTTCTCAGTCCCTTCTCTCTCTCAGCAGAAGGTTTTTTAGTATGTCTTTTTGATCTATTGGGGATGCAACTCAGATTTAAATCCAGTGAGGACAAGGCTATCTGAAGAAATAAAACTGAATGTTCTGTAGAGCGACATAATGTGTTTTACAAGTCATGAGAGAGATTCCTATTTCAAAGAGGGCCATGGTTAAGTTATTTGGGGAAATAAATATACCCCTTGTCTGGGGTACAGTTGACTAGACACTGCCACAGGCTGCCCAGGATCCCCAGGTCACACCCTTTGTACCCACTCCTCTGAGCTGCCCCATGCACATGTGCTTTTAGGAGTCCCAGCCTCACCATCCTCCAGGATCTCTCCAGGAAGCAGCACAAGGTGGCAGGACTCCTAGGACACACTGTGCTGCATGACATTCCCCCTTTACTATCACTATCCCATTCAAATGTAAATAGACGTGGCTACTGGCCACATCATTGGACAGCAGAGAGTATATAGTATAGGAGAATAAGGAGGGAAATTAAGACTTACTGTGTTATAACCACTACTATTAAGACTACCATTGGGTGGTATAAATTTATATATACATAAAAATATACTTGTGATCAGTTTTCTTTGGTTGTTCACTGCATTGGGGAGGTGGAGGAGAGCCTCCCATCTCCATGGATTGACAATGTTTTTAAGAAAGGGGGCGGGGGGGGGGATCCCTGGGTGGCGCAGCGGTTTGGCGTCTGCCTTTGGCCCCGGGCGCGGTCCTGGAGACCCGGGATTGAATCCCACGTCAGGCTCCCGGTGCATGGAGCCTGCTTCTCCCTCTGCCTGTGTCTCTGCCTCTCTCTCTCTCTGTGTGGCTATCATAAATAAATAAAAATTAAAAAAAAATTAAAAAAAAAAGAAAGGGGGCAGGGATCCCTGGGTGGCGCAGCGGTTTAGCGCCTGCCTTTGGCCCAGGACGCGATCCCGGAGACCCGGGATCGAATCCCACGTCGGACTCCCGGTGCATGGAGCCTGCTTCTCCCTCTGCCTGTGTCTCTGCCTCTCTCTCTCTCTCTTTCTCTGTGTGTGTGTGATATCATAAATAAATAAATAAATATTAAAAAAAAAAAAGAAAAGAAAGGGGGCAGGTGGAGGAGGAGGAACAGTTAGCTCTCTCCTACAGCAGTGATACCAAGTTAGAAATGTACAGTTTCCTAGAGAATTCAGCATGAATCCAAATATTCCCAAACCTTCATCGTGTGCCTGTTGGTATGCACACTTTGCAGGCTCCGTAAATGCAGAAGAGCAGAGGGTAATCCAGCTGTGATTATTACCTGAGCTGTGGGGAAGGGTAGAGTATGATCACCATTGCCTGTGAGAAACTTGCCTTACTATCTTCCTCCTACTGTTTTTGTTTCACATTATCTATTGGTTGCCAATTAGGCCTCAAAAGAGTAAAAATCATCAGATCAACTATGGTTATGGCGAGAACTCTTACTTGGGGCACCATGATCTTAAAAGCACACATAATGAAGAAGAAAAGAGACCACTGTGTTCTTGTGTCCTACCACCTCACTTTGCAGTTGGGGAAGAAAGAAAATTACTTGTCCAAGGTCACACAAGATGATGATATCTGTGTGCCAGAGTGTCCCTGAGTCAAGCAGGATAAATGTCAAATCTGAAAGCTTTCTCTCTCTCTCTGCGTGGTCATTTTCTCCAACAATCCTAAAAGGCCATAGGTAATACTCTCAGTGAAATATGGAGTGTACAATGGTTTCTTCTGTCATATCCAAAATAAACTTTGTTAAAATATCTTCTGCTAGTACCACTGAATAAGTGCCACCCCTCCTCCAGCCTACTATCAAATTAAGGAGAAAAAGAAGCGAAATTAGAAATGGTTGTGTCACAACCATGACTACTATAACTACTATCATTTCTGCTAGTGCTCAGCGAAAAGGTCTTTCTATAAATTACAGCATTTAAGTCTCTCAACAACACTAGGAGATAGGTATTATTGTCTCTAATAACCCCAATAAGGAAATAAAGAAAGAGGAAGGTTAAGGTATTTATTCAAGTTTCAACAGCTGATAAGTGGCGATGTGGGGTTTCATCTTTAGGGCAACTGTTTCCAAAGCCCATTGTTTTCCCATAGTGTGTAGCATGTTTCTGTATCTGAAGTACTCTCATTCCAGGTCTCTTACTTCTCCTCCAAGCTCTTTTTAATTTTGTAGTGTCAGTCTATCTTTGGAAACATAGAAAACTAGTTCTTAACATTTTAATGACTGCAACTGATATCATGTGTTTCCAAATTCGAATGATGAATTGAAGATCATTCCTTTAGAAAAACTGGTTTGCAAAGAGCATCAGAATGGGAATCAAGGCACCTGCATTTCCTTTCTAGCTCTGTTACTAACTCATGTTACAGGGCAGTTCTCATGATACAATATCAGGATTGGGCAGGATGGGTGGTCTCCACTGAGTAGGGAAGCAGAATTAGCCGCGTAGTAATCAAAGTTACCTGGGATGCTTTTTTCAGTATATTACACCAGCATTCTCTCTCATCCTCTTAATCTTAAGTTATGATTGAATATCAAAAGTGGTGATGTGGAAGCTGACAGGCACATTTCAGTATCAGTCCCTAAAGAATTCTGATTATATCCCTATCCCCTGGAAAAGATGATTCCCAAGGTTTTAAGATCGTACAAGAAAGAGCACACAAGTTGGCCTCAAAAGAGTAATAATCATCAGATCAGTGGGGAGGGAAAAGCAGACTCCCCACTGAGTGGGAAGCCCAACGTGCGGCTCAATCCCGGGATCCTGGGATCATGACCTGAGCTGAAGGCAGATGCTTAACTGAGTAAGACACCAGGTGCCCTGATTCCCAAGGTTCTTAAGCTGTAGGTTAGGTGACTTTTGTAGGCATTCAAGCTCTCTCACTACTAATTTGTGCCAGGCGCCCAGAGATGGTTCTTTGCACTCAGGTTATACTTGAAGTCTAGGAATTGCTAGATAAAATTATGAAAGGTTCTCAAGACACCTGTAAAACCTTTTTCTTTTTCATCAAAGGAAAGATTATTGGAAAAGGTCACTTAACTGTTTTCTTGCAGAGGAGGCATGAATAAATCTGTAACAGTTCCCAAGGAAATAAATGTCTTGCCTGTTATAATGGAAAAACATGAAATTGAAGTCCAAAGCATATCTTGAATTCAGGTTTTATACTTAAAATCTACATTCAAAATAAAAACATTAGACCAAAATATGTGTGTTTGGCAGGATATAAAAGTTTTATACAACAAAAAAGATAATAATAAAAATTAAAAGCAGTATAGATTCTAATTCAAAATTTGTGACATAGTAAAAAATGGGACATAAATTAAAAGTTAAATGGAAGATAAGCAAATTATGGTAAATCTATATGTGGAATATTATATATCCATAAAGTTATTGTTATTATATAACAATATCCAAAACAATGTCACAACAAAAGCAGAAGATAAAATTTTATTTATCATTTGAATAAAATAACTTGAAATATATGTATGAAATTATCATTTAATTATAGCTAATTGCCAATTTATTAAATATGCACTATAAAAAATAAATATGAACTATAGCCTAGAACTACACCTTGCATATTATCTCATTTAGCCTTAAACAACACTTGCATAAACATTATTCCACTTCACAATGAGAAATCTCACTTGCTTAAAATTGTTCAGCTATTTATTTTGATGTTTATTTAGATTATTTATTTTGATTGATTTTGACCAGATATTTGGTCAAACACTAGATATATTTTTGTGAAGACTTTTTAAGAGAGTAACATTTAAATCAGTGGACTTTGAGTAAAGCAAATTGTCCTTCATAATGTGGATGAATCTTATCAGTTTAAGGTCTTAAAAAAGAGTCCTCTGAAGAAGAGGGAATTCTGCCAATAGACTGTTTTTGAACTCAAATTGTTACTTTTCTCTGGCTCTTTACCTTGCCAGTCTACCCTATGGGGTTTAGATTTGCTAACTTCCACAGCATGTGAGCCAATTCCTTGTAAGAAATATTTCTCTGTCTGTCTCTTTCTCTCTCTCAATGTAGACTAGATATAGATATAGATAATATAGATATAGATGCCTGGACATATCCATAGTATAGTTATCTATTGCCTATAGAGATATATGTGTCTTATATACACATATCCTATTTGTTGTTTCTCTGGGAAATTTTGACAACTACAGATTTTGGTACAGAGAGTGGTTCTAGGGAAACATCATCTTAAAGATGAGCTTTCTAAATTCATGAGTGTTTCTGGGATTGGTTTTCTCTTTCTTTTCTTTTCTTTTCTTTTCTTTTCTTTCTTTTCTTTTCTTTCTTTCTTTCTTTCTTTCTCTCTCTCTCTTTCTTTCTCTTTCTTTATTTCTTTCCTTTTAAAGATTTTATTTGTTTGTTCATGAGAGACACACAGAAAAAGGCAGAGACATAGACAGAGGGAGAAGCAGGCTCCTTGCAGGGAGCACAATGAGGGACTGGATCCTCGGACCGGGATCATGCCCTGAGCTGAAGGCAGATGCTCAACCAATGAGCCACCCAGGCATCCCTGGAATTGGTTTTCTAATATGATTAAGTTTAAAGGCAATAATGACTCTCTTTCCAGTAACAGAGAGCACTGGTAGCCTACAGTGTGGGGTGTGGCAGAAAGATACCACCATTGGACATTCATAATCAAATAAAGTTCTGTGACCACACATGTTACCATGGATACGATACCTTGGAACATTCTTGTCAAACTAACAAGTATAATGAGACTGGTTGGTTGCTCCTATATCACCAGACCACATGGGGAAAGAAATGGAGCAGCTCAAGGATACCAACTTCCAGCTGAAGTGCCACATAAACGAGCTGAGATTGCTAAAAAACCAAAACCAGAAACTCATCCCAAGTGGCTGAAGTATAGTACAAATTGAATTTCCAACCTCGCTGCATTCTACTCTTAAAGTGAGGACATTGGTGGGGGTGGTGGGGATAAGATCCTGGAAGTTGAGATGGGGATATATGGAAAGAATCTGATGAAACTAGTGACATTGAACCCTTAAATTCTGATGAATCTTCTTTGCCATGAGAAGTAGCCATTCCACTTCTGCCTGAGATTAACCCTATTTGCATGTGGGAACTTCAGTAGCCTCCCCTGAAATAGTGCCTTGTGTACACTCCTGATACTCCTCATTCCCACCACCCTTTTTTGCTTTTAGACTTCTAATGTGACTCAATAGATGAGGTAGAAAATGTGACCCACATACAGGTTTGATATATTCCAAAAGAATTGTTTGATTTTTCCGATTTATTGAGGCAGAAATCTGGTGAATATAGATGGGAATGTATACTCAGGGTATGAGATAATAATGGAAGGAACATAAATTTGGCTGAATTTATTGCTTAGGGGTCACTAAGCAGAGATTCTGGTTTTAATATGGCAGCTTGGGGAGTTAGAAAGGGCCCTAACGTTCAGTTGTTTCTGGAAACATGGAGCAAAGGTGGCCCACAGTAAATAAACATGAAATGCTAACCCTGCCTCTGTATCCTATAGAGGAAAGGCTTCAAAGGGCTTGGGAGATTAGAATGTTAGAGTGGATTTGTCACATAAGGCCTGCTCACTCCCAGAGGAGGGCCCAAAGGATGTGTCAGT
The DNA here is from genome assembly GCF_905146905.1 of Nyctereutes procyonoides. Taxonomy (NCBI): domain Eukaryota; kingdom Metazoa; phylum Chordata; class Mammalia; order Carnivora; family Canidae; genus Nyctereutes; species Nyctereutes procyonoides. Next base: position 11,266,477 of record NW_026575030.1, read on the forward strand.
CATCAATACTGTGAGGGGAGCCCCAGGTTTCCTGAAGATCTCTGTAAAGGCTCTTTTCTGTAGGACTGAAATCACAGTGAGAACTGCTGCTGCTGAACACAATGGAAAATCTAATGCAATGAAGATAATTGGATCCTGGGGTGGCAGGGGCCAAGCATTGGTGTCACCTGCCAAAGGCAAGATGTCCATAGTTACTCTAATGGGCAGCAGAGTCAGAGCAGCAATCAAAATTAGACTGACTCACAAAGACCTATGGTGTTGGCTAGTTGACCATAATGGTCCTAAAAGTGAAATAGGTGGGAAGTCTACTAAATTTATGCTTGATTCTATCAGGGGGAGGGTTCCAGGTCAAGTGAACAAAAGTCTAATTTAAATAATAAAAATAGGGACTGATGGCCCCACAAGTTAATCTCTAAACTTGGTCCAGTTTACAGACCCAAAGCCCCTTGTATAAAGAAAAGTTGGGGCCCCCTTGAGGAAGAAGGACCATATACCCTATCAAAAATTTCTCTCAGTCTTACCCAAAAGGAACTATGGCCTTTTACCATGGTGGCTCTGCACTGAGGGTAAGGAAATAATCAGACCTTCCAGAGATTCTGAACTGATAATGATTCCAGGAGATCCAAAACATCACTGTAACCCATCAGTCAGAGTTGGGGCTTTAGAGGTCAGATGATCAATGGAGTTTTACCTCAGGCTCATCTCACAGTGAGGTCTAGTGAGTCCCTGAGCCCATTCTGTGCTTATTTCCATGGTTCTGGAATACTTACTTGGAGTAGGCATACTCAGCAATTGGCAGAGCCCCACATTGGTCCCCTGACCTGTGGAGTGAGTGCTGTTATGATGGGAAAGACCAAGTCAGGCCATTAGAACAGTCTCTAACCAGGAAAATAGAGAACCTATAGCAACACATCATTCATGAAGGGATTGCAGAGATTGATGCCAACATCAAGGACCTGAAGGGTGCAGGGGTGGTGATTCTCATGATGTTTCCATTCAGCTCACATGTGTGGCCCATGCACAAGACAGATGGAGCTTGGAGGATGGGAATAGATTACCAAAAGCTAAACCAGGTGATGACTCCAATTGCAGTTACTGTACCAGATGTGGCTTCGTTGCTTGAGTAAATTAACACATCTCTTGGTACCTAGGCAGCAGCTATTGATCTGGCAAATGCCTTTTTTCCCTCCTTCCATGCTTCTTAGAAAAGACCATCAGAAGCAGTATGCCCAATCTACCAGTAGCAGAAACCAGGGCTAAGCCCCTGATATGGTACCACTCCCCAGGCTAGTCAGTCAGATGTCTGGTTGATTACACTGGGCTGCTTCTGTAATAGAAAGGACAGTGATTTGTTCTTATGCAACAGTCACTAATTCTGTATACAGATTTGTCTTTCCTGCATGCGTGCTTATTCACAGTGAGCTGGTAGTTACTAACTGTATTCTCCAGCCAAGGAAAGTAAGGTACAAATAGAATAGCTGAACTGCCCTTTGACACCTAAATGTTGCTGGTAATATTTTACTTTCTTGTCAGCTTTCCAGTTATTTCACTTATCTGTCTCTTCATGCAAGAACCACACACTTCCTTTTTGAAGGTTTATATAATGTTTAATATCAGTTAGGGTTAATTTTCCTTCACACTCTGATTTCTCAGAATTTCCAAGCCATTCTCCTAAAGATTTTATGAGGATCTTGAGAACAGAGTCTTTACTTCAAAATCACTGTATTTTTATTAACTTAGCATCAAATTTATATGTTAACAGAGATAATTAAAATGATTGTTTTGTTCTTAAATGTGATGAGGCTTCCTATTTGTTGAAGTCTTTGTGTGTTTGTGACTTTCATTTTATTTTAATTTTTTTTAACTTTTAAAAAAGATTTTATTTACTATCCATTAAGAGAGAAAGCACACAAGTGGGCAAGGGGAGGGTCAGAGGGAGAGGGACAAGCAGACTCCCAGCTGAGCAGGGATCCTGATGGGGGGCTTGATCCCAGGACCCCTGGGATCATGACCTGAGCCAAAGACAGATTCTTAACCAACTGAGCCACTCAGGTGCTCCATGACTTCCATTTTAATTTTCAATATAGACAGTTATGTCCAGTTCCCCATAATCTCTGCCTTACTGTCAATCCAAATGTAAATGTGGTCTTTTCTTCCATTATTTCTTCCAACAAATTAGTAATTGGTATTTTTATATACAAAATTTATGGCAATTGTCCTGAGTTGTGTTTTTTTTTTAATTTTTTGAACATCAAAATGAATATTCTCACTTGAATCTGGCAGGTGTTTCACAATATTAAGTTATACCTCTGCAAATGATTTTGCCATTGTCTTATTTTCATATGTATTGTTTCATTCCTGTGTAATTGTATTTATTTGCAATTGCAGAATTTAGTGCAATAATAACGGTGCTAATAAAAACCCATATCTTCTTCCTGCCTCTAATGGGAAGACTTTAAACACCTCCCTATTAAACCCTGAAGGTGGCTTTGGAATTGATATATTAAGTGTGTTTACACACTCATGTTCATGTATGTATAAAAAGGGGATAGTAATGCCTACCTCATGGGGTGTTGTGAGGATTAAAAGAGATAATGTATGTAAAGTACTTAGAACAGTGCCTGGCATCACTGCTCATGATGAATTTATATGGCTGTATTCAGGAGGCTTCCAGCTGTTTATTCCTCTGCAAAAATGGTGGCTGTAAATGATGAAGTGAGAGTAGTACCTGGCATATAGTAAGAGCTCAATAAATGTATGTCACTAATATATGGTATTGTGAAGGCGTTTTATCTTGAACTGATACTGATTTATCAACGGCTTCTGCTGCGTTTTTGAAGACCATTTCCACTTTTGACGTAGAAATCCAATGAATTAGGCTGGCATTTTTTTTTTTTAAACAGTAACTCACCTTTTATTATGGCATCAGCCCCTCTTGGACTTGTTATGTTGTTTTTAAGTGAGCTGCCAGAGTTTGCAACTATTTTGTTTAGGGATTTTTTTAGATCAACATTGAAATAAGAAATTGATCTTAGGTTTCCATTTGATGTCATCTTAATTGAGTTTTAGTATGACTTAGTGAAACTCCCCTGTGAAACATTCTGGCCTGTTTTTATTTGCCTGTCATGCTTTGTTCTTTGACAGAGGCAGCTTTTCACAGCTTGTTCTGTATCTTAATTGTTTTTAATCGATTTTGGTTTTCTATCTCTTTAGGTTCCCTGTCTCTTCTACCATCAGTTTTAGTAGTTTCCATATTCCATAGTGAGCACACATTTGATCCTTTTCCGTTTATTTCCATGGAGATGAATACCATCACTACTTTCATCTTTTAAATTTATGTTTTTGTGGTTGTGGTTGTGGTTTTGCTTTGTTTTTTTTTTGTTTTGTTTTGTTTTGTTTTTTTTCCCTTTAACTCTGTTTAGAGTGAGGGATGGTTCATTTTTCAAGGGTTTTACTTATTTATTTTTCCTTTTATTCTTCTCTTTTCTGGTTCATTAATTTATTTTTATTGTTATTGACTCCATTATAGTTCATAAATTTTTATTTTACTTATTCTGATATTTTTGACTTTGGGAACTAGTTTATCATTTGCATTCTTTCTTATTTACTAAATATTTAAGACAGTGTTCCTTTGAGTCCTCTTTATGTCCAATTGCTTTTGATGCATAGTATTTTATAGTCATTGATCTCTGCCATTTGTGTCACTTCAGTTGTGAGTGTTCTCTGACAAAACTTATTCACAAAAGACTTTTATTTATTTTTTGGTTGATTAATTGCTTTAGTTCCAGATCATAAATAATTTTTCATTTTGTTTCTTTTCTTTTTTTTCCTCTTTTTAAAAAATTATGTTTCACTACAATGTGATCAGAGACCCGTTTCTTTTTTTTTTTCCACTTTTAAATAAATGTACAGAGCTTTTCTATTTGCAAATATTTCACAGGTCCATGAAAAGTATATATATTCTATGATTTTAGTCACAGAGGTTAGCATGTGTATAGTCATAGGTGCATTATTAATTAAATTAGAAGTAATTTAAATGCTTAGTTATTTCACTTATTTTCAGTTTTATTATTTCACATGCTGTGAAAGATGAAGTCTCCTACTTAAAAATGTTTCTATTTCTGCTTCAGTGTCTTCTCATATTATTCATTCTTCTTATTTCTAGGTTATTATGTCACTGATATTAAAAATTGTTTCATATTCACTTTAGATTACCTTCTTTAGCTTTCTATCTTGTCTTTCTTTGTCTCATTTGATGCTGTGAACTGTTCTGAAATCACTTTTCTGTATTGAGATCATGACTGGCCTTTTGTTTCCTTCCTTTTGTTTGACTTTGCCCCAAAACTTTTCCCTATCATTTAATTTTTAATTTTTCTTAGTGACTTTGTCTTGCTTTTTTTTTCTTAAAGACAATTTAAATTTTGATTTTGTGATACAGTCATTTTTTTGTTTGTTTGAATTGACATTATTAGCCATTTTTCTTTATTGGTTGGTGGATAGTTTCAATTTGGTGCCATTATATCTTTTAATGCTTTTGTTTCTGATTTGATTTGATTTTAGAGCACTGATTTTGTTTTGCTTTATCTCCCACTCTGCTGTCTGTGATTGCTTTGCTAGGGTTATATGTTTCTTATGCTTTTTAACTAATTGCTATCTTTATAAAAAAAATGTGGCCACATATATACTGCATTTGTTTCCCATTGTTTAAACACTTTCTAGTATTTCCTTTCCATAGATAAAAGGGAAGAAAAAGTTAACACTTTGTTTGCTTCTACTACTTACTCTCTCACCTCCACATTTTAGATGATTATATTACGTACCTGAATGTGCTTATGCCTTTAAAATATTCTTGGGGTGCCTGGATGGCTCAGTGAATTAAGCCTCTGACTCTTGGTTTCAGCTCAGGTCATCATCTCATGGGTGTTGCGCCCAAGATCGCGAATCCGGGAAACCGCCAAGGAGCCGACACCGATGCAATCACACGAGGGTTTATTTACAAGCTGGAGCCTGGGTCCAAGTATACCCCACGCAGCGGAGCAGGGACTTGGACCCGGAGACTAACAGGCTTAGCAACTTTACAGGGGCCAGTGGCCAATGTGGCCAATGGGATACGCAGAAAGTCGCACAATCATGCTGGCCCTCTGAGCCAGATTTCCGATTAGGGTGTGTCCTGGTCTCTGACTAGGGCGGGGTAGTGCCCTAAGTAATAAGCAGGTCAGCACAAGGCGGGTGCAGCCCAAAATAGAGCCAGTCCTGCTCTGCTTGTCCAGGGGTAAGGGATTTTGTTCAATTTCCTGGGTCCCACATTCCCCCCTTTTTCAGAGGATCCTATGCAGGACCCAATCATGGGTCCAGGTTGCTCTCAGAGTGAGCCAGGGGAATGATTAAACCAGGATTTTCACCAACCTTGTTGCTATTCTCGCTCTTATTTACAGTTAAGGCAGCACATAACCCCCCCAACCCTTTGCTGTAAGAAGACTGATTCTAATCTCCTTCTATTTTGAAGGACAAGCTCGGACTAGGGAGTCTTGGAGGTGGGAAATAAGTGAGAAAGGCGCAGTCTTAGCTTTAGGGGATTGTCTTTGTCTGGTTGGCTTTTCCATTCTGGAACAAAGTCCCTGCTCCGCTGCATCGGGTATACTTGGACCCAGGCTCCAGCTTGCAAATAAACCCTCGTGTGATTGCCTCGGTGTCGGCTCCTTGGCGGTTTCTCGGATTCTTGGTCTTGGGCACAACAATGGGTCATGGAATTGAGTCCAGAGCTGGGCTCCACAGTCAGCGGGGAGTCTGCTTGAAGATTCTCTCATTCTGCTCCTCCCCCTTAAACTCTCTCTGTTTAAAATAAATGAATAAATATTTTTTTAAAAAAGAAAAGAAATAAAATATTCTCTATTATTCTATCTTCTCCAAATAAAAATTTTTGACTCCTGTCCATGAAGTAAAAGGGAATCTCACACTTCTACTACCTTATACCTTCTCTCCCTGGTCTAACTCCTGCTGATTGCAGATTTTCTAAAATACCAGAATTTGTAATCTTCAAATTTTGTATTGAAATCGGAACACTATTTTTGTTGTAGTCTGTATTCTACAGGGAGATGGAGCCATCCTCATCACTAACCACTCACTATAGTTTCTCCATTTACTTCTCACTTGGTTCAAGTTCCTCCCATCACAATTTCCTTAAGGAGGCTTCACTGGACATCTTCATTCTGTTCCTGGAAATTCCCATCCATGTGTATCTCCGGCTATCATTCTTAAACCCCTGTATCCCTAGAATAAAATCATTGGGACTTTTTTGTTCATTTAGGAACCGAAGAACTGCACTCCTGTTTTCTAGCAGTGCTAGAAATGCTGGCTTAAAAGATTCCTTATTTAATTTACTTCTCAGTAACTTTATTAGGAGATGTTTCAGGGCTAATCGTTATGTGTCAATTCTTTCCCAGGACTCAATGCACTCTTTAATATCTAAAATCAGGTTTTCTTTTATACCTGGGAAAATATTAAATTATAGCTCCATTATAGCTCCATTTTCTTTTTTTTTTTCTTTTGTCCTCTTCAGAAACAATATTTTTCTTTACAAACAACTATTTTAAGAATCTGTCTTCTATAGCTATTATTATCATTTTGGGTCTGTATCATATTACCATTTCAGTTTGTAACTCACTGATTCCTGTGCTTATTTTTCTCAACCCTGTGCTCCACAAAGCAGCCTCTCTTTTTCTGTAATATTCATTCTCCCTCTATATGATACTTTGAAAACTATCTTTATTTTTGCCTTAGTTTTATTTTTTCATTTCCTTTTTGTTTAGTTTCTTCTTCTTTTTTAAAAAAAATTCTGCTTTCCATGCTTCTTCTGTTTTATGATTTTCCTCCTTAAATATTGTTTGTCGTCATTGAGTTGGTTTTTTTCCTAAGTGATTACTTCATCAAAATGTTTTCTTTTCCTTTTATAGTAATGACAGCAGGTTTCATCTACTTGTTGGCAGTATTTTTTTTTCTGGCAAGCGTGTATATGTGTGTGTATAAATGGTAATATCTTTTTATAGATCCAGGGATTATTTTTATTATCATTATTCATCTTGTGTCCAGTGAGATATTCTGAACCACATTTGTAAGAGGTACATAGGAAACTTCAAGGCCAAGGTCAGGTTACAAGATCTCCATGTGTGTGAGGGAGCCCTTGGTTAACTGCACAGAGAAGCTGCAGGGCTCTGTAATTTGCTATTTTTCACTCTCCACTGCATCCCTTCCCCAAAGGCTACCTCTTATTAGTATGGCTTGATTGTGTAATGCATCCTAGGTCCCCACCTTCTGTGCTTATTCCTGGTGTCAAACAGGTTCATGGAAACTCTCAATTGCATCCCCATAATCTTAAAATGAGTTTATTCCTCAGTGTCTCCATTGAACTTGTAAATGTGTGTCTCCAGACTTTGTGCCACCTGGGCAGCAATGACGGCACTTTTCATCCTGTCCTTTAGTATATTACATAGCTTGTGGTTTCTGGCTTCATGAGAAAGTGACTTTATGTTGTTGCTTGTCTTTCTCCCTATTGTTTAGGTATCATATCAATGCAGAGAAGTAGGGAGAACTGATTTTACTGTTTTAAAATCAGTAGTCCTATTACTATTTTTGTTATCATCTTATCATATTCATACCCCAACAACTTGGCATTCCCAAAAATGCATGTTTAGGAAACATATTTCCATGGATTTTATGATTTTGTAAATTCATGGAAATTTAAGGGGCACCTGAGTAGCTCAGTCAGTTAAGCTACTGACTCTTTTTTAAAGATTTTATTTATTTATTTAGAGAGAAGGGGGTGGGGGGAGGGGCAGAGGGGTGAGAACAAGAATCTAAAGTGGACTCCATACAGTGCAGAGTCTGATGCTGGGCTTGACCCCACAACCATGAGATCATGACCTGAGCTGCAATCAAGTCAGTTGCTTAACTGACTGAGCCACCAAGGTGCCCCAGCTGCTGACTCTTGATTTTAGCTCAGGTCATGATCTCAGGGTGGTGAGGTTGAGCCCTGGGTTGACCTCTTTCCTAGGCATGGAGCCTGCGTAAGATTCTCTCTCTCCCTCTGCCTCTGCTCCTTTCCACTCAGCTGGTGCACATACTAAAACATACTCTCTCCCTTAAAAAAAAAAGAACTCATGGGAATTTGAAGACAGAAAGACAGTGATAAAATACCTAACTTTTTTCTTTTTAAAGACCTTGCTCTGTATCATTTTACCTGCGTGTGCCTATTTTTGTAAGTGTAGACTATAAACAAACAAATAAATAAATAAAGCAGCAAAATATCAGGTAGTCATAAGTGCTGGGATGCAAATAAATTCTGATCAAGTGATAAGGTGAATGTGTGTTGGATGGTTTGAGATGGGTGTCATATAAGAGTGAGTATTTGAAATGGGTATTACATGCAGAGAAAGAAGCAGTTATGTGAGGATCTGGAGAAGGAGCATTCTAGAAATAGGGCACAGCAAATGCAAAGCTCTTATGTTGTGAAGTGTGGCAGAATGGGATAGTAGGTATGATCAACTGTAGCCAGGTAGAATGTTGAAGAGAAGAGCTTGGGTTTCATTAAAGTGCACCATAAAGCACTTTATTATTATTACATATAATATTTTATTATTATTATTATTATTATTATTATTATTGAGGTATAACTGACATATTATATCAGTTTCGGGTACAAGACACGATGCAATATGTGTATATACTGTGAAATGATCTCCAAAATAAGTCTACTTAACTTCTATCACATAATAGTTACAATTTTTTTTCCTTATAATGAGAACTTTTAAGATCTACTCTTAGCAACTTTCAAACATGCAATACAATATTGTTTACTATAGTCACCATGCTGTACATTACATCCCTATGACTTATTTATTTTATATCTGCAAGCTTGTACCTTTTGACCCCCTTCACCCACTGATAAAAAAAAGAATACTTCTTATAATGAAATCAGATGCCCTTGACTCACATTCATCATTTAAATGGTATACTGTGCATGAAAATACAAACCCTCTTAATTCACCAGGTACTAATAAAAGATTTCCCCACATACAGATTTGTAAAATTTGAGATACAATTGAAAACATATGGATGTCCCTGACCTCATGTGTTCTTCCATCTGGAAGAATCTGAATTGTAAACGAGGAATCTAAAACTTGTATTGGTGATGACCTGAGCAAATGATTACTCATGAAGACCTAGGTATATTGTCAAAGGAGACACCCTGGCTTGAGAGAGTACTTCTCTGAGACATATTCTCACAAACACTGCCTGATTTAATTTTTACAACAACTCATTTGAAATAAGTATAAATTGCTTCTATTTTTTACTTGAATAAATACATATTCAAGGTTTAAGGAATTTGTCCAAGGCTATACAGCTAGTAAATGACAGAGCCCAACAACAACAACAAAAAACCCCACCGTTTTGCTCATCACCCAACAGGGACTTTTCCCCTGAGTTTGCCACCTGCTAGGCTACAGGTTGGGGCAAGAAGTGCCTTACTGATCTTTGGAAATTACTCCCCTATTAGTAGTCTGGTCAGAAACTACTCAAGAGGCTTCTCTGATGAAGTCATTTATTTATCTCTATTAGAGAGCAGGCTTGATTTTCCCATAGCTGTGAGCCTCAGAATTGACAACAGCTGCTGGACACCTGAGTGGTGTTATTTTTGCCAAGAGACAACAGAGTGAATGACTTGTAGCAGCTTTGGAACCCTGATGAGTTCAAGGCCCAGAGTAGAGATTGTAGAAGGTAATTCCCAGATAATTCAAGGGGAAAAGGAAGCTAAACAAAAATCCCTGTTTCACTGTTTGAGATTGTGCTATGAGAAATGAATTTAGAAATCTGAGAAGGAAATTGTCTCATGTGGGGTGCTTTAAAGAATTTCTTACCTTCTCTTTCCTTTACTCTTTGAGAATTGAACTCCCACACAATGCAGTTGTGATACTGGAATTTCTCTTCCATTTGGAGTAAGATTTAACTTAAGATAAAACTGGATGATTCCTTCAAAGAAACCAAGTGTCTTAATACAGGTCAGGGAATTGCTGGCCACTCATGTGCCATGGATATCATTCTTCTTTTTGGTTTTGTGTGTGTGTGTGTGTGTGTGTGTGAATTAGTGGTGGAGGTGTAGGGGTCTCAGATCATTCAGATGTGGCATTTTCTTTCCTTCAAAATGCTGAATACTTTCAGCACTTCTGCAAGGGAGAGAGTGCTACTTATGTCTCAGTTAAGGCAGAAAACTCACTTTAAAGAAATTTAATGCAATATGAAGTTAGTGTCTACCATGCAGCAAACCATCTGGTAGGTACTGAAATTCAGATATGACTAGGATGCCAGTCTTGCCCTCACAAGGCTTTTCTTCACTTTGGGGAGAAAGATGTGCAACTGAGTAATTCCACTGTGCAGTGGGCAAGGCTCCACATATTTTCTTGAAACCCTGGGGTCTCCCTACGTCATTCATCATTCTTCCATTTCTTTAGGAAGCAGCCAGATATCAGAGGAGAGTCTTGGAAGTAGACGTATGGAGATTTATGTGAAATTATTCAGGGGTTCTTTCTGAGCCCACATTTGAGACTGGCCTGGAGTTAAATTTTAATCCTTTCACTTCCTGTCCCTGTCACCTGTATGACTCCTTAGGGAGGTGAGGAGGAACTAAAGGGAAAAACAGTCTTTGCGGCTGGTCCTGCCACAACAGTTGTTGGTACCCTTGGTCAGGTGCTTGTCTGGAGGTGGCTTCTCCCTCCCTGGGCACTTTTGTGGCTTTCTCAGTGATCCCACACTAGAAAATTCCAGTTGTGAGTCAGGTGACACGGATGATGACTTTTCCTAGAGAGTTGCATACGATCTTGTGGGGATCCCATTCACCTCTCCCTCAACTCCCAGATGGCCCTTTTGGGCACAGTCTTTTACACTAGATTATTTAGGCTAGATATTTCCCACTTGCCTCACATCAAGGTGATTCTTTTCATTACTGTCTATGGGAGTGAATTTTCATCCCAGTCTACCCCCTTATTTCTCTGCTCTGCCATATTCAGTCAATATATACAACCTTCAGATTTCTCAAGCTCATTGGATAAAAAACACAGCTGTCAGGTAAAGTGTCAAAGGACTCAAGTCATATTAAAAATGAGCAAACAGAAAATAATAATAAAATAATAGCAAAACAAAAGGAGGAAAAGATCAATGAAGAGCCAAGACTGTAACAGGAAATCATGTTTTCAAAGTGGTTTTGGCCCCAACAGACATTTATCAATCTGAGGACATTTTTGGTTGCCATAATTGGAGGGCAGGTTGCACCCCCCTGTCTCCCACCCACAACAAATAGTTACCCTGACTAAAATTTTCAGTAGAATCAATGGTGGGAAGCCCTGCTCTAAAAGAATTTAATAAGGACATAGGTGAATGAAACAGAAGTCAAATGAAGTATCAAATGAGAATGAAGAAGGGATAACAGAGAGCTAAAGAAGCATGCTAAATATCTAAAATATATCATTTCTTTAACAGAATGGCCCCAGTGGCAAAGTAGATGTCTACTTTTAAAGAAAGCAAGCAAAATCAATGAGATTAAAACATTTAATGAGATTGTAACTGATATGGAGGACAAAGGCTAACGCATGTTTCTCATTAGTGTTCTTGAATTAAAGACCTCAGTAAATGGGACAAAGCCATATTCAAAGACATAAAATGAGAACTTTTTTTTCCCCCTACAATGAAGGAAGAAGTGGATCTGATCATCCAAGAGAGTAACAACTGTGGTCTAACCCTACTGGCACAGGTATCTTTCATTTCTGCAAATTGAAGTGTTAAGAGCAAAACTTCTGCTGAAAATGACCATTAATAACTGGACCCAAAATTTTTAAAAACAACTTAAGAAGCTTAAAATTATAGTGACGGTACTGCTAGAACAAGCTTCCTGTGAAAATATTAATCAAAGACATGAACAGTGATATCTTAAAGAGATATAATGTAAAAAGGGCTTTTATTTTTCTTTTCTTATGGTAAGACATGATTAGACCTGATCACACATGGATGCGCCTATTTGTATCACTACCTGGGAACACTGCTGTGATCCTTTTCCTGAAGATCCAGTTCTACAGATTTCTCAATGGCACCTTGGGAACCAATCTAATCCTCTAGGACATCATACTGGGAGGCTCCAAAGCCTCCCTGGAACTCTGACAAGTCAAGGGAAGATAATCAGATATTAAAAATTATACTCTTTTTATTCCCAACAAATAATTCTATTTTCCTCATCTCACGGCTGCTGGGATTTTGCAGCAGCAGGAGACACTCATAAGTTGTAGACAAATCAAGTAAAGGAGAAGTAATGATTATTTCTTCTGAAATAAACCAGAATGGTGATATGTCTGCCTAAGGATGAAAACGTATGTGTTCTTCACTTGTCAACTGGTTTACCACTCTGACTAGAAAACTTTGTCTTTTCACTGTGGCACATTGCCTTACCGGAGAGACAATTTATGCAAAAGACCTGGCAAAGTTCCTGGAACATAGCTTGTGTCTGATCAATGATCATTACTCGTATACTGTAAACAAGTATACTATATTTCATTATTTGGGAAGAGGCAAGACTCATTTTATACACAAATCTTGACAGATTTAAAATACTTTTCTCAAATGTCACTCAATGCCTATCTCTTTGATAAGACTAGGTCTCTTTTAAGAAGATAAAAGGAAAAAAACATGTGGATAGTTAATCATTAGGAAAGGAAGATATAGGAGGAAGGAAAAAAGATGTCTTGAAATGAACCCTTTGTGGATTCTTTCTCTGCCCCCACATGAATGCTATGATGTGACTTTTCCTATGATCACACTTAATTTATATTGTGTCACTAATCACGTGGCAATTCTTTAATTGAATTTATTCAATCTTTTGTTCATGCACTTTGGGAGGTGAAAGAAATACAACAGGGACCTAGGTATATTCATTCAGTCAGGGTACTTAAGATATAAACAAATAAACAATTATAGTTTGCTTTGACAAACTAAGCTTGAGTAAAGAGTAGCACATAAGAAGTGTTCCAATAAGGTACTGGGCCACAGAGACCACACAATTTCCCAGAGAAATATACATAGTAAGGGAGATCTGAAGGGTAAGTAGGAATGATCTGAAGACAAAGGAGGAAAAACTCTTGTGGACAGAAGACTGGCATATGCAAAACCCAGCAGTAAGAGCATAGGAGAAAATGAATGGGAAATATCAGAGAGGGAGACAGAACAGAGAGACTCCTAACTCTGGGAAATGAACAAGGGGTAGTGGAAGGGGAGGTGGGTGGGGTGATGGGGTGACTGGGTGATGGGCACAAAGGGGGGCACTTGATGGGATGAGCACTGGGTGTTATATGTTGGCAAATCGAACTCCAATAAAAAATACACAAAAAAATTTTTAAAACAAAATTATTCATCTTGTTCAAAGGAAAAAAAAAAAAAAGGATAGCCTTCTAGTATGTCTTCGTCCAAATATAAACACATAAGGGGGCACCTGGGTGGCTCGGTTGGTTTAAGTGTCTGCCTTCTGCTCAGGTCATGATCCTGGAGTCCTTGGATTGAGCCTCATGTCAGGCTCCCTGCTTAACAGGGAGTCTGCCCCTCCCTCTCCCTTGGCCCTCCCCCTCCTTACGCTCTCTCTCTCTCTCTCTCTCTCAAATAGATAAATAGAATCCTTAAAAAAAATAATAAAATTTAAACAGATATGTATACACTCTTCTTGCTTATTTAAAAGGTAGCAAAATATCCACACTCCTCTTCCTCATTCCATAAACAATGTGTTCTGGAGATCTGCCCATACAGATTCATTAATTTGTAACTACTTAGGATTCTACTGTATGGCTACAGCTGAACCTAAACAGTCCTGATTGATCCCTTGGAAGATTTTGAATTTTTGCTATTGCAAAAATGTTGCTCTGAATAAAATAAAAATATTTTCTCAGCTTGTCATTTGTCTTCCCATGTATTTTGAATCCCATACATAAAGTTTGTTTATATGTAGTCAAAAATTCCTTTTTGACTTGAGATAATTTGTATGATATATATGAAATTTCCATAAATATTTGGGTCTATTTTTGCTTTCTATCCCATTTCTTTGTTTTGATTTTCTATTTATTTGCCAGTACTACATTTTAAAATGATCGAGGCTTTATACAGCATTTACTATCTCTTAAGGCTATATCTCCATATTGTCTTTCTACTTCAGTGTTCTTATGGCCACATTTACTTCATGTTTTATATAAGGTTAGAATCAGTTTATCTAATTCTGGAAATGAATCTTGTTATTTTCACTGACTTATTTATAAATAACTTAGAATTGACATTTTTATGAGATAGAGTCATTCTGTTAAAAGCATGTTATATATTTCTATTCATCAAGTCTACTTTTGTATCTTTAAGGATTTTTTTTTTAGGTTTCTGCATACAGTTATTTCTTATATATTTCTTGTTACATGTATCCTGTGGCTTGTTTTCTTCTGTCATTAAAAGTGAAGTCTTCTCTTCCATTATATTGTATTAGTTGTCTATGTATGAGGGCTATTGACCTTTGATTATAAACTCTATATCCTGCTATCTCAATGAATGAATTTGTTTTAGTAGTTTGTTTTGTTCTTATAGACTTTAGGGTTTCCTGGGTTGGTTATATGATAACATCATCCACAAATTGTGTGTATGTGCATGTGTGTGTGTGTGTGTGTGTGTACTAACCACCTTATTATCACTTTTAATTCTCTAATGTCTTTTGCTTGCCTGATACATTGGCCAATGCCCCAGTTAAATTAAATAGTAATTATAGAAGTAAGAGAGAGTGGACAGCTATGTCTTCTTTCTGACTCTAAAAATTGATAAAGGTCAAAAGGATCTTTCCCTCCATTGAGCTGGATGTGGGTTGTGTGTGTGCATATGTGTGTATACACATGATCATGTTTAAGTACATGATCATCAGTTTCTATTATATTACAGTTGGTGTTTTGTCTAGAACATAGCTGAAAGTTATCAAATTTCTTTGTTTCTATGGAGAGGTTTATACAATTTCTATAATTAAATGAAATAATATATTCAATTGTACTAACATATTTCTTAATATGTCGAATATGAATATGTTGAATTCCTAGAATTGAATTTCATAAACTAATTTATTCTATAGCATTTTCTTTTTTTTCTATAGCATTTTCTTTGTGCAATCATTTTCATATTTTGAGTCAAGATTATATTTTCTTCATTAAAGTAATTAAGAAATGTCTCTTTTGTCCCCTATAGTCTGGAAAATTTAAATAATATTAGAATTTCTATTTATATTTGGTAGAGTTCTGCTCTAAAATCATGTGGTTTTGATATTTTCTTAGCAATTTAGTGCTGTGAAAGTTCTCCCCTTGTATGTAAATCAATCTATTTAGTTTCTGCTCTTATAAAGTCAGTTTGGATAAATAACAATTTAATAAAATGTCATTTATTTCATCCAGTTTCTATTTATTTGCTTAGAGTTTACAAAAAAAAAAAGTCTCCTGTGTTTTTTATTCTGTTCTTCCCGTTTCTGCATTTATTTTCCCCTTGTCATAATCATGTTTATTTATTTTGTGTTTTTCTTTTTCTTAGATAAGTCATTATTTTATCTATTTTCTATTTCCACATATAATCTGTTTGTAAGTTTTTCTGTTGGTTTTTTTCCCCCTAAATGATTAATATGTATTTTATCTTCAAGTCTGTCTTTACTTCAGTTAATTTGGTTGTTATTGTTCAACTTTTTGTGCAAATCTTCAGTGAAATACTTATTCACTTTCATTATTTCTTTTCTGCTCATATGAGTATTTAAAATTGCATTTCCTCTGAGCATTTTCCCTCCCAGCATATTGGTTCTAAAATGTAGTGTTTTCATTATCATTGTCTCCTAGAAATTTTGCAATTTGGATTTGTATTACCTTTTGACCTGAGACTTGCTTATGAGGAGACTGAAGTTTTGTATGAATATCAAACATTATGTTTATCAAGTATAATGTAAATATTATGATTTTGAACACATGGGGAGGTCTACTATCTGCACAGTGAAGATGGATTGGTGGGGAACAGGCTGTAGAGACATCTCTCTATAGGACTTTGCTTCTATTCAAAGATAAATTTTAGGTTGCTTGCAGTCGAGCCATGTGGTAGCCCATACAAAGAAGATGGCTGTTAGAATGAAACAAGCAGATTGATTTGGGGTCTATGAAGGGAGAGTGATAACATTTTCATGATGATTCATTGAAAGTACTGCCTGTGGCTGAGAAAGGAGCCAATGATGTTGAGTGAGGGTCAAGCTAGGGCCACTGAATGGATGGAGGAGCTATTCACAGAGGCAGGAACTGACCAATGAAGAAAATATTTGGAGAGAAAGACAAGAAGTGTGAGATACAGGCATTTAGGTGCCTGGAAAATCTACATGGAGGAATGTTCTCAAGATAGTGGGATACGGAAAAGGGTGTAGGATTAGAGACAAATTTTAGAGATTCAATACATGGAACTGGCTCAGGGAAAATCTTTCAAATAATAATAAGGAAGGACTGAGGAGGGGACCAGCGAGCTCCAGGCATTCACAGGATGAGCAGAGGATTCATACATAGCGTGTTAAGGAGGCTGAGAAGAAGAAACCAATCTTTCTTTGCACTAAATAGTAACTGCCTTGAAGCAGGCACAGCATCTGAAACATAGACAGGAACGGGTTCATTAAATGAGGAAATAATGGAGTGTGTGGGCAAAGCAATTTTCCACAACTAAGGAAAATTATAAATCTGTTGTGCTAATTTAATCAATAAGAAAATTAAATGATGAAATAAGTGGTGCTTCAGCTGGCACCTCCAGGAAAGGACTAACTCAATAGAGGACCCATGGTTCCATCAGTGGTGTCCTTACCCAGTGATAAAATACAAGCTTTCTCAGTCACTCTTGCTGTGCTTTACCACCTAGCCAGCATGATCGTTTTGACAGCTAGTTATTTTACTAAGTTATCAGAGAGCAGGTAATAGCCCCTCCATTCAGTCAAAACAGTCAAATTAGGTGTACATGTAGTCACAGTCTTCCTTTGCCAAGATTTATGACACAGAAAGGGATGAATTAGAAGATAGAACAATAGCACCCTGTATATAAATGATGTGCTATCTGTCTCCAGTGAAAACACCTAGTGTTTATTGAGTAGGAATTGTCACTGACGCTTGGAATAGCTTTCAAAGAAAACCAGAACATGCATTACTTTATTGCGGTAATTGAAACATGCAATTTTCCAAGCTTTTAAGGAAGGGGGGGAGGGATAAAATGAACAGGGAAGTTGAAGTCCTTAGTGGGAGATGCAGAAGCCAGCCCGTGTCCAAACACTGATTGATTGTATTTACCGCTACACTTTGCTACGGTTTCATTTGATCTAGGAAATCCTCTTCAATGGCCTTTAAAAGAAATAGCAAATAATTTTTCCCCCAAACAATGTAGCAAGAAGCCATCTGGGCAAAATTTTGCATAATTGTGTCCTTAAGTGTTTTAAAAATGTATTATATGCATGACCTGACCTGTTGTTCTTAGTTTAGAACGCAGTGCCCTTCTCTTCTGGCAGTCAAATAAACAACCAATCTACTCCTTTGGAAAGGCTGCCTGATGAATTCCTGCTGGAGGGACTGCTGCCTCTTTGAAATAGCTGTTAAGCCTAAAAGTCTCTACCATCTATGTGACATTTTAGTGTATTTGGTCTAATGCAATTTATAATACCATACCACGATTTTTCTCCCAAGCTAAAGCAGTTAAAACTGTTGTATTGTTTGCTCTAGTTTTGCTCTATCACTTGATTTCCTGGTTTAAGTCTGCTCTCTGGGTGAACGTGGGCTCTTCACGTTGAAAGGGCCCAGTTATTTGTTGGATGAATAACCGTTGCTTTCTTCCTCGCCTCCCTCTCTCCTCCTTCCCGCCCTCCTTTCTCCAAGCTCTGCACTAAGCAAATGGTTCACCAGATTTTGGCCAGCCCTCTGAATTAGTGACTTCTAAGGGGATTGGCTGTTTCAGATCTTGAGCTCCTACTGCAAGTTTTCCAATGAAGTCTGCTACTTTATCTTTCCTTCTGTGCCCCGCCCAGAGCTATAGTCAGTTAAACAAAATTCAGAACCAGTGCACATTGGGCTGCTTAGTTTACTGACATGGGAAATTCAATTTCCGTGTACAGTTCCAGTTTTAATTGCTAATATTAAGTGATTTTTGAATTTCTAATGAATACCTAATTAGGGCAAATGTTCTCCTCACTAACAAGTAATTATAGCATTCCAAACACGTTTACTCTAATTAAACAAAACAGTTTGACTAATTACAATGGCAAGGCAGCACACAGTGGATTTCTATCTTGAAGGTGATCCCTTAGATACCCTTTCCAGAGAAATAAATTTTCTTTTGGGCCCTCTCAAGGCAGTTCCTGGTGGTACCAGTGAATATGAAAGGAAATCATCCAACTGGAGACTCACTGCATCCTCCATATGATAGAGACATCTCCGTAGGGTTTCTTTTTTTTTTTTTTTTAAGATTTTATTTATTTATTCATAAGAGACAGAGACAGAGAGATGCAGAGACACAGGCAGAGGGAGAAGCAGGCTCCATGCAGGGAGCCCGATGCGGGACTCGATCCGTGGTCTCCAGGATCACCCCCGGGACCGAAGGTGGCGCTAAACCGCTGAGCTACCAGGGCTGCCCTCCGTGGGGTTTCTTAAGTCTGTTTTTCCCCATTGAAGGGGAACAGATGACTCCAGTGCACATGGGGCAGTTGCCTAGAACAGCTGCTGGAATCTAAAGACTTGGTTTCAGAGTAAATGTTTTAAGTTGTATACATTTTGCATTGTACACTATAGTATGTCAGTTTTGACTTTAATCAAAGAAATAATAGTTTCTTCCAAATCTTTGACACTTTGAAAGATGACCCACACTCCCTGAGGCTCCCTGGGCCCTTGGCATGGTGCAGTGGACTCTTGCAGTTGTGAGCTGGGGCAGGAACTACTGCATCTGAATGCAAAGTCCATCCTCTTGAAACCTCTACCTATGTATATGTTCAATGGTATGGATCTCATTTGAATCAGCATTGAGGATGGCTGAATTTTAGATCCTCTTATAGCTCTTGTTTATTGGGCTGCTACTGAAATTTGAAATTAGAGCCTAAAATGTTACTATTAGCCTATATCTGCAGTACCTGGCAACATTATTAAGGAAGCAGATCATTTGATCATTTCACATTTACTTAATTTTTTTGAGCTGTGTTATTCTAGTATCTTTACTAGAGAACCATTGAAAATAAAATTCACATATAACCCTTTAAGGAGGCCAATCACAGGTCCATGGATCACATGAGTCACACAAAAATGATACAGATGGATGAATTGATGCATACTTGTGTTACACGGACATTCATCCTGGAGACATCTGCCTGAGGGAAGGTGATCATGACATGTAGCTATGAGAGAATACTTCTAGACAAGACAGTTTCATCCAAGTTCTGAGGATAGGCTCATGGTTTAGTAAGAAAGAGTAATCACATGTAGGAAGAGACTTAGAAGATGACAAAGAAGGAACTGGCATAAGAGAACAAGCAGGGAGAATAAAGTAATGCAGAAGATTAAAATCAAAGATGAACATGGTGGAAAAGTAGGACATGCCACTTAATAGAAGGTCCAGGTCTCAGCTTTCAAGGTTGTGGAAAGCCATCCTTGGGTGTTTGACTGTGCTAGTTGAAAAATGCCCATCCATGCATTTAACAAGTATTAACCACTCTTACTCCATCATGTAGGAGCCATGATGTGTCCATACACTGGCATGATGTGAAGTGGTCTCTCCCATAAAAAAAGAGAAGCAAATAATGTTAAGAGGGGTTCAGAGACCCCAGCCTGGTCTCCTTCTCAGCTTCCTTCCCTACTTGGTTCTCTTTTGTGACTCTGCTCAGGACAGTTTCCCATAGAATACCTCCACTACTCAATCTCTCTCTGTTGTTCATAGCTCACATTTCCATCTCAGACCACTGAAAGCTTACCCTAATGAAACAGGAAAAGCACTGTTCTAAGGGCTTTTCAAGTATAAACCAATCTAACTTGCCCAGAGGTAAACAACTAGTGAGTTACAGAGCCAGTATCTGATAAGAAGGCTGATTCCAGAGCCTAGATTTCTAAAACATAACTACAGTGCCTCTCTGCTGACTTCTTTGTTGTCCTGAAGTATCTATGATGGGTCTTGTTGGGCTGGTGAGACTGGGGACCTCAAAATGGCCCACCCAAGGCCAGCAACCTCCCAATAAGGCCGCCTTGCCACCCTACTCTAACTTAACTTAGGAAACCCCTAACCGAAAACAGAACAAAACAAAACAAAACAAAACAAAACAAAAAGGCCCAGAAAAGACTGAAAACCTGAAAAACACCACCATATAAGGAAACCTCACCCCGTATTTCCCTACCAACCCTCCCGCCAATGACTCCTTATAAACCTTCCTGAAACCTGCCTGGGCGTGACTTCCCTGCTCCCTCCCTCCCCTGAGAGCCAGAGAACCTTGCCGGAGAGAGCACATCCCATTAAAAGCCTGTTTCAACCAACTTTTGCCTGGCCTCTCTATTCCATTTCACTACCGAGATCGGATTAAACCTGACAGGTCTCATCAAACACTTGTCTCACTCTCTTCATTTTGGGGGTTCTTGAGAGTAGGACCCAGAGTATGTCCTCTGTTCATATCTTAACAGAGAAATTTTGGGTAATGATATCAGTCAGGGAATCAGAAAAATGAAGTATTTGTGTGTGTGTGTGTGTGTGTGTGTTTTTAAAGAGTGATCTATAGCTAACAAAGAAATATCTCAGAGAGCCCCAGATTCCCATTTCATTTTCCCCCTCATTTGTGAATAATTGTTGTCATTTTCTTGCTTCTTGGAATAAGAACTTAAGAATATTTTTTCTTTGGCTAGTCTTACTTTGAAGACAAAATTGAAATGCATACTTAAATGTTTTGTGGTTATCTTATTTTAGGTAACTTTGCTTATGTAGACAGGGAAATATCTGAAGGCTTTTTAATCAGTTTATTTGTATTTTGGCCTTCCCAACTTTTTTTTTTTTTTTTTTTTTTTTTTGTGGTTCTCTCCTATGTCTTGGCATTTCCCACCTACCTTGTAGTAGCCTCCACTCTCCTACCCTATCACAACCTGCCTTTTCTAAAAGGTCTTGTGGTTAATTCCTTTTAAAGTGCCAACTTTTGGGATGCCTGGATGGCTCAGCTGGTTAAGCATCCGCCTTCAGCTCAGGTCATACATGATTGCAGGGTTCTGGGATTGAGCCTTAGCAGAGAGCCTGCTTCTCCCTCTCCCTCTGCTGTTCCCCTGCTCGTACTCTCTGGCTCTCTCTTTCTCACTGCGTCAAATAAATAAAAAAAATAATAATCTTGTCAAGTGTCCCCCTCAGTGCCCGTCACCCAGACACTTGACGGGATGAGCACTGGGTGTTATTCTGTATGTTGGTAAATTGAACACCAATAAAAAATTAATTTATTAAAAAAAAGGGAGATATGAACAAAAAAAATAATAATCTTTAAAAAACAAAATGCCAACTTTTCAGGTTTTATGAATATTTTAACAGAGCAGATGAATTTACACTCAAGTGTGAAAGAATGCCCACTTATCCTTACTGTTATTAGTGCTTTTATTATAATTGTTATCTTAAAGAGACATCTAGCAATGTTTGGACTTTTGCAAATAGTTGTATTCTTTAACACAATGGATATTTCTGTTTGATGCTTGAAGTGCCTTATAAAATTCAAAGAGAATCAAGCATCTGATGCCTTATTTTAATCAATGCAAACAATGCTCATTTAAAACACTCATTAATCCTTTCATAGATTCTAACTCAGTGGAACCTGCTTAATGCTCATTAAAACTTTAGCCTCAGTTCTGGTGACCTCTTAGCTGTTTTGGCATATAATGATTTTTGTCCTCTGAGCTCTAAAGTTAGACCATTAATCTAATGTAATCAAGATTTGAGAGACAGGGCATTAGTCTCCTAAGGATTCCTTTTGCCTTTTGATATTATACCATTTGCTTATCAGAATTCTGTTCCCTATAGATGGACTAAATTAAAATGTAACTAGACAAATGTTAAAACAAATAAAAAATATGAATTGTAAAGTGTAGATTTCAAGTAGCACAGAACCCAGTGGCTAGATAGGTTTAACTACTACCTGCATTATAATCAGAGAATCAGAAAAATGAAATTTACTTTAACACTATTTTATTTGAGGACAAAATTTCAGCTCAACCAAACCCCAATGTCTGAAATGTCTTAAACTATCTTATATGGACTAATTACTAGAATGATCTTAAGTAAGACACTTTTCACTCTTCATGCCTCAGTTTTCATGCTGTAAAATGATGATTTTGGTCTGTGAGCTCTAAGAAACTTTTCCAGTTCTGCACATTGGTAATTCCAAGTGAGATTTCCTTCAGCTAGCATGCCTTTTAAATGCTACATTTTATTTGCTTTCTGATTTCCTTTTATTCATTGAATAAAAAAGAGTTTATGAATCATCTTTTCTTACCTATTTGATATTGGAGAACTATGGGCACTTGGAATCAGTTTCAAATTTAACTTATATTTACTTTTTTCTTTTACTCCATTAGGGATATGTGCACGTAAATCCATCTTCCATCTATGCTCTGCTGACTCATTCGGAAAAATCAGAAGTGAGATGGTCGTACTTCCCTGTACACAGGGACCTAATATAAATAGAAGAAATTATATGGAGATCTTCCCATCTAATACATGGTATTTATTTTCATAATTGTATTATGATACAGGAAGCATCATCACTCATTTTACAAATAAAGTATGTTATAGGATAGGAACTTGAACTTCTCTATTAAACTTAAGGATGTTATGGGTACCAGCAGCCATGGTTGTATGCTTCTTCTGCAATCACTTTTCTTCAACCACCAAGTCACAAACATACACACAAACACATCCCTTACAAACATACAAAATAAAAACCTAGGAACAAGTCTCTATATTTATATAAGTCCCTGCCTCCAGAATAATTATAAAAACTGAAACATTGTGTAAAGTAGTAACATACTAAAAGCTCAACAAATGTAATTACTTATTATTAATTTTGCCTGCTTCCTCTTCTATAAATTATGATAGATCTTACCTCAGTGTAGTTGTAAGAATTATAAATGTAAAAGTGACTAATGCTTCATGCCCAGTACCTTCTCAGTGAATGATAAAACATTCTTCCTTTAAATGATTTCAGAGTCTCAGACTGTTAGAAGTTCTGGATAATTCCTCCATCAAATAAACAAATTCCTGGCATTCCATTAATCATTTAGCTTAGACTCACTTGTGCTTATAGTAAAAACAACCCACAAATCTCAAAGGCTTAAAACAACTAAAGTTTACTTGTTGCCCTCTGTACATTTCCTCTAACATACTGCTCTATATTGTTTATACCCTAGAGACAAACTGAAGGCGAAGCTCTTATCTGGGGCATACCCATCTCAGGGCACAGGAGGAAAAGATAGATGATTAGGCTACTGTTTTTTAACATTTCTGGTCAATAGTGGGCAAGATCCCTTCTGTTTCATCTTACTGACCAAAACAACTCAAGGGTCTTGGGGATGTGTAATCATCACACAAGCAGAGACAGTCAATATTTGACTTGGACTACCTACCACTTTTCAAAAAAAAAAAAAAAAAAGAAAAAAAAAAAAGAAAAAATTGCTCCCCTGTACATAGATGATTGCAAATGCGTTCATCATTTCTCCATTTGTTTACTTACCTGTGCATCACTCATCAGGCGTTCAGTGAAGAATTACTGTGCTCAGTGTACTGTGTTACATCTTGGAGATGTCAAAGAGAGAAAGAAAATGTGATCTACATGTAGCATTTTTTTTTTTTTTACAGAGAAAAGAATCTTACCTAATATAGGGAGATGTCTGTGTGTGTGCAAATGCATGTATATGTTTGGAAGGTGGGTGTGGTGTTAAACACACACACACACACACACATAGCAGTGGGCATTCATGTGTAGCCTTTTGAAAACCATTAAAGAAAGACAGAAAACAACATGAGCAAAGGACATAGACCTAACATGTACCTCACTTTCAGGGAATGTAAGTTTCTTAAAAGCAGAGGTCACATTTTGTTCTGCTCACTTCTCTGTCTGCATTCTTTTCCTTGGAAAAGAGAAAAGCAAGTGATCCAGCACATGGATGTACAGAGTGAAGCCAGAAGTGGTGAGTGTGCAGTAACTCATACTGAAGACCTTTACAGCAAAACTCCTCTCAAATAGTGACAGTGATGCCTCTTCTGAGTATCAGGGCATCAGAGGCCGTGTGTTTCACATGAAAGAGAGGACTAATTGGAGAGAAAGAGGGACAAGTCTGAGGGTTCTGTCTTTCTCCCTTCTATAAAGACTAACTGGAGGGCCAGAGAGAACTTCGTGTTGAGAGGGGACTGAATGGTGCCTGGGTTTTGTTGACTAGAGGACAAGGATGTTCTTATACTGGAACAGAAGAGGCAATATATACTAATCAGGGTTAGGTGGGAGTAACCATGCTTATGAGGGAAGCCAATGGTTACTGAAAACTTGAGGTTTACTGGGATTTGTTAGTATCCTACCCAGTCTACACATTTATATTTAAAGTTTAAGATAATTACTATTGTATCCTCCCCATTAATTTATCTTCCTGGAATGGCTTTATTCTAGAGTGAATGTTAAGAAATGAGGTGCTAAGGAAAATAAGTATTCTGTAGAAAAAAATCCAGTAACTGTATGGATTGCATGCTGTAATATAACTGCAAACATCCTACTAGGTTCAAAGACCCTTAAGGCAATAGACGTCTTTTATTGCCAGAAATGAGCTTAGTGTCCTGCAAAGATTAGGTCTCTGTAGCTTTGTGAATGGATATGTGAATAATATGAATATGAATAAATGACAGTGGTTCTTACTGATGAGGTTTTCCTTGCATTTCATTTTTCTATCATTGGGGTCTGCAAGATGTCTATTCACTGTTCTAAACCCACAGTCTTTGGCACACTGCTGTTGGGATGAGTAAATAGAAATTATGGAGCTTTCCAGAACATACTAAAAAACGTTTTCTGCTTTGTAAGCTCAATTCAATTCTATTTCATTAAATCCAACATGCGTGAGTTGAATCACCTCTAAACATTAGTAACTGTATGAGGCTCTATGGTCTTAGTTATAATGAACACTTGATCCACATTTTCAAAGATCTCACTGCCAAAAAAAAAAAAATCTTACTATCAACTGAAGAAACACATCATTTAAAAGGATAGTGTAATTGGTACTTGAATAATTGTACATTTACAGAGCCAAGAAGTATGACTTTCTGGAAAGCTCAGATGAAAGTTTCTCAGGGATGTATTGGGTCAACCGGGTTGACCTAGTTGTAAAGTCAAATTAGCCAGACTGTCAAAATTGAAGATGAAATCTACTTTCAAGGTGTTAGGAAGAATTGAGTTTCCCTTAGGTGGAGGGTTGGGCAAAATAGGTGAAGAAGATTAATGAGTACAAACTTCCAGTTATAAAAATAGATAAATCAGGGAGATAAAAATACAGCATAGGGATGTAGTCCATAATACTGTAATCACTCTCAAAGGTAGTAGACAGTAACTACATGTATCATGGTGAGCATGACACTATGTTGTACACCTGCAACTAATATGATACTGTATGTCAACTATAAAATAAAATAACCAACCTAAAAATAAAAAAAGAACGTAGTCTGTCTCATTGTAAAAAGCAATGATCAAGAAACTGATACATGGGTAAAGTTGGAGAAAATATAGGGAATTGTACTGAATATATTGTTTTTTTCTGTAATTATTCCATGATAAAAGTATTTGACTTTACAATTTTATCCAATGCTGTAAAGAGAAAGGAATGAATTCTTAAACATTGTATTTTTTGATACCAAGCCATAAATTCACATAGCTACAATATGAACTGCTTCAAATGATAACTCTAAAACATCAAGAAGAAAACATTATTTATTCTTTTGTTATTGGGTTGTTCTAGAGTTATAATGTAGACTTCATATATTTGTTGTACAGTTTTTATTCTATTATTTCTCAGGCAATTGCATTTTTACTGCCAAATTGGAGGATTTACTTGAAATAATCATTGAGTACAAGCACAGTGCTAAGTATTTCAATGAGAATGTTCTCAAATGAGTTTAATTTTTCTTGTCCTGTTGTAATCAGATTACTTTTAATATGTAAAATTTATTAAAATGTATTTTCAATTATGCTGGGAAATTTAAATCAAGCAACATTTCCCACATAATCTTGCCTCCCAATATGGTTGACATTTACAAGATGGTGAGAAACATTTTGTATGCTTATTTCTTAAGTACTTTTGATTTTGTCAATACAAGATAAATTAGCTAAGTTTAGGCAACTATGTTTAGGTATTTGGATTAATCAGTACTCCATCTTGTCTGCAATATTGATAGGAATGTTTAGTAACTGTACCAAGTAGACTGAGTGGCAAAAATGAATACAGATTTTGCTATAAATTGCAAATAACTATAAAATTAATTTGGTTGACTTAATCAGGAATACAGAATAACATTAGCATTTCAAGTACTTTTATTTTGATTTGCAGAATTCATTGGCAATGTAAAATAGCAATTTCATAAATCCTCAGAAAAAATAGCAAAGAGAATTTATTTTGCAAATAATGTTTATGTTACAGAGGCTCATTTCAGACATTGCCTAGTTGGTGTTATTGTTTAGGAAAAAGCTGAACATTACAATTAAAAATAATGGTTTGTCATTTCAGGAACCTTTTAAGACATATGCCTTGATGAATGATTATACTAGATTAAAACATTGGATTGTAGGTTAAAGAGGTATTGGTATATGACCTCTTCTATGTGTTCAATTTGGCCAACTTCTTTTACTTGTGCACAATCCATTGCCCCACAAACTTCCTAGTATTTTGAGTTGAGATGCCCCACAACCAGTATCAGCTGCTGCAGGAAAGAGCTTTGTGAAGAAGCATATCCAGAACTAGCATTTGACATTCACATTCCTTTTTTCCTTTTCACTTACTTTGTAGATAAACATGTCCCGCATAAATATTCAGTTTTAATTTATTTCAATCTTCTCAATTATTTTTCTAATTATTAGTAATTATTATTGAACTGATTTAGAATTAATCACTTTTTTCTGAACACATTTGTGAGAAGGGACAGATTTAATATTTTTTTTCATTTTCATAGTCTAAATTTATCCAAAGAACTCATTCACCTTCAGGATAGAATCATATCTAGTTTTAACACTACTTACTTGAGGGAGTACAGGTGTAGGTAAATCTATTTTAGGAGAATTAATCTAATGTATAGGAGGATATATAGACAGGCCATGATTACCTCTGTTCCGAGCCCAAACTTATGAGAGGAAACCTAAGATAACTGTAAGAGAAGGGTCATTTCCTAAAATGCCTGTAACCTTAGTACCAAGTAAGGTGCTTGCTATGTGGTAGACACTGGGCACAGTCATTAAACAGTATTTACTGATTGATTACTATGTGACAGGCTTTGTTCCAGGCAATTGGAATAGAGCAAAAAACCAAAGAAACAATTCCTTCCTTTCCTGGGGCTTATAGTCTGTTACAGAGATGGAGATCTAAAAATTCAAGTCCTTATATAATATTTCAGATGATGATATGTGCTATAGAAAAGATAAAGCAAGAGGGAAGATGATATGTGTGCCATGTGGAGGCTTGCTGTTTCATAGAGAGTGAAGAAGAAAGACTTATCTTTAAGGTTACATTTGAACGGATACCAGACGGAAAGTGATTCTGTCGGAGAAGAATATCCAATACAGGGGGAAAAATAGCAAGTACCAAGTAATAAGGACTGTGCTAGGCTCATTTTAGGAAGAACAAGGAGTTATTGTAGAGAAGTAAAGAGCTAGAGACTGACAGAGCAGAGAAAGCCTATGGACCATGGCAGAGGATCTGGCTCCTCCTCTTAGTGAGAAGGGAAGCCACCTGAGGGTTGTAAGAAGAGGAATGGTGCAGAGGCACCTAAATCTTCAAAGGCTGATATTGGCAGAGCAGAAAGCAAAGCATGAAGGTCATATCTGGGAACACAGTTAGGAGCCTCTTGTAGGAATCAAGACACGAGATATAGGCAAAAGAAGTTTTCACTTTCCAGAATACTTTGCAGAGTCCATGGTTTGGGTTTATTCATTGTCAGCCAGGAAAGAGAGAAAGTGAGGGTGCTTCCAAGGATTTTTTTGTCTCTGAAAACCAGAAATGATAAAGTTGTTATTTACTGAGAGAGGGGACAGCTTGGGATGGTGTAGGATCTGGAGTTAGGTTTTGGACTTACTAAATTTGAGATGTCCACTGGCACATGGAGACAGGGACATTAGGTTGACTTCATCATGAGCACAGAGTAAAAGAAGGGAGGGAGGCTGACAGGAGAAGGTAAAGGAAGCAGAGGAACCACCAACCAAATTGATAGCAGAAAATCTGAAGTTTATATATAACTGAAAGTATCAAGACATCTTTTCTCAGTGAGTAATTTTCTTTCTGTGTGGGCTAAGGCTAATTAGTAATAAAAGAATTAAATGAGCGGTAGTGGAAAGTATTTCCCCAGCAGTGACATCTGGTTTCTTAAAGGCTACTTTGGCAGCTCCATGGTGCTCTCCAAATGTGGCATATGGCTGAAATTCTGTGTTTTGGCTCATGTGACTTGTGTTCTTGGATTTTTTGATTAGTGCCTCCTATGTGTATTTGAAAAGGAATGATATTGGTCATAATCCACTTTTAAGGGAAAACAACCTCAAAAGGATTATATATTTGCAAATATTAAATAATATTTAATAATTTTATGGCATATCTAACTATTAAAAGTACTGTCATGTGGATTACTGATCAGTTGGTGATTATTCACTGGGTATGTACTATATACATGGCATTTTTATGATAACCAAGATGAACAACTATTGCTTATGCATATCAATTAGGAAGGGAGGGTCCCAAAGGAGAGGAGGGATGGGGATAAGCACTAGCAAGGCTTGGACCATGACTATGTATCAGCTGCTATAGTCATAGCACCCTATTTGAACAGCACTTGGTTTCCAGTGTATTCCATATAATATCTACCCAGATTTAAGCATGACATCTCATTCTCTTGTGACAACAATCTTGAGGCTTGTTGTGATTTTCTGTAGATCATCCAGCTTCTTGATAGCAGTTCTGAAATCATGCCCAGGTGGACTAAATGGGGGAGGGGAGGGTTCATGTTTCTAGAATTTCTAAGAGTTGTTAATCTTTAAATCATCTTTCTCAACTTGGTTTTATAATCCCTGATATCATCTTGCCAGCCTAGTAATACTTTCCACCCTCAGGGCCTAAATATCAAACCTTATCAAGGGTATGCATTCACATTTCAATGATATAAAATAAAACAACCTTACTCAAATGCATGGCATAAGCAGTTTCCAACTTATTAAACTCCTTCATAATTGTCAAAATGGAATAGTTTTAATTTTGTCATAGGTTTCATGTGTTATAGCTTTTGGGACATTAATGGTGATGTTATTTTTCAGTAAAAAGCAGAAAGATATGCAATTGTGCTGATATTACAATCTAAAGAAGTGAGAAATTAACTCGGTAGGAAATCAACATGATCCAGGATCAATGTGACCACTAAATAGATGAGAGTTGCCAGGGCAACTTTTCATATGCTCCAAGCGATGTGGTGGTTTGTTTTCTTGTTGATGGATATGATACATGTTTTTGGCTACAATCCAATTCAATTAAAGAAATATTTACTGCACTTTCACTAGATATCCAGCATATTGTACCATTTTCCCTGATACCATTCATGTATCTATTCAAAAACTTATATGAAGTAAACTGGCTTAGACTTTATCTACGTGAGACCAGAAAATTGACTCTTTTGATAAAAATGTCCAGTTCCATCTGCCAGGATGTATACTGAGTTTCTCAGCCAAAAATTTGTTGGAAAATATTTTGACACTAGCCTTTACTTAATCTGTAGTATAAAGCAAGAGCTTCAGAATTATCCACTGTCTTTTTTGCACTTCCACGCTAGCGTGTACAGGGTGCTATCACAGTCCCTATAATCACTAGTATGCCCAAAGTAGGTTATTGTGAGTTCAGGCAGTGAGGGGTGCCTTACCTGTAGAGAGTTTAAGACAATAGCAAACTAAAAGTTGCTCTGCTTTTTGTTATCAACAAGCATAGCTAATCCAATGCAATGCACTAAGTCTCCAGTGCATTGTCATGAAAAACTTTGCAGCATTTAATTTCAACTTTCTAATTATGCAGGCAGCCACGACAATAATTTAAAAACTTAAGTCAGAGACATCATCAAAATGGAAGATTGGGGTGAGTTACCATCTTCCCCAGTCTTTCCAGGCACTACACACCAGTCCCACTTTGGTTTCACTTCCCTTCTTCCAGACTGGCAAAGCTGAGATGTGCAGATATCTCTAGGAACGAGGAAGGAAAGCAGCCATGCAGCAGGAATGACGGCGGTTCATCGTGAGCTATTTTGCAGGCAAATCCAGCTATTTCTGACACTAAAGAAACTAAACTTCCTCCTCAGCCCTTCCACTGTTCTCAGTGGAACCTGAGATGGCATTGACAGCCAGCCCAGGCCTCTGCATCTGTATTAAGATGCCAGTCCAGACCCCACAGCTGAACTCCTGTGCAAGCACATGGGGCTAACCCCTATAGCTATACCCATCGCTGGCCTCCACTGCAGTAGACTTGCCTGGGAGGTACCATGCAATTATAAGATGGCATGTAAGGACTGCTGCATATGCATCTGCATGCCTCTGGCCTGATATCTGTCATCAGCTCTACTGCAATGTGCATGCCCAAGGTAAGTTTGTGTAGCTACAGAAGAGCACATGAACAACCAGGACCCCAGGACACCTGGGTGGCTCAGCTGTTGAGCACCTGCCTTTGGCCCAGGGAGTGATCTGGAGTCCTG
The DNA here is from genome assembly GCF_905146905.1 of Nyctereutes procyonoides. Taxonomy (NCBI): domain Eukaryota; kingdom Metazoa; phylum Chordata; class Mammalia; order Carnivora; family Canidae; genus Nyctereutes; species Nyctereutes procyonoides. The sequence continues at coordinate 11,297,524 of NW_026575030.1, forward strand.
GGATAGAGTCTCACATTGGGCTCCCTGCATGGAGCCTGCTTCTCTCTCTGCCTATGTCTCTCTTTCTCTCTCTGTGTGTCTCTCATGAATGAATAAACAAAACCTTTAAAAAAATAAAATGGATCAATTCCTTTAAAAACAAACAAACAAACAAAAAAACAACCGGGGCTCCTGAAGCTGCCTATGAAATGGTAGTTGTACCTGCCCTTCCTGCCTGTCCTGGTCCCACCACTATGTATGAATGTGATCCCAGTCCTTGGTACTACATAGGCACCTGCAACTGACCTCATGGCTGAGTGTGCACACAACACAAACTCTGGTCACCAACACTGCCTGCCCTGGTCCCGAGTCACTGGACCTGAAGGAGCCACTAAGTTCCCTGACAGTCCTTGCAGCCACTGTGGAACTCCATAGTGCACACCAAAGAACACATAGTTGTTGACACTCTGGACCCTAGCAGTCTAAGCCAAAGAGAGATCATGCTACAACAAATCTAGTGCTGCCACTTCCCCACCTCCCTTATTCCCCTGTCACTAACACACAGTTGATGCCCTGTACCCACTAGACCTGGACTCATAGCATGCTTCACTGTGCTTCCATTCCCAAGGGAAAGTGTTCTCTTACCAGAGTCAGTCCATACTCTCTGAAAGAGGTGATTGCTTTTTCAAATGCACAAACACTGATGCAAGGATATAGGGATCACAGAGAATCAGGAAAACATGAGTTCTCCCCCAAAATACAATAAACTTCCCCTAAGTGGGCCCAAAGAAATGAAGGTGCAGGAATTTCCCCTCAAAAATAATTGTTGTAAAGATATTCTAAGGGCTATAAAAGAACAGATAAACAGGCAATATCAAGCAAACAATGCAAGAACAAAATGATACAAATGGCAAAAAGATAAAAACAAAGTTCAACAAAAAGATAGAAAACATAAAAAAATCTCTCTCTCTCTCATGAATAAATAAAGTCTTAAAAAAAAGAAAACATAAAAAAATCAAACAGAAATTTTGGTCTAAAAGAATACAATAAATAACTAAACTGATGGATTCAAAAGAGAGTTTTGGTAACACACTTTACCAAGCAGAAGAAAGACCTAAGAGATAGAAAAAAAAAAAAAAAAAAAAGAATGTTAAAGGCTTGAAGAAAGCCCTTGGGGATTTAGAAGACACCATTAAGAGAAACAATGTATGCATCACTCCAGTCCCAGCAAGAGAAGAGATGAGGGACAAAATAGAAAATCTATTTAAAGAGACAGTGGATGTGAAATTCCCATTTCACCATTAAGAGAAACAATGTATGCATCACTCCAGTCCCAGCAAGAGAAGAGATGAGGGACAAAATAGAAAATCTATTTAAAGAGACAGTGGATGTGAAATTCCCAAACCTGGGGAGAGATTTGGACTTCTGTGTTCATGAAACTAATAAGTTTCATGTGTTCATGAAACTAATAACCAAAATTTCAATCCACAGTGATATTTTCCAAGATACATTGTAATACAATTGTCTAAAGTCAAAGATAGAAACATTTAAAAACAATAAAGGGAAAAAAATCTCATATGAAAGAACCCACATAATGCTATCAGCAGATTTCTCAGCAGAGACTTTAAGGCTGGGAGAAATTGGAGAATATATTCAAAGTGCTGAAAGAAAGAAACTGCCAATAAAGAATACTTTACCCAGCAATGTTGTCCTTCAGAAAGGAAGTTGAGATAAATTCTTTTCTAACAAACAAAAGCTGAAAGAGTTAATTACCTTACAAGAAATGCCAGAAGGATGTCTTCTAGTAGAAACAAAAGGATGCTAATTTGTAATAAGAAAACATATAAAAAATACAACACACTATAAAGATAAACATATAGTCAGATTCAGAATTGTCTAATATTATAGTATGGTGGTATGTTAATTACTTAATTCTATTACAAAGAGTGAAGAAAAGTATAAACACAACAATAGCTACAATTAACTACTTAATGGAAACACATTAAAAGAGATGTAAATTGTGACATCAAAAAGATAAAATGGAGAGAATAAAAAGAGTTTTTGGATGTAAAGGAAGTTAAAATGTTATCAGTTTATTTTTTTATTTTTTTAATTTTTAAGATTATTTATTTACGAGAGAGAGAGAGAGAGAGAGAGAGAGAGAGAGAGAGAGAGGCAGAAGCAGGCTCCATGCAGGGAGCCCAATATGGGACTTGATCCCAGGTCTCCAGGATTGCCTCCTGGGCCGAAGGCAGGCACTAAACCGCTGAGCCACCCAGGTTGCCCAAAATGTTATCAGTTTAGACTGTTATATTTCTAATAAGATATCTGTAAGCCACACTGTAACCAGAAATTAAAAATCTACAGTAAGTTCACAAAAGATAAAAAGAAGAAAATCAGGGCAATTCAGGTGGCTCAGCGTTTAGTGCTGCCTTTGGCCCAGGGCATGATCCTGGAGATTGGGTATTGAGTCCCACCTCGGGATCCCTGCATGGAGCCTGCTTCTCTCTCTGCCTGTGTCTCTGCCTCTCTCTCTGTGTGTCTCATTATTAAATAAATAAAATATTTTTTTAAAAAAGAAAATCAAAGCATACAGTAAATTATCAATTCACAAAGGAAGGTGGCAAGAAAGGAAGAAAAAACACAAGAGAAATATTAAATACCAGAAAATAGCTATTCAGAGAGCATTGGTAAGCCCTTGCCTACCAATAGTTACTCTAAATATAAATACATTGATTCTCCAATGAAAAGACAAAGAATGATTGAATAGATTTTTTTTTAAAAGTCTTACTATATGCCAAAGCCCAGAGACTCATTTGGCTTTAAACACTACATTGGCTCAAACTAAAGACATGGAAAAAGATATTCCATGCAGGTGGAAACCAAAAAAGAGTAGGAATAACTATACTTATATTGAACAAAATAGAATGTAAGACAAAAGCAATAATAGGAAACAAAGTCATTGTATAATGATAAATATATCAGTTTATTAGAAATTACGATAATTATAAATATATACACTCAAAATTGGAGCACCTAAATGTATTGAGCAAATAGTAATAGATCTGAAGGGACAAATAGACAGCAATACAATAATTGACAGGGGAGTTCAATACCTCACTTTTAACAATGAGTAGGTCATCCAGACAGAAAATCAGCTAGGAAGCAGTAGACTTAAACCATTCTTTAGACTGAATGCATCTAACAGATATATACAGAATGTCCATCCAAAGCATCAGGATACACATTTATCTCAAGCACACATAGACCATTCTCCAGGACAGATCACATGATAGATCACAAGTGATCTGCACAAGTATTAGGAAATGTATGAAGATTGGAAGCTCACAAAGTATTCTTTTAGTATAATGATATGAAATTAGAAATAACAGGAGGAAAACTAAAATATTCACAAATATGTGGAAATTAGCAACACACTTTTGAATAACCAATGGGTCAAAGAAGAAATTAAAAGGGAAATTTTTAAAAATCTTGTAAAGGTTACAAAATTACACTAACACAAGCAAAAATGGAAACACAACATATCACAACATGCAGGATAGTGCAAAGGCAGTGCTAATAGTCAATTAAGTGCATTGTGATAAATGCCTACATTATGAAAAAAAAAATTCAAATAAACAACCTGATTTTACATCTGAAGAAACTAGGACAAGAGAAACAAACTAAGCCCAAAGTTAATGGAAGATAGTAAACAACAAAGATCAGAACAGAAAATAATAAAGAATAGCCTGGAAAAACAAAATATTAATGATGTTAAGAGGTTTTGTGTTTTGTTTTGTTTTTTGCTTTTGTTATTTTTTTATGATAGACAGCATTGACAAAATTTAGCTAGACTAAGAAAAGGAGGGAGGACAAAGATATAAAATCAGAAAAAGAAGATATTTCACCTGATACCACAGAAATACAAAAATCATAAGAGATTACTGCAAACAATTATACACATTCAATAACCTACAAATACATAAATTCCTAGAAATGTACAACCTAGCAACTCTAAATCACAAAGAAATAGAAAATATGGAACAAATCAGTTATGAGTGAGGAAATTAATTTAGTCATCACAAACCTCCCCAAAAAGAAAAGTCCAGAACCACATGATCACCTTCTATCCTCTCGATGAACTGGGAATACTCCCAGAAATTAGGGCAATGAGGATTCTGTTCTCATGGCATTCACTTTCACTGAGGCAAGCAGACCACAAAAAGAATTAAATCAATGATCAAGATGGTTGGGTCCATGTAGTAGAGAATGAGTGAGAGAGCCCGGATGGAATGCTTCCCCTGGTGTGTGTGTGTGTGTGTGTGTGTGTGTGCGTGTGTGTGTGTGTGTGTGTGTGTGTGTGAAAGAGAGAAAGAGAAACAGAGAGACTCAAATTGTTACAAATATCATTTGGTATTACAAAATTTAGAAGTAATCTAAGAATTCAATATAAGGCCTCACAAGAACAGAGAGGCTGACAAAAAGTTATGTAGTCCAGCAACACTCAAGCAGATGATTGTCCCCAGAGGAAAGATAGTACTAGGTTTAGAGAGTGCACCTGATATACACAGCAAGAAGGATAGATTCATAGCCAAGGATAAGGGTATCTTCCTATCCCTCCCCACAAAACAGCTTGTGTTGGACATTGAGATTTGCCCAAAGCAGCTTCTTCCCTTCCTGCCCAGTCAAGGCATCTGAGATATAGACCTACTCACTGTGGCTCTAAGCTGAAGGGCTTATGAGAACACCCAGAGGTTGTGTGGCCCAGTGGCATTTGACCCTAGAGAAAATCATTCAGAGCTGATAATTTACAGAGAAAAGCCACTGAACCTATTTGCCCAAGGGACTTAGGGTACAGATTGGTTTGAGTTAAAACAACAAAGAGCTCTAAAGCTTTAGAGTTACTTCTCCCACTGAACCTTGCCAAGAAAACTTAGTCATAGCTCCATTTATTCCTGAATACAACCTTCAGCCTGCATGACCAGTTTACCTAGGCACAAAGGAATCTGTGTAGCACATCTAACAACCATGCTTATGGTGGCAGACAACTGAAAGCACAGCCCATGGTTTTCCCTGTTTGCAGAGCAAGACTGGTGGCTTCACTTGACCAGGGAATTCTGTGCATACCCTTGCCTGATGTCGGTCCTAAAATTACAAACCATACAGGCCCATCCTGCTGTGCTGCCAGGGCAGTGAAGATCATATATAGCCCCATATTTAGTGAATATAGTCCCCAGCTCCAACCATCTAGTAAACCTGACCAGAGAATCCACCCAACCATGGAACCCATCCTACAGTCTAATTTGAGGAGAGGACCAAGCCAGTAGTTCTACCTCACTGTTTTCAGTCAATGGCACAATTTCCTATCCCCAAACTCAGATCTCAAACATTTGCCTTGCCTCAATATAAACTGTAATAACAGGCTCAATCTGCCCAAACACATTACCAGCAGGCATGCCCAGACTCACTTTAGCCTTAAAGGCATACATAGACTGAGAGTGAAGGGATGTAAAAAGATATTTTTTTAAATGGTAACTAAAAAAAAGGAAGGGTGGCTATAATTATATCTAAAAATGCTAAGTAAAGACAGAGAAGGTCATTACATAGTGATAAAAGGGTCAAAACATCAAGATAGAACACTGTAAATATTTATGCACCCAACATTGGAGCACCTAAGTATATAAAGGCAAAAACTAACAGAGTTAAAAAGATAAATAAACAATAACACAATGATAGTTGGGGACTTTAATATTCACTCTTAACAAGGAACAGATTATCCAGACAGAAAATCATTGACAATTAGACCGAACACCGTAAAACAGACAACTACATGCTCTATAAGGAACAACACTATAGACCAAATAGACCTAACAGACATATACGGAACATCATATGCAACAACAACAGAATACGTGTTCTTCTTAAGCACACATTTTTCTAGGATAAGTCATATGTTGGGCTAAAAAACAATTCTTAGCAAATTCAAAAAGATTGAATTTGCTCTGTGACCATAATGGCATAAACTCGAAATCAATAACAGGAGGAAATCTGGAAAACTTACAAACATATGTAAATTAAACAAACATTCTCTTAAACAATCAACAGATCAGAGAAAAAATTAAAGGGAAAATGAAAAAGTTCTTAAGACAAATGAAAATGGAAGCAACATTCAAAAATTATGAATGCTGAAAAAAAATAGTTCTGAGAGGGAAGTTCATAGGAATAAGTGCTTACATTAAGAAGCAAGAAAGACCTCAAATGAATAAATTAACACTATGTCTTAAGAAAATTAAAAAAGAAGAATAAACAGATCCCGAGGTTAGCAGAAGAAAGGAAATAATAAAGATTAGAACAGAAATAAATGAAATAAAAAACAGAAAAACAATAATAAATATTAATCAAACTAATAGTTGAAAAGATAATAATAATTGAAAAGACAAATGAAATTGAAAAACTCTTAGGGGGACTAACCAAGGACCCAAATCAACAAAATGTTAAATGAAAAAAGAAGACATTACAACAGATACCATAGAAATGCAAAAGATAATACGAGGCTCCTATGAAGAATTGGACAACCTAAAAAATTTGAGAAAAATTTAAGAAACACATAACTTACCAAAATTAAATCAAGAAGAAATAGATATAAAATTATTTAATTGGTAATCAAAAATCTCCCAGAGAAGACTGCCCAGGCTCAGATGGCTTCACTGGTGAATTTTGCAAAAGTATTTAAAGAATTAATACCAACACTCCTCAAACTCTTCCAAAAAATGTAAAAGGGAACACTACCAAACTCATTTTACAAAGCCAGCATTATCCTGATACTAAAACCATAAAGGGAAATTACTAGAAATGAAAACTACAGGTCGTTATCACTGGTTGATATAGGTGTAAACATTTTCAATAAGATACTAGCAAACCAAATTCAGTAGCACATTAAAAGAACCATATACCATATCAACTGGGATTTATCACTAGAATGCAAGGATGGTTCATCATATCCATATCTACTGATGTGATGCATCACATTAATGAAAGAATTGTATGATCATGTCAATGGATGCAGAAAAACTTTGAAAAAAATTCAACATCCATTCATCATTAAAACCAATAAAACTCTTAACAAATTAGGTGTAGAAGGAACATATCTCAACATAATAAGGGGCATATATGACAAGCCCACAGTTAGTATCATACTTAATTATGAAAGGATGAAATTAAATTTTCCTCTAAGCTCAGGAACAAGGCAAGAGTGCCCACTTTCGCCACTCCTACGTATCATATAGTAGAAATTTTTCATAGAGCAATCAGGCAAGACAAAAACAAACAACAAACAAACAAACAAACAAAAAACAAAATTGGAAATAAAGTAGTATAATTGCTTTTATTTTTGACAAAATATTTTTATTTTATTATGACAAAACATATATTGAATATTCTAACCTTTCAACCAAAAAACTTTTAGATCTAATTAATGGGTTCCATAAAGTTCCCAGATACAAAATTAACATGCAAAAATTGGTAGCATTTCTGTACACTTACAACATTTCGAAAGAAAGAAAGAGAAGAAAGAGAAAGAAAGAAAGAAAGAAAGAAAGAAGAAAGAAAGAAAGAAAGAAAGAAATTCCATTTATAATAGCATCAAAAACCATAAAATACCTAGGAATAAATTTATCTAAGGAAGTGAAAAATCTCTATGCTAAAACTAAAAGACATTGATTAAAGAAATAAAAAAAGGCCATAAGTAGATGGAAAGATATCCTATGTTCATGGATTGGAAGAATTAGTATTGATAAACTGTCAATACTACCATCAGCCATCTAGAGAGTCAGTGTAATCCTTATCAAGGTTTCAGTAGCATTTTTTTTTTACAGAAGTTCAAAAAACACCCCTCAAGTTTATATATGGAATCACAATCTTGAGCCACTGTATGGGGTTCTAGGGTACAGAAGAAAACAGGTTCTAGAATCTCCACTGCAGCCAATAAAAGTCTCTCTTCATTGTTTTGTCTGTGCTTCTTATCTCCTTCCCTTTTGGCTTCATGAGCTATAGCTAATGCACTGGACTTGGATGAGGCAATGGTGTCTCCAGTGGCAGTGTGTTTAAGGCCAACAGACAACGTAACGTTACCAGTAGTCAGTGAAGGGATTTCTATATGTTGGCCAGTGAATGGCAAAAGATGACTTATTCTGTCTGTGCAGTTTCCAGTAATACTATAGATGGCCAACTGAGGCTTTATCAGGCCTAAAACGACAGAACCTCCATCAATGGCTAAGCAGCCAGATTTGGATTATGCGTTGAAATGCTTTCAGCATGAAGATCCTAGTTTGAAAGTGAAGCTAGATCTGACTCTGGGAAGACTGTGGTATGTGGTATGGGGAAATTACATATTGAGATTATTTGTGACCAAATGAGGAGGCAATATGGAGTGGAAACATATCTAGGGCCTCTCCAAGTAGCATAACAAGAGACCATCTTAAATGCAGTTCATGCCACAGATACCTTATATAGAACTTTAGGAGGCAATCATCATTTCATGGTTATAGAACTGGAAGTAAAACTAATGGAAACATCCTCTGTTATGCCAGTTATTGAGTATGCTAGAAGTGTTAGCAAAGACCTTCTGAAACCCTCTGAAGAGGTCATTGAAAATTGAATTCACAGTCTGTGCCTCCAAGGACCATTGCTTGGATCCTCAATTCAAGCTGTGGCAATTACTTTGCATTCCTTAATAATCCATCCTGGTACCTCCACAACTATGATTTCTGTCTGTGTTTCAAGATGCATACAAAAGGCTCTAAAGAAAGCTGATAAGCCAGTTTTAGACACCACCACCCATCCCCTCTCCTCTTCCACCCCTCAGCTCAAGGTCACAATGACTAGAGATCTATAGATTACCTCAGTCCTGTCCTGGAAGATCTGGCTCGAGAAGAGAGACCATTCAGGAAGTCCAGACTCATCAGGAAAACAAAATTAATATTGGATTTGTTCACGTAGCAGAAATTATGGTTTATTCAACTGTGATTCAAACACTAACATATGGCTTAGCAACTTTTGCCTTAGAGCTATCTTTTTATCAAGCCATAAATCCCCCAGACCAAACTACACTGCGTAGCTTGTAGGTCTTCAGTGAGAAACTCAGGAGCACCTATTTACTGCATTTTCAGGAAGAAGAATTTTTGTTTTACTGAACTAGATAAATTGACAGGGGCTCCAGAGCTGCCCATTATGCTCTATATAATGAGAATTGAGTTCTGCTGTTGGAAGTCATGTATATGAACTATTGTGTATCTATAAGTTATTACTTTGGAATTTATTCAGTGTTATTACAGAAAAAGTTTATATGGAATTACAGAAGACCTCAAATAACCAAAGAAATCCCAAGAATGAATCAGGAAGTATCACATGTCCTGATTTCAAGCTGCATATAAAGACATAATCATCAAAACAGTGTGGTAATGGCATAAAAACAGATGAAACAACAGAACAGAATCAAGGGCCCAGAAATAAACACAAGCATATATGATTAACTAATATTTGACAAGGAAGCCAAGAAAATCTGAATGGAGAAAAGGCAGTCTCTTCAATAAATGGGGCTGGGATAATTGGATATTCAAGTGCAAAGAAATTAAAATGGACCCATATCTTATACCACTTACAAAAATGAACTCAAAATATATTAAAGATTTAACTGTAAGACTTGAAATCATGAAGCTCGTTGAAGAAAACTGGAATAAACCTCCTTGATTTGGATCTTGATAATGATTTTTTGGCTATGACAAAAAAAGCACTAGCAACAGACAATTAAAAAGCTTCATATGACAAAAGAAATGATCAACAAATTGAAAATATAACCTATGGAATGAGAAAATGATAGTTTCAAACCATTTATCTGATTAATATCTAAAATGATAAAGTAGTTGTAATCTCAATAGCAAAACACCAAAAAAAAAAAAAAGTTTAAAATAGGTCAAAGACCTGAATAGATATTTCTACAAAAAAGATATATGCAAGGCCAGTAGATTCGTGAAAAGATCTCATTATCACTAGTCATTAAGAAAATGCAAATTAAAACTACAAAGAGATGTCATCTCGCCTGTTAGAATGGCCATCATCAGAAAGACATAACAAATGCTGGTGAGGATGTTGAGAAAAGGGAACCCTGTGCCCCATTGTGGGATTGTAAATTGGTACAGCCACTGTGAAGAATGGTAGAGAGGATCCTCAAGGAGTTAAAAATAGAATTACCATATGCTCCAGCAATTTACTTCTGGGAATATATCCAAATGTATGTCTGCATCTCCATGTTTTCATAATAGCATTATTTACAATAGGCAAGACATGGAAACAATCTGTGTCTATCAGTGGACAAATGGATAAAGAAGTTGTAAGGTAGGGAATCCTACTGTTTGGCACAACGTGGATGAAACTTGATGTCAATATGATAAGTGAAAAAAGTAAGATAGAGAAAGACAAATATTGTAGGATCTCACTTATATGAGGAATTCAAATGAACAAACAAGCCCATGGAAAAATAAATCAGATTGCCTCTTAAAAGAGGCAGATGGTGGAAGGAGGGGACATTGGGGGAAGGTGGTCAAAGGTACAAATTTCCACCTATAAGATAAATGAGTACTAGAAGATGTAATGTACAGCATGATGTATCACAGCTGTATGGTATATAGGGAAGTTGTTCCGAGAGTAAATCCTAGAGTTTCTTTTTTTTATATAATAAATTTATTTTTTATTGGTGTTCAATTTGCCAACATACAGAATAACACCCAGTGCTCATCCCAGCAAGTGCCCCCCTCAGTGCCCGTCACCCATTCACCCCCACCCCCCGCCCTCCTCCCCTTCCACCACCCCTAGTTCGTTTCCCAGAGTTAGGAGTCTTCGTGTTCTGTCTCCCTTTCTGATATTTCCCACACATTTCTTCTCCCTTCCCTTATATTCCCTTTCACTATTATTTATATTCCCCAAATGAATGAGAACATACAATGTTTGTCCTTCTCCGATTGACTTACTTCACTCAGCATAATACCTTCCAGTTTCATCCACGTTGAAGCAAATGGTGGGTATTTGTCGTTTCTAATGGCTGAGTAATATTCCATTGTATACATAGACCACAGCTTCTTTATCCATTCATCTTTCAATGGACACCGAGTCTCCTTCCACAGTTTGGCTATTGTGGACATTGCTGCTATAAACATCGGGGTGCAGGTGTCCCGGCGTTTCATTGCATCTGTATCTTTGGGGTAAATCCCCAGCAGGGCAATTGCTGGGTCGTAGGGCAGGTCTATTTTAACCTCTTTGAGGAACCTCCACAGTTTTTTTCCAGAGTGGCTGCACCAGTTCACATTCCCACCAACAGTGTAAGAGGGTTCCCCTTTCTCCACATGCTCTCCATTTGTGGTTTCCTGCCTTGTTAATTTTCCCCATTCTCATTGGTGTGAGGTGGTATCTCATTGTGGTTTTGATTTGTATTTCCCTGATGGCAAGTGATGCAGAGCATTTTCTCATGTGCATGTTGGCCATGTCTATGTCTTCCTCTGTGAGATTTCTCTTCAAGTCTTTTGCCCATTTCATGATTGGATTGTTTGTTTCTTTGCTGTTGAGTTTAATAAGTTCTTTATAGATCTTGGAAACTAGCCCTTTATCTGACACATCATTTCCAAATATCTTCTCCCATTCTGTAGGTTGTCTTTGAGTTTTGTTGACTGTATCCTTTGCTGTGCAAAAGCTTCTTATCTTGATGAAGTCCCAATAGTTCATTTTTGCTTTTGTTTCTTTTGCCTTCGTGGATGTATCTTGCAAGAAGTTACTGTGGCCGAGTTCAAAAAGGGTGTTGCCTGTGTTCTCCTCTAGGATTTTGATGGAATCTTGTCTCACATTTAGATCTTTCATCCATTTTGAGTTTATTTTTGTGTATGGTGCAAGAGAGTGGTCTAGTTTCATTCTTCTGCATGTGGATGTCCAATTTTCCCAGCACCATTTATTGAAGAAACTGTCTTTCTTCCAGTGGATAGTCTTTCCTCCTTTATCGAATATTAGTTGACCATAAAGTTCAGGGTCCACTTCTGGATTCTCTATTCTGTTCCATTGATCTATGTGTCTGTTTTTGTGCCAGTACCACACTGTCTTGATGACCACAGCTTTGTAGTACAACCTGAAATCTGGCATTGTGATGCCCCCAGATATGGTTTTCTTTTTTAAAATTCCCCTGGCTATTCGGGGTCTTTTCTGGTTCCACACAAATCTTAAAATAATTTGTTCTAACTCCCTGAAGAAAGTCCATGGTATTTTGATAGGGATTGCATTAAACGTGTAAATTGCCCTGGGTAACATTGACATTTTCACAATATTAATTCTTCCAATCCATGAGCATGGGATATTTTTCCATCTCTTTGTGTCTTCCTCAATTTCTTTCAGAAGTGTTCTATAGTTTTTAGGGTATAGATCCTTTACCTCTTTGGTTAGGTTTATTCCTAGGTATCTTATGCTTTTGGGTGCAATTGTAAATGGGATTGACTCCTTAATTTATCTTTCTTCAGTCTCATTGTTAGTGTATAGAAATGCCACTGGTTTCTGGGCATTGATTTTGTATCCTGCCTCGCTACTCATCCTGTTGTATGAGTTCTAGCAATCTTGGGGTGGAGTCTTCTGGGTTTTCTATGTAGAGTTTCATGTCATCAGCGAAGAGGGAGAATTTGACTTCTTCTTTGCCAATTTGAATGCCTTTAATGTCTTTTTGTTGTCTGATTGCTGAGGCTAGGACTTCCAGTACTATGTTGAATAGCAGTGGTGAGAGTGGACATCCCTGTCTTGTTCCTGATCTTAGGGGAAAGGCTCCCAGTGTTTCCCCATTGAGAATGATATTTGCTGTGGGCTTTTCGTAGATGGCTTTTAAGATGTTGAGGAATGTTCCCTCTATCTCTACACTCTGAAGAGTTTTGATCAGGAATGGATGCTGTATTTTGTCAAATGCTTTCTCGGCATCTAATGAGAGGATCATGTGGTTCTTGGTTTTTCTCTTGCTGATATGATGAATCACATTGATTGTTTTACGAGTGTTGAACCAGCCTTGTGTCCCAGGGATAAATCCTACTTGGTCATAGTGAATAATTTTCTTAATGTGTTGTTGTATCCTATTGGCTAGTATCTTGTTGAGAATTTTTGCATCCATGTCCATCAGGGATATTGGTTTGTAATTCTTTTTGGTGGGGTCTTTGTCTAGTTTTTGAATTAAGGTGATGCTGGCCTTATAGAATGAATTTGGAAGTACTCCATCTCTTTCTATTTTCCAAACAGCTTTAGTAGAATAGGTATGGTTTCTTCTTTAAACGTTTGATAGAATTCCCCTGGGAAGCCATCTGGCCCAATCCTAGAGTTTCTATTACAAGATTTTTTTTTCTTTTTCTTTCCTTTTTAGTGTATCTGTATGATATGATGGATATTAGTCGAATGAATTTGTAATCATTTCAGAGTATATGTAAACCAAATTGTCATGCTGTATTCCTTAAGCTTATACAGTGATGTATATCCATAGTTTTCTCAATAAAACCGGCAGGGAGGGGAAAGGAGGTCAGATGAGCCCAGGACTAGTAAGGACCCCCGAAACACAGAAAGAATTCGAAGTCTCTGTTTACTTTATATCACGGGGCCACAGAAGCCCTCCTTCCTTCAAACAGTCTGATGCCACAATGATTGTAAATAGGAGAGAAGTGACAGGATCCATGAGGCTGAGCAAGTATGTACAGAAAGACATTTTCTACAGGGAATATAAATCAGATCAGACTAAGTAAATACTTATGTCAATCAGATAGAAGATCATGAAGAAGCACTACATCAGTTTTAGGCAAAATGCATTTTGTGCATTGAGTGGCAATGCAGTTAAATTGCCATCTGTATTTACACACGCAAATTGCCTCATATACAGTATTTGTGTGTGTATGAATTATATTCATATGTAGATGTGTGTGCACATGTATTCACATGTTTTATTTACAGTACAGCTAGCACTCCATGGTTTTCTCCAACTAGAAACCAGATTATTTGATCAGGAATCTATTGATCAGGACCTGGGTCTGCATTACACATGGATTTTGTTGTTTCGTATCACCCACAATTCACATTGAGCTGCTAATGTCTTCAAAATATGATTGAAATATTAACTATAGCATATTCTAAATTTTTTGCAAGTCCTCCAATTTAATCTTTACCCAGAATTTTATTAACACTTTTACTATTGCATTAGGCATCTCTTATTTTTTCTTCAACTGGGCAGAAGTAAGACTGATACTGTACTTGTTTTATAATTATAACTGTGTTTATAGAAAAGGTTTTCTGTGTCTATCTGAAGAAAAGAGGCCATTTATAGCCTATTATCTGAAATATATCCCCTATTGTTCAAAAGCTTACACTTACTCCTTTTTTTTTGACTCTTACTTTTTTAAATGAATAATTATATGTATAGCAGTTTTGTTAAAATAAACCAGTTATCATTTTAGGATATATGTGTTTTTTTTAGATATATGTGTTTATATGAGTGTGTGCATATGTGTATAAACATATTTATATAGAGATATAAAATACAAAATGTATGTAACAATATTGCATTATGTGTTATATAATATGTAATATAAATAATATGTATAACATATAGACATCATATTTAGGTATATACACTTTATATACATATTTAGGTATATACATTTATATACATATCACACACATACATTTAACCAAATGTTTTATATTCAGTCATATGCAATTTTGTGAGTGATGTTAGCAAGACCTATTTATCTAAAAAGATTGTCCTTGCAAAAATATCTCACTGTTAACTTCTTGAATGCCACTCCATCTGTGTTTTTTTTTTTTAAATTTCTAATGAATATCACACATACTCATAAAGGAGAAAAGAAGGCTCCAGAAAATTAGAACAACAGTACAATTGTTTTTTTTACCAAGTGGATACTTTGAGATTGAGGAACACAGCACTTTAAAAATTATGCCATAATGACAAGTATAAAATAGGAATGTTAGGGACAACGCAACAAGAATGATCAGCCTACTAAAATTTAGCATTTATGAGTGCAAGGATGGAAGAGGGGCCTGACCTAGCCTGCCTTTGCTTTGGTGCTTGTGCTGATTATGGTTTAGTTGGTGTGCTTGGGGGTTTAGGTTCTGTCAATAACAGCAGGTAGAGCTCATCTTTCTCTTCAGGTGACTTCTCCCTCAGGCACTGAATCCTTTCTCAGCAAATACTACAGATACCTCAATCCTGTTGTCAACATTTCTAACTCCAGCTTCTCCCACTAACCAGCCCCAAAACTTAATATAGCCTCAGTTCCACAAGCTGCAATCAATGCAAAAGGGAAAACAAATTCTTTCACCCGAGTTTAGTGTGTGACCTAAATCAGTTTTTCATGTTTGACCAACATTTATATCCACAAATGTAACAGGATACTTTCTAAGAAAAGAAGATTAAACCAGATGTTTTCTACTGATAGATATAGGTCTGCTATCTTTGGATGCATTCTTCTTTGTACATTTTCATTCTGAAACTTTTCCATCTTTATTCTGTATCTCTCATCCTGAAGATTCTCTCTGGAGAAAAATGTCTTTTCTGATCATATTTTCATTTCTCAAGAAAAATCTCATTTTAATACCTCAATCTCAGCACTATTTTTATATATACTTATGTGCTTGGGGAACATATATGTGAAATAAAGTTGGTGCTTTCTTTTCCATAGGCAAAAATAAAATGTTAATTTTAATATTCATATTTATTTTAGACTGATATACTCAGGAAAGTGCACCGAGTGAAATTTCTAGTCTCCCCAAAACTCTTTCCAAAATTAAATGATCCTAGATAGTTCAAACCTAACTCAATATCTATTATATTCTTTTTATCTCTTTTCATGAGTTTCAGATTCTATATTTCATACTTCATATTAGTAGAACACTTTGTTTCTGCTGCCCAAAACTATGTCAAGATAGTGCTTGTGACCTTTAAAATCCTGCCTTTAATTACATCATCTAATGGACTAAAAGAAAAGTGACTTTTAATGAACCACAAATAAGATCAATAAACCATCAAAAATTGGATCCCAAGACAGCTCCTCATCAAATTTTATTTTCTCCATCTCTCTCAAAGGAACTGTGTATTGAAGTTGTCCATCTGCCAATGAACTCCTAGGCTTTATCTACAAGTACTACATCTGATTAGCAATGCAGATAATCAACATTTCCAGAATGGCACTTAGTTTCACAGATGCAAAGGTTGGGATATAAAATCAATCATTCATCCCCAAGGGAAGAAGTCATCCTATTGAAGCAGTCTAATTAGCGCCATCTGTCTAAACTGCATGGTGGCTAAAGATTGACCCAGCCAACATAGGAAGTTCTAGCCTCCAGGAATGTCCACAGTTTTTGGAATTAATTACCTAGATGATACTACCTCATCTCCTATTTTCCTATCTATCTTGTTCCTCATTTCCTTTATCCTCTGGTTGGTGACATGGCTGCATATATGTCCTTCCTCAGCCCTCCATATACAACCCCACCTAGTCTAAATCTCCCATCTTGATTATCCATCTTTTGCTCAAACTACTTTTGAACAACTCTCAGAATAATATCTTTGTTTCTAGTGAGGCTTGAATTTTTTTCTATTTTCCAAAGATCAAAAACAGATGAGCTTTGGCATGATCTAACCCATCATCACTTATTTTTCAGCCATATAATGTTTGAAGAAGATTTCAATTTGAGTTATTTGGAATCTGGTATATATACAATTTAGTTGTCCCCTACTACACTGCATGTTTCTTTGCCTGAATAACCCTCTGAATAATCTTTGATCTTCAAAGTATAAAATTTTCAACATAAATAAAAGTATAATAAAAGGTAAAATGAAATTTCATGTATTCAAAAATTGTTAATATATGGCCATATCTATTTTGTTTATATTCCCATCCACTGGACTATTTGATCCTAATTCCAGACAACATATAATTTTATCTGTAAATAGCTCATATTTATAAAAAGTAAGAGACTTTTCCTTTAAAAATTATACCTGCAAAACCATTATCATACCATGTGCAAAAAAAAAAAACAAAAACAAAAACAAAAAACAACTCAAATAGCTAATTGAATCAGACATCAAGTAAGTGTTCAAGTTTCCACAATTCTCTTTCTTGCTCTTGCCTATCTCCCCCATATTTTAAGGCACATTTTTTCTGGTTTGACAAGTATAATTTAGTACCTAAATGAAATTGTTATCAGTTGACGTCAAAGTTTCTTGCAATCTATCATTTCCCCTTCTTTATCTTTTAATTTATTCTTGAAGACTGAGTTTATCAAACTTTTCCCTTCCCTCTATCTATAGCACCCAGCATCTTCTTATATTTGGACTTTCTGCCAGTACTTGAATATGTCCTATACATAGACATGGTACTCATGCCTTAGCAAAGAGACCAGAGTTTTATTGAGAAGACCACTTTACGTAAGGACATATTTCCTAATATCTGCAAGGATCTTAAAAGTAGACCTTCAGTGCTTCTGATCCCAAAGGATTTCAGACAAAGCAAATTTGGGTGCGAGGAGCTATCAAGATGAACTTAAGCATAAAAAATGTGGGCTGTAGTTACTTATACCATCAGGATGGTATGAAAATTTACAAATCTCTTCCTATCTTATTTTCAGATGACCTAACTTCCTATAATAGTATTATAATTTCATAACAAGATTTTGACCTTGGTTCAAGTTCAAAATTACCCTAAGAAAATACACTTTTTTTTAAGATTTTATTTTTATTTATTCATGAGAGACACACAGAGAGAGGTAGAGGCATAGGCAGAAGGAGAAGCAGGCTCCCTGCAGGGAACCTGTGTAGGACTCAATCCCAGCACTCTGGGATGAGGACCAAGCCAAAGGCAGATAATCAACCACTGAGTCATGTAGTTGCCCGAGAAAACACACTTTAAGATGTCATGTTTCATGCATACCTTATCATGATGAAAAAAATTCAACAATTGAAAATCTAGATTTGTATGTTTTTCTCTAATTGGTCTTTAATGAAAACCACCAGAGAGGTGGTGAAGGCCAAATCTTGTGGCCCTTTATTCTGGTTACTGAGGACTTAAGTTTATTATAAAGAGGGTTAAAAAACTTTTTTTGAGAATTCTAAGTTGTAGTGTGATATGATCTGATTTATATTTTAAAGGCATGATTCTGACTACTCTGAAGAGAATAAATGTAGACCTGAGCAAATGCAGGGAGATCTATGGGAGCCTATTCTAGAAATTGAGGTGAGTCAGAATATCTGGGAGTTTGATATGGATCTTGGAGTTCACAGTTCCAACTTTATCACTCTTGGAAAGAAAGGAGGAGCTATTGCAATAAAGTGGATTGGATAAGGTCTGGACCTAAATTTTTAAGAACCCAAATATAAACTTGGCTTAAAAAATCTCTGTCCCAAATATAAATTTGGTTTCAAAAATCTCAGTCTTCAAACATATGAAATAACAAATATTTTTAAATTCTTTAAAAAGAAAACCCTGCAATTAATATTCTGTCTGAAATGCCCAAAGAAGTTGTTTTACTTCTCACATTTAAAATCTTCTCATACATACATGATATAGGAATTCCTCTTGGAGAAATAGATGATTAGTGATAAAAGCCAATAATATTTACCACTTCAGATGATACTGAGAATGGGTAAGCACATGCGATACTCCTCCTTGTGCTCCTCTTCACCTAATCAGATTTTTTTTTCCGAGTCGTTTCCTACTATGAAACCATCCACCCAAGCGCAGAGGATTTATGCTTTATTTAAACTCCTATAAAACTTATTTCATATGCCACCATGTGGATATTGCATTAAAATTTGTTTTCTTTCAAAAAAAATTTGTTTTCCTCAGTTTTGCCTAATCCAGTGAAGTGTAAAACTCACTGAAAAAAATAAGTTGTTTTCCCTTAAAGATAATAAAATTGAAACTCATAGAAGTGAAGACTTGACAAGTACTTAATGAAAAACAATTTACAGGGCATCTTTTGTTAAATAAATATTAAAATGAACCAAATCAAATTGCCAATATCTGAGAGTTTTTGACCCCATCACACTATTATTAATTTGACTCATACAAATCAGAACCCAAATGAAGATGACAAGTTGCATTTGGTTGATATGTCATCAAAGCCTCTTAAAATCTATCATCTTCCCTTTTTTTGTCTTGTTATTTATTCTCAAAGCCTTTCAGTTCATCATCTTTGCCATTTGCTTCTATATACATTTTTGTATTACAAATCTCATACTCTTCCCACTCCACCTTGGTAGCTTTCTGGAAGATGGGTGTCATCTCAAACATATTTTCAAAACATAAATCCACTTATTTAAACAAAACAAAACAAAATAAAAAACAACTCATCCATTCCTCCCGCTTCCCACCTCCTGCCTCTGGCAACCATCAATCTATTCTGTATCTTATTTATTTGTTTGTTAATTAGATTTATTTACTTATTTGTTTGCTAGGTTGCACATACAAGAGAGTTCGTATGGTATTTGTCTTTTCCTGTCTGACTTTTTTCACATCACATAACGCCCTCAAAGTCCACCTGTTTTGTCACAAATGGCAAGAGTTTACTCTTTTCTGTGGCTGAATAAGAATTTGCTCTTTTCAGTGGCTGAATAATAATTTCTCAATAATTTCTGTTGAGAAAGTGAGAGAGAGAGTGCTCAAGTGAGTATTGGAGGAAAGAGGGGCAGAGGCAGAGGGAGAAATTGACTCTTTGCGGAGCAGGGAGCCAGACATGGAACTCCATCCCAGCACCCCGAGATCATGACCTGAACCAAAGGCAGACACTTAAACAACCAAGCCACACAGGCACCCACAGTGTATATTTTAGACCAAATGTCTTTATCCATATGGACATTTAAGTTGTTTCCCTATCTTGGCTAATAACACTGCTGTGAACATGGGTGTGCATATATCTTTTAATTTAGTGTTTTCATTTTCTTCAAATAAATACCCAGAAGTGAAATTCCTGAATCATATGGTAGTTCTATGTTTAATTTTTTGGGGAACTTTCATACTAATTTTCACAGTGGCTGCACCGATTTACATTCCCATCAACAGTGCATAAGGGTTTCCTTTCCTCTGCATCTTTATCAATACTTGTTATTTCTTGTCTTTTTTGATAATAGCTATTTTAATAGGCATAAGATGATACCTCAGTGTTTTGGGTTTGTATTTCCCTGATGATTAGTGATATAGAACATTTTTTCATGTATCTGTTAACATTTGTACATCTTTGTAAAAAGGTTTATGCAGATCTTCTGTCCATTTTTAAACTGATCGCTTGTTTTGTTCTCTACTATTGAATTGCTTGATTTTTTAATATATTTTGAATATTAGCCTTTCATCAAATATATGATATGATTTGCCATTACTTTCTCTCATTTGTAGGTTTACTATTTTGTTTTGTTTGTTTGTTCTTTTGTTTTTTTCTGTGCAGAAAATTGTTCATAGTAGTCTCTTATGGCCATTTGTATTTCTGTGGTGTTAGTTGTAACATCTCTTCTTTCATTTCTGATTTTATTTATTTGAATCTTCTCTCATTCTTTCTTGGTGAATCTGGCTAAGGATTTGTCAATTTTGTTTCATACATCTTTTCTTTTGTCATTTTAGTCTATATTTCATTTATTTCTGCTCTAATTTACTTCCTTCTACTAATTTTGGATTTGTTTGTTCTTTTTCTAGTTCCTTGAGGTGTAAAGTTGAGTGCGGTTTTTTGTGTGTTTTTTTGTTTGTTTGTTTTTTTGGTGGCTTTTCTTGTTTCTTGAGGTAGGCATTTATCACTAGGAATATCCCTCTTAGAATTGCTTTTGCTACATCCCATACATTTGTTACATCCCTTCAATGTCTTTCTATTCTGTCATGACATTTATTTTACTGTCATGGAGCTAGTCATCACTACTGCTGGGTAGGCCTTTGGAACCTGTCATAGCCTTTATTATAATACAAATGATAATGTTATATGTATTAGATGTTATTTTTAATAATTTACTGAATTGAGGTTGGGTGTGTGTGTGTGTATGTCTAGTGGAAGTGGTGGTGATAATGATAGAGGGTCCACTTTAGCACTACTTCTAGAAATTTTCAGCATTAAGGTACTAGCCTATGTCTTGGAGGGAATGACTTCTTATTGAATAAAGAGGCCAACATTTGCATGACTTGTTCTTGCTACCCTCTCCAATTTTTAAAACATCCACAGTGAGTCTTACCAAGTAAAGTATTTAGAACTGAGTACTAGTTGCAAACTAACTGAAACTAAAAGCAGAAGAAAAGGCAAGAAGATAATCATCATCCTTGAGATCCCACACAGAGGCACTATATCCTGTGCTCAATTTTCACAGAGGCCTGAAAACAAATCAGGCAGTCATATGCAGGCGCTATTGGGATTCTGCTTCATGGAGATTCCAGGGACTAAATCTTACAGCAGAAGCAAAAATAGCCTGCTGGTAGATCCCAGACCTGAGCACTTCCATGAACAGGAGCTCAAGTGCTTTGATTCAAGTATGAGGCCTGGGCATTTGCTACTGCTGAGGCCTCAAGGAAGGAGATAGGAAATGAGTAGAGGCCATCTGTGTCAGAATGCAGTCTGTACAGATACTATCCAAGGTGGAAACCAAGTCAGCCCTTGAAGAGTGACATGAGACCAAAGATGCAGGTCTAAGGGCAACTGCAGTGAATAAGACAAGAGGTCCTAACAGAATAATCTGGAACAGGCAAGATATATAGTGAAGAGAACAAGGTACAATAGAAACTGTGAATAATGCAAGGGTTTAAGATCATAACTGTCTTGTTTACTACTGTAGCCTCAGTGCCTGGCACAGACACAGAAAAGACTTTTAAATATTAAATAAAAACATGACTGAATTATTGAATGAAGATGAGGCTGCCCAACCTATTAAAAGATTGAATCTTGTCAGATTGGTACAGTCTTACAGAAACATCAAATAGGATGAGGAAACCAGAGGATGTCAGGTGTTGTTACATTGCTCAATTTTTTAAATGATCTCTAACAAGATTTTAATGATCAATTATCTTGTATTATTATCATGTTTCCTGAGGGTTTTGGGATTCAAATCTAGCTCTTTGGTCCTAATGTTCAAGGAGTCTGTGATTTGATGAATGGGACAAACATAATACAGGGAGAATGTGATATAGCTAAGGTGTATCTTAGGCAAAAAGTACAATTGGTCAAGTCAAGATGGGGGAAGTAAAGCATATACATGGATATCAGACTTAATCTGTGTCAACCAGCAAGATTATTAACTCTACCTGAATCCCAGGCTGAAAGGTAGGACATGTAATACCCAAATGCATCCATTTAAGTAAAAAAAAAATCTTATTTGAAATAGATTCTTAGTCTCTTAGTTTGGGTGGTTGTAATGAAATACCATGGACTAAGAGGATTATAAATAATAAAAGTTTTTTTCTCATGGTTCTGTAAGCTAAAAGGCTATGATCAGGGTGCCAGCATGGTTGGGTTCTGGTGAGAGCTCTGTTTTGGGTTACCACCTGTCCTCTTCTTATATATTCACTTGGTGGAAACAGAACAAAGCTGATCTTGGGAATCTTTTACAAGAGCACTTATCCAAAGGTTCCACCCCTTGACATCATCACACCGGGGCTTAGGATTTCAACATCTGAACCTTAAAAAGACATAAACTTTCAGCCCATTGCATTTAGCTTTGATAACAAGTTTTGTAAAATGGGAACATGGTTGTGAGGTAATGGAGTCATTGCTTCATCCCTTCCTTAGGAAACCAACATTATTTACATTCAGGATCAAATTTAATAAAATTGCTTGATTTAAATTGATATACTTTGTGAATCTCAGCTCTCTCAGTATGAAAACAAAATGTTGCAACCTATTTTAAATAACAGAAAGGAAATATCTTTTTTTTCACCACTTCTTCCAGTTTTGATGAGTTTCTGAAAAGAGAGCTCTGAGTGCTGAATGGGTAGGCAAGAGGTTTGGCATGATACAACATTGGCATGATACAACATCATCTTGGCCTTAAGGGAGGCTGAAAAGTTTCACAGACTACCACCACTTTGCTTTAGAATTTTCCTCACTATTTCCCTCTAGAAGTTTGCTGAAATCTCTCTTTTTTTTTTTTTTTTGTAATTAATATGTTTCTGCTTTCAGAAATGACAGGCTAAAGTTCTACTTATCCAGATGGAAGCAAACTGTTTTGTTGGCTTCTCTCCTTGAGCAGCAGCCAATGTAACCCTGGGTTTCTGGTTGAAATTCCAATGCAGAGATTCCCAAGCCACCGGCTGGAAGGCAAAACACTCAGCATCTATCCTATTTGTGCCAATCAGGAAGAAGGATTAAGAAATATAAAAATATGTATCAACACATTCAGTATTTCCAGACCAGTTTAGAGAGGTTATTTGACAGAGGTTGTGATTATTTTAAAAATTATTAAAAATTTGCTACATTAAATAAACCTCCCTTCTTTCTCTGTCTCTCTCTCAAAATGTGTGTATGTGTGTATCATATTGAGGGGAGTATCACTGAATACTAAGATCAACTGAATCTGAGTAGTGAGAAAAGAAACTCAATAATTAGTCATAGTTGAGAAGAATATCTAGATTTCCTTTTGCATGAAACTTTATATTTGCCATAAGTTGTAGAGAGTGCAGAAGTTTGATTTAAGAGGAACATGGAACATACTCTTTCACTACTTGGAAATATGATTCTGGTAAAGTAAATGCCCCTGATAGAAGCCAGAATGTAGAAATCACTTCAGCATTGTGCTCCATAATGAAAACAGTATGGTTATTCTTATTTCAGGGAAATTATTTGCAGAGGGTACAAAGAATAGCAAGAAGCAAAGAAAGGGGGGGATACTTCTTAGTAGCAGAAACCAATCGCAAGACACAAGTCCTCCTGAAATACAAATGTATGGGTCATTTAACTAGCAAAAAGTAGAAGCCAGAAGCAGTACACCTGAGAACTGAGAAGGAGCTTAGATATCAGAACTTGAACTGAAGGGATGATGGAAAAATAACGTTTTCAGGGGAAAGGCAGAGGAGAGGCATTGATTTTTACTAAGTCTACTTTACAGTGTTTCACAGACATGATCTCACTATAATCCACACTACAGCCTTTTACAGTGTTGTCATCTACATGTTACACATGTGGAAATGGAATTGATTTAGATAATTTATCCATGGCCACACTGGTACTAAAGACTGGAACCAGAATTCAAACCTAGGATGCCATCCAAAGCCAGAGATCTCTAAAGTTCATAGAAGGGCTCTGTATTTTACCTAAATATATATTGATACTCTGAAAGGAAAGTTAAATAATACGCTGAACAGAGAAAATTTAATTATGTCTGAACAACCCCTTTCAGCCCGTTTAGATTATTTGTAAAGACAAAGATGATATGTTTTTTCTCTATATATTAAAGAGTAAAAGAAAATGTATTTACCAAAGTTTGCAGTATTTTAAACTAATAGTCCTTAAAGAAATTAATTACTACATGCTAAAATGTCTTGGGAATTTAGGTTATACAATTTTATTTTTATAAATGTATATTCAAATATCATTAGTCTTTGTGTATCTGTGTATATACAGCATAGAGAATATTTTCACCAAATGTAGGCATGATAGGTATGGCAGTTCATAGAGTTTTCCTCCAATATGTCTCAATACTTCTCTTTGTTTTGATGATCTTAAGATCTTAGGGAATTGTTCTTTTGGAGACAACTTCAAGTACTTTCTCAAATCAGCTTTCTGGAAAGGTCTGATATGAAGAAGAAGAAAAAGAAGAAGAAGAAGAAGAAGAAGAAGAAGAAGAAGACGATGACAGAGGAGGAGAAGGGGGAGGAGGGGGAGGGGAAGGGGGAGGAGGAGAAGGAAGAGGAGAGGGAGGGGGAAGGGGAGGCAGAGGAGGAAGAGGGGAAGAAGAAGAAGAAGAAGAAGAAGAAGAAGAAGAAGAAGAAGAAGAAGAAGAAGAAGAAGAAGAAGAAAAAGAAATAGGAGGAGGGGGAGGAGAAAACAAAAGAGAAAAAAAATCTCACAATGCTTGAGAAAATGGTAGATTTTCAGGGCTCTGTGAATATATATTATTGGCACTAACTTCATCATCATTATTTGTTTAGACATTTCTAAGGAGATAGGGCTCTATCTCCTGGGAATTTCTTATAAGTCCAACTCCAAACAAGGAAGCCCTGTGCAGGAGTTTAAGTGAAAAGCCATGGCCCCCACTAAAGACCCAGATTAAGAAGAGGATAATTTGGAGTTAGGACCTGTGAGTAAATCACAAAGCACCAAAGCAAGAGGAATTAAAACATCTGGAACACAACAGATGGAGGTCAAGGGCATGGCACTTTGGAGACTGCAACTCTGTACCAATAGGGTTGGATGGTTCAAAAGCAAAGCCCTGTCAAGCTAGATGTACAGGCTTAAGAAAACTGAGGTTGATGGGGTCACCATGAAGGTGGACTCTGAGTGATGTTTTATCATTATTATTCCCACATATGAATCTTTTTAAAAGACTCTCTATTAAAGACATATTTTTGTTTCCAAACCTAGCAACATATTGTCTGGCTCTGACTCTTCTCCCAATTCCTGTCCTTCTAAATCATTTTTGAGAGCTAATTAGGTTGAGTGCCATTTTCAACTTCTACTTTGGAAGATAAGGTACATGCCTGAATATTGTGCACTTACTGCTGTGCACATCTGTGCTCCATATCAATCTGCAGGGATTTTGAAAATTAACATCCTTTTAAAGGGAAAAAAAAGGTTATAATCAGAGCCATGTATTGCTAATTGGTCTTTGGTCTTGCAGATATGGCCTGGGCTGCAACCGAAAATGTATAGTAACAGAATTAGAACATTCTTTTCTTTTTGGAAGTATTCCTCTTCTGCACAAATACATACAGATAGAA
Source organism: Nyctereutes procyonoides (assembly GCF_905146905.1). Taxonomy (NCBI): domain Eukaryota; kingdom Metazoa; phylum Chordata; class Mammalia; order Carnivora; family Canidae; genus Nyctereutes; species Nyctereutes procyonoides. The sequence continues at coordinate 11,323,473 of NW_026575030.1, forward strand.
AAACATAACTGGAAAAAAATCCATACCTTAAAAGGAAAATGTGTTTTTTTTAAATGAGTAAATTCAGTTTTATAAAGATGTGCCCTGTCAATAGAATGAAAATCCTTTTCTATCACCCAGAATGAGTTACTAGAATTTTCTATCAATTTTGAGATGCTTGGTATTGGGAGATAAAACAAACAAACAAACAAACAAAAACCCCACCAAATTTAGATTGGAATTATGATCTTTGAAGCTTGTAAGGTAGAAAAACCAAGCCAACTTTTTTCTCCATGTCCATCACAAGCACAGATTTGTTTCTTCCCCACCCCCATCACATTCTGTTTTATATTCTGGGTCTTAGACCCCTGGAATCTGAGAGCACTTGTTCCTAGGGGAAAAATAATGCCTTGGAGAAACATGTGTTTGTGATTGAGTCTTATCAGAGTATAAATGATACAACTGCTTCCCCAAGAAGAAAGATCGGGTAACATTATCATCAATGGTAAGCTTGGAAGGGTGAAGGAATTGCCAGGGTTTATTATTTATTGAAGTGGATGTTTAATGCTTTTAAGAGAAAGAAAAAAAGCAAGATTGGTGGCTAGAAACACCCAGAAAATCAAGCTCACAGTGTGTTTAAAACTCTCTAGGGCTATAGGAGACACATGGAAAAGAGAAAGAAAATTATATGAAAACCAAAATGGATAAACCTTGAGAGTTCTCTGTTTGTCCCATGCTTCATTTCATTTTTTCCAGAAGTAACAAATATGGTATAGATAGAAATCAAGGAATAGGATACATGAGTGAGTGAAAAGGAAGATGATATAAAAGAATAAGGAAGTCAAAGAGGAATTATCCTGTGGTCCTACTAGATTTGTACCTTAGCATAGGATTAGGCAAACATTTTCTGTAGTAACTATCATAGCCTTAGTAACTACTCAATTTTGCTAGTGTAGTGGGAAGGCCACCATACATACTATGTCAACAAATGAACCTGGTTGTGTTCCAATAACATTTTATTTATGCAGACATAAATTTGAATTTTACGTAATTTTCATATGTCACCAAATAGTCTTCTTTCTTTTTTTTTTCCTTCCAACTTATAAAACACATGAAAACTTAGACTCATTGATCATACAAAAGTAAGCACCTGGCTGGATTTGGCCCACAGGATGTGGTTCATGATCTGAGACTTAGAGCCTTGTGCTTAGAGCATGGCTTCATATATTGACATTGGGTATAATAGGAGGCCCACTGCAGCAGTCTCAAGTTTTTTTTCTGACTGCTCTGATTTTTAAAACATCCTCCTTTTGAATGACTATTTATTTTCTTTAAGTTATACCCTGCGAATTTAGGAACACAGACTTTAGAGGATCTGGCAAATGAAAGAGAATTGTGGATTACTTTTCCATTGAATGTTTTAAAAATAAGTAAAAACAGCTTTGGTTGGCATTATTGAACATAGTCAAAACTTATTTATGGCAGATTAAAAATTCAAGTGCCATTTCCTCCAGAATAAAGAGACTGACATATATGTCAGACTCACTTGGCATTTTTGATGTGGAAAAAAACCCAAGCCAAGAGAAACCCAAATGAACAAACAGATAAACAAAACAAAACAGAAAACACAAAAAACAAAACCCACAAAGCCTTCAACAAGACCAATTAATTTAGTTCTCTTTAGCTTTATGGCAAGTGACCTAACTCATCTGTCTGTGTGCAGGCAAATACATTTTCCACTGTTCCATGCTAGGATGATATTAAACATTGCCATTTCTTTAGTTATCCTTTATTACACTGACAGGAAAATAGAACAACATGAAGGCTAAATAAAAGCCATTTTCCCAAGGCAAATTTATAGTGGTGGTTCATTTACAGTTTAGTAATCTTGAAAGTAAAGGAATATTTTGTATTTTTCATTTAGTTTGTTATGGATACTTTTCTTCAGTATTAGTTTCAAATATAATAGACATATCTGTTATAAGAATGGTTGTAGGTCACATAACGTCTACTCAGGTATGTTGAACAATGAGAAATATCCTTGTTAGCTATGATATCCTTTGAATAAAAAGATGAATAATAAGTAGTTCTACCCTGAGAGTGCACTGTTTCAGAACATTGAATAGTACGGTCTGTGAGAGGATTGGGATCTACAGCTCTGCCTGTAGACAGCGGGGAAGCCACCTTCCCTCCCCACCCCTTTACTGACATATTCAGCTGCTGCTTTATTTTCCAAATTGTATTTCTTGGATGCTCATGGTTTCTATGGAGTTGCCTCAAGACCTCCCACAAGCAGAGAAGAGACGTCAGAAATCCACAGAGTGTCTCCCCTCTATTTCAAGAAAAGGAAGTTCTGTTTTGAACTGTTTTATATGTATGAAACCTCAGCATAATACTTCATTTAAAAGAATGTTTCTATAGTTTAAGAAGTGTGAAAGTCAGAGAGATAGACATTGAAAAAGTTTGGGTAGATGATTCCCAAATTACTTGCGAATTATTAATTGTATTGATTTCCTATTGGGTTCTCTCCTGAATATAAGTGTGTGGAAATCCTTCAGGATTTAGAAAATACCCCCATTTGAATTCTGGTTAATGATAAAAGTCCCAAATAAGATCAGTGGGGATGATGGGGTAAGGATCTCTAAAAATCCATTCTTCTTTGAAAGCTAAGAGAACACTAACAAAAACGGTTAAAATCAATTTGTTTTAGAAACTGGTGAATTGGCAAAAGGCTTGAAAAAATAAGAGGCACATTTATTCAAAAAATAGCTGAATCTCAATGAGAGCAGAAAACTTTGTCACATTTTTCTTGCCTTTTTCTCATCATCCTTCCCTTACTTCTATGGTAACCGTGAAAACCAACATTCGCACAATCACACAGAAAGCCAGCAATGTAGTTTGCACCAGAAGAGCCAGAATGGATTTGGAGCTCCCTAAAAGCACCACCCCTATAAAATTGTCATTATCTGACTATGAGTGTAATGGCTACGTTAAAAAACCTCCAATGACTAAGTGAACCTTTCTGCCTTAATAAACTAAAAAAAGAAAAGCAAAGTAAACCCAAAGAAAACAGAAGGAAGTAAATAATAAAGAATAGAGTGAAAATAAAAGAGTGTGAATAAGGACAAAACCACAGTTGGTTCTTTGAAAAGATTTAAAAAATTGACAAACATCTAGTTGGAATTTCCAGAAAAAAAAGAAGAAAAATTCAGTTTACTAAAATCAGGAATTATAATGAGTCATTACTATTGATATTGCAGAAATAAAAGGGGGAAAAGGATTATAAAGGAATATTATAAACCACTGTGTGCCAACAAAGTAGATAATCTAGATAAAATAGACCAATTAATAGAAAGATACAAACTACTGAAACTGAGTTAAGAAAAAATAAACATGTGAATAGATTTACAAGAGATGGCATTAGTAATCGAGGACGTTCCAACCAAAATAATAGAGCCTCAGTTGACTCAACGGTCAGTTCTAAGAAATATTCAAAGAATTGACACCCATATTTCTCACAGATCTTTTCTAAAAACAGAGGAGAAAGGAGCATTTTCCAACTAATTCTATAAAGCCAGTGAGTATGCTGACACCAAAACCCAAAAAAGATGCTACAAGAAAATAAAATTGCAGTCCAGTACCTCTTATGAATAAAAATACAAAAAAAAAATCCACAAGTAGCAAAGTGAATCTAGAACTACATAAAAAGGATGATATTGGGGCAGCCTGGGTGGCTCAGTGGCTTAGCGCTGCCTTCAGCCCAGGGTGTGATCCTGGAGAACCGGGATCGAGTCCCACGTCAGGCTCCCTGTATGGAGCCTGTTTCTCCCTCTGCCTGTGTCTCAGCCTGTCTCTCTCTGTGTGTGTGTCCCTGATGAATAAACAAAATCTTTTAAAAAAAGGATGATATTACAAACCACATATCCAATAAAGACTTAAGATCCGAAATACACAAGCAAGTCATACAACTCAATAACAAAGCACAAATAGCCCTATTTAAAAATGACATTGTACATACTCTATTCTGACTGTTATCAGTAAAATTGTAAGCTTCACAGTCTCCTCATCTTCCACCTACTTCTCTGGTTGCTGTTATGTGTTTTGTTTTTTCTTCCTCATCTCTTGGACATGTCAAGTTAGGATGGCAAAGAGTTCAGACCTTAGACTTATTTGCTCCCCCAACATTCTCTCCTTTGACTTGACTTAAATGTTTTCCCCTATATCAGACTACTCTTACCTTTGTGTTTGTATATCCAACAGAATCCTCAATGTGCTCACATGTATAACTAACAAACCCAACTTCTAGTTTCTGCTATCTCAGTTAATGATGAATTGAATTGTTTTGGTCAAGAACTCTGGAGTCATTTTTGTCTCTAATCATTGTCTCAAATCTGTTAACAAATTATGTTGGAGATTACTTCAAAATATGTCCAGGGATGCCTGGCTGGTTCAATCCAAAGAGTATGCAACTCTTGATCTCAGAGTTGTGAGTTCAAACCCCACATTGGGTATAGATTACTTATTTATTTGCTTAATTAATCAAAAAAATTTCTAGATGTGACTGCTTCTTGCCACTTATACTACCACTCAGGCTGAAGCCATCATCCTGTTTTCTCTGACCTATTGTTAAAACCTCCTGATGCATCTTTATGTTTTTGTCCTTGCTCTCATTCATTCAGTGGACAATTTTACCCCAGTAGCCAGTTTTCCTTCTAAAAGAGAAACTACATTTCTCTGAAACTACGTTTCTCTGATTAAAATTCTATAATGGCTCCCAATCTTACTCAAAATAATATCTAAAGTTTTTGTTTGTTTGTTTGTTTGTTTTAGATCTTATTTATTTATTCATGAGAGACACACAGAGAGAGAGGCAGTGACATAGGCAAAGGGAGAAGCAGGCTCCCTGTAGGGAGTCCTATATGGGACTGGATCCCAAGACTCCAGGATCATGACCTGAGCCAAAAGCAGACGCTCAACCACTGAGCCACCCATGTGCCCCTATCCAAAGTTTTTATACAAGGCCATATAAAATCTTCACCTGCAATCTCTCTGATCTCACCTCTTAATACTCTCCCTTTTATTCACTTTGCTCCAGTCCTCCACTCTATATTGATTTCCTTCTCTTCCCTGTTTCAGTTTCCCAGTAGTGTTTCCTGTGATAACTTTTCAAATAAACTAATTGTACCAGAATCCTTATCCTAGAGATTCCTTTATTTTTAAGAAGAAAACCTTAGGAGTCTTTTCAGATTTTTAGATCACTTGCCATTCAAATGGCTACAATGAGTTTATTGCTGGTCCTAGGATAAATGATGACAAGTCCTGACATGTTACATCATCAAAATTTCTATGACTTTTTATGGTATAAATTGAGATGGGATAGAGGTAGAAGTGGATACACTGGTATATGGGATAGTTCCAGTACTTGAGAGGTAGAAAGTCAATGGTGGTTATAAGAAGGTGGTTTAGTTGACTATTGTTAGTAGTCATTGAAAGTTTGGAAGAAGAAATTTACAGAGTTGGGTGAGTCAACTTGCAGCTCAATTTTAGTAGTAAATCCGGAATTTGAAGTTACTCATTCTCTAAAACTGGAGGGTAGATTGTCCTAAAATCCCAGTCCAGGATTGGATCGTTGCAGACTTACGAAGGTGGCTGAATGCACACTGCCAAGAAGTCTCTTATACTGGACTCTGGACCCAGACAGGGAACAAATGGAATCTTGAGGAATGGAATGGGGATATTTGGTGGGTTGAGAGCTAGAGGCAACCAGGTTCCTCTGAATCTTCTGAGGAGGCAGAAATGACCACGTCCTCCTTACTAGATATTAGCACACTTCTCTTACTTGCGGTAGATTTCTCACAACATTATGCTTGCCCTCATGCCCTTATCAAGAATTTTACCCTCGTACTATTTTCTGAGCAATAATTAAGATCAGTCTCAGTGTGTCTCATTGTGAAAGTCCTGGCAAGGATATCTAAAGGAAGCCCCAGTATAGTACTGGCATGGAATGGATCATCAAAGCTTAAAGAAAGTTATGGCATATTGAAAATGAAGTGAAGATGACAGAACTGTCCTAGAAGAATACTTATGAGTGGATAAAAGGCTCAAAGAACTGAGCATGTTAAAACTGATATATAACAACCGAGAATCTACCAGCTGACAATGTTCCCTGGGGAAGCCTATAGAATCTTCCTTCACTGGCAATAAGGAATGTGTTAGTGAGGAGCATACTGGCATTGCTGAGAATTTCAGTGTAGGCTTCTGTAGACCTAGATAGATAATGACAAATTCTGCTATGGAAATAGGTTCCTTTGAGTCATTGGGAATGACAGGATTCTAGAAGAGCAGAGGGCAATTAATGACACTAAACTTTTAGAGACTAGGTGAACCTAAGCAATGTAATGTGCCAAAAAGATAGAATATTAATCAAGATTAAATTAATTGATTAATCAATTAATCAAGCACATTGACTCACAGGGACCAGGTCATTAGTAGAGATTCAGATAGCAACCATTGGTGGAATTGTTTTACTTGTATAACCAATAGATCAAGAGCAGAGGAGAAGACTACTCTATCACCTATTATAAAGGAAAAATATGGCTGTTACTGAGTTTCCATACTGGAGAGAGCTCCCAGAGCCAGAGCCCATGAATTGAAGTCCACAGCCAGCACATCAAATAGAAATTTCCCCAATTTACTCAAGGTATCTATAGCAATGTGCCAGAATAACTACTGTATGCCAAGGAGAGGGAATATCCATATCTACAGCCATGATGATAAATCAGGAACCTGCATAGAATGACAGATTAATGCCATCTTCAAAGGTTAAGTAGTGCAGGAGTTGTCACTGTCGTATCCTTACATAATCTTCCAGTTCAGTGCCTGCAACACACAGAAGGGCCATAATGGATGATGGTGATGATTATAAACTGTACTACGTGGCAGCCCCACCTAAAGCAGCATTACTGGATATGGTGTCTTTCTAGAAAAGGTCAACACATTTTCCACAACTTGATATGCAATTATTTACCTGGTTTCACTTGGTGAAATAGTCTTTAAAATATCCACTGAACAGGGGATCCCTGGGTGGCTCAGCGGTTTGGCGCCTGCCCTTGGCCCAGGGAGTGATCCTGGAGTCCCGGGATCGAGTCCCACGTTGGGCTCCTGGCATGGAGCCTGCTTCTCCTCCTCCTGTGTCTCTGTCTCTATCATGAATGAATAAATTAAAAAAAAATCCACTGAACAGAAGGTCCAGAAGCAGTCCATCGTCACCCAGGATGGACAGCAGTACAAAATCATATTCTTGCCCCAAGTTTATGTGCCTTTGTCACAATATAGTCTGAAGGGACCTTGATTATCTGGAAATTCCCCAGAATATCGCTGTGGTCTACTCTTTTAATGATATCATGCTAATTGGGAATGGTGAGATAAAAGTGGCCAGTATTCTAGTAAGATTTATTTGCATCAAAGCCTGGGATATAAATCCTGAAAAGGTTTAAAGGCTGTCACATCAATGAACATTTTAGGGATCTAGTGAAATCAATGCCAAGACAACTCGTTCAAGTTAAAGGACAGGATTTTGTACACTGTACTCCATAATACTAAAAAAGAGAGGCTCTGCACTTGCCAGACCGCTTTGAATTCTGAACATAGCACACATTAAACATGGGAATACAACTTTGATCTATTTATTGGGAGCCTGAGAAGTTTGGGTGGGAATGGCAGTAAATCCATCATAAGTTGGAGACTAAACATTCAGGAATGAACTTGAGCAGATCCAGAGGGCGTTTTATTTGGACCTGTGGGATTTTAATTTACAGAGGTGACTGAATGATGACATGGAGAGGCCAATACCAGTGAAGGAAGATTTATTACTTACATTTCTCAAGAGAGCATAGGGGGAGAGCATCAGGTTTTGATCAAGATGTGGAAGCAGGAGCCTTGGGAAAGCCTATGGAAGAGTTTTATTTGGGTTTCCATGGGAACAGCAAAGTGGGACAGAGTAAACAGTTTAGGATTGGCCAGTTTGAATCATTCTGGCTAGGGGCTAAGGGGTGGTCTCTAGTTGTCTGGTGCCTGGCTTTGGTGATTTAGGGAAGTGGAAATATTGGCTTGGTGTGTGAAAGTTAGATAAAGGAGGTGGTTGGGAAATGTGGGCTTCGGATTATTGGTTTGAATATGAAAAGCATGCTTATAGGCAGGCTGTTATTATTTTTGGAAATTAGCTAGCCCTGGGAGGGCAGTCTCTCTCCAAACATAAGATCAAGTCATCCCCAAACATAAGATACAGAAAATTGAAAACATGATTAATACAGAGATAGAGGACATGAATAAGTTGCACAAGCAGGCAGTTCAGACCCTATGTCACCTACCTCAGATGCATGAACACTACTCCCTTAGTTTTCATAGGTGAACTCGCTGGGGCTGCCTAAACTAGCTAAAAGAATAAGATAAAAACTGATGCCTGGGCCATGGATGATTGGTTGGCCAGATGTGTTGATGCAGCCAAAAACACTGCTGAAGCTCACAGTTTCAATCAGGGTTGGCCCTGAGAAACAGTAGGGAGGAGTAGTTCTCCTCACATAAAGAGATTCTAGCAATACTAGACCCAAGGTTAGCGAACTTTCTCTTAAAGAGTCAGAAAATTTGTGGGGCTTGTGGGCTATTGGGTCTCTTTTGTAACTGTTCAACTGTGTCCATGTAAAATGGAAGTAGCTATAGACAATACTTAAACAAGCGGGTTCAGCTGTGTTGTAATGAAATTTTATCTATGAAAACAAATGGCTGGGCCATTGACCATAGTCTGCTGACACTTACACAAAGTTATCAGTATAATATGGAGATAAAATTGGCTGAAATTAGATTCTAGGGCAATGGCAAATGTCTTGGCTAGCTGAGGGGAACACAGAAGCAGTGAGTTTGGTATTTTAGAGATAGGAAGTTCTACAGATCTATAGGCATAAAGTGGGTGGATCTCTGAAAGTTATATCAATGCTACTAAGGAACATCTATCAAGAGATGGCACAAAACAACAAGGTGAATACAATAATTCATCCAGGGGAGCTTGACCATTTTCTATCTTTGCTCACCCTGAGGACAGAAGCAAGACCAGTGTTACAGTGGGTCTATGAACAAGGTAGCTATTGTGATTAGAATGGAGACTATGAATAGGTCCAACTACATGAGTTCCATTTCACCAATGGAAATACAGCTACTACTGGAGCTGAACGGTCAACCTGTTACCAGCAGAGACTAATGCTGAGCTCTCCTTATGCTTCTGACTCTTAAAAAGGCCAGCAAGCTACTCAGTGGTAAACAAGTTAGATCTGTCTCCTTTTACTACTAAAAGCAATAGCTGCTGCTTGGTCAGTTTGGGCTTTTCATGCTGTGTGGAATTAGTGGGCAAAGGAAGGAAGGACCAGGCTGGAAAATATGAGACCCTCATTCATGAAGAGATAGACTTTGATGGAGATAGAGTTCAAATAAAATACTCAGGAACAAAGGCCTGGATTACTCTAGTACACAGGCAACCTTGGCCAGAAGAAATAACAGTCCTGGGTGATGGGAGTGTAGAATGAGTGGTTAGGGAATAGAAAAGATGAACATCAGTTATAGCTTTAGGAACACTTAGACCATCAGTGACTATAACTGATCCCCTTGAAACTGCTATCATAGAACTTTTTTTTTTGTTGTTAAGTATTTGTGACTGACCATCCCTTGAAAAATAAGTACACCGACAGAATGAACTTGCAAGTGGTGAAATATAACAGTGCCTTGCCCTTATTCCCGAAGCATGTACCGCTACATGCTGAAAGCTGCTTAAGTGGGAATATGTGAGTATATTCGTTGGGGCACCTTTCTGGCTGTAGGGTCATGCTGTCTTTGCACAGGGCAAACAGACATGCCAAAGCATTAAGTATGCCAGTCACAGCCCTCAACCACTGAGGAGAATGGAGCTTATATATACACATCAGAGCTTCCTCAGGTCATCCCCACTGGGTCTCAGCTCCAATTCTCATAGTAGTAACTAGCTAGATTACACACCATACTTTTATCAGCTTACTTCTGTTCTAGGTCTAGGCCTCAGACTTCTTCTTCTTTTTCTTCTTCTTCTTTTAAAGACATACTTGTTTATTTGAGAGAAAGAATATACAGGGGGAGGGACAGAGGAAGAGGGAGACAAGCAGGCCGGGCTTGATTCCAGGACCCCGAGATCACAAGCTGAGCTGAAATCATTTCCCAAACAAGCTACTGCAACTTAAATCTTATTTTTATTAATTTTTTTTTTTTAGAAACACACTAAGATAGTGATCTGTCAAGAATGGAGAAGCCTTTTGAAGGAACCACTGCAATTAGAGAAACAGAATTCCAGATGATTATAGTTGGCTGAGACTCTAGAACTCTTTAAATCTTGAATTCTGAAAAATGTAAACAATATAATTAGTCTCTTTACATTTTATAGGTGAAACAAGTCACAGTTTGCATTAGCTAGTGGTTAAGTCTAAATTATTCTCCTAATTTCCAGTTAATTGCATTAGTCTGCCCACCTAACTCTCATTTTTAATTCACTGAGACCTCTAGGAGCATCTATGGAAAATCTACAGAAGCCACAATTATTCCCAGTAAGATAGAAAAGGATAAAATTCCCATAATTTTGATGAATTGTATATTGTCAGGAATTATTCAGCAATGGTTGGAACGTGAAGTTTTTTCCATTAGTCTGTATAAATACATTCATTATAGCAGTCTATGATATATTTACCAGAAAGAGTAATAACAGAAACAAAAATCTCTCTTCTCTATAAAATTAGGTCTCCTACTCTCAGAGGTTTTAAAGTCATCTCCTTTCAAATAACTACCTATTTCATTTGTTTGCTTTTGAGATCGTTGTGTTTTCTTTTCCCCTCAAAGTGAAACATGGTCTTTATAATGAATATGGAAATAACAGGCATATAAAACATAAAGTACCTGCTCTCCTTCCCCCTTCTCAGTCTTTTTCTTCATTTTCATAAAGTGACCTCTGTTTCCCACTACTTGAATTATTTTTTTCTGATATTTGTCTGCAGGTGTACACACACAAATAGCTTGATACACTTGTGCAAACATGCCTTCAGACCGGGCACATAGGCATGCACACACGTTTACGTATTTATACACATGAGTTTATACTACCACTACCCTATACCTAGCAGCTTGCATTATTGATATAATGGTTCTCAGAGATGATTTATGTCATTGTATCAAGAGCACCTCTTTTTTATTTATCATTTTCATTGTATTAGATCATATGGTCATACCCTAACTTTTAACTATTTGAATACTGATGAATTTTAAATTTCTTTCTGATTTATTTCCTATTATAAGCAATAACACTGTAATCAACATTCTTATATGGTTATCTTGCAATATTTCAAAGGAAAGATTATTAGAAATGGGATTTTAATGGTATAGCCATTTTGAATTTAGATAATGAGAAATTGTTTTTCCTGAAGCTTATTGTAACACTCAATAAATACCATTACTTATTACATTTGAGATTTCCTATTTACTTGTACTTACTTAACACTATTATAAATATTTTACTTGTTCTGTCAAATGAGATAAAATTGTATTACTGGTAATATTGATCATCGAATACACTTGTTGGTTATTTGTGTTTTTTTTTTCTACTGTGAATTATATATTTAAATATTTTATTTTATTTCTATTTTATTATATATATTGAAATCTGTGATTCATAAGAGCGTTTGTGTGTTCTGGATATTACTTTTGGCTTCAATATTACACATATTTCTCTAGCCTTTCTTTTAAACATTTTAATATTTTTTTCTCTGATAGAATGTCATATTTTTATACATTCAAATCACTCACAATCAAAATCAAATTAAAATATTTGGAGTATTTACTTATTAACCGAATTTAAGATTGTTAGTTTCCTTTGAAGAATCCTTTTGGTAATAATTATGTAAATATTGGTGGGTAAATGAGATTTCAATTTACATTTGCATTCTTAAATCATTACAAAACTATCATTCAGTTAGTTCACACTTACTTACCGTATTTCAGGCATAATATTAGGCATTGTCAATAGAGCCACAAACAAGTAATTCACATTTCCCTTTTCCCTCTGGGTAATATTTTAAGATGCCAAGATCAACACAGATAAAGAAATAATCTTACCATCCAAAATTAGTCATTTCTCTTAGATCTGATTCTTATTAGGAGAGATTCTAAGTTCTCAATTACTTAGATTAAAGTTTATGGCCCCACCTTTTCTAATTCCCTTTTCCTTCTCATTGCATAAATAATTGGTCAATACTTGCTTGGTCTGCATCTACAAGTCTCCCCTTTTTCCTTTCTCCATTTTAGTACCCTTATGCTAGTTCATAAGTCAGGCTGCCATGACTGCACCTGCTGTCTCATTCTGTATATTCCCTGTTGTGCAATGGGAAATTTCAGACTATAGCCCTGATCATAGCCCAGCCCAGAACAAGTCCTTCAAGTCTTTCCCCCATATCCAAACTTTCAAGAATAAAAGTTTGGCCTGGAATTCAAGGGTGGCACTGAAAAATACATAGCAAAATGTAATTGATTTCTGGAAAGTAATACAACCTTTATAAAAAAAATGCGTAAGAGAAAAGAACATGGCATCAGCAGATGATGGACAAAAGGCGGGCAGGTAGAACAGAGGAAAGGTTACTAGAATAAAAGCTTCATGAACACAAGTAGTGTTTTTGCTATTGTCTATTTTTATCACTGTCATAGCCACAGTTCCTAGAATAGTATCTCATGCACAGCATGTCCTCAGTAATTTTTTTTTAATGAATGTTAAAGACAGAGACACAGACATTGATGTGGATTATTTGTTTCAGAATTGGTAACAAAAAGTATGGATTAGGGTCTTTCTTTATGAGTAGTGGTGCTATTGATCAAAATGACTCAGGGATAAAACCTCATGTAGCAATAACTGATAATAATTTTTCAATGTCTATCAGTTGCTATGCATTTCTAAATGGTTTACATTCATTATATTATGTAGTTCCCATACAGCCATATGATTCATGATATGAATGTATCAGTTCTCATTTTAAAGATAAAGGAGCTGACCGATAGGTCAGATACTGAGGTTAAATGTATGACTGAAGCAGAATTTGAATGTACAGAGATATGACCTTATTAGGTACTGTAGCCTGAAAGGACCTAAGATTATATGTGGGCTACAAAATAAATAGAGATAAATAAATAAATAAATAAATAAATAAATAAATAAATAAAGACAACATTTATCATAAGAAGTAGAAAACATAGGGGCGCCTAGGTGACTCAGTCAGTTAAGCATTTGACCCTTAGTTTTGGCTCAGGTCATGATCTCAGTGTTGTGAGATTGAGCCTCAGGTGGAGCTTTATGCTGGGTGTGGAAACTACTTAAGTTTCTCTCTCTTTCTCTCTGCCCCTGCCTCCCTCCCCATGCATACTCTCTTTCTCTGAAAAAAAAAAAAAAGAAGAAGAAGAAAAGAAGTAGAAAACTTAAATACATAAATATTAAGTACTATAGGTTTAAAAAATGCCAAAGAATTAGAAAAAAAACCCCACAAACTCCTGATTATTCTATCCTTTTAGATTTTTAGTGTTGACATACTCTAATGCTACAAAAGTTTTTCTAGGGCAGAGAAAATTACAGAAAGTTTTATCATTTATTTTGGAAAATTAATTATTTTCCCAAAAGAGAAAACTACAGAATGAGCACATGCAAGTATAGACATAATAATCTTACACAAATTGTCATGCATAGAATCCAATAGTATATTAAACTTATAATTTACTTTGTCAAAATAGAGTTTCCAGGTTAATTTAATATTAGGAAAAATATTTCCATAATTAGATCATTATGTAGAAGGAAAAAAAAATGTATGCTCATATTTTTGATAAGCAAGCACATGGAAAAGTAGAACAATTATTTCTGGTAAAAGCTGAAAACTAGTATCATAAGGATATGTTCTTGATATAATAAAGATTGTCTATCCTAAACCAATAGTTCATCTCACAGTGGAAAGTAAAAAAACAAACAAAAAAAAAAAATAGAGGAATTCCTTTCACATTTAGGGACATGGCAAGAAGTGTGATTACTCCAGGATTGTTCAATCTTATTCTTAGTAAAGAAAAAATAATATATATATATATATATATATATATATATATATATATATATATAAATTAAGAAAAGACTAAGAAAACTAGTTTTATTTTTATTTGATATATTTATTGTACTTGGAGTAGAGAGGGCTACTTGAAGAGATAGCTATATGGGAAACTGATCTTATATCTGGTTTTTAAATTTATTTTGAAGAAATTAGTGGTCACACAAATGGTGTCACAGAAGAAGGATGAAAAAACTCTTTCTGGTTCAGTGATGACAGTATGATGCTGCGGTTGTCCTGATCAATAGAACCTTCATGAAGATCTACAAGCCCCACCCCAAGGTGTAGGCTCAACATCATATATATATGTGTGTGTGTGTGTTAGATGGAGTGTGATCAGAATCCTTTGTGGAGAGCTCTAAATTCTACATTTTCTGACAGCCTCTGAGTAAAAGTAAGGCCCAGGTTTTGATGTAGCAATATAGTCAAGCTATTAACTAATTGAGGCAAATGACAGGAATTTGAAATGTGTTTTACCCATCTCATTTCAGAATTATGCAAAACCAGTTCTCATTTCTACTTTCTTCATTGACAAAATGGTGAAGTACAACATAGGAAAGAGGTATGTGGTAATCCCAGGGTTTAACTCTTATTTTGACATTCCATGTTTTTTAGGAGCTCAGATGAATAAGTTGAGATTCAGACATCTCTGCCAGTCTCAGACTTTGCTACAGCAGCATGGTATTCTAAATTTTTGGATACTTCCACTTTTCCAATTCCATATATCAAAACTCCTAAAATGGTAAGCTTTAAATACTGAAGTACAAACCATAGGAGAAGTGATTCTAAAAGTAACAAGTATATGCCAAGGTATCATGCTAAGAAAAAATGGTAAATTTAGAAGATTTTATACTCTTTGAGTTCAGGTTTTCAAAAACCATATCTTGATTTTGAATGAACATTTTGTTTCTGAGGAAGGCATTGCATGAAACACTCCTGGATTAATACCACCCACATCTATCTAGAAACTGAACATCTAAATCATAATCCAACTAAGTTTGCTTCAGAATTAAATACACTAATGTAGAAAATTGAAACAGGGGCCACTGGATGACATAGGTGGTTAAATGTCCAACTCTTGGTATCAACTCAGGTCATGATCTCAGGATAGTGAGATAAAGCCCTGTATCAGGCTCTGCACTTAGCATGGAGACTCCTTGAGATCCTGTTTCTGTCCCTCTCCCTCTGTCCCTCCTACCTGTGCTGTCTCTATCTCAAATAAATAAATAAAACCTTTAAAAAAAGAAAAATTAAGACAAAAAGATTCCCATTGAGTTATTTTCATGAAATTAGTACATAACTAGATATAAAAGTACACAGGCAGACTACATGTTCTAAGACAAATTAGCTTGCAGGGTAACAATTTCCTGCTGAGAACAATTATGAAAGCTGGACACAATACCTCATCCCACCCCCAAAAAATTGTATTTGAAGGCATAGAAGAACTATCAAGAGAGCCAGAACTTGAGTAGTCAAGCTTCTATAAAGCAAGAATGGAAGATAATTCTATACTGAAACAAGCACAAAATTTTGCACTGTTTCAGAAGTAACATATGGCAAAGGATAGAGAACTCGATCAGAAAGTAGAATCTAGGAAATATAAAGATATTAGTAGGGCTTTTGGTAGCTTCATGGTACCAGGGAGATGAAGATTGAGGTCACAACCAGCCAAGAAAGAAGGCTCCTGGAATAAGTCCCAGGAGTAAGGATAAGTGAGGGATAAGAAAAAACTGAGTTCATGTAAGGCTGGTAAATTAGGTTTACTTAACTCAAGGCCTAATTAGATTAACATGATGTACCTATATTCAAACTACCTGCCAGAAGCTAAGGAGCTTTTGGAATCCCTACAATTTTTCAGTCTAAATGTCCTGCGTTCACTAAACAAACAAGCAAATGAAACAGCCCCATCAATAGCAAAAAAACCCAAAAAACAAAAAACGAACAACAACCATACAATAGAAACGGATTCACAGGTGACCTAGACATTAAAGTTTATATGATAAAGTTATGTATCATAACTTTAATATAACCATAATTAAAATAATAAGATAATAGATGGAGTGATTGACATTTTAAATGGAGAATTGCAACCTATACAAAGGGAACAAATACAAATCATCGGATCCACTGAGTCAGTACTCTAAACTATGACTGTACTAGATGGGTATAATGGCAGATTGGATACTATGGAATAGAGGATTGGCAAATAAGATGGACTCACAGGAAAATAATCCAGACTGAAACTCTAAAAGAAAAATGGAAAACACATATGGAAGAGGGTGAAAAAAAAAGGGCATGTAATTGACTTCCCAGAAAGAGAGTAGAAGGAAGAAAGACTAGAACACAAATACTATTTGAAGAGATAATGGCCAAATATTTTCAAAATCTGAGGAAAGATATGGACAAGAGCTAGCAAATGAAATAGGATAGACACAGAAAGAATAAAGAAATAGGCACCTCGTGCCTCCAAAACGGAGGAAAGCCAATGAGAAAGTGAAAATCTTAAAAGCACCCACAGAAAAAAAGCATATCTTTTAAAAAGCAACTGTGAAATGACAACTAACTTCTTAGAAAGATGGATCCTTGAAGATAATGGAATGGCATTTAAAATGCTCAGGTTTTCTACATTCTGAAATTTTTCTTAAAGATAGTCCCCCCGAAGCTAGTTGTATCATGATTAGATAACGATTACATGTAGAGAAAAGAGTGCCTTGCATTGATAGAATTCATCAGACCAATCCTTAGAAGCTAATAAATTTCTGAGAAAAGCCACAGAACAGACAATGCCTAAATTTAGGCAATGATTAGAAGGGAGAGAGGTGTGTGAAGCTCAAGATTGGATCCAGAGAAAGCATTCAATGTGTAACAATCCCAGACAGCATAAATACACATTAATATGCCTTTTAAAGATGCAGCACTTACACACTCTGGGCACTCTATAGGTCCATTTCTTCGGCCTTAGCCCTTATAATTAACTAAGAGGTCTTAGATTTCCTCAGTCTCCAAAGTATGAGCCTAATCAATATCTATCTATCTATCTATCTATCTATCTATCTATCTATCTATCTATCATCTATCATCTATCTATTTATTCTTACTGTATACTTGTTTTTATCACAGATGCTTTTTGGAATGTTAACCTCCTCTTCTTTTGGTTAATGGGAGTGACTCTGTGGGACTGAGGCTCCATGCCTCTGCCTCACTTCCATTTTTGTGGTCTATGCTTAGGTTTTTTGTGACTGGCAGCTCTCAGGGATCAGTAAACTCTGTGACATGTGGTGAACAGAGGACACTCTAAACCCCTTTCACCTGGAGGATTCCCATCAGTGTTCAATTCTGACCCAAAAATAGATTCCCCCCACTTCTCTTGCTGGTTGCTTCCTGGGTAGAACTTCAAATACTGCCCTAGCAGCAATACTACAGATTGCCATCATCTAACCACTAGATGCTTTATACCAGCCTTCACAACTGAGGAAGGTGTAGTAAAGAAAGAAAGACACAAAAAGGGTCATAATAAAAAATGAAGAGAGGGAGATTTTATGAAGACCAATTCGTGGCAAATTTTATTGATCAGCTAGGTGTACAAGGTACTGTTCTGATATTCACAAAATGTCTGCAATATAGGTATTTACATTTGATTTCTATCTTACCCAATGAGAAAATGGATTTGTTGGAATCTGAACACAGTATTATTTAAATTTAAAACATTCTGCTCTGATACTATAATGACTATAATACAGACTTGTTATTTTTTCTTTCTCTTTGGTTACTGAACATATGGCTATATCTTATTTCTAATAAGCACATATATATCACTGAGATACTTACAGACTGTCTCTCTTAGATAACTTATTAAAAGATAAATCCTAATATTGTTGTCACCACATTTTGCCTTCAAAAAGGTAAGATTGTTCTGATGTTGAATTATAGTAGATGTTCATCTCTAGTTTTATTTAAGTCATCCATGATTACAAGATAGGTAGGTCATGATTTTCTTTCTTTCTTCCTAATTCCAGAAAATTCTTTTCAAGACAGCCATATGTACCAAAGCTGGGTTATTATGATTGTGTTTTTTTCATTAGCCAGGTGTCCCGCTCTATTTTGTATAGATTTTCAGCACCCCCACCCTGTTACTTTGACCCAGTAGACACTCTTCTCAACCCAGTACTTAAAATTTCTCACATAAGGGAACAGAGCTGTCCCTTCAAGGCCAGCATATTGTCTGGTACATAGAAAGCTTCCAGAAAATAGTATTGATCATTTTTATTATGTTTTCTTTACTTTCTATTCCCTATGTACTTAAGGTTTTAAGTGCTGGCCAAAATCCTGACCAAATTTAATTTTTATTCTTTTAGAATGAAAAATGAAGAAGAATTTTATGGCAGAAGATACTTCAGCCACAGGTTAGATACATACCTATTGCCCTTTGCCCTTTACCAAATGATATTAAAAATAATCAGATAATACTTATATTAAATCTAGCTCTCCACTGACATGTTTCAGTTCTTTGCTTTGTGAGGGTTTTGTTTTGTTTCCCAAAAGTTTGAGCAGTCCTTGACTCTCAGTTTTGGAGAGAAACAAAGATGACGTGTTTTTTTTCTTTCATACTGAAGGCGATTTTTCAAAGGGAAGGCCCATTTTATAATTCAATCTCATAACCATATTAGGCCATTTGAGGTTAGTTGAGAGGACAGTTTCCTGTTTAACCTTATTGCTGCAGTAACAGTGAGCAAGCGCACACTGAAACAAGTTTTTGTTTCTCTTTCTTTCTCTCTTTCTTCCTTCCTATCTCCCTTCGTCCCTTCCTCTCTTTTTTTCTTTCTTTGATTTTTTTCCTTTTTTCACAGGAGCTCTGCAAGTGTTATGTTTTGTGTAGTGCAGCATATGAGAAATCCACCTTCCAAAGAAAGGAACAGACACATCTTAGTACAACTTTCTTAACAGACAGGATTTTCCTTTTCTTTTATTTAGTTGTTGGTTTATTTATTTTTGAGTAAAGGAGTATCATTAATTATAGACTGGGTATCGGGAGACCTATGCAAGGAAAAATTACCAAGGGTCTTCCAGAACAGTCCATCAGTTAATTGGTTTTGAACTGATTGAATTTGTCTTAATTACTGCAGATAAAACAGTGAACAGAACAGTCGTCACCACCAACACGGAATTTGTAGTTAAGTGGAGACAGCTGAAAATTAAAATGTTTGTTTTACAGATGACTACAAGGGCACAATGCACTGATGAAGGCCGTTAGTAGAATTTGTCTGGGGTTTCATGGAAATATAGACATGAAAGTAACTTTATGGAAGTTTATGAATGATTCAGAACTTTATCTAGATTCTTAACCACCTGATGAACTACCATTCATCCTTCACAACACAGCTCATGTGAAGTGTTCCTTGTATGACTACTGCTGTACCCTCCTATAAAGACATGGCTGACTGTATATGCTCATTGTGAGGATTTACTACATTGACTTGTCATGGGTTATTTTTTCTCCATGTGCTAGACTGAGAGCTCCCTGAAGGCAGGCATGTGCCTGTGGGGCCCAGCACAGATCCTGCCACAGAAAACATCCCAAAACATACTGAGTTGAATGGTAGTATGTGTCAAGTAGCTCCCTGTTTTTTTCTTTTTTTAATCTTCAAGGCTGTTGAATATTATATGTGCACAGGAACCATATTTAATAAGTGTCAGAGGACAAATCAAGATATTAGCTGGAAGCAGAGAGGAAATATTAAACATTAGGAGGTGTGATCCCTTAACAGAAGTAGGAGTAACTTGTTTGAATGGAAATATTTTTATACAGAATATTCTCATGTGCTTGTTTTCATTAACAGTAGTCTCAGGTGTTTCCTTCAAATTCATCATTTTTTTCTTTGACTCTCTTTTCCCTGAGCTGTTGAAATATTAGCCAGCTCTTCTGATGGGCATTGGCATTACCAGCTTTATCAAGCATGACATGTCCCCCTAGTTTCTAATATTCCTCACAGATGGTGTTTCTCAACATGAACTACTTTGTCAAACATGACATTTACTTACAAGGTTTCTGAGGGGTGGATTAGAGGCTTCCTCATAATTTTTACTGGTGCAGGTTTTTTTTTTCATAATTCCCATTAATAATTTATTAGCCACACCACTTTGCTTCTCTGGAAGTCTGCTGGAAGAGGTTTACAATTTTTGCATCATAGGTTAGCTTAAATAAGCCACTTATGTTTTGACTTCATTCATTTCCATCTAGAAAGAAATCTGACAGTTCCTAAAAATCAAACAAAAGAATCAATTCTTCCTCAACATTACTGTGTGTGTGTACACATGTATGTGCTTGCCTATATGTCTAATTATATGCTTCAAATATTTAGTTATCATGTATGATTGGCTATGTTGAGCACAAAAGTGTTATGGGAACTGAAAAGTTAGAAAAACATAGAACACAAAAAACTAGGCATGTCCTTGTGTGTCTGCACATTTGCTTTAACAAAACTGAAAAAAATAGAAAAATCAAAATTGTTTTTGTCTGCATTCTGTTAACTTTAAAGTTATTTGGAAATACCCATTTGAAAGATTAATTTTTAAACAGATGTTTAATGTCATGTTGAGAGAGCTTCTTGCATTGTTAAAGATTTTTTGGTTGCACTCTGTGGGTGTAGCACTAATCCCTAAATCCTTTTTTTTCTGTGCTGAAATCTGACATCATTACCATATGGAAGAGGCCCTTCTGGGTTCTGGTTTTAGTTTTGTCTATTTTCTTTTCATTTCTCGCTGGGGAGCAATAGATCATGGCCCCTGGTCTGTTAATTCCTTCTCTTCACTGCCCTGGCCCTACAAACTTCCTCTCATTGTCATCTGAAAGAGCACTAACACTGCTTTCTAGACTTTCCTGGAGCCACAGAGAAGTGAGCTGTGTCATTGTTCTTGAGGCATTAGGACTCCATGGAGTCACACATGGCTGGGTTAGCATTTAGAAAATATTATTTGGAGAGAAAAAGTAATTGTAAGGATAGAAAAGAGATAAAAGGCTTCTTGGACAGCCAGTGATCCTTCACACGTTGGATAATAAGATACAATACATACTTTGTCCTTGCAAATCTACAGAGAAAAGGAAAATGTGCTTATAAAAATAGAATGTTGAGAGTTCAAAGTAATATGAAATATTATGAAGTAAACTCATAATCTGAAACCCTAAGTTCAGCAGCCATTAGAAAAACCAGAGCACATTTGTTCACAAAAAGAAAAGTATGAAAAGTAAATTGCCAGTATATTAATAATTTAAACTCAGGCCACGCCAAAAGAAAATGTAATGGCAATTTTAGAAATTAAATTACTCAATTATAATTTTAAAGACTAACACCAACTATGGTATAAGAAGCTAGACACTAACTAGAAATTATTACAAATGGGTTTTACATGAGTAGTTAGAACAGGCCAATTCCAGGGCTGAATGTTAACTGTTTTAATCATTTGAACTTGTTATTTTTTCTCATGTCCTTAATTTTCCTCTTTATTATTCTCAGGATCAAAAATCTAGAGTGTGTTTATCAGAAAGTATCTGAAAGATTATGTCTTTCTCTCTGGATCTTATGTGTCTGTGCTAGCAGCATGCTGAGGTAGAAATAACTTTGTGTTTCAAGTAAATTTTAATTGGCTGAACTCCATAGTGTTATCATAGACAGAATAGAAAATTACTTCTTTTCTTGGTCCCCAGTATTGTTTTTTTCTTTTTTTCTAGTGAGGGCAAAGATAAGAAAAACTCATCCATGGAAGGGTCTGTGTCTCAGTCATCACTCATGACAATCATCCTATGCTCTTTGTCTTCCTCTTCTGTCTTCCACAGAAGGAAAGAACTAAAGTTCCTTCAAGAAATAACATGAAGGGGCACCTGGGTGGCTCATTTGGTTAAGTGTCTGTCTGCCTTTGACTCAGGTCATGATCCCAGTGTCCTGGGGTGGAGGCCTGTGTTGGACTCTGTTCAGTAGGGACTCTGTTTCTCTGACCCTCCCCAGGCTTGTGCTTTCTCTCTTTCTCTTGCTCACTCTTTCTCTCTCAAGAATATAAATAAAGACTTTAAAAAATTTAAGGAAAGCTGGTATTTATTTAGCCTGGAAGTACTTCCTGTCTCAATATCTTTTATATTCATTTTTTTGTATCCATGACGATTGATAGTATCCTATTGTGTATTTATTGATTGATTGATTGACTGATTGATAATATATTATATTAAATAATCACTTTTTTTTTACTTTTGAAATATTTTGTTAATTTTCAGATAGTTTCCCTGAATTCAGATAGTCCCTTGCACATAAAAATCAAAACTACACATTTTCATCAGGTTAACCTTGCTTGCTCTTCATTATGATTATGTGTTCAAAAAATTAAAAAAACAAAACTTTAAGAATTCTTTTTTATTGTCTAGTAAACAAATTTGGGGTTATTAGCTTGACATTGAATGTTCTCTAAGACTGGGCCCCAACTTACCTTTTTGGCCTTGTTTCCAAATACTCTCCTTTAGCAAAATATTTCTCCAAAAAAGGTTAGTAGATATCCTAGCTACAAAATAACATTTAAGGTTGCATAGGCAGCTAAAGGTGATTTCTACAGAGGAAATAAATAGAAAGAATGAAACCTATCCTCTGAGGGAAGGTCCAACATCCAAAGACCAAATCCTCAGAAAAAAAAAAAATTATTCCTATATATGCCGGGTAGATAGAAAGTAGAAGGAAAATGTAACCAAAGATGGATGTTAGAAACTTAGCTTCTAAATTCCTGCTGTGATTGGATATAAGAACTGTATTTGAGCTTGGTCATATCTAGAGGAAAATATAGGTCAAGATGAATTCAGATTCTAGAAGTTTGGGAGCTGATAGGCAACTGCCTTAAAGTTAGACACATCATTCTTTTTGTAACGTTTGTAATATATGGTGCTTATAAAATACAGAATAAATGAGTAAATGAATGACTTAATATACTATAATGTGCATGTTCTTGCCAATTGCCTAGGGTATTAGATTGGATCTTTCTTGGGAATCCAAGATATATGGAAGCCACAAATGGAGACTATGTATTTGGGGCAAGATGGGTCTGATGGCAATCTGGTAACTTTGGGCATGAGAACCAGGAGTTGCTACCTTAGGACTGTAGGCAGAGCCTGAAAGTTAGATAGGTCTATGATTTTAATGTAACCCAAAGGCAAACATAAGTCACCAGAAAGGGGAAGAGTTATCAATAAAATGTAAATGTAACAAAGGAGTGTCAGAAGCAATCTTTAAGTGTGTCTGGGTAGCTCAGTTGGTTAAGCATCTGCCTTCAGCATGGGTCATGATCTCAGGGTCCTGGAATTCAGCCAGACATGGGGCTCCCTGCTCATCTCAGCAGGGAGTCTGCTTCTCCCTCTCCCTATGCTTTCTTCTCCCCCTGATTGTACTCTCTTTATCAAATAAATAAATACAATATTTTTTTAAAAGGAGCAATCTTTGATCATTCAGAAAAACAATGAAAACAAGATGGTTTAGTAAGTCAGAAATCATAGCCTTGTTAATATTTTAAGACTGTTTACCTTCCCCTGCTGAAGTTTCAGCTCCACAGTTGCATTTCTCATGCCCGAAATGCTGGTGAGAAAATTGGTGCCAGGAACAGGATGCCCTGCAAAAAAGGCACACACAAATTATTTTGATTGGAGGCACCTGGGTGGCTCAGTGGTTGAGCATCTGCCTTTGACTCAGGT
The DNA here is from genome assembly GCF_905146905.1 of Nyctereutes procyonoides. Taxonomy (NCBI): domain Eukaryota; kingdom Metazoa; phylum Chordata; class Mammalia; order Carnivora; family Canidae; genus Nyctereutes; species Nyctereutes procyonoides. The sequence continues at coordinate 11,347,365 of NW_026575030.1, forward strand.
TGTGATCCTGGGATCCTGGGATGGAGTCCTGTATCAGGCTCCCCACAGGGAGCCTGCTTCTCTGTATACCTATGTCTCTGCCTCTCTCTGTGTTTCTCATTAATAAATAAATAAAGCTTTAAAAACAATTATTTTGGTTGGAGAAGTAACATGTCTACCATTATAAATATAATACATTTAACATATTAGGAACAATTTTATTCACTTGGGTCTACTAAGATAATCTTTTCTTTTTTTCTGGATTTAATTCTGGATCTGCAAATTTCATGTAAGAGTGCAGGGATACATCATGGCCGGTCAAAGGGTCATGTGATTCATTAAAGCCTCCCAACAGCCTCCTCCCCAACGTTGTCCCTGGGCCTCCCTCCACCTAACCACCCATACTTCAGGATATTTCTATTCCCCACTGTCTCTTCCTTGTTTCATACAATATTAAAGGCAATGACTGCTCCTTAAGTCAATTTGAAGAGGCTTCTCATAAGGTGAGTAATGAGCACTGAGAAGAAAGCAAATCTTTAGGGTACCTCACCCCAGGAAGATCTGGAAAGAAAAATATAGCTGTTTCAGCAAGAAATATTGGATGGGGCTTGGGGCCACAGCTGCAGTAGAGCACAATTGGCCAATTTAATTTTCTCTTGTGTAGGGCTCTGTTAGCAAAGTGACCTAAGAGGCCTGGATTAAAAATAACAGAGACATTAATTTTCAGTTATAATTGTCTTGGTTTGCATTTTATGATGTTGTCGGTTTTTTTTTTTTAATTAAAGGTAGTGTTTTGTTCCCTTCTAAGGGGTTGCTTGCAATTTAATGCTGTGCCAAGACATATTTCCACTGCCTTTAGCTGTTCTATCTCCTCACAGATAGGGATCAAGTAATTGTAGAGCCAAAGAGAAGAGCCAGGGCTACTTCAGAGCACTGGCAAATCTGACTATCAGAGCTACAACCATCTGGAGTAAGGTCCTGCTGTTTCAGACGGCAGTGAGTCCTGGAATGCACTAGGCTGAGCCGTAAGCAGATCTACTTGCTGAGTTTTGTAACTGGGAGACGTGGCTATTGGGTTTATGTTTGGGTCAGCAAGGGTTTCTGTAGACTTAGACTGCCATATTCTAGAGCATTTTGGCTGGATTGGTGATGAGCTATCCAGAGAGATTACTAACTTTAATGTTACTTTACTTTTGTTTTCTTTATAGTGTTTTTCTCTTGAACTATGTGGGCCAGATGAATCTTTTGCTTACCACATATTTTTTTTTAATTTAAATTTAATTTAGTTAACATATAGTGTATTATTAATCTCAGAGGTAGAATTTAGTGATTTATCATTTGCATATGACAAAAACCATTGCTTCTCGGCCTTTTGGCTAAGATCAAGTGTAGTATCAAGTGCATATGACAAAAACCCTCTGACTTCACTCACACGTGGAACTTAAGAAACACAAAAACAGATGAGCCTACTGCATTCTAATTATAACTAATACTATAAGATTCAAATAAAAGACAGGGTGGGGAAGGGGTGGAGTGAGAGGGTCTATTGCTGGTGGCTGCAGAAACAACAACAACAGGATGCCGTCTCACATGAATGAAAGGGCCAGGGATAGTATAGCTCCATAAAAGGTGTCATGGGTCAGTATAGCTGGGGAAATCTATAAAGTTGATACAATCCCAACTCAAATCCTGCCAAGATTTTCTTTGTAGCTATTAACAATCTAATTTTTAAATTTATGTGGGAAAGAAAACATTGTATTGAAAAATAGCAAAGTTGGAAGACTCACACTACCTCATTTAAGTCTTATAAACTATAGTGATTAAGACAGTTGGAATTGGTGAAAGAATGGACGCAAAAACCAGTGGAAAAGAATGGAGAGTGCAGAAATAGGCCCGCATTAATAAAGACTATTTATTTTTGACAAAGGCACAAAAACAATTCCATGAAAAAATAAGAATGTACAAGTCCTCTGTCAATTATAATTTGCAAATATTTTCTCCCAGTCTGTAACTTTCTCTGTTTAGTCTCTGAATACAGTTGTTTGCACAGCAAAAGATTCAAAATTTGGAAAAGTGTAATTTGTTATTTTTTTTTTTAGATTTTATTATTTATTCATGACAGACACAGAGAAAGAGAAAGACGGAGATACAGGCAGAGGCAGAAGCAGGCTCCGTGCAGGGATACTGACGCGGGACTCAATCCTGGATCTCCAGGATCGTGACCTGGGCTGAAGGCGGCACTAAACCACTGAGCCACCTGGGCTGCCCTAATTTGTTATTTTTAAAAAGTTTTATGGATCATGCTTTGGAGTCATATAGAAGAACTCTTTGCCAAACTTGAGTCACAGATATTTTATCCATTTTTTCTAGGATTTTCATAGTTTTATAGTTTATTTGTATGTCCATGATGCATTGAGTTAATTTTATACACGATGTGAGAAATGGGCTTAAGTCCTTCTATTTCTGAAATTGATGTTTAATCTTTCCAGCACCATTTGTTGAAAAGACTCTTGCTTTTTTCATGAAGAGTAGCAGTACTCATCAATATGAAGATAAATCGTACATGTTAAGAGCATAAAAAGCGCCCCAAGTATGCTAGTGCTCAATACATATCAATATTTGCTGGCCCTCTCCTTCCCTCCCAACAATTCCATGGACCCTGTAAATCCTTAATGATACGTATACAGAACCATCAGTTGATCCAGACAACATAACTGTAGGCATTCGTAGTTAAACCAAACTAAAATAGACATTGTCATTTGCCAAACCAATCCATTATGTTTTATAATTGTTCTATTTTATCTTTTAATTGCCAAAGTTTAAAATTAACTCTTCATGGTAGATAGCTCTATAGGAACAAGTAAACACTTGAAATTCAGCAGGGATCAATATAAAGACATGTATTTTAGCTCAAAAAATTGTAAATATAGTGTGCTGCTAACATTTTGCTAGAAGGATTGTTGTGCCCGAGTTTGCGAATCCAAGAAACCACCAAGGAGCTGACACCCATGCAAGTGCAAGAGGGTTTATTTGCAAGCTCCAGCTGGGGTCCAAGTATACCCGACACAGGACACAGTGGAGAAGGGACTTGGACCCCGAGGCTAAGAGGCGTAGCAGCTTTATAGGGGCCAGTGGCCCATGGGATTGTAACACACATAGAAAGTTGCACAGTCATGTCGGTCTGCACGCAGGGGGCCAATTGAATCACAATTTACCCTATAGTGACCATTTGCACTGGCCTATCATTTTGGTCATTCATAATTGGCACGCAGTTTTGGTGGGCACAAGGCGGGGTTACATTGTTATGAGCCCATTTCCAATTAGGGTGTGCTCAGCGGCTTGACTAGGGTGGGGCAGCGCCCTAAGCAATAAGCAGGTCATGTGGGGGTCATACAGGAGGTGGCAGGTGCAGCACAAAATGGAGTTAGTCCTGCTCTGCTTGTCCAGGGGTAAGGGATTTTTTTTTTAATAATAAATTTATTTTTTATTGGTGTTCAATTTGCCATCATACAGAATAACACCCAGTGCTCATCCCGTCAAGTGCCCCCCCCCAGTGCCCGTCACCCATTCACCCCCGCCCTCCTCCCCTTCCACCACCCCTAGTTCATTTCCCAGAGTTAGGAGTCTTCATGTTCTGTCTCCCTTTCTGATATTTCCCACACATTTCTTCTCCCTTCCCTTATATTCCCTTTCACTATTATTTATATTCCTCAAATGAATGAGACCATATAATGTTTGTCCTTCTCCGATTGACTTATTTCACTCAACATAATACCCTAGGGGTAGGGGATTTTTGTTAAATTTCCTGGGTCCCACAGTATGAGATAAAATAGAACATGTTTTTTTGGGGTGCTGGTACCTTTTAACTTTCGCAAAATTAAATAGAAAATAAATAGAGGATGACAAATCTTGACTTTATAGCCAGTTTTAGGAACACAAATATGAATATTCTTGTTGGTCCAATTGTAATCTAATTAACGATGCGACTACCAACTATGCTTCATCTCAGGCTGTGTTAATGGAGGTGTAGAATAGAATTGGCATCGTTGGAGACGCTGGGTCAGTTTCTCTGCTCTGCTCCAATCATATTTGAAGCTGGCTTTTGGCTTTACTGTGTGTGTTTGCTCGCGCCTGTGAGTGCGTGCGCCTGTTGGCAGCTGTTGAGATCTAGTGGCCAAATAGTAGCATTCTTGATGGAAGAGAGAAATTGGCAGTGAGATAGTGAACCTCAGTTTTCCTATCTGTTAAATAATTAATTTTTAAAATTGAGGGTGTACTGTGTCTGCCTGACACTGTTCCCAGGGCTACAGTTATTGCAGTGAATGTAAAACAACAACAACAAAAATGAAGATCATAAGATCTGCCACTTTGCACTATTGTCAGGATTTAAGACAGCTGGTTATTATACGTGTTCAGTCATTGCTGGGGTGATGGTTACTGGCAGAGTGAACACGTTCGGATAAGTATACATTTTATACCCTGATGGCTTTTAGAAACTTCTTACAAAGGTGTTGATTTGCCAAGACAGAATTAAATAATTTGGCTGGTCTAGGCCGTTCCTTCAAAAATCACTCTGGGCATTTTAGTGAAAACCCCATTAAAATATCTCCTTCTGATCACTGATTCATTCTAACCATATTGCATGCCTGGCAAATTTGATATTTTAAAACTGTTTGAAACTGACAGGGAAAAAAAAAAAACAGCATAGGAAAAAAAGGGCCTGTTTGTAATGTCAGGCCTCCGCAGATGGCTGTATTGTATGGGATGGGGAGGAACAGTCCCACTGGCAAGCAGCCACCGAGCAGCACCGAGCATGGAGCCTCCCTGGAAAGCTGATAATCTGAGCATCTGAGAGCAGAGACAAACTCAGCCAGTACAGAAGCCTCCTAGGGGGTAATTGGAATCTCTTCTACCAGACTCAGAAGTCCTAAAATATAAGGGCCCCGGTGGGCCATGCTCAAACACTGGCCAGGATAGAGTCACTTACAAAGGTAAGAAAGATGGCTTTAGTCCCACTTGAAAGAAATAAGAGGGGATTATATTAATTACCCCCAATTACAAAAGGAGAGAAAGAACCACCTTTTAAAGGGGAGAATTCAAATTGAAATTCACTAGGAGAGAAAGAATGTAATGGCCCTATTGCTTCCTTCCTTACCATGTCAAGTTGCTCCTCTGGCCTGGTCCATCAGCTAGTGGCCAAGGCTGTATCTGGATATTGTCTTTCATTAAGGTTTATTTTCAAGATGTCTAGGAATATGTTAGTACATTTATCATGGAGTCAGAAAACCATACCATGAATTCTTGCTGAAGTCCAATAAGAATGAGGTGATTGAGACAGATATTCCATAATAAATAACTGTCTCACTGCTGTTTGTTTGGCATCTAGAAACTGTTTTTACAGATCGGGGCCCATATATAGCTTAAGCACACTGGGACTGTGAGTAGAAGAGGTCTTTGGGTCACCAGCACTAGCTACAAATGTTTAGATGAGTTTTTCCATTAATCAGTGACTTACTGAGAATCTACTGTTGGCAGCTGCAAAACCCTTCTTGTTGAGAGTCTATCACCGCTGCCTTCAAACTATTTCCTCGCTAATGGATGAGAAGAAATCCAATGTGCGATTGTAAATTTTATGGTCAGTTTTATCTCAAACTGAGTAATGGCAGCAGAGAGCCATCAGAAGGCCTTCTCAGAGGTTAAGTTCAGAATCAAATCTCCAAAAACAGATATATCTTACCCAGGTGAATGTGGATGGAGGTGAGGTGGAATAGGAAATACTAAATGGGACAAACAGTATGAGGACTGCAAGATGCTTCAGAGAACTGTACCTAAAAGGCCTGGGAAATAGGTTTATAGTCAGACAGCCACAAAAAAATGACCCTGAAACAGTAGTAAGAATCACAGAATGAGTGCTTTGTCTAAGAAGCATTATCCGGAAGGCAAAACAGACTCCAGTGGACCACAGTGTTTCCTTTTCTCCAGGGTGTGGTTGTGTCAAAATAATTTAGGGCATTTTGGTTAGATTACAGAGAGTCCTCCAGCTCAGAGATGTATGCAGAACAGTTGAGAACACTCAGCAGGATGTTCGTTGGTGGGAGGGAGACAAAAAGGTGGCATCTGGCATCTAGGAACAGCTGACCCTGAAGAGCCTGTGTTTGGGGATTCTGCAAAACAACGCATGTAGGATTGACTATGGGAATTGAGTCTCCCTTTAATTGACACTTTTATACCAGTACTAGCTATAAATGTTTAGATGTGTCTTTTTCTTTTCTTTTCTTTTCTTTCTTTTCTTTTCTTTTCTTTTCTTTTCTTTTCTTTTCTTTTCTTTCTTTTCTTTTCTTTTCTTTCTTTGTCTTTCTTTTCTTTCTTTTTCTTTCTTTCTTTCTTTCTTTCTTCTTTTTCTTTCTCTTTCTTTCTTTCTTTCTCTTCTTTCTTTCCTATTTCTTTTTTCTTTCAAAGATTTTATTTATTTATTCATGAGAGACACAGAGAGAGAGGCAGAGACATAGGCAGAGGGAGAAGTAGGCTCCATGCGGGGCGCCTGATGTGGGATTTGATCCCAAGACCCCAGGATCATGCTCTGAGCTGAAGACACATGCTCAACTGCTGAGCTACCTAGTTGTCCCTAGATGTGTTTTTCTATGAATATGTTAAAAGTTAGGAAGTTCTTTGGAATTGGTCATAAATAAAATAAATAAAATATAGGTCATAAATAAAATATAGGATGATAATGACGTAAGTGATTGAATCACACCAATTTCTGTGATATTGGTAATTCTGCAGAGTAGATTAAGCTGTAATGTCAGAGGCACTGCAAGCATGGAGCAAGCAAGCCTTCCAGTGAATGTTTCATGTCTAGAGCACATCAGGCTGGTGAGGAAGACTCTGGGATGTGGGCTTGAATGAGTTGAAAACAATTCTTTAGAAGCTTTCATGGAATGCTTTAACCTTTTGTAAGTGAAAGTTGACAGTATTTGAAATTCTCAAAGGCACAACAGGAAGGGATCCCTGGGTGGCTCAGCGGTTTAGCGCCTGCCTTTGGCCCAGGGCACGATCCTTGGAGTCCTGGGATTGAGTCCCCTGTCGGGTTCCCGGCATGGAGCCTTCTTCTCCCTTTGCCGGTGTTTCTGTCTCTTCTCTCTCTCTCTCTCTCTCTCTCTCTCTCTCATGAATAAATAAAAAAATAAATCTTTTTTTTTAAAAAAAAAGCACGACAGGAGAGTTGTGTTTTGTGAACCATGCCCGTCCCTTGCGCAGGAACAAATCATCCTGTCCTGCTCACTCCTGGCTCTCCAGTACATTAATGTCCACCCCATACCATTTCCCCTCTAGCAGTCTGTTATGCATGCTCTTCTGAGGTTCCACAAGGGAGGTTATTCCTCTTTATACTTGAACCTGCTCCTGTGGAATTGCTCCAGCACACCAGATGACATGCTCTGATCTCGGGTTTGACCGTCACAACAGAGATGGGCTTCGGTGCACGTGAGGCGAAGGGCATGCAATCTAAAGCTTCCTTAGGTGCGAGTTCAGCTTCAGCTTTTCTCCCAAAGGCTTTTGTGCTTTTGAGTGACTCCCATTCTTTAGTTTTTCATGAAAAAATGAATATTAGTCCAATTTTGATCTAAGATTTTGCATGTCCCCAGATATAATGACCTCCTCTGACTTGAAAGAAGGAGAGCAGTTGGAGTGTGGCCTCTGTACTTCATCTGGAGCCTCCTAAACCTTGCTTCCACAGAGGATCTAAAATGGTTGCAAGCTCAGTGATGTGCTGATTCATGACTCAGATCACCAAGTGACCATGCCCCTGTGTCAGTGCTGTAATTCCCACTTCCAGCAGAAGGGACCTGAACTCAAATCTAATTTAAAATTTTATTTTGTTGCAATCCTCCAGATATCTGCTCTACTCTTTCTTGGAAGCAGGCTGTTCCTAAGCAAAGGAGGTCTCTTGATACAGGATGTTATAAGCTTGCAGAAGGACTTTTTGCTCTAAAATGCATCTCTCACAGACCTTACCAAAATTTCTGCATTAGAAAGCTTAATATTAATAACTTTATGTAGTTACTATAAAGGACATTTCTCACCATTACTAAATAAAAATTAGGCAGTATAAGACATGGGTGAGAGATGTTTTTCCCAATACATATAAGGAAGACATAACAATTAAAATAAATCATATCCATTCATCTAAAACTCCAAATCATTTTACAAACACTAAGTTGTAACATAGCTACTAGTATTTAATCTTTACATTGTGCTAGGGATCAGGGGTAAAATAATAAATTGATATAATTTCTATTGTCAAGGATTTCAGAATATAGTAAGGAGTAGACAGAGAGTAGACAGAGAGATAGAATATTGTGACTTGATGTCAGCATTTCTGTGATGAAGAGGAGTCCAGAGAATCTTATAAGTGCAAAAGGAGAGCATTCAATAGAGCATTCCACATGGCAGGCCTGTGCTGGAGAGGAACTGCCGGGGTGTTTGGGAAGGGGTGTGCATAGGCAATGCTTAGATGACAAAGAAAGGGTCTCCCAAGGAGAACAAAATGAATAGTCTGGATTCCAGAAAAGGCATGGAATGAGCAAGAAGTCAGATAGCATCTACGTTGCTACAGTAAAGAGTGGGATCAGAGCGTGTTGGGAAAGAAGTAAGATTGGATGCCAGGAAGTCAGCTTGTGCTGGGGTTAAAGTGATGGGGTGAAAGGGATGAATCTTATATTCAAAGCAGGACATTTTTAAAGGAATGTTAGAAATCAGTCTGTCAAGTAAATATCACTAACTGAATGAGGAACACAAAGAGGGAGGGAAATGGAAAAAAAGCTCTGTAAATGGCAACTTGCGGAGGCTTTTGGAGTGCAAGACTGTCAATAAATATTAGGCTGACTTTTCCACCTGGTAGAGGCAAGCTCGTTGCAAGGGCAGAGTGTATGTTGAGGTGCGTGTTGAGGCAGAGAGGATTGGTAGGCTGCCAGGTATTCTGTGGTTGTGGACAGTGGACCTTGAGAGTTGGCTTTCTGGAGATTGAGTCTAATCTTCCTATTAGCTGATCCTTTTTAGAGACTTCTGTAATATTTCTTAGTCTCCAGGCAAAATTTCTTCCAGAGCTGGGATCTTGTCTTTCTACTCTTACATGTGATCATAGGTAAGGCCTTTGCTTTTCAGATTTAATTTTCTAATCTCTAAAATGGGACAAATATTCTGAGGATCAGTTGATAGTAAGTGTCTGAAAAAGCCTCTCCTGGTGACACATGCTCACTGCAGGAGGTCACTCTTTTTTTTTTTTTTATTTCATTTGCTTTATTTGATAATTCTGGTGACTTCATGAAAGGCTGATTGGTGACTTCATGAAAGGCTGATTGGCACAAGCTTTTGTGGTTTGGAAATGGGACTAGGAAAACTAAATGGACTTCTGACTTATCCCAATGACAGTGTCAAATAATTCTGGGTGTGGACCTTCATTGTATTTGAAGTTGCTATAGACAGTTCTGTGCTTCAATGTGACAAAGTGACAAAAGGGAGCCCAGGGTAAGACAACTTCAGTTGCCCATTAACCCAGATACTGGCCATAATAACTCCTGCTAACACACACTATTAGTCTATTATCACACTAATAATAAGGCTGGGAAATGCAAATCAAACCTCATTTACTTGGACCCATAACAGGTCAATCCAGAAGGTGCTGCTGAATCCCTAAACCTATATCCTTGTTAACCCTGGAAGACACATCTTCAGACCAATCTGGAGGGCAATTTGTGAAAAGCTTAGGTTTGAGATAGTTCATTTGCCTTTTCAGTAGCTCTTTTGTATCCTCGTGGTTACACAATCAGATGATGGTAAAGATTCACAAATGGAGTGAAGTGCAAAGTAAAACCTATTCCTCAGAAACATTTTATGTTGGTCAGGGAAGTGAAGCTGATCTTCCATTTATTAAAATTGTGTATGTGTCAGTAATTGTGCCAAGTATTTTATATACATTATTTAAGTTAATATCCCCCAAAAACTTATAATATGAAAGGTTATTGTCTTATTTTAGAGATTAAACCAATTGGGCTTAAGAGAAAAATCAATTGTCTAAGGTTACACTGCCAGTTAAGAAACAAGCTAGATACCCAATTCCTGGTTTACCTGCAGCCAATGCTCATGGAAATTGCTAGACCCTCCTTTGTCAGACGATGAAAAAGAGATTTCCACTAAATGAAACTCACAGGGCAAACATGGAAAATCACATAAGTGAGTAGATATGGAGGTTTTTTTTTTTTTTTAAGTCGTAATTGCTTGTCATAGCTGTTGTGTTTCTACCACATCCAAAGCTGCGTACCATACAAAGATGTCAAGTAAGTTCTTGTGGAAGTTGACCTGTCAGTGTGAATTAGAAAAGAAGTGCAGTTAGAAACAAGCAAGTGGGATAAAGTAGGGGGGACAGGGCACTGGTTAGTGGAATTGCCATGACCTACATGTGGATTACCCATTTCTTCAAACTTAGTAAGCAGAAGATGCTTCTCACTCCACCATATATCCTGAACAGAATGACATCTTATTCTTATTATTCCAGCAGAATCTGCACTTCTTTCTTACCCTCCAGAAGTCTCTGAAATTGCCTTCTACAGAAAACTTTTCCAGATATCTACAGTTGGAAATCACTTTTCTTTGAGAAACAAAGCAGTATAATAATAATATAACATCATATCTGACCTCTTTATTTTAAATGTATTTTCTGGGTTTTATATATATTTCTATGCTAACAGTATGTAGCTGATAGCAAGGACAATTATTTTTGTTCACTGCATTTATTTAAATTGCCATAAATTCCAATTATGCTTCTCTCCTAGAGATGCATCAACATCTAGTAAATGAAAACCCACAGCTGATACATTCTGGTTTTCCAGTGGTCCAGTCAGAGTGCCATCTGCGCCTTTAGTAACCAGTTGACGTGCATTTGCCATTGTTGCGCTTCTAGAATAAAATTTCCAGCCAGGAATGTCTTGTGAGGCATTAATCTATGTTTGTGTGCTCTGAAAACTAGGCAAACTGGCCCCAGAAAGAGTTGGTTCTGCAGACTTCATGAATTTGCTCAATGAGATTAATTAGGCAGAGGAATCCCTTACCACTGGGAATGGCCAAGTCACCAGACCAAAACTGCACACTTCCTTGGCGGCAGGGGATGCCACTGGCAAAGGCAAATAGGTGTTCTGTGGTCCCTGAAGTATCCAAAATTTCGTGTACCTGCCTTAAGAGAAAAAAAAATATAGGGTAATACAAGTAAAGAACCCCAGAGATATGATGAAAATGGTGTCATGAATTTTGTTAGGAACAAATATGATACTCTCTCATACCTAGCAAGGCACTGAAAGAAAAGCATAAAATAGGGACTGCTTATGCCTTAGATGTTTTTCCACAGTGTTCATTAAAGGCTTTATTTCCATCCTCTGCTGTTACCATCATAGGCGTACAACTGGATGTGAATTCAACACGGATAAAGCTGAGATACCAACCCAAGGGTCAGAAAATATCCTTTGATCAGATTTTTTTCCTATGTCAGGTTAATTGTGCCTGGTTTCTTGCTTCCATGAGGGAGGGATATGATAATCATGAATGATGTTTATCAAATATGGCCAGTATACCAGTAACTAAACTTCTTAGCTTCTTGTAGTTGAGTGAGTCCGTAGGACTAAGTTCTGGCCAAGGATTTGTGAGCAGAATTTATGTGTGTAAATTCTGAGCGTGAGAACTTACCTGATGGTCCAAGAGTGCAAAATCCAGCCCCACTGTGCTCCCAAGGTCTCTTTCTCTCTTCCATTCTTAGTGATAATACCAGAATGTGGCTTCTTTGTCATCCTGGCTGGAGTAAGAGGCATAGAACAATGTCCCTTAGGCTGATCATGATGGACAAGAAGCTTAACAACATATGTTTATTATTATAGGTCAGTAGTTTGGGAGGTTATTACCACAGAAGAGGTCATTACTACTATAAGAAAGTTGTCTATAATATATGGGGCGTCAGGGGCCTTCATGAAAACAAACTTTTGGTAGTCCTAAAATGTCAGTTCGCTTATTGAACAAGTAATTTATTGAATGCTGCTTTGAGACAGACATTATCCAGGCACCAGAAACATTGCATTGAATAATGATATCATCTTTATGCTGCCTCAAACTAATGGGAGGAATGAGAGGCTGGTCAACAAGACATTTCCAGATAAGACTATATCTCATCACTGGGTGCATATTGGGCTCAAGGTGGATCTTCAAAGTGTAGACATGAAAAAATAATAAAAGGTAGACAAATGTATTCATCAAAAAAATTGTATTGCATTCCTCTTCTATGCTAAATATAAGATTTTATCCTGAAGACTGGAAAAATTCATATATTTTAGAGCTTTGAAGTTGACACTACTCAGGGGAAATTTTTTATGGTGAGAGGAGAATCTCCCTTTTTTTTCTCTTTTCTTCTGTATATTCTGAGGTTGAGGATATTACATGCTTGTGGACAGTATTGGGTTGAGAGAAATAAGAGGAATTAAGACATGGTTAGGGAAAAGTGGCTCTCAGAGAGCTTTCAGACAGAGATGTTATGGAGACTTTGAATTTGGTTTATGGTCCAGCCATATTTACCACACTAAGGCACTGCATATGAAATTAGGAATATAGAGTGCTCATCTGATGAAGCATCTTCAGTTTTGCATCTTTTAGAGAAACCCAGCCTATAAGATCTATCCAGGGCAGGAAATTGAAACAGGGTATTTGGAACAGGAATATTTCCTGGGGGATGCTCTTCAGCTCTGTGATGTAAATAAAAATTGTTGTTCATTCAAACTCAAGGTAGCTTTTCAACTGTAATACAGACTTTTTTTTTTCCCCTGGCAATTCACAAAACCCTTAAATGGAATGATATATCTTTACTTTTAGGCAAATTGTAAAATTTTTTTTCTGAACTTACACTGACCCTCTGCCTACTGATACCAAGAAACTAACAGTTCCCTTTAAATTCATTCTTTGAGTCAACTATTCTTAGCTCTGGATGTAAGTTTCCATGGGATTGCAAGGCCTGGCACAGCAAAACTCACCAGACTCAAAGGGGAGGTTTGGGCCTTTCTATTTCTTTTCCTATCAAGTCCCTATCACTGGTCCTGTCTGGAGGATACTCTCTGAAACATTGTTTCTATTGCAACAGCCTAAATAAAGCACCCATTCCCATGTAGTTTGGTTCCAGGAGAATTTTTTAAAGTTTGACAGTTTCTAAGACAGGTAACATCCTAGCAGTGTTAAAAAAATAATAATAAAAATACAGTAGTCAGACAAGAGGGCTTGTGACCAGACAGAATGTGGGCTGGGGATCTTTCAGAATAGCTGAGTGACTCGTTACTCAAAAAAGTTTGTTATATTATAATGAAGTCACACCTTTTACACAACAGAAAACATTTTATTGGACTTCAATCAATTTTAAAAATGACATGAAAGTAGATTTTCTGAGATCTTTAGAACAAAACAGTAATAGTTTTCACATTCATTTATTGAGCACTTATAATAGGACATTCACTTGAATACATACCAATTTTCTAGATTATACATGCACGTGGAAAAAAAGTTGTATTAGTTTTCCCTTGTCACATAACAAATTGCTATAAATTTAGCAGCTTAAAACAGCAGCTATGCTCTGTTTCTGTAGGTCAGAAGCCCAGAAGAGCTTGGCTGATCTGTGCTCAGGTGTTATGAAGCTGGAGTCAAGATGTCAGCCAGACTGAGTGCTTATCTAGAGAACAGGTTGGAGGAGAGGGCAGCAAGAATCCATTTCTAAGCTTAAGCATGTTGCGTCCCTTTGTGGTTGTAGAACCTAGATCCCCATTTCCTTGCTGTCTGCAGAGTCACTCTCTGATCCCAGAGGGCACCTACCTTGGTATCTCCATCTTTAAACCATCAATTGCATTTTGACTACTTTTTGTCCTTCAGATCTCTCTGGCTTTCTGTCTGGGGTCTCTTTCTGCATTTTACTAGGCTTATATAATTAGATCAGGCTTACCTGGAAAGTCTCCAAATTGTAAGGTCAACTGATTTGAATTACAATTGCAAAGTCCCTTCACAGTGATACGGATAGTTTGAATAACCAGGAAAAAGGTGAGAGGACAATCCTTGGAATTCTACTACCATACAGTTGCATTCTCAAAGTCCTAGAATTTCTTAAAATTGAGCATTTTATTTTTTTTTTATTTACTTATGATAGTCACAGAGAGAGAGAGAGAGAGAGAGAGGCAGAGACACAGGCAGAGGGAGAAGCAGGCTCCATGCACCGGGAGCCCGATGTGGGACTCGATCCCGGGTCTCCAGGATCGCGCCCCGGGCCAAAGACAGGCGCCAAACCGCTGCGCCACCCAGGGATCCCAAAATTGAGCATTTTATTAAAAGATTTTAATTAGTTGAGAGAGACACAAAGAGTGTGATCAATAACAGGAAGAGGAGCAGAGGGAGAGGGAGAAGCAGACTCTGCTGAGCATGGAGTCCCCCACTCCTGAGGGTCAATCCCTGCACTCCAGGATCAATGACCTGAGCCGAGGGCAGATGTTTACCTGACTGACCCACTAGGCGCCCCAAAACTGAGCATGTAGAGGTCATGCTAACCTACCCGAATTCCTACTCTGATCATTTTTCCAACTCTCTTGTTGACTTCACTCTGTTCCATGAATCTAAAGAGCTGGCAAAGAGCTCTTTATTTTTATTATTAATAAATAACACCCTCATCACCCTTCCACCTCTAATAATACAATCTGCATACACACTTTTAGTTCTAAGGTAACTCAGAATGAATTGATTTTTGCTTTGATAGTGAAGAAAAATTTGCCACAGCACCTGTTAAGCCTGAAAGATCACCACCAACACCACAAAACAATAGGGAAATGCCACGGCATTAATTTGGGATTATAGCTAATTTGTAAGGTGAAGTAGCGACATTAATGCCTGCAAACAAGCTCTAGACACATTGCCACACCCCCAGTTTGAACTCAGAATCAGCTGTAAATCACCTCAGCTTCACAATGTGCCTTTGTTATGAATCCTGTATCAAAGTGCCAAAGCCATTCAGTGTACTCTTTGTAAGTGCAGACCGCTTTGTATTTTTACCAACTCATACTATCCCACTGGATCGCGGATGTCACAGGTTTCAAAAAAAAAAAAAAAAATGGTTTTGGTCTCTCTTTTCTCTTGTCAGATTGCCAAGAAGCCACAAATCAACCGAGGCTGGTTCCCCCGGGGAACATCTCATGCTTGCAACTATGAAGTGTCCTCTAGAGAGACCCCTGGCCTATAATTCCGGAGCTCCTTGGAGGAGGAAATCACTTCCTGGTATCTGTTAGCAAATAGAGACCTTCCTTGAGTGTTAATAATTCCCCCTATATCTCCCCTGTGTTCTCATCAGACAGCATTTTACATCTTCCAGTTAATTTCTGTCCCAGGGTCTTTCTTCTGGTTCCCTATTGGAACACCTCCTTCCTTTCTCCTTATTTGGAGATTATTCATTCTTGGCTCAATTTCTTTAATAGATGTAGACATATTCGGATTATTCATTTCTTCTTGTGTGAGTTTTGGTAGTTTGCCTCTTCCAAAGAATTAGTCCATTTTACCTATTACCAGTCAAGTGTATGGGAATTTGTTATTCCTGGTTGATAGCATTTCTTTGTGGATTTTTAAAATTACCTTTTATTATTTTAATGTACATGGGATCAGTGTGGTGACCCTTATTTCATTTTGATGTAATTGGTGTCTTCTCTGTTTCTTGGTTCCAAATAAAAACAAATCCAGACTTAGTTAAAGAGATTTTTTTTCTTTTTCTTTTTTTTTTTTTTTTGCAAAGACTATTGCTATAGGAAGAATACTCCAAACACAGGATCTACCAGCCTTTCAAAAATCAAACAGAAAAAAAAGTCTTTCTTTTGTAGGAAGGCTAAGTAAGACAGTCAGGAACTTTTGAGAGGAAATTGAGCAGGATGAACAGGCAACATAATTCAGCTGGTCTGACAGGAAATGTTTCCATTTCCTGATTCTCTGGATGGCCAGCTGATTCTCAGGATGAGCCAGACGTTAGGGAAGATGTTCTGTTTTACTGCTTGCTCAGACTTAGAGACAAACCAAAGTTCAGGGACTGGTGGATAGGAGAGAAGCCAACCTAAAGATTGGCTTAACTAACACAGAGGGTAAGTTATGGACAATTATAGACACAAGGTAATCGCTCAGCTGGGCCAGAGGTTTATAGGTTTCATTGACCTTTTCAAAGAATCAGCTTTGGTTCATGAGTTCTTTCTATTGTTTTCTAGTTTTCAATATCATTCATTTCATTGTTTTCAGTGTCATTCATTTCTGCTAATAAAATAAAATTTTGTATTTTAATAAATAACAATGCTAATTATTATTTTTTCTTCTCACTTTAGGCTTAAATTACTCTTTACTTTCCTTAGGTGGAAGCTGATATTACTCTAATGTAGGGTCTTTTCTTTTTTCTAATGGACAAAGTTAGTGCTATAAATTTCCATTTGAATACTCCTTTCACAGCATCCTCACATTTTGATAGGACATTTAAATTTCCATTTAGCTCAAAATAATGTACAGTTTTTTTCTTTGAGACTCCTTTGGCCTACGTGTTATTTAAGAGTGTGTGTTTGGGCAGCTTGGGCGGCTCCGTGGTTTAGCTCTTGCCTTTAGCCCAGGGTGTGATCCTGGAGGCCCAGGATTGAGTCCCATGTCGGGCTCCCTGCATGGAGCCTGCTTCTCTCTCTGCTTGTTTCTCTGCCTCTCTCTCTCTGTATCTCTCATGAATAAATAAATAACAATTTTTAAAAAGGAGTGTGTGTTTAATCACCAAATACTGGGGATTTCCCAACTCTATTTCTGTTATTGACTTCTAGTTTAGGACGATGGTGGTCTGATAACACATTTTAAATTATTTCTATTTAAAAACATTTTTTTTTAGTTTGTTTTATACCCTTGAATGCTGCTTTCTGCTGAATGTTTCATGTGAGCTTGGGAAGAACATGTATTCTGCTGTTTTTGAAGGTAATATTCTATAAATATCAATTAGATCAAGTGGGTTGGAGTGCTGTTCAGGTCTCAGCTACATCCTTGGTGATTTTCTGCCTACTTGAACTATCAAATACTGATAGAGTGTCGGAAAGTCTCCAACTGTAATAGTGGATTTGTCTATATCTCCAAGCACTTCTGTCAGATTTTGCCTCATGTATTTTAATGCATGTTTGTGTTCGTCATGTCATCTTGGAAGAGTGACAGCTCTTTGCTCCTGATATATTTCCCTGTTCTGAAGTCTGCTTACTCAGAAATTGATATCACTATTCAGTTTCCTTCTCATTCATGTTAGCAAAGTACATTTTCTTCTTACCCTTTCTTTTCAACCTGATCCTTTCATTTTTATTTTATTTTATTTTATTTTATTTTATTTTATTTTATTTTATTTTATTATTTTATTTTATTTTATTTTCTTAAGGTGGGTTTCTTGTAGACAACATTCAGTTGGGTCTTTGTTTTTTTCCTTTACTCCGACTGTCTGTCTTTCATTGGTATCTTCCCTCTACATATTTAGGCCTTACCTGTTGTGGTAGGCAAAATAATGTCCTGCAAAGATGTTCATGCCCTACTCTGGAACCTGTGAACATGGTATAGTTCATGACAAAAAGGACTTTGCAGATGTGATTAAAATTGAGATGAGGGAGATTATTCTGGATTTTCTGGGTAGACCCAATCTAAACCACAGTGAAAGAAGAAGGCAAATGAGTAGGTCAGAGTGAGGTAATGGGAGAACTACTTAATCTGCTATCACTGGCTTTGAAAGTGGAAGAAGGGGACGAAGACCTTAGGAATACAGGTCATTTCTAGAAAGTGGAAAAAACCTACAAATGAAACCTACCAACACCTTATAGAAAGCAACACAGCCCTCTGACACCTTGATGTTAGCCCAGTGGGACTGTCTCAGATTTCTGACCTGGAAAGCTATAAGATGATAAGTTTATGTTGTTTAACCCTCTAACTTTGCAGTAATGTATTATGGCAGCAATAGAAAACTAATTCAGGGCACCTAGGTGGCTCAGTGGGTGAGCATCTGCCTTTGGCTCAGGTTGTGATCCCAGAGTCGGGATCCACTCCCACGTCAGGCTTCTCACAGGGAACCTGCTTCTCCCTCTGCCTGTGCCTCTGTCTTTCTGTGTCTCTCATGAATAAATAAATAAAATTCTTAAAAAAAATAAAACTAATAGACTCTATTTCAGGATTAAATCCAGGCTAAATGTCTCCGATAAATGTGGCACTTTCATACCATTCTGACCTTGGCTTCCATTCCTTTTGTGCTAAAACACTCTTCTAACCACTCTTAACTGTTCTTGGTTCATTCATATTAGTGTACATAAGACACAGTTAGTGTGTGTGTCTCTGTTGTTGCTATTATTCTTCACCAATCCCACACTCAATTAAACTAATATTTGTTCCTAAACATTTTCAGATTTTATATAGTATCTAGAAGCAGGCTGGAAATAGAAAAGTACAAGGCCAGTTTGAAGAAGAGAGGCTATGTGCAAATGTTAGATAATCACAGAGTCTAACTGCATGTTGTTTAACATGACATCCAAACCTCAGTTTCCTTGTCTGTATAAAATAAAAATAAAAATACATTCCTCAGGGAATATTTGTAAAGACAAAAGTCAGAAGCATGTAAATTGTTTGCCACTGAGTAGGTGTTTAGATGTTAGATATTCTCTGTACTTGATTTTCTTAATGGAAATAATAAGATTATTGTGAGCATGAAATTTTCGCTTGTTATTCTATTTAAAAAATTGCAGATAGAGACAAGAAAAGTTTATAGTTAGCATTTTTTTGAGTGATTACACACAAATACAGTAATTCTTGAGGGTCAATTGTCCTGTTCATTACATGACCTAATGTTTAATCCAATAATATGTAAGTAAATATGACACTTGTGTATACATCATTCATTTCCATGGTCTGAAAGATAACAATTAAATTGTTTTCCCTTCATTTAACTTGTACTCATTAACTAATTGGACATGCATTACATTATTTCAAAATTCAATATTGTCCACAAAAACAGGTCCTTATATGATCATTTCCATTTTAATGCATTTCTGAGGTGAGAGGCATATGACAATTCACTAAAATGGATTTTGTTTTCACAGCACACACACAAAAAATGGTTTATTAATCTGAGTATTGTGGGCTTTTGAAAATAACCTAATTAAATATAATTGATATAATTGTTATTTGACAAGACTAAGAACAGATGCACAGAGAATACTCAGAAAGGAATAAAAAAACACTAGCACATCTCTGAATCTAATCTAACTTATGTGTATATATACATAGATATTATGTGTTTATATTTCATTCCCTTTATACATGATATATATATATATCATATGTATATGATTATATATACATACACACAAAAATATGACATATACATATATGTTATATATGTTTAAATTCATAAAATTTCTCAAATGCTATGTAGTCACAGAAAGGGGTTACTTTGTCTGACACTCTCCAGTTTGCCTTCTGGTAGGCCATGTTGAGAGGTAATTCCCCATGGGTCTGTCATATTTCTCCACATCTAGGGAACAGAGGTACTGAGGCCTTTTATAAGGATTACCTTTTCAAGGATATTTTAACCCAAACAGTCTTGGAAGATAGAGATTGGATCTTCCTCCAGAGCAGAAAGGAGACTATTAGCCGGTCTAGTAAATTTAATGTTTACCTCTATGACACATTTTTCAGGTGTGCTTACAGTCCATTATAAAACATTTGGATTTCCAAAACCTGAGGTTTCTCTCCTGGAATAACACTTTGCACTGTAGGTGTCACCCTGGTCCTCATTGTGCACCATATAGGAATTGGGGTTTGGGAAAACTGAGTAAAAATAAAGACATGCTGGCAACTGTTATTTCTGTGATTAATAAACTGACCTTTGACTCTGACCTAGGACTCATGTTTTTCTATCAACATCCATAAAACTGTGGAAGGTTTATTTGTTAGTTTGTAAGTAGAGTAAAATCTCATACCCACTGCAGTTCTTGACAGAATGAATTATTAGTACATGTTACAAAAAATATTTCATGTCAACAAAATAAATCAGTGATGTGTATGCTCATTTTCAAGAAGTCTAGGAACATAATTTTCACATAGATGCAGAAGTGGCTTAGTATAATGAGACTACTTGTGGTAGAGACACTGGACCTTATTCCAGCTTCTCCTTTATTTTAGTTTGTGCATTGAACAGATTTACTTTTGTTCAGTATGTTTCTCATATATTAAATCATTTATTCACAGAAGCAAAATTACATGCTTCTTTGTAAAAGAATTTTTTCTCCTGTTTCCCCTAGTTGACATTTATAATCTGTGCGATTTTAGTGTAGTGTGATATATTTATTCTGGATTTGGGAGGTTAAAAGGACATAGGATGTTGAAGAGCACCATATATAATTCTTGGTCCATGATTTTAAGTATACTTCAGGTGTTATTGGAAAACTTTTAGTGTTCATGGGTATTTCCCAAGGGTCATAAGACTCCAAGAATTCAATAGAAGAGGCCATGACATCCTTAATGTCATATGGGGTGCAAAGGTCACATTGACCCATGCATACATCTCCTGAAAGGAACCTACTCTGTGTCATGGGACATGGAATATGATAAAGTTAGTTTTGAAGTTGGACCACAAAGCACAGTGACTGTGAGATGTCACAACTGGAGAAAAAAACATTCATATTGTCTTCTCTGAAAACTAAACAATAAAGGTTATTACAAAGCAAATGAGTTTACTAAGAAATAACAGAGGAATTGCAATTTGGGACATGCCAAAGTAAGTCTGGAGAACATCTTTTTAGCAAGGAAAGGAGGAAGCTGGGAGGGGTTGTTTTGAATAAAAGTTCATTTTTGGAAAATGAGTTTGAAGTGATGGCAGCACCTCATTGGCTGCAGGTGACAGTAGCTTGCTGTTAGCATGCTGAGAGAAAATTTCTTCTTCCTCTG
This sequence comes from Nyctereutes procyonoides, assembly GCF_905146905.1. Lineage (NCBI taxonomy): Eukaryota > Metazoa > Chordata > Mammalia > Carnivora > Canidae > Nyctereutes > Nyctereutes procyonoides. The sequence goes on from NW_026575030.1 coordinate 11,368,371, forward strand.
GACTGTATAAGCTGTAATGCATGGTAGTGCATGGGAGCTCTCCCTTCATGACTTCCTGACTCTGTTTTGAGTGAGATTCCCTTTATTCATTTTCACTTTTTCTCCTTTTGAACAGGTCTTTCCTCAAAAGCATAACTGATCAAGAATCAGATTTTCCATAGTTAGTGGTTTTGTCCTTTAGTGCCAGAAAAGACTTTCTTTGGTTATCATGCCCCACATCAAAGGGAAGGTACATAGTGATTGGAAGCTATTTAAGATAATCTTGAGTAACAAGGGAGGGTATGAAGGAGGTCCCTAGGCATTTCCCATTTAAAGTCTATATTTTATCAAGTCTTAAGTATTAGAGATTGTCTTGAAGCATTGAGCCAGCATCACCCTATTGGGTACATCATTTCTGCAGAGGTTTGACAAACAGGCACAAAGCTTAAAAATGATTAAACAAAACAAAAATGAGGGATAGAATAATAAATCTACTTTGTATGATGGTCTTAAACCAGGAATCCAAACTTGAAGATAACCAACTAAAAATAGATAAAAAGATTAGGGGTCAGTTAGGTTTTCTCCTTGCCTGAAATTCTAATAAAAAAAAAGAAGTTCTAAATTCCAGACATCACCTCTCTTTGCAGGGCCCTAGGAGATACAAATACTGGCATTATCTTTCCAGGTCAGTGCCAGGGTAACAGAAAGAAAAGGAAGAAGAAATGGTTTTTAAATTTTGTTAAAGTATGAAGTCCTGATCTAGCATCCAGGATGTCAGTTACTGCTCTTCCTCATCAATTTGATATGAGGTCCCCAGCATTTGTACAGGATCAGATGTCAGATGCATTCTTTAGCTGTGAGGTTTATGTTCAAGGTTCAAGTCCCTGGAGTCTGGCTCCTATCTGGCCAGTGAGAAAGACATGATAGAGTCCCTTTCAAGGACATACAAAGGGAATCTTTGTCCTTATTGATTCTAAATCAGAAAGATGGAAAAAATTGGAAATGTTACTTTGGAGAATCACACTCATATTTGAAGAAACTATGAGAATTTAGGATCCAGCCCAGTTTATAGGTATGTAACAAAACCTAAAGAAAATTAATGGGATTAAAATCTACAAAGGTGCAAATATAAATTTTCTTTCTATAATTATTCACATTTTTCCCCAAAGATAATCTCAGTAAAATTGATTTATCCTTGGGCTGATTATTTGCATAAGTGTAGCAAGAATAGTGACTGACCATATAAACTCTTTAAGACTGCTTGGCTGAAACTTTTTACAAGGAATCTCAGGTTAAACTTTTAAAAGACTCTAAGGCTGGGATTTTATTGGCTTCATAAAAGTCAATCTTAATTTCTTAAAGCTGTCTGATCATGTCTGAGTCTATGCACATGTCTCCTAAATATAGACAATACAGTTAAAGTCTCGGTAATACCGCCAATATTTTTAACTGTGTTTTGTTTCAAGGAGAATAGATTTTTACTGAACTTATGTGAACAATGATATTGCCATGAGAAGAAGTACTCAACAGTTTCCAATTTCTGGAGGGATCAGGTAGGAAGAAAAAGATAAATGTTTCTCCTTGGTTCACCAAAAGTACATTTTACTAACTTGCTGTAAGTCATAGATGGCTCCAGATGAAAGATTTCCTCATATCTAGAAAACAAAGATTAAAGAACCAGTTATATTTTTTAAAAAAATTCATAGAAATTGTGTTCATCAGTTCATTATATCCATATTGTTAATTTTTGATCTGTTTTAGTACAATTTTTCCATTACTTCTGGAAATTATTATCCAGTTCAATTTTATGATCTCAGTTATCAGAAACCTGCACTTTGCCAGAGCTCCTTTAGTGAATCTCTTTGAGAATCACTTTTGTGGGTATATTTTTGCAAAAAGCATCAGAGTAAAACAATAACTGTAAATGAGAGAAGACTTAAAAACATCCATTTTTAAAAGATCTGATGAGAGTTTATCACAATGGAATTGACAGGGAAATTTGGTGATGTCTGTAACATGCAACATTTTAAGGTACTAATTAAGAGTTATGACCGGTAACATTATACGAAGGCATATCAAAATTCCATGAATTTCATATAATTTCTAGAATATTTATATAAATAGCATTCACCTATACAATATAACCTAAGAAAGTTTTTCATCACTTATGATGTTTCCCATGTAATTTACCATATCAAATAAGACTAATTAGTTGAGCATTTTTTAAAAAGAGAGAGAACGAATCCTTTGAGATATTCCAGGACCTTTTTCAAAACCTCAAAGTTAGTTCAAGGTCAAAAAGATTTATTTAGAAATTGATCTGGGGAAGTCTGTTAAAAATATTGGAAGGTTTTAAAACAGTGAGTTAAATATCATTGGTCTCCATGAAATAATATTTCATTACCCATTCATTGACTATGGTGATAATAGAAGATCTTAAAGGAAAATATAGAAAGCCATATAGTTCTGACCAAAACTTAACTCTTTTAATATCAAGAAGGCTTGGTTTACGTAAGTAATCAAAGACCTTATAAAGACAACAAACACAGGAAATTATTTTAACGAAACCCAGGTTTCTTTTCTTTTCTTTCTTTTTTTTTTAAGATGTTATTTACTTATTCACGAGAGACACACAGAGAGAGGCAGAGACACAGGCAGAGGGAGAAGCAGGCTCCCTTCAGGGAGCCCGATGCAGAACTCGATCCCAGGACCCCAGGATCATGACCTGAGCCAAAGGCAGACACTCAACCACTGAGCCACCTTGGTTCCCAAAACCCAGGTTTCTTGTTTTTGTTTTGAGACAAAGTACTTTAAAAGGTAAAGAAGAACCTTTTATAATCTCTTATCGGAAAACAGTCCAGGAATACTTTGTTAATTTAGAAGCAATTTTTAGAGTCTTTCATGCATTTGGAAGCCTCCAAGTACCAATTAAAATAGGCATCCCATTCAGTCTGTTTAATTTTAAAATCCGTCTTCCAATTTGGTCCCAAGAAAAACAAATTTGATGCGTTTGAAAGTTTCCCATAAGGCCATTGGAATTCTAAGTTATCTTTGGTTGAGTTGATCCATTTAGTTAAGAATGCACATAAGGAGAGATCATAGTTTTTTTGTTGTTGCTTTGTTTTTGTTTTTTACATAAAGCTGACTGGAGTGCCAGAAGGAGGATCCTTCTGAGAGAATTTAGAGGATTTGACTCCCATACTTTAAGACGAGGAGTTCAGAAAACAAATGAGTACTCACAAAAAATACAATGACTTCAGGAAAACAGCTTCTGAATACAATCAGAGAACTCCACCAAAAGGAAGGAACTCAAATCTGAGAGAAAATTTACTGAACCTAAATAAGATGACTCAGGGAACACAGACCACAAGAGGCTCATGTGTATACTGCACATAATTCGGGGGGTTGCTAGTTTCTCAGGGGTTTGTTCTCTTCAGATCCTACTTCTGATACCATGTATTATCAACCATGAAATTTAAACAACAAATGCTATCAAACAGCAAATGAATGTATTCAGGAATAGCAGAGGGATTACAATTTGGAACAAGCCGACTATGGTGAATCATGGGCCACTCTAGAGAACCAAGGAGGAGAATATCATTTTATAGAAGAAAGGAGGTGGTTGAAAAGGGATGGTTTAGGCTTAGATCATGTTCTCAGGGTTGGGAGATAGAGCACACATCAGGTTCTACACTCAGCAGCAAGTCTGCTTGAGACCCTCTCTCCCTCTCCTTGCCCCTCCCCCAGTCTATCTTTCTCTCTAAAATAAAATAAATAAATCTTTAAAAAATAAAAATAAGATAAAAATAATGGTCAGTACAAAATATTATCCTAGACTTACTGAGTCCACAGTGAGGCATATGACCTGTTATTAGGGTTAGAATTATCTATAATTTATCATCGTTGTCATCATTTTTTTTTCTAGTGTTGTGCTTGACATAATATAGGAACATAAAATATTTTCCTTTCTGCTAACCTACCACACACACGATGAAAGTTATGGGCTAAAATATTCTGTTAGAATTCATTCATTAAGAGTGTCTGCATTGGCCTAGTCAGTTCGAATGACAGACTACACATTAAATTAACTTCTGGGTCCCACTTAAGGCTAGTCATGGAATACCTCAGGAACATGGACTTTAGGGTTGTACTGTGATATAGTTCCATAAAAAGGGCTGAATCTAGTGAAATATTTTTTCAGAATGGACCAAAAAAATCAAAGGCAGTACCAGAAATGATTTAGGGTAAAGTTTTTGGGGAAAATGATTAGCTGTAAACAGAAATGGGGACCTGAAATCTATAGCGAAGTGTTCATCTACAGTTCTGGAAGTACTGTACAAGGTCAGGTGAGATGCAATGGGCAAAAGAGTGTCTATGTGTCAAAGCTACTCATACTTTGGAATTTGCCACAGGGGGGCATATAAAGATACAGAGCCATTTTTCATAAAGGAAATAAATTTTGCTCAAGAGACAGCATATCTCAACAGCAGTCAATCACAGTATCAGTTCTTATCTTTTAGTGTAGATATTTTTCTTCCCAGCTGCTTATTATAAGTACCATTCCCCAGACTTCATTTGAGAATATTTCTGATCTAATAGCTCCAGGATGGAGGCAGAATCATCATTTAAACAAACATCTGAGATAGACAAAGTGTAGAGGTAATGTATCAAATATTAAAGTTAAGTTTCAAATATCATGATTATTACCCTAGAATATATTCATTTACTATATACTTTCAAAATATTTTTAGAAATTACCATTTGAATCTGATGCAGTTTATCTTTTATTTATTTATTTTTTTAAAGTAAGCTCCACACCCAATGTATGGCCTGAACTCACAACCCTGAGACCAAGAGTCTCATGCTCTACTGACTGAACCAACTAGGGGCTCCTAATATGATGCAGTTTGTCTGTAAGCATTGATGATCATTAGGAAAAATAGTACAGTTAAAAAAAAAAAAACCCTCTTCTTGGAATAGAAAATATATAAAGTAAAACTTCACATTCAATATTTATTAGTCATGTAAACTCTTTAAGCATCAACCTTATCATCTTTAAAATGGGGGAATAGTACCGCTTATCATCTAGGGACAGTTGGATAATTAAATAGTACATGCCTAGGAGAAGGCAGGCACATTACAAACATGATTTTCCAAACTGGACAACATATTACATCTCTATATAAACAGAAATTTTTTTTAGAATTGATATTTTTAACCTAATTTATTAAACTAATTTAAAACTTATAGGACAGTTGAAGGTTTAGTACAAATAATTCTCTTACAAATAATTCTCTTATAAGTGTCACTTGTTCCCACTAATGCAAATATCTTATATAAAGATAGGGCAGTTATCAGGGCCAGGTAATTAACATGCACGCAATACTATACACAAAACACTTTTAAAAATTTTCTATTAATTATTTAAATAATCTTCTATTCTGGGTCATATCTAAGATCTCACAATGTACTTCATTCATAATTATTCTTTGTGTCTTCTGGTCTTTAATGATAACTCAGGTTTTACTTGTCTTTTGTGACCTTGACATTTTTGATTGGTACTGATTTTAATGTGTTCATGCATTTTTGGTAAGAATATGACATCTTTCTCAGTGCATCTTATCAAGGAATTGATGATGTCAGTATACATCATTACCAGTAAAGTTTATGATGATCACTCATTTAAATTGGTGTATATCACATTTCTCCACTGTAAATTAATTTATAGCTTCTTTCATAGTTAATCAATCTCTTGAGGGAATTATTTCAAGAGGACAAATCTTGTGTTTTCACGAATTTACACTCTTTAATTATAGCAGCCATCAACAGACTATCTTCTACAATTTTTACTTTAGTGTTTACCTAATGGTGAGTCCCCACTTTTCACTTTTCTACATTTATTAACTTGGCTCTAAAGAGTCTTCTCTCTTTCGTGTTTACTAATTTTACATCAATATGGACTCATAAATACTTATTTTACTCTTGATTAAAATTCAACAGGGGCACCTGGGTGGCTCAATTGGTTAAGAATCTGCCTTTGGCTCAGGTTAGGATCTCAGAATCCTGGGATTGAACCCTGCATTGGGCTTCCTGCTCAGCAAGCAGTCTGCTTCTCTCTCTCTCTCTCTCTCTCTCTCGCTCTCTCTTTTTCTCTCTGTGCCTCCCCACCACTTGTTCTTTCTTTCTCATTCTCTCTCTCGAATAAATGAATAAAATCTTTCAAAAAAATTTCAACATTTGAGTTAAAAATCTTTTTATTGGCTACTTTGATTAGACTTCTGCCCTAAACTGATGAAGTAGAACTTGACTACAAGTCTAATGATTGTTTTATCCAAACAATTTTTTCCCAAAAAAGTATCTAAATATTGTAGAAACAATCAGGCAAATTGTTGAGTTCATACAGCTACTTAAAGCAATAATATTGAAAGACTAGAAACATCAGACTTATATAACACTGGGTAGAATTTCTAAGTACAGAACTCTTTAAGAGTCAGGATGAAAAATTGTTTAATGTCTCAGATACTCATTTTACTTTAGAAGTTTACAAGTGAAGTATACATGTATCTTTAAAGTATACAATATAATTTACAAAACTATTATTAAAACAAACTCATATAAGTTGGTATTTTATCTGTTATATAGTGGGTACAAAATAAATTAAATCTATTGTACTATGTGAGATAATGAATCTTTATCTCCTGAATTTTTTGACAATGAGTGAAGCATTTAACTTTTTCCAATGTCATTTTTTAGCACAGAAATTGAAATGGTAAGATATACCTTACCTAACTTCCACAGGAGGATTTCTAGAGGTTCAGTGGTCTATAGCATGTTGTAAAATTCTCTCTAAAGGAACAAAAAGGTGAATTTTACCTTTGAAATGTCTGATGGTTCATTTGGATTTTGGAGGCAGCATATTATGACAATTATGTGTTTTACAACTAACTCTTTCAAAGGACAAATAAAAAAGTTGCCATTTTTGAGACTTGTTCGGGAGCAAAAGAAATTTTTCCAATGTGACAAATGGTAAAGTATACTTAGCTCATGGACTCTGGCAGGTCTGATAATCTGCTATGACCATTACAAGCTTGATAGTAGATTCCTATGGTTGAGAAGTAAGGAGATTCCTCTTAAGTAAAACTGTTCTGTTCTGTGAGGAACACAGAGACTGATATAGACCGCTTGATATTGGCTTATGGTAAAACTGGATGAGGTGCCATTTGATTCAAGATGACTTTGTCATATGAAATATCTATCATGAACCAGGAGCCATCTGGTTAGAATAACCATATATCTCAATTTGACCAATACAGACATGAGTTAAAATAAATGCCTCAGGATAGTTATTAATCATCCCATCTCCCCCTTTACTTTCAAAAGTGTCTTGATTAGATAATAAGTATATAACCACCCTATATGTTATGCATCAAACTGTAGAGTTGAGTTTGATACTATCAGGTTGAAGAAATATATTAAAAAATTGACCTGACACATCCTGCAGGTCTGGAGAGTTTTTGAACAAGTTTCCCCTACACATTATGAGTATCTCAGCACTTATTCTTTGTACAGTATCCCATACAATCTTTCTTTGAACAAAGGATTCCACATTACATTTAAGGAGGACAATGGACTAACACCCTTAAGAAGTCCTTGATAGTATCACAGAATAGAGAAGGAGAAAAAAGTGGTGGTTAAAAACTTTCTGGATATAGATTACTTGGATTCAAATCCTCAGCCTTGTAAGCTCTTAATTCTTAACTCAGCCTTATAAGCTAATCTAACATTTATAAGATATATAGTCCAGACAACTTGTTTCACCTCTCTAAACCTTCTTTTCTTCATCTGCAAGAGAATATGACGATGATACTATATATAGGGTTATTGTGAAGAGTAAATAAATTAACGTCTGTGAAGGTCTTAGAACTGTGCTTGGCATATAATTAGCATTTGATTTTTTTAAACCATTATCATCATATGTTAGTCTTCTGGAAAATTGAAATTGTTTACTGAACATCCAGCTATAGTGCCAACTGAGAAACAAACTAATGGTTCCTACTGTTTTGGAAGATGTTGCCTTCTAAATTGCACAATAGCTCTGGCTTAGCAAACCATACATAGCAAAAATAGGTGGGCCCATGAAAAAAGAAATGGAATTAAGAGCCAAAGGAAAGATATCTCTCTACTACATCTTATTGACCTATTCTCAAAATGATTTTTCCCAGTCCTATGCATCTGTGCTGTGTTTAGGTAGATGTTTTATTAACCCAAGGGAGAAATGCTTTCACTACCAGACACAATAAATTATACCACTCAACCCAGAAGCTGAACCTGTCACAGGGCTATTTCAGGCTTTTTATGACATTCAGAGAAGAAGGTAAAAAGGGGGTCTATGAGGAAGCAAGTTTTATAACACACACACTAGGGAAATGTGTGTCTTTTGAAATCTTTTGTCCAATGTTAAAAATAATAGGCACTACAGTGTTTATAGGCAGGGTATTGACCTCTTAAAAATGAAGCTTTGTTGCACCTGAATAGCAAAATATGGACCAGCTGGGCAATGTCTAAGGGCAAAAACAGCAATATTGCAGATGTAACAAATTTATAATGGGTTTATATACTTCTCAAAACTATTTCAACTCTATAGTTAAGATATGTGGCTTTCATGGTATAAACATTGCATCTGTGTATAATGTATGTAAATATAGCTTTATCATATACACACATGCATATTTGTTCTATATGTTCATCATGATATTCATACATATATAAATAACAAAAGTTGAAAAAAGGTGAAATGAAAATCTACAATCATCAAAGTCTAACACTTTGATAAATCTCTCAATATAATGACTTTTTTAGCCAATGAAATCCACTCATGTATAAAATGGATAAAAAATCATGATTGAGTGGGATTATTTCAGGTTTGAAAGATGATCTACCATTCAGAAATCTATTAAGCTTAGCATTTTACTATCAATTAAGTTAACATAAATGAGAATTCCTAGTCATTACATAGAAAAATCAAGTAATCTGAAAACAAAATGCAACTAGTGTTGTCCTTTTTTTAAAGAAATTTATATAACATAAAAACCACTGTAAAATGTAAAATTCAGTGATATTCAGTGCATTAACAACTTTGTCAATTCCAAAAAATTTTCCATCATTCCAAAGAGAAGTGCTCTGAAATAACGTCCCTTTACTCATAGGACATACATTCTAAGACCCCCAGTAGGGGCCTGAAACTGCAGATAGTACCAAACTCTATATATACTATGCTTTTTTCCTATGCATACAAATCTGTGACATAGGGTAATTTGTAAATTAGGTAGAATAAGAGATCAACAGTGATAGCTAATAACTGAACAACTAAAATAATATATCATAATAAAAATTGTGTGAATGTGGTATCTCTATGATTCAAAGTAATTTATGGTACTGTACTCACCCTTTCTCTTGTGATGATGTGACATGATAAAATGCCATGTGATGAGATGAAGTTAGGTGAATGATTGATGTAGGCATTGTGAAATCATCCTAGGCTACTACTGACCTTCTTAAAATACATTGGAAGGAGGATTACCTACTTCTAGACTATGGTTAATGGTAGGCAATGAAACCACAGAAAATGAAACTATAGGTAATTTAATGGGGGAGATAATAATAGGGACTAATGTACCCATTAAGCAATGACTGCTATTTTCCATTCTTCTAGCCCCTAGCAACCATTATTCTGCTTTTTGTGTCTGTAGATTGACTATTCTGAATATTTCAGACACTGGGATAATAAATATGTGATGTTCTGTGTCTGTCTGCTTCTTCTTCTTCTTCTTCTTCTTCTTCTTCTTCTTCTTCTTTGACTTATTTATTTATTTATTTTAGAGAGAGAAGGAGAAAGAGCAAGAGGAGGGGCAGAGGGGGAAGAAGAGGGTGAGAGAGAATCTCAAACAGACTTTTGTTGGGCTTGGAGCCCAAGGCAGGGTTTGATCTCAGGACCCTGAGATCATGATCCAAACTAAAGTCAAAGTCCAAAAGCTCAACTAACTGAGCCACCCAGGTGCCCCTTTGTCTGGTCTCTTTTACTTTTAGCATAATGTTTTTGAGAATCATACATAGTATAGCATGTATCACTTCATCATTCCTTTCATTGCAAGGTTATACCATATTTGATTCTCTATTCTGCTGCCAACTTCTAACTATTGTGAATGGTGATGCTATGAATATTTATTTATAATTATTTATTTGAATTACCTATTTTCAGTTCTTTTCTGTATTTTTACCACCAAGAGAAATTGCTGGGTCATATGGTAGATATATGTTTTACTTTTTTAAGAAACTGCCAAACTCTTTTCTAAAGCAGCTGTACCACATTATATTTTCCCTGAGAAAATAGAAATTCCTCTAGTTTCTCCATATCCCCATCAACACTTGCAATTATCTACTTTTTTTTCCCCATTATAAATGCTGTAGTTGGTCTGTAGTGGTATTTCATTGTGGTTTTTACTTGCATTTCCTTAATGGTTTGTGATATTCAACATTATTTCATGTGACTAAAAGCCATTTGTAAACTTCTTTGGAGAAATATCTATTGAAGAACTTTGTTTATTTTTTTAAATTGGATGTTTGTCTCTTTGTAGTTGATTTGGTTTCATAAATTGAGTTAGGAACTATTCCTTCACCTTTTTTTTTTTTTTTTTTTTTAGTACTTGGGCAGAATTGGTGTTAATTTTTGTTAAATGTTTGGTGGAATTCACCAGTGAATCCACTTGATCCTAAGCTTTGTTAAGAGTTTTTCTTTTAGTACTAATTTAATTTCTTTACTTATTATAGATCTGTTAATATTTTCTATTGCTTTCTGAGTCACTTTTTGCAGTTTGTATATTTCTAGGAATCTTTTCATTTCATCAGGGTTATCTAATTTGTTGGCATAAAAATGTTCATATATTCTCTTTTAATCCCTTCTTAATTCTATAAGATCTGTAATAATGTCTTCACCCTCATTTTTAATTTTTATAATTTGAATCTTTTTTTAATTATCTAAGTTACTATTTGTAAATTTTATTGATCTTTTTCAAAAAACCAACATTTGATTATAGTGACTTTCTCTATTCTCTTTTCCTCTATTTTGTTCATCTCTGCTCTTTAGTATGACCTTCCTTCTACCACTTTGAATTTCATGTACTCTTTTTTTTCTAGTTTATTAGAGTATAAAGTTTTTACTTGAGAGCTTTCTTTAATGTATGAATCTAGAGCTACAAATTTCTCCCTGACCATTGCCCTCAACGCATCCTATAAGTACTATTATATTGTGCTTTATTTTATTTATCTCAAAATACTTTCTAATTTGTCTTGGGATTAATTGTTGACCTATTGATCATTTTAGCCTGATGGAATTTTCCAGTTTTCCTTTGTATATTAATTTCTAGTTTCATTCCATTTTCATCACAGAAGATACTCAGTATAATTTCAATCTTTTAAAAAGATTTTCATTCCATTGTGGCCTAACACATATTGTATGCTCAAAAATGTACCATGTGCACTTGAGAATAATATATATTCTGATATTTATGGGTGAGGTATAAATATCTATCTTTCAGGTTTACTTGGCTTATAGTATTGCTCAAGTTCTTTAGAGTCTTGATCTTATGTCTGGTTGCTTTATCCATTATTGAAAGTTAGGTATTGAAGTCTCCAAGTATAATTGTAGAACTACCATTTTCTCCCTTCTCATTTCCTTGTGGTATGTATGTTTATAAATATTATATCTTCTTGATGAGTTGATTCTTTTCTCAACATATAAATGCCCTTGTCACTTTAATAATTTTTTAGTAAAAGTTGTTTTGTCTGATGTTCATATAGTCATTTCATCTTAGATATGGAGATTCATGTTTTTCATCAAATTTGAGAAATTTCAGCCAGTATTTCTTTAAATACTTATTCAGTTTTGTTATCTCCCAACTCTCCTTCAGAGACTTCCATTAAGCTTATGCGGACATGCTTGATGGTATCCCAGAGGTCTCTTAGTTTCATTCATTTTTCTTAAATCTTTTTTCCTTTCTATTTCTCAGACTGGATAGTTTTAATGGACATATTTTCAATTTCTTTTTTTTCAAGGATTTTATTTATTTGAGAGAAACAGCAGAGCAAGTGAGAGAGAGAGTAACAGTGGGGGTGAGGGGCAGAGGGAGATGGACAAGCATATGCCATGCTAAGCAGGGAGTTCAGTGTGGGCTCAATCCCAGGACCCTGAGATCATGACTTGAACCAATGGCAGACAACCAACTGAGCCACCCAGGTGCCCTGACATATTTTCAATTTCACTGAATATTGCTTTTACTTGCTCAAATCTGATGTTGAAATCCTCTATTGAATTTTTAATTTCAGTTAATATACTTTTCATCACTAGAATTTCCATTTGGTTTATTTTTATCTCTTTATTTATATTGTCTATTTGTTGAGACATCATTCCCCTGGTTTTCTTTAGTTATCTGTTCATATTTTCCTTTAGCTCTTAGAATCTATTTAAGAGAGTTGATGTAAGGTCTTTGTCTAGTAAATCAAATGTCTAGTCTATTTGGGTAGTTTCTGACAATTTCTTATTCCCCTCTATGGATGGACCAGGCATTATTGTTCTTCATATGTCTCATAATTTTATTTTTTATAAAGTAGACATTGTGAATATTATAATATGATAAAATTTCTAATCAGATTCTTCCACTACTAAGTGTTTGGTATTGCTTGTTGTCATGGTCTCCAATGCCTCTTTCTCTTTCTCTTGGAGTCAGATAATGATTAGACAAAGGTTTCCTTAAATGCATAGATCTGGAAGAAGGAAAGAAAGAAAAAGAAGGAAATGGATGGGAAGGGAAAGGAAGGCAAAGTTACTCAGTTTTTGAAGATTGACTGTGTTGAGGTACTTTGTCAACACTTAAAAAGAAACATTTAAAACTGCCTTAGCATTTTCTTCCTATGGGCAGGGAAACTAATCTTTAGTTAGGCAGAGGCAAAAGCATAAGTTCTTTTCAAGTCTTTTCTTTTTTTTTTTTTTGCATATTTTTTATTGGATTTCGATTTGCCAACATATAGCATAACACCCAGTGCTCATCCCACCCAGTGCCCCCCTCGGTGCCCATCACCCAGATACCCCGTCCCCCCACCCACCTCCCCTTCCACTACCCCTTGTTCATTTCCCAGAGTTTGGAGTTTCTCATATTCTGTCACCCTCACTGATATTTCCCACTCATTTTCTCTCCTTTCCCCTTTATTCCTTTTCACTATTTTTTATATTCCCCAAATGAATGAAACCATATAATATTTGCCCTTCTCCGATTGACTTACCTCACTCAGCATAATACCCTCCAGTTCCATCCATGTTGAAGCAAATGGTGGGTATTTGTCATTTCTAATGGCTGAGTAATATTCCATTGTATACATAGACCACATCTTCTTTATCCATTCATCTTTCGATGACACTGAGGCTCCTTCCATAGTTTGTTTATTGTGGACATTGCAGCTATAAACATTGAGGTGCAAGTGCCCTGGCATTTCACTGCATCTGTACTCCCAGCAGTGCAATTGGTGGGTCATAGGGCAGTTCTATTTTTAACTCTTTGAGGAACCTCCACACAATTTTCCAGAGTGGCTGCACCAGTTCACATTCCCACCAACAGTGCAAGAGGATTCCCCTTTCTCCACATCTTCTCCAACATTTGTTGTTTCCTGTCTTGCTAATGTTCCCCATTCTCACTGGTGTAAGGTGGTATCTCATTGTGGTTTTGATTTGTATTTCCCTGATGGCAAGTGATGCCATTTTCTCATGGCAAGAGAGCATTTTCTCATGTGCTTGTTGGCCATGTCTATGTCTTCCTTTGAAATTTCTGTTCATTTCTTTTGCCCATTTCATGATTGGATTGTTTGTTTCTTTGCTGTTGAGTTTAATCAGTTCTTTCTAGATCTTGGATACTAGCCCTTTATCTGATATGTCATTTGCAAATATCTTCTCCCATTCTGTAGGTTGTTTTTTAGTTTTGTTGACTGTTTCTTTTGCTTTGCAGAAGCTTTTTATCTTGATTAAGTCCCAATAGTTCATTTTTGCTTTTGTTTCCCTTGCCTTCATAGATGTATCTTGCAAGAAGTTGCTGTGGCCAAGTTCAAAAAGGGTGTTGCTTGTGCTTTCCCCTAGGAATTTGATGGATTCTTGTCTCACATTTAGATCTTTCATCCATTTTGAGTTTATCTTTGTGTATGGTGTAAGAGAATGGTCTAGTTTCATTCTTCTGCATGTGGCTGTCCAATTTTCCCAGCACCATTTATTGAAGAGACTGTCCTTTTCCCAGTGGATAGTCTTTCCTGCTTTGTCAAATATTAGTTGACCATAGAGTTGAGGGCCCATTTTTGGGTTCTCTATTCTGTTCCATTGATCTATGTGTCTGTTTTTGTGCCAGTACGACACTGTCTTGATGATCACAGTTTTGTAGTACAACTCGAAATCTGGCATTATGATGCCCCCGGCTCTGATTTTCTTTTTCAATATTCCCCTGGCTATTCGGGGTCTTTTTTTTTTTCAAGTCTTTTCTGAACATGAATCACTTCTCAGCTTTTCATCCCAGGATTTTGCCCTCTCTATTGTTTTTCACAACTCTAATCCTTTGCTCCTCTTGGAAATGGTTTTGTCATTTGCTTATCCATGTCTTCTTGGAGTGTCCTATGCTTAGTCCTTTTTCTGTCCTGATAAAGTTCTAATGTTAGCTAAAACACATTCTACTGAGAAAAGCCAACCATGATCTCATCCCTGACCAATTGTGTGGAGAAATAGACACCAACTGTTAATGGGAAGAGTCCTACTCCTGGAATGACAATGGTTCCTGAGTGGGGAAACCCTACCTCCACACAAATCGGACAGGAATTAAAAGTAGCCTCTCCTCTCTCTGCTGGAGCTATGTCAGAGAAGCCCATTAAAATAGAAAGGTTAAATAAGATATGCAGTTTTATAGCATAATATCCAAATGTCTGGGTTTCAACTGAAAATCAATCATCATATCAAGAAGTAGGAAAATATGGAACTGAATGAAAAACAGAAAATCAATGATGCCGATACTAATATAACAAAAATATTAGACTATCAGATAAAAATTTTCAAAGATCCATTATAAAAATGCTTTAGTAAACTATTATGAAAATGCTAGGAACAAATTAAGAAAAAAGAACACTTAGAAAAGAAACTCAGCAGAGAAATAAAAGATATGCAAATGAACCAAATGCAAATGTTACAACTAAAAAAGCTAATAACAATAAAATCCAACCAACCTGGTGAACTTGATGACAGAACAAAAGAATTCCTATCTGAATAACAAAGAGAAAATAGACTGAAAGAAAGAAAAATCAGGGATCTGTCGGCCTATAGAAAAATATTTAACATTCACGTTTTCTGAGATCTAGAAGGAAAGGGGGGAAAGAGCTTGGGCTTGGGGCTAAAAAAATATTCAAAGAAACATGCTGAAAACTTACATAATTTGGCAAAAACATAATAAATTATCATTCATATTTAAGAGTTGAGAAAACCACAAAAAGGATAATTACAAACAAATCCACATGAGTACACATCATATCAATACATATGATATGTATTTGATAAACATTGTAGGCATTTTTTTCTCCTTTGAGTTTTCTAAACTCAGTGGAAACAAAAATTATAACATTGTCTCAGGGTTGTAAAGTAAACTGATAGAATAGTTCACATAATTATCCTACAAATTAGGACAATAAGATAAAAAAATGTAAAGGGAGATGAAGTTTCTACATTTCAACTGAACTGGTAAAAATAAGACACCAGAAGACTGTGATATGTTATATACGTGTCGTGTAATACTTGGAGCCACCAGGAAAAAAAGATATACAAAGAAATATACTCAAAAAGACTATTGATAAACAAAGCTGAAATTCTAAAAAGTAACCCACAGTAAGGCAAAAAAAGTAAAGAGAACTAACTGCATAACAAAGAGAACAAAAAAAATAAAATGCATACTTAATATTCCTTACATATCAGCAATTACTTTAAATGCAAATGGTTTACCAAAAAAAAAAAATGCAAATGGTTGTTTACCAATTAAAAAGAATGGCAAAACTAAAGAGAACAAAACGTACCACAAACAAAAAAAACCCAGAAGGGCAGTTTAAAAAAACATGACCCAGGGGCACCTGGGTGGCTCAGTGGGCTAAGTGTCTGCTTTCAGCTCAGGACATGATCTCTGGGTTCTGGAATTGAGTCCCATGTTGGGGTATCTCCTCAGTGGGGAGTCTGCTTCTCCCTCTACCTCTGTCCCTCCACTTGCTCATGCCCCCTCTCTCTCTGCTGAATAAATAAATAAAATCTTAAAAAAAAAAAATAAAGAACACCAACCAAATGCATATCACATCAAACATTAAGGTTGAGAGTAAAAGGATGCAAAAGTTACATTATGCAAATGTTAATCAAAAGAAATCATGAATTACTATATTAATATCAAGTAAAGTAGATCTCAGAGCGAAGAAATTTATCTGAGACAGAAATGGATAATATGTAAATGATTAAACGGTTAGTCCATCAAGAAGACATAGTACATACATGAACCAAACAATGAGTCTGCAAAATACGTGAAGCAAAAGCTGATAGAACTAAGAGGAGAAGCAGACATATACACAGTTATATTTGGAGAATTTAGTACATCTCCCTATCCACAACTAATGAAACAGCTAGACAGAAAATCAGGAAGGATACAGAAGAACATAACAACACCATCACGCAACAGAATCTAATTGACATTTATAAGACACTTTACCCAACAACAGCAGAGTACATGTTCCTTGCAAGTACTCATGAAACATATAACAAAATAAATCATTTCTTGAGTCATAAAATAAACTGCAACAAATTTAAAAGAACTGAATTCATACAGCGTGTATTCTTTTGACTACTCTAGTAGAATCCAACTAGAAATTAATTGCATAAAGATAGGAAAATCTCAAGACACATGAGAACTAAAAACTACATTTTTAAATACTTCATGGATCTAACAGAAAGTCTTTTTTTTTTTTTTTAAGATTTTATTCGTTTATTCATGAGAGACACAGAGAGACAGGCAGAGAGAGAGGCAGAGGGAAAAGCAGGCTTCCTGCAGGGACCTCGATGTGGGATTCAATCTCCGGACTACGGGATCATGCCCCGAGTCAAAGGCAGACACTCAACCGCTGAGCCACCCAAGTGCCCCTCTAACAGAAAGTCTTAAGGAAACACATTTTTAATACAATAAATGGAACGAAGATGAAAATGCAATACATTACATTTGTAGGACACTGACAAGGTAGTGCCATGAGAGAAATTTTTAGCACTCAATGCACACTTTAGGAAAGGGAAAAACACTTAAATCAATTTGAATTCCACTTCAAGATTGTGGAAAGAGCAGAGAAAAATAAACCAAGAGGAAGCAGAAGAAAGGGAATAATAAAGAGTAAAAATCAATGAAATTGATGAGAAGGGAGAAAACCCAATAAAACAAAAAGCTAGTTCTTTGAAAAGATCAATAATATTGACAAATCCTTGGCAAACTGTGTGTGAGAGGGAGCAGAAATTACTAATATTGGGGATGAAACAGGGAATCTACTGAATACCCTGTGTATATCAAACAGATAATAATGTAATACCAAGGGTAATTCTACAAACAAATTAGATCACTTAGGTGAAAAAGACCAATTTGTCCTACAGCACAAATTACCACAACTAGCCCAATATGAAATAGATAATTTAAGTAGCAGTATTACTGTTAAGGAAATTGAAATCACAACTAAAAACTCACACAAGAAACTTCCAGACAGCGTAATTCTATATTCAAATTTCAATCAATGTAATCCTTCTATTAATAGTATACAAAACAAAAATCATATGATCATATGAATCAGTATAGAAAGAATTCAACACTGATTTCTGACAAAAGCTCTCAGAAAAAAATAAATAGAAGCAGTGCGGAACTTCCTCAATGTGATAAAAAGGTTGCTATATATAAAAAAGCCTTCCGATCACATTATACTGTATGGTGAAAGACTGAATGCTTAACCTCTAAGATAAAAATCAGAGGAAGGATGTCTATTCTCACGATTTTAATATAATCTAGTGCTTTAAGCTCTTGACAGTGCAATAAGAAAAAGAAACAAAAGGCATGCATATTAGAAAAGAAAAAAATAAATAAAATTATTTCCAGAAGATAACACTATGTAGAAAATCCCCTGGAAATTTACAAAACAAAACAAAACAAAACCCTCCTGCAATTAATGTATGAGTTTCCAGTTTGCAAGACACAATGTAAATATGCAAAAACAAATTATGTTTCTGTATACTAGCCATGAGCATGTACAAACTAAGCAGACTTTTTAACTTTTTAACTCAGTTAAAAAATACTTAGGTAAATACAACAAAACATGAGCAGGACTTGTATGCTGAAAACTACAAAACATTGATGAAAGAAATAAGAGAATAAATGGAGAATCAAAGCATTTATAAATTGAACATCTCTAGTAAAAATTCTCTCTAAAATGATATTCGGGCTTATCTCAGTTCCTATCAAAATGCCAGCAAGAATTTTCTAGACATAAGTAAGATTATTATAAATTCAAATTTAAAGATTATAAGAGCTAAAACAATTTTTGAAAAGGAGACTGAAATGTGAGGAATAGTCTATATATTTCAAGACATATTACATAGTCACAATAATCAAGATATGGTGATTTTCAGGTGCCTGGATGGCTCAGTTGGTTGAGTGTTCAACTCTTGGTTTTCTGTTCAGGTTGTGACTTCAGGGTTTTGAGATTGAGCCTGGTAACTGGCTCTGAACTTAGTGGGGAGTCTGCTTGAGGTTCTCTCACTCTCCTTCTGTCCCTCTCCCCCATTCTCTCTCTCTCTCTCTCTCTCAAATGAATAAATAAATCTTTAAAACAAAGATATGGCAGTTTTTGTAGAACAGACACACAAAACAATAGAAAAGCTTAGGAATCTAGAAATAAACCCACATATACATATTAATTGGTTTTTGACATTGTTGCAAAAAAGTTCAATTGAACAAAGATAATTGTTTTCAACAATGTGAGCGGAACAATTAGATATTTATAGACAAACCAAGCAACCTTGAGCTAAATCTCACATCTTCTCCAAAGTTAACTCAAATTGGATCATGGATTTTAAATATAAACTATAAATTAAAATCTTAGAAAAAATAGAATAAAATCAATTTTAAAAACCCATGATCTATTAAAGAAAATATAGATTAATAGACTTTGTCAAAATTTAAAAAAACGGTTTGTTCTGTGAAAGATTCTTTTAGGAAGATAGAAAAAAAAGCTACAGATTCGGAGAGAATATTTGGCTTCATATATCCAAAAAAGGATTAAGATTTGAGACATACAATGAGCTCTCAAAATCTCAAAGCATAAAAACAATCCAATTAGAAAATAAGAAAAAGACACAGGGAGCATTTCACCAAAGGAAATATACCAATGGCAAATAAGCACATGAAAAGTTGCTTAATGTCATTAGCCATTAGGGTAATACAAACGAAAACTGCCACAAGGTAACACTACCCACCCATCCAAATGGGAAAATATAAAATAGTGACAATACCAAAGGCTAGTGAGAATGTGAATAAACTGAATGACTCATACATTGTTCCCCAGAATGTCAAATGATATGGTCACTCAGGAAAACAGCTTGGAAGTTTCCAAAACAACACAACCAAGCATACAATGGCCATACAAGCCAGCAATTGTCCACTGGGCATTTATCTCAAATGAATGAAAACCTATGTTGTTAGAAAAAAAAAATGTTTATAACAGTTAAAATCTGGAAGCAGCCTAAGCATCCTACCACATTTAATAAACTGTGGTGTGCACATACCATGGGAAACAAACTATTGATATAAGTAACAACTCAACAAATCTCTAGAGCATTATGTTAATTTAAAAAAAATCCCAATTTCATTCATATAACACTCATGAAATAACAAAATTATGAGAATGGAAAACATATTATGGTTGTCAGAGGTCAAGGAGGAGGAGGGAGGCTGCAGGGAAGTGGGCATGGCTATAAAAGGCAACATGAGATACAGTGGTGGAGATGAACTGTATCCTGTCTTCAATGTATCAGGGCCAAAGTCCTGCATGTAATACTGTATTATAGTTTTGCAAGATGTTCCAGTTAGAATAAGCTGGGTGAAGAGTACGCAGGCTCTAATTTCTTACAACAGAATGTGAATCTAAAATTATCTCAGAATACAAAAAAAAAAGTTTAATAAAAGGAATCTGACAAATACATATTGAATTAATATATATTTTATAAAGAGCTCCTATATAGATAAGAAAATGACTAAGCACAGAAGAATGAACAAAAAAATTAAACTAAAACTTCACAAAAAAGCTTATCCCACTGACCAATAGATATGAACAGAATTGTTCAACCTCACTTTTTGTCAGGAAATATTAACATAACACCACAATGCTAGCCTATTCACACTCCTCAGAAGATATAAGATTTAAAAGGCACACAATACCAAGTATTTTTTAGAATGTGGAACAACCAGAGTTCTCATAATTTACTTCTAGGAATACTAATGAGGGCAAGACTATTTGTTGTCTTTAATAAAACAGAACATATTTATAGAGTAGAACCCCACAATTCCATTCTAGGTATATATCTAAGACGAATGCATCCATATAGTCACTAATATCATATATAAGAATGTTTATAATAGCTTCATACTGGCAACTGTGCAAATTACCATCAACATTAGAGTAATGAATTGTGGTATATTCCCACCAAAGAATACATACAAATTTGAGAACATAAACTTTACAGTTACACAGAAGTATTTGGATACAGACCACAAACATTATGGTGAGGAGCAGAAGAAACCAAACAAAAAAGAGTTCTTGTTATGGGATGGATTGTGTCTGCCTTCAAGATTTATGTTTAAATCCTAATCCCCAGTACCTTAGAAAGTGACTGTTTGGAAAATAGTCTCAAAAGAGTTAATGAAGTTCAAATGAGGTCATGAGTGTGGAACTTAATCTAATATGACTGGATCTGTATAGGAAGAAGAAGTTAGGGCACAAATACATACAGAGGGAAGACCATGTGAAGACACGGAGAAGACAACCATCTTACAAGTCAAGGAGGGGAGCTTCAGAAGAAACCAACTCTGCCAATACCTTGGTCTTGGATTTCTAGCTTCCAGAATAGTGAGAAAACAAATATCCTTTTCTTTTTTTTTTAATTTTTTTTTTTTAAATTTATGATAGTCACACACAGAGAGAGAGAGAGAGGCAGAGACACAGGCAGAGGGATAAGCAGGCTCCATGCACCGGGAGCCCGACGTGGGATTCAATCCTGGGTCTCCAGGATCGCGCCCTGGGCCAAAGGCAGGTGCCAAACCACTGCGCCACCCAGGGATCCCCCAAATATCCTTTTCTGAAGCTGCCCAGTGTGTGGCAGTTTATTATGGTAGCCCTAGAAAACTAATATAGATATATACTACATGTCCACATATTTGGAAACTATTTAAAATATCCCGTAATTGTTATTGATCAGAATAGTGATTCTTCTTGGAGAATAATAACTGGAAGAGAATATTATGATAGTCTCTGGCAAGCTGGTAATATTCTATTTCTTGAGCTCCAGCTGCCAGTTAAACAGGTATGTTTTGTCAGTGGAAATTCATCAAGCTGTGTACTTAAAGGATGTATTTTTCAATATAGTAATTATATTTCCAAAAAATTTTAAACTATACAAGTTGAAAAATATTGAGATAGGATAGTGTCAGGTTTAATCTGATCGGTAGTGAAATGGAGTAGAGAGGCCAGGCAAAAGTTGGTCGAAACAGGCTTATAATGGGACCCACTCTCTGGCAAGGTTCCACAACCTGCAGGGGATGGAGAGAGCTGGGAAGTCACCCAGGCAAACCGCAGGGGGTCTATAAAGAGTTTTCTGCGGGGAAGATGGGGGCAGGGTGGCATTCCAATTAAGGCAGGGGTTACAGGTCTTTGTGTGCTAAGTTAGGGAAGGGTGGCAAGGAGGCCTTATTGGGAGGTTGCTGGCCTGGGGTCGGCCGTTTTGAGGTCCCCAGTCTCACCAGCCCAATAGATAACAGTGTGACTTTAGAAGTAAGAGACAGCATCCATAGCTTTGGGATTTGGGGAGCACTGGCCTTATATCACCAGTTTGGGCGAAGATATAGCTTCATATTCTCTCCCATGAGAAAGAGCAGCAAAAGCTTGTGTGGTGATGATGTTAATCTATTTTCCCTAATTAGATGATATCACTGTATATATGGAAAGAATAACGTGTGTGTGGTCAGTGAAGAGGGTAGAAGATACATGTGCTTGGGCAGCCAAGATGAAATGCATCTGGCTGGCTGAAGAGCTTGTCTGACTCTCCCTTCTCCTGTAAAAAGTCACTGAATACATTGGCTGGCCATGGTCCCATAGGTGACAATTCCCTCCGTTCTCTCTGCGTAGGACTGATTAGTCCAGGACTCATGTACGATAAGCACACTTTTATCTTCTTCCTCTTCCTCTTATTCTTCTCTTCTTCCTCCTTCTTCTTAACTCCAGGAACTTGACATAGCATACTAAGGACACAAATATTGAGGCATTAATGCTGAGCAATGTAATGGCACCATAGTGACAGAGCAAATGAGCTCATGTTGCTTAGATTTCTTGAACTGTCCTGCTGCCTCCATTTTTAAGGATTGATTATTTAAGTCTTTCTAGGAGTCCATAAACTAGTAATTTTCCAATCAATTGACCCTTTTTGCTTCATTGAGCCAGAATCTATTTCTGTTTTACCACAAAGAACTAGAAGTAGTATATACCCTGTTGCAAAGTAGTTTGGAGAACTAAAATAAATGTGTATAAATAAATTCATAAAGTTCTGAACACATAGGTGTTGTGTAAGGTGTACCTACTTGCATAATAAAACTTGGTTCTTCTCATAATTTGCCATTATTATCAACAATGAGCCATAGAGAACACAGAGGATTTTTAGTGTAGTGAGACTATTCTGTGTACTACTATAATAGTGCATATATATACATTATATATGTATATATAATGTATATATATAATGTATATCATTATACATTTGTCAAAACCCACAGGATATACATACCAAGAGGGAACTCCAATATATAAAGTATGGACTTTGGATGATAATTATGTGTCAATACAGGATCATCAATTATAACAAATAGATCACCTTGCACAGAATGTCAATAGTTTAAGAGGCTGTGTGTGAGGGCAAAGGTTATATAAAAACTCTCTAGTTTGGTTGTACTTTTTTTTTATGATCCTAAAATTACTTAAAAAAATAAAGTTGTTTTATAAGGGTTAAATAATATAATAGCAAAAAAAAAAAAAACCATTAAACTCACTATTTGTTTTCCTAGTAATTGTAATCAAGTGGTATTGATTCAATCCCTGTCTTCTCTACAGACTTTATGTAAATAATACAAGAAACTCAATATATAAATGGGAGGGAAAAATACACCTAAAAATCTATAATATAAAAAGGCATGTTATTTAAGTTTTGGTTATTTGATATAGTTTTTTCTTGCATTTTTCATATACAAAAAATATTTTCATATTTTCATGTTTCTAACATATCATATATTATATATCATATAATATGTTGCATTGTAATAAAAACCAATATAAAAGAACATTGTATTCATTGAATTATAACTAGCATAAATTATTTTATTAAAAAATAAAATTCCATTTAAATTATCTAATTATGTATTTAATTCTAGAAAAAGTATGTAAATTAATTGATAACAGAAAATATTAGGGACTAATTTTGTAATTAATATTAATACAATAATATTTAAGAAATATTTATTGCCCACGTTATGCTGAGCTCTGTGGTAAGGCAAACAATACAATAAAAAATAATATATATTCCCTTACCGACTCAAGTGATAAATTCTATAACTAAAATATATGCAAAAATACTCACTATGTGAGTCCTGAGAAGGGGTAAATATATAGGCCTGGGAGAAGAAAAATGCTCATAGCAAAGATGGCATTTAAATTAACTCCTGATGAATTCACGGATCTCATTGGGGAAGAAGCTGACTAAAGACTTTTTGGGCAGACAGAGTATCGCTGGAAAAATCACAAAGATATGTAGGAGCATGCTTTTGGCGCAGGTGGATAATTAAGTGTGCCCTGAACGCTGTTGCACTGCCAACGACAGCAGAAATGGAACAAGGAAGGGTATGCAGAGAAGTGATCATAAGGGACCTAAGTAGTCCATATTAATGTATTTGGACAATGTCAGTAAGGAGTCATTGTTTATTTTTAAGACTAGAATTGACATGAACCTATATGGCTTTTAGGTTCAGCACTTTGGCAATAGTAATGGTGTCATAATTTCTGAGGGAAAAAAGGACAGAGGCCTGGATTAATCATGTAAACAAATAAAGAAATGGGATTTAGGAAGTTTTAAGACAATTTTTTTTTTCAAAATTTTGATCACTTGTTTGCTTGCTGAGGGAAGAAGTCAGCAATGACTTAGAGTTTAGTGGGTATATGTTAATAATATCATGTGAATATTAAAATGTTAAAGAGAGGGACGCCTGAGTGTCTCAGCAGTTGAGCATCTGCCTTCTGCTCAAGATATGATCCCGGGGTCCTTGGATCCAGCCCGCAGGGAGCCTGCTTCTCCCTCTGCCTATGTCTCTGCCTCTTTCTCAGTGTCTCTCATGAATAAATAAATAAAATCTTTAAAAATAAAAAATAAAATAAAATGTTAAAAAGAAATTGTTACTAAAATGGTAAATATTCAAGGACATGTAGAGGTGTCTGCGAAGCAATGCCTGAAGAAACAGCTAGGAGGTAGGACTGGCTATATAATTTAGGAGGTCCAGTAGAAAATGAAAATGCAGGAACCCCTGCATTTTGAGATAGTGACAGCAAATCATTAAACCAGGCATAGGATTGTTTTGTACTGAAGAAACAGAAGGGCTTAGTGATCATACAGAAGAGGAAGCAGGATGGGTCCTAGAAAGGTGGCATTTCAAGGAAACTAAAAACAGTAAGGGAGACACGTAACTAACAGTCAGAATATGAGAAGGGAAATCTAAAAAAGGAAAACAAAAAGAGCTATCAGAATGTGGAAATCCAGAAAGAGAAAGCCTGTACTGCAAAATATCAGAGGGAAATGGAAATTCAGAAGTAAGCTTGAACAGACAATTAGAGGCAATTGGTGATCTTAGAGGTGCCTGAATGGCTTAGTCAGTTAAGCATCTGCCTTAGGCTCAGGTTGTGAGGTCTGGATCCTGGGATCCAGTCCCACATCAGGCTCTCCTTCAGTGGGAGAGCTTCTCCCTTTCCCTCTGTCCCTGCCACTGTTTGTGTTCTCTTTCTCAAAAAATAAACAAAATCTTAAAAAAAAAAAAAAAAAAAAAAAAGCTATTGGTGATCTTAGATCAAAATCAGTAGATGGTGGAAAAAATGTCCAATGGTCACAAGATCAATGTACTATTCTAATGCCTTCATGATATTGATTCTGTAAAAGTGTCACCATAGTGTGTTTTTAAAAAGAAAAATATCAAATTTTGGATTCCAATAAACATCAGGATGCTTCTTTCTAAGACATAGCAGACATGTTCCTTTTGACAAGAATATTAATTTGTACCTGAAAAAGTAACGAGAGGATGTTAAGTCATTTCCAAATCTTTGCCCACACTCCATTTTTCAGTGACAGGAAGACATGTGAAAATTTAAATTCTTGTACTAGAATATAGAGCTGATGTTTCATGTTATTTGCCATTGTAATATACATTTTACTTAAAAAAAAGGCATTTTGTCACATAAAATTTTATGAGTACTTTACTGTTGACAGGAAGACTGGATATGTCTTATTATTTTAATTTTATAGAAGAGGGGGTGAAGCACAGAGTCAAATGCCAAAGGGTATATGAATAAAAATCAAGAATCCAAGCTTTACCTCTTGGTCAAATGTTCTATTGTCTTTAGAAATCTCCCTCCGGCACTTTTTTTTTTTTTTTTTTTTTTTTTAACATTCTCCCTTATCAACTTCTGCAGCAGAATAATCTCCTTTCTTCCCCCTAATTCACTGCTTGGAGAAAATGTTTAATAGTCTGATGGCAAAAATAAAGAAAAATGGGACTTGATAATTTTCCAACTTAACAGCTTGATGTCTTGATTTTTAAGGAGGTAACTAAGTTAAGGATTCTAATCTAGTCACATGTTTTATTTTACTTTCACCACCTGGACTATGTAAAAGCAAAGTCTGAACCCAGTTTCTGATGATTGCTATATAACAGGAAACTGACACTTTTGAGGGAGGTTCATGAGACCTTAATAATTTGCCAAATTGGAGATGCAGAGACTTAGTGGTCTGAAAGAGACTTCCTCATTAGTTAAGCGACTGACATTTGTAATTCAGCCTAGCAATATGCATGATGAGAATGCATGCTAGATGCCTAACTGATGTAAATCCTGGGATTGCTCTGATCAATTTGCCCTTAATATCTGGAGGAAATAGGCTCAAACTTCCACTCCATTATATGTGGCCTATAATTTTTTTTTTCCAAGATTTTTCATCTGTTTCTGGGATGTTCGCTTTCTAATGGTTGCTAATATCTTAAATATATTATTTTCATTTAGTTACCAAATTTTAAAATTGTACCATTCTGGATGGGCTATTCTTTTCTCCTATGTTGATTGAGCTAAGCATTCCTTACTACCCTCCCCCACTAAAAAAAAGTCACAATTGGCCTTTATGCATAGTAGACTTCAGGAAAAGCTTTGAAGAATGGAGGGATTTATGTCCCAAAAGACAAATGCTACCACATGGATTATTAGATGCTAGTGTTTTCAGAGTTCTTGTCAATTTTACCACTTTTATTCTTTTCCAGCTTTATTGAAATCTAATTTAAAAAATGGAAATATATTTATACAATGTGATAATTTGATATAAATGTGTATTTGTAAAGGATTTTCACCAAGTCAATTAACACATTCAGCCCTCATATGGTTAACTTTGTGTGTGTGTGTGTGTGTGAGAGAGAGAGAGAGAACATTTAAGATCTATTGTCTTGCTAAATTTCAATTACTTAATGCACAATTATCAACTATAGTCACCATACTGTACACTAGATCCTCAGAACTTACTTACCTTGTAGTTGAAAGTTTATATTATTTGATCAACCTCTATTTTCCTTACAACCTAGCCCACAACAATTACTTTCCATTCTCTTTTTTCTATGAGTTCAACATTTTGTTTTAAATGATTCTATATGTAAGAAACACCATACAGTATTTGTCTTTCCCTATCTTGCCTATTTTGCTTAGAATAATGTCCTTCAGTTTCATCTAAGTTTTGGTAAATGCAAGAAATTTCTTCTTTTTAAAATCTGAATAATATTCCATTTTGTGTATATGTATAGATGTTTATGTATATATATATTTATATGTGTGTGTGTGTATCCATATATATATGGATTTCTTTTTCTTCATCAGTTTATCTGTTAGCAGATACTTAAGTTGTTTTCATGTCTTGGCAATTATATAATACCCCCAAAACTTGTTGGTACAAATATATTTTTGAGATAGTGATTTCATTTCCTTTGGATGTATACTCAAAAGTGGGATTGCTGCGTCATGTGGCAGTTTTATTTTTCATTCCTTGAGAAACCTTCATATTGTGTCTATAGTGGCTATATCAGTTTGCATCCCCACCAACAATGTACAAAATTCCCTTTTTTCCACATCCTCAGCAGCATTTTTAATCTTTTATCTTTTTGATACTAGCCATCTCAACAGTTGTGAGGTGATATTGTGTTTTTGATTCTCATTTTCCTGATGATAGCACTTTTCATATACCTATTACCCATTTATATGTCTTTGCAATAATGCTTATTCAGTTCCTTTGCCCATTTTCTTAGGTTTTATGTATAATATGAATATATATATTGCCATTGTGAAAACCTGTAGCTAGACTAAGAAAAAGTGAAGACTCGAATAAAAGCAGAAGAGAAAAAGGAGACATTAGAATTGATAACACAGAAATACTAAGGATCATAAGAAACTACTATGAATAGTTATTTACCAACAAGTTGGATAATCTTGAGGAAGAGGATAAATTCCTAGAAGTATAGAAACTGTCAAGATTAAATCATGAAGAAATGGAAAATCTGAAAGACCAATTATGAATAAGGGGATTGTACCAATATTCAAAATCCCCCAACCAATAAAAGTCTAGGCAGAACCAGATGGTAGATGGCTTCACTGGTGAATTCTACTTTTTTTTTTTTTCTTTTTTGAGAGCGAAAGAGAGAGAGTGCACACACATGTGAGTGTGTGCACAGGAGCCAGGGAGAGGCAGAGGAGAATCTTAAGCAGACTCCAGTCTCACCATGGAGCCTGATGCAGGGCTCGATCTCATAACACTGAGACCACCACCTGGGCCAAAATCAAGGGTCAGATGCTTAACTGATTCAGTCACCCGGGCACCCCAAATTTTACTAAATTTTTAAAGAAGAATTAATACCAGTTCTTCACAAACTCATCTTATAAAGCCAGTATTACTCTGAGACTGAAACCAGATAAGAACACTATGAGAAGAGAAACTTACAAGCCAATATCCCTGATGAACAGAAATATTCCTGATGCAAAAATCCTGAGCAGAATATTAGCAAACCAAATTCAAAACACATTAAAAGGTCATACAGCATGATTAAATGGGATTTATTCCTGGGATGCAAAGATAGTTAAACATATGCAAATCAGTAAATACATGACAGAGTAACAAAATCTAACAACATTTTTATGATTAAAAAAATGATCTCTCAGTAAAGTGGGTACAGACGGGCTGTACCTCAAGATAACAAAGGCCACATATAACAAGCCCACAGCTAACATCATACTCAAATGTGAAAAACTAAAATTTGTTTTTCTTTAAGATCAGGAACAAGACAAAAATCCTACTCTTGCCACTTTATTCAATGTAATACTGGAAGACCTGGCCAGAGCAATGAGGTAATAAAAAAGAAGCAAAAAGCATCCAAATCAGAAAGGAAGAAGGAAAACTAATGCTTTTGCAATTAACTTGATATTATATGTAGAAAACCCTTAATGACTCCACTAAAAAACTGTTGGAACAAATAGATGAATTCCATGAGATTGCAGGATATAAAATTCATACGCAGAATTTTGTTGCATTTCTATGCACTAATAACAAACTTGCAGAAAGAGAAATTAGAAAACAATCTCATTTTACAACTGCATCAAAGTTAATATCTAGGAATAAATTTAACAAAGAGGTGAAAAACCTGTACACTGAAAGCTATAAGAAGTTGATGAAAGAAATGGAAGAAGCATGAAAATATATTGTATGCTTATGGATTAGAAGAATGAATATTGTTAAGATGTCTATATAGCCAAAGCTATCTACAAATTCAATGCAGTCCTTATCAAAATTCCAATGGCATTTTACACAGAAATAGAACAAAAAACCTAAAATTTGTGTAGCATCACAAAAGTTCCTGAATAGCCAAGTGATCTTGAGAAGGAACTAAGTTGGAGACATCACATTTCCTCATTTCAAGCTATACTACAAAGCTATAGTAATCAAAACAGTATGATATTGGCAGAAAAAGAAACACATAGATCAGTCTAACAGATTAGAATAGGCATATATATATATATATATATATATATATATGGAAACTAGCGTGTACAATGGGGAAAGGATAGTATCTTCAACAAGTGGTTCTAGGATAACTGGATAGTCACATGTAAAAGAATGAAACTGAATATCTATCACAACACACCCAATTATAGATGGACTAAAGACTTGAACAAAAGACTGGAAGTCATAAGATTCCTAGAAGGCCACATTGGGGGTAAACTCCTTGACATCACTTTTGGTAATGATTTTTTGGATTTGATACAAATGCATTAGACAAAAAAGCAAAAATTAAAAAGGGATTATTTTAAGATTTATTTATTTACTTATTTGAGAGGGCGAGTTGGGTAGAGGGAGAGAGAATCTCAAGCAGACTCTATGCTGAGCCTGGAGCCTGACATGGGGCTTGATTCCACCACCTTGATATCATGACCTGAGCTGAAACCGAGAGTCAGAAGCTTAACCAGCAATGCCACCCAGGTGCCACAAAACGGAGATATTTAAATTAAAATGTTTGTGTGCCTTTTCATTTAAAACATCAACAGAATGAAAAGTCAATCTATAGAATAGAGAAAATATTTGTAAATCATATATTTGACAACGGGTTAATATGTAAAATTCACATGACTCAATAGAAAAAATGCTCATTAAAAATGGATAGAAAATATGAATAGCATTTTTGCAAGGACACATAATTAGCGAATAGATGCACAATAAAGCGCTCAACATCACAAATCATCAGGGAAATTCAAATCAAATCCACAATAAGATATTACCTCACACCTGTTGGAATGGATATTAATAAAAAAGACAGGAAGTAACCAGTGTTGGTGAGGATATGAGAAAAAAGGATCTCTTGTTCACCGTTGGTGGGGAAATGAATGGATGTAGCCACTGTGGGACACAATATGGAGGTTCCACAAAAAATTAAAAATGGAAATACCATACGATCCAGCAATTCCATATCCAGGTATTTATTGGAAGAAAATGAAACACTAACTCAAAAAGAAATAAATGTACCCCTATGTTCATTGCAGCATTATTTACACTAGCTAAGATATGGAAACAACCTAAGAGTCCTTTGATGGATAAATGCATAAAGAAAATGTGACACATACACACACATACATACACACACAATGGAATATTTTATGATAATCAGCCATAAACAAAGGAATTCCTGCCTTTTACAATATGGATGGAGTCTGAAGTCATTATGCTCAGTGAAATAAGTCAGACAGAGAAAGATAACTACTGTATGATATCACTTATATGTGGAATAAAAAAAAATTGAACTCATAAATATAGAGAACAGATTAGTGGTTGCCAGAAGTGGAGGGTAGGGTTCACCAAAATAAGTCTCAGGGATGTAATTTATAGCATGGTAACTGTAGCTCACAATACTGCATTGCATATTTGAAATTTGCTAAGAGAGTAGATCTTAGTTGTTCTCACCCCAAGAATGAGAAATTTGTAGCTATGCATGATGATAAGAGATAAACTAATTTATTGTGGTGATCCTCTTCCAGTAGAATACATATATCACAGCATTATGTTTTACGCCTAAAGCTAATACAGCAGTATATGTGTACTGTTTCAATTAAAACATTAAAAATAAATTTAATAAGAATCACTTCTGAAGAAATATGTAACATCTATTGAGTATTTACTATTAATATATGACAGATACTGGAGATCCCTGGGTGGCGCAGTGGTTTGGCGCCTGCCTTTGGCCCAGGGCACGATCCTGGAGACCCGGGATCGAATCCCACGTCGGGCTCCCGGTACATGGAGCCTGCTTCTCCCTCTGCCTCTCTCTCTCTCTCTCTCTCTCTCTCTGTGACTATCATAAATAAATAAATAAATAAAAATTTAAAATATATATATATATATATATATGACAGATACTGTCCTAAGTTCCATTTGTGTTTTATTTTTTTAAATCCTTAGCTTATTTTTAATAAAAGAAAATTTCATCTGTACTTTCAAATTTCCTCAACTCCCCACCCTACAACAGTACAGAGTACCTCAGCCTATTTCTCTCTATAATAGGTTTATTAAGACAACTTAGGTGAGCTCTGCGACTTAGTTCATCGGTCTCTCGCCTGTAGCAGAGACCCTCATTCTGAATATTAGTGCGTCCTAAGATTCTGTTATTCACTTCCTTCTTCTCATTTGGTGCATGTGTGCTATAGATCTCTTGTCTTCCTGACCATCCCTTCCTCTCTGAAAACCTAATTTCTCTTTACTGTTCTGTTAACACTGAACAGAATTTATGTAACACTTTACACTAACAGAGAATTCCATTTTTAGTATTAAATGTATATTTTTATGTGCAATTCTCCTATAAGAAGTCACCATTGAGTCAGATAATCTTCATCTCCATCAGATCCCATGTGACTGACTAGTAATTAATTCATGAAATGTAAATAATAGTGTTTCTTAAGTTCTTGCCCTATCAAAATCCTGTTAGTTTAATTCTTCAATACAAATCTGACTTTGCATTGGCATAGAATTATAGATTGAAAGTGTTATCCTACAGAAATTCATAGACAATGTTTGATTATTTTTAACATGAAATACCTCAATATGTTTTGAAATTTCACTTAAATATGCATCTTCTAATTTGTATTCATTATGTTTTATATTCAGCGTACATTCTCTGTATGAAGTCTTTTTATTTCTTTTTTAAGTGATGGGCAATATTATCCCATTGGATCTTAGCTTTTTGTCTTCTACTGTATGATATAACTGGTCAGATTCATTTTCTAGTCTTCCTTCCAGTGGAGTGTAAGTGTGGGCATTAAGTTCTTTCCAGTGAAATGTAAGCAGCAAAGATGTGTACCCACTCTATAATCAAAGGGATAGCTGCCAAACCTAGTAGCCACATACATTCTTTCATGGTGTTCTTTACTCTCTTGGGCTTCTGGTGATGCCTAGGGAGGTCCTGCCAGCCTGGATCTCTGAATGAATACATGAAGAACCTTCCACTGATACCATGGTACCATATATGGTACCACATACCAACCATGATACCACATGCCTTGGAAGATTTGAGCAAGAAATAACCTTCTGCTTGATTAAATCACTGAAGTACTGAACAATATTTTTTTCCCATATTCTAGCCTATCCTAAAAATATACTATTCTTATGCTAAATAAATTTCCTTCTACTTATTTTGTAATTGCCTATGAAAAATGTTTTTCATATTTTACTTTTATATTTTTTGGAGTACCACTCCTGTGGTAAGTCTTTGAGTTAATGTCTTTGCTTACTATTTTCTTTTTTTTTTTTTTTTAAGATTTTATTTATTTATTCATGAGAGACCAGAATGAGAGAGAGAGAGGCAGAGACACAGGCAGAGGGAGAAGCAGGCTCCATGCAGGGAGCGGATGAGGGACTCAATACCGGGTCCCCAGAATCAGGCCCTGGGCTGAAGGTGGTGCTAAACCACTGAGCCACCATGGCTGCCCTACTTACTATTTTCTAGTTCTTTTTTTTTTTTTTTTTTTAAGATTTATTTATTTATTCATTCAGAGAGAGTGAAGAGAGAGGCAGAGACACAGGCAGAGGGAGAAGCAGGCTCCACGCAGGGAGCCCGACGTGGGACTCAATTCGATCCTGGGTCTCCAGGATCACACAGGCAGCGCCAAACCGCTGCGCCACCGGGGCTGCCCACTATTTTCTAGTTCTGTCCATTCTTTTCTTTTTCTTTGAAGGTGATAATTTTCATTCATAAGTGTTTTAATTGATTTTTTTCAAAACAATCTGTTCTTATTTCTGAGATATGATATGATATCTTGCCTTATAACTGTAAATATTGATTATATATTGTGAAGTCTTCTATTTATTAATGACAATTATTTACTAATTTGTATTTTCTGGTGGGGGTAACTTTGTTCATATTTTTATTGTTTTTCTTTTTTAAAAAATATTTGTTTATTTTAGTGAGAGAGAGAGAGAGAAAGCAGGGGAAGGGGTGTAGGGAAAGAGAGAACTTCAAGCAGACTCCCTGCTGAGCCTGACCTGGAGCTGGATCCCAGGACGTGAGTCAAAATCAAGAGATGACTGGTTAACCAACTGAGCCACCCGGGCACCCCTATTGCTTTTCTTAATTGCTTTTCTGTGAATATTTGGTCATTTCTGTTTGTTCATTTTTCTATCAGGGACTTTTTTTTTTTTTAAGATTTTTAAATGCATTTATTCATGAGAGACACACAGAGAGAAAGGCAGACACACAGTCTCCATGCAGGGAGATGGATGTGGGACTTGATCCCAGGACTCCAGGATCATGCCCTGGGCTTGAAGGCAGACGCTCAACCACTGAGCCACCCAGGTGTCCCTACAGACTCTCTTTTAACCTGTCTGTGCATGCATTTTCAAAGGTTACTTCTATGGACTCCATTGAGGGGAATTTATGTGCTGCCAATAGTCATGTACCATTCTTGGATCTTCAAGGTTTGGACATTTTTCATCATGCTACTTTTCCCCTATCATTTCCTGGAAGACTGATCTGCCACTCTGTCCCCAAAACCTACACTCTCTCTTCCAGCCTGAGGGTAAACACCTCTAATGTTCACTGCTAGCATAAATAGAAGCCACAGTTTCATGTAAGAATGATCCCCACATATGAAAATTAATGTCCAGGCATCTAAGTGTCTCAGTTTGCTAAGCATCTGCCTTCAGCCAGGTCATGATCCCAAGGTTCTGGGATCCAGTCCCTGTTCATCAAGGAGTCTGCTTTTCCCTCTGTCCCTGCTGCTGATGCTCTCTCTCATGTTCTCTTTCTCTCAAATAAATTTTAAAACTATTTTTAAAAAAGAAAAATAATGTCCATCAACATGGGATGCCAGCAGAGCCCCTTCTGCCATGATATCTTCTATCTTGCAGCTTGATGCACCTGTTGACCAAATCATACCTTTTCTAGCAGGCCTCCTCTGCCTACCCCACATATTTGGTGATTTCTGATATTCCTAATTTTTTTTTTATCTGCAGATCGGTTTTGTCCTTTTTTTCCCACAGATTTTATGACATTCTCTTTTCATATCATATTTCCTGCAATTCCTGAAAATTTTGGTGAGGGCTTTAAGATGGATATTTGTTTTTGCTCAGCTTTCCTTTGTTTTATACAATTCTCTTTTGAGAACTTTTCTGTATCAAAGTCAGGCAGTGGTAATTCCAAAATTTCCCTGCTTTTTCTTTTCAGTTGGTAAGAAGATCGAGCACTTAGAAACAGAAGGAACAAACACATATCCACCAATGGCTGTGTAGGAGGGACTAACCTTAAATGGCAGTGTGTCTCCTATGACCTAGGACATTAAAAATCATTCAAAAGAAGTTGTGGGTTTAAGAAGATGAAGTCTACATATTATCTGACCAGCTGCAGT
The DNA here is from genome assembly GCF_905146905.1 of Nyctereutes procyonoides. Lineage (NCBI taxonomy): Eukaryota > Metazoa > Chordata > Mammalia > Carnivora > Canidae > Nyctereutes > Nyctereutes procyonoides. The sequence continues at coordinate 11,403,465 of NW_026575030.1, forward strand.
CAGAGCACTGATCTCTGTGTATGTCTTTATTCTAGTAGACAAATGACATGGACACAACTCTGGCAAATCAAGAATATTTGTAGATTTCCTGAGAGTTTTCGATTAATACACTGAGCATGTGAGCATGCTATATTTCAAAAACAGTGATATCTTTTGTTAAAGTAATAATAACTAATATTTGCTAGCCCTTATGTTTCTAATTCTATGCTAATTATGTATATAGTTTCATTTAACTGTCACTACATCTCTATTAGTCAGGTACTCCTATCTTTATCCAAAAGAGCATACTGAGGCACCAAGAGAATAAGTAACCCATCCAAGGTCATCCATGTCAGTGATAGCTTTAAACTCAGGTCCCCTGACCTCAAAGTACATGCTTTTGATCACCATGCTATGTTACTGTATCGTTCTATGCTACAAAACACAACCCTCTAATGCTGTATTGTTCCCCTATTGTCCATCCACTATTCTGATAAATCTAATAAATGTTCTTTCATTTCAATTATAATGAGTTATATTTTTAAATTCCATTTCAACCTGAAATGGCAAAATCAACTAGCACATTCAAAGAGAACAAATACGATGACATATTTAAAACACTTTAGCCTAGGAGCTTACAGATAATACACACTTAGTAGTTGTTGGATAATTGAAAGCCTTTTATGTGCTTTATTCCAAAAGGCCCAGTTCTCAACTATTAACAAGTCACACATTCAGGCTCAGCATCTCATTGAGATGCAATTACAGCGAAAGAGCAATCTCTTCACTACCTTTTCTTTCTCCAAAAGAATAATCCCTCTTAGTGGTAAAATTTTTTGCTATGATTTTTACTTTGTTGTCCTTTAACATATAGCAGTGAAAACTTAGAATTCAAATTTCTGGAATAAATATTTGTCTGTTTTCTGATAATCTTGGCCTTTCCTAATACCAAGATATACATATTTTATGATACACCTTCTCTACTATACCTTTTAGTGGATAAACTCTGTGTGTGTGTGTTTGTGTGTGCTTGCTCACCTGCTGATTTGTTTTCGAAAGGACCCAAATGTAATGTACATTACTTTAGTGGTTTTAAATAATTTCAGGTACATTTTACTGCATTTATTGCTAACGAGGGAAAGTTAGAGGCAATAATCAAATGAATATTTAATACCTTTTAATTTTGTTGTCTCTGAATATCCACCACTTTGCTGTTTTGACAACTCAGCAGCTCTTCCCCAGCTACCCTTCCCTTTGCCTGAATTCCATGCTGCCTGGAGAATGAGAAAACACAAAGGGACAGATTGTAGGTTTAGATCATAAACTGATAATCACCTGCAACATCCCATAATTTCCTTGAATGTGGGGAAAAGATATTTCTTAAGTCATGTAATTATGGTTTTATGTGGTATCCTTTCCATTTTTATTTGTGTGGATTGCAGATCTCAATTGCCTGCCATTTCCTCCTAAAATTGAAATGTAAATCTAATTGGAAGCTAATGTGGGATTATCACTGTTGCTATGTTAGCTATTTATATGTATATATTGCATGTATAAATAGCTATTTTGAATTTAAGCATTTCTGGCAGAACTTGCTAGCAACATAGAGGTAATCTTAAGGGTGGAATGGGAAATATGTCAAAATACAGTTTACTTCAGGCCCTCAAACTCTTGCTTGTGACATAAGGATATATTATATACAATACCGTATTTGATGTCAGGGAGTTTTTGAACACTTAGTGTTGTACAAATCATAAAATATTTCTTCCCCATAATTCTATCAGATTGTTACACATGGTATCATCAAGAATGCTGACTTTTTTGAGGAGCTACCATGGCCAAAGCTGAGGGACAGTGTGATTATTGTTCTTAATAATAAGCCCATTGATTGGTGCACTCGAAACATTTCCTTAATAATTAATCAGAGTTCTGTTATTACCAAATACAGTTTAGCTTTTCTGAAGTTTCATTTTTCACATTTGCTTCTCTAAAGGCTCACGGTTTTTTGGAACCCAAATCAAAAGCAAAAAAATATATATCTATTTGATTAGATGTTAATTAATAAGTTCTTTTCTACATTGAATCCAGTTGGTTGCTGGTTTGCTTGTTTTTTGTTGTTGTTGTTTATTTGAAGTTGTAGTCCACTCTCTCATTTATTTTAAGATCTGGACCTGCACTGGGTTTTATTTTTGGAGAGTGAAAGAACGAATCATTATCTTTTCTAAACAAAATACAAAGACTAGAGAAGAGAGATTATTAAAAGTCATATTTATTAGCTTCTTGGACCAGGTTCCTGGCAAAGGAAGAATTCCAGTCTCAGATATCCATTCCCTTGCTTTTGTTCCATGGCACAATTGTTGATTGTGAATATTAGTTTTTCCATATGAAGGTGATCCCTTTTATTAAATTTTAGTTTTTTATTAGTTTTCAAGCATTTTTTATATATGTTACCTCCGTTTATCCACTATCATCTCTGTGAAATGGGTAAAGAAGAGAAATTGTCCCCATTAGACATGGTAATTGAAGACCAACAAACAAAGTTAGAGCCATCAGCTCTATCTAACCACGTGAGCTCTGGGAAGGCACGAGTGGATCTGCCTTATTGATCATCATGTGGCCAGCAGGTAACATAGTGCCCGAGATATAGCTCTTATTTCTTAAATAAAGGCAAATGAATGGCTAGATGAACAGGTCCTAGCTTAAGACCACTACTGTACCCCTCCCCACCTCAATCCACAGCTTTTTGTTTGTGTCCCATCACCAAGAAGATTCATTCCCTCAACTTTTCTGAGTTCTTCAGGTTTTGCTTTTATTATCTTCTGCTCTTTTTCCAGGCCTCACCACAGATTCTGATAGTGGTGGACTTAAATGAACTTACTTAGATGATAATAGTTTATAATCATGATCTTTTCCTCATAGATTTAAAAGCTGACTCCAATTACAATCAATGTCCTTGTAATTAATATTTCTTAACATTTATGCTGTGCTTAATATTTTCCAAGCACTTCAGAGTTAGTGAATAGCCCAACATTCTCATGAACGACGGCATTATTATTTTCTGCAGGTTCTGTAGATGAATGTCCTGCTTAAGTGAAGAAATTTGCCTAAGGCAGTGGGCACATTTGTAAGGGGGAGAAATCTGTCTGAACCTCTGGGTACAGAAGAGCACCCTGTTGCAAAGGGCAAAACACTTTTTGCTGGAAGTCAGGAGCTGTGTTTAGAAAACTCTCTGTCTTTTGCATCATGAACTGGGTATGGCACTCATGCCTTGTGTCTTCTTTCATTTCAAATCTACCTTCACTTAAAAGCCTTTTATTTCATTTCTGTGCCTAATTCAGGAAAAATCTCTACCTCTAATGAGGTTGTATGGAGATTTGAGTCATGCAGGAATGGAAGAAAAAAGATGAATTTTTCAAGACACTCTATCTACTAGGGACTACCTCTGCATCCTTTCACTTATTGCTGCTCTGTGAGTTTAGGGCATTTGTCTCATTTGATCATCAGGAGTGTCTAAGGCTGAAAGGGACGAGGAGCCTTGCCAAGGTGTGGCTGGCTCCAGAGGACCTGCTCCCTCCCCTGTGCTAAGCCATCTAGAGTCAACTGTCTTACTGAAAGTCATTCTAGTTACCTTGGGTATTTCACTCCAATGTCAGGAGAGTGTTTTTTTTGTTTGTTTGTTTTCTTTTTTAGAGATTTTATTTATTTATTCATGAGAGACACAGAGAGAGGCAGAGACACAGGCAGAGGGAGAAGCAGGCTCCATGCAGGGAGTCCGATGTGGGACTTGATGCCGGGAACCAGGATCATGCATTGAGCCAAAGGCAGGTGCTCAACCCTTGAGCCCCCCAGGTGTCCCAGGAGAGTGTTATCTGGAGGAAAGATTTCATTTCTCTGTAATTAATAAAGCAACTCTAAAATTGTTTATTAGAATTCTGCCATATGTTAAGTTCTAGAGTACCAGGAATAGCATAAGGAGCATAAAAGATCACCTCTTGCCCTTGACCCTAGTCTAATAATTGATCTTATTCTAAGAATCTAAAAAGTTGAAAGTAAAAAATTTATAAAAATGAAAACAATGCATGCTTAAAACATGTGAGAACACCTTTTCATACTTATGTGAATGTCAGAAAAATACCTCTTTAGAATTTCAAAGCCATCAGTGTGTATTTTTTGTCAAAAATTCCTATTAATTAGGTCTGAGAGATCCAATGTTACTTTTCATTGACCAGGTGATAAAACAGCTTAAATATCAATTTGAAAAAAGAAAAAGACCCTTTTTGTCACAATTCTAAGAAAGCAATTTTTCTTTTCACACAAAATCTAGTTCTAATTCTCTTTCATAGAGATTGATATATGGACACAAAGCATATATAGCATTTAGGACCATCTTGTTTTTCACTGACTGGTATTTTAGATATTTTCCACACTTCTGTAGTCAAGACCAATATTTATTTTTACTTTGACTCCATCTCATTTAAACATCACTAGGGCATTTCTAACAAGTACTTATAAGGCAATGAGAATATATTTAGTATAGGGGTAAGATTGAGGGCAGTGGATCCAAATGATCTGAGTTCAAGTCCCCAGTCCACCACCTAATACATATATAGCATTGGACAAATTATTTAATGTCCAAAGTGCCCATGATCCCAGGGTATTGAGCCCCATGCCAGGCTCCCAGTTCATTAGGAGCCTGCTTGTCCCTCTCCCCACTTTCCCCCCTACTCGTGCTGTTTGTCTCTCTCTGAAATAAATAAATAAAATCTTTAAAAAATAATAATGTCCAAAGTGCCTTATTATTTACTTTATAAAATAAAACTAATGTATTACCTCAGAGTTCTGAGCAGTCAATAAGGTAGTGTATTAGAATTCTTGGATCACTATCTGACTGACATAAACTAAACATTAACAAACGGTGTTATTAATAAAGAAATATTTCACAAAATAGACATACATAATGATAGAACATTAAGATGAAATCATAAAAGTCTTTGGCACAAAATACTGAACTCTAGAATGTTTTGTACTAAACATTACTAAAACAGCAGCATAATGCGGTAATCTATGTGTTTAAATGTATGGTATACAGACATATAATCTATTAAATTGTTATGCTTTTTTGATATTGTTTTATATTTTCAGTTATTTTATATGTTTTTGTAATAAATCACTTTAAAGAGTGTTTTTTAGATGTATTTATTTGGGATAAGACAGTCAAAATGTATTAATACAACTTAAAATAGATATTAGAAATGTGTTATCAGAATAAAATATAACCAATTTTTTTAATTCAATTTTATCAAATACTGGATTTAGATAGTTCAGCATTTAAGGTCATCATATGAAGTAGAAAACACAAAAACATAAGAAAAATATAACTTGGCTGTTCTACTAGAAATGCCTGGTACTTACCATATGATCCAGCAATTCCACTCCATAGTAATTACCCAAAGGAATCAAAAATTTATGTCCACACAAAAACCTACATGTGGGTAGTTATTGAGGCCATATTGACTATTGTCAAAACTTGGAAGTAACCAAGATAACCTTAGTAGGCAAATCAAAAAACTATGGTACATCCAGACGATGGAATATTACTCCGTGCTCAAAGAAATAAGTTTTTGAAGAATGAAAAGACATAGAGGAAACTTAAATACCTACTACTAAGTGAAAAAAGTCAATCTGGTAAGGATACTTACTGTAGGATTCCAACTAATGATTCTGAAAATGACAAAATCCTGGAGACAGAGGATCAGTGGTTACCAGTGTTGTGGTGAGGGAAGAATGAATAGGCCGAGCAAAGAGGATTTTTAGGGCAGTGAAATTATTCTGTATACTACAACATTGGTGAATACATGCCATTATACATTTATCAAAACCCATAGAATATGTCATTAAGAGTTAAGTCCTAAGGTAAGCCATGGACTTTGGGTTATTGTGATGTGTCAGTGTAGGTTAATTGATTATAGCAAAGGTACTCCTCTGGCACAAGATGTTGATAGCAGGATAAGTTGTGTTTATATGGAGGCAGGAAGTATGAGAGTAACCTCTGTACCTTCTTCCTGATTTTGCTGGGAACCTAAAACTTCTCTAAAATAATAAAGTATATTTCTTAAAATAAAATAATGCATAATGAAGGAATGCCAAAGCTATGAAGTTTTTCATCAATATGACCTATCTCAGTGGTGATGATCAATCCTTCAGACCAATGATTTCAAATAATTTATCCATTATCCTTCAAATTCACTATGTTAAGCAAAAGAGATTGTGTACATCAAATCCCAGACTTCAAAACCATCCCATAAAGTGTTTATGTTCCAAAGCCATACATAACATTCACACACAGACACACACATATCCATATATATACATATATATGTACATATCACTTTGAAGAAATTTATTTATATGTATATAATTTTTTTAAAAGCTTGCTGATCTAAAGAAATCTAAAGCAAGAAAACCTTGCTGATCATGGTGCGTTGTAACCATGTAATCAGAGATGTATAAAACACTATCATATGATATGTATAAAACACTATCCTAGGCAGTGGAAATAGAAACGGATATAAAAGAAAGGCTCGCTTTCAGGAATCTCAAGATTCCTAGAGTATCTTGAGACTAGAGAAACAATATAATGGGGCAGATTTCTATTAGCAGTGGGAATGGGCTGCAGCAGTAATAGGAAGAGGTGAAGCACCCCCCACATGCTCCAGAGCCACCATTTCAGAAAATTTGGTGAAGATGGTGTTCACATGATTAAAGAGTGATGCATTTTAGCGATCCTCTTCTCTGTCTAGGAATTTACGTCCCCTACAGGGCGATACAATCTCATTTCGATCTTGTTTTCCATACAACTTGCCATTCCATTATCATATTACTTAGTGTATCGGTCGCTTTGTTCATACTGCCTGCGCCTCATTTGTAAATGACATTGTCAAGACTATTATTGCAGCTGTTTGCAGAATGTCGGAAAGCTGTCAAACCCGGCAGAGTCAAACTGTTTGCAGCAAACAGCAAATGAAACGTACTCATAAATGATTAAAGGCACTTCATAAGTGATCCTTACCAAGGAAATGGAAATGTTTCAGACCGAGTCATCTATTTTCTGCACCTGGGATCAAACCAAAGACAGTTGCTGCTAATAACCAATGAGGGGAATGCCTAGCTCTAGAAAGGCAAAGAAAGCTCTGGAGAAAGAGCCTTGCAATTCAGAGGCAGCATTGTCATATCAGCTAGGGTTACTCCCTTGTTTTTATACTCATTACATTAATTCTGTTCATTTTGGTAACATCCATTAAGAGTATAAAGATTCCGAAAAAGACATAAAACGAGGAAATATCAAAATAACAATGAAACACACAAGCACATCTCCAACATTTATTCAAAAGGGACTCATCCCCATGGATATATTTTTTTCTTTATTGACAAAATAGCCACCTCTGAAGGAGAATATTATATATGCTTATTGAGAATGGAAGGTCAGAGTCCCAAATTATAATAGAATTTCATCTTTCCACTTTTACCATTTGGAAGAATCAAGGCCTTGGCCATGATCACATACAATTTAATAAAGTTGATAGAATATTTGGTAGTACACTGATCACCCCATGAAACAAGATCTTGATATAAATTTAGCTTTATGCCAACAAAATGAGGAAAGTAACTCTTAGGAGATGTGTGTCCACATGACTCAAGGAGATAGGTCCAAATCACATGTACTTAAAAAAAAAAAATCAGTTCTGTTCAGGTCTAATTTGCATACAATAAAATTTGCCAATTCTAAGTGCTTAGTTCAACAAATATATATCACTACAAGCATGATACAGAGAATTTTCAGAAGCCCTTAAACACTCCACTCCCATTTTCAACAAGTTCCTTCTCCCTGCACCCTGGCCTCTGACAACCTCTTTCTCTCATTGCAGTTTTCCTGTTCTAGAGTCCCATATTAAGGGATTAACTTTGTGCCTGGCTCCTTTCACTCAGCCTAAATCTTTGGCGACTCCTGTCGTCAATATGTTGTGGCATGTATCAGTGGTTCTTAATATAGTCTAAACAGCAATGTTATTCTCCTCTACACTCTCAGAGTTTGTCAAGTATTGTAGACAATCAATGGACATGCTGAGGGGCTTACTGTGAAATCAAGAAAAGCTTTTGAAGGGGAAGTGGTGGAGCGCTGGGTGTGTTCTGCACATTATTTCATTGGATTCCCTTAAATAACCTTCAAGGTGGAGTTTTATTAAGGAAACAAAAACTGAAGCTCATCACATGCTAAAGGACGCCGTAAGGATCTCACAGCTAATTAGGACACAGGAAGTGGAGGGAAAATTGTGTTTCAGTGGAAAACTATACAGTGTCTAGAGCCTAATTTCCAGGTTATCTGCTTGTAGATAACGGATAACAATGCAAGTAATTCTTGTCTATAGTCATGCAAATTCTGTCCAGTGGAAGTTCAATTTACTTCTCTCTTGTGGAAAAAAAAAAAAGCCAGGTTTGCCTTTCATTTGTGCATTCATTTTAATATTCTTTATCTACCAACATCTTTGTTCTTTGGAGTCTCCTTTGAATTGTCTTAACTTCTTTCCAGAGTTCTCCCTAGTGAGTAAAATAGAATACTTAACACATGTTTATTCTTGTGCATGCACAAGAATTAACGATTTTTACCATTTTTTGGGAAAATTATCTTTTAATAGAAAGGAAATAAACTCAGGTTTTTACACCATAAACTCTGTGCTTCTTTCCACTGCACTATGATATGATCAGCTCACATATCTCCATGATACTTTGCTTCAGTCATTATCAATTCCCTTAACACATCAAAAAATATATTTACATTCTGAACTCTCTTTTGTCAAGGATATAACAATCTCCCAGGATAGATTTATCTTCTCTACAACAGGTCAGTCTTATGAATGACATACGTGGGGTTTAAGAGAACTAGATAGCTTTGTTTCATGAAGATCAGGCTTCATCAGGTTGTAGCATCAGCAGGAAGACCGTAACCTTGAAGAAGAGGTCTTGCCAGACTATTTCCCGTAAGACATGAATCTGAGGCCTCTCTGAGCTCTGACTTTTCTAGCTGCCAAGATTTAAGGAAGCATAGTAGTGGTAATATCTGCTGTCGAAGGAATCCAGAGAAGAAATTTTTTTTTTTCATTTTTTCTGCTCTATTATCCATATAGGTAAAATCTGCACCTTGTTCTCATAGGAAACACTGATTAGAATAGATCAACTACCTTAAGTTTTGTTTATATCTTGGAATTAGAAACAAAATCCAAGTGTTATGAGGGCTCTTGATCTGAACCAATCTAAATCTGATGTTCCAATCTCATCTATAAAATATTTTTCAGATGAATACCCTGGCTGTATTTAATACTGCCAATGAAAGAAGTTCACCACTATCCAAGAAACCCAATCTATACTTAGGAACTCTGTCAGAAACTTCCTCAGACTGAGGTACAGCTTTACCTTTGAATTTATAATGTGTACATTTACTAAGGATTTGTTCTGAGCTAGGCACTGAATTAGATGTGTAAATATATCCTGATGTTTGCAACAACTCTAAGGCGGTGTTATCCTATTTTTTTGGAGAAGGAAATTCAGGCTCAAGGAGATAAGTAACTTTCCCAAAGACCCCAAAATTTGCCTCTCCTAAATGTCAACAGTGGCATTCAAATTCAGGGTTACATGCCTCCAAACTCTTCCTGCCTCCTATTTTTTTAAATACAGAGTTTTTAATACAGAGTTTGCAGTATTCAGTAAGGGGCCAGTATTCTATTTCTGAGTTGTGACATTAGGATGCTCACGTTTTTAGTCTTGCAGATAAAATGATTGCTATTATGGAAGCCTTGACTATGCCCTAGTTTTTGAAACAAGAATATGGGCCATTTATAGTTCTCTTTTGGAACATTTGTTGTTACAAGACACAGAATCTACTCTTAACAAGTTTAAGTGAAAAAAAAAATTATTAAGGGATATCTGATAGATTTCAGAATCTTCAGGAGGGCTCCGAATCTTGGCCGTCAAGATTAGCACTCCTTAACCACCATGTCATTCTTGCATCAAATGCACTGCCTATGCTGCCGATTGGCACAATAACTCACTTTGATGGTGCTGGTACTTGCCCCTGAAGCCTTCCAGCTGCGGTCCCCCCAAAACCATTCACCTTAACTCTCCACCTCTCCTGTCAAAAGATGAGTTTAGGTGATAGGTACTTCCTCAAATTGCTTTCTTCCAAATAAAATATAACACAGGTGTAGATAAGTGCTATAACCTAATTCATGTGTCTCAGACCTAAGGGAAAAGACTTTGGTGAAAGGAAAAGTATGTCTTCTACTACTGAGGGATGGGAATGACACATCAGGTTATAGGAAATTTTCCAACATGGGAAGAGTGTTTCCAATTAAGAAGATATATGTTGGGGACGCCTGGGTGGCTCAGTAGTTGAGTGTCTGCCTTCACCTCAGGGCATCATCCCCGAGTTCTGGGATCCAGTCCCACATCCAGTTTCCTGCAGGGAGCCTGTTTCTCTGTCTGCTTGTATCTCTGGCTCTCTCTGTGTCTCTCATGAATAAATAAATAAATAAAAAAAAGAAGATATATAATGTATGTCCACCAAAGGAAATGTAGAGTGTGAAGAAGCAGATTTTGTGATAATGAGAAAAAGAATTATTTGCACATTTGTGCAGTCATTTGACATATTGGTGTTTCTATTTGTGTTCTGTAAATATACTTCAATCTCAAAATGATATTTTTTTTCCAGTGACTTAAGTTTCTTATCATTTGGAACCTTGGAGATAGCAACTGGATTTATCAATTTTTTTTCTCTACTTTTTCATATGAAGAGAGTGGGCTTTGCCCTACTAAGTCCAGGCCCTTTCAATTTTTCTGTGGGCTATTTCAATGGTCATTTTTCTATTTTTCCTGTAAAATTCCATAGCTTGTAACATATTTTACACATAATATATCCTCTGTGAAGATATTTTAAATGCATGAAGGATTGCTCACAAGACCTCAATCTATGCTATTCAGTTTTTTTAATTTAAGTTTGGGTTAATTCAGGTTTTATGAAGAAATATTTTCATCTTTATTTTTTGCGTGGGAAAGATCATTGTTTTCTTCTCATTTCAAAATTAAGCTGGGCCCAGAGACTCAGGCAGAGGGAGAAGCAGGCTCCATGCAGGGAGCCCAATGTGGGACTCGATCCCGGGACCCCAGGATCACGCCCTGGGCCAAAGGCAGGCATCAAACCGCTGAACCACCCAGGGATCCCCCCAGTGAACCATTTCTGACCAATTTACCTTGACATGACATCTCTAATTTCTCTGAATTTTTGAAGCAAGAGATATCTGAGGCAGTTATCTGGCCATTATGAACATGTTTTTTTGTGACTTAAAAAATAAAAAGCCTGTACATTGGCAGAAGGACCATGCGACCAAGGACAAAGAAATAGTTCCAGAAATCTGTAAGAATATCAAGTTGTGACTATATAATGAGCTTTTATATAAAATAGTGCTAGTGTCCTACCTATAGTTTGCATTGTTAAACATTTTCTGTGCTATTTTATCTTTTTATATTTCTTCTTTACTTTAGAGATATTTTACTGTGCTTCAGAGAAATGACATTGTGATTGAGATTGGAATTACATCAAATAAATCAATTACTGTGAGAAGACTTCATATCCTTTTTTGAAGGATATTCTGTATTTCTCCATTTGTTCTTTCTATTCTAATGGTTAATTTATTCACATCTTAAAATACCTGATTTGGGGCCCTACTTTATCACCTTCATATTTCTGATGAAAGCACCTAACAGCGGTGAACACAAGTATAATTGGCAGACCTCACTTTAATGGGAGGTTCAATCTGGGAGAGCAGAATGAGTCCAGGGCTTTCATAAGGAAGCCCCAAGGCCAAGTGCACTAACCACTACTCCTCTGGGAGAGCAGAGGGGAACACCTGAGGAGTTCCACCCAACCCAACTGGCCATACCCCCTACTCTGTGGGTTGCTGCACCTTTTACCTCTTCGTGGTCCTTGCTGAGGCTGGTGCACAGGTCTGTAACCTGAGGAAAAGATTGTACCAGGCCTGGGCCATCTAAAGAAACTATCTCAGGGTCTTTGGGCTGGTACCTTCAGTTGCCCCTGGAAATGATAGAGAACAACCTTTACCCAGCTGCTCCAGTAGCTACTTCTCTCACCCCTCTTCACCCTGCTGTGACTCTCTGATTTGCTATGAATTACTTATCACTCCTTGTTTGGTCCCAGCCCATCTCCAAATAGGGGCACTGCATCCTGGGAAGATCACAGAGGGTAGGATGTTCATTTATCTTAAGTTTTCTGAAAGTCTTTGGGTCTGAAGTGACAAAAAATGAACAGGATCTACCACTCTTAACAACTATTTCCCTTCCTGAAGACTGAAAATTGTATTTTCCAGAGAATCTGCATCCATGTCCTTATTCCCAGGTCAGAAACAGCTGAATGATGAGTTTTAGTGATGCATGAGTACAATAAAATCAATGGGTGGTATGCTAAATAAATATTTTTAAAGTATGTAATTATTAATAATTTTAGCAGCCCCTTAATTTTTAAAACTATTCACGATTGGATGATAAATTGTATAGTCATATCCTCGCCTTTCTCACCATTTGAACCCATCTTAGTTTCAGTGAAACCATTCTTGCTAAGGGATCAATGACCTCTATGCTACTAAATCCCACAGGTATTTTCTTTTCCTCTTTTCCTTAATCTTTCTGAAGTATTCGATACAGTCAGGAATTACACTATTTCTGGCATACACTCTGCTTTCCGTTTCCAGTATATCACACTTCTTAGGCTTTATTTCTATTCCCTCTGGTGGCCCTCATAACATCCGATGCTTAACTGTGCTATCTATAATTTTGTTTTGTTTTTAATCGTGGTAAAAAAACCCACATGACATAAAATTTAACCACTTTTAAGTGTCCAGTACAATAACGTTTAAAACTCTGCACACTGTTGAACAACAGATATCTAGAACTTATTCATCTTACAAATTGAAATTCTATGCCTTATGAACAACCATTCCTCTTTTCCTGTACCTCTAGCACCTGGCAACCTACGAGTTTCTACTTTCTGTTTATAGGAGTTTGACTGTTGAGGTACCTCATATAGGTGAAGTCATACAGTATTTATGTGCCTTTTTGTGACTGGCTTATTTTAGACATTACTCCTTGTTGTGGCATGTGACAGTATTACCTTCCTTTTAAAAGCAGAATAATATCACATTGCATGTATGTACCTCATTTTGTTTATTTATGTATCCATCAATGGATATTTAAGTTGTCTCTGCTTCTTGGGCTTTGTGAATAATGCTGCAATTAACATGAGTATGCAAATATTTCTCATCAGGATCCTGCTTCAGTTTTTTTAGGTCTATACCCAGAAGTGGGATTGCTGGATTATATATGGTAATTCTATTTTTGATTGATTCTTTTGAAGAAACTCCATATTGCTTTCTATAATGGCTACACCATTTTACATGCTGCGCCACCAGGGATCCCCCCTTTGCTCATTTTTAAATGAAGTTACTTGTTTATTTTTGTTGTACAGTTGTAGGAGTTCTTTGTGTATTCTGGATATTCGCCTTGGTCAGACATAGGGTATGCAAATATTATCTGTTATTCTGGATGCTGCCTTTCATTCTGTTGATTATGTTTTGGATGCATAATTTTTAAGTGTGATAGAGTCCCTTTTTTTTTTTTCTATTGTTACCTCTGCTTCCAGTGTCCTATCCAAGAAATCATTGTTCAATCCAATGTTATGAAGCTTACCACTGTTTTCTTCTAGTAGTTTTATAGTTTATCTTAAATTTAGGTCTTTTAACTTAGTTTCAGTTAATTTTCATATATGATATAAGGTAAGCATCCAACTTCATTCTTTTTAATGTGAAAAAGACCTATGCTATCCCCATTGGGTATTCTTGGCACCCATGTCAAAGATATTTGGTTATAAACACAATACTTAATTTAAGGGCTTTCTAGGGATCCCTGGGTGGCGCAGCGGTTTGGTGCCTGCCTTTGGCCCAGGGTGCGATCCTGGAGACCCGGGATCGAATCCCATGTCGGGCTCCCAGTGCATGGAGCCTGCTTCTCCCTCTGCCTGTGTTTCTGCCTCTCTCTCTCTCTGTGTGTGTGACTATCATAAATAAATTTAAAAAAAAATTAAGGGCTTTCTATTCTGTCCCATTGGTCAATATATCTGTTTTCAGGCTAGAACCATACTGTTTTGATTACTAGTTCTTTGTAAAAAATTTGAAATCAGAAAGATGATCTGATAAGTTTGCTTTTTCAAGATTTTTTTTTTCATGGTTTAGGGTCTTTTGAGATTCCATATAAAATTTAGCGTTTTTTTCCATTTCTGAAAAGAAGGTCATTAGAATTTTGATAAGGATTGCATTGATTCTGTATATCACATTGAGTAGTATGAGCATTTCTACAATATTTAGTTTTCTAACCCATGAACTCAGGACTTCTTTCTATTTATTTGTTTCTTCTTTAATTTGTTTTAATAATATTTTGTAATTTCCAGAGTAGAAGTTTCTGGCCAACTTGGTTAAGTTTATTTCTAAATATTTTATTCCTTTTGATGCAGTTGTATGTGAAATTGTTTCCTTAATTTTCTTTTTGGATTTTCATCATTAAATCAGTTGTATTTCTATACAGCAATAATGAAATAGATGTATAGAAATACCACTGAGTTTTGCATGCTGATTTGGTATCATGCAACTTTATTGAATTTGTTTATTAGTTCTAGCAGTTTTATTGTGGAACCTTTAGGGTTTTCTACATATAAGGTCATATCATCTGCAAACATAATTTTCCTTCCTCCTTTCCTATTTTGATATCCTTTATTTCTTTTTCTTATCTAATTTCTCTGGCTAGAATTTTATGTTGAGGAATTTTCTTTCTATTACAACTTCATTCAGTGTTTTTTATCATGAAATTGTGTTGTTATGTCAAATGCTTTTCTTAAGTCAGGATGATCATGTAGTTTTTCTCCTTCATTATGTTAGTGTGACATATTACATTGATTGACTTTTGTGTGTGGAACCATCCTTGCATTTCAAGAACAAATCTCACTTAATCATGGTGTGCAATCTCTTTAGTGTGCCATTAGATTTGGTTCCCTGGTGTTTTGTTGAGGACTTTTACATCAATATTCATCAGTAATATAGAGTTGTAGCTTTTTTTGTTTTATTGTATTTATTTATTTTAATATCTCTCTTGTTTTGGTACCAAGGCTATACTAGTTTCACTAAATGACTTTGGAACTATTCTGTCCTCTTCAATTTTTTGGACATGTTTGAGAAGGATTAGTGATTAATTCTTGTTCGATGTGTGATAGAATTCATCAGGATTTCAAAGGTCTTGGAATTATTTTGTTGAGAACTGCTTGATTACTGATTCAATCTCCTTAATACGTTTAGATCTATTCAGATTTTTAATTTTTTCATGACTCAGTCTTGGTAGGTTGTATGTTTGTAGGAATTTATCCAATTCTTCTAGATTATCCTTTTTGTTGGCATATAATTGTTCATAGATTTCTCCTCTTTCATTTATGATTATTGTTTGAGTCTTTTTGTAGTTAGTAGTCTAGCTAGAATATATTTATTTTGTTAATCTTTAAAAAACCCTCTGTTTTATTTACTTTCCCAATCTTTTTATATTCCCTATTTCTTTTATTTCTGCTATATTATTATTTCCTTCCATCTGTTCACTTTAAAAAATAAATATTTTATTTATTTATTTGAGAGAGATAGAGAATGAGTGGAGGGAGGGACAGAGGGAAAGGGAGAAGCAGACTTCCTGCTGAGCAGGGATCCCAATGCAGAGCTCTATCTCAAGACCCTGGGATCATGACCTAAGGTGAAGCCAGACACTTAACCAAGTGAGCCACCCAGGTGCCCCTCCTTAAAGCATTTCCTATAGAACAGATTTAGTCATTGTGAATTCCTCTGCTTTTGTTTATCTGGGAAAGTCTTTATTCCTTCATCATTTTGGAAATAATTTTTTGCTGAAATTGTATTCTTGATTGGCAGGTTTCCTTTTCAGTATTTTGGATATATAATCCTTTTTCTTTTGTAGTCTATAACATTTCTGGTGGTAAATCCACTGATAATCTTATGAATGTTCCCTTGCACAGGACAAGTTGCTTTTTTCTTGTTGCTTTCAAAATTCCCTGTCTTTGATATTCATTAGTTTAGTTATAATGTGTCTTAGTATGGGCTTCCTTCAGGTTTTGCTTCCTATATTTGGATTTTCATTTTCCTCCTATTTTGGAAATTTTGGGATTTGACTTCTTCAAATAAACTCTCTACCATTCTTTCTCTCTTTCTTCTTTCTGGGACTCACACAATATAGACATTAGTTCCTTGATGGTATCCCATGAGTCTCTTAGGCTTTCTTCCCTTTTCTTTGTCCCTCCTTCTTTTTGCTCTTCTTAGTTTAAATGAGCTATCTTTTTGTTCATTGATTCTTTCTTCTGCTTGATCAAGTCTGTTACTGAACTCCTCTAGTGAGTTTTTAATTTAATTGTATTCTTCAAATCCACAATTTCTGTTTGATTATTTATAGACTTTCTATATCTTTATATTCTCATTTTGTTCATGCATCATTTTCCTTATTTTGTTTCATTGTCAATCTATATTTTTTTGTATTCACTGAGCTCCTTCAAAATGATTATTTTTAATTCATTGTCAAGTAATTAATAGATCTTTGTTTCTTTAGGGTTGATCTCTGGAAATGTATGTTTTTCTCAGATTGGACTATGTTTTCAAATTTCTTTATATGCCTTTTAATTTTTTTCTGACCTCTCCCAGTTTTTATGCACTAGCTTCATATGGGGAAACACCTTCACTAATAAGCCTAGCTAAAGGTTCTGCTATCCTTTCAAATTCTTTTTTTTTTTTTTTTTTTTTTTTTGCATTTGTCTTTGGGCTTGTGCGTGTAATTCTCTAATTATGTTGGTTTCTCTTTTAGGGGATTGTAATATCTTCCTCCCTCTGTGTCTGTCTGTGGCACTGCTATTCTCAGTTCTACAAGCCATTGGGTTCTCCTGGGCTCTCTTTTGCTCTCAGTGTTCCCCAGCCATGTAAAAAATGTCAATTCCTCATCAACACTCTAAATTAAGGGACACAGAAACCAGTTCCATGGGAAACTCTCCTTAAAGCCAGAACATCGAATGTGTCCCACTCTTCTTTTTCCTTTCCAATAAAGAAGCCACAAATTAAACATTTTCTCTTGTTTGCACCAACTATGCAGGTCTGGTGAAAACAGTTGTTGTGGTCAAAATGCATTGAGTTTTCTTACCATTTCAATGCAGCTATTGTTGGCTTTGTGCCTGTCCAGGGTACTATGATTTCTTAACTGGTTCCTGGAATTTTCATAAAGTTCTTTTGAACTATATATATTGTTTAAGACAGTGTGTATGTGGGGAATGATATATGAGAATCCTTGTCCTACCATTCTGCTCATGTTCTATTATAATTTAATATAATTTTATTTGTTATAATTTAACATATTAGTCACTAAATATAATAATCATAACTAATATTTGTTTTCCATGTTGACTATAAGAATCTTTGAGAATAACAACTGTATGTGAGTTTATGTCTATGTGGATATGTGTAAATGGATAGACATCCATATAATTCTCTTTGTATTTATATTTGTGCTTGTATGTGTGTGCATATGTGCATGAGTATATTATATAAATATATTAATATTTGTAATCCCAATTTCTCCCTCTATGCTAATACTAGTACACATTCAAGAAATGTTTTTATATTGTTAAGCTATAAAAATATGCAATAGAGAATAATCTTAGCATTTCTTTTTAGACAGGATCAAGAAATCCATGCTTAATTATTAGAATTAATGCTTTATTCAAAAGTGGTTGAATTATTTGTGTGTTTAATAGATTAAGTGTAAGTCTAGACAATGCTTTTCAGGAACATTTACCTAAGACAGCGACCTGGCCTTGTCAGATGTACTATGCTTATTGCTCATTTTCTAGGGTTTCTTGGGCTTACACTGGGCTTATACTGGTCAATTCCACTCCTTATGCTTATTCTTGTGATATGGTTACATAATAGAGAAGCTTCTAAAAGATCACGATTTATAAAGTGGGTTCCTATAAAGTACCCAGGGAAGCTGACTTGAAAGAAAGAAAACATAGAAAGTGCTTTCTACCTCTGATAGATTTGATTGAATAAAACAACGACTCATTTCATCAGCATCCTTCACCCTCAGTATTTATGATTGCTGACAAGTCAAATATATTAAGCTTATCATTGTTGCAATACCGAGCATGGTTCCTCTCATCATTGCTACCAACTCCCTGGTTTATTCTGTTCCCTGTCACTATTATCACCACTATCATCACCATTGTCATTCTCTTTATCATTTATCATTCCCAAGTTCTGGATATTCTTAAACTCCAGACATTGTATTGGGAGCATCATACACTTTTCACCAAATCCTCACAACCAAAGTATGACTATGTATGATAACCATTACCTTTATTTTACAGATAAGGCGGTTCATTTGAGAGATGATAAATAATTTGATTAGGGAAAAACAGAAAAGAAATTTAAGACCAACGTGGGAAAGAGAAGAAATTATCCCTATTATATATTTTGTTCTATCAAGTGAGATATAACAATTGCCCTCCCCTTTTTTGAGGCACATCTGTCTCTTTAATGGCCTAGCGTCAGAGCACTCCATTTCCACAGTTTGTGGGTATACAGACAAGCTACCTCTTGAAGGATTGAATCTAGAAACATCAAAGGGGCTTACTTCCTTGGGCATTGTCCAAGCTCTAAAAATGTTAAATCTCTTTCCCTAATAGAGAACCCCCCAGGGATTGCTCAACCTTAGGACTTCAATTTCTCACTTTCTTCAATTTTATTGCAGAGCATTTTGATTCTTGTGAACCTGACCATGTTTTATCCTCAAAGTACATCTTAAGTCATTCAGATAGGACATCTTTCAAATATTTTAGGTTGCAAGCTGTTTATACCTTCAGGTTATACATTTAAGTGAGAAGTAAATGTCTATCTAAGTCCCCAGACTCCCTATTCCTATTCAACATATTTGTATTTCAATATTCAGTAAGTACATAATTTTTTTTATTGTGGTGATGGTAGTGATGTCATTATGAGTTGATTTTATATTTTTCCTCTCAGGAAAATTGGTGCAGTGACAAGGCCTTAGTGTTAGATGGATTTACATGTAAATATAGATCTGCCGCTCAGTGACTGTAAAACCTGAGTTGCTTTTCCCTATTTGAGACTCAGTTTCTTCACCTGTAAAATGAGGATAATAAAACCTACTTTATATTTAACTTATCAGAATGAAATAAGAAACAAAAAGAGCTAGATTTATCACAAGAAATAACTCAAGTGGAGATCCTTGGGTGGCTCAGCAGGTTAGCGCCTGCCTTCAGCCCAGGGTGTGATCCTGGAGTCCTGGGATGGAGTCCCACATCGGGCTCCTTGCGTGGAGCCTGCTTCTCCCTCTGCCTGTGTCTCTGCCTCTCTCTCTCTCGCTCTCTGTGTCTCTCATAAATGGACAAATAAAACCTTTTAAAAAAAGATTCACTTATTTGAGAGAGGAAGAGAGCAGCAGAGAGGGACAGAAGGAGAGAATCTTTAAGCAGACTCTGCCCGGAGCACAGAGACTAACACAGGACTCATCCCACCACCACGAGATCATGACCCAAGCTGAAACCAAGAGTTGATGCTTAACTGACTGAGCCACCCAGGTATCCCACTCAAGCTTATTTTTGTCTGATTGTGGCAGCACTGGGAATTTAAGCCACAGTGCAAATGTTTCTTCAAAACTCTCCTGAAGTACCTCAGTGGGAGTTGTGGCTGCCTCTCAAATTCTGTCATATGTCTCTCTTCTTCCTTCAGTCGTTTTGTGCCCTAGCCTCCCCATATATCTGGGGTTTCTGATTGAGCTTTAACGTATGGCAACCCTTTTGAAGCTACATAATTCTTTATGGTAGAACACCCATAGGAAAAGCAGTCTCACTCTTGAACATATTGATCACATTTAATGGAAAAACTTTGATACATTAGTTTGCTAAAAAGCAAGACGAAACAGAATCTAATACCCAATATCTCAGTTAAGATGAGAGTAGAGGGCAGCCCAGGAGTCTCAGTGGTTTAGCGCCACCTTCAGTCCAGGGCCTGATCCTCGAGACGTGGGATGGGGTCCCTCATCGGGCTCCCTGCATGGAGCCTGCTTTTCCCTCTGCCTGTTTCTGCCTCTCTCTCTCTTTTTCTCTCTCTCTCTCTCTCTGTGTGTGTGTTTCTCAAGAATAAATAAATAAAATATTTTTTTTAAAAAAAGATGAGAATGGAGAGAAGCATAAGTGGTGAGGTTGCAGAGACTACCATCATGCCACATAAAGCCAGTGCCTCATAGGATGCTTCCTTAGAACAAGTCAGGCATGTGAAATCATTAGAGGCCTCTTAATATTGAC
The DNA here is from genome assembly GCF_905146905.1 of Nyctereutes procyonoides. Classification (NCBI taxonomy): domain Eukaryota; kingdom Metazoa; phylum Chordata; class Mammalia; order Carnivora; family Canidae; genus Nyctereutes; species Nyctereutes procyonoides. The sequence goes on from NW_026575030.1 coordinate 11,423,971, forward strand.
CTTGAAATCACTTCTCAGAAAGAATGGTTGCACTGTCAAGATCAGAATGAGTATAGAACACATATAAACATACCCACAAACACACACACAAAGACATACAATTCAATGGGTGAGCCTAGGATACAAAACAAAATCATGTCTATATGAGAAACATTACAATACAGTAAATGAACTGTGAACCAAGAAGCACCTCCTCTTTTGACAATGACTTCTTAAATAGAATGAGAGTTTATCACCTGTGGAAAGTTACCCTGTACCAAGATGAAGATGAACTTCATGTCTTGTGTAGATTTGGTTTTTCAGGCTGCTTTAATGGGTCTGGGAGGGGACAACAGGTGTGAGAGACTGGGTTTCAGCAGCAAGGTGATTACATTGGGACACAGTCTTGGCTACTGAGGGAAGCTGGAAGCTGTTGCTAGAGTCAAATATTGCTTTTGCTTAAGTATTTTGTTAAGTATTATTGCTTTCGTAACCTGAATTTCTAACTAGAAATATTTTGAAAACATTACATATTTTGTGTACCACCAGCCTCATTTTAATCTCAATTGTGTCGTTATTAGTGTTTTTTTTTTGTTTTTTTTTAATTCTCCAGTGAATCCAACTGCTCAAATCTTAATACTTAAGGACCCATCCTGAATTTTTGATGCACTTGGTATAATTTGTTCCCTGGGATACAAGAAGCATTTTCTTTCTGTGTTCTCAGTTTTTCACCCCCAAGTGCTGTTTTTTTTTTTTTTTTTTCACAACTTAAAGAAGCCAGAAATAAATTTCAGCCTTCTTAATGTGAGTAGGTTGGGAGAAGGGCTTAAAACCTTCTTACCCATCCAAGAGTAGGAGTTTCAGTATTGAGACACAGCTGGTAATGGAAATCTGGTGGATCCCTAGAGAAGAACCTGCCTCGGCTGAGATCCCAAAGGTTCTGAGTATTTGAAAGGTACTTAACATGCTCTACTGAGGTGTGGAACAGATGCTGGAAGCCCACAGAATCTGTGAGGGTTATTTAACAGAACTGTGATATCTATCCTTATTGAGGGACTCAAAATATATAATTCTGTGCCCTGATTTTGCTTATGAAAAATAAACACTGGGTGTTCAAAGCTGCCCAGATAATAATGATAACATATTTAACAAATTTGTGCATGGGCTGACTTTCAAATCTATAAAAGTAAAATCTAAATGGAAAACTCATGAATGTTTAAGTTTCCCATATAAAATTCACTTTAGATATGTTATCTTTGCTACCACAATGACTAATTGTCAAGCTTCATCTCTCCTTCTAGAAATATCTTTTCATTCACTTAAAGGGCTAATTCCTCTGATGTGTCATCAGACTGCTGCCATCAGATATGTATCATTCCATACTGTAGTATGCTACAGATATTTCAGTGATTTTCCTTTATTCACAAGATATTTCAGCATCTCACTTTCTGTAATTTATTTATTTATTTATTACTTGTACATACTTCAGCCTCATTTTTTTGTGACAATGACATCCATGCTGTCCCATTTGGTGTGCTTACTTCTCAGGTCTTCATCTTCCTCAAGTCCACTTTTCCATCTCTGAAACTCTGATCTCCATTATCTTGCATTCTGAATATCATACTCTATATTTAAATCTCACATATGATTTTATCTCAACTCCAACAAATTTTAGCCACACTGGGATATCTCTGGTTTTTCACTGCTATCATCACTTTGTGTTATCATTTCCTTTCTAACTCAGATTTAGTAGTCTGACAAGAAATTTGTTTTCTTATTGCAGATTCTCAACTCCCTTGAATCTTCTTCTTTGGCCACACACACATGACCAAAATCAGCCCATTAAAAGAACACATTTACTAATCCACATTTACACAAATTTAGTTGAATAATTGAATAGATTTTACATATATATACAATATACTATATATATGCACACATTATATTTTATACAAATATAGTTTTGGTATATAATTGTATGTACAGTAAATTGTATAATTGTCTAATATCATTATATTTGAGAGAAAGAGAGAGAGAGAGAGAGAGAGAGAGTGAGAAGGGGAGAGGAAAGAATCTCAAGCAGATTCTGCACTGAGTACAGAGGCAGACATGGGCTCCATCTGATGACCTGCAGATCACAACCCTGAAACCAAGAGTCCCCGCTCAACTGGCTGAGCCATCCAGGTGCCCTGTATGGTTATATTTTCTGACTGGACTGTTATAAAAAATTTCAAGTATGCTTTCAGCACTGCCTGGTGATGTCTCAATATTTTTTCCAGTTCTTTCTATTTGTAATAACCTAAAATGACTACTTTATACACTTCAATCTCTCCTCAGAAATTAAACACACCTCTGCCTTGCACAGTCTCACTGATGCCTTATATACACTTGATTGGAAAAATAAATATATCAAATAAATCAAATAAATATATGCCATATTCCCACTACCAATTATGGCAAATTATCTACACACACACACACACACACACACACACACACACACACATTCTCCTGCTACAATATATGTACTATCTCTGTGCTTACCTCCAGTCAAAACTTCCATTTGTGTACTGTACTCCACTGGCTCTTAATGATTAAAAAATATCCTGTAACTTGTCTCACACTTCCTGCATTACCAATGTGTAAGGGGAAAAAAAGCACTGTAAAACTTTCATTTCTTAAGCTGTAGCATTTATCTTTAAAAATATCTCTTAATCAAAAATAAATTTGATAGAAATTGTGGGTTGATATAGTCGGGATAATTTTATAAGGATAATTGACTTTCATAAAATATTAAACTGAATCCCTAGGCACAAAAAATGAAGAAAGACTGGAAAATTTTACTGACACACTGGCATCACACTGTCGAAGGTCATACCTTGAGATGACCACAAGGTATTTGGTCATCTCAGTCACTGGGACATAGTGAGTCTGAATGCATTCATGTGGGGAAGAAAAAAAACCTCTCACTTCAAAATTTTATTATCTCTTTTAAATATATATTTTACTTTACAGTAATGTGTACATTATTTTAAAATTAAAAATATATCAAAGATTGAAAAAAGGGAGAGGTGTAACAAACATACAAGGAAAAGAATAAAGCCAGAATCCTCAAAAGTCCATACGTTTCGTGAAGAGTAGGACTAAGAAAAAAGTTAGGTTGAATTTAATTTAACTTCAACTCAGTGATTTAATTCAAAATTTTTAAAGAGCGAGACCATCCTAGAACTCCTGGAAGAGTAACTGTAAATAATCTCTGTTGTTATGCCTTCTTACAATATTCCATTAACGTCTGTCTTTTAAAATTGAGTATACGACCCAAAATGATGAAATGTAAAGGACAAGCCATCAATAAGAGTCTAGGGAAAAAAGTTCAGAGGAGTATAGACATTGGATAATGTATATGTTCAAAGTATTTAGAAAAGTAAAAGAGGGGTTTGTAAATATGGACCAGAAAAGATAACACAAATCAGAGAAATATTTTAAAAAATTAAATTATATCATCATAATTTTTATAGTTATAATTGAATGAGTGAAACAAGGTTAGCCAAAGTAGGATTTTGTCAGAATAAGAGCCTATAGAAAAAAGCGCAGAGGAATACAGACATTGGATAATGCATAATTTCAAAGTATTTAGAAAAAAAAAGTATTTAGAAAGATAAAAGAGAGATTTGTAAATATGGGCCAGAAATAAGATAACACAAATCAAGGAAATATTTTTAAAAATAAATTACATGATCATAATTTTTATAATTATAACCAAAAGGATAAAGCAATGTTAGACAAAGTAAGATTTTTTTCCTAAGGAAATTAGCTAGAATGGAAACAGAGACAAAGAGAAGGAACAAAAATAAAAGAATAGAAGGTAGTGTAGCTAAAAATAGAAAGTTTATGACAAGACAAATTCAGAGAAAGGAATAAGAGGGTGAACATCTGTGCTCTTTCCATACTTTGGCTATGTGGACATTACTTCTATAAATGTTGGGGTGAAGGTGCCCCTTCGAATCACTATTTTTGTATCCAGGGTTGCTGGAGGAGAAGTGAGGAAGATGGGGAAACTGGGTGATGTGCATTAAGGAGGGCACATGATGGAATGAGTACTGGGTGTTCTATGCAACTGATGAATCACTAAATTCTACCCCTGAAACTAATAACATACTATATGTTACCTAAATGTTATTTGAATAAAGACCCTTAAAAAAGAAAAAGGATGAAAAAAATTGAAAGAAAAGAATACCTTAAAATGATCCAGATTTAAAGAAGAAAAAATAAATACATTCTCAGATTTGGAAACAATACGATGTTCACACAGAAAAACTAAAAAGAAACCCAGAGCCTGAGTACACTGTGGAGAAAGAATCAGAGACAGTACAATTTTAAATCAGCCAAGCAGAAAGCACAGATTATCTTTTAAAGTATAGAATTCAGACTGATAGCACCCATTCCATCAGCAAAAATGGAACCACTAGGAAAAAATATAAATACTCGAAGGGACTGAGAAAAATAATTCTCCAACCAAAATTAACTAGCTAACTAACTGAACATTTAAGAATTAAGTATATTAAACACATTTTCCTATGCACGTACACATAAACACATACACAGAAACACATTTTAAAAAATTACCAGCAAAAGATCTTTTCCAAAGGAACTTTTTATATGGCATGCTTCAGGACCCAGGACATCTCAGAAAGGAGGACAGATTTGGGTGGGTAGTTTTGCTTGCTCCCCCATTATAGTTCCATATGATCTATTCTGGAAGCCTGATTGCTCAAGGGTGACTCACATTGTATGGCTTCTGAAAGGACAGTTAATGAGTTCATAATACTGTCATCACAGTCAGATTAGTTTACATCTGGAAAGAACTTCAGTGGTTACATCGCTAGTTTTCATTGATCTGTCCATCTTTCCATTTTTTCCTAAGCCTCCACTAGGGATCAGGCATTAAGTACAGAGGGGTGACCAGAGAGCAGTGGCACTTGCCCTAAGAGGCTCAAAGCTAGAGGGCAAAATTGAGTTAGACAAACAAGCATGTATAATAAACACACCTATTAAATCATCCTATTTGGGAATACATTTTTATTTTTAATTAATTAATTAATTAATTAAAAAGATTTTATTTATTTATTCATGATAGACACAAAGAGAGAGAGAGAGAGAGAGAGAGAGAGAGAGAGAGGCAGAAACACAGGCAGAGCAGAGGGAGAAGCAGGCTCCATGCAGGGTGCCCAACATGGGACTCGATGCCGGGTCTCCAGGATCACGCCCTGGGCCGAAGGCAGGCGCTTAAACCACTGAGCCATCCAGGCTGCCCTACATTTTTATTTTTAGCAGCATTATACAAGAACATAGTTTGAGATGCGCTATTAATAAAAAGCTTATGATGAAATTCCTTGCCCTGTACTCAACTTCAGCCCACTGTCCAATTTTATTATATAAACTTTCCTACACCCCCACCTATATTATCTAAGAAACTTCTTAAATTATAGTTTTGGACAATTGAATAGTTATTGTTTATGTTACTCATGAATAATATAAATATTCTTCATTGATAACCAATATACAGTTATACTTTTTAATTCAGTTTTTATTTTCCCTAGAGTTAATGATTACTCATTTTTTCTTTTTGTTTTTCCTATGGCATTTGAGTCTAAATAAAGGTAAGTAATATATCCAACTTCACACAGATGTAAGAGAATTAACCCAAACTTCTGACCCACGTTTTTATTGCAAAAATTATAGCCATCCTATTCTATAACATGTGGAAGCTTCTGGTATCATCAGTGCTATAGGTAGACAGAAGTTTTCAGCTGAATCCTGCTGTAACCTGAAGCCATGTGATGGTGGTAAATGAGGAAAATGGTGAAAGTCAAATTCCTAGACTGGCTTTCCTCAAGAAGTTGTAAGGATGAAGTTTTGTTCTTTTATTTAGAATTTAATAGTCATGACTATATGCAATTACTCATTTCCTAAAATAAATGACGAGTCTGCAAGAAAATTACAATGAGCAAAACAAATGATGCTCCTTTTCTTTTCATGCTACTGAAGTAAAATCATGTAAAAATAGCTTAAAATTTGACATCAAATTCTAAGGTAAATTAAAATGCAACTGATAATGTGAAAAAAATTGTGATTGGGCAATGCTACCTGCTAACAAGTGATAATACTAAGTATTATTTTATTCCCTATTTATCATGTGTCAGGCATTGTGATAGATTCATATGTACAGGTCTAACCTTTTCATCAATTCATGCAAATAGATACATTTAGTTCCATTTACTGATAAGGAAAATTAGATAATAGTTAAATGAATTTTCTGTAATAAGATAATTGATGAAGGGCAAGCGGACCTGCCTAATACCAGACCTGCTCGATTCTAATGCCACTTTCCTCATTCTCTGCCTCACCTGATTGTCTGTGGGTGAGCAAAATCCTTATAAGCTCATCTGGACCTTGAGGCAAAACATTTTTTGCTTGTTGGCTATGTATAAGGTACTCACAATACAAGTTCTATGTAGGGCACAAGGAAATACAAAATGTAGCCATTTATAAGAGGCCATAAAAAAAAAAGTCAACAAACTAAGTTTCAAAATAACACAAAGCTATGATATAAAGAGAAGCACTGGGGAGTTCGTGATTTACTGTCCATAATCATTATTGGTTACATTTTTAATTACTATTTTTAAAGTAGTACAAATGAAAACATAAAGATTCCATTGCCCTATTAGTTTATAGAGAATCTAATTATTTTTAAATTATTTATTTATTCATGAGAGACACACACAGAGAGAGGCAGAGACATAGAGGGAGAAGCAGGCTTCCTGGGGGAGCCTGATGTCAGACTCGATCCCAGGACCCCAGGATCACAACCTGAGTTAAAGGCAGATGCTCAACCACTGAGCCACCCAGGTACCCCAGAATCTTTCTAATTCTTAATAAAAAGTTACTTGACACCAAATACTATCTGCATTGATTTCAAAACACTACAAAGAACACAATAACATTGTCTACTTTATTTTATTAGTTTAGTTTAGTTTTTAAAATCACAGAGCATAGCATCACTGGACTTCTTGCGATTTTCTCTCATTTATGTTCTACATGTACTCAGGTTACAAACTTCCTTAAGATAACCACGCTTTGTTTTCAGCAACACTTCTTGCCTCTTCTTATTGTCTCAACAATCTATCCTTTTCTAACCTGTTTGTTACCTTCTTGAGACACATCATAATCCTCATAGCCAGCATCTGCTCCTAGTGCTCATGAAGAGTTTATAGGTATGATGGGAAATGTGCCTAATGTTTCTAAAGCTGTTGCTCATTTTGTCCCTTGAGGTATATCTCCACAACCAGCAGGTGTGCTCTGGGACTTACCGAGAAGAAATGATGGCCCTGAGGCCACAGGGACACTGTCTGGCTGCAGGAAAGCGCTCCACCTCCCTCGCTTCCCTATGGTAGCAGCTGGATGCAAGCTGCCTTCCAAGGAGAGCAGTGCACCTGTGAGTAGCGTGGGATCACTGTGTTAGCTCAGGGTGTCCCATGACACCCCAGAGCCATCTGGAGAACCAAGTGAGTGCCAGGGAATTAGCAAATTTGGACACAAACCAAATCAAGCAACTTACTTAAAAGAAGACCAAACTTTCTCAGTGCTCTTTTCTGTAATAGAAAAATTACAGATTCGGAGTCAAACATAGCTAAATTAAAATGATCACTTTATTTCTTAAAAGCTTTGTTACTGTAGACTTAATTAACTTGCACAATCTCACTCTCCTTACCTATAAAATGTAAGAGAATAAAATGTATGTAAAGCTTCCAACTTTAAATACATTACAATTAATATTTCATTAAGTGTGTGACTTAACCTTCCTCATCACATAGCAGTATCTCCAGGTCAGTCCCAGCTTCAGTGCTTATCTTTTTGCAAATAATTTTGGTAAATTCTCCCTCTCAGGGAAGGTGTGTACTCCTCTTTTTTAAAAAAAGATCAATTTTTAAAGGTTTTATTTATTTATTTTGAGAGAGAGAGAGAGAGAGAGTAAGCAGGGGGAGGGGCAAAGGGAGAGAGAATCTCAAGCAGACTTCCACACTCAGCACAGAACCTGATGCAGAGCTCGATCTCACAACTCAGCACAGAACCTGATGCAAAGCTCGATCTCACAACCCTGAGATCATGACCTGAACTGAAATCAAGAATCGCATGCTCAAACAACTGAACCACTCAGGTGCTCCTATTACTCCCCTTATGTGAGGGCTGTGCCTAGTGACTTCTTTCCAGAGAGAACAGTGGAAAGGGAGGAGGGGTAAGCCTTGACAATGAAGAAACCTGATAAACACTACCTCAAGACAGTGACCAGTCATCTTGATATCATGTACCATTGATATGATGTGTTGAAAATGACACTGTACCTGTTGTCTTGCTCCCCCAAACCCCTAATTGCAGTTTAACCATGACAGAAACCACAAACTGAGCCAAATTGAGGAATATTCTACAAAATACTCAAAACTGTGAAAGTCATCAAAAAACAAGGAAGGGGGGATCCCTGGGTGGCGCAGCGGTTAGCGCCCGCCTTTGGCCCAGGGCGCGATCCTGGAGACCCGGGATCGAATCCCACGTCGGGCTCCCAGTGCATGGAGCCTGCTTCTCCAACTGCCCGTGTCTCTGCCTCTCTCTCTCTCTGTCTCTGTCTCTGTCTCTCTGTGACTATCGTAAATAAATAAAAAAAAATTAAAAAACAAAACAACAAAACAACAACAACAACAACAACAACAACAAAAAACAAGGAAGGGGGCAGCCCAGGTGGCTCAGCGGTTTAGAGCTGCCTTCAGCCCAGCGAGCGATCCTGGAGACCCGGGATCGAGTCCCATGTCAGGCTCCCTGCATGGAGCCTGCTTCTCCCTCTGCCTGTGTCTCTGCCTCTCTCTCTCTTTCTGTGTCTCTCATGAATAAATAAATAAAATATTAAAAAAGGAAGGTTTGAGAAATGGCCACTGTTTAGAGAAGCATATTATATTTTGAGTGGACTCTCGGAACAGAAAAAGGACATTATGTAGAAATTGAGGGCATCCAAATGAGATGTGAAATTTAGTCCATCATTATGTATCAGTATCAAATGTCATAGCTGAGATTCACATGCCACAGTAATGTTAGATGCTAATAATAAGGAAAACTGCCTATCATATATACAGGAACACTCTGTACCACTCCTTGCAACTGTTCTAAAACCTAATGCTATTATAAAATAAAATTCTTACTTAAAAAGTCAAATGCATAGTAATTCACAGTAAGAGAAGTTGGTAGATGGCATGTTCCCATTTTCTTTTCTTACTTACCATGCCTCTTTCTTCATGGACATTATATCAGAAAGAAAATATTTAGACATTCATAATTTATAATCAATTCTGTCTAAAGATCTTTCAGTAAAAGTAATTTTTAAAATCGAAACACTTTTTAAAACTTCCTTTTAGTTAAAACTAAAAGTTTTAAATCAGTTAAAACTGATTCTGCATAGGCATAGTTTACAATGCTCTTTGGAAAAATAAATCTAGGAATACTTTGTGCACATTCTTGGTTAAATTTGGATTCTGCATCATGCAAAATTCAGTGAACTTCTTAGATGAAGGGATAATAGAATCATAAAATCACACTGACAGGTAATTTATACTTGATGAATTTATTCTCATGAAACTTTGTAACACAAAATAATTAAACCTGAAAAAAAGTGTGCCGCAAATGTGTATTGTATCTGAATAATGTAGGTTAAAAAAGGCCTCTGAGCCAAATGAATTCTGGCCAAAGGAATTTGGGGGTAGATGTGAGAAATATGATTTATCTAATTTGTGCAATGTGCTAATATTTACTCAGGATTTTTAAAAGAAAACTGACTCTAATATGAAATAAAATTTACCTTTCTCTTCACTAAGTCTACATTCAGACCACAGAGAACCCTATAATTACTTCTGAGTCAGAGCACTTAGGTACCTTAGTTCTTGTTTATGTCCATTCAAATGATAGAGGAGGTCAGATGCTAAGAGTCAGAAATACCTGCTTTTAAGTCAAACTCAATATCTGAATGACATTGGCAATTTGTTCAACTTCGAAAAGTCTTTATTATTATTATTATTATTAGCATGGAGCTATAGTAATGGCTTAATTCACCAGGCACCTGGTACTTTTGAAACAAATATTAGTTTCTTTCCTTTATTTTCCACTTTCCATAACTCTCTTCCTTGTCTTTCTAAAACAACAACAAAAGCAAACGGAAATCCATTTCACCCACAAAACATTTACTGGTTCTTAATTAATTTGCCCAGTGTTCCCACTCCCCAGAAAACTATTTGCCACAACCGAACCTTTTTAAAATTATGATGGTTATGGGAATTTTTGTCTCTCTTAACTTCTTTTAACTAAAATATTATCCTGTCTTCAGATTTACAGGGCAAATTGTCACATGGAGCCAAACTAGAAGAAATCGGAGGGATTATACTCACTAATATGTTGATACAAGGGAGATTATTCAGTAAATATTTGTTAATGAGTTTGGCATACTTAGCTTGAGATTTTATTTAATTCAATTTCAATTTTAAACCACAAAGAAATGACAATTAATCCTCAAAAAGGGTGTAGTATGACCTAGATTAAATAGTTTCCTTTTATGATATCATCTTCTAATCCCCACACTAATTGATTTATTTAAAAGAAAAAAAGTACTTCATTTATTTCAGCACGACATCCAAAATTTTGTAAGTCTCTCCATAATCCTTACTTCTTTGAATTTGCTTCCATAAAAATATTCCCTCTCATCTTCTCTTCCTTAAGATTTTTTATTAGCTCTTCATGGTCTGTACAAGATAAGTTCAAGCATTTCACCATGACCTACAAGGTCTTCTGTCACCTGCTTTCTTCCCAAATGTCACCTCCTGACACTTACTTATTTGCAATTCATACTCAAACAATGGTGAACTATGTAAATGTTCCCAGTGTTCTATGCTGTTTCATGATTCTATTCACTGGCTTGTCTTGTTCTATTTGTCTTTAATGTGCCCTGTCTCCTGTTTAATGAACTTAAACTTAATAACTTTTGTTCAGTTCAAGTATCTTCTTCTTCAGAAAACCTTACACCTCAAAATTCAGATTGAGGCACTTTTTTTTCTATACTCACAGAACATTTCTCTTTTATGCTAATCTACTCTTAAAATATTGGCTGAGAATATTTAACTGTCTCAACCAATTAATGGAGCATGGGAATTGTGTCTTTCTTCCCCTTTTATTTACAATGATTCTTCACATAGTTTCATATTTAGTATATGACCAATATTTGTATGTTTTTAAATGGACAATTGATCATTCATAACAGCTATTACATCATTTGATTGCCATAATAATTCTGCAATTATTATTATTATTGTTTTATAGAAAAAGGAAACTGAAGCTCAGAGATGTTAATTATATTGCACAAGAAAGCATCATTATAACAATTATTCTACCTCAAAATCCATGCTTTTTCAATTGTGTCACTTCACCTCTCTTTCTGCCTGCACATCTTTCAAATAACACAATTTTTCTGAAGAATTTTTTCTTCTTGCTGTGGGAATGAAAATTCTAGCTACTTAAACAAAAAGAGAAAAGACCTCAGGGATTAGCAAAGAAGGTTTTCACAAAGGAAAACAGAACTTGAAGTACACTTTGATATAGGACAGAATTTATAGAGGCAGAGACAGGAAAGTTGGTTGGAGAAGATTCCAGATGAGCTCATGCCACTGGTGTGAACATGTGAGATTCATGTTCATTTGGGGCATTAAGTTTGCCTTCAGGAGAATATAGAGAAGGAAGTTGTTATTTAAGATGAAACAATAATGCTTATTCAACGAAAACCATCTGGACAGATAAGAGATTGATAGAGAAATAATTTTTTTTAACTGTTAGTTGGTTTTTTCAGGACACTTCAACGATTACAGAATGATCGAAAAGACATCCAGTGTCCTCTATTAGTAATATCTTACATTGGCAAAATACATTTGCTAGAATTAATGAGCCAATATTGATATATTATTTTTTTCAATATTGATATATTATTAATTAAATTTCATAGACTATGTAGATTACTCAGTTTTTCTTAGTTTTTACCTAGGATCTCATCCAGAAAACCACTTGACATTAAGTTGGCATTTCTCTTTAGGTTCCTCTTGGCTATGGCAGTTTCTCAGACTTTTTTTATTTTTAATGACCTTGACGGTTTTGCAGAGTACTGGAGAAGAATTCTGAATTCTGTAGCATGCCCTGCTTTTAGACTTTGTCTGATATATCACAATTTATATCCTGCTAGACCACTGTCTAGTGGAGATATTATAGTGTATCAAAGCTTGTTTAGAAGTGTGCTACACATTATGAACATAGTTGATGTTGTAGTTATAAGCCTAGGACCAGCCAAAGCAAGAAATATTTGGTAGAGCAATGGAGTATTGAAAAACTGACTCCCCAAATGTTATTGACACAACCTGCCGATGACACCAAACTGAGTATATTGTTACCTCAGTGATGGAGAACACCACCTTGCAAATTTTAGCAACATCAGTCAGGGTTGGGGGGCAGTGGTCTTGATTAGGATTGGGTAAACACCAGGGTACAGGAATCCAGAACTAAGGAAAACCTCTAGGGAGGGATTTTGAGATGAGGGATACAAAGAATCTTAGAGCACAAACTATATATTGATATTTTCCATTGAAGAATTGGTGGGTTCTTTGGAAAGTTTCTGTAATGAACAATTAAATTACCTGGGCAGGAGACCTGAAGTCATGGTAATGAGACTAGGGAAAGAGCACAAAGTCATATTACTCTAAACAATAAACTGTGCTAACATTCTTATTGTCCAGGCTGCATGTGGTGGTAGATGGTTTTACTCCTCAGGGTACTTAAAGTTCTGAAGGCAAGTGAGAAGAGGAAAGGACTAGCACAGCCTAGCCCGGATCACTAGAGTTACACAAGTCACAGTGTTTAATAAAGGTCTCTATTGTATCTTCAACCTGTTTCAATTATAAAGTCACTGTTTAAGATGATGAAATAAAAGTACTGATGCTTCCTTTACCTCTAAGTAATTACTTAACCCAAAAAGGAAAATGAGAAAAGAAGTATGAATTTATATTTAATGCATCTAAGTGATATCTGTGGAAAATATTTAATGTCCACTATAAAATGATTGCTATTAAATCAATAAAAATGGTATTGGGTAAATTTCCATCAGATAAGAAGGCATAATGAAACAACTAGCTTCTTAAAAGAAGATCCCAAAGGAGATATATAAAAAAATTCAAGGAAGACATGGAGGAGCAAATGAAAAAATAAAATCAAATGTATTAATTTAAAACCTGGGCAGCCCTGGTGGCTCAGCAGTTTAGCACCACCTTCAGTCCAGGACGTGATCCTGGAGACCCAGGATCAAGTCCCATGTCAGGCTCCCTGCGTGGAGCCTGCTCTTCCCTCTGCCTGTGTCTCTGCCTCTCTCTCCCTCTGTGTCTCTCATGAATAAATAAATAAAAATCCTTAAAAAGAAAAAACCCTAAGACATAATCAGAAGCATGAAGAAATTAAATAAACTATAAAAGTATTCTAACAAATAAAAATTGAAAATACCAGATTAAATGAAATAATATGATTTTATAGAAAAAATAAATTAGCAAAACTAATAAAAAGATATAAGTGGAACAAAAGCCATGTATGAAAAAGAAAGTTTTCAAAGTCCAATCCCCCGCAAAACACCATGCTCAGAAGATTCACAGAGGTATTCTTTTTTTAAAAAATGATTTTATTTATTTATTTATTTGAGAGAGAGAGAGAACATCGAGGGGAGAAGGAGAAGCAGACTCCACACTGAGCAGGGAACCTGACATAGGGATTTATCCCAGGACCCCAAGATCATGACTTGAGCTGAAGTCAGACACTTAACCAACTGAGCCACCCAGATGCCCCAAGAGGTATTCTTTCAAATGTTCATAAATAGATGACTTCAAGGCCTGTTAAAGTTTCAAAACTGTGAAAAAGAAAGAATTCTCTTTAATATATCTTATGATGTTCCCCATGTTCTGACTTGGTGAAAATATCCTAAAGAAAATATTAGTAGACTTAATTTTATGGCATATTTAGAGAATAATATGAATTCAAGAGGGGACTGTTTCCCTTTTTGGCACTCTATTATCACCTTCTACCACTGAAGTTGGACAAAACAGAAGAAATAATCATATGCTCATCTCACTAAACATTAAAAAGTCATTGATATATTGTAACTTAATTCCTTGATATAGAAGCCTCAGTAGTATATGAATATTATAAAATAGAAATAAATACTAAATATGATTTAGTATAGATCTACTAAACATATCTTGTAGCTCATATCCCAAAAGAAACATTAGATATAATCCAGCTCTGTTAGAAGAGCCTGATAATATCTGATGCCTGAGCAGGGAGACAGGCATGAATGAAGCTTTCTTGAGACCTTCTCCAATAAAAAACTATCCTTGAAAGGATTCTTGTGACTGAATGGCCTCCCCATTGCCACACTTGGAGCCATCCTAAGCCACAAAGATGGTGTAAATTGACAGTACCCACTGTATATCTGCAACCCAAGTGTGTTACCACTATTCAGACAGACAAGTCTTCACTCCTTGCTCTGACTCTCACTTTGGAAAGCTAAATAAAAACCTTTTGAACACTGCTTATGGAATGTAGAAATGTATTGGTAAATATGTCTTTTCAAAGCAGTACAAGAAATCTTTTGTGAACAGGGAATTCAGAGGCTTCATAGGTAACTCACCTTATGGCCTTGAATAAAATTATTTAACTCTGAAGACAAAAGGAAGATGATTTGAGTTTGGAAATGACTCTACATCTTCCCACTCCCCATTTATGCTAGCAGTATCATCAGACAGCTTCATTATTTTGCTGAGTAATTCAGAGAGGAGAGGTCAATGTGAATGAGTGAGAAGCCTGAGTTCCAAGAGAATACTGTTTCATGATTTGCAAACACTAGGGGCATTCTAATTCTCAATTCTTCTGCAATTATGCAGCCCACTTGACCCAGTTTAAGGAAGAATACTTCAGAAGTTAGCATGAATAGTGCAAAAGCACAGAAAATCAGTCTGAGGGATTCATTGTCCCCTTAGACATGGTCATCAACCTTCATGAATTTTGGTTTCCAGTGTCAGATTCCTCCTCTGTGCTTTGTGATGAATGTGGAAATGGCAGGGACTAGCAGAAGGTAGAATTCACAGAGGAGGTACCAAATGACAATATTAATGGCTGCCAAAATTGGAAGGAAGTAGGTTACAGATTAGGAATTTGGGGTCAGGATGGTGGGATGAGAGCACATTGTGTGGGTGAAGGGATTTGGGTCCCTATCTGGAGAACACATTATGAAATCAGGCTGTCTGAGTTTGGCCCTTAGCTCTGTCACTTATCAACT
Organism: Nyctereutes procyonoides; assembly: GCF_905146905.1. Classification (NCBI taxonomy): domain Eukaryota; kingdom Metazoa; phylum Chordata; class Mammalia; order Carnivora; family Canidae; genus Nyctereutes; species Nyctereutes procyonoides. Next base: position 11,439,398 of record NW_026575030.1, read on the forward strand.
CTGAGAGTTTGAACACATTGTTCAGCTTCTCTAAGCATGATTCCTCTTCTGCAATGTGACTGATAGCCACAGAGAGGTGTTGAGAATATAAAATGAGATAAACATGCAAAACAGCTATCACAATGTATAAGGGAAGTTGATAATGATGTTGTGTACAGCTCCTTTTAAGGACTGGGTGGCTTCAAATGTGAGTAGGTCAGCTAATGGAAGGCATTGGGGATAGGACCAAGAAACTCAGGATAAAAGTGCATCTGATGATATGTATGTTTCTCATACATTCCTTTTTACAGGTTCAAATAACTTGGCCTATGTAAAAGCATAATAGAAATGATCAAAACCATTATAAATAAAATATGTTATTATATAATTAGTTACATTCATCTGCAAATATGCTTAAGACATTTGGATACAGTGGTTTTTTTTCTTTTCATTAATTGAGTACCTTGCAATAGCATTTACTATAAAGCTTTTTAACCATATCATTTCTTCAAAAGAATACATTTTACCTCAACTGAAGTTGAATTGTCAAAAAATTGAATTAGTGAGTTCTAGATAAACAAATTTCAACTTCATTTGCTTCTTCTTTGGATATAATTTTGAAGCTCAGAAAGCTTAAGGTTGGAGTTCCTCATTTACAATAGTCTTTGTATATCAGAGTCTAGTTTGCTAACCCAGCCAGCTAATTCCTCAGCCCAAAGATCATAGCCTCAGGACTATGCTGAGTATCTGACACCTCTCTTTGTCCCCAAGGAGAAGACTCTGAAACTTAATGTTGTCATGGGGCACTTTGACCATCCTGTGGTGGGGGTTGGGTGTAGTTGGGAAGACCAGGACCTAACTCACTCTGCTGACCCTGCACTGTGGCAGAGGCCCTCTGGTGCCAATCAAATAAGATCAAAGCCCTGTAGTCTACTGACTACTTGTCTCTTAAAAAGCTTTTCTGAGCAAGAAAATATGGAGCTATATCAAATGTGGCATTACCAAAATTGGGTTGTGAAGCTATAGGAAACTTTAGTACCATTAATTGTAATAAAAAAAAATCAAATCAGGATGCCTGGGTGGCTCAGTGGTTGAGCATCTGCCTTTAGCTCAGGTCGTGATCCGGGGTCCTGGGATCAAGTTCCACATTGGGTTCCCCATAGGGAGCCTGCTTCTCCCTCTGCTTATGTCTCTGTCTCTCTCTCTGTGTCTCTCACAAATAAATAAATAAAATCTTTAAGAAAATTGAATCAACCATGTTAAAAGAAAGACTGAATTTGCTACATTGTTTCAGTAGAAGATATTGAAAACTTACTGGCATAGGAAGAGGTGTTTAAAAAATAAGCAGTCAGAAATTTCCTCTCCTAGGAATAAAGACATTATTTCCCTATTCTTGTTATGAAGAACAACTAAAACCCCAGGATTATATTATAACAAACCAACAAAAGAAAACAAGCAGCAAAAGAATATATACAAAGACCTAAAAGATGCAGAGGAGATGGTAGACCACCCAGGAAATCAGGAAATGACACAGTGGTGAGATATCTGGGTTTTCTTTTTGCCTTATATGGCCTGGCCCTGGAGCTAAAGATTCTGACAACCCAATAACATCAATAGGTGCAGACAACAAAAGCTCTCCCTCAAAATTCTGCTGTTTTTAGACAGAAGACCAGGAGATTTGCAGTCTAGCAAGACATGAAAATGTTTAGACAGCAACAATGTTTGTTCTTCAACCGAATACTACAGAAAAAGCATAACTTCTACTCCAGCCCATGTCAGCAGTGCTGAGTGGAGAGCCTAGATTTCCACTCTTGCCAGACTGTAGAGGTGTCAACTCCCCAGATAGGGTAGCTGAGTAGGAAGCCAGGATTTTAACTTTACTGAGCAGTAACAACTAGTTCCCCCCGCCCCCACTTTTTGGTGTCAATGGATACCATGTGGGTAGCATTAATAAAGCAGCTCTATCCCACCCATCCAGAAAGGTACCAGTGAAGGCCTGGTAGGGAGCTGGGACTCCCATCCATGTCCAATGGTATCAAGGAGCAACCTAGCTCAGGTTGCAAGGGAAGCTGAATGGGAAATTTGGACTTCTTCCCCCACCTGCCAGTAAGGAGATCAAATCAGAGTCATAGATCTAGTCAAAATACCTTCCTGCAGAAAACAAAAACAAAAAAAAAAAAACAGGAGATATCAGATGAGGAAAAACTAAGGAGCCATTTCTAGCAGAACTACTCTAAAACAATGGCCAAAGAAACTTTTGCAACCAGAAAGGAAATGATAAATAAGGAATTCTAGAATATCAAGAAGAAAAAAAGGACACAGAAAAAAAAAAGTTAAATATATGATTTTCCTATGACTCTTGAGTTTTCTAAGTTATGTTGGACCATGGAAGCAAACAAAATATAACACTATCTGATGTGGTTATAATTAATGTAGAGGAAATATTTAAGACAATTAAACTATAAATGGAGAACATGGCAAATAATGTGATATGAAGGTGGCAGAAATTCTATAGTTCATCTGAACCTTTAAATGAAGACAGAAGGAGACTGTGGTAAGTTATATAAATATACACTAAATGTATCCTAAAAATTATGTACCAAAAGGTCAATTCACAAACTATTGATGAACCAAAATAAGATTCTAAAAAATATTCCAGTAAGTCATAAGAAAACAAGAAAAGGAAACAAAAAGTGATAATAACAACAGCAAAACAAAAAACAACAAAATGTCAGACTTATACCCTGATGTATGGATAATTACATTACATTTAAATGATCTAAGTATGCCATTAAAATACAGAGATTAGAAGGATGGATTACAAAATGTGAACTGAAATATAGATTGCCTAAAATAAGCTCATTTCAAACATAACAATATGGATTGGTTGAAACTAAGTAAAAGGATGAAAAAAGTTACACCATGAAGGTGCATTAATAAAAAGAAAGCAGGAATGGCTATATTAATATCAGATAAAGTAAACCTTAGAGACAGACATTTATAATGGCTAAGGGGTGATCTATCAAGAAGATGTAGCCATCCTACGTGTGTATATATTAAACAAAAGAGCTGTAAAATCTATGAAGCCAAAATTAATAGAATTGAAATGGGAAATAGATAAATACATGATTATACATATATATCAACATGCTTATGTCAATAATGAATACCATACCAAGACAGAAAATCAGCAAGGATGTAGAAGAACTGAACAATACCATTAACCAACAGTATCAAATTGTTATTTATAGGAAATTCCACCCTAATAACAGCACTATAAATTTTTTCAGGTGTCCATGGAACATACACGAGGATAGATCATAACCTGGGTCATAAGACCAATCTTAACAAATTCAAAATAATTGAAATCATAGAGTGCATTCTCCAACCACAGTGGAATCAAACTAAAGATTAATAATATAACTGAAAAATCTCCAAATACTTAAAAGCTAAAAAATATGCACCTAATATTCTATGCAACTAAGAGGAAGTCACTTCAGAAAGGTCTCAAGACAAAAGATAAAGACAAGAATCAACTGTACTTCTATATACTGGTGATGAACAGCATGGACACCAAAATTTAAAATATCAGCCATTTACAAGAAGATTCCCTAAAAAATACAAATGTCCCAGTTGAAGGAAATATTTCTAAAAGTTCATTAATAATTGTTTTATAATATTTAATACTCTTGTTTTATAATATTGGTTTTACATGTGTTATATAAAATTATAATACTTTATTATAATATAGTATTAATATTTTATTAGTTTATAATTGTTGCATCAAGAATTTATTAAAAAAATGCTTGGTGTCAGCAGAATTTTATTGGAAGGAAGTTTGAAGGAACATCAGGGTGTTTATCTTCTGGTATCAATTCCGTCATTTCCAAACCACATGACCTCAAGTGAATTACTTAAAATCAGCAGGTTGGACTTTATTACTTAAATCCTAACTCTCATGACCTTGCAAGAGTTACATAGCCCCCCTGGGATTCAGTTTCCTTATCTGCAAAAAATGAGCTAATCATAGTTACTTCATCATGGGGCAGCTGTCATAATTAAAGTCTCCATCATTGGTAAATTACTTAGAGTTGCATCTCATGCAGTAGGTGTGATATAACCTTTGTCTTTTACTATTACATCTATTAAATTGAGTTACATGATTGGAGAATTGTTTCTTGCATTTAGGAGAACACAAAGATTAATTAAAGAATCTTTGTGGTGCTTGAAATTTCTGTTAAAGGCTCATCTGCATATTGTACAAATATTATCAGTGTCACAAGAGGAGTAGATCCTAGGTCAGAACACTTCAAAAGCACTGTTCTTTCTACAAATATTTTCAGTGTACCTTTCTTCATGAACTAAACAAATAAATATATTATGTGAAAGGTGATAAGCGACACTTCTGCGCAGGAAATTGAATGCGTTAGTTGATACAAAGCGAGCTAGCCCAGTGGGCACCATGCAGCAAGTGTCACCCAAATTAAGATGCTCAAATCACACAGCTTTTTAAAATCACACAGTGTATTAAGTCACGTCGCAGAGTGAGAAACACTCTGATAAACGTCAAGACACTCAGAAAAAGGTGCAAGTGAGGGTCCTCACTCCCTGAATTCTGGGCACTACAATGTTTATATGTCCTGATGCTCTATCTGCTATGTCGGCCTTCTTGTTGATAATGCAGATACGAAGACAGACCTTAGGTTCAAACAAGGGGACCCACAGCTAGAAAGTGCCATAGACTAACGTATTTGCTCTGTTTGAGACCCACAGGGACAAATAGTTTGGCATGGCAGTAGCTTGACAATCAGCTCAATGAAGAGCCACGGGATTTGTGTTTTACTGAGCAGAGAACATATGGGGTGTCACTGACATGTGGCTGAATTAAAAACTTCATGAAAATTAAGTACCCATGTCTATTGGGGGTATACTGTCATTTAGTGGGTAATGTGTCATTTAGTGGGGGTATAGTGTCATTTAGTCATTTAGTGACTCTTGTGTACTTATATACCATGGCTATTTAGCTCATAAATATCTCTGAGTCCTCCATTCCCTTCCTCTGTTTGAAACACATGCTCTACTTCCTCACCACATGTCATACTGACACATCGTAGGACTTCTGCCCATATATTTAATAGTAGTTTTGCTTACCAGCAACATATCTGTCTAAAATATCTTAAAGGTTTTGTGTTTGATAGACAACAAATTTATTCATGAAAGCAAAAGCTTATTATAAGTAGGAAGAAAAATAAAGTGGCTTGGGTGATGATGATTTAGCCCCAAGTCAGCCAGGACAATATCCCTGCCTCCCAAGCTTAGTGTGGAGCTCACCCCTTCTCCTTTCTAGTAGCTCTCTTAAGGGCCCAAGGAGAAGAATCCCCCATGTCTCTGCAGCAACCCTGTTGTCTCTGCCTTCCTGGCCTGCTGGCTGCTTTTCTCCCGTGCCTTTAGGCCACAGTTCCATCTCTTTCTAGTTGGTGTTTAGAGTCTGCTTGCTGGTCTGCCACTGCCACTCCCTCTGTTCCTTTTGCCTTGAGACTCTTGGCACAGCTTCGATTTCTGCTACTGCTTGTGGGAATTCTTTACCAACCTTCTCACCTGGCCATCTCAAGGTGAACCTCAATGTCCAAGGTGGCAAAAAGATGTTTTTTTAATTCACATAGAATGTTTTGGTTTTAGCAATCTCATAGCAGAATCATGAATTTCTATCTCCCTATATCTGTATCTGTATCTCTCTCTTGATCTATCTATCTATCCATCATCTATCTATCATCTATCATCTATCTATCTTCCTATTTATCATCTATCATCTAGTTTTGACACAACCTATCCTCCAGAATGATGGTCACAGAATGCTTACATTTTTCTCTTCCAGTATTTAGACCTTGACCTTTCTGTCAGTGACCTCCATGTCCATTTCCACATTTTGGATTTCAATGAGAAACTCCAAGTGCGTAAAATTGGTTTGTAGATACGAAATTCCAACTGTGATAAGACTCGCAATCATTCCGACAGCCTTTGAGGACTCCATATAGATCAAAATTTGCACTGAGTTGCCAGTGGGAATAGGTTATCATTTAAAATCATAGATGTGCAACCACAAAAGTTTCTATATCAGGCAAATTTTAATGGGCATTGTAAGTCAAACATTGGCAAATCATTTTTGCAAAGGGCCAAATGGCAAATATTTTAGGCTTTCCAGGCCTTTTCATCTATTCTCCTTCTTCTTTCTTCTTCTTCTTCTTCTTCTTCTTCTTCTTCTTCTTCTTCTTCTTCTTTCTTCTTCTTCTCCTTCTCCTTCCCCTTCCCCTTCCTCTTCCTCCTCCTATTCTTATTCTTATTCTTTTCCTCCTCTCTTCTTCTTCTTCTTCTTCTTCTTCTTCTTCTTCTTCTTCTTTCTTTCTTCCTCTTCATCTCCTTCTCCTTCTTCTTTTTTTTTTCTTAAGAGAGATATAGTGTGCATATGGGCAAGAGTGTGGGGGAAGGGGCAGAGGAAAAGGGAGGGAGAGAATCTTAAGTAGGCTCTACCTCAGTACAGACTGACATAGGGCCCCATCTCAAAACCCTGAGATCATGATCTGAGCTGAAATTAAGAGTAAGTTAATCAAGCTTAACTGAGCCACCCATGCACCCTCTCTTCTTTCACTTAAGACTTTTTTCTTTCCTCCTCTTAAAACTATTTCAGCTACATTCTTTTGCATTTCATCAGACCTTATTGCTCTTGCACATGCCGTGCCTCATGTGCTCCTCTCCCAGGTAGTCACTTGGTCTGCTATCTCACTTTGTTCAAGATTTTGCTCAAGTTTCACCTTGAAGCACACAACCCAACAGATCCCATATCTGCTTTTGTCATTTGTCATTGTAAAATATGCTAATTTTATTTAGTTTCTACATTTTCTACCATTGGAGTGTAAATGCCATGGAAGAAGGGATCTTTCTCTAATTTTTCTTCCAGTGTATCCCGGTTCTGGAAGAATAATTCATTGACTCTTAGACCCTTACATGTATCACTTGAATAAATGTTGACTCTATTCTTCCAAGAGAAGTGTGACTTAGACTGGAGGTTGGCAACTTCTATCTGTCCCCCCCTTTTTTAAATAATTGGAACACATCTATACCTATTTATGTATTATTTATGTCTGTTTTTGTCTTATAACAGAAGATTTGAGCAATTGTGGCAGAAACTGGGTGGCCTGGAAAGCCTAAAATATTCACCATTCAATCCTGGGACTCCAGAATCACACCCTGAGCCAAAGGCAGATGCTCAAACACTGAGCCACCCAGTCATCCCAAATTTTTGAAGTTTTAAATAGTTTTGCATGTATTTCATTTAGGTTCTATTAACTTGGTAATCTCATGATTTTTAGCACATTGAGCTTTTCAGTACAAAACTAAATTGAAACAAAATTTCCCATGACAATTAGAAAATTCTAAGATTAAAATTAATAAGGTATCTCTTAGTTAAGTAATTCTGCAAAACACTAGATATAACTAAATTGAACAGGTTTCTCAATAAATTTAATAGACCACACCTTGGGTTAAAAATTGCCATGGGAAGGGGGCAAAAATCACAGAATTATTTTATCCACATAGCATCTGTCAGGGCTTTTCAAATCACAGAATAAAATTTAGTAAATTTTTAAAACACAGTAAAATTTTAGGCAAGTATGATATACAAGAAAAGCATTATATTCAAGACTTCATTAAGGATCAATCTCGTTTTGAAGTAACATTGATATTTTAGGAATAAGAAAGATGATGGAAAATAAGACATGTTCCAAATATTTGAAACCACTTTATGAACTTGAAAATACATGGTAATGGTGCAGTGTAATAAGATCTTTTAAAAAGAAATTTGAAAACCAAACTCATACCTCTGAGTGTGGAGCCCCACACAGGGCTTGATCTCAGGACCCTGAGACCATGACCTGAGCTGAAACTTAGAGTCCAAAGCCCAACTGACTGAGCCACCCAGGTGCCCATATGACTTCTTTTTTTAAGGTTTTATTTATTTAACAGAGAGAGAAATAGCACAAGCAGAGGAAGCAGCAGGTAGAGGGGGAGGAGGAGGGAGAGAGAGAGAAGCAGACTCCCCACTGAGCAAGAAACGTGGGGCTTGATCCCCAGACCCTGGGATCATGACTTGAGCCAAAAGTAGATGCTTAACTGACTGAGCCACTCAGTTGTCCCCCACTTTTTATATAGAAAATATTTACAATAAATGTTTATTATATTTATTTGTGAACACTTTCCATTTTCTCCTTGCTGTACTTATTCATTCATTCATCATCTAAAGAATTTTTTGAATCATTGTTTTCTTTCTTGATTGAACCATTTTCCTCGAAGACTCTTTATTCTAAGGTTTAGTAACTATCCATCTACATTTCCATCTGTACTTTGTTCTCTAAACTCTTAATATAATGTCATGAGATCAACTATTTATTCCATAATTTATTGTTAAAATCTATGTCGTTCAATTGTTCCATTTTTTCTCATAGGCACAAACACACATTTTGCACGAATATGATAGTTGGCCAATTGGCTCATATTTTTAAGCACTGAAGTGCTTAAATGGGAAAAATGGGAAAATTATTGCATTTTCTCACACTCATTTCATAATTTATTCTTGCTTTTATTTGAATAGCCATAAAAAGTATTTTAAACTTCTCAGTCCCTGAGGCTACTTAATCAAAATGTGTTCTGATGTAACTGGAATATATCTGTTCTCCCCTTTTCTCCTCCTATCAGGGACAAATGCTTCATCTTCTTCACACCCACAGATATATTCTAGGGAAAGGAGAAGTCCACTCACTTGTTGACCTTAATTCAGGAAACTTCATTTATAAATAAACTATTATAATCTCTTCTGAGGAAGAGTTTCCTCCTTGCATATAGATGGCACATTTGAACCTGTCAATTGTTAAGCTAAAGACCTCTTTAAAAAAAAAAACAAAACTTTTATTTAAATTCATTTTAGGTAACATATACTGTATTATTAGTTTCAGGGATAGAATTTAGTTGATTCATCAGTTGCATACAACACCCAGTGCTCATTCTATCAAGTGCCCTTCTTAATGTCCATCACCTAATTACCACCACCTAATTACTTCCCATTAACCACCTTCCCTCCAGCGACCATCAGTTTGTTTCCTATACTTAAGAGTTTCTTATGGTTTGCTTCTCTCTAAAGCGCTCTTTAGATACTCTTTATGCTACTACTTACCAGGTACTGTTTTATAAATAATATCCCATTAATCCTTACCAGCTTTCTGACATTGTTTTTTCTTCTCTCCAGTCTATATAAAAAAAGAATCAATACCACTACTTGCTTAATAGCCCAAATTGATAGGTGGAAGTGTGAAGACTCAAATACAGCTCTCCTAAAAGCAAAGTTTACCACACCAGGAGCTGTCCTAAATCTATAGGCATTGGCTCACTTATTTCAAATATATAGAAAAGAATTCATTATATCCAAGAATACATGGCTAATACCCAAGAATGCAGGGCTGTCAAAATGCCAGGCCATTTTGATACAGCAGAACACAATCTGATTAACTCGCCAGAAACTATTGGGTGTCTTTAATCCCCATTGCTTCATTCTGGGCATGGCCCTAAAAGCTCAGGGTACCTATGTTAAATGGAAATACTTCTTCAGTTCTGGAGATTATGTTCAAGCAGAAAATGAGCAAGCCAAAGGGAAAATGAACATGTGCCCTCAGGTGGGGGTTTGGCAGGCTTTTCTCATGGGTATTCATACTGCAAGGAGGCAATGAAGACCCCCTCCACACAAGACCGGTCCTGGTGGTCACTCTGTTTTTTGGAATTTGTAAGCATTTTACTACTTATTCCTGTATACAGTGGCATAGATTTCACTTAGATTTCCTGCCTTCCTTCCTCCTAACAGAGTTTGATATGACTGCTGCACCATACCTCAATCACACCAGCAAAGCCTCTCATCTTTCTTTATCCACTCTTAAATCAGCTCCTGTATTGCTACTATTAATAATAGCAGCCACTGTATAGTGGCTTTTTTTTTTTTGTACTAAGTGCTTTTCTATTATTTATTTGATTCAATTCTCTCAATTACCCTATTAAATAGGCAGTATAATTTCCATTTAGCAGGTGGGGGAACAAAAGGAGGGAAGAATACAGAGAGAGAAAGAAGGAGCAGACTTGGAACACTCATTGGGATTTGTCCGACCCAAAGCTCACTCTTTTTATGCTAGGCTTAGGATGAAATTACCATTCCTTGACAAAATGCCTTCACCTGGTTAAAGTATACATGGTTCTTTAAGAAAGAATCTTTTAAATTCTCTTTTTATTAAATCATACTCCAAATAGGAAACAATTTTAGATCTTGATGAGCTTCTGCAGAATGAGTACCACCACCACCATAGCCAATATCCAGATCAAAGATATAAGTAGTACCCTGGAAGTCTCTATCATACTTCTCTCTAGACTGCCATTCTATGGGTAACCACTACTCTGGGAAGAAAAAGAGTCATAGTGAAATCCGTTTTGGAGACCAAAACAAGCTAGTATTGAGAGGGGTTTTGGACAGAAAGGCTTTCCTTAGACTGCATAATGCAGGCAGAATCTGGTAACAATCATTCCAGAGGACATTCCTTGGCTAAATAGGTGGCACAGGGATCCATTTTATATACTACAGAGAATAGAGATGCAGGTACTTTTCAAGAATAGTATTTGGAGCTTTTACAAGCTGCACAAAGTCCAAGTCAAACAACCTGGCTCTGGGGTCACAAGTTGAAGGGCATGTTGTGGTGTGTTCCCTGACATCAGTCAGTGCTGTCATAAGCCCTAAGCTGTCACTCAAGGCTTCAAGGCTAGTCTCTGACAGAAACCTGGACAATTTTGTATCACTGAGTACATGCTCAGTTTCTATGCTGTGAAGTATTTTCTTAAAAGATTTATTTATTTATGATAGACACAGAGAGAGAGAGAGAGAGAGAGAGGCAGAGACACAGGCAGAGGGAGAAGCAGGCTCCATGCTGGGAACCGGATGCGGAACTCAAGGATCGTGCCCTGGTCCAAAGGCAGTCGCTGAACTCCTGAGCCACCCAGGGATCCCCTGCTGTGAAGTATTTAACTTGTGCATCAGAAGCAATTTTGGGGATAGATAAATGTTTCTGAATAAAGAGCAAAATTATGCTTGTAAAGAGGCTGGACACAACAGAGATACATTTTTAGGAAATTATAAGGTATTCTCACAAGGCAATCTCTTAAAGTGAAAATATTGGTTTGATACATCTCTCTCTCTCTCTCTCTCTCTGTCAAGCTAAACTCTATTTATAACTACTTGTGCTTTGATTCAATTAGATTTGACAAAATTGATGTCTTTGGGGTGCAGAGAGCTGGTTGTGACTATATACTGCTATTGGAGCGTAAAGTATAAAGATCACCAATAACAAAATGTAGGATGTAGAGAAAAATGCCATTCCATGTCAGTGCTTCCAAGTTCAGTTTGAAAACAATGATCTTATTTACATGACTTTGTGTCTGTGCTCACAGTGATAGCATGAGAAAAAGATCTCTCTCTCTCTCTGTGTGTGTGTGTGTGTGTGTGTGTGTGTGTGTGTAAGAGAGAGAGAGAGAATATACACAAAGATGGAGAGGTAGTGTGGGGTTCAGTTTAATAAATCTTTCTAGTGTGAATTCTATAGTCTTGGCCTTATGCCACACCCTGGATGAAAAGGCCCTTTCAAGTTATTGGAAAAACCAGGAGGACATACATTTTTACACTACAGAAAATTAACTATTATGAGAGGTGATGATACAAGGTGTACGAGGAGGAAGGTTATCTAAAATAGTAAGTTGGCTCAGATTTTTTCTAGAGGAGAGAGCACCTGAAAGTCAGTCAGGGGAAGAAGAGGTAAAAAGCCATTCTAGACAGATGGAGTAGCCCAAGCATGGGCTCGAAGCGAAAAGAAAAAAAATGCATTCAAGAAGCTCTCTACAAAGCAATGGGTTCACTGGAAGCTAGGGAGGTCCTCCACACAAAGGTCTTGAGGACTTTTCACACCAACAGGAGAGATATGGATTTTATTCCATGACTGAGGTGGAGCCTCTGAGGGCCACACTACTAAGATTTGAGGCCTTGTTCTTGAATAAAGTATCTCTTGCAGGTGTGGAGAGTTAGGGATTGAGGGGAATTGAGATTTGAGTTAGAGAGCAAAGGCTGACTCTATCTTATACCCTGGTGAGTCATAGTATAAGACTATATCTTATCCTCAGAGTTCTGTGGTAAACAAAACTATTAAAACATTTTAAAATATTAATTAAAGTCTCATTAGGTTAACTTGTCTCACCAAATCTTTTCCAAATATATTTGAACAAAGAAATGTTTCTCTCTCATCTTTCTCAGACTTAAACCCATAAAATTCTGAAAAAAAAAAAAAGGAAAAATTTCTTCGTCATTAATTTTGGTGATGATTTTTGGATATGATACCAAAAAGCCCAGGCAACAAAAGCAAAAGTAAATGAGTGGGACTACATCAAACTAAAAACTTCTGCACAGCAAAGGAAATGATCAACAACAACAACAAAAAAAAAAGAAAGAAAGAAAGAAAGAAAGAAAGAAAGAAAGAAAGAAAGAAACGAGCTATGGAATGGAAGAAAATATTTGCAAACCCTATGAAAGAAAGAAAGAAAGAAAGAAAGAAAGAAAGAAAGAAAGAAAGAAAGAAAGAAAGAAAGAAACGAGCTATGGAATGGAAGAAAATATTTGCAAACCCTATATCCAATAAGGGGTTGATTGCCAAAAGTATAAAGAACTCATAAAACTCAATAGCAAAAAACCAAAATAATCTGATTAAAAATGGGCTAAGGATCTGAATAGATACATTTACAAAGAAGTTGTATTAGCCAGAAGGAAAATGTGCTCAATGTTTTTAAGTATCAGGAAAACAGAAATCGAGACTATAATGAGGTATTAACATGACACCTGTTAGGATGGTTCTTATCAAAAAACAAGAGATATGAAGTGTTGGTGAGGGTGTGAAGAAAACTAAACCCTCCTATTCTGTTGGTGGGAATGTAAATTGGAGCAGCTATTATGGGACACAGTACAGAATTTCCTTAAAAAAATTAAAAATAGAACTGCCATATGTTTCAGCAATCCCACTTCTGGGTATATATCCAAAGGAAATAAAGTTACTGTCTCGAAGAGATATCTGCACCCCCATGTTTATTGTAGTATTATTCACAACAGCCAGGAAATGGACATAGCATAAGTGCCCGTTGACAGACGAATTTATTTTAAAAATGTGGTATAAAAACACAATGGAATATTATTCAACCATAATAAGAAGGAAACCCTGTCATTTCAAACAGCATGGTTAGATCTTGAGAGAATTAGTCTGAGTAATGTAAGTCAGAAAGAGAAAGACAAATACTGTGTGATGTCACTTATAATGTGGAATCTAAAAAATGCCAAGCTCACAAAAGCAGAGAATAAAATGCTGGTTGCTAGGGGCTGGGGGTGGGAGAAATGGGGGGTGTTGGTCAAGTGGTACAAAACTTTCAGTTAATTAGATGAAGAAGTTCTGGGGATCTAATGTATAGCATCATGACTGTAGTTAACAATACTATATTGTATACTTGAAACCTGCTAAAAGAGTAGATCTTGTATTCTCACCCACAGAGAGAGATAACTGTGAGATAATGGATATGTTAACTAACTTGATTATGGTGATCGGTTTCAATGTACAGGTATAGGAAATCGTCACATTGTATACCTTAAATATGTACTTTTACTTCACTGATTAAAACTGGAAAAAACCAGGAAAGACTTTATGGATGCTGATATAGTATAGGACCAGTTATAAAACCCATATAATACTATGGAGTCTAAATTCTGTGCAGAGGGAAATTCCTGTTACCATCGGACTCATGGTTCACAAGAACATGTCCTATGAAAAGGACACTGAGTCAGAGTCATACAAGCAGATTTCTCAGTTATAACTCAGTCACCACCAGCTCTTTGCTTCGCGATGAGTCTCTCAAACTCGCTATTCCTTAATTGTTTATATGAAAAATGATACAGAAAATAGCATCTGTATCATGGAGTTGCATAATAACTAAATGACATCTTCTGTGTCAACCCCTACAGGAGGACCTATGGCTCATTCATTAGAAAGAAAGAAAGCAAATGGATTAAAACACAGAGGATTTGATCCTGTCATTGAAAGTGGTACTCGCCCTCAGCAGACACTTGCAATAATTATGCATCTTGCACCAACTATTTGGAAAGCATATCTTAAACTTGTGAATGATAGGGACAACACATTTGAAATAGTGGCAAGTGCCCCCTAATCGAGGGCCTATTATTGCTACCTTTACTGGCAAATAATCATTTGTTTACATGATATAATTTGACAGATCAGAACAGGCTGATTATACAGCGATCTTTAGCAATACCAAACATTTCTTTAACAGGAAACAGAACTTTCCAAATAGAGATGTGTAGAATATTTACTATGTACCTGAGTGGCATCTTCTGCATATCTGTTAACCTTCCAAAAACCTTATGAATTACATATCACGATTGACATAAATATTTATTATCATTTTTATGGATCTTTCTTATAACTTATTAAGTAAATCTAAGCAAGTTTAAATAAATGGTCTAAGGCCAACCAGGTCATAAACAGTGAAGTCAAAATTAGAATGCCATTTGATTTGATTTGAAATCAAATATAGGGATCCCTGGGTGGTGCAGCGGTTTGGCGCCTGCCTTTGGCCCAGGGCGCGATCCTGGAGACCCGGGATCGAATCCCACGTCGGGCTCCCGGTGCATGGAGCCTGCTTCTCCCTCTGCCTGTGTCTCTGCCCCCCTCTCTCTCTCTCTGTGACTATCATAAATAAAAAATTAAAAAAAAAGAAATCAAATATAATTTGATCCCACAGAATTTGCAAAGAAAAAAAAAGACCAGTCATTGTAATAAGACGATTGAGAATAAAACAAAACAAAACAAAATAGAGGGAATTCCAGACCTGATTCCATAGAAGCGTAGAACCCAGGAATCAGCATGTATAATAAGCATGTTTTGTCACCACATCTAACAAGTTTGGGACTCACTGTTACAGATTATATTTTTTACTTTCTTTTCTTAGCCTACATCAAGTGACTAGTGATGAAACAGCTAAAAGAAATTGAGTATTGTATTTATTTTAGTGACATTGTGACTGCTGAAGAACTTTCCTGAACTTATCAGAGTCAGATTTCAACTAATCAAATTTTCAACTGCTTTTCTTAATAATTATTGTGACAAGTATTTTACCCTCTGCTTTGGTTGTTTGAAAAGTCAAGATAGAGTTACTGACTCACCGTAGACATGCAATGTTACAAATCCCCCCGATTCCATTCTAATGTTTTAATTTTGTGTTTATATCTTTATTTTATATCTTATATATTTTTTATTTTTTTATTTTTTTAAATTTTTATTTATTTATGATAGTTACAGAGAGAGAGAGAGAGAGAGAGAGAGAGAGAGAGAGAGAGAGAGAGAGAGGCAGAGACACAGACAGAGGAAGAAGCAGGCTCCATGCACCAGGAGCCCGATGTGGGTTTCGATCCTGGGTCTCTAGGATCGCGCCCTGGGCCAAAGGCAGGCGCCAAACCGCTGCGCCACCCAGGGATCCCTATATATTTATTTTAATCTAATTTCATCATCTATGTATGTTTGTATAGTATATTTAGATAATGTATATAATTATATGTAATTATATACTTATATATAAATATATCTTAAATATATTAATATATACTATATAATAAATTTATTGTATATATATTTTAAAACTATATCATTTACCTTCTGATCATAAAAGAACAAAGTAAATGCACACAAGCATCTTATAACTAACAAAAACCTCAGCAAATCACAATTCTGACAGTGTCAGATTCATTCGGGAGTAGCTCTATTTACGCTGAGTACATCTGGAGGCAAGCAGAGTAGGGAAAGAAGAAAGTAGAATGGAAAACCTAAAGAGGCAGAAGTAAACTTCTCTCTGCCAGTTTCTTAGAATCAACTAGCTGATGAGATAGATGTTGTCTGTTTAAGTGGTATAATTTGTCAGAGGCATTCATTTTAATATATAACTG
Source organism: Nyctereutes procyonoides (assembly GCF_905146905.1). Classification (NCBI taxonomy): domain Eukaryota; kingdom Metazoa; phylum Chordata; class Mammalia; order Carnivora; family Canidae; genus Nyctereutes; species Nyctereutes procyonoides. Next base: position 11,455,500 of record NW_026575030.1, read on the forward strand.
GAAGCAAATACTCTCCAGAGTGTATTGTGTTCTGAAACGCTTGATTTATCCCTAGCATATCAGCTAAAGGCAACTGATTTCTATGTCATTCTGATTATTTTTCACCAAGAGAGAAAAAGAATGGGCAATGTAATCAACATTTGCTTTCCATGAACTCTTCTTTATTGTCAAGATAGTCCTGCTGCTTGAAGAAATTTTGACCAAAGTATAACATTTGTCTGGTTGTCTCCTTCCCTGTGGTTACAGTGAAGCTAATTCTTGTTTTAAATTCTTTTTTTCTTACAAGCAACTGTTTCCATGGTATGCTTGGGGACATGGGGATTTTGCTTTCCAGTTTAGATTAATAAAGTCTGACTGAATACATACTTTTTTTTTTTTCCAGATAAGTTCAGAAGTATTTGGGTACATTTTAAAAATTTCTCCAATAGCAGAAAAATAAAAAATAATCTGTTTTATAGTAATAAACTCATTATAATCAAGACCAATAGGGCCTACCATTAAAACCATAAAACCTACCAGTTTTAAGGGTCTTTTGCATGAATACGATATTGGTTAAATGACACATTATCCATCTGCAAACTCTGCAGATGTTTTGAACCAACAAGGAGACGGCAGACGTAATTTAAATGTGCATTGTTCTTTTAGTGTTTCTGGGTCTCTGGTGAATGGTCTGGTCTTTTAGCCGGTGCCTAGGATATCAGCAGTTTTTCTTTGGGTTAGTAAGAACACTTATTATAGGGAGAGATGACAAGAGTTGAAAAAATTTGTGATAGAAAGAAACACAATAAAGAAATGCTTTGTAAAGTATTTATTCCATTAATTAGACATTTATAATAAAGAATAACATTTGTAACAGAAGAGAATTTTTTCTCTGTTGCTTGGGATTAATTGTGTACCAAATTCACCGTAAGGAGATTGGCTAAATACCTTTATCCAGGATATCTGCCAGTGATATAGACTTGGCTTAATTATACAGAGAGAAGATAAATTAACATTTCATTGAGATCTTATTGGCCGTACACTATACCTGATGATTTCAAATGTCTTGCCTTACAAGTGCAGTTAACCTCAGCTTTTCAGAAGATTACATAAATTATCAAAGAGATTTTCAAGTAACTCCATGCTGCAAAGCTAGTAGTTGGTAAATCTGGAATTTGACTCTGCCCAAGCCTTGTCCCCACCGTATGTCAGGCTGGCTTTGACTAAATGAAGACTGACAAATACCCACCATTTGCTTCAACGTGGATGGAACTGGAGGGTATTATGCTGAGTGAAATAAGTCAATCGGAGAAGGACAAACATTATATGGTCTCATTCATTTGAATCTTTTCAGTTCTTAAAAAAGGAACTTAGGAGTGCAGATAATAATAATCTTTTTTTTAATATTTTTTTAAAAGATTTATTTATTTATTTGTTCATGATAGAGAGAGACAGAGAAACGCAGAGACACAGGCAGAGGGAGAAGCAGGCTCCATGCAGGGAGCCCGACGTGGGACTCGATCCTGGGACCCCAGGATCGCGCCCCGGGCCAAAGGCAGGCGCCAAACCGCTGAGCCACCCAGGGATCCCCTAATAATAATCTTATACTATTGAATTACAACTATCCCCCACTGGTCCAAGATTCTTACCAGAATTTGTATTACTGTTGTCTACAAAATTGTTTAAAACCTACCATTGCTTTGAGTCTAGTTACTAATTTATTTAGTATCATTTCAATGTTGAAAATCTTGTAATATATCCACTAACTGCTCTTACTAAATGATCCAGAAATAGTACAACATGAAATATATTCTGCTCTTTAGGGTTTGATGTCCACTTTTACCAAATGCCAAACGTGGGTCATTGTTCCTTTTAGTGCCAACGCAACAATGGTCTCATCTCCTAACAATTTCAGAAGTATGAGCAAAAAGCAGGCAGCCTCTTGTCATATAGGTCAGGATACAAAAACTGCTTAGCTCCTCTCTTGGTAAATGCTCAAGAGCTGGTCAGTTTAATCAAAAGGATAAGTTAATTTTAAAGATAAATAGCAACTCTGCATTATTTTGTGCTTACTTGGAGAGGCCACACCATAAAATGTAGCAAATATAGTCTTTGGCACCAACAAACTGGACTAAAATACCTGTTCAATCATTATTTTGGCCCTTGGTTTCCTCCACTGTAAAATGAAAATAATAATTCGGGGGAGAAATTTTGAAGGTCATATATGATAACTTATGCAAAGCTCCTGATATGTTTTAGAATCCAGTTATTATTATTTACCATCTCTTTTTTAAATCTTTTTTTAAATGCATTTTTATTGGTGTTCAATTTGCCAACATAAAGAATAACACCCAGTGCTCATCCTGTCAAGTGTCCCCCTCCGTGCCCGTCACCCATTACCCCCACCCCCCGCCCTCCTCCCCTTCCACCACCCCTAGTTCATTTCCCAGAGTTAGGAGTCTTTATGTTCTGTCTCCCTTTCTGATATTTCCCACTCATTTTTTCTTCTTTCCCCTTTATTCCCTTTCACTATTTTTTATATTCCCCAAATGAATGAGAACATATAATGTTTGTCCTTCTCCAATTGACTTATTTCACTCAGCATAATACCCTCCAGTTCCAACCACGTCAAAGCAAATGGTGGGTATTTGTCGTTTCTAATGGCTGAGGAATATTCCATTGTATACATAAACCACATCTTTATCCATTCATCTTTCGATGGACACCGAGGCTCCTTCCACAGTTTGGCTATTGTGGACATTGCTGCTAGAAACATTGGGGTGCAGGTGTCCCGGCGTTTCATTGCATTTGTCTCCTTGGGGTAAATCCCCAACAGTGCAATTGCTGGGTCGTAGGGCAGGTCTATTTTTAACTCTTTGAGGACCGTCCACACAGTTTTCCAGAGTGGCTGCACCAGTTCACATTCCCACCAACAGTGTAAGAGGGTTCCCTTTTCTCCGCATCCTCTCCTACATTTGTTGTTTCCTGCCTTGTTAATTTTCCCCATTCTCACTGGCGTGAGGTGTATTTACCATCTCTTTACCAAATACTTCCTATGATCTTCACCTTCTCCTTGCCCTAACCTCCATTATAGTTAAGGAACAGGCTGATTCTCTACATATTTGCTGAATATAATTTAAACATTTTTTTTAATGAAACACTACAAACAAAAGGACTTTTTTCCCCACATATTCAATCTTATGGCCACCTTCTACCTGTTTGACTATGTGAATACAACCATTGTTTCCCTTCCTTTGTTGAACTTAAGAGTAAACATATAGGAGATTTTCCAGAACTGCCAATGCAGAAACATATAGAACTCTAAGAGGTAAGAGGAGTATGCCTCCCTAAATCAATGATCAAAACTTTTAAAAGCAATATGCCTATGACCTTTCTCAAATGACAGAAAATAAGCTGATAGTAATTGGAAAGCTGGTTTGGGTTTTCAATGTTCACATTTTTGTGTCTATCATAAAGTGGTTGCAGACACAAATTGAATCCATTCACTCTTGGGGGGAAGGTCATCAGGAAAAACCAGCTCAGAGCTGTGGCGGCTGGCAGCTGATAAGGCTTGCTACCAATCCTGAAAATAACTACTGGTGATGGCACAAGGTTCAGGGAAGATGAATTTTGAAACTGGTCCTATTCATCCACGAAGAGCCACCAAAGTCAGAGTTGTAAGCTTGTGTGAAACCCCCAAATAGCAATCATAGTGCATTTATCACCAGCCTGATTGACTTGGTGCTTACTAAGTAGGTCTTATTTCTTAATTTAATGTATCTCCAGTGTTCCTTACTTTTTGTTTGATGTTTATTTAGTTTTTGACAAATAACATTTGTCATTTTTGAAGATGCAATAAAAATGTCAATCCTCTTTCAAGGCTGGAGTGAGGGCAAAATTAGATACTACACAGGGTCCCAGCCACATTTTGGTTAGACTTGCTTTTGTTCCTGACTCAAGCTACCTTCAGCCAGGCATTGATTTGTCAGAGTTCTTGTCCTGATGTGAGATAAGAAAATAACTCCCATAATAAGGAGTCTGGTTCCAGGGTAACTGAATGCTTTAGCACTTCAGATTGACTGAGTTACTCTGTTCCCCCTAAATACATTTTAATTCTTTCATAAAATATCCATTTTCTTATTTATTTATTTATATTTATTATTTATGAGAGATAGACAAAAAGGTAGGCAGAAGGAGAAGCAGGCTCCATGCAGGGAGCCTGATGCGGGACTCGATCCTGGGACTCCAAGATCACACCCTGGGCCAAAGGCAGACGCTCAACTGCTGAGCCACCCAGGGATCCAAAATATCCATTTTCCAAGTGACACTTATTAGCCAACCAAACGAGGCTGAGATCCCCCTCACATTAAACAGACATGAAAGACATATATTTGAAATGATCCACTTTATACAGTAAAATGTAAAAAATCATTTTAACACAAGAAGGTAGTTTTACAACACAATTTCATTATTTTACTGCAGTAGAAACACTGAGTGTTACAAGGTAGCCATCAATGGAAAATCAAATATATAAATATTATTAAAATCAGAACAAGTCATACAGCACACTTGGAATTTACATTGAAATTAGAATGAAATTATGTGGCCGGCTCCTTTGTAACAAAATGGAACATGGAACACTTGAATTGTAAATTTTCTTATAAACAAACATCTATAAAATAATTCTGCAAGTACTATTAGAATGAGGAATAAATGTGTAGAAACAGACGGAAAGAAGGTGTTTCTTCATGTTTTATGTCAATGCCCTTTATTCTTGTCATTGCCATGCATTTTCTCATCAGGCCTAAGTCATCATCACAGCCTTCAAAGGCAAATGAATAAATAATGTTTAAACTCCAGTTGTAATTGTGCCAACCTCTCCTCTTGCTGCTAGCCAGATGGTGACTTGCAATTCAAAGCAAGAGTGCATGATCGAAAGAGTACAAATTGGGAAAAAAAAAATGACCTTGGTGCCAATCCCACTTTCACCACTTATTAACTGTGTAACCCTGGACAAATTCTTGACTTCAGGATTCACATCTCTAAGATGCGATAGCAGTGATCTCATAGGATTGTTGTAAGCTATCATGGGAGAAAAGTTAGGTTAGCCAAACCTAAAACTGGGGCTCTGACTGACCTCTCCTATAGGAAATGAAGAGATGACTATGCAGCATTGGCAGCGAGAATGCAAACATCATTGTGCATACAGCCTGAGCACTACACACCTGGCCATCTCTCTCAGTTCACCAAAGAAGGGAATTTCTCCTGTAATTTGCAAAGCTTCTCAACCTTAAAGTTCCTCCTCCTATTGTAAATGACATGTCCTCCTTGGTGAAACACACTTTCTCATCTCTCCCTTTAGGCAATGGATGGTTCTTTCTTTCCAGCTCTTACTTCATGATGACTATAATACAACTTCTTTCTTTCTGCCTTACAAGATTAGTATATAGGTTACAAACTTTTTTTGAGGTCATACATTAGACACTTGAGAGAAAGACCTTGTCTGCACCTCTACTGGATCTCCAAAATGGTGTATACCTACCTGTATGTACCCTTAATGCGCTTGGTACACTCTCTTAATAGCCAGTGGAGTGATCAACTAACAGAATTTGTCCGCAGAGGTATATAATAAATGCTGAAAAACATGAAACCAGTACATCTCCCTCATAAGACAAGACATAAATATTATCTTCATGAAACTAGAGGGACAACCCTTCAAACTAGGAATCTCTTGGGAAGTATTCACTGTTTGGGTGATTTTCTCTATATCTACAGCCTTCTTCCACCCTGTGTTGGTGCATATTGTATCAAATTATAAGAAAGGAATCTAGTTCTCAAAAGTAGATACTTTTCAGGGCCCAGGGGGAGTGGCTCAGTGAGTTAAGTGTCTGCCATCTGCTCAAGTTGTGAACCTGGGGTCATGGGATCCAGTCGGGCATCAGGCTCCCTGCTCAGCAGGGAGACTACTTCTCCCTCAGTCTTTCCCTCAGCTGTTCTCTCTCTCTTTCAAATAAATGAATCTTAATTAAAAAAAAAAAGAGTGGATACATTTTAACAAGTTTCATCCAAATACAAAAGAGCAGGATGCTAATTTACTCACTTACCATAAGACATATTATCATGAAGGCCCGGGATTTGAAGTCCTCACCATCAGTAACTTTTCCTCCTCTCTTCTTTCACTATGAGGAATTACTATCATGTGCAAAACAAAAGAAAATGTTCTATAATTAATGGATAATTCTCTTCTCCAAGTATTCTAGAACCTTCTGTATGACACCGGGCGGAGAAAGCAGAGATCCCACCCAGAGTGTTTTGTTGTTCAGTGTTTGTTGAATTGATTTAATAAGCAGGACAACTCCTTCTCCTATTTTTCCAAAAAATTATTTTGTAGTTGATCTTTCTGAATTGCAACTATTGTGCATTTTTTGAATAATCACTCATAAACATTGCTAGTGCTTGTAGCTATTTTCTTTACTCAAGCTAAAGGAATTTTGATGAGGGGGCCTTATTAATGACTTCAGGAGTAAAGTGGGATACACCACCAACTGTAGACTTGTGTACCGTGAGGGTTATAATTCTGCCTTTATGTGCATTTTGATACATTCCTTCATATTAGGATCTGACAATACACATACACTCATATACGTATATATGTAGCATTATTCAATAAAGGGTAGTTACTAATACATATGCATTTACAATATATTCAAGATAATATAAATTATCAAATATAAGGCACACATTGCAGAAATTTCCAGCTGTAGCTAATACTTGTCTTTCAAGCATTATGTATCACACCATTGCTCACCTTCACTCCTGGAATGTCTTTCCAACACCTGCTGGTATTTTCATGTCAGTTTATGTTTCCCTAAATAGTAAAAGTAAGAGGACAGATATCAAATGGGTAGAGAAATAAATTAGCAATGAACTAAAAAAAAATTACATTTATTTGGCTTCTATTGGCATTCTATTCAATGTAGAGGCATCCATAGGAAAGCTAGTTAGAGTAGCTCCAGTATCTAGGGCAGAGTCAGAGACTCCAAAGACAGTTATCACTCAGTCTATAAAGTCCTGAGAGATGCAAATCACAGCCAGGGGTTAAGAATCACTTCATCTTGATTGCATTGTGCTCAGGATTGAATTTAAAGGCTGTGCTGGAAGGAGGTAACTGGCCCAGGTGTTTTGATGAGCTCTTTTCTTCAAATCCTATTCTTGGCAAAGAGTCACGACAATATAGATGAAATATTTGTGGAGGTATGAAGCCTGTTTGCCATGTTCTCTCCTGACGCTGCTGCTCCCTGGATTGTTTACCATGCTGTTGGAAACAAAACAAACAAAACAAAACACATTGAAACCAGAGAGGTTCTAAGTCTTTGCTGACTCTAAGGCATATAGATAGCACAGAACAACTGACACAGTGCTCAATATCTACATATAAAGTGGCATTAAAGCTCCAAGGTCTAGAATGTATGCAAGTTGTGTCGACTCTCTTCTTGCCCAACATGACTTATGTAGCTACCTCTTCAATGCAGGAAACTTCCTCAAACTGCAACTGGTCCTGCATACTCAGTATTGCCCTGGTCATAATTTCAAGTTTTGATCTGGTTATTCACCCACCTCTGTCTAATGCCTTCTAAATTGCTTATTCAGAAGATTCCTGGATTTTCACTTGGTTGTGGGTCAGTCAGAACAGAGTGGTTGATGCAAGTGTGTGAACGCCTGAGAGGGAGGCTGTGTCCCCAGGGGGCATGTGATAAGGAATGATAAATCTCCTTAAGCAGATTGAGCTAGAGATACTCCATGTTTTTTTATTTTATTTTTTCCTCACAGAAGACTCCAGAGATAAACTTCAGTTTCATCAGATTTATTGTTATGGTAGTTTTCAAACTTTCAAAATGCCATGATATTTTCCCAGGTCAAACATGTTCCTAGGGGAAACTTCTGAACATTCTGGTAAAATTATTATTAGAATAGTCCTAGTAGGCTGATCCCAGGAAACTCTACATAAAGAGCACAGGGCCTTCTTCATTCAAAATATTGCTTTAACTTTCTACTTAATTGACAGTGAACTGCATGAAGGACCAACCAGTTTCCCATGTGATTAGCAAAATTTTCCTGAGAGGCCTATTTTCTGGCTTTTGAACACCTCAGATTCTACAAAACTCAATTCCCTAATGGAGAAAGGGAGTATCAGTGGGAATATGAAGGAAAAAGAAAGAGATTTGTTTTTCCATTTTGCGTATCATATTCACATTCAAAGCACTTTCTAACACATTTACTTTCAGAAATCTTCACATTTTCCTGAGGGGCAGGTAAGTGTTTTTATCCCAATTTTACAGATGAAAAACTTGAAACCCAAGGTTAAGTGACTTGCTTGCAGCAACACTGGGAGCCAATGTCAAGATCAGGCTTCCAACATCAATGTTTGATTGCTTAGACCACTCGACCATGACTCTAAGTATAACACAAATGTTTGGAAAATGGTTTTAACTGCTCTTAAGAACATAAACATTCTGAACTGTGTTCTGGGTCAGAATACACTTTACAGATGCCTGCCATGTTTCCAAACATGGAAATAGTAAAGGCAGAATGATGGCTGCTATATTTAACTAAGATGGCTATAAATGTAAATAAATTGGTAGGTTAATTCATTCATCATTTATATTTTCATGCATCAATTCCACAAACATTTATTTAGCAACCAATAGCACAATTATGAGCTAAATCACAAACGTATACACATGTAAATGTGACAAATGCATAACATCTACTTTTCCAGCTATTATGTATAGTAATTATTCAGTGTCATGTTACCTGGTGACTCGTATATGTTATTATATATATTCAAACATATACTATCTCATTTAAAAATTAAACAGCATTGCATGATAGATGTTATTGCCCCAATTTTGTAAGTGAGAAAGCTCACAAGTTACACAGTAAGTCACTTATTAAGCTAATATTCCTACCTAGGTTGGTGTTGGAAAGAACATGGGCTTTTGTATCACATAGACTTGAAATCCAATTCTAGTTTCACCACTTACTAAATAAGTTATAGTTGTATTATTTAAACTCTATGAGTTTAAGTTTCCTTGCCTTGAACATGGGAATGTTAATAAATAATATCACTGCCCAGCAATATAGGATTCTTGTGAGGACTAAGAAAAAGAAATGTGTTTTCAGTATCTAAAACTTTTTATTTTTTTCCCCAAGAAAGTTAAGGGTCCTCTTTCTAAAAATAACTTAAAAATACTCTGAATAAAACTATTTTAAAACATGTTAAAAATGTAAGCGATTAGGTCCCCTTTCATTCCTGAGAGCTTTCTCAGTATCCTAGCTTAATAAACTATTGCTTTACTCACTGTCCATTGTCTGAGAAATTTATTCTTCAACTCCACGAGACAAGAACCAAGCTCTCCCGTATCAGACCTGAGCTTTGATCTTTGTTGACTCATAAGGAAATGAGTAAATAGGTGACAAAATCTAGATCCTATACAAAGTGGACTGTCTAATAGGAAATCCTCTCACATACAATGGGGATGCCGAAAAGTTATATTTCATTGAAATAATGGACTAGATATGTTCCCCAATGAAAGCAAGCAACAGAAAAAAATATAGTATTTTGATAAAGAATGGGGGTTAAAATGTGACTGGGCATTTGAAATAAGTTCAACCATCAGTTTATGTTTACAACTTGGATGGTTCAAAAATTTCCAAGCTGAGAGTAACCTAAATTAGTAATGTCCCCCTAGACACTAACAAGAAGCAAAACAGGCATACTTTGCATCAAAGTAACTTCAATCCATTAAAAAAAAATGATATTGGAAAATAGCATACAGTAAAACATAGCTACTCTCACAATAAACTAAGACACCATGAATGAGAGCCAGTACAGACAAAGAAAAGCCAAATAGAACCAGAAAGACAAGATATGGATCTGTTAAATATATGCAATTTTTAAAAGTTGAACTTGAAAGTAGTTTCAACAAGAAACTGTAAATTATAGAGAGGTTGACTGGAGAAATAACCAATATAATTATTAGAAATAAACTAAAAACATAAATAAAATTAATATTTTTTAATTTAAATTTTGTTAACATACTTGAGCTGTAAATGTTAAGTAGGTTAGATCATCTTCTCACAGATAATAATTATAGATAATAATTATAAAATTTGGACAAAACATTTTAAAGCACTATTTGATTAAACTGGAAAGTAACCACAGTAGGCATGAAAGAAAAAATTAGGCAGGTGAGATTTACAACTCTGTGACTTTTACTTGAAGATGTAGATTTTTTTTTCCATGGATTAGTAGTATCTGAGGATAGAATTTAAGACTTTCAGAGTAGTAAGAAAGTCAGAGGGTAATCTTAGAGGGGAATGTGCTTTAAAGGGTTGAGCCTCAAATTTCACTTATAAAATCCACCTCAATCCTTTGCTGGATTGCTCAATCCTTTAGCATAATAATTGCTAAATTATGCCTGGGATGACCCCTCAGAGCCCAACACAAAAGGCACCTGGAGAGTGCAAAGATAAGAAAAAGATCAGAGCTGAAGGCCACTGCAGGTAAGACAGAGTTTAAATTTAAATCAAGTCAAATTAGTTACCTTGTAGAACAACAACCACAAAATTACTTTTAGAGAAAGTTAGAATAATACAGAATCTCTAAAACGTGTATAATATGCCATTGAAAATCTAGATGAAGAGGAAGAAAGGACCAATCAATTCAAAGACAGAGTAGTAGTACTCATTCAATCAGAGCAACAGCAAAACAAAAGAATGAACAAGAGTGAAAATAGCTTAAGGGATGTCTGGGACATCAAGTTGACTAACATTTACATTATCGGGATCCCAAAAGATGAGGGAGAAAGAAAGAGGTAAGAAATTTAATTGAAGAGATAATGGTTGAAAATGTTTCAGGATTTCTTTTCCTTTAGTGCCCACAGTTCTTGGTCATGTAACTTTGAAGAATGAAGAGGTAGACTAGTTCACAGCAAAGCAAAGTTTATTAAGCGATATAGTACAAAACTCCCAAAGAGGGAGGGGACCTAAGAGGGTTTCTGTTTTAGTGTTTTAATCTAGGGTTTTTATTGGCTTGTTGGCAGGCTCCTTTAATCTGATTAACCCTCCATGCACCTGTTTCCCAATCAGATTTTTGTCTACATGCTCATCTACCTATCAGGTAGTTGTTCAGGTGGGAAAGGGTGGAGGGCTTTTTCCAGGGTGGTGTAGGAAAGAGTCCCTTGTCCCTGCCTGCCTTTCTTCCAATTATGATTATCCTCCATTAAAAGGCTCCTTACCATGGAAAATAAACAGATGAGGGACTGCTAACTCATTCTGTGAGTCTAACATTTCTTGGTACCAAGGTCAAAGATACCACAAAAAAATAAAACTGTAGACTCCTAACTCATCCAGTCTGCTGTTGAACTCTTCTATTGTATGTTTCAGTTCAGTTACTGCATTTTCATCTCTGTGTCTTCTGTTTGGTATTTCCTTCTACTTTCTATTTTTTAAAATTCTTGACTTGTTCATGCGTTGTTTTGCATTTAGTGATAATTTTTAATATCTTTTTTGGGTAAATTTCTTATCTCTGTTTCATTAAGGTCTTTTTTGAGGTTTTATGTTGTCCTTTTGTTTGGAACGTAATCCTCTATTTCTTCATTTCCTTTGGCTCTCTATATTGGTTTCTAAGCATTAGATAAAATAGCCACCTCTCCCAGTCCTGAAGGAATGGTAACATGTAGGAGATGAAACGTGCCATCAACCTTGCTCTAACTCTTCCTTGTCTTTCAAACTTTTGTGATTGTCCAATCAGCCTACTTTATTTTTAATGTCTCTCCATAGTTAAGGGTGTGCCAAGACATGTCAGTGTCAATGGGGTAAAGGATCTCAGTCAACAGTTAAATTCAGCATGATTGGAAGTCAGCTAAGAATTCTTTCATTGTTGTTGTTTGCTACTGTTCCATTGAAGCTATAAATGTAAGTGCAACTGGCCACCAGAGCCAGCTATCAATTTATTTTTCCTGTGAGCAGGGCCCCAAAAGCTGGGGTCACGGATATGTATACAATATCCTGTCTTAGAGACACTGGTAACCTGGGGTGGGACAGAGGAATAGCAGAAAGAGCCTGTTCTCTGAGATCTCCAGGGAGGATTACACCTGGCCCTTGGATTTGTGCTCAATTATGTTTAATTTGTATGTAATTATGAGAGAAGTTAATAGGCCTTGTTCATAGAAAAACTGGGTGTTTCAGGCATTTGCCTCTTCCTTGTATCCTGGGGTGTAGCCAGTTAAGAACTCTTTCTCCACTTGTTACAATCCCATGGGACCCAGGGATATAAGCCCCTCTGGCAGCCTGAGATAGGCAATTACATGGCGTCTCTGGGTGGCAAACACAAAGCCTGGGACACTTGATACTAATGCTCAACAAGCACCTGAAGAAAAATGTAATATCCATAGGCATTAGAAAAATGTAAAGCAAAATCATGAGATACAACTTCACACACACTGGGATGGCTATAAACAAATAACCAGAAAATAACAAGTGTTATGGATGTGAAAAAAAATTGGAGCTCTTGCACACTGATGGAAATGTAAAATGGTTCAATCACTGTGGAAAACAGTTTGGTGCCTGCTTGGAAAGTTAGAATAGAGTGGAAGAAGAGATGAATAGATGGAGCCAACAGGATTTTTAGGGCAGTGAAGTTATTCTGTATGATATTATGATGGTAGATACATGTCACACACATTTCTCAGAATCCACAGATGTGAAATACCAAGAATGAACCCTAACATAAACTATGAACTTGGGGTGATAACCATGTGTCACTATTGGTTGATTAATTGTACAAAGATACTGCCCTGGTGCAGAACGTTCACAGTTGGGGAAGCTACACATATGGGGGGATGGTGGGTGTATGGAGACTCTCCCTGTGCTTTCTGCTCAACTTTGCTATGACCTAAAAGTGCTACAAAAAGTAAAGTCTATTTTAAAAAGGTTAAACAAAATTACCATATGACCCAGTATTCTACTCCCAGATATATATCCAAAAGAAATGAAAACAAGTACTGAAACTCACACCTATACACAAATATTCATAGTAGCATTATTCTCAAAAGCTGAAGGTGGAAATTACCTAAATGCTCATCAGGGCATGAATGAGTAAACAAATTGTGGTGTGTACATCTAATGGAATATTATCAATGAAAAAATGAAGTACCAATAACATACCACAACATGGATGACCTTCAAAAACATGCTAAATGAAAGAAGCCAGACACAAAATGTCACATAATGTGTGATTCCAGTTGGAATGGAATATCCAGACTAGGTAAATTCTTAGGGACAGAAAGCAAATTGGGATTATCAGGGGCTGGGGAGAGGGTGAAATTTTATGCTTATGGAGTTTTCTTTTTGAGCGGGAAAATTGTTTTAAAACTAGAAGAAGGTACTGATTGTATACAACACTGTGAATATACTTTATGCCACTGAACTGTACACTATAAAATGGTTGCTTGTATTGTATGTGGATTTACATTTAAAAAATAACTTATTATTTTTTAGTGACACAGTTGGTTAAGAATCTGACTCTTGGTTTTCGCTCATGTTGCGATCTCAGGGTCATGAGATGGAGCTCTATGTCAGGTTCCATATTGAGCATAGAGTTTGCTGGAGACTTTCTTTCCTTTATCCTCTGCCCCTCTCACCCATACTCTTTCTCTTTATCTCTCAAATAAATAAATAAATCTTAAAAAAAACTCATCATAGATTTGTTAGGCAAAAAAGAAAAAGAAAGAAGAAAGAAAGAAAGAAAGAAAGAAGAAGAAAGAAAGAAAGAAAGAAAGAAAGAAAGAAAGAAAGAAAGAAAGAAAGAAAGAAAGAAAGAAAGAAACAGACAAGATGAGTCTGCTATTGAACAAATTATAGCTTGTCAAATCAGGAAATTTAGAGACAGATTTTTAGAGGATATGAATTTAAATGACATCCTCTTATACTTCATATGGGTTGTTTAAAAGAAATATTGAAATCATGCTTCTATTCTGCTTATTTACATCGAAAAATTGGAAATTATTAAGATGGAGTTTATTTACAAATAATTTTATAAATGCTGCAAAACTTATTTTAATTTGTTTGAGTTTAGCCTGATTTCTGGATTAGGGTAAGAAGTTCTATAATATTTTGTGAAATATGCTTTTTATAAGTAAATATTTTAAGCATACCTAATATTAAGATAAATCCTAGTTCAGTTCCATAGAAACTGCATCATTCAAATCATTTTAATATTATTAAACACAGGGATGATAGGCATAGTGATAGTAATAATCATGTTAATCTTAGAAAAATGCTTCTAATTCCCTCATTGCTTCTCAAAAGTTGACTATGTAATATAGGGCCTTACTGTATCAATATAAAACTTGATGTAGTACCAAATTCTGTCATGTTTCCATCTATGATAAACCCCCATGTAGTGATGCAATGTATATGTAAAGGTCTTATATCAGTTTATCTATTTCCAAGGATATTTTAATAATTAAATAAGATAACTTTTTTCCTATGCTAAAGTTCTGATAGGAAATTAATTAAAAACATTTTCTTTCCTTGCTAGTTCATGTTAAAATTTCCAAAGGAATACCAAACACTATTTCAATTTCCATGGTAAAACATTTGAGTTTATGTTGAATTAAATTGAGAATGGTTTGATGTTCATTTGACATTACTCAACTATTTCTTCTTATTTATAAAATAGCTCCTATTTGCTTTGTATTTCCTATATGCTAACCATTCTTAATATTTACATTATTTTTACATCGAATCAAGGAAATTGGTTTTATTGTCCCTTTTTACTGATAAGAAAATTGAAGTCTAAAGAAGTTAATTAAATGTGCTCATGACCATAAAAGAGGTTTTTCAGGACTTAAAATCCATGCTTTTAAGTACCACATAATATAGCTTAATCTCTCATTAGCATATATATTTGAAGATTAAAAAGAAAGATTCTTCTGTCATTGAGAAGCTTTCAGCGTAGTTGGAGACATAATATTGATACCCATGTATTATTAGGTCATAGATGACCCTTATCATCCATGAGCCTTGATTTCTTATTAGTAAAATATATTTAAATATTTAAATATCTTGTTAGCTTCTGGGGTACCTGAGTGGTTCAATTGGTTAAGTGTCTGCCTTCGACTCCAGTCATGATCCCAGGTTCCTGCATTGGGCTCCCTGCTCAATGGGAAGCCTGCTTCTCCTCTTCCTCTGCCACTCCCTCTACTTAGGCTTTCTTGCTCTCTTTCACTCACTCTCTCTCTCAAATAAATAAAATCTTTAAAAAAAAAATCTTGTCTGCTTCATCCACAAATTTGTGTTTGCCAGTTTATGATACATCGCAAAATTAAAGCTATTGATTATTAATTTAAAAGGGACTAGAAGGCCATTCCTTTTAACTGAGATAAGTAATAAAATTATTCATTAAACATCTCCTGGTACCAGGCAACATGCTAATATTAGCATCAATCTTCAAAACAATCATAGAAGGTAAGTGTTAAAATATTAACTTATAGATACAACAACTACTAAGAGATGCGAAGTAACTTGCTCTGAGTGGAAAAATAAATGGAGATGATGATATTAAAAGTCATGTCTGTCTGGCCAAGATTCCCAAGCTCCTTCCACAGGCATGTCTCCAATAGACCAAATATGCTTGAATCCGTGTTAGTCATTTTGGTGCTCTGTGTGCTCAGGCATTTACTGGGTTTCTTAAAGCCTCAGTTCCTGCATCTCTCTTAGCTGAATCTACTGCCATTTTATTGCAAATTAAAACCTGTCAAATACAATGTTTGTTTGTTTGTTTATGATTTTATTTATTTATTTGAGAGAGAGCATGAGAGACAGAAAACTTGTAGAGGGAAGGAGTAGAGGGAGAAGCAGACTCCTCACTGAACAGGGAGCAACATGGGACTCAATCCCAGGACTCTGAGATCATGACCTGAGCCGAAGGTAGATGTTTCAGTGACTGAGCCACCAAGGTGCACTCAAATACAATGTCCAAATTGTTTTTCTTTCACTGATAACAAAACATAGATTGTAGCAGTGAGATGTTGAAGATGGAGAAGTTAATTATAAGACTGTTGAAGTTACTTACACATGAGCCTGAACTCAGGGGTGCGAATGTGAGCTCAGGGGCATGAATGTGAGATTGGGGCTATATTAGCAAATGACATGTAGAATATGAGAGAAGAAATGTACAACAAACACAAGATTCAGTCAAGTAAGAATTTGTATGGGGAATAAAAGAAAAATATGTTTTTAAGCTTAATCCCAAACCATTTTATTTAAGGAACGAGTTTAATGGTGAGAGGTCTGAAAGAAAATGTTAGGATGAAAAGAAATCTCAATTTGAAACATGAAAGATCATTTCTAACTTCACAGAACTCACCAGTTTGTGGGGAAGACAGAATCAAGCAGTTAAGAGACTGTGATAATGCTGTTGTTGTAGAAAGACTGGTTATGACGCCACTTCGTACGCTGTGTATCATCCCCCCTCAGCTGAGGCAAGGTCCATTAGCATGGTCCCTATTTGGTTACCCATTGGAACTGTGACCCACATGTAGGATGTGGGAGCCCACATACTTTTGTTCACAGATGATTCTAACAAAGTAGACTGGGCCAACAGCACCTGTTCCTCATTTTCAAGATTGCTTATTAAGTAACCACTGATAATGGTTATCAGTGATGGACTGATCATTAATGAGATGCAACCTCACCAGAGAATAGGTCTAGCATGACCAGCAAATGAAAACTGTAGAGATCTCATAGCTGATGACTTGTCTAGCATGAGGTAATTTGCACACATTCAGGTTCATCCCTCGTGACTTGTGTGACTGCCAGATGAGCAACACTCAGCCTACCATGCTGGTCATGAGTGGGGCTGAAGTCTATTATATTCTGTGAGTTGTTGATTGAGCTCAAGGCTGCTGCTGCTGGTTAGGTAGAACAGGCATTGCAGACTCTTCTCATGGGTTTGCTGAAAAGCAATTATTGAGGATAGATTTATTCTCCATGATTAAAAACTCAAATAGTCTGATCACACTTAATCATGAATGGATTGCTATCCATTCATCTCAATAATTTTTGGAATTTTTCATAAATTTAGTTTCAAGGGGGGGTGATGAACTTAATTCTCTGAGTTAAATGGGTATGGTGTCTGAATTAGGCTAGGAAATTTTGTTATACAAACTGTCAGTCTCAAGCACAAGGAAAATCAGCTCTCAAATCCTCCATTCCTCCATCTATAAAATATAAATGATACAAATAACTACCCTTAAAATTGTTATGTAGATCAAATGAGATACCATTAGTCAATGCCGAGCATAATGTCTAAAATGTAATAGGCTTTTTGATTAATCTATTTTTCTTCCCATCCCTTTTCCCACTGAAACTTAGTTAAGTCATAATCTCTTTTTCTTCTATTTATAAATTTTGTGGTAATTTTCCTTCTGAAACTAGTATTTCTTCTTTGAGGTACATAAGTAAAGAACACTTTTGTGTAGTCAAAAAAAAAAAAAAAAAGGAGGGCAGTAGGTGAATAATCTGAATTGGAGACCCAGCTATGACACTTAGCAAGTTTATAGTCATATTTAAGGCAACCTATATAGCTCGATATGGGGAACAGTATTGCTTTCTTCACTGGGTTATTTGTGACTTCCCAGCTATGCAAGTTTTAGCAAGTGGAGAAAGGAAAGCATATGCGTACTCTCTGATTCTTAAAGCACACCACTCTCATTTCCCTCATGAAAACAGGTTCAGTCGTGTGATATTACAGTGGGAATGTGCGTAAAAATCCCCTACTTTGATTTCTTTCATTTTTCAAATAAGGGAAATCACAGGAATTTAGCCATTTACTTGAAGTAATATAACGTTTGCTTCAGAGGCTCTGACTACTCCAGAGCCCACCTCTAATGTCCATGGAAGTGTTCATGTGACCTCTTCTTTCAGAGGGAAGAACAATGTGCCCAATATTTACAACCCCGGAAATCAAGTCTATAGTGTTGGAAGATTTTTTTTTAAAGATTTTATTATTATTTATTTATTCATGAGAAACAGAGACACAGAGAGGCAGAGACACAGGCAGAGGGAGAAGCAGGCTTCATGCAGGGAGCCTGACATGGGACTCGATCCCGGGTCTCCAGGATCATGCCCTGGGCAGAAGGTGGCACTAAACCGCTGAGCTACCCAGGCTGCCCTATAGTGTTGGAATATTTAAGGAAGAAACATGTTTATTTTACATTTCTTTCTTGAAAATCATTGTTAAACCTTTCCTATATACAAAAAAGTGTATAATATGAATATGAATTAAACATTTTATAAAACAAATCCATGTAAGGACTACTACAATTAAGGAAAACTATGTTACCAGTGTAAGTCACCAGCCTCGACATGCCCTTATTTTAATAAGTACTGCATCCATAACCACTCTCTGAGGTTATACATTTCTTGTTTAGTAAGTAATGGGTTCTTTGTTACCTATTCCTAAATGGCATATTATGTAACTTATTTTTTTTAATTTGTAAGAATGGAATAATACTCTACATATCTTCATTCAGATTACAGTATCTACTCACAATTATATGTTAAAAATATATTCATAATGATACTAGTTTCTAAACCTTTTCTGTTGCAATGCTGTATTTAATTGTATAAAGGTAGTATGATTTATTTAGCTATTATTCTGTGAGTATAGATTTGAGTAGTTTCCAAATTGTGCTGTTATGAATATCGTTGCTGTACACATTCTTCCGTACGTTTCCTGGTTCATGGGTGCAAGAGTTTTTCTAGCATATATTCTTGGAATAAAGTTGCTGTGACATAGGAATGTACTTGTTCAAAATGGTAACTATGATATGCATTACTAGAAAGCATGAATTCGTTCCTACTTATTTACAAGCTATTTAAATATACTCTTTTGTTAAATGCCATCTGTTCTTTTGCTCATTTTTTTTCTGTCATGCTATTTGTCTTTTTCTCATGGATCTATATGATATATATTATATATGTATGTGTGTATATGAGAGAGACAGTCTTATTCCAGAGGGTGGTGTTCTAAATAGTTATAGCCCAGAGATCTAGTCCATATTGTCGAAAGGTTTCAGGTACAACATATTGCTCATAAATGAAGATCAATGATGCCATTTTCATGTATGTGACTTCATATGAGAAATAATATTGTGACCTCATAGTAGGCAATATGCCTATACCAAAATTTCCCAGACCTTTTGAAATTAAGTGTGGCCACATGACTTGCTTTGAACAATGAATGACATGTAGAAATAATTTGTGTTACTTCACAGATGAAGTTTGAAGAACAAATGAATGATTTTCCATCCTTTATCCTTGCTGAAGGGATAGTGGTTGAATGTGTCAGGGTAAAACTCCTTCCTTCTTGATTTCTGAGTAACTATAGTGAGGAAATTCCCCGGACAACCCAAACTAATTATGCAAGAGATAAACTGTTGTTTTGTTAAACTAGTAAGATTTTGGAATTGATTGACTTATGTTTAAATTTTTGCCTTTTTTGTGGACTTGATATATAGTATTTCAATAAAATTAGAAAATTTGCTTTTCAAAAGACACCATTAAAAAAGCAATGTGAGCCACATAGTGGGAGAAAACATTGATAACATGTATATCAGAAAAACAATTTTTATCCAGGGGGTATAAATAACTCTTAGAAATAATAAGAGATGAATGACCTACTATATTTTTTGAATGTCAGAATATTTGAACAGATGATTTATAACAAAAATACAAAAGACCATTTTAAACACATGAAAATATTCATAACATTCATAAATAGAAATGTAAATTAGAATCATAATGAGATATCACCACACACACATTAGAATGGGTAAAATTAAAGAATAAAATGACCATACCTCACATTGGCAAGGATGTGAAACAACTGGAATTCTCATAACTGCTGGTGGGAATGTAAAATTTTATAACCATGTTAGAAAACAACTTGCAGTTTCTTAAAAAGCTAATAACATACCCATCAGAAGGTCATAGGAATAGCAATTCCACCCCTAGGGAGATACCTCAAATAAGTGAAAACATATACATGCAAATACTTGTAGGTAAATGTTCATAGTGGCTTTCTTTATATTAGCATAACTGGAAAAAACTCAAATCTCCATCAACATGTGAACGGATAAACAGACTGTGTTATATCCATACAATAGAAATATTACTAAGTAATATAAAGGGTAAAACTAGTGACACAGGCAGTAACATAGTTGGGTTTAACAATCATTACACTATATTGAAAGAAACCAGGCCAATGAACAATATTTATTCAGTAATATTGTTTATAACGTCTAAGAGTAGCACAGTAATTTATAATGACACAAAGTACATCTATGGTTTCCTGAGTAGGAAAGGGAATGCCATTCTGGTTACAAAAAGGCATGAAGAACTTTTAGCAGCAATTGAAATGCATGCTATTTTGATTTTGGTGACTGATCCAAGGTTATACACATTTGTCAAAACTTACATATATTTTCAATTTCTTGTAATTTAATTATATCTAAAGTTACAAAGAAAACAAACAAAATATTTAAAATGTCTCATCAAGTTTATTGAAAACCCTTTTAAGATATTGTTTGGAATTTCTTTGAATATTTAAATAAATCCAAGGTGTCTTAACATCATCAATGATATTAATTCTTCCTGTCCTGACTCATTCCTCTTCTTCTTCAATGTCTTTTAGAATTTTTATAATTTTCTAATGAAATGGTTGCACACATTTGCTAAATTTTTTACACTGAATTCTTCCTATTATAAATGATATATTTAAATTTCTGCTTCTTTGCTTTTATTATTGGCATACATGGACTGTAGCAACTTGTACATGTGAATAGTAGTGATATTTTAGATAAAAAGAGCTATTACTGCAACTCTTTATATATTCTTTTGGCTTTTCTCTGTGAACTATCTTATGAGAAAATAATGACATCTTTATGTAATCTACCTCACCATTCTTGTAGAACATTTTTCCTCTTTTGTTGTGCAGGCTAGTGCCTCTAGTACAATATGGATGGATATGTTGCATCACTGCTCGTTATTCATTTTCATAAGAATAGTTTCAATGTTTCACTGTTGAGAATAATGATTGATACAGACTTTCTGAAAATAAGCTTTATCAAATTAAGAAAGGTGTTTTATGTTTGTTTTTAAAGATTCTATTTATGTATTCATGAGAGACACACAGAGAGAGAGGCAGAGACATAGGCAGAGGGAGAAGCAGGCCCCATGCAGGGAGCGTGACATGGGACTCTATCCTGGGACTCCAGGATCACACCCTGGGCCGTACGTAGGCAGGTGCTGAACCGCTGAGCCACCCAGAGATCCAGTCTTTTATGTTTGTACAGCATTTGTTGTGTTTTATTTTCATCATGAATGATTGTGCAATTTTATCTAATATTACCTTCACCAGGGGATCCCTGGGTGGCGCAGCGGTTTGGTGCCTGCCTTTGGCCCAGGGCGCGATCCTGGAGACCCGGGATCGAGTCCCACATCGGGCTCCCGGTGCATGGAGCCTGCTTCTCCCTCTGCCTGTGTCTCTGCCTCTCTCTCCCTCTCTGTGTGACTGTCATAAATAAATAAAAAATTTAAAAAAAATATTACCTTCACCAATTCATATAATTATATAGGTTTTTCCTTTTTTTTTTATAAGTGACAATGTATTTTAATACCAAAGAAACTTGCCTTTTTAAAATAAGCTGTATTGATAATAATGTCTTATATTTTAAAACACTGTAAACTGAAAAAATGGTTAGGATGGTAAATAATAGGTTATGCCTATTTTATGACAATCAAAAAAGTAGTTTGGTTACAACTAGTATCTGCTATTTGAATGTTTTATAGGACTTCCCTATAAAAATACCTGTTCCTGATATATTTTTATATACATAATTTTATTTAGCAATAGAATAATTTAAAATTTCAATATTTTCTTGGTTAATTCTGCTCCTTGGTATTATTCTGTAAAGTTATTTATTTCTCCTGTTTTTAATTTTTTTACACAATGTTGTCATATCTCTACTATCTCTCTATTGAAATAGTGCCATCCTCAGAATATGTGCTGCCAAAACAAGCACTAAAGATTGCTGTCCTTAAATTTCTAATATTTATCTAAGTTTCTCTTTGTTCTTGAACAATTCTGCCAGTGTTTTGTAAGTTTCTTTTAAGAACTAGCTTTGACTTTCCTGAATGTATTTAATACTTGTTTTCTATTTCTTTGTTTTCTGTTTCAACTTTCTTGTTCCTGATGTTATTTTCCCATTAAAAAAAAAAAATCGATTTTCCCTGCATTGATTTTCAGCGTTTCTTTTATCTCAATACAAGTTCTGAAAAGGCAAAATCCTGTAAGGTTAGAAGTATACTTTCAAACTCAAAAAACTTGCAGATATTCATAGTAACTTATGGTCCAGTGTGTTTTGAGCTTTCCCAACATATATAGAAAATTCAATTTACATTTTGTTATCCTTTTTATCAATTTTTTAAGTGAATTCCTTGGTATCTGAAAGTATAATCTCTTTGCTAAAAAATCTCTATTATTTTCTTTTTTCTTTTAGAGAGGATTGCAGACAGAGAGAGAGAGAGAGAGAGAATCTCAAGCAGATTCCTCACTGAGCATGGAGCCCAACACAGGGCTCTAGCTCACATCCTGAGATCATGAATGAGCCAAAACCAAGAATCGGAGGCTTAGCTAACTGAGCCACTCAGGCACCCCACTACAAATGCTTTAAATTTGTACAGAATTGTCATATACCTTAGAAAGATGTCAATTGTCATCTATTTTACAATTTTTGAGAGTGATGTATATTTTTCACTTGTGGTGACAGTGTAATATACATTTGTTAGATAACATATGCTAATTGTCTTATTTAAATATTTTATTATTTATTTATAATATTTTATAATTTATATTTTTTATAATATTTTATTCATGAGAGACACAGAGAGAAAGGCAGAGACATAGGCAGAGGGAGAACAGGTTCCCTGTGGGGAGCCCCATGCAAGATTCGATCCCAGGACCCTGGGATCTTGATCTGAGCCAAAGGTAAATTCTCAACCACTGAGCCACCCAGGTGCTCCTATTGATAAACTCCAGGTATATGATATTCAAGTAGTTAATACTTGTAAATAACTTCCCACATTATTCCTCTTAATTTTTGAGTTTCTTTTACATATGTCACTATAATCAGCATTTGGCTTCATTTGCCTTTTTGAATCACACAGATTTCTATTTTCCTTATAACATTTAATATGCATATTAGTTGAAATATGAATTCACATATATACTCTTCCATTTTTTTAATTGCAGATTTTCATGACTCCATTTTTTTTAGTCTGCTAATTTGTAAATCATGAACTGTGTTTCATTTTAGCAATTATATGTGGTTCATCAAATTCTAAAGTTAATCACCACCTTTATTTTTTTCCCAACCAATAGTAGTGTCATAAAATAAAATGAATTATTTCCTTTTCATGTCATATGATATGTGGAGTCTATCATTTATTTTCTAATATAAGTGATTTAATAATTTTATATATTCTTTCATAATTATGTTTAAGCATTTATTTGGAAGACTTCAGCTTTCATTCTTTCTGCTGAAAAACTGAAGATATTAAAATGGGAATATATTTCTTCCACATGAGATTGATTTTTTGGACTCTACTTATTGCAGCTAAGGTAGCGTCAAACTTAGATTCTGATTTGTCTGAAAATGTGGGGTTTTTTTACATTCAATCTTGAAATATATTTTTACTGCCTATGAAATTCTAAATTAACATACTTTTCTATGTACCATCAGACACAGCAGCCATATGTAATTATATGAGTCTGCTAAGGCTGCTGTAACAAAATACCACAGACTGGGTGGCTCAAATAACATATATTTATTTTCTTACAGGTCTGGAGGCTAGAAGTCCAAGCTAAGGTACCAGAAGGTCTGGTTTCTTCTGTCCTTGGCTTAAAAATAGCCACCTTCTCAGTGTGCCCTCATATGTATTTTCCTCTCTGAGTATGCATCCCTGGTATCTGTTCTTCTCCCAAGGACACTATTCATATGGGATTAGAGGCCCATGCATGCAACCTCATTTAACCTGAATTCCTCCTTAAAGGCCCTATCTCCAAATACAGTCAAATTGGCGGTTAGTGCTTCAACATGTAGATTTCGTGGATGAGACACAATTCAGTCCCTAAGAGTAATTAAAATGTTTTTTACTGTAGTTCCCTCAGGCTTGGATTACTTCAATTATTATTACTCATGCTCACTTCCAAGTT
Organism: Nyctereutes procyonoides; assembly: GCF_905146905.1. NCBI lineage: Eukaryota > Metazoa > Chordata > Mammalia > Carnivora > Canidae > Nyctereutes > Nyctereutes procyonoides. The sequence continues at coordinate 11,479,825 of NW_026575030.1, forward strand.
AAGCATGTAAATACTTTGGCAGTTGTCTCAATTTCATTAAAGATATTTTACTTTTATATTAAAAACTACTAATGAATAAGGGAATATGGATATGTCATCAAATATTTACTGTCTGGAATGGTCAAAAGGTACCTTTTGTAAAAATATAAGATCGATTTCTTTGTTAATACCACCTTAAGGAGTTTGTCAGTTTCACTGACAGCCTTGCCACCAAGTGATGCTAACCGTGTGTCCTCTAATCCCACATACAATTCGTTGCTTGAATTTCAACAAGAGATTCAGGATTATAATTTTCCAAATGAGCCCACCCTCATAACCACTAAGTTTCAAGTTATATTTAATTAGAAAATATGTCAGTGAATACAACTTTATCCCATATACTTTATCCAAATTTGAGCAACAAAATATTCTTTGAAATCATAAACTTATTAAACACTTGAAGGAAAAGTTGAGAGTTATAGAAGTGAGAAGTCCCTGAAAATAAAGAAAGCCTCTGTAGTTTATTCTGAATTCTACCTTTTTGGTCAGACACTCTTAGCTTGCACCTTCCCTAAACACTGATTTTACTTATGCTTTTACTTCTGAGTTGTTTAAATATCAGATACATATTAAAGCAGACTCTATTCCCTCATCACCAATCTTGTTCTCTCACTAATCCATTTGAAGGCTTGATGGGATGGAACCTGCTAATGAAGAAAGAAACAAAATATGTGTCCTTCTAAGGCTGAGGACACCAACTAGGTAGCACAAAATAATTCAACTTTCCCCCATATCAGCCAAAACATTTATTTTCACCTTTCAACTCTGCCTTTGGAAAATTTGTCCTACATATTCCCTCCCAACAGCCCTCTGATTTTCAAGGATTTTTTTTTAAAGATTTTCTTTATTTATTCATGAGAGAGAGAGGCAGAGACACAGGCAGAGGGAGAAGAAGGCTCCCTGGCAGGAGCCTGATATGAGACTGGATCCCAGGATAGAGACTGGGATAATGACCTGAGCTGAAGGCAGACGCTCAATCCCTGAGCCACCTTGGTGTCCCTGATTTCCAAGGATTTTAAGAATCAACTAATATATACTTAGTTTTGTCCCATGGTTAATTTCAATTAGCATTAGTTTTCAAGGCTGCATTTGGTTAACAACAACAACAAAAAAAATGTGACAAACATCTCCACCTTTATTTTTACCATCACTTAATAGTCTCTGTCCATGAATAAATAATTCACTGCATGTGACGTTCTTTCTATTCATTTAATACAGTATCTAATCTACGTTGTTGTCTTAAGAATTAATGGTATGTACAAAGGATATCATAGTAATTTTGTACACATTAGACACTCAATATAAAGTATTACTTTATTTTATCCATGAGTTTTGTTTTGTTCATACTTCCATCTCCAGTACCTCAAGGAGTGACTGGCACATAGTGTGAACACGGGATATATTTTTTTGAATAAACAATAAATTGCAATTATTTTTAAGCCAATAATATTCTTTGTTTCTTTTTAAGGCCAAAAATCAAGGCTCACCTCCTCCATAAAAATTTTCTCATCAGTCTGGTTTCGTATACAACTTAACATGTCATTGTAGATTCTGTTTAATTTCCTTCTCGTTTTTTGTTTATAATAAACTTCTTTGAGTGCAAGTAATATCTTTTATATTATAGATGCACTATATCATATACAGCACTTAACCAAGGACTGGGTATGTGGTAGATCCTCAAGAAAACAAAGCCTTGGAGTTAGAAGGAGATTTAGAGGTCATTATGCTAATAACCAACTAACGCGAACATACCACATGAATTTGAATATCTTTTTGCCCCAGTCCCATGTTCTAGCTGGCCAAATAAAGCAAGAACTCATATGAGTCCCTTAATCAGGACCAAAATTTGCATTCACTTCATCAGTGATGGTCAGACAAGGTTAGGCTCCATCGACATTGATAGATAACTTGCAGGATGTTTGGACAGACCATGCATTAATCTGATTTCCCCTCCCATATTTAGCCTCAATGAATGGAATTGTAAAAAGTTAGATAGCCACAGGATCCCCTGAAATCTGAAAGGCAATATGATATGAAAAATATGATATGACATTTATTTCAAAATTATCTTAAAACCTTACGTGCACCAATATTATTATTTTTCTTTTTCATCATATATGAAATCCGAAGATTCATAGAGAAATATGGAATGGAAATATTCATCTCCTTTTTGTGGCTTTCCTCTCTTGTGGGGCACCCTTCTACATTTCTAGCATGAGTAGTTACGTATTTAGTGCTTGGCTCTCCTGAGTACTTGCAAGTTGGTATTTTTGTGCCTTTCAGATCTTCCTCCTCATCCCCTACATAACCAGCACTAAATAAATACATTTGATCCTTATTATTTACATAGTTCATAGTTGCAAGTTCATCTAATCACTAAAGTTTATTTGTAAACCCCAAATCAAAATTCAGGTTGCTTTTGCAGTCATTCCCAGATATGCAGAGCCTCAAAAATTGGAGCTGTCCTATGAACATGTTCCCAAAGGAGGTCAAACCAGGTGATGCTCTGCCCATTTCAGCTCTTGCACTATTAAAACAAGTGTCCTTTTCTTAACATATTTAGTGCTGTTCTTTTCTCAACATTTTTGTGCTTTTTGTTAATGATTTTGTTATTTAAAATGGCCTGCAAACTTACCTAGTATTGAATGCTGCCTCATGTTCCTAAATATAAGAAAGCTGTGGTGTGCCTTATGGAAAAAAAATACATGTGTTAGGTCAATTTTCATGCTTTTAGTACTCACGGTAGTGAGTTCAGTGCTAATTAATCACAGTATACATTAAATAAGATGTTTTAAAAATAAATAGATGTAAAGCAAGATTGTGTTGATCAGTTGGTGAAAATGCATGGCCAGTGGCTCATAGGAATCCTGTCTTTTCCCTATGAGCAATGCTTCAGTTTTCATAATTCAGGGTGTGGCAAATTTGTAGAGCATAACTGGAACAGATAATCAGAATTGACCTTTTGTACTTTTGTTTCCTTTGACAAGTATGGTGGACATAGCTGGATGCCTTATGTGTCATTTACTTCTATGTCTTCCTTTTTTAAATTTCTTCCTTAATAACAAAACTGGAATATACACACATTCATATTGACCTCTAGAAACCCATTTTCTCAATGGATAGTGCATCTATGGTAAAATGCGACACAGTTCTGGTCAATGTGTATATTTGGTATAGGTGGTAATTCCTGGAGTGGCCTTCTTTGTCTTCCTCAACCCTTCCCACTTTCTATTTCTGGTTTGCATGAAACAGAACAGCTGGGGTTGGAAATGGCACAAACCATCCTGTAAATGAGAAGCAATGAGTGGAATGGTCAATTCTCACAATGAATCTTAGAGCAGAACATTCAGCTCTCTGGAGCTCAGCCTCTGTCTCTAATTTGATTGCTTCCTTTAAGGTATGTATTTGTGTAAGGCAAATGATTTTACATTTTTCACTGGACACGCTATTAGTGACATATTCATCTGTCACTCTACTTCCTGAACACTCTTTTTTTCCCCCTGAAATCTTGTACTATCCTTTTCCCTCTGTGTCTTCAAACTTACAAATATATGATATAAAGGTTGACACCACTTTCCTCCTATATTGCAACTAGCCTTTGATATTTGGATAAATGGTTTTTCATTGCCTTGAGGAAATGATCTGATGTTTTAGGCCATCTTAGAATCCTATTCTGCTATAGCACCTCAAAGCCTTACATTACACATGCATTTATCCTACTCCCTGGGAGTAGAAACCAAACGTGTAATATCTCTTCTTCCAAGTAGAAGGTATTTTAGAAAAAGCAGAGTTTTTCCCATAAATTAGGGGAAGTAAGGGCAATTTGCATCTATTAATTATTGCTATGTAGCAGGTCTTATTAATATACCAGGATATTTAATCTTGAAACAAAACAAAATAAAGCAAAATTTGTGAAGTATTACCTTGCCCATTTTGCAAGTAAGAACACTGAGCTAAAAAAAAAAAAAAAAAAAAGAAAAGAAAAGAAAAGTAAAGAAAAGAAGAGAAAACCATATGCCAAAGTTCCCAGAGGTTGTATTAATTTTCTGATGTCTAACAAATCACTCAGAAGAGTAGTAACTTTAGAGGCACCTGGGGGCTCAGTGGGTTAATTATCCAACTCTTGGTTTTGAGTCAGGTTGTGATCTCAGGGGTTGTGATATGTAGCCCCCTTTTGGGCTCTACACTCAGTGCAGAGTCTGCTTGAGGCTGTCTCTCCCTCTCCTTCCACTCCACCCCTCCTGCTTTCTCTTTCTCAAATAAATTAATTAATTAAAAAAATAAAAATAAAAGTAGTGACTTTCAATAATAATAATAATATAATAATAATAATAATATATTATAATATTAATTATAATATAAAAACCAAAACATAATGGTTCACTTGCTGGATCTGGCAGGATAATGTCCTTACTCCTATAGGCATTTTCACATATCAAATCTATAGGAAAATTTACCATTTAGGTGGCAATCCTTTTATGAAGGTTGGTATATCTTCTGTCCATACTTTACACATCAAATGTTCTACTTCCCTTAATTTTCTTGTGGTGATAGGACAGCATGATAAAATTGAAACAGGGAAATTTGGGACAAATAAATTAGATCTCTTTCAACTTTTACTGGTTATGCTAAAGGCATGTTTACTGGGAATTATGTTATGATAACACTGATTGGAATAAGATTAAAAATGATAATAGTTACTGATTTCTACTGTCACACCATTTATTTAATGAGAGTAAAGTGCAACTCTGTTTTACATCTGTTATATGTTTCAAACATTTATCCTCATAGAAAATACAGCTTATGAATTAAGTATTCTTGCTCCTATTATATGGGCAAAACTTTGAAATATTAAGGAATTCAGCTTACACAAGATAGTTGAAGCACAAAGCCGAGGATTTCAAAGCCAGAACCATTCTATTATATCCAAATGCTTCTCTCATCCATTGTTCATGCCCATATGGTCAGAGTAATTTTCTAAAGCAATTAATTCATTTTTCTTCATCATGTAAGCAAACTAGCACCTTGTTCATATGCCCTTACCAAAGACTAAGATAGTCCGCATAAAAGAATTTTCCAGATGGCTGAAAGTTGAAGTGCACAAAATTTATTTTAACCACTTTGGAAAGAAGTCTTTCTCAGACATACTTCACACTTTCCTGACTCTTGAATGAGTATATGAAACCCACATAACCCTTTCTTGATTAGGTAGAGCTGACTGCAATTTCTACTCTTGCTCCAGCTTGTCATGCTGGGACACTATTAGGGGTAACCAAGGTATTTTTAAGATCGCTTATCCCCATATTTAGGGACTCCAGGTAAGTTTTTTATTTGTTCCACACCTGGATAAAAATACAGAACAAAATGTTTTGTTTTCCTTTTGTTTTGAATGGCAGTCCCTTAATCTATCTCAGCTCTATCCTCTCCTACACAGTCCCATATACACACCACAGAGTGGACTAGAAATATACCACACAAAGGCAATGTGGTTACTAGTAAGAGAAAGTATATGAGGGGCACCTGGGTGGCTCAGTCAGTTAAGTATCTACCTTCAACTCGGGTCATGATCCCAGGGTCCTGGGATCCAGCCCCTTCTCATTCGGTTCCCTATTCAGCAGTGAGCCTGCTTCTCCTTCTTCCTCTGCCTCTCCCCTGCTGGTTCTCTCTTTCAAATAAATAAATAAAATCTTTTTTTAAATCTTTTTTTTTTTTTTTTAAAGAGTAAGTATTAAAATCTCTTCACTGGAAAAGTGAAAGTGGGTTGGTACTAGCATATGAATTGATTACATCATCTGTAATTTCTCAGATGCAATTTGCATATCTCTCATTGTTCTCTGCAGTATTTTCAGATGTGTTTGATACTTAAATAATTAGGCTTATATTGTAGTTAGTAATATCACTGCTGGACACCCATAATACGGAATATAAGACAAGTATTAAACATGCACTGGGCTTGTAAGGGACTGATTAACTTGTCCTCTGAGCATAAGGAAGGGGAATCATCATGTTTGCACATGACATTGTTCAATGCTCAAAACAATGTTCTGAATTAGTTAACTTGAGTTCCCAGCTTACATATGGATTTAAGGAAAGTGTTCAAGGACACAGAACCTGGATTCAACCAAAGCTTTCTTTGATTTCAAAACCTGTGCCCTTGTGAATTCACTATTATTTCTTCAATCAATATGATGGAGTAGAAAGCATTAAGTGAAAACAAAAGAAGCATGAGCCGTCTTGATTCTGAAGGGTTATCGGTTTTAAAGCTCATCAATAATTTGGCAACATTACAGTGGGAGAATAAATGAGTTGGTAAAGTATCCGTTGATAGTAAGAGGCACCATAGATTTTAAAATATGTTAACATGAAAATACACCTCAGAATGGGAAATTTCACATTGTGGAAACATCATTGACATGAGACCATTATTTTTTAAAAGCAATAATTAGAATAAAGCATGTATTCTATGACTTCAGAGCAGAGAATAAAGGAGGAATGAGTGCTTGGAGATGAGTTTAATTCGAGAGGCAATCCTGGAGTTAAGTAACTTTAGGACCAGAACTTGACAAAAGTCTGATAACAAATGGTTGTAAAGATGAAATCAGAAAAACTCCACTCATTTTCACGTATGTGGTTATCTCCTACTCCTGTGTCAAGGCAAAGGGCAAGGTCAGAGGCTCTGGGAACTTTCTTATATTACTATGCCTCTCTTTTTGAGCTACAGGGACTTCAAAAATAATCTTTGGACTGTCCCCCTGATTCTCATATGTTGATCAATTCAAGGTGAGGACATGTGCTACAGGGATCATTGCTGGAAGGCAATGGAGCATGGATGAACATATGCATGTTTCCATCCCTTCCCCCACAGCAACACAGACACCTTTCTCAGACACTATCAGTAGAATTTCCAATTTGCTGTGCAGACAATAGAATCTCTAGAGTCAGTGAACTTCAAACAGCTAGATGTTACACAGGTGGGATTATTTTAACAAGGCACAGTAAAGCCTGAAAAGATCTTCAGATACTTTCCAAATATACCCTGATGTGTGGGTAGAGGAAAAAAGCTTTACCAAAATAACAAAATGTGTCAAGCAAACTGAAACTTAGAATCAGCTGAACAAATGGTAACTTTTAATTATCTGCTAGTTTTCCATGGTTCAAAACTAGTAATTTACCATTCTCTCTGATGACTTTCTGGAAACCAGTCCTTGTGGGGGATGTTTTCCTCTCTTTTTAGTAGAGATTTAGCAGCCAAGGTTTTGGACATGTATACTTGAACATGTGTGAAGTCCATACTTTAGTTTCTAAAAACAGATTTTCCAATCCTGGAGAGAGGAGATTTAACCATTCACCCTGCAACAGACCAGATGTTATTGTTTGTTTTAACTGATAGATCAAGAATAACAGCTGAGAAAGAAAAGAAGGAAGAAAAAGAAGGAAGAAAAAAGAAGAAAGAAAAAGAAGAAAGAAAGGAAGAAAGAAAGAAAGAAAAATAAGGAAAGAAAGAAAGAAAGAAAGAAAGAAAGAGAAAGAAAGAAAGAAGATAGAAAGAGAGAAAGAAAGAGGCAAAATGATGAACTTCTTTGTCATTGAGCCATGCTATGAAATGGTTGCAAAAAATAAAGATACTGTGAGGCATTATGGAGAATAGTAAATGCTTTATTCTGAGGTAGGAAAAATTTGCCAAAGTCAAGGCATCCACTTAGAAAGGCCAAAACAATCTGATTCATTTTATGGAAGTTTTAAGTCTTTTATTGTGTATAGGGGGGAAAAGTTAATATTTTAATTTAGAATCACTTTTACAGCTACTGCTAGCATAGATAAAAATTTATAGTTTCACAGCTGTAGAGTTTTTAGATTTAATTAGAGGAACTGTTCCCTTTATGCAACAACTTTCTCACGGAGGTAGGCTGTGCTGATTTGAATTAATGTGCTTTAAATAATTTTTACTGAGTTTCCTGCTGTGAATAGCTAAATAGAAGTATTGTGGTGAGTGATTTTTAAGGAGAATTTTCTCCCCCTTAACTGAGTTTGGGATATTTTCCTGCCCTTAGCAACAATAGTTGGTAAACAAACACTTCTTTATAAGGAGAGGAGAGGTCAATAGGACCCTGTTTATTAGTCAGTACTTGGCTTTTTGAGATATGTGTGCTTTGTAATTGAAGACTAAGAGAGAAATTTCTTATGAGGCCTCACCTTTGAATTTATAAATCTCACAGATTAACTCTAAAAACAAAGGAAGGTAACAAAAATAGATGATTCATGTTAACATGATGAATTTTGCAAAATAATCTGGAAATCCATAAATTAGAAGTGAAAGAGATGCCTATGAGGTGGAAGAGTCATGAAGTCAGAAACCCATTTGGAAATACCACTCAGTCTGTAAGAAAGCTGTTCTAATCATGGTGGATGGGGAGGATGGCCCAGTTTGTCTGTGCATGAGAACCGGTTAGACTCTTGAACTTTATAGAAACATCACTTTCAAATTCACATCTTTAAATGTGAAAAGCAATTAGATAACCATGGTATACAATTTCTCTTGGTTAAACATTTCACATGTAAAATTGAATTTCTACCAAGCAGTATGAGCAAGAGGGAATAGAGACATGTTTTGTAATTTGACATTACGGAAGATTTCTATTCTATTTTATTTTTTAAAGATTTTATTTATTCATCTGAGAGAGAACATGAGCAAATGGGAGGGGGGGCAAAAGGAGAAGCAGACTCCCTGCTGAGCAGGGAGCCCAACACAGGGCTTGATCCCAGGACCCTGAGATCATGACCTGAGGTAACCAACCAAGCCACCCAGGCACAAAAAAAATTTTTTTTTTAACTGGGCTTTGTATTTTATTATGAAAAATACATACATTGATGTTCCTTTCTTTAGCATAATGATGCATGTCTGTCCATAGACATTCAAAAGTTCTATGGGACATGCAAAAGAAAAGCTATAATGTATTTCTGAGTTATTACAATCGATAAACTACTACTCTGTATTACAGTATGGTATGCAATCTGGCCTTTATACTCTTATTTTTTTCACACTTCTAGTTAGTTACTGTATTTTCTATCAAGTCGATATATGGAGTTATCATCCACTATTTTAAGACCATTTTAAGTAGAAATTAAAATGATGAATTTAAATGATTAAAAGTAAATCATTTTACTTTATTCCAGTTAACTGACACACTTAGATATACTATAAAAAAAGAATTTTAAAAACAAAGTAAACATATGAATGTTTTATTATTGTTACACCAAGTTCATCCCTCTTTATTTCAAACTCATTCTTTGTCCTAATTCACCAACATCTTTCTCCTCAATCCTTTCTCTCAGGTAGAGGGTCAGTTGTTACTTCTCTGAGAAAACAGAAACCTGACAGGAGAAATCCCACTAGTTTCTACTACCAGGTTCATCCACCTGCATGTATGAGGCCAATGTTCTCTTTCTTCTCCAATTATTATGTTTATCTTCATGTGTCTAAATAATACATTGGTATTGTTGCTGATTTGTAAGTTTTATTCACCAGTTTTCTTCCCAATATGAAAAGCTATATATATTTTTTCTGCCTCATTATACATATAGTTTATATTCATCCCCATACCTCCTAAGTGTCATATTGTTAATTGTGTAGAAAAGTAAATATACCAATTTTAATATTTTATGTCTATTATATTCTATTTACCACTGAGCTCAGAATTGAACTATGATTACAGTCGCTTAATTTCATTTGTATTATGGTGGGTTCCTTTTATGCTGTTTCATCATTTAGATTTCTACATTCACAAATTCAACATGATTTCTCTGACAAATATCAGAATTTCCTCAAAAGACTTTCAGATGCTTCAAGTATTACATTCACATTGTCTTTCTGAAGAGATAAGCCCCATAACTTTTGACCTTCTTCAGCTATGCAGGATGTCATTTGCTACTTGCCCATAGCAGGCTTGCAGAAATGTGGCCTGATGCTCTCCTGCAAGTATTCTCTCTAATGCCTGTGTTGGATCTCCAGCTTCCAGAATCTCAGGTCTCCACCAATTTTATTAATTTTCTCCTCCCTTTTAAAAATTTTTGAATACTAACTCATTTAGTTATTCAATAACTCAATAGTTACTCAATAGTAACCCAATAACTTGCTAGAAAAGAATGCATTGGAGAGAGTTGTGTTTTTTTGTTTTGTATTGCATGTTAATTTTATGTTTATTAGAACTTCATATTTGATTACTTCTTCACTCATTAAATACTAACTCCCACTTTCCTCAGGTCCTGACAACTACCATTCTATTCTCTGCCTCTATGAATTTCATTACAACCTTTTATAAGTGGAATTGTGCAATATTGGTTCTTTTCTGAGTGTCTTATTTCACTTGGAAGAATGTGTTCATGATTCAACCATGTAGTGTATGTCAGAATTATGTTTATGTATCTATGGATGGGCACTTAGGTTGTTTCTACTTTTTGGCTATATGGAATTATGCTGCTATGAATAAACATGGACAAATATCTATCAAGTCCCTTCTTTCATTTCTTTTGGGTACATTTCCAGAAGTGGACTTGCTAATCATATAGTAATTCCAAGGTTAAATTCTTTTAGAAAGTGCCATACCAATTTCCATAGTGGTCACACCATTTCACATTTCTGCCAGCAATGCCCAAGAGCTCTAATTTCTCTTATGAAAGTTTGTTTCTGCTTTTGTTTGTTTATATGTTCTTTGTTTCATAATAGCCATCCTAATGCATGTGGAGTGGCCTCTCATTGTGGTTTAGATATGCATTTTCCTAATAATTAATGACTTTGAATATATGAATCATGAGGTTATTGTCAATTTATACATCTTTAAAGATATGTCTGTTGAGTTCTCTGGTAAAGGCAAATGTATGGGCAAATATAAAAAAAAGGAACATTGTAGTTTTGATTGGTAACTCCGCTTTTATTACAAAACATTTAAAAGATAACTGAATAAAAAGAATTATAAATTTATGTTCATGTGTACCCAATATACAAAGATGCAATCTGTGACAATAACATAAGGAGAAAATAAAGGTACTGAGCTTTTGTATGTGACTGAAATCAAGTTGATTTCAATTTAGGGTAGATTATTACAACTTTTGGGTGTCATATGTAATTTCCATCATCACCACAAAGAAAATATCTAAATATATATAAAATGAAATGAGGGGGGGATCAAAATATGTCACTACAGAAAATCAACTAAACACAGCTACTGTAATGTGAGACTATAGTAATGAGGGACAGAAACATATAAGACATATAGCAAACAAAAAATGGCAGGGGTGGGGGATCCCTGGGTGGTGCAGCGGTTTGGTGCCTGCCTTTGGCCCAGGGCGTGATCCTGGGGACCCGGGATCGAATCCCACGTTGGGCTCCTGGTGCATGGAGCCTGCTTCTCCCTCTGCCTGTGTCTCTGCCTCTCTCTCTCTCTCTCTCTGTGACTATCAAAAACAAAAAAAAAAATTAAAAAAAATGGCAGAGGTTTGTGCTTCCCTATCAGTAATTGCTTAGACATACATAGATTTAACTTCCCAAGCAAACAAGCAACTGATTGGCAGAATAGATTTAAACACAAAAACAGGATCCAGGTATAAAGGGACTCACTTTAGACCTAAAGACATGCACAGGTTGAAAATAGAAGAATGGAAAAAGATATTTCATGCAAATAATAGAAAACAGTAACCAAAAGAAAATTAGTATTCGTATATGAGGCTACACTAATAATATCTGATAAAGTAGACTTTAGATCAAACACCCATGCAAAGACAAGATTTTATATAATGGTTAAAGAATCAATTCATCAAGAAGATACAGCACTTGTAAATTATATATGCACCAAACCTTAAAATCCCAAAATATATTAAATGCGGACAAAATTAAAGGGAGTAATAGATATAGTTCCATAAAGTACTAGGAGACTTTAATGCCCCACATTGAATAATAATGATGATGATGATGATGATGATGATGATGTCTGGTAGAAAAACCAGACAAAAGATCAGTAAGGAAATAAAAGACTTGAGCAACTCTATAGACATACTGGACCTAACAACTGTAGATAGAACATTCTGCCAAATAACTGCATAATTCACATTTTTCTAAGAGCATATGGAAACTCTCCAGGACAGCTCATATGTTAGGCTACTAGGTAAGCCATGATGCCTTTAAAAAGATTGAATTCATAAACTCTATTTCCAACCATAATGGAATGATAGTAGAAATCAGCATAAGAAAGAAAACTAGAAAATTCCAAAAATGTAGAAATTGAATTACACACTCTTAAACAGCCAATGAATCAAAGAGGAAATCAAAGTGGAAACCAGTACACACCTTGAACCAAATGCAAATGAGAATACAACAGACTAAAACATATGAGATGAAGCAAAAGGAGTGCCAAGAGAAGAGTTTATAGCTTACACTATAAAAAAATAAAGTTATGGGGGCACTTTGGTGGCTCAGCGGTTGAGCGTCTGCCTTCGGGCTAGGGCATGATCTCAGGATCTGAGATCCAGTCCCTTTTCAGGCTCCTTACAGAGAGCCTGCTTCTCCCTTTGCCTGTGTCTCTGTCTCTGTCTCGGTCTCGGTCTCTCTCTCATGAATAAATAAATAAAATATTAAAAAAATAAAGGTCTCAAATCAAAAAGTACACTTTATACATTTGGGAACCGAAAAGGAACAAATTAAACCCCAAATTAGCAGAGGAAAGATAACCAAAAAAATTATAGTGGAGATAAATAAAATAGAGTCTAGAAATCATAAAAACAAACAACAAAAGAACGGGTTGGAGAAGAGAGCAACAAAATGGGAAAATCATTAGCTAGGCTGACCAAGAAAATTCCTGAAGAGTCAAATAACTAAAATCAGAAGTGAAAGGGAGATTCACAACAACGTGCTTTGTTGTACATGTATTAACTGAGGAGCAGATGTGCAGCAACCAATCACCACAGACTTTAAAAGATGTTATGTGGTTGGTCACTGACTGTGATGTAGGTCTGTTATTTACATAGTGATTTATGGACTAAAGAGCTCGCAGCAGTTTGTACTTCACGTGCTTACTGTTATTATGTAATAGTACTATGTAATTGAAATTTGAACTGTGTAGTTGGGGATTGATGTTATTTAAATAAAGTGTTGTGAAGAAAATTCATGCCCATTAGTACTATATCAAGGGCAGACTGCCTGTAAGAATAGTCAAATGAATGAGATAGAAGTCTGGTACAGAATAGAAGAGGTGAGGGAGGGTGTACTTACAGAAGTACCAGCCCTCTGCTTACATATTGGGTCACTGCTCTAACCACTTAGAGTAGCTCTTGCTCTTAACTGCTCTTAACACATCCTCTCATGGACCTTTGGATATTCACTTTATACAATATTCTGGTAGATATAATCTACAGTATTTCATAACTTCTTAAAAATTCATTTGAGAGAGAGAGAGACAGAGACAGAAAGCACAAGGAAGAGGTGCACAGGGGGAGGGAGAAGCAGTCTCCCCACTGAGTAGGGAGCCTGATGGACTCCATCCCAGAACCCTGGGATTGTGACCTGAGCCGAAGGCAGATGCTGATCTGATCCATCCAGGTGCCCCTATTTCATAACTTCTTTTTTGCTATTAAATACAGTTCTCTGCAACTAGCTCTTCTATAAGTGATGGTTATTAATGGTTTTAAATCAGTAAAATTGTGTAACACAACAGAATAGTTGTAATACTAAAATATGCCACCTATAAAAAATAAAAATATTATATTTTATGTTAGATTACATTACTTTAAATATCCAGTATATTTATCTGTCAGAGAGAAAACATAGGTATGAAACTACCCACTTCATAGTGGACATCCCTCACAATTGACATCCCATTGCTATTTCTTAGAATCTACTGGCCATTGAAAGTCCCTTCTAATTTCTTGCTTTTAAGGGGCTCCCCCCATGTAAAAAGTCAGTGGACCACCTGGAGGAATATGCCTTTTTCCTGAGCTTCTCCCTTCAATAGACAGTGACATATTTCTGAGGTTGTGATTGTTGTTGCTGATTTAGGCTTTTTGAGGTGAGAGTTTTGAAGCACTGCAGGACACATATTCTTGTCTAAGGAACTCTGCAGGCTTCTTAAATTCCAAGCAAGGCAAAGCATTGAATGATATATGAGATCAAGAGCTTGCCCATCAGTCAGAAGATCTAGTCCAAAGCTAACAAAGCAAGTGAGATAGACAAGGGTGCCTGTGGCTGTTTCTGTGTCTGCCTGTCAATCATTGATCTAGCCCAGCAAGTTGAGACAGGATCAGAGACAAACCCAGAGCCGGTATTCTTCATGATTTTGAATTTACAGTTTAGAAAGCAAACGAATCCATTTCCTCTTATACTATCAATTGGGAAAGAAGATGAACCCAATGTGTCAGTGCAGAATGATTATAAAGAAAAAATGAGATCAATACACAGAGGATTTTGGTGTTTGTTCACTTCCCTAAAGGTTTAGAAATAGCTTCTAGAGAGACAGAAAAAAAGAAAACTGAAAAAAAAAAAAAAAAAGCCCAATCCCCCAAGGATACGGATAAAATGAATGGGTTTTGATGGCCCCTTCACAAACAAGTGTACTTTTATGATTTTTCATTAGTCACACTACTTTTCATATAATTTTTAGCCATATCCCAATACTTATTAGTTATCTGTTCCTGATCTGAATCTCCATGCAGGGATGAAGAAGGAGAGGAGTAAAATGATAACATTTGCCTAACCAATGGCCTGGAAACCTTCACCTTGGCCAGACTGTTAAAATTATGAAATAAATGATGTGTTTTATATTTCCATTCATATGTGCGGTGTCCTGTCATCTTTTTCATCAGAGGTTCTCTTTAAGCAGCTAGTCCTGGCATTTCTATATATCTTCTTACCAAATGAGCATTCATCTTTTTGTATCACTTGCAAGAAGGTAACAAATCAGCATTTCTCTCTAAATAAATTGTAGCTGAGAATGTAATGCGGTATCTTTTTTTTTCTCCTTCCATTTCCTCATTGTGATAGCACCTAACAGATACCATTCTGTGCAAAGTTTTCAGGTTTTTTTTTAAAGATTTTTATTTATTTATTCATGAGAGAAACAGAGAAAGAGTTAGAGACATAGACAGAGGGAGAAGCAAACTCCTCGCAGGAGCCTGATGTGGGACTCATCCCCTGACCCAGGATCACTCCCTGAGCCCAAGGCAGATGCTCAACTGCTGAGCCACTCAAGCATCCCCAGAGTTATTTTTAAGAGGCATTTTTCTATTTTTAATCAAACTTTTCAATGCTACCAAAGACTGACATCCCTAAAACTTAGACTAGCATCCCTTCCTATCTTTTCTAGTCTTTCATACAAGCATACATTTTATCTAACTTTCAGATATTATTTCCAAGACTATGTGGTTAAATAAGAGTATTGATAGGAGATCATTAAGTGTTTTTAGAGTTCTCCCCCTGCCCCCAGTTTTAAGCTTTTTTTCATTTATTATAGTAATGAAATGGGGGGCATTTTGTGTTTTTTTTTTCCCTTTCATACCTATGTAGAAAGTTTATATTGTGATATGGATATGCCTCCTTAGATGATTCCAAATGGATCATGGACATTAATGAGGGAACAAAAGTGTCTTCCAAGTACCAGGACTACTCAAGCCCTCTTCACTGTTTGCTAAGGGAAAGGTGGACTGAAAATTATTCCCTGAAAATGTGGTTATCAAACTCAAAGAGACCAGATTTTCATTTTGATTCCAGAAACACTAATTTGTCAACAACGCTGCACCAAGGCTTGAGGAAATTCCTGGAGACTGGAAGGGAAGTAAGACACAAGCTGTTCACAGGAAAAGCTACTTAACAGACAATCATAGATCAGAGTGAGACGTGTTATCAGTGGAAGACCAGGAAAGACACCACAGATAAGAACCCCTTTCTCTTCCACTTTTCTATCACAGATTAGTTTTACCTGTTCTAGAACTTCATGCAAATAGAAACATACAGAATGTACTCTGTACAGGATGCCCTCTGGTACATAGCTTACTTTGTAGAACATTATGATTTTGAGGTTTATTCATATTGTCATGTTATAGCTATAACTTGGTTCCTTTTCACAGCTGAGGAATTTATGTATCCATTCCTTCTTGCTTTATACTTTGATTGTTTCTAGTTTGGGGCTAAGAACTACAGAATTCTTGGCTCATAAAGACTCCATCCACACCTTTGCATTAAGAGATGACCAACTTCCAGCATGGCTTCAAGCAGCGTAAGGCAGTCATCCCTAGAATGACCTGAGTTCCCCTATTAAGACACTTGCCTGAGAAAGTTGAAAGCTTCCAGAAGAATTGACTCTTCCTTCCAGTCAACACCTGATAATAGATGACCTCTTTTTCTTAAAGTATTTACTAAAATTACAATCGTAAATCCTTCTTTTCCTTTGTGGTGTGTATGTGTCTCCTACCACTCTCAAGGAGTGGAAAGCTGTTCTTTTAAAATGTAATCATCACTCAGCTGTATGAAAAACAATCAACCATAGTAGTGTGGAGTCATTTCTAGATCGCCTAGTATGTTCCAGTGATCTACTAATTTATCTGCCCTTAAAGTAACACCATACTGTGTTCATTACGGTAGCTCAATAATAAGTATAGAAATCAGGTTGTGTAGTTTTCCAAATTTGTTCTTTTTTTTCCCCCTAAGGTTAGTTTGGCAACACAAGGTCACCTGTACCTCCATAAAAATTTTGAGGGTTATTTTGTAATTTTTTACAAGTATTCTGACTGGGATTTTTATTCTGATTTCATAGAGTTTAGTGGATGTATTAACAATATGGATGTTTCTAACCCATGTCATGAACTAAGAAATGTCTGAAGGCTTAGAATCATTCTGTTCAGAACCTAGAAGAAGCAGAAAGAATTCTTCCCCAGAGCCTACTGAGGGCTGCCAACAAGTGGATTTCATATTTCTAGCCTCCCGATGTATGCCAGGAAAATTTTCTGGAGTTTTAAGCCACAAAGCTTGGGGTAATTTCTTATAGCAGTCCTAGGATATTATCATGAAGTATAATCCTAAGAAATAGGACAGCCTAGAAAGAACAGACTAAATGTGTAATGTGTCTTCCTTTTTAGATAACAGTTCCCTCATTTGTAAAGTGAGGGGCATAACTAGATCATATCTAATGTGCTTTGGCATATTCTCTAATTTCCAGCATAATGGTGAAAATGTGATTTCAGTTCTTCATCAAATGTAATCTGAATAACAGTTACTAGACTTTCAATTACAGTCCTGTTTTTTTCTAATTTGGAGAATAATGAATCCCAACCTTTGTCCTATATCTAATCATATGGCTAGATATGAGATTCCTTCCTAGCTCACCTATTTCCATTTGTGTTTGTAGCATTTCATTCCAATGAACAGGTAGCAAGGACATCTTAAATTATAAATAGTTTATATATTTGCTAGTCCAGGATCAAGGCCAATCCTATAAGTCATAGTTCTGTTACGAAAATTAAAGCTCATGAATAACAAAGAAAATTATAGAATTTAGTTCATCTTTGGTGAACATTCTTAGAGCCAAATGTTCACATTGTTTCCTATGGTACAGCAATGGAGAGATGCCTGTAGGGGAACTTTCCCTTTATCTCTTATAAAACCACCAGCAGCAGCACTTGTAAACAAAAAGAAATATATTAAAGGTCAAGGATTACACAGAGACATATCAGTCATGCTCATCTGGAAACAGACATTTGTGCTGCTATGTAAACAGTTTTCGTAATTACACATTTTTTACCTTCTAAAAAAATGATTACCTTTCAGAGTAGCATTATAAACTAAATTCTATTAATAAAATGATTAGATTTAATGCCTGTTTTTTAAAGATCTTATTTATTTACTTGAGAGAGAGTAAGTGAGAGAGAGAGAGAGAGAGAGAAAGAAAGTACAAGCATGGACAGAGGGAGAGGGAGAAGCAGACTCCCCAATGAGTGGGGAGCCCAATGCAGGGCTGATCCCAGGACCCCAAGATCATTATCTGAGCTGAAAGCAGATGCTTAACTGATTGAGCCATCCAGGCACCCCTAATGACTATTGTTTATATATGTTTGTGCATAGTGTGTATATGTACCTATATATTTTGAAATTGACTTTTCACAACTCATACTGAGAAACAAGAGACAATAGAACAATATTCAAGGGGCTGTGAAGTTATGTTCATTGGAATCCAAAGTCTCTGTTTTTGTCTTTACATCAAGCTGCGCAATTGGTTTATTTATTTTTTATTTATTTATTTAAGAAAGATTGCGCAAGAGCACAAGCAGAGCAGGACAGGTGGAGGGAGAGAAAGACAATCTCAAGCAGACTCCATGCTGAGCATTCAGAGCCTGACTTGGGTCTGGATCTCACAATCAAGATTATGACCTGAGCCAAAACCAAGAGTGGGGTCTTTAACTGACAGAGCCACCCAGTGCACCAAGCTGCTTAGTTGGTTTAAGGGAAACCTATGAGTATGCATATAATTTTAAACCCAGGTCCTCAGACTGAGTCAACACAGGATAAAAGAGAAGATTGGCTTTAATTTTCATTGTACGTCAGAATCTTGAGGAGACCCGCTAAAACACAGAGAGTCAAGCCCCGCCTCTATAGTTTCTGAAATCTGGGGACAGATTCAAGAATTTGTATTTCTGATAAATTTTCAACTCTAATTGGTGTTGACAGTCTGGGTGCTTCCCTCTGAGAACTAGTGATAATGATGTGCTCCTGAGCATGTTCAAGATCCTAAGATGTCAAGAGGCTAGTGGCTTTGACTTGGACATGGCATCCAAAATATAAAATAAGTGCTATGTATTACCCATCTGGAAGGTAGAGTTAAGACAATTGGTATCTCTGTCTCCATCAAGTACCATGTAAGAAACTGGAAATGGATATCATCTGTAAGCAGTGGGGTGAAGGGCATTGATTTGAAATCCAGCTGTGGGATCTTGCAGAGGGAAGAGGTGTTTGAAGCAAGCCCAGTGGCTTGAAGGATTGTACTCCTTGATTTGTAGGGTAAGAGTGACACATGGTTCTTTATACATACAAACTTCAGAAACACTGCCAACACACAAACTTGAAGACTCACTAAGCCAGAGAGATTATTAACTACAACAAACGAAATCTGCAGTAAGAAAATACAGCTTTCCTATGAATGATGTAACAGGAAGGCTTAACTTGCAGGGGTGTATCCTGATGTCACTTATGAAAAAGCTAGGAATTAGAGACAGAGGGTAGGTTATGAAGTCAATATTTCCACTCTGTCAGTTGGGTGGTCTTGGGCAAGTTGCTTGATCAGTCTAGTTTTTCAATGTTAAGTGAAAACTCTTTGTACAATGCAATTTACAGATTATAGGAATAATGAAACATAGTAAAGAAGGTGAAGATAGTTCAAAGTTCAGTAGGAGTAACTAAAACGTTTCCTTATTATTTGCCCATATTGCCATGTAGTATTTTTAAATGTCAGAAGTTAGGGTAAGTAGCCATAGCTACAACTACCCTGTGATTATATTAGTTCTTCTTCCCTTCTTAACACTGAGAAGAGAGAAGATTAAGGACATTTTACAGTTTATCTTTCTTCATTCCCAATTTTCACAAGGAGTCAATACCATCCTTTAGTGGAGTAATAAAAAGAAAATCAACATGACATCCACAATTTACTAAGCAAGCCAAAATACCTTCCTAGAGGGGTTTCAATAATGAAATACTGTCATTCACTTCATCCATTTCAAAATCAAATTGAAGACCCAAGGGAAAAACTCCCTGAAGAATTAACATTTTTCATGTTGCATAAATGTATAATACAATAATTTTTAGAGTGGAAGCAGTTTTTTTCCTGAGTGTCAAAAAAGGGGAAGAGGGTAAAATGGTAATTTAGAATGAGCCTGAAGAGCCCCATGTTCGTATTTGCATTTTCTGAGGTCTATTTACAATAGTTTGTAACCCCCACTACAAGATGATTGGCTTTTTGTTTTACTTATATGGTGGTTATTGGTTCTTCTAAATGATTCTTATCTTGTTGAAAATAGGCTCAAAAATGGGTGCTTTCTTTTTTTTCTTTCATTTGATTGGGGTCCTACACATAGTAGGCATTTGATACGTAACAGCCCGAATCACAAGACTAGAAACAACAGCAGATAACAAATGAGAATGCTGCAGTATTTCATTCAGTCTGTTTTGTGAGAGATTCTGATCAAATAAATAGCTACTTAAGTAGCCTGTTTTCATGTCCTTTAGAAAAGGGGAAATCCTTTTGTTTTTTAAAAATAAAAAATTATTGCAGCTGATGTTGGAGTGCCTCATGTTAACAGAGTGAGGAAGGGACACTGCTATTTTTTTGTTTTTTCTTTTCTGGATTTGTCTACAGCTGATCTGTGAGGAAAGGTTCCATTTCAGAAATTTTAGTTGTCTTAGAGTATAATGAAAGAAAGAAGACATGACATCTGCCCATGAGATACTCATAGATATTATGAAATCCTCTGGGAAATCCATCAGTTATACTATAGTATCTCACGCACACACACACAAACACACATGCACGCACACACACGAGCACGTGCCTGGCATTCTACAGAGTGCTCCTTTCTTTTGTGTAGAAAGAGAATAAAACTTGTCTAAATTACAAATTACAATTATCTCTTCACTTACGGTAATATCTAATTTGTATTTCAGGTAGCTTTCCTTCATATGCATTCATTATAACCTTCCCTAAAAAGACCATCACTGTCAAAAACACTATCTCTCCTCTGATCCATGTCTTCTTACACCTGTAGTGCCATTTCAGACTCCTTTTCAACTCTACAGTCAGAGAAATTATCTTCTCCATGTAAAAGACTCTTTCTTGCTCACATTTTAGTGGTAAAAAATTAAGCAATAATAAAAGACTATAATGAAAGGCAGGCCCCTTTTCATCCATCTGCTCTTCCAGTCCCATCCCTCCCCCCGCCCCACTCCCTGGGAGGAAGCCAATTTTTAATTTGTGAACACTCAATAAATATTCATTAATATTCATTAACTAATGTTTGAACCTTCCTTCCTTTACTTAAAATATTGCTTGAGTCGCAGGTGTGTGGCAGCCATCATTCTAGGCACTAATGATTTGAACTTGAAGTAAACCAAAGACAGATGGTAGCTAAATGCTGCAGAGCAGTGCTTTCCAAGCTACATATGATGATGGACAAGATCTTTTGCCTCCATTCCATCATAGGCTGATACTTCTATCCATACAGCACTAGAAAGATAAATGAAAACCATAAAAATTACAAACATTTCATAATTTCATTCAACAACATGAAATTACTCTGTCAAAGTGCTATGCAAGAATCTAAAACCTTATTCTCCATTTCTTCAAATATGCCAACGTGCCATTTTGGTACTGGCAAAGTAATTCTCTTGAACTGAATTGTAATTCTCTTTAATTGAAGAGGCATTTGTATTGGTTACAGGACACAAACACAGGAGGAGCCATTTTCTTCTAATTTGTCTTACCTATGAGTACCAAGGATATTTCTTCCACCACCCTCCAGGGTATTGAGGGTGCCTTCTCTTTAGGGGCGGGGGGTGATAAGCTTCCTTGTGATTGTCCTGGGTCATTAAGTGAGAGGGTATATTCAAATGGAGTGTTTCAAATGGGGCTCACAGGAATCCCTGGCAGAGCTTAGCATCCTTCTTCTAGCGATTCATGGGCAATGAATTGAAGCCTTTTAATTAACTGCAAATAATATCTTGTATGGCTTTTTAAAAATTCATTAACTTTAGCAATTGTTATGGCTTTTCATATGAAAGTTGAAGATATAACCTGCTAAAACATCCTCATCTCCTTTTCTCTACTTTCCAAATGTGTAGCAATACCTCTACCTTTTCTTCTTTTGGCTATCTTCATTACGTAGCACACACACGTGCACAAACACTCCAACTGTACATATACATAATTAAGCCTATATTTCCTATTTCATCAGTTTTTAAATATTCCTTTACTCTTTCCATTATAAATTGGCATATTACCATCCTGACATACATAAAACCCTCTCATTCCATTTATACCTGTTAACGCTTGTGATCTGCATTTTTTAAAAAGATTTCATTTATTTATTCGTGTGTGTGTGAGAGGGAGAGAGAGCACAAGCAGGAGCAGAGGGAGAGGGAGAAGCAGACTCCCCACTGATCAGGGAGCCCAATGCGGGAGTCCATTCCAGGTCCCTGGAATCATGACCTGAGCTGAAGGCAGATGCTTAACCCACTGAGCCACCTAGGTGCCCCAGTCATCTGCGTTTTTATAAGGATGACATTATTTATATTCTTCTGCTCTGTAATCATAATTAAGTTTTCTGCACATTATTCCATATTTTATTTATAACAAATGGAAATCTCTAAGTGGTGACTTATTGTCAGTTTTATATCAATAATGCTCATGATAAAGCAGATGGATTCCTAGGATTACGTTTCTTTTCTTATAATTCCACTGTGAAAACTCTGTGATAATCAGTGGAGAAAATTGCAAGTATTTTAGGTGGTCCTTTCACTCCATCAAATACTCAAAATATGACACTGTTCAGTTTACTTTATTTGTGGAACAATTTCTGGTGGCTTTCTTTTATTTGCTAGTTTCCCTCTGAGTTTTTTAAAATTATTTTTCACTTTTATTATTTTTCTTGTACTCACCATATTAAGGATATCATACAACATTCTTTATGTTATATGCTTTATTGAAATCATTCCATTTTTATCCTGAAAAACATGTTCCATGTAGGTCTCCAATTTGGTATCCTTATTCAGACCAAATAAAAAATTTGCCAGAGTTATTGGCATCCTGAGATTTCTCTACTGAACTGATATTATAAATTACACATTTCACTTTTGGGGTAGCTACTCTTCATTGCTGAAATACATCTTTAAGTATCTTCCTCAGAATGAGTGTATGAAACACAAATACATTGGTTCTTCCCAATGGCAACATTTTGGCTACCTATTTTAGTAATGCTTAAGCTGAAGCACATGTTCAAAACTATTTTTACTCAGAATCTTCTGTGCCCTTTTCTGCTCGTGGGTATTAGGGAGTGGAGACAGAAACTCTTAGCTCTTACTATTTATCTTAATACCAATCTTAATGTTACTGATAAGACATAACAAAATAATTCACATTGTTTTTCTTAAAAAAAAAGAGATTTATTGGGGATCCCTGGGTCGCTCAGCGGTTTGGCTCCTGCCTTTGGTCCAGGGCATGATCCTGGAGTCCCGGGATCGAGTCCTGCTTTGGCCTCCCGACAAGGAGCCTACTTCTCCCTCCTCCTGTGTCTCTGCCTCTCTCTCTCTCTATGTCTATCATGAATAAATAAATAAATAAATAAATAAATAAATAAATAAATCTTTAAAAAAAAGAGAGAGAGATTATTTAATTGAGAGAGAGAGAGAGACAGAGAGCATGCACAAATAGGGGGAGATGCAGAAGGAGAAAGAGAGAGAATCTTCAAGCAGATGTTCCACTGAGTGTGGAACCCCACTCAGGGCTGGATCTCATGACCCTAAAATCATGACCTGAGCCAAAACACTTAACCTATGCCTGGGATGCCTAACTAACAGACTCCCCATCCATTCCTATTTTATCCTATTTTATCTAGAAGCCTTTAGAACATTGTTTTAAATTGTGTTAATTATGTTAAGTTTCATAACAGTATGTCTAACTGTGGCTCATTAAATTATTTTTATATATCCTTGTTGGTATTCAGCCTTTGCAATCTGAAGGGTCATATCTCTTTCAGTTGATAAAAACTTACTTGTAACTACATATAAATTTACTAAATCTGAGTTATTTTAACCACATAAGAATTGTTGTTACTGCATATTAATTATTTTCTTTGTGTCTTTTCTCTTACCACCACTTCCTTTAAATTCACATGTTGGAATCATTCCTGGTCCTGGAGGTTTTCCTTTTCTCTTATATTCTGTCCTGTTCTCCATCTTCTTCTTTTTTCCTATTTTTTGGAAAGAATGTTCTTTGTTGTATGTTCTCACTAAAGTCTCTGTTTCTTTAGCTTGTGTTCAAGCACTGTTTTGACAGACACTTCATTTGTTGTGCTAAACAGTTCAAAGGGTGTTTACCAGTGGATGATGTCAGATGCCCACATTTACAAACTATGCAAATATAGACTCTATTTCCTAATTACAGGTCATACAGATGAGTTCCATTTTCCTAAAAATCCTTTACATAGTCGTGTTTTTTAAACTCTTGTGTTCCTTCATTGCTTTCTAGCCTCTGGAACAAGTTTTCCATTCTTTTATCTTAACATTTTTTCTTTAATGATTTGTGCAGTAACCTGGCTGAACTAATTCAGTAAAGTTTATATCCCCTGCGATGTCATTCCCCAGAGGCATTGCTTAGTTTTGTACAGTCTCTAGCCATCAGGGAATACTGTGGTCTGTCAACTTCTTGGATTATCTCTTCCTGAATTCCCTTTTAAGCTTAAATTTCTAGCTGGTCTGCCTCTTTTGGTACCATATCCAGCTGTTCCCCTACACTAATTACTAGCTGATTGTTCTATTGTTTTTAACAATATCATGGGGGCACAAATTACCCCACAATGTTATTCATTTAAAGTGGGCAAGAGCAAGCATTGTCTTCCTCAAGCTTCTTCCAGTCTCAGGAGAGGTCTTCCTAGTTGTCTCTTTCCTTAGTTATCTCTACTAAACTTTGAGTCAATCTATTGTTTTGCTTGTTGCTACTACTATAATTGATCTACTAGCCTCTTTGTACTTGCTTACTACCAAGGTGTTCTTCACGCATAAACTTTGCATGCTATGTACCAAATAAAGGCAGTCCCCTTAGGGAAAGCTGCAGAAATCTCTGTTCTTACAGGGTAACTCATCCCTGGGCAGAACATTCATGCCATTGCACTGGGCCTGGGCACAATGGCTTACTTCCAGATGGAAGTAGGAAGTAGGAAGTAGGACACACCTACTCCATGGGTTGGAAGTTATATGGGTATGGTAACCCTTGGTCTTCTTGATTTGCCTCTGTCATCATGGAGCCAGCAACCTGTAAGCAAGGAGGAGAAAGCCAAAGAATTCCCAGTATTCTCAACCTTCTGTGACTGGGGTATAGCTTCTGCGCTATGAATGGGGATTTGGTAGAAGAGGAAACTCCAATTATCTTGGCCACAGCTACCTGGAATAGAACTTCTGCAACATACTGCTAAGGAGGAAGATGAGAGACTCTGGCTGCCTACACCTACTAGACTAAAAGCATAGCTTCAGATAGGGCACTAGGAGAAGAAAATACTCATCATCTTGGGCATAGATATGTAGTGTAGAGTTTCCTTCACACTGAGTTGGGTATGAAGTGGATGCAGGAGTAGATCATGGATCATTTGCCATACACACACAAATACACAAATGTACACACACTAACACCCACACATACACACGCATACATGTAAGAAGATTCTTGCTGTTCTTAGTAATATTGATTTATAGTAATCTTAGTAATATAGATCTATAATAATAGGTTTTCTTGAATAAACATTTCTTCATTTTCTATATGCTCTAAGGAAAAATTCCAGATACATTTATTTTTTAAATATATTTTCTATTTTACCAATGAAATGGTTGCTTCACTGGGGAAAAGTTCTGCTGAAGTACTCACATGGTCATTTGGGAAGTGAGAACACAAATTTTTGCCTGTAAAATTTATTGTAAGTGCAGGGAGACTTTAGTAAAAATAAAACCAATCTTTGCAGCCTTTAATACAACATGTAGCAACCAAATGATTTATAAAGGGCTTAGGACTAGAGCAGGGCTTTGAAATATGAGGGAGATTATGATATAAAGACACCTATGGCATCAATATATGTAGGGTTCATTAAAGTACTGACTGAATAGAGCTCCTAAACCTTTCTCTTATTGGAAATCATTTATTTAATTTATATGAAACACTTGTGATACATGCAGAGGTAACACTTAATACTACTAGAAATTTCAGGAAGAAATTAGCTATTATTATTTTTCTAGGGTATGAGCAGAAAGGACATATATTTAGACAGTAGAGAATGGGTAAGTACATATTTCATTCACATTGGTGCTTGAGGACGGTTCATTTAAATAAAAAGAGATGATCATGTCTGATCACAATCCTGAGAGCTTATTGTATTGTGTAGAGGGCACAATAGACAGTCTCTTGGATAAAAATGAACACAGATTAATTCCCTAACACTCCATGATAAAATATGTGAAATAAACTTCTTTTATTTCCTTTTGTTTGCAATTCTTAGGATGTATCATCTATTATTTTAGAAACACAGGTGCTTTCACTATAGTTTTGTAGTTGGAGTTTATTGTTTGGAATCATAGCAATCTTTTTTTTAGCAGGTTGATAGACTATTTTTCTGAGATTTTTCTTCTCTAATTATTACCACTGATTCATCACAAGAAAAGCTGATTTTTCCACTATCATGATTTCTTCTCCATTTTTATGGTGGCCCAGCCATTGACATTGCCATCTTTGTGACAGCACCGAAAAACTCTCAGGTGACAGTTATCCAGTAAACTGGAATTGGGTTACTAGTGGCTAAGTCGTGGCATTTTTCAGAGCTCCCACTGTGCTTCCTCAAGCTCTTCTCCTTTAGGCGGTCACAGTTATTGATTCTAAAATACTCAGTTTTATGGATTAAGATCAATACTTGATTCTTCATCACGAACTCTGACTCTCGACTAACTCCTATTGACTACTTTATTGCCTTCACTTGCCACTATTCTAACAACAATAACAAAAACCTTGTCTCTTGTAGCTACCTTTGAACACACTGACAATTGGATAAATAAATGCATTCTTTTTGTAGTTTCTTTGCCTACTCTGGGTAGAATTCTCCATCATGTTCTAGCTATAACTTGTCTGAATTTATTGAAACTGTGAAGTGGAAGTTGGGCAACTATAACCTCTCAAAGAACAATTCTCTTTAGATTCATGACAATTGGAGAAAATATTTCTTTCTACACTAAGATACAGGTGATAGATAAGGCTTTAGGCCCTCATAAGTCCCTAACTGATCAGGGGAAAAGCTTTAAAATTAAGTGGGTCTGAAGTATATATTCTGATATGCCATATTAAAATTCATTTTGTATCTGGATGAATTTTTGTCATACCTTCAATAGTGAGGTCAAAGCAATGACTAGATTGGTTATCTTTGTTATACAAACTATGTTACTCTAAATTGGCTTTTAGGTAACCCTTTTTATTTTTTTTATTATTTTTTTTAGGTAACCCTTTTTAATAACTACTATACGTTATACTATGTGTCTTCTTTCTTACCTGGCACCATGGTTTTTTTTTTTTTTTTTTTTTTTTTCATGCTAGGAGTCAATGACACTATCCTGCTTAAGGCTCCCCTGGAAAACCTCTGGCTCAGTCTTTATAATTTTACATTATTTCTATTTCCTACTAAAGGCCTTATTATCTCTTGATCATCTGACAAAGTCAATATAAAACCCAGCTTATTGCAAATCTATAAGCTTCCAAAACAAACAAACAAACAAAATAGTGTGAACACAGACCCGAACCAACACAATTTTCTGCTAACAAGTTAATTTATTTTCTAGTTACAGATCTGGGTGCACTGATTAAAAAAACAAAACACATAAATTTGTAGGTACCCTAGAAAGAAACTGATTTCTCAATGTTAAGCCTAATCTTGACAAGATTTCTGGCAATAATGAGACTTTATCAGCAAAAAACCAGTAATCTGTCCTCTAATTGAACTCACAGGATTAGCAGACTGGAAAGTGTCTTTTAGATTTGTTAATATTCTGGAGTCTTTACAATTTACTCCTGGAATTATTCACATTATATAGAAGGTCAAATCTTCTGCCAGAGGCAAAATTTCCCCCCATACTTGCAAGAGGAGACCAGCCTCACATTTAATCTCTAGCTGGGCTGTCACTTAGCCATTCTAAATAGCTGTGCCTGGAATCACTTCTAACCTCTCTTTTTGGGGACTGCACTAGACAGCTCAGGCTTTCATAACAAAATACCATTCTGTGGCTTACATAACAGAAATTTATTTCTCACCATTCTGAAGGCTGAAAGTTCAACAAGAGGCTACAGTCAAGGTTCCTGGTGATCTGTTCCTGGTTTGTGGGTGGCCATCCCCTTGCTTTGTCCTCACATGGACTTTCATGAGGAGAGAGAGAATCTTTGGTGTATCTTCCTCTTGTTATAAAGACATCAATCCCATCAGATTAGGCCCCCATCTTTGTGATCTCATTTAACCTTATTTACCTCTTCAAAGGCCCTATCTCCAAATACAGTCCCATTGGGGGTTATAGCTTCAATATATGGATTTGGGGGCACAGAGTTCAGTCTTTAATAAGATCCCCGGCTGTACATGGAGAATGGCTCTCTTCCTCAATTCTCTAGTTTTTGGTCAGGTAGAAAATAATCTAAATCCATTTTCCTCTGATTAGGCAAATAATTAAATGATCCCCAAGTGACCCTTAATTTCTCCTTCCCCAACCTTTATCTGATTCCTATTGCTAGGGCTCAGTAGGCAAGTAGAGAAGGCTGGGGAAGCTTACCAATTAAAAACAGCATGGAAACCTATTTATAATCTGTAGTTAGACTCAGCCACAGAGTTAAATTTTAAATCACTGTGTGCCAAAATTTCACATTATATTGCAAACAGATTGCATATGCTACCACAACTTATAGAGTCTCTAGGCTCCAAGAATGTATGTAACCAAAGGAAGATGGTAATACTACAGAGTGTTGTTTACTTTGGAGCATTACCTGGGAATCACCACCAGGTAGGTGCTCAGAAGATAACTCTTGGTGAGAATGGTGCCTCCTATTACAACATCTGCAATGAAGAAACAAGAACTATAGTTCAGATGAGAATGGCTTGGTGTGATTAAACTGGGATGCACCAATCGCTCATTCATTCAAATGTTTATTCAACACTTGGAAATTGATTTTATTCCACCCACTAAATATGCCTATTTAGTTTCACATATAGCTGGTAATACAGTTTATTACTTGAAGTAATTGTTAGTATTCTATAAATTGTGATTATCCTCAGTTTTAAATTTGCTCTGAAATCCACCACAGTTCAGTGGTTAAAGATGGGAAGTATTAGTAATACAAATGCAAGAAATTAAAGATGAGCATAAAGTTGATACTTGTGCAAACTCACTTCAAGTCATTCTAAAGATATGCCGCACTCATGCATTTGATCAAAGTCATTTACTCCTTAGGATGACTCCAGTACTACAAAAACCTGTGCTAAACAGTGAACATAGACTGATGATTATAGCTAATCTTTTTTAGTGAGAATACAATATCAAACCCATAATATGTTAAGTAACTTCTTATAAACATTAATCAGAAAATATTTATTTTCAATATTCACGATTTATAAAAAGAACTCAAAAAGTTAAAAGAACTAAAAAGACTGAAGGCAGTTTTTGCTCTATTGGATTAAAGTTTAATCTATAGTTTAACATGTTTTGGATCATCATGGCAAAATAATACTGTATAGTTAAATTTATTTCTTGACAATATATGTTCCTAGAAAAAGAAATAATTTAAAATAGTGCTTATAATTAAATAGCATATGCTACTTAAAAAGGGAGCATGTATTTTTTTGCATTATGAATATCAGAAATAATTTTATTTAAGTGAACTTTCTAGAAAAATTATTGGTCTTATAGTTAGCTTAAATGCTATTTATTTATTTAACTTTATGTGATAGACACTATATCGAATGTTTTGAAATTTAACAAAATGCATACACTTAACAGTATTGTGAGATATTATTTTAGCCCCATTTTACAGTTGTAAAAAAGAAGAGATCTTTAAAAATTCAATCCTTTCTGTTCCTGCAATAATAATATTGTTAAATCCATGAGATATTTATACGTAAGATGTTACAGTGAGAGGGGCTTTGGAGACAAAATTATTAGGGAAAGTTGGATTTAGATGATCTCAAATGCTCATTTATTCTAGCCAGGAAATTTCATTATGCATGGATTCTCTGAACTTCTCAAACCAAATAAAATAATGGCGGGGTGGGGGGGGGGGGAAACTACTCAGATATGGCATTCTCTGCTTTCTCCTAAAATGTTAGATTTCAGATGGTTGGTACTCTGTTTCTAAGAATTGGTTCCTGTCCTTTATTTTTAATAGACTTTAAATGTGTAAGTAATGCTTTTAACCAGAAGAGAGATAGAGAGATTTGTGACTTTCCCAGGAAGAAAAGAAATAACTATCATGCTACAGAAGAGTTTAACTCTAACTTGGGGGGCACACATAGGATCCATATTTAATAAAAACCCTCAAGTTGAGATCCAAGGAATTAAAAATAAATATAATAGAATGCACAAACAAATACATCACATACAGAAAAATAGAGATGGCACTTATTCCTAGAGGAAAATAGTCCAAAGTTTTAGTTCTCCACTGTCCTAGGAGGATTGATTTTCCACTAAACACATCATCTAGTCTTGGTGCTTTAAAAAAGACTTTTTACCACACCACTGCCACTGACAGCAACAACAATCAGCATCAACAAAAAAATAGAACAAAGCAAAAAGGACAAATAAATATTTGGGTTTTATTTTGGCTGTGTTTCATTTAACCTAAAGAGAGCACACAACACATTTAGCTACCAATGTATAGAGTTAGTAGGCATGTTACTGAGTGATGAGATGCTATAAAAGTGTGTTTGATCATATCTATCCCTTCAACTGGCTGACTACTGTTTTGCCTATATTACTTAACTTCATGGGCTTGGTTTCTATCTCTCACATAATTATATGAAAAATTTACCTCTACTTTTTGGTGATTTTATGTGGATACAGAACAATTTGGAAATTACAGTGTTGTTTTTTTTTTTTTTTTTTAAACCTTAACAAGGAGTATCACTTAATAAGTATAAGCACTAATTTCGCTTCAGTCTTGTTAAATCAGCTTTTGTTTTAATTGAAACCTGTTTGGTACTAGTTGAAATTTGTACAGGGAGATGGACATGTTTCTGTCTATGATATGTAATCAACCACCATAGCACATGGATATATATACAGGAAATATTTTAAATCTCATATCTACAAACATATGAGTCTCCTTATATTCATCCATTTTGAACGAATAGTTAGGGCTATCCATTTTCCACACTATTCCTAGTCAAATCAGAAAGTCTCCAGCTTCTGAGAATTTACAAACATGAAAATCCCAGAGATGTGTTTCTCTAGTATGGGTCAGTACATAGCAGGTAATATGTGATATACAGAAGGCCTGTCTTGTTCACTGTCTGAAATGGGAGTCAAATGATGACTGTAAATATGTCTCGTGATCCATACATACAGGAGAAGAAACAGGAATTTTGAAAATCCTCATGAGATAGGTGAGTATTGGGCTGTAGAACTATTCCTTGAAGGCGGGGGAAAATTTAATAAAACATGTGTGAGGGGGCAGTTATGTCATGCATAGGCAAATTTGAGTGAAGACCCAGGCATATATAGAGCACTGTAATGTTACAAAATCTTTGAATTTGCTTTTATATATGTAGGCCTCTCTCTCTCTCTCTCTCTCTCTCTCTCTGTCTCTCTCTGCCACTCATCTTTCTCTCTGTGTATATATGTTTGTGTGTCTGTGTCCTTGAATTTGTCATAATCTACTCATGTTGGAACACATTTTATGCTAATATCCACTAACCAATTTGACTATCAAAGCATAAGATTCTCAGAATGCTTCAAGGTAAGCCTCTTGTTTGCTTCATCTACTCAACCTGTATCTTCTATACATTAACCTCAAAGGGAATTATTTCTCTAAGGTCTACATATGTAGACCTGACAAGAATCAAAATTAGATCTACCATGAGAAGTGAAGATGTGGAATTAATATCAGCATCAGCATTAGTATACATGTAGTATTTTGTGAGAAGTGGCAAGAAAGTATAATATCAATCAACTCAGAAATTAATATTTATTAATTAATGCTACATCTTATTTTTATATATAAAAATATTATACCAATTGGCTTAGTTTTTCAAGAATTAAGTTCCTGTTCTTTCCAACATATAGTCCTGTAACTGTCAGAAACCAGATAACATTATAGATATTTGCTAACACACATCAATTTATTTTTTTGTAAATGATGCCATAGATAATAAAAATTATTGTCTAGGAGTCACTTATAATATGTGGAAGAGAAATATAGAAGCCTCTAATGGTTTTCTGAAGAGTTAAAAGTTAATAACAAGGCTTTACTATGCTATCCTGGGTTTAAATTTTTGTTCTGATAAATTCTAGCTATGTGATATTAGGTAACTTCATTTTACTTATCTCAGTTTCCATATTGAATTCCCATCTGAAATGAGAATTTTTGTGACATTTGAATAGAATTATGGAGATCTATGAAATCTTTGGCTTAAAACCTGTATATAGTAACGACTTCAAAGGCTGTGGGCTGTGTGTGTGTGCATGCATGTGTATGCACACACAAATATGTGTCCTTATCCATAATATATTTAGGACAGAAAAAAGTGTGGAAAACTATAGAGAACACAAAAGAGGTCCTCACAAAGAAATCAACAAATGTATGTAGCATAAATGAAAAATTTAATATAAGTCTACAATTAAAGTAAGTAAAATGAATGTGAAAAAATAAATGAATTAGTGTCTTATAAAGAGAAATAACAGGAGCCTGATCTATTGTAATCTATGTGTCCTCCCCCCCCCCCTTTTTTTTACTTATTCTTTAATCTCACTAATCAAAACTCCACATTAACATTATCATTCATGCAAAAAGGTCTCACTAAAAATTGTGATGAAGAAGAAACAGTTGAGAAATAGGGTAATGTAGGTTGGGACCACAGCTATGTTAAGTTCATAGAAAGCTTTCAAACTTTGAGTTACCTGTGGTTTCTCAGTTAGCAGATGCAATTTTATTATTACTATATTACTCTATTAATGGGAGTATTTAGATATGACCAAGGACTCTGTATTTTTAAGAGTTTTTCCAAAGGATTCACTACAAATCACCAAAGTACTGCATTTTGAAAAACAATGATGTAAATCTCATCCAGAAAAGTAATCTGTAATATAAAGCCCAAGTACTACTGAGAAAAACTATTTTCACAATGCATATGCACCTGTTTGGTTGCAGACTCTGTACCTCACCAGACAGAGATTATTAGATGCAAGTTGTAGTAAAATAATTGCAGGTATCTGAGCTAATCCATTGTAATTGAGGACAATTCAGAAATCATGAAGCTAGGAGAGGAACTGAGACAGATACATTAAAGAATACACAGTGAGAGAAATATTACAAATTATAAAGATATAATTCAGTGGAAATACTCAATGCAGGAATAAACACTATATAAATTTGGAGCCCTTTATTGTCTTCAGTGTCTTTGAACAAGCATGCTTTAGTTTTAAAAACATAGCAGCAACTTTTATCAGTAAACTTTGAGTTTACTAGATTTGTTAAAACTTTGTTGGCTAGACAAAATCTTAAGAGACAATCCCAGCTTTTAAGATGCGTACAAATTAACAGGTAAAGAAAGTTATCAACAGTTAATTTGAAAATCAAGCTGCTGATTAGCAGTACAAGAAAACAAGTGATGTCATAAGGCAGGAAGTGATGAATTGCCACTTGAATTACATTGACAGTAATTGATAGAGGACTTCAAAGAAAAGGGGGGTTTTCTGATGACCCTGTGTAATCCAGAGGTGAATCTGTGCCAGGTGCCTCTTAGTTAAGAAAAAAAAAAAAAGCAGGCAGAATGATAAAGCACTGCAAAGACCCTTGAAGAGCTTTCATAAAAATAAAGTAGACAAAGAAAGTTGATCATTTCTTCACTCAGTTGAAATTTAGTAGGTGTTCTATGTACATTAGTTTTTTAAAAATTTTATATCCTGGGAATTAGGATGTTAGGGCCTATTTATGAGCAAATAATTGATCCAAAGTCATTTAACAACTGAATACAGGATTTAAATCACGGTTGATGATTACAAATCTAGTTCATGTCATATTACATCATACTAATAATATCTGATATACTTACTTATTGGGTAGAGATGATAATGTAAAATAGGTGATGATGTGAGACCAATAAATTTTAACCATAACTAGTCCCAGTTGTGATATACTTTGATGCTATCAATTTCAATACTTTAGAAGTTTGAATTTTTCTCTTTCCATATTCTGTCCTCAACTGACTGGCTTAGTTTTTCTTTTGGGTCACCGATCTAACTGTTGTTGCAATTGCCTACAACTTCCACTTCTGATTATGATCTTGTTGAGATGATTAAGAACTATTTTGCTTTGGAGCACCTGGATGGCTCAATTTGGTTAAGCATTCGACTTTGGCTCAGGTCATGATCCCAAAGTCCTAAGACTGAGCCCCACATCAGGTTCTCCACTCAGCAGGGAGTCTGCTTGTCTCTCTCCCTCTGCCCCTCCCCTTGCTCATGCTCTCTCCCTCTCTCTTCTCAAATAAATAAATAAAATATTTTTAAAAATGAACAAAAAAGAATTATTTTCAGTTTTCTTCATTTCTCTATTGTGGCATTGTTCACTATGATTGAGGAGACAAGAATGTATTTTTCATTGAGGTTCTATTTAGCTTCTAATGTTAATAAACAGTAGTTTAAGCAAGCCAATTTTCTCTAATGTAAGATAGATGGATATTTTGTAATTACTAGCACTAGGGATTTACATAAAAGTTAAAAATGTTTCCAAAATTCATCCATGTTGAGGACATTATGTTAAGTGATAATAAACCAGTCACAGAAGGACAAATACTGTATGATCCACTTATATGATGTATTAAAAGCAGTGAAACTCATACGAACAAGAAGTAGCAGTGCAGTTTCCCAGAGATGGCTATGAGGGAAATAGGGAGTTGCTTTTCTTTTTTAAAATTTATATTCAATCAGCCAACATATAGTACATCATTAGTTTCAGATGTAGTGTTTAGTAATTCATCAGTTGCATATAACACCCAGTGCTCATCACATCACGGGCACTCCTTAATGCCCATTGCTCAGTTACCCCATCCCCCCACCCATCTTTCCTCCAACAATCCTCAGTTTGTTTCCTAAAGAGTCTCTCATAGTTTTTTTTCCCTCTCTGATGAATTCCCACTCAGTTTTCTCCCTTCCCCATGATTCATTGTGCTGTTTTTTATATTCCATGTATGAGTGAAACCCTATGATAATTGCCTTTCTCTGACTGACTCATTTAATTCAACATAATACCCTCTAGTTCCATCTATTTCAGTGTAAATGGCAAGTATTCATCCTTTCTGGTGGCTAAGTAATATTCCATTGTTTGTGTACGTATATATATATATACACACACATATATACATTGTGTGTATACATGTATGTGTGTGTGTGTGTGTATATATATATATATATATACCCACATTTTCTTTATCCATTCAACTGTTGATGGACATCTGAGCTCTTTCCACAGTTTGCTATTGTGGACATTGATGCTATAAACATTGGGGTGTAGGTGCCCCCTTGGATCACTACATTTGTATTTTTGGAGTAAATACCTAGTAGTGCAATTCCTGGGTCATAGGGTAGCTCAATACAAATCAAAACCATGATGAGATACCACACTGCACCAATCAGAATGGCTAAAATTAACAAGTCAGGAGACAAAAAATGTTGGTGAGGATGTGGAGAAAGGGGATCCCTCTTATACTATTGGTAGGAATGCAAACTGGTACAGCCACTTTGGAAAACAGTATGGAGGTTCCTCAAGAAGTTAAAAACAGGGTATTTCTTTTCAATGGGTATACAGTTTTGCTCATGCAAGATAAAAAAAAAAAACTTCTAGAAATCCAGTGTAAAACTATAATCCTTGATTATAGTTAGCAATAATGTACTGCACACTTAAAAATTGTTAAAAGGGTAGGTGTCATTCTACTTTTACTACACTAAAAAGAAAGTTAAAAAATAGAAATTCACATAAGAGAAGTATTCCCTTCAAGAATTTATGTGACAATAAGGATAATCAGAGTTGTCTTTAAAGCATTCTTTATTATCTTTGCAAGTTAATGGACCTGATGAGTATTTAAAAGTAATTTCAGGGAAACAAGTAGGATTCTCCTCAATTGTCTTAACTTAGAAAAATGCCAGTCATGCTCTACCAGAGGAGTCAGTGACGTTAGAGGATCTTTTTTTTTTTAATTTTTATTTATGATAGTCACACACAGAGAGAGAGAGAGAGAGAGAGAGAGAGAGACAGGCAGAGACACAGGAAGAGGGAGAAGCAGGCTCCATACACCGGGCGCCCGACGTGGGATTCGATTCCGGGTCTCCAGGATCGCACCCTGGGCCAAAGGCAGGCGCCAAACCGCTGCGCCACCCAGGAATCCCATGTTAGAGGATCTTAACCTCCTTGTCATCGCAGACAAATACAATCCTTTCACTCTGACCAATACAGAATGCCTCTGCATAAACCCTGGCTCTTTTCCAAGAAGTGGATTTTCATTCAAAGTTTTTTATCCATCCAACAAGACAGTATAAGATAGCAAACTTCAAGGTTTTTGAGATTCTTTTTTTTTTTTTTAAGATTTTATTTATTTATTCATGATAGTCACACAGGGAGAGACAGAGAGGCAGAGTCACAGGCAGAGGGAGAAGCAGGCTCCATGCACCGGGAGCCCGACGTGGGATTCGATCCCGGGTCTCCAGGATCGCGCCCTGGGCCAAAGGCAGGCGCCAAACCGCTGCGCCACCCAGGGATCCCAGGTTTTTGAGATTCTTATTAGAGTATCTGAAGAAAGAAAATTCATCAGTTTCTAATTAATTTTATATTTATGTGATTTTGATAAGTTCCAATAAAAGTATGATAAACTCTAAAAAAAGAAAAAAAAAAGGGAGGAGTCATTGACTCCTCTGGTAGATCCTCTAATGTCACTGACTCCTCTGGTAGAGCTAACCTGAAACAGAAATCCAAAAATTAATAAATAGTATGTATTTTTGAACTTCCATTTGTTTATTTATAAATAGAGATATTTTAGAAGTTAAATGTTGACCTATTTTATTTTTATGGAATTTACACCAAAAAACTTCAATATAGAGTTGTAGTGCTGCCTATAATCTAGAAATCCACAATTTTGTTCCTATCCTATCCATGAGAAAAATCTTAATTTTTTCTTAAGTCCATTAGAAAGTTGAGCCTGCAGGGCAACCAATGAATTAACTCCTAGAGAGTGAGGATGCTCCACACAGAGAGATGGGATACCAAATAATTTTCTGGTGCCTCAGCACAGGAGAAAGAATTGGCCTCTGTAAAATTAAGTGAGAATAAAATAGCTTTGTCCTAATGATTTCTTGTAGGCTGAGTATGAGCTAGCATGACATTTTGAATAACTGAGAATTCCCAGTCCAAGAGTTGTCTGTATTTACACATGAGCTGTTTTCCATAGGCTTCCACTGAGTATTCAAGGGAAAGTTTGGGGACAGGGCTGAAGATTATTGAGGGTCCTCTTTAGTGATTCAGAGAACCAAAATCCCAACCATTCCCATGGCCTTCATTTATAATAAGTGAAAGACTTATGCTAGTGGGGAAGAAGCAGAAAACTTGCAACCCTAGGGCTCAGGCAAAATTATACTACTAAAGAAAAGGAAGAGAAAAAGAATCTCTTTGGCACTGGGAGTCTGGATAAGAAACCCTACTAGGGACATGATTATAAATAATACAAAGAAGTCAACAACAACCTATCACTGGCTGAGGGGTAGAAAACTCCCTTCAAAACTTCTCTCCCCTTCACAAACATAAGGCAGTCTTTAGCTGAAATAAAGTGGGAGAAACACTGAAAAATTCTCACTCCAGAATATCCAGTTCACAAAGCCTCCATAAGACTGACACTGTACCTATAGAGCCAAGCAAGGACACCTCCTCCATATAACTTGATACAAAGTAATAAGCAAAAGCAGGCTGGTGCTAGTAAAGGAGCAAACACGTGAAGGGAATACCCAAGGGGCAAGCATGAAAAGTCAGCTGAAAGCTTGGATGATACTGACATTCTAGTATATACAAATAAAATGGAATCCTGCTTCCCACCCTAAGCATTATATACCAGGATCCTACTGCTAGAGATGTTTGGAGTCTATGGTATCCTGAATATAACCATAGCAACAACAAATTCAGAAAGCGGCTAAAGTATTGACAAGGGAAGTTCAATTCCCCACACAGAAGATGCCTATTTCCAGATGTAAAACAATCTACCTCAGTCTTTATTATTCTTCTAAACAAAAAATCCGGAATTCACATACATAGCTTTCACCATTTTCCCCCTCCATGTTTTATGATCTTGGTATCACAATTTACATCTTTTTATATTGTGTATTCAAAACCAAATTATAGCTATAGTTCTTTTTAATATTTCTGTAACTTACCTTTTATAATAGAGTTAGTGAATTAGTATTTGGAGTATTCTGAATTTGACTACATATTTACTTTTTTATCAGTTCATTTCATATTTTCAGTTTTTGTGTTTCCGATTAACATCTGTTACTTCAGCCTGAAAAACTTTCAGCATTTCTTGTAAGACAGGTTTAGTGGTGATGAACTTCATTGGCTTTTGTTTGTCTGTGAAAGCCGTTATTTCTTCTTTATTTCTGAAAAATACCTTTGCCAGAAAAAGTATTCTTGTTGGCAATTTTTTGTTTTCATTTCATCACGTTGAGTACATCATCCATTCTCTTCTGGCCTATAAAGTTTCTGCCGAGAAATCATCTGATAGCTCTTATACATGACAGGCTTCGTTCCTCTTGCTGCTTTCAAGATTCTTTCTTTGACTTTGAAAAAAGAAAATTTTTGGAGAAAATCTTTGAGTTTAATTTGTTTGGGGACCTATGGACTTTATGAAGTTGAGAAACCACACCTCTACTCATATTTGGGAAATCATCAAATAAGCTTTCTGGCTATTTTTCTTTTTCTGGGACTTAAATAATGCACAGATTCTTTCTCTGAATGGTGTCCTATAAGTCACATAGGCTTTCTTTATTCCTTTTTACCTTTTACTTTTTTTTTTTCCTCTAACTGCTTAATTTCAAATGACCAGTCTCTCAGTTCACTGATTCTGTCTTCTGCTTGATCACATCACATGTTGAAGCTTTCTACTGAATTATTGAATTTAATTGTTATATCTTTCAGCTCCAAAATTTTGTTTCTTCATTGTTTTCTCTTTGTTGCCATCTCATTTTCTTCTTGTATTGTTTTCCTGATTTCATTATATACATATTTTTTTCTGTGTTTTCCTGTTGTTCTGTGATTAGCTTTAGAACAATTATTTTGAATTAGTTGTCAGGCAATTCATGTATCCCATTTCTTTGTGGTTAATTACTGGAAGTTTACTGTTTTCTTTGGTGATATTATTTTTCCTTGGTTCTTCATGATCTCTGCAGCCTTGTGTAAGCATCTGTGCCTTTGAAGATGCAGTCACTTCTACCTTCTGAGCTTATAAGAAAAGATCTTCATCTGTGGGTGGGGCATGCTGGAGAGTGCTGTGATCCTGATTCTAGTGGTATGGGGTACCCGTGTGGAGGCATGTACTAGCTGTGGGCACAAGACCTTGGTGTTTCATTGGCCCAGGTTGCTAGAATCCATGACGTCAATTGTATGATTCTTGGCAAAAGTTGTAGAGCACCTGTAGTAGAAGCAAAGGCCATCAGTGACTCTAACGGCGCCTCCTGCTCCAGTGACTAGGGACTAGAGCAGGCAGCAGTAGTAGCCAGAGATCATGCTTGGCTCCGGGAGCTGGGTTTAGGTGGCTATGTAGTCAGGGCTAGCTGCGGACACTATGTAACAATGAGAGCTGGGACAGAAGCAAGAGCCAGGACAGACTGTGGGTACACTAGCAGCTTTGAGGTTCCTGGATGATAGTGTGCACTTTTTGTGGCTTCAGGGGCAGCCGTAAGTACACACACATCAATGGAGGCCGATGGTAGAAGTCAGGTGATTGTGTTTATAATACTAACACATTCAAAGATCACTGAACTATCTAACTAAAAACTAGTGTTTTTTCTCAAAGTATGCCTCAATAACCTTAATTGAAAAAATGACACAAGACTCTTTGTCACACTCAGAGCCTCAGTTGGGACCCAGCTGCTCTTTCTTCCAAGGTTCCTGAGGGAGACTGTTTATTTCCCAACCAGTGTTTATTAAAAATGATAAGTCTTCTTCAGGGACTTGATATTAATATAGATGGATATCATAATAGAATTTCCATTAACTTTCAGATTACCAAAAGACCTACCTAATAATTGCATGTGTTGCACTTTCACCTAGGGAAAAAAAAAAAAACAACTTAGCATCACTCCCTTCCTGAGATACCTTAATATCTATGCAAATTATTTATATGAATCCCTGTCTCAGTCCTCTATCCTTACAGCTGCCATTTTCAAACACACTAGTTCACAAAATGCTCATATTGAAATTTCATGACCATTAGTCACTATTGAAAGCTGCTTCATATTTGTGTAGGTCTGACCTGTGTGTTTGGTTTTCTTAACTATACTCTAAGCTACTAACAGGACAGGATGTAACCAGAATATTTTATATGTATGTATATACATATATAGTTATTTTCTATACCTTACTTTCTCAAAAACAGTAATTTTTTTCCAGATGCTAAAACACTGATTTAGAAAACAAATTTGCTTCTTATTCACACTCTTGTGAAAGAAGACTCAAAATCAAGTAATAACTGCTAAGAGAGTTACTCAAAACAGGGACTAAAGGACATTGAGGCAGTAGAGCCTATGCATCCTTCCTGTTTCAATTCTCAGAACACCATGAGCTTTTGACTTTATGAATTGCCAATGGACCATCCCTGGATAGAGATAAGATAAACTGTTAGCTAAATAGTCAACTGTGTATTAGGTAGTTAGTTTAAACTCTTCTAGCACCAATCATAATCCTTTCAAAATGAGTTATGTAACCTTGTAGATTTTGCTTTGTAAGCCTCCCTTCCCCACTGCAATTCAGAGCACACTTTGATTCCTATCAGCTCTGTATCTCCCAGGCTACAACCCCTAAGATCACAAATAAATGCTTGATTAATACTTTCAACAAGAGATAAGCTATGGAAGAAGTAAAGTAATGTTAAATCCACTCAAGTTTGACCATGTTTGGGTTATTTAATAAGTGTGTTATATGATTAAGAGGTAAAACAGTTTAGTCTATGGAAACAAAACATAATTTTACTAGTTTTTCTAATTTGTGTTATCTGGTCTAAGGTGAAGATTTTTGACTCTTCTAAAATTTTAAACATGATACAAAAATATTAAGAGAAACCACAGAATTTATGATCAGGATGAGGTTGGTTATAAGAATGAATACAAATCACCATTTGCTTGTTGGTGTTAGCATACCTTCATATGTTTTTGCCATTTAAATGCGTTTTCTATAAAATTTCCATTCATTTAAAAAATTGTTTTCTAATTGAGCTCATTATTTGAAATAATTTGCAATGCTGCAAAATGTATAGACATGTATTATCAAAATGTTTCTAAAAATTTTGCTATGGAGAGTTATATTTTTCATAAATACATATATTCCATTTTTTCTCAGTCTCTTATTTTAGTTGAGACGTTCTTCCCTTTATGCATTGTTAAACTTTCTTTCACCTTTTTAAATTTCATATATTCTTATTTCTAATTTTTTTAAAGATTTATTTACTTATTTTAGAAAAAGAGAGAGACTGTGAGAGCTAGAGGGTGGTCAGAGAAGGAGGGAGAGAGAACCTTAAGCAGACTCCCTGCTGAGTGCAGGGCTGGATCTCATAACTCTGAGATCATGACCTAAGCTGAAATCAAGAGTTGAATGGTTAACCAATTGAGCCATTCAGGTGTTCCTTATTTCTAATTTTTAATTGAAATAGATTTAATGATTTAACTAACACGAGAAAATCATTGGTGGTGATCTTCATGATAGTCTCTTTTTTGTGCATTTATCTTATATTTTCATCTTATGCTAATTTTTTTTTTCTTTTTAGTGTGATCTACTGGGTTTTAGTGAATACTTTCCAGCATATATCAGTGTGGATTTTTTGTTGCTGTTGTTTTATATTTGCTGATGTTAACCTTGGAATCCATGTTGGTAGTATTTTATTTACCTAGTTTCATAAAGTAGATTCTGTATGCAAGAACAATAAATAAAATATGACCAAGAAAATGAAGTGTTGTGTGCATTCCTCCCTATTGATATCCAATCCCTGTTCTACCCATATTTTTTAAATAAATTACATATATATGTATGTGTAGGTGTACAATTTCCAGTTTACTTGAACTATCAATTTTGTATAAATAGAACAGTGTATATGTATGCTCATGTGACTTAAATGTTTTGCTCAACATAATGGGCTTAATCCGTGTTAATAGAGTCAACATCTTCTCTTATGTTTATGAACCATTGATGTGTGCTCCTCTCTAATGTTTTTTCCATCTTATTTTATGTACTTTTATGGGGTTCTGTAGCAATTCTGAACATTTCATAGGAACTCTGTTATGTATTTCCAGGATTATTCCTCTGTTGGTTATTATATTGCAAATATCTTCCATAAATGTGCTGCTTACCTTTTGGTTCAATGGAACTGTTCTTCTGCCATTATTCAAATTTGACGTTAACAGTTATGTCTACAATCCAGCTAGATTGATTTGAAAAATTATATGTAAGGATTTTGAGGTGAGGCAGCAGTTGAAGTGTATTTTATTTTTAAATATGAGTATCAAATACCAAGCATGATTCATTGAAATGTCTATCTTTTCACCCTAATCTACAATGTTAAAATTCTGGGCTTTCTTTCTGGATACCCTGTTTTGTCTCATAGGTTTTTTTTTTTTTTTTTGTATGTCTGTTCTTGTGCCAGTATCTTACTCTTTTAAGTGCTATAGCTTAATAATTATATTTTGTGTATATTAAGGCATATATTCACAGTTTGTTTTGTCTTTGTCCACAAAAATTAGAGAATCATCTGGTTAAATTAAATACACAGACCTATATACATACATGTGTGATACTTGCACACACACATAAAACTTCATACCTCTATCATCGTTTCTTAAAAACTACAATTTCACTAAATGTTTACATATGCATTTGGGGAACTCAGCATCTTTATACATTGAGTCATCCAACCTATTTATTATATAGATAGAGTATCTTATAAATGTTTTCTTTAAAAAAAATCTCAATTTTCTACATGTAGCTACATTGCATAGCTTTTGATAGATCTATTGGTAGATATCTTAATGCCTTAGAAGCTAGTGTAGGTACCATTATTTTATTTTATAAATATATTTAAAGTAGTGGATAAAATATATTTGATTTGATGATATTGACTGTTTATAAATATATTTTAATTTTTAGGACACTTTTAGATTTATAGAGAAAGTGAGCAGATAGTACAGAGTTCCTATGTATTCCTGAGCCCATGGCTTATCTTAGCATTAATACTAGAATATTTACATATTGACCATATTTACATATGGTAGCCATTTGTTACAGTTAATGAACCAAAAATAGTAGATTATTATTAACTAAAGTTGTTTTTATTTAGATTTCTTTAGTTCTCACCTAATGCTCTCTTTCTGTTTTAAGATCCTACTTAAGATACATTATGACAATTAGTTGTCATATCTTCTTAGGCTATGACATTTTTTCAGACTCCTTGTTTTTGATGACCTTGATATTTGTGAAGAAAACTTTGTCAGCTATGTTGTAGGAATGTCCCTGTATTGCAATGTGTGTGGCTTTTCTCATTTTTATACGGAGTTATCAGTTATTGAGAATAGGGTGCCAGAGATTAGGTGCCATTTTCATCGCCATATATCAAGGGAACATACTATTTACATAATTTATGGCTGTTGACATAAACCATGATAGCATGATCACCAGTAGTGTTGGTCAGCTTTATCTGCTGTAGGTTACTCTTCCCTGTGCCCCTCTCCCCTTGCTTTTTATATAGGACTCTTCGGAAGGAAATCACTGTGTATAATTACGTATAGCCTGCACAAGAAGTGGGGGGTTATGCTCCACCTCTTTGAGACCAGACTATCTATATAAATTATTTGGAACCCTTTCTTTTTTCTTTTAGATTTTATTTATTTATTCATGAGATACAGAGAGACAGAGATACAGAGAGACAGAGACACAGGCAGAGGAAGAAGCAGGCTCCACGCAGGGAGCCTGACGCGGGACTCAATCCCAGGACTTCAGGATCAGGCCCTGGGCTGAAGGCTGCACTAAACCGCTGAGCCACCTGGGCTGCCCTATTTGGACCCCTTTGGGTAGAGATTTGTCTTTTCTCTCCCAATTATTATTCGTTTACTTAATAATTTATTTGTATTAACATGGACTCATGGTTATTTATTTTGCATTTTAGGTTATAATTTGATATTAGTTTATTTTCTTGCTCAAGTTGTTACAGCTTTGTCCATTGGGAGCTCTTTCAATTGGCTCCTGTGTCCTGCTGGCATGGCTCCATTATAGAGACTTGTAGGGTTTTTTTAAGAGTACTTTCTTCCATCATGACTCTACAA
The DNA here is from genome assembly GCF_905146905.1 of Nyctereutes procyonoides. Taxonomy (NCBI): domain Eukaryota; kingdom Metazoa; phylum Chordata; class Mammalia; order Carnivora; family Canidae; genus Nyctereutes; species Nyctereutes procyonoides. The sequence goes on from NW_026575030.1 coordinate 11,524,433, forward strand.
GATGCTAGGGGTTCATCTTGTATATTTCCTTTCTCAGTCTGGAAATAAATCATTTCTTTAAGAACTTCTGGTTATTTTTTGAATGTTTTTAGAAACTAACAACTAAGAAAGTAGGTACTTGCTCCTACTGAGAAGTCATTTCTTCTCTACCCACTCAGTTGACAGAGAAAGAAAATGTATGTCTGTGCACTAGTTTGTGCACATATACCTATTTATAAATATTTTCTCATGTAAGCAACAGTATGTACATTAAAGTAAAAGTGTGTTCATATAAATATCACCAACTGTAACCCATTACCATATGGATCATTTTTAGCCTTCTTTCTCTGCTAATCTCTTTCTTTTTCAAGAGTGATATATCTGGCTTTGGTCAACATTATATATTTACTAATTATTCAACTCTACTAAATATGTATAGCAGGACCAAATTGTTAATCAATACCCTAATGGAGAGTAATTTTAAAATGGATAACAGTGTTTAGCATTTTCTTTTTTCTTCAGTCTTGCAGATGCCACTCACTTTCAAAGTTACTTAGGTCAGCTCTTTTCCATTATTCCCTTTATAAATCTGTGGATAATATTGATATTTTCCTGTCACATTCTGCATTTTATACTAGAATTCTGTAACTTCTGAGATAAATTTATTATAAATTTGCACATATTAAGGTTCACTCATTTTGTTTTATAATTCTATGGGATTTATGAAATGTGTAATATCACATCTTCCATTATCATATAAAATCTTTTCACCACCCTAAATATTCCCTGTGCATTATCTATTCTTCCTCAAATCATCTCCCCAAATGTAGCCAATCATTAATTTTTTAATCTCTATAGTTTTGTATTTTGTATAAATATATATATATATATAATGAATATGTATTATATATATAATGAATATGTATGTATGAGTATATGTATATACTTATACAGTGTGTAGGCTTTTTGATCTAACTTCTTTCATGAAGAAATATGCATTTAACTCTATGACTGTTCATGGCTTGATAGCTCATTTCATTTCAATGCTGATTAATACTCTATTATATAGATAGATCATTGTTTGATAGATCATTCATTTACCTCTTGAGGGCCATCTTTGTTGCTTCTATTTTTTGGTGATTATAAATAAAGCTGCTGTGAACATTTGTGTGCAGGTTTTTAGTAAGATCTACATTTCCAACCAATTGAATAAATACCTACAAGCAAGATTGTTGTATCATATACCAATACTATGCATAGCTTTGTAGGAAACTGACAAACTGTCTTCTTAACAGGCTATATTATGTTTTGCATTACCAAGAGCAATGGATTATACCTTCTGTTGCTCTTCATTCTCAGCACAATTTTGCAATGTCAGTTTTGAGGATTTGAGCCATTCTAATAGTTGTGTAGAATATTTCATAATTGTTTCAATTTGTAATCCCCTAATGTCAAATGCCATTGAGTGTTTTTTATATGCTTATATGTCATCTGTATATTTTCTTTATTTAGGTATCTGCTCTGATATTTTCCTATTTTTAGTGGGTGCTTATTTTCCTATTATTGGGTTTTAGGATTCCATTGTATAGTTTGGGTACCAGTATTTTCTTTAAAAGATTTTATTTATTTATTCATGAGAAACACACATAGAGAGGCAGAGACACAGGCAGTGGGAGAAGCAGGCTCCATGCAGGGAGCCCGATGTGGGACTTGATCCTGGGACTCCAGAATCACACCCTGGGCCAAAGGCAGGTGCTAAACCACTGAGCCACCCAGGGATCCCCTGGGTACCAGTATTTTATCAGCTATACATTCTGGAAAGATTTTCTCCCACACTTGGATTTTTCTTTTTATTCTTTAATCATTATCTTGTGGAATAGAAGTTTTTAATAAAAGTTTTTAATAAAACCCAACTTATCAATTTCTTTACTCATTGGTCTTAGTTTGGTATCATACCTAAAAATGCATTGCCAAACCTAAAGTCACCTAAATTTTCTGTTCTCTTCTAGGACTTTTAAGTTTTATATTTTACATTTAGGCCTACAATCCATTTTGAGTTAATTTTTGTGAAAAGTGTAAGTTGTTTGTTCAAGTTCATTCTTTTGAATATGGATGTCCATGTTTTTCCCCCAGCATTATTTGGTGAAAGAAAACCTCTCCTTTCTTCACTGAATTACCTTTGCTCCTCCGTCTAAGATTAGTTAACAATATTTTTGTGAATCTATTTCTGGATTTTTGTATTCTATTCCTTTAATCTATGTGTTTCTTTCACCAATAGAATCCTGTTTTGATGATTGTAGCTTTATAGTAAGTATTGAAGTTAGATAATGCTGGTCCTCCAATTGTGTTTTAATCGGTATTGTGCTTGCCCTTCTGAGTCTGCATATAGAATCAGTACATACTTAGATTTCTACTATCTCTTTCTTTCTTCCTTCCTTCCTTTCTTTCTTTTTACTTCTTTCTTTCTTTCTTTCTTTCTTTCTTTCTTTCTTTCTTTCTTTCTTTCTTTCTTTCTTTCTTTCTTTCTTTCCTTTTTCTTTCCTTTCTCTCTTCCTTCCTCTTTCTCTCTTCCTTCCTTTTTCTCTTTCTTTCTTTCTTTCTTTTTCTTTCTTTCTTTCTCTTTCTTCTTTCTTCTTCTTCTTCTTCTTCTTCTTCTTCTTCTTCTTCTTCTTCCTTCCTTCCTTCCTTCCTTCCTTCTTCTTCTGATGTTAATGTAAATACTATGGTGTTTTTAATTTAATTTAAATTTTTTATAGAGCTATTTATTTATTCATGAGGGACACAGAGAGTGAGGGGCAGAGACATAGGCAGACGGAGAAGCAGGCTCCCCACAGGGAGCCCGATGTGGGACTCAATACCGGGATCACACTTTGAGCTGAAGGCAGACACTCAACTGCTGAGCCACACAGGCATCCCATGTTTTTTAATTTTAAATTTTAAATTTTTCTTATTGGTGTACATGAAAGCAACTAGTTTTTATATATTAACTTCTTAAGTGCAACTTTGCTATCATTGTTTATTAGTTATAGGAGGTTTATGTTGTTGCTATTTCTTTCTCTTTGAGAGTATTTATTTCTCTTTGACTTTTCGAAGGGTAGTTTTGCTGGATATAGAATTCTGTTTTTGTTTTGTTTTATTTCTCTCCAAACTTTAAATACTTTACTCCATTTTTTTGTTTGCATGGTTACTGACAAGAAGTCTTAATGTAACTCTTCTTGTTCCTCTATACATATGATGCTTCTCCTCCACTCCACCCTGGCTTTTCTGACAATTTTTTGTTTGTCTTTGATTTTCTGCAGTTTGAATATGATAGGCCGAGGTGTAGACACTTAAATATCTATCCTGCTTAATATTCTCTGGGCTTCCTGGATCTATGGCTGGTGCCATCATTAATTTCAGAGATTCTCAAGCAATATTACTTTTTTTTCAATATTACTTTAAATATATCTTCTACTCCTTTTTATTCTTATCCTTCATATAGTCCCATTACATGTATATCACAACTTTTATAGTTATCCCAGTTTTGGACTATTTTGTTCAGTTTTTATTTTCATTCCTTTTTTCTCCTTGCATTTCAGTTAGTGGCATTTCTCTTGACACATCTACAAGCTTTCTAATTTTTTCCCATGTTCAGTTTACTGATGAATCTACAAATAGCCTTTTCTATTTTCATTATTTTGATTTCTAGCATTTCCATTTGATTCTTTCCTATTTGCCATTTCTCTGCTTACACTATCCATGTGTTTCTGTTGTTGTCTACTTTTTCCATTTTACTTTTTATGTATTAGTCATAATATTTTAGATATCCTGTCTAATAATTCCAATATTTGTGCTCCACCTGAGTCTAGCTTTGATGCCTACTCTGTCTCTTTCAATATTTCCTTGCCTTTAGCACACCTTATAATCTTTGTTTAGATATAGATATGATGAAATGGGTAATTGAATATAAAGTTAATAGATCTTTACCATGGAGTTTTATATGAATCTGGCTAAAATCTGGGTTAGTGTTTGCTGTAGTTAAGAGTGCAAGAGAGTTAATTTTCCTGTAGTGTCTTTTCTCCTCTCTCTCCTATTATTTTGGGTTTCCTTAACTCTTTCTTAAATAAAATTTGTGTTTTGTAGCTCTTTTAGTTCTAATTTACTGTTTTTATACCAATGCCCTACTGATATGATAGTAAGGTGTTGAGAGAAGGAAAGTGGTCTTACAGCGAATCTGATTTCTTCACCTGTGCCCTTCAGAAGTGATCCTCTGTCTTCATTTCTCCTCATGGGGGAGATAGGAAATCTGGGGGAATAGGGAGTTCTGGATAATTGCCCTTCCCCAGATATATAACCTCTGATAAAGGACCTTCTTTTGTAAAGTATTTTCTTTGCAAAGCAGGCCATTGTTATGGAAAACATTTCAGACATTTTTTTAATGGTTATTTTTTTCTTTCCCTTGCATGAGATAAAAAATTTTTCTCAGAACTTTACTATAAGAATCAGGAGTAATTCTGGAAGTGTGAGGACCCTGCTCAGACTAGACTCCTGGAATTTTTTCACTCTCATGCTAATCTACATTCAACCTCCAGTGCTTCATCATGGCTCCTGCTTCAGGTAAGCTACCTCAGTTGTTTTTCTCTTTAGATTTTGGAATATGATCCATTGTCTGATAGATTCAGTAAAAGTGTTGATCCTCAGTAGCCCCTCCTCCCCCCCCCCTTTTTTTTTTTTTGGCTTTGAGGAAGTAAGAGATATTTTGCAGCCTATTTACCTGTCAGAGTTCTGTAGTTGCCAATACTGATTTTGCATGTTGCAAAATGTTACCTTCTCAAAATAAAACTGGTAACTTATCTTTAAATTCATTCAAAGTTTCTTTATATATGACCATATAACTTTTCAATGATGGTAAATAGAATTAGTGATTGTATTAGCTTTCTATTGCTACTGTAAAAGATTATCACAAATTTGGTGGCTTAAAACAGCACAAATTTATTATCCTACACTTATGTAAGTCAAAGGTCCTATGCAGACTTCACCGGGCTAAAATGATGGTTTTGGAAGATTGTGTTCCTTTTCAAAATCTCTAGAGAGAGAATTGACATCTATATTGGGCTATGACAGAATTCAGTTTCTTGTGGTTGTAGAATTAGTTTCCATTTTTTTCTTAGAAGCTATAAAATGAGAGCTGTTTTCAGCTTTTAGCTTTCAGTTTTTCTACATTCCTTCTCTAAGGCCGCCTTTCTCTATCTTTAAAGCCAGAAAAGGCAGGTCCAGTCCTCATGTTACATCTCTGACTCACCCATTCTTCTGCCTTCCTCTTTCAGTTTTAAGTATTCATTACTGATTACTTTGGGTTTACCCATATACTTCTGAATAATCTCCCCATATCAATATTCTCAAACTTAATCAACTCTGTAAAGTCCCTTTTGCCATATAAAGTAAAATATTCAGGTTCAGATAATTAGGGCATGGAAATCTTTGGAATCACACTATTCTGCCTACCACAGTGGTAATGGTCATTCTTCTTTTATTATGATTTATTATGAGTATATATATATATATATATAATATATATATATAATATATATATAATATATATATATATAATATATATATATTATATATATAATATATTATATATATATAATATATATATTATATATATATAATATATATATATAATATATATATTATATATATATAATATATATATATATATATATATTATATATATAAAGATTTTTTATTTCAGAGAGAGAAAGCAGGTAAAGGGGCAGAGTGAGAGACAGAGAGAGCGAGCAAGTGAGCGAGAGAGAAAATATCCAAGAGACCCTGACTGAGCATGGAGCCCAAAGTGGGGCTGAATCCCTCTACCCAAAGATCATGACCTGAGCCAAACTTAAGAGTTGGTGGCTCAGCTGATTGATCTATCTAAGCACCCTTTTTACTAATATTTTTTAATGCTCCTTTTTAATATTAAAGAAGACTTTCTATTCCTGTTTGCTTTTTTTTAAATCACAAATTAATGTTTACTTATATTGCATAGTAGTTTTGGTATCAATTGAGATAGCTTTCTATTAATCTGTCATTATGGTGAATGTTCTTGAATTGTTTTTCTAATTTTAAATAAAATATGTATTCTGTATGTCTTAAATTAATCAATATGATTGTAGTGTATTATATGTATATTGGATACAGTGTACTTTTAATAACTTAAGCATACAGCTATATCTATTAGCTTTTTTTTCTTTTCTTTTTCAAATTTTTATTGAATTTCCTGTTCATTAATATACAATGTAATATTAGTTTCAGGAGTAGAATTTAGTGATTCATTACTTGCATATAACACCCAGTGCTCATCACAAGTGCCCTGCTTAATGCCCATCACCCATTTAACCCATCCTCCCACCCAACTTCCCTCCATCAACCCTCAGTTTGTCTCTGTAGTTAAGGATCTGTTTCTTTGCCTCTCTCCTTCCTACTGCATGTTCATTGGTTTTGTTTCTTAAATTCTCCAAAATAGTTTCACCATAGTTTGTGACCACAGCAATATCTATGCACTCTAGTTGTTCCACATTCTCAAAAATTTTGTCAGTCTTTTTGGTTTTAGGCATGACAGTGAATGTTGCTTTAATTTACATTAACTAATGGAATGTGAACTAACATTTCTTATTTTTAAAAATGTGTTCTTTTTGAGTAAAATATATTTTCAAAAATTTCCCCCTCATTTTTATTCAGTTGTCTTTTTATTTTCCAGTTGTAGGAGTTGTCTATAAATTTTTTCCCATGCTAACATTTGCCTGTTTATTTTTTTCACTAGTATTTTCTAACAAGCTAAAGTTTTTAATTTTGTTTAAGTCCAGTTTGCCATATTTTTTCTTGTATGGTCAGGTTTATGTGTTTTGCACTCCCTTTAGGAAATCCTTCCTTACTGAAAGTAATAATGTATGCCAGCATTGGGATTACTGTCCTTTTTGATTAATCATACCACTGGGAGTGTAGTGGTATCTTATTTTGATTTTTATCTGTATTTCCCTGTTAATTAATCATATTAATTATATTAATTTATTATATTAAGCATATTTTATATGTTTATTAAACATTTATATGTCTGCCTTGGTGACCTATACATTCAAATCTTTGTCCATTTATTTTATTGGATTTTTATGCTGCTTAATATTGAGTTGTAAGAGTTCTGTATATTTGTGGGGTTTTTAAAATATTTTATTTATTTATTCATGAAAGACACAGAGAGAGGCAGAAACACAGGCAGAGGGAGAAGCAGGCTCCATGCATGAAGCCCGATGTGGGACACATCCTGGAACTCCAGGATCATGCCCTGAGCCAAAGGCAAACGCTCAACTGCTGAGACACTCAGGAGTCCCAAGTTCTATATATTTGCTGAAAAAAAGCTCATTACTATAATATGTATCACAAATATTTCTTTCCAGTGTGTGACTTGTTTTTACATTTTAATGGTACCTTTGAATAGAAAGCTATTTTAAGTTTGATAAAGTACATTTTATCTAGTTTTCTTCTTTTTTTTTTTTTCTTTCCTGGGTCATGCTTTGAACTCATAGCTAAGAAATCTTTAACCAATCCAAGGTCAAAAATAATTTATTCTGTGTTTTCTTTAAGTAACTTCAGGATTGTAGTTCTTACATGTGGCTCTACAATGTATTTTTAGTTATTAATTGTATATTTAGGGGAGAATATAGCCATTCATTCATTCACTGATTTATTTAGTCTTTATTTTGTATATGGATATCCCATGTTCCATTACTTTGTTAAAAAATAGTTACATTACAGTTTGTTAAAAATAGTAAACTTTTCTTTCATTTCATTACCTTGGAAACAGTGTAAAAAAACCTACTGATCATGAATCTAAGGGATTATTTCTGGGCTCTTTATCCTTTTTCTTTATGAAGAATTAGTTCTTTCTGTCTGGGAAATAGCAAGAATTTCTCTTCCTCTTTGAAGCTCAAAATTTTTATGCGGCAATGTCTAAGTATATGTCTTTTGTCATCAGTCCTACCTTGAACTCCATGATTTTCTTATAACAACAGAGCCATGTCTCTAACTCGGGGAAATTATCACCTCTTCATTTATATTTTTTTCTCTTCTTTTCAATTCCACTGTTACTCTGGAATTCTTGTTGATTGCACACCTCTACTCCAGTTTCTAAGAACAAAAGAAAGTTTTTCTTCCTCGTATCTCCTCTTTGAGACCAGTAAGAGTGCTGCAAGAAAAGAAAAAGAATATGAGCTTTGGGCTCAGTGAAAAACTGTAGTCTCTGTGGCTTAGTAATGAAGTTGACAGTTTTTTTTTTATAAATTAATTTTTATTGGTGTTCAATTTACCAACATACAGAATAACACCCAGTGCTCATCCCGTCAAGTGTACCCCTCAGTGCCCATCACCCATTCACGCCCACCCTCCTCTCCCTCCACCACCCCTAGTTCATTTCCCAGAGTTAGAAGTCTTTATGTTCTGTCTCCCTTTCTGATATTTCTCACACATTTCTTCTCCCTTCCCTTATATTCCCTTTCGCTATTATTCATATTCCCCAAATGAATGAGAACATACACTGTTTGTCCTTCTCCGGTTACTGTGGCCAAGTTCAAAAAGGGTGTTGCCTGAGTTCTCCTCTGGGATTTTGATGGAATCTTGTCTCACATTTAGATCTTTCATCTATTTTGAGTTTATCTTTGTGTATGGTGCAAGAGTGGTCCAGTTTCATTCTTCTGCATGTGGATGTCCAATTTTCCCAGCACCATTTATTGAAGAGACTGTCCTTTTTCCAGTGGATCGTCTTTCCTGCTTTATCGTATAATAGTTGACCATAAAGTTCAGGGTCCACTTCTGGGTTCTCTGTTCTGTTCCATTGATCTATATGTCTGTTTTTGTGCCAGTACCACACTGTCTTGATGAACACAGCTTTGTAGTACAACCTGAAATCTGGCATTGTGATGCCCCCAGATATGGTTTTCTTTTTTAAAATTCCCCTGGCTGTTTGGGGTCTTTTCTGATTCCACACAAATCTTAAAATAATTTGTTCTAAGTCTCTGAAGAAAGTCCATGGTATTTTGATAGGGATTGCATTATACGTGTAAATTGCCCTGGGTAACATTGACATTTTCACAATATTAATTCTGCCAATCCATGAGCATGGAATATTTTTCCATCTCTTTGTGTCTTCCTCAATTTCTTTCAGAAGTGTTCTATAGTTTTTAGGGTATATTTTGAGAACCATTTGAATGGTAAATGGTTCTCCAACCTTTTATTTTCAGGCTGTAGGTGTCCTTCTGTCTAAAATGAGTCTCTTGTAGACAGCAAATAGATGGGTCCTGTTTTTTTATCCAGTCTGAAACTCTGCACCTTTTGATGGGGTCATTAAGCCCATTCACGTTCAGAGTTACTTGAACTTCTTCTTAAAGGGGAGTTTTAAGAGTCCCCCTTAAAATTTCTTGCAGAGCTGGTCTGGAGGTCACATATTCTTTCAGTTCCTGCCTGTCTTGGAAGCTCTTTATCTCTCCTTCCATTTTGAATGAGAGCCTTGCTGGATAAAGTATTCTTGGTTGCATGTTCTTCTCATTTAGGACCCTGAATATATCCTGCCAGCCCTTTATGGCCTGCCACGTCTCTGTGGAGAGGTCTGCTGTTACCCTAATATTCCTCCCCATGAAAGTCAGGGACTTCTTGTCTCTTGCTGCTTTAAGGATCTTCTCTTTATCTTTGGAATTTGCAAGCTTCACTATTAGATGTCGAGGTGTTGAACGGTTTTTATTGATTTTAGGGGGGGATCTCTCTATTTCCTGGATCTGAATGCCTGTTTCCCTTCCCAGATTGGGAAAGTTTTCAGCTACGATTTGTTCAAATACATATTCTGGCCCTCTGTCCCTTTCGGCGCCCTCGGGAACCCCAATTAAACGTAGGTTTTTCTTCCTTAGAGTGTCGTTCATTTCCCTTAATCTGTCTTCATGGTCCCTTAATTGATTGTCTCTTTTTTCCTCAGTTTCCCTCTTTGCCATTAACTTGTCTTCTATGTCAGTCACTCGTTCTTCCACCTCGTTAACCCTCGTCGTTAGGACTTCTAGTTTGGATTGCATCTCATTCAATTGATTTTTAATTTCTGCCTGATTGGATCTAAATTCTGCAGTCATGAAGTCTCGTGAGGCCTTAATGCTTTTTTCTAGAGCCACCAGTAGCTGTAGAATAGTGCTTCTGAATTGGCTTTCTGACATTGAAGTGTAATCCAGATTTTGTAACTCTGTGGGAGAGAGGACTGTTTCTGATTCTTTCTTTTGAGGTGAGGTTTTCCTTCTAGTCATTTTGCTCAGTGTAGAGTGGCCAAAAACAAGTTGTATTGGAACACGGGGGAGTATCACTGGTCCGTCCAGCTGGTCTTCTGGGGGAGGGGCCTGTTGCGCTGATTTTCAGGTGTTAGCACTTGGGGGAGCTGCTCTGCCCCTGCCTGCTGCCGGGCTCAGCGGGGGTTGTTTACCCCGTGGGGCCCCAGGAGGAACAGCAGCAGTTGCTATGGCAGCTCTGGAAGCCTGGATTCAGCCTCCGCAGGAACCACGGGGCTCGGGGGGCTCTCGGTTCTCCATCTGCAGGGCCTGGAGGCTCCGGGGCGGGGCCGCTGATCTGCTCAGCTCCAGGCAGGAGCGTCCTTGCTGTCCTGGGCCCTCCCGGCCTCTGCCTGTCCCGGGGGAGGCCGGATCCTGGGCTGTGTCCCGGCGCCCTGTGCTCCGGGGCCTGCGCTGGTGGATTCGCGCTCCCGCCCCGCAGCCCCCTCCGCGGAGCCGCCGCCCGAGCCCCTCCGAGCTGCTCCGGGCCCCGCCGTGCGCGCTGCAGCCCTTAGGGAGCTCGGCGCACTCTCCCGGGGCGCAGGTGTCTGTTAGTGTCCCAGGGAGCCCGAGGGCATCCCCGCTCTCCTGGGTCCTGCTCCAACTCCCTGCGAGCCCCTTTCCGCCCGCCCGGGAAGGTTGGTGCAGCTCCTGCTCCTCCGGGACGGGGCTCTCCTGTCCTGGGGACACTCGCCCCGGCCTCAGCCCGGCTCCTCGCGGGGCCCCTCCCCCTCGGAGGCCTTTTGTTCCTTTATTTCTCTTTCCCCGTCTTCCTACCTTGATAGAAGCGCGGACTCTTCTCACTGTAGCATTCCAGCTGGTCTCTCTTTACATCTCAGGCCGAATTCGTAGATGTTCAGGATAATTTGAAGGTTATCTAGGTAATTTGGTGGGGACAGGTGATTAGGAGACCCTACTCTTCCGCCATCTTGCCCCTCCTCTGAAGTTGACAGTTTTAAGAAAAAAAAATTCCATGTGGCAGATCCATATGTAGCAAAACATTCCCAGAGTTGTCCTAAACTGTTTTGGAGTTGTCCCACAGGTTGATTTAAAAAGGGACTTCATTGTTTTCATGTTAATGTAAAATATAGTTTTGTGTATCAAGTAGATCATTAAAATCAAGTAGGAAAAAATGCTGACTCTCAAAAAAACATTTGAAGACAAAATATTTTTCTTCTTGATAAAACAAGTAGCATAAAGGAAAATGTACAAACTCATTAAGAGTTGTAAAGCTTGTTATTTGGAATGGGTGGGGGACACATGAGACAATGATTAGCCTACATTTTTAATTAGTTTAATCTTAAAAATGGTTTCTGATTTACCAATTACTCACTTCCAGAATATATATATATATATATATATATATATATATATATATATATATATTTCAAGTTGCAATAATGTAAAATAAATCATCTTAAGCCAGTCTGGTATACAAACAAGAGATGGGAGATTTTCTTCTCTACAATTGAGGCAGATTTATAGTTCAACTGGTAATTGTTGCTTATAAAGATTTTCTTTAAATAGTTAATGATATTCTTGGGGAATTTTCAAATACCATGATGAACTGTATTTGATTATGTGTTGTGATGGTTAATTTTATATGTCAAATTGATTGGGCCACAGGGTGCCAAGACATTTGGTCAAATAGTTGGATGTGACTGTGAGGGTGTTTCTGGATGAGATGAAAATTTTGAGCCAATAGAGTTAAGGAGATTGCCTTCCCTAAAGTGAGTGAGTCTCATTTGATCAAGAGCATCTGAATAGAACAAAAAAAGATGAGTATGCAAGGAACTCTTTCTGCCTAACTTCCTGGAACTGCAAAATTGGCCCTTTCCTGCCTTTGGATTTGAACTAAGGCATTGACTTTTCTCTTGTTAGATCTCCAGACAGTCAACTGTCAGACAGGAATTTATACCATCAAGTATCTTGGTTCTCCAACTTGGTATTGCAAATCTTGTTACTTCTCAGTTTTCATATTCATGTGAGTCAATTCCTGATATAAAAATATTTGTAAACTATAAATATAATAATAATTTATTATATTATTTAATTTTGTAATATAATTATAAATTTTATAACATAATCAATAATAAATATAATATGATTCTATAATTATACATGTAATATAATTATAATTTATATTATAATATTATAATTTATATTATATATAATTGTTTCTGTTTCTCTGAAGGGTGCTAATACATGTGTGGATTCATTTAAAATGATATATATGTATTTAAGTGCATACAGATATTTAGTTACACATTCATATATACAGTGTATTATGCATACTGTAATGAACATTTAAAGAAGATCATGTATTATTTGTAGAGAACAAAACAATAAAGAAAGAGTTATTAAAAGGTATTGACTAAAATGTCGTCAGAAGTTACAAGAAAAAGCAGAGGAGGAGCATATACTTTGGAAAGTTACAATTTAGATTCCATTACTAATTTAACATTTAGTAGTAATCAGATCATGGGTATGTTGTGGGAAGGATTGGCAATTTGTGCAAAATCATCCCTTTCAATATTGTGTCAAAATAGGACATTTAGAGGAATTCTAATGTTGGATGGTGCCAGCATAGTGAATCTTGGGCAGTCAACCTCAGTCATCATTACCCATACATGATAATCTGCAGGTGGAAACCCACATAAAGAATATGGGCAAAGAGAAATGAGAGTAAAAAGCTCCACCATCAATCACTGACTAAGGCTTTGATCAACAGGAAACCTAGTTGACCATAAAAGTTAATTATGCTACCTCATATGAAGGCCAGTCCTGAACCCCAGAGTCCATGTTTGACTAAATAGGAATATATGCAAAAATTGCAAAGATCACCAGATTCCAAGCATGGCCAATCTCAGGTTGTGATTTGGCTCTTAAGTATCAATTTTCCAAGAAGAAATCTTCTTTCTTCTAGTTAGAATTGATTATTTCTTTTTATTTTTCTTAAGAAATATTTTACAATTATTTTTATTCTTAGTTAAAATGTACATAACTGAAAATCCTTAGGTATGAATTTTATAATATAGAGTAATGAATGTGATAACAGTACATATATATTCCATTTCTCATGCCTTTGAAAATTTTATTTTGCATTTGTTTTCCTACTCTTTCCTATTATTAAAGCATAGGTTGCAGAGCCCCACCTCCAAAGTTTCTGATTCAGTGGGTCTGAGATGGGGCTGTGGAACTGACATTTCTGACAATTTCCCAGGTCATCTCAGCAACTATGTATTAAGAACATGAGCCCTAGCACAATACCTGGCAATTAGTAAGGCAGAGATTAAATTCTTAATGAATGCATAGAGAAGTGATAATTCCTGATAAAACTTATTTGTTGAAACTCAGCTCAGAAACCAAGATTAGCTTTAGCTCTCGAGTGGAAGGTCTTTGAACATTTATTTGATGGAGCTTACATGGGACAGGAAGTTGGGGGGGAACTGCTTAAAGTTTGAAGCAGTCATAAATAAAAACATTTTAGTATGAATATGATGAGTAGTTATATAAACACCTTAAATTTGTGCTGTCCCTTTTAAACAATTAAGCAGCAAATATAGTTGTTGAATACCTGCTTTGATAAGTCACTAGTAGCACATTCACTGCAGGTTATGGGCTAATTTTGTACTGGTCAAATAGCTTTTGTATTGTTTTTTCTTGCACATTAACTCCCTTGCATCTTCTAACATTGACTCCTCTGGCTACATACCTCTGCAGACAAAAATAATCATATTTCCAAAATCGTGCTGATAATGTAGTGGTTGTAATGTACTTAATAGCCTCTGATTTAAGCATGTAGAGCATTAAATGGACAAATAAAAATTCACATGCTAGGGGATCACTGTAGAAAAAGCAGGAGAAAAAATTAAAACAGAATTAGGTAATAGAAATTGCCTTTGGTGTGTGACTATCCCAAGGAAAGATGGGGATGGGGAGGTGCCTACTTATCAGAAGATATTCTACATGCTTTATAAACATGTGCATGCATTGCTTTGATTCTAAAAATACAAAAATAGGGGTGTCTGGGGGGGGGGCTCATTCAGTTAAACAACTGCCTTCAGCTCAAGTCATGATCTCAGGGTCCTGGAATTGAGCCCTGCATTGGGCTCCCTGCTTAGTGGAGAGTCTGCTTCTCTCTCTCGTCCCTAGCTCATGCTCTCTCTCACTGTCTCTGTCTCTCAAATAAATAAAATCTTTAAAAAAGTATAAAAATAGAAACATTCAAAAATATTAGACATATATAAATAATTATGCCAATTTTCACCTACTTTGGAGGTTCTATGACCACTTTCTTTGTGGAAAACCGGTATGTTCATTAGTATTTACCACTTAATCACAATTTATCTTGTCATTTCATTTTCACTAATGTACATTTTTAAGATTTTTAGCTCCTTTATTAATATAGAGAAATATTTAGAAATCTTTATTAATATAGAAATTCTAAAGAATAGGACAACAAATACCCATTTAGAGCAGCTCGGGTGGCTCAGTGGTTTAGCGCCGCCTTCCGCACTTGCTTGATCCTGGCGACCCCAGATAGAGTCCCACATCCGGTCTCTGCAGGGAGCCTGCTTCTCCCTCTGCCTGTGTCTCTGCCTCTCTCTCCCTGTGTCTCTCATGAATAAATAAATAAAATCTTTAAAAAAAATACCCATTTATCAGTAACCTAGATTCACCAATTGTAAGGTTTTACCACACTTAATTTTCTTCCCCTTCTTGGGATCCCTGGGTGGCTCAGTGGTTTAGTGCCTGCCTTTGGCCCAGGGCATGATCCTGGAGTCCTGGGATCAAGTCCCACATCAGGCTTCCTGCATGAAGCCTGCTTCTCCCTCTGCCTCTCTCTCTCTCTGTGTCTCTCATGAATAAATAAATAAAATCTTAAAAAAAAAAATTCTTCCCCATCTTTATACATATAATTTGGTTTTGGTGTGTGTGTGTGTGTGTGTGTGTGTGTGTGTGTATGTGTGTGTGTGTATGGTGCTTTTTCTAAGTCATAGATAATTACAATTCACCTTTCATATTCCTCATGTGCCTTTTAGAATAATTTCCTTCATAACCACAATAGTATTATACCTCTGACATTACAGTAAAATTCTGTTATCACCAAATATAAAGTTCATGTTCAAATCCCCTCAATTGCTCCTTTCAGAGCTTTTATTATCTTTTTTATTTTGAAAATTCATCCAGTTAGGTTTACGTATTGTACTTGATTATTTTCTGTTTAATATCATTAAATCTAGAACTCTCCTCATAACCTTTCTCTTAATATTGACTCTTTTAAGGTATTTAGGACCATTATTTTGTGTAACATCATTTTCTGAGTTTTCTATGAATATTAATTTCATAGAAAATCATTTCATATTAAACATTTTTTGGCCAGAAAACTATACCAATGATAAAGAATGCTTTTTTTGTATTGTGCCGGAGATATGTAATTTGAAAATGTCCCAAAACTATGATGCTAAATTTAATGTTAGTTAACTTAGTAAACACCAAATATCTTCATTTTATTTTGTTTTATTTATTTTATTTTTTTAATATTTTATTTATTCATCCATGAGGGACACACAGAGAGAGAGGCAGAGACACAGGCAGAGGAAGAAGCAGGCTCCATGCAGGGAGGCCAATGTGAGACTTGATCATGGGTCTCCAGGATCATGCCCTGGGCTGAAGGCAGGTGCTAAACCACTGAGCCACCCAGGGATCTCCTTCATTTTAAAAGTATATTGTCCCTTTATCATACAATTTGTTAGCAATTTGTGATGTGACATTTTGAGACAATGTGTTTTATTCCCTATTTTCACCAAATGATTTTGCATATATTATGATTCTTGCTATATTATGATATTACTTTAGTGATAACAAAATGATGATTTTCTTATGACAGTATGTTTTCCTTTTAGGCATAACTTCATCAGTCTTTGAGAACCTCCTTGCTTTCTCATAAAACAATGTCCTTTCAGCTGATACTGTATTTTTCCAAACCCAGACTCAAAATAAGTTATCTTTGTAATAGTTCAGTGACTTTTTTTTTTTTTAGTTCAGTGACTTTTAAAGGGAGTGGTATTCAGAATAAGCATCTCTGTTAGATGATTGTTCTAAGATGTTTCACTGCTTAGAATTAGAAAAAAACTATGTATTTATATTTATACTTATAAATATTTGAGTTCATGTTGACATTCCCAATTCAGATTTACCACTGAGAAAGTTTCTTTCTTTACTTTAAAAAAAATATTTGCAGTGCTTTTCTCTTACAGAGGAAATCTAGGTTCCTACTACTATTAAAATATTTACTTACTTATTTCACATTATAATGCTCATAAAATAATTTCATAATTATAATACCAATATTCTAAAAATAAACAAATTAAAGTTTAATATTTCTTTCTAATTGTGTTTGCCCTTAGAGTATATCCCTCTAAGGATATGAAATTATTTTGCTCTTTTAAAATTTTAGTGGAGAGAATGTTTTCATCCCAGAGATGTAGAGAGAATAAGTGAAAGCATTCCTCTCAACTTACAATAAGAAAAAAGCTGGACAAAATGCAAATCAGTTTCCTTTCTAGAATCCATCAGAAAACTAAGGTTGAAGTATAAACCAGTAACATGAATTCTGGGGAGTATCACTAACCTGCAGGGAGATATAGGGTCTAAGGATTTGTTTTGCTGGGGCAGAATTACATAAGCTAATAAGAAGATTAAGCAGCAATTTTTAATGAGTTGCCAAAGGCCTATTATTCGCTGGCTCGAGACCCTGGACACAGAAGACTCTGACTCTCTAAGCTTTACCTCATAGGGAAAATTGGTGAAAATGTTGAGAAAGTTTCTCCCATGATGAGGGTTGGGAGAGGATTATAGCCCCAAATAATCTTCTCTTTTTTATCTACATAGCAAAAGCCTTACTCTGCCGAGAAAATAAATAAAAACAGTAGTTTTGGAATCTGGTGGAAACCCATTGCAGTTAAGGCATGGGGAATAGGGAAATAAAAATTTTGAAAACTCTACCCATGGGAGCTACAGGAATATATGTTAAGACCAGCACCCCAAACAAAAGGAGGAATGGAACACAAAGAAGTGCCTGCTTCATTCTAAGACTTCATCAAAATACCAAAGAAGGTTTCCCTGTGCCACATCACTATGTGGACAAGGAATACAGAGAATAATAAGAAAAATTTACAGCAAATGCCACATGGAGGGTTAAAAAAGGGTAGATTTCATTTGAAAAGAAATACAAAAGAAAAATAATATTACATAATTTTTCAAATGTTTTTTTTCAATTTGAGTTTCCAAAGCAAAGCTAAGGTGCTCAAAGGCAAAAAGGAAAAAAACTTTCATAAAAAATTTGTAGACCAATGTTCAGAAGCTAAACACAAAGTGAGCATAAGCAGAATCTGACTTGTGGTGCACCCAAGGTAATGTTACCAACCTCAAACTTTATACTCAGCTCAACTACTGATTATATAAACATAAATTCCCACATAAAGCCCTAAGAGAAAGAAATCCTTGCTCATCTTCAATCATAAAGGTATCTAATGCTCTATACAACATATCCAGCTTTCAATAAGGAAAGAAATAAAGAAACATTGGGGAAAAAAAAAAACAAGGGAAATCAGAATGTAAAAAATAGCACAATCATCAGAATCAAATTTATAAGAGGAATGGTATTAGAAGGGATAAAAAAGTATAAGAAAGTATATATATGTGTATATATATATGTGTGTATATATATATATATATATATATATATATATATATATATATATATATATATACAAAGCCCTATAATGTGATGGTCCTATGACAGGGTTTTCAGTAGACTCAAGACAGTCAAGAATAGAATTGTTGAACTTTTGGTAGGTCTTTAGAAATAACCCAGCTTGGGATCCCTGGGTGGCGCAGCGGTTTAGTGCCTGCCTTTGGCCCAGGGCGCGATCCTGGAGACCCGGGATCGAATCCCACGTCGGGCTCCGGTGCATGGAGCCTACTTCACCCTCTGCCTATGTCTCAGCCTCTCTCTCTCTCTCTCTCTCTCTCTCTCTGTGACTATCATAAATAAATAAAGATTAAAAAAAAAAGAAATAACCCAGCTTGAAAAATAAAGGTAACATTGGTGAAAACAACACACAAGAGCTATTGCACAATAGAAACCACTTTAGAATGCATGTGTTGGAATCCCAAAAGTAGAAAAGGAAATGGAGAAGAAGAAATATTTAAAGAAATTATGGCCAATTTTTCCCCAAAAGTTAATGACAGGTTTTAAATAAAAAATTCAGTAAGCTAATAGAACACCAAACAAAATAAAGTTTTATTTATTTATTTGTTTGTTTATTTTCACATATACATATTATATTCAAACTACTGGAAAACATAGAGATTCATGAAAGATAATGGGAGTGGGCCCATGAGCTTCATAGGAAAGAAATAAGAGATGACTCACAGTTACATTTCATGCAAGCGAGAGGAGCAAAATAAATGCAGAAAAATACTGTCAATCAGGAATTATATATTCAAAGAAACTACCCTTCAAAAATGAAGGAAAAATAAGGATTTTATAAATTAAAAAGAAAAAAAGACTTCAGTTGTCCACTGCTAACAGGCTACAAAGAATGCCAGAGGAAGTTCTACAATGACAAGAAATGTGATATAGATCAGACACTTAAATTCACAGAATGGAATGAAATGAAATGAAATGATACATTGATAAGGAAGTAAATTCTCCAGGAATATGTGACAATACTAGGTTATTCTTTATACCAACAACAAAGCTTTATATGTGAGACATACAGATATGAAAAGTGTTATAGATTTATGCACAGCTATAGTTGGAGATTTCTATACTCTTCTCTGTGTGATTGACAGAACATCTAGGGAGATATACAATAGATTATAGAGACCCACACAAAACTGTTAGCAAAATTGACAGGTATAGAACACTCTACAAAGAACAGAAGAATATAAAATCTCCTTATTTGCACAAGGAACATTGACCCAAATAGCCCATATTGTGGGCCATAAAACACATCTTAGCAAATTTAAAATGAATATTAATCATATTAATTACCTTCCAGTTCATAACTATTATTTTTAATATTTTATTTATTTATTCGTGAGAGACACAGAGAGAGGCAGAGACATAGGCAGAGGGAGAAGCAGGCTCCATGCAGGAGCCCAAAGAGGGACTTGATCCTGGCCCTCAGGATCATGCCCTGAGTTCCTAAC
This sequence comes from Nyctereutes procyonoides, assembly GCF_905146905.1. Lineage (NCBI taxonomy): Eukaryota > Metazoa > Chordata > Mammalia > Carnivora > Canidae > Nyctereutes > Nyctereutes procyonoides. The sequence continues at coordinate 11,543,968 of NW_026575030.1, forward strand.
AATATTAAAATAGAAATCTGTTAACAGAAATATTTCTGGAAAGTGCCCAGATAGTTGGAAATTAGGTTACTATACTCCCAAATAATTCCTAGATCAAAGGAGATGTCTTTAAGGAACTAAAACTTAGTTTGAACTGAATAGGAATGAAAATGCAACATTTCAAGCTTCTTAAGTTTCAGGAAAAGCAGTGCTTTGGGGAAACATAATGTCACTAAGTTATTATTAAAAAAATTAAAATAAACCATGTCTTTAACAAACAAGTGAAAGAAGAACAAAATAAACTCAGAGCAAGCAAAAAATAAAGACAAGCATAAATAAATAGAATTTAAAACAAAACTATATATAAAATCAATGAAGCAAAGATCTGCTTCTTAATGAGAGTTACAGTACAGAGAATATAGTCAATGGTATTGTAATAGCCTTGCGTGGTAACAGAGGGTAGCTACACATATGTTGAACATAGCACAATGTATGGAGTTGTTGAATCACTATGCTGTATACCTGAAACTAATGTAACATCTTCTGTCAAATATACTTAAAAAATGGATTCTTTGAAAGAACCAATAGTTCAATGTATGAACTCCTATCAATATTGGCCATGAAAAAAGATAAAGACATAAATTTCAAATAGTAGAGAAGAAAGGAAGTGCTATCTTATCTTTCCAACGTCTGAACCCACAGACATTGGAAAGATAAGAAGTGAATAATGAAACAACTCTTATGTCCATAAACGCAATGGACCAAGTCCTTAACATACATGAGCTAAAAAGACTTAGTCAAGAAGAAACAGGTAGGGAAGCCTGGGTAGCACAGTGGTTGAGTGTCTGCCTTTGGCTCAGGTCATAATCCCGGGGTCCCAGGATCAAGTCCCACATTGAACTCCCTGCAGGGAGCCTGCTTCTCTCTCTGCCTATGTCTCTGCCTCCCTCTCTGTGTCTCTCGTGAATAAATAAATAAAATCTTCTTAAAAAAAAAAAAAGAAGAAGAAGAAACAGGTAACCTGAAACGCCCTATAATTATTTTCAAAAGTTGATTTGTAGTTTAAAACATAGCCAAGCCATATGTTTCACTATCAATTCTACCAAACATGTAAAAACATAATAACATTCCATGCAATATTTGAAAATAACAAAGAGGTTCTTTTTTTTTTTTTTTAATGGAGAAATGTACCATATCTATGGAATGGGAGACACAATATTATTACTAGGTCAATTATCTCCAATTTGATTAAGGGAATTAATAGATTCCTATTTAAAGTCTAAAAATTTATCTGTTTTAAAAGGCAAATAAACTACAATTACCAAATAATTATGTAAAGAAAAATAAATATTTAGGACTCACACTATCCTGCCACAGCTCTCAATATAAAGCTACCATTGTCAAGACTATGTTTTTGGTGAGAGGGTAGACCCAGAGGTCAAATGATACAGAATAATGAGCCCAGAAATATACCCATGAAAATATAGTGAATGGATTTATGATAACGGTACAAAGACAATTTAACAAAGAAAAGATACTATTTTCACCAACTAGAATACAATAATCAAATATCTACAGGCAATGGGCTAATACAAATAAAACAAACAAATATCATTGGCTTATGTCTCACACTTGTGCAAAATGTAACTCATAAATGATCATAGACATAAGTGCAGGACACACAACTATTAAAACTCTCTGAGGAACTATAAGAAATAGTCTGATGATCTTGAGTTTGACAATAAGTTATTACACTAAAGGCATTATCCGTAAAAGAAAAAAAAAATTGTAAGCTAGATTTATCAAACCCAGGAGCTTTTACTCCTTAAAAGAAATTGCTCTAATTGAAAAGAAAAGCCGCAGAATGGGAGAAAATATTTGCAAATCACATATCTTCTAAAAAGACATTAAACGGAATAGTTTTTAATCCCTTACATTCCAATAGGAAAGTAAACAACTCAATAAGAAATAGAATATTGGAACAAACAATTTACCAACAATAATATTGGTGCAGAAAATAAGTATGTTAAATGATTCTCAGCATCATCTGTCATTAGAGAAATGCAAATTTAAACCACAATAAGATGCCATATACATCTATTAAATGGCAAAAATAAAAGCAAATAAAGCAGACAACAACAATAACAACAAAACACTGACAATGTCAAATGCTGGGAAGAATGCAGAGCAGCAAAAACTCTCATTCATTTCTGATTCCAGTGAAAAATGTCACTGTCAACTTAAAAAAATAATCATATATGCACTTACCATAGGATTCAGTAATACTGTCAGTAGATTTTTATCCAAGTGAACTAAAATCCATGACACCAAAGCCTATATAAAAATATTTATAGTATTCATGATCAAAAACTGCAAACAACCTAAATGTCCTTTGATAGTTGTGTAAACAAACTATGGTACACCCATACAATGCAACACCACTTAGCAATATAAAGGAACACATTATTGATTCTTATTTGTCCACATGATGGATTATAAATGCATTTTAATAGGTGAAAGAGCAAGACCCAAAAGCTGTTTACTGTGTGACTCCTTTGATCTCCTGTTCTGAAAAGGTAAGGCCATAAGCAACAGAAACAAAGATCAGTTGTCACCCAGGGTTGGGGCACTGGGAGCTCAGCTGACAAGGAGGGAGGCCACATAAGGAGATGTTAGTGTGATCGAACCATTTTTATGATACCATGGAGGAGGATACATGACCATTTTTCCAAACCCATAGAACTGTATATGAAGGGTGCAGAAAATGTATGCAGATAATTTTAAAATAGGAGCATGCTGTGGAAATCCAGAATGAAATGTGAACTCTGACAAAAGAATGCACTCTTTTGCAAATGTATAGCTTTTCTGCTCCAAAGGAGATAAGTAAAAAGGAGATGACCTAATGACTTTGGAAAGCTGCATGTTGGGTCTGTTCTGTAAGGCCCACAGTAAAAATAACTGTACATACTCTGCTTAATTAATAACTTAGTTTGCCCCAGGGATTTAATTTAGCAATTTTGGAAATACTTTGTATGATGCTAGAATAGAACACACAAGTAAATAGATTACAGATAAAAAGGAGGCAGATTTCTTACTACATAGAAAGAAGTTACAAATCAGCATGGAGGAAAAGACTAGAAGAAATATCGTGGTACTGGATTGGAGTTAGATATCAATATGAACTCCAGTTTATTTTAGCCATACAGATAGAGAAATAAATATAGATGAGCATCTACACGGGTTATGATACCTGCATAAATTTCGTAGTTCTCTCTGCTCAGATAAACTAGAAACAGGGATGCCACAGTATCAGTGAGCAACAGATCCAATTTCTGAGCACCATTCAACAATAACAGGAACTGTATATATGTATACACCCTGTTTGATACAATGAGAAGGGTATTTCACATTTGTGGTGTTCTTCCCCAAGTCCATACTCCCAGTTGTATCGTGAAAAGATCTCAGACAAATCTAAATTGAGGCTTGTTGTAAGGAAGAGCTGACTGGTACTTTCAAATCCAACAGGGTCCTGGAACACAGAGCAAGACAAAGAAACTGCCATATGTTAGTGTCCAATAAATATAGAATTGTGAAGACTATCTGCAATGATATCATGCATTGGATTTTGAAAGAAAAAGGACATTAGCAGAAAAGCCTATGATATTGGAACAAATTTGTGAATAGTGTTGGGCCACTATGAATTACATGGGCTTTATACATAAAATAGTTTTGGGCTACTGTGAATTTCATGGGCTTTATTCATATACCATAGTTAGGTAACATTAGGGAAAGTGGGGGACAAACAGTACTGGCTTTGCAACTTTCCTATACCTAAAATTAGTTTTAATTTTTGTGTTTAAAATATCAGGGAGACAATGTGGTTGAATTGCTTTTATATTCAGTAGTTCTTTGTCAGCCTTACAGATACAGGTCACCATTTGTAATGTAAGAGTATGCTCTAGCTAGAGATTCATTATTTTCATCTTCATGATTATTTATTTATTTTAAAGATTTTTATTTATTCATGACAGAGAGAGAGAGAGAGAGGCAAAGACACAGGCAGAGGAAAAAGCAGGCTCCCTGCAGGGAGCCCTATGCAGGACCCAATCCCAGGACTCCAGGAACAAGCCCTGAGCCAAAGGCTGATGCTCAGCCGTTGAGCCACCCAGGCGTCCCTCATCTTCATGATTTAATTTTAATTTTGAAATTATAAATAATTTACAGGCTTCAAAACCCAAAGCTATAAAAAGTAATATTGGATAAATCTTATGTCTAGTTCTCTTTCACCCTGTTTCTACTTGTCCCTGAATGTAATGATTTTTATTACTTTTCAGTTGATCTTTCAAGTATTACTTTAAAAAAAGACTTTCGTTTTCTGGTGTTTATTTTAGTATTTAGAAAATCTAAGTTTAGAGGCTCATGTTTAATGTTATACTGAACCCCTTATATTATAATTGGCCCCCTTGGCCACCTGCTGATGGGAAAGGCCTCTTCTGTTAGATTTCTCAGAATGGGTTAATGAATATAATATCTCACAAGTTCTTGCATGTTTGAAATTGTTTTTCTATAACCTGAATGACTTAACTCAATTTGCCTGGATGTGACATGTATTTTTAATTAACTTCATTTCTTATGCATCTTTCCTCCCAATTTCTTATTGGTCCTTTAATAGGCAGATCATAAAGTAACACAGTGCAGAGCAATCACTTTCTCCCTGAAAATCATTGAGCTAATTGCCTGCATTTCACTTTTGTTGTACTGAATCATGTGCTGCAGGATGATCTTTTATGTTATTACATGAAAGCATTACATTATGCAAAAAGTTATTATAGACAACTACCATGAGGGGAGGCATTACACCATGTGTCCACCACTCTATCTCTTGTAGTTTGTTTTTTTTTTTTTCTTTCCTTCCTATTTCTCCACATTCTTACTTTAAACATATCTACTTTCCCGAGGCACCTGGGTATCTCAGTAGGTTAAGCCTCCAACTCAATCTCAAACTCCAGTCTTAATCTCATGAGTTCAAGCCCTACATTGGGCTTCACACTGGGCATGGCATATATATATTACACATATATATGTGTATATATGTAATAAATTTATATATATATAAATATATATTTATATTCCTTTTGTGTCATTCTCACTGAATTCCATGGTTAGAAATTTATGTCACCATAGTTTTGTAATGAATTATAATGTTCAAATTATGTTGTTGTTTGATTAATCAGTATTAGTTGTCCTCTGGATGTTTGCTATAGGGATCAAGCAAATGCACAATGATTCAGTTAATCATTCAATGAATTGCTTAATTAAGAAACAAAGGTGGTGGTTAAATAATTCACCTTGTTTTTACTTTAACACATGGATATCCTCCACAGGGACCCAATATGGAGCATCTTACACTTCATTGGTAGCTATCAAAAATATCTAGCTAATCTCTTAATTAGTTGATGCATATTTATTCATCTAGTCAATGAAAATTTTATTTTGATTTCTTAATATGTTCTAGACCCAGGGGATATAGCAGCAAACGGAAAGAAAAAAACAGAACAAAACAACTCTTACTCTACATAGAGAAGCAGAACATCTTAAGAATGGAACCAGGTGAAGTTGGCATTCAGAAGAGATTTAGAGGCACAGACTATATATTAAGTTCCCATACAGGTTCTTGTACACAAAAAAAGTGAAGAGGAGAAATCTCAGAAAAAAAGGACTGGGATTCTGAAATATGAGTGTGTGTGGAAAGTAGACACCATATAGCATAGCACCTTAAAAAAGGATGTAGATATCATGAAGAATTACATGCACTGATTGGACAATAAACAAATATTTAATTACACACTTCTATCTTTATTGATAAGCCAGTGTACTTTAGGTGGGCTCACTGTTTTTGTGTATACACACATATATTCATAAAATTATACGAATTATCACAAATTCATAGAAAGTTACAAATACAGTATAGAGAATTCTCATGTACTCTTGACCCAATCTCTCCCAAGGGTTACATCTTGCATAATTACAATACAATTTTAAGTCCAGGAATTTGACTTTTATGTATTGTATATACTTAATTCTATTTTTTATTACATTTGATGTAGAGTTACATGACGCCCACCACACTAAGCAAATATGCAGAGTTATTTTATCATCAGAAATGTTTCTCTAACTATCTATTGCCATATGCACATCTCTTCCCAAATCATCCCACAACTCTGGCAACAACTAATCTGTTTTCCATCTTATAATTTTGTTGTTTTGAGACTATTAAATAAATTGAATTATGCAGTATATGACCACTTTGAGACTGAATTGTTTTCACTCATCACAATGTCTTTTAGATGCTAAGTAGGTAGGTGCGTCAAAAGTTCAGTCTAAAAAAAAAAAAAGTTCAGTCTATTTTGGGGAGCCTGGGTAGCTCAGTTGGTTAACTATTGCTCAGGTCATGATCCCAGCGTCCTGAGATTGAACTGTGGGTTGGAGTCCCTGCTAGGCAGGAAGCCTGGTTCTCCCTTTCACTTTACTCCTCCTCCACCCCACTATGTAAAACTCAAAGCAATCTAACTATTTTTCTACCTGAGATCAAAACAAATTTCTTTTTTTCCTATCTAAACATAATTCTTGGCATTGAGGTAAATCTGAAATTCTCATGTTACTCTTACATATTTACACATTATTCTTCAAAGATTAATGACAAATTTATGAGGTCAATAGGCTTGTAACAGGACCAGGATACCACTAATACTGTGGGGGAAAAAGCCATGCATTTATACAAAGAGTTCCTGGTCAGAGCAATATGAAATGGGATCACAGAATCTATGTACATACATGAATCACCAGAAGTTCAGCAATTAAGCTCACTTTAAGAAAATTCATTCTATTATTTGGAGCGGAGTTTGCCAAGTTGTTATGCATAACAAAAATATTGTATATAACAGCTCTGAGACCAAGTATTAGCCTAAATTGACAATAACAGCAACTTAAAAACTAAACCCAACTAGCTCCTTATTGTGGTAATACCCGTTTTACTTTGTGGCCTATAGGCTTTCTTGAAGGAACAACCTCTTATCTCTTGCCTCTCGTCCTTGTGCTCCCCCTGCCTCCAGCTCCCTTTTGCATGGCTGTCTTTGGCAATACTTCTAAAGAGCAAAAGAACATGCTGAAGAAGATGAAGAGGATGAAAAATTTCACTATATACAATGTACAAAAACCAATCTAAAAGTCCAAACTGAGAAAAACAAACACTAGAAGGAAAGCAGAGCAGTAGTATACCCTCAAGGGAAAAGAGAACATACAAAAATAAGGTGTGTGTACTACAAGCCCATCTTGCACATTATCTCCTGGTTCAAAGAGCATGGGATCAAAACATCAAACTCTGAAAGAATAATGACTTTGATGGGGCAACTGGAGAAATGAATACATGATAAGCACAGCTGCAGCTTTAGCTATCAATGAATTTCATTGCTCTGGCACTGGCAAAGTCAATATGATCTTTGTTGATACCAGCCTTTTCTGTGATCCAGTCTATTTGTGGATCTGTAGCCTCAACCCCATTGCCCATGTCCAGAGCCTTATTTTTCCAATGTCCTAGGACACTGCCCACTTGAGTCAGGTTCTCTTCTATTTCATCATCTCTGGCATCATTACTTCTAAGTTGAATGGATCTGCTGTTGGCTGTTCCAGTAGTTGCTTGTTGAAGCTGACCATTTGTCACTCGACCTGGCTGGCTACATACCACATTACTAAGAGTGTTGTCTTTGCCTTCTCCCCATGTTGCCTTGTAGACGTTACTGGACTCAGTTCTTTGTTCAAGCAGTTCCAGGTACTCCTCTTGTCCCCAGCACTTCAGATATCCCCAGACCCGACCCAGAGCTAACTGGGTCCTCCTAACTCCTGTATGAGCCCTGGTATTGCATCTTTTCTTTCTTTTTTTTTTTTAAGATTTTATTCATTCATTCATGAGAGAGGCAGAGAGAGAGACAGAGCCAGAGACACAGGCAGAGGGAGAAGCAGGCTCCATGCAGGGAGCCCGATGTGGGACTTGACCCGGGGACTCCAGGATCATAACCTGGGCCGAAGGCAGGTGCTAAACCGCTAAGCCACCCAGGCATCCCCCTGGTATTGTATCTTTTTTCTAGATTCTATATGTTCATTGCTAGCATATAGCAATATAATTAATATTTCTATATTTATTTTATAACTTGGGGCTTTTGCCAGACTCAGTTAATATTCCTTGAGGTCTTTTTCTAAAAATATAGATTCTTTAGGATTCTTGTATAGACCACTTTCCAATTTTAGGTCACCACTGATACCATCCTGACCAGGAAGGGCAGAAACACCTCATTATTGCTACCTGTATAGCCTCCATTGATACCATGGGGAAAGTAGCATTTTCCCCATAAAGCGTTAGCGAAAATTTGGACTCTCCACTAGTTCTCCTCTGATACCACCCTAAGCATCTCTCTGAGCACACAATCTTCTTGTTCACCATCAAGGACCTTTTGTGGAATCCACTTCTCTGGACAGAGGGGCAGGCACCTAACTACTCACCAGTGATGAAAGTGCTGGCTCCCTCCTACGCCTTCTCTGACATGACCCTGATTGTGAATTTGGGGGGCCTCGTTGCACCTTGGTAAAGGTGTAATTTCAGGTTTCTACTTAGTTTTTGTTGGTGGAATTGAGAGTGGGGCCTCAATTTTTTCCTGTGGTATTTGAAATAGGGTGGTTATTCCCAGAAATTTCTGTCCTGCTAGTCTGCCTCTTTTCTGGTCCTTTGGATAAGAAAGCAGTCTTTTCTGTTTGGTTGTCTGTTATTTATTTATTTATTTATTTATTTATTTATTTATTTATTTATTTATTTATTTATATTTTTGCTTGTATCTCTGCCCAGTGATGTATCTGGATTGCTGGCTTCTCCAGTATTTAGTCTGAGACTTATGAGACAAAAAGGGAAACCCAGGATACTTACTACCATGCCATCCTTCAGTTACCAATGTTACTAGCCAGGCTATCTGTCTACTTTTCTCACCATTTAGAGTCTATTAGTTTGTTGTGTATATACTTTTCAAGACTTGTGCTACATTTGCCGGGAGAAAGAGGGAAAAACATGTCCTATGTATCTCACCAGAAGTAGAAGTCTCTAATATATTTTTAATCAAACTATTTATATAGACAGAGATCCCAGAAAAAAAAAAATTTGCCTGGAGCCCTGAACAAAATGAGAGATGGCCTTGTCCAGAACTGTGCAATACTGCCATACCTAGCAGCCAGATAGGCTAGAAGAAAATGTATTTTTAGCAGAGCATAATGCCGCCCCAATTAGAACTAGGGCTCTCTTAGTACAAAGAGAAAACGAGATTTTAATAGGCAACCTGCTGTGTTTGCTATACATTTCTATTGTTTAACAACTTATTTTAAGATAATCAGTGCTGTGGGAGACCCCAATGAGTTTTCAGTTGAAATTAAAAAAATAAATATATATTTGTGACTAAATATGCTTATATAAAACAGGTTAATGATATGCTGTCATGTGGAAGAAGCCAAACCAAAAATGTTGGGAAAGTTCAACAGGCCTGTTGCTTCTAAGAAAGATCGAAGCAGCAGGAATGCCACAGATGATCTCAATCCCAGAGTCCAGATGAGTTAGATGGAGAGATACACATGCTCTGTGCAAGGTCAGTTGGCCTGATAAGCCCCAGAAATCCCCACTTCGTTCAGGTGCAAAAAGTCACAAAGGAAGCAGAGGATATCATTCTATGGGCTTAGCAAACTATGGGGGAAAATTAAAGAATGTTGGGGATGTCAGAAACTTGGAGAGCTTGATAAATATATTGGCTTGATTTAGGTCAATAAATTTTTCTGAAACCCTAACAAAGTTCTGAAAATTCACCAAGGATTTTGGAAGGCTGATGACAAGATTAATTGACTAATCTTTGGAAAGACCTCCTTAACTAAATGGTATTAACGATCAACTATGTTGCTCAAAAAAAAAAAAAAAAGATTGGATTACTACTATTATATTACATTTTACACCAAAATAGTCTGTCAGTAACATTTTGCCACATTATGCTTTCAATCTCTAAATATGTTATTAAAATTCTAAATAGACAATGTCTATAAGGGGTGGAAGATATTTTTTAAAATTTACAAATCTCCCTTTTATTTATATACCTTGGCAATTCAGTATCCTTCCTCAAGGGTAAACAATGTTTACTTTTTTCACTAACTTTCCAGAAAAATCATGTGTGTGTGTTATGAGTGTGTATTTCATTTTACCCAAATAGCAGTATAATCAGTATGATCATTTGTGTCTCTTATAACTTCATAAACAATGTATCTTGAAGGTTTTTTCTTACCACGACAATGGTAAAGTCTTATTTTTTTAGTGCATATCTAAGATAAACTTTATTTACGTAGGTAGGGTAAGATAATACACACAGGGAAATTGCTTTTACTTTCTACCTTTACAACTAGTTGTTTCTGTTATCATACTAATGTTTTAACAATTATTCTGTCATAATTTCATAACCTGGTTATCATGTAATTACATATCATTTTTCCACTAAACTGTCTTTCCACTCAGTTCCTTGAGTGTCAGTAGAGTGCTTTTATTGTGGTTTATTTCCCTAGCATCTGACATAATACCTAGAATATAATAATGACATCAATTTCCATTTATTGAGATCATGCACTAGAAACATGGTTATGTGTTTTGGAAATGTTATTGTATGTAACTTGCTGAATACATCTCACAGAAAGGCAAAGCTATTGTTTTTAGAGCTGATTAAAATAAGGGTTTACATGGGTCAAATCATTTTTTGTATAAATGATGAGTATTTGTATGATGTAGCTTTTTTTCTGTGAAAGTTTAATCCTAAACCCTGATTTATCTGGAATTACACTACATATGCTTCCTGCATCATTTAAAAAACAAATGAATAATAAAATAGATTTGTGGAATGGATAAAATGTGGAAGGTCTAGAATCAGTTGTCATCAAATAATAAACATACTATTTTAAACATGGCCTTCAAAAAAAAAACATGGCCTTCATTTATCATATGTATTTTTTAGTAAAGATAATTTAAAAAGGTTATATGTGTTAAATATTATGATAGTAAAATTTACTCTGAAAGTTCAAATAGAAAGTTTTTCCATAGATTCTTATAATATCTAGTTTATCTGTGTCCTAATAATATCATTTCTCAAAAGATTTCCATTTTCTCCAGCACAATGCATTTCAATTTAAATCTCATGTTTTACATTAAATTTATGGAAAGCTTATGTATTTAGTTTACTGCATAAGTACAAAGTCTTGTATGGAACCAAACATGGCATGGACATGAGTTCACAGTTTTTCATTTTGTCATGAGTTTCCTTATCACTACAGGAAAAAGTCACAAAATTATGTTCCTTTCAGCCAGGTATGCCCTCTTCAGCCATTTCTCTTGCAAAATTGACAAGATTAACTAAATAGACAAAATGCAAAAAATAAACTACCTGAGAGCCTCAAAGCAAGTTCTAGGGAAGAGTGAAAACTCAGAGAGTCAACCTGGATGTGGATACAATTCTCATATTTTGTTCATTTGTTTGTTTCTCTTGCAGCTTTATCTTGAAAAAAAACCCTCAAGTCATGAGCCTATGTTAGCTGTAGTTGTGCTCCCAGCTAATCTCCAACTGAAACCGCATCTTTCTAGCAATAGGAATCAGAAAAAGAAGGCTGCATACTCCCAGGGGCAGGAAGTATCCATGTATGTTTTCTCTGTCTTCTCCAGGGCATTTCCAAGGGTAAGACTCAGACAGAGAACTCTATGACTTGGGTGGCTCAGGTTTGAGTAAATATAAATTTACATAATATTGAATATATAAATAAATATACATATAATAATTATATAAATATAAATATAATAAATATAAATTGAGTATTGTTTTTGTAGGTTCCTTAACATGTACATGAATATTAACAACAAAAATCGCCACATTGTCAGAGGGGTTTTGTTGTATATAAATTTAATATATGACAACTACAAAATAAAGGAGCATGGGGATGGTAAAGTCTTAGGTGTTTTAAAGACAGCTAGGTTCAATGTGAAGTACATAAACATTAAACCAAATAGGCTGTAATAGGCCTTGTAGACAAGGCATATACAATTGCAATTCCTGGAGCAACCACTAAAATGATAACACAAAGAAAATAGCCAAAAAGCCAACATATAAATTGAAATGAAATTCTAAAGCTTATTCATATAATCCAAAAGAAGAGGGAACAGGGGGATAAAAACTAGACAGCACAAATAGAAATTGAATAATAAAATGATAGACCTAACTACAATTACATAAATAATTGCATGATATATAAATGACCTAAAGAGCAGTCTAAAGAGAGATATCTGGTTTGATAAAGAATAAAAACAGTTTGGGGCACCAGGGTGGCTCAGTTGGTTAAGCATCCAACTCTTGGTTTTGGCTTTGGTCATGATCTCAGCATTGTGACCTACCTTGGGCTCCCTGCTCAGCATGGAGTCTACTTGTTTCTCTCCCTCTGCTCCTTTCCTTCTGTGAGCTCTCTTTCTCTCTCTCTCTCTCTCTGATAAATAAAATGTTTAAAAAAAATAAAAATAATTTGACTACATGCTGTATGAAAGAAACCATTAAAATTAAAGGCTTACTGGGTTAGGAGCAAAAAAAATTGTAAAGATATATAAATAATAATTAAAAGAAAGCTAGAATGGTTATATTAATATGAGACACAGTAGCTTCAAATTAATATTGTCAACCAGTTGAACTAAAAATACAAGAAAAAAATCTAATGTACATGGGACATTTACTAATATAAGTCATATTTTGTACCATAAAACAAAGACTAATAAATTATAAAGACTAGAAACTGTGTAAATTATTTTATAAAATCACGAAGACATTCATGTAAAAATCAGTAAAAATGGTATCTGCTATGTACCAAAATATTTGGGAATTAAACAATTCACTTCTAAATCACTGCAAGGCTGAAATGGAGGTCACAAGAGAAATTATAAAGCTTTTAAGAATGAACAAAAATGAAAATTCCGTATTTCAAATACATAGAACATAACAAGAGATCAAAAGGAAATTTATAGCATTAAATGCTTTACTTAGAAAAGAAAAATGAGGTTAAATCATGATTTAAGCTCCCACCTTAAGAAACTAAGAAAAAACTAAATACAAGGAACATGAAAAGAAAATATTAAAATAACAGAAAGTAATGAAATTTAAAAAAAATAGTGAAAACTGATGAAATATAAATATAATACTTTGAAAACCAGGATAAACCAACACTTTTTTATTTTTATTAAAGACATACACTTTAAATAAATTGTTCTCCCAACTATTATCTAAAAAATGTAAAATATTTTTAAAAACTAGACTTATTAATTGTTAATATCTGCTCACTTTTCTCATATTCTCTGTCATACACACACAGACAGACACACAAATATGCACATGCACACACTTCATTCATTCATTCATCTTTGCTGAACCATTGGAAGTAAGTTGTAGGCATTAGGATGGTTAAAAATGAAACACATTAGTGTATGTCTACTAAATATAAGGCTATCTACATAACTGCAGTTACACTATCACAGTAAAATTTAATTTTAGATAAAATATTATCTGTATTAAATAGATATTTATATGTATATAAAATATTATATATATATATATAGTTCATATTCAAGCACTTCTAATTTCCCAATCTTGTCCTCTATAGCTAGTTTATGGGAAGTTCAAAATTTAATCCAGCTCCCACCCCATAGGGTTAATGAGGTTGAGACTAAGAAGACATCGCAAACTTAATTTTCAGAGACCTATTGCACCCAATCAGCTCTTATTTCTCTTCAGATCCCACTAACAAATCCATCAGTGATCTCCACAGAAAATTAGACCAACACAGATGAAGGTCACTGATAATGGTTCCAGCCTATGAAACACACAAGGTCCTGCATTCCTTATCTGAGATAACCCCCAGGCCCCATCCAGTTTGTACCAGCCCTCAGAACATACCATAGCCTTCTTTCTTGTCCTACAGATACCTCCGGATGTCGGGGCCCAAAATAATAAGTCTCCACCCCAAAGTGAGCATGGGATGTATGTTATTATATGTTTGCTCAATGTGCATGCTTCATCTTTCCTCATGAATAGTCATAAGCTTCCCCACCCTTTTCTTCAGTATGTATGTAATTTCAACCCCTATGATCATAAAAACTTGTAACCTCATTTGGATGAGGCAGATTTGAGGTGTCTGGCTTTGCTTTGTGTTGGGCATACAAACTTGGGTTCAGTTACAGCCACACAAACGCACCATTGTTCACGCAGCCAGTCTCTCTACATAGCTATTTAGGTTGTTTCCAATATTTTGGATTTTTTATTTTTATTTTTATGGGGATATATTCATGATAAATTCCAAAAAGTGGATATGGTGGGCCAAAGTGTCTTTTGTAAGTGTTGTTAGGTTTTGCCAAATCCTCTCAAATGTATTATATCACTTTGTACCTTCACCAGTAATGTGGAAGAGGTTTTTACTCAGATTTGCCAAAAGAATGTGTGGTCAAGGTTTTGATTGGTGAGAAAGGGTGCCAAATTGTAGTTTCAGTTTATAATTTTCTTAGTATCAATAAAGTTCAGCAATGTTTTATATTTTTAAGATTCATTGACCATCATTTTTTAAAGAAACTTTCTATGTATTTTGCCCATTTTTCTATTGGGCTTTTTCTTTGCTGGTTAGTAATTTATTATATGTTAAAATATTATCTTTTATCTGTAACACAACTGTAGCAAATATTTATTTCTGACTTCTTTGGTCAGATTTTGCTTACATGTTTTCTTTATGCAATGCATTAAAAATCTACTTAAATTTGTCAGTCTTTACTTTCCTTGCATTTGAATTTTGAGTTACAGGTAAAGACTTCTCTGTACACAAATAATTAAGAAGTTCATTTCTCTTTTCTTCTATTATTTGTGTTGTATCATTTTGTCACATTTGTATCTTGTATATTTGGACTTTATCATGATGTATGATACGAGTTATGGACCCTATTTTACCTTTCTCTGAATGGCTATCCAAATACCCTAGCATCATTTACTAAAAGTCCAACTTTCCTCCAGTGCTTTGAAATTTGACATTTATCATATAAGAAATTTGTAATGATTTTGCTTCTAATTCTAGATTTTCTTTCTTTCTTTCTTTCTTTCTTTCTTTCTTTCTTTCTTTCTTTCTTCTTTCTTTCTTTCTTTCTTTCTTTCTTTCTTCTTCTTTCTTTCTCTTTCTTTCTTTCTTCTTTCTTTCTTTTCTTTCTTTCTTTCTTTCTTTCTTTTCTTTCTTTCTTTCTTTCTTTCTTTCTTCTTTCTTTCTTCTCTTTCTTTTTAATTCTAGATTTTCTATTCTGTTTCATCACCCTCTCTCTCCAAGCGCAAAACCACACTGTCTTAATGGTGGGGCTCTTTAAGACATTTATTTGTAGTGGGGCCAGGTTTGTTCTAAGTTCAGAGTTTTTGCAGCTATTTCTAAAAGTCTATTCCTCTGAATGAATAGGAGAATCATTTTGTCTCTAGAAACAAACAAAAAATCCTCATTAAAAATATTTTATTCCTAATTTAGACAAAATGGCATCTCTGTAATGTTTGCTTATCATATTCAAGATTAAAATAGTGTCCTTCCATTTAAGTCTCCTTTTGTGTCTTTCAGTAGAGAATGTTCTAAAGTTTTCCTCATATAAATTTAGCAAACTTCTTGTTCAGTTTATTCTACAATACTATATATTTTTTCTTTTGATGTAGCTATCTTTTTTCTTTTTTTTTGATGTAGCTATCTTAAATGACACTTAATGTTTCATTATGTTCTTTAATTGGTTGTATATAGGAATGGTATTGATTTTTGTTAATTTTATGTTCTTTTTTTTTCTTAAGATTTTATTCATTTATTCATGAGAGACACACAGAGGGAGAGGCAGAGATACAGATTGAGAGAGAAGCAATCTCCCCACAGGGAGCCCGATGTGGGATTCCATCCTGGACTCCAGGATCACTCCCTGTGCCTCTGCTGAGCCACCCAGGCATCCCAGTTTTATGTTCTGTTATCCAACTGAATTGTTTCATTATTGATATCATTCACAAGTGGAGATCATTTTATTTCTCCTTTCCACATTTTAATGTCACCAATTGTTTTCTCTGGTTTAATTGCTCTAATTCATCCAAGAAAAAGTCAAATAGTAATGGCAATATGTGCATCCTTATCATTTTCTTGACTTATTGGGGATGGTTTTGGGGATTCCACATTAGGTAAGATAAATGCCACATATTTTTAATGATTGCTTAATATTTCATGATATGTAGATATAATTTTTTAATCAACCATATCCTTGGAAGCCTGAGGAATTTTTATTCCTAGTTATTGTGGAAATTGCTAAAAAGAAATATTTTCTCATAAGCCATTGCATATTATATGAATATGTATATAGAAGATAAGCTGAAGTGCTGGAACAAGCAATGTCTTCTAAATTTTGGCAAAAGTTTCCAAATTGGTCTCAATATAATTTTACATTTTTCAAGCAATGTATGAGATTCTCTGTTTTTTCACCCTTGCCTACATGTTGTATTATCCAGTGTTGCTTTTTTCTTTCTTTTTTTTTTATTTATTGATTTGAGAGAAGAAGAATGAGAGAGAGGGTGAGAGAGAGAGAGAGAGAGAGAGAGAGTGGAGGGGAGAGGGAGAGGGAGACAATCTCAAGTAGACTCCCCACTGAGTGCAGAGCCCCATGCAGAGCTGGGTCCCAGGACCCTGAGATATTTACCTGAGCTGAAATTAAAAGCTGGACACTTAACCAACTGAGACACTTATGCACTCCTACAGTTTTTTTTCTTTTACCTTTGATTAAGTGATAGATAAAAATATAGTATTTTGTTGTAATTTCTCTTTTAATAGAAAATGTGCAAAGAATGTGAACACTTTACAATAAAAGAAATTGGCATGGAGCAAATACCGAAAAAGCATAGTCAATGATCTTCATTAAAATAATGCTTATTTATTTGAGGAAGCACTATATTTATTAAATACTTTTTGTCCTTTACAAAGTATTATCAGTTTAACTTTTTAAAACTTTTTTGTGGGATCCCTGGGTGGTGCAGTGGTTTAGCGCCTGCCTTTGGCCCAGGGCGTGATCCTGGAGACCCGGGATCGAATCCCACGTCGGGCTCCCGGTGCATGGAGCCTGCTTCTCCCTCTGCCTCTGCCTGTGTCTCTGCCTCTCTCTCTCTCTCTCTCTCTCTCTCTCTGTGACTATCATAAATAAATAAAAATTAAAAAAAATAAAACTTTTTTGTGGTTATTTTGTGTTGCACAAAACTTTTTTATTATGTTATACATTTTGTCATTTTATGCCTGGGTTTTATGGCATAATGGGAACTGTTTTTTACATGCCAAGTTTATTAAAAATAAAAAAAATACTTCAAATATTTCTACTTGGGAATTTTTTTGATTTATAAACATTTCCTTTTCTCTCTATATCCTCCAGTAATTTAAACAGTGTTATAATATTGTGTTCAGAAAAAGAGTAATAGCTTTTATATATCACTTACTATGTGCCGTAGACTCTTCTAAGACCTCTCATCTAAATACCTGTCATGATAAGCTCTGTTATTATCCTTGTTTCACAGATGAGGAAAGTAGAGCACAGAGTGATTAACAATGTGTCCACATTCATCCAATCAGTAGGGATGGTGCTAGGATGGAAACTCAGGCATTCCAGCCTAAAATCTCTAGGTAGGCTTTTTACTACAAGGTAATCACTGAAAGAATTTCCCTGTAAATTTGCTAATGTGCCACTTAGTTTGGAAAGCTGTATTATATGGATTTTCTCTGTGATTTGTAGTTGTAGGATCCTCCCACAGGATTTTCTTAACCCTCTTTGAACACTGCTTTATTTAGGAACTCTTCCGAACATCTCATCAGGGCTGATGTCATGAGCCCTGTGCCTGTCGGAGAGCACAGGTCCCTGAGCTTAAAAGCGTTGGTGTTTGGTTTAGTGCTATTCTGTCATCACAGGGATAATCATTTTCGAAAAGGGTCTCACATTTTCATCTTGCCCTGGACCTCACAAACTATTTAACTGGTCTTGCATATTATGTCTCATGGTTACTCTCAGGTCTTTGTTTTGTGAATGCTAGGAATCTGGTTTTCCACTCTCTTGTTTCTTTTAGATAATTACGGAGATAAAAGAAAAAAGCTGGTAATTCTGCCTTACCATTTTAAATCAAATCAAAAAAGTTTAAATAGTTTTTCTACAGTCGCAAAATCATAAGTGATAATTCAAGCCAGAGTGCTTTATTCCAGAGGCCTTGCTCTTTCCACTTCACTATGAAGCTGCTCTAAGAATAAAGATCTTACAGAATTTTAACAAATGGCCTTTTGGAAACATTAGCCAAATCAAAATAATATATAAAATGGAGTCATGATTTTGGGTCATATGACAGGCTGAATAAACATAGATGTCTTTCTGCCCCTCAAAACTGAAATATTGAATACATTAAAAGGTCAGAAATGATTATGCTTCTGAGCTTGAAATATAGACAGACAAAATCTTCCTATACTAGAGAACAGAAGAACTAGCAGCTATGCAAGTAAGTGATACCTGACACTGCCCAGGTTCAGGATGTTGTCAGAATACATAATGAGGCTAGGGAGAGAGACTGGGATCCTACCCCTGGGAGAGGAATCCCAGATGGACTACTTAACCTGAGGAAGCTCAGGTGCCTTCTCAGCAGCTGGAACCTCAAACAATATTCAGTTCTCATGGACCACAAAATCCTCATCTCAAAGCTAGGGAATTGGCAAGGAATCTTAACCCTGTTCTAGAGCTTTGTGTAGAAAAACAAAATGCTATCAATAAGAAACCGAAATCTCGAGCAATTTTACATTAAAGTTTGTAATCCCAATTTACAATGATTTTATTATGCATGAATCCTCAGGTCTCCAAATACCCTTAACAGATTTGGTTTAGAAGGAAGATATTTCAACATAAGAAAGGTCATATATGACAAACACACAGCTAACATACTTAATGAAGAAAAATAGAAAGCATTTTTTGTTTTTTATTTTTTGTTTTTTTATAATCAAGAACAAGACAAGGGTGCCCACTCTCACCACTCCTACTCAACAAATAGTGGAAGTCCCAGTCACACAATTAGGAAAGACAAAGAAATAAAATGCATCCAAATTGCAAAGGAAGAAATAAAAATATCACTATTTGCTTATAATTGGATCCAATGTATAGAAAAATCCCAAAGAACCAGTCAAAAATCTGTTGGATTTAATTAAAATATTTTAGTAAAGTGTCAGGACACACACAGAAAAACTGGAGAAACACAAGCAGAAAAATTAAATTGGATCCTTTTCTCACACCACTCACAAAATTTAACTTGAAATAGACCAAAGACTTACTTAAGCAAGGAGACCTGAGAAACAAAAACCAACCTAGAATTTCACATTTAGCAGTTATCCTGTGAAAGAAAAATAAAGATAGCTTTAAAAATTAACCAAAAAACTGAGGAAATTTGTTGCTAGTGTAATTCTTTTATAAGAAATATTAAAAGAAGTTCTTCTTAGAAAAGGAAATTGTATACAGGTGAGAAATTTGTATATACATACAGAAAGGAGGAGCGTTAGAAAAGGAATAAATAAAGGTAAAATAAAATCTTATTTTTCTTATTCTTCATTAATATAAAAATAAAGTTTTTTCAAATAACAATTATAACAATGTATTTGGTGATTACAGCTTGTGGGCAAGTGAAATGTTTGACAGCAGTGTTATAAAGGATGGGAGAAAGAAATTGGGAATAACATGACATGTATACACTACCTGTGAATTTGTGTCGTGTTATTTGAAAGTGGTTTTAGGTTAGTTATAAATAGATAATGTAAAATCCAGGCCAACCACTAAATATTTTTCTTTCTTTCTTTTTAAAAATATTTGATTCACTTATTCATGAGAGACACGGAGAAAGAGGCAGAGGGAGAAGGAGGCTCCCTCCAGGGAGCCTGATGTGGGATTTGATCCCAGGACACGGGGATTACAACCTAAGCCAAAGGCAGATGCTCAACCACTGAGCAACGCAGGAGTCCCAAATGTTTTTCTTACATGAGAAAAATTCTTATGACAGGAAAGGGAATAATATTAAATTATATTAAATGGCCAATTAAAACTATAGACGGCACAAAAATGTGGAAAAGGAAGGTGAAAAACAGGGACAACAAACAAAAAATAGTTGTAAACATGATAGACACTATTTATGAATAATCACTTGAATGTAGCTAGCCTAAATGCATTAATTAAAAGACAGAAACAGTCAAAGTGAATATAAAAAAATACAAGTTTAACTTTTTTCACTTTAAAGATAGAGACACAGGGACACCTGGGTGTCTCAGTGGTTGAGCTTCTGTCTTTGGCTCACAGCCTGATCCCAGGTGCAGCATCCGGTGCAGGATCCAGTCCTGCATTGGGCTCCCTCTGCCTATGTCTCTGACTCTCTCTCTCTTGGTCTCTCATGATTAAACAAATAAAATATTTTTTTAAAGAGAGAGACACAGAAAAATTAAAAATAAATTGATGTAGAAAGATATACTACACTGTTAATTAAAGGAAAATTGGAATTACTATTTCAGATGAATTTGACTTCTGAGCAAGGAAAAATATCAAGGATAAAGAGGGACATTATCATGATAGTAAGGTCAATTCTCCATGAAGATACACATCTTTGATGCCTACGTGTTAAACAACAGTATCAAAACATATGGGACAAAAACTGATAGAATTTCAAGATGATGTATACAAATCTAATATGATTAGAGACTTCAACACCCTTCTATCACTAATAGAGGGATTAAGCAGTCAGTAAGGAGTAAATCAGAAGAGATATAGCTGAAATGAATGACATCCTCAATCAATTAAATTTATTTTATATTCATTATATTTTATCTAACTACAGTTGACACTCTCATACTCACCAAAATAGACCATAATCTGGCCATTAAAAATAACAACAACAAGACCTTAACAAATTTAAAAGAAAATAATTCATGAAAGTACTCTTAGACTACAGTGGAATAAAACTAGAAATTAATAACAGAAAGATAACAGGAAATTCCCAAAATATTTAGAAATTAAATAACACATTTATAAAGGATAACAAATGGGGCAAGAAAGAAGTCTCAAAGATCATTTCAAAATGCATAGAACTTAATAAAAATGAAAATAGATTGAACTAAAATCTGTGGGATGCACTGAAATAATGCTTGGAGGGAAATTTATAACATAGTTACATATATTAGAAAAGAAGAAGTTCTAAAATCAATAATCCTGGCTCTCACCTTGGGAAGCTAGACAAAATAGCTAGTAATATTTTAATCCAAAGTAAGCAGAAGAAAGAAAATAATACACAGTAGGCATGAAATCAATAAAATTAAAATAATAAACAATAGAAAAAAGAATCAAAATAAAAACTGGTTCTCAAAAAATCAGTAAAACTGGTAAATCTCTAATCAGCCTAACCAACAGAAAAAGAGAGAAGACAAAAATTACCAATACTGCCATTGACAGAGGGGTACCACTACTGATGTCATTGACATTAAAATGACAATAGAAATTCAACATTTGAAAATCAATTCATGTAATCTATCAAATAAACAGAAGAAAGAAGAAAATTCATATAAGCATATCAATAAATGTGGAAAATGCATTTGACAAAGTCAAAAGCATTGTTTCATGTCAAAAAAAGGCTCTCAGTGAACTAGAAATAGGGGGTAAATTCCTCAACTTGATAAAAAAAATCTACAAAATCTGTATAGCTAGCATCTTATCTAATGGTGAAAAACTAGATTATTTTTCTTCAAAAGGTCAAGAACAAGGCAAGCTATTCCCTCTCACAACCCATATTCTGTATCATACTGGAATGTTAGCTAATGTAATAAGAGAAGAAAGAAAATATAATTTATACAGATTTAGAAGGAAGAAATAAAATGGTCTTTGTTCACAGATCACATGGTTGTCTATGTAGAAAATCTGAAAGAATCATCAATGATAATAACCACAACTCTTGGAACTAATACCAATCATAGTAAGGTTAAAAAATGAAAGGTTAATATATAAAAACCTATTGTTATCCTATATGTACTAGCAATATGCAATTGGAATTTGAAATTGAAATATACAACATCATTTACATTAGCACCAAAAAGTAAAATATTAGGTACAAATCCAATGAAATATGTGTAAAAACTATATGATGAACACTATACAACTCTGAAAATCTGAAAAAAGAAACCAAAGAACCAAATAAATAGATAGTCCATGTTCAGTGATAGGGGGACTCAAAATTGTTTAGCTGTCTGGCCTCCCAGCTTGAGCTATAAATTCAACACAGTCCTAGTCAAAATGCCAGAAAGTTATTTTGTGAATATTGACAAGCTAAATCTAAACATTATACATAAATGCAAAAACTCTGAATAATCAACATAATATTGAAACAGAACAAAAATGAAGGATGTAATTAATCTAAAGACTTATAGTGTTTTACTAGTGAAAGAATCAACAAATCGATCAATAGAACAGAATGGAAAGCTCAGAAGTAGACCCACACAAATATACTCAATGAATCTTTGACAAAGGAGCAAAGGCATTTCAATAGATAAATAATAATCTTCTTTTTTTAAAAAAAAAGATTTTATTTTTCCTTACTCATGAGAGACAAAGAGAGAGTCAGAGACTAGGCATAGGGAGAAGTAGGCCTTGTGGGGAGCCTGATGTGGGACTTGATCTCAGGACCCTGGGATCATGACCTGAACCAAAGGCAGGTGCTCAACCATTGGGCCACCCAGGTGCCCCCCAAATAATAGTCTTTTAAGTAACAATAGTAGAATATTTTAGATATTCTAGAATACTAGGATATCTTTCTACAAAAAAAAATTGATCTAAGCACTGACCTAAAATCTCTCAAAAAATTAATTTAAATGGGTCATAAACCTAAATGTAAAATGTAAAACTAAGAAAAATACTGGAGACAACATATAAGAAAACTTGGGTATGACTTTTAGATACAGCAACCAAAACATTCTCCACAGAAGAAAAAGAATAGTAAGAGTTAATTATAGTTAAAATCTTCTGCTATGCAAATGTCACTGCTAATGGAATGAAAAGACAAGTTATAGACATGGTAAAATATATGCAAAATACATATCTGATAAAGGTTTTTTAAAAAGATTACATTTATTTATTTGAGAGAGAGAGAAAGAGCTGGGAAGAGGGGCAGAGTGAGAGAGGGAGAGACAGAGACAGAGAGAGAAGCGGACTCTGCTCAGCGGAGAATCCCACAGGACCCTGAGATCATGACCTGAGCTGAAGACAGATGCTTAATTGACTGAACCACCCAGGCTCCCCTCTGATAAAGACTTTATCTATAATAGCAAAACAAACAGTCACAAAACCTCTTAGAATATACATTGATAGGAAAACCTGACTAAAAAATGGACAAAGGATCTAACCACCCATTTCACCAAAGGGGAGGGATAGATTGTAAGTAAATATAAAAAGAGGCTAAATTGTCCATGCCATTAGAAAATTGCAAATTATAACAAAATTTGATATGACTACTCATCTATTAAGATGCCTAAATCTAAAACATTGAACTAACCAAAGCTTGAGAGGATGTGGAACCACAGGAACTCCCATCATTGCTGATGGGACTGCAAAAGATACAGCCACTTTGGAAGGGAGTTTCGTAGTTTTTTTACAAAGCTAAACAATCTAAATACCTGTTATACATTGAATCGCACCCTTCCCCCCAAATTACGTTGAAATCTGAAACCTCAGCACCTCAAAATGTGGCCTTATTGTGAAATACAGTGTTTATAGAGATAATAAAGTTAAAAGGAGGTCACCGTATACCCAATATGAGTAGTGTCTTTATAAAAGGGAGAGGTTGACCAACAGACAGAACACATTAAGAGGACAGTGAAGTTGGAGGGTCGGAGTGGCTCTTTTACAAACCATGGAGCATCAAAGACTGCAGACAAACTACCAGAAATTCAGAAGAGCCAACAAAGGATCTTTCCCCTGAAGATTCCAGAGAGAGTGCATCCCTGACCCACCATGATTTCAGACTTGGAGCTCCCAGAATTGTGTAATAATAAATTTCTCTTGTCCTATACCACCTGTTTCTTTTTTTTTTTTTAATTTTTATGATAGTCACAGAAAGAGAGAGAGAGATGGAGAGAGAGAGAGAGAGAGAGAGAGAGAGAGAGAGAGAGACAGAGGGAGAAGCAGGCTCCATGCACTGGGAGCCCAACATGGGATTCGATCCCAGGTCCCCAGGATCGCGCCCTGGGCCAAAGGCAGGCGCCAAACCGCTGTGCCACCCAGGGATCCCCACTTGTTTCCTTAAAATAGAATTCAAGAGCAAGTCTAAATAAAGTCATATTCTGGAAAAGACTGTATGTAGGTTTACCTCAGATAGACTCTTCCAGAAAGAATTACTAAAAGATATATATTTCAATCAAAAGTGAATTGAACCCAGTAGGCAGGAGTGGGATGCATGGAGAAATATGCCTAAATATTAGAAACTCTCTAAATCAAAAGTCTCAATGTTTCAAGCTTGTTTTCTTAACATAACAGTAGGAGCCCCCCCTTTTTTTTTGTTCTTGTTCTTTCAAAGTAATAAATCCAGTGTTTCATTATTTAAAAAAAAAAGGCAACACAAAATTTTACAGGTCTAGAATTTATTGGTCCTTGGACATGTGAATATAAAAACTTGATAAACCAGTGGTTAGTTTCCTATATGACTAGATACTATCAAGTTTATATTAAATTTCTCTGAAAAATAGAAACTATCCAGGACATTTTATTTGAGAAGTTTTATAAAGCCCAACGTTGGTGTCTCATTTTGTGATAAATCCCAGTTGCATTTGATTTAATCTAGAACAGGGAGATATCAAGCAAGGCAAAAATATCATTCAAATACGTGTGTCCATTCATGGATAGTGTCACATCATGCCTGCAATTTCCGTCCCGACTGGCTTAATGTGACAAACTAGGGATGGGTCCTAATTGTCTGGGCATACTAATGATAGCAGACAAGGTGCTCAACTTGGGTCAATTGGGCAGCGTGTTGACTCATTTTCTTTGGCACAACAAAAGACTTGTCAAGAATAAACAGAAGGCAGTCATAAAGAGGCTTCTTCACAGATGTGCTTGCATATGGGTTGAACAGCACACATTTAAAAATACTTTAATTATTATCTAGCACAGCAAATTAATTGCTCTGGAGCCATGAGGACATCTTGGAGGCGGAAAATGCATGGTGAGTTGTAAAATCATTTGCAGTCCCCTCCAGTGCTTCCCTAATGAAGATGCTTTCGCAGGTGCCCCTATAAATCTCCGCTTCCTAGTGGTTACTTCAAAATCAGCCCTGGTCTGAAAAGGGTCATATGCTCATGTGCCAGAGATTTGTTTTTAATCTAATTTATTTTAAACCAATTTAGCCATTGTAAGCTCACATTATCAAGATTTATCTTCAAAGTCTGAATGAGGCACTATAAATTATCTCTTAAAGGTCTAGGAAGAAAGAAAATTAGGAACAAAAACATGAGAAAAAGAAGAGTTTGAAAAAGTGCAATGGGTTTTGCAAAGGTCACCTGTTTGGAGACATGATTAGTTCTGGCTCCACTATTAAGTCTGTAGTAACAGTTCCCTGGAAATATCTCCAAATTTCTTTCTATTCAGTCTTTGTATGATGTGTCATGAATGAATAATACTACTCCCTTAGCCATTCCCTAGCAGGGAGTTAGTAATCAAAGAAAAACACTTTGAAAGTACACAGTATCATATGAAGATTATCATTGTAATTATTTTGCTAATTAATGTATCTCTTAAGTGTTTAAGTTTTCCGGTGGTTTCATAGCAATAACAGCCATCATTTTTCATTATTTGATTTTAGTGAATGCCTTTCCATTGTTTGCACAAGGGCTCCCACACAAATACAAACACACAACACACACAACACACACAATAACATACACAATAGCTTCCCACTCTCACCTACCCATTAACTCGTCTCCTAGCTTCCTCTGTAGAGAAAGTTGGTATTTAGAAAGCAGAAAGGGAGAAGTTTCTTTAACCAATCAGATGGGAAAAGGCAGAATTGGAATAACTGTACAGAAGGCAGAAAATTCAGAGAATAAGACAAGCTGGAAAGCTGATGGTACCTAGTGAAGAATTGCATGCCTCCTTCACTTTGATATCAGCAAGGTTTCATAGAGTAGAAGTCATGACTCAAAAGACAGAAAAAATGGGCACCTAGTGGCTCAGTCGGTTAAGCATCTGCCTGCCATTCAGGTCAGGATCCAGGGTCCTGGGATGGAGCCCCATGTCTGGCTACCTACTCAACAGGGAGTCTGCTTTTCCTTCTCCCTCTGGCCCTGCCTCCTACTCCTGTTCTCATTCACTCTGCTCTCTCTCTCTTTCTCTCTATTCCTGTTCTCATTTACTCTGCTCTCTAACTTTCTCTCTTTCTCAAAAAACATAAATAAAAAATCTTTTTTTTTAAATGGCAGAAAAATTATCCTATACTGACTTATTCTAGGCCTTAAAAGGTTCAGAAAAATAGAACTGTATCAGATCTTAGCAAAAGTACTTAGTGAGCTGACTGTGCAGTGGTCAGTGGTGGAAGCAGAATTTCTGCAGGAGTGTGGGTTTGGGTGTTGGGGAATGGAGTTGTGAGGTAGGGCTTTGGTGGTAGGAGTTGAAACAGTTTTTATTAGAATGTTAGATAAGATACAGAAAACATAATCTGTCAATGTTAAAGAAAAGATGCATCTCAAAATCTGAGATATATATGTGCAGGGCAAGGGGGTTTAGGAGGTGAACAGGACATTTCAGGGCCCTGGAATCGCACAGAACCATATCTATGTTTCTCTGTAGTTTGCATGTTTTGCTTTTGTCAAAATGATTAAAGAAGACAATTTAGATACTACAAACATTGGTGCTTCATGAAATGTCAGTCTCATAGAAATGTGTGGCAAGCTTTTCTAGAAATAATGAATAAGGAATAAGGAAAAGAAAAACAGAAAGTGAATAAGACACATGGAAGAGAAAAATGGAAAAGAAATAAGGGACAAGGGAATAAGTATGAAGCTGAGAGTCAGCTTGGCCTTCAGGGATTGGCTGATGGGTATACCATGTGTCAGGTCAAGCATAGCATTTATAGGGGCATGAAAATTATATAAGTTGCAGTTTACTGATGTAGCATCCTGGGCAGGAGGGGTTCCATCTAGAGTCTAGAAATTTATTTCAACACTTCCAAAGTCCTTATACCTGGAACTCTTCCTTGAAGGAAGCCTTTCGTTTCAGGAGACCTCTGCCAATGTGTGCAGAGATTGGAAACTGACCAAGAGTATATGTCCCCGGGGAGCAATCCTTAGCCAATGACTGATCAGCAGCAAGAAAAAAAGTTCACTGATCATGCCTTACATCAGGTCACACACAGCAGAGCTGGAGCTACCTCTGTACACATCAACCAACATCTACCCTGGCTTGACTTCTTTCTCTTCCCTGTTCTGCTCTCCTGGTCCCCCAAGAGTTTCTCCTTCAAAAATTCCACTAGCAAATCTCTTGCACAAGGATTGTCCTTCTGAGCATCTCCTTCTAGGTATCTGAACCTAAGACAGAGGTGACATTGCTCAGTTTCTCTCCTTGGAGCCTCTACTGTTCTATACAGGGGATCTCCTAACCACATCCAAGATCACACTCCATGTGCTAGCCACACTAGTGTCACATCATCTATGGAACTGGCAGCAGACAAGACCTGTGATGATAATCTTTATGTGTCAACTTGGCTGCACCACAGTATCCAGATATATGGTTGAATGCTATTATGAATGTTTCCATGAGGGCATTTTAGGCGAGATTAAGGTTTAAATTGAGGCACTTTGTGTCAAGCATATTGCTGTCTCCAGTGTGGGTGGGCCTCATCCAATCAGTTGAAACCCTAGATAGAACAAAGACTGACCTTCCTAAAGCAAGAAAAAATTCTGGCAGTAGCCTGCTTTTGGATTTGACCTTTCCAAACTCTTACAAACTGCCAAACTGCTTTGTAGATTTTGAACTCTGGATTTTAGATTTCTTTATCTTGAAGGGCCCTATTACAGAGCATATAACTGTTCAGAAACTTCGAAATTAGTGATGCCTCATGGATTCTTTTCAGTAGGAAATAATTTATTAATGGGCAACACAAACAATATTTTCTCCCTACAATGAAATCTGACCTTCTGTAGAGAATGCTTGTTTCGTATTTTAAATATTTCGAAGAATTTTAGAAAATCAGAAATCAGCAGCACTGGGTCTGGTTGTCTGCGGGAAGTTCATGAAGGTTAAAAAAGAGTTTATACCTATAGATGTGTCTTCTTCTTAACTATGAGATTGGCTTTTCAAATACTTTTTGAGGCTTATTCTTCCAGGGCTTTCTTAATATCTTAACACCTTAGATATATCCACATGTAAGATTCCTCTTCTAAGAGCTTCTCTTGAAATTACTAGTAAATTGGGGAAATCTTCCTTAGCCTTATTGCTTCTTCTCAACATCTTCCAAAACCCATTACCTTCTGGAAGCACCAGGGGCTAGATTCCCCCCAGGAATGTCCACTATAGGCAGGACACAGATTAAAGGAAATTCTGAGCTTTTGTCCCTACAAGGATTTCCTTACCTCTTATTCGGTTATACAGAATCTTTCATTTTACATCATCAGAGTTTATCTTAAAACAAAGGCAAACAAATATATCATTAAGTGTTAAAGTTCCAACACTGCCTCACTTCCATTCCACACCACACTTCCCAATACAAGCATTGTCATTCAGTCTTCTTGAGCAGGATGTATAAAATCCTTAAATTGTAGTATCTTAAAAGTCACTAAATATCATTAAAACTGACTCCTTCATTTAAAAAGGAGGCTCGGGGGGATCCCTGGGTGGCTCAGCGGTTTAACGCCTGCCTTCAGCCCAGAGCGTGATCCAGGAGTCCCAGGATCAAGTCCCACATCAGGCTCTCTGCATGGAGCCTGCTTCTCCCTCTACCTGTGTCTCTGCCTCTTTCTCTCTGTGCCTCTCTTGAATAAGTAAATAAAATCTTTAAAAAAATAAAAATAAATAAAAAGGAAGTTCAGAAGTGTTCCCTGACTGGAAATCACCTAGCTAATTAGTGGAAATTACCTAGCTAATAAGTGGAAAAACCAGGAGAACTAAAGTGATTATCTTTCCAAGAAAAATTTACTTTTTTCTAAAATTTCTGACTTGCTGAGGTATAGTTGATATATAATAGGAAATTCCAGTGTCCTAACCTATCAAAATGTCAGCTATGCTTGTTTGCTTTTCTTTTAAGTGTATTTTATTCTTCTATAAAAGGATAATTATCTTATATCGAATAGTGGGAACATTTTAGGCTGCAACCCTCACCCCATTACAACCATCATGAACCTTCATGCTTCCCTGTGATGTTTCATAACAATGAGTAGAAATAAAGCATCTTATATCAAAAAAATTCTCAAAGGATTCACTTTCAGTGATTTAAAAAAACACAAGTTAATCTCTGGCAATTAAGAGACCTTTAAAGTGCAGTTAATTGAATGATAAGCTTTGTGGCGAATTAACTGTTCACAGGTATTTAGGCAAACTGCCATTTTAATGTCCTTCAGGTTCTAATACGTAGTCACCCACCCCATGTACACACAGGAACCGTGGTGATCAAAGTCTATTTCAGCATTTTGGACAGTCTTGCTCTTTAAGAATTGCTAGTTCTTTGAAAAAGGAGTGAAGAATTTATCTCACTGTTTTGTTTTCCAGACATAGCCCTCAGTCTGATCTCTTACATACTGAGGTGACAGCCACCCACAAAATACAGAGATGAGTGATTGATTAGCTATAGAGACTGCTCCCCAGAGTGAGCAAGGCAGCTAAAGAAACTGAACTAGACGGAATCCGTGATGAATGCCAGACATGAAAAATATCCATATCTCTTTTCTGGCTGATAAATCTAAAAACTGTCCACAGGGGGGAAAAAAGTGCAAAGATTTTAAAAAATAATAAGTCTTAAGAATCTAAATTTACAAGAAGAGAAATATTACCACACAACTAAATGTATTAATTTCATGTCGTTCCTTCATATCTGCTTATATTTTTTGGGGGGATGACTTGACAATATCCCCCACAGCCCCCAGGCATCACAGATGGTAATGGGAAGGGATCTTGTTATATGGTTCCTACATCAAAGCTCTGTGTTTGGTGAATATCAATTTTCTTTCACAGGATGGAGGTAAATATTTAGGAAGAAAGATGTTTTATTTTGATCATCAACACCTGCATTGTGGGTATAATACACTCCAACCAGACCTAACTGAAGCTGTGCTAGACCTGACAAGTGGATCTTTTGAACTGTGAAGATCATAATTTGGGGAGATTTAAAAATACTGTTAGCAAATGGCAAAGATGCATACCAATTTGTAGCAATTGATGCCAAATCTACAGATGACA
Organism: Nyctereutes procyonoides; assembly: GCF_905146905.1. Classification (NCBI taxonomy): domain Eukaryota; kingdom Metazoa; phylum Chordata; class Mammalia; order Carnivora; family Canidae; genus Nyctereutes; species Nyctereutes procyonoides. The sequence continues at coordinate 11,574,551 of NW_026575030.1, forward strand.
AAACTCATCTGTTCCAAGTTAAAATTTAATCTGATTTTATCATCTAAGGTCTATTTGAGAAAAAAGGGTGATGAAATACAACCACTAACTTACTGTTTGTTAATGAAATCCCATGATTTATTCTAAAAGAATACATATTTCAGCTTTTCCTTATGTATTTACTATAGGTCTAGACAGCAAAGACATTAATAAAATCCAGTGCTACTAAGTGCCAATTCTAACCCCTGTCTACACTGGGTACAAGAGACAAATACAAGGGCACGCTACATCTGAAAGGGGACTTTCAGAAACTATTGTGTTAACAGGAGAAAATGATCAAAGAGCTCATCTGAGTAAATTTTCATTTTTCTCCAAGTATTTATATATTTTTTTCAAACTGAGACTTCATTAAATTATCCTATTAATTGAAGTCTTTAAGGTTAAATATGATAGACCTAAAGACAAGCAAGTGTGATATTTTCCTAAGGATTATCATTATTAAACCAATATTTTTACTGAAGAAAAATTAACTTAAAGAAACAAGTCCCGGATTATCTTAAAATTTTATGTTACTAGAGAATCATAAAATAGTGTAATTAATAAATATGCATTAAGGAGGCCAACTTCATTAATAGACATGTTTCCCTTAAATCCTTCATAGTAGGCAATCAGTGCATATTTCTTGAATGTTAATATATATTAACTGTCTTTACCATTAAGACTTCGGCTGTGTGGTCGGGAGGCATATCTCACAAGCTATATAAAATATTGTCAAATGAGGGGGAAAAATGAATTGGGAGAGCAGAAATGAGTGTGCATTCCTTACCAGAAGATGTAATATAAGCCCTATGGACAAGACGTAATTTGAGTTGGACTAGAACCCTCTGGTTACAACTAAAATAGCTATTAAGAAATGAAGGGAAATCAGAGAATATTCCATAAATTAAGATATAAAAATATATTTCAAATTTATTCATTTATAAATATGAATACTAAGAAATAATGGCTTAATTAAAAATGCTTCCTAGAAATTCACACACTGCTACATATATACAAACACATTAAATTACATGTGTGAAATGTAAAAGAATAATATCGTTCTGTAGCTTTCCTCTGAATACACATTCATTTTCCTACAAGTAATATCCTGAATGAATGTAAATAAATGACACTTTCATCCATCTGTTAATTTGAGCATTCATAGGAAAAGGAAAGAAAATTAAATTTTATAGAACTAGTGCCAATGAATTTCTGTTGCCGTTCCCATTTCAGTGGATGGCTGACAGTCCCCTCAGCCAGCTACTCTGGGCTGAGGATACTAATCCTCTAAACACCTGCATTTTTCACACTTAAGTTAGCTGAAAGATCTAAATTTGAAAATTATTATTCCTGAGCAGAGAAAATATTATTTCTCTATTTTAAAAGCCAATGATTTTTTTAAGGTAAGGATATGGATACTGTTCTTTCAACTGCCCTTAAATTTAATGCTGACCCTATACTTACCTAATAAATAAAAGGTATTTATTTAGTGGCTGAGCTGATGGCCCCTGAATCATGGATAAAGTAGGTGATAACATGTGCAAACATCATCATTGATACAGCCCCAGTTATAGCACCAGCTGGGCTGAATCGCAAATAAAGCCTTCTGAATTTAAAAGATCCTAGTGACCCTTCACAAAACACACTAACATATTCAATTCAGTGTATTGTTAGTAATACCTACCATGTGCCTGGACCATGCAAATTCTGGTACAAGGAAAGGTTACAACACAGGACTGATGCACTTCACATTTATAGAGAAATGGTGAACTTAGGAAGGAATCATATATCTTCCATTGCTCTGTCCCTCCCTACACATGCACAGCATCTGTTAAGTATAGAAATGGTGCTTGCCACAATCATGCAAAATAATATATAAAAATACATATGTGTAGATATATGTATTATCTATATTAAATATGTATTAAGCAGTATGTATGTATATATATACACACCTCCTCACCTGTGTGAGGTGTGTGTGTGTGTGTGTGTGTGTGTGTATCCTCACCCTCTATTATTCCTCTGGATCCTGCTGCCCTCCAAAATCTAGGCTTCAGAAGAGCTGAATAGCATGTACTTTTTGAAAGTGCAAAATGTTCTATGTGTTCTGTCTTTGGCATGAACTGCTTTTAGTAGGAGCAGCAGGAGCAGCAGCAGAAGCAGCAGCAGAGTTTATTGATACACCTCTCCACTCCCTCTGCTTCACTTGAGTAACTGCTGCTTTCATCTTTCAATTTGACTAAGGTCTAGGTTTTATTTTTGTCCAATGTGGTTCTCACCCAGAAACAGGTCAGCATCCTTAATGGAGCATGTGAAAATTCAAGGATACATTATTTGTTGGCCCAATGATTGGGGAATGCCATTGCCATTTAGTAAGCATGGAGCAGAGCTGCTAAATGCATTGTACTGTCCTGTACAACAAAGAACGGCCTCTGGATGTGGCCGTTCCACAGAAGGACGAGCATCCACAGACCTCTCTTGGGCTGAGACATCAAAATGAATTTATCCTGATCTGCTTTACTTCCTGGCATTTAGTTGACTTTCACTAAATGTGTGTAGAATAACCCAGTAAATGGAGACATTTTCTGGCCAACCCAGTCCTTCATAGTGTGCTGGGTGTCTTAGACTCTACAGGCATGAGGTGTTTATCCTTGTAGTTATCTCTCTCTCTCTCATCTATCTATTAAGAGAGACTCCAGAGAAAAAGCAGATGCATTTAAGGATGCATGTACTTTGTACCTTAAATTCAGAAATGTTTCTTCAGCACTAATTCTGCGACAGACACTTTTTCTAAGTGCCTGGGAGAGCCAATGACAAAGCAGATAACATTTGAGATCAGTATTTATGCATCTTGTTTGATTGCTGGGCACCATAAAGAGCCAAATATTACAGTACTGCCTGAGCTTCACTGAACTCTTCTCTAATTATTCAAGTTTGATGTAAATATCTCACTTTTGAGTGCCCACAGCACCTCATGCATCCTCCTGTCACAGAGTTTCATATTTAAACTGTTTCATAGCAGAACTTCTTTATCTGATGAAATCCACCCTTATATCTTGCTGTGCTAAGCCAGTCCTCAGACATTTCAAGCAGTGGGAGAATAATGAGTTCTTTACATATGGCGAGGATGGGGGGTGGGGAGAAGAGAGGTTTGGTTCTGTCTTGTACAATTGACTGCAACTGTATTAAAATCTTCACTTATGAGTCCAATAAATACTTTGTGTCCCATCAGTGACCTAAACTAAACTGGATTTTGCCCAATAGATTTTCAGAACATTCCCTATTTTTGACAGAAATAATTAGAGGTCAATGTGATTTTAAAAGATTTCTGGATTAGTAGACTTTAGAGTTTCCCAAACATGTTTTCTGATATACTCTGTAGACTTTAGAATTTAGAGTCAAGTAGATTTGGGTATAAATTATGATTCAGACCTTGGCTTTGTGATCTTGAACACATGATTCAACCCAACCGATGAGTTTCTGTTTATGTAAAAAATGTGAATAATGTTTCATCATTGAAGTAGGCTGGAGGTAGTTCTTGGCTTTAGGTTTTAGTCAAGCTAAGACTTCACAGAAAATATAAACTTGTGTATTAATATCTGACATGCCACGTTATTCTTAAGACTGTGATTGATTGATAGAAATAACTATGAGCTGCCTTGAAATTCTAAAATGATATTTATATCATTTTATATAGCTAAATGACAAAAATATCTATAATGATAAAATAATATTAGCATTATATTTAAGCCATGCTGTGGAATAAGTCATGAAATAGCTATTTAGGAGCTCAATTTCTTGCTTAACTTTGTTTTTTTTATGAAATACTGTAAGATCAGTTCCTCATATGCCTTTGAGATACACAATGGCCATAATTGCTGACTTCACTGACCATTAGAAAATACATTTAATTAAATATGACTAACTATATATCCTATTACCTGAGTTAACTTCTTCATGAAAAATGGAAGCAACTGTGTGTATATATATATATATATATATATATATATATATATTTCCATATATATATCCTAGTCTGACCATGTCTGAGTCATGGCTCTGTTAATCCTAGTTGTGTGATGCTGAACAAGACATTTAATCTCTTTGTGCCTCAGTTTCCCTCTCTGTCAATTGAGGTAATGACAGTACGTAGCTAAATCATAGTATGCTGTTAGAATAAAATACAGAGTACTTAAAAGAGTACCTGACACATAGTAAATTCTCGTTACTTTCTAATGACCCCTCATTTTGTGGTCTTTCTGCAAATGTTTTAGAATGATCCACAAATGCATTTTGGAAATCCACAGTCCTCATAGCCTTTACTTTGCCCTGATTTGACTAGCTTTGGTCTAGGTGCAAGTTATCATCATCAAAAATAAAGAATACATGCTTTATTTGTGTGTTCTCAAGATCTAATGAAAACATTATTTGAAGCACATAAAATAGTGCTTTATGCATCAGGATTATACACTTAAAAAAAAAAAAGAAAGAACAGAAAACCAATTTTATCAATCCCCTCTTTCTTGCTTGCTTTCCACATTTTCTCATTAGACTGGCACAGCCTCACCACTGAATGTCGTTCCATTTTTCTATTATTCATTTTTGACCATGCCCAGTGGCAGGTACTGATATCTACCCAGTTTATTTAAGAAAGGAGACAGAGGTCAGGAAAGCGCTGTGCTCAATAGCATAGCTGGATTATTCTGAGGGCCCACCAGCACCCAGTTACTTTTAGGATAAAAGGTTTCTCTCCACTTACATGTTCACTCTTAGTCTTCCACAACAACAATACAACATGGGCAGGAAAGGGTAGGGAAGAAACAATAGGAACAGATGGGTCCATCTTCCTCTGTTTTCAGTTTTTGCCTTGGTTGATTTTCAGCATTCCAAATCTAGAAGTTGTTGGGTCAAATTTTTCATTTAAGCCATTGAGAAAAATTATATTGAATAACTTTACCCTCCTACTATGCCTACCTATAAGACTGATGAGGAGTGGGTGAACTGAATGCAGAACTTTCTGGCAAGCATATACCTGTGTATATTCAAGCTCAGAGTGGAGAAGCTACATGATTGACTTCCACTAGCAATTCATATGGTGGAGCAGTGGGTTGATTTGCTGTGATGTGGTCAAATAAAACGTGTGATTTAGGTAGGCAGACCTGTCAAGAGAGAAAACTAGTTTGGAGAGATTTAATTGCTGTCAGGATTGAGTGAAAGAACAGAAATGAGCAGGTGTTTCACTGGCTTAGAGAATGCTTTAAGACATGCTATCTTTACTGCCTGTTTTCTGGAAAGAGGAAAGTAGGTCCCATGGGTTAATTGACTGGCTAATCTATCAGCTGCTAATCCCACTTCTTTTATCATCACCCTTTTTGCATAAGTCCCTGGTTAGAGATAATTGAAGTGGACCAGGCAGGCACTTGACAAAAACTAGAAAGGAGAATTCCAAGTGCATTAGTCAGGGCTGTTCTAGTTTGCAAGTGATAGAAACCCAACTTGAACTAATATAAGCAAAAGGGGGAATTTACTGGCTCATTGGGTCTGTGCTGGACATCTTATATGTGCCACACTTGGTTCATTCCTGCCATTTTCTATCTGCTCTTTAGGATGCTGACCCATGTGAATTGTATCAATGAGACTCCGTGTTCTTTGGCCTCTTGTTTCGACACTGGCAGGATATTATAAAGATAAGGAGAGTGAGGTCAGAGTACTCCTTGCATCACCTGGTTTTGGCTATATTCCCCTGTGCAAAGGTTATAGCTACTGCCATAAAGCTTTCTCTATAAAATTTTCTTTCTGCTTTCTGGTGATCTTTCCCTCCTTTTGCTCCTTCAGGACTAAATTAAGAGAAGCAATGGTTTTCCCTGCTTACTATTCCATGCCTTGTGCTTTCCCTGGTCCCTTTGTAAATAGCCCCTTGATTAAGATTTCCTCAATTACCTACCTTGAAGGAAGGATATTTTACCTGTTTGTATCTTAACTGGTATTACCTTCAAGTAAGAATCAAACAACTCGAACAATTGAAAGTCAATGATATAGTTGTGCTTTGGAATATCTACAGCCAGAGACCAAAAGTTACCAAAAATTGTTTGAATTGTGTTATTTCTCTTTGTGGTGCAGGCTTCATTATATTTCACTGGAAAAAAAAAATAAAGCTGGGCTTTCCCAAGAAGGAGAAAAAAGAAACACCACTGTTAATACTGGGGTCCCAAAGTCTTGCAGCTTCCTTTACTAGTGTGAGTGGCTCTATTTCTGAGCTCCATTTTGAAAAATACTGAGTGACAGAGTGTGAGGTGACCTCTCTATCTTTCTTGGTGAATCAAATTTGACATGGCTCCAGATAGATCCAAATAGGACTCTTCCCAGACCTAATGACTGGAGTAGTGGCAAAAGCAATACTCAAAAGAAAGTAGATGTTTTTCACAAAATGAAAATAGCATATAAAACAAAAGACAACCATTATATCAAGGGTACATATTTTTCTCCTATTTGGGGAAGAAGTCAAACGTAATAAATAAGCTTTACTAACAGGCAAAAAGTTTACAGGGAAAGGTGTATCATGCTCCAAGTTGCAGGGCCTTTTGTTCTTGGGCCAAGAAACAAACAAACAAACAAACAAATAAATAAACCTTATCTTTCCACTACTATATATATTTATAATGCCAAAGATACAGTGGAAATGATCAATATCAAAGTTCTCTATGTGGCTAAAGTACAGCCAATAGGTGACTTTACTCTTTATTTTTTCTTTACAGTTATCAGAGAAGCTAATATCTAAATTAGCCAATGAATAGATGGCTAGAGGCCATTATGAATTATAGTATATTGCAAGTACGGGAAATACAAACCAATAAGCGACTGTTGATGGATTCTGTTCTCACCTGGAGAGCACAAATTGAGATTCCATCCTTGCTTATACTTGCACAGTCGTATACTTCTGACTAGTGTAGCAAAAGTGGCCATTGGTAGGTATTTGATGAGACCTGAGAATCTGCCAAAACAACACCTCAGGGATTCCATATCTAATGGCTAGACACCAGTGTTATTATGAGGGGTAATATAGACTCTCTTTTTTATGGAACAGTAATATTTGCTTTTAGCAAAGCCATAAAGGAGAGAAGTGATCACATTATGTATGGGGAAAATATATATTAGGAGAGAAATAATGACATCTGTCTTATTGAATAAAGATGGGCCCCTGTGCTAACACATAGGAAGGTACAGAAATCCATACTAAAGCTCTGCATTATCATTTTAGTAAGTCCCTGCAACTCAGCTGGGTCCTGTGCTCATCTTAGAAATGCACTAGGGAAGACCAACCAAATATTAGTTCCTCTTTTGAGAACTTATAGGAGACATCTTATTAGTCCTTATAATAGTCCTGGAATTTGAGTATTATAACTATGTTCATTTTCTATATGGGGAGCCTGAGGCTTTGAAAAATTAAGTGAATAGTCAAGTTCATATAGACAGTGGTGGAGCTGGGTTTGGACTCATTCTTTTTGATTAAAGAATCTATTTAAGAGTCATACTACTTAAATGCTATATATGATTCACACCATACATAGCAAATTAGTTTTAGGCTAAAATTACCAAGATGATGCTTCTCTTGGGATACTTCATGGTAAATAGATAATACACTCACCTAAAACGATTTATGCAGCCCCAGAAATCTGAATTTGCTCATTCACCTGGTGCAGATGCATCTTTCTCTATTATGCTAATAATATCTTAGATTCTGTGATTAATATATAAATTCAGAGTGCCAATACATTCGTTTACAATGAAAAAAGTAATGTGTTACGTGACCTTGAAGATACGCAGCCAAATAGTAATAAGAAAAGTGATGTTGACCATGGAATTAGAATTTATATAAATTATAAAGAAAATAGAATGTTTACTGATACACAGATAAAATAGTCTGATTAATCTATTTACCCAGTAAAGTGATTTTTCCAATGACACTATTTTTCTAAAAGCTTATTGGATAGATTTGGTCAATATTCACATATGTGGCTCTTTTTCACAGTTCCTATGGTTAAACAATCCTCTACTATTGATCTATTTTATATTATACTATATTAATTAATGTTTAATCAATCCAAGAGATGAAACCATTCAATGTCTTAAAGAATTCTAAGCAATTACATTTTCTGTCTTTCTTTCAGTGTATATTTTAATATTTCAAGTTCCAAGTACAGATTTCTTGTTAAAATCAGTGGATTGGGAAGATGAGTGAGAACATAGCCTCCATGTACACCTATAAGTGATGATTAAGTGTTTTAGACTCTAAGAGTATTAGGGAAATTGAGATGAGAGAATTGAGGGTCATAAAGGAATGTTTGACACATAAGGAGGCTCTTAAATTTGCGACTTGAAGTTTGGCTAAGTCTCAGAAAACAGAGATTTACTGTTATGCAATTTGTGTTCAACATCCCCCACTCAGATATTCAACCTTAATTTATCAACACTTACTATGTTCTGGGCACTGTGCCAGGTTTGGGGAATATAAGCTGTATCAAATGTGGCCTCTGTGACCTCTTGGTTCACAGAGTAGAGACAATTATAAGTCAATGCAGTAAATGTAGTGATAAAGATACACAGAGTGTGTTTTGGGACATGGAGAAAGCACTAAATCTAGGACATGAAGAAAGGATTAGTAGAGAAAATTAGGCTCTGCAGAATAACAAGTAGGAAGACTCAAAATAAGGAAATCAATCAATGAAATATACCATATCCATAAAATGGAAGGTGAAAAAACAATTGCATGATCATCTTAATTGGCATAGGAAAGGTGCTTGACAAAATCCAACATTCAGAAATCTAGGGAAAAAAATGTCCTAACCCCAGGTAACTATGAATGTGAACTTATTTGGAAATGAGGTCTTTGAAAGTGTGATTAGGTAAGTGAAGGTGAGGTCATAATGTATTAGAGTTGAGCCCTAAATCCATTGACTTTGGTCCTTATGAAAAGGCCGTATGAAGATGCAGATATAGGGAGGACATACAACACAGGCATGGTGAGGGTAGATGCAGAAATTGTAGTGATGCAGCTATAATCCCAAGAATGCTAAGGATGGCCAGCAATCACCAGAAACTAGAAAGAGGCAAAATAGGATGCTTCCCTGAGGGTTCTCTGAAAGAGTATTGTCTTTCTGAAACTTTGATATGGAGCTTTGAGCTTCCAGAAGAGAACAAACAACTGTTGTTTTAAACTAGTTTGTGTTATTTTGTTATGGCAGCCCTAGGACACTAATATATACCATGACATATTATTAAACCGTACAATGGAAGGGATTACTGATAAATGCTTCAGTGTGGATGAGCCCCAAAAACATTGTGCTAAGTGAAAGAAACCAGATATCACAGGTTATTAATTACATGGTTCTATTTATATGCAATATCCACAGAAAGTAAATCTATAGGGACAAAAACCAGTTTAGTGATTGCCAATGGCTAGGGGACAAGAGCAATGAAAAGTAACCACTTAATGGGTACACAGTTTTATTTGAGTGATGCAATATTTTGAAACAGAGAGAGATGGTATTTGCACAATGATAGAAGGTAGTAAATACCAGTGAATTGTTGTTCACTTTAAAATGATTGCTTTTATGTTATGTGAATGTCACTTCAATAAAAGTCAAGATGTTGGTTTTACATTGCAACTATAAGGAGTGAAAGAAGAATAAGCAAATTGCAGACAAGAGTTGTTTGGTAGGTTAGTTACCAGGTACATACGTGAGTTCTGTCTTGATTCCCCCCACATGATATATATTTTCTATATTTAATTTGGATGTATCTAAAAGCATTCCTCTTTTTGAAATATATGAATACTAGAATATATTATAAACGGTCTTTAAGTTTCAATCAATATCTAGAGACAGACATCATCTATAAACTTATATTCTACTCTTTGGTGGAATCCATCAGATTCCAAAATAGCATGGATTCACAGCCTGACATTGGATATCCTCAAAGACTGTGATGAATGATCATTCTATGTTTTCAGGTGAAAGTTTTCTGAAATATATCAAGTTATTTAACACATCCTAAAGTAACATAACTAACCAATGTAGATGTCTATGTTTGTTTTAGTTCAAGAACTTATACATGTGAATTCATGCTCATTATTGATGAATATTATATAGCTTAAAAAAGAGGTTTAGTCTAGAGGAAGAAACTTCAGCATATCCCTCATGATTGACTTGATTCCTTCAACAGGTTTAATGGGTAAGTGTTGTCTCTTTGCTTTTAGTCTGACAACAAATATTTGTAGTGGGCAAGGACTCACAGGTAGCTTTATTTGTAACTATGGGAAGGGATCTTCAAAGCTGGAGGTAGACTGTCCTTGTTCCAATGGTAGATGTGATCAAGAGCATAGGATTCTAGACTTCTTACCAAGTGAACTTCCTCTTAGATAATATTCTTCTGGATATTTGGTATTCCATACAACCAACCTCAACAATTGGATATATATCAGAATCAGCAGCAATGTCCACAATAGCCAAACTGTGGAAGGAGCCTCGGTGTCCATCGAAAGATGAATGGATAAAGAAGATGTGGTTTATGTATACAATGGAATATCACTCAGCCATTAGAAATGACAAATACCCACCATTTGCTTCGACGTGGATGGAACTGGAGGGTATTATGCTGAGTGAAATAAGTCAATCGGAGAAGGACAAACATTATATGGTCTCATTCATTTGGGGAATATAAATAATAGTGAAAGGGAATATAAGGGAAGGGAGAAGAAATGTGTGGGAAATATCAGAAAGGGAGACAGAACATAAAGACTCCTAACTCTGGGAAACGAACTAGGGGTGGTGAAGGGGAGGAGGGCGGGGGGTGGGGGTGAATGGGTGACGGGCACTGAAGGGGGCACTTGACGGGATGAGCACTGGGTGTTATTCTGTATGTTGGCAAATTGAACACCAATAAATGAAATGGTAAAAAAAAAAGAATCAGATAAAAGCTTGGAAAACTTGATACTTTTATTATATTTGATTTCATGTAATTAAACAGAAATTTCTGGGTGAATAGGGAAACAATTCAGGACTTAGAAATGTCAAACATTTTATATTTTCTTAAAAAAGGATATAAAACTTATCTCAATTAACAAATGATCTTTCTTTGTGTATTGAAATAGGAAAAAGAATATCCATAAAGATCATATGAATCCCTCTCTGGGTAGAAACTCATTACACCAACCAACACTTCAGTATTTAGAGATCAAATATTTTTGTCTATGCATAATATAGCAGTGATGAGAACTACCAAGGGAACATCTTCTGGGAATAGAGAATCAAGTGCAATATCAAATCAAGGCCGGGGAAGACAGAATGAGATGCATAGGAATTAGAGGGCTGCTTTACCATTGCACATAGTGTCAGTAGGTCAGGGACCATCTAAAGGGAACTAAGCCTCTGGCTATATTTTGAAATGTGTCTACTCAGGAAGGATGTCTGTTAAAGCTATCCCTGCTTTTATTGCTTTACCCACGTGTCTTGGGAGAGATGTGCTTTCTGTATCCCTCACTTATCCCCACAGATTAAGTTTATCAGAAAATCTTGAGACCTTTTAAGTTATAGCACCTTGTGTGAGAGCAGAGGTTATTAACATCATTCAATGAATTAAAACATGTGAAACATAAAGAATGGTAATAGCATAAAATATAAACTTAAGAAATCTTAGTTATTTAATATTAATTCATGAATTATCCAGGGCTTCACAATCAGCAAGAAAATGACCCAATGGGATCCCTGGGTGGCGCAGCGGTTTAGCGCCTGCCTTTGGCCCAGGGCGCGATCCTGGAGACCCGGGATCGAATCCCACGTCAGGCTCCCAGTGCATGGAGCCTGCTTCTCCCTCCGCCTGTGTCTCTGCCTCTCTCTCTCTCTCTCTCTCTCTGTGGACTATCATAAATAAATAAAAAAATTAAAAAAAAAGAAAAAAAAGAAAAAAAAGAAAATGACCCAATGCCTGCATCTGTCATTCAAAACATTCTCATATCTAACACCGTTCTGTTTTTCCAAATTATTTCTCATAGATTAATTATAAGAGTTCATCTCATCAGCTGTATTTGTTTATAAGAAAACAGAAATGCATAGTGTCCTTCATCACAGCCTCACCTTTGCCTATGCCATGTCACCTTTGGCTCTTTGGCCCTGTTTCCTTCAACACTCCTTATTAACTGTTATCTATTGTCCCTGGACTGGGTTGGATCCAACATTTACTTGACCATTCAAATCACAGTGTTGTCTCCTGCTGAGATTTTTCCCACACTTGTTACATGGACAGGTAAATTTCCACCAATGCTATGCTTTGAATTATCCATCTCTTTATTTTCATCTGCAAAACTAAGATATTTGGGTATTTGAGTAGAAATTAGCTATTTGTATTTTTGTCATATTAAACCTTCCTTATATTGTACATCTCTTAATATCTACTGATATGTATTAGTGATCCATCAATATTTACTGACATGACTTGGAAAATTGATGCATGTGACAGGGAAGAAAAAAAAAGTTATGTAGGAACCTAGTCTATGCACTACTCCAAATTCCCAGTGAGAAGCCTTGGTGGCTGCTGTTATTCCTCACTTTCATTATGCTGTTATCCCACTACATCATCAGAGTCAGCTCACTCGCCCTTTCTTCTAGACCATGAGTTGACACCTCCCGCTTCTTCAATCAACTAGCACAAACACCCCCCTTCTCATCCTCAGCTGACAACCTTGTTCCTATCTCAAAATGGAAGCTGTCTGAAAACTTTTCACAAGCCCCCACAAGAACACCTCTCCAGTTTCCCCAATAAGATTCCCCAAAGCTACATTTGAGGCAAGAACCTCAGCAATTACAGAAATAGGGAAGTTTTGGCTTCTCTCTACTCCTGAAATCAGATAAAGCAGGTGGCTCTGATAAAACTACAGCCTTGGGAGTGGACTTTCTGGAAGGTATCTGAAGAGTCTGGGTGACCCACCCTCACAGTGTGGGGCATCCGTCTCTTGGGAAGGAGTGTTGTCAGAGGAAAGATAGGAGGTGTGAGGGAGCCTGAGGATGCATCCTGATCCTGTCCTCTTTTTAACAGTTATATCTCCCAGTGGATTCACAGGGCCTGTCTGAAGGACTTGCCATGGAAACAAGCAAAGGTGTGTGTTGTCTCAAGACTGTACCCAAATTGCTTGTGAACCACTTTGCATTTGTATTTGTTCTTTTTACTTTCCCGACTTCATGTCCCATTTTTCCTCCTGCTGCTATCCTGAGATTGCTGGACTCATGAAGCCTTGGCATGAAGGACATGCCTCGAGCTCTATTTTCTACAGCTCCTGCTCTATGACTTTCTAGTCTATTACCAGCATTACTGGGACATGAAATGGAAAAACTAAAATAAGTAACTTTAATAGAGAATTGACAGCATACGGATTGTTCCATACATTGACAGAATTTAATGTTGGCAGTACTCTCTATGGTGTTATTGCCTTTTGTATATGAGAAAAAAAGTCTAAGAGGGGTAAAGGGATTTCCTCAAACACCATAATTTGAATCCAAGTCTCACTAGTCTCTGATACACTTCATTGCAAACACTATTTCCATGATGTAGAAGATAAAACTCTCTCATTACTCACATCACCACGGATGGCATTTTCAGGGCACAGAGCACTCATATTCTCTCAGTGAGGCAGGCCTCCTGGATTACATTCTTTCCCAGGGGGCCAGAGGGCAGCAGAGGCCATTTTATACAGCCTTACATGTGTAAGCTATTGTCTAGGAGTTGGGTAGGGTATCCTGATATCACCCTTCCCAGCGCCCTAAGTTTCCTGATTTTGGGCCACACTTACAAACTGGTTGATCTGCATGCTACATGGCAAATCTAGAGGTCTGCAAAAATCTGGATATAATGTGGCATATAAGTTCAGAGTTATCTCTACTCTCCCCTCCAGACCATTAAAAATTTCCAAATCGTCACAGGCGTACTTAGCCCTTTATGTAAGATCTCAGGGGAAGATGACTTCAAAGCTTTTTAGTAGCTAATTCAGAGGCTAATAACTTTTCTAGTCAGTTTTTCCTCAAGCTGAAACTGAATTTGTGACAATCAAAACTCATTTCTCTTTAGCATCTCTGCTGGGACACAGCACAAACTTGAAAAGTATTATAATAGATTATCTGGCAGATGGATTTCAAAAACACCAATAGTAATAGACTTATAATTTAATAATAAGACCAAGAAAAAAATAAGTACTTGAAACAATAGTTTATGAAAAGCTGCTAATTGAAGCTTTTGTGCCCCAGAAGGGATCAGTCAAAATGGAAAATGTGCATCACTGAGCAACAGAGCATGGATGGGGGAGGGAAAGAGAAAATAGAAAAGAAATATTGCTACAAATAACAAGAGTTCATAGCTACTCTGGGGCTGACACAAAAGATCATAGAGAGTAAAAAATTTGTCCAAGATATCTCTACTATATATACACAGAAACACTAAGACTCTCTTCCCAACAAGAGTGCCAAGGTGAAGTACTCCATGACCATGCCCTCAGCAATTCATGATGAAGAAAAAACAAGAAAGTTAATTAGGTCAATGAAGAATGAAGAACTTGGGGTCAATTGATCATTTTTTTTGTGACATATACCACTCCAGACATGACAGGACCATGGCAGACACTGTTGGGTACCTAGGTAACAGTTCTCCTTCTTCCTTTGAAATAGAACCTTAATTGTTTACTAGTATTGGGGAGAGAATGCATATGCTTCAGGTAAGGCTGTATCCATGCACAACCCCAGGAAGTAGACTTTAATTAATCTAAGACAACTATAGTAATTCTACCCCTCACCCCCCATGGCAGTGAAAGGATTTGGAATTGATTTGGGGTAAAATTCTGGCCAATAAGACAAAAACTGTAGCCCCCTGGAAATATCTCTGTCCCTCTTAAAAGCCAGTGGAGGGAGACACTTTCTCTTCCTGATCTTGCTCCTGCACTTGGTTTTACGAGGATATGATTACTGGGAGAGTAATAGCAATCATACAACCATAAGAACACAAATCTGGATATCATGCCAACAAGCTAAGTAGGTGGGGTGAAAATATGGTAGTACACTTGCAGGTTTATGAATTAAGTACCCTGGAAATCACTGACCTCCAAACTGAGGAAAAACTACTTTGAGTGTTGGGTCTGTGACACATGCTTTCGTAAATAAAGCTAATGGGAAAATTAGCTATTTTTTTCTTTTCCCCTTCTCTTTCTTCTTTTCTTTCTTTCTTTCTTTCTTTCTTTCTTTCTTTCTTTCTTTCTTTCTTTCTTTTCTTCTTTCTTCTTTCTTTCTTTCTTTTCTTTCTTCCTTCCTTCCTTCCTTCCTTCCTTCCATCCTTTTAGTGGCAGATAAATGGTAGGGCAAGGAATGTGAATATACTGCAGCAGCTCACCCAACCCAAAATATACTTTCTAACAGTGATAAAAAGAGATAATTCAAATAAAGGAAGCAGAAAGAAAAAGTTAGCCAGTGGTTGAGCATTAATGGAGTAGAAGAAAGATCCAGACAAAGCGAGCTTCTTTTACATAGAATTTATGCTTATTGACATGGAGACTTGAAAATCCTTGAGGGACACACAAAAGCACACTCAATGAGATGAAACACAACTCACTTATGAATCAATATGTAGGAAGACAGAAAGATGGGGTGAGAAAAAGAACCAAACTAGGAGGAAGGAGTGATCAACACTTGTCCTGTTTCTTTCATGCAATCGTAGTACAAGGAAGACAGAGCCTCCTCTCTGAACAAGGGGATAATAATGCATGTTCTAGTCATTCTCAAAGTATTCTTGTTGTTAAAATAAAATAATGAAGTGAA
The DNA here is from genome assembly GCF_905146905.1 of Nyctereutes procyonoides. NCBI lineage: Eukaryota > Metazoa > Chordata > Mammalia > Carnivora > Canidae > Nyctereutes > Nyctereutes procyonoides. The sequence continues at coordinate 11,590,417 of NW_026575030.1, forward strand.
AAAGCTTAGAGAAGGATAAAATAAATCATCACCATCATAATAACATGGTTATAGCAAGAAGTATATTCCATTTATGAAATACTTAGCTCATGACATTGAAACTTACATTTCTGTAAGAAGATATTATGCACATCATTTTGGATAAGAAAATTGAGGCTTAGACAAATTCTTATTTGTATAAATGTGCATAGCTAATCAATGGGAGAACCATTTCCAATCCACAATTTCATATATATATATTTATATATATATATATATGCAAACTTAGTAATAGCATCATCTTTCTTTTTATTCACTCTTTCCACTTATGTTAGATTTGCCCCAAATAGCTGTCTATTTTTTCCATTTACAATAAGGTAGAGACTGGACATAGAATTTACTTCAACCTATCCCTTGCTAAAATCAAGAGTGATAGGGATCCCTGGGTGGCACAGCGGTTTGGCGCCTGCCTTTGGCCCAGGGCGCGATCCTGGAGACCCGGGATTGAATCCCATATCGGGATCCCGGTGCATGGAGCCTGCTTCTCCCTCTGCCTATGTCTCTGCCTCTCTCTCTCTCTCTGTGACTATCATAAATAAATAAATTAAAAAAAAATCAAGAGTGATTGACTCAATGGAGGTTCATAACCACCAACACGTATTTATTCTTTTATCCCTCAAGAGTAATGAGAGATCAGAACTTTCAAACACACCAGATACATTTCTTGTTCAAGTAGATCAGAGTTGTCTTCTGCATGAACTCCTCCATACATTTGTAGAAATGCAAGTCTGTTCATTATTAATCTTATGATATGGAAAGTAGTTCATTTGTATGGAAATAGCTGCATTTGGATGATGTGTTCCATGTTCAAAATGAAACACAAATTTCTGATTAAAAGCCAAATCATTCTTTGAAAAGGTCGAAACAGTGGCTTCAAGTGAAATTATTTCAGCTCCATTTTATGTGTGGGTCACTGATGAAACACCCTGCCAAAATATGAACACTAGTTCTCTGGTGTTTCTAGGTGATTGCAGATTAAGAAAATCCTCTTCCACTTAAAGTTTTAAAGGTAGATACATGTTGAATACTAGATATTTTATATGTGCATATTTTATGTTTTATAAATATATATAATTTAAATACATCAAATACTACAAAATAAATTACATGTGAAATTGTAATCATAAACTATCAGCATTAGGGGCAGCCTAGGTGGTTCAGCGGTTTAGCGCCGCAGCCTTCAGTCCAGGGCATGATCCTGGAGACCCGGGCTCCCTGCATGGAGCCTGCTTCTTTCTCCCTCTTGCCCGTGTCTCAGTCTCTCATGAATAAATAAATAAAATATTAAAAAAATATCAGTATTATAGAACAAAGGGTTGTGTAGTTCAGAGTCTTTTTTTTTTTTTTTTTTAAAGATTTTATTCATCCATCCATGAGAAACAGAGAGGCAGAAGCAGGCTCCATTCAAGGAGGCTGATGTGGGACTTAATCCTGGGTCTCCAAGATCAGGCCCTGGGCTGAAGGTGGCGCTAAACCGCTGAGCCACCCAGGCTGCCCTGTAAATCAGAGTCTTGATGGGCATTATATACAACACCTAGTAAAGCTGAACATGTTACTTTATAATCCAGTATTTCTTCTCAAAATGTATGGGTGCATATCTATAAAAAAGAATATATATACCCTCAAAAATGTGTACAAAAATGCATGTTAAAACAATTTTCATAACTAAATGGTAAAAACAATCCAAATGCCCTTTAACAGTAGAGTGAGAAAATAAAGATGGATCTCACAGACATGATATTGTAAAAACAAGTCAAAAAACAAGAGAGAACATATATATTATTTCATTTATATAAAGTTTAAGAACAATTTTTACCTATAATGTTAGAAATTAGAAAGTATTTTGGAGGAGGCTTTGGAAATATTACCTGATAGCGGTAAAGAGGAAATGTCTGGGCTGCCAGAAATGCCCCTTTTATTGATCTCTGTACTGCATATATTTGTAAGAATTCACAAAGCAGTGAATTTTTGATTTGTGTGTATTACTGTATTAACTGAACACCTAATAAAGATAACTTGACCAGAACTCCTGATTGCGTAATTCTATGTTTGAGAGAAGAATTGTACAAATTTTGTTTTAACCAGATCTTTTAAAAAGCTTATGAATGGGCAATCCCGAATGGTCTGGTTTATGTTTTCTGTGACTAGCTCTGCAGTGACTAGTAGAACTGGAGTTTTTAGCTTCCTGTTAATTGCAATAGGTAGCCAGCAGTCAGTTTGAAACTAATGTTTATTGAGATTTATAATATGAGCTCTTTTTACATTTCACTTCAATAGTTTTCCTATTGAACAAAATACACATTTACCAATGACTGCATTAGGAAAACTCTATCAAGTTATTTCTGTTACTATAGGTCTTCTGTATCTGGAATGGGTTTCCAATCTACAATTATACTCCCACAATAATAATGATTAAAATAAGACTATTTATGTATAATTAGTGTTACATTGCTGGCTGCTTTTGTAAATTTTATAGAGAGAAAAACATGAATCCTTTATGACCATTTATAGAAACATTGGCTTTTATGCACATTATTTTGTATTCTTGGTTTGTCATGCACAGTGTGCACACAGATCTTTGAACCAAGCAGTGTTTCACAGTTTCCTTTAAATAGCTATGCTTTGAGGGATAATGGTTTTATTTAGGAAGCTATTTTTAAATTATTCCTTTTACTTTCACACCAATGTCCTTAACTGTTTTTTTAATGATTTTGATTTCCAGATAATGATATTCATTCTCACATACCAGAGCGCTCCAATTTCAACCAAATATTTTATTCATTCACCATTTCTCATTGCATTATCTTTTGATTAAGAAAGAGGGTTTTTTTGTTTGTTTGCTGTTGTTTGTTTGTTTTTTAAGCCAAAGAACATGGACTCTTGATAATCTAAGGGCTGCCAAGCTAGCTTAGTTGACTGGAGTGTGTACTAATGAAGTTAAGTTTAGAAGTTCCATTACTGAAGGGGAAAGAATTTTTTCTCATAAGTCAGATGAGCTGTCCTATAACTACCTCTCAGGAGCCCACGGACCTAGATGTCTGGATTCCTTCATCTATAAATGAATGGAGGGATAGATAGATAAAATTTAACTCATTTCTCAGTTGATGAGAGGCCTCCCTGCGGATACCTGACTTTTCAGAATTTCAGTGACATTGACAACATATCTCTTGCCATTGCAATACGTATTATATACTTTTCAACCTATCATTCCAAAAAGAAAGTCCAAACTAAGAGCCTAAAATATGGCAGGAAGTGTGCATGGTGCTTAACAGGTAGGGACAAATATGACACAGTTGAATACCTCGGGTAATTCATAGCTAATTGAGGAAGGGGGCTGTGTGTGTGAAGATGCATTAATCTAGAATTAGCATTTAGAGTGCACTAGAAAAAATTACACGCAAGAAGAGATGACAGAAAGGAGGAAGGGAATAACTTTATAGGTATGCGCATGGGCAGGTGGGGAAGTCAGACAAAGTTTTTTGAGAAACTCAATCTTTTCATGACAGAACATGTTCCAATTTCCCCACTTACCCTTTCCATACTGCTTTCTGCACCAATTTCCCCACTTACCCTTTCCATACTGCTTTCTGCACGGGAAGAAGTATGTTTATAATCTCCTTACATTCTTTAGTGTCTCCTCTCTTTCCCTCTCTCTTTTTTAAGACTTTGTTTATTCATTTGAGACAGAGAGAGAGAGAGAGAGAGAGAGAGAGAGAGAAGGAGAACATGAACGAGCAAGGGAAAGAAGAGGAAGAAGAAACAGACTCCCCGCTGAGCCAGGAGCCTGATGTGGGGCTTGATCCCAGGATGTGGAGATCATGACCTGAGCCGAAGGCAGATGCTTAATCATCTGAGCCACCCAACTGGCTCTGCAGTGACTAGTCGAACTGGATTTTTTAGCTTCCTGTTAATTGCAATAGATAGCCAGCAGTCAGTTTGAAACTAATATTTATTCAGATTTATAATAATGAGCCCTTTTTATTTCACTTCAATAGTTTTCCTATTGAACAAAATACACATTTACCATCCTTTCTACATGCATCTTCACCTGTATTGTGGTACAGATGTTGCCTTTACTAAGGTCACCAGTACACTGCATTTCCAAAGTCCTTGAGACTTGCCAAGCTTGTGCATTTTAGCCTTTTCAGAACCTCTCTGCTTTTTGCCAGTGCTGGCTCATTCCCTCTTTCTTCAAAGAATCCTTTTCTTGGGCTGCCTGGGTGGGTCAGGTGGTTGAATCTCTTACCTTTGGCTCAGGTCAGATCTCTGGGTCCTGGGATTGAGCCCCATGTCAGGCTCCCTGCTCAGCCAGGAGTCTGCTTCTCCCTCTCCCTCTCCCTCAGGCTCTCCCCCTGTTTGTGCTCTCTCTCTCATTATTTTTTTTTAAGATTTTATTTATTTACTCATGAGAGACACAGAGACAGAGGCACAGACACAGGCAGAGGGAGACACAGGCAGAGGGAAAAACAGGCCCCACACAGGGAGTCCCACATGGGACTCAATCCTGGGTCTCCAGGATCACATCCTGGACTGAAGGCAACATTAAACCTCTGAGCCACCAGGGCTGCCCTCTCTCTCTCTTAAATAAGTAAATAATATCTTCAAACAAACAAACAAACAAACAAAAACCCACAAAGAATCCCTTCCTTTAGCTTCTAAGCCAAGAATATTTCTTGGATTTTTTTCTTCTGCCTGAGAAATTCCTGTCATTTTCTCCTAATGTTTTTCTGTGTTTCTTCCTAAATACTAGTAAAACACTTTGTCCTTTTCTCTTCTCAATCTATATATTCTCAACTTAAATTACCATCTCTATGAGTCTCAAAATTTGTCTTCAAATTATGCATCTCCACTTATCTCAGCCTTACTTTGCAAAATATTTTTGAAGTGCGCACACGCACACACTCCTACACGGTGGAGGAATGTTGAAACCAAGTTTTGAAAGGTAAGTAAAAAGTGACGGAGGAATGACGAAAGAGAAGTATATTTAGCAGAGAAACAGCATATGAAAATGGAGTCAGCCTGGAAGCATGAAATGGAGTTTTGCATTGAAGGACCACAGTTTGCTTATTAGGGTCAAAAAATTAGGGGATATGGCAAGAAAAATGTAATTGAGATGAGGAGAATCAAAATTAAAACAAAGCAAAACAAAACAAAATGTGGATAGTATCCTTAAGAATTTGGATTTTTTTTTCTCCTGCAGGGGACACCATTTGTGAATACAATTTTAGGAAGAAAACAAATATAATATGCTCTGGTAAGCTATATGTGCCAGGAGGTGAGATGTGTGCTAGATGGAAAAAAGACAAGTATGAGTGAGTCTAGAAACAGTTGCTAGGTGCTCTGCCTCCAATGCTATCTTGTTCTGCCCAACAACCTCCTTGTGAAGACCATGGTGTTGTCTCTGAGTCTTTTATACAGTTCATACAGGGTTTCAGTCTCAGCAACCTTTCCCTATTTTGCGAATAGCTACTAATCCCCCAAATAAGTGGTCTCCAAACTTTTGGATAGCATGCTTGTTAGTAAAACAAACCAACAAATACAACTTTAGGATATTCCACGAGAGGCATATTTATTTATATATTATATTGTGAAAGAAGGTTCCCCAATGCAGTAAGCATTGGTAGGAGAGTCCTTCAAAACAGCACCAGGAGGCAGTTGAGAAAGCAGGGCCTCTGCACAGCTTCTGTTTCAATTCTCAGAACACCATGAACTTTTTGACTTTTGTCAATTACGATTTGTCAATTGCAACCACCTCCTTGAACATCTCCTTCTACTTTGGACTAAAATAGAGATAATGTAACATCTGTTAGCTAAGTAGCTAATCCTGTATTAGTTAGTCAGTTTAATTTTGCCAGCACCAATCATAAGTCTTTTGAAACAATTTATGTAACCTTGTAGGTTTTGCCTTGTAAGATTACACTGTATACTTGCAATTCAGAGCACACTTTCGATTTCAATGGATTCTGTGTCTCCTGGATTGCAATCCCTAAAATCCCAAATAAATGTTTTTGGTGGCTTTACCACCTTATAGTCTTTTTGGTCAATAATATGCATGACCTTTTACACTAATACACAATAAAACTTACAAAATATACACAAGAGAAATTTTAAAATGATAAAGTCAAAATTAAATGTTTTAAAATGATTAACGTCTTATAGTTCAAAAGTTCTTTCAGGTGGAATGTATATGTGATTTCACATATTTGGATATATATGATTATTCACAGGCATGTGACACACATATGCATATGTACATATATATCACTGCTTATGCTCAATTATTTTTGAAAATATTAGTTTCACGTTTTTAGTATAGCATTTCAAAGAGCTGGTTCTAAACTCAATTTATTTTGATATTGCTTTTAATGATCGTCAAATATGAAAAATACACCTCACCAAGGCATAATTTATACAATATCCTCTTAGGCAAAGTTCTTGTTAATAATGGTGGCTATGGATTTGTAACCATATTTCAAGTCAACTTTATTATTTTAAATACTTTTGTTCAGTTATAGAATATATTTTTATTAGATTACCCCCTTTTTTTAGCCTTTATGTTTCAAGTGGCAAGTTCACATTAGAATTAGAAGTGTCAGCTCAGCCAATTTTTATTGTTGGCTTAGCCTGGATTATGAATATGATGTTTAATTTACAGTTTCCTGGCAGTTATCTTTTGCAGTTATATGTCTATCTTGTAAGAGTTATTTTAGTTGAAATTATATTTTATAATTATACATTTATTTAGCCAGACATATAAAAGCTGCACTATATTGCAACATGCTAAAAATAGATACATGAATGAACACCATTTGGAACCCTCTGTCTTTTGCCCTTCTAATTAATAGACCCCAGGTAAAATGAGTTATTAATTAATTAATTTGAGAGAGAGAGAAACAGAGGAAGAGAGAGAGAGCAGGGGGAAAGGCAGAGAGGAAGGAAAGAATCTCAGGCAGATGCCCCCCTCATCACGCTGATCCTGAAGGGGTGCTAGACCTCACAACCCTGAAATCATGACCTGAGCCAAAATCAAGTTTGATGCTCAACTGACTGAGTCACCCAAGTGCCCCAAAATAAGAAATTATAAAGTATAATTTCAAATGTTAAAAAAAACTTCTCCTACAAGTGCAAAATAAAACTTGTCAAAGATGTTATTCAACTTATTAATTAATGATGTAAATAGCAGAAAGGAAAGGAAGTACAAAGAACAGTTAAAGAGCTGAACATTTATAGGCAATTTAATAAAGTGTGAAAATAATATAAAATCACTCGGTTACATATCTTATAGGATGATAAGCCATGTCCCTCAGAATTATCTCTTGCACCTGGCATCTGCATTTGTAACAGAAAAAGTTGGGACACCTGAGTGGCTCAGTGGTTGAGAGTCTGCCTTCAGCTCAGGTCGTGATCATGGGGTCCTGGGATTGAGTCCCACACTGGGCTCCCCACAGGGAGCCTGCTTCTCCCTCTGCCTATGTCTTTGCCTCTCTGTCTCTCAGGAATAAATAAAACCTTTTTAAAAAAGAAGAAGCTAACAAATTAACATGTGAATCCACTAAGTTTTGGACCTCTGATGAAAAATAGTGATTTGAACAAAGTAAATTCCAGTAAATGATAATTCATATGTGTACCTATGTCCCATGTTGATTACCTTTAGTCAAACTTCCAAGCTAAAATTATTTTTCTTAACACTCTGAAATGTGTTATTTTCAACACTTTCATTATAAGGATAGACTGCATGAACAAAACTGACCTAATCTAAAATACCAATGCACAGTATGGCACAATCAGAATCACTAAAGATCAGTGTTCTATTTCCCTTAGGGGCTGTTATCTGCATCAGCATGGTTACAAAAGATACTCTGTAGCATGTGTTCTTGAGACAGACAGAAAGAAATGCAGTGTGCAATTGTCTTTATTACAACAGTCATAAGATTTGACTGTGTGCCCTATATAAAGCCAACACCTTTATCTTATGTACAGAAATATAAAGACAACAGACAAATGAACAAAAGAAACCCCACATAACTCCCTGGAAAACAAAGCAGGAAGCACAACGAAGAAAAGTTGAGACAGTGTATAGAATTCTTTCTGATTTCTGTTGTTTTATCAACAATTTCTTGTAGACCTATTTTTTTTTTTTTTGGAAACATTTCTCTGTGTCTTTAATATGTGTCATTACTAGTTTTATTTGTATTGGGGTGGGGAGAGGAACAAAGGAAAAAAGGTGTAGAGGGGACACAATACAAGTCTGTAAGTTTCCAGTGTGGCACACAGTAGAACATGGGCAAATCTTCCTGGGTGTGATGTGTTACGAATGGGTTCACAAAAGATAGGACAGTTAAGCTTTCAATCTTGATTTTCCAGGTGGACAAGATGGAGAAAGGCATGCTGACTGGACCTGGCTGTGTAGACAAGTGTGGGATTCTAAAGAGCATTATGAATTTGGGGAAGTGGATATGGATGTAGGTGTGAGATGGCGTTCACAGAGGACAGAATAATGAAGATTTTCTAAACCACAAAAAATATTTTGTACTTTATCAATGATGAACCCCTTGTAACATACTTCATGCGTTGGTTGTGAAAAAATGGAGAAGCAAAAGTAGCTACTTCCATTAAAATCACTGGTAGATTTCCATTATAATGCCCTCATTGACCTTTGGCATATAGGTCACTGACAATGCTTTTACTTTGGATCTTTCTACCTTCCTATCAATTTTAATCAGTAATGATCTTCATTATTGCTGTAAGCTGCTAGGCAGGTTAAAAATTGAGCTCAACAATTTCTACATTTTATGCCCTTAATAGCTGAAAATTGGTATTACATGCTCTCGAGGGGTTGCTATGGGACAGTGTGAGAACAGTGCTTAAAAAAGCATCACTTAAAAAAAGCTGGATTATACTCCACACTTAATCACTTTGCATGAATCATTCCATCTCCTTCTGTAGTCAGTTTCTTCATCTATGAAATGGAAGTTAGTAGCTGTGCATGGAGGACATCTTTCAAAGCCCTTAGAAGTTAAGGGAGTTAATGTGAAGGGAAAGTGCCTGTGAAGAGTCAAGGTGGACTTTATTTAACTTTTTTTTTGGGGGGGGGGGTGGACTTCAACTTAATGGATAACAACTAGCTATTTATTCTTTTTATTTTTTTTTAAAGGTTTTATTTATTTATTCATGAGAGACACAGAGAGAGAGGCAGAGACACAGGCAGAGGGAGAACAGGTAGCTAATTAGCTAAAAGCAAAACCATTTCAAAATCAAAAGAAAAGGCAAACAAAAGGTAAATCAATTTTAAGAAGCCAAGTTGCCAAGTACCTCTCCAAAGACCATCCAGGAAAGATGAGGTCCCCAGGGTGAGTGGAGGTATCAGGCCTGCACAGACTGAGGCAGGCAAATATTTTAAACATATATCCATTAGCTTTTGTTCCAAAACCTCGCTTATACAACTTTGAATTGTAATGTGACTTCTCAACTCTCATTCTCCATGTAGAGAGAAAAAGTATAAGCCCAGGGATAGACTTCTAAATTTCCAAAAGTTACATTTCTAGTGTGCAGTGACAAAAGTGGCAGTTTGACCTTAAATGGTGGCCCCTTGTAAGCCTAGTTACGTCTGCCCTTCTTTGAGTCCACATTGTGAAACTGATCCCATCTTGCTTTATTATTGAGGTAACATCTGTGTGCTGGTTATTGAAGGCTAGACCATTCTTGGTAAATTTAAACCACATAAATTTTGCCATGAATTACCTTGGTGGCAGGCTTACCCCAAAGACTGCAGAGACATTTTCTTTCATATTTCAGGAGCGATTACATCTGTGTTCATTATTTCACATAATTGATATGAGGCATAAATATATTGAAAAGTAACATATAAATGAAGTATTATTCCCACTGGCTTTCAAATGTCACCTAAGGTATTATAATTAGTGTATTACAATCAGTGCATCTATAGCCTCTAACATCTAGGCATCCATTACAATTTAAAAGAATGAATGATTATCCTACTACTTTAATGAATATTTATTTATTAAAGAAGTTTCCAGAAACTAAAATACTAAAATTAAAAGAAATAATTCTTCTTTAGAAGAATAGACTAGTAGACTAGTAATCACCAGATTTGGAATTGATATGAGAAAAATAAGTCACAGGATGCCTGGGTGGCTCAGTGGTTGAGCATCAGCCTACAGCTCAGGTCATGACCCCGGGGTCCTAGGATCAAGTCCTGCAATGGGTTCCCTGCAGGGAGTCTGCTTCTCTCTCTGCCTGTGTATCTACCTCTCTCTGTGTGTGTCTCTCATGAATAAATAAATAAAATCTTAAAGAAAAGAAAAAAATAAGTTACAAGTTCAATACAAACTTGATATAGTTAATAGTTTAACCCAAATTCCATCCAAGTTCTGCAATCTTTTTTTTTCTTCTTTCTTTCTTTCTTTCTTTCTTTCTTTCTTTCTTTCTTTCTTTCTTTCTTCTTCTTCTTTCTTTCTTTCTTTCTTTTTCTTTCTTTCTTTCTTTCTTTCTTTCTTTCTTTCTTTCTTCTTTCTTTTTCTTTCTTCTTTCTTCTCTTTCTTTTTTCTTCTCCTTCCTTCCTTCCTTCCTTCCTCCCTTTCTTTCTTTCTTTCTTTCTTTTCTTTTCTTTTTTTTTTTTTTTTTAGAGAAAAAAGGTCAGTTAAGCATCTGACTTCGGGTTTCAGCTCAGGTCATGATATCAGGGACATGAGATCATACAGTGTCAGGCTCTGAGCTAAGCCAGGAGTCTGCTTAAAATTCTCTCTTTCTCTCTCACTCTGTCCCATCTCCCCACTTGTGCTCTCTCTCTCTTTCAAAAATAAGAAAGTAAGTAAATAAATTAGAAATAAATAAGAAATATAAATAAAATAAAAAGATTATATCCCTTGGTAATTCAATTTGGGGATTAAGGATTTGGTTTTTATAAAGTAAGATATAGTAGATGAAAATCCTAGCTTGGGTCTCTTTAATCATGTCAATTTGGGTGGTTCCCATAACCTTACCAAATTCCCAGGCCTAAATATGACACATAGTGAGAACAAATACCTCCTTTGTTTGTTGTGAGGGTTAAATGACATGAAGCGTTCAAAGTTCTTGGCAAACACTCACACTTGTTCTTATAATGTACATGTAATAAACAATCGCTATGATGGATTGAGCTGTTCCATAATTGCAAAAGGGTGGGAGAGGACAAAGCACCCACTTATACATCTATTGCTATAATAAGTAGAATAAAATTGTCTGTTTTTTACTGGAGGATTTTTTACTGGAGGATTCCCCTATCCAATCGCAGTGAAATTGGTAAAGAAACATTTCCCGTTTCTTTAATGTGCGAATTGTTGAAATGGATTTTCTTAAGTGAAAGATTTCTACTCCTAAATCCTTTTAAGTATGTCCTAGTTCCCAGAAGACTGGTTGGAAATTGCTCCCAGGCACCAGACACACATTTCAAAGTGCAATATTCAGTGAACCCTTCAGAATCTACTTCATAATGAACCCTTGTGTGTTGGCATGAGGCTAATATAGGTGATATATTGATTATAGTCCTGCTGAAATATGAACTTTTTCTGCATAACCAAGTGTCCTCAAGTAAGAAATGTAGACTCTCTGCCTGGACCAATTAGCAGGTGCATGAATTTGACTTGTCCTATTACCTCCCAAAGTTAATATTAATAAAAGAACTGGAGATGCTCACTGAATTTTCCTTCCTTTCCCCCTCTCTCCCTCTCTCTTTCTCTTTTTTGCTTTGCCCTTGTGGAAATCAAGTAAAGAATAAGTCACCAAAGGCCAGTAGCCGTGCCTGTGATTAATGGGTGACCAATACTTAGAAGGGCAGTGCTAATCAAAGTAGGGACAGAGCTCAGAAAATAATTTTTGACCCAGAATAGAACAGATTATGGTCAGGAAGAGGGACAGAAAGAAGGAAAGAGCAAAGAATCATTTGTAGAGACTGTCATCTCCACGCATAGAGAGGTTTTTTAAACTAAAATGGTTTTCATTTACTACCCAGCATGTTCCTAGGCTTCCTCCTTTTACCGCCAGCTGGTGTATGTGCAAAAATTGCTAACTCTAGCCTTATCCTAAGATGAGAGCAATTAGAAAGGTTAGCCTACTATTGAACATGCGCATGTGTGTGGCAGTGAGGGCATACACCACTGAAGATCCTCCAGTAAAAAAAGTGCTGTATGATATAAAAAAAAAATTGCCATAGTGTGAATGGGAATTAAAAGAGACAGACACTATTTTATACCATATACTGCTCTATACACTCTATATGATCTGTGTTACCTTAAGGATCTCTTTAGACTACCTAGGCACAGTTCCCTCATCGGTAAAATGTGAATGCTACTAGCAAAATGTGCAGGGATGTTGCTGGGACTATGTAAGAGCAGAAGTGTTGAGATGAGTCAGTAAGCTAATGGATATGAAAGCACAGTTCCTGACACTGAGTATATAGCTAATTGATGTCAGTTTCTATTCCTTAATCTAAGTGAGTGCTCCCTTCTAATTAATCTTAATTAACCCACATTATTGTTCCCTAATAATTAGCATAGACCTTACTGCAGTCTTTTGTTGCATATTTGCTCCTTGTAAAACGTCTCCCAAGATGTTTGGCTATCTGAAATACCGAATTCTGCCTTAGAGACTCTCAACAAGGAAATATTTCATAAGGCAGTAACGAGTCTCTCTAATATTGATGACATTCTTGCCTCTTCTAAAACAGGAATGTTTCTGGAAGTACCATCATCAAGTTTATAACAGCTATAGTTTCTAAAATCCCTAGCCTCAGATGGATATAATTTTTGCTTTTAAGGAAAAAAATTAAGCTCAATGTCACATGAGGAATTGAGAACCAAGTAGGGTATGGCCCATTGGAGAATGCTCCACCAGGCAAATTCCCTGGCTCATCAATGAAAAAGGAATGGTACATTTTACAAAGTCTTCTGCTAGATGTACAGAATGCTGGGTAAACGTTATTCGTTCTACTAGAATATATCTGTCATGAATTAGAAAAAAAATCACTTTCCTCTAGAGGCCAGAGTTATATTCATACCAAGGCACATGATTTGGTGAACAGAACCTAGGCTGTCTTTACTGCCATGTGCTCTGGGCTGGCATCTCTGTGCAGGGCACGGTGCACAAATCATTTGATAAAGAGTCTGGTTTAGTGTTGCTGTTTCACTGAGAAGTCACCTATTTGACCACATTCCCCTTTCTTTTGAAGTGTATGTATTAATTGGCCTGAAGAATAATAAAATAAAATCATCTCAGATATGGGAAATCCATTTCCAATTAATGTTATTTCCTTTTTTTCATGAATACAATACAATGAACATATCTTTTGAATTACACTGGTATGCTTCCCTTTGGAGTGAACTCAGTGTTTGTTGTTTTTCTTCTGTTATGCCTACTTATGGAATATAAAGCAGAACTCTTCTTATTGAAATTTAATTTCCTTCCAAAATTTGTTTATCATAAGTATCAATGAATTTCACTGAGTGAACACACCTGTGTAACCAGCTCTCTTTGCCCCATACAGATCAGTCATTTCTTGCAATTCTTGAATGAGTAATATGTTTCTTGATGCAAGCCTGAGGGATTTTTGGCTTGTTTGTATTGCAGTTTTATTAGAGAAAAACATGACTAATACACGAGTTAGAGAATACAGATGTTCTGTCTGAATGAAATGCTGGTAGCAGCTAGAAGAGCATATCTTCTACATGTCTACAACTCTATTCATGGATGGTCCTTAAAGATAGTAATGGAAGCATGTCCACCAAGTGAATGGAAAATCAGGCATTATATCCGTTTGTCTACTTTTCAAGGAAGGAAATAGGGTCTGGGTGCATGGATCTACCGATTCATAATTGTCTACTGGATCAGGAAAAACAAGATTGGAAAATAGCTGACAAGGGATTCTGAGGGAATGGTATGTAAATAGACTACTTAGAGTGAACATAGTTTCTAAAAGTACGCATGCTCCTTGTAAATGCCCATCAGAAGGCATTCACTATAGCAGAGGGCCCCACTTCCAGAAGATGAGCCATCTTGTGAATGTCTATTGGCATTTATTTATTCATTTCCAATTTTAATGAGATGTAATTGACATCTAACATCATGCAAGTTTAAGGTGTGCAACATGTTGATTTGATATGCTGATATATCACAAAATAATATCCATGACAGCATTAGCTAATACCTCTATCACATCACATAATTATTATTTCCTTGCTTTTTGTGAAAACATTTAAGATCTACTCTTTCAGCAACTTTCAACTATATACTAGAGTATTATTAACTCTAAATGAATACCCTGGTGCTTGCTGACAGGGTCCATGGATAAAATGGCCAAGGCATCTAAAGTGGAGTCTTTCATGAGCTCAACAGCTTGGATTCCCTACACTGCAGTTGCTCTGCTAGACTCTACTGAGTGCCTAAACTCCCAACAATAGAGGCCAACACTGAGCCCCCCAGCTGATCCTATCCTGTTATAAAACTACAAAAGCCACTTGAGAGAAGTTGACTATTTTGGTTACCCCCCCTTTTTTATGGAGAAGATATTGATTTGTCTTTAGGGAAACATGAATTTATTTTAAAAGTGATTTTGTTTTCATGATGCAGGGCATTTGCCATTCTGTACTAACATTTTGTTTCATGAATTGTCATGGAATTCTACATATTATCACCTCTTTCTAAGGTATTCATTTTATGGACAAGGAGGCTTAGCAATGGAATCAAATCTATGGAATTCTTGGATATGTTCTTGTCATGAACAGATTAATGAATAGGAATCAAATTGGAAGACAACATCCCGAGATAGTAAGAGGTTTTCCCAAGTTACAATATAAATTTTAAATCAGCATCCAGAAGATTGGAACTGTTTCCCCACACACTAGAAGGTGCAGGTGGGAGTTCTACATCTCACTATTAAATCTTATACATGTTGGAAACTGTTTTGTTTCTTGTTTTCTCAAACATTGGCTTGATGAGTTCAAAGTCCTGATCCCTAAGAAGGAATCCTGCCACCATTTGAACACAGTCATGGTTTCGATAAATTGAATTTGGGGACTGAGATATGACCATTTGGAGTTCTTTGTGCTGCTGAATTGAGAGGCAGAGAAGGAAGTGTCTGAACTGGTTGAGACAATTGATCATGATTATTATGGAGAAAGTGGTTGAGTGCTACACAGTGGGTACAAGAAGGAATATGTACATATCCTGAAAGGTTTATTTCAGCACCTTTGAGTGCACTCATACTAGTAAAAAAGGCCAATTGGGAGAACAACTGCAAAACACTTCTGAGAACTTACCAAAGTAGAATCATCAGGGAAAACTTCTAAGGAACCAAGTTTTTGGAAGAGGATAACGGTAGAGGTTATTCAGTTCAATTCTAATAAGATATTATTAGATACTTATCTATATACTAATTAATCACATCAGTATGACTGACCTGACTTTGCATGTCAGTGTGTCTGTGTGTGTGCGCACGCATGCACTTGCATGTGTTTGTACCTTAGATTTTTCTTCTAAAATCAAGAAGGAGATTTGAGCACTTTCTAAATGCCTAGGAGAAATTCTGTATTCAGTCACTCACATTTAAAGAAAAAGTCAAGGGCGCCTGGGTGGCTCATTTGCTTAAGCATCTGCCTTCAACTCTGGTCATGATCTCGGGGTCCTGAGATTGAACCTCATGTCAGGCTCTCTGCTCAGTAAGGAGTCTGCTTCTTCCTCTCCCTCTGCATCCCACCTTGCTCCTTCTCTCTTTCAAATAAATAAATAAAATTTAAAAAATAAAGAAAAAGTCAATCCTCCATCCTATTTTCACAAGTTCAAGTCTTGAGTTGCTCTCAACTGTTAAAGACATTAGATATCCCTCTGTTCACACCACAGTTCCAAGCAATACTAAGACAGATAAGAATAATAGGCCTGAACATTCTTCTTCAAGTTGCAAGGATAAAGAAGTGATTCAGGTAGTCGGCTATAACAGAGATACACTTTGGTGAGGGTCCTAATATAAACAATGAGTACTTCATGTTGACATATTCTCTTTGTCAAGAGGGATATATCACCAGAAACTTCATTGTAGTATCTAAAGCACATCAAAAAGAGGTCATAATATAGGAAAGGAGTTTAGGAGGAAGAAGGGCCAACTGCTCAGAGAGAAAGGGCAGCAAGTGTTCTAGGAACAGTAAGTAGGCCCTAGTCTGGAGCCTCACTGAATGTGTGGAGCTGGCAGGGGAAGGAAAATGACTCCAGGTCTTGGAGAACTCCGTTTGTTCAAAAGAACGGTCTTGGTTTTTAGAGTTAAAGCAGCAAAGACCAGATAGACATGATAGTAGACAAATGACATCATCTAAGTAAGGTCTGAGGGTTTACAGACTCATTTCTGTTGATATTCTTTAAGCAACATGTGCACTGTAATAGCTAATTCTCTGTTCTTCTGATTGGCTGTTGACATTCAACCAGGGAAAACACAATGATCTGTTCTATTGTGAATATGGATTCTCAAAGAGGAGAGGAATTTACCCCCAGCTACACTCTGAAATTCTTGTGTTCAAAGCAATTATAATTATTATTGTTATTTTGCATTTATATGGCTGTATTTTATTTACAAAGAGCTTTACAACTGTGTTTGTCTGTGTCTTTCTGTTTGCTTTCTTGCTCATCAGCCCTGTGAAGTATGTCAGGGTTGTTGGCCTTATTGTGTAGATTAAACATTTGAAGCAATTAAGATTTGAAGAGAGTTTCAATTTATTTTTGGCTTTGGAAGAACAGTTCACAGGTAACAAAAGGTCCATTTTAAAGTGCAAAGGATGGGTTTACAGAAAAGAAAAACAGATACATTTTGTTCCTAGTATATTAGGATAAGCCCATTTCACATTAAAGGCATTTTTAAGCACTGAAGCTTCTTTTCCATTAATCAGGAGAATATAATGCACTTGTTTAGAGCAAAGACTTTAATGTCAGATGTGCTCAAATTCTAACACCGTCTTTTACTTGCTGTGCAGTTCTGGCAAATTTACTAATCTCATTGAATTTCAAAGTAAAAAACAGGGCACATAATCTGTTTTTAATTGGCTTTTCATTAATAGTAATATCTTATTTACACAATATCTAATGGGTATATGGAACATTGTAAAGAAAGAATGCATAGGATTCACTACTACATAATTGTTATCTTGACCAAATGTTTATACAATTTTAGCTTTAGTTTCCTTATCAGGATAATACAGGCAGTTATGCAAGAAAATATTCTATAACATTTTAAGAGATTATGTGATATCTTTTTATTTAAGATAGGTCATTAGGATTTGTCAGTAGCTAATATATCTTAATAATATGTACACAAATATATATATACATATATATACAGTTGTCTCACTTTTAATACTTGATTCATCAAAACTTCAGAACACAATATAATGATACACATCAAATTATACAAATACACAAAACAAATATGATAAAAATCTACTAAGATTTTTTTGTGTAATCAATAAAAGGCCTCAGATGTCCCAATTTTAGGGAAATGGAGCTATTAAATATCTAGTTCTCAGAAGAAATGCATATATCAATAACTTGGACAATGTGGAAAATAAGACTACAGACTTAGCGCTTAAGTATCAGACTTTGTCATGTCCATGAACTGTACTATAGGAGGAATGGTTGGAGATGGTAGGTGGCCAGTCACCACTGCATTGCATGCCAGGATTAAGGAGTTTCATTGGTACTGACCACATTTTTCATTGCTTGCCCAAACTGATGGGTAGCCCAGAGGAGCAGCTGAGACCCCTCTGAGGAAATGAGACTTCATGACATTAGAAAGGAGTTACTAAACCCACTCCAGGTAAGCAACTTAAATCCAAATTTTCAAACACATTCTCTACAAGCCAAACATATTCACAAGACGGAAAATAAAATGGCACATAACCAACCACTAGAGCTAAGCCAGAAGACACAGAAAGCTACAGACTCCAATTCACTTGCAAATAAGTGAATAAAAATCTGATATTACTGGAATTAGGTTGCAAACACTGCCAGAGGAGAGTGGAGACAGGACTTCCATGAAGCAGGGACATGCTGTGGGGTCTGGGACATGCCCTGATACCAATAACCTCATGCACAGGAAAGGGTCCACTGGAAACATTTCTGAGACCTGATAGATGGAGCACCATCTACAAAGGTTTAGGAAGTGTAATGGAATGGAGGAGGCCCTTAGTGCTAACCCAGAATATTTCAAGCATCTATGAAAACAAAGAGAAAAAGACAGACAAATTTGATAACTAGGCTATCCTAAGGAGAAAAAAAAGAAAATAAGAAACAAAGTATTCATGGATGAAAATACCATTTCCAATAATCAACCACAAACTACACAAAGGCATAATAAAATGGGAATTAAATGTCACTAAAAAGCCAATTGAAGAATATTTAAATGTAATATAAATTTAACATAATTTATTACAAACAAAATTTAAGGAATATTTAAATTTAGAAATTCAAGAACTCAATGGAAATGAACAAAGAAAATTACAAAATAAAATTGACGGACCTAAGAAAAACTGAAGAAAAGGGCTATAACATCTGAGGCATAAAGTCTGAATTACAAAGTGTTCAAACAAAGAATGACTTTAAGTGAAAGCATAGGTTGAAATTGAGAGGATAAATGAAAACATCCAAGGATTTAAAAACAAAAGTATAAGAGGAGTAATCAGAATTGAAAAGGATAGAAAAGAGAAAATGGGCCTGCACATACACAAAAAGAAATAAAAGTATCTGGAGAAGGATAGTACAACAATAATATGTAAGGGGATTATTTAAAATTTTAACATAAAAATAAACTCTCTGGAAAAAAGAAGGGGGTGGATTCAGACCTACAAATTAAAGGGCTCTACAATATACCTGAGAAAATGGAACTATACTATTTAACTCTAAGACACATTTTAGGACAACTAATAGACTTTGAAGATATATTTTAAAAAGATATCTAGGACCCCACACAGAAGGAACAAGTTATGTACAAGTAAAAAAAAAGGTAAAGTAGAAGTGATTTTGCTAGAGCATCACAGAAAACATATTTTTAAGAAACTCATAGAAAAGTATGAGGCAAGAACTCATGAATCTAGAAATACACCAATCATGTCATGGGTTCTTCCTCTCAGTCATTACCCCTGCAAAGTTAGCCACTCTCTTGATTTCTATCCCCAGAGATTACTTTTGCATTTTTTGGGTTTTATATAAATGGAATCATACAGTAACATTTATTTATTTATTTATTTATTTATTTATTTATTTATTTATTTATTTATTTTCTTTTTAAAGTAGGCTCTATGCCCAGCTTGGAGCTGGAACTCATGACCCTGAAATCAAGACCTGAACTGAGATAGGGTAGGACCTTTAACCCATTGAGCCAGCCAGGTGTCCCAACAATTATTTATTTCTGTCTTCTTCTGCACAACACTGTATTTGCAAGATTCAATTATGGTTTTGGGTAGCAATCATGTATTTCATCGTCTTTGTTATATGGCAACAGCTGTGTGAATTTATAATAATTGATTCACTGTACTGTTTATGAGTATTTAGGTAATTTTAAGTTTTGGGGTATCCTGAATAGTGCTATTATTCTTGTATGTGTCTTTTTTTCTTGTATGTGTCTTTTCATGAACATACATATTTATTTTTTCTGGGATATAGTTAAAATGGAATTGCTGGGTCACAGAAGATTCTGCTGGATAAATTTCTACAGGATTTTGATCATTTGTACACTTCCACTGATAGTGCATGAGAGGTTTGCTTGCTCCACTTTCTTGCCCAAATTTGGTATTTTGTTTTGGTCACTTTGGTGATTGTGCCAGTTATAGCTCATTCAAGTTTTCCTTTGCATCTCCCTGATGACTAAGGAAATTGAACAGCTTTTCATTTATTCACTTTTTATTTTGAGTTCCTCTTTTTGAAGTAGATGTTCAGTACTTACTCACTTTCAATCTGGTTGTCTGCTTTTTTTTTAATTTAGGAGTTATTTATGTATTCTATATACAAAATATTGACAAATGTTTATCACAGATATATTTATTTTAAACCACATATACATATATGTAGTTCAACAATCTGTGGCTTGTCAGTCTGTGGCTTAGTTTTTCACAATCTTAGTGTTTTTTTATGATCATATGTTCTTAATGTTAATAAATCAATGTCTACATCATTTTTTCACTTTCAGTTAGTATCCTTTTTCAAGAAAACTTTGTTAGTTCATGGTCATGATGATGTTCTCCCTATATTTATATCTAAGAGCTTTATTTTCTGACTTTACATTCACATTTAGACTCTATGACACACTAACTCCACTCTTAAGTATATACACAAAGTAATTGGAAACAGGAACTAAGTAGATATTTATATACAAACTTTCATTGTAGCCTTATTCACAATAGCCAAAGGTGGAAACAATTTAAGTGTCCTTCAACAGATGAGTAGATAAGCAAAATAGGGTATGTACACAAGACATGATATTATGAGGCTATAAAAAGAAATGAAGTTCTGATAGATGCTACAAAATGGAGGAACTTTTCAAACATTATACTAACTGAAATAAGTCAGATCACAAAACAACAAATATTGTAGAATTTTTCTTGGTATGAAACACATGGTACAGTAAATTCATAAAAGCAAATAATAAATTAGAAGTACCAGGGACTGGAGGGAATAGAGAGTTGTTGCTTAATAGGTACAGGATTTCTGTTTAAAGTGAAGACAATGTCTAAGAAATAGAAGGTGGTAATGATTGCCCAACATCATGAATATCAATATTACTTAATCATACATTTAAACGTGGTTAAAACAACAAATAACATATGTATTTTAACACACGTCCATACATTAAAATGCTCAACAGATAATGAAATCTGTGTTGTCAACTGCACTTAGTTTTCCTTTTCTTTTTCCCGTTTTTGAAGTTGCCACTGAAACTTTTTGTTACTTGTGTTTGCATTATATAGTTAAAATTAAAGAGAAGATACAATTATGTGTGAGGTATAATTGACAGACAAAACTGTAAGATGTCTAAAGTGTATACAGTGATCTTTGATATACATATCAATTGTGAAAAGATTCCTTCCATCTAGTTAATGATCACATTCATCACCTCACATATTTCTCTTCTCATTTTGTATGAGAACATTAAAATTCTACTCTAGTAACAAATTTCAATTGTGCAATAGAGTGCTATTAACTACTGTCACCATACTATAGACTAGATCCTTAGACTGTATTCATTTTATACCTGAAAGTTTATATCTTTTCCTAACCTCTTCCTATTTTCCCCATCTCCCAGTTCCTGCCAATTACTTTTCTGTGTTTCTTGATAAACTAAGAGTTTCACTTTTTATTTAGATTCTGTACATAAGTGATACCATATAGCATAGTGGTAGTTATGTCTTTCTCTGTCTGGCTTATTTTGCTTAGTATTTTGACCTCAAAGTTCATCCATGTTTTCATAAATGACAGGATTTCCTTTCTAATGACTGAACAATGTTCCATTGTGTGTGTATATATGCATGTGTGTGTGTATATATATTTGTCACCTTCTTTATCCATTCACCTGTTGATGTACTCTTAGGTACAATATCTTTTTTTTTTTTTTTTTTGCTTTTTTTGCAATTCTATTTTTAAATATTTGGGGAAACTCCGTACTCTTTTGCATAGAGGCTGCACCAATTTACATTCCCATAGAATTCCCCATTCTCCATATTTTCATCAACACTTGCCATCTCTTGTCTTTTTGATAACAATTTTTAACGGGTATGAGGTGATATCTCATTGTGGTTTGATTTGCATTTCCCAGATGATTAATGATGTTGAGCATCTTTCAGTACCTGTTGGCTATCTCTAGGTTTTCTTTGAAAAAGATGACTATTCAGTTTCACTACCCATTTTTAAATCTGACTGTATATTTGTTATTGAGTTGTATGAATTCTTTATCTATTTTGGATAGTATCCTCTTATCAGATGTATGATTTGCAAATATTTTCTCCAATTCCATAGGATGGATGTCTTTTATTTTGTTAACAACTTTCTTTGCCATACAGAAGCTTTCATTTAATGTAGTCATGCTTTTTTTGTTTTGTTTTATTTTATTTTATTATTTTATTTAGTTATCTGAGAGAGAGTGAGAGCAAGAGAGATCACAAGGGTAGAGGGAGAAACAGATTTGATGCTGAAAGAGAGTCTGTTGGAAGGCTTGATCTCAGGATGCTGAGATCATGAGCCAAGCTGAAGGCAGACACTCAACTAACTGAGCCACCCAAGCACCCCAGTTCTGCTTTTTTATTTTTTCTTTTATTGCTCTTGCTTTGGGTGTCAAATCCAAAAAATCATTGTCAAGATTGATGTCCAGAAACTTAATCTTTATGTTTTCTTCTAAGAATTTTATATTTTCAGGTCTTAAATTTAAATCTTTATTTTGATTTAAAATTTTTGTATATGATGGAAAAAAGAGGTCCAGCTTCAATTTGTTGGATGTGGCTGTCCAGTTTCTCTAGCATCATTTATGGAGGAGACTATCCTTTCCCGAGTGTATATTCTTGACATCTTTGTCATACTTAAATTGGCCATCTAGGCCAAATAAATAAAATTATAAATAAAAGTGGTGCTACAACTGATACCTCAGAAATACAAAGAATCATGATTACTACAAATGATTATACACCAGAAAATTGGATGACCTATAATAAATGTATATATTCCTAGAAATATACAACCTACCAAGACTGAATCATTAAGAAAGAGACAATCTGAACAGATTAATTGCTAATAAGGAGACTGAAGCAGTACCCAAAAACTTCCTGATAAAGGGAAGTCCAGGACCAGATAGCATCATAATGAATTTTATTTTTTAAAAAATAAATTAGTACCAATTGTTTTCAACCCTTCCAAAGAGTAGAAGAGAGGGAACTCTTCTAAACTTATTTTCACATGTCAGCATTACCCTGCTATAAAACCAGAGACATTACGAAAAGAAAATTACAGGCCAAATTCCCTGATGAACACACATGAAAAAATCCCTAACAAAACAAACATTAGCAAATGAATTAATACATTCCAAGATCATATGCCATGATCAAGTGGAATTTATCTCATGACTGCAAGAACAGTTTAACATTCACAAATCAGTTCATACCATACACCACATGAACTAAAGGAAAGATAACAACCATATGATCATCTCAATAGACAGTGAAAAAGCACTTGACAAAATTCAATATCCATTAATGATAAACACTCTCAATAACGTGGACATACATGGAATGTACCACATATGAAAAAGCATAAAGCATCATACCTACTATGTAGAAGGTGTTAAATGTTAGTTTATGCAAGTTTTCTTCACATATTACTACATAAATAAGCACTCAAGACACACCTATAAATTATTTATAAAGTGTAAGTCTTCCTCATATAACTTGATCTTGATCTTTATATAAATTTTATTTTATATAGTGACTTCAAAATAGAGTAGTTAAGTAGGCTTTCCAAAAGCATTTACTGAAGAAGTTTAAAATGTCATGGATCTTGGAAATTCGCTTTTCCTGATTAGGATTTTGTCAATAGTAAATTTCTGTTTGTTGAACACATTTTACAGAAAGTCAATATTCCACCTCAAAGAAAATTATAAATTCTCAACAGTTTAAAACTGCTCCAAGAAATTCAATTTGTTTATTCACATATTATTTAATACAATTAAAATATAGATAAAATAATAACTGCATTTTAAAACTTACCTTTGAAAGCTAAAAAAATTAATTGATCCATGCAACCTTTACAAGTAGAAAATAAGATCAGTTTAGATATTATAATGAAATTAAGGAATCAACAGAAATAACACAATCATCAATATTACACAGAAAAATGAATTTAGAAATGTGGGAAAAAAAGCAATCTATTTTGGAGAGACTACTTGCTATTACTTTTCATTTAAGTGGGAAGTTTTAACATTGATAAAATTACTTGATGACCATTTTCTACTATATGCCAGATATTTTACAGAGGAGTATTTCAATATTAAAAGTAACATTAAGAAGTGTCTTTTTTTACATTTATTTTACCTCATATATTCATGAGGAAACTAAAACTTGACGAAATTAATTAAATTGCCTAGATGACACAGTTGAAAGTGTCAGAGTAAAAATTGCAGTGGCATTTGACTTTCCTGAAACTTGTGTTTTCTGTATTCTACTTCACTGTCATTCATTCTTAGAATTTGAAAAAAGATAAGCTTATTATTCCAACCTAAAGAAATAAATTATGCTTATATCCATACATTCTTTAAAAAATAGGATTTCTGCTGATGGGAAGAGTGAGTAGACATACTTTTCCTTACTGTTCCCACAAAGTGAAACTTAAAATCCTAAATATTATACAGAAAGCAAATATAAGAATACTGAAAGGTTGAGATAAGAAAACACATGAATACTTCATGAAGATCCTGGAATTCTTCTTTTTGCAATAATGAAGTACGCCTTTCCTTCTTATATAGGGTGGTATCAGAGGAGATCTAATTGAAGTTTTACAATTGCCCATTGGTAAGAAGGCCATTATTACCACTTTGTCAGTGGTGACCACATGGAGGGCCAGAAGTTTAAACCCAGCCAAGCAGCAATGAGGAACATCGTTCTTAGTTATCAACAAATGTTGAGGAAGAACCTAGACTTCTAACTTCAGGTAATGAGACAGTACTTCCTCCTTTCCCCTTCCAGAGTTGTGTCACTAAAACCAATTAAAACAGAAGATGTAAAGAAGAATCAGAGTTTAATAATATAATATGAAATGTTCAAATTTCAATAGAAAATCTTTTGTTAATACCAAGGACCAAGAATTTCTCCAACTGAATGAAAAAAGACCATCAACAAATACCAATATAAAGATGATAGCAATGTTAGAATTATCTAAAAAACATTTTAAAGCAGCCATAATAAAAATGCTTCGATGAGAAAACATGAATGAGCTGCAAATAAAAAATTAGAAAGCCTCAGGAAAGAAACAGAGGATACAAAGAACGACATGGACATATCAGAACTAAAAATGATCAAAATAAAGAGTTCAGTGGATGGTTTTAATAGCAGAATAAGAAAAGAAAGCCTTAACAAATGATCTGAGCATCTCTGAAAATCATAGAAAATATAAAGGAGCACCAAACAGAAAATATAAAATTTAATATATAACTAAAATATAAAGCATAGTGAGCGAACTCAGCAGTAGTAGGAGTAAAAATAGGAAAGAATCAGTGAGCTAGCTGGATGACGAAGAACAAAAATTACACAAGTTGACCAACAGAGATCTATCATACTAAAGAAATGTGCAGAGACTCAAGGACCTGCTCCATTCATATTTTAGGGTTCTAAAGAAAAAAAAAAGAAAGAGGATGAGGCTAAATACGTACTCAAAGAAATAATAGCTGACAACCTTAGAAGTTTGGAAAGACATAGTGTTAAGTGTCTCCAAAGAAACTGAACTAACAAGACAGATATATTGGAAAGGTAGATAGATAGATGATAGATGATAGATAGATAGATAGATAGATAGATAGATAGATAGATGATAGATAGATAGATGATAGATAGATAGACACAAATGGAGACATATCACAGGAATAGTTTTACATGGTTATAGAGACTGAGACGTTTTCTGAAAACTAGATAACCAAGAATGACAGTGGTATAATTTAGTCTAATGTCCTGAGACCAATGGCATGAGATCTAAGGAAAAAAAAAACTATACGAATCCCTGAGAACTGGAGACCTAAAAGCTACAATGCCACTGTTGTAAGTCCTGAAGTCTGAAGGCCTAAGAATCAGGAATGCTGATGTCCAAGGCAGAAGAAGATGGATGTCCTGACTCAAGAAGCAAATATTTGCCCTTCCTTGACCTTTTCCATTCTATTTGAGTGCTTAGTTGATTAGATGATGCCCACTCACATTGCAGTGGGCATTTCTTCCTTACTCAGTTTACCGATTCAAAATTAATCTCTTCTGGAAATGCTTTCACAGACATGCCTAAAAATAATGTTTGCCAGTTATCTGGGCATCCCTTAGCCCTGTTAAGTTGACACATAAAATTAGCCATCACAGACATGAACTTACAGATTCCAGAAGCTGATTAAATTCTAAATGGAAAACTCAAAGTCATACTGAGACACATCATAATTAATAAGTATGTGGCTGTACCAGTTCACATTCCCACCAACAGTGTAAGAGGGTTCCCCTTTCTCCACATCCTCTCCAACATTTGTTGTTTCCTGTTTTGCTAATTTTAACCATTCTCACTGGCCTGAGGTGGTATCTCATTGTGGTTTTGATTTGTATTTCCCTGATCTTTGGGTGAAATCCAAAGTCTTTTCAAAGCCTTCAAGATCCCACATGCCATAATTAATTATTTAGACAAATGCACCTGTATGAGACTTCACTGATAACTATATTTGATTAAAGCACAGACATTATCAAGTTAAACGTTTACTTGTAGATTTCAGTCCAGGAGAAACAATAACTCGCATTTCCTAATCCTTGAATCTTTTGGCTTGCTGAGGACTGTCATTACACACTGATCACTGCTCAAGGAGGGGAAGTAGATCTATCTGACAATAAATCTTTCACAAAGCAGGTGCCATGCTCACCCTTGGCGTGACAGCCATGCTCTCTGACGCTTGGAGGACACGCCCAGAATTTACTCAGCAATGGATTTCTGCCTCAAAGAAAAAAACCTTGAAACAGTCAAAGAAAAATAACACTTCACATAAAAAAAAAAAAAGAGAATAAAGAGGATTTCTCATCAGAAACTATGGAAACCAGAAGAAAATGGAATGATATATTTCAAGTACTGAGAAAAAAGTACTGTTAGCATAAATTCTATATACCATAAACATGTGCTTCAGAAATGAATTAAATAATTCTAAGAAAAGGAAAACTAAAAGATTTTGCCTCTAGTAGACCTATCCTTAAAGATTAGCTAAAAGAAGCAGTAGAATAGACATTCTTCTCAAATGTGCATGGAACATTCTCCAGGACAGATCATATTCAAGGCCCCAGAATAAGTATCAATAAATATATGAAGATTTATGTCATCTCAAGCATCTTTTCTGACTACAATAATATGAATCTAGAAATCAGTTACAAGAAGGAAACAGGAAAAATAACAAATACGTGGATATTAAACCACATACTAGTGAAAACCCAATGTGCCAATAAAGAAATCAAAGAAGAAATCAATAAATGACTTGAGACACATGAAAACAAAATTGGACATAGCAATATCTGTGGGAAGGAGTAAAGGCAGTTCTAAGAGGGAAGTTTATAATGATGATGGCTTACCTCAAGAAGCAAACAAAACATCTCGAATAAACAATCTAATGTAAATCTCAAGGAATTAGGGAAAAAATGAACAAACAAAGCCCCAAGCTAGCAGAAGGAAGGAAATAATAAATATCAAAGAGGAAATAAATGAAACAGAAGCTAGAAAGACCATAGATGGATCAAGGGAGTTCTTTGAAAAGATAACCAAAATTGACAAACTTTAAATTGATAAACCAAAATTGACAAACTAATTAAGAAAAAAGAGAGGGCTCAAATAAATAAAATTGGAAATAAAAGAGAACTTATAAATTATATGAAAGAAATACAAATGATCATGGACTACTATCAACAATTATAAGCCAAAAATTTGGGCAACTTAGAAGAAATCAAACATTTGTAGGCAAAAACCTAAGATTTGATCTAAGTGCTAAATATTAAAAAGAACAACTCAAAATGAACCAAGGATTTAAATGTAAAATATAAAAACATAAAACTTTGAGTATATAAATGGGAGAAAAACTTCTAAAATATAGGTAGGCAAAGATTTTTCAGACTTCTCAACAAAATCATGATCTATAAGGGGAAGTTAAAAAATCTAATATTATTAAAATTAAAAACTATTTTCCTACAAAAAAAAATCTTGCAACAAGGATGAAAAGGCAAGTTACAGAGTGAGAGAAAATATTTGCAAACCACACATCAAAACGAATATTATCTAGAATATATATATAAAAACTCAAAACTTAAAAGAAAATCCAATTAGAAAGTGAGAAGACGTGAAGGGATATTTCCTAAAAGAGAATATGCAGTTAAGCAAATAATCACATGAAAAAATGTTCAACCTCATTAGGCATTAGAGAAATGCAAACAAAAGCCATAATGTGATATCACTACATACTTCTCAAATGGTTAAAATAAAAATAGTGGGACCCCTGTGTGGCTCAGCGGTTGAGCATCTGTATTCATTCAGCTCAGGGCATGATCCTGGAATCTGGGATCGAGTCCCACATAGGGCTCCTTGCAGGAAACCTGCTTCTCCCTCTGCTTCTCTCTGCGTCTCTCTCTCTCTCTCTCTCTCTGTGTGTCTGCCATGAATAAATAAATAAAATCTTAAAAAAAATAGTGACAGCACTCATCATTGGGAATTTAATATATTACACCTCACTGTAAAACAGTTAACAGTTTCTTAAAAAATTAAACATGCAAATATTGATCCATTCATCAATTATACTCAGGAGTTTATCAAAAGTCAATGAAGGCATGCTCATACTAAAACCTGCATGTGAATGTTTATAGCTGCTTTATTCTTAAAAGCCCCAAACTGGATACCTCCCAGTGCTTTAATGGGTAAATAAACTATAGAGCTTCCATATCATGGGTTACTATTCACCAATAAAAAGGAATAAATTGCTGATACACAGAACAATCTGATAAAGCTGAGAAATACTATGAGTGAAACAAGCAAATGCAAAAATGTTATGCATTGTATGATTTTGTTTATGTAACATTATGAAATGACAAAATTATAGAAATGAAGAACTGTTACTGGTTTCTAGGGTTGAGGAGGAGGAGTAGGGGGCTAGAGAGAAGCAGGTATGGCTATAAAAAAGCAACATAGCAGATCTTTTTCTGTAATGTAAATGTTCCATTTAGAGGATGTACCAGTTAGCATTCTGGTAGTGATAGTGTACTATAGTTTTACAACATGTTACCATGGGGCGATATAGGATTTCTCTGTATTGTTTCTTGCAATTGCATGTGAATCTACATTCTCTGAAAAAAATCTCAGTGAAAAAAAAAAAAGAAAATTAAAAAAAAAGCAAGAAATTGAGAAAGCTCCAAGGGAGCCTGAGGAGGTGACGTAACTAGTAGAAGCAAGAGTTCTAACAAACATGAAGGTAGAAAAGAATCATCACATCCCCATAATCTCAAACCCTCCAAAAGACAAAAATAACATAAATTTATTCCAAGTTGAGTTGTATTGAGTTAATCAATACATCATCATCAATGGAACCTTTGTTTACTATGGCAAAACTATAGAGAAAGCCATTTCTTTCCATTTTGCTCACTCTTGAGCTAAATAATTTTTTTTTAGATTTTTATTTATATATTCATGAGAGACAGAGAGAGAGAGAGAGAGAGAGAGAGAGACAGGCAGAGGGAGAAGCAGGCTCCCTGCAGGGAGCCCCATGTGGGACTCAATCCCAGAACCACAGGATCATGACCTGAGCCAAAGGCAGATGCTCAACTACTGAGCCACCCAGGTGCCCCTTGAGTGAAATAAATTAGCGAATTGAGCTCTCATGTGGCCATCTTCATGAGATCTCCAAGATCCGTTAGCAGAGAAAACGGAAAGATAAGTGTAAGCCTAAACTTTACCCGACAGCTGCTTCAGCACTGAGACCCTGATTTATTTTATGTGTCAAATGTGGAACAAAACAATACCCTTCATAATGAAATGTGAAATTACCTGTAAAAGATAAAATTATTGATGTAGATGAAATTATAAGTGTAAAATCATTAAAGCATTGGAGCAATGTGATATATTATAAACATCTAAATTTTTGCATCATACTTTTTTTCATACATTTCATACATATCTGGCTGTGTTTCTTTAGGTGATGGTGTTAAAATAATCGAAGAAATTAATTACCACATTTGCACCTGAACATTTTATTTGACATCACTGTGACAATTGAGAGCAAATTGTATTGACAGTCCCTTCTAAAACATCATTATGCAAAAAATGTACCATCCAGAATCAATTAATGTTGGATATCATATTCAATTTTATGGAAATCCAAAGCTCAGTAAAACATGCAATCCAAACGATAAAGCTCATGTAGTAACAGGCAATGTTTTCTTGTATGCTCATATTAATGGTTAAAGGGTAGAAAGTTTGTAAAGATTTGAAGGTTGCTCATAGAATATTGGTACCATAAAATTTAATTACATATTATATTTATATATTATTAATTATACATGATTATATTTAATTATAATTAAGTATGTGTGTTTGTGTGTGCATGTGTTTATATGCGATTGATTAGTAACTGCAGTCATACCATTGTGACTATTCATACATGGTTATGAATACTAGGATGTGAAGAATTCCTCTTTTAACAAAATAACAGCTACATATAGCATGTGTGCTTGAGAAATCCAGCCTGAAATGCTGACAAAATAAGAAAGAATTTTTCCTCAGCAACACACACACAAATACTCTGTAAAAATAAAGATGTTATTTGAACAATATCAGATTAAAAAAATGACATAATATTTCCCCAAGAAGAGAACAAAGAGTTCCAAAGACCAAATTCAAATGTTTAAACTGTGTGTATGCATGTGAATGATAATTAATTAAATTATATAAGTCTAAACTCTATTCTTGGGTTTCAGATTGCTCATTAGCAAATTGAGGCAACTTTTTCAATATTCTAATCCTTTGCTATTTATTGTAACTTTACAACAATTTGTTCCTATTCCCATTTTGAATAGTTACATCTATGCTCTAAACTCTAATCCACTGAATTAATTTTAAGCATCCCAAACTTCATCTGTTTCTACACAGTTGAAAGTTACATATTCCTAATATAAACAATAAACTTTAAAAATCTGATCAATAAAGTAAGGGTTTCTATTTTATGCTTTCAAATTCTCTAAATGGAATTTTAGGAGGATGATATTTGTTCAGTTTGGGGGGTTTTTCTTGTAACATTTCTTATCACCTTATTATATAATATTATTTGGATATATTCAAGAGAATGAGGAATGATATATATATATATATATATATATATATATATATATATATATATAACACATTAAGTTCCCACTTCCTCTTTGTGAGCTTTAAAAGTCACAGAGGACCCAGTATTTTAATTCTTTTTCCACTGCCTTTTACTTAGCATATATCCCTGTCTTTAGTCTCTTAGAATTTCTGGCCAGATTATACTAAGTCACAGAATCATCTTCCTGTCTTCAAATTGACAGTTTCAAGCCCAAAGTCCCCTAGTGTTTTCACAGCCTTAAAAAAAAAAAAATAGCCTCAAATGCTAACCTAGACATCAATGGTTTTTTTTGTGTGTGATTTGATTAACTAATGTGGAAGAAATTTTTATTAATTCATTAGTTCATACTGTGCTTTTCAAGATTCTTGTTGCTGAAATTGAAAGTAGACATTTTTTTTTCTAATATTTCTATTGATTTGTCCTGTTTGACCTGGAATTCAAGTTCAGTTCAAATCAGAAATCTTTCTTAAGACTTTTGTCTCAGTTTTAATTAATCTTTGTCACACCGATTCTATTATTTCTCTTTCTGTCTTTGGTATAATTGTTGTTAAAACGTACATCAGTATATATCATTTTCTTCCTCTCCTTTTATATTTTTAGAGTCTGGGAAGCAGAGGTTATAAATGATCCATTGAAATGACCTTTTAAGTATCAGGTAGACAAGGGCAAATAATGTATTTGATTCTGACTCACTCAGTTCAACTCCAAAGTCCAAAGTATACCAAAGAGAGATCTCAGAAAATTGCTTACCTCTTTGCAAATGAAGTGATGAAATTCTTGGGGTGCCTGGGTGGTTCAGTCAGTTAAGCATCTGACTCTTGGTTTTCTCTCAGGTCATGATCTCAGGGTCATGGGATTGAGCCCTGTGTCTGGCTCCAGACTCAGTGGAGACTCTGCTTTCTCTCTCTCCCTTTTCCCCCCTCTCTCTAAAAGACACAAATCTTTAAATAAAAGATCTTTTTTAAAAAAGAAAATGAATAAATTCTTATTTGGAAGGGAGCTTATTATATTAGTCCTAGTGAAAGAAAAAAATATCAGATATAGATTGGAAAGAAACTAGAGTAAGAAAAGTCAGCTGTTATAACTTGGACATCACTGGCTTCAGCAGCAGACATGAGGATATGTATAAATAATGGTGACCAAATTCATCATTCTTTCTTGGGCTTGGTAAGACTCATTGCAAGTAACTTAGGCTGGCTGTAGACCCCATGCAATAGCTGGAACCAAAGAAAGCCAGCTATTCATGACTGAACAATATTAAATAGCAATATATCATCTGATGATTAGTTTTCTGATAATTTGAAATAGTCATTTGGATATCATTGTATTGAATAGTGACACGGTTAAGATCTCATGAGGATGAAAGATCTGTCTTTTTAAACATTTCATTGAGTAGGGTGTCACAGTGTTGCCAGACAATAGGTTCTCAAAATATGAAATATGATTAATGTTTGCATTTCTGATATAGCAGACCAGCTGTTTCTCTCTATCCCAATTTGTCATTTAAAGAAACTTTGTTCATAAAATTTTTTTAAAGATTTTATTTATCTATTCATGAGAGACACAGAGAAAGGCAGAGACATAGGCAGAAAGAGAAGCAAGCTCCATGCAGGGAACCCGATGTCAGATTCGATCCTGGGACTCCGGGATCATGCCCTGAGCCAAAGGCAGACACTCAACCACTGAGCCACCCAGGCGTCCTGAAACTGAATATATAAACAATTCTATAGAACTTTTGCAAAAGTAAGACTTTCTTCATCTACTTGTTGTATGCCCCAAATTAATATATTACTTTTTGCTTTTCAAAGTGTTTTTATCTCTTTATGATCCACACAGAGATTATGAG
The DNA here is from genome assembly GCF_905146905.1 of Nyctereutes procyonoides. Lineage (NCBI taxonomy): Eukaryota > Metazoa > Chordata > Mammalia > Carnivora > Canidae > Nyctereutes > Nyctereutes procyonoides. Next base: position 11,623,431 of record NW_026575030.1, read on the forward strand.
CTAATTATTTTTGGAATGCAAGTTATTCTTTTTAGTTTGTTTTTTTTTTTTTTTAATAAAACTGGCCTGGTACCATGTACTTTGTCTACTGACAATAAAAAAATCAGAACTATTTTCTCATCCTGAATTCTACTTTCTTTTTTTTTTTTTTTACTTTAAAGCAGGGTTTTAGAAGTAGTTTTAATAATATTCCTAATATTATACTCTCCTCTTGAAAATTTGCATTTTTTTGAATTTTCTTGTACATGAAAAATTACAATCAAGTGTTGTATGAGAATAATGAGCCACTTTTTATTATACCATAATGTAATAATCAGGGTTTCTAAGTTTTCAAATAAATAAATGCATTGCGAATTCAAATGAAAAACAAGAGATGTGCTTATTTCTAATGCATATTACCTCCAAGAAACTAAAACATTTACAAGCATCCTGGGAAATTTTTATCAAGTAGAGGATGGGAAATAGGAAGCACTATTTCTTTTTACTAATTTAAGCTATGTAACTGTGCATGAAATTCTCTATAGGATGTTGTCATAATTGATTTAATAAACATTAATTTCACTACTGACTAGTGACCATTCCACTCTTATTTAGCTTAGAGAACTTTAAGTTTCTCATTTGTTAGAAAAACAGAATAAATACACCTTAAGTAAGAATAGCATACTTCCAAAATGGTAGACATGTCTTTGAGTAAACAATGAAACATTAGCAGAACTTCACTCACAGTTTAACAACCTATTTGAACTCTCTTTGTTAACAATTTTGTAATTCACCAGCATTCTCCTGCTAGTATTTTTCTTGGGGAAAATGTCAGGGCAGGGTGTAGTGACATGCCTTTTAAGGTTTAGTGGTGAGTGTGCTTATTTGACCTAGTTATTATACTATATTTTTATCCATATTTAAAAGCAATAAATACAAATTAAGAAAATAATTCCAACAAAATTACCATAATTCTGAACATTTTTAACAAAACTTATTCCAATAATGAAATTAAACAAAAATTGTTATATTTAACATTTTATGTGCATTTAACAACCCTTATGATGGTATTTGTTTGGCATTTCTTAATTTATCCTGACAACTCAGCATATATGACATTATTTTCTGAGTAAAAGATCTGATTATAATGGCCGAGGGCTAAGTATTGGAGTGGCTGGCATGAGACAGTTGGAATTGCCTATGAAAGGTAAATGACTCATGAAAGGAACAAAATAACAAGAGCAATAAACTATGCCAAAGTTACTTTGACCACCCATCAGATACAAAATTAGTCTGAGAATATGCATCTTAATTATATAAAAAACCTGTTTTTCTCAACTCATGCCAGCCTGGAGGTAAAACTAGCATCACAAGAATAGTTTTTTCATAAAGTGTTTTCATAATGAAGAGTTATATAACATAAAAATCTCTAAATAGGAAAAACATCTCTAAAAACTGGGCAGAGGATATATGTAATTCATTCATAAAAGAATAAGGCAAATGTCCAATAAATGTATTTAAATTATTTGCAATCTGATTTATAATTATATAAACAAAGTGAGATACATTCATAATGCAGGAGTGATATCAGAATGTCACTAGGAGTTCTGCAAACTAAATTTCATACATGACTGGTGGCATTTGGAAAACATGAATCAAAAATCTGAACTTTGCACACCCTGACTTAATAATTATATTTTTTATATTTATTAGAAGAAAATAATCAGAGCCATAAACACAGACTTATTTAAAATAATAAATATATTTTGAGATAATGACAACTTGAGAAAACATCCATAACTTTCCAATAGCAGAGAATGGGTTATGTAAATTATGGTATATACATATGTGTTTATGTATATAGTAACTTAAACTTGTATGCAAAGAAATATTTATTGGCATGTTGAAATGTTTTCGATAAATATTGCTATTTTTTTAAAATGCTATAGATGTCATATATAGCATGGCCTATTAAGTTAATAGACTTAAGGTTTAGAGAAGTGACTACAGCAAAAGTCAATTCTAGATTTGACAAAGTAAAACATATCATATGTCATATGTTGTAAAACATACATCTCGAAAACATATGTCGTAAAAAGTTCAGGGGCTTTTATTACTATTATTATTTTAAGATTTTATTTATTTTTTTGAGAGAGCTAGAGCACAAATGTGGGTGGGAGGGGCAGAGGGAAGGAGAAGGGGCAGAGGCTACCTGCTGAGCTTGGAGCCCTAATCAAGGCTTGATCCTAGGACACTGGGATCATGACCTGAACTGAAGCAGACACTTAACCAACTGAACCACCCAGACACCCCTTCAGGATTTTTAAAAATATACTTAAAAAATTTTAGAACAGTTTTAGATAAAGAGTTCAAATATACTCCATACCCAGTTTCTCTTATCAATAAATTCCAATGGTAAGGTCCATTAGCTACAATTGGTGAACCAATATTGATATGTATTAACTCATGTCTAGAATTTATTCAGATTTTTTTAGTTTCTGTTTGTCACTTTTTTCTGTTCTAAGATCCCATCCGGGACGCCAACTTGCACTTGGTTGTCATGTCTCCTTAGATTCCTCTCAGCTCTAACAGATTCTGAGATTTTTCCTTGCTTTTGATGACCTTGACAGTTCTGTTTTTAAAGATTTTTATTTATTTATTCATGAGAGACAGAGAGAGAGAGGCAGAAACACAAGCAGAGAGAGAGAGAAGTAGGCTCCATGCAGGGAGCCGGATGTGGGACTCAATCCCAGGGCTCCAGAATCATGCCCTGGGCCAAAGGCAGATGCTCAACAGCTGAGCCAACCAGGCGTCCCAGCCTTGACAGTTTTAAAGGGTGTTTGTCAGGATGTGCAGGATGTGCAAATCAGATGTGCCTGATTTGGGATTTTTCTGATGTTTTCTTCATGATTAGACTGGAGCTATGGGTTTTGGGGAGGAAGAACAAAGTGCCATTTTCATCACAATTGATCCAGGGAACACTCTATGAGCATGATTAATAACTATTGGTATTGACCATCATCTGACTGAGTTAGTGTCTGAGGTACTAGAAAGCACCTGTGTCTTCTCCTTTTGCACACTGTACTCTTTGGAACATAGTTAGTTGCAGCCTTAAGCTTAAAGAATGAGGGTTCTCTCACACCCCATTTATTTATTCAATCATTTGTATTAGCATGAATTCATGAGTATCTATTTTATACTTTAGATTATAGTATAATGAAACATCACTTAATATTGCTGGAATTATTACAAATTTGGACTTGAATGACTCCTTTCTTCTAGATGCATACCCATCAACAAAGACCTCCCCCCACCCCACAACATTTCTTTACCTTCTGGAAGGCACTCTAAGATGCTCCATGGTCATCTTATATATTTCCTGCCCCAGTCTCAGAATCAGCCATTTCCCAAGAAGACTTGGCAATTGTCATTGGAGAATGGTAGGAGAAACCAAGATCTGGGTAATAGGAGTACTTGTTGCATTTGAGGTGTCATTGCTTCTAGAGCTTCCAGATGACAGAATAAAGAAATATCTGTGTCTTAATTATCTATATAAGCAGATCTATACATATTTTTATATTTATGCATCTTTATATAATGGAAAATGAGTTCAAAATGGTACTTCTAACAGTAATTTATTACCATATGTATCATTCTATGTAAGATTCAACAGTGAGAAACCTGTCTCCATCCAGCATTCATTCGCCTAATGGTTCAGTTCCAATAACAGTGGCATCAGAATTATTAACCTGTACCTTCACGACAAACACTTTTATTGACTATGTTCAATTTTGTTTGTCTTTAGGGTTGCATACCTCATTCATTTCCAGTTACTCAAGTCAGCACTTTTTCCATCATATCTTCAGTGAGATTGGTTTACACATCTATAATACTATTAGATTATTTTGTCACATTCTGCATTCCATCCTCGAATTCTCTGACCTAGAGAAATATATTTTAAATTTGCTTACATTAAGATTCACTGTCTGAGCTGTAAAGTTCTATGGATTAAAAAAATGCCTGGTATCATGGATCTGCCACTGCAATATTATATAGAATACTCTTATCACCGTACAAAATATCATATATTTCAACTATTCAGTCCACCCTCTTTGACCCAAAGCCCTAGAAATCACTGATTTTTTTTTCTACCATCTCTATAGTTTTGTTTTGTTTTTCCCAGAATATCATAGCGTTGTGAGATTTCTGGAAGTAAAAATCCATAAAGCGTTGATGCTGCTCAAATCTGTGGACTTCAGGAGTTTCTTAATCTCAAGGTAGTCCATTTTTAACCTCCAAAAATTTGCCAAACTTTCCCTTAAACTACTCATATCCAGCAGCTCGTTTCTAGGGAAGTGGGGTGCCATTGTAACTCTGGCTTTGCGTAGTGTTCCAGACTTTGGGGACAGTAGTTTGCTTGAAACTTCAGTTTTTCTCAAGGTTCCAAGAATAGTTATTTTTTGTTTGTTCAACCTTATTTTCATGTAAGCGTGGAGGTGAAGAGTTCCAAATTCTAGAATTACAACTATAAGTATTAAAGAGCTTTTCAAATTTTTAAGGAAAAATATTTGGTAAGATATGTGAATTTGAAACTTTTGAAGACATCTGAATTATTACTATATTTGTGTGTCTCTTGTACATGGGTGGTAATTAAAGCTAATGGCATGAATAAGATTGCTTGGGGAGAACTATTAGAATAGGAACCAGGCTCAAGCCTGACAAGTGTCAACATTTAATAGACAAGTAGAAAATGAAACAGCAGAGGTACTGGGGTATAAAGAACGTTAAAAGAAGATACAGGACATTGTGATAACACAAAGGAGAGTGTTTCTGTAAAAATCAAATGAGGACTAAAGAATTAGTCATTTGATTAGTAACACAGTGTTGATAATATTAGAATTATTTCAGTAATGTGGGACGCTTGTTAATTTTACATAGTTAATAAGTGAAAAATAGTAAATGATGAAATTTTTGAACTGGACCACATATTATTAATGATTGGAAATAATTTATATACTTAAATTTTTGGAAAGGATATAGTTGAGAAAAGATCTGATGGAAGAGAAAAATATTATCACTAACTTAGGCAGGCACTGATAAAAGTGGTTTTTTTTTAAAGATTTTATTTATTTATTCATGAGAGACACAGAGGGAGGCAGAGACACAGGCAGAGGGAGAAGCAAAGCAGGCTCCATGCAAGGAGCCCAATGTGGGACTTGATCCCAGGACTCCAGGATCATTCTCTGAGCTGAAGGCAGGCACTTTAACCACTGAACCACTCAGGAATCCCAGATAAAAGAATTTGTAAAATTAGGCCTATGAATCACAAATGATGAGGGAGGAATGCATATCTGGGAGATTATTTCTGGTTGGTGAGATCTGATTTTTTTCTAGAGCTTTTCCCCCCATATCATATGGTATTGATCATATGTTTATAAGTTAGAAAGGAAAAAATTCATAAAAACAATTGCAACAAAATATATAACTACTTAGCCAAGACTCATGTCTAGCTTTTTTTCTTACTTAAAATTAGATGAATGATAGTTCCAGTTCCTATTTTATACTGTCTGCATCCTGTAAGAGAAAATAGTAGTGTATATAGAAAATCTTAATATAGGATGATAAATATTAATTAAAGTTTGCATTAGAGGCTATGAAAACAGCCTGATTATTCAAATAAAAGAACTTGGGGCATAATTTAAGTGTCTTATCTGTGACAAAAATAGATTTACTCTAGTAGTTGAAGTTTTGGTTAAACATCTTTTTTATCAATATCCAGGGAATGAGGCTGTCCTCATTTTACCTTGTCTAATAATTTGTTCCTTAGTCATCTCAAGACATACTAACTGACAAGAAGGCCAATGAGACTCTAAACACTATGAAAGAATCATTATATTTCTTCATCGTGAATTGAATTGATGGTGGCAGAAATGCAGGTGTTATTCAAAGTGCTATATTCACATAGTTGTTTACTATAGAGTTGCTGCATAGTTGCTTACCCCTTTTCCTCTTTCAACACAAGATCCAGTATTTAGAGCTTCCTGAGAGACAAAGTTATGAGACTACGAGATTAGAATTTCCTTCTGACAGAAGGAAGCATGAATAAACACATTTTTGTCATATATGATGTTTTAATAAACATGATTTTTAACAACAACAGAAAATATTGGCTGTCTTTCTTTGATTCTTGGTTTGCTTAATTTGCATATTCATTAAAATAGCAAATTATATGTATATATATTTTATATGTGTTATATATATACATACAAAAATAAGAAAAGTGTAAGACTTCTGGACACTATTAGTTGTTAGGCATATATATGTACCCCGGATAATGTCCAGAAGTCTTATGCTTTTCTTATTTTTGAGCTTATTATGTCTACATGGATTGCATTTTTTCACCTTCAAATTATTTTCTAATACACTTTTATATGTGTTCCAGTCATAATTTAATTGGTAATTATGAACATGGAATGTAGACAAGTATTTTTCATACATGAATATCTTTCATCAGCAGCCAGAAACTGGTATATCCAACACGGTTTTGTTGATAAATTTTTATTTTTATTTTTATTTTTATTTTTATTTTTATTTTTTGTTGTTGTTGACAGATGTTTATTATGAATATTTGAAAAGTCATGATTTGATCAAAAATCCTTTTAATATGACCTCTCCTTTCCAAAATAAGCCAACTCCCTAGCCTGTAATTAGATATGCTTTATAATTTGAAAAGAAATTTCCATCCCAGCATTCTCACTCTCTTCTTTCACGTGATATTAACGCCAAATTGAACTCCATCTCAGGCCCTATGGGAGTTATCACACATATTGTGATAATAAGTTGCAATTGATGCAATTTTACCACACAAAGAAGACTCGGATGTCAAGCTTCAAGCCATAGCAGTCTCATCTCAAAACTAACATGTAAACAGAATGAGAGTGCAGCGGGAAGCACGAACAACTTAATCAATCAGTGCTATCCTCGTTTAATTCTCTTATAAGTGTCCCTGTTAAATAACATTCCCTCTCTGGTGCTCCTCACAATCTTGGATGATTAAAAAGCATTTGGATAATATCTGTAATAAAATTAAGCTCACTGAGTGATGAATACCACTGAGTTCTGGGGACCAAATGAGACAAAGTTTCCAACTGTCAAATTAAGTAGAGTAAGTTATAGGAAATTAAAAATGTGCTTCCCCAGAGATGCAATAGATACGCTCTATTGTCATTTTCTTTTCCTTATTTCATTTCTGAAGACAGATGCTGACAGCTGTTTGTGAACAGGCATTGAAAGGTGTCTTTGAAATAGAAGAGTAGAAAACAAATACAAATAGAATATGTATTCCTTTTTGTATTACATATTTCATTAAATATCAATTCCCAAGCTGCTTAAGCTAGAGTTAACATTATTTTTCTTTGTTGTGTATTTCTCTTGGCTTCAAAAAAAAACAGAATTTTATCATGTGGGCATTCACATTATTGAAATCAAAGTATTGAATAAATATGTTTGAATATGTTATATCCTGTTTTTCAAAAGTGTAGGCATTAATTTTCATTGGACTGTGCCCAGATTGCAGAAAGCTTCTTTAGATTCAAAATTCACAAAATTCATCTGGGACTTTGTTGGTAGGGCCAGAGTTTACATCAATCAAACATTTTGTTTTTCTTTAGCAGTACAAGAATAAGATAGGATCTAAATTACAAAATAATAATAATAATAATAATAATAATAATAATAGTAATGCAAGATTTAAAGAGATCTCACACAATTGTTCTTTGTTTATAATATACTGCCCTATGAGTATTTACAAAATAAATAGTAATAGTAATGCAAGATTTATAGAGATCTCACATAATTGTGTTCTGCTTTGTAATGTCATACTACCCTAGGAGCAGGGAGAAAAGAATCCTGAAGCCAAGGATCTCAATTCACGGTTCATGAGGAGATTTAATTTTAGAAAGGGTCATTTGCTTGAAGATTGGTCATGCAGGTCTGTCATAGAACAAATACATCTAATATCATGGAAAGAACACAATCTGGAAGTCAGACATATGCCTGTGTCTAATGCATTACATGTTAGTTAATTTTGAAGATGCTTAAAGGCAGATTCAAATCCCAGCATGACCATAGACTATCTTTCTGCATGTGACATTAGACAGGATGCCCAAACTCTCAAAGCTTCATTTTTTTTCTTTTGAAAAATAAGCAGGAAAATAATCCTACCCCATGGAGTTATTGTGAGGAGTAAATGAGCTAATGATCTTAGCACATCTAGGATAATCTCTGAATAGGCTCTCAACAGATACTATTCTTTCTTTCCATCCTCTTCTTGTTTTCTTTCATTCTTTAAAAATTTTCCTATGATGATTTAAATGGCAATGAAACTGCTGCGAGTATCCAAAAAAGTTAAAGATTATGGTATGTGATACAGCTTAATAGGGTCAAGGTTACAGTATAACGAATTGTGAAGCAACCCTATTACAACAGTGAGTGCAGGTAGGGAAAAGATCTAAATCAACTGCAATATATTTCCAGCTTTGGGACATAATTGTTTAGGACATATTACCATTGTGTGTGTTTGGTAAATATCTGCAGATTTCGTTGTTATTTATCTCCACTCAGTCTCCTTCCATCCAGACCCACAGTCCATCTGTCCCCAACTGTTTGGAGCCTAAAGGGATAGCTATTGAAATTGCCTCTGGCCTCATTATCGTCTTTTACAACTCAGCTTGGGAGGCAGATTTCATTTTGGCATTAGCAAAATAGACATTTGCTTACCAGGGATTGCCCAAAATATCTTTCCTACTGGTATTCCTAAGTATCAGTGTTTTTATTTTTGTCATTTAAAAAAATGCCAGTATTTCTGGGGAAAAATAAGAGTTTAATGTAGCAATTATATATTTTTCTTAGCATGTAGCAATTATATATTGTTTTCTTAGCATTAATTCATTTGTTCAAAATAGGGAAGTTCATTTGAAATAGATGGTGTTAGTGTAGAGAGGAGAGGTTTGGAACATGAGCCTTGAACTTATATGTGTGTGTGTGTGTGTGTGTGTGTGTATGCACGACTCATATTTATATATAATATGATCTGTGTGTCTATGTCCATATATATATATATATATATATATATATATATACATAACGATGTAAGGCTATATACGATATATAGTACCTATTTATCATCTCTCCATGTATTATAATGAATATGCAGGGAGACAACTTGTCCAAGGTCACGTATTAAGTGATCAACAAACAGAGGGTAAATTCCATCTCAAAACTGTTTGACTACAAAACCCAGACTTGAGATGGAATTGCTTTTTTTAAAAGGAAGTCTCTGCATAATTTTGATAGTTGATACATAAGATCTCTGTTTTCATAAAAGAGAGGAAGAAAAATAACAGGAATTTTAAAACACCCAGGTGTGGGAATTTCTTTTAAACTTTTAAAGACAAGCCAGGAGAAGGAAGCAGGCCACAGATGTTTATTATTTCCAGATACTGTTTACAAACTCACCAATCAAAAAGATTTTCACTTTGGAATGCTTTGGCACTGCATGGCAGGCTACATAAGACCAGCTAAATATTTTCTACTGAATGTTTTCTTTAAATGAATTGTTAGCTTTATATATCCAAACTGTCTCTATTTGTGGCTCTTCAACTGTTGATGAGCTGCAGAACATTTAAAATTTTTTTTTTCATTAAAAAAGAGAAAAGAAAATTCAAACAGCACTCAGAGAATATACAGCTGGACACATACAACAAAAGAGTTTGCAGTTACTACCCAGAAGAGGATGGTTCCAGGTAATGCATGTTGCCAATATAAGGGTTTATGGCAGATACTAGACCTACTGGTTTCATAAGATCTTACTAAAGTTTCAACTACATGTCAGAGAGCATTTTTGTTACCTAAACACACATACACAAAGCATGAAGACAGTGAAAGGGAAAAGAAAACTCTATTTTACTAGCATGACTTTTGAAAAATGCTAACTGGGTCAGTTCTTTATTTATTTTATTTTATTTTATTTTATTTTATTATTTTATTTTATTTTATTTTATTTTATTTTATTTTATTTTATTTTATATTAATTAATTAATTAAATGAAGTTGAAAATCTAATTAAATAATTAATTGATTAACCAGTTCTAGAGTTAGCCTTTGATGTGCATAAGAGGCACACTGAAAGATAATGAATCAGAAGTCCTGAAAGTACAGACCTGCTGCTTCCTGCAGGCCTCAGCTTACAGCCAGGCTCCATTCTTAGGGAAGGTTCTTAAAACTTCACGTCTCCACCAGCTACTCCAGACAGTGAGGCAGTTAAAAATTAAATGAGATAATCCCACAGAGGTCTTTGCACAGCATTTGACACTTATTGCTCAACAACATTTAATGGTGATGAAGGTGATGGTGGTGGTGATGATGATGATGATGATGATGGTAAGTTGTAGGTGATGGTGACCGATTGCAGTGACGGTGGAAGTAGTTGTAATCTAGCCCAGTGTCTTGGAAGATCGCTATCTTGTTGTTAAAGGAACCACAGTTTTATATTTCTTAATGCAAGAAAATTCAGGACTGATGTCCACCTACCATGTATTTTGTTATATCTGTCACTGTGTATGGCCATGAATGAAGATCAGAAAGGACTGGCCTTGGCCACGGAAACTGAACATATCCCAATTCCCAGTGCTTGAGTCACATATGTATTCTGATCAATTAGGGCCAATGGAGAGCAAGCACTGATAAAAGGAAAAGTGAAAGGTCAGAGTAGCATCAGAATGACTGAGCATACCATGAAAGTGGATGTGGAAATAAAGGTCTGTGGATATCTAAGTTGGGAATGGGGAAGGGGGGTGAATGCAGCTGGACTGTCCACTCTTGCTCCAGGCCTCACTGACCTGTCATGTGAGCTGTGAGTTCACACTCAGCATGCCATGGACCTTGGAAGGAGATTGTTGTTTTAGGTTTTCTTTCCTAGTGGCATCTTTGAAAATTAACATGACTGAAAAATTCTATGATTTGATTATTGTTGTGTGACTGTATCATTTAGGACTTGTTTATATTTACAATCCAACAGTGAGTTTAAAATTGTTGCTATTCTTATGTAAGTATTCATCATGGGAATGTATATTTTACTTAATTCTGAGTCTATTAGTAAAGTTTCCATCCATTCTGACTTTACAGAATTGTATTTTTACAGAATATCTTGATGAATTTAAGATTAGTCATGCTCCTTGAATGATTAAGTTGCTTCTTCATAATGGATTTAGAAAGATTGAGTTAACTACCTACAGTGTATCAGTATTATGTTAAGGATTTTACATTCATTTTGACTCTGGGAATTGCAGAAATCTTGGCACATGACCGCATCCACACCTCTGCATTAAGAGATGAACAAACGCCAGCCTGCCTTCTAGAAGCGTAAAGCTGTGTCCCTAGGATAACCTCAGGCTCACCTTAAATGCCTCCTTGAGAGCTCAGCACATGGAGGAGAATTGACTTTTTGTTGTAGCCAACACTGGAGGATAGGCCCTTGAGTTCTTATTTTTTAAGGCAATTACTAAAAAAGACATACAACTGTGAGTATGTATCGCTGTCTTTCCCAAAGATCTCGAAGCCGTTCCTTTGGAAAATAATCACGGGAGGAATAGGGCCCCTGTTTCCCAGTCTCTATGGGGAGAAGAAATCCTAACTTCCCTGATGGCTGACCAGCAGACATAGCGGGCTTAATTGCATTTACACTACCTAATCTTTTATAATTTTCACTTCTCTGACTCTCCTGAGCCCTTTCACCCCCTTCCTACTCTTTTATTCTCTTCCAAGTGTTCAAAGTGTTTTTTTGCCTTAAGAAAAATTAATAGCTTTATTTTTCCTCAATATACACTTAGAAAAATAGGTCTAAGAAAAGGTTTCATGAAATAGACCAGAGGACTATATACAAAGTGAAGAGTTCCAAATCAGCAAGGCAAAGTGAACGGAGGAAGCATTCTCCCCCCAGGGCCACGGCAGCATAGGACCGTCCTATCAGAGGCGAGGCAAGCTCTTGGATGGCTTTTGAGTTCAGCTGAGGAATTGTGCTGATCTTCAGGAGTTTGCTGCTTGCATACTTATTCTTGATGGCGATGAAAGAATGGAGCTCAGTAGTTTTCCCTAAGGTTGGCAGTTACTGAATGAAATCTTCTTATTCTTTTAATTAATGTCTGGCAAGGTTTAATCTTTGACTACTCTTAATACTTAAAAGAATTTTTTATGGCAGCTTTGCCATTTTATAGATGAAAAAGCAGAGGCTTAAAAAAATTGGTTATCTCAAAACCACCATATCTAGACTTTGGCAGAGCCATGGTTATAATCTAAGTTTGTGTTGGTCCCAAATTTTGTCTTTTTTTTTTTTCATTCTTCTGTAGCACACAGGCATTAAAATGCATCTTAAAGTGACAGTAGAGAAGATACATTTCCACTCCACCTATGCATTTAGTAACTGTCTGGGAAACCTCATATAAGTCCTCATCCCAGACATAATAAATAGCAAACAAAAATAAACAATCATTGACTTTATTTTATTTTTTTTTTAATTTTTTTTAAATTTATTTATGATAGTCACACAGAGACAGAGAGAGAGAGGCAGAGACACAGGCAGAGGGAGAAGCAGGCTCCATGCACCGGGAGCCCCACGTGGGATTCGATCCCGGGTCTCCAGGATCACGCCCTGGGCCAAAGGCAGGCGCCAAACCGCTGCGCCACCCAGGGATCCCAAACAATCATTGACTTTAAAAGAGTTTGTTTTCTGTCTAGGATTCAACAAGCCAAAAATTACAAGGTGGTATTTTCAATTATTCCGACTGGGGAAATTGATTTATTCAAAGTGACAAAATTTTGTGCTTGGGAAATGAGAAAAATCCAAAAAGAGCCATTAAAAAATTGTATTTGCTTTTGCTAATTAACCAAATATAGTGAGAGTTTAGAGTATTCATCACTTTTAGTCAAACTGTGAGTTTCCTGGCTCTAGTCAAACCTGAGTTTGATCTCCTTGAACCAATTTTTACTTCTCCTATCTTCCATCTGTTTAAATATCCTCAGCACATTTTCCACTCATCAAAAATAATCTTCGTAAAAATGCCACTTGTTTATTCCTTAAGGTGAATAAATCCCCATGCTTCTTTTTCCTGTGGAATCATTACTTCAAATGTTTTCTGAAATGTGTAAGGAAGCCTGTGTAAAACCCCTCCCTACACAGAATTTGAGGTATCAGCACAGTTCAGAGAGAATGAAGCAGATGCAGGAAAGACAATAGAAGAAGAGAACAAGGCACAGTCCAGAACTCTAGGATTATTGCCCATGTTTCTATCTTACTTCCCTGGAATGAATGAAATCCAAGCCTAGCCTTTCTCTTAAATAAGTCTATCTTATCCTATCCACCTCTCACTGGTACAATGTAACTTAAAATTACAGGGATAGTTTTATTAGTCATTTCAAAGCAATCTCAAATCAGAACACCCAGAACATTCCTCCTTAAAGACTTTACTAGTTCCATCCTGTGGTACCAATAAACTAATCACCCAACTATTAAGTAATACAATAAGGACAGTCAACTCTGATGGTTTAGCATTCATTACAAATCTGTCACGAAGAACTGCCTCAGACTTAGAAACAAATAGCTTAGTCCCATCTGGCTCTATTTTCCTCTACTGCAGAAACAATACAATTAACCTCATTCTTATTGTTTTACCTGTAATGATAAAAGCACTCTACATATTATGATTCCAAAACATGTGTTTAATTACTTAATTAGAGAATGGAGAACTGCAGTATTTAGTTAACAGCAAGGCAAAGAGAGAAAAAAGCAGAAGATGAGCATGTTCAGTGAAATATCCCCACATTGGTGTGAAATCGTTTACTGTCATCATTTAATGTCAAGAAAGTTTACTTCCATGAGAGAGAACCAAAAATTTGATTCCAGTTTGAAAAGGGGATTAAAAGGACTCCTGGAATTTTAAAGTATGAGTTAATGACCTATGGCTTATCTGAATTATCAGGTAAAATGCCTGGCACTCTAACCTCATAGTAAGGAAGTATTGAAGGTAAATGTAAAGTAAGATTTAAAAAGGAAGTAATAATCCCACACAGAAATACAAAACAATGTTTTCAGTTTAGTGGAGAATCAATTTACAGTAATTGCTCTGCATCATTTCTAAAGTGTGTAAATAACTGTTACTCCTTCGGAAGGGTATGAATACACTTGCTACTCTGAACATCCCCAGGGCAACAAGAAATCACTATTAGTTGGAGCTTGAAGGAGATGTGGTCTTTTAACCTCCACCTAGAAATCCTCAATCAAGTATGCATTTTAATAAGATAATCTGAATTCATAATTACGTTTAAGGAGCACTTGTGTGGACTTCTTTCTTCCCCACTTCTTTTGTTTGCAAAAAGGTGTAAAAAGTATTGCAAAACAGTTAAATGATGAACACTCTTGCACTAGGACATTACTTATATGTCATATGGCATGGCATTCATGACATTGATTTCTCTTCCCAGTGGAGGTCTATCATCAGCTTCAAAAGAAAACAGATTTTCTTTTTTCACTACAGAAGAACAGCAAATGCTATTACATAAATCACTAAGTTAAATGTTCATAAGGTAAATACTTCAGAGTAGATGAAAAGGTGTAACACCAGAAAAAGGAAAAAAATCCATTTAAAGTAAATTATTTATTTCACATTTTTTTTTTGGCCCAGAATATTTCTTGTACTTGTCATCACCTATTTGGATTTAATTTTTTTCCACCTTATATGAATCTTTTAGTAAATATTTAGCAAATAGGTATGTGCAAGAAGCTCTTGTGCTTTGTTTTTCTGAGGAATCATTCTCATTATTGAATGACAGTTTAGTTGAAATGTATTTTCTGTTGTCTATGAAGTACATTGCAATAGTCAAAAAAGCAACTTCTTTATTGTGTTTTTAGGAAAAAAAATGTTTTCCTTTTTTCTGATCCTTTTTTTAAACTCTCTTTTTGGACATTATTTTTGTAACCGTGATTTTAGTTTCAAATTTCAGGTTCTTTAATCGATCCTGAAAAATATCCAGTCATTATCTTATCAAATATTGCCTTTAATATGTAATAATAGGATATATTAGTTTCCTAGGATTTAGTTTAGGCTGAAGTTGAAAATCTTGTGCTGTCTTCTGTATTTATTTTTTTTTAATTTTTATTTATTTATGATAGTCACAGAGAGAAAGAGAGAGAGAGAGAGAGAGAGAGAGAGAGAGAGAGAGATTGGCAGAGACATAGGCAGAGGGAGGGAGAAGCAGGCTCCATGCACCGGGAGCCCGACGTGGGATTTGATCCCGGGTCTCCAGGATCGCGCCCTGGGCCAAAGGCAGGCGCTAAACGGCTGCACCACCCAGGGATCCCATGTCTTCTGTATTTATGACTTCTCTCCTGTGGTTTTTGACTTTGTAAGTTGAGAGTTGCATTTGGGGCTAATTTCCTCATATTTATCTTAAAGGTTACTAATCCTTTTCTAATTACACAAATATACAGTTTATTACATTATTTTTTCAAATATGCCTATTTTTTCAAAGTATGTATTCTTGTATATTTCCACTGTATATACACAAGTTTAATTCATTATTTCTGGTTATTGTATTAGCTTCTGATTTTGAAATGCTAATCATCCTCTCTGATTATAGCTCTTCACTCATTCATGATAAATCATTTCTTCATATTTTTTATTTTGACTGTGAGCTTATATCTAGTACATATTAAGCCCCTGGCACACCTGGGAAAATCAGGTCCTTGAGTTATGAATATGCCTTTTGGAGCATTTTTAAAGTTTTGTTTTTGCCAAGTGAGTCATGCTATACCTGGTCTAGAATAATTTTTATGTTAATATTTAAATTTTATAATTCATATACTGTATAAGTAAGGTAGATTTGAGCTTGAAGCCTCTTCAAGTATAGTTTCCTTGTCCATGAAAAGAAAAAAAGGGTTCTTTCCTGAAGAGAAGGTGAATGGTATGTTTTTTTTAGTCTCTCTTATCACCAGAGTCCTGGCAGAGAGTACGTGGTACATTTCTTTGAGATATCTGAGAAGAATTAATAAAGTATTGTTAGAAGATGTAGACAAGCTGTAGGGAAATCAAAACTTGGGATGCCTGGGTGGCTCAGCCATTGAGCATCTGCCTTTAACTCAGGGGGTGATCCCAGGTCTGGGGATCAAGTCCCACATCAGGCTCCCTGGGAGGAGCCTGCTTCTCTCTCTGCCTGTGTCTCTGCCAGTCTCTCTCTCATGAATAAATAAATAAATCTTAAGATACACAAAACTATGACCCCTCAGAGATGGTAATAGGAGAAAAGACTGAGTGACTGAAACTGAGTCTGAAGGAGTAAGAAGACAGAGCCATTCCTTAGAACCTGGAGGCTGGGGCAGCCCTGGGTGGCCCAAGGTTTAGCACCGCCTTCAGTCCAGGGCGTGATCCTGGAGACCCTGCATGGAGCCTGCTTCTCCTTCTGCCTGTGTCTCTGCCTCTTTCTCTCTCTGTGTCTCTCATGAATAAATAAATAAAATCTTAAAAAAAAAGCCTGGAGGCTGATAAAACTATTGGTTGGCCTCCCAACCGTATGTCAGGAAGTGCCTGTATGTGACAAGCTGAAAATAAGAAGCTAGGGAAGTAAATATTCAAACCTCACCTACCTTCTTTCATTTTCTCACTGTACTCCCCAATGGCATACCCCAACCAAAATCCAGAAGACGGGTGTTGTTCCCGCAGGTCAGGATTCCAGAGCCCAGCAGTATCCATAGCAGTTTCCCTGGTGCCCTTTTATATTGATTGATTGATTAATTGATTGATTGATTCAAGTTTTTATTTAAATTCTAGTTAGTTAACATATCAATATTGGTTTCAGAAGTAGAGGTTAGTGATTCATAACTTCCATATACCCAATGCTCATTTTAGAGAATTCCTTTCACTAGGAGTGCAAAACTCTTTCAAGTACCATGATCTTATTGTGTCTTCCAACCTCGCTATTATGTTTCCTCTCAAATCTTCATATGCACATAAACAACTGATCCTGAGTATGTTGCTGCATAATTAAAAATTTAAATATATCTCCCCCCAATACATACATTCTCAAAAACATTAACAACTTAGAGTCCCTTTATTTATCTTTGTTTCTGGCATTTAGAGACTTTTCTCTCTCTCTCTCTCTCTTAGTTGCATATCCATGCACAGACATTATATTTTTATCCAACATTTTTAGGAAGTGTTCCATTTTAGTTCAGATTGCCTATTCCTGGATTTGGAAGGCCAGAAAAACTTGGCTCATGGACTTGTGTCCTAACTATTTTATATCACAAATGGTACAAGACAACAATGCTGTTTAATATTGTGTGTATTGGTGCATGTTTATATTTGAATTGATTGTGGAAGGGCAATGAAGATAAATGATGTTCTTTGTTGTTTTTCAGCTCTGACTTCACGAATTTTGTAAGAAATTATTCTAATATGATGTGTTTAAAATTTCTTCTCCATGCAGTTCTTCTCCTCCTCAAACCTGAAAGAGAATGGAGCTGTCAGTATAAGCAAACACTCAAGTCAAAAAGGCCCATAAGATAAAACCACTCACAAACATCATTTCAGGGGGGAAAAAAAAGGTAGGTAGCTAGAGCATTGCAATTATAGAAACAAATCTCTTGTGATGTTATAATGAAGATTTAGTACTTACATTGAGGTTTAATCATTTGAAGATGTAATTTCCTTAAAAAATTGCAGATAATAATGGGGATCCTCACAAAAAGAAGCAGTCAATAAACTCGAGGATGCAATATACTAAATCTGAACTATAAGAAAAAAATTGCTAACCTGGAGTGGCTCAGAAAATAATGTTTAGTGGAAGAAAAGATTAACACAAGTTATAAATAATGTATGTTATAGATTGAGGTGCTATTGACTCATGTTATCATTTATTGACCAAAAGTATATAAAAACATACTACAAGTCACTTAAACTATTTTCAGCGTTTATCAGTTCTGAAGTTAAAAGAAAGTCCTAATAACATTATAGACATATCTGTGGCCTATGTAATCCTATGTATTTCAGCAAAGATTGTGTTGATGATGATTAGAGTGAACAAAAAAACAGTTCTTATAAAATACTTCAGCAAGTACCTTAGGAGGATTCATTGCTCTTCCCACATAGGTATGTGATGTTATATAGGCATATGTTTTTTAACTCACATCAGCAATATATAGTGA
The DNA here is from genome assembly GCF_905146905.1 of Nyctereutes procyonoides. Taxonomy (NCBI): domain Eukaryota; kingdom Metazoa; phylum Chordata; class Mammalia; order Carnivora; family Canidae; genus Nyctereutes; species Nyctereutes procyonoides. Next base: position 11,641,662 of record NW_026575030.1, read on the forward strand.
ATAAGGGTTTGGCATAATAATGGAATTCAGAGAACCAAAAGGTATCAAATAATACAGTGAGGTATTAAGAGTGGAGAAGAGAATTTATTATTCAGATTTGGGTAGAAGAATTCTGAGACACTAATGAAAATATTAAGGGAAAACACATTCTGATTTCCAAAATTTATCTAGAAAACCTAGCCTCAAAATATTGCCCCTTTAGGACTAAATTAAATCCACACAGGGTCTCTACTTCCTTCTCATAGCAAAATTAAACTTAGGTTTCTTTGCATAGAAGAAATATTGCTCTAGATCAGAAACTCTACCAGTGTGACTCATGTAGCAGGTTATTAGGGGCCACTTCCTCCTGGCAGCACTATGGGTGACCCAACTATGGAAACTCCTCCATTAATAGGATCCTTGACTCTTTCCATGCAATTTAGCAGACTTCTGTTGCCCAATAGACCTTACCCTGGTCCTCCAGGGTGTGGCATCACTCATTTCTAGATGAAACAAGTTTTATCTCCTGGATTTAATAAAATTCAGCAAACACTTATGATGTACCATTTATATTATAGGCTCCAAGCTAGATGTTGAAGGTACACAGAAAAAAAAAATAGATAAGACACTTATTTCTTGGGATTTATAGTCTAATGGGAACAGAGATTAGGTAGCTAATTAAACACATTTATGATGCCCAATATGATAGTTGCAATGGAAAAAAACAGATAAGACTAATACAATTATAGGGGATTCATTGGAGGTAGGGATGGTCATTTAATTGGCCTTATACTGGAGCATATTAGTTAAAAAGTGTTCTGGTAAGAATCAAAAAATGGAAAAATCTGAGAAAAAGAGAGCTAAATCATCAGGAAGTAAAGATAAATAAGTTATTGTATATGTAATTGATAAGTGTGACCCTTTGATAATATTTAATTAACCCATATGACCCTGAATTCTGTGTCCTCTATCCTTATTTATCTAAAGATGAAATACTAGTCTATAAAGGTGTGTGTAGTCGCAATACTTGTATATAAAGGAATTCTTCCCGGTGTCATTCTTGAGAGGATTCCAGAAAAGTGGCTGATTTTCTGTCCTGCCATAAGGACACCAAACACTCCAGACCATGAAATGTCATAGACTAAAAAGTCCAGCTGCACCCCAAAGAGACAAAAGTGGGATACAGCAGAATCAATTAGACTAAAGGAAGTTTTTCCTTAAATTTTTAGTGCAGTATATATAACATTTTTAACCAAGATCCCTAAACAAAGTCTCTATACTTAGATTAATGTAAATTGGCAAGTTATTTACCAAAGTGAGGCATAAAACTAAGTGTGATTATCACTTAGAAATTCCCATGGACTGTTGTGTTGGATGAACATCACCTATGCCATAAGAAACCTGTGGCTTTTCACACTGATGCCTCAGGAACAAGTATTTTGCAAATGTAGAAGGAAGAAAGAGTGCAAATTAGAACCATCAATTTAACTCAACAAAAAGTCAGTATTTTTCTAAGCAGCAACCTTAACTCTGTTATTAACTAATGATAGGAAAAGGCCTGGTATTTTGTTGTTGAGGAACTACTGGAAACAGTCCTTAATTATTCAGCAGCCCTAGGGGCAACCTCCAATGTTAAGATAAAAATAAACTTCTATCAGCTGCAAGACTGAAGCTAGCAGAATGGGGGAACAAATCATACCTTTATTTCATTTGTGTGTTGCAAAATGTGCCTGGGAAATGATCTAAAGAAAGACTATTATAATCAGAACCTTGCTGCAGGCTGACTTTCCACGAAGTGACAAATTATACTTTCCTGTATCACATGCCAGTGTACTAGGTTTAAAAGGGAGAATGCCACCAAGGACTTCATTCTTTCATTTCATCTGTCTTCAGGGGATTTCTTAGTACTGGTCCTACATAGGAATCAATGTAAGGTACATATGTGCAGATCATACCTCCAGAATCCCACGGAGAAGAAGGTTTCCAATTTTTACTTGCTACCGCCTTTCATCATAAGAATGTGAATTTGTGAAATTACTCAAGGCAGAAAATGGTGATTCTAGTAGAGAAACTCTGCAATGAAGACAGACTTTGTAGTCACTTGATTGCCTACAGTTGTATCTTCTCAAGCTGTGATGTACAAATAAAGTCAACTTGGACCTCCAATCAAAAAAGTTGAGTTTTAGCTCTCTGTTTTTGAACAGTTATGTGGCTTTAGGCTAGTATTGTGAAACAGAAATAAAAAGTGAGTTGCAAAGGCAAATCATATATGTAATTTTAAATTTTCTAATAAACTTATTTAAAAAGTAAATGGCAATAGCTGAAATTAATTTAATAAAATGTTATATTTAAATCAATATATCTAAGCTATTATCATTTTAACATATAAGCAAAAAAATTATTAGGGATAAATTTTACATCTTTTAACTATTTGAAATTCAGTGTGTATTTTATAGTACATCCTGACTCAGATTAGCCACATTTCAAGTGCTCAGTAGCCACCTGTTCCTACTTGCTACATTTTAGACAAACGACTTCAAACAAATCTCCAGTTCTCCAAGTTATCAGATCTTCATCATAAATGACATGGAAAGAATTAACATTGTAAGTCTTTCCCAGAGACCAATGATTGAATAATCACAACAAAAGTAAAATATAGCACTGTGAAAGAGCTATTAATATTTTAATGAACACGAGATTAGGATATGAAATTGTAACATGAGCGTAGGATATGAAAGATTTGGATTGGCAGTTGACATAGAAATGTAATGAAATGAGATGAAAATGAAAAAAAAATTATGACTCAATCAGTAGAAAGACCTAAATGTGAGACAGGAAAACATCAAAATTCTGGAAGGGAACATAAGTAGTAACCTCTTTGACCTTGACCATAGCAACTTATTACTAGACACGTCTCCAGAGGCAAGGGAAACAAAAGTAAAAATGAACTGTTGGGACTTCATCAAGATAAAAAGCTTCTGCACAGTGAAGGAAACAATCAACAAGACTATAGCAGCCGATGGAATGGGAGAAGATATTTACAAATGATACATCTGATAAAGGGTTAGTATCCAAAATCTATAAAGAATTTATCAAACTCAATACCCCAAAGCCAAATAATCCAGTTAAGAAATGGGCAGAAGACCATGAATGGGCGTTTTTCCAAAGAAGATCCAGATGGCTAAAAGACACATTAAGAGATGATCAACATCACTCATCAGGGAAATACAAATCAAACCACTGTGAGATACCACCTCACACAGGTCAGAATGGCTAAAATTAACAAATAATCCACTTAAGAAATGGGCAGAAGACATCAATAGACATTTTTCCAAAGAAGACATCCAGATAGCTAACAGACATATAAAAAGATACTCAATATCACCTAGCATCAGGGAAATACAAATCGAAACCACCATGAGATATCACCTCACACCTGTCAGAATGGCTAAAATTGACATAGGAAACAGCAGATGTTGGCAAGGATGCAGAGAAAGGGGATCCCTCTCATAATGTTGGCGGGAATGCAAACTGGTGCAGCCACTCTGGAAAAACACGTGGAGGTTCCTCAAAAAGTTAAAAATAGAGCTATCCTACAACCCAGCAATTCCACTATTACTATTTACCTAAAGGATGCAAAAATTTGATTTGAAGAGGCACATGCCAGCTGATATTTATAGCAGCATTATCAACAATAGCCAAACTATGGAAAAAGCCCAAAATGTCCATTGATTGACGAATGGATAAAGAAGATATGACATATACATGCAATGGAATATTACTCAGCCATGAAAAAGAATGAAATGCTGGAGCTAGAGTGTATTATGCTAAGCAAAAGGAGTCAATCAGGGGAAGACAGATGCCATTTGATTTCACTCATATTTGGAATTTAAGAAACAAAATAGAAAAACATTAAGGGAAAGGAAAAAAGATGAGGGCAAACAAACTATGAGACTATTAACTATAGAGGACAAACTGAGGGGTGCTGGAGGGGAGGTAAGTGAGGGGGTAAGGTAGTTGGGTGATGGGTATTAAGGAGAGCAATTCTTGTGATGATCACTGGGTGTTATATATAACTGATGAATCACTAAATTATATTCCTGAAACCAATATTATGCTGCATATATTTTAACTAAAATTTAAATAAAGAGTTGAAATAAAAAAGGAAAAAAAGAGTTACCTTGTGAAACACCATGGAAGGCACTGGGAACATTTAACTTGTAAAGAAACAATAGTGGTGAAAATAACACCTACCTTCAAATTATTAGAAAGACCATTGCAGAGGGAGGTGAAGCTTTTCTCAAATAACTGAAGAGACATATTTAAGACCAAATTATGGCCACTTCATTGTACATCAACTAATTCAACAGACATATATTGTGTGCCTGCTATAGAAATCCAATGTGCTGGCTGCTAGGATGCAAAGATACGAATAATTTTAGAAGAGGATTGGTTTGAAAAAATTGGACAGCTATATAGGTAATTCTTCATTGTAGAAGTTGCTTCAAAATGGGCTGGAGGGTGACGTGGTAAGTGTGGAATTTTAGTTTTAAGTAACATATATACAATATTGCCACTGCTAATCAGGATGGGTTGGGCTATTTCAAACCATTCACATTGCCAATAAATACCTAAAATGTAGGACAACTTTTTAAACAAATTTTAAATCATAAACAAAGTTTATGATTGAGGACATCAGAGAAATTCCCAGACTGTAAAGATTTGTGGATCTGAATTTAGATGAAAGAAGGGTGATTTAAAATGGTAAACAAGACATTTCTTGCTATTTTTTTCTTTGAGGCAACTGTCAAATGAGTGGCTGAGAGGCTGAGAAGGAAAACAACATTCTAGACATTCAGATAATTGATTAGGAGCATATAAATATTCTTACTCTTTATAGATCTAATAACAAAGAAAAAGGTAATAAATTCAAAGGAAAATTTTCCTTATTATACTTGGTGATAATATTTGACTTTTAAAAATTTCTTAATGTCATTATTTTATTTTTTTCCAGTTTCGGCAAGATATAATTGACATATAGCACTGTATTAAAATGAAAACAAAATTCTTTATATGTTTTAGCTATTGTAAATAATGCTGCACTGAACATGCAGGAGCAAATCTCTTGGAGATGGTAATTTCATTTCCTTCAGTATATACTCAGAGGTGGAATTGATGGATTCTATGTTAGTTATATTTTTAATTTTTAAAGGAATCTCCATACTGTTTTTTTTATAGTGGCTAAATCAATTTATATTTCCACCAACAGTTCATAAGGGCTGCTTTTTCTCCACATCCTCACCAAAACTTCTTATCTCTTCGTATTTTGATGACAACCATTCTAACAATTCTGAGTTATTACATCATTGTGTATTTTATTTGCTATTCCCTGATGACTAGTAATGTTGAATGAATAGTTTAACATGTACTCGGCCATTTGCATGCCTTCTTCAGAAAAATGTCTATTTAGTTTCTCTGCCCTATTTTTGATCAGATTATTTGCTATATGAGTTAACATATATATGTTAATATATATTTTAACTCCTAATTATACACTTAGTTTGCACATTCTTCTTTGATTTCATATTAGATTTTTTTATTAATATGAAGAAGATTTTTAGTTTAATGTAGTCCCACTTGCTTATTTTTGCTTTTGTTGCCTTTGCTTTTGGTGTCAAATTAAAATATATATACACATATTGGCAAGACTTTTGTCAAGGATCACACTCCCTCTACTTTCTTCTAGGTATTTTATAGTTTCCAGGTTTATTTATTTATTTATTTGTTTATTTATTTATTTATTTATATTTTTATTTATTTATTGACAGATAGAGAGGGAGCACAAGCAGGGGAAATGGCAGGCAGAGGGAGAGGGAGAAGCAGGTTCCCCATTGACCGGAGAGCCTGATGTGGAGGGGCTCAATTCCAGGACCCTGGGATCATGACCTCAACCAAAGGCAGACACTTAACTGACTGAACCATCCAGGCACCCAAGTTTAATCAATTTTGAGTTGATTTTTGTATATTGTGCAAGAAGGAGCCCAGTGTCATTCTTTCTGCATTCTTTCCAACAATTATTGAGGGAACTATCCTTTCCCCATTGTATATTCTTGGCTCCATTGTCATGAATTAATTGATCATACATGTGTGAGTTTTCTTGTTTTTTGTTTTTTTTGAGGGTGGCCTTTCTATTCAGTTTCATTAATCTGGGTATCTGTTTGTATATTTTGATTACTAGAGCTTTACTATAGTTTGGAATTGTGATGCACCACATTTATTCTTCTTTCTTAAGTTTGTTTTTGCTATTTGGGGTCTTTTGAGATTCCACACAAATTTTAGAATTGTTTGTTTTATTTATGTGAAAAAAAAATTGAGATTTTGGTAGGGATTACATTGAATCTATAGGTTGCTTTGGGCAGAATGGATATTTTAATATTATTAATTCTTTCAATCCATGAGCATTGGCTATATGTCCATTTATTTGTGTCTTCAATTTCTTTCATTAATGTTGTTTTTAATATACAGGTCTTTTCCCTTCTTAATTACATTTATTTTGCAAGTATTTAATTTTTTCTAATGCAATTGTAAATCAGATTGTCTTATTAATTTCTCTTTCTGCTAGTTTGTTATTAGTGTATAGAACTGCAACTATTTTTTGCATATTGATTTTGTATCCTGCAACATTACAGAATTTATTCATTAGGTCTAAAAGCTTTTTGATTGAATCTTTATGATTTTCTATATGTAACATCATGTCATTTGAAACTTAGTCTTTATTTCTTCCTTTCCAAATTGAATGTTTTTCCCCCCTTGCTTACTATGGCTAGAATATCCAACACTACACTGAATAAAAGAGGCAAAGTTGGGCATTCTTGCCTTTTCCCTGATCTTAGAAGAAAAGTTTTCAGCTTTTCACCACCTAGTGTAATGTTAACTGTGGGGTTGTCATATATGGCCTTTATTATGTTAAGATATATTACCTTGATACACATTTATTTTTTATCATAAGTGCAACATTTTGAGAAATCAGTGGACATTATCACTGTTGTTCTATATAAGATTTGTTTTCTGGTTAATTTTAGGATTTCCTATTTATCTTTGATATTAGAAATTTGACAATCATGGCTAAGTGTATTTTCTCATGGAGATGGTTGAGCATCTTATATCTGTGGTTTCATATTTTTTATTATATTTAGGGAAAGAAACAACTGTTATTGCTTTGTACATGTTGTGTCCCAATTTCTGTCTCTCCTCTGTTTTGGCTAGTTCTCTTACTCATATATTTCAGCTCTTTAATATTGACCAGGCAAGCACTGATGTTCTGTTTATTTTTTACCATTTTCCTCCTATATTTAAAAGTGGGTCTTTATTGCTTTGCACATTTTTCTGCAATTTCCATCTATTGTTAATACCTTCAGTGGATTTTTTTATTGTAGACATTTTCTTTTTAAATCCATAATTTTTAGTTCCTTATGCTTTCAATTTTCTCCTAGTAGCTACCCATCTATTCACTCGTGGTGTACATATTTTTGTTTCTATCCTTAAACATTTACCTTCATTGCAACTGTTTTAAAGATTTTGTTTGCTAATTTCAGGTATTTTGTCATTTCTGTTTATTTCTACTGACTTTATTCTTCCTAGTTATTGTAATTTAAAAAAAGTGTCCTTACATATCTAGTTTTAAAAAAAATTATGCTGGGCATTATTACATTATTAAAATTAGAATTTTGTTCCCTTTTCTTTAAAGAGTGTTAAGTTTGCCAATCATTGGTTGGCAATGATTTGTTGGATTATAAACCTTAGTGTGTCAAGGCTTGTTTTCTGGCATTATTCAGATGGATGCTCTTAAAGTGAGATTTTTTTCTGGGAACTTACATTAAGTGCTTAAGATGATTGGTGAGATCCCTTTTCTCTAACTGAATGTAACACCATGAATTGTCAGCACTGATTATTCTCCAGTATATCCACACATCTCAGAGCCTTTTACCATGTCTTCTATGCCAGGCCTCAATAAAACTTGACTTGGACATGAATATGCTTGTATTCAGGCTAAGATTCAGGTGACTCAATACAGATTTTTGGTCTTCTTTCTCTATTCAAAAAATTATACCTGTGTCGGATGCCTAAACTCTAATTTCTATTTCTATCAATCTGCAAGGTTATTGGTCTCTATTTGTGCTCTATTTCTCCGTGTTATGAAAAGTGTCCCTGGGCATTTACTCTGAAAGAATGTGGTACCTATCTTCTGTAATTGTCTTGTCTCAGGAACACTCTCTTGCACTGCCTTATAACCAATGCCTGAAAACTGTTGTTTCATAAATTTTGTAAAATATTAGGGTTGTTTAAAACAGGGGAATAAGTCTAATATCTCTTAATTTGTCATGATCATTCAACCAGAAATCTTCCTTATATATTTTTAATACCTTTATAATCTCTAGTCTAATTCCTTTCATTCTAGAAACTTCTCTCCTAATCCTTAGATTTTGTTACTTTTTACTAACTGCAGAAGAAGATACATAAAGCCTTCCCACCAAATTTATGAAATAAAGGGAGCTAGAAACAAGGCCAAAGGGAAGAAAATCCCTTCACAGATAGTGATTTAAAAATCAGTTATATTTATTATGAAACAATATAAATTTCCCACATATATATCAGAAATATAGATTAAGAAAAAAATATTAGTTTTGTGGTGGAATTCGACTAGATATTAATTGTATTTCCTATTATTGCAGTACTCTGTCACTTACATAAATTTATTTGAGTTGACGGGTATCTATATACCCATGTCCATATCCATATCCATATTCTATCATTATTCCTTTTATCATTCTATTTTAAGACATGGTTAGTTGTACTTTCTTTCTTGGTAACTCTAATCATGTAATGATCTCCGACAATCTCACTCTATCATTTCTTTTCTCTTCCTCTGTAACCTTGTATTTTACACTCAATTTTCTTTTAATAGGTTTAGATATCCAAGGAGAGAATGACTGAATTGTACTAGTTTCCTAGTGTTAGGAATATAATTTTTGAGTATGATGAGTTGTAAGAGGAGTATGGAAAGGGACACGTGGTCACTTCATTTTCTGCCTAAATTATTCTTCTCAAAAGAAAAAGAAGTAAGAGGAGTAAATAAAATGAAATAAAATAAAATTATTAATGTCATCTATATACAGATATTATGATTCTAGTTTCATCAAGAAAATTTGTTATGTTGGGTAAAATAAAAATCTTTCTGAAGACAAATAAATTTATTCTGTTATTTCCCACTGCTATATTGTTTAGCATTGTATCATAAGAGAAAATTAAAATTGCTTATAAAATACACCTTTCAGAGATAAGTGATGACTGTTCTTTAATATGTAATACTTTATTACAGGTTTGTGCAATGATGTATATTTTCAAGAGACGTTTACCAAAATATGAATATCAGAAAGATTGGATTGTAAATTTTATTGTTACTTCACTTTTCTTGTGTAAGAATATCACCCTCAAAAGGCTGTAATAAACTATTATAGGAATATATTCTCAAGACAGGCTTTGTACACTTTAAGCAGTGGAGGAGATGTGGTAAGTGAAGTTGTAAAATGGACTTTTCTGGGTTTATGGTCTGACATCTGCTAGAAAGTTTTAGAGTTTATTTCATCAAATTGTTCAAGTTTAGCAACATACTATAACATGAAGAAACTACACTGGAGGACAAGAAGCTATACTGGACACCCCTTTCCCAATAGTTCCTGTATTAGTATCATTTTTTATCATTGTAAAATATCACTAAATTTACAAGCCATGATATCCCTTCATGATCCTAGTGTTCTGGAAAATTTATTTACAATTGGTCAACTTGTCAATGCAGTTTTATAAAACAGACTTTTAAAAATATTTAAACAGACATTATTTTCTTTCAAATTTTCATTTAAATTCCAGTTAGTTAACATATAGTGTAATATTGGTTTCAGTAGAATTTAGAGATTCATCACTTACATACAACCCCAGTGCTCATCATAGCAAGTGCCCTACTTAATAACTATCACTCATTTAGCCCACCCCCCACACCTCCTTCCCTCCAACAAACCTGTTTTCTATCATTAAGACTTTCTTATGATTTGCTTACCTCTATTTAAAAAAAAAATCTTCCCTTCCCATATGTTCATCTGTTTTGTTTACTAAATTCCACATATGGGTGAAATCATAAGGTATTTGTCTGTTTCTGATTGACTTCTTTCACTTAGCATAATACACTTTAGCCCCAACTACGTCATCGCAAATGTTGAGATTTCATTCTTTTAGATGGCTGAGTAAAATTCCATTGTATCTATATGCTACATCTTCATTATCCATTATCAGTGAATGGACATTTGGGCTCTTTCCATAGTTTGGTTACTGTTGATAATGCTGCTATAAACATCAGGCGGCATGAACCACTTCGAATCTATGTTTGTATCCTTTGGACAAATACCTAGTAGTGCAATTGCTGGATCATAGGGTAGCTCTATTTTTAACTTTTTGAGGAAACTCCATACTGTTTTCCATAGTGACTGCACCAGTTTGCATTCCCACCAACAGTGTTAAAAGGTTCCCCTTTCTCTGCATCCTTGCCAACATCTGTTGTTTCCTGTGTCAATTTTAGCCATTCTGACAGGTGTGAGGTGATATCTCATGGTGGTTTTGATTTGCATTTCCCTGATGCTAAGTGATATTGAATATCTTTTTATGTCTGTTAGCTATCTGGATGTCTTCTTTGGAAAACTGCCTATTTATGTCTTCTGCCCATTTCTTAACTGGATTATTTGGTTTTTGGGTGTTGAGTTTGATAAGTTCTTTATAGATTTTGGATACTAACCTTTTGTCAGATATGTCATTTGCAAATATCTTCTCCCATACCCCAGGCTGCCTTTTAGTTTTGTCAATTGTTTCCTTCACTAAACAGACTTATTCTTTAATTTACCCTGGATAATCTGGGTATGCTAGAATATGCTTGTTGATAATTCTAATAAAATTATCAGGTTTAATGTTCCTAGACAAATGATTAAAAATAGTGAAAAATAGCATTATTACATATCAATCTGAAAAACCATCCCAACTGTACTGTGAACTATAACATTTCCACCTCACCTACCCATGCCTAGGTAAGTGCATTAGTAATATTCAATGTTACATCACAAACTATAGAATTTTTAAAGTAAACATTTGTTGAGATACTTGTAGATCCACAGAGTCCATTATTAAGTTTCCCCTAATGGTAATAACTTTTAAACACCATAGTATAACACAAGTGGAATATTGATAGTGACAATGTCAATATGCAGAATAATTCTATCACAAAATGATTTCTTGTGATATCCATTTATAGCTATGACTGTTATAATAGCCAGGCCCACCGTGTATCTCTCAATCTTCACTCCTAAACTTAGGCAATAAGACACACACACACACACACACACAATTGTCAATTAAAAATATTAAGCAAATGAAATGATAAAGCAGGTAACCTTTCGAACTTTTTTTTTTTACATGATTCTCAGGATATCCATTCAATTCATGGTGTGCATCAATATTTCATTATTTTTTAAATTACTAGATAGGATGTATGTACCAAAGTTTGTTTAACCACTCCCTAGTGAATGTCATCTGAGTTGTAACATGTTTTTGGCTATTAAAAATAAAGCAGATACAAACTTTCAAGTAGAAATTTTATGTAAACAGCTGTTTTCATGTCTCTGGGATAAATACCCAAGAGTAAAATTCCTGAGACATGTTGTAGTTGCATGTTTAGTTTTATGAGAATCTGGGAAATAATTTCCCAGTGTGACTATACCATTTTAAATTCCCACCAACATTGTATATATAATCCAGTTTCTCCACATCCTCCACCAATTTTTAGTGTTGTCATTTTTATTTTAGTCCTTCTAATGGGTATATATTAATACCTCATTGTGACTTTAATTTGCGTTTTTCTAATGGCTAATAATATTGAACATCTTTTCATGAGCTTGTTTGCCATCTGTATATCCTATTTAGTGAAATGTATCTTCATGCCTTTGGCCTATTTTTTTAATTGGATTTTTTTTTTAAACAGGCTCAAAACTCTGTTTTTACTATTGAGTTTTTTACTCTCAAACTATTGAGTAAAAACTGAGTTTTGAGCCTATTTTATATACTCTACATGAGGTTTCATTGCCAGGTATGTGGTTTATAACTATTTCCTCCCAGCATGTAGCTTGTATTTTCATCTGTTAACAGTGTCTGCTGCAGAAAAAAAATATTTTATTTTTCATGAAGTCAAATTTATCAATTTTTCCTTATTACAGAGTATGTTTTTGGATTAAAATCTAAGAAGTCGGGATCCCTGGGTGGTGTGCAGCAGTTTAGCGCCTGCCTTTGGCCCAGGGCGCAATCCTGGAGACACGGGATTGAATCCCACGTCAGGCTCCCGGTGCATGGAGCCTGCTTCTCCCTCTACCTATGTCTGCCTCTCTCTCTCTCTCTCTGTGTATGACTATCATAAATAAATAAAAATTAAAAAAAAATCTAAGAAGTCTTTGCCTAGCCTTAGATAGAAAAGATTATCTTCTATTTTTCTCTAAAAGTTTTCTAGGTTTATGTATTACATTTAACTGTGATTTATTTAAATTAATTTTTTTATAAGCTATGAAGTTTAGGTTGAGATTCATTACTTTGCTCATGGAATTTCAATTACTCTAGCACTATTTATTGAAAAAAATTATCTTTCCTCTATTGAATTGCTTTTGCAACCTTATAAAAATTTATTTGAGCATATTTGTGTGGATTTAATTTTGGGCACTCTGTTTTATTTTTATCTATGCGTCTATACCTCTACAAACACTACACTGTCTTGATTATTACTATATATAGCTATATAATAAGTGTTAATATAGGGTTCAGTGATTTCTTCTACTTTATATATATTTTTCCAAAGGTAGTTTTAACTATTATAAGGTGTGTTCCTTTTCATATTAATTCTAGAATAAGCCTACTTGTGACTACAAAAAAAAAAATCTGTGCTCGAATTTTGATAGAAATTTCATTAAACCTGTACATCACTTTAAGGAGAATGGATATCTTTACTATATTGAGTTTTTCAGTTCATATATCCCCATTTGATAAGTCTTACTTGATTTTTTTTTAAATCAGCATTTTTGTAGTTTTTCCCAACAGATCCTGTACATTTTTTTAAAGTGTATATCAAAGTATTTCATATTCTTTTGTATGATCGTACTCTTAATTTTGGTTTCTGTAACGTCATTGTATGGAAGTGTAATTAAATTTTGCATCCTGATTTTCTATCCTGTGACTTTATTGAACTCATTTATTAGTTCTGGAATTGTTTTTTGAAAATTCCTTGGGATTTTCTATAAAGACAGTGAGGTTTTGCAGAAAATAAATAGAATGCTTTTACAATGTTCTTTTCTGCCTTTCACTTATTTTTCTTGCTTTCTTGCATGATTAGAAATAACAGTATTAAATTAAGTATAAGCAAAGTGGTGACAGTGGACATCTCGCTCGTTTATAATCTTGGGGGCTTGCATTCAGTTTTTCACTGTTAAGTATAATATAAACTCAATGCTTTTTTGTGTATGTACCTTATGAAACGGTTCTAATTTCCCACTATTTATATTTTATGAGAGATTTTATAATGAATGTATATGCTTTTGGTAAGTACATTTATGGTACAATCGGTATAGCCATATGATTTTCCTTTTTTAGCATACTGATACTGTGCATTACCTTGATTGGTTTTCAAATGTTGAACCAGGCTTGCACACCTTGAGTAAATTCTACTTGGTTATACAATTTTTATTCATTGTTGTATTAATTTTTAAAAATATTATTTTTGCATATAAATTTTTGTCTTTCATTTTCTTCTGTTTCTTATTGTTTTACACTGTCTTTATCTGATTTTGTTGTCAGGAGAAGTATGGCTTCAAAAAATATATTGGGAAGTCTTCTCTCTTCCACTTTCTGGAAGAGATTGTGTAAATTGGGTGTCAATTCTACTTTAAATGTTTGGTAATGTTATCTAATAAAATCTTGTCAGGCTGGGGGTTTGTTTTTTAGAAGTTTGAAATCATGAATTCAATTTTATTATTTCATATTAGTTGAGTTTTGTTAATGCATTTCTTTAAGATTTTGTCTATTTTTCAGTTATCTAACTCGTGAAAATAAATTAGTATTAGTATTAGTATTGTCTTATTACTTTTAATAAGTACTGACTTTTAATTTTTTTAATTTTTTAAATTTATTTATGATAGTCACACACACAGAGAGAGAGAGAGAGAGAGGCAGAGACACAGGCAGAGGGAGAAGCAGGCTCCATGCACCGGGAGCCCGACGTGGGACTTGATCCCGTGTCTCCAGGATCGCGCCCTGGGCCAAAGGCAGGTGCCAAACCGCTGCACCACCCAGGGATCCCCAGTACTGACTTTTAAAACTAACTGCATAATCTATACTGATATTTTCTGTTTCATTCTTGATATTGGCAATTGTGTCTTCTTTTTATTCTTGTCACTATTACTGAGGATTTATTAATGAGATTTTTAAGTACCTGAGTTTGTTTTATACATTCTGTTTTTTCTTAATTTTGATTTTATTGATTTATTTTTCCTCCTGTTTTCTTCAAGTTTATTTTGATAAATATTTTTGTTGTTTATGTATGTAGACATTTAGATTATTGACTTAAGAAATTTCTTCTACTTTTCTTCTAATAAGCATACATGACAAGTTTTCCCTTTATTACTGCTTTAGCTATATTTCACATATATTGATATGTTGGAGATATATGTATATATATTCAGATGCATAGATATGCTATGCATTTTGCATTTAATGTGTGTATACACACATATATATTTGGATGCATAGATGTATTTTATATTTAATAAATATGTCTATAATATAATTTTTATATTTGATAGTTTTTTTGATATCTGGTTTGAAAAGATGTTCCAATCTTTGATTCATTTTAATGAGATAGTATTTAGAGTGCAAAATATGGATTTAGTCAGTTCTCACTGAAAACAGGATTAGTCATTGTTTTTATGACTTTCAGTAAAGAGAACTAGGAAATATATACTGCTGCTTTTCTTTTCTTTTTTTTTTTAACCTTTTGAAGGCATTTATCCATTTCCTCCACCAACAATCCCCTACTATGGCAATCACCAACCTCTTCTATATGAGTTTGGATTTGTTTTAAAGATTTTATTTATTTATTCAGGAGAGACACATACAGAGAGAGAGGGAGAGAAAGAGAGAGAGATAGCCAGAGGGAGAATCAGGCTCCATGAAGGGAGTCCAACATGGGATTTGATCCCAGGACTCCAGGATCACACCCTGGGCTGAAGGTGGCCCTAAACCACTAATCCACCCAGATATATATATATATATATATATATATATATATATATATATATATATATATAAATTTTTTAGTTAACATCTCTCTGTAAGAGAGATCATACAGTTTCATCTTTGTCTGATTTATTTCACTTAGCTTAATGCTCTCTAGGTCCATCCATGTTGTCATGAATGGCAAGATTTCATTCTTTTTTATGGCTGAATAATATTCCATTGTATACATACATCACAATTTCTTCATTCTTTAATCCACTGATGGACTCTTGGGTCGTTTCCATATTTTGGCTATCGCAAATAATCCTGCAATGAACATGGGGGTTCACATTTCTTTTTAAAGTTAGTGTTTCTGATTTCTTTGGGTAAGTACCCAGTGTAGCTCTATTTTTAATTTTTAAAAGTCTTTATTCATTTTGACTTCATTTTTGTGTATGATATGATACAAGAGCTGAGCACTTTGGTATATTTCCCCAAAACAATTTATTGAAGTGATTGTCCTTTAACCATTTTATATTTTCAGATCCTTCACTGAAAATTAGTTGACATATATGTGTGGGTTTATTTCTGAGCTTTTTATTTTGTTCCATTGATGTATGTGTCTGTTTATTTTGTTTTGTTTGCCAACTCTATACTGTTTTGATTTTTATAGCCTTATAACTGAGTTTGAAATCAAGGAGCATAATTCTCCTAGCTTTGTTCTTCTTTCTCAACATTACTTTGACTATTACTTTTGAGGTTCTATACAAGTTTTAGGACTGTTTTTCCTATTTCTGTGAAAAATACCACTTGAACTTTGATAGGAATAATTCAGAATCTGTATATTGCTTTGGTTAATATGTATATTTTAACAATATTAATTCTTCTAATCCATGATCATGAAATATGTATGTGTCCATTTTTATGTATCTCATCAATTTATTTCCATAATGCCATACTTTTCAGTGTATAGGACTTTCAGCTCCTTGGTTAAATTTATTCTCAGATATTTGATTCTTTTTTGATGCAATGGTAAATGGGATATTTTTTCTTTTTAAATTTGTTTAATTTAAATTCAATTTACTTAACAGATAGTGTATTATTAGTTCCAGAGGTAGAATTAGTGATTCATCAGTTGCATATTACACCCAGTGCTCATTACATCAAATGCTCTCCTTAATGCTCATAACCCCATTACCCCATCCCCCTATCCACCTCCCCACCAGCAACCCTCACTTTCTTTCCTAGAGTTAAGAGCCTTTTATGAGGGCACCTGGGTGGCTCAGTGGTTGAGAGTCTGCCTTCAGCTCAGGTCGTGGCCCTGGGGTCCTGGGAACAAGGCCTGCATCAGGCTCCCTGCAGAGAGCCTGCTTCACCCTCTGCCTATGTCTCTGCCTCTCTCTCTGCATCTCTCTTTGAATAAATAAATAAAATCTTTTTTTTTAAAGAGGCTTTTATGGTTTGCTTCCCTCTGTTTTCATCTTATTTTATTTTTCCTTCCCGTCTTCCCTATTCAGCTGTTTTGTTTCTTAAATTCCACATATGAATGAAATTATATACTATTGGTCCATTCATTTGTCAGTGAACATCTGGGCTCTTTCCATGTTTAGGCTATTGTGGATGTTGTTGCTATAAACATTGGGGTGCTTGTGTCCCTTTCAATCACTGTGTTTATATCCTTTGGATAAGCACTTAGTAGTGCAATTGCTGGGCCACAGGGTAGTTTTATTTTTAACTTTTTAAAGGAACCTCCACATGGTTTTCCAGAGTGGTTTCATCAGTTTGCATTTCCACCAACAGTATAAGAGGGTTCTCTTTCTCTGCATCCTTGCCAACATCTGTTTTTTGCCTTAATTTTAGCCATTCTGACCTGTGTGAAGTGGTCTCTCACAGTGGTTTATTTGTATTTCCTGATGATGCATGATGTTGAGCATTTTTTGATGTGTCTGTTGGCCATGTGTATGTCTTCTTTAGAGAAATATCCTATTTGTGTCTTCTGCCCATTTCTTGACTGGATATTTTTGTTTTATGGGTGTTGGGTTTGATAGGTTCTTTATAGATTTTGGATACTAACCCTTTATCTGATATGTAATTTATGAATATCTTCTTCCATTCTGTAGGTTGCCTTTTAGTTTTGTTGACTGTTTCCTTTGATGTGTAAAAGATCTTATCCTGATAAAATCCCAATAGTTCATTTTTGCTTTTCTTTCTTTGCTTTTCTTTCTTTGCTTTTTGAAGACATGTCAGCCTGTGTTCTCCTCTAGGATTTTGATGGATTCCTGTCTCACATTTAGGTCTTTCAACCATTTTGAGTTTTTTTTTGTGTGTGTGTGTGTGTAACTGTAAGAAAGTGGTCTAGTTTCATTCTTCTGCACGTGGCTACCCAATTTTCCCAACACCATTTGTTGAAGAAACTCATTTTCCATTGCATATTCTTTCCTGATTTGTCAAACATTAGTTGACCATAGACTTGAGGGTCCATTTCTAGCTTCCCTATTTTGTTCTATTGGTTTATGAGTCTATTTTTATGCCAGTATCATACTGTCTTTATGATTACAGTTTTGTAGTACAGCTTGAAGTCTGGAATTGTGGTGCTTCCAGCTTTGGTTTTCTTTTTCACCATTATTTTGTCTAATGGGGGTCTTTCTGGCTCCATAAAAATTTTAGAATTGTTTGTTCCAGCTCTTTGAAAGAATGCTGGTGGTATTTTGATAGGTTTTACATTAAATGTGTAGACTGCTTTGAGTAGCTTAGACATTTTAACAATATTTGTTACTCCAATCCATGAGTATGGTATGTTTTTCTCATTTCTTTGTGTCTTCCTCAGTTTCTTTCATAAGTGTTCTATAGTTTTCAGAGTTTAAATCTTTTATAACTTTGGTTATTCCTAAATATCTATGTTTCTTGGTGCAATTGTAAATGGAATCAATTCCTTGATTTCTCTTTCTGCTGCTTCATTGTTAGTGTACAGAAATGTAACAAACTTTTGTGCATTGATTTTGCATCCTGCAACTTTGCTGAATTTCTGTATCAGTTCTAGTAAATTTTTGTGGAGTCTTTTGAGTCTTCATAATATTTCTTTCTGATAGTTCATTGTCACTGTATAAGAACACAACACATAGTTGTATATTGAATTTTTTTACCCCCCAAACTTTACTTATTTTGTATATTAGTTCTAATGACGGTTTGCCAGAAACTTTAGGATTTCTTTTGTAGGAAATCATGTTGTTCATAAATAGTGAAAAATGCACTTGTTCCTTTATAATTTGAATATCTTTATTTATTTTTCCTACCTTATTGCTCTGGCTAAAATTTTTAATGCTATGTGGAATAAAACTGGGAAGAGAGTACAGCCTTGTCTTGTTTCTGATCTTAAAAAGACAGTTTTCAGTTTTTTTTAAAGATTTTATCTATTTATTCATGAGAGACACGCAGAGAGACAGGCAGAGACACAGGCAGAGGGAGAAGCAGGCTCCATGCAGGGAGCCTGATGTGGGACTCAATCCTGGGTTTCCAGGGTCACGCCCTGGGCTGAAGGCAGTGCTAAACCACTGAACCACCAGCTCTGCCCGGTTTTCAGTTTTTTATCATTGAGTGGGATGTTTACTCTTGGCTTCTCAAAAATGACCTTTATTATTATTTATTTATAGATTTAAAAAAATACTTAATTAATTTATTTTAGAGTGATATAGAAAAAGCACAAGCAGGGGGAGGGAGACAGACAAGCAGACTTTCCAGTGAATGCAGAGCCCACTGCAGGGCTGGATATCAGGACCCTGATCATGACCTGGGCCAAAATCAAAGGTCAGATGCTTAACTGCTTGAGGCACCTAGGTACCCTGACCTTTTTATTTTGAGGCATGTTTCATCCATTCCCACTTTGTTGAAAATTGTTATCACTAACAGCACATAGGATTTTGTCAAAATTATGTTTGCATGTATTGAAAGCATGATTTTTTAATCCTTCATTTGGTTAATGTAGTGTATCATGTTATTTTATATGCAATTGTTAAACCATACTCGCATGCCTCTAATAAATCCCACTTGATCAGGGTGTATGATCCTTTTGGTATATTGATTTTCTACTATTTTGTTGAGGATTTTTGCATCTGTGCTAATCAGGAGTATTGGCCTATAATTTTCTTCTTATGTGGTCTCCTTGTCTAGTTTCACAGTCAGGGTAATGCTGACCTTGTAATATAGGTCTGGAAGCTTTCTCTCCTTAATTTCTTGGGTAAGTTTGAGAAAGACGAGTATTAAATCTTCTTTGAGTGTTTAATAAATTCCCTAGTGAAACTACCTGGGCTTGAACTTTTGTTTTTGGAGGTTTTTCACTACTAATTCATTTTAAAAATCCACATATTTGCAATTTTCCAGTTATCTTTTAGTAAGTTATTTCTTGTTTCACACCTTGTGGTCATAAAAAGTTGTTGATATGATTCACTTCTTTTAAATTTAATATGTCTTGTTTTGTGTCCTAATAGATGATCTACCATGGAGAATGTTCCATGTGCATTTGAGAATAATATATATTTTGTCGCTGTTGGATTGAATGTTCTATATATACTGTTAAGTCCCTCTGATCTAACATTATTTGAGGTCCAGATTTTTCTTATTGATTCTTTATTTTTAATAATAAATTTATTTTTATTGGTGTTATATTTACCGCATACAGAATAACACCCAGTGCTCATCCCGTCAAGTGCCCCCTCAGTGCCCGTCACCCATTCACCCCCACCCCCCCGCCCTCCTCCCCTTCCATCACCCCTAGTTCGTTTCCCAGAGTTAGGAGTCTTTATGTTCTGTCTCCCTTTCTGATATTTCCCACACATTTCTTCTCCCTTCCCTTCTACTCCCTTTCACTATTATTTATATTCACCAAGTGAATGAGAACATATAATGTTCGTCCTTCTCCGATTGACTTACTTCACTCAGCATAATACCCTCCAGGTCCATCCACGTTGAAGCAAATGGTGGGTATTTGTCGTTTCTAATGGCTGAGTAATATTCCATTGTATACATAAACCACATCTTCTTTATCCATCCATCTTTCGATGGACACCAAGGCTCCTTCCACAGTTTGACTATTGTGGACATTGCTGCTAGAAACATCGGGGTGCAGGTGTCCCGGCGTTTCATTGCATCTGAATCTTTGGGGTAAATCCCCAACAGTGCAATTGCTGGGTCGTAGGGCAGGTTTATTTTTAACTCTTTGAGGAACCTCCACACAGTTTTCCAGAGTGGCTGCACCAGTTCACATTCCCACCAACAGTGTAAGAGGGTTCCCCCTTTCCCTGATGGCAAGTGATGCAGAGCATTTTCTCATGTGCATGTTGGCCATGTCTATGTCTTCCTCTGTGAAATTTCTCTTCATGTCTTTTGCCCATTTCTTGATTGGATTGTTTGTTTCTTTGGTGTTGAGTTTAATAAGTTCTTTATAGATTTTGGAAACTAGCCCTTTATCTGATATGTCATTTGCAAATATCTTCTCCCATTCTGTAGGTTGTCTTCTCGTTTTGTTGACTGTATCCTTTGCTGTGCAAAAGCTTCTTATCTTGATGAAGTCCCAATAGTTCATTTTTGCTTTTGTTTCTTTTGCCTTCATGGATGTATCTTGCAAGAAGTTACTGTGGCCAAGTTCAAAAAGGGTGTTGCCTGTGTTCTCCTCTAGGATTTTGATGGAATCTTGTCTCACATTTAGATCTTTCATCCATTTTGAGTTTATCTTTGTGTATGGTGCAAGAGAGTGGTCTAGTTTCATTGTTCTGCATGTGGATGTCCAATTTTCCCAGCACCATTTATTGAAGAGACTGTCTTTCTTCCAGTGGATAGTTTTCCCTCCTTTATCGAATATTAGTTGACCATAAAGTTCAGGTTCCACTTCTGGGTTCTCTATTCTGTTCCATTGATCTATGTGCCTGTTTTTGTGCCAGTACCACACTGTCTTGATGACCACAGCTTTGTAGTACAACCTGAAATCTGGCATTGTGATGCCCCCAGCTATGGTTTTCTTTTTTAAAATTCCCCTGGCTATTCGGGGTCTTTTCTGAATCCACACAAATCTTAAAATAATTTGTTCTAAGTCTCTGAAGAAAGTCCATGGTATTTTGATAGGGATTGCATTAAACGTGTAAATTGCCCTGGGTAACACTGACATTTTCACCATATTAATTCTGCCAATCCATGAGCATGGAGTATTTTTCCATCTCTTTGTGTCTTCCTCAATTTCTTTCAGAAGTGTTCTATAGTTTTTAGGGTATAGATCCTTTACCTCTTTGGTTAGGTTTATTCCTAGGTATCTTATGCTTTTGGGTGCAATTGTAAATGGGATTGACTCCTTAATTTCTCTTTCTTCAGTCTCTTTGTTAGTGTATAGAAATGCCACTGATTTCTGGGCATTGATTTTGTATCCTGCCACGCTACCAAATTGCTGTATGAGTTCTAGCAATCTTGGGGTGGAGGCTTTTGGGTTTTCTATGTACAGTATCATGTCATCGGTGAAGAGGGACAGTTTGACTTCTCCTTTGCCGATTTGAATGCCTTTAATGTCTTTTTGTTGTCTGATTGCTGAGGCTAGGACTTCCAGTACTATGTTGAATAGCAGTGGTGAGAGTGGACATCCCTGTCTTGTTCCTGATCTTAGGGGAAAGGCGCCCAGGGTTTCCCCATTGAGAATGATATTTGCTGTGGGCTTTTGGTAGATGGCTTTTAAGATGTTGAGGAATGTTCCCTCCATCACTACACTCTGAAGAGTTTTGATCAGGAATGGATGCTGTATTTTGTCAAATGCTTTCTCTGCATCTAATGAGAGGATCATATGGTTCTTGGTTTTTCTCTTGCTGATATGATGAATCACACTGATTGTTTTACGAGTGTTGAACCAGCCTTGTTTCCTGGGGATAAATCCTACTTGGTTATGGTGAATAATTTTCTTAATGTACTGTTGGATCCTATTGGCTAGTATCTTGTTGAGAATTTTTGCATCCATGTTCATCAGGGATATTGGTCTGTAATTCTCTTTTTTGGTGGGGTCTTTGTCTGGTTTTGGAAGTAAGGTGATGCTGGCCTCACAGAACGAATTCGGAAGTACTCAATCTCTTTCTATCTTTCCAAACATCTTTAGTAGAATAGGTATGGTTTCTTCTTTAAACGTTTGATAGAATTCCCCGGGAAGCCATCTGGCCCTGGACTTTTGTGTCTTGGGAGGTTTCTGATGACTGCTTCAATTTCCTCCCTGGATTTTGGCCTGTTCAAGTTTTCTATTTCTTCCTGTTCCAGTTTTGGTAGTTTGTGGCTTTCCAGGAATGTGTCCATTTCTTCTAGATTGCCTAATTTATTGGCATAGAGCTGTTCATAATATGTTTTTAAAATCATTTGTATTTCCTTGGTGTTGGTAGTGATCTCTCCTTTCTCATTCATGATTTTATTAATTTGAGTCTTCTCTCTCTTCTTTTTAATAAGGTTGGCTAATGGTTTATCTTTCTTATTAATTCTTTCAAAGAACCAACTCCTGGTTCTGTTGATCCACTTTAATTGTATTGTGAAAACTTTTCATCTCTCAGGTCTGTTTATACTTCACAGTTTCAAATACCATTGCCTTGAATATCAGATTGTTTTATAAATTGTGTGTCAATCCTCATATATGGTTTACCAAACTTATTAGGAGGTTTGTTTAATATGACTCTCCATATTTCTGTTTCCTGTTCTTTCTTCTTTGCTGCTGCTCCAGTATTCCTTCTTTTATCATTTCCTATGTTTTTGAAGAACTTATTGTTTAAATTCTCTTTTAGTAACAAATTATTTTAATTATACTTTACTGGGCACTGTCTTTATTTCTTCCTCCTTCCTGAAAGAAAGTCTTGACAGCTGTAGTTAATGTGATTGGCATATCTTTATTTTCAGCACCTAAAAGACCTAATGCCACTTCCCTCTAACCTCCATGGTTTCAGAGAAAAAAATGTAATAAATTGACTTGTTCCTCAGCAGGGCATACATTATTTATCTCTGGCCAATTTTGTGACTTCTTTTTTGTGTATGGTTTTCAGAATTTTAATTTTGAAATACTTTAGAATAGACTTATTTGTTTCTATTCTATTTGACATTGTTCTGTTTGTTGAATCTGTGATTTTGTGATTTTTTCTTTTAATATGTAGTGAATTTTTATTTATATTTCTTCAGATACTTTTTCAACCCTACTGTATTCCTCCTCTTCTTATGAAACTCTAATCATATGAATTTTGAATATTTTATACTTGTACCACAGGTCTCTAATACTCTGTTGATTTTTATTTTCAGTTTATTTTCCTTCTGTTGATCAAATTAGGTAAATTCTTTTGACCCATCCTTACCTTCACTGCTTCTGTCTTCTGTCATCTGCACTCTACTATCAAGTGCATTTGCTTTTTAAAAAAATTTTATTTTTTTCAGTTTAATAATTTCCACTGTATTCTTTTTTTTAAGTTTTAAAAATTTATTTTAGAGAGAGAGAGCAAAAAGAAAGAGAGAAAGAGAGAAAGGGAGAGAGGATATGCTTCACACATGGGTAAAGGGAGGGGATGAGAGAGAACTTTCAAGCAGACTTTTTATGAGCACAGAACCAGACAAAGGCTCATCTCATGACCCTGAGATAATTACCTTAGCCGAAGCTGAGAATTATGATAGTTGCTTAAAATCCTTGTTAAAAAACCCAAACATCTAATTAATCTTGTTTTTTAACATAACTTTTTATGTCTTTTCTCATTCATGTTGCTATTTTTCAGGTTTTTCATATGATGGATATTTGTCCGTTTTATATTGGGCATTTTGGCTTTTACATTAAGCAGTTCCAGGCTCCATTTAAATAGTTAATTTTAGAATGAAATCACTCTGTTGAGGTTTAGAACACAAGTTCTGACCTTTTCTGTGGGCTGTTTCATATGAGATTTTAATTTTCAAAGAATTTTTCGTGTAATTTGGTGTGGTTAATTTATCTTATGCTACTAGTGCTCCTACTGTTTTCTACTGATGTTGCTTGCAGAGACACTGCCTGGTGTCATCTAAGGGAAAAAGGAGGTTTCTGGCCCCAAACTGCTAAGGCTAGTTTAATACACAGGTTTTTTTTGTGTGTGTGATGGTGAAATCTTCATTCTTGGAGCCTCCTGGCTGCCTGGTATCTCTTTGTCAGGTAGAGTCCTTTTATACCTGAAATGACAGACTCCCTGGACTAGGTGCTTGTTGGCATGACATCCCATTGACCATTATCCCCAGTTGTGCAGTTTCCCCAGGTGTGGGGAGACAGTCTCAGGCCTGTCAGTCAAAGAGAGCACTTTCCATTTATTTTCAATTATTATTAGTGTGGTTTCCAGTGCATCATCCTTGGTCTTTTTGAGGGACTCACTTTGTGTTGATGATAGTCCTGTTCATAGTGGAGTAAGAATAATTCTATATAGGTTGCCTTGGATGCTCAACTGGGAGTCACCAAACTCCAAGCCTGGGTCGCCTTTTCCTGATGGGTGTGGAGGTTTTAAAGCACATGATGAACATTATGTTCTTCCATTGGCTGAAGGGGCTTCTTTTTTTCACCTTTTATATTTCCCCTTTGGTTATGTCTTGCATTATTTCCAGGGTTTATATCTGGGGAGAAGCAGGAACAGATTAGTCTATTCCATCTTGCCTGTAATAGAAGTCCCTGTGACAAATATATTTGAAGTTTATTTCTCATGAATTTAGTAAAAAGTAATTTAAGAAGTAATCACTTTTTCCTCTAGACATTTGACATGCATTTTAACTCTGCTCTCAGAGGATCAAATAGTTTCATATTCATAGTCTTGTTTCCCTGTGTGAAAACTGACTGGATATTTAATTTTTCTAAAAAAAATCATCACTTTTCAAACTCACCAGTTTATTCACTCTTATCTTGAACTCACACACATTCCGATTACCTGAACACATTTTGATGTATTTTTAAAATCTAAGAATGTGTATTTCTCCTACTTTCATGAAGCTTTTAAGGGATGATAAAAAAAAATAAAGTATTTCTGTTTTCAAAAGAGATAATGTTTTGATTTTATTATTTGGTTTCTGTTTTTCCACTTAAAAGGAGTAATTCAGATATATGGGCTACATATCAAGAACCATTTGATAGTTACCTGCATATATTTTATTTCCAGTATAATAATAAGTATAATTATAATATATTTATTTGTTTAATCTAACATAGAATACTACAACAAAAATTCAGAAGAAAACATCTTTTATTCAGAAATAAAAGAAAAAGAAATATAAAATTATTATATTGAAGTGTATGAATTAAGAATTATCAGATTGATTATTATATTGAACACTAGATTTTCTAGTGTTCTAGTGTTTCTAGTGTTGTCTTTATAGTCCTATTTAGTAGGGATAGAAGGACTAATGGAAATGAGGAGTTTTAAATGATCAAAATATATACACTTGTAGTTTAGAAAGAATAGAAAGAAGATTCATGTTATAATGGTAGGAGCTGTAAAGTAGAAACTAGATAATACTAATTTTTGTACTGCTATCTAAATCACTGAAGGGCTTTAGGCATGTCACTGATATTTAAACTGCAAAAAAAAAAGTGGAATAGTGTATATATGATGTATATTAAATTAAATATATCAATAGTGTATATATGATGTATATTAAATATATCAATTTATTTAATTTATATATTTAAATAAATTTAATATATTTATATTTAATATATTTGTATATTTAATAAAACAGCATTGAAAGATACTACACACAAAGCAAAAAAAATTAAAAATAAAAAAACTGAGAGAAAATGAGTATAAGAAAGTAAATACTCCAAGAAGTCAAATAGACCAAATAATGTACACAATGAACAACAACAGCTGTAACATCAACAAGATCAAGACAATGACTCAAAACAAGCAAAAATTTTAAAAATGAGAGAGATAGTGTATAAAAAATATTTAGAGAACAATTCATATGTTTTTAGACCACTTAAGGAGTGAGGATTTATATTCTACCACTTTGAGGACCAGGTATATACATAAATTATTTGAAATTATTCTTCAGAGAAGTCTTGTATATTTTTACCCCTTTTAGTTATGTATTCTATATTCAGGTGTCCAGATTCAGGGATATTTATCTTATAATTTGATTGTTATTTTATCACTCAAATTGGCCAAGATTTGGCCATTGGAAGCTCTTCTGGTAGTTTCTACATCTTTTTGGCATACCTCATCAATTTTTTGCTATGTTTTGCTTTGTTAAAAAATATTAAAAAAAAAAAAAGTTCTTGTTTACGTTCTTTCACTCCAGGTCTATATATTTGCTGCCTTGACACTAAAATCCAGCCATTTCTCCAAGGAACTCTGGTTCCTTTTATTGGAGAATGGCTGCAGTGTGTGATGTATATGTTGCTACCAGGGAATTTAATATTCTCTGTCTCTTAAGTTTTATCATATTGTGTCTTCATTTTCAGTCATCTCAAATATTTCATAATTTCCTTTTGAGTTTTTCCTTGGCTTGTTTATTATTAATGATGTGTTGCTTAATTTCCTCATATTTGTGATTTTCTCACATTTTTTCTTACTGTTGACTTCTAGCTCTATGTCACTGTCTTCAGAGAACATACTTCTATTATTTTTAACTTTTTAATTTATTGAGATTTACCTATGGCCTAGCATATCATCTTTCCTGAAAAATGTTCCATGTGCACTTGAGAAGAATATGTATGCTATTTTGTTAGGTTAATTGCTCGCTATACTTATTAGGTTTATTTAGTTTATATTGTTAATCTGTTATTCAAGCCTTCCATTTCCTTCTTGATCTTCTGTCTACTGGTTCTATCCATTCTGAAAGTGAGGTATTGAAGTCTACAACTATTACTGTTGAATTACTATTTTCCTCCTTATTTCTGTCAGTATTTGCTTTATTTTATTGGAACTCTATTATATATATGTATACATGTATTATATATATACATATATAATATATAATTTGTTGTAACTTCCTAAAGGATTGTTTATTTGTCACTTACAATGTCTCTATTTTTCTCCATTGACATTTTCTTACTGAAGTCTACTTTGTGCAGTATTATTATAGCTTTTCCACCTTTCTTGTGGTTGATCTTTTTATAATATATTTTTTATGTCATTTTATTTTCAATCTCTCTCAATCTTTGATCTAAAGTGAATCTCCTGGGGTGTCTGGGTAGCTCAGTTGTGTGTCCAACTCTTGATTTCAGCTCAGGTCATTATCTCATGGGTCCTGAGATTGGGCCCCAACTTGTGAGTCTGCTTTGAGTCTCTCCCCCTATTCCTTTCCGCATTAGTGTACCCACATTTGTGTGCATGTATTCTCTCTAAAATAAATAATCTTAAGAAAAATACAGCGAGTCTCCTGTAAACAGCATATATTACAACTTTTAAAAAATTCAACCTGATAAACTAGACGGTTTTATCTGTTTACATTTACTATTATTATTGCTATACTTAAATGTATATCTGTTGTTGGTTATATTCTTTTATTTTCCTTTTTGCTTTTGGACTCAGTAGTGATAATGTCTTTTTCATGTATAATTTTGTTAATTTGTGTTTTATCTCCTTTTTCTTGATTAAATTGAAAGCTTATTAATTTCATTGATCTTTTCAAAAGTTATGTTTTAATCACTTTTCTGCATTTTCCTATTTTCAATTTTATTGAACTCTGCTCTATTTTTTATTATTTGTTTTTGACTCAATTTAGGCTTAAATTATTCTCTTCTCCCTAGATAACTAGAAAGAAACTTATGTTCTCAAATTTATATATTGCTTTTTAAAATATTATATGGATTTAATGCTATGTGCTTTCCTCATGTTACTGCTTTTGCTATCAAAAATATTGATATATTCACTTTTATTAGTATCAAAACATTTTTTAAAAATCCTCTTTAAACTTCTCTCACCACTTGCTTATTTAATGGTGTGCTGTTTAATCATACAAAGGTACTTTGTATGATTTCTATTTCCTTTATATGTGTTAAAGTATGTTTTATAGCATACAGTGAATCTTTGTGAATATTCTATCTGAACATGAGAAGAATGTATATTATGCCATTGGTGGATCTGTTGGATGTTGTTGTAGTTATAAATGTTAACTTTAAGTTGGTTAATTTATGCTATCTATATTCTTACTGATTTTCTACCTGCTTTATATCTTAATTATAGAAAGAAACATGTTCAAGTCTCTGATTATAATAGTTTTCTTTATTTTTCCTAATAGTTCTATCAGTTTGTATCAGTTACTGGCTTTTAAGTTTTGACATTCTCTTTTATACATTTAGGATTGCTATTTTTTTATGTAGGTGGGTGGGATTTTTTCTTTTTTGTTTTCCTTTTCTTTTTGTTGTATTGGATAATTGTCCTTTCATATTATGCAATGTTCATATTTATCCATGATAATTTGTCTTTATCTGAATTAAACTTTGGATTGAATACAGCTACTTCAACTTTCTTTTGACTAGGGCTAGCATGACTTACCATTCTCTACCTCTTTACTTTTAGCCTCTCTCTTTCTTCATATTTTTAAAAAAGATTTTATTTATTTGTTCATGAAAGACAGAGACAGAGAGAGAGAGGCAGAGACACAGGCAGAGAGACAAGCAGGCTCCATGCAGGGAGCCGGATATGGGACTCCATCCTGGGACTCCAGGATCACATCATGGGCACAAGGCAGGTGCTAAACCACTGAGCCACCGAGGGATCCCCAACTTTCTTCATATTTAAATTTGGTCTCATTTATTCCTTTTCTAATGGTTTTCCTTTTTAATGTACAACCACATTTTTGACATATATACATATTTTTTCCCTCTGCTTGAAGTTCTTTCCACATTTTTTCCAGAGCTTGTACGACCATGATGAATTCCCTCAGTTTTCTTTGTATGATAAAATCTTTATTTCTCCTTCACTTTACAAAGATCTTTCATCTATCATCTTCTATCTATCTATCATCTATCTATCTATCTAATCATCTATCTATCTATAATCTATCTATCTATAATCTATCATCTATCTATCATCTATCATCATCATCAAAATCATCTATCTAATCTGTTTATCATCTATTATTATCATCATCATCATCTATCATTATCTATCTGCGTACATTTTTTATGACAAAATCTAGGTTGGTGGGATTTTTTTTTTCCTCCAACATTTTACTCTACTCTTTTCTTATATACATGGTTTCTTTTGAAAGGTATTTTATAATTGTTATTTTTATTCTTCTGCTGGCAAGGTTTTTTACATTTTCTTTTGCCTTTAAAAACTTTTTATTTTCTGTTGTTTTTCTGTAGTTTGAATTAAATAATCCTGAATGTGTGTAGTATTTATTCTTCTTCTTCTGTGCTTTTAATACTTAGTATTTTGTGAACTTTCAGGATTTGTATTTGATGTCTGCAATTGATTTTGGAAAATTCTTCATCATTATTACTTCAAACACTTTTTTCCAGTCCATTTGTCTGTTTTTCTTCTGTTATACCAAATATCTGTTATATCTTTTGAAATCAATATTGTTTCTTGCATTTTCATTCTTTTTTCCTATTTTTATTCCAGTTTAGGAAATTCCTATTATCTTTCAATTCCCTGATTCTTTCCTTAGCTAAATCAAGTTTACTATTGGGCCCATGGAAAGCATTTGTATTTGTCATATTGTTTTTGTATTCCACTTATGATTTTTATTGTTTTTTGTTTGTTTCTATTTTTTTTTGCTTGTCCATTTGTTTTTGTATATTCTTTTTTACCAAAGCTCTTAACATATTAATTATAGATTTTAACAATTCCCTATCTGATAATTCCATCATCTGTTCATGCTTTAATCTGGTTCTGATACTTTTGTTGCCTTTACAGACTAATGATTATTTCTTGCATGCCTTATGATTTATTGCTTTTGTTGAAAATGAATATAGTGTCTAGGGCTCTAGGAATTACTATAGATAAGGTTTCAGTGTGAACATTTATGTGAACTGGATAGACTTGGACTGTGTTTAGTGTTTTATGTAGACCTTGGTGTTAGATGCTTCAAATTTCTCTATTTTCCTTGTTTTGTCTCCCCTTTGACTTTGGGCTTTCCTAAATATTTTCAGGGTATTAGTCTTAAACCTTTTTTTGAAGCTTCAGCCTACTCCTCTTTATTATACTAGATACCTACAGGTGTGCTGGTGTAGAGGAGTAGCATTCTATAATACTTTTTTTTCATTAAGTTATCACTTCCTAACACCTGTTAGCAATGTCTTATCTCCTTAGGTGAAATAGGAAGGCTAGAGGCAGATAGAATAAGATAAATGTTTCTCCCAGGCTGAGAACATGCTTGCAAAAATTATTTCCCTAGAGTATAGGCATTTGTTGTAATACTGAGTGCATTGTATGATTATTTTTCCTCTCTTCATAACAGAGCCATGCAAGGATCTTTTATCATATCTTTATCATGGGAACCAGGAGAGGTTACTAGAAGTATGTAGAAGTTACAAAAGTTTAATGATCTCTCTAACACTGCAACCACCAAGGAGCATCTTGCTCTCATGTTAAGACTATCTTAGTTCCCACCATTGCATCAAAATGGCCACTAATATTCCTACTAGATTATGTCTTTATAGCTTCTGTTCCAGGTAAAGCATATCTCAGTTATTGTATCCCTCCGAATGTACCTTTCTCTCTAGATTCTTAAGCGATAGTTTTCTTTTGGATTGAAGATTTTCCTTGCAACCTTAGTTCTCTTATGGACCCAAGAAAAAGAACTGATTTTCAGTTTGCCCAGTTTTTTTCTTGTTATAAACATAGGAGTGACAACTTCCAAGCTCTGGGCAGGTTACAGATAAATCTGGAAGTCCTAGTCAAACTATTTTTTAATATTAGTCTTATATTTTACTCTATGTCAACCTCCATCTGTAATATATCACAGATATTTATTGATTTAATGACTATGGAATAATAGATCTAAGTCTATGCAAGGGAACAACTAGTCTTCCATTTCTCGTACATAAGATATGACTTTCCTTCACAGATTCTTTCAGTTGTCATTTTGAAGTCACCCTCAATTAATGTGCTCTTTTCAAGAAATTATACAGATCACACTACACTTCTCCCGTATTGATTTTTCCTATCCTTTTTCCTTACTTTACTTATTTAATTCTCCATGTATCCTACTTTAACAACTGTTTTGAGTACTTTTGGAGACATTTTTCTCAAAATTATACATATTGAATTGACTGGTCCGTACTGTTTAACATATTTCAATATTCTTTATAACTTTAAATAAAAGTCAATATTTTCCAATACTCTAGTCATTGAAGTCATTGAATCAGATTAATGAGTTAACCTTAATGACAACTAGGGAAGAGGATTCATACATTCTTTAATTTTATAGAAAGTTGACTTGTCTTAGATCCTCAAATAGTGAAGTTCAATGGCTGCTTTGGAGTTTAAAGTGAATGTGAATAGATGTCTTCTTTATGCCCTTGAATAAAGAAGAGTCATTCTCTTCTATTTGGAGGCTGTATTATTTGGTGATGTTCACAAATTTGAGAAGAATATGCCCAAAGTCAGAATAAATACACAAAGAAAATAAAGGAAAGAAAAGAACTTCAGTTGGTTGTCAGGTTAGTCTGTACTGGTTCTCAATGGGATGAGACATGTGACAGCATGATCATCCTTACATCTCACAGTGACTTATTGGCATCTCTCTGTAGGATCATGTTGACATCTCTGGGCTCTTTTCAGCTGAAGCAGACCCTTTTTAGAATATTTGCCATGAGCATGATGATCCCCTTTATCTGAAATATTTTCCATTGCCCCTGAAATGGACCAGGACATAATTTTGGCAAAAGTTAATTACACTCAAATTGGGCCAATAAGATTTTACTTTTTAGAAATGGACTGGGAATTAATTCCTCTCCATTTTTTAAATGAGCAACTAGTGTAATGGTAATGTGAGTGACTCCAAGTTTGGAGATGCAAGTGGACAAAAACAAGAACAGAAATTCAATAAGCAGAAATTAAAGGGTGGATCAGATACTCAGACAGAAGAAGAAGTGAGAGATAAGAGAAAGGAGAGAAAGAGAAATAGAGGCAGAGACAGACTGAGTGAGAATGACATGAGGAAATGATGACAGTGATTCCTGCCTGCAGCTGGTTCTGGCTTGAGTTCCCAGTGTGGCCTTGCTGCATTCTATTTCTCCAGTGAAAGGGTAATCTTCCTCATGTCACACAACTCCCTTTTGGCTTAAGCTGGCTGTATGTTTCTCTGTTGTCAGTGATCAAGAAAATCTTGATTAATATGCCTCTGTTATTTTATTGTCCTGTATATTGACTAGCAAATATTTACCCTCTTGTGCCATCAGTGTTCCCAAAGAGGGTCAGTGGAGGAACCAGGGACCATCTCAGAGTGGGGCATTCCAACCATGCTGATGTGTAAAATGTTCCACAATCATAAAGACATTAGGAATTCTAGGTAGAACTATTTCTGCTTCACTTCTGAAATAGTTAGACCACAAATATTTAATAAAATTCCTAGTTAGTAGGTTTTAAGAAATCCTCTTACTCAATTTTAGAAGAGATAGACATACAACCAAGGGACCTAATTATTCACAGCAAATGTTAGATGTATAATCTATATTCTCTCTGAGGACATATGTTTTAAAGGAGGAAAATATAAAATACATTTTTGCCTCTTAAAATTATTGAAATAGAACCTAAGATCAGTGACATATGATGATATCAGGAGATTTTTCCAAATTGTGCAAGATTTCTTAATTCCATCATAAATCTTAGGCTGTCAACACCAATGAGTTTATGAGATACTTCCAGTTTATAGGGTACAAATTCTTCCTGCTAAATTAATTTCTTCAAACTCATTTCTTTGTTAGGCAGCCACAGATGGCATAGTTGTAAAAATGTATATGATACAAAGGTGCCCCCAGTCAGAAAATGTTCTCTGGCATTTTCCCTATAAGATGCTTCTTCCTTCCCTGTCAGATTTAAAGTGTCTTCTCTTTCACCCCATGAGATATAGTTTTAAAAGATTTCTAGAATGCATGTATCTGAAAGCATAGATTCATTTTAACCTCAAAGAAATGCAATTCTTCCAAGTGTTGGTGACTGATTAAAAAGTGACTTAGATCTGAATGCTTAGTTTTTTCTCCCACATGCCCAACATAGAAATCTAGAGCAATACTTGAGGGAGAAAGCCCTTAGGCATGACGATCCTTCTTTTTTTCTCTGATTTTTATTTGTCTATGTTTATGATGAGGTTTTAAAATCTGTCTCCTAACAAGTCGATTAATGGGACTTTAAGGGTCTTATACTTGATAGGATTTATTACTTAACATTTTGCTTAAAATTTCTGCTTGCTTTCCCCCCAAAATGTAAAGGTTTTCACATCTACTTCAGCCCTAAGCAACAAAGCAAGGAGAATTACAATCTTACCCTTAGGAAAAGAGGTATCTTTGAATAAAAGTATTTTCAGGAGTTCTGGGAGAATGATGAAATAAATCTACTCTAATAACCTTCCTCGACACCTGAACTACCTAACTACATATTTATTTTCTAAAATCAATACTTCAAGGCATACTTTATTTAAATAAAAAAGCAATATCTCCTTAGGCAGACATCATGTAATATCTCAGTAGAGATTAGTAGCTAATTACCTAAAGCAATGTATTTAGGAGGAGAGAAAGCACAGTGCCTGACAAAACATCATGGTATGACCTAAAGGAACCTAGGAAAGCGCCAAACAAGCTCTTTCCACCCCATATCCTCTCTGACAATGATTCTAGGTACAAGCCAGCCAAGCAATGTAGCATATCAATGAAGAGAAGCCTTTTCCCTAATCTGTTTGATTCAGTGTCTGCATGCTAACCATTTGGTCTTTCTCTAGTTCAACACATAGTTGTGTGTGTGTTTGTGTGTGTGTGTGTGTGTGTGTGTGTGTGTGTTTTAGCTTCAAATGTATTAAAGGCATTCAAAGTATACCATTTCCAAATATGCCACTTTGGCATATTACTTATCTTGAGTTAAGGGCATTTCAGAAACAGCAGATGCAGATCAAACACTCTGACCCTCCTTCATATTTCCTAAAGCAGGAGATAAAATTTTTCTATGAAAGATGCTTCATTCTCTTCCAGGAGGGAAGTAACAGTCTTAGCATCAAGGGCACAAAATGGAGACCTAGAGAATTCTATATAAACAGACTTGTTAAAATAATTACTATCTTCCTTTAGCCTTCTCCTGTTGTTTCCTTACTTTTTCACGGTTGTCCCTTTTTGTTCAACCTACTACAAAAGCATATAGGTTTCATCACCTATTTGAATCTTTATTCTTGGTGAGGACCTCCATGGCAAGGTAAATTTATATACTTGCATACTTACGTAATTTCTCTCATTGGTCTGTCTTATGTGAGCTTACTTCTCTAAAAGTGTAAAGGTAATGTGTTGCTTCTCCTACAATATGAAAGTGTTTAAGTTGAACAAACATACTCACCTGCCTTACTTTTAAAAAATACACTTCAAAAGAATATAACAAATATGATTATGTAACTATTAAATGAAATTTAACATCTAAAATAGATCAAAGAAGTTCATTTTCAAATTCAACTGTAATCCCATCATTCAAAATCAGAATAGAGCAGTTCCTTCTGGTCTGTTTCTACTCTAACATCCTATTGCATTTTATTGTATTAAAAGCAGTGTCTTGATTTTTCATATGCTATTATATTCCAAATGATGTCCAATGATTATATAGTTGTATGGATAACATTTCTAATGCATGCATACTGTTTTATTAAGTGAAATTACCAGTTTTCTTCTAACACTCTTGTTAAAATTGTATCTTCTTTCTAATAGCCCTGTCTTAAAGAATACATAAAAAATGACCTTAAATGAATATTATACTTTTCATGACATTTTCAGCTTGACATATTCCTTCAAATGCAACCATTGTATTAAAAATAATAAAACACTATATACATGTGTTTGTGTGTAGTGTTTGCTAAATTTTGTCTAATTCTTTGCCCAAATTGTTGATGATTTTATACTCTGTCTTTTGTTAACGTATGTAGCAATTTAATTATGACTAGGAAACTTCAGGGAATTATGATTTTTTGAGAATATTTTTGAAAAACCTTGATGGGCAAAATTTAGTTTTATTTTGATTTGAATTTTTTCTTATTATATTTTGTATGTTTGTGAATTATCTATCCCTGTCCTTTGTCTCTGCTTCTTTGGAATACCATCAACTAGAATTTAGAAATTTTGTTTGTATACCATACTAAGGTATATGCTATGCAAGAGGATGAGACCATTCCTGAGGAACACACTCACTGGACCTAAGAGATTGGCATATGCTGAAGAAAACTTACCAATGACATGTATGATGGTCCCCTTGTCTATTGCATCTCCTAAGGGCACTTCTAAGAGTCCTAGCAGTATTTCAGGGCAGACTGCAGGGAAGAAACCTCAACCATTGGGCTCTGAAGCTTCTAATCTGTACAATTATGGAAATACCAGCCCTTCCCACGCTGTTATCAGGGGTAGAGGCGCCGGGACAGAATATTGCAATACTGACATGGCTATCTCCTTATCTTTTCAGCTCAGCTTTATTGTGGACTTCAGTGTTAGGTTGTAACTGATTCCGATGTACTTCTGTTTGAGGCCAACTCCTTTGTGGGGCGTATATGATGAAGAGTTGACAGTTACCTTTCTGTAGTCCAATTTTAACTTCATTATCAATTGATTTACTCAATTGTGTAGGTAGCTTGATTTTTGTTCGTTAGTGTTTTTTTTTAAATAAATGATGATATTGATATGAAAAATACCTATATACATAGCACACAGAAGTCATTTTATGCAGCTTAGTTAGAAATTTTTTATGAACTTTAATCAAGTTTTTTTTAAAGTGTCTTTTGTCAGACCAGTACTAAACTCAGAGTGAAATTCATTCTAAAGTTATTGTCTGTGTTATATTTAATTATATTTATTACCTCTGATAGTAGACCCACAATATGAAAATGGGCATCCAGTGACCATGACATCGGCTTAAGGTTATCACCCTGGGTGTGGGTAATTGATCCAAGTTGGGCCAATTAGATTCTTTCATTTTAGGATGTGGAATGCAAGCTAATGGAGATGGAATCTGGGAATCATTGATGTTACATAATGTGTATAATCTACCCAGAGGCCTGCACATGCACCCTGCTGCTGTCTCCTAGATACCTTTATGCCTTTTTTCCTGAGTCTTAATTGTTCATCTTCTCCTTTGAGAACAGTAACCAATCTCCTTGTTATCCATTATATTTTCCTCATCTAATAAAGCTAGCTTGAGTCTGAGCCAGAGTCAGAATCATTTGCATATCAAAGGAGAATAATGGCTGTGGTATATATTGTTACCCATTTTACTATAAATTTGAGCCCATAAGGGACATAACACGAGCACATGAGTCTACATTGCTCACTTTGTCTTGATGTTTCCTTTGAAAAATCTACTTGATTAAACACATACTTCTTCCACTTTCATTTTTCAGGTTTCCATATAAATAAAGATATATAATTAGTAACTCTATAAAAAGCTCTTAGATAATGAATATTTTATTTTGGGTTCCCAAGGAACAGACACTGAGATAGAGAATAGTGTGAACAAATTTTCTTAGGAATTATTCTCAGAAAATACATCTATGTAGATTGAAGAATGTAGGACTGTGGAGAGGGAGGAGTAGAACATTACAGTCAAAATAAAAAGATGAATGGATTCCATCAAGAGCCCAGGATCTGGAATGGCTCTTAATATTTGTCCCACTTGGAGGCAAGGGAAGAGGTCTTTGTAACCCCAAGTGAAACAAACATTGGCTTAGGCTGTGAACAGGGAGAGAGAATGATCTTAGGTGAAACAGCATTTTTTTTTTTTCTGACTGAGGATAACTCTTCAGGTGGCAACCATGGTATGCACTACAATTCACTTCTTGTGCTGTTTAGATTCACTCCTTTGCATAACAGACTTTAAGAACATCTCCTGAAGAATTCTGGCTGGGCCTATTTTCATGAAGGAACTTGTAAAAAGACAAAATTAGTTGGACATGTGTACTTTGTCATGAGCTGAATTACGTCCCACAAAGTCACATGTTGAAGTCCTAACTCTCACTACCTCTGGATGTAAACTTGTAAGGAGATACAGACTTTAAATATAATATCAAGTTATGTTGAGTTTCTTCAGGTAGGGCCCTAACTCAATATGACTTGTATCCTTCTATGAAAAAGAAGAAACACGAGGGGTGTACACAAACAGAGAAAAAAACCTGTGAGGACGTAGAGAGAGAGAAGATTTCTGCCTGCAAGCCAAGGTGAGAGGCCTCAGGAAAAACTAACAATGCCTACACCTTGATCATGTACTTCTAGCTTCCAGAACTGTGAGAAAATAAATTTCTGTGTTTAAACCACTTAATCTGTGATATTTTGTTATGGTGGCCTGAGTAAACTAATATCAACTACGTGGCTGCAGCAGATGTCAAAACTGTACATGATAATTCATGATAATTCATTGTGTCTCTACTATAGAATCTAGACATCCTCTACCTTTGGCTACCAACAATGCTGAGGTAGGTGGCTTACTCTGTAGAGTAATTAGCATACTGTGACTAATATAGATTCTTCTATCACCATACCATGATAACTTCGAGCAGTAACAAATTTGCAAAAGCTTGGGGTATAGGGCAGCCCCAGTGGCCCAGTGGTTTAGCTCTGCCTTCAGCCGGGGTGTGATCCTAGAGACCTGGGGCCGAGTCCCATGTCAGGCTCCCTGCATGGAGCCTGCTTCTCCCTCTGCCTGTGTCTCTGCCTCTCTCTCTCTGTCTCTCTCATGAATAAATAAATAAAATCTTAAAAAAAAAAGCTTGGGGTATGCTGTTAAAAATATAGTTTAATTAATTCCAAAACCAGACAAACACCCCACCAAAAAGGAGAATTACAGACCAATATCCCTAATGAACATGGATGCAAAAATTCTTAACAAGATACTAGCCAATAGGATCCAACAACACATTAAGAAAATTATTCACCATGACCAAGTAGGATTTATCCCCAGGAAACAAGGCTGGTTCAATACTCGTAAAACAATCAGTGTGATTCATCATATCAGCAAGAGAAAAACCAAGAACCATATGATCCTCTCATTAGATGCAGAGAAAGCACTTGACAAAATACAGCATCCATTCCTGTTCAAAACTCTTCGGAGTGTAGAGACAGAGGGAAGATTCCTCGAAATCTTAGAAGCCATCTACGAAAAGCCCACAGCAAATATCATTCTCAATGGGGAAGCACTGGGAGCCTTTCCCCTAAGATCAGGAACAAGACAGGGATGTCCACTCTCACCACTGCTATTCAACATAGTACTGGAAGTCCTAGCATCAGCAACCAGACAACAAAAAGACATTAAAGGCATTCAAATTGGCAAAGAAGAAGTCAAACTCTCCCTCTTCACCGATGACATGATACTCTACATAGAAAACCCAGAAGCCTCCACCCCAAGATTGCTAGAACTCATACAGCAATTTGGTAGCGTGGCAGGATACAAAATCAATGCCCAGAAATCAATGGCATTTCTATACACTAACAATGAGACTGAAGAAAGAGAAATTAAGGAGTCAATCCCATTTACAATTGCACCCAAAAGCATAAGATACCTAGGAATAAACCTAACTAATGAGGTAAAGGATCTACACCCTAAAAACTACAGAACACTTCTGAAAGAAATTGAGGAAGACACAAAGAGATGGAAAAATATTCTATGCTCATGGATTGGCAGAATTAATATTGTGAAAATGTCAATGTTACCCAGGGCAATTTACACGTTTAATGCAATCCCTATCAAAATACCATGGACTTTCTTCAGAGACTTAGAACAAATTATTTTAAGATTTGTGTGGAATCAGAAAAGACCCCGAATAGCCAGGGGAATTTTAAAAAAGAAAACCATATCTGGGGGCATCACAATGCCAGATTTCAGGTTGTACTACAAAGCTGTGGTCATCAAGACAGTGTGGTACTGGCACAAAAGCAGACACATAGATCAATGGAACAGAATAGAGAACCCAGAAGTGGACCCTGAACTTTATGGTCAACTAATATTCGACAAAGGAGGAAAGATGATCTACTGGAAGAAAGACAGTCTCTTCAATAAATGGTGCTGGGAAAATTCGACATCCACATGCAGAAGAAAGAAACTAGACCACTCTCTTTCACCATACACAAAGATAAACTCAAAATGGATGAAAGATCTAAATGTGAGACAAGATTCCATCAAAATCCTAGAGGAGAACACAGGCAACACCCTTTTTGAACTTGGCCACAGTAACTTCTTGCAAGATACATCCACGAAAGCAAAAGAAACAAAAGCAAAATGAACTATTGGGACTTCATCAAGATAAGAAGCTTTTGCACAGCAAAGGATACAGTCAACAAAAGTCAAAGACAACCTACAGAATGGGAGAAGATATTTGCAAATAACATATCAGATAAAGGGCTAGTTTCCAAAATCTATAAAGAACTTATTAAACTCAACAGCAAAGAAACTAACAATCCAATCATGAAATGGGCAAAAGACATGAAGAGAAATCTCACAGAGGAAGACATAGACATGGCCAACATGCACATGAGAAAATGCTCTGCATCACTTGCCATCAGGGAAATACAAATCAAAACCACCATGAGATACCACCTCACACCAGTGAGAATGGGGAAAATTAACAAGGCAGGAAACAACAAATGTTGGAGAGGATGCGGAGAAAAGGGAACCCTCTTACACTGTTGGTGGGAATGTGAACTGGTGCAGCCACTCTGGAAAACTGTGTGGAGGTTCCTCAAAGAGTTAAAAATAGACCTGCCTATGACCCAGCAATTGCACTGTTAGGGATTTACCCCAAAGATTCAGATGCAATGAAACGCCGGGACACCTGCATCCCGATGTTCCTAGCAGCCATGTCCACAATAGCCAAACTGTGGAAGGAGCCTTGGTGCCCATTGAAAGATGAACGGATAAAGAAGATGTGGTTTATGTATACAATGGAATATTACTCAGCCATTAGAAACGACAAATACCCACCATTTGCTTCAACGTGGATGGACCTGGAGGGTATTATGCTGAGTGAAGTAAGTCAATGGGAGAAGGACAAACAGTGTATGTTCTCATTCATTTGGGGAATATAAATAATAGTGAAAGGGAATATAAGGGAAGGGAGAAGAAATGTGTGGGAAATATCAGAAAGGGAGACAGAACATAAAGACTTCTAACTCTGGGAAATGAACTAGGGGTGGTGGAGGGAGAGGAGGGCGAGGGGTGGGGGTGAATGGGTGACGGGCACTGAGGGGGACACTTGACGGGATGAGCACTGGGTGTTATTCTGTATGTTGGTAAATTGAACACCAATAAAAATTAATTTATTAAAAAATATATAGTTTAAATAACCAAATATCATCACAGTTAT
Organism: Nyctereutes procyonoides; assembly: GCF_905146905.1. Taxonomy (NCBI): domain Eukaryota; kingdom Metazoa; phylum Chordata; class Mammalia; order Carnivora; family Canidae; genus Nyctereutes; species Nyctereutes procyonoides. The sequence goes on from NW_026575030.1 coordinate 11,682,462, forward strand.
CTTTGATAATGGTTATTTATAACCACTTAAATATATGGTTAAATATGGTTATTTATAACCAATATTTATAACCAATATTTATAATGGACTAAAAGCAGAAAATCACCATATAGGTATTCATTCTCAATTAATCTAGAGGGGATATATGTATTGTTTTTAAGGGAAACAAACAGCAGAGCTAAGAAATTTAATATATTGGCTTCTGCTTAACTACTTTTTCACCTATTAACTGACAATTCAATGAGAGGGAAAGCAGTGTGCAAAAGATTTTCTAATTTTATTTAAAGATGACTAATGCATATAACTTAATTACATGATTGTCCTCTCATACACTGTCACATCCTAAAAGCAACATTCTATTTTGAGTTCTGTAATTGTAAATAACTCAGTTTAGTTTTGTTTAACATTAAGTTTTGTATTGTTGCAATGTTTTGCAAAAAGAAACATGAATGTTCTATATTCTTGAAGAAGAAAGAACTTTGATTCATATAGAAGTAATTATCCTTTCAAAGTTAAAAATGGCTACAGGATATTTAAGTGCCTTTTGTAAAATACCAATTAAAATGAGAAAGAAGTGAAAAAGAGGCCAGAATAGTTTTGACAAAGATCCATAACAAGGAATAGTAACATCCATTCACCCAGAGAACACTCTACATGTGTACAGGTACAAGGAACTCTTAGGACAGCATCATTAGGGAAAATTAAAAATGTGTGAATTAGAGACTTCAGCAGGACTAAAATGTCCCCATTTTAAATAGTAGCTAGATGATGTTTAATTCAGATTCATTAAAATTAATGAATACCTTTTATTGATGCATTGATTCATTAAATATTTGTTTTATGTATCCAAATGCATTCCAAGAACTATGAACTTGGAGTGCTGCATGAATAAAGGCAAAATCACTGCATTCATTGGAATTATAATGTAGTGTCAGAGTCCAACAAGTATATTTTAAAAGTATAAATTTTTTTAAAGTATAGTGTTGAATTTCAATGAACACACTTTAAAAATAGGTGTTATTGGAGCCTAACCAAAGAAAGCATGAGTGACTTAGGTTAGCCTCTAAGAAGAGGGAATATTTGAAATACAGAGAATGAAGTAGCACTTGTCACAATCTGCTGACGAATATATTTCAGAGTATTTTCTTTTTAATTAAATACCAACTCTAATTGGAATATTTAACAGTGTACAAAGTGAATTTAATTAAAGATGCTGCAGCTTAAATAAACATTTTTATGCGTGCATATTCGTGAGATTCTGAGACAGAAACCTACTTGTCAGATACTCATTTCTTAAGAAATTCAAACAACTTTTTACATCGTATAAATTAGCCTCTGTAGTCTGGAAAGACAAAAATGTCTGCTCCATTACCCCCAATATGGGAATAGTAATACTCTCCTTGCTCACCTGATTACAATATTAAACATGCATGGGAAAGCCTTTTCTAGGTGCTGCTTTCTTTGCCTTCTTAAAGTTTGACACTTCTTATGGTTACATTTTTTAAATATTTTATTTATTTATTCATGAGAGACACAGAGAGAGTCAGAAATACAGGTGGAGGGAGAAACTGGCTCCCTGTGAGGAGCCTGATGCCGGACTCTATCATAGGACCCCGGGATCACATCCTGAGCCAAAGGCAGATGCTCAACCACTGAGCCACCCAGGCGTCCTTATAGTTACATTCTTAACCTTATCTTCACTATCTATTCACTTCCTTAGGTTATACTATCCACTATATGCCCATTTGATGACGGTCAAAGATGTCTGTTTCGGGTCTGTCTTCTGAGCTCCAGGCACATCTCTAGATATTCTTGAATATCCTGTATGTCTTCAAAACTGGCATGTTGAAAAAATTGGCTTTCCTTTTCCAAACCCATCTTCCCAAATTTGATCTTCCTTTTAGAACCCTTAGTAGCTCTAATTCTGTGGAAGACATGTAGGAATCATCCCTCTTGCTAGGTTTCAATGTGACACATGCACAAGATATATAATGACATGAACTGAGAAAAAAATTCCTTGTCACAATATAGAACTGGTATCCCTGAACAAAATGCAACTTTACTCTCTATGGTTATTTAAGGAGCCAGTTTTCACTCAACCATTAGGATGATCCCTTACATTATTTGCATCTGGCTAATAATGGGAAGCAGAAGGTATAGAGGAAGCACAAACTCTGTGAAGGGCCCCACATTATGTCTGCTCACATGTCACTGTCAAGAATTAGACACATCTACTCCTTCACAGCTTCAGGTTGAACCACAAACTTCTAATTGTTTTATGCACTCTCAGTCTCCCCACTTGACAGCAAACTCAGATTAAAAGCTGCATTACATTTTATTGCACACATATTGCCAGCACAATGTCTAGAATACAAAGTTTAAGTATCTTGATACATAAATATGTAGATTTTTTTCCCATTCATTCATTGGTTCTATAACTATGATTTGAAAATTCTATCCAGACAACGCCTTAGAAGCTAGGGACCTATTAGAGAATAAGACAAACTGTTTCCCCCTGGAGCTTATGCATTAAAGGATGGAGACAAGAAATATACAAATAAGTAAATTTATGTCACACAGTAATGTTATGGATAAGGATAAAAGAGATAGAGAATGGCATTATTGTTTTGTTTTCTGTGTAGATTTTATTGAAAAGGTCACTTTTTGGGGGGTGGAGAGGAGACGGGGCAGAGGGAGAAAAAAATCTTAAGCAGGCTCCATTCCCAGTGCAGAGCCTAATGCAGGATTCAATCTTACAAAGCTGAGTTATGACCTGACTGAGCTGAAATCAAAAGGCTGCAGTTGAATAAAGGCTATGATAGGAGGCAATGAGCCAAACATATCCTATGGAAGAGCATCGTCTGTAGAGAGAACAGCAAGTGTAAACAGCCTGAGGAGGAAATGCACTTTCTAAATTCATGCTATATGGGGCGTATGGGCTGGTGCATGGTTACAGAATAAGGAAGGTGGAAAGTGAGTAAAAGTTAGATCCAAGAAATAGCATGGATCTATAGATTTTCTGGGCTATAATGAAAGCATTTCTTTCTGAATGAGGTGAGAGGATTTGAGTTTGAGAGATGAGTATGGTGATCAGACCAATTTTAAAGTGTTAATACATTGTGGTGTGAAGAACAAATTATAGATGTATAAAAGCAGAGAAGGAAGATCTATTATGAAGTCACTGTAGTAACCCAGGCAATAGGTGATGGTGGCTTAAACTGGGGTGGTGGCCATGGAGGATATAATATGGTTAGATTCTGGATGTATTTTGAAAGTAGAGACAAGGAACTTTGCCAGAGGGCTGGAAAAACATTGTGGCTGTGATTTGAAAGAGAGAAAGGAGACAATAGTGTCTTTAATATTTTAGGGCTGATCATGTAGTCATTAATTCAACTTACCAAATATTTCTGGTTGTCCTTGAACCAGCAGGATATATTTCCTCTTCTTAGTGTATTAGAGGAAAATATATATACTCCATGCCCTTTTGCATTTGGATACGGCCACATGATTTTCTTTGGCCATTGAAACGTGACATATGATAGTATTTGCTGACATTTCTGTCAATATTTGATTTCCCAGACACTTCTGATCTCCCTACTAATACTGGCAATGCTATGGATATTGGTTACTTCATCAGCCTAGATTCTGTAGTGAGGACAACAAGGGGTAGGCTACCTCAGCCTACCCCAAAGTTGATGTAGCATGTAAAAGAAAAAAAAAGTTTTAATTAATTGAAATTCTAGAGAATAGTTGTAATAAATAGATTTCAGCAACTAGGGCAGCCCCGGTGGCCCAGGGGTTTAGCATTGCCTTCAGCCCAGGGCGTGATTCTGGAGACCTGGGATTGAGTCCCACGTTGGGCTCCCTGCATGGAGCCTGCTTCTCCCTCTGCCTGTGTCTCTGCCTCTCTCTCTCTCTCTCTCTCTCTCTCTCTCTCTCATGAATAAATAAATAAAATCTTTAAAAAAAAGATTTGAGCAACTAGAAGGATAGGATTTGGACTCACTGAGATTAGATTGAACAGGATAGGAGGGACAATCAGAAATCTGGGCTGATTAAATTTTAGTTAAATCTATCAGAAATTCAAGTCCAGGGGCACCTCAGTGGCTCAGTCAGTTAAGTGTCCTTTGGCTCAGGTCATGATCTGAGGATCCTGGAATCAAGCCCCATGGCAGGCTCTCTGCTCAGCAGGGAGTTTGCTTTTCCCTTTCCTTCTGCCTGCTGCTCTCCTTGCTTGTGCTCTCATTCTCTGTCAAATAAATAAACAAAATATTTTTTTTTAAAATTCAAGTCCAGATGTCACCTCAACAATCTGATATAAAACTGTAGAGTTCTAGGTAGAGATATTGGCTGAGGATAGAAATTTGAAATTGTAAAGCCATAAGATCATGTGAGATCACTAAATAATCAGGTGCAAGGAGATAAGAATAGAACTTTTAAGGATGAAGCCTGAGGCATGTAGTCATTTAGAAGTCAGAGGGAGATGAGGAAGCAGAAATGAAAACTGGAAAGCATTACCCATAATGAAGAATGAACAATGTCTTAGAACTCAAATTTTAAAGAAAAAAGTATTAAAATGGAGAACATTATCAACTGTGCTAAGTGCTGCTAAAAGTTTAGAAATGACAAAATTTAAAAATTTACCATTGGAGCGGTACCTGCATGGCCCAGTCAGTTAAGCATCTGACTCTCGATTTCTGATCTGGTCATGATCTCAGGGTTCCGAGATTGAGCCCTGCACTGGGCTCTGCACTGGGTGTGGAGCTTGCCTAAGACTCTCTCTCCCTCTGCTCCTCCTGCTGCTCTAAAAAAAAGTTACTGTATTACCAAATGATTTGAACATCATCAGAGACATTAAAAAAACTCTGTCCTTGGGGGGCGGTCAAGCAAAAATCTAGTAGAGGTGGTTTCCAGGGTGAAGGGGGAAGAGGGATTGAAGGCACGAAGGTTAGACACTTTTGGGGAACAATTTGTCTTCAGTGTTATCTTTAAAATGGGAGTAAAATCTAGGATGGAGTATGGAATATTTTTTAACATGAGGGATATTATAGCAGTTGAAGCAGTTGGGAATTATCTTGCAGAAAGGCAAATATTGACAATGGAGTAGGGGATAATTGTGCAAACGATGACATCCAGCATACAAAAATGGTACTACTTAATATACAAGTAAAAAGCTTAGCTTATTTCAGTACATGTATTCTTCATCCATAATAAATCAAGGAAATTCAGAGTAAATGAGTATAGGCATAGCTATGGGTTCTTAGAGGGAGTGTAAAACATACAGGGACAGATGCAAGAAGGTGGATGTACATACTAGGGAGTGTATCAGGGCATTCTTTTCTGATTGCCTCATGAAAATAGGAAGCAGCACAATCAGCTTAGCGTGAGGATGAGGCAGGATTGATGAGAAGATGTGAAAGTTATCTAGAAATGCAGGAGAATGGATGGATGAAGGAAATGAGTATGTCAGGCAAAATTTGAAATTAGTGATCATGAATTAAAGTCAGAATCATCATCATAATCGCATGGTTTTTAAATGTTGTTTTGTTTTGCCTTTTTTCTAAGTTAGCTAGCTAAATGGTACAGATGGGGAGTAGATGGAGAGCTAAATGCTGCTAGGGCTTGTGTATCAGCATGTATGAAGGGCAAAAGGGTCAGGAGAGAGTGAATACAAGAGAGTGGTGGACCCACCTGGGGAAGTAGGAAAGAGACACCTAAAGCTGAGAAAGACAATGAAAATCAGTGAGATCGATGGATTTTTAGCTCAAGATGGGTGAGTGCATTGCTTGGTAAACGTCATTAGAGGCAGTAAAGAGAAATAAATTAGTAATTAATAGTCTGGCAGTTGGAAGAGAGATAGTAGTCATTGTTTTTGATGATTTTTCTTCTTATCATTATTACTATTGATAATGAAAAGGCAGAGAATTTTGGTGACAGTATGACATTACTGCAGACTTGATCAGCAATCAGAGACCCCTGCCAAAGAGAGAAATAGAACAAGTGTTAAGTAAGTCATGATGACTTGGTCCTTGTGGTTAAATGTACTCATGGACTATTTTCCTTCATAATTCTTCAATTCAGCTTTCATTTTAAGTGCAAAAGTGATTGCTGTTGGTAACGGTAAAAAAAGCCCTAGGGGAAGAAAATAATCTTTTTCATGCCTATTTAATTCTAAGCTATATATGTTTTAAAGAGGAATAAACCAATACACACAAAACAGCTATTTAAATTAATGAGCCCTGCCAACTATGGTCTAAATACTTGTAACTAAATATATATTCTTTTATTCATAAAAACTCAGAAATAATTATCCCAGAAACCTTAAAAATAAATTGCTAATTTCCAACATGGATACAATTTCCTTTTGAATCTTATCATTTAAATTGTAAAATGTTTCACTATTTATACAAATGTATATGCATATTCTTTAGGAGAAACTATTTCAGAAGAAGGCATATTCTGATATGACAAGTATTTTTATATGTAATGAGAACACAGAGCACAAACTGAAATATAAAGCTGAGTGGAATATAAGAGAATGAATTTATTCAGTGTGTGGACAATTAGGCTCACTATTTTTTCTCTCACAAAAAAATAAATTTAAGTGAACTTAAAAATGGAAACCATATTAATGCAATTAAAAGAATGAAATGGACCTGAGATTAAATTATCTTCAACCATTCTATGGGATATTTCCATAAGCCTTTATTTTTTCATTTACTAAATAAGAAAGCCCCTTTCTCTTTTGCCCATCTCTGAAAGTGCTTACATTTTACAGAGAATTAATCAATATCTTTTAAATTTTATTTATTTTTTTTCATGATTTTGTTTATTTATTCATGAGAGACACAGAGAGAGAGGCAGAAACATAGTCAGAGGGAGAAGCAGGTTCCCCATGGGGAACCCAATGTGGAACTTGATCCCAGGACCCCAGATCACATCCTGAGCTGAAAGCAGATGCTCAACTACTGAGCCACTCAGGCGTCCCAATCGATATCTTTAGGTATAAATTCACTGCATGTAAATAAAGTTTTAGTAAGAGTTTTGAAAATATCCAGTATTTAATTTAGTCTACACTGACTGTTTACCTTGGGCCAACTCTTATTCTACTAAAACTTCTTATTCTACTAATTCTGAAACATTTTGTTAAAGTAAAAGTTTTAATATTCAAATAATCTCAAAAAGGAGCAAAATTGTATTAGATATATACATAAAAGTATACTAAAAGGGTATTGCTAGATGAATCTTCTAATCAAAATACCCATGAAATCAGAAATTAGAACATCCCAAAGTAATTCCCTTCAACAACCCCCCCACCACCGCATGTGTGCGCGCACACACACCTGACATACTGTGGAACCACTGGAATGATGCAGAATCATTTGTGTGTTCTTGAAATTTACACAAATGGAATCATATTATTATATGCAAACTTCCATGTCTGGCTTTTTTGCCTTAATATTTTCTTTGTGTTTCACCCATGTCGTTGCATAATGCAATTTACTTATCCTTTTGATTCATATTTTTTCATTGGATGGATATGCCAAATATTATTTATGCTTTTTGATTTTAATGCTGATTTGGGTTATTTTGAATGGTTTGCTACTATATATTGTCATTCACATTTAGATCTACTATTGTTTTAATTACCTTCTAGTCATCTCATTGCTGAGGAAGGAATTTTTGCTGAAGGTTGAGGATAGCTGAACACATGACACTCCACAATAAACTGATAAGATAGGCAGAAGTTTGTTAGTCATATATACTCACCGCATGAAGGAGGAGGACATGACACAGAATTTTATGTGGGGTTTTATTCAGAAACAGAGTGAACAATTAGGGGCTATGGGAAGTAGGTTTAGTTAAGTGTCAAGAGGGGGAAGTGACCTGTAGCTTCTGCAAAAGATGTCATTAAGTTGTGTGCAAAGTTTTATGGGCTGGTAGTTAACTGGGAACTGCTACTCAAGGATAAACAGAAACTATGCCTAGTCCCCTCATAAAGAAGGTTTGGGGGCAGCCCTGGTGGTGCAGCGGTTTAGCGCTGCCTGCAGCCCGGGGTGTGATCCTGGAGACCCTGGATCGAGTCCCATCTCAGGCTCCCTCCATGGAGCCTGTTTCTCAATCTCTCTCTCTCTCTTATTTATAAATAAATCTGTCTCTCTCTCTCTCTCTCTTATTTATAAATAAATAATAAATAATTGTTTTAAAAGAAGGTTTGGGGGCCAGAACATTTTTCAAGGGAGCAGAGTAAGTAAGGGAACTTATGATTAGGCTGCTTGAAGCCCTCCTATTTTCACCAGATGTCAAGGCAACAATGATGTTGGCCTTTAATTTGAGTCCTTACACCGCAGTTATCCATCTGAAATTTTTTTCTTCCCATATGGGAAATTAATTAATTTAAATTTTTATTGGGAAATAATATCTGTTGCACAGCCCTGTCATTAGTTTCACAAGTCATTCTTATATACGTATGTCCATCTTGGAATCCATTCTTTTTCATTACTGCAGTTGCTAACTCATATAATTTTATTGCTTCAAAATAGGTCTTGATATTTCATTAACCCTCCAGTTTTTATTTCCTTATTCAAGAATACCTTGATCATACTTTGCATATAAATTTGATTACTCCTTCTACTTTCAAATGCTGGGAAACTCATAAACCTACCTGGATTTTTATTGTGATCAAATCCAATTTATAGATTAACTGTGAGAATATTAACATCTTTATAATAACAACCTTCCAACTCATAAATTTGATATATGATCCCTAAATTCTCTTTATTTTTCTCAATAATATGTGTGTGTGTTTCCCATAAATATATTTCATGTATCATTTGTTTGATTTATTTCTTAGTGTTTGTTTTTTTGATGGAAGTGCATGTGAGCATACTTTTTTATGATTCAGATGAAATTCACAACACATGGAGTTAACCACTTTAAAGTGTGCAATCCAATGGCATTTAGTGTATTCTAATGTTGCACAATCATTAACTCTTAGTTTCAAAACTTTTTCATCATATTTATATAAGTTTTCTCAGATCCTCTATCTCTCCATCCTCTGTTAATAACTAACTGGCTTTCTGTCTCTAGATTTGTCTACTGGGGATATTTCTTAAAAAGAGAATCATAAAATTGATAACATTTGTGTCTAGTATCTTTCAATTAGCATAATGTTTTAAAATGTTTTAAAATGTATCCCAGTTGTAGCATATGTCAGTATCTTATTCTTTCTGTGACTGAATAATATTTGTTTGTATGTACCACACTTCATTTTTTCATTTTACTTTTTGATGAATATTTGAAAACCAAATTGTTTCTGACTTTTGGTTATTAGGAATGATACAACTACAAACAAGCATATGCAAGTATCTGTGAATACACGTTTTCAATTTTCTTGAATATATACCTAAGAAAGGAATTGTTAGATCATATGATAATTCTACATTTAACTTTCTGTGAAACTGCCAGACTATTTTGCACTGGAGATGCACCATTTTACCTTACCCCAACCAATGGACAAGAATTCAAAATTTTGGGCATTTTACCAATATTATTTATTTTCCCATTATTTTTTTATTCCTTATATATGTGAAGTGGCACTTCATCATTATTGACTTAATGATCGATGATATCAGACAACTTTTCTTGTGTATATCTTCCTTGAAGAAACATCATTAAAGAGCACTTTGCTCATTTTTTAACATGGTTCTTTGTCATATCATTGAGATCATTGAGTTGTAAGACTTTTTTTATATAATCTACATGTTACACTAGATTTATTATTTGCAAATATTTTCCCCTGTTATCTAGCTTCTCTTTCCATTTATTGATAATGTTCCTTGATGCATAAAAGTTTTTAATTGTTATAAAGTCCAATTGATCTTCATTTTTCTTTTCATGCTAGAACTTTTTGTGTGAGATCTAAGAATCCATTGTTAAGCATGAGATTCTAAAAATTTACTTCCATCATTTCTTTTAATAGTTTTACGGTTTTAGCTGTTACATTTAAAATTTTGGTCCATTCTATGTTTTATACGGATGGCAATAGGGTGTCAACTTCATTTTTTACATGTTGTTATCCAGTTGTTAGGGCCCCATCTGTTAAAGACGTTATTCTTTTGACCAGTCAATAGTCTTGGCACACTTATCAGCAATCAATTGGCCATAAACATTTGAGTTTATTTCTGGATTCTTAATTCTATTTTATCTCTCTGTATGTTGCTCCCTGTACCAGTACCAGACTGTTTAGATTACCTTAGCCTTAAGTAAGTTTTGAAATTGAGAATCACGAGTCCTCCAACTTTATTTAATTTTGCAATAATATTTTGGTTATTCAGTTCCCTTCCCAATTTTATATGAATTTGAAGACCGTCTTTTCCATTTCTGTAATAGACAATAAGAATTTTTTAGAATAATTGTTTTGAATATGTCCATTGTTTTTGTGTTATTTTTATTTCAATAATGGTAAGTTTATCTATCCATGAACATGGGATATCATTTGATTTACTTAGGTCTTATTTAATTTATTGCAGGAATGTTTTACAGTTTTTAGCGCAAAGACCTTTCACTTCCTTGGTTAAATTTATTCCTAGATACTTTTTTAAATTGCAAATGCAATTTTTAAATTAAAGTTCCATTTGGAAAGTTTATTGCTGATGTGGAGAAACACAGCTGACTTCTCTGTTTATCTTGTCCAGTAATTTTGCTGAGTTCACTTATTAACTCTGGTACTTTCTTTTTGGATATTTGGAAGTTTTAATATTTAGAGTTCTATTATCTGCAAATAAAAATAGTTTTACTTCTTCCTTTCTACTTTGGATGTCATTTATGTATTTGTTTGTTTGTTTGTTTGGCTTATTTTCCTGCTTAGAACTTACAGTAAAATATTGATTTTTTACTGTTAAAAAAAAATCACAGTTAAAGTGATGTCTTGTCTTGTTCTTCATGTAGGAGGATAATTTTTAGTTTTCCCCAGTGGAATCTGATGCTAGTTGTGGGTTGTTGATGGATGCCATTTATCATGCTAAGGAATTATTCTTTTGTTCCTAGATTTCTGAGGATATTTATGATGAAAGGTGATGGGTTTTGTCAAATGTTTTTTTTTTCAGTGTCAATTGAGATTTTGTTGTTGTTATTTATCCTTTGATCCCTTTAATGTAATATATATTGATTGATTTTATTGTGTTTAACTGTTTTTACCTTCCTGGGATAAATTCCACTTGTTTGTGGTGTATAATTCCTTAATGTGCTATTGAATTTAGTTTGTAAATGTTTTGTTGAGGATTTTTGTGTCCTCAGAATAGAAGATATTGGTCTGTAGTTTTCTTTACTTGTGGTATTTTTGTCAGGCTTTCATATCAGCATAATTCCAGTATCCTCGAATAAGCTAAGATGTGTTATCCTTTCTATTTACTGAAAAAGTTTGAGTGGAATTGGTATTAATTTTCAAATTGTTTGGTAGAATTCAGTATTGGAGACACATGCTATTAAATTTTTCTTAGTTACTAGTTTGTGGTTACTGATCCAAACTCTTGTTATAGGACTATTGAAATTTTCTATTTATTTAGTTTTGGGAATTTATGTTTTTCTTGAAATTTACCCATATAATTTAGATTATCTAATTATTTTAGTACACAGTTACTCATAGTGTTTTCCTGATACTTGTCATTACTATAAGGTTCATAGTAATGCTCCATTTTTATTTCTGATTTTAGTTATTGACTTATCTTTATAAGTTTGACCAAAGGTTCATCAATTTTTGTTGGTCTTTTAAAGAAACGATTTTTGATTTTGTTGGTTCTATCTCTTGTTTTTATATTCTTTATTTAATTTACCCCCGTTTCAACCTATATTTTTTTCCAACCTTATACTGAGTATGTGTTTATTTGCTATTCTTTACTAGTTCTTTAAGGTTTAATATTAGGTTGCTAATTTGAGATCTTTCTTATTTTTCATGTAGGTACTTACATCTCTAAATTTCCCTTTGAACACTACTTTTGTTGCACCACACAAGTTTTTACTGTATTCATGTAATATTGTTTCCATCCTCACATTTTCAAACAATTTGTATTATTGGAACTAATATGTGTGTCTTATAAGCATATATATTTGGATCATGTGGGATCCCTGGGTGGCGCAGCGATTTGGCGCCTGCCTTTGGCCCAGGGCGCAATCCTGGAGACCCGGGATCGAGTCCCACATCGGGCTCCCGGGGCATGGAGCCTGCTTCTCCCTCTGCCTGTGTCTCTGCCTCTCTCTCTCTGTGACTATCATAAATAAATAAAAAAATAAAAAAAATAAAAAAAATAAGAAAAAAACTCTATATTTGGATCATGTTTTCTTAGGCCGTTCTGAAAATCTCTTTTATTTTTATTTTTATTTTTTTTAAATTTTTTTTAAATTTATTTATGACAGTCACACAGAGAGAGAGAGAGAGGCAGAGACACAGGCAGAGGGAGAAGCAGGCTCCATGCACCGGGAGCCCGACTCGGGACTCAATCCCGGGTCTCCAGGACCGCGCCCTGGGCCAAAGGCAGGCGCCAAACTGCTGCGCCACCCAGGGATCCCGTGAAAATCTCTTTTAATAGAAGAGTTTAATTTGCATTAAAAGTGTTACTGCTGATGGACAATTTCTGCCATTTTTTATATTTCTATGTTTCTTTCCTTAATTCCTCCAAATTGCCTTCTTCTATATTTGCTAAAAGATTTTCTATTATATAATTTTTATTCCTTCTTCAATTTCATTGGGTATATAATTTAGTCATCTTAGTTATTATCATGGGAGTATTAATATTTTCAACTTTTATAAATCTAGTTTGAATTGATAGCAACGTTAGTAGCATACACTTTGCTCACATTAAACTCAGTGAGTCTTATTTTGTCATCATAAATTACATCTTCACACACCTTATGCCTATTAACATAGATTGTAATTATTATTTCATGAAAAGCAAAATCATATGGATAAAAAGAAGAGCTAAAAACAAAGCTATAGTAATATAGTTTTTATAGTGTTAAGTATAAATACCTTTATAAAAGATCTTTCTTTGTATGGCTTTAAGTTGCTGTGTATTGTCCTTTTATTTCAGCCTGAAAGACTCTCATTAGCATTTCTTATAGGACAGATCTATTAGTGATAAACTTTCCTACCTTCTGTTTATCTGAAAAAAAAAAAACTTATTTTTTTTCTTTTTGAGAGTGTTTCTGTATATAAAATTCTTGATTGAGATCTTTTTCTTTCAGCACATTAAATACATCATCCCACTGTTTTCTAGCCTCCATGGTTTCAAAGGGGAAATCACTTGTTAATTTTTTTTCAGGATATTTGTGTATGACAAGTCATTTGTCTCCATTTCTTTTTCAAGAATTGTCTTTTATCTTTGGCTTTCAACAGTTTCATTATAATGTGTTTTGGTGTGAGACATTTTGGATTTACTATATATAGAGTTTGTTGAACTTCATGGGTGTGTAGATTCATACCTTTCATCAAATTGGGACATTTTGATCATTACTTTTTCAAATGTTTTTTCTTCTAGGATGCTCAGAATACACACACTGATATGCTTTATGGAACTCTATAGTCCCCCTACTTCTGTTAATCTTTCTTAATTCTCTTTATTTCTTTTTTTTAAGATTTATTTATTTATTTATTTATTTATTTATTTATTTATTTATGATAGACACAGAGAGAGAGAGAGAGAGAGAGAGAGAGAGAGGCAGAGACACAGGAGGAGGGAGAAGCAGGCTCCATGCCAGGAGCCCGATGCGGGACTCGATCCCGGGACTCCAGGACCATGCCCTGGACCAGAGGCAGGTGCTAAACTGCTGAGCCACCCAGGGATCCCCAATTCTCTTTATTTCTGTTTCTCAGACAGGTTAATTTCAATTTGCCTTATTTTCAAGTAACTGATTCTCCTTCCTGGTTGCCCAAACCTTTATTCAAAACCTCTACTAATTTTATAACCATAATTATACTTTTGGGCTCTGGAATTTATGCTTGATTCTCTTTTATAATTTTTATCTTTTATTGAAATTTCTTACTTATTTCAATATTATCCTCCTGATTATCTTTCTTTCTTATTATGTCCTTAAGCTTTTTGAGCATATATAACTGATGTATTTATTTATGTATTTGAGAAGGAGTAAGAGAGAAGATGAGGAGGGGCAGAAGAAGAGGGGAGAGAAAAATCTCAGACTCTGCCACAAGCATGGAGTCCAACATGGAGCTTGATATCATTATCCACGAGTTGATGACCTGAGCCAAAATCAGGAATTAGATGCTTAACTTACTGAGCCACCAAGGCACCCCTATATAACACATTTAAAACATTTTTATAGTAAATATAATCTTTGACTTATCTCAACAATAGTTTATATTAATTATTTCTTTTTAAAAATCTTCCCCAAAGATTACTGTAGTTGATTCTTGAGAACTGCAGTCATCCATTTGTTTAGTGACTTTACCAAACTGTTTTTGTCTTGACTATAATCCTTGTATGTGGTCACTGAAATCTGTTCTGTCACCTTCATACTCATGCAGTAACCTGACAGAGATGTCCTAGAATGCTAGATTCAATAATAAAAGAAAACAAGAGGAAATAAAGGTATTTGTCTTTTCAAGTTCTTTCAACAAAACTCATGCCAAGGAAGAAATTTTAGCCTGACAAACTTAAAACAATGATCAATCTCTGGAAAGATCTTCAATGAACCACCAGGGTGATCAAAGCATACAACCTCCATTTTTTTTTTTTGGAGGACAAAATCCTTTTTACCTACTCTTTCATCAGGAAGCTGTACAGGTATGTGAGATATCACATAACTTCTATATGAAATGCCAAAATTCATAAAAATGCACCTGCCTATTTCTTCAATCTGACACTTCGATGCTTAGGATGTTACCTAGACTCCAAAGTTTTAAATAATTGATTCTCACAGTTCTTGCCAGCTTGATAGTTATTTCAGAGAAATGTCTGATTCCTGGAGCTTTGTATTTTCCATCTTTCACAGCATCAGTATAATTTTTCATACTTTCTCTATTATATTTCTGGTACAAAAAATATAATTTTTTAAGATTATTTATTTATTCATGAGCTACACAGAGAGAGGGAGAGAGAAGAAGAGACACAGGCAGAGGGAGAAGCAGGCTCCATGCCAGGAGCCCGATGCGGGACTCGACCCCAGGACTCCAGGATCATGCTGTGGGCCAAAGGCAGGTGCTAAACTGCTGAGCCACTCAGGGATCCCCAAAGAAATATAATTTTTAGGGATAAGTGGCTAAGTGGCTCAGCAGTTGAGCATCTGCCTTTGGCTCAGGGCATGATCCCAGGTCTGGGGATCAAGTCATGCATTGGGCTCCTTGAGGGGAGCCTGCTTCTCCCTCTATCTATGTCTCTGCTTCTCTCTGTGTGTCTCTCATGAATAAATAAATAAAATCTTTAAAATATATATATAATTTTTAAATTGTTATATTCAGCAGCCATTCTAAATTCACATATTGGTTGTAAAAATATATACCATTTCTCTTCACTTTCATATTATTTTTCTTTAAAATCATAAATTGTATTTTTTCAACTGAGGTATGATTTGCACACAGTTAAATGTAGAGAGTTTTTTTAAAAGCCTAAACTTCTCAAAATAAAGAATATATTTGCATAATTACAACTCCAATCAATTTTTTTAATAAATTAATTTTTTATTGGTGTTCAATTTACCAACATACAGAATAACACCCAGTGCTCATCCCGTCAAGTGTCCCCCTCAGTGCCCGTCACCCATTCACCCCCACCCCCTGCCCTCCTCCCCTTCCACCACCCCTAGTTCGTTTCCCAGAGTTAGGAGTCTTTATGTTCTGTCTCCCTTTCTGATATTTCCCACACATTTCTTCTCCCTTCCCTTATATTCCCTTTTACTATTATTTATATTCCCCAAATGAATGAGAACATACACTGTTTGTCCTTCTCCGATTGACTTACTTCACTCAGCATAATACCCTCCAGGTCCATCCACGGTGAAGCAAATGGTGGGTATTTGTCATCTCTAATGGCTGAGGAATATTCCATTGTATACATAAACCACATCTTCTTTATCCATTCATCTTTCTATGGACACCGAGGCTCCTTCCACAGTTTGGCTATTGTAAGTTTTTTTTTTTTTTTTTTTAAGATTTTATTTACTAATTCATGAGAGACACACAGAGAGGGAGAGAGGCATAGACACAAGCAGAAGCAAGCTCTATGCAGGGAGTCTGACATGGGACTCAATCCCGGGTCTCCAGGATCATACCCTGGGCCAAAGGTGGCGCTAAACCGCTGAGGCACCCAGGCTGTCCTCCAAACAGGTTTTAAAACATTACTTCAGCAGATTTCATCCTTTCCCCTACTTCAGGAAAAACATCATTTTAATTTTTAGAAACAACATAGTTTAGTTGTACTTGAACTTGATTGTCTTTGACTTACTCAAAATAAAGGGATTTTTTTTTGTTTTGTTTTGTTTTTAGATTTGTCTGTTGCTACATATATTAGAAGTTCACCCTCTTTTATTGATTAGTAGTATTGCATTATATAGCTTCATGAGACATTATCTATGCACTTCTGATAAATATCTCTAATTTTGATTTACTATTTATTTAGCTACTGTAAATATTCTAGTCTGTGTGTGTCCTTATGTATGAATTGCCTATTTAATCTTTTTTAATATTTTATTTATTTATTTTAGAGAGAGAGAGGGAGAGCGTATATCTACAAGCAGGGGGATGGAGAAGGACAAACAGAATCCATGCTGAGCATGGAGCCTGACACAGGGCTTGATCCCATGGCCCTTAGATCATGATCTGAGCCCACATCAAGAGTTGGATGATCAACTGAGCCAACCAGGCACCTCTTATAGCATCTTTTTGTAACAAAAGTTTTAATTTTTATGAAGTCTAACTTATAATTTGTCTTTTGCTTTTTGTGTCCTGTTTAAGAATATATCATATGCTTTAAAGTCAAAAATATTTAAAATTTTTTTAGAAGCCATATTTGTACTTTTGTGTTTGATACCCATACAAAATTATATTTTGTATCAACTTTGAAATCGAGTTAAATTTTTCATGTATGGATATCCAGTTTTTCCAGAACCATTTCTGAAATAGCTCTTTTCTTCTTAAATTATTCTACTACTTTAGTGAAAGAAATCATTTGACAACATATGTATCGGTCTATTTCTGGACTTCTTTTTTTTAAGGACTTTATTTATTCATGAGACACACACACACACAGAGAGAGAGAGGCAAAGACATAGGCAGAGAGAATCAGAGAGTTGTATTTTTGTATTTACCTTAGAAATTTCTAAAGAAATAATTCCATATGAAAATATAAACAACTTTGTTTTCCTTATTTCTCTTATTTATGTTTCTTGTCACATTGCACTGCGAAGATCCTCTAGTGAATAAGAACAGACATCAGTCATGATGTAATATTTTTCTATATTTAAAAATTCTATTTCCTAATGTACAACCTCTATAGGCCCTCTATGCTCAATTTAGGAACACAAAACGGAAAGAAAGGAAATCTATAATAAATGAAATTTGAGACACTTGGATTTATGTGTCTATGATTCTTATCTTGGAAGTCTTAGAAACCCTTGACCTGATTGAAATAGGAAAGCAATTTTCCTTCATGTATGGATTATATCAAAGTATAACTTGAGGCATTATTCTTCAATATTCTTTATCAATATTTTCCTTGTCTTTCTCATTGACTTCAGACAAAAGATTAGGTCTCAACATATCCCAACTGAATTCAGGTACCTCTTAGCAGTAGTGTATATACTCAAAGAGTTGTGATTTATGGTCAGAAACTAGGGAAGTATATGTGAAAGTTGAAAGTGGGTCTTGAGGTTGTGAAACAACAGAGGGCATGATATTAGGCTAGTTAGGGAAGGTTTTGTTGGTTACAACACTCCCTTATGACTTGGCTTAACACACTCCAAGGATATCTGAAATTGGTAGTAACATGCTCTAGAATGGTTTCTTGATATTTAACCTCAGTAAACTAGATGGGATGCCAGAACTGACTTTATAGAATATTCAGAAAAGAATTAGTAGTTATAAGGAGTAAAAGCCTATAGGATGGAATAATAAAACAATGAATCTGTGACTTGATTGCTTCCTGGGAGTGACCAGAGGACATTTACTACATTAATACATTAAGGAATTCATTATGAAGCAGTTATGGCAACTTTCAGCTCTGTTATGGCTGAATGCTATAGACCAGGATTAATGATAGAGATGCTTCAGTAAAACTGGAATTTCTGATATCAAATGGGATTATAAAGCTACAGAATAACTAAAATTAGGTAGTACTTTTGTAGCTCCCCCCCCCCCACAAAGAAAACAAAAAAAAAAAACAAAAAAACATTTCAAGGCAGCAACAATAGGGGATCAATCATAATATCTTGACCTAAAAAGTTCTGGAATTCTTAGCAATCAATAGTAGAGATGAATTGATAGTTACAATATTGAATTAATTAAAATTACTGGGTTGCAACCAGGACAATTAAAATCTGGTAAGCCAAAAGCTAGCATCAGTTGTCACAACAGAAGAATAAAAATTCCTCACCCAATTTTCAGATCAAAGTTGGTTCTGAGAACCCAGTAGCTAGAGGAGACTCCAAGTCATTTTTAGGAAGGAGACTTCAATATCAAATTATATGATAATTATTCTCCCAATTCTTATCCAAAGTTATTTTCCATTTTCAAAAATATAGGTACAATGGAGAAATGAGATATCCAGATGGTTTGAAGACTGTTTGAAGGAGCTGACACCGAATTCAGTGTATGCAAATACCCTCACCACTGATTTGAGATCTACTGGAGACTAGGTGATGATGGAGCCCTGGCCATCTGTAATGGACTCCATCTCATAATTGGTCCAGTGTTATTAACTGATCCCTAAATGCCTAACCGAGATAGCTGTACTTAGCGGCTGACACAGTCCTCACATTATAAGTGGGTATAAAATATGCATGTCACTATTCTCCTGTTAGCCCCTACCACAGAGACACATTCAACAATTTGCTAGGATGACTTGTTATGTGAAGTCAATCCATCCATTCTTAATGACTTGAGGGGCTTATACAATGAGATCTGTGGCAGAATGGCCATTGTTTTTGTTTTAAACTTGATTTTACCAGAATATCACTAGAATATGGCCAGTGTTCAAGCATGTTGTTCAGACTTATTAAAGTCAACTTACTGAAATCATGTAGTATAAGCCTTGACAATTGGGTTTTCTCTTTTTTTGTTATGCAGGTGCTTTACTTAAGCTTTGACTGCAGAGACATTTGCTTCAACACATTGCCAGACACACTAGGTAAAGATTCAGGTTGCCTCCTGCTGCTAAGAATCCTTTGTTTTAGAAATCTTGGTTGAATCCAATAACTGACCATTTGGGCCATTTACTTTTTATTCTTCCTGAATTTTGAATTCCCACTTTTATGTTTTAAATTCACCAATAAAGAGTGAGCCTGTGAAAACCTACGGCCCTACCTTTGGTCCCAATAAAAACAGACCCCTAGGACCATGAGTGTTTTCTCTACCAATATACCTTGCTATGTGGCCTCAGGTGTGCTGTATGGCCCGAGGTCCTATAAGGAATAAAACTGATTTTTTAAAGGTTTCCTGGAGGTTACTGCAAAAAGGATTCTTGAAATCATAATAAGAACCACAAGGGGTGGTCCAAACACAACAATGCTTATTGACAGGCTAAGACCAGCACAAAACAAATCATTACTAGCCAGAATACCAATTAGCCAGAATACCAATACCAAGAGTCAACATTTTGAATATAGATGTCAATGACTTCCAAAATACTATTTTAATTGAGGTAGAGTCAGTTAAATTTATAAATGACTAAATATTCATTGATTTGTCTATTTATTCATATTTTTATTGGAAAACCAATTTTTAATCTTGGGATATACTGAGGTGATGATGCATTATCCTTTCATTTAAACTTAGCATCTTCTTTAGAGGAGTTCCAAACACATTGCTATCTGAATAAGATATTTCATTTGGTCAATCGAATTGTTTTCACCAGCTAAGTTACCCTAATTATCAGAGTCTGGGATAAGGTCTTACATTCCAGTGGTTTACTTTTAAAGTGATCCAAAGAAACAGAGGCAGGGAACTGGGTGGCATGAAATGGGGGAAGAACTTCAGGTAGTGGTTACATTATCAAGCTGGTCCTTGCTGTGGGCTACTGGCACTTGATCCAGTTCTCATGAACTCTGTGGAAAACAAACAAACCTTAGAACTATTTATTCCCACTTTCAATTGTTTTAAGACTGTGTTATATAAGCATTCTCCACACATGTACTTCCATATCTGCACATAAGCCAAATTGGAAGAGCAGGTTTCCACTAGACAAGGTATTGGTCAACTAAAAAATGTATAAAATAATACAGGATAGATAGTAGAACAAGCTACAGTTATTTTTGCTACAACAGATCCAAATCAGGCATTGATTTTCATCATTTTTTTTTACTACCTTCCAGTCTATATTTCCTTCAAAGTCAGGGCTTCAATAGTTCTAGTACCCCTAATCCTATCCTGAAGGGATAAATGTTTTATCATTTTTTAGTGTGCATTTGCTGAACTTGTCTGTTTACAATAATCACTAGGCAAGAAACAGCAAGAGATTAGTCCCTTGACTTTTATATCTACTCTTCAATTCTTCTATTTAATAGCAACCCTACTTCCTTAGGTTACTTAGAATCAATTGTTCCATCCATAGCTTAATTATTTTCTTTGCCTTCTAGTCTATTGACAAATCACATAGCTCAAATGGCTGTATGATTGTCATAGCTTCAGGTTCAGTAAACCTCTTATTCTGTGCCCCAGTGAAAGATGACTTCCTCTAGGAATAATTACTTCCAATTTGGTATAACCCAAATTGTTCATACAGAATGCATAAATTCTACAATAATTGTAGGAAAGATGGTGCAAAGTTTGCACCCTTTGCTTGCTAGACCCATGTATTCTTACTATGTTGGACACAGCTCCATATATAAGTTGTTGGTACAGTGCAAATATTATATATTATAATATTATATATTATATTATATAATAATATAAGTAATATAAATAATATAAATATTATATATTATATATATATTATATATAAGGACAACACCATAATTTCAAGATGTGCACCAAATGAGTGCTTTAGGCTACTTTTAGTAGAACATTCCAGCATTCTATTGGTCTAGCTATTTTATGACACAGTATATAAGACGACAAAGGTCCCTATGGCCATGTACCTACACCTGCTCCTCCTTGCTAGTGAACAGTTTCTCGGGCTGGGATGACTTTATTCAGGGTTTCGTGTTGTTATATTGGACAGCCTACAACCATCTGAATGTTCACACCAGCAGACACACAGCAAACAGGAGAGACAAATCCACATTAAGAGTAATTGCCAATTCTGATAAACAAAAAAGTACTAACCCCTCAAAATGTCTGTTTGGATTCCTAAGGGGACAGTGAAAGAATGAGTGTTCAGTTCAGGTCCCTACTACTGGCACACTGGGCTATCAGCAAACAAGTAGGTGTATTAACCTTAGTGAAAAGGAGATAATCTTTGGGGCCAGTGCTGCAGGTTGAGAAACATGGCTTTAGAGGCTTCATTGGCCTTATGAATGGATCACTATCACTAGGTGAGCTATTCCATCAATAAGTAATCACATCATATTGAAGAATTTATGAGGACTAAGTAATTTACATGCATTGTTTTATTTTCACATGTATTAAATAGGATATTGCCATTTCAAATTGAAGAATCTAAATGAGTTTTCACTAAAGCAGCAAAGGAAAAACATCTTTTATGAAGCCTATCTTGTTAGAATATATATGTATTCAATGTATACATAAAAGTTTCTTGCTTACATGAAGTAAAGAAAAACGGTTCAGGGGAAGTATTATATGAAAATGTTGAAAGAAACCCATATTTTTAAAAGTATTTTTCTTAGAATTTGAACACAAAATACAATGATGGAAAAGACTATTCTTTTCCAGGCATTTAGAGACCATTATCCTTTATGATATGTACAAAGAGCTGAGAGACTGATCAAAGCAAATACAGATAAGTTATTAAGTAAGTATATCCATGGACAGATGGTGTAAGAGGGAGGCGTTTCTAAAAAGGCAGGAAAATGAAAAAAATCTTTTGCACTAAATCATGCCCTGTGTGTCAAATAAAATACTTTCATGTGTTGACAAAGGGTCTTTTTGACTGATGAATTCTGTCGTGGTTTATATGTTGCTACCTAACTCTGTCATTCAGCTAATACTCATCACCTATCAGCAAAATTAGAGTTTCTGCACTCGACCCTTCTTTTTCAAATTTAGTGGTTTATTTGTATCATTGATGATTCCTGTTTCTATGAAGGGCAATTTGATAAACCTGGGAAAAATGATAGATTGTGTTTATCTCTCCTTATCTATCTCAAAATCAATCCTTAATTTTTGTACTGTTATTTTTTATCCCTTTTGAAAAGAGCAACCCCAATATATGTTTCCAAAGTGTATGAGTTGTAAACTAATCCATGTAAGGATTCTTTATTGAGTGTCTACTATATGCTAGATACTTTATTGACATCAATGAACAAAACAACAAGCTCTATTTTAGATTTTTATAATACGTAACAAGTGGCACAAGTATAAGAAAAAATATTTAGAAAAATGAAGAGCAGGGGAAAGGTTATCTGAAGTTCAGAGAGAATAAAGAGAGTTTCAATTTTACATGGTTAAATCAGGATTGGGGTAGTAACACAAAAAGAAAACAAAGTTCAATTGTTAAGTATATTTGAAAAGAACTGCTATCATTTGTTCTTGTCAGACATCCAAAATGTCATTAGTGAAATTACACATTTGAGAATTGCCATAGTGAGAAATGTATTTCACACCTTAAAATCCAATTGTTCACAAACATCTGACTCTATTTCAAGAACTTTTTTATTACTGTGCATGTGATAAAAATTATTCATTATCTTATCAGCTTTCCCCATGCTTCCCTGGCTCTCCATGTTTTTTTCCAGCTGCACTTCTCACTGATTCCTAAAGATAGTACAGTGATAGTCTAGTTCTTCAATTTTTGTGGAAAATAAAATAAGCGAACATGTAGAGAGAAGTCATATACAACATGACTGCAAGAGAAATAAGTTAGGTCCCCTCCACAGTAGAAATGAAGAAGAGGAAGGAATGTGAGACAAATGTGAGACAAATGTGAATTTACCAAGAACCTCCAGGGTTTGTCAATGTGTTTAGTGAGTAGTCCCTAATTCAAAGAATATATAAGAATAGTTATTGCATGAGTGGATAAAATGTCCTGAAAACTTCAGCACACAATAAAAGAAATTTGATAGAATTCTTTTCAAATTTTACAATGATCAGAATTTTCTTTTTTTTTTCTAAAGCTGTTTTATATTCACAGCAAAATTGGGGAAAGGTACAGAGATTTGCCATATACCACTTGCTCCCATACATGCATACCCTCTCCTATTAACAACATTTTACAGTTTACATTAGGAATCACTCTTGGTATATTCTATGGGTTTAGACAAATATATAAGGACATGTATTGACTACTATAGTGTCATACAGAATAGTTTTACTAACCAAGAATTCCTCTACACTCTGCCTATCCATGTTTCCCTCCCCGCTAACTCTGGAAACCACTGATCATTTTACTGTCCCCACAGTTTTGTCTTTCCTAGACTGTCCTATAGTTAGAATCACACAGCATGCAGCCTTTTTAGATTGGTTTATTTCACTTAGTGACATGCATTTAAGGTTTTCCCATATCTTGGTAGCTCATCTGTTTTTGACACTGAATAATATTCTATTGTCTGGATGTACCAAAGTTCACTCATGTTTTCACTTACTAAAGGACATGTTGGTTGCTTCCAAGTTTTGGTAATTTTGAAAAAAAGCTACTATAAAAATTTGTAGGCAGATTTTGGTGTGGACATGTTTCCAGCTCGTCTGAGTAAAACCAGAGTGTGATTACTGGATTTTATCGTAAGGGTTTGTTTAATTTTGTAAAGAATCACTGTACATACTGTGGTCTTTCAAAATGGATTTACCATTTTGCACTTCTGACAGCAATGGGCAAGAACTCACGTCACTTTCCATCCTTTTGTTTTCAGGGTTCTGGATTTGGACTATTCTAAAAGGTGTACAGTGTGATCTCTTTGTTTTAAAATGCATTTCCCTGGTGACATACAGTGTAGAGCATCTTTCCATGTGTTTATTTGCCATTGTATACCTTCTTTGGCGAGGTATCTAATAAGGTCTTTGTCCCACTTCTTAATAAGGCTGTTTGTTTTCTTGTTAAAGAGTTCTTTGTATATTTTGGGTGGCAGGGTTTTTATTTTAATTAAATAATTATTTTGTAAATATTTTTTTCCTAGTCTGCGGCTTGTCTTCTCATTCTCTTGGCTTTCTTTATTAGAGAATTTTTTAAAAAAATTTTAATGGAGTCCAGTTTACCAATTCTTTCTTTCAAGGGTTGTGTCTTTGATGTATCTAAAAAATCACCACCAACCCAGTCATCTGGATATTCTGTTATCTTCTAAAGTTTTATGGATGGTGTTTTACATTTACATCATCAACACATTTTTAGTTAATCTTTGTGTCTAACTTTATTTTATAACATGATATCCAATTGTTCAACACAATTTGTTGAAAAAACTTATTTTTATCTATTACATTGCCTTTGTTCCTTTGTCATAGACTAGTTGACTATATTAATGGGGGTCTATTTCTGGGCTCTCTATTCTGTCCCATTTATCTATTTATCTATCTTTACTTCAATACCACCAGTCTTTAATGGTATAGCTTTATAGTAATTTTTGAATTCAGGTAATGTCACTCCTTATTTTGTTCTTCTCTTTCAATACTGCATTGACTATTGTAGGGTTTTTGCCCCTCCATATAAACTTTGGAATCTGTATGTGAATCAGATCAGATTCGTCTCACCATATAAACTTTATAATCCTTGACAAGTTACTTTGTGAATATTGGCCACAAAACAATTTGCTGGGATTTTGTATAGGATTGTTTTGGATCTGTAGATCAAAGATCTCTTCATTTATTTAGTTATTTGATTTCATTCATCAAAATTTTATAATTTTCCTCATATAGATTTTTAATTTAATCTAAGATTTTTAATGACATTACCAAAAACAAGTTGTCACACTGAAGGAATATTTATTAAAAAATTATTCATAAAAGAAAGGCAGAGAAAAGATGACAAAATCTTTTACCCCAACTATGGAAAATTATGTTATCAAATTTTTGTCATGTTACTATCAAAAAGAATGAAATTTTACCGTTTGCAATGATAGTATAATTATTTTTAATTAACCCTTTATATACCTTCCTTCTGTGTTGGCAACACTTTCACACTTTATTATTTGATTTTTCTTTACATGATGAAAATTTGATAGCATAATTTTCTATAGCTGGAATAAAAGAACTAGAGGGTATTATGCTAAGTGAAATAAGTCAGAGGAAGACAAATAACATATGATTTCACCATATGTAGAATTTAAGAAACAGAAAAGATGAACATAAGGAAAGGGAAAAATAAAATAAGATGAAAATAGAGAAAGACAAACCATAAGAGACATTGAGTTCTAGGAAACAGACTGAAGATCACTGGAGAGGAGGTGAGTGGGGGATGGGGTCAGTGGGTGACAGGTGTTATGGAGGGCACATGATGTGATGAGTACTGGGTGTTACATGCAACTGATGACTCACTAAATTCTACCTCTGCAACTAATAATACAGTACATGTTAACTAAATTGAATTTAAATTAAAAATTTATACTATCTGTACATTGTAAGATAATCTTTTTTATTTGACAAATTTTAAATATTGTGTATATTTGTGATTTTTTTCCTAAATACGTATCCACTTATATATCTAATTACATATTTTTCCCCAAAAGAAAGCTCCTAAAAATGGTATAGCTCAGGCCTAGCAAGATTTATATCTATCCTTATTAAGCAGATAGCATCTATGAGGCCCACTCACTGATGATGTATGGAGGCATCACTCAAATTTCATCAGCAAAATAAAATAATTTAGCTGATAATATGCGTGCTATTTGGACCCTCTACACACCATTTGAACCAACTATTACATTGTTTGCCATAACTTTCAGGCTTTGTGTAACATAAACATCTTGTAAATACAGAGATTCTAAGCAGAAATTGAACACAGACCATTAAAAGTTTAGGCATATGACATGCATTAGCCTAGTTATGCCATTACCCACAGACCATGCCTTTCCTTGACCCTACAAGTTCTTCCAAAATCTTGATCTGTCTAAGAGCAATTAAGGACTCTTCTTTTGAATCTGTATTTTTCAAAATGAAATCTAACAGGTAATCATAGTTGGAAATCTAAAAGTATTTAAGGTATTTATTTTTTAAGATTAAAAAGAACTATATGTAATGATAGTCATTCTATACTTCTGTTTTATTTTTTTATTTCCCCCCAAACTCAAAGAAATTAACTGTTCTATACTGGTAGATTAATAGTTTCAAATATTCAATTTACTCGATTGACTTTTAATTGTCTCTTTTTCTCATGACATTCATTGTGTGAGAAAACTAATCATTGAAAAGCATTATGCATTTAAAGGTGGTTGAGTCAAATTCTGTATATTATGAACAAGGTATAGTAGGGCAGTTAATAGCTCTAGCTGGGAACAGCTTTTTGGAAATTAACTAATTAAAGATTATTTTTTGTACTTCCTCAGAAAAATGTATCAATTTTAAGTGATTGTATATCCTTGAATTTGAAATTAATGTAAGGACACTAACTGGTAAGCCTTAATTTGAATAATTGAAAGTATTTACATATAATTTATAAATGATAATATAGCAAATATAATCAGATATAGTTATAAATTAAAAATTATTATACCAGAAATTTGCATGCTGAATAAGACATAATTCTACATCATATAATATTCTATGTCATATAATAATAAATAGTGGTAGTAAATAGTAATAGTAAGTTGTTAGTTATACTGTTATGAAGAATGATGTTAGCATTTATAAGTTCAATCTCTAAAATTTCTAAATATTTTAGTAACCCGTTAATATAATTCTCAAAGACCACTTATATTTCTCTTATTTCTAGGTTTCTTCTTTATTTCAGACAAATAGACATTTACTGAGCTCTAATATTTGGCCAAGGTCATCAGCAGGTCATTTTGGTTGGAAAATGAATGAGAGTGACAATGTTTGAGAATTACACCTGAGTTACACACTAAAAGTTTGAAGTACATGGTGTGTTGAGCAAGGAGAAGGTAGGTACAAGAAAATGTTTTTTACTGCAATAATGCATTTTATTAAAGTCCATTCTATCTGATATTAAATTTATCACCTTTAATTTCTATTAGCTATCAGTCGCATGTATTTGTTATTTATTTTTTATGCAGTTAGGGAAAAATTTACTTTTATACTTCATCCTATTTAGCTCTACAGCTATTGAAACACTTGGAGTCATGCAAAGCATTGCATATTTTTACTTTCTTTTTATCCAACTTTCCCAACAGTCTTTGCTTGCTGCTTTAAATTGTATTGATGGTGCTTTCTTTAGTCCTATCCTTCACCTTACTGACTTGCCAATATGGTAATACAAATAATATTAATAATAGATCACAGTGGATCATACTATGCATTGAGCACAATTCCAAGATATTTACACAGATTAAGAATTTAATTATCAGAATAACTCTGTGAAGTTGGGACCGCTATGATCTCCCCTCATTTTGCAAATGAGAAAGGAAGCAGTTTTCAGGGCTAAATTACTTCTATAAAAAAATCTGCTCTTTACCTGCGCTAACAAAGTTTAAAAACACCTCAAAAGGTTCCAGCCTCTGTAAATAACAAAAATATCTGCCAGGAGAAAGTCTGTTACTCTTTAAAAAAATTGAAATATCAACCAACATATTATTAACAGTAACCATCATCCAGTCATTCATTGCTGAATATACAAAAAAGCTAAACAATTCTACCTAGAATCAGAAATTGAATCAGTCAATAGAAACAAACATAAGAATTGAAGAGATGACAGAATTAGCAGAGGATAAGTTTAAAAGGGTTTTCTTAAATATGCTCAAACATCTTAAAGGTATTATTTTGGAGATTTCAGGTCAAAGCACACATTTACCATCCTTTTGAATTGGTAAATCCAATCCCTTTGGATTATGAAGAGTTGTCAAATGCCTTCCCACTTCTGTTCTGGAATCTACTTGCTAAAGGGGTATAAATATAACTCCTACACATGTGGGAATCTGCTTCTCTTGAATCAAATTCCCAGAATTCTTTTCTGCTTTGGTAGCTCAAGATATGCTTAAATAAATCCTGTTAATCCAATAAATGATATTGCCCATTTTCTAGAGTTCTTATTGGTAGAATCGATTTGGATTACCATTATCATTCCTAAAAGTGGAGATCTACCCTTAAATATTAATAGACATGTGATTTTATTTTATTTTTTTTAAAGGATTTTGTTTATTTATTCATAGAGACACAGAGAGAGAGAGAGAGAGAGAAAGAGGCAGAGACACAGGCAGAGGGAGAAGCAGGCTCCATACAGGGACTGTGGGACTGGATCTCAGGTCTCCAGGATCACACGCCAGGCTGCAGGCCTCACTAAATCGCTGTGCCACCGGGGTTGCCCTAGTCATGCATGTGATTTTAGAAGGCTTGATATTGATATTTTAGTCACCCACAACTGCCAAACGAAAGAAACTTAGGATTCTGTAAATCTATTAACCCTTTCTGTGTTTCTATGTTGTTTATTCTTTTATTGCTATGTTGTTTCTTTATACTTCCAAAATCTTTAACTGTTTGTATATTGTTTATATTATTTATATTTTCCTTTTTAATTATAAATAAATGTTAAGTGATTTGGTTGCCATTATTTCTACCATCTTATCTGTATCCTAGATTTAATTAGTTTTTTCAGTTACATGTTTCCTGTTTATTAAAAATGAGGAATGACAAATAACTACAAAGTGCATAAAGTGTAATATCCTCAAATTTACAGTTTAATGATGTTATCATGTGTTTACTTCCATGTGTCAACCACTGAGACAACATATGGAATATATAAGGATCTCATAAGGTGCCTTATATCTTTTCCCCATCTATAACCCTAAGGTATCCACTATTATAAATTCTATCATCACTGATTAATCAAATAATGCATGTTAGTAAATATTGTCAATTAAATCACATACACTTACTGATTTTTTTGCCTATCCTATCACCTACAAAGAGAAATATGTGAGGGACATCTGGGTGATGCAATTGGGTGAATTTCAAACCCTTGGTTTCAGCTCAGGTCATGAACACAGTGTCATGAGATCAAGTCCCACGGCAGGCTCTACACTCAGCTTGAGGTCTGCTTGGGATTCTCTCTCCCTCTCTCCCTGCCTCTCCTGCTCATGTACTCACTTTCCCTAAATAAATAAATAAATAAATAAATAAATAAATAAATAAATAAATATATTTAAAAAGAGAGACATATGCAAAAAATATCCACCATGGATTTGTGTATTGGAAGAAAATATTTATTACTTTATGTCATATATTTTGTTATATTTTTAGATTAATACTTAGCATTTTAGATTAATACTTAGCACTATTTTCTTTCTATTGAATGCCTATTACTATGTTTCTTTTCTGAATGATTAAAGATTTTTCTCTTTGTTTTGGTTTCAGCATTATAACTGTGGTGTATTTGTTTTGGTTTTGTATTTGTTTTGTATATTTGCATTTTTCTTCCTTTTTGGGGTGTTTTTTTGATGTCACTAGGTTTTTTGTATGTGTAGGTAGATACTTTTTTGCAATTTTAAAAAATCTTAACTTTTATCTTTCAAATATTGACTCTGCTCCAATTTTTCTCTCCACTTTTCAGTCAATGTGTTTATTCAATATACTATATTTATTTGTCTTAATAGTTCTCTCCATTTGGATAATTTATATTAATATATCTCTGAGTTTACTAACTTATCTTCTACTGTGTTCAGTCTGCTGTTAAATACAGCAAATGAGTTGAAGAATTCAATAATTGAAATTCCAAACAAAGTCACTACAGAGTTGCAACAGTAAATTTCAACCAGCAAGAAAAGGAATAAGTAAAATTGAAGAAATATTAATAAAGATTATACAATCTGAAGATAGAGGTCATACAAACTAAAGAACAGAGAGAAACAAGAATGGAGAAGCAGAGACCCAGAGAATAGTAAGATACCAATGTATACTACTAACATATGCATAACTGGAGGACAAGAAGGAAGAAAGTGAAAGGAAAAGAAAATATCTTCAAAGAAATAACACTGAACACTTCATGAATTTACTGAAAAACAATAACCTACATATCCAGAAAGCTTAGTGGGTTTCAAGTAGGATAAACACAAAGAGAGTCACAAACATTAAAATAAAGTGCTAAAACTCAAGTACTAGGAAAAAAAATCTCGAATAAAACAAAAGAAAAAAAAACCCAATTCTTTTCTTACAAGGGAATTCCAATAAGATAAACAGTAATTTTCTCAGCAGAAACAATGGATTCCAGAAATCCATGAGATAACCTATTCATAGTGCTCAGAGAAGAAACTGTCAACCTTGCAAGTATCTTATATCCAGAAAGGACATTTTTCAAAAATGAAGGTAAAATAAAGACTTTCTTAGATCAACAACAGCAGAAAACTTATTGTTAACAGATCTGCCTTAAGATAAGTAGTAAGGGAAGTTTTGCAGGCAAAAAGCAAGAGATCCTAGATAATAATTCAAGTCCAAATAAATAAATAAATAAACAACCACCAGCAAATGTTATCGTGTAAGTATAAAAGTCAAATGAATTTTTACCCTTTGTACTTAATATTAAATTGTAGAGAATAGTATATACTTAATTTATTGTTGGGCTCATAATATAAATGCAATATATGTGAGATATATTGCAAACAATAGCACAAAGGAGGTGGGTGGGAGCAAATCTTTACTGAGGCAAGAAAATGACAAAAATACATGGTGTATGTTGAATTTGAAACATTAAAAACTGTAATACATATAATAATAATACATAAGAGAGAAAAGGAATAGTAGTGCATAAGAGTAATGTTTCTATATATTTCTGGATTGAGCCACTATGAGTCTGAAGCTTATTCTGATTAAGTTAGGATGGATATGGTTAACCATACAACCACCAGTAAGAAACAAAACAAAACAAACAAACAAAAATAAAACAGAAGGAAAAGTCTCAAAAGTGGAGTGAAAAAATCAGCAATAAAAATCCATATATACATTAGAAAATTATTTAATGCAGATAAGCAGTAAAGGAAGAATAGAGAAATATAAATCACATAAAAAACAAAGTATAGAATAGCAGATGTGAATCTAACAATATCACTAACATTACAAATGGAGGAAACAACCACATTAAAAGCCAGATATCGTCAGACTGGATTTAAAAAATAATTCAACAGTAGGCTGTCTTTAGGAGGCACAGTAAAGTTTCAAAGATACAGATACAGTCATACCTTGCAAGTTTAGTTCCACTGCCATAAAATGAATATTGCAATAAAGTGAGTCAAATGAAGATTTTTGGTTTTCCAGTACATGTAAAAATTATGTTTACATTACACTGTAGTCTATTAAGTGTGCAAAAGCATTATGTCTAAAAATAAGCATTTATATACCTTCATTAAAAATACTTGAAAAGGGATCCCTGGGTGGCGCAGCGGTTTGGCGCCTGCCTTTGGCCCAGGGCGCGATCCTGGAGACCCGGGATCGAATCTCACGTCGGGCTCCCGGTGTATGGAGCCTGCTTCTCCCTCTGCCTGTGTCTCTGCCTCTCTCTCTCTCACTGTGTGCCTATCATAAATAAATAAAACAAAAAAAATTTAAAAAATTAAAAAAAATACTTGAAAAAAATACTTGATTGCTAAAAATTGCTAACAATTGTATATGCCTTTATCAAGTCATAATCACTGATCACAGTAAAAGATGTAATTAAAAAATTTGAAATGTGGGATCCCTGGGTGGCGCAGCGGTTTAGCGCCTGCCTTTGGCCCAGGGCGCAATCCTGGAGACCCGGGATCGAATCCCACGTTGGGCTCCCGGTGCATGGAGCCTGTTTCTCCCTCTGCCTGTGTCTCTGCCTCTTTCTCTCTCTCTGTGACTATCATAAATAAATAAAAATTAAAAAAAAATTTGAAATGTGAACATTACTAAAATGTGACACAGAAATAGGAAGTGAGAAAATGTTGGAAAAATGGTTTTGATAGACTTACCACAAACCTTCAATTTGTAAAAACCAAGTCTGTGAAGCTCAGTAAAGCAAAGGACACTAAAAGAAGTATGCTTTGTACATAGATGGAAACATATATATCATGCAAACAGTAAACACAAGAAAGCTGGAGTGGCTGAACTAAAATCAAAATAAGCTTGTTTTGGGCTAAATTTTGTTCTCCTGAAATCCATATATTGAAGTTCTAACCTCTATTATCTCAGAATATGACTTTTTAACTAGAGGAAATTGGACATACGGGAAGACACCAAGGTCACATCAGGACAGAGGAAAGATTGTGTGAGGACCCAGATAGAAGGAAGCCATCAGCAAGCCAAAGAAGAGGGCTTTGAAAGAAACTAAACCTGCTAACATCTTGGTCTTGCCTCTAGAGCTGTGAGAAAATTAATTTCTGCAGTAAAGGCCACCCAGTGCAGTGATGGATTTTTTAGCACAGGCCTAGAATTAAAACAAATAATTAAAACAAAATATTATTAGAGATTGGTACATTTTACAATAATAAAATGGCCAACTTACAATAAGGATTGAACAATTACACGTATGTAAGTATCTAATAAAAGCTGCAAAACATATAAAGCAAGAACTGACAGAAATAAGGAGGGAAAATAGAAAATTTAATAATAATAGTTGGAGATTTCAGTAACCCACTTCCAATAATTGATAGAACAACTAGAAAGATCAAGAGGAAAATAGAAGATTTGAACAACACTATAAACCAAGTTGACCTGACATCTATACAACACTCCACCCAACAACAGAACAGACTATTTTCAAGTGCACAAAGAATATTTTTCAATATATTCCATCTGTTAGGTCATAAAACAGACTTCAATAAACATAAGGATAGAAATTATAAAAGTATGCTCTTTGACCACAATGAAATTAAACTAGAAATGAATGGCAGGAAAATTTTTAAGAAACACAAAAATGTGAAAATTAGAGCACATACTTCTAAGTATCCAAGGGGAGAAAGATGAAATCAAAGGGAGAATCAAAAATATTTGCAGATGAATGAAAATGCCACAGCGTATCAAAATGTAAGGGACACAGCTTAGTAATGCTTAATGGAAAATTTATAGATGTCAATACCCATAAGAAAGGAGAATAATTTCAAAGCACACAGACACACACAACACACACACAGAAAACCAAGAGCAAACTAAACCTAAAGCAAGCATAAGGAGGAAATAATAAAAACTAGAGTGAAAATCAATGATACAGAGAATAGTGAATATCAATGAAACCAAAAAATCTGTTCTTTGAAACGATCAACAAACTGATGAAACTTTAGCTAGATTAACCAAATTAAGAAGGTAGACTCAAATTTACTAGAAACAATAATAAAAGAGGCAATGTTACTAAACTTAAAGAAATAAAAAGGAGTACAGAGTTAGCATAGGACTTAGAAATTTCATTACTAGATGTATTCTCCAAATAAACTGAAATGTATGCCCATACAAAACGTTGTACTCAAATGACGAGAGCAGCATTATAGTTAAAACGTGTAAGTAACTCAAATGTTCCCTAACAGATAAATGGGTTAAATTAGTGTATAATTTTCATACTACCATGTATTATTCATCTATAAAAAAGCAAGAAAATACTGCTGCATGCTGTAACATTTATAAACCTTGAAACATTATGCTTACTGAAAGAAGTCCGGCACAATGGCCTCACACTGTATGACTCCATTTATATGAAATTTCCAGAATAAAATAATCTACACAGACAAAAGTTTAGTAGTTGCTTAGGGGTGTAGGGATACATGGTAAGACATGCTACAGAAAAAAATGTACAAGGTTTCTTTCTGAAGTGATAAAAATGTTCTGCTTTACTGTGGTAATGGGTGCACATATCTATGAAATGGGTAAATTATATATTACTACGTGAACTATATTTCAATAGTGCTGTTAAATTTTTCCATTTAATTCTTTAATAACAATCTGCCTGCAAGCTTTTAATTGTGTCATTTTTCTTGTGTTTAAAAATTATTTTAAAAATATTTTAATCTATTTTTTGTAGTCAAAATTTCATATTTTTAAATTTGTGATTGAATTTATTCTTCCTTCCTTCCTTTCTTTTTTTTTCAAGATTTTATTTATTTATGCATGAAAGACACATAAAGAGAGGGATAGAGTCATTGGCAGAAGGGGAAGCAGGCTCCATGCAGGGAGCCCAATGTGGGACTTGATCCTGAGACTCCAGGATCACGCCCTGAGCCTAAGGCAGATGCTCAACTGCTGAACCACCCAGATGTCCCCCTTCCTCCTTTCCTTATGACCTTTACTCATAATAAATTATTTCTCTGTATGTTTTTTGAATTTACATTTCAAGTTTATATTAATAAGAATTTATAGATATGTATTCTGGGTTAAAAGTATAATCCTCCACATTAGATTGTACTGTCTTTCACTAGGTGCCTCATAGGTGTGCCAGAGGTATTAAGATCCAGGACTCAATACAAATATTAAAAGGTGCTCAAATTAAGTAGCAATCATGGGAATGCTATTTAATTTTTTGTTGTTATTTCAAGTTGTTACTTAAATTTTTGTTGATTAACATATAATTTAATATTGGTTTCAGGAGTAGAATTTAGTAATTCATCACTTACGTACAATACCCAGTGCTCATCACAAATGCCCTCCTTAATCCCCCTCACCCATTTAGCTCATCCCTGGCCCACCTCTGCTCCAACAACCCTCAGTTTGTTTTCTATAGTTAATAGTCTCATTTGGCTCCCTCTCTTTTCTTCTTCCCTCTCGTATGTTCATCTGTTCTGTTTCTTAAATTCCACATGTGAGTAAAATTATATGTTATTTGTCTTTCTCTGATTTATTTCATTTAGCATAATACACTGTATGTAGCTCCATCCTACATTGTTGCAAATGACAATTTGTTCATTTTGATGTCTGAGATATTCCCATTATGTGTGTCATATATACACATGCATACATATATACCACATCTTCTTTATTTATTCATCGGTCGATGGACATTTGGGCTCTTTCCATCAGTTGGTTATTGTTGATAATGCTGCTATAAATATCAGCGTGCATGTGACACTTCACATCTGTATTTTTGCATCCTTTGAATAAACACTCTTGTTGTACAATTGCTGGATCATAGGGTAGCTCTATTTTTAACTTTTTGAGGAACCTCCATACTGTTTTCAGAGTGGTGTACCAGTTTGCAAGAAAAGTAAAACCCTAACTTACCATTTCAAACCCATGATGGCCAGTTTTGTTTTTTCTCGAATTCTAATAACATTAAGTGTTGATAGGGATGTAGGGAAATGATATAATTCAATCCTCACTAGTTGGAGTATAAATTTTTACAACCACATGTTTCAACATACATTAACCAGAAATTCATTTGGGGAGCTTACATTAGAGAATAGCTATTGCCTATGAGTAATTCTCTGTAACTCAGAAACACTGAAACAACTTAAGAGACTTGGCACATATAATGATTTTTATACACAGGATGGAAATATTACAAAGCACTTAAAATGAGTGAATCAGATATAAATACATTAAAATGGATTGGAAAATTCCCAAAACAATGATTTTCAAGAAAAATGGAAAATTGTAAAAAATGATGTACAATATGATACCATTTTATTATTTTAGGGAAATTGTGTGTATACATACACATAAGTTTAAATTATTAATTGCAATAATGGGAACCAAATTCCACTGAAGAGATAAGAGATTATGGTGGTAGTCATATCTGAACTATGCAAAGAGAGAAAGCAAATAAATACAAACATATTATTTCAATATAATCAAATATATATCTGGCAAAATATTAAACTCAGGTAATAGGCAGCCAAGAGTTTTTTTTTTCTTTTTAAGGATTTATTTATTTATCTTAGAGGAAGCAAGAGTGGGAGAGTCAGAGGGAGAGGGAGAGAGAGCCTTCCTTTCTGCTTAGCGTGGAGCCTGATATCAGGTGAGATCTCAGGACTCAGATCATAACCTGAGCTGAAACGAAGAGTCGGATGTTTATTTTGTTTTGTTTTGTTTTTAAATATTTATTTATTAGAGAGAGAGAGAGAGAGAGAGAGGCAGAAACACAGGCAGAGGGAGAAGCAGGCCCCAAGCAAGCCCCATGCAGGGAGCCTGACACGGGACTGGATCGTGAGTCTCCAGGATCAGGCCCTGGGCTGAAGGTGGCGCTAAACCGCTGAGCCACCTGGGCTGCCCAAGAGTTTGATGTTTGCACCACCCAGGCACCCCAGGCAGCCAGCTGTTCTATTTTATTTTCTCTAAATGTTTCTCTAAAAAATGGACAAGAAAGGATTTTCAGTTTGAAAGGTATTAAATATTAAATTTATTTGGAATGTAATCAACTTGTAGAGACACAAATTTTTATAGATATGATTTTAAAGAGTAACAATAAAATTGCTTTCAAAGGGAGTTCTTAAACATTTAGCAATTAAAGAAAACAGAATTGCTTTCAATAATCAAAATCTAGAATTCTCAGTAATTCAAAATGTCATGGAAAAATAAAGTTTTCTCAGACTTGAAATATCTACTCTGCAGTTAGTCCAGGACTTTATTATATCTCGAGATTTCAGTACCCTATAAAAAAAGCTAATGAAGAGAAAAGTTTACCTATGCTTCACTTAAATAATTTTAAGTTGCTTTAATTTTCAGTTGTTAAAATACGAGGGTCTGACAAAATATATAGCCTATTTCCTTCTACTACTACATTAGAATAAAATAATAATATTGACAACTAATATTTGCCCCAGTACATGGATCACTTTGTCTTATTTTTGAAATTTCATTAAATAATTAGAATTGCAGAATACGACTAGATGAAGATCTATTCAAAAAGACAATGTGTGTTCATTCTTTATCACTCTTAAAAACCTTTGTTAAGTATATTCATAATTCCAAGGATGTTAAATGCATATAGTAAAAGGCAAGGTGCTGTAATATACATGTGTGAGAAGATATGGAAATGCCTCTTTTAGCAAGTGGGAAAAGTCAGAAAGATTTGTCTCATACACATGTAGAGGAAAATACAGATGCATTTGACTGTATTAAAGATACACAAGCTGAAATATATGCCATGGAATAAAGGTAAATATTTACAACACTCTTAAAAACTAGTATCCAGATTATATATATATATATATTTTGTTGTTATAAAAAATTTTGAAAAAAATAAAATAAAAAGGTTGGTGAATAGTAAAACATGTACCAAGAACACGAAAACTCAGTTTTTAAAAATCTGGACTTCCTATAAATTTTCAAAAAGTTTGTATCCTTATATATTAAAGAAATCCCATTTCAGAGCCTTTTAAATTCAAACAATCAAAAATCTCTGATAATGCAAAACATTATTTGAGGATATGACAATGTAAAAATACATACATATGTGAAATTATAAACCATTACAATCACTTTTCAGGACTAATTGTGTTTCACTATTTTAATCAATTAGAAGTATAAACTTCATACCCAGTACCTTCATTTGCATTCCTATGGGTGTGAATTTAATAATATCCCAACTACTGTTTACAATTAAGAACATGGACTAGCAGGAGTGTCCATTAAAAGGGGAATAAATACATTTTAAATTAAAAAAAATCCTAAAATAATCAAATAATATTCAGCATTAAATTGAATAAAACACATACACGTGAATCTTGAAAAGATAATATTGCCAAAAATAAGCAATTTCTTTGAAAATATGTACAGTGCGACTCTGGTAACTATAATGTTAAAATATGATATATTTTAATATTAAGTCATACTATAGTTTTTATTTTTAATGAATATATTTAAATATGAGTGGGAATAATACAATTAACTTTGCTATTTTTACTTGGGGAGAAAAATATTGAGAAAGGGATTGAAAGAGATGCTTTGCTCTTACCTATAGTTTCCATGTTTAAAATTAAAAAGGTTTATATTAAATGTGGTATAACATGAACATTCGTTAAACTCATTCCTGAGTATATATTTTTTGTAATGTTAAGTGTGAATTAAGTCATAATTTAAAATATAAGAAAACACAAAGCTAGGCCTTTTATTCTCTTTTTTTTAAAAGATGTTTTAAAAATTTATTTATTCATGAGAATAGAGAGAAAGAGGCAGAGACATAAGCAAAGGGAGAAGGAGGCTCCCTGTGGGGACTTGATCCAGGGACCCTAGGATCATGCCCTGAGCTGAAGGCAGACGCTTAACCACTGAGCCACCCACGCATGCCTACCCTTTATTCTCTATACAGAAAACTCTTCTTATGCTTTTTCTTTTTATACTCTTTGCAAATATATGAAAAAATGCATTGGCAGCTTCATAGAGTCAGAATTTGTAATGTGCTTGAAATTATTTTCCTTATAAACAAATTTCACAGTGGGCCAGGATCATGTTACTTATATACCATCTTCTGTCTTCAGGGAACTAAACCAAGAAAATGACAGATAAAGTTTCATGCATAAATATGACATTTTCAAATAAAAATTCTGCATCTTTTTAAATAGTGAAAAGATAGAATAAACAACTTACATTTTTGAAATAAAATGTGTGATTTTTAGGATATGTGTGGGGGGGAGGCTATATTTAATTTCAAGAGATGATTCAAAGCA
The DNA here is from genome assembly GCF_905146905.1 of Nyctereutes procyonoides. Classification (NCBI taxonomy): domain Eukaryota; kingdom Metazoa; phylum Chordata; class Mammalia; order Carnivora; family Canidae; genus Nyctereutes; species Nyctereutes procyonoides. The sequence continues at coordinate 11,721,438 of NW_026575030.1, forward strand.
ACAGATCATCTTGTAACATAATTGAACTGCTTGTACCTTAATTCTTTAATCTATGTGTTTTATCTAAATTTATAATCAATTTAAGTTTAAATTGTAATTTAAGTTTATTATCCTTATTGGAACTTAAATAAGAATTTAAAAATAATTGATAGTCAACATGTATTTAAATGGTTTACCTTCCAAGAATAATTTATATTGTCCATGTAGCTGAATTTTTACCTTATAATGAGACTTTAAAATGAACATATAAACGGTTTCATATCAGTATTAGGATAGGACACAATTGCATAAGAGCCAAAGTGTGAGCTTTTCTACTCGCCAATGCTCCTAGATATGCAAGATACCCAATTGTTTATAAACATGAACTTTGGAATCAGACTGGCCAGGGTTCATTTTTTAGAACTATTGCACGTCTTACCTGCCATTTAGTCTCTTGAAGACCTATATTAACTATGAAATGGGAGCAATAATATTTTTATAGGTTATCAAGAATGACTAAAAAGATAAGGATAAAGTGGTTAGAATGGGACTAAAATGCCTTATTGTTAATAATATTACTAATATCATTATTATTTATTCCACAAAATCCTTGATTGAAATGCTTTCTGATCTTTGAAATCTAAAAAAATAATAATAATAATTAACCCCCCCATACTTACTTCTAGCAGTCCTCTATTAAGAATTTAATGTTATATTTCAAATCCTAATACTTATCTAGATTGATTAAATTCCTTCCTGAATTCTGAAAACTGCGGGCTGACTTCAGTATATTTCTACTGTGGGTTTCCTTGGTCTCTCCCATTTTGGGTTCATGCCGTAGGTCTCTCTGCCTTTCTTCTTAAGGACAGGTGTCTTAGTGTTAGGCTGTGTATAAACACTCTGACCTAGACTTTCATTGTGGTGTCAATGATGGCGTTTCATGGCTATTAGGGGTTTATTAAATGCAATAATTAATTAATGAAGTTGAAAAAAAAGTCCCGACAAAAGTTCTATATATTTATAGAACAGGCAATGTTATTTATCTCTTGCACTATTCAGAATTCTCCAGATAAACAGAACCAACAGAAATAAAATATGAAACATATTTAAAATACACAGTATATATGTTTATTTTTATTCATTTATAATGAGATGTTGGCTGCCACAATTATGGAGGCTGAGAAGTCCCATGATCTTCTGTTTGAAAACTAGAAGTCCTAGAAAGCCAGGATGTAGTTCAATCTGAGGCCAAAGGCCTGGAAACTAGGAGTGAACGTCTTTGTATGAGGGCAGGAGAAGACCAATATCCCAGCTCAACCAATCAAGCATAAGTGATGAATCCTCCCTTCCCTCAACTTTTGTTCTCAATGAACCTCAAATGATTGGTTAATTTCTGGCTCCATTGGGAAGGGCAATTTGTTCTGCTGAGTCAGCCAATTCAAATGTTAACCTCATGTGGAAACATTCTCTTAGGCATACTCTAAATAATTTTCAGCCAAATATCTTGGTACCCCATGATTCAGTTGATTGATGTACAAAATTAGTCATCCCAAATCCACTCATTGTCAACCTGGCACTCACACCCATCTCCTTAAACCCTATTTAATCTCCCAATAAAGTCAACAACATGGTAGTGAATTCACTTAACATGCTAATAATCATCCTGTCTTCAAGTAAAACCACACTAACCCTTCCTAAAAGAGAAAGTAAAGCTCTCAAGTGATGTTTACTATTGTTAATATACTGTAACTTAAATACTATGATGTAGAATTAAGAGTACTTAAACAGTATGATATAACGTCGATAGATCTTATGTTACATTATAGAGTAAGAAAGAAAAGAAAGTAGATTTATATATCTATATACATATATAAAGGTATTCAAAACAAAGAAGGCATATTCATGACAATTAGAGTCCTCATTTTTGTAACTAGTCATGTGGTTGTAGTTGGTATTTATAACTATCTTCTTCTCCTACCCATTCTATATATCTTTACCTTCAAGCAAACGCCTTAGCTGGTTCTTTACCTGGTAGGGTAACTAAACTTTCATAACTGAAGGGTCTGAGCCATTAGTAGTCATGGTTGGATTGGAAAGTTATAGTTTCCCATTAACCTTTATCACAGGGCACGATAATACTGAGATACTCTAAGCAATCTCCGGTATTCTAGACATATTCTTCTTTAACTCTAATGTGGAAGAGAAGTCAGGATCAATCACCCCAGTCAGAATAGTAACTCCTTTCTTTTTTTATTTTATTTTATTTATTTATTCATTCATGAGACACAAACACACACACACACACACACACAGACTGAGAGAGAGAGAGAGAGAGAGAGAGAGAGAGAGGGAGGCAGAGACACAGGCAGAGGGAGAAGTAGGCTCCATGCAAGGAGCCTGATGTCGGACTCCATCCCCAGACTCCAGGATCATGCCTTGGGCCGAAGGCAGGTGCCAAACTGCTGAGTCACCCAGGGATCCCTGTAACTCCTTTCATTTACCTGTGGATTCAGAGTCATGAGGAGTCCAAAGTGGCCAAGTGGCAGTCTAAATTTCCAGTACAATGAAATCATTGTTATGCTTCTTAACTGGAGCATTCTTTTTGTTGTTGTTGTTGTTAGTTTTTTTAAGTAAGATGTACCCAGTGCTGGACTTGAACTCACAACTCCAAAATCAAGCATCCATGCCCTAAGGACTGAGCCATCCAGGTGCCCCAAAGCACTCCTTTTTTTGAGGGAACAAAAATCTCTAAGCATAAAAGCATAAAATCACTGGAACAAGAAGCCAATTTTCCTACAAGTTTACTGGGTATAATAGTGAGCATGTAATAACTCTTAATTCCTGTACCTATGAATCCAGCATCATATTTTATTTTATTTATTTTAATTTTTTTATAAATTTATTTTTATTGGTGTTCAATTTGCCAACATATAGAATAACACCCAGTGCTCATCCCATCAAGTGCCCCCCTCAGTGCCTGTCACCCAGTCACCCCCACTCCCCACCCACCTCCCCTTCCACCACCCCTAATTTGTTTCCCAGAGTTAGGAGTCTCTCATGTTCTGTCTCTCTCCCTGATATAAAAAATAGTGAAAGGGAATAAAGGGGAAAGGAGAAAAAATGAGTGGGAAATATCAGCATCATATTTTAGACATTGATTCAGAACATATATAAACTTTTGAATAACCTTACCCCAACCCTACAAAGTATGGCCACCAAGCTATCACTGTAACTGAGTTTTCAGAAAATCTGAAGCAATTCTGTGTGAAATGCCATGACAGTGGTATGACTAAAAAATGACTATAAAATTTGTACCCCAAATTAATCAATTATATGTGGGGTATCAGGAAACCATGTCAAGAGTACACATTTCTACAAGGTTTGATGCAGCTATGAGTAGTCTTATGCTACAACTCTGGGCCAAGAGACTTCTTTGTCCTATAAGACAAAATCTATTGACAAAGATTCTCCCCTTGACCAAACTCTGGATAGGCTCCCTGAGCTTTCTTCCTAACTAGACCTCAACCATGACTTATAAAACTGTGGATGCTTTTATCCACTCCTGACTTCTCCCACCCAATTAAAATACTTGAACAAATCCTAGCCCAGTTTCTAAGAGCTCAACACCACATCTCCAGGATAACAATTCCAGCACTTTTGAGTGCTTTCTTGGAGAAGCTCAAAGCTGCCAAAAGAAAAATACTGTTAGTTCCAGCCAACATCTGATTATAGGACCCCTGTCTCCCAGTCTCTGTGGGAAGGTAGGAGCCTAACTTTAATAATTAGCAGAGAGCAAATTCAGATGTATTTCACATGGATCAATATTCATTCCTGCTTTTTATAAATTTCCACTTCCCTGACCCCTACTGAGTCTCACTTACCTCTCCATATTCCCTCATTCTCCCTTGAAAACTCTTAGTTACCTCTGCAGAAACAGAAATTGGGTTCAGTTCACTCTTTCCTTTTGTAATAGGTTTTTTTTTTTTTTTTTTTTTTTTTTTTTTTTTTTTTTTTTCTGATTAAAATCTATTCTTTCCAGTCAAATTAGTGTCTGACTTTTTGAATCTTTGACGATGGCAAGGATATATTTTTTTTCCTTCCCTGGAAAGTGGACAAAACACACAAAGGAACCTGAGCCATCTTGGATCCAAGACAATGAAAGTCACATACAAAGGGTGGTGCTTTGTTGGAAGGAAGAAATGAAGAAATGTGGTTCTTCAGGAAGGAAGAAAGAAATGACCTACTTAGATCCTAGACAACACTCTCAAGTAATTTTTCCTGAGAGACATAAGACTGACTACTTTCAGGTTGTTGTATAATAAAACAAGAATAAACTTTTATTTGATCAAGCCACTACAGCCTAATTTTTATACTTACAATGTAACACTATGTTACCTGATATAATCTTGTCCTATCATGGCATCTTAATTTACTATATGAGGTTAGAAAAATCTCTATAAAAATGAAGGAGTTAAACTACACTACCTAAAAGTGCCTCTCCCATTCTGAGATTTTATTTATTTATTTATTTATTTATTTATTTATTTATTTATTTACTCCTCACCCACCATGGAGCCCAATATGGGACTTAAATTCACAACCCTGAGAATTTAAGATCTGAGCTGAAACCAGTAGTCGAACATTCAACCTACTGAGCCACCTAAGCGCTTGCAACTGGGAGAATAGTTATAAAAATCTGAATCTAAAATCTTTTGTCAAGAGTGATTTTTATGAAATTTTAAACATATAGTAACAAAAATACTTCTTAGTTACTTGCCCATGCCTATTGGAGATTTGCAAAATTCTTGATATTCTTAAAATAAAAATTTCTCATTTGCTGAGATCTACCTGTAATATCAGCAATATTTGAAACTTAAACATACATTCAATTTAATTATTTTGTATTTATCATCCTTGTAACCTCATGACTTAATTAACTTCTACTGAATATGATGATCTGTTAGAAATCATACAATTAGTTCTGCATATACTGCACCTGCTGAAACTAACTTGAGGACATTTATACATGAAGATAGACTCCTGGCATAAATATAGGCCAGGTGTTCCCAATGGGTCACATTGGGAATGAACCGGACAGAACATAGTTTTCAAATATTGAATAATGTGTGAATGTCCTTATTTCCATGTTAATATTTTATTTCTTTTCTCATTACCCCAGCACTTACTCTCCCCATCATGGCCTAAGGGAATTTAGATTATTTAAACCTTGCAATAAATGCTTGAAGAACTCTTGTGAAAGAGATTAAAGTACATGTAGATGAAAAACAGAGATGGTCTCTTCCAACCAAGGTGTCAGGCAGAGTGGGGGCAGGAGGAGAATGCAGGTGACAGGAAGAGAGTAAAGATATGGTACGATTTAGACAAAGGGTCCCAGAAATGTCAGGCTTAGATTGTTAGTGGTCTCAGCAATTAAAAAGTGATGAAGCATTTACCTATATTGAATTCAAAACAGTAACAACACAAATCACTAAAATAAATAAGAAACTTGAATAAAATTTTAATTGTTCATGACCACTGTTTCAAACTTGTCACTAGTCTGTAATACTAAAATGAAATAGTTTTAAACTATTATTTTTGTATTTATGTATTTATTTGTGGTCTTGCTTTATTGGTGACCTAAACACTCCCTTACCTGCTGATGCTTCTGGGTCTCATTCATGGTCCTTCACAGGCAGCTCTGTGGAAGCAGTAGGTGCTGAGAGGGAAAAGCTGGGCCTTGAAATGTGGAAGACACAGCTAGGACTTGGCTGCATGAGAACTTGGACTCAGACCTTCCTGATTCTAAATTCCACACTTTTCCATTCTTTTCTAGCAAAGCATTGCAACATCAAAGGTCCATGATAAAGGCAATTTAGAAATAGAAAGTAAATTCGTTTCTTTTTAAGGAGGAAACAAACAGGAAAAGCATATGTTGGACTCCAAGTTTGAAAGCAGAAGAGTTTGGGTAAAAGAATGTAAAAGGCCTTAGAGGATGATAGAAGAGAAGGAAAAACCAATGCAAGAGCCCCAAGTTCCAGTTTTCAGCCAAGGACTTTCTTCTATGTTATATCATATCCCAGGAAATAGCGAAGCAAAGTTTCATTCATCTACAAATCAAAATCCTTCTAGATCAGCATGTAAATATCCTTCTGTGAACACTATCTTCACAAAATACTCCATCACCAACATTATTGAAAAACAGTACAACACACAAGCATGCATCTTATAAATTTCTAGTGTATTGGAAATACAATGTTCTGAGCCAACACATACTAATCTGTATACTTTGTTTTGTTAACAGTCTTTCAAAGTTATTTAATCATGGGATACTTTATTCTTTGGAATAGTTATTAATATAGCACAGAACTAGTGTGTCATGAAGAGTAGTGTGAGAAATACTGCATTAGCTTACTTTCCAAATACAATTTCTAGGTCACCATGGGAGGAGTTAATGCTACATAATAAATTTAAAATACAATCGAGCTGAGTAATATATGTTACATAGTATAAGGATAGTTCAGGAAACATGATTAGAATGCAAATGACATAAAGGTATCCAAGTAAAAATATTAAGTCTAGATCTGGGAGAAAGAAAAGCTATTGGAAATAATAAAATATAATGGCTAAAAGGTAATCTGCTATAATTGGCATTAAAAAATAAAAACCTGTTAGCATTTCATGTTTAGCACATGTTCTAAAATAAATTTGCCTTGAGTGAGATAATTAGAATGTTTTGTATGGTAATACTATTTTCCAGTGGTTCAAATTGTTCAGGGTAATTTATATTTCCTTTTCATTTCTATTTATGCAGCTGAATTGCTCACTGGTGGTAGATTGCCCTTTTGCTGAATTTGAAAATGTAAATCACTAATCAGAGTCTGTCTGCACAGCCATTAGATTGTATTTAGTAAACTCTATTTACCCACATGACTAATATATAAAGTAATTTTTAGTTAATGAAATACAGCAATATGTCCTCCAAAACTGTTAGTTATCTAAGACTCTGAACTGCTAATAATCAAAGCAACCGACTTAGTAACATTAATTTAATAGCATTAATGTTTCCTTTAGGATTAACAAATTGTTTTGGCACCTTTCAGTGGTTTAGAGTTATTCATAAAAATAAATTTTAAAGTTACATTTCCCATGTGTAAAGTTCAAGACCAAAAATTTTGTTTGGCAGACTACAAACCAATCTTCAAAAGTACCATCTTCCTCCACCATATCTCATAAATACTTACTCCTCTAAATTACTTTCCATAACTATAAGTTGCTCTTATCCAGCTAAATTATAATCTATGAGTTTTATATTTAACAAAAACTATCTGTATAATCATTAATGCATAATCTTTTGCAAATTTCATAATGAATAGAGATGAGACATAATTCATAAAAAATAATAATTCTAGGAATATCAGATCCTCATAAACATACAATAATTTATTGAAGAGACTTTAATATTGACTGCTCAGTATTAAAGCTATCGTCAGTAAAATAAGAATTTCTGTCTATTTAGTTTTTAATCATTTATCAAAAGCCTGTCATATACATTATTTAAATGTCTAGTCAATGAAACTCCTTGTCCACTGTCTTATTGAAGATATTGAGGGATCCCTGGGTGGTGCAGCGGTTTGGCGCCTGCCTTTGGTCCAGGGCGCGATCCTGGAGACCCGGGATCGAATCCCACGTCGGGCTCCCGGTGCATGAAGCCTGCTTCCCCCTTTGCCTGTGTCTCTGCCTCTCTCTCTCTCTCTGTGACTATCATAAAATTAAAAAAAAAAAGATATTGATTAAGACCCTAGGATATGCAAATCACTGTGGTAGGTAAGTGATTAAAAGCTTTACTTGAAAAAAGCCATGGTCTACACTGGAAAAAAAGTAAATACTAGTGGAAGCAACTGAAGTATACATGAATATTAACCAAAAAAAAAAAAAAAACCCAAAACAATTTGACAGAGAGAGAGTTTAATAATAATGATAGTAAAAACAACCTGTTATCTAGTCTACACTTGTGCATTTGTTTTTATTCTAGGAAGCTTACACATATTAACTCTTTTACTCTTTTCACAACACTGTGATTTAGGCAAAATTATTATCTCCATTTTACATGGAAAAAAACTGAGCCACAAAGAAATAACTTGCCTATGGTAGGTAAAGTGACCAAGTTCAAATCCCAAGAAGGAGGGCTCTAAAGCCTATACAATTAATGGTATTATTTTATTACATTTGGAAATTTGAATGGAAGACATTTTAAAAACCTTGCCTTTGGAGTTTTTTTTAAAGATTTTATTCATTTGTTCATGAGAGATACACACACAGAGAGAGAGAGAGAGAGGCAGAGACATAGGCAGAGGGAGAAGTAGGCTCCAGGTGGAGACCCTGATGTGGGACTCCATCCCAGGACCTGGGATCAGGACCTGAGCTGAATGCAGATGCTCAACTGCTGAACCACCTAGGTGATATTTCTTTTTGTTTGTTTGTTTTAAAGATTTTATTTATTTATTTATTTATTTATTTATTTATTTGAGACACAGAGAGAGAGAGGCAGAGACACAGGTAGAGGAAGAAGCAGGCTCCATGCAGGGAGCCTGATGTGGGATTCGATCCTGGGTCTCCAGGATCAGGCCCTGGGCTGAAGGCAGAACTAAACTGCTGAGGCACCTGGGCTGCCATAGATATTTCTTAAAAGGTATTTATACTGGTGAATTTACAAAATACCAGGGCTGCTTTGCAAAACAAAATAGTTTTTTGGTTAACCAACTAGAATTAATGTATTTTTTCAGGAGCATTTGACGTCCCTCTATCCATTTAGTTCATAAACAATGACATATAAAGCCTAAATGACAATAATTTATATAAGACAATGTATCAAAGAACTGCCACATAAACCATGATTGCTTTTTGTAAGTGTATCTAAATTGGAAGCTAGATTATAATCACAAAATTGGTGAAAGAAAAATCAGATTAAGTAAAATTAATTGGTGATGGGAATGGTTGATGGCACTAGGACATGATGTCCAGGTTATATATTCATATTGCAGCATGGAAACATTAGGAGTATAGGTGCGTTTAAAAATAAAAAGCATTGGGACACCTGGGTAGCTCAGTGGTTTGGCCATCTGCATTTGGTCCAGGGCATGATCCTAGAGACCCAGAATGGAGTCCCACATCCGGCTCCCTCTCTCTCTCTCTGCCTGTGTCTCTGCCTCTCTCTCTGTATCTATCTCTCATGATTAAATAAAAAAGTCTTTTAAAAAATAAAAAGCATATACGAATGTGTTGTCTAGTACATCATACATCTGAGAGAGATTAGATGGGAGAGTCTTAACTGAATACCTTCTTTCTGAATGTATGTATGTATGTATATAAAGTTTAAAGCAATAAATTCTATTTTTTCAGGAAAGAATTGAGAATGTAGGGAATTTTATTTTTAAGCAATCTCTACACCCAAAATGGGATTTGAACTTATAGTTCTGAGATCAAGAATTGCATGCTTTATTGGCTGAGCCAGCCAGGCACCCCTGAAAATGTAGGAAATTTTGTACAAGAAAAAAATTATTGATAATCATACAACTGAAGATTTTCTTTCACTATATGCACACTCTGCCCTTTTTAAAAATATTTTATTTTTATTTATTCATGAGAGACACACAGAGAGAGAAAGAGAGGCAGAGACACAGGCAGAGGGAGAAGCAGACTCCATGCAGGGAGCCTGATGTGGGACTCAATCCCAGGTCTCCAGGATCAGGCCCTGGGCTGAAGGCGGTGCTAAACCGCTGAGCCACCCTGGCTGCCCTGTTTGCCCTTTTTTAAAAAAGATTTTATTTATTCCTTTGAGAGAGAGAGACAGCATGAGAAAGGGGAGGGACAAAGGGGGAAGAAAATGTAGATTTCCCACTGAGCAGGAAGCCAGGCACCAGGCTTGATCCCAGGACTCTGGGATCATGACCTAAGCCTAAGGCAGATGCTTAACAGACTAAACCACCCAGACGCCCCTACCTCTTTAAAATATGAAGTAAAAAAATGAACATTTATTAAGGTCAATTAAAGTCTTTGACATTCTCATTTTATAAAAAGGAGACATAGAATCTCCAGAAGACTCCCCACTGAGAGTAGAGCCATACGTGGCCTTGATCCCAACCCTGAGATCATGAACTATGCTGAAATCAAGAGTCCAATGCTTAACCCATTGAGCCACCCAGGTGCCCCTGTATTCCCTTGTATATAGACATTTAGATTGTACCCAGTTTTTCACTTCTATAAAACGATCTATGATAAGCATTACTCTACATAAATTTTAACCCAAATTTCAGAGTTTTCACTTAGATTGTGATCTTAAATATGGAACCAATGGAATAAAATATGTGTATGACCTTTTAATAAAAAAATATTTTTTCAGAAGGAAATTGTATCCAGTGTATATTTCTTTTTTTCTGTTTCTTTAACTTCTAGTAAGATTAAATTTTATCTTTATGTGTATATTAAGCATTTGCCATTTCTATTATTTGAAATGTATTTTCTAAAAAATGTATTGAAGTCAATTTGTATGAACTCTATACATTAAAAATTAACTTTTGCTCAGATTTGTTTTTCTACATATTTCCTCCAGCATATGGTTTACATTCATTATGTTTTGTGATATAGACTGATGTGTCCTCCAAAGAACTTAGTATATCCAAGAAGACTTCAGTAGATAAGATTTCAGAAAGCTAGACTGAGCTTTATTTTACAAAACACTGAACTCTGTGGTATAAATCTGAAAGGAAATAAGATAATGGTGAAGAGAAAGATCAATGTAGCTTGAAGACTTAGTGAGGTACATGAGAAATTCCATTTTTCTATTCAATATATACTTAAAACCTGGGAACCACAGGCACTGACTGGATCCTGGGAATGTAGGTTGGGAATCGAATAAGAAAACCAATGATTCTTCCCTCAAGAAATTTATAGTTTATTTCAGGAAACCAAGTTTAAACAAGTAAAACTAAGCCTAAGTGCATTGCATATAATAGGTGCTGTTCTGGTTACTTAGGTGTTAGGTATGGGAAAAATTTGACACTGTAAAAACAATGTAATAGAGTAATTTTTATTTGGTACAAAAACATAGCCGGGGAAGATGCAGACATCAATGTGATGTGATTTGTGCAATAAGAAGTCTTTTAAGCAAAAAGAATAGAAAATATCAGCCACATGGCATCAGGTATAGAAAGAAAGATTTGAAATTATTTTGAAAATTAGATAGAAAACATGATGTTAAGTATATAGAGGTATTAGTATAAATTAGTATAAATTTATTATTCCTTTTCCTAACAAAGGTTACCTTTGAAATTAGCCACTGAATTATAAAGTATGACTCATTTTTTCAATTTGTATTTTTATGATCATTTTCTATTATACAGTTGATTTAATCAATTAATAGATTGTGTTGGTTTGCTGATTAAAATATTATGTTATGAGATTAAATTATAAATTTATTTTTAATATTATAAATGTAATTTGTACTTTGGAAATTATACCACAAAATTTCATTTAAACAACTCTTTATAAATAATCTTACCAGTTAAATTTTTTTATTATAAGTATACACTTTTAACGGTTTGGCATAGATATTTTCTGATTAGTTTCTATGCAAACAAATATCTATAAGTTGAATATACACATATCTATTTTTTCTTTCATTACTACAGCCATAATACATGCATATGAAAATAAGTCAAGTCTAAAATGATATAAAATATTTAAATAATTTTTCTGTCAAAACTCCCAATTTTGTTTCAATTTTAAGCATTAAAATTTAAAATTTTGCTATTTATTTATTTATTTTTTATTTATTGACTTCAATAACCAATTAGTGAATATGTAGTTATAATATTATTTGAATACTTTCTTCCCCAATCTTATCACAAAAAATTCACTATTTGTCAAAAATTCAGAAATTTTTTTCTGTTTCTATGTTTGAGACTCATGTTTTTGTTCCTATTAATAATTACTTATTTAAAAGATTTTATTTATTTATTCATGAGAGACACAGAGAGAGGCAGACACATAGGCGGAGGGAGAAGCAGGCTTCCCATGGGGAGCTCGAATCGGGACTTGATCCTGGGATTCCAGGATCATGCCCTGAGCCAAAGGCAGATGCTTACCTGCTGAGGTGCTCAGGAGTCCCAACAGACATAATTTTTGAATAAATAAGAAATCGGATGAAAAATATTAATCAACTTATACAAGAAGCTTAATAAAATTTATATAGAATAAAATCAAAGGGGCTGCCTGGATGGAGTTCAGTCAGTTAAGTGTCCTCCTTTGGCTCAAATTAAGATCCCAGGGTCCTGGACTGAGCTCCACATTAGGCTCCCTGCTTAGCGGGGAGCCTGCTTCTCCCTCTGCTGCTCCCCCTGCTTGTGTTATCTCTCTCACTCACGCTTTCTCTCAAATAAATAAATAAATAAATAAATAAATAAATAAATAAATAAAACCTTTAAAATAAAATAAAGGAAATCCATACCTAGACACACCATAGTCAAACTTCAGAAGCTAAAGACAGAATCTTGAAAGGAGCAAGAAAAAAAATGACGCATTACATACAAGGAATCCTCAACAACATTAACAGATGACTCTACATTCAAATCTTTGAGGTCAGAAAACAGCGTGATGGCAATCTGAAAGAAAAAGACAATCAAGAAGGAACTTTATTTTCTGGAAAACCATCCTTCAAACATTAAACAGAAATTAAAACATTCTTGTTTAATGAAAACTGAGAGAACTGCCACCATCAAGTTTTCCTATAATAAATACTAATGGCAGTCCTTCAGACAGAGAGAAAAGGACATAAGAAGTAACTCAAATCCACATCAAGATGATTGCTCCAGTAAAGGCAATGATATAAGTAAATATAAATGATAGTGAGAAATGCATTTTTGTAATATTCTTCTCCTTCATTATTTAAAATATAGCTGCATAAAACAATAATTATAAAATTGTTTTGCTGGGCATGCCTATATATATATATATATATATATATATATATATATATATATTACTATATATATAATTTACATGGCAAAAATAGCACGAGGGATAAGAAAAATATGGAACTATATTTGAGAAAAGTTTCTATATATTAGTGAAATAAAGTTAGGAATAATATGACTAGTGAACAGGAAAGAAGTAAAATAGCTATAGTGATATACAAAAAATAAACCTTAAGACAAAAATTGTTACTAGAGACAAAGAGGAACATTTGAGAATGATAAAAGTATCAATCCATCCAGAAAATATAAACATAGGGACACCTGGGTGTCTCATTGGTTGAGCATCTGCCTTTGGCTTAAGGGCATGATCCTGGTATTCGGGGATTGAGTCCCACATCGAGCTCTCCATGAGGAGCCTGCTTCTCCCTCTGCCTATGTCTCTGCCTCTCTCTCTATGTCTCTTATAAATAAATAAATAAATAAATAAATAAATAAATAAATTTCTTTTAAAAAAGAAAATATAAACATATGCATTTGACAACTTATATACTTGATGAAAAATAAAAATCAGGGGAGAAATAGATAATTAAAGTATAATAGCTATAGACTTCAATACTCCGCATTCAGTAATGGATAGAACTGGCCTTAGATTTGTCAGAGTTTCTTTAGCAACTCTTAGAATCTGCAAAGACTGATTCAAACTGTGTTATTACTGAAGTGAAATTGGTATATAATATTATTAAAGTGTGAAATATATGTTATAATTCAACATATATATACACCTCACTGCCAAAAGCTAGTTACCATCTATCACACTAGATTTCAAAGACTTAGTATGAAAAAAATAATGTACTATATATATTAATAATTTGCATTGATTTCTTATTGAAATTTTTTGGATATTTTGGGTTAAATACAATATATTATTAAAAATTTAAAAATAATGGATAGAACTAGTCAGAAAACACACAGGAAATTAGAAAGTTTGAACAATAGTGTAAACAAACTAGATTGAAGCAAAATCTATAGAATATCTCAGACAGTAAGAGCAAACACACTCTTCTCCTGAATGCTTGAAATGTTCACCAGGATAAACCCTAAGCTAGGCAATCAAACCATAAAATGAAAATGACTAAAATCATGTAAAGTATGTGGTACAAAAATGATGTAATTCATTAGAAATTTATAAGCTAAGGAAAGTTAGTAAATTTAAAAATGAGAACTAATGAGGGAAATTAGAAAATAATTGAGCTGGAAATTAGAAAATAATTCGAAAGAAAATAAAAACAATAAATTATTTATGAGTTGTAACTAAGCACTTGTAGAAGATTTAAAGTGTAAACAACTCTTTTTAAATGAAATCAATAATCTAACTTTTTACTTATGAAACTAAAAAGTAAAGAGCAAACTAAGGAAGGAAAAAAAGAATAGAAATTAATGCTACAAAAACAATAAGAAAGTCAATAGATAAAACCTTAGTTCTTTGAAAAGATCATTATAATTGATCTTTAGTTATACTGACCAATAAATAAATGAAAGATGACTTCAAATTACTGTAATCAAAAATAAAAGCAGGATATTACTGACCTTAGACAAATAGAAAGGATTATAATGAACTACTATGAACAGTACACACCAACAAATTAGATAACCCAGAAAAAAAAAAAAAAACAAAAAAATCCTATAATGTCAGTAACTGCTAGAACTCAAGAAAAAACATGGTATCTGAATGGACTATAACAATGAAAATATTTCATCAGTTATTTTATTTTATTTTTTTCAAAGATTGTATTTATTCATGATAGACATAGAGAGAGAGAGAGATGGGCAGAGACACAGGCAGAGGGAGAAGCAGGCTCCATGCAGGGATCCTGACATGGGATTCGATCCCGGGACTCCAGAATCATGCCCTGGACCAAAGGCAGGAGCCAAACTGCTGAGCCACCCAGGGATCCCCTGATCAGTTATTTTAATCACCTAAGAATTAGCTCAAACCCCGGATTCACTATTACGTTTTTTAAAGAAAAATTGACATCAATCCCTCACAAGCTTTTCTGAAAATAGAAGGAATTCTTTCAACTCATTCTATGAAGCCAGAATTATTCTGATGCCTAAGTGAGCAAAGACATAGCAAGAAAGCTACAGACTAATTTCTTGTAAGGATGTCGACATAAAACTTCTCAAAATTGGGATCCCTGGGTGGCGCAGCGGTTTGGCGCCTGCCTTTGGCCCAGGGCGCGATCCTGGAGACCCGGGATCGAATCCCACATCGGGCTCCCGGTGCATGGAGCCTGCTTCTCCCTCTGCCTGTGTCTCTGCCTCTCTCTCTCTCTGTGACTATCATAAATAAATAAAAATTAAAAAAAAAACTTCTCAAAATGATACCAACAAATGGATCCAAGCAATACATAAAGTAGATTATGTACCATGACTAGGTGGGATTTATCTTATGAATACAAGTTTGGTTATATGCAAAGATAAACTCAAAATGGATGAAAGATCTAAATGTGAGACAGGAGTTCATCAAAATTCTAGAGGATAACACAGGTAGCAAACTTTTTGACCTCAGCCACAGCAACTTCTTGCAAGTCACGTCTCTAAAAGCCAGGGAAACAGAAGCAAAACTGAACTATTGGGACTTCATCAAGATAAAAAGTTTCTGCACAGCAAAGGAAACAGTCAAAAAAACTAAAAGGTAACCTATGGAATGTGAGAAGATATTTGCAAATGACATATCAGAAAAGGGCTATTATCCACTATCTATAAAGAACTTATCAAACTCAACATCCAAAACCAAAAAATCCAGTCAAGAAATAGACAAAAGACATGAACAGACATTTCTCCAAAAAAGGTATACAAATGACTAACAAAAGCATGAAAAAAAATGTTCTTCATCACTTGGCATCAGGGAAATAACAGATGAAAACTACAATGACATACCACTATACACCAGTGAGAATGGTTACAATTAACAAGATAGGAAACAACAAATGCTGGCGAGGATGTGGAGAAGGGGGAACCCTCTTACACTGTTGGTGGGAATGTGAACTGGTGCAGCCACTCTGAAAAAGTGTGGAGGTTCCTCAAGAAGTTAAAAACAGAGCTACCCTATGACCCAGCAATTGCACTACTGGGTATATACCCCAAAGATAAGGATGTAGAGAAACAAAGGGGCACTGGCACCCCGATGTTCATAGTAGCAATGTCCACAATAGCTAAACTGTGGAAGAAGCCATGATGTCTTTCAATGGATGAATGGATGAAGAAGATGTGGTATATGTGTGTGTGTGTATAAATATATATACATATAAAATATATAAAATATTACTCAGCTATCAGAAAGAATGAATACCTAACATTTACCTCAACATGGATGGAACTTGAGGGTATTATCCTGAGTGAAATAAGTCAATTGGAGAAGGACAATAATCATATAGTTTCACTCATATGTGGAATATAAGAAATTATTCAGAGGACCAAAGGGATGGAGGGAAAACTGAATGGGAAGAAATCAGAGTGGGAGACAAACCATGAGAGACTCTTAAATCAAACTGAGGGTTGCTGAAAGGTAGGTGGGTGGGAGTATGAGGTAACTGGGTGATGGGCATTAAAGAGGGCACATGATGTGATGAACCCTGGGTGCTATATGCAACTGATGAATTATTGAAAACTACATCTGAAACTAATGTATGTTGGCTAATTGAACTTAAGTTAAAAAATCAATATTAATATCAATCAATAGGACAAAAGGCAGAAACCACATGATTATCTCAATAGATGCAGAAAAAGTACGCGACAAAATCTAAAACTTTCTCATAGTAGAAACTCTTAACACACTAGAAATAGAGGTGAATGTCCTCACCTATATAAAGGGCATCTATCAAAAACCAGAGTTAACATCATACTCAATGATGAAAACCTGAATTCTTTTCCATTAATATTGGGATAACAAGGATTTCTGCTCTTGCCACTTCTAGTCAACATTGTACCTGAAATTATAGCCAAAGAAATCAGAAAAGAAGAAATTTAAAAAGGCATCCATATTAGAAAGGAAGAAATAAAATTACCTTTATTTGCAAATGATATGATCTTGAGCATGAAAAATTAGAAAATATTCACAAAAACTTATTATAACTACTAATAGAATTGAGAAAGTTCATAGAAAACAAGATTTTAAAAAAATCAGTTGCTTTTCTGCATACAAGCAATGTATAATCCAAAAATAGAAAACCTCTTTAGCTATCAAACAATAAAATAATTAGGAATTATTTTAACAAATGCACTATATTTGTACATTAAGATCTACAGAACACATCTGAAAGAAACTAAAGATAAATATAAATGGGAAAACATCCAATGTCTAAGAGTCAGATTTAATATTATTTATTTATTTTTAAAGATTTATTTATTTATTCATGAGAGACACACAGAGAGAGAGAGAGAGAGAGAGAGGCAGAGACACAGGCAGAGGGAGAAGCAGGCTCCTCACAGGGAGCCCGATGTGGGACTCAATCCCGGGACTCTGGGATCACACCCAGACGCTCAACCACTGAGTCACCCAGGTGCCCCTGATTTAATATTTTTAGATGGTTGTTCTCCCCAAATTGAGCAGGGATTGAACACCAACTCTACCAAATCGTCACAGTTTTTTTTTGTGTTTGAAGAAATGATGCTAAAATTCACATGGAAGTGCAAGACACCTCGAAGAGAAAAACAATCTTATAAAGAACATATTTGGAGGACTTACACCATTTGATTTCAAGACTTAGTACAAAGCTAAAGTAGTCAAGACTGATAAGATTTTCTTTGTGCTTATTCTGCTTTCTGTTTGATGAGCTAGTGGCTTTATATCTTTTATTAGCAATGCAATTTTTTGCCATCATTTCTACCAATATTTCTTCTGCTCCATTGTGTGTCTTTTCTTTGGGAATCCATTTACACTTCAGACCTCTGAGTTTTTCCCATATTTTAGTTATATTATCCCTTGTTTTCCCTCTTCTGTGTTTTCTATTTTTTGTTTGTTTTAGAGTGAATTGCCCCATCTTATTCTTCACTCAATATATTGTTGAAACTATCCAATGAGATTATAGATTTAACTTTCTAAATTTGAATTATTCAAATTTAAATTTGATTATCTTTATATTCCAATACCCTGTTCAAATTATCCATTTTTACACATTAAGTCTCTACTTTCTGATCAACTTGGTATCACAGCATTTAATCCCAAATCATGCAAAATTAGAACTTAGTGTCTTTGAAGATACATTATCATTCCCTTTTATCCTCCATATTTTATTAGTTATGTCATGATACTTACCCTATTATTATTATGTAACATATTAACTCTTTTAGTTTTGGACAGTATTTTTAACTATTTTGGAGAAATTCTTCTCCATTTACTCTCAGAGGAAATGAAAATTACAGTTTCTTTCCCTTTCTGATCTCTGGGTTCAGAATGTGTCTTCTATGTTAGGTCAATCATTTTACATCATGCTCAGGGTAATAGAAATCACAAAAGACACATGCAACAGATTTTTCCTGGATAAATGCTGTGTTAGAACAACATTCATAGAATAACCCCCTGGAGTTATGAAATTTGGAGACTAGATCAGCTGGTGGAAGCCACCTTTCACGTTATTTTGAGGAAGCATAATAGTAGAATGGCATCAATGATACGCTAAATTATGGTAAACAGATGAATAAACAGGAACTGAAGACATACTATGGATTCTTGCATGGAATAATTCATAAATACAAATCAAGTCCTGGACTTCCAAGCTATTTGTGTCAAGAGATTCCTTTTTTCCTGAATGTAATTTGAGTTTTGTCTGTTATTTACCATCAGAGTGATCCAACTAAAATAAATATCAAGATAATAAAGATGATTCAGTCTTATGTTCTTTAAATTGGGTATCCTTGGGCAGCCTGGGTGGCTCAGCAGTTTAGCACCCGCCTTCAGCCCAGGGTTTGATCCTGGAGACCCAGAATCGAGTCCCACGTTGGACTCCCTGCATGCAGCCTGCTTCTCCCTCTGCCTGTGTCTCTGCCTCTCTCTGTGTGTCTCTCATGAATAAATAAATAAAACCTTTAAGAAAAAATTGGGTATCCTCATATATATTGATTGTCATAATTGTGTAAATATTATTTACTGCATAACCAAATAATGAGAAAGAATTCTGTAATCTTCTCATTCAGTTTGTGTTATTCAAAGATCTGACAAGTAACACAAAATGAGTAAGTTAAATTAACAACATGATCAAATGATGTCACATATTTGTTTTCCTCACACTTGGATAATTATTTTTCCTTTTTTTTTCACTGAACATAAATATTAAGACTTCACTTTTTTGTTTTTTTGTTTTTGTTTTTTGTTTTTTGTTTTTTTAAAACCATAGTGTTTTGGAAGATATGCTTTCCGCTTTCTTTTGGAAAATATGTGTTTTGGTTTGTTTTGCTTTGCTTTTTGTCTCAGAGCCCTTAGATTTTATTTTTTATATAATAATTGCATTTTGTATCTGCTATATAGATATTGTGCTAAGATTTCTGCTCCTACTTTTTGGACTTGTTTTCTGAATTTTATATTTAACTTTTTTCAAACTTTTTAACTTTAAATGAAGAAATACTTTCATTTCAAAGAAAAGTGGTAAAGTAACTGAATTCTTACAAAAAATTTAAGGTATTTAATATTTCATTTGTTGATATTTTATTCACATAAATATTTATATGTAATATTTATTTTAATTTGTAATTCTCTAAATGTAAGACATTTAAATGCTTAGAAGCAACTGGTGTGAATATAGTCACTTGGCTATGAATAATCTATTCATAGTCCTATGGGATTACATTTCTTATTGATCTAGGAAAATAGCATTTTTTGGTTAAGCCATTTATTAGCCACAAAACACAAAACATTTATTAGCCACTATGAGGCTGTCTATACACACATTTGTACATATTTGCATATTTTGTTTTTAACGCTTATTATCCAATAATCTATGTATATTTATAAATTATTTGTATTTTATATACATTTTGGGTTGTGTGTGGTTATTAAGGAAGATACCTGAATTTTCCAGAAGCACTTTCAGTGAAGATTTAGAGAGCTCTTGTGTGTCAAGCACTGCTCTAGGCACAGGTAGAAGTGTTTAACAAGACAGATCTCTCAGGATGTTTACTTTTTGGTAATTGTGTATATAATTTAGATTAAGTGAGAATTTTTTCCTTTTTACAAAAAAAAAGATAAATGCAGGTATAACTTTAAGCAAATTTTGTGAAAATACTATTTTCCTATTTACTACTAGAAAAAAATGTCCAAGTTGAAGGAGATGGGGCCAATTTGCAACCACCTATATAATGCTAGAGAGCATAGTGCTAAGCGAAATAAGTCAGAGAAAGATAAATGCCGTAAGATACTACTCATATGTGGAATTTAAGAAACAACACAAATGATCATTGTGGGGAATAAGAGAGAGGCAACCAAGAAACAGAGAACAAACAGGGTTACTGGAGGGAAGGTGTTCAAGGAAAGGGTTAAAGAAGTGATGAGGATTAAGGAGGACACTTGTTATGAGCACTGGATGATGTCTGTAAGTGATGAATCACTAAATTCTACCCCTGAAACTGCTATTACATTGTATTTTAACTAACTAGAATTTAAATAAAAACTTGAAAAAAATGTTTAAAAAAAGGGGGGCAGTAGGGCCAGAAGATTGTGGAACATCTGTTATTTGTACTTATTCAGGTAGTCATAAGAATCTTTAAGGTATGCATTGTCACATTTATATTTATATGTAAATATATGTATTAAGTATGCTATTCCTTATCTAGGTTATCCAATGTCAACACTGATTCTATTCAAGGTCTCCGCGACTCTAAACATATAGTAATTAATATAGTCTAGTTTGTTGAGTAGAAGTGAACTGAAGTTTCAATTTTTTAACTAAGTTTGAAACTTGAAACCATGCTAAATATTTGGAATTGTTGATTATGTCATCATATTTCCTGCTTTCTGCTTATACCTAGATTAAAACATGAATCAATTTACGTAATTCTTCTGGGTAAATAATTTTATTAGCTCTCATATTTTTAGGATAAATGTTAAGCTAAAATATAATTTAATGTGTTCCATTTGATTTGTACCCTATCTCCCTCTAGTCTCAGTTTTGTTATTCCCCCATTTGTACTCAAAGATCTGGCTATATTAAGATTTTCTCTTTTTCTTGAACTTGCCATGCTCCTTCCCCATTTGCAGGAAGTCTTTTAAAATTTAATTTTATTTAAAATTAATTAATTAACATACAATGTATCATTATTTTCAGAAGTAGAGTTCAGTTATTCAACAGATGCATATACTATCCAGTGCTCATGACATTACATGCCCTCCTTAATGCCCATCACCCAGCTACCCCATGCCCTTCACCTTCCCTCCAGCAACCTCAGTTTGTTTCCTATAGTTCAGTTTCTCATAGTTTGTCTCCCTCATCTGATTTCATCTTATTTTATGTTTCCTTCCCTTCCCCTATGTTCCTCTGTTTTGTTTCTCTAAATTCCACATATGAATGAAACCATATGATAATTGTCTTTCTCTGATTGACTTATTTTGCTTAACATAATACCTTCTAGTTCCAACCTTGTTGAAAATAGTAAGATTTCATTATTTTTGATGGGTGAGTAATATCCTATTGTGTGTGTGTGTGTGTGTGTGTATATATATACATATATATATATATGTATATATATATATTACATCTTCCTTATCCATTCTTCTGTTGTAGAACACCTCAACTTTTTCCATAGTTTGTCTATTGTGGATATTGCTGCTATAGACATTAGGGTGCAATTACCCCTTTGGATCACTATGTTTGTATCCTTTGAGTAAATACCCAGTAGTGCAATTGCTGGGTATTAGGGTAGCTCTATTTTTAACTTTTTGAGGAAATGCCATACTGTTTCCCACCAACAGTGTAAGACTGTTCCCCTTTCTCTGCATCCTTGCCAACATTTGTTTTTTTTCCCCGACTTGTTAATTTTAGCCATTCTGACTAGTGTGAGATGGTATCTCATTGTGGTTTTGATTTGTATTTCCCTGATGCTGAATGACATTGAGTATCTTTTTATATGTCTTTAAAGACATCCATGCTATCTGGATGTCTTCTTTGGAGAAATGTCTGTTCATGTCTTCTGCCTATTTCTTGACTGGCAGGAGGTTTTACGTGGTGTGATTTTTGCCTGAAACATTCATTCACCTCTTTACAAAGCTAACTCTTAACTGACTATTCAGTCTTGGCTCAACCATTACCTGTGTCAAATTTTTTTCTGAATCCCTAAGATCTGTCATTTGTCTTTTAGTCAAATAAAATGAATTAATTTCTGACCAAGGAAAAGATGAACATGGTCATGTGATAGAGTGCAGGAGGTCAACTGAGATGACGGAAGTGGAGAAAGGCTTCTTTGTGAAATGAGAGTAATAAATGGATGTGTTGGATTGTGGTAGTGTCCATTCTCACTTTCAAAGTCAGAAAACATCACAGCTTTACCCCTTGCTAGGTGTTCCAGCTTGAGCAGGCTCTGAGCCACAGTTTCTTCACTGTTGCACAGGTTGAGGGAGAATGTGGAATAACCTGATTCAGGAACATTGGGGGACTTTGTTCCCTATTCTCTGGTTGGTTGGAATGGCCCAGAAAGTTTACCTACTAGGTCAAGTAACCTATTGGTCAGTTCATCTGGGGCAAGGGAAGTGAGAAGGTGCCATTCCCCACCTGAGAAGGGCACTAGTGGTCCTTGCAGGATATAGAGAATGGGATACCCATTCTCTATACAGTTTCAGCAGCACACTGTACTTTCTTTTTTACTTTTTACACTGCATTGTGATTATTAATTTTGTTTTTGTTTTACCTGCTTAATTCATAATTCTACAAGGCTAAAACCTGCCAATTTTGTTCAACCCAAGCACTGAGTCTGCCATCTGGTTTCAATAAATACTTACAGAATAAATGCTTTCTTTAATAACACCAAATAATTTATTTCAAACAAAAATCAGATGAGTTCCCAGTTTCTGAATGAAATAAGAAAATAGCAATGATTTCTATTCTAAAAGCATGATCTGAAGAGGAGATTTATAGGGAATTTTAATTGTAGGGTTCTATAAGTTTGTAGTATGAATTTATTTTATTATTCAATAATAAACATGATATTTTAAATGAATGCTGTATATTTGTCTCTCTCTATATATTAAACATACCTGGATATTATGCAGAATAGCATAGGATATGTTATAACGGTACATTATAAAATCACTAAGGTTTGGAAGGTAGAGTATCAATTTATTTTAGAATTAAATTGTAGATATCTAAATATGTTCTTATCTTTTTCACATTGTGTAACTATGGGGAATCTATTGGCCTGAATGGACACAAAACAATTATAGGCAAAAGAAGCAAAATGTATAAATTTTACAGCAAAAAATTAAAGTAGATTTCCTTCTCACTTAATCAAGGGTTGTCTTATGTCAGTGACTGGAAATTCAGAGAAAGCAGATGGCTTGCTTGCACTATACTTGTTGCGACCTCATTAAGAAGAGTCAATTCTAAAATGTGCATGTTTCTCAAAAGATAAAATTATTTCTGTGCTTGGTCAACACATTCAAGAGGCAAGTGAATGTATTTGAAATTTCAATGAGCAGAGGGAATTTTCCTAATTAACAGGAGCACGCAAGAGTAAAAAAAAAAATCAGTTAATGTAGTATGCCATTAATCAACTAATTTCAATACAAGTGGCTCAGTCATTGATTCTTGTCCCTCATCGTGCAGGTCTCCAACATTGACAAACTGTAGTGAACTAAAACTCTAATTTATAGCATCCACCTAGAATTCATGACTTTCAGCTCTACTGAAGCAAGTCTACTTTTCCAACTGAAGGACTTATTTTCAGTTTGTAAAATATATTAATGTTGTTGCCATCAGTCTATGATACACAGAGGATAAATCCAGTATACAAGTAGATTCAAAAGAAAAACCTTGTACTCTTTCTTTGTTAAGAACTTTTATTTAGGGCAGCCCAGGTGGCTCAGTCATTTAGCTCAACTTTTGGCCCAGGGAGTGATCCTGGAGACCTGGGATTGAGTCCCACATCCGGCTCCCTGCATGGAGCATGCTTCTCCCTCTGCCTGTGTCTCTGCCTCTCTCTCTCTCTCTGTGTGTGTCTCTCATGAATGAATAAATAAAATCTTAAAAAAATGCAAGTTTTCAATAATATTTCATAAAAAATAACTTTTATTTAAACATAAATTTTCTTAAACATATAAAATATATCTGGTCAAACAGAATCAACATTATGGAAATTAATTAAAGCATTCTTGATTACTGGAATTATTTACTGAATTTCAGTGTATGGTACTTTCTTTTTGAATCTCCCAAATGTTTAATTTCATAATCTGCAGGACAGGAAAAATAACAACAGTAATTTACTAGATTATAGTGAGAACTGGATGAAATAATGAAGGCAAGTACTTACCATAATGTTTTACATATAGCAGACTACCAACACATGCTAGCTATAACTAATATTAAGTATTAGTATTATTATATTATTAGTATTAAAATTAACTTTGTTCTTCTTTTGAGAGAATTAATAATTTAGTATTTTCATGCTTGGCTTTGTCATAACCTCATAATTGAAAGTATCAGTCATTAAATGAATATACAAAACTCAATACCTGGAAGTCTAAGTATGATATCTCTTATTGCCCAAGGGTAATGATAATTCAAATGTCTGCTCCTTTTTTTTTAACCTTCGTTTGTAACCTGTAACCGTATCTCTTCAGCTTAGCAGCGGTAGTTGATTTCATTACAACAGTGACAACTCAATTTTCACCTATATATATATTGCTAATTAACTTAATCTTTTGCTATGCAGGAAACCCCTGAGCTCTGAGTCACATTTGGTGCTTCCTTAATGAAAAAATTTTATAACCATAGTTGTTGGCAGGGGTAATAAGATCCTTCTCTCAGAACGTGTAACATAGTTAGATGTAGAAAAATAAGAAAAAGAAAGATTAAGGAACAGGAAATGGAATAATAGGAGTGAATTGACATACACAGCTAAGAATTTTAGAACTTCTTGAAAGACTGGGTCCCAAGCTACTAGAACATGATAATCATTTGGTAGATTTCTTAAGATAGTTTTATTTGGCGATTCTTGGACCGTTCCTTTCCCATTCCAACAAGTCATAATGTGCAGAGAATATCTCTGGAATTTTTAAATTCATCACTTTTTGTATTCTAATTTTTCTGCTTGGAAGACTTCACCCTGGCCACCCCTGGGAGTTCTTGTTAAAAGCTTTTCCCAGCAGACTTTAGAGCAGACCCTCTTGCCCTGTTAAAAAAATGTTACATGGTAATGGTAAGTTGTATCATAATTGTTTACTTTTTGTCTTTCCATCAAACCACTGTTCCCTTAAAATCTATATCTAATTGCTGTGTCCCTAAACTCTACTATGTTTGTTGATTGAACTGTCTTGCTATGGGAGCATCAATATCCACCCCACCATTATACATTTATTCACTATAATTGTGTACATTTACATTATACATTTATACATATATTTATACATTATAAATATAAAGTAGAGATTTGTACATTTATACATATATTTACACATTATAAGTATAAAGTAGTAATTATTGGGAAGGAATTTACAAGCATTGACATAAAGGATGACACACCACTCTTTTTGCTCTCAATCTGCAGAATTGTGCTTAGGTCAGATACAATGCAGCTGATATAACATGAAATGAATTTACCAGAGCATAGTGACTTCTTAATACTGCGTGTTTATACAAAAAGGGAAGAGTTGAACTCCTAGGCAACTCTGTAATGATTGGAGCTTCCTGGTTGCAAAAGTAGACTAATTAGAAAGAGAAGTCGCCTGGGTTTAGGTTTAGAATGCACCAATTCTTGGATTGGCTTCATATAAGTATCTCTGTGTTACCTTATAAAATGAGGGGAGAACTGATTTCCATGACCAACTTTTTTTTTTCCCCTCATGAACATTCCCTGTTTCAAGAATACATCTTTCCCTTGCTTTCTTCTGAGCATGTTTTCCTGAATTAATTTAGGATAAGCTGCTGGTAAACTCAGATTTAGAGGATTGCTTCAAATATTCAGTAAGAAAAAAAAAGTGATAGAAATTTAGCACTGTCTTCCAGTGAAAACTTTTATGGAACACTTCAAAATATTACCTGCAATTAAGTTCCTAAGCCTAGGTACATGGCAATTTTGTTTGGTTTGGTTTTCTAAAGAAATGATGTACATATATGTGTATGTGTGTATGTGTTTGTGTGTGTGTGTGTGTGTATTCATTCTTCTCTGTAATGTGGAAGTACAAAAAAAGTAAGTTGTGTAATCTTATAAGAAACAGTTTGGGTGTAGGATTTCCATCAGAAGAAGAGTAGGCAAGAAAGCCCTTTGATATTTTTGAGGGCTTCCTTAGCTTCTAAGGTCTCTTGATTTTTTTAAAGATTTTATTTATTAATGAGAGACCAAGGGAGGGAGGCAGAGACACAGGCAGAGGGAGAAGCAGACTCCCTGCAGGGAACCTGATGCTGGACTCCATCCAGGACCCCAGGATCACTCTTAGAGCCAAAGGCAGATGCTCATTCACTGAGCCACCCAGGTGCCCCTAAGATCTCTTGATTTTTTTATTTGTAATTTTTCTTCATATTAAATCCAAGATATATTTTTCTCCACCACAATACACTAGCATTGAAGCTCTTTATTTAATCTCACGAAGCTTCTGTTTACTAGAATTTCAAAAGCAAATAATACTATCAGCCTGTTAACAATTTCATGGTTACTTTATAAAATAATATTTTAAAGCATGTAATGCATTTCCTGAAGCATATTGATAATAAGCATTGAATAAATGGTGGATGGTATATTAATATATTTTTGGCAAATAAAAACCAGATCAGAGTTTAGAAAGATGTAGGTGTGATGTAAGAGTAAATTAAAAAACGTGTTTCAAAGACATTCATTAGTACATAAATACGGAACCAAGAAATACAATAGAATTTCATGAGAATGAAAGTAGTTTAAATTTAGTCAGTTTACACTGTGGATAAACCTGGATCAGAAGTTAGCCACTGAGATAATAGAAATGTGATTTATGGAGATGGTGGGGAAAGAGGGAATCAGATGTTGAAGTGGTAAGAAAAGGTAGGATTTTTATGATGACTCCTATATTCAAGAAGAAATCAGTATTACTGTATATTAATTTGAAAAGATAAGTAATTTATTGAACTGAAAAGTCTGAAAATTGTAGGAATCCTTTGAAAATGTTGACAGAGCCTAGGGGCGCCTGGATAGTTCAGACAGTTAAGCATCTGCCTTCAGCTCAGGTCATGATCTCAGGGTCCTGGGATGGAGCTTAGAGTCATGCTCCTTGCTCAGTGGGGGGGTCTGCTTCTCTCTCTGCCTCTGCTCTCCCCACCCACTCTCAAAAATAAATAAATAAAAATCTTTAAAAACAAAATGCTGACAGTGCCTCATAGTCCCAAGTGATGTTGGAAGAGATTGACTTTCACTACCACTGGTAATGTATTCTTCTCTTATTGGCCAACACCACTTCCATGAACTTGAGGTATTCAGATGAGATTTATGCATCTCAAAATTTAGTTGAAACTTGGACATCGCTACTTTAATAAATTTGGAAAATAAGGGGCACCTGGGTGGCTCAGTCAGTTAAGCATCTGCCTTTGGCTCAGGTTATAATCTTAGGGTCCTAGGATCAATCCCCACATCTGGCTCCCTGCTCAGCAGGGAGTCTATTCCTTCGTCTCTGCATCTGCCCCTCCCCTTGCTTGTGCTCTCACTCTCTCAAATAAATAGGTAAAATATTTTCAAATTTGGAAAATAATTTTATGTATACTTTGTACTCTATTTTATTGACTACTATAACTTGCACATACTTTCCAAGTCATTAAACATTTTTCTACAGTATCTTTTTGAGTGAAAACCTGGTATTTGTTATGTAAAATGTCTAATTTAACCCATTAGACATCTAGATGGCTACAAAATGTTCACTTTAATGCAGAGAGGTCACAGTTTATTTTTAGAAATATTTGTTGGTATCCTAGAAAATATAAATTTAGAGAGGGCATAATCACACCTCCACTGGCAACAGATACTTTTCTTTATGTTCCTAGAGTTTTGGTCAAATCTGATAGGATCAAAGCTAGGCAGTTCTTCATGTGGCAAGATTTTAGGATCTGTCACCCTTTTAAAACTTTCTGCAATTCATAGAACATTCTTGAAAGTCACTCTGCTAGTATTTCATCATTTGTTCTTGTTAATATTCAAACACCCTTTGGGAGAGTAGAATAAAGCTCTTAATGGTTACACATAAATAATAATATCAGCAAGACAATATGATTAGGAAAATGAGGGCTTGATTTAGGTTCGGTGCAGTAGCTCCAAGGGGTTATGTAACTAGGAACATGATTCCCCTGAAAGGATATTTTGAACAATCAATGGAGGGCATTTCTATTAAAATCAGCCCAAGTAGAATCCAGAGCCAATTAAACAGCTTTCCATTTCCCTACACACATGCAGCCCAAATGCCACTTTGGCTCTGGAATTTAGATTTGTGGTCTCACACATTGTCATTGTGAAGTTGATACTTTGTTTCTGAACAAACAGCAGGAACTAGCAGGAAATATTTTCTTAAGTTATATTATGTTTTAATGATTTCCAAGTGATATTAGAAAGAGTATGCTCTCCCTTTTCAGAAGAAAAAAAATAACACAGACATATAACAAGATTTATCTTTGCATAAAATAATGAAATCAGCTTTTTGGATTAGGAAATGCAATAATTCATCCAAACTCTGGCACAAGAGATGTTCCCCTGTTGAATCCCCTTCTGTTTCAGGCTGAAAAGTAAAAGAATTGAAAAAGGGTTGACATATTTAATCTGTGTAAAACTGTAAAGATAATATATTTTTAATAAGCCTCTGTCTTTCCTGTCACTTTTTAGAATGATGATGTTATATCACATTCATCTCAAAACAGGAATGAAGTAGAACTGATTGTGTTCAATTTTATATATATATATGTATATATATATACATATATATATCTTTTATTTTTTTTTCTTATAGATATCCAATTCAACAAGCATGAAAACATCACAGAGGGATAAAAAAGAAGAAAATTATGATTGGGTAGTTGAACCAGGTTCTAAAATCATATTAATTTTCAAAATTGTAGTAAGTAGGCAGTATTGACCTTTTACTTCAAGAAACCATCTCTTTCAAAAATCTAGTTTTCTAAACTCTCTACATTATGCCTTTATAATAAAAGTGTTCAAGAACAAAGATTCATCTGAGTAAATTTGAAGGTCAAGTTGGCTTTATTCAACAATTCATGAATTAGGCAGCATCCCATATAGGAACTAGACAGGTCCTTCATGGAGTTGTGCAAGATGGAAGGTTTTTATAAGCAGAAGAAGGGTGGGGAAGGGATGTTATGAGCAAAAGAAAATGAAGTGTTGTGTCAGAACAGATCATCTTTTGGGGAGAAGGGAATGACAGGGTTCATATCATGCTGGCGACCTCACTAGGACAGATCAAGAAAGTGCATATTGACTATCTAAAGGTCACATTTCTGGGGGAGATTGAAACATTAGTCCTATTTTACTGTATTGGGGACATTTGAGTCCATTTGGGCCCGTTTTTTTTTCTTTTCCAGTAATAGGAAAAGCAAATCTCTGTGACAAGTTCAGATCCTTCTAGTATGTTTCCCTTCCATATGAAATAATCATTATAATTCTGGCAATCACTTATTTGTGAATTTCTGATATTCCTTATCA
Source organism: Nyctereutes procyonoides (assembly GCF_905146905.1). NCBI lineage: Eukaryota > Metazoa > Chordata > Mammalia > Carnivora > Canidae > Nyctereutes > Nyctereutes procyonoides. The sequence goes on from NW_026575030.1 coordinate 11,751,254, forward strand.
GAGGATTTAGGTAGCTTATATGAAACAGAAAAACATCAGTTAAAACGAAAGATCAGGGAAATAATAATGAAATGGGATATTAAATCTTTTTTTGAAATTGATACTACCACCCTAACACAATGATATACACGCTGCAAAGAAACTTACAGTTTTTCAAACTAAATCATAAATTTAACTCTGATGTCTGGAAGGTCAATGCAAAAGTGAAAGCAGTGATTACATGATGCATAAGTTCTGAAAAGAAAACATAACAAACTTATCAGGAAACCAGATATTTTCTTGGCTTTTAAATATGACAGTGTAGCAGAGGAAAAATAATTTTCTCTCCACTCTTTCCAAATTCCACTACACTAAAAGAGATTATCAAGAAAAAAACAAACAAGTGTATCATGTGTAATCTATGTACACATGGGAGGTAACCAAGACAACTAAAAATCTCTGAAATGGCTCAACCTACCACTTTAAATATCAACTTCAAAATAAATAAATAAATAAATAAATAAATAAATAAATAAATAAATGTCAACTTCGGCTAAAAGAAAAAGAAGACATGTTGGGGAAATGAGAGTTTACTAGGAAAAGCAGAGTAAACAAGGGTAAAGCCCTACGTAGGTTCAAGTCAATGCCTCCTCCATGGATAATACTTTATTGTGATTTGCAGTCATCCTCTTCTTCCTGGTACTGAGAGAAAGAACCTTTGCAAGTGGAGATTTCCCCTGTACGCATAAATGTTCCTCCCAAAAGGGTGTCTTCCACTGTTTTCCATCAGTTCAAAATAATCTCTATGCCAAAGAGGCATATTTTGGAGTGTCACATTCTGCTACCCTTCAAATGTTATATTTTCCTTTCTTTATGGCCTTTCCATAGAGGACTCTGAGTGAAGAAATTAGTATTTTTTTGTGATTTTTCTAAAGAACTGGAATAAAATCTTTCATACAATCCCTCCACACTCAACACAAGGTAAAGGGAAATTCTCTTATAACTAACTCAGGGAGAATCATGTATTGAGATGTCAAATGGCCCTGGTGTAAAGAATTTTGGTTATATTAATTGGTTCAATAACAATACCTAATGACACAAAGGAGTGTCATTAGTCTTTTACAAATGTAGGCAAGCCGTATTCCAGAAAGGAAATGTGGTATGACTTAAAATACACGTTAAATTATTTAAACAAGGAAACCATTGGATCATCGTGGCTCTAGTGCTTTGGCAGCAAATGTAAGCAAACCAAAATCTAAGCTTGTAAATACCTCATGGTTACAAAATCAAAACCGCAAGACAACCTATCACAGCCAACTATATTTTAAGCTGTAGCCAATTAGTAATTTCCTTATTTTTCCCCTGCTGCATCTCTATAAAAGTTTCTTCCAAACACCTATGTGTGAAGTGCTCCTAACCACTTTTGAGTTGATGCTGCCCAATTCAAAAATCAGTTTTTGCTTAAATAAACTCACTATTTAAAAATGTATTTGCCTCAGTTTATCTTTTAACACAAGCCACACTGTATTCTTGCCAAAATCCAGATCTGGTACTAATAAATCTCATTATTTCTATAAAGTACAAATAATTCTGTTTCTAGTCTATATGTGTTATAAAGTAATTGCATGACCTTGATTAAGCCATGATCTTAGAGATCTAAGCCATGCACAGAAAGTTAACTTTTTTTTTAAATGGTGGAATATTCTGAACAAATAGTATGTATTAGCCCCTAGTATCTTGCTAATGAAGTTTCCTAATGTAGAACCAATAGTGACTAGAAAGAGAGGTATATGAATAAGAGGGATCTATGTTTATTTAGATATACGTATATACTAGTTACCAAAGATATAACTAAAGTTGAACCAAATAATTTACCTTAATGGAGTAAAGTTAGAGTCACTTATAGCATATTATTATTTTACTCCTTATACACTTTTCACATATTGGTGTCACATGCCTAATTATTTGGTGAACTACCTGAGGTCTAGACTTTTGTTTGCTTCATAGACTTCAAAATTTGTGGGTTTTTTTTTTGTTTTGTTTATTTTTCTTTCCTTAATTTTTTTCTTTTTTTCAAGCTTTTATTTAAATTCCAGTTGGTTAACATACAATGCAATATTAGTTTCAGGTATAGGATTTAGTAATTCATCACTTCATATTGTACCTAGTGCTCATCACTACTAGTACCCTCCTTAGCCCATCACTCACATACCCATTCTGAAAATCTTAGCACATATGAGATATTCAATCCTGTTTAAGAGTTTGAGCAAGTTGCTTGATCTAACCTAGTATGTATTTTCTTACTTTTTCTTGAAGTTTTCCTTGTATTTGGTTGTGCCATAAGAAATTGCCTTAGCCCTAGTCACATGAGAATTTGTATGTGAAATTTAGCCATATGGAACACTAAAAAGAAAATTAGTCCTCCTGCCCTTACAGAATGGGTTCATATTTAACTTCTGTGCTGTAGATAGAAATTCAGTTTTATGAACCAGTTAAAGGAGAAAGTGCATGGTGTGCTTTTTGCAACACTTAGATATTGATATGTGATTTTTTTTTCTTTTCCCAAGGCTAAGCAGAGGAAGCCACAGCAATTCGACTTTTTAAATGTGAGTGAAACTCTCATTTGAAACCTTTCCGCTACATAAGTCCAGTCAATTGACTTGATGACTCAAACAGACACAGGCTATAGGTTAAAATAGGAACAGAGGACTGAAAAGTCTTATAATAACACTAAAGTTGAGGCAGAATATTATATATACAGCTTTCTATTTCAGAATTCTCCTTATGCAACCTTCACACTGCTTAGTCCTACGATGCTTCCATTACTATTGGACTCAAGAGCTCTTGGGCATGGGAAGGAATCAAGAATCTTCCCAGTACACACCCGTGTGCATAGTTCACATGGTTGAGATAGCTAAATCTTGCCTGGAATGTATATCGTCTAACACCTACAGCCCCACAGAGAGTAAATGTGATTTATTGAATGTTTGGCTCAGTATTTGTAATAAATGTGTTCAATTTTCTCTACTTAAAATGAAAAGCCACCTCTTTCCAGAAAAGTTACATAAATATGCTAGTCTACACATACTTTTCTTGATATGTCAAAATTAAATAAAAATAATTATGTACCTACTGTATTCCATTCACTATGCTATATGCTAAAGAATAATGGATCAATTATAATAATTTATGTATTAAAAATAACTGTGCCTATTATTAATTAAAATATTAGACAATAATATACATTACATTGGACATTACACTCTACCAAACATTGAGGGAGATATTCAGGATAGAGCTATAAAAAATACAGATACTGTGTTTTCTGCCTTCAATGGGCAAGTAGCTCATAATCTAATGGAAAGCAGAACAGTAACAAGATAATTAATATTAGTATGATAAATGACTAATGGACACATAAGAACCAATCTTACAAGCTTTGAGGAATAGAGTAGAAGAATATCATATAGTTGGGGAGTGGGATGTATTTCATTTCCCTGGAAATCTGAAATCCTCTAATTTTCATTATCCTTTCCTTCATAGGCTATAATTTATTATATAAATATTTATTTTATTATTCATCATATTTCTTAGGTTTCTAGGAACTTTCCTCTCTCTAAGCCCCTCTTCTCTGTATAACCTCCATTAAATTGAAAGTATTTTTTTTAAATTGAAAGTATTAAGAACAGATTTTTTTTGAAAATAGTTTTTATATGAATATGATAACTGACTTCTTCTGGGAATTATGCTCCCCATTATTCTGGGGACCAGCTGCACCCCACTGTAATTATCTGTTGCCCATTTTTTATATGACATCCTGAAACTATTAAATCAAAGCTTGACAAATAGACCAATATAGGCCCATCAGAATCTTTTTAGCAGAAACAGAGAATCAATGATTCTCTAATGATGCAAACATGGAGATAAAGAACTTCTGAGAGCAACAAGACCTAGCTTTTAAAGAAAGCAGAGACAACATGAGGAAAGAAGCAAAGACGAAGTCTAAATAAGTAAGTCTGAAAAAATTGGGAGTCTGAACCAACTTATTTCTAAGGTCAAGAAAAATACATTCTTTTTTTTTTTTTAAGATTTTATTTATTTATTCACGAAAGACAAAGAGAGAGAGAGGGGCAGAGACACAGGCAGAAGGAGAAGCCGGCTCCGTGCAGGGAGCCCAATGTGGGACTCAATCCTGGAGCTCCAGGATCACGCCCTGGGTGGAAAGCAGGCACTCAACCACTCAGTCACCCAGGCGTCTCAAGAAAGGTACATTCTTTTTTCAATATTTGATTCTTCAAATTCTCCTTGAAATTTATGAAATAATAAATGCTACTTGAATAACAAGCTAATTCACATTGGATTTCTTTCACTTGCAAACAAAGAATCCTAGATAATACATCTACACTAGGTTTTATTTTATTTTTTCTTCTTCACAACAGAGTCCTTAAGGTAAATCTCTTAATAATCTCTTAATAAATACTCTATATTTAAAATTACTATTTATATTATTGATATTATTTGTATAATGTTATTATAAGAACTGCATAATTCCTTCATTTCATTAAAATTATTCTTGGAAAAAAATATATATGGCTCATTATACTTTATCACCTAGCCTCCTGACATTTTAGAAACACAAATTATTTTATGAGTTTATTGTCATGAAGGATCATTTTTTTCTTCATTATGACCCCAGATGGGACTTCTAGTTCATATTCAAGAGATGAGGGCTTGGTATAGAAGTAAACACTTTTAGGTTCCCTTTCCACTTGTGTATGTCCCCTCCTTCAAGAAGAGAAATTGATAATTAGTTGGTTAGGGTCATAGTCCATTTAATATATAAACATCTTGAGTAAATTCACTCCTTTAAAAAGGTAATGCATGCCCATTCTGTTTCACTTGATTCTGTTTGGATATGCTGTTGTTTTCACAGTAGCCTGTATTTCAGTAAAACTTGAGTAAAAAGTAAGAAGATACCAAGGAATTGGTTTTCCCTAAGGCTTAGAGACTAAACTAGCTACTGCAGGCTGTTTCTTCTGGATTCCACACAAGTACCTGTATTTAAAAGAAAAAAAATATTTTGTGAGAAAAAGTGGGGAGAGAACCAGTTTCTAAAGGAATTTTATATTTGTAAGCCATGTAAGTGGCCAGGGATGCTAACAACTAAAAGAAAGAAAGAAAGAAAGAAAGAAAGAAAGAAAGAAAGAAAGAAAGAAAGAAAGAAAGAAAGAAAGAAAGAAAGAAAAAATAAAGAAACTAAATTTCTCTGAACCAATTTAGAGACCATGTGATTGATTATGGAACATCAACCACATTACTTTTCCAATGAAATGTTTGGAATCATAGATTCTGGCTGGGCCCATCCATATTTTAAATGGGATTGAAGGATGAAAATAGGAATTTTGAGATTAACAAGTTAGTGGGTTTTGCAGTCAGTGGAATTTTAACAGACATAGTATACCTTGCATAAAGATTTGTGTATTGGTCTCCCATTGCTTCTGTAATAAATTATCAAATTAAGAAATAACATGTTTATACATAACTTTAGTCAAAGAAAAATTGCAAATATACTGAAAAAATTGAATTAAATATTATTGAGCATATGAGGTTTGAAATATATTACTCGATATCAGTAATTATTAAGAAAATGTAAACCAAAATTACAATGAGATACATTGTAAGCCCAATGCAATGACTATTATTAAGATAATAATAACAGTATTGATGAGCAAGTAGGGACATCAGAATCCTAGGTATATTACTAAAACAATTTAGAATGGGTACTGAAAGAGCTATCTGCACAGTTTCATAGCAGATTATAGATATAGACCAAAAAACCCACTAGAAATAATTTATAGCTTAAATGTCCATATTAGTGAGGAAAAATGCATTAAAGTCAATGACCTGCATTCCCACATTAAAAATTTCTAACAAGGGCAGCCCAGGTGGCTCAGCAATTTAGCGCGATCTTCAGCCCAGGGTGTGATCCTGCAGTCCCGGGATGGAGTCCCACATCAGGCTCCCTGCATGGAGCCTGCTTCTCCCTCTGCCTGGGTCTCTGCCAATCTCTCTGTGTCTCTCATGATTAAATAAATAAAATCTTGAAAAAAATCTCTAACAAGAGAAGAAATATAAACCCAAGGTAGGTAGAAAAAATGAAATGGAATATATGTCTCTTTATACTCATTAAAGAAGTTGATATTAGCTTATTAAATGCATACACACAAAAAAACACATACTGACCATATAGATCAGATGTCTTTATCAGTCAGTGCTATCAAATATTTAAAAGTAAGGTAATACCAAAATTATACCAACTCTTTCTGGAAAATAAAGAATAAAACAGTTTTTCTCAATTCATTTTATGAAGTTAGCATAAACTTTATTTAAAATGGGAGTGATATGGAAGATAGTATTCAGAGTAGGAAGCTTCAGAAAAAGGCCCCTCTGCCAAAACAACTATTGAGCTATCAAGAGCTGTCTAAAGATACTATGGAACTCTGGAGTCTTTATGGTTTTTTTTTGAGTCTTTTTGAATATTTGTAGCACCCATTTCTTATTTAGATGAAGGAAGCCTGGAAATTTTAGTGAATTTTACTGTTTTGCATTGTGGTTATCATATTCCACTCTCCAGTTCTATGGTAGACAGCCATAGGGATCATGGCCCTCAATCCTGAATGGCTTGTTGGTGATATGCTGGACAGTAGAAACTTTGTACAACATAAATTGAGGTTATGTGTTTTTATCACTTATTTTGATTATTGAGACCCTGGTACAGGGACCAGTCATTGTTTCAACAACCTAACCCTTAAATAGATAAACTGGTTGAATTGTCTTCCCTAGTAGCATTAGTCAGAAGAGATATAACAGATATTTTTTTTTTCTTTTCTTATTGGACCCAAGTAATTAGGAAAGACACTGCTGCCGTGAAGTAACATAATAGAGACATCATTGATTATATATAATAAGGAACATAGTTTTTATGGAATAGTTAAGAAATTTCACTAAATAGGGAGTCCTGGGTGACTCAGTTGGTTAAGCACCCAAATTTTGATTTCAGCTCAACTCATGATCTCAGGGTCATGTGATCAAGCCCTATGTTGGCCTCCCGACTCAAGGGGGAGTCTGCTTGAGATTTCTGTCCCTCTCCCTGTGCCCCTGCCACCATTCATATTTTCTCTCGTTCTCTCTCTCTCCATATATTTATCTATCTATCTATCTATCTATCTATTTATTTATTTATATAATGTCAGTAATAAAAAGAAGGAATAGAACCATTATTTTACACCATGCACAAAAATCAACCCCCAATGACTGAAAAATTGAATGTAAGCCCTGAAAATATAAAACTCCTACAAAAAATATAGGAGTAAACTCCTTGATATCAGTCTTGATAGTAAAATTTTTTGGATTTGACACCAAAAACATACCAAAAAACAAAAGCTAAAATCAACAAATGGAACTACGTCAAACTAAAAAGGTTTTGTACAGGAAAGAACTCCCTGACCCCCACCAAAAAGAAAGAGAGAAAGAAAAAGAAAGAAGAAAGAAAGAAAGAAAGAAAGAAAGAAGGAAGGAAGGAAGGAAGGAAGGAAGGAAGGAAGGAAGGAAGGAAGGAAGGAAGGAAGGAAAAGGCAGGTTACTGAAGAAAAGAAAATATTTGCAAGTCATATACCTGATAAGGGGCTAAAAAAATAAATAAAAAATAAATAACAACACAGACAATCCAATTTAAAAATGGGCAGAGGACCTGAATACACAGTTTTTCCAGACAGGCAAATGCCCAACGGGTATGTGAAAAAGTGCTCAACATCACTAACCGTGAGGGAAATGCAAATCAAAATTACAATGAAACGTCACATAACATCTGATAGAATGACTATTATCAAAAACACAAAAAATAACATGTTGGCAAAAGTGTTGAGTAAAAGGGGCTCCTGGGTGGCTCAGTTGGTTAAGCGTCTGTGTCTGTCTTCTGTTCAGGTCAGGATTCTGGAGTCCTGGGATTAAGCACTGCATCAGGCTCCCTGCTCAGTGGGGAGTCTGCTTCTCAGTCTCCCTCTGCCATTCCTCTCGCTTCTGCTCTCTGGTTCTGTCAGATAAATAGATAAATAAAATCTTTTTTAAAATATAGAGAAAAAGGAACCCTTTTGCACTACTGTTGAGCATGTAAACTGTCACAGTCACTATGCAACAGAGTATGGAGGTTTCTAAAAAAATTAAGACTATATATATATATATATATATATGTATACACACACACACACACACACACATACAATGGAATATTTTTCAGCCACAAAAAGGGAATCCTGTCATTTTTAACAACATGGATAGACTTTGAGGCATTATGCTAAGAGCAATAATTCAGATAAAAAAAAACAAATACTGCATAGTGTCATTTACATGTAGAATTCAAAAACATCACATTTTTTATAATTAATTTTTATTGGTGTTCAATTTACCAACATACAGAATAACACCCAGTGCTCATCCCGTCAAGTGTCCCCCTCCGTGCCTGTCACCCATTCACCCCCACCCCCCGCCCTCCTCCCCTTCCACCACCCCTAGTTCATTTCCCAGAGTTAGAAGTCTTTATGTTCTGTCTCCCTTTCTGATATCTCCCACACATTTCTTCTCCCTTCCCTTATATTCCCCTTCACTATAATTCACCATTTGCTTCAACGTGGATGGAACTGGAGGGTATTATGCTGAGTGAAGTAAGTCAATCGGAGAAGGACAAACAGTGTATGTTCTCACTCATTTGGGGAATATGAAAAACATCACATTTATAGAAATAGAGTACAATGGGGGCAACTGGATGGTTCACTATGTTTAGCATCTGCCTTCAGCTCAGGTCATGATCCCGAGGTCCTAGGATTGAGCCCCACATTGGGTTCCCTGCTCAGTGGTGAGCCTGCTTCTCCCTCTGATCCTCTCATTCTGCCCCACTCCCCTGCTTGTGTGCCTTCTTCCACTGTCTCAAATATATAAATAAAATCTAAAAAAAAAAAAAAAAAAAAAAAAAAAGAAAAGAAATAGAGTAGAATGATGGCTGTCAGGGACTAGAGGGGTGGTGAGGGAAATGGAGAATTGTTGGCCAAAGATACATACCCCCAATTATAAGATTATAAATTCTGGAAACTTAATGTACAGCATAGCATGGTGACTATAATTAACAATACTATATTATGTAGGTGAAATTGCTATGAGAGTGTATCTTAAATGTTCTCACCACTGCAACAACAACAGCATAGTAATTTTGTGAGGAAACAATGTGCTAACTAACCTATCCCAATAGGGACATTTTCAATATTTATGTATTGAATCATCACATTGTACTTTGTAATTTTACGCAATGTTGAATGTCAATTATATTGCAATAAGGCAGAAGGAAAATCCAAATTAAACCTTAAAAATCCAAGGAACCATTTTTGGAATATATTGTTAAATTGATTTTAAAGTTGGTATGGATAAGCAAATGATATAGGATAGCCATACTATCCTGAAAATGAACAAGACTGGGATACACTATGAAAGTACTATAATAAGACAGTATTTTATAGGTGATAACATAAATAATTTGTTAGAATAGAGTTCAGAAATAAAACCATACATAAATGTTGGTATTTTACAAGAACAACAAAGCAAATTAAGGGTTAAAGGAAAGTCTTTTCAACAAACAGTACTGCTATAGTGTGTACCTATTTGGAAAAAAGAAAAGAACATTAATACTTATCTCACATAGTATACACATATTAATTCAGGAGGGATCACACATCTAAACTATGGACTTTAAACTATGGGGTTCCTAGCAGTACAATAATATATCTACTCATAAAGATAAATTTGTAGACATTTTGGTAGGTAAAAAATTTGTTAAACAGCATATGGAAAGCATTAATTACTAAAAATGAATAAATTGGACTTCATCATAATTTATAAATTTCCACTCACCAAAACATACAGTTAAGGAAGATATATGGGCAGACTAATGATTGGAAGAAAATGTTCAAAATACGTCACAATACACATATCTATTAAAGAGCTTTTATCAAGAATATATAAAGTTTTCCTACAACTCAATAATAGACAAAATCAGCAAAATATTTGAAAAAAACTTTATATAATAAAAATATATGTATGGCCAATGAGTCAATATTATTAGTCATCAGAGAAATGCAAACTGAACTCAAAATGAAGTATCATAATACATCAATTAGAATAATTAAAAGTCAATGTCTGACAACAGAAAACATTGGTGAAAATACAGAGTAGCTCAACTCATAAATCACATGCAAGAGTGTAGAACAATACCATCATTTTGGAAAATCATTTGATAGATTCTTTTTAAAAAATTAAACAAGGGATCCCTGGGTGGTGCAGCGGTTTAGCGCCTGCCTTTGGCCCAGGGCGCAATCCTGGAGACCTGGGATCGAATCCCACATCGGGCTCCCGGTGCATGGAGCCTGCTTCTCCCTCTGCCTGTCTCTCTCTCTCTCTCTCTCTCTCTCTCTCTGACTATCATAAATAAATAAAAATTTAAAAAAAAAACTTAAAAAAAAATAAACAAGCATCTACTCTATGATGCAACAATTTTACTCCCAGGATTTTAATGATGAGAAATAACATATCTAAAAACTTGTATAAAAATATTTATAGTAGTTTTACTCTTAAAAGCCAAGCTTGTCCATTAACACATAAAATGATAAATATACTGTGGTAGAGTCAAATAATGGAATTTCTTAGTAAAAAAAAAAAAGGAGCAGTAATATGTGTTAGAGGTAAGTAATTCAGCAAGTAAAATTGAGTTTATTTGAGAATAGCAGAGAAATTGCAATTGAAGACAAGGAAACTATGGTGAAACTTAGACAAGTCAGGAGAACAAAGAACATTCTTTTATAAGAAAAGGAGAAAGCTCATAGATGTTTTGAACAAAAGTTTATTGGAGAAAAATGAGATTTCAAAATGATGATGGGGGCGCCTGGGTGGCTCAGTGGTTTAGTGTCTGCCTTCAGCCCAGGGCGTGATCCTGGAGTCCCAGGATCGAGTCCCACATCAGGCTCCCTGCGAGGAGCCTGCTTCTCCCTCTGCCTGTGTCTCTGCTTCTCTCTCTGTGTCTCTCATGAATAAATAAAAAAAATCTTAAAAAAAAAAAAGATCTGTCTTAAAAAAAAAAAAAGATGATGGGTTTCCATTGTTTGCAGGTGATGAAAGTGGTAGTGGGCTCTCATTGGCTGCAGGCAAGGGCAGCTTGCTGTTGCCAAACCCCTTCAGCTTGATGTTGCCAATCCGAGAGAAAAATCTTTCTTCCTGCTGGGCTATCCAAGCCACAATGAGAGTTATATGCATGAGAGTCTTCCCTTTGTGGCTTTCTGATTCCAGTTTTGAGTTAGGATTTCTAATACATTTTCATATTTCTTCTGATCAAGATCTTTTTGCAGAAGCATTGCTGATCAAAAGTTAGGTTATCTCTTCCTTATTAAAGTTATTTTTGTTTCTTGGTCCCAGGAAGGATATTTCTTGGCTGTCATATTCCATGTTGGAGGGAATTATGCAGACTGGAAACCACTGAGGCCATATTTGAGTAACAAAGTAGGAAGGTGAATACTCAGCCATTTTCCAACTAGACACTATATCCTATCAAGGTTGAGACATTTGGGGATTGTCTTGAAACACTGAGCCAGCATCACACTTTTGGGTGCATCATTTCTAGAAAGGTTTGACAGGCAACAGGTGCATATCTTTAGAAATGATTATATAAGATGAGAAGCAGAATAATAATCCTAGTTTGTATAGTCTTAATTTTTTTTTTTTTTTTGGTGGGGAGCAGAGGGAGAGAGAGGATCTTGAGAAGGCTCCACACCCAGCCTGTAACCTAATATAGGGATTAGTCTCACAACCCTAAGATCATGAACTACGCCCAAATCAAGAATTGGGGACTGAAACAACTGAGCCACACAGGTGCTCCCCTAGTTTGTGTAGTCTTAAACCAGAAGCCTAAACCAGCTAAAGATATCAAAAGATCATATATCATCAGGTGGAATTTGTTGTGGCCAATGTGTTTTTTTCCTAATTTTATGTAATTGGGTTTCTACTTTTATGAAAAAATGTATTCATGTGCATCAAATGTTTGATATCACACAAATGCCTCCTTGTTCAGCAAACAGCTAATCAAGGACTATATGGTTGGCCAAAATGACTTAAGCCAACAGGTGATCATTGTTGGGCTGCTATTGCCTTAGAGGTGGAATTGGCAAGTTTTCTCAATTCCAGAAAGAGATTTCTAGTCATTTACTCATTGACATGAATGTTCACAAAAAGGATAGGTGACCTTCCAATGGAGGCAAATAGAGCCATATATACCTCCTGGGATTTCCTGTGAAGACCAGTGATGAAGATTTAATGGGGAAAACCAATGGCAGGACAAAGGGGAGGTTTTAGATTTATTGTAGATGTCCACAGAAACAGAAATCCTAGCAATAATTTCCCTCCAGTCTGCCAGCTGTCTGAACATTTATAGGCTCATTGAGAGGCCCATTCACCACAGACAAATATAAAACCAAATGGTACACATAAGACTCCTGCTAGGGTTTGATTACTAGTAGTGCCATTAATGGGGATTATTCAATTGGTCCTTTGGAGCCAAATGTTGGTGGTATTTGAAAAATATTTAGGGAGAAACCATCTTGTTCTGTGGACTTTATTTTCTAATGCTGTACAGAGGGAGTTAATACTGTAACAAGCAGATCTAAGGTGGTATGAGAGCAGGGAACCATATAGGTGGAATAGATATGATTAGTTACATTAAGACTTATGGCAAGGGAGGGGTCAAATTAAAGCACAGGAAAACTTGATTGTAGATGTTTGACTTGATAAGAAAAATCTAAAGGCATTTAAGTATAGTTAATGATTGCATTGGAGATGAAAAGGCTACAGGAAAGACAAAAGGGTCATAGCTATGAGAGATCAGGGTTTCTGATTACAGATCTAGCAGTCAGAAAGGTTTCCCCTTTTTATGAGGGATTGGAAAATGCAAACAAGGGCATTATTGTCTCTTCAGGATAGAGAAGGAGAAAACAAGGTAATAAAAAGCAGAAAGGAGTGAATATATCAAACCTCATCCCCTCATCTTGGGAAAGCTGTTTTCTTCACTCCTGAAAAATTTTAATTTGAAATCATCAATTGGGCAGCTCCGGTGGCACAGCGGTTTAGTGCCACCTGCAGCCCGGGGTGTGATCCTGGTAGACCTGGGATCAAGTCCCACATCAGGCTCCCTGCATGGGGCCTGCTTCTTCCTCTGCCTAAGTTTCTGCCTCTCTCTCTCACTCTGTCTTTCATGAATAAATAAAAAATATAATCTTAAAAAAAATGAAATCATCAATGGGTGTGAAGGTCAATCAGGGTTTAGAGCTTTTTTAATGAGACACACAGATACAGGAGTTAACTCCTTGGACTTTGGTGGCACAAAAATTGGTCAGTAAAACTTGATAAGGCCCTTTTTAGCATGGCTGAAGAGAGTCTTTTTGGAGATGTCTTTTCCAATAAATGAAATTCCCATGTAGCAGAGATTAAATCTCCATAGCAGTTGATGTCTGTCTCCTGGGAGCATGCTGTGAGAAGATTGCTCTACTAGAAGTACCTGGCTGGCTCAGTCAGTGAAGGTCTGCCTCCAGTACAGGTCGTGATCTCAGGGCCCAGGAATCGAGCCATGTATTGGCTTCCCTGCTCAGTGGTGGGGTTGGAGGGGTGTCTGCTTCCCTTTATCTCTCTGCCTCTTGCACCCTACTCATGCTCTCTCTCTCTCACTTCTCTCAAATGAATAATTTAAAAAATCTTTAGAAAAAATTGCTCTAATAGAGTATGATTACTTTCAATTGATGCAGTTAGGCCTTTGGAATACAGAAATATATTTCCTTTTATTAGATGTGGGTCAAAAGAGGTGGAAGCTGAATCTATGGGGAACCTTATAATTATCTTAAAGCATGGTGATTTATGAGTCCCAAAGTCAGTGGATCTAAAATTAAGAAGGACCTATAGCAATACTTTTGGCCAAGATATTTGGAGACTTTCCACAAATTTTCCAATTGAATATTGATGATGCTGTGGTTTGCTCAACTAATTCTGAGGGCTAAGGATAATAAGCACAGTGGAAATCCTATAGGACTTACCAAACAGCATATAGCTACCATAATGTTTGGCCAATAGAATGGGTTCCCTACTTGCTATGCAGCTTTAAAGGGGTTTCCCATTCCCAGGTGGAGTTGATTTTTTTTTTCCAATAGGATTTTAGCTAGTGAAGAGGTAGTAGCTCATCTACATGAAAGGCTTCAACCTATTATTATAAATATATAAATTATTACCAAGACATATTTGAATCCATGAGATGGAGATAAATAAAGTCCATCTGCCAAACCTCAAATGGTCCATTAAGCAATTTAATGTGCCCAGGAGCAGTGTAGACAGGTTTTCTTGGATTGTATTTCGGCAGATGGAGCAAGAAAAGTAGGCATTTTTTGAGGCATTTTTAATATGTCCCCGCCAGTGTCAATTCAAAACATTATTTTATCCATAGACTAATGGTTTAATGTGCATATAGTAGTCAATAGTGAGAATTTTCCAATTTCTGCTGGACTGGGTTTTTATTTGGTCCAAATCAAAAGTTTTTCTTTTTATCATACCAACAACCATTTGATTGCCAATATTGTTTTTCCAATTCTGATACTGATTGTTGAGTGTCTAGTTAATTTCTCCAAATTATCATATAGAAGTGAGTTCCTTTAGGCAATGACAGAGGTTTGACTTTAGACCTTTTAAAGGCAGCACTTTTTTGTAGTAATGTCAGCAAGATGATTTCCTTCATCTTCTGGAGATTCAAGCTTCAAATACCCCAGATATCTTAATAATAGGAAAAGCAGCAGGTAATAATATGGCATCCAGTAATGTAAATAATGTAATGACCATTTATAATTTTATCTTTACTGGAAATAAGGAGTCACATTGTTTCCATAACATTCCAAAATTGTAAGCCACTTGAAAGGCATATCCATTGTCAGTATAGAAGTAGTTTTGCCCTTGATTAGAATGCAGACATGTGTATATAAAATTTGGCTAGTTGGGTCTAAATAGTCAAAGGAAAAGGTTCCACTTCAATGTTTCTAAAGATCCAGCAGATCCACCACAATATATACCATTTTCATTTTTCAAATAAGAACCATCAATGAAGCATGAAAAGTCAGCATTTTCCAATGGAGTTTTCTGTAAGTCATTATAGGGGGTCAGAAGGTAATCTGTGAGTATTAAGTAGTTATAGAGGGTTTCATCAGTAGAGGAGGGGAGAAGATTGCAGAGTTAAGATTATTACCATGAAAAAGAGTGATATAAGAGGTAGTGAAATAGAAAATGAGATGGTTTACTGAAAGGTATGGAGTAAAATGAAAGTTAAGATCTTCAGCATCATATGTCACAAAGTTAAAGGGGATCCCATGACTATTTTCTCTGTGACCTTTACAAAAAAAGGTGGTAATAGGTATCTCTCGGAGGCATGGAGGTGGAGCAGGTGGTTAATCCTCAGGCTATTGAATATAGTTGCTGGCTATAATTTCCTATGGGCCAGTACCCAAGGGGCACTTCCATCATTTCATATAGAAAAGAAGAAAGTAGGGTATATTTGAAATGTTCAGGAGGGGCAGTGTGGTTTATTAAACTTTACTTTAAGATAAGCAAGGTCATGTCATCAGAATCTTCAGAGACCAGGGTCAGGGTCAGGTTTGGTAGTTTTTAAAAAAGAATGTAAAGTTTAGGCCATAAGGAGAAGGTTTGGGATCCAATTGTAACAATAGCCTGCTGACCTGAAAGAACCTCACAGTAGACATTGGGTTTTGAGCTCTGGGAATTTCAAAATGCCATAAAAACTGTCGTATCTAGATGTGGTCCTTGTTATTAGATTAGATGTCCTAAATATTAAACTTAAGTTTTAAAAAATTATAAATTTTCCTTAGAGATTTTAGGTCCCTTTTTGGCTAGGAGGTTTAGCAAATAGGTGCTATTTTTCTGTGAGGAGGCTTGGGAAAAGGGCAGAGAAGGAAGTCATTCACATATAGTATTAAAGTGGAGCTTTCAGGGAACTTGATATCATTTATGTCAGTTTTTAGAATTTATTAGAAGAAGGGCTCTGAGTGAAATCCTGGGGTGTTACTATCCAGGTGTATTGATATCCTTCCCAAGTAAAGTAAAAAAAAAATTAACTAGTTTTATCTACTGGGATATTAAAGCAAACATTACATAAATGAATCATGGAAAAAACAGGCTTTCAGTTAGGATGAAGGCTAATAAAGTGTGGGGACTGTGGACAACAGAGTAGCAAGAGATGATAATATTGTTTATAACTCAGAGGTCCTGGAAAGCCTCCATCCATGGCCATTTCGTTTCTTTACAGGTAAAGTAGAAGTGTTACAGAGACTGTTCCCAGAATGAGCCCCTGGACATTGTGTTCTTCTATTAATGACTTATTTCATTTAAAAAGTTTCTTTATTTATAGGATATTGAGTGATTAATCCTGTAAAGAGGTTTTCAGAGATCTATTTGGATCTTAATAAGAGATGCATTATGGATTTTGTCAATATAAGTTGATGATTTTGCCCATAAGGAGCAAGAGGTGACTGATTTAATAAGAACAATTGATCAGTGTCCTTGAAATTAGCTCTATTGCTTATCAAGAATGGAGCAAATAAAAGATGTTGAAGAGTTATCTGATTCACCTAATTGACTATTTTGGTTGATACTGTCAAATCCTAGAATTATTTCCTCCTTTTAAAAGAAATTTCATTATATTTTTTCAAGATATCTTGCCCAATAAATGAATAAGTGTGGAGGAACTAAAGAAAAACAAATAGCTCATATATCTTAGAGGGTCTAAGTAAAAGAATAGTTTTAGAATTAGAGACATGTTGAAATATATTATAAAACCCTGTTATTAGAATTGTTTTATTACTCTGAAGCAGAGTCTGTTCAGGGATAGAATTCAGCACCAAGAGTGTAGCTCCAGTGTCAATAAGAACAGAGGGAGATTTCTTCCTAATCTAGTGAGTGATTTCTCCAAATTGATTAAGTGGAAGGATTGGGAAAAGCCCCTGTAATTCCTCAGAGTCCCATCTTTGGAGATTAGAAGGACATTAGAAAAGTTGGTTAGAAGAAGGCTAAAGGTACTTGGAGTGCTTCAATTTGTAGCAGGCTTTCTTCCCATGTCCTGGCATTTTGCATAAATGACAGACCAGGAGGATTTTGGTTATCGTTAGGAACCTTCATTCATTAGAGTTGAAAATGAAGACTTTTAGTGGAAAAAAAAATCTTAGTAGTCTTCCTTTGGTTGTGGGAAAGCTGGTTTAATAAATTAAATCTGGCCTGTAGTGGACACAATATTTCCTACTTCATCCTGAGAATTTAAACTTGAGGAGAATGATCCCATTTCAGCCTGTTAATGAATATAGATTTAAAAGCTACCTAAGTGAAGTCAACATCCAAAAAACCTGAATATTCTCTTAAGACAACTTTTAAGTGAGCTATAATAATCATTCATGGGCTCATTTGGTTTCTGAGCTATAATAATCATTCATGGGCCTACATCTTATTCTAATTCACTGGCTTTGGGAAAGCCCTAGGAATTGCCAAATATAGTCACTTGGTGACTCCCCAAGTCTGATCATATAATGCAGTGGATATTTCTTTGTCCACTGGTTACAATTCTGAAGACTTCTCAAGATTATTCCAATCAATTAGCAGTTTCATTCAATATTGGGTCAAGCTTTAACCAACAAGCATGTGGACTAGCTGGTATAAGTCAGAGAAGCCAGGCTGATAAGTTTGAATGACTATAATAAATTCCTCAGCAAATCTGTGGGGACCCTGTTATTTTGGGGAGCACAAGAGGCTCAGGTGAGTTCTGTGCATGGTTCCAGAGGTTATTATCTCCTCAGGATGTTTTCACCATTAGATCCACTTATGACACCATGGAAGGTCAACTGTTTAAAATAAAAAGGTAATAGTCACCAGCAAAATTGAGTTTATTCAGAAATAAAAAAAGATTTACATTTCAGGTCAAGTAAACTATATCAAAACATAGACAGGTCCAGAGAACAAAAGAGGAAAATGTTTTTATAGAGAAAAGAGGGAAATTAGAAAGAGTTGTTTCAAACAAAAGTTTATTAGAGAAAATGAGAGTTCAGAGTGGTGATGGCTTCGTATTGCCAGTAGGTAATGGAAGTGGGATTGATTTCTCATTGGTTGCAGTGGTGCAGCTTGCTTTTGCCAGATGCCAGCCAGGTGCCTGAAGCCTGCTATTGTATGGCCAAGAGGAAATCTTTCCTCCTGCTGGGCTATGGGAGTTGCAATGAGTGGTACATGCATCAGAGCCTTGTCTTTATGGATTTTCAATTTCAATTTTGAATTAGATTTTCTTAATACATTTTACACTCATACAGCAATACATAAAAACCTGAAATACATTATTTTTAGTGAAAAAAGGTAAATACTAAAATATGTACATACTGTTTAATTACATGAAATTCTAGAACAGATACAGCTCATGTATGGCAATTTTAATCAGAATAGCAATTGCTTGTAAGGAGGCTAATGGACCATGAAGGAGAACAAGGGACCCTTCTTGGATTATGGAAATATTCTATAGCTTGAAACAGTTATGAATTACAGTAGCAAATATATTTATCAAAATGATAAAACTCTAGGCACAATTGTCCATTTTATTGTATGGAAAGCATACTATAAAAAAGTCTCTCCCTTTACCAGTTTCATTTATTCCTAAAAGATTATGATGTTTACCTAACATATGAAACAGGGTAAAATTAGGATGAAGAAGTTCGGATTAAAAGTATACAAAGTGTATAAAAGAACAGAGGGTGAAGAGTGACATTTTTCTCCTGTAAACTATAACTATAAGGAAAAAAGGAATTGCTAGAGATGAACTGTGAATTTGAAATTAGATCTCCTTTTTTTTCATTTTTCTTCATGTGGACATTGATGAACTATTAATAAAGATCTTTGGTGATTCAGATCCAATGGGGCAGTACATATATTAAGCCTTTTTATTCTTAATATCAGTAGGTATCACTAATGTTTAATCCTCATTTACATTAGGGATCTTCTTAACTCTTCTCTATTCTTCATTTCTTACATTTAGTCTATAGCCTGTTTAGTTTTTTTTTCTTTTTCTACCTCGAAAACATAACCTCATTATTTCTGTAACTGCATGTGATGCTAAACCTCCCATTTTTCTTGCCTTGAATAATGCCCTAAGTTCTCACTTGAACTTGTAGCTTTAAGACTTGAGTCTATAAAATTCATCTATTATTCTCACCAGAGTACTTGATAAAATTAATAACAATGTGATTAGAGAAAGCAATATTGGTTGGATGAAAAGTGAGGGCTTTGGAGCTTGAATTTCTGTGTTTGAATCTCGGCTCTACCATCTATCAATCTTGTGAAACAAGTCAAATTAAATAACCCCACTGTTATATTTTAATAGCTCAAACTGAGCTATTTAATGGGTTATTGTATGAAAGCACCTAGAAGACACACCTTTTCTGTATTTTAGAAAACCAAAGGGATAGCAAACATTATTTTTACTAATTTTGTCAAAAATAAATGAATTCCCTCAATATCTGTTTAAAATATACAAGACATTCTGCGACCTATTGTCTTCTCTGTTTCCAGTTTTATCTTTGCCATCTTCTGCTTAATGCAATTTATATATTTAAATGTATTACAGTTTTCTTTGTATAGAATGTTATTTTAAGACATCCCTTTGTTCATATTTTATATGTTCCACTGTAATTATTTATAAGTAGTTTATCATATATCTGTTTTCCTGGTATATAAACAAGGGCAGGGTAACTCTATAATTCTTGATATATCACAATTTTTAGCATGTGTTTACATACTCAGGAATTGCTTAATTGAATAAACGGCTTTAAAAATCCAACATTACAAAAAAATAGATTAAATGAAGTAATCAAAACCAGTATTTAGGAGAATTAAATATTAAATACAAAATCACTTCTAAAATTATATTCAAAAAGCAAATTATAACCTGAATATTGGGAAAAAACTTAAAGCATATGAAAAATAAAACAAGATATAATTTTGTTCAAATTGAGTTTAAGAAAAACTAAATGTGTTATTCAAAGTTTTGGAGAAAATGATTATTTTCCAATTATATTTAAAATAGTGGCTTCTTTGGATAAAGTGTGAGGATTACAAAATCAAAAATCAGATGACAAAGAGGTTCTTGCTATGTAGCATCATGATGAAGTATACAGACTTTGGAGCTAAGCACTAGAGGTCTGAAACCTGGATATTCTGTTCACTAGCTATACTATCTTGAACAATTACCTGAAGACTCTGGAACATACTTTTCTCTATCTGGAAAATGATGATAATAAAGGAGAGAAAAAGAGCTTCCAAGATAGGCAGAAACTGAAAGAATATGTGATCAACAAACTAGCTCTGCAAGAAATGTTAAGGGAGACTCTGTGAAAGAAAGAGGATGCCCAAAGAAATAATCCACAAAAAACAGGGACTGAATAGGTATTATGATAACACTAAATTCATATCTTTCATAGTAACTCTGAACCTGAATGCGCTTAATGATCCCATCAAAAGACGCAGGATTTCAGACTGGATCAAAAAACAAGACCCAACTATATGCTGTCTACAAGAGACTCATTTGAGACCTAAGGACACCTACAGCCTGAAAATGAAAGGCTGGAGAACCATTTACCATTCGGATGGTCCTCAAAAGAAAGCAGGGTTAGCAATCCCCATAGCAGATAAATTAAATTTTATCCCAAAGACTGTAGTAAGAGATGAAGAGGGACACTATATTATACTTAAAGGATCTATGCAACAAGAGGACTTAACAATCATGGATATTTATGCCCCTAATGTGGGAGCTGCTGAGTATATCAATCAATTAATAACCAAAGTAAACACTTACTTAGATATTACACTAATATTGGAGACTTCAACACAGCACATTCTGCAAATGACAGATCTTCTAAGCACAACATCTCCAAAGAAACAAGAGCTTTAAATGATACACTGGACCAGATGGATTTCACAGGTATTTACAGAACTTTACGTCTAAAAGCAAATGAATACACGTTCTTCTCAAGTGCACATGGAACTTTCTCCAGAATAGACACATACTGGGTCACAAATCGGGTCTCAACTGATACCAAAAGATTGGGATTGTCCCCTGCGTATTTTCAGACCATAATGCTTTGAAACTTGAACTCAATCACAAGAAGAAATTTGGAAGAAACTAAAAAACGTGGAGGTTAAAGAGCATCCTGCTAAAAGATGAAATGGTCAACTAGGAAATTAGAGAAGAATTAAAAAGATTCATGGAAACTAATGAGAATGAAGATACAACCGTTCAAAATCTTTGGGATACAACAAAAGCAGTCCTAAGAAGGAAATACATCGCAACACAAGCATCCCTCAAAAAAAATTGGAAAAAACTCAAATACACAAGCTAACCTTGCACCTAAAGGAACTGGAGAAAGAAGAGCAAATAAAACCTACACCCAGCAGAAGAAGAGAGATAATGAATTTTCAAGCAGAATTCAATGAGATAGAGACCAGAAAAACTGTGGAACAGATCAACAAAATCAGGAGTTGGTTCTTTGAAAACATTAATAAGATAGATAAACCATTAGCCAGCCTTATTAAAAACAGAAAAGACTCAAATTGATAAAATCATGAATGAAAAAGGAGAGATCATAACCAAGGAAATAAAAACATCTTAAAAATTTATTATGAGCAGCTTTATGCAAATAAATTAGTCAATCTAGAAGAAATGATGCATTTCTTAAAACCACAAACTTCCAAAACTGGAATAGGAAGAAATAGAAAACCTGAACAGGCAATAACCAGGGAGGAATTTGAAGCCATCATCAAAAACCTCCCAAGACACAAAAGTCCAGGGCCAGATGGCTTCTCAGGGGAATTCTATCAAATGTTTAAAGAAGAAACAATATCTATTCTACTGAAGCTGTTCCGAAATATAAAAAGGGACAGAATACTTCCAAACTTGTTTTATGAGGCCAGCATCACCTTACTTCCAAAACCAGACAAAGACCCCACCAAAAAGGAAAATTATAGACCAATATCCCTGATGAACACAGATGCAAACACTCTCAACAAGATACTAGGCAATAGGATCTAACAGTACATTAATAAGATTATTCACTATGACCAAGTGGGATTTATCCCCAGGATGCAAGGCAGGTTCAACACTTGTAAAGCAATCAACGAGATAGATCATAACAAGAGAAAAAATAAGAAACATATGATTTTCTAAAGATGCAGAGAAAGCATTTGACAAAATACAGTGTCCATTCCTGATCAAAACTCTTCAGAGTGTAGGGATAGAGGGAACATTCCTCAGCATCTGAAAAGCCCACAGCAAATATCATTCTCAATGGGGAAACACTGAGAGCCTTTCCCCTGAGATCAGGAACAAGACAGGGATGTCCATTCTCACCACTGCTATTCAAAATAGTCCTAGAAGTCCTAGCCTCAGAAATCAGGCAACAAAAAGAAATAAAAGGCATTCAAATTAGCAAAGAATGTCAAACTCTCCCTCTTTGCAGATAACATGATTCTGTACATAGAAAACCCAAAGGACTCCACCCCAAGTTTGCTACAACTCATACAGGAATTCGGCAGGGTGGCAGGATACAAAATCTATGCCCCCAAATCACTGGCATTTCTATATATTAACAATGAAATGGAGGTAAGAGAAATTAAGGAGTAAATCCCATTTACAATTGCACCCAAAAGCATAAGATACCTAGGAATAAGCCTAACTAATGAGGTAAAGGATCTACACCCTAAAAACTACAGAACACTTCTGAAAGAAATTGAGGAAGACACAAAGAGATGGAAAAATTTTCCATGCTCATGGATTAGAAGAATTAATATTGTGAAACTGTCAATGCTACCCAGGGCAATTTACACATTCGATGCAATCCCTATAAAAATACCATGGACTTTCTTCAGAGAGTTGGAACAAATCATCTTAAGATTTGTGTGGAATCACAAAAGACCCCGAATAGCCAGGGGAATATTGAAAAAGAAAACCAGAGCCAGAGGCATCACAGTGCTGGATTTCAGGTCATACTACAAAGCTGTGATCATCAAGACAGTGTGGTACTGGCACAAAAACAGACACATAGATCACTGGAACAGAATAGAGAATCCAGAAATGGGCCTTCAACTCTATGGTCAACTAATATTCGACACAGCGGGAAAGACTATCCACTGGAAAAAGGACAGTCTCTTCAATAAACGGTGCTGGGAAAATTGGACATCCACATGCAGAAGAATGAAACTAGCCATTTTCTTACACCATACACAAAGACAAACTCAAAATGGATGAAAAATCTAAACCCGAGACAAGAATCCATCAAAATTCTAGAAGAGAACACAGGCAACACCCTTTTTGAACTTGGCCACAGCAACTTCTTGCAAGATACATCTATGAAGGCAAGAGAAAGAAAAGCAAAAATGAATTATTGGGACTTAATCCAGAGTAAAAGCTTCTGCCCAGCAAAAGAAACAGTCAACAAAACTAAAAGACAACCTACAGAATGGGAAAAGATATTTGCAAATGACGTGTCAGATAAAGGGCTAGTTTCCAAGATCTATAAAGAACTTATTTTTTTTAATTTTTTTTTAATTTTTTTTTTTATTATTTACTTATGATAGTCACAGAGAGAGAGAGAGGCAGAGACACAGGCAAAGGGAGAAGCAGGCTCCATGCACCGGGAGCCTGACGTGGGACTCGATCCCGGGTCTCCAGGATCGCGCCCCGGGCCAAAGGCAGGCGCCAAACCGCTGCGCCACCCAGGGATCCCTATAAAGAACTTATTAAACTCAACAGCAAAGAAACAAACAATCCAATCAAGAAATGGGCAAAAGACATGAAGAGAAATCTCACAGAGGAAGACATAGACATGGCCAACATGCACATGAGAAAATGCTCTGCATCACTTGCCATCAGGGAAATACAAATCAAAACCACAATGAGATACCACCTCACACCAGTAGAATGGGGAAAATTAACAAGGCAGGAAGCAACAAATGGAGAGGATGTGGAGAAAGGGGAACCCTCTTGCACTGTTGGTGGGAATGTGAACTGGTACAGCCACTCTGAAAAACTGGGTGGAGGTTCCTCAAAGAGTTAATAACAGAGCTACCCTATGACCCAGCCATTGCAGTGCTGGGGATTTACTCCAAAGATACAGATACAGTGAAATGGCAACAGCTGCACCCCAATGATTATAGCAGCCATGTCCACAATAGCCAAACTGTGGAAGGAGGAGCCTGAGTGTCCATCAAAAGATGAATGGATAAAGAAGATGTGGTCTATATATACAATGGAATATTACTCAGCCTTTAGAATCGACGAATATCCACCATTTGGGTCAACGTGGATGGAACTGGAGGGTATTATGCTGAGTGAAGTAAGCCCATCGGAGAAGGACAAACATTATATGGTCTCATTCATTTGGGGAATATAAAAAATAGTGAAAGGGAATAAAGGGGAAAGGAAAGAAAATGAGTGGGATATATCAGTGAGGGTGACAGAGCATGAGAGACTCCTAACTCTGGGAAATGAACAAGGAGTAGTGGAAAGGGAGGTGAGCAGGGGAGGAGGGGGATTGGGTGACTGGTTGATGGGCACTGGGGGGGCACTTGAAGGGATGAGCACTAGGTATTATGCTATATGTTGGCAAATTGAACTCCAATATAAATATACAAAAAAAAAAAGAAAAAATAATTCCTATCACTGGGAAGAGTTAACAATTAAAAGAATTAAAATGTAGAGCACTGGTATTTTGCATCTTTTATCATAACAGAACATATACAATGTCAAATTTACCGTTTTAAATGTACAGTTCAGTGATATTAATATCTTTACAAAACTATGCACCATTTATCCATTATCCATTTCCCAGATGGTTTTCATCATCCACAATAGAAACTCTTTATCCATTAAATAACTTCTTATTTTCCTAACCCAAATTCCAGAATCTACCATGCTTACTGTCTCTATGTATTTGCCTATTTTAGGTAACTCATGTAAGTGGAATCATGAAACATTTGTTCTTTTGTGTCTGGATTATTTCTTTTTATTATTTTATTTTATTTTATTTATTTTATTATTTTATTTTTGTGTGTGTGTGTCTGGATTATTTCAATTAGCATAATGTTTTCAGGGTTCATCAAGTTGTAGAGTATATCAAGATTTCTTTCTTTTTAAGGCTAACATATCCCATTATACGTATACATTGCTCTTCCTTTATTCATTCTGTTGATGGGCTTTGGACTGTTTCCAATATCTGCCATGGTCAATAATGTTGATAGGAACATTGATGTGCAATCATCTGAGTCTTGCTTTTAATTCTTTTGTGTATTTACCTACAAGTGGAACTGATGGTTCAAATGGTAATTATATATTTAACTTTTGAGGAACTACCATAGTATTTTCCATGGTGGCTGTATCATTTTACATTCTTGACAGCAATGCACCAGGATTTTAATTCTTCCACAACTTCCTCAATACTTATTTTCTTTCTTTTTCTTTTTTTTTTTCAGTTTTGTTTTGTTTAATAGGAATGATCCTAATACGTGTGAAGTAATATCTCATTGGTGGTTTTGGTTTACATATTCTTAATGGTTTGTGATGTTGAACACATTTTTATGTGATTTTTGGTCATTTGTATTAATTTTGGGGGGCAAGATGTTTATTCAAAATCTGTCCATTTTTAAAAATTGGATTGTTTGGAGTTTTTTGTTATTGTTGAGTGATGAGAATTATTTACACATGCTGGATATTAATCTCTTATCAGATATATTATTTGTAATATTTATTTCCATTCTGTAAATTGTCTTTTTATTTACCTGGTAGTGTTGATTGATTGATTGATTGGCAAAAGTTTTTAATTTTGATGAAATCAAATTTATCAAATTTTTGTTGTTGCTTGTGCTTCTAGTGTCATGTTCAATAAATCCTGGCCAATATATCATGGACATATTCTTTTATTATTTTTTTCTAATAGTTTTTATTTGGCTCCAACACCTAAGTCTTTGACAATTTTGAATTAATTATTGTAAGTTTTGAAACACAAAGTGTGAGTCTTCTGCATTTGTTCTTTTCCAAGTTTTTTTGGCCTAATGGATTTCCTTGGCATTCTATATAAGTTATAGGATGGATTTTCTATATTTGAAAAAATAAGTCATTGGATTTTGATAGGAAGTGTATTAAACCTGTAGCTCTCTTTGGATAATACTGTTATCTAGGCAATATTAAGTCTTTTAATCCATGAGCACGGAATGATTTTCTATTCATTTGTCTCCTTTATTTCCGCAATGTTTAGTAGTTTTCAATGTAGAAAGTCTTTCACATTCTTACCTAAATTTATTCCTAAGTATTTTATTCTTTTTGAGACTATTGTAAATGAAATTTTTTTCTTTACGTTTCTTTTCAGATGATTTATTGTTAGTGAATAAGAAATGTTATTAGTATTTTTATGTTGATTTTATATCTTGAAACTTTTCCAAGTTAGTTGATTAGATATAACCATTCTTTTGAGTTCAGAATATTTAAAACTTCCTATATGTATATCATCTGTGAACAGAGATAATTTAATTTGTTTTTTGATATTATGGGTAAGAACTTCAAATTTTTATATTTGAATATAAAATAAAATATAACCCAACAGTTATATTTTTTCTATATATGGCCTTTATCATGGTAGAGAAGTTTCTCTATATTTCTAGTTTGAGTGTTTTATAAAGCAAGAGTGTTGAATTTTGTCAAAATGTTTTATGCATTAATTGAATTAATTGTGACTTTGTTTCTTTTATTCTATTAATGTAGTATTTCACTTTGCTTTTTGCATGTTGAACGATGCTTATATTTGAGAAATAAATCCTACTTGGTCATGTTGTATAATTCTCTTAATAGCTGATAATTTGATTTGCCACTATTTAGTTGAAGATTTTTGCATCAATATTTATAACAAATCTTGACCACCATGTGCACCTGAAAAAAAATGTGTATTCTCCATTCTTGGGTAGATTGTTCTACAGATTTCTCTTACATATAATTGGGATATGGTGTTGTTCAGGTCCTCTATTTCCCTATTGATTTCTGTTTGTCTATGCATTTTTAAAAAATATTTATTTATTCATGAGAGACAGGGAGAAAGAGAGAGAGACAGAGACAGAGACATAGGCAGAGGGAGAAGCAGGCTCCTCGCAGGAGCCCGATGGGGGACTCAATTCCTGGATCTCCGGATCACGACCTGAGCCAAAGACAGCCGCCCAACCGCTGAGCCACCCAGGCATCCCTGCATTTTTGTCAGTGTTGTAGTAATATCTCCAATTACTATAAAACTATCCGTCTCTCTCTTCAGTTCTGTAAATACTTGTTTCATAGTTTTGCCTCTGATGTTGGTGCATGTAAGTTTACAGTTTTTAGACCTTCTTGATGAAACAACTCTTTACCAATATAAAATGTCCTTCTTTGTCCTTTGTATCAGTTTTTGACCTAAATTCTATTTTGTCTGATATTGGTATAACCAGTCCAGCTCTTTCAGTTAATGTTTCCATTCAATATCTTTTTCTATCCTTTCTCTTTCAACCAATGTATGTTCTAAATCTAAAGTGAGTTTCTTGTGGACAGTAAATAGCATATACTTGAGTCTTTCTTTTTTTTTAAGATTCTTCTAATGTGTACTTTTTGGTTGGAATCTAATACTTTTACATATAAACTCATTACTTACAAGGAATGGCTTATTGCTGCCATTTTGCTATTTGTTTTCTGTTTGTTTTATAGTTTTTTCTCCCTGTCATCTTATACATCACTGCCTTCTTTTGTGTTTAGTTGATTTCCTTTAGTGACATATTTTGATTTTCTTCTCAACTCCTTTTGTATATATTTCATCAACGTTTTCTTTGTCATTACTATTGAGATTATCAATAACATCCTAAAATTATAGCAATATATCTTAAATTAATGCCACTTTATTTTTTTTAATATTTTATTTATTTGGGGATCCCTGGGTGGCTCAGCGGTTTGGCACCTGCCTTCGGCCCAGGGCATGATCCTGGGGACCCGGGATCAACTCCCACATCGGGCTCCCTGCATGGAGCCTGCTTCTCCCTCTGCCTCTTTAAAAAAAAAGATTTTATTTATTTATTCATGAGAGAGCGGCAGAGACACAGGCAGAGGGAGAAGCAGGCTCTCTTCAGCAAGGCTGATGTGGGACTTGATCCCAGGACCTCAGGATCATGACCTGAGACAAAAGCAGATGTTTAACCACTGAGCCACCCAGGTGCCCTTAAATTAATGTCACCTTAACTTCGGTTTCACTAACTGTATTTTTCTTATAGCTCTCCCCTTCCCATATATGTTACTGATATTATAAATTACATCATAATATATTTTGTACCCATTAACAGTATATAATTATTTTTATGCATTTCCTTGTTTTGCATATATATATATCAAGTTTAGTGGTTTTCCTTTAGTACTTTAGGTTTCCCCTTAGTTGAGCATATTTACAACAGTTTTTTAAAGATTTTATTTATTTGTTTGAAAAAGAGAGAAAACAAGCAGGGGGGCAGCAGAGAGAGAGAGAGAAAGAAGCAGACTCCCTGCTGAGCTGGGAGCCCAATGCAAGGCTGGATCCCAAGACCCTGGGATCATGACCTGAAGTGAAGGCAGATGCTTAACTGACTGAGCTACTTACCCAGATACCATCAACAGCTGTTTTTTTTTTAAATGCCTTGTTTAATAAGGATAGTTACTTTAAATTGTTCCTTTGAATCAGCTGTGTATTCTGTTTATATGTACAGCTTCTGTTTTTTTGTGGGTTTTTTTGTTGTTTTTTGTTTTTTGTTTTAGAAGTGGACATCTGATTATTATGTGATTATCTCTGGAAATCATAATCCTTTCCTTTTCCGTGTTGTTTATATTAATCGTTGACACCACAGCAGTCTATTTGAGACCCTTCCAGACTCTCTATACACAAAGACTATTCCTTAGTAGGTGTATGTTCACTGAAGTGGTCCTTTAGCTTATGCGTGACTAATGATTTCACAGAGATTTCCTTGAATTCCAGGGGTTGAAACTGATTTTTTAAAAAAGCACATATAGAAACAAATATAGAAATCATTCACCACTTTCAGTTTTTGCATTCTGAATCTGTGCTGAGTCCTTTACCAATTAGTTGAGTTTGCTCTGAGCTTATGGAGCAGCCTGAGATGAAAGTTTAAGGTCTTCTCAGAATTTTCTTCAGTATGTATCTTCTTTGGACATGCATGTGGCTAAATAAATTCCCCCATTATACATGGCTGCCTTGGAATGTCCTAATTTTCTAATGAGCCTCAACTCATCTTTCAGGCCTCATACAGTATGTTGTATGTCTCTGCACTTAATCTCTTTCCCAGATGTCTTTAAGTTTGTAGTTCCCTTGTGGTTTTCACAAGAAATGTGCAGTGCTTTTCCAGACTATGTTCCAAATTTTGCAAAGAAGAGACAAGTGATTCCATCCTGTAGGTAGCCCCCAGGAAGGTTAGAACAGACATAAAACAATATTTTGCAAATTAAGATTGTTTTCTCCCCCTTCTTGAGGAAGTGACTCAAAAACCAGGTTGCTACTGCTCAAGATTAAGACTCCTGTTCTACTTTGGAAGTGGTGGGGCAAATATGATTAAAAAAGAAATGATATTTCTTTTAAAAAAGAAAAGAATTCTTATCATTTTAAAGATTTTTTTTTTCTTCCTTCACTGGGCTTTTGCTGCATTGCTGTAATCCTATATTGCTTTCTACAACCTTTAAGGAGTTGGTTCAGACAGCTTCTGGTTGTTCCTTGATGTTTCTATGAGAGTATGAGAACTTGGAGTTTTTCTCCAAGGAGAAAGGAAAAGGTGAAAGGAGAAGAGAAGAATAGGAGGAAAGAGAAGTTTAGGAGGTAAAGGAGAAAAACTAAGAAACAAGTACTAAACTATTCAAAATAAGAATAACTTTTTAGTTTTTTTCTCAGAAGTGTATTTAAATTGGCAAATCCCAAATTACTCAGACTAAACTATTAAGCACCAATTATTAACAAAGTAAATATAGTCTAGACATTCTTCATTTTATGTGAAAATCTTTGGGATCCTTTTGCTACTTTTATTCGAATTGTCAGAAGAAGTACTGCAAACAGCTTTGATCACTCTCCAAATTTTACGGCTTGACCAATGGAGGAAACATTAATAGTTAAAAACTAACTCACTTTAACAAATTAACCAAATGCTAAAAATGCCTATGAAAGTAGCTTGCTTGTGATAATAAATGATGTTGAGAAATAATTTTCCCCTAGAAAAGTGCTAGCCCTTTCATGTCTCAAGCCACCAAGAATTTAAGAGCAAAAACTGATAATAAGAATTACATTTCGGGGATCCCTGGGTGGTGCAGCCTGCCTTTGGCCCAGGGCGCGATCCTGGAGACCCGGGATCGAATCCCACGTCGGGCTCCCGGTGCATGGAGCCTGCTTCTCCCTCTGCCTATGTCTCTGCCTCTCTCTCTCTCACTGTGTGCCTATCATAAATAAATAAAATGAAAAAAAAAATAAACATTCCCTCACTTCTCTAAATTTAAAAAAAAAAAAAGAATTACATTTCTGCTCCACATATACAAATAAAAGCCTGGAAGATGTGAAATCTATGATTGGATGATATTAATTTCTGTCTGTCACTTACGATCAATTCAAATTCTGACCTATACGTTCTTTTCTTCTGCTTTAAACCTTTTTGGCCACAATTTCATAATCCATTCCCAAGTGTCTTCTCCTTCCTGCATTGCACTTGAGTTCTGAATTAGATTTTATATTTATGAAAGATATTGAGTTGAAAGGGGTCAATCAGAATTCCTTACGGTAGAAGAATTATGGGCTAGAGTTAACATTAAGTTAGCCACCTCTGGAAAAAAAAAAAAAAAGTTAGCCACCTCTGACATTTTGGGCAATTGCTTTTATATTGGACCTGAGAAAAGGGCCTGCAAACTTCATTTCACCAAGTTCCAGATTACCTCTTATGAACCATCTAATTAAGATTCTATAAAGAAGGCTTCTAAAGATGGCGTTATGTTTGTCTATGATAAATGGGTTTTTGTGTGGCTTTAGTTGTTTCCTGTTGCAAAAGTCAATGAAATTCCAGTCCTCATATAGCTTTCTTTTTGTCTCTCTCTAAGATGCTTCACATAAAGCATTTTGATCAGTTGAATTCACCATTAAGTAGACCAAGTCTTGCTTAGGTTCCCAGCAATTCTCTGCCAGGTTGACTTAGAGCTGCCATGACCAGATGATAAATCAAGATAGAAGCAATTCTTCACTCTTGTTCCCTGGTAACAAGGAATTTTATATGATCCCTTATACTCCATGGAGAATCAGCATTTATTTTTATTTATTTTTTATTTTTTATTTTTTTAGAATCAGCATTTATAACATGGCCTCAAACAAATGCTAAGTATGCTTTTATTGTCCATTACAAATAAACACACACACATATATATATATATATATATATATATATATATATGGCCTACTCATAGTGGACAATAAAAGCATAGTTGACACTTCCTAAAGGCTATGTATAAATATATGCATGTATGCATATATATGCATGCATTTATATATATATGTATGTATATGTGTGAATATGTGTTTGTGTGTATAGTGTGTGTGTGCACCAATTATTTCAAGAAAATCTATTTACTATTTGCTGTGTAATGCTCAAGCAAACATGCTCCACAAATTCAACTTGTATATTTAGCAGATAAAATGACATAATTGTAAAAAAAAACAAATATATATATATACATCTACTCACAATATACATACATGTATACAGATTTTTTGTTTGGGTTTTGCAGATCCTGCATTGCAGTTTTATTAACATTCATGAAGTATTGTGTTTTTTATTCATACTGTAATCCAATTGTGACTCAGGTATAGCAATTGCATTATAGTGTGATTAAAGAAACACAATACTTCCTGAATGATACATGATTAAATCAATGGGCATTCAAAAGAGGAAGTGACGCCCATAAACCCAGGGAAAGCTCTATGTATGAGATGGAATATGAGTTACAATGAAAAGAGAAGGTGAGGCTTTGTCTAATCTTAAGGTAAGAAAAGGGTTGTATGGGAGGGAATGGCATCATATAAAGGCAGAATGTTCACAGTGTGTTCAGAGATTAATGAATGAGTAATTCCTCTGGATTAGATCATTGATAGATGAGAGAGGCAAATACAATAGTGAAGGTGAGCAGAAACAGATCTCTAATATTTAGAACTTTTCCTATTAGAAAATTTCAAGTTACTTTTAATTTAGAGCCATAGTTAGATATACAGAATGTAGGGGTTAACATAACCTAGATTTACCACTTGTAAAGAAAAATAATTTAAAATATTATATATCTGATTTATGTAAATAAATCCATCAATAAATAGGTGTGTATGTATGTATACACCTTTGAAATTTCACTCTATCTTTTTAACTTCAAAATATTATTGGGACAAACTTACTCTGAATGTTTAATTTTGCAAAGTTGTAAAACTAGCACAAAATGATTTTTTTCTAAATGAAATACTGTATTTTTTATTAAAGATTATGTTTCAAATATCTGGAGCTTACACAAATTTAAAAATGAACTTGCAGAACAAATATCATGCTCAGGTTCTCACTTCAAAAAAATCATACCGTAAGGAGCAAACATTTGTTTTACAAATGTAATTTGTAAATCCTATGTAATTCACTTCATAGTTTGGTGCAATAAGTGTAAGACAGTCAAGACCTCACTCTGGATATTGAATTAAATGATAATAAATCCATAATGATTTATGGGTAATGAATCAGCCCGGACCAGTTTCCCTTTCCCAGAGTAAAAGGCTTCCCCCCAGAATAGCTTTCTTCAGCTACCAGGGGGAAAACTCCATGAACTATAAGGTATTTAGACAAGTAATAAAATAGAGGCAGAGCCCTATCTCAAAGTACAAGAACCAAATAGTATGTATAATCTCCCTACTTGCTATTTAAGAAAGTAATGCCTCAGGGAAAAGGGAACCCTCCACTGAAATGAAATCCACACTGTGTCCAGGGGATGTCCCTGGATTCTGTCCATCTCTTTATGAATGAATATAAGAGTAGGTAACTGCATTTAGACAAGAAAAAGAAATAAAAAGCATCCAAACTGCAAAGAAAAAAGTAAAACTACCTCTATTTACAGGTAGCACGATCTTGTAGGTATGTAGAAAATTTTCTATAAATCCCCTAAAAATCTATAAGAATTAGTCAATGAATTAAATAAACCTTCTTGTGTTTTTCAGTTTCCTTTTATGCACATATTAACTTTTAAAAAATAAATTTTTAAAAAACCTAAAAAAAATACAAAAACCAATTGTATTCTTTTACAACTACAATGAAAAATTTCAAAATGAAATTAACAAAACAATTCCATCTACTGTACCATATCGAAAATAACAAAATACTCAGGAATAAATTCACAAAAGAAATGCAAATGTCTACTCTAAAAGCTACAAAACTTTTTTTGAAATAAGGAAATTATCTAAATAAGTGGGAAAAAAACCAGCCTATGTTTATAGGTGAGAAAATTTAATATTTTTAAGATAGCAATACTCTCCAAATTGATACACTTATTTGATGCATTCTCTATCTGAATCCCAGGTGAACTCTGTTTGAAATGGTCAAGCTGATTCTAAAATTCATATAAAATTGCATAAGACCCAGAATAGACAGAATGATCTTACAAAGAACAAAGAAGATATATTCACACTTCTCAATTTCAAAACTTAGTATAAAGCAACAGTAATCAAAACAATGTGGTACTGGCATAAGGACAGAAAGATACATAAATGAAATAGAATTGATAGCTGAAAAATAAACCTGTGTCTATAGTCAACTGATCTTTTATAAAGATTCCACTGACCACTCAATGGGGAAAGAAGAGTCTTCTACAAATGGTGTTGAAACAACTGGATAGCCACATACATAAGAATGAAGTATGCCCTTATCTCATACTCTATAAAGTATCCCCTAGAATAGCTAAAATTAAAAAAAAAAAGTATTGGCAACAATATAGAGAAACGAGTACTCCTACACTGCTGATAAGAATGCCAAATGGTGCAGTCAACGTTGGAAAAGACTCTGACAGCTCATCAAATGATTAAATATCAAATAACCATAAGAGTCAAGCAATCTCATTCCTAGGTATATATCCAGTAAAAATGAAATATATGGGGTACCTGGGTGAGTCAGTGGTTGAGCGTCTGCCTTTGGCTTAGGTCATGATCCTGAGGTTCTGGGATCAAGTCCCACATCAAGCTCCCCACAGGGAGCCTACTTCTCCCTCTGCCTATGTCTCGGCCTCTCTGTGTCTCTCATGAGTAAATAAATAAAATCTTTCATTTTTAATTTTTTAATAAATCAGATCTTTAAAAAAATGAAAATATATGTTCACATAAACATTTATATGGATATCAATAATATCATTATTTATAACACTCAAAAGGTAGAAACATACAAATATTCATTAACTGAAGAAGGGCATACAAAACATGGTATATCCATTTAATGGAATATTATTTATCAGAACAATTAATGAAGTAATGATACATAATACATGTCAAAACATGGATGAACTTCAAAGAAATATGTTTAGTGTAAGAAGCCAGTCACAGAAGGCCAGATATTTTATGATTCCATTTATGGAATGTCCACAATAGAGGAATCTATAGAGACAGAAATCGGATTATTGGTGGCTTAAGGGCTGTAATGGGTGGGCAACTATAGATATATACACATACACATATACACATTACATATGTATGTATGTGAAATCATCACTAACTCAATTTACATTGCCTCAAAAAGAACCCTGTACCCTTTAACTATCTATCTATCTATCTATCTATCTATCTATCTATCTATCTATCATCTATCTATCTATCTATCTCATCTATCTATCATCTATCTATCTATCATCTATCTATCTATCATCATCTATATATCTACACACATAGATAGATGGTAGGTATATAGATAGATGATACATAGACACATTTATTTTTATGCTTAATATGGATTAATTTTACATCTGAATATACAATTTATAAAATTTATTTTGATAAACTTGAGGATCATGTGACCTTGTGTTTTGCCAATCTGACTTTTTGAATTTCCACTTTTCTCAATAAAGCCCAATTACTAACCAGCACTTTGAAAAAGTGTGAGTAAAATCCATCCAACTTCTTAGAGATAATGTCCTAGAATCATCAAGATGGAGACATTGGTTGTTCCTGACTTCAGTCCCCAGCAGCTGAATAATCAATAGCTATTGATCGACATACAACATTGAGAAAATTCCAGAACTCAGGAGTGAGGCTGAAGAAATGTCCTGAATCACAGAAGCCAAGAAGGACTGTATTAGAAGGGTAAGAAGAATAGTTTCACTTTGACCACATTACCATCCATTAGGTTGGCACATTGCCAGTTTATCTAGTGGAACAAAGAGAGCCCAAGGTAGACATCCAGCCTTTCCACCATTGCACGTTGCTTTTTGGGAGCCCTACTTGGGTCACACCACACATAGATCACTGGGGGAACCCATGAGGCTGGATTACTAGAGATCAGAAAAAAATGAAAAAGTGTGATGGTGCTTACAGCCACCAGGTGCTCAGATCTTGGCAGATCTCATTCTTTCTTTCAGATCTCAAGCAGAGATCTTATCTAGTGGCTCTGCCTCTCTGCAGAGCTAATACAGTCACTCTATTTGCCCAGGGAGCCCAGTGGGCAGTTTTGCCTGATTTGGATCCCCGATAAATGAGCCCTACTGACCATTGAGAATAATCTCACCTAGGCAGGGAAACAAATCTGAAGCCCCACCAAACTCCTGAATATAGGCAACAGTTTTGACAAACAAAAAGCCTGACCAGAGAACAAGGGCAACTTATATAACCCCTTATACAGTCATGATTGCAGCAATGCCTGAGCAGTGGTCTGAGCCAGGGGCTCTACCCACCTGCAGAGACTTGCTAGTGGCTCTGTCATGGCTGGAGAGCTTGGAGGGAAATTTGCTGATTTTTCAGTCAATGAGCTATGCTGTGCATTGAACCTGCTCTATGACCTCATCTGGGCAAGTAAG
The DNA here is from genome assembly GCF_905146905.1 of Nyctereutes procyonoides. NCBI lineage: Eukaryota > Metazoa > Chordata > Mammalia > Carnivora > Canidae > Nyctereutes > Nyctereutes procyonoides. The sequence continues at coordinate 11,787,528 of NW_026575030.1, forward strand.
TATATTCAACGACCCTCCTAATGGCTGAGTAGAGCCTTTAGTGCCTTCCCCCAGCCCAGAAGGGTAGCCAATGAACACAGGCATCTATAGAGCTCATTATCAAGCCTTACAAAGCAGAGACTCTAACCAGTGGCTCTGCTCATCTACCAAGCAGAACGTTTTTAAAAGATTTTATTCATTTATTCATGATAGACACACGGGGGGTTGGGGGTGGGGCAAAGACACAGGCAGAGGGAGAAGCAGGCTCCATGCGGGAGACCTACACGGGACTCCATCCTGGGACTCCAGGATCGTGCCCTGGGCCAAAGGCAGGCACCAAACCACTGAGCCACCCAGGGATCTTCTACCAAACAGAATTTGTGTCCCTGTTTGGCCAAGTACTCTGTTGTCAGTTCTCCCTGATTTGAGTCTTCAGCCAGTACGTTGAACTGGCTGTGGACCCTGTCCTACAGCTCCACCTAGGTAGGAAAGCAAATTTTCAGCCTCACCAAAGTTCTGAGCGTAGTCTCCAATCTTGTTTTTCTAAGAAGCCAGGCCAGAAAACCTGGGCAGTTATAGAGATCATTCAACAGCTTCATGTGTGCAGGGAGGCAATACTATCCAACTGTTAAGTATTGCCTCTTGTTCCAAATAACCAGGAAGACTTAACAGTGATCTTGGACAGTCTTAGAGCCAAGTCTACAGCCCTCCCCCACACCAGAGATTTATTCAGTTGCTGAACATATCTGTGGCTTTGCCCAAGCAGTAAGCCTAGCCAGTGACTCTGCCCAATTAATCCTGCTGAAGAAGCCCAGACAGTGAATTTGTCTAAATACAGAGGAGTCTCTAAACCCACCCAAATATTAAACAAAGCTTAAGTTCCCTCCCAACCAAACAGTCCAGCCAATGACTTTGCCCAATGGCAGAACACAGCTAGTGGCCTATTCTGATTTTGAAGTCCAGTCTGAGGCCCCACCCAACTTTGGGGCAGAGTATGCATCCTTGCCTGATTGCTGAGCACAAATTTGTCTGACCACAAAGATCTGCCTATAGCTCTGACTGAACAAAAATTCCAGAATTCCAGCTAATAGAGCCATACGGTCAAGGAGTAGGCCTGAGACCTGAACAGTTGTGGATACTGGCCAACAGCTCTTCTCAATCATGGAATCCAGCTCATGGCACCACATTGCCAAGGGACACAGACTGCAATATGGCTTGATGTGAGGCAATTACAGAAACCAGCTAGTGGACCCACCTGACTGTAGAGTCAGCAGCTAGCAGACCTGCAAAATTGGTGAGTCCACCCACAGCCCTATTAAAATGTGGATCCCAGACCGCAGCATCCACTATAACCTCAGAGCACAGCGTGTGGACATGTCAAAATAGAGACCCAATTGCAAGCCCACTGGCTAATGGTAATTATCAGATGATTCATTCATAACCCCAAATGGAGCTGGCTGGTAAAGGTCTGTCACTGCTGTAGTAAGCCTGTAATGTCTGGAAGAGGAGATTACATACTCAAATGTACAGATAACAATGCAATGAATAAATAATCACAAAGAATCAAGTAAACATGACACCACCAAAGGAAAGTAATAAAGCTCTAATAAATTAGCCAAAGGAAAGAGAGATCTATGAACTATCTGACCAAGAATTCAGGATAATTATCTTAAACAGGTTTACTGAATTACAAGAACAATCAGAGAAATATTTAAACAAAATAGGAAAAAACATAAACAAAATGCAGTTCAACTCAAATATGCAAATGATCCCAAACAAATAAACAGACAAATCCTAGAGATGAAGAATATAATGACCAAACAAAGAACTAAACAGAGGGTTTCCATAGCAATTTAAACAAAGTAGAAGGAATAATCTAAAAATTAAAAGATAGATCACTTGAAATTATTAAGTTGGAGAAGCAAAATGAGAAAAAAAATGAGGAGTGAAGAAAGCCTATAGGATTTATGAGAAACTATCAAGTAAAACAGCATACACACTATGGGGAAACTCAGAAGGAAAAGATAAACAGAAAGGGAAAGAAAGTCAATTTAAAATAACCATGGCTAGAAACTTCCCAAACTTGAAAAGACAAATGGACATCCAGATTCAAGAGATCTATAATACATCAATATGTTGAACACAAAGGGAACTACACTAAGATACATTTCAATTAAATTGTTGCAAGTCTTAGACAAAAAGAGATTTTGAAAAGAGCAAGAGAAAATAGCATTCATCACATATAATAGAATCCCCTAGGATTATAAGCCTATTTATCAAGAAACTTTTTAGGGAAGAACTGACTGAAAAGATATATTTAAACCATGGAAATATGAGGCACCTGGGTGGCTCACTTGGTTAAGCATCTACCTTTGGTTCAGGTCATGATCTCAGGGTCCTGGGATCCGATCAAGCCCTGCATCATCAGGCTCCCTGCTCAGTTGGGAGTCTGCTTCTCCCTCTCCCTCTGCTCCTCCACTCCACTTTGCTTGAGCTCTCTCTCTCTCTTTTTCTGTCTCAAGTAAATCAATAAAATCTTTTATTTTAATAAAACGAACTATGGAAAAGAAAAAAGATACAGTCAACCAAGAATACTATACCCAGAGAAACTATTTTTCAGAATGAAGGAGCAATAAAGACGTTCATGACAAACAAAACCTGAGGGAATTCATCACGCTAATCCTACCATAAAAGAAATTCTTTTTTTTTTCATAAAAGAAATTCTAAAGTATGTTGTGCAAATGGAAATGAAAGACACTAATTAACATCATAAAAACATACAAATGTGTAAAACTCAGTTTTACTCAAATTCATATTCAGTAATATTATAGACATAATTTAAAAGCCATAAGACAAACATGTTAAAAATAACCATAACTATAATGTTTATTATTGTATCTGCATAATTAAAAATGTAAATTGTATCACCAATAACCTAAGATATGAGGGGAAGTGAAGAAAAACTATAATGTTTCAGATGCTACCAAAGTTGTTATTAGCTTAAAATAGGATAAGTCTCATGATAACACAAAGAAAAAACCTTTAGTAGTTATATAAAAGATTATTAAAATGGAGTCAAATCACACTGTTACAAAAGTCATCAAATCACAAAGAAAGTTAAGAAAAAACAAAATATACAGAAAACATTCAGAAAACAAGAAAAATGGCAATAGTGTATTCACCCATCATAATAATTTTAAGTATAAATGAATTAAATTTTCTAATCAAATGATATGAAATGCTTGAATGGAAAGAAAACAAGATCCAATGATGACCTGCCTACAAGAGACTCACTTTTATTCAAGGACACACATAGTCCAAAAATGAAGGGATAGAAAAAGATATGTCAAGGAAGTGGTAATCAAAAGAAAGAAATTACCTATACATACACCACATAAAATAAACTTTATTAAGCTAAAGAAATGCTCAAAAAGAGACAAAGGAGATCATTATATAATGATAAAGGGCCAAATCCATCAAAAATATACTACAACTATAAATATGTAAGCATCCAATATTAGAGAATCTAATGTATGAAGCAAATACTAGCACAGCTAAAAAAAATAATTAAACTGCAAGTTTTTGGAGTCTCTAATACCCCACTCTCAACAATATATAGATCATGGACTCCTGGATGGCTCATTGGTTGAGCATCTGCTTTTGGCTCAGGGCATGATCCCAGGATCTGGGATCGAGTCCCACATCAGGCTCTTTGCAGGGAGCCTGCTTCTCCCTCTGCCTGTGTCTCTGCCTCTCCCTCTCTCTCTCTCTCTCTCTGTGTGTGTGTGTGTGTGTGTGTGTGTGTCTGTCATGAATAAATAAGTAAAATCTTAAAAAAAAAAACAATATATAGATCAACCAGACAGAATCAATAGAAAACACTATTTAAACAGTAGTATAAACCAAATGGCATAACATTCATTTATGGAACATGTCATCTAGCAGCAACAGAATATGTATTCTTCTTAAATGCACATGGAACATTTTTCAAGATATGTCATATGGTAGGCCATGTAACAAGTTTCACCAAAATCAGGAAGACATGATATATCTTTCTGAACATGATGTTATATAAATAAAAACCAATAACAAATAGAAATCTGGAAAATACGCACATACATGGAAATTAAATGACACATTCCTGAACAACCAATGGATCAAAGAAGAAATTACTGAGAAATTAAAAAAAAAAAGTCTTGAGACAAATGAAAATGGAAGCGCAACACACCAAAACTTTTAGGTAGCAAAAGCATTTCTAAGAAGGGAGTTCATAGCAATAAATGCATACATCAAGGAAAAGAAAGATCTCAAATAAACAACCAACTTTACACTTTCAGAAAACTAGAGAACGAAAAAGTTAGCAGAATAAAAAGTAAGAGTAGGGTAGAAATACAAGATAGGGAATAGGAAAATAATGGAAAAGATCAACAAAACTGAGTGGTTCCTTGGATGATCCATAAAATTCACAAAGCTTCAACTAAACTAACCAAGAAACAAAAATAGAGAACCCAAATGAATAACACTATAATGAAAGAGGAGACCAATGCAACTGATGATACCATAGAAATGCAAATGATCATAAGCCCCTATTACGAACAACTATATGCCAACAAACTGAATAACCTAGAATAAAAGGCTAAAATCCTAGAATCATACAACTTATTATGCTTGAATTATGAAGAAATAGGATATGTGAACAAATCAATTATAAATAATGAGAATGAATGAGTAAAAAATATTCCAAACAGAAAAAAAATCCCAGGACCAGGTGGACTTACTGGTGAATTCTACTAAACATTTAAGGAATTAATACTAATCTTTCTCAAACTCCTCTGAAAAACAAGAAGGGACACCCTTAAAATCACTTTACATGGCTAGCATTGCCTTAATTCCAAAGTCAGATATAGACACTGCATCAAAAAAAAAAAAATCCCCCCCAAAACCCAAAAACTATAGGCCAATATTCTTGATGAATATACCTATAAAGCTCTCAATAAAATACTATCAAACTGAATTCAGTAGTGTATTAAAAGGATCATTCACCATTATCAAATGAGATTTATCCCTGGGATGCAAGGATGATTCAAAATACAAAAATAAATAAATATGATTAATCACATGAATAGAATTAATGAAATAAACCAAATGATCATAATAGGGGTAGAAAAAAAATATTTGACAAAATTCTACTTCCTTTCATGACAGAGCTCTCAAAATTGGGTATACAGGAAATGCACCTCAACATAATAAAATCACAAATGACAAACCCACAGCTAACATTACTCTCAATGGCAAAAGTTTGAAAGTTTTTTCTTTAAGATCGCAAACAAGACAAGGGAATTACCCTTACGCTCCTATTCAATATAGTACCACTGGTACTACGGTACAAATAGGGCAACTATGTTTTTAATTGTTGATGGCAGAGTTTTTTGTATAGAAAATCTTAATACTCTACCAAAAAAAAAACTGTTATAACTAATAAAGATTAAAGACACAAAATCAACATACAAAATAAGTTGTCTATACACTAACGAATTATCTGACAAAGAACTAAAGAAAATCCTACTTAGGATAGAATCAAAATAGTAAAAAGAATTAGAAATTAATTTAATTTAGGATTTGAAAGATCTACACCATTGAAAACTATAAATCATCGATGAAAAAATTGAGGAAGTCATAAAAGGAAAACTATCTTGTTTCCATTGATTGGAAGATTTAATATGCTTAAAATGTCATTCTACCCCAAACAACTTATGAAGCTAATACAATCCCAGTTAAGATTCAAATGGCATTTTTTACAGAAATAGAAAAAAAAATTCTAAAATTCTTATAAAATTACAAGATCCTGGAAAGCTAATGCAATCTTCAGAAAGAAGAACAAAGCTGGAGGCATCACAACTTACTAATTTCAAAATACATTATAAAGCCAATCAAAACAACATGATATTGTTATTAAAACAGTCACATACATCAATGAAAGACAATCCAGAGCCTAGAAATAAGTCTATGCATATATGGTCAATAAATATTTAACATGGGAGCCAAGATAACTCAAAGGAGATAAGGTAATGTCTATAATAAATGACTTAGGAAAATTGAATATTCACATGTAAAAGAAAAAATAAAACAGCTAGACCCTTATTTTACAACTCACAAAAAAACTCAAAGATACTAAAGACTTAAATGTTAAAATCTGAAACCATTCAACTCCTAGAAGAAAACATAGGAAAAGAGATCCTTGATATTGGTCTTAGCAATAATTCTTTGAAAATGACACCAAAAGTAAAAGTAATGAAAACAACTGCCAGAGTTGGGGAGGGGGGTGAGTTGTAGGGAATATGTGTGAAGATGGTCAAAGTTTGCAAACTTCAAGTTGTAAGATCAGTAAATTTTGGGAATATAATGTACAGCATGGTTATTATAGTTAAAAATACCATCTTATGTATTTGAAAGTTTCTAAGAGAGTCCATCTTCAAAGTTTTCACCACACAGAAACATAAAAATTGTATCTATGTGAGATGATAAATATGCTAACATTATTTTGATAATCATTTCACAAAAACACATCAGATTATTATGTTGTATACCTTGAACGTACACAATGTTGTCAATTTTGTCTCAGTAAAGTAGGAGCAAAAAGTAGTGATGTCCCAAATGGAGCATACCCAACATAACACATCCTTACAGTTTTGAAAATATGATTAAAATATTTTTAGATTTATCCCAAACTTACAGACTGCTAATCAAAATAAGTAGTGTTTTTTATTTTAAAATACAGGGAAAAATAAACATCTATGTTCTTCTCCCCTCAAACTATTTCGTTCTTAGAGTGAAATAGAGTATTTGATCAAAAATAAATGAGTGCTATTGTACTCTTTGCTTTTATGAGTTTGACTATTTTAGATACCTTATAAATGTGGAGACACACAATTTTATTTCCTTCAGTAACTGGCTTATTTCACCTAGGATAAAGTTATTCAGTTTCATTCACATTGTTACAAACGTTCAATAATGTTCCATTGTAAGCATGCATGACATCTTTAATCCACTTACCTGTTGATGGACACAGAATTCAGTAGCGGTTGTCAGAGTCTTGGTGGTAGAGGTAAAGGAAAACTGTTTTCAGTGGTTATAAAGTTTTAATTGTGCAAGATAAATAAGTTTCAGAGATCTAACACGTGCCTATGGATAACAGTATGAATTGTGTGCTTCCAAGTTTGTTAAAAGGGTGAATCTTGAATTCATTGTTACCACAAAATACAAACAAAACAAAAACAAAAGTAAAAAGCCAATGTGGTACAAGAAAACTTTGGGAAGTATTGGATATATCCTTAACTTCATTATGATAATGGTATCATGGGTGTTTACATATGTCCAAACTCTTGTACACATTGATTATGTGCAGTTCTCTGGATATCAATTCTACCTTAGTAAAGGTGTCCAAAACAAACAATGAGCATAAAAAGACAAATGGAAACAGGGATTTCCCCCTGTATCAAAGAGAATCAATAAATATACAAAAGTAAAAAAAAAAATGTAAGAAGCCTGAGAATCACACTGGACAGAGGAAGTCCGTCTTTACACACCTGTGCTGGGTCTGTATACAATGGTAGTATTGCCTGTTTGGCCTGTGCAACTCCCAGGATGCTCTGGGCTCTGGGAAGCATAGAAAGATGGGTGAAATGTGGAAGTAAGAAGTGGTCAAGAAAAAAACAAACATTAATGCAATGGCTTTATATGAAACAGTAAAACTCAACATACCCCTTACTCACCTTCAGCCACAAAACCCCAAACCCAAATGACCCCTTGGCAAATACAACAAAATTTTATTCTCAGAACTTTTTAAAAGCTGAAGCAAGTGGAGACAGCCAGTGATCATTACTATCAGAGAGCTCTTTCCTCCCATCCCACAGAGGGAGGTGACAGCTTACTGTCTTGTTCCCTCTGGGCTCACCCTCAAAAGAATCCTATCAATTGACAAGAACATAGAACTCCTGTTAGCATTTCAATCACCTGTCTGAAATATCAGTACAAAGCTAAGAATCCTCAGACATTTGATAAAGTATGAGAGAAACAAAGGTTAGCAAATAAAAAAGCTAATATGGAAAGAAACTATTTTCTGGAGAAGAAAAATGACAATAAAGTGCATTATTATAATATTAGTACAAGCACACATTTTAATGTTCACGGTAAATATTAGCATAAAAAGTCTTTAATTTTCTTACATTTTTATCTATTCCATGTGTGAAGAAATAATTTTATGTGTGTATTTTTATCTTTAAAAGTTATTTCTTGCAATCAACTTAATGCTATCAGGCTATATAGACCCAACTAGCTGAGAATATGAGATTTTTTTTAAAGATTTTATTTATTTATTCATGAGAGACACAGAGAGAGGCAGAGACCCAGCCAGAGGGAGAAGCAGAGGCTCCATGCAGGGAGCCCGACGTGGGACTTGATTCCGGGTCTCCAGGATCAGGCCCTGGGCTGAAGGCGGTGCTAAACTGCTGAGCCACCCGGGCTGCCCAGAATATGAGATTTTGTGTCCTTTTTCCTCTCACTAAAAAAAAAAAAAAAAAAAAAAAAAATCATACTAATTAATTAACATACTAATTAAAATGTTTCTTCCGGAAACATTTTTAATATTTGAAAATGTAATTTGCACTGTATATTTCACACACTAAAAGTGCTTATCTTTGTATTTAAGTGCTTTTTACTTATTAGCTCATTTAATTCTCCCAATCACCTAATGACATGCGTGCTACTTAAACCCCTTTTATAGATAGAGCAACCAAGCAAAATAAGGCCAAGTAATGTGACCTTAGGCAGAGCCAGGATTAATGTCAGGTGTATGGGTCCCAGAGATTCTAGTCTCAGGCAGCTCTGATACCCCGCCTCTAATGGAAAACATCTCACTTTAAATCTTCAGATGATCCACATTGATTTCTTTTACCAAAATTCCCGCATAACAAAGTCTTACACCTAATAGATACAATCTCCAGGTTCTTAATGCTTATTATTTCTTCTAGGCACACCTGCTCCAATGTTACATGTTCTTTTTTTCCTCTGAATATGTTTCTCCAGAGATCATTTTATGAGCTATGCAGTTTTGCTCTGTAAGGCAATAGAGCAGAGTGTTGTGATAACAGTCTCCAGAGTCATATTAGCTTAGTTCAATCCCTGCTTCCACCACTTGCAAAGTGTTTTTCATCTTGGGGAAAATCACTTAGCTTCCCTTGTAAATCACTAGGTCAGGTGAAAAATGTGATTCAAATTTTAGTAAGCTTATTGCCTTAGTGGGTAATTAAATTATATAGTTCTTTTAAAGCAATGAGAATAATGTCAGACATAAGGTAAACATTCTGTAAATATTAATTATTGATTTTACTATTAATATAATAATCATTGTTATTGCTTTTTTGATATTTTATTTAAATTCAGTTTGCCAACATATAGTATAACACCGAGTACTCATCTCATCATGTGCCCTCCATCATCTCATCATGCCCGTCACCCAGTTAACCCATCCTCCCACCCACCTCTCCTTCTGCAACCCTTTGTTTGTTTCCCAAAATTTGGAGTCTCTCAAGGTTTGTCTTCCTCTCTAATTTTTCCTCACTCAGTTTCCCTCCTTTCTCTTATGGTCCCTTTCACTATTTCTTATATCCACATATGAGAGAAACTGTGTGATAATTGTCTTTCTCCAATTGACTTATTTCACTCAGTGTAATACCCTCCAGTTCCGAAGTAAATGGTTATTGCTGTTTTCAGAAAAATTCTATGGGGGAACTTTGGCAAAAGCCTTATGAACAGATACTTCAACTTTCAAAGATTGGGCACTGGTAATGGGCTAGTTTGAATACAGGCAGCCTAATTATATCTAACAGAGGAACCAAGTGAAAAACTTGCCTTGCTGACATAGCAGAGATGATTTCATCTTCTGTTCAAAGAGACCATGTGAAGTTGGCTGTCCTCATATTCTCTGGATATTGAGTATCTACCAGGTTACTTGGACTACATGATAAACTATAAATAATGTTTTGTTACTTAGTGTATAATTAGCCATGAAATTTCCACTTAATGTCAACCGGAGTTTGACAAAGAGCACTATGTGAAGACTGCATTCTCCTCTGTATTTTTTAATTAAACTTTTATTTTGAGATCATTATAAACTCACATGTAGCTGTAAGAAATAATTCAGAGAAACTATGACACTGTACCCAGCTCCCCTGAATTATAACATTTTACAAAACTATGTGACAATATTACACACAGGATACTGACATTTTCTGTCAAGATATTGAGCCCACCACCCCAAGGACTGCTAACATTGACCTTCTGTAGTCACACCTACTACCCTCCTTGTCTGTGATCCCTGGCAAATAATAATCTATTCACCACTTCTATACTTTTGTCACTTAAGGAATTGTATATGAATGGAATTATACAGTAGTTGACCTTTTAAAACGGACTTTTTTTCCCCAGCATAATTCATCCAAGGTATTATGTGTACTGTTCATTAGTTCTGCTGCTGAAAAGTATTACATAGTACGAATGTACCATGGTTTGTTTAACAATTTACACATTGAAGTACATCTGGATTGTTTACAGGTTTTGGTTATTAAAAATCAAACTGCTATAAACATTCATAAGGAGGTTTTTGTGCACATGAATTTTCATTTCTCTGGAAAATATATGAAAAAGTTCATCGATGAGTTGTATGATAGTTGAATATTTGATAGTTGAAACCACTGCCAAATTGTCCTCAGGAGTGACTGTGATTCTTTATTTCCACTGGCAATGAAGGAGAGTTCCTATTGCTACACATTCTCATAAACATGTGATACTGTCAGTTTTTTTGAGTGTAGCCAAAAGTCTGGGCAGTAGTACCTCATTATTGTTTTAAATTCCAAGTACCTAATGACATATAATAATGAGAATCTTTTCATATACTTGTCACCCATGTATCTTCTTTGATAAGGTGTCTGTACAGATATATTACCCATGTTTTTTTCTCTTAAAATTTTAGTTTTCCTTGTGATAGAATTTTATGACTTCTTTGTATATTTTGGATGGAAGTCCTTTATCAGATAGGTGATTTGTAAATATCTTCTCCTAGTATGTAGCTTCATTTCTCATCTCTTAACAATGTTCTTCACAGAACATTTCATTTTAATTATTGTTATCTTTTATGGATTATACTGTTGGCATTGTCAAAATCATTGTCAAAAATCAGTCTCAACTAGATTATCATCTACACTATTCTCTAGTATTTTCTTGTTTTACGTTTTACAGGTCTTTGATCCATTTTGAGTTAATTTTGTAACAAGACTCAAATTGTTGTATAGTTTTTTTTTTGTTTTGTTTTGTTTTGTCTTGGTTTAGTTTGATTTGTTTTTTGTCTGCAGATGTCAAATTGTTAAAGTATCATTTTTGAAAAGTTTACTTTTTCTACACTGATTTGCCTTTGCTTCTCTATCATATGTCAGTAGATCATAATTGCACACTGTAGTTGACTATTTTTGGGTATTCTATTCTATTCCATTGTTATATTTGTTTGCTATTTTGCCAGTATCAGACTGTCTTGGTTACTGTGGCTTATTAGTAAATCTTGAAAACTTGAAGTATCAGGCCTTTGATTGTTTTCTTCTTCAAGATTGTGTTAGCTATTCTATGATTTTTGCCTTTTCACATAAATTTTAGGATCAGTTTGTTGACATGCATAAAATGGCTTGATGGGATTTTGATTGGATTGTATTAAATCTATAGAAAAAATTGGAAAGAACTGACATCTTAATGATATTTATTCTATCAACAAATATGGACTATCTCTTCATTTGTTTAGATCTTACCTGATTTGTTTTATCATAGTTTGTAGTTTTTCTCATATAGACCCTGTATGTATTTTGTTAGATTTATACTAAGTGTTTCATTTTGGGGGCACTAATGGAAATGTGTTTTTAATGTCAAATTCCAATTATTGATTACTAATATGTAGGAAGGGAATTGACTGTTCTCTAATCTTATGTCCTGTAAAGTCATTATCATCACTTATTTATTTCAGGAGGTTTCTTTTTTTTTATTCTTTACATGGATAGTCAGATAGTCATGCCCTCTGTAAGCAAAGTCAGTATTATTTTTCCTTCCCAAACTGTATACCTTTTATTTATTTTTCTTGTCTTATTGCATTATCTAGGATTTTTCATTAAAATGTTAAATAGGAATAGTGACAGGAGACATACTTGTTGTCAGTCTTAGGGGGGAAAACTTGTTTCTCACCATTTGATAAGATGTTATAGTTTTTCATACATTGTTTGTAAGTTTGAGGAATTTCCCTTCTATTCCTAAATTGTTGAGAGTTGTTCTCATAAATGGATGCCAGATTTTTTTCAGATTGTTTTTCTACATCTATTGATATGATCATTTGAGTTTTCTCCTTTAGCCTACTGATGTATTATATTAATTAATGTTCAAATGTTGAACTAAACCTGAAAAACTAAGATAATTATTTGTATACACTATTGAATTCGGTTTCTCACAGTTTGGGTGTGAATTTTTGCATATATATTTGTAAGAGATTATTGTCTCTAGTTTTTTCTTTCTTATAATATCTTCATTTAGTTTTACAGTAATACAGATCTTATATGATGAATTAGGAAGTGTTGCTTCTGCTTCTACTTTCTGAAAAAGATTCAAGAAAATCGATAGGTTCTTATTTAAATATTTGGCAGATTTTACTGGTGAAACCATTGCGTCTGGCACTTTCTTCTTTGAAAAGTGATTATTGATTCAATTTCTTTAATAGATTCAAGCCTGTTCATGTGATCTATCTTTCTGTGTGTGCGATCTGTTAGATTGTGTTATTCAAAGAATTGTTCCATTTTTAAGTCAAATTTTTGGGGATACAGTTGTCAATTATATTTCTTTATTATGCTTCTGATGTCTATGGATCAGTGGTTCTGACCTGTCTTTCAATAGCTGGATTAGTAATTTGTGTCTTTTTCTTCCTTATTTAGTTTGGTTAGAAGTTTATCAATTTTACTGATTTTTTTTTAAAACCTTTGGTTTCATTGATTTCCCTATTTACCTTTATGTTTTTAATTTCATTGATTTCTGTTTTTTTATATATTTTTAAAGATTTTATCTATTTATTTGTGAGAGAGAGAGAGAGAGAGAGAGAGAGAGAGAGGCAGAGACACGGGAAGAGGGAGAAACAGGCTCCATGCGGGGAGCCCGACGTGGGACTCGATCCCAGGACTCCAGGATCATTCCCTGGGCTGAAGGCAGGCGCTAAACTGCTGGGCCACGGAGGGATCGAAAATTTCTGTGTGTGTTTTTTTTAAATGCTTGCTTTATGTTTATATTCTTCATTCTCTAGTTTTTTAAAGTGGAAGCTTAGATGAATGAGTTTAGCTCTTTTTTTTTTTAAGATTTTATTTCTTTATTCATGAGAGACACAGAGTGAGGCAGAGACACAGGCAGAGGGAGAAGCAGGCTCCTACAGGGAGCTAGACGTGGGACTCCAGGATCATGTCCCAGGCGGAAGGCAGGCGCTAAACCCTGAGCGACCCAGGCGTCCCAAGTTTAGCTCTTTCTTTTTACTTGATACATTAAATATTACAAACTTCTCTCTAGGCAGTGCTTCCACTGCATCTCACAACTTTTTGCTGAGTTGTATTTTCATTTTCATTTAATTCATTTTTTTTTAATTCACTTGAGAGTTCTTTCCTTGATGCAGGTGTTACTTAGAATTGTTTAATATCCAAATATTTTGAGATTTCCAGGTTTCTTTCTGTTATTGATTTCTAGTTTAATTCCATTGTAGTTTTAAAGCCTATATTATATGATTTTAATTATTTTGAATTTGTCAATATGTGTTTTAAGATCCAGAATGTTGTAACTATTTTGGTAACAATTTTATATGAGCTTATGAAGAATGCATATTCTGCTGTTCTTGGATGAAGAATTCTATAAATGTTCATTAGGTCCAGTTGATTAATGGAGCTGTCCAATACATCTATATGTTTATTATTTTGCTTATTAGATACGTCAATTACTAATAGAGATGTGTTACAATTTCCAACTATAAAAGTGGATTTGTCTATTTCTTCAGAAATGTGTGGGCCTTCTATCTATTCTCTGGGATTCACTCCATTAGGCAAAAAATTCCTCGTAGACAATGCCATCTAGATTTTTTGGTTTCTCCTTAAACAGCTAAGAAGGTCTATGATCATATGTTTAATTTCTTCAAAGAGCATTTTGTACACCTGAATACTCTAACTTTAAAAAATCTCTTGCAAGATACATCCATGAAGGCAACAGAAACAAAACCAAAAATGAATTATTGGGACTTCATCAAGATAAGAAACTTCTGCACAGCAAAAGAAACAGTCAACAAAACTAAAAGACAACCTACACAATGAGAGAAGATATTTGCAAATGATCTATCAGATAAAGGGCTAGTATCCAAGATCCATAAAGAACTTATTAAACTCAACGGCAAAGAAACAAACAATCCAATCATGAAATGGACAAAAGACATGAACAGAAATCTCACAGAGGAAGACATAGACATGGCCAACAAGCCTATGAGAAAATGCTCTGCATCACTGGCCATCAGGGAAATACAAATCAAAAACACAGTGAGATCCCACCTCACCCCAGTGAGAATGGGGAAAATTAACAAGGCAGGAAACAACAAATGTTGGAGACGATGTGGAGAAAGAGGAACCCTCTTACACTGTTGGTGGGAATGTGAACTGGTGCAGCCACTCTGGAAAACTGTATGGAGGTTCCTCAAAGAGTTAAAAATAGATCTGCCCTACAATCCTGCAATTGCACTGCTGGGGACTTACCCCAAAGATACAGATGCAGTGAAACGCCGGGACACCTGCACCCCAATGTTTCTAGCAGCAATGTCCACAATAGCCAAACTGTGGAAGGAGCCTCGGTGTCCATGGAAAGATGAATGGATAAAGAAGATGTGGTCTATGTATACAATGGAATATTCCTCAGCCATTAGAAACGACAAATACCCACCATTTGCTTTGACGTGGATGGAACTGGAGGGTATTATGCTGAGTGAAATAAGTCAATCAGAGAAGGACAAACATTACATGGTCTTATTCATTTGGGGAATATAAAAAATAGTGAAAGGGAATAAAGGGGGAGGGAGAGAAAGTGAGTGGGAAATGTCAGAGAGGGTGACAGAACATGAGAGACTCCTAACTCTGGGAAACGAACAAGGGGTGGTAGAAAGGGAGGTGGGTGAGGGGGTAGGGGTGACTGGGTGATGGGCACTGATGGGGGCACTTGATGGGATGAGCACTGGGTGTTATGCTATATGTTGGCAAATTGAACTCCAATAAAAAGAAAATTTTAAAAAATCTCTTTGGGGTATAGAAGCTAAAGATTGTGCAGCCATATCTTTGGCTTTTTCTCTAGAGCAGGTTTTCTGACAATGAAGCTTCCAATTATAAGATCTTTACAATCTGGATAGGCTGAGAATTTCCCAAATCATCAATTTCTGCATAATATTTCTTATCTCTTTCCTCTCACATTTTTTACATAAATGGCAAGAAGAAACCAGGCTGTAAGATTGCTTAGAAATCTTCCCTGCTGAATGTCCAGTTTCACCCTTTACAAGTTTTGTTTTATACAATTCTGCTCAGGTTTCTCCTATTGAGAAATATAACAAGAATCAGCTTTTTTCAATTACTGTTTTCTTTGTATTTTCTTCTGAGCTGTCACCAGGAATGATTTTAATGTACTCATTTCTACCAATAATCTGTTAATCACAATTTAGGAACTCTTTAAAGCAGTATATGCTTTATCTACCATTCTTCTCAATTTTTTGACCCCTATCAGCATATTTTAACTTTCATATTTTTATTAACATCTGGTCAAGTGAATCTAAGCCTTTTCTATCATGTTCAGTCTGACATTTTCCAGCCTTTGCCCAATTCCATAACCACTCCCACATTTTTAGGTATCTGTTCAACAGTACTCTAGTTAGAAAAATCTGTATTAAAGTCCTATTACTGCTGTAGCAAATTACCACAAATTTAGTGGCTTAATACAGCCAAACAAAACTATTATCCTATAGTTCCTAAAGCAGAAGTCTGGCATTGGTTTTTCTAAGTTAAAAACAAAGTGTATAAGGCTTTATTCCCTCACAGAAGCCTTAGAGTAAAATCTATGTCTTTTTCTTTATTTTTTCAGTTTCTAAAGGTCACTCACATTCCTTGGCTGATGACTCCTTCCTCCATCTTCATCAGTAACTTCATGCTGAGGCTTTCTAGTCTGCCATCTGTTTGATGCTCTTCTGTTTCCCCACCAACTTTAAAGACCATTGTGATTATTGGATCCACCTAGATATCTCAGGATATGAATTTTAGTAAGTAAAGATTAGCAAGCTTGCTTATAGCTTCAACTTTAAGCCCTCTTTTCCATATGGACAATCATATTTACAGATTTCCAGGATTATGATGTTGACATCTTTAAGAGCATTAATATGTTTGCCACTAGCACTAGAGACAATAAAAAATGAGCATATGTTCAAAGCTGCTAATATAGTTCTCAGATTCCCACAAGGTGCTCAGACTCTAGGAAATTTAGGGGCAAACTGAACTGAAGAAATACAGATTTAAATTGGCAGGCATTTTCTCTACTCTGAAAGTATATACATCTGCTGGGCATGTCCTCTGGTACAGTCTGGAAAATTTGCCTTTTGTTTTGCCAAGCTACAAACATTGATAACATATATTAACCCCAGAGCTCAACAACTCAACAAGCCATTTTCAAAGGTCTTAGCTTCTGTGTTTCTCTCTCTGGCACTAAGTCAGCATCAACTGGATTCATTTCATTTTATTTTTAAAGTTCATATCATTTTAAACAATCATGTTTTTTAAAGATCTTTTTAAATTACAAAGAGCTTGATTTGAGTTGTTTTATCCCAAGGTCTTTTTTTTTTTTTTACATTTTTTAAAAGATTTTATTTATTTATTCATGAGAGACACGGGGGGGGGGGGTGGGCACAGGCAGAGGGAGAAGCAGGCTCCATGCAGGGAGCCCCACGTGGGACTCAGTCCCAGGTCTCCAGGATCACACCCTGGGCTGAAGGCGGCACTAAACCTCTGAGCTACCCAGGCTGCCCATTTTTCTCCCAAGGTCTTATTAAAGTGATTTGGATATCTATCCAGAGCTTTGCATAAACCTTAAGTTTATATTAATTAGTTAATTCAGTTCAAGTAAAATTGTACAGACCAAACAAAGCACATTTCCTGGTAGAATCCAGCCTGCAGGCCATAAGACATCTACCTTGAAAACTCAAACATTTTTAAAGCTTTTTAGAGGACGCAAGGAAGGCAGTATTCTTGTAGGCAAATGTGATTTTTGTGATGAGGGTTTTACTCATATGTTTCATGATTGTTAAATTCAAATGTCTATAAAGAAGAAAAATAAATACATAATATTACCTGATGATTTTCTTAAATTTCAATTTTCTTTTCAAATTCAGAAAGCTAGAAAAAATAGGTCTTTTTAAAGTGTTTCCTACATAGTTCCTGTTTACTATCCACACTGACATTTCTCAGGGCATCATAGAGTAGATCAGAGATAAAGTGGAAGGCAGAAGTCATGTAAATCACTAAACTCACATTCTTTCTTCCCCAGTTCCCATTACCTGAAAATGATTACATTTTATCACAGAAACTATTGCAAGTAACTTTTAACTTACTACAAAAAATTTTACATATAAATAACTTGCCAATCCAATAAGGGAATAGGAACCACATATTATGGTAATGGATGATTAAACATGAACTAGTCAATGAAAATATGATCTTTTCTGAAACATACAGATAATGATAGACAATGGGATAGCATCGTATTGAATTCTCTCTCATAGTACAGATTATTAGAGCAGGGCTCAATAAAAAGACAGAGTCTTGTTACAGTTATCAGAATTTTATGCTTTTGATTTCCTTTGAATTGGATACTTTTCCAGTAAAATTAGAAACTGTTACTACAAAAACACATTCATAGAAATATACTTCAGATAAATAATTATCTGTTTAGAGTGCTTTGTACAACCAATCTTTATCTCTTTGCCACTCCTAACTAATTTCTTTACTGAAATCATACTATCATCCCAGCCAGGCCAATTCCCATCAACTCTTGGGTAGACTTTTAACTAAATTTCTCATAAAACATACTATTTTTACCCTTTGTTCCAGAAATTATTTCCATCACCAAACTCCTAAACATTTCTCTTATGGGGGACACTAATTGTTATGTGGCGAAGGGGTACCTCAGGAGATTTGATCAACCAGAACGCCATCCCAACATTGCCACTTAAACGAATTTGCGACTATAGCAGTTTTCTCATGTAAAATGGAGATGCCAATGATTTCTCCTAGGGTTATTGAGAGATTTGAGTAGATTAAATAAGAGGCATCTGTATTTTTATTTTTATATTTTTTATTTTTAGAGAGAACTTTTACAAGCAGGGGAGCGGGAAAGGGCAGAGATAGAGGGAGAGTGAGAATTAAATAAAGGGCATCTTTATATTTTTATTTTATTTTATTTTATTTTTAAGATTTTATTTATTTGAGACAGAGAGTGAGAGAGAGAGAGCAGGAACAGGGAGGAGGGGCAGAGGGAGGGGAAGAAGCAGGTACCCTGCTGAGCAGGGAGCCAAAACTGGGCTCAATCCCAGGACCCTACGATCATGACCTGAGCTGAAGGCAGATAAATGCTTAACTGAGTGAGCCTCTCAGGACCTCTGATAAAGGGCATCTTTAAAGTGCCTGCATCGTACCTAGCTTAGAGCAGTTACTCAGAAAACTTCATTTTCTCTTGTCCTCTCCAACTCTAATATCCAACTTCAGATTAACCTATTTCCACATGTAATTCCTGGCTAATATTTCTGATTAATTTAACATTGTGCTAGTTTCTATGTATTTATTGATCACTGCATTATACACATATTCTATTTATTGCTTTTAGTGTCCTTTAATATATAAGCTGGAACAGGTGTTGTATTCCATATCTCACTATTTCACAACTTGAAGACTAGAAAGTGATACATTTGATGGATGTGAATTATGAAGAGAATTAGCAAGACCAAGAAGCTAACTCATTTTGTATTCCTCATTTGCAATTTCTAGTGTCACTATGTGAAAAAATACAATATGTATGGCCTTTCTTACTGGGTGGAATAAAAATTAGTAGTATGCTTACTAGTTACATTCTATAAGCCTTTGACATCCATGTATAACACGGGACATTAATGAGCTCAAAACAAGCAGTTTCCTTAGGTTCAGAGGACAAAGTGATATGCAATTTTTATATTTTCTGAAATTTCTGTACATAAAATTTTGCTTTTGCTTACTTTTTGTGGACTTCCCCAAATGATAATAGAAATTGACTTGCATTTAAGAGAAAACACAGGCTGTTCAAGAAGTTTGCTTTTCACTGCATCCTTTTTCTTTTACTGCAACAGATGATATTTGCTCATTTCATTTAAAGATGAGAGAACTGAGACTCAAAATAGTGGAATAAAATTGGCAACCTTCAGAAGCCAGAAAATAAGAAAAGTAGGCTTTCCTTCCAAATCTATTTTGGATCCCAAACTCATACCCTTCTATCAATTTCAGGTTCTTCCCCCTGGATTCATCTTTTCCTCTTGGTTTTAGGGCCTTTGTTATAACTCATTGTTTAAAACAACCCTTTGACTAGATTGTTATTATCTGCCAGATATCTCACAATTACATAAATTTCTAGATTATTCCTCTCTAGGCTTGCCTGATGCTATTGCTGTCTATGCTTCAGCTCATGAAACAAAATCTCATGGGAGTAACCACAAAAACAGATTCTAAGAGAGCAATGGCAATGGTGGTTGTAACAGCTTAGATATATAGCCCCATTGCTGGGGAATTGTTATTTGACTGCCAGTCACACATTGCAACAGATTTTAGTCAAATCAAGCTCTGACATGATTGGAACAAAAACCAAATGAAACATCTGCCAAAACAGAAATTTTGTCAAACTCCTAAAACAAGGAAGAATGTCTTTAATGGATATAACATCTGAATAAGGTTAAAACTAGTTATTATGAAGTTTTATGAAATTTCCAATGCATGTTTTGGTGCCATTGGACAATATTTTCCATATTCCTTTTTATTTCTTATTCACAAATTATTTTCCAAATGCACAAGAAAGAAGTTAAGTTGAAGTATCAGAATATGGAGTAAAATTAAATTCCATTTATTCAGTAAACATGCAGTGTCATTCTAGAAGAAATGGAAACCACCTGCTAGGCATCTGGAATGCATCCCAGACCAGCTAAGTTGTGTCTAGATCGCATTATACTTCTGAATGAAAATGGAAGCTCATACATATCCAAATGCCAGATGATTTACTGAATCTTCCCATTTAATCTTAATGTTTGTGATTATATAGACAGATCCTGCAAAAGTCAAATGGGCCTCACTTCACATTACTTTATATTTCTAAATAGCAATAGAGTGAATTTTTACTTGTTTGTATAACAAAAAAAACAATATCATATGATAAGAAGTTCATAAGGGCTAGCCGTAATGCTCATTGTTCTTAGGTTAACCTTATGTTTGTATAATGTCCTTCAAATTTTTGGGTGTAATATGCAGACACAGCAATGTTTAGGCCAGAAAGAGGGTCCATCTCCTTATTTTGTCTCTATTTTTAGGATTAAGGGAAACTTTCTTTGCAGTTTTCCCTTTATGTCATCTTGGGCCACTTGGCCACCTAAAATCAAGCACTAATAAGGGGAATGAAATTACATAGGTTGTGTTAGACTCACCATTCTAGGTCAGTCTATGTTGTGGGGAATCAGCCACCATAACCATCACAGGCACATGGTACTGTGTGTCCTCTATGTCCTTAGAATCACCACTATAGGATGTAATCAAGAGCACTAAAGGGCAAAAAGTTGGAAGTAGTAGTTACAGTTAATGAAAACAACAATAACAGCAAATGCTCTAGGCAAAAGCTTTGCTTTTCTTCAGATTGATTTTCTTAGATGTCCAAGCAATTAATTAGGAAGGAAGGAGGTGGGCACCCCGGGTGGCTCAGGGGTTTAGCGCTGCCTTCGGCCCAGGGTGTGATTCTGCACACGGGATCGAGTCCCACGTTGGGCTCCCTGCATGAAGCCTGCTTCTCCCTCTGCCTGTGTCTCTGCCTCTCTCTCTGTCTCTCATGAATGAATGAATGAATGAATGAATGAATAAACAAATAAATAAATTTTTTTAAAAAAAGGAAGGAAGTTGGAAATCATTCTAGGTTTGTCTTTAATAGAATACATTTGGCTTATATTGTCTTATCTGTGATTTCGTGCAAGAGTATTATTATACCATTATTATAATCATCTATGCCTCAGTTTCCTTGTTTTAAAACTGAGAGCCATGGTAATAATTGTTCTAAGTATGTTACATACACTTACAAGACTTTATGATAGTCAGATGAGCCATTATTGTGAATTTAGTGAGCTTTTTTCAAGCCCTTCCTATGTGCACTGAATATAAAAGTGCGTGAATGCAGATTGTTTTATACTTTTGCACATTACTATTTTTACTATATTAATTTTTTATTGAATGCCATAATCAAATTGATCTTAAACATTCAACTATAAAAATGAAAATATGAACACATAGTTTATGTTTGCTGCTTTTTCAATTTCTGTTTTACTGAAAATTTGCTATATATATATATACACACACACACACACACACACACACACACACACACACACAACATACTTTGGATTCTTCCCAAATATAATGCCCCATACCTGCAAACATACAAAAGAAAAAACAAAACAAAACAAAACAAAAAACATAAAGCAAAAACAGAAGGAAAAGGCAATCAAGCAATACACTGTATTAAAATAAACTTCATTTTCCTTCTCTTTTGACTTTATTTTACACTTGTAATTTCCTTTTGTACATAATTCTGCTTCCCCAACTGAAAAATTTCAGAATCAGAAGACAACATTTACAGCTCCTTTTTATGGACTCGAGAGGTTACACAGAGCATATTAAGTCCTGAACTTTTTGGACAAATCACCACTGCTGTTATTGTGAAGGCTTTTTTATGAGTAGAATGTAACAGCTCATAAAATCCTCTTGCAGTTATGTTCATTTGGATTACAGACAGGTGCTCTTTGTTCAGCAAGGTTAATGCTTGGAGACTACTCCTCAAGCTGAATAATTATTTACCCACAAAATTAGCGAACACACTTCACTTTTCTGATGCAACCTTATCAGAATGGGCTTAGGGTGTAAATATATGCCAAGAGGAAGTTGCCTATTGCTGTGTATACTGACAAGACATAATAATATGCAAACTGAAAAAGATAAAAAGAGAAACTAAGTATAAAGAAGTCGATCTTTGCCTTTTTAGGGCAGGTACTGCTGATCACACTTTTAGGTGTGGGTGAGCACTTCCTTGGAAGTAAATACCTCAACATGTATCTCCTTAGCATTCACAGAGATACTGTGAATTTTCATGCCACTCAACACCTCCTGGTCAGACTTCAACTCCACCCAGCATCCAATTATCACTAAGATAATACACAGCCTCATAGGAAAAGCTTAGGGAAAACTAATTGCATAACACCATCATTATATTTTTTATTACTAAATGATGTTCATAATGTATTTCACGATATATCTCAAATGTGTGCTATCATCTCATTATCACTGAGATATCATCTTCTAGCATTCTCCCTGCAGCCAATGTCCCTTCCCCTAATCTATTCTGCACAAAAGCAGATTGATCCTCAACCATTTATCATGAACTTCATAATAGTCACTTACATTGAGCATGCATTCCATAGTAAGGAGCTTCCCATGAGATTTTACTGCACCAGACATAATTGGTAGATTGTTAAAAAAAGTCTCAGAGAATAATATTAAGTCATCCAAGAAAACACAACTGAAAGATGGCAGAGCCAAGACTGATATCCAAGTCAATGTGACTATAAGTCCAGTTCTTAGCTGTGATCCTGAAGATGGTTCATTGAAATTCAGAAGAGGAGCACATTTCTTTCAGATTAGCTCCTGTAGATGAATATAACTATAATATCTGTCATTGAAAATTAATGCAGGTGTCTTTTCTTAACAAATTTTTGTCTATGACTCTGTCAGTCACAAAGAATAAATTGAGAAGTCATAAACAGAAGTCCTATGTTGGTTAATATACTTTTCTTACACACGAAAAAAAACATTCGTATATCTGAGGTATGATCATTCATTATGTTAGTTCGTCTGGCACATGGTAAGAACACAATAAATGTGAACTAATTGAAATAAAAATGATTATTGGTGAATTCCTCAACCAAGATTACGAGAGCTACTTTATTATAATTTATAGGCTCAATTAAACTCTGGTGTCCCTTTTACAACATTCTACATTGATCAGTTATGAATATAGGATCACATGATAATATAAAATTGCTTATAATTCTGCATAATGGGAATATAGTTGCTTAAAGTGTAGTTTTTGTTCACAATTCAGAAAATCTTCTGTTGTTAGTTCAGGTCCAAATTGTAAATATACAAATATTAGAAAAGCAGTATATGTTGGAATGATGAGGTTCTCAGCTATTAATTTCCAAATTGAAGTCATTTAGGATGCAAGGAGGAAAAGGTGTTCAAAGAAGAAAGAATGCTGTATTCAAATGTGTTTTAGAAATCCCACATAAAATATCCCTATCTTGAAGATACACAATGAACATTAATATATTGTAGGCCCTGGGAAATCTAAGAAAATGGTTTCCTTAAACAGCAGTTTCTAAAATATATTAAACCACAGAATATTTTGTATTTGTTGTGGATGTTGTTTCATTTTTTTCTCATATGCTTTTAATATCTCATGATACATATTTTAAGAAGTATTTTTTCTGTGCATTTCTTTAAAGGTGAATGCCCTCTCCAAATGTGTGCCATCTGTGAATATTGAACTAGTAGAATGGGATGTGTTCAGTCTTTTCAAAAATAGAACTAATCTATTTTAGCTTGAAAGCCCCTCTCTATTTTTTAAATGTATTTTCATCTATAACCACCTTGTAGCTTTATCAATTGTATTTCAGCTGCAATATCTCAGGTTGAAGTATCATCCAGGCATTTCATGAATCTTAGTGTTGAACTACTTATTTCTATCAAATTAGAGTTTTTCCTATAAAATACTACTGCTTGAATTACAACCATGATATGTTCATTGCTGTTTGTCATGTATCTGCATCTACTGTAATTTGATACCGTGAGATTACTCTACCTTAGCTATATAATCTTATTTTCCATTGGTCTCTGATAAATTTATTCCAAGTTGTACTGGTGTGAAATGATTAAATAGCACCATCCCCAAGAAACTATTTCTAAAATAAAAATATAGTAGCTTTGCAATGGGAGATTCAAGGCATGTATGTTTCTAAACATGATACATCTCTACCTCAGACTCCAGTTACAAAGTGACACATCTCTCTGAGTAGCAAAATATTCCTTGTACATTAGCAGATAAAATAGAACACAGAAGGAGAGAGGCACAGCTATACTACTGGAAAACAGAAAGAGAATGGTCTCAAGTTCACACATAACATAAGCTTCTACCTCCAACCCTGGAATTCTTTGGATTGACACTGTCTAGCATGTTTGACTATAGAGTCTATGATTAAGGATTTCACCTTTTTTTTTTTAACAGAAGATATAGCACTGGGAAAATGAGGTGGAACAGTAAAAACTAGACCATAAATCTTCATAGGATAACATTAGAAATTTTCCCTGGCTAAGGGTCTTTTCTACTTCAGTAATCCATTGTTGATTTGAATTCAGTATATGTCTACATCTAGTGTCTAAAATATATATATTTGCAGGGTGTGACTCATTCTTAATACATATTTTTATCATCTGTATTAGAGAAACAAAACCAGAAGTGTGTGTGTGTGTGTTTAGGCTGATCTTCAATTAGTAACTAGAGACCTAGGACAGCTAGTGGGCCAGTGGTCATTTCAGCTGAATCCAAAGGCCTTTGCCTGAGAACTACGTGAACTGATGATGTGAGTTCTAGTCTGCAAACCAGCAGGTGTGAGATCTAAGAAGAGCTAATGTTTCAGTCTGAGTCCAAAGGCCAGAAGAAAGCTAAGGTCCAGTGCAATCAGCCAGGCAGAAGGCACTCCCTCTTACTCTGTTTTTTTTTTTTTTTTGTTTTTTTGTTTTTTTGTTTTTTTGTTTTTTTTGTTCTGTTCAGGTCTTCATTTGACTGGATGAGCCCACCCACAATAGAGAGGACAATCTGCTTTACTAGATCTACTGATTCAAATGTTGATCTCATCCGTAAACACTTTCACACACCCAGAATAAGTTTTGAGTAGATGTCTGAGTACCCTGTGGCCCAGTCAAGTTGACACATAAAATTAGTCATCACTACCTGTTTGGGGACCTCAATTTTTGTGGCTACTACGAGGAGATACATTGCCTAGTTCTGGATACCCATGGGGCTATGCTTGTGGGTCCCATAGGGTATGACCACTAGAGAAAGTGTTTTTAAACAGCTACCCACCCCCAGGGTGCAGCAAGAAGCAGCAGACCCAGGAACCTGATCTTTCTGTGAAGAAGGTCTACTAGATAATCACCAAGGCCACAGTCTTAGGAGTAGGCTTCTAATTAAACACACAACCACCTGACTGTAATTCTTTCCAGAGACCTCTGCTGGGCTCCAGAACACCACTGTTACATGCAGGGGCATTTAACATAGCATGTTACCTTTATAAAATTTAGAATAAAATAACCCCTCTGAAGTTTATTATAGATAGATAACTGATTTTACCATTTCAGACTAAGGAAGGTAAGATTTTATTGGCAAGACTGGGTAAGAAAACATCTTTCGAGAGCCTCAAGGGTCATTCTATGATGTTATGGATACTAAAAGGATGCATACAACAGCAGGCAGGGGAAAGGCAGGGATTCCATCCTACTCTATTCAATACGTCTGCCTCTTAGAATAGAGCCTGAATATGGTGAATTCTTAGCGTACGCTTCGGAAATGAATGTATGTGTCAACTGTTAAGTGAATGAATAAATGATTGTAGAATCAAATGAGTGAATGTATGAAATACAGATCACGAATGTTGGCTGTATATTCTTTTTCTTCCTCATTAGAATGTTCTGCCTTGTGTTTTGTGTTGAGCTGGTGGATTGGACAGAGTGGCTTAACTTATCCAAACAGGATAATACATGTTCATTATTTGTCAACATTTCTGTTGTAAATTCAATGAGATTAAACATATATCTTTATGTGATGCCATTTTACTAATTTCATATTGAATAGAGTCACATTAATACAAATAAATTATTTATAAGATGATGTAGATTTTATGTTGAAATGTTGGTTATTCGTAATAAAATTAAGAATAAGGTTCACAGGTAGCTTTATTTCTTTAGAGGATTATCCTGAATTTCCTTCTTTTGGATATTGGTTTGATAAAATGGTAATGAGTCATTTGACAGATAAAATAAATGTTTGCTACAAAGTAATATTCAAAGCAATTACCAAAAATTAGTCACTGATACATTTTCTTCTAAAGGTGCATGAAGGCTGTTCTAACTGCCTGATTCATATCAATCTACTTTCCCTGAAAGTTACTTTCTTTTGAAAGATCTCTGTTCCTAAGTCCATAGTTCATATTTCTAGCTCTGTATTGCTAGTTATATTAATTTCTTATTTTCATTTTTTTGAGGAAGAAAATCATCTTTTTTAAAATCCCTTTTATGTGCATTTAGAAATAAATGGTTTATATAACATTAATTGTATTATATAATGGCACTTACAAGGCACCAAACTCTCCTAGATTCCATGGATATTGTAGTGGAAATGGAAATCAAACATTGAAATAGTTAGCTTGCAGTTTACCTCAATAGTTTCTTGACTAATTTGATTGTAGATAATGGTACATTGAGATTCTTGGTTGTTGGAAAAACTTCACACTATTAGACCTAAATATTTTTATGTTCTCCTTAAGGAAAAGATGCCCCCCCCCATTAGGAAATACTAAATCACATTCCCTCCTAGAGGCTTTTCTTCAAAAAGGCTCTTATCTACTTATACCTAAAGTGATAGCTTGTCCACATATTGCCAATGAAACTCATATATAAGGAGGGAAATGTTAATATTGTGAGTGTATATGTGTAGTGGTGCCAGGAGGCAGGCAGGTTACAATCAGTTCCACTCTCCCCAGCAGTGTGGGAGACAAGGGTCCTAAACCCTGGTGAGAAAGAATGACTTACATCCTTGAAATCATCAGAAGGATGAGAGTAAAACTGTGGATAGTAGAGTCAGCATTGAGATGGGGAGGCAACGTCATTCTGAGTCAACAATGACCAAGGGGAAGAGATGTAGGTTTCTGTTGTTAGTTACCTTCCACTCAAGACAGGTTCTACATGGTGGGATTTGGCAGTGCTGGAATCTGGGAGACTTACTTGGCAACTAAGGATAAATAACATAAGGATAAATTGTAATGTTGACACTAAAAGAGTTGTGGCAATCATGACTATGAAGTAGGGAGTATCAAACATAAAGGCACAAACCAAGGAGCAACCAGAGACATCAGGTATTTCTAAACAACAGCACAGGATATACTTTTATGTTCCCCAGATGAACCCTACAATTCACTTGGGGTGCTCTGTCTTTTCTTTGTATGCAATAGCACCTGCTTATTTTTAAAATGCAGGAGAATCCTTTGAAAACTCTAGGCAGATAATCTTGAATAAGAGATTCCATCTCACAGGTATATTAATAAAAAAAGAAATTATAGTCTCATATAGAAAGTTTGTAAAATATACACTTGAGTATCAACTACTCAAATGAGGTGTTGGTAAACAAGATGGTATATTACAGACTTATTTGAAACAACAAGATTTATTTATTATCCAATTTTTGTACATAAAAAGATTTCAATGTAACCATCAAGAAACCAGTTCAACAATGTGGTCCAGTGGGCACATGAATTAAAACATAATTATTTGGAAAACAAAAGACTGAGCTTTATAAGGTATGAGTGATAAGCTTGTTGGTGAAGGTAAGAAGTACTCTGGTGCAACAAAGTCTGGTGAGTATCTTACCCTAATACAATTGCACAATGTTACCTTTTCAAACTTATCAGAAGCAATTTCAGAGTCACATACCATAATTTACTGAGATCTACTAATGAATTTTGTTTTATAAATTTTGATAAAAATAATTAAGCAGCAACCGACGCATAATTTGAAAGCTGCCAAGAAGCAGCAACCCTTATTTAAATAGTTTTTTGTTCCACTGAATGAAATTCTTTTTATTTTTTTTTTCTTTTGAGAGGGAGAGAGAGAGAGAGAGAGAGAATCCCAAACAACTCCACACTCAGCCCAGAACCGGACAAGGGATTCAGTCACAAACCCAAGATCATGAACTGAGCTGAAATCAAGAGTCAACTTGACAACTTGAGTGAGTCTAGTCAACACTAGACAAACTGAACCACCTGGATGCCTCAATTCCTCCTCCTCCTTCCCCTTCCTCTTCCTCTTCTTCTTCTTCTTCTTAACATTTATTCTCCTATGCCTCTAATATTTTTCAGTTGCTAAGAGAAGTAACCCCACCATTACCCATCACCAATTTTGAAAGGCTAACATTGAATACAACAGAAGCCCAAGAGCAGAGGACACAAAGGAGAGAGCATGGAATAGGTGGAAGAGTGGACTGCAAAGGAAAAACTTCACGAATGTTTAAATGGGTCTTGGGAAGAGCTTGTGTGCAAATCTGTTTAGGTATAAAACAGTGGCAGAATGTGGGACAGGGGAGTATATTCCCTTTGTCCCTTTAAATAACCTACGCTGATTTCAAATCAACAGTCCCGAAAATCTTGCTCATGGATTTGACATGTAATTATATTATATTTAACTCCACTGAGGTGCTAGGTTTTGAATTCTTTCCCCACATTGATCTCTTTGTCATTCAATTATTAAAAATCTTCATTTGCAAACCAAGAAGTGAACAAGTCCAGCTTTGGGATTGCTACTTTGCCTATTTAATGAAGTCTTATCTGGATTTGAATTTTAAATATTTTCTTTCTTCATCAGACTGATTTTCACCTACATTATTCTTCATTATCTTCAAAGATGACTAAAAATGTAATGACCCAATATAATGTGAAATCCACTATATTTAGGGGTTAGTGATCACTTTCAGAATGAGTTTAATTCAAATACTCAAAGGAAAACAAGTTTTTTAATGATTTATATTTCCCCTTTGTCCTCCCTAGATTATTTAAAGGAAAACAGATTATTTCCCCTTTGTCCCATTTCCCACTGGCCAGAACAAAAGCTCATTGTATTGTTAATGAATTCTAGTTGCTTTCTAAATAAATCAAGCTTTGCCTTGCCAAATTAGAGTAGTAAACTCCCACTTCCAAAACCATGTCCATGATTGCTTAGCATAGAGTGGTAGAAATAACAGTGATTTTGGAATTAAAAATAATCTTTTAAATTCTAGGTCTACCACTTCCTTGTCCTTAGGCAACTTACTTAACTTGAGGGATTGCTACATCTAATAGAATTTCAGTCTCCTTATATAAAAAAGAGAATATAATACCACTATTGTGAGGATTAAATGATATTATTTATAAAAGATTTGGTAGATATGAACGTGAGTTCCAGTAAAAAACAGTGGTGCAAACTTATCAGTGATGAAGGAAATGCAAACTAAATGCATATTTTAAAAAGTATACCATAGGTAGTAAAAAAAAAAAAAAGAGCTATTGCTATACAGATAGAGAAGGAATGTTATTCTGAGTCAAAAAAAGAGACAGAATCAGAAAGTAACTTGAACAAAGAAAATTTAATATAAAGAATTATCAACCATAACAGGGGATTGGAGTAATAAGGTTTTATCTAATAAGCAGAGAATTGTAATAAGAAGAGTCATCATACCTAGAGATGAAGAGAGGAGCCATGTTAGAAACACCTGCCAGGGTTGAGTTTCAGCCCTTGTAGGTGAGTCTATGGCCATGGTCCCTGAATGGCAGAGAAGTTGCTGTGTCCCCATTTTGCAGAATTTCCTAGAAACCTGCCTCTTGGGACTTGATGGAAATTTGCCCTCCAGATTACCAAGTAAAAGTGTTCTTAAGGAAGTGGACCCTCAACTTTATGGTCAACTAATAATATTCAACACAGCAGGAAAGACTATCCACTGGAAAAAAGACAGTCTCTTCAATAAATGGTGCTGGGAAAATAGGACAGCCACATGCAGAAGAATGAGACTAGACCACTCTCTTGCACCATACACAAAGATAAACTCAAAATGGATGAAAGATCTAAATGTGAGACAAGATTCTATCAAAATCCTAGAGGAGAACACAGGCAACACCCTTTTTGAACTTGACCAGAGCAACTTCTTGTAAGATACATCAATGAAGGCAAGAGAAACAAAAGCAAAAATGAATTATTGGGACTTCATCAAGATAAGAAACTTCTGCACAGCAAAAGAAACAGTCAACAAAACTAAAAGACAACCTACAGAATGGGAGAAGATATTTGCAAATGATCTATCAGATAAAGGGCTAGTATCCAAGATCTATAAAAAACTTATTAAATTCAACAGTAAAGAAACAATCCAATCATGAAATGGGCAAAAGACATGAATAGAAATTTCACAGAGGAAGACATAGACGTGGCCAACAAGCACATGAGGAAATGCTCTGCATCACTTGCCATCAGGGAAATACACATCAAAACCACAATGAGATACCACCTCACACCAGTGAGAATGGTGAAAATGAACAAGACAGGAAACAACAAATGAAGAGGATGTGGAGAAAGAGGAACCCTCTTGCACTGTTGGTGGGAATGTGAACTGGTACAGCCACTCTGAAAAACTGTGTGGAGGTTCCTCAAAGAGTTAAAAATAGATCTTCCCTACGACCCAGCAATTGCACTGCTGGGGATTTACCCCAAAGGTACAGATGCAGTGAAACGCTGGGAGACTTGCACCCCAATGTTTATAGCAGCAATGTCCACAGCAACCAAACTATGGAAGGAGCCTCGGTGTCCATCCAAAGATGAAAGAATAAAGAAGATGTGGTTTATGTATACAATGGAATATTCCTCAGCCATTAGAAACGACAAATACCCACTATTTGCTTTGATGTGGAGGGAACTGGAGGGTATTATGCTGAGTGAAGTAAGTCAATTTGAAAAGGACAAACATTTCATGATCTCATTCATTTGGGGAATATAAAAATTAGTGAAAGGGAATAAAGGGAAAGGAGAGAAAATGAGTGAAAATATCAGTGAGGGTGACAGAACATGAGAGACACCTAACTCTGGGAAATGAACAAGGGGTAGTGGAAGGGGAAGTGGTGGGGAGTTGGGGTGACTGGGTGATGGACAATGAGAGGGGCACTTGGTGGGATAAGCACTGGGTGTTATGCTATATGTTGGCAAATTGAACTCCAATAAAAAAAAAACTAAAAAATAAAAAAGGAAGTGACTCACCAGAGATAATCTACCACAATACTATTTGCAGAGGAGTTTCCAGGGAAAGCTGTTGGTTTTTGCTGTTGACTTCCATGAGCTGCAGGAGGGGAGCACTGGAGAAGCTCTGGCTGCTGTAGAAGGCAGGCTCTGAAAAATCAGTGTGTACTGCTGGAGGCTGCCTAGAAAAGGATGCTGGAACCAGGAAGCAAAACCCTTTCTTTCTCTCAGACTGTCTACTGACAAAGCTTAATATCATGCCAGCTGACTAAGAACAAAAGGAATGAAGGGTCCAGATTCATTTTCACAGAGCAGACAGAAAAGATGATTGTGGAACTGAGTGGCAATAAATCATCAGGCTCACAAATATCACTTTGAACAGAAAGTATATAAGTTATAGATGAATAAATACAACCATTTTTCTTTATAAAATTTAAATATAATTCAAAAAGATTAGAGAGAGATGATAGATATAGATAGATAAATAGATAATAAAAATGTAAATGAAAGCAGACATAGAATTCAGGTTTGTATGAGGAAAGGGATATATCTGAGAGTTGAGGACAGATCCTAAAGAACTTCTGAGTTCCTGATAATGATGACAAGTGATGAAATATGATGAGAAGTGGAACTGATTTTCCTTGTAAGACCCCAAGGATTCAGAAAATACATTGGCACCAAGAATGAAGAGGTTAACATTGAAACATAAACCACAGAACCCATTCTTAGATGAAAGTAGTCTGAAAGTTTATGAGATATTTTGATCCCTTTTACTTTATTCACTGACCTAACACCTACAGAGAAGTGCTTGATTCCAAGGCAGAACACCAACTAGATATTTTCTGGAAATAAAGGTCTAGATGTTCTGTGGCTTCAAAGACACTAGGCACATGAAGGGCAGAAGTGAGATGTGAGATGAACCCAGGAACGAATTAGTTTGTACATAGATTAGTATGAGCATAAAACAGAATTCATGGTTTGAGTTCCAGATTGTCTCAGCCTAGTGTCTTCTACTTTTTTCAATTTGTAGAATAGTTCCAGGCAAGTCTTCTGTGGAAAAGCTAACATTCTAGGAAAAAAGACCTCCACATATTAACAGTTCTTCTAGATAAAAGGACACAGCTCAAGTGCACAAACATGAGAGCATTTACCAATAAATCTTAAACCAAGGACATGAGTTTTCAACAAGAATCAATTTTAAATATGAATATTCAATAAAATATTGACATCCATTTGTAAGAGAAATGAAGGCACATAAAATTGGAAAATGATAAAATTGAGGTAATTTTTGAAAAATAAATGTATCAGGATTACACATATTCTGGTATTATACCCTTAAAACAAGAAAATGTATACCACTACAAAAAACCAGAGCTTGTTTAGGGAAAGGAAAAAATCCAACTGTATTAATGATCTCTAGAAAATTAAAGACATTACAGAAAGATAAAATATTTGAATATACAAATGGTGTGCAGGTAAAATACCTCTAAGAAAGTATAATCAAAATGACAAGAAGAGGATAAAAGAAGCAAAAATCTTCAATAATCAATCCAAAAATTATACTATACAACTAAAAATTCATCTTCCAGAATGAGGGAGTAGATATTATAGACGACAGGTAATTTTTAACGATTTTTTTCAAATGTTGATACACTCTATCTATTCCCACAATTAGATCTTGACATTGTTCCCACCCAGAAGTGAGGGCCATATCCTTCCTTTTTTTTAACTGAGTGGGCTTGTGATTTCCCTGTAACAGAGTGTGGCAGATGTGACACCATGTGATTTCTCAGATTAAGTTAGAAGAGGCAAGGCAGCATCTTCTTTGTTCACTGGAAGACTCAGTCTTGAACCCTTGAACCCCAGTCTCAGAAATAAGAAATAGGACTATTCTGAAGTTGCTGACTGTGGGAAAATCACATCATATAGAACATGGTACATGGCGATGCTCCATTGGGCAGTCCTACTCTTTCAGTCTTCCCAATCCAGATTTCATTGTAATTAGCAGCTTCTTCTCTTGCTCCTGTGCTTCCAAGTTGCTTAATTGCTGAGGACTCTGCTCCCTAACAACAAAATGTTGGCTTTTAACTCCCCTAGCTTCTCCCTTATTTCTCTATCCATAAATCATCACACTACCTCCTTGAGAACTATATTTTTTTGTAGTGACTCTAACTAAGCCACATAGGTAGAACACTCCTTTTCAGATTAAGAAAGTTCATTGTTTTAAGGTTATTCCTGCCTATTGAAATTGTTATTAATTCATGAGGGAATTCTTCCTGTATCTACTGAGTTAATCATGATCTTTTCCTTCCTATTCTTTTAATGTAATGCATTACATTGATTGATTTTAGAAAGTGAACCCTGGGGCACCTGGGTGGCTCAGTGGTTAAGCATCTGCCATTGGCTCAGGTGGTGATCCTGGGGTCCTGGGATCGAGTCCCTCATCAGTCTCCTCACACGGAGCCTGCTTCTCCCTCTGCCTATGTCTTTGCCTCTCTCTCTGTGTCTCTCATGAATAAATAAATAAAGTCTTGAAAAAAAAGAGTGAAACCTTTTTGTATTACTGAATTAAACTTTATTTTGACATGATATATCATACTTTTATGTATTGTTGAATTTGGTTTGATAAGATTTTAAGACTTTTGCATCTGTATTTAGAAAAGTAATTAACATACTATTTTCCTTTCTTGTACTAATGAATCAGATTTTGGTATCTATGTACTAGTGAATCAGATTTTGTGACCTTATAAAATAAGATAATAATTATTTTCCTTTCTCTTCTCTGGAAATAAGATGTATACCATGTGTGTTAATTTGATATTCAATGCATGAAAAATTTACCAGTGAATGCATCTGTATCTAAATTTACTTTCTAGATTTTAATTAAAATTCAATTTCTTTAAGAAATCTGGAACTATTCACTTTTCCCACCTCCTCTACAGTTTTAATAAATTTTATTTTTCTAATAATTTATCAGTTTTATCTAAATTTCCCAATTTACTGACAAAAGTATTCACAAAGACATTATTATCCATTAATACATACATGTAGGATCTTCGGTGAGATCTCTATTTTTCATTCTTAATATCAATAGTTAGTGTCTTCTCTTTTGCTCTCTCTCTCTCTCTCTCTCTCTCTCTCTCCTCTCTCACTTTGTCAACAAACCTTCTGGGAATTTATCAATTTTATAAAGTTTTTAAAATCAGTTTTTGGGGACGGGGCAAGATGGCAGAAGACTAGGGTCCCCAAGTCACCCAGCCCCACCAACTTACCTAGAAAACTTTCAAATCATCCTGAAAACCTACAAATTTGACCTGAGATTTAAAGAGAGAACAGCTGGAATGCTACAGAGAGAAGGGTTTTTGCTTCTAACAAGGTAGGAAGGCAGAAAAAAAATAAAAAATGAATCAAGTCGGGGAGGGGTCCCACGAGGAGCTGGGCTAAGGGGGGTGGTGGCAAAAGCCTCCAGGACAGGAGATCCCAGCCCCGAGAAGCAGGATTCACCAGATTCTTCCTGGACGGAAAGATGCTTGGCAGGGAAACTGGGCAGAAGGCAGGAGGGGTGGTGGAGCCTCCAGTCTCCTGGGGTCATTAACAGAGGAATTTGGCCAGGGAAAGCCACCACACACTGCAGGTCAAGCCCAGTAAAGGGCTGGAGCGGGAGGTGGGGCCTCGGGAGAAGCTCAGGCAGTGGCTCTGGCGGAGGGGGCTGCGCCCTGCTGCCTTCGGGAGCCACAGCCCTGGGAGCACAATTCCAGCAGCACAGGCCGTGGATTCCAGGGCGCCAGGGGACACAGCCCAGGATCCTGTGCTTCCCCCCACCGCACAGGCTGAGGTGGGAAGGGCACAGGACAGCGAACACTCTCCTCCCGCCGGGGCCCCCAAGCTGTGCAGATCCCAACCCTGGCCGGGAGCATCCAGGCCAGTGCAGAATGAGAACTATGGTAGCTACTGCCGGAGCTGACTCCAGAGCTGGAAATCTGGCTGCCGCCACTGTTGTTCCTCCTGGTGTCACCCTGTGCCTGGGACGGAGTGGGGCCGCCAGGGAACAGGGGCCTCACAGGGTAAACAGCTCCGGCTGAGCCCTGCACCTGGTGGGGGCAGGGCAGCTCCCAAAGGGGCACACACCTGACAGCACAAGAGGCTCCTCCCCCAGAAGACCAGCTAGAAGAAGAGGGGAAGAGCAAGATCTTCACCCAACAGCGCTGGAAAGCTCCAGGGAAGGTCATGGGATTTACAGTATATGAAACCAGAGTGTACACCTTTTTGTCTTTTTTTTTCTTCCATTTTCCAGTAAAACTCATTTTTAGCCACCCTGTACTGAGCAAAATGACTAGAAAGAACTCAACATAAAAGAAAGATTCAGAAATAGTATTCTCTGCCACAGAGTTACAAAATTTGGATTACAATTCAATATCAGAAAGCCAACTCAGAAACACAATTATAAAGCTACTGAGCTACTGGTGGTTCTGGAAAAAAAGCATAAAGGATTCAAGAAACTTCATGACTGCAGAATTTAGATCTAATCAAGCTGAAATTAAAAATCAATTAAATGAGATGCAATCCAAACTGGAGGTCCTAACGATGAGGGTTAATGAGGTAGAAGAAAGAGTGATGGACATAGAAGACAAGTGGATGGCAAGGAAGGAAGCTGAGGAGAAAAAGAAAAAAAAAATTAAGACCATGAGGAAAGGTTAAGGGAAATAAATGACAGCCTTGGTAAAATCTATGTTTAATTGGGGTTCCAGAGGATGCAAAAAGGGACAGAGGACTAGAAAGCATATTTGAAAGAATCATAGCTGAAAATTTCCCTAATTTGGGGACAAAAACAGGCATTCAGATCCAGGAGATAGAGAGGTCCCCCGCTAAAATCAATAAAAACCATTCAACATCTCAGCATTTAATACTGAAACTTGGAAATTCCAAAGACAAAGAGAACATCCTTAAAGCAAGACACAAGAGATCTCTAATTTATATGGGAGAAATATGAGATTAGCAGCAGACTTCACCACAGAGACCTGGCAGGCCAGAAAGGGCTGGCTGGATATATTCAGGATCCTAAATTAGAAGAACCTGCAGCCAACAATACTTTATCCAGCAAGACTCTCATTCAGAATAGAAGGGAGATAAAGAGCTTCCAAGATACGCAGAAACTGAAAGACTATGTGACCACCAAACCAGCTCTGCAAGAAATATTAAGGGGAACTCTGTAAAAGAAAGAGGACATCCAAAGAAATAATCCACAAAAACAGGGACTGAATAGGTATTATGATGACACTAAGTTCATATCTTTCAATAGTAACTCTGAACGTGAATGGGTTTAATGATCCCATCAAAAGATGCAGGATTTCAGACTGGATAAAAAAAACGAGACCCAACTATTTGCTGTCTACAAGAGACTCATTTGAGACCTAAGGACACCTCAAGCCTGAAAATGAAGGGTTGGAGAACCATTTACCATTCAGATGGTCCTCAAAAGAAAGCAGGGTTAGAAATCTTCATATCAGATAAATTAAAGTTTATCCCCAAGACTGTAGTAAGAGATGAAGAGGGACACTATATCATACTTAAAGGATCAATCTATCCAACAAGAGGACTTAACAATCATGAATATTTATGCCCCTAATATGGGAGCTGCCAAGTGTATCACTTAATTAATAAAGTAAACACATACTTAGATAATAATACACTAATACTAGAAGACTTCAACACAGCACATTCTGCAAATGACAGATCTTCTAAGCACAACATCTCCAAAGAAACAAGAGCTTTAAATGATACACTGGACCAGATGGATTTCACAGGTATTTACAGAACTTTACATCCGAATGCAACTGAATACACATTCTTCTCAAGTGCACATGGAACTTTCTCTAGAATAGACCACATACTGGGTCACAAATCCGGTCTTGACCAGTACCAAAAGATTAGGATTGCCCCCTGTGTATTTTCAGACCATAATGATTTGAAACTTGAACTCAATCACAAGAAGGAATTTGGAAGAAACTCAAACACATGGAGGTTAAAGAGCATCCTGCTAAAAGATGAAAGGGTCAACCAGGAAATTAGAGAAGAATTAAAAATATTCATGGAAACTAATGAGAATGAAGATACAACCATTCAAAATCTTTGGGATACAGCAAAAGCAGTCCTAGGAGGGAAATACATTGCCACACAAGCATCCCTCAAAAAATTGGAAAAAACTCAAATACACAAGCTAATCTTGCACCTAAAGGAAGTGGGAAAAGAACAGCAAATAACCTACACCCAGCAGAAGAAGAGAGATATTGAAGATTTGAGCAGAATCCAATGAGATAGAGACCAGAAAAACTGTAGAACAGATCAACAAAACCAGGAGTTGGTTCTTCGAAAGCATTAATAGGGTAGATAAACCATTAGGGAGCCTTATTAAAAACAAAAGAGAAAATAATCAAATTAATAAAATCACTAATGAAAAGGAGAGATCACAATCCATAACAAGGAAATACAAAAGATTTTTAAAACATATGACAGCTATCCGCCAATAAATTAGGCAATCTAGAAGAAATGGACGCATTTCTGGAAAACTACTAACTACCAAAACTGGAACAGGAAGAAATAGAAAACCTGAACAGGCCAATAACCAGGGAGGAAATTGAAGCAGTCATTAAAAACCTCCCAAGACACAAAAGTCCAGGACCAGATGGCTTCCCAGGGGAATTCTATCAAACGTTTAAAGAAGAAACAATATCTATTCTACTGAAGCTGTTCTGAAATATAGAAAAGGACAGAATACTTCCAAACTCATTGTATGAGGCCAACATCACCTTACTTCCAAAAACAGACAAAGACCCCACCAAAATGGAAAATTATAGACCAATATCCCTGATGAACACAGATGCAAAAATTCTCAACAAGATATTAGCCTATAGGATCCAACAATACATTAAGAAGATTATTCACCATGACCAAGTGGGATTTATCCCTGGGATGCAAGGCTGGTTCAACACTCATAAAGCAATCAATGTGATTGATCATAACAAGTGAAAAAGCAAGAACCACATGATCCTCTCAATAGAGGCAGAGAAAGCATTTGACAAAATACAGCATGCATTCCTGATCAAAACTCTTCGGAGTCTAGGGATAGAGGGAACATTCCTCAGCATCTGAAAAGCCCACAGCAAATATCATTCTCAATGGGGAAACACTGTGAGCCTTCCCCTGAGGTCAGGAAGGAGACAGGGATGTCCATTCTCACCACTGCTATTCAACATAGTACTAGGAGTCCTAGCCTCAGCAATCAGGCAACAAAAAGAAATAAAAGGCATTCAAATTAGCAAAGAAGAAGTCAAACTCTCCCTCTTTGCAGATAACATGATACTGTACATAGAAAACCCAAAGGACTCCACCCCAAGATTGCTAGAACTCATACAGCAATTCAGCAGGGTGGCAGGATACAAAATCTATGCCCCCAAATCAGTGGCATTTCTATATACTAACAATGAAATGGAAATAAGAGAAATTAAGGAGTCAATCCCATTTATAATTGCATGCAAAAGCATAAGATACCTAGGAATAAACCTAACCAATGAGGTAAAGGATCTATACCCTAAAAACTATAGAACACTTCTGAAAGAAATTGAGGAAGACACAAAGAGTTGGAAAAATTTTCCATGCTCATGGATTAGAAGAATTAATACTGTGAAAATGTCAATGCTACCCAGGGCAATTTACACATTCGATGCAATCTCTATCAAAATACCATGGACTTTCTTCAGAGAGTTGGAACAAATCATCTTAAGATTTGTGTGGAATCACAAAAGACCCCAAATAGCCAGGGGAATATTGAAAAATAAACCAGAGCCAGAGGCATCACAATGCTGGATTTCAGGTTGTACTACAAAGCTGTGATCATCAAGACAGTGTGGTACTGGCACGAAAACAGACACATAGAACACTGGAACAGTATAGAGAATCCAGAAAGGGGCCCTCAACTCTAAGGTCAACTAATATTCGATACAGCGGGAAAGACTATCCACTGGAAAAAGGTCAGTCTCTTCAATAAACGGTGCTGGGAAAATTGGACAGCCCCGTGCAGAAGAATGAAGCTAGACCATTCTCTTGCACCATACGCAAAGATAAACTCAAAATGGATGAAAGATCTAAATGTAAGACAAGAATCCATCAAAATCCTAGAGGAGAACACAGGCAACACCCTTTTTGAACTTGGCCACAGCAACTTTGCAAGATATATTTATGAAGGCAATGGAAACAAAAGTAAAAATGAATTATTGGGACTTAATCAAGATAAAAAGCTTCTGTACAGCAAAGGATACAGTCAACAGAACTAAAAGACAACCTACAGAATGGGAGAAGATATTTGCAAATGATCTATCAGATAAAGGGCTACCATCCAAGATCTATAAAGAACTTATTAAATTCAACAGATAAGAAACAAACAATCCAATCATGTAATGGGCAAAAGACTTGAACAGAAACTTCACAGAGGAAGACATAGACATGGCCAACAAGCACATGAGAAAGTGCTCTACATCACTTGACATCAGGGAAATACACATCAAACCCTCAATGAGATACCACCTCATACCAGTGAGAATGATGAAAATTAACAAGACAGGAAACAACAAATGGAGACAATGTGGAGAAAGAGGAACCCTCTTGCACTGTTGGTGGGAATGTGAACTGGTGCAGCCACTCTGGAAAACTGTGTGGAGGTTCCTCAAAGAGTTAAAAATAGATCTGCCCTACAACTCTGCAATTGCCCTGCTGGGGATTTACGCCAAAGATACAGATGCAGTGAAACACTGGGACACTTGCACCCCGATGTTTCTAGCAGCAATGTCCACAATAGCCAAACTGTGGAAGGAGCCTCAGTGTCCATGAAAAGATGAATGGATAAAGAAGATGTGGTCTATGTATACAATGGAATATTACTCAGCCATTAGAAACGATGAACACCCGCCATTTGCTTCAGCATGGATAGAACTAGAGGGAATTGTGCTGAGTGAAGTAAGTCCATCAGAGAAGGACAAAGATTATATGGTCTCATTCATTCGGGGAATGTAAAAAATAATGAAAGGAAATAAAGGGGAAAGGAGAGAAAATGAGTAGGAAATATCAGTGAGGGTGACAGAACATGAGAGAGTCCTAACTCTGGGAAACAAACCAGGGGTAGTGGAAAGGGAGGCAGGCATGAGGATGGCGTGACTGGATGATGGGCCTTGCAGAGGCAATTGACAGGATGAGCACTGGGTGTTATGCTGTATGTTCGCAAATCGAACTCCGGTAAAAAAATATACCAAAAAAAAAAAAATCAAATCATTTTTTATATTGCTGATATGTGTTC
This sequence comes from Nyctereutes procyonoides, assembly GCF_905146905.1. Classification (NCBI taxonomy): domain Eukaryota; kingdom Metazoa; phylum Chordata; class Mammalia; order Carnivora; family Canidae; genus Nyctereutes; species Nyctereutes procyonoides. Next base: position 11,828,388 of record NW_026575030.1, read on the forward strand.
TATATTTGTCTTTGTTATGCTTTTTTTGCTCTAGTTTTTCCCTTCTTAATTTTTTGAAAGAAGTATTTAATCATTTGTTTATATTATATTTATTTAGTGTTGCAAATATTGTTTAATAGCTTCAACCCAAAGCTTGGTATATTTTATTTTCACTATCTTTAAATTCCAAATATTCTCTTTTACACTGTGATTATTTCCCTCAATTCCTGTTGTAGGTTTTTTTGTAATGACAAATGGATAATTAATAACTGTTACTGAAAGTAAAAACACCCATATCTAGAACCTATTTGATGGCACTCTTCTATGTATCTTACATACATTAGTTCATTTAACCTCATAACATCCATGCAGCTTAATCAAATTTAAATAGTTAATAAGTATCAAAATTTTACACAATCCTGAGTTGTCTGGTTCTTAAAAAATTCTTATCCAATATAGTATGCTCCATATGAATAGAAAGGTTTTTGGAAGTTAAATCTTCATTTTTCATAGCAGAAATATAATAAATGATTTCTAAGTTTTCAAAGACTTCAAAAGAAAAGAAACATAAACACATAAAACTATTATTGTAACTGGCAAAAGAAAACTTAAATTCCACACTTGTATCTCAGGAATAGAATGAGCCATTTGGTACATATGGAATGAGGACTATGCTCATCAAAGGAAAGGAACTTGACAAAATTTTATTTTTTAATTATGTATTACTTTTGACTTTACAGAATTTAATTAAAAATATAGTGATACTATTACTGCATTTAATTCTTTTTCCTAAGTGCTGCATCACATTACTTATCACTGCAAGTACTTATCAGTACTTGTTCTTCTACTGATTTCATTTTATTGAGTATTTGCATTTAGTATTTGTATTTTATTAATTTTAGAATATTTTATTTTTTCACAACTCATTATTCTCTCTTCAAGCTGTTTATTATTGTTGTGAATTAGTGTTTGCACACCAACATGTTTATTCCATGTTTTCATTTTAATTAGCTATTTATTAATATTCATAAAATTTACCTAAGGTGTTAGTTATGTTATATTAGTGATCTTATAACATATACATCTTTTGAAAATGTAAATTTTTAAAGTGGAAGAAAATAAACACTTTATTTTTTGAGATATTATTTTATATATAATAAATTCATCATCTAAAGTATACACTTCAGTAGCTATTAATACATTTTATTATAAAATTATTATCTCTATCTCATTCCAGAACTTTTTCATTAACCCAAAATGAAATTCTGTATGCAAAACAATGAATTTGGACTACCACTCATCACAATGTATTAAAAAAAGTAAACTCAAAATGTATCAAAGACCTAAACATTAGGATAAATAAATAATAAATATTAGGACTAAATTTTTAAAATTCTTGGAAAGAAGTATTGGAATAAGTTTTCATGTCCCTAAGTTATGGTTCTTTAAATATGATGCCCAAATCATAAGCAATTGAAGAAAAAATAAATTGGACTTCATCAGTAAGTTTTAAGTATGTACAAAGGACACTACCAAGATAGTGAAAAGACAGTCCACAGAATGATAGTATATCTCCACAAATTTTACATATGATAAAGGTTTACTGTCCAGAATATATGAAGAACTCTTGTAACTCAGCAACAACAACACACCTGATAAAAAATTGGACAAAGCTTTCGAATAGACAATTCTCCAAAGGAGGTATAGAAAATGATGAAGTGTATGAAAAGATGCTCAACATTATTAGTCATTAGAGAAGTGCAAATCAAAATCACAAGAGACACTGCAACATGCATTTTAGGAGAGTTATTTTAAAAAGCTTAAAACTAACTCTTCTTAAGCATGTAGAGAAATCGAAACCCTCATAGACTGCTGGTGAGAGTGTGAAAGGTGCAATCACTGTGGAAAGGGTTTTGTAATTACCGAACAAGTTAAACACAGAGTTACCATATGCTCTAATAATTCTACTTATAAACATATGCTTAGGAAAATTAAAAAAAAATGTTTAACAAACTAGTGTGAGTGTCCACAGCAGTGTTATTCCACTAAACAGTGAAAACAACTCAAACAAATTGAGGAACGAATAAACAAAATGTGGCATATCAATACAATGGAATATTATTTGGCCATATAAAAGAATGGGGCTGCTACATGCTAGTTCATGGATTCCTCCTTCTGTCTGGACCAAATTTGCTATGGAACATCATCAGTGTATTTTTCATTTCAGATATAGTTCTCAACTCCAGAATTTCTAATAGGTAGATAATGATAGATGATCAATAGATGCGTAGATATAAATCTATCTGTTGATATTTACTATGTAGTAAGACATTGCTCTCATGTGTTCCTGCAGTTTTTTAAGCCTATTTGAAATAGCTCGTTTAAGTCATTTTATAGAAAGTCCAACATCTGAGCATCCTCAAGAAAAATTTCTATTGGTTACATTTTCCTTACTTAGGAGTCAGTTCTTAGAAATTTACTCTCTGCTTTTATGATTCAATAAAGTTTTAAGAGGTCTTTATTTCACCATTTTTGTTGATGTTGTTCAACACTTTCTTATGTATATAATCTTATAAATAATTTTATTCAGTAAATAAATTAAAAATGTCATGCTTAAATTAATGTCATGCATAAATTCTTAGCTTAAGTTTAAAAAAGAATAAATTAAATCACATTCAGGAAACACATAGTTCTTAATTACAGCCATTTTGTAAATTTTAATTCTAAGAACCTTTAGGATCAAGTTTATATGTGTGGTTTTCATATGACCACTGAATGAATCCATGTTTATTGCAGTAACAGTTTGACAACTATCACCAGCTAATTATTACAAAACATAATCATTGCACACAAATATTCAGATAAGAAATATATCATTCTAATAGTAAAAACATAATACTGGATTTTCTATTTGTTTCTGTCTAGACCACTGAATATTTCTTTATTCTCCCATTAGCAGAATTTTATAGATGAAGTTCTTTCATCATCAATTTTTACATATTTATTTATTTATTTTAACATTTTTTGAAGATTTTACTTATCATCAATTTTTTTTTTTTTTGCAATTAGCAAGAGGGTTTATTGAACGTTTGCGCAAACGGGCTCTCCGACTCCGAGGAGGAAAAGAGCCCCGATTAGCAATTACAGGGATCTTTTAAAGGCAAAAGGAAAGAAACCGCCAAAAGGCAAAAGAACCGCGGGAGTCGCATGGCATCCAGGTTGATTTCACAGAGGGTCAACATGAACCTATTCAGGGACATTCCAATCAGGGTGTGGGGGGTAATGGTTTTCTTATTGTGAACAGAATGCTTTTAGTTGCTAAAATTTCAGGAAGACGCCTGGATGGGCTGCCTCTGGATTAGGGCTGGCCCTACTTACAAGGGGGGAGGTTTCTTCATTCCCTCCTCTTGTTTGGGCTGATTTCAACCTTAAAATCTTAGGGAACATTTATTTCTTCAGTTTGGAGGGCCCGACATTGCTGAGTTAATACCAGAGCTTGGGTAATAGACAATCTTTCTCGGATGAACTGGAGCAGCCGGTTGAGGACGCAGGGGCCGAAAGTTAGCAGCAGGAGCAGGATAACTAGAGGGCCCAGAATGGTAGAGATTAGGGTGGTCAACCAGGGAGACTGATTAAACCAGCTTTCAAACCAGCCCTGCTGGGCCTCCCGGTCCCTTTGTCTTTTATTTAACCTTTCCCTGAGTTTGGCCATGGAGTCTCTGATGACTCCAGAATGGTCTGCATAGAAACCGCATTCCTCTCCCAGGGCCGCACACAGTCCTCCCTCTTTCAGGAAGAGTCGATCCAAGCCTCTCCTGTTGTGAAGTGCTACTTCTGAAAGTGAGGGGAGGGACTGTTCTAGCTTAGAAACGGACTGCGCTAGTGTCCGTAGATCCTCATCTACAGCTGTTTGGAGTTCCATATAATGTCGTGAGCCCTGGATCGGAGCAGCTGCGCCAGTACCCACCCCAGTAGCGACCCCTAGTCCCAACATAACGGCTAAGGTTAGGGAGACAGGTTCGCGCCGAAAACGGGTGGGATGTTTATCATACTGATTTTCTAGAGTTTCAGCAGGGTGATAGAACACCCTGGGTATGATCTGCACCAGGACACAGAAGTCGTTTGAGCTATTTAGAACCTTAGCCGACACACAGGGGGTGAGGCCTTTGTTGCATGCCCACCAAGTTCCCGGCTGGGGCTCCAGGTAAGAATCAGTCCCCAAAATCGGGGTGGTAGTGTTGCAGAGTCTCTGGTAGCCCCTATGCAGGTTCCCTGTCCTGAAACTTCTGTAAGGGTGAGTTGTGGTTGGGAGTTCGGGTGTGCATCCCTGAGTGCTAGTGATGTTATTATAGGTCCCTGAAGTAGCAATTCCCTCATAATAAGGGGGGGGGGGGATGCAAGGCAGAGCCAGCAGGATTTAGTTACATCGGGGCTGGTTCGATTAAGGGCCAGGAATGCCCCTATAATAAGATTAAACAGTCGTCCCGTCTCGGGTGACGACCGAGGGGTTGGAGTGACCGCGAAGTTAGTGGGTGCGGCACTCCCTGCGGCTAGGGCCGGGGCAGCTCTTTGTTGCCCGAGGACCGTGTTATGCCCGATCGCCACAGGGTCTGGGGATTTTATTTTTAGTTTAATTCTGAATATAAAACCATCATCTGTTCTTTCTTTGTATAACCTGAGTCCCCACGTATATCCATTGGCCCAGTAAGTAGCCCTTTTTCCGGGCTCCGTGAAGGGTATCTGTAGGGGATGACACCACCCTTGGCAGGGCCCATAATTAAGGGTTTTCCATTTGCTAAATGTCGGGGGAGTATAGTTAGCCTGGACAGTGATATAATCCCAGGAGGAGGAGGGCCTCCATTCTGTATCCCCCGTAGTTTCGCACCCCCAATTTTTACAATAGAAGTATTCCCCTCCTCCACAGGTGGGATTTAGCCTGCGATCTCTGTGGTTCCCGGGACAGACATAAAAGGGAAGAGTGCTTAGCATGGCCCTTCTGTCAGGCGTGCCACATCCTCCCTATGGGTCTAATCCCAGTCGCCCTGGAGGGCTCTTGGTTAGGGGCTCTAGAGGTGTCGAAGTATCCCTCTAGGTCCCATGGGCTAGGGGCCCCTATGGTTAGCTTGCATAGGTCAGGATATAGGTTAGGCCGCCAGGTTCCCACGGGGGCGGCCTTAGTTATAGACCAGACCTCGTCACCCCCAGACGTTAGTACCTGCCAGGTTAACCTTTTGAGGGCATGAGGGTCACCTTTGGCGGAGGTGAAGAGCGCTAGGAGAGGTAGGAATATAACAACTGTCATTGAACAATTTTTGAAAGTCTTATCTTGAGCGGGTTTTGGGTGCGGTGGAGCTTCCATTGGAGTGGCTCGTCCGGTCCGTTCTGGCTCCTGGCTGGCGTCAGCGGTGCTCGTTGATGGGGCGCGCTGGACGTGTGAGGCGTGGACCCAAGCAGCAATGCCGTCTACCTTTAAGGCGGTTGGGGTGGTCAGTAGGACAGTATATGGGCCCTTCCAGCGGGGCTCAAGCGTCCTGGACTGATGTCTCCTGACGTAGACGGAGTCCCCGATCTGGAACGGGTGTGGGTCGGTTGTCTCTCCGGGGCGGTAGACAGCCACAAGGGGTTTCCAGATCTGGTGCTGGATAATCTGGAGCGCCTTTAGCCTGTCCTCCTGCCGGTTTTAGGATTGAGTCTGGGGCGTCTCAGATCCCGGACGAGCCCCCAAATGTTGGACCCTGGCTCACGGGTGCCAACGTGTCCCGGTGGACGCCCCAGAGACCCAGACCCCAGACAGGCAGATGCAATTAGCAAGAGGGTTTATTGAACGTTTGCGCAAACGGGCTCTCCGCCTCCGAGGAGGAAAAGAGCCCTTATCATCAATTTTTAAAGGGATACTCAGTATCTAAAAGTATCCAAGCAGTTCTGAGAGATTACAGTCACTAAGGCAGCTAAAAATGCCCCTTCAGGAATATACATAAAGCAAACAAATTATTTGTGTTTACAGTCTTGAGTTACAGATATGGAACGTGGAGGAGGAGAAATAGGGGGAATAGTAATCCAGATGTGGGTTATGGTAAATTGGTTTCCACTTCATTCCGACTCCAATCTAGATGTCTCATGCAGATGCCCCCACAATTTATTTTCACTATGATGTGGTCAATTGTGCCAAAGTTTGAGAGAGCACTGGGCCTTGAACTACACTGACCCACCTACTCTAGTATCCGCCATCTTCTTTATACCAGAAAGGGACTTCATGACTAGAAATGGACAGAGGATTGTTTTGCAAGCAGATGACAAAATAGCTTCAGAAAGATTCATTTATTATAGAATAACTCAACTTTCCAATATCCATTTAAATTTCCAGTAGGTATTTGGTGTTCCATACTGACTATCAATTATAGAGAAAGCAAGAAAGAAGAAAGAAAGAAAAGAAAGAAAGAAAGAAAGAAAGAAAGAAAGAAAGAAAGAAAGAAAGAAAGAAGAAAGAAAAAAGTGAGGGAGGGAAGAAGAAAGAAAAGAGAGAGAAAGGAAGGAAAGAAAGAAGATAATGTATTTGGGGGTGTGTTCAGTTGAGAATAGTTTCCATGTACTCACATCATTCAGTGAACATTGAATCATCCATGAATATTCACATTTCTAATAGAAATGTAAGTGTAAACAGAAAGGGAAAACAATACCATGTTAAGCTTGGGGATGTCTGTATAAACCTATAAGGTCTCTGTATAAATTGAAACATATATGAAAAAAATGAATCCAAACCAAACAATAGGTGAAAATGTTTTATATTTAAATTTAAAACTGGAAGGATATAATTGGATGTGCATAACATTAACAGTGCAATATTGGAAAATCAATTATACATAGCTCAGATAATTTTTCCTTTAAGTAGACTTTATTAGGAAAAGACTTAGTGGTATTTTTAGTGATAAGTATCCACTGATCCCCAGTCATAATTTCTTGAGTCTCCACTTATCCTACATATTATTTGAGTGTTTAACATTGCGTATGTTGAGATATTTGATGTTTAATTGATAGGAACATATTCACTTGCTTAATAATTTGCTTCCCACCCTTTGGTCTGCTTAAGAAACTACAAACTAAATTTGTAGATCCTGCCCTTCCTTTGCTTGGTTTGGAAGGGTGTTTTCATCCACTTACCCCAAACAGGCATGAGCATTAAGAATCACAGTGGAGTTTAAGTTTTTGCTTGGAGGTTTATTTGATAATTTCTTTATTATGATCACAGAGCTAAAACCTCCTAATTTTACTCCACACATCATCGTCATCATTTAACTCTTCTATCATTTATATTTTTTCTTAATATATAACAGCTATATAAGTTAAAGAACTGTTATTACTAAATGTTGTCAGGTTTCCCAATGATCCTTAATGCAAGATTTTACTAAAAGCTGGGTTGGGGTTTAAATTCTTTGCCTTAATGTGTTTTTGTCTTCTTCGCCAATATTTCCCCATTTAATTTTAATTTGGAGGACTGTCATCCTCTGGCCTGTCAAGGTTTGGGTAGAAAGTTTATGTGTGCAGGCATGCAGGTATGCAGTGCAGGTTGTGGATGGGAGTACCAGCCCAGATACATCCATGAAAGGAGAGCCTGGGCAGAGATACTGAACTATTTAGCTATTAGTGAGGATGACTCCTTGTTCCATAAAGGGTGGAGAAAGATTGATATGGAATAAAGAATAGATCTGGAGTAAAGAAAGAGTTTGAACAATCTCTTGCTTTAACTTTGAATAGGTGTGTGTGTGTGTGTGTGTGCGCGCGCGCATGTGTGACAACTCTGAAACTAGTACAAATTTCTATCTTAGCCCTAATGCAAGTTTTGCACTCATTTGTTTAAGTGCTCATTTCTCCAACTGGACATTAAGTTTTAGGTGAATAGAGATTTGTCCCTAGCAGTTATCATCATGGTGAACCCGTTTACTGATTACTGATTACCCGTTTACTGATTACAACATTGGTGAACCCTTTTACTGATTACAACATATATATATATATATATATATATATATATATATATGAATATATTCATATATATATTCATCCAAAAAATTACAGAGAAGGAGGCCTGGGTGGCTCAGTTGGTTAAGCATCTGCTTGACTCAGGTCATGATCTCAGTGTCCTGGGATCTAGCCCTACATCAGGCTCCCTGCTCAGTGAGAAGTCTGCTTCTCTCTTTCCTCCCCAGCCCGTGCTGTCTCCTACTACCTCTGTCTCCCTTTTAAATAAACAAATAAAATCTTTAAAAAATAAATTTCTTTGGAAATTTAATACATATACCAACATATGTATCTGTCTATGTCTATAGAAATTTTGAATAAATGAGTGGACCTATCAATCTTATTTTATTTCAATTCCTTACTGACTCATTTTTTCTTTATTATAGAAATCATTTCTTTCTTACATTGTAAAGTTTTAAGACCATGTCATGAAAAAATACACGGAATGTATACATAAAATATGTATTAAATAACTTAATTTTAAGTATGTTTTTTTAAATAAAAGGTTGTTTGCTTTGCTTTTTGATGCATCTATAATTTGTCAAAATATTATTTAACAATCATAAGAATTTTTACTTTGTAAGCCCATTTTTTTTTGGTAAATGTTAAGACTACCCAAGAGATATTTATCAAATACCAACTGTGCCAGCTCTGCTGTAGATGCTATAGAAATAAGACAGTTGTGGAAAATGATGGTCCTGCCCTCATAAAACTTACATTGTAGAGGGAGAAAGACAATATGTTAATCAGGCATAACATAGATAAATAAGAAATTGTTAAGTGCTTAAAAGAAAAATAAAGTGGGATAAAGGAAGATTCAGTGATGGGAGTGTGACTATTTTATGTAGGATAGTCAGTAAATATCTCTATAAGAAGGTGAACATTTGAATAGAGACTTCATTTGTGTGATGGTCCAGGCCATCCATGAAAAAATTTGTGGTGAATTGGAACAAAGCTATGTCTTTAAATACAGAGAATACTATTTGATAATCATACGTGTGTGTGTGTGTGTGTGTGCGTGCATGTGTGTGTGCCATTTAGGGTGCTTTTGCTTTAGGCAAAACACTCAACTAAAAGCCCATTGGAAATTTGTCATTTATTACATCTCAAATAGTTCAGAGATGAGTGGTTCAAGAATCAGCTTATCTATCCAGCAATATCATCATGAGCTGAAGATCTTTCTGTTTTTAGTTCTGACATTTTTGGATAGGCACTTTTGTCTCCCTCAAGGTGTTGACACAGTGGCAGACTCTCCAAGTGACAGATAGAGGCACAACAGATCTAGCAAAGAACAGAGACATTTCCCCCCCATGCTTTCCATTTTATTAGCAGAGGGAAGCCTTCTTAGCCTTCCAACTTCAGACTTTTTAGATCCCACCAACCAGGAATGAAACTTATAGCCATTCTCTAGATGGGGAGGACATGACTGTGATGATAAGTGTCATCTGGTATTTTCAGCTTCTTTAGAATAAAATAGACTCTATAAGCAGCCAAAAAGTTTATGTGTGTGTGAATGTGTGAGTTTAAGTATTGGGTAGCCAGCAACAATGTCTGTCACAATGAAATATACATATATTTCATATCTAGCATACAGAAAACCTTATAAACCACCTATGATTCACCTTAGAAATCCATCAATCTTCATTTCACAGCAAAGAAAGTAAGACAGAAATTAAGTGAATGTCTTGCTCCAGATCACCAAATAATAGAATGACAAGAAGTCTTAGCATCTAGCAAGAATGTATTTCCATTAAATCCTGTTGCTTCCCATAGTTGAATACTTAGGAACAAATTCCCCCCAAGGACAAGAAAACATTAATTTATATGATTTCATTATACAACTTCCAGGACTTTTTGCATTGTCAGAAAAACTTTCTAAAACTGATTGTACTAATAACTTAAAGCTTAATGATAAAAATATATGCAAGTGTTGTTTTCCACTCCCAATAGCATTTTGAAAATGAGAACTTTTAGGTATATAAAGTTTGAATGAATCATGCTAATAATAGTGCCTTTTGGAGGTTCAGAATGAAACTTTGGTAACATGGAGTCAAGTGTAATAAATTCACACTTTAAGAAGTTGTACTTTGTTTATATGCTAACTGATTTTAAGATGAAAATTTACACATTAGACCAATATTTATATGTTTCAAGTATCTGGATGTCTGGAAGCATATTGATCTAGGATTACTCAAATCATAAAAGCCTTAATGGAAAAGCACATAAATAAAGAACATTAGCAATCATTTTAGTATAGAATAAGTAGTTGGTAATAGTTTTTCCATGAGCATCCGATACTCTCTCTGTTCTCCCTGGAAGCTGCTTGCTGGTGAAGTATTTCTGGTATGAGGAAGAATATATTACTTTCTGATAATCAGCTGTAAGCTGTAAGCTCTTAATGAATCATTTTCATACATAGAGTAAAGATGAAGCTTGAATATTTCAGAATAGAGTTTTAGGTAAATGTTTAATCTATTTTTAATATGGATCACAAATGTAATGCATTATTGGCTTTTTAAATAGACCTTACTCCTACAAAAAACTTTCCTCTATAATTACTATCAGCTAAGCTTAAAGATGAAAAAACCCTCAGACTGATCATATTTAGGTCCCCAGTTTTACAGAAAAAGCAGAAGTCCACAGGCAAAACTGTGCTTCATTCCATCATTTCAACATTGACTAGTTCTTTCTTCCTCCTTTTGTTATCCACCTATGTGTACTGTGAAATTTTGTTCTGGGATATAGAGCTTAAAGGGAGAAAAGAATAAAATAAATGAGCACATTCCTGTAACTCTCTCAAAAATATGTAAATAGATCATTATGCTTCAGTGGACATATGATAGAAGAAGGGAGCATGAAATTCAGTGGTAGCAGAAGATAGAAAACCATCTCAGGGAGGTAGACATTGAGAGAAGCTGACTAGATGAAATTACATTTCACCTAAATAAAAGAACATCAGCAAAGTTTAGATAACTGCAAGATAGAGTGGAAACATGAATAAGTTCTGGCAAAAATAAGAGCAAATGTAAAATTGTACCCTGTGCTTGGGAAAACATAAGCAAGTCCACTGGTCAATCATTGTGACTCTCACACCTATGGACAAATGGAGCTCATTCCAGTCAATGTTTTGCAGATGAAATTTGAAAATATTGTACTAAATAATCCACTACAATACTAGTCCATGCCAAAGGATCTAAAAAAAAATTTTGAAAGGGAGACTGGTATAAAAGACAAAAGGGAGATTTTGTTGGGGAGCCCACCTGACTAAGGGCAAGACACAGATTCCTCAGAGAGATGCTTGCCAGAGCTCGGGCAGGGGCTTTAATGAATGGTAAACATGGGCATGAACATTCTTTATTCTTCAATAAAGAAACAAACAAACAAGGTGCAGAAAACATGCACTGAGTAACTAGAAGTAGGTCCATGAGAGGGAATAGGAGGTACCAATGCTTGTAGACTAGGGTCCATTTTCTCTTTCTGTAGTGGTGCTTCTTTAAAACTTTGAGAATAGTTTTTAAAGGATCCCATTGTTGGTGACAATAATAGAGAACTAGCTGTTTGACACTCCTGGATGTTAAAGTGCCTAATAGGTTCCTCACTCCAGAACAGTCTAACAAGAGGTTGCTTTCTATGTGGTGTTATAAACCCATTTTCAAAATCCTCTTCCTTCCAATACCTCTTACTATCCTTTCGGTCAAGATATTAATGAGCTTCAGATGTTAACTGACAAGGAGAACATATGAAACTTTTTTTCCTGTCGAAGATCATAGAGTGATTCTCCTCCTCCTTCTTCTTTTTCAAATGTTTTTGTTAGTACAGTGGTAAGATTTCAAATGAGATAAAGACATGATGACAAGGTGAAAACTTAAAACAACAAAAAAATGAGTCCAGTTTTCTTCTGGTTATAAAATATTTTTGTCAGAAATATAGTAGTGACATCAAAAAAAGAAATGCATATAGGCACACAAACTCAAACACATAGACATACTAACAGCAGTCTCAAATATAACCTATTGGTCCAAACCCTTCTAGGTTTATAGGTTTATGTTTTCACTGAACTCATAAATTCCATCTTGCTTTATGAATGATTATAAGTAAATCCCTTGGCACAGCTCATGGGACAAGCAAGTGTCCCATTAATATTTTCTCTAGTTAGCATTTCATCCTGGGTCAGGCCAGGGTTTTACCTAAAATCTTTCATCTGTCCCTCTTGATGACCATAAAAGGTAAATTCTGGGATTGCTCCACTTCTAGAAATGATGAGATGAGCTATAGAGAAAATAAATAACTTACCTAGTGCCACACTGTAGGCCCTCGATGGAGCCAGGAAGCCGACTCTAGGTGGTAGTCACCTCTGCATTATTCTGGAAGAAGGCAGTAAATAACACCCCTGTTGATACTGTTGTTGGACCTCATTGTCTTTTCTTTTCTAGCATTCTTAACTCTTCTCTGAGTTACAAAAGGCCAATTTTCTCTGAGCATCTGTAACTCTGCTTTGGATGCAGACGTAATCAACCTGTCAATCTAGATGCTGTCCAGGTTGTCCTTGGACACCAGTCCAGGAGAAAGCTGTATGGGAGTAAAGTGGGTATGGATGCATTGCTAAGTTTTCACAGGTTCTGCGCTCCCATCAAGGGATGTATGGAATTCAGTCAATTGACACGGCATAGGAAAAGACTTCCTTCATCACACTTTCTTCATTAGAGTGGCAGGGACAGAGAGCTTTTGTTCAAATATTATACAGCAAGCCCCTCAAGAGCTTCCAGGTTGTTTACATTTTGCCAGGCACTGAATATGTTTTGAATATTTGACCCATTATAAAACTCAGAGGACCTCTGTGAGGCACATGTTATCATGCTAATTTCACAGCAGAAGAACTTCAGGCCCTGGAAGGCTAACATGCCCAAATTTAGGAAGAAAGCAAACAAGAGTCAGGATTTAAAGCACATGTGCTTGCAGTCTTTTCATTCTGCTGCCTTGTCTTCCACTTTATGATGTGAGAGCAGCCCTGCACAGGTCATCAAGGAGGACATATGGCCACTGACTATTTCCTTTTTGCTCTCACTAAACTTACATTATAGAGATGAGAAAACTAGCCCATGAAAATGCAATTGTACAAAAACAATTAAACAAAAGTCATTCAGCAGTACAAGTGCTAAATATATCACACAAAGATTACAGAAGAGAGGAGAGTTATCCAGCTCATGAGGGTTTATGCCCTAGCTACAAAACATACTGGTTGAATAGCTAAATATTCTTAGTGAAATCATTTTAACGAATTTTCATCGAGTACAATGCTTGTCAAAGGGTGGACCCAAGACCTACAGTAAGGACATCACTTAGGAACATGCTAGAAATGGACCACACTTGCCAAATTAGAACCTCTGGAGTGAGGCCCAGTGATCTATATTGAACAAGTCATCCAGATGATTCTGATGCATACTCAACTTGGAGAACTGTTGGTCTAGTGGTGGGGTCTGCAAAGCTTTTTCCTGTAAAAAGCAAGGTACCAAATAGTTTATTTAGTCTTTGAAAGCCATTTGATTCCTGCTGAGACTAGTCAGCTCTGCTGTTGTAGTATGAAAATAGCAATGAACAGTCCATAAATGAACAATCATGACTGTGTTGAGTAAAACATTCTTCTGGGACACCAAGATCTGAGTTTCAAATAATTTTTGTGAATCACAAAATATTTTCCTTTTGATTTTTTTAACTATTAAAAATTATTACAAAAACATGGGGTGCCTAAGGGGCTCAGTCAGTTACAAATCTGTCTTTGGCTCAGGTCAGGATCCCAGGGTCCCCAAGTCCCTGCTCAGCGAGGAGCCTTCTTCTCCCTCTCCCTCTGCCTCTGCTCCTCCCTCTGCTCATGTTCTCTCTTGTGAGTGCTGTCTCTCTTGCAAATAAATAATGTATTTTTTTTAAATTAAAGAACATAAAACAAAAAAAAACATAAGAAACATTTTTTAGCTTTTGAATTATATGCAAAATGAGGTGGCAGGCTGGATTTGGCTTATGGTTGCCAACTCCTGCTTTACTGTAAAAACATCATGGCCTTTTCTTCCAGAGGGAGCTTAATTTACTGTCTTAGTTCTGCCGTATTTTTGCTCTGGGCCTGGAGAACTCAACCCACACTGAATTTCAGTTCCATTACCTGTAAAATGGACTTAACAATATTTTCTCTCGGGCTTTTGTGAAACAGCAGAAATAGTATAACTGGTGCATAGTCGGTCTCAATACAGGCGAGTTCTCTCCAGTCTTTTCACGATCGTACCTTTTCCAAGTAAAATTTGAAACCCTACCTTCTAGAAAAATCAATATCTTCTTATTTTTATATTCCCTTCAAACAGTAGTTACTCTTGTAATATTTTTTCATTAACAGGTGATCTTCAAAACAATGTCCCTGCATATAGGGCACGTTGCCTTCCATTAGGAGATTGCTATCTGTTCCAAAGCTTACAGACCCAGATTTCCCTGTCAGACCCAGGCCCCATATTACAGCTTCTTTAGAGACAAAGAGTGACAGATGGTTCCAATTAAGAAACAGCAGGAATAAAGTCTCCCTCCCCCCCTCCGTTCTTTTAAGCCACAACAGCTAAGCAAACTGGGTCAATTGTAGAGGAGGTTTGCATTTAGTCATGAGTGACTATGGACAATTTCCCATATCCGAGCATGGAGTTGGAGATGGGCTGCTCACCTGTGCTAAAGATAAAGGCCTGGCAGTCAGCAGAGCACCTGGGCACACAAAAATGCTCCAATATCCATGAACTGTTTGACCACTTATTCAGCAGAGAGAATACCTTGATTGGGCTGTTTGTTTATGATAGACCTAACCCCTGACAAAACTGTGAATGTAGTGAAATGTATCTTCCATCTTCTGTTCCATGCTGTGTGTATGCACCTCTTTGAAGCAATCTTAATTGTAACCAGAGTCAACAAAAGAGAGTCCTTTAGGAAAATTTGATATTTATTCATTTTATAGGTTGGTATATTTTTAAGTTACTTGACTCCTTTTGTAATGGAGGTTTTGCAAATGTACTGTACTGAGAGCAGAGGCTAACACCACATGCCATTTATTTGCTGTGTGACCTTAAACAAGAAACTTAATGATTTGGCATTTTCCTCATTTTTAAAAGTAATTAGACTATGGTTCAGAAGGGTGATGTGAAATGTTGTTAGAAAGTCTCACACAGAAGATGCTCCAGAAGAGTGTCAGTCCCCCTTGGTATGCTTGAGCTGGCCTCCCACAATGCACTCAGCCCTTTTCTTCCCAACTCTGCCTCAGTGGCTTGAGCCACCAAAAAATCAGAGCTTGTTTCTGTTTTATTTAATTTTGGAGTAGTTCATAGCTATCTGCTAACATACTATGGATGTTAGTCCAAATGTCAGTTCAAATCCTTGCCCCAGCTCACTCCCTATACTTAACTCAACCGGCAAAAGAAAAGTGCTTTCCCTAATATTTCAGGCTTTAGCCAGAAGTTATAGGGAAGATATTTTCAGGAAAGGATGGCCTTATAGATATGAAATTTGTTTTTGGATTCCATTTAACAATGCAGCTTGATGTCTTCAGGAAAGAGATATCAATGACAAAACTAAATCCGAGATGAAATGAACAAAGGTTGCTTATTCATAAAACTTGCAGCTTGTGATTCATCAATCTTTGAGCAGAAGCTCAATAAAGTTAGAAAAGAGAGATTAATAGAGTAAAAGGAGGAAAAAACTGAGATAATCTGATTGGCAAGTGTTCTATTAAGGAGAGTTTTGCAACTGGAGAGGACTTTTCAATTTCTTTTAAAGATTTCATTTATTTATTCATGAGAGACACAGAAAGACAGACACATAGGCGGATGGAGAAGCAGGCTCTCTGCTTTTAGCCTGATACAGGATTTGATCCCTGCACCCCAGGATCACACCCTGAGCCAAAGGCAGACGCTCAACCACTGAGCCACTCAGGCGTCCCTCCATTGTTTTACAGGTACATTTGGCAGTCCTTTGTTGGATAGACGAGGGGTGGAGGTGGGGGCAAGTGAGAAGTCTGGGGACATTTCAAAAGATAAAAGATTATACAATATTAGAGGAAGAGGGCTTTCTGTGGTAGAGGACGAGAGGCTTTTCTGTGGTCATATCATCATAGTAGTTCATAAGAGAATTGGCTGGCGTGCAAGGAATTTCTTAGAGAAAACAACACTGTATAATACATGTCATAGACTATATAGAACTACATGTACCACACTGCTGGGTAAAAATATCTGGCAAGCTCTTTTTGCTTCACAGGCAAAATCTTGTGAATTTAGCTAACCAGACAGGACAAAAGCATACTTTCATATAAATGGAATGGTAGAACTATGGAAAATTGACTTTATAATTTGAATTAAATATTGATATATATTAACATAATTCCCATTAATTTACAGATTCTATTCACTAACTCTGTACAGAGGCCAAAATTATCCTCATTTTATAAGTTATTAAGTAGTCAGTAGTCCTTTAATGTCACTGTGTCACAGAGTATTTGAACACATTCCCTGAATTGGGGGTTCCTGCCTCTGCTTGAGCACCTCCAGTATTAGGAAGCTAACTGCTCTGAGAAGCAAAGTAGCTTTGATGTTGGAGAATCATTCTTTGGGTTGAGTCGAGATCTTCTGTTTCACCTTATTCTGTTTCCTACAAGTTTATCTCCAGAGCAACAAAGCTTCTTCCACACACTCAGCCTCCAGTACAGGTAGGCAGGCAGCTATTAATGTTCAAATTTATATTATGTATATATCACCACAATAAAAAAATGTATCAAAAACATTGCTTTTTGGGAAGCCTGGGTGGCTCAGGGGCTTAGCGCCTGCCTTCGGCCAAGGGTGTGATCCTGGAGGTCCAGGATCGAGTCCCACATCAGGCTTCCTGCATGGAGCCTGCTTCCCTCTCTGCCTGTGTCTCTGCCTATCTCTGTGTGTCTCTCATGAATAAATACATAAGAAATCTTAAAAAAAGCACACACACACACACACACACAACACTGATTTTAAGAGAAGGAAACTTCTTGCAAATTATCTGAATATTTAGAATCCCCTGAGCTGCTCCATTCTGATACTCCTCTTCCTTAGCAAAGCAGTCCATATCCTCAGCCCCTACCATGGCATCTTTGTTGCCCTCTTTCTTTATTACTCCCCTAATGAATTTCATGATAGCTGCATGATGGCATTAATCTCCTTTTGGGTAAACGATTAAAATGCTTGCAGAGAAGGTTTAAAAATAAAAACAGGGGTCCTGGATGGCTCAGTCAGGTAAGCATCCAACTCTTGATTTCAACTCAGGTCATGATCTCAGGGTCCTGAGATTGAGCCTATTTTGGGTTCTGTGCTGTGCATGGAGCATGCTTAAGATTCTCTCTCTCCCTCTTCTTCTGCCTCCCTTCTTTCACCACTCTGTCCTGCTTATGCTCTCTCTCAAAAAAACAAACAAACAAAAACAAACACCAAAAAACCATATCAGACCAGAAATGTTGCCTTCTTACTTTTTAACTACATGCTAATTTTGGAGAAAATCATTACTACCTCATTTGTGTCAGCCTTTTATTCACCTTGGTGTAGTTTTTGCTTGCTTTCTTCAATATTTCAATTTGGTAATTTATTTAAAGAATATAATCCATGCATTAAAAAAAGCCCTCTCCAAAACTGAAGCTGTAATTGGCTCAATTGTGTCATTGTAGAGAGAGAAATGTTAATTGAATATTTATAGCTCTATGTGTGTGGTTAAAAAAAAAAAGAGTGCCTTAATTTGAGGTACAGTTTATATATACTTTAATGTTAGATACTTATCATATGGGGAATGCTGTGTAAAGAATACTAAATACAAATCAAGCTTTATTTCTCCCCCAAGATTTATAATTGTGAGTATTTATTTTCATTTGTAATGTATATTAAATATAATACCCTCCAATAAAATACTAAATGTAAATTGCTTCTCAATTTAATTCTACATAAAAAGTTTAACTCAGCAAATGAAAACAATCCCTTTCTCTCCAAATAGCAAATGATGTGATTAAATAAAATTAACAAGCCAGCATGCAAATTGTAAAATTAAATATGTATCTTGATAATATTTTTAATAATGTTTACTGTAATATTTTCACTTTGTAATGTACTTACTTTGTTTATTGTTTTCCGTCTGTTTCTTATAAATATTTCATTGCTTCGTTAATTATAGTTTGCTTAGTGATTTCTAAGTACATGCATTAATTAATTCTCTGTGAGCAGAAACACTGTCTACATTATTAAAGATTGCTGAGGCATTCTCTACTGTATAATAGTGTCTACTTCCTAAAAAAGTCTATATAAAAAACACAAATAGTTAACTATATTTACTGACTCATATGTGACTTAGTATGAGTATGGCATTCCTCACCAACTTCTGTGTCTACTAGCTGGTACCCTGAGAGTCAGCATCACATTGTTGTAGGTATTGGCAAACTTTAATTGTAAAAGGTAAGACAGTAAATATTTTTGGCTTTGTTGGCTAGATCACTTTTGTCACAACTAATTATTTCTGCCTTTGTTGCATGGAAGCAGCCCCAGACAATATGTAAATCACGAATGCAGCTGTGTGCTCCAATGAAATTTTATTTATGGACATTGCAATATGAATTTCATATAATTTTCATGTATCATGAAAATTATTCTTTTGATTTTTTTCAAGTATTTAGAAAACTCACAACCAAAAAACCCTAAATTCAATGATGGTTTTAGAATGATGATAACAGTGATAAGATTTTTTTTATAGGATAGGATCATGTCCTCATTAATCATGTGGGGTCCTCTTTATGTTTATAAACCATGTTTTTGAGTTTAGAGCACAAAAGGAATAAACATTCCCAGGATATTCATTGGTCTTTATTCATGTCCACATTAATATTTATGTTCATAAGACATCTTGTGCTCAAGAGAATCGATGTCTTAACTTCTCTGGTATTCCTGTTTTCTATATGAGAGAGATGGAACACTGGTATCACAAATTTTCTACATATATATTTTTTCAATATTAATGTATGTATTCATGTGTTTCCATATATATGTATATATTGTATACATTCAAAATTTCTATCCTTGTGTTTGTGAAGCATGTATTTTTGCATATATTTGTGGAATATAGATACATAGATGTCTTTATATTTCTATATATCAAGAGAGAAAGGCTGGCATTTGAACACCTAATGATAGATGCTTAAGGGGTACTAGTGGTAGTGTGACTAATGATTATTAATATTTTGTTCATAGCCACTGCCTCTCCTCCATCTCCTACCATGACTACTGATACAAGAATATGGTCTCTCCATTGTATGTAGAGTAGGCAAAGAGCCCTGAAGAGACTGTCCGAACTTGTAAATCATCCTGCAAAATCATTAACTTTAGAGTACAAAGATTGTCCAGCCAGGTTTATCTGGGAGGGGTTTCAGAGTCACCACATAACATTTTTCTTAGCTGAAAGAAGAGTTAAGAAATAAACATTCCTTACAGGATCGTGGTTCAGGATTGGATGTGATAGAGCAGGTGGGGAATGAAGGGTGGTAGATCATTATTAATTCAGCATAGATCTATGACTCAGTAGTCTCCTGGCTCATCTCCTACATATGTTTTTGAACCCAAGATTCTTGAGACAGAACAGTGATTTATCTTAAATCTCTATAAGAATAAGGTGTGTGGGTGGCTCAAGCAGTTAAGCGTCCAACCCTTGATTTTGGCTCAGGTCATGATTTCTGGGTCTTAGGATCTAGCCCCACATCTGGCTCTGTGTTCAGAGAGGAGTCTGTTTAAGATTCTCTCTCAACTTCTATAAATAAATAAATGAATGAATAAATAAATAAATAAATAAATAAATAAATAAATGATTTCTAAAAAAATTAAAGAGAGAACATGAGTTAGACAACTTCTTCTTGGCCTATTTGCCAAAATGTAGTGGAAAGAACAGTAAATTCTATTATTTATCACATTAAGTAACAGAAACTATGGAGAAACAAGGTTATCTGAAACACAAGACAAATAGGAGCTATATTTGTTGACATGATGCTACAGGGGGCATCAGAAGTATCTTGATTAACTTTAGAATTTTTGGTCTCCACCAGAAATGTTCTCACCAGCAGGGACTCAACATGCTGTTAGAGGAGTCTAGAGGAAAATGGCAGCCACCACTGAGTAGCCTATCAGACTGCCTCATAAAGGTATGATCTCCTCCTGAAGACTCCCAGAACTATTTAAACAATCTCAGAGATGTATAAGGCTCTTAGTTGTAAAGCAATTTTTATTAGAAGCTAATTTTTGACACTAACAAGTAAATGAACATGAATTCTAGACATACGGAATTGTGGCTATTTAGGCCAATATATTACAGAAGATAAAACTAAAATCCAGGAAACAATGTGATTTTCTCAATGTAGCAAAATTAGATTCAAAGCTGAGGTAAAAACAAAAAACAAAAAAAAAAAAAAACGAGTTTTTATTCAGCTCTCTTCCCATTCTGTGATACATGCTTATTAAGATATTCTCTTTTCCTTCATGCATTCTAATTTAATTTTAATACCGATGTATTTTTCCTCTTAGTTCCATTTTAGTGAGGAGGACATGTGGGCTCTGTGTGTGTGTGTGTCTGTATATATATATATATATATATATATATATATACACATATATACATGTATATACAATATATTCTCTGTGTATATAGATTATATGTAATTTATATTATAAGCACATGTATTATAAGCATACATATATAACTGGATATTTACATACACATACTTATATATGCATATCAAGAGAAAATGAAATTGAATAATTTCAGTATGTAAAGAGAATAAAGGAAATGAGTTATTTTTTATTTTTCACTATTAAGGAAAAAAAATCTTGGACTACTTAAGAGAGGATTGCCAAAGAGATCATTAATATGGAGACTAATAAGTTGTTTTTCCTTTGCCACTTAAGATAAAACTGAAGGACATAACCTTACAATATCTAAGAAAGTATACTCCCTAGAACAAATGTCAATATGATATAGAACATCAAAAAACAAAAAACAAAAAAATAGCTATTTGTTGCTTTGTTTTGTCTGCTTCTATTGTTTCTAGGGAGAGGAAAAATTCTGTGGGCTGTTAAGTTTGTTCATGCTTATTTTTAAGACTTCACGTTACCCAATAGAGA
This sequence comes from Nyctereutes procyonoides, assembly GCF_905146905.1. Taxonomy (NCBI): domain Eukaryota; kingdom Metazoa; phylum Chordata; class Mammalia; order Carnivora; family Canidae; genus Nyctereutes; species Nyctereutes procyonoides. The sequence goes on from NW_026575030.1 coordinate 11,849,567, forward strand.
ATATTATGGCCATTTGTCTTATAAAAGAAGAGAATGGTATTGGTGAATTGCAAAATGCCTCACTGAAACCTATGTTTAAATCACCTTAGAAGGCACAACTTGGCTTATCTTGCTTGTAACTTCCATGGATAGATACCTACTTTAGAGTATCAGATATTCCAAAATAATGTATAAGTCCTTAAATAATCTATTTGCACTGAAATAGGAACCCCAAAACAATCCTTTAAGCATTATCTTCTTAGACTCAGTTTAGAAGAATAATGTTCTAAAATATTTCAATGAATTCATTATAGAACATTAAGTGTTTAAGGATAAACAGTTACATAATACAATGATACTCTTATAAAGGCAATTTGTGAAAATAGAGTGACCAGTACAAAAGCACCTTTGAATTATTTTCCATGCAGTGAAACTTACCAAACCAACACAATTTTAAACTTTTTGCTAAAGAAATTCTCAGTATTGCTAAACCAAAGAGGGACCTTAAATCCATAATCTTTGACCTTCGCTGGGCACAATTCAATGCATATGGTGGGATTATATCCTTCTGAGAAAAACAAGAGAAAACAATAATCTTCAAAAAAATAGAAATTATTTTCTTCAAAAATGTGTTAGGTTGGGACACCTGGGTGGCTCAGTGGTTGGGGACCTGCCTTCAACTCAGGGTGTGAACCTGGAGTCCCAGGATCAAGTCCCGCGTCAGGCTCCCTCCAAGGACCCTGCTTCTCCCTCTGCCTATGTCTCTGCCTCTCTGTTTCTCTCTCTGTGTCTCTCATGAATAAATAAATACAATCTTTTTTTAAAAATGTGTTAGGTCATAATAGCCAAAACTTCCAGGATACAACTGAAAATCACCAGAACACCAAGAACTGAGAAAATCACAACTTTAGTCAAAACAAAACAAAACAAAACAAAAAAAACCCTGACCATGATTGAAACACATCATATGTTGGAATTGTCTGACAAGGAATTGAAAACAGTCATCATAAAAATTGTTTTGACACCTATTTACAAATTGTATTTTAAAAAGAAAATATTAAAAAATTATAAATAAAAATTATAAAAAGAAGCCAATGAAAATTATAGAACTGAAAAATAGAGAAAATAAAAACTCACTGGATGCAGTCAATATTAGATTGGAAAGAAAAGAAGATAAACACAGTGAGCTTGAGGAAAGAACAATAGAATTCACACAGACCAAGGGAAAATGCAGTAAAAATATTGGTGCCAATATTATATCATCAGGGTACCAGAAGGAGAACAGAATGAACATGGGTTGACATGATTATTTGAAGAAATAATAGCTTAAAATTTCCCAAATTTGGCAATACACAAATTTATAGATCCAAGTTGCAGAATGAGCTACATAGAAGCCCTGCCAGGACACATCATAATTAAACTCTTGAAGAGTAAATATAAAGGAAAAAATTTAAAAGCAGTTAAAGAGAAATATCATATTATTAATAAAGGCACATCAATTAAATGACAGAGAATTTCTCATTTAAACTGGAAGGCCAGGGCAGCCCGGGTGGCTCAGCAGTTTAGTGCTGCATTCTGCCCAGGGTGTGATCCTGGAGACCCGGGATCGAGTCCTGCCTCAGGCTCCCTGCATGGAGTCTGCCTCTCCCTCTACCTGTGTCTCTGTCTCGTGTGTGTGTGTGTGTGTGTGTGTGTGTGTGTGTGTGTCATGAGTAAGTAAATAAAATCTTTTAAAAAAATAAAAAATAAACTAGGAGGCCAGAAGGAATTAACACACATTTTTTGAATGCAGAAAGAAAAATGCTGCCACCTAGGAATTCTATGTCCACTAAAAATATACTTCAGAGATAAAGGAGAATTTGAAGCATTCTCAGAGAGAGGAAAACTTTAAAAAGGCAGAAAAAAAAGTCTCTAGCAGACCTATTCTTAACTATTAGCTAAAAGAAATTATTCAAACCAAAAATAAATAAAAACAAATGGTAAAAATAAAGAACAAATGAAAGTACAAAAATAGGAGTAAATATAATACACTATCCTATTCCTTAGAACATATTGGAAGAAAAAATAATAATAAAAATAAAAAAGAACATATTGGAAGAAAATATTTGCAAATTATATTCCTGACAGAGGATTAGTATTTACAATATATTAAGATCTCTCAAAACTCAGTAGTAAAAAACAATCCAGTTAGAAAGTGGGCAAAAGAGACATTTCATTGAAAAGGAGATACCAGTGATAAATAAGAAAATGAGATGTTTGATTAGCCATCAGGGTATTGTGAACTAAAACCACAGTGAGTTATCACTATATATATCTCCCCCAAAATGGCAAAAGATAAAAATTAAAATAAAAGGTGGTCAACACCAAATGACAAGAATTCTTAAAAACTAGATCATTCATACATTGCTGATGGAAACATAAAATGGTAAACTACTCTGGAAAACTGAATAGCAGTTTGTCCCAAAACTGTACCTGTAATGACTATATGATACAGAAAATTTGCACTAGGGCATTTATCCCAGAGAAACAAAAACTCATATTCATAAAAAAGCTTGAATTCTCATGACAGTTTTATCCATAATAGCCCCAAACTGGAAAGTATTCTGTAGTCCTTCAATGGATGAATAGTATGGTACATCCATACAATGGAATATTACTTAGTAATATGAAGGAGAAAAAATGACATGCATATCAATTTAGATGAGTCTCCAGGGAACCTAGCTGCTTCTTGGTTTTGTTTTGTTTTGTTTTTTAAGGCCAATTCTGAAATTTTACTTACTTCTGAAAATTTTACATATTGTATGATTTGATTTTTAGAAAATTTGGAAAAAAAAGAACAAATTACTGACTCTGAGTGTTAATGAACAGGCAGGTCAGGGACAGGAGGGGAGCATGGCTATAAAAAGGGCAATATCCTTTTTATAGGATCTATGACCATCCTTGTGGTGATAGAACTATTCTATATGTTGACTGTGTCAATGGATAAACCTACAGGTATTAAAAAATATAGGAAATTAAATATATATATATACAGACACAGAGACACATGAAATGAGTACAGTTAAAACTGGGGAAAGCTGAATAAGGTGAATGGATTTATCAATATCAGTATCGTGTCTGTAAATTGCATTATTGGGTTTTATATGATGGTACCATTGAGGAAGCTTGTTAAAGGTTATGTAAAATCTCTCTGTGTCATTTATTACAGCTGCATGGAAATCCATTATCTCACTAAAAATTTTAGTTTAAAAAAGTATATGTTATAAAAAAAAAACTACTGCCATGCTTGCAAGTCTTAGAGATTTAGAACTATTATCAACTCCATATATTATGGAATGAAGGGGAAAAAACTAATGAAAGAAATGTGTGTAGCCACTATTAAAAGTAGATTAGAAAGACTCTGATGAAATGTTCATACTTCATTACCCAAATGAATGACGATAATGATCGCTTATAACAGGTAGGGGCATAGTCCTGTTACTTTTCTTTATAACAAGTTGAGGTAGGCTCTACTATCAACTTCATTTTACAAATAAGGAAAATGAAAAAAAAAATTGATTAAGGAGCTTCCCAAGATCAAAAGACTGTAAGCTTTTGTGTTAAAAGGGAGATGAAACAAAACTTAATAATTCCTTACAAATGAACAGGTCTACCAGCTATCATTTCAAGTAATGCTTTTTCAGTATGAAATTTTGATTCAATAAATAATCTTGATTTAATTAATATGGTACCTGATTCCACAGCTCAGCTGTCTCTAGGGGATGTTAAACACTAGATTTAATTTCACTATAGAAATGATTGATTATATCCTCAGCTTCCAAAATCAGTGTCAATATATGATGATCTTCTTTTACCAGAAATAATTACAAATGAGACAATGTTAAGATATGCAATCTATATAATGTAAATACAGGCAAGTGAACAATTTGATATGTTCTCGAGTTCTCTTTATGCAAAAAGCTGACAGCTTGAAACATATGTGATTCTCTCTTCTTTCTCTTTGTCTTTCAATCTCTTTCTCTCCATTTTTCCCTCTCTCTCTCCTTCTCTCTCTCTGTCACATCCAGTTTCATTTTTCAACCTGCAAAGGAAATCTACTTGGAACACAAATGCATGTCTACCTTTCACTACCTTTTCAACTTTCTTGCATTCTCTTTTACTTTACCTTTGATTCCTGTACACCAGAGATGGCAGCCAGTGTGAGGCTAGTGCCCAGAGATCACCCTCCTGAATGTCAGTTAACAAAAAAGCAGCGAGAGGTAAGAGACAGACACAGGCTTAGGCAGAGGTGGGGAGAGCTGACATTTGAAAAAGTGGAGACCAATTGGCCTTGTCCACCCAAGGCAACCCGTAAGAACCCTAATAGACTAGGATAGGGTACCTGGATGGCTCAATCCATTATGTGTCTGCCTTTGGCTCAGTTCATGATCCCAGAGCCCCAAGGTAGAGCCCTGCATCAGGCTCCCAGCTCAGTGAGGGGAGTTGGCTTCTCCCTCTGACCCTCCCCCTCTTTTTCTCTCTCTCTCATAAATAAATAAAAACATTTTTAAAAATAGAATAGTATATTTTTTAAGATAACTTGCCAGGGGTTTCTTTATAAAATCATGGGTCAGGGACACCTGGGTGGCTCAGCAGTTGAGCGCCTGCCTTTGGCTCAGGGCATGATCCTGGTCCTGGGATTGAGTCCCACATCAGGCTTCTAGAGAGGAGCCTACCTCTCCCTCTGCCTGTGTCTCTGCCTTTCTCTGTGTCTCTCATGAATAAATAAATAAAATCTTTTAAAAAAAATCATGGGTCAGAGAGGGGCTTTATTAGTTAAAGCCAGTCAGATAAAAGTTTATAAAAGCCAATGGGTAATTTAAAAAGTACTAGAATGATATATATGTGTGTGTAAAAAGAGAGATAGATAAAAAGATAAAGATGTAGAACTTGGAATATAAAATACAGTATTGTTGACTATAATCACAGTAGATAGCTAGAACTTATTCATCTTCTCACAAGTTCATACTCTTTGATCAACATCTCTCCAATTCCTCCCCTTTCAGGTTAATTACCACATTCCAGTATCTACAAGTTTGGCTTTTAGATTCCACATATAAGTGATATCATATAAGATTTGTCTATTTATTTCACTTGGCATAATTTCCTCAAGCTCCTATATATTTGTTGCAGATGGCAGAATTTTCTTCTTTTGTGGCTGAATAATATTCCATTGTATGTGTGTATGTGTGTGTGAGTGTGTGTGTGTGTATCTTCTTTATCCATTCATCCATTGACAGTCATGTAGGTAGTTCCGGTATCTTGGCTATTGTGAATAATGCCGCAATAAACATGAAAGTGCAAATATCTCTTCAATATTCTGTTGTCATTTCTTTTGGATATATACCCAGAAGTAGAAATGCTGCATTATACATTGGTTCCATTTAAAAATTTTTGAGAACCTCCATATTGTTTTCTAGAGTAGCTATGTTATTTACATTTCTACTACCAGTGCATAAACGTTTCCTTTCTCCACATCTTTGCCAACACTTATCGCTTGACTTCTTGATAGTCATTGGTAAGAGGTGTGAGGTGATTTTTGATTTGCCTTTCCCTGATGATTAATGATGTTCAGCATCTTGTCATAAACCTATTGATCATATTGATGTCTTTTTGAAAAAGAAAAGCCTATTCTTTTCTTCTGCCCATTTTAATTGTGTTACTTGTTTTTTTTTTAAATTGATTTGTGTGTGTTCCTTATTATTTCATCTATTAACTGTGTATCCAATATATGGTTTGAAAATTCATTCTTCCATTTCATCAGTTGCCTTTCCATTTTGATTTTTTCCTTCACAGAGTAGGAGTTTTCATCAGTGCTACTTGATGATTTTTACTTTTGTTGCTTATGGTTTTAGTGTCATGTGCAAAATTTCACTGCTAAGACCAATGTCAAGGAGTTATTTACCTATATTTTTTCTAGGAGTTTCATAGTTTCAGGTCTTACATTTGTCTATAACCCAAGGACGCCTGGGTGGCTCAGCAGTTGAGTGTCTGCCTTCAGCTCAGGGCATGATCGAGTCCTGAATTGGGCTCCTTGTGAGGAGCCTGTTTCTCCCTCTGCCTATGTCTCTGCTTCTCTCTGTATGTGTCTTTTATGAATAAATAAAATCTTAAAGAAAGGTTTATAACCCATTTTGAATGAATTTTTTTGTAAGTAGTAATATATAGAGGACCAATTTCCTTTTTCTGCATATTGTTATCAAGTTTCCCCAACATCAATTATTGAAGAGACTATCCTTTCCACATTGAGTACTCTTGGCACCCTTCTCAAATATCATATAACCATATATCTGGGGGTTATGTCACTTTCTATTTGCTCTATTGGTCTGTGTCTCATTTTTGTATTGGTAACATACTGTTTTAATTACTATAGATTTGTGGTGTATTTTAAAATCAGGAAGTGCAATAATTTTGGCTTTGTTCTTTTCTTTCTCAATACTGCTCTGACTTTTCAGAGTCTTTGTGGCTGCACACATATTTTAGGATTGATTTTCCTATCTCTGTGGAAAAGCCATGAGAATTTTGATAGGGTTGCATTGAATCTTTAATTATTTAAGTAGTGTGAATATTTCAACAATATAATTCTTCTGATTCAAGAGTGCCAAATATCTTTCCATTTATTTGTGTCTTCTTCAATGTCTTTCATCAGTGCCTTACAGTTTTAATTGCACAGATCCTTGGTTAAATACATTTCAAAGTGTTTTAGTATTTTTGATTCTATTACGAGTGGAATTATTTTTTTCAAGTATTTCATTTGTAGTGCATAAAAATACAACTTCTTTCTCTATTCTGATTTTATATCCAACAACTTTACTGAATTAACAGACTAGTTCAAATAGTTTTTTTTTATGGAATTCTTATAATTTTATATATGTTAGATTATATAACCCACAAATAATGACAATTTCATTTCTTCCTTACCATTTTGGACCACTATAATGTCCTTATCTTGCTGATTGCTCTGACTAGGATTTTCAGCACTATGTTTAATAAGGATAGTGATTGTGGGCACTCTTCTCTGATTCCTAATTTTTAAGGAAAATCTTTTGAACTTTCTTCATTAAAACTGATGTTAACTGTGGATTTGCCATATGTTGCCTTTGAGGGAAACTGGGAAAAATTAGAGATGGAGACAAACCATGAGAGACTCCTAACTCTGGGAAACAAAGAGTTGTGGAAGGGGAGGTGGATGGGGGATAGGGTAGCTCAGTGATGGACACTGAGCAGGGCACTTGATGGGATGAGCACTGGGTGTTATACTATATATTGGCAAATTAAATTTAAATTTAAAAATCTGAAATAAAAATAAGAGGAGAGGGTTACAGATGAATGGTTTAGGTAACTCAGATGAGCTGTCATTGAGGCAAACAAACCTTCTAGAGACCAGAGTGGAAAGCAGCACTTTGATAGGAAGAAGTGTCATAGAGTCTGCAAGAAAGGAAACATGTGAGTCTGAAATACTTTTTGGAATGAATTAAAAAGAAAGTTATAAGGAACCTATATCTCATTCTTAGAAATAAATTGTGCTCAGTTGCAGTCAGTAGCTGCAATGCAACCTTCTAATTGAAGCTCTGGTTTTAAATAACTCATGGGTTTTGAAAGAATAAAATGACCTTTATGGTCCTTAAATGAGTTATTGTTTGGTATACTGGAAATATCAGAGTCTTAGAAGATAGATATCACTTGTTCAGTCTAAGACTGGACATTAAATGTCACCTCATTTAAATTCTCTGCATTTCAGTTTTGTCATCTGCAAAGGAAAAGCAGTATCTTCCAAAGTAGGTGAGGAGTGGTAACAATGCAGATAAATCACCGGTATGATGTGATGCACACACAAGGATGAAGGCAAGAATGGATGTGGTGATTGTTATTTAAATAATACATAGGACTCAGATGTTCAGTCACTTGTAGATCTGGACTCTCTTATCCAATATATTTCATGAGGATATATTTGTTTTATGATGTGGAAAGAGGACAGATCTATACATTATATAAGATAAATACTCAACAAAAATAAAAAACCATGAACCTACATTAATCTGAGAAATACTAAAGGTGAGATATGTGGGGGGAAAAAGAAATTTATTTGACCAGGAATTTCTATATCTATATCTATCTATCTCTCTATACCTATATCATCTATGTTATATACTATAAATAATTAGCAGGATTCCAGAGAAAGCTAGCATAAAAAGAACTCATGGAAGACTATCATTTATTTAGGTCATTTTTCAAAAGACAAATATTTAGGCCATTTTTCTATTCTTCAGACAAGTCTGGAAGCTCCATGAAAGATTCAGGTTTCTATCTTCTTAAAATGGCCAAGAACATATAGATTAGTGGCCAGACTTTCAGTATACTCTAACTTTTCAACAATTTTTAATTAACAATTATTTAAATGTTTAATGTCTATAGACTCAGTTTAGGGATGAACTGTTAAAACGGTTTTTGCAGCAGGATCCTTCATAGATAATGGTTCCACCGGACATCAGAAATATGAAGGAGACAATTTCAGGAATTTTTTTAAGAAAGACACTGACGCAGGACTCCTGGGTGGCGCAGTCGGTTAAGTGTCTGACTCTTGGTTTCATCTCAGATCATGATCTCAGGATCCTGAGGTTGAGCCTATCTCAAGCCCCTCAACAGGCTCAGCACTTAGTGTGGAGTCTGCTTAAGATTCTACCTCTGCCTTTGCCTCTGCCCCTCCTCCACACTGCGTGTGCTTGCACTCTCTCTCTCTCTCTCTCTCTCCCTCTCTCTCCCCACCCTCTCTCAACTAAACAAATCTTTTTCATTTTATTTTTATTTTTTTAAAGATTTGATTTATTTATTCATGAGACACACACACACACACACACACACACACAGAGGCAAAGACACAGGCAGAGGGAGAAGCAGGTCCCATGTAGGGAGCCTGATGTGGGACTTGGTCCTGGGACTCTAGGATCATGCCCTGGGCCAAAGGCAGGCGCTAAACCACTGAGCCACCCAGGGATCCCCAACAAATCTTTTTTAAAAAGACACTGATACACAAACTATAAATTGCATTATTTCCTAGGACAAACACTATTATTGCAAAGAAAATTAATATATAATTACTTCCACTCTCACATTCAGGCTGCATTTGGCAGAAAAGAATGAGAATGGGAATTCAGTCTGATTCTACATTTACTTGTTGAAGGGCAAGTGACTTAACTTCTGTCCCTCTGGAATTTTGTCTATTAAGTGGAGAAAGCAACACCTCATGGAGATGTGTGTGCATGTGTGTGCATGCACGTGCATGAATGTGCATGCTTTTTAAACAAGCATTTTCCTTATTTAATGGAAATGCAAGTATAGTGGTAAGACTGCAAAGTTAGAGCTTGTTGGCTCATTCAGCTAATAATTAGCATTACTTCTGTGCCAGGCCTTGTATGGGGAGTTGGAGTTTGAAGATAAGGGAAATGCAGCCGTGCCTTCAGGGAATACCTGTTTGAGGTTGAATTGTTGGCATTCAGGATACATAAAGATTTCTTTTCTATCATTAATTTGCATCCATGCCCTCAGGTTTCTGTTTTTAGTGAACACTGGAGCTCTTCCCTTGGTTTACTTTAGAGATGGCTTTGTGTCCTTCCGTCTTTCAGTTTCTTGTCTGCTTCTCCATCTAGGTCCAGGACATTCTTTGATGACTTAGCCTGCCTGTAAGACCTCTAGTGGTGGTGGCAATAATTTCATTTATGGTGGGCACAGCGGGCACATTTGTAAACATTTTACCTGTTTTGACCCATTGACTTGTAGTAACAATTTATGAGGTAGGAATTACCGTTAATCCCTTTTTAAGATGAAACGCTCAAGGTTACACAGGTACTTAATGCTAGAGTTGGAATTCCAACTTCATTAGACTGACCTCAGAGTTCGCACTTGACCAGGGTTACCCAAGGTGAGGTCCTTGAATCAGTAGTTCAGTCATCCAGGAACCTGACAGAAATGTATTCATAAGCTCAATCCAACGTAGTGAGCAAGCAGGATCGCTGGGAGTTGGTGTTCAGAAGAGGGATGGTTGGTAAGTGGGCCATACAATTTTCAGGCATGTCAAAACCCCAGGGTCATTGCTGTTAACCACCAGAGAGCCTTGCTCATCAGTAGCTGAGTCAGCTTTAAATCCAGGTCCCTGTGACTCTATCCTCAATACCCCACAGGTGCTCTGCAAACAGAAAGATCATTTTTAATCAGGACTGCATGGACAAGTCCAGACCTCACAACTGGCAAGGTAAAAGGCTCTAATCTAACAGTGTTTCTCAAACTCAAAAGGTTTTGTGATTATTTGAGTTAACATGCTTACCCTGGTTAGCTTTATATCTTATAAATATATCTTTAGATAGTAGAAAAATGCAATAGAATTGCATGCTTATAGTATTGTTACAGATTTTTAATATAGGTGATTATTACTTGCAATTAGGCTTAAGAAGAGGGGAACAAAGCTTAAAAACATCTTCTCCACTATTCGGAAACTCTGTCCTAGGGGCTCTTCTTTATAGTTTGTCCTCTTTTGACAATAACTTCTAAAAAACTCATTGGCAGTTGCCCTCATGTGACGTTTAAATATATACTGCCTTAGATTTGTTTTTGTGTATGTAGCTTCTTCTACTGGATTGTAATTCTCTTGAGATCTCTTTAAGAGTTAGTATAGTACTTTCTAAATGCTTACAAAAGTGGATATGAATAATAAATAAGAAAATAAAGTGATTAAAATGTGCCTTAGACATTAAAGTGATGCCTTTTTTTTTTTTAAATACTCCTTTATCTATTCTGTTTCCGTGATGGTAGAATTAATGAATTAGGGCTGAAGGAAGCTGGCTGTAGACCATTGAGTGGTAGTAAAGTAGAAAGGTCCATGGGCAACTGAACTTTGTCTTTCAGAGCCTATTAAATATGACAAAGTCATTTTCAAATTCATTTATAAAACTCCTAAGAGGGTGACATTGCAGCACATCTATTTTCATTTCTAATATGAGGCATGTTTTCTCAACAGTGGTCTAATAACTCAAATTGTGATGTTAGCAATTTTTAGTCTCAGTGTGGTAGGAAACATTACCGTCAAGCCCCAAAGAGTCATGAAGTTCTTAGCTGAGTGGAAGATTCTCAGAGAATGCCTCTGACAATAGTTTATGCTTCTTGTTATTATTTAACTGAGGATTATTAAAATGTTTAGAATTGATTACTTTTAGGATTTAGGTACCCCTAGTGCAGCTAAGCTCTCAAATAGTGCTGATAGTACTGAAGAAATGCTTTGTATCATACGAATATTTGGTATAAAAGTTGCTAAATATTTGGTTATTTGGTCTTAAACTTGCTAGATGTCAAAGTGGAAGAACTCATAGGTACAAGCCAGTCTAATTCTATTATATTTCACATGAGGCAACCCAGGTTAAAGAGCTGGTGGACTAGCCCAATGTCACAAAGTTACCTAAGACTAATCATTTACTAATCATTTAATGAATAATATTCATTGTTTTTTCAGGCACCTACTGTGTGCCTTAAAGGTAAGCTACAGACAGAACTTAGATGCATTTTCTTAAAAGGAGATAAGAATAGAGCTATGATTTAGATACCCCAAATTGTGAGTCACAAGCTTATCAATGGTAAACTAATAATACTGTTAGGTTGCTGTTGTTGAAGACTTCTACTTTTGAACTTAAACCACACGCAACATTAAAACCACAAGTACGATTTTCACAAAAATGAAGACTGCTTCATTTAAAGAAATCTACTGTGCCCTTAAATGCGTAAAGGATATCTTAGAAAGTAGGACCAGTGTTTTGAAAGCTATAGCACCAGGGTTACAGAAGTTGCTTAGGAACATGGGAGGACAGAACGTCATTCAGGTGTCATGGATGAGTGGTTAAGACATGTGGAGGAAGAGTGATGGATGGCGCAGTGCCCCACCTCACTGCCTCACTGACAGAGCTGGAGAAACCTCCCCATTTCCACTTTGGCTAACAGTTTGTAAGTCTGGCACTCCTGCTCTTCCATCGGAGCCAGCAATAGAGATGCTGACATCATTTGATTTGATTTGATTTGATTTATAGGGAAGTTGAGTATAAAACAAGAAAAAATAAATAAAGGACAATGCCTGAAAGCATGTCAACATTTAAGGGGTGGAAAGGAAAGAGACTCAGAGAAATATATTTTCCGGGGTGCTTGGGTGGCTCAGTCAGTTAAGTAGCTACCTTAGGTTCAGATCATCTCAGGGTGCTGGGATAGAGTCAGTGTTGGGCTCCCTGTTGAGTGCGAACTCTGCTTCCAGTCTCCTTCTGCTCCTCCCCTACCATTCGTGTGCTCTCTCTCTCTCTCAAATAAATGAAAATAGTTTTTTACAAAAAAAAGAAAGAAATATGTTTTCTGATTATCATTCTGATTATTCTCTGCCACTGTCACACCATGTTAACTAAAATATTCAAAGAATTACAATTATACTTATCATGCATTTTGTAATTGTATATATTGGTTTTATTTATATAAATTAACCTGAACCATATATTTGATGAGCCTTTCATTTGTAGTAAAATTCTTCAGATTCTCAATAAATGCTTGTCAGTTAACTTTAACTTTTTCTCTGTAACATGAAGTTAAACACCAAGTTTTTGTAAGTTAGCCAAAAGGGTAGAATTTTATTTTCTTGAAGGAATTGTAGCCTGCTAGAATACCATAATGATTTTCAGAAGTCACTATATTTAAGGCTCCTTTAATTGACATTTTGTCAACAAAATACACATATTTATAATTTACTCAACTATAAATTCCTTGAAGATTTTCAGAGGTGATACACAATCATCCCAATTAACTAGTGAAGTTTGGTGCTGATATTTTGGTTCTCTGAGGACAGTTAGTCTGCATTGTTCAACCCATGCATTTAGAGGTGTAACAACAATTTCAAATTTCCTTCAAGGGTGGATTCAGGCTTTCATGGCTGCAGAATGGTGTGAAAAGTCACCTAATATACAAAGGTCACTAGCGTCTAAGATGAACCATGAAAATCACTTTGTAACTCTGACTTCTGGCAACTCAAGATAGGCCAAATGGTTTTTAAGCAGGAGATTAGAAAGTGGGAGGTTTTTAAGTCATTTTTCTTTATTCTACTACTTGGACATTTCATTTCCAGAAGGGGAAAAATATACATGTTTAGTTGAGGGAATTTGCTTTTGAATTGATCTAGTCTCTAACACAGAGTGTGACCTAGCAACATTCAAACTCTATCGCTATATCTAAGCACTCCGTATATTGATTTACTTACTCATACAATGAGAATGAATACTAGTGTCTGCTATGAGGAACTCCTGCAAAGACTAGATTCCACAGTAACACTGATATTTTATTACAGAGCTGGGCACGTGATAAGAATATGGCAAATGGTTATATTTCTATTGCAATTGTTTTATTTTCTTTATTTTTACTGTCTTTATCAGGCAATTTTATCAATTAGCCATAATTATGGTTGGCAATGGTGAGGAGAGTAAGGGATGTGTGGAGTTTTTGAACTTATTATGAGAACTACAAAAATAAAGTATTCAATCTAAGCAGTGATGGATTTCAGCTTGCCAGCCTTTTTCTATTTTTAGACTTTGCAAAAAATGCTGTGGTCAGATCCTTTATCCCACAGCGGCACAGAGCATAATTTTCAGGCCAGACAGATATGGGTTGGCCTAGCTTTACTTTTGTGATAGTGTGTTTTCTAAAAATTGAGGAAATCTGAATAGACAGGAGTATTATGTCAGTATCACCATTGAGGTTGTGATGTTGGACTATTATTTTGAAGATGATCCCATTAGAAGAAACTGGGTAAAGAACACATAGGATCTTTCTGTATTATTTCTTAGAACTACATGAGAAACTGGAATCATCTCAATAAGATTTAAATAAGAAATGTATAAAACACTCTTTCTGGTCTTGAACACGGCAGAAGAGACACTGTGTGATGGGGGTTAGTTCATAAAGCAGTACAGACTCTACCTTACTCTCCCTCAACTTTGTTTCCCTTGAAGCAGTCACTGTGATGTGAGAAATCTCAAATGGCCCACATCAAGATGAGTCAAGGCCTCTAACCAATAGCCAGCATTGACTGCCAGACATACAAATGAGCACTCAGATGATTTCATCTGAGATTCCAGACACTGTGGGCCACAGAAAAACCACCCCCACTATGCCTTGGGCTAATCTTGGCCCACAGAATGTGAATCTGTAAGCATAATAAAGGCTTTGCTATGATTTGGGGTAAGATGTTACATAGCCATAGTAGGTCTAATGACTAGACAGTCTGAGTTTACTTGGTAAATGTATTGACTTCACACCTCAGTATTCTTATAGGAAACATTATAGGAACAATGTTAAGTTCATATTGTTAGCATGAGGATGAACAAAATGATATACATAGAATTTGGTGGCTGACACATAGAAATCCTGAAGAAACCTGGTACTCTATTTATATGATTGTCATTGATGTTAACAAATATAAGATGTCCACCCCCTACTGAACACAACTGTAGGCAGTTGTAAGTATTCATAAGTGGTTTGTTAAGTATTGATTTGTTTCACTTGTACAACAACACTCTGAGATAGGTAATTGTATTAGTGTAGCCATTTAATTTAGGTAGCTGAATTTTGGAGAGTTGGGGTTCCTTAAGCTAGAAATCTCCATTCATCTCCTTAAAGTGGATGTTTTATCATTTCCTGACTATATATGGCAAAATTCTATCTTCATACTCTCAAGAATATCACATGAGACAGTCCTTGATGAGTTCCATTTTGAAAGACTAATCAGTCCAAGTTTTCTGGAGTGTTTTAGGACTGAATTTATCTTTGCAAGAGTTTGATAAAATGGGAACTATAGAATTTTGGCTCTACCAAAATCACTTACAGTATACAGATGAGCTTCTCAAGCAGCCATGCATAAACACCCAAGGGGTGTGTGAAGGAGGCATCATCAATTAAATTAAGCAGGAATCTTTGCAGTCCTAATACGTGCCATCTCCTGTGCCAATCAGGCACTAGGGAAGAAGCAGAGCAACGTGGGCAAGGAATATCTTTGAAGCTCAGCTGTCTCGGTGTGAAGCACAGCTCTGCCACTTTCTAGTTGTGTGACCTGTTTGTTTTTTTCACCTGCGTCAAAGATTCTGTTCTTTGCCTGAATGAGGTTTTAGTATGTAAACTCTAATTGTTAATTTATTTAAGACTGAGTAGCATCCTTCAATGAGTTCACTATCAAGCAAGAAAGGCAAGCTTCATCCAGCATCACAGACATGGAGATATACCATCCCATCTCAGTTTAAGGAAGGACTTGTTGCCGGGCTGTATGCAGTGTAAATGGCAGGCCAACTCCCACTGTTACCTGATCCAGGGTACCTGCCTCTGCCACAGTCACTCCCTTCCTAAGGCAGCAGCATCCAGTGACAGATCAAAATGGAGTTTGAAGGTCCTACATCAAGAAAAATGCAAGGTAACAAGCAATAGAGCTCCTTACTCTCCACAGAGTTGGCATCAGTTTGCTCAATTCTGCTTTCACCTCATTTCTTCCATGGAGGTTGAGTTCTAATAACCACCTTGCACCCTGACTCCTCAGCATATGTTTCTAGAGAACCCATCTTGTAATATCCAGCCTGTGGTCCAATAAGGAAATTTACTCCAAGGAAAAGTGGAGGGGAATTGATTTATTGAGTCTCTCGTATGTCACTGGTCTAGTGTTTCACAAAACATTACAATCAATGCCTATCTCTCTCTCATGAAATAACATTTTTCTTCTCTCCATTCTTGTGAGGCTTAGAAGGTCTAGAATTTTTACATTCTGAGTTACAAAGCTGATTAGCTGTAGGGGGTAAAGACAAACTCAAAGTAGCTAGCTCCAAAGCTTGTGTTTGCTGCTTTGTGGTTATGAGTTTTGTTTTAAAATTATAATAAATCCATCCAATTAGCACCTGGTCACTCATCATTTCTGTAGTTATGTTGGCACATTGGGTTCTTTTTCGGCCAATCTCACCTAACTTCACCTCTAATTTCAACTCTCTCAGTCTCAGTCCCTTCTCTTTCTCAAATATTCTCTGATTTGATGTTTCCAAACACTTTCAAGGAATCTGCCCATAGATGCCTGGTCAATAGGTTAGTCAAATGCGGTATTTTGAACACAAATCAATGTCTTGCTCTTCACTTTTACTGACTTCTTTCATGTTCCTGGAGCCCATTCATAGCGCTGACAGCCACAGAGGCTTGAAAAGCCCTTCTCTTGGGAACACAATGTGTCTGTGCTGCTAAACTACAGTCCTGCCAATATCCTAATGCCATCTTCATTGCATTGCCACCAGCCCTACTCCTTCAGTTTCTCACTGGGTCTTACCGCGGCTCATGTGATCACCTTCTGCACACCTCTTTTTGATCCATCCCACACATCATTTTTTCCCCTTTAAATCAGGATGTGTATTTTGAAGCCCAGCTTCTGCTCTATTGTCAAGTGTTCTCATGATATCAGGTAGAATCCAGATTCTTTGGATTCCCCTGGGATCACCCCCTGCAGGATAAAGATCAAATAACAGGTAGGAAACCACACCCTGCCCATCAGCGCTGGCAGAGGTCATCTCAAACAGGCTTTGTAAACAGGAAAATCCTTAATGCATCAAAGATTTCACGTAAAACAATTCAGATTTCTGGCTTCATTTTTTGAAGTATTGAAAAATGGAGGGGATCCCTGGATGGCTCGGCTACCATGAATAAATAAATATTATAAAAGAAAAAAAAAAGAAAAATGAAGTAATGCCTAGCCCAGAGTTCCCATGGCCTGATCCAGCGGTCCTGAGGTGCCCCTCCATTCAGAAAGCCTGTTACTATCCAGTTCAAATGTCTGGTCAGCCACACAGGCCATGCACGGATGCGTAGGCATGGCCACCTTCTCCCCTTCCCTTACTCCATTTGCCCTGGACAATAGGCGTTTTTCACTACTTGTTTAAATGTATTATCTGATATCTGAGTGCTGTCACTGTCTGGGCCAAACCTGCTCTTTATTAAGTTATTTTTAAGTGATGAAATATAGTGTACATGCATGCTAATGAAGACACACAGACAAGAACAAAATGACCAGTTAACATTTCTATGCTTGCCACCTTCAAGAACAAGAATTTTGTATAAATTTCTGAGGTCCCCTGTGCACCTGTAACTTTCAAATTTCCCTGCTTGCTCCCTAACACCATCTTAGACTCTGTGTCAATTATCCCCCAGCTACTAGGTAGGTGTAACTATTTTGAATGGAATTATATTGTGTATATATTATTCTGTAACCAGATTTTTTCATTCCCTCAGCATTATGTTCCTGTGATTTATCTGTATTGACATGCGTAGTTTAGCCAATTCTGACTGATGCATAGTACTATATACAAACCATAAAATATTTTTTGTTCTACTTTTAATGGCACTTTGGACACCCTCTAACTTTTTAAAAAATCATGAACCATGAACAATGCTGCTATGAACATATCTAAACATGTCTTTCTATGTATGAATGCAAGACTTTCTCTAAAGATACAAAGTAGTGAAATGTGCCTATATAGGACATTACATTATGGGGCACATGCGCTTTACAAAGTCAGACCAAACTATGTGTAACCTCAAGTTTCTTTAATTTTTTTCCAAAGATTTTATTTATTTTTTTCATGAGAGACACAGAGACAGAGGCAGAGGCAGAGGGAGAAGCAGGCTCCCTGCAGGGAGCCCAATGCAAAACTGGATCCCAGGACCCCGTAATCACACCCTGAGCTGGAAGCACTCAGCCACGTAGCCATCCAGGCATCCCTTGAGTCTGATTTTAATCTATGGATGTCCTTTATGCTTGGATCTGTTCAAATTGTCTGCCAAAAAAGTCTAGTGTCTGTTGGTAAAGAAATCCATTGTCTAGCCACTTCAACCTCCCATGTCTAAGTTTGGGAGTCTCAGACTTATTTTCCTTCCCTAACTATTATTTCAAGGATAAATAGCTCCATAATTTGTGTCTTGAAAATCTAGTTCCACAGCAAAATAATTCCCTGTTGCTTGCTATTCAGGCCAACTTTCTATAACACTCTCCCAGCCTCTCTGACTGGATACAGCCATTCCCTTCTGGTCCTAGTACTGCTGCTCTGACTTTCTGACACCTATGATCCAGTTAGTTCTGGCTCTGGTAAATCCCAACTGTCATATGCCTACGGGATTATCTTCATTTGTTTGGATTTTAGATGGTCCATGGAGAACAATCCTAACTTATGTAAGTCCTGCTATTTCTCATGAGTTTGTTGTATCTGAGTTGGGTTGTTGTGGCACAAGAACTTTTCCTCAGGCTCTAATCACTCATTCACCATAATTACATGCTGTTTAAGACTTTTACATATATGTCTATGAGTAATCTTGTATTATCATTTTATACTCCTCATGCTGTCCTTTCCTGATTTAGATATCAAGGTTATACTAGTTTACAAAATGAGTTGGGGATTTTCTTATGAATATGTGAAACTGAAATTATCTTTTTCTTGAATATTTAACAAAGATTATCTACCCATGACTGTATACTATTGATCATATCTTTAATGTCCATATGATGATTTAGTTTTAAGATTTCAAATGTATTAGCATAAACAACTGAATGCAGAATAAATATGTAATTAGCATCTTCTTTGTATCTGACATTATTCTAGGTTCTTGGGCTAACTCAGTGATCATAATCATCTAAGATTCTGTTATTCATGACACACACACATCCCAGTGGTCACAAATACGGTAACCATTCCCTCAATTTACCTCCAGTAAACAGAAAGACACACATGCAATTCTTGGTCTAAATGTTGCTTTTTGGTTTTATAATTTCCCATTTCTTATTAGTAAAGTTTTGCAACCCTTTTGGTTCTTGTGGATCTCATGACTTCTGAACCTTTGTCTAACTGTTTGACTATCTGTCATTCATCTTTTTCCTTCAGTTCCTGTAAGTATACTGAATGTTGACATCTCATGGCGTTTGGTAGCTTTTCTGAAATAGAATATTTTCTAACCACAAGTATTTATTTTTATTCTTTTGTTATCTTGTTATCCACTTTGATAATATCTGCCTGAATATGAGTATTTTTACTGTTAGTAAAATCAGTCGTTTAATAATATCAGTTGGGTTAATCAATTTACATTTATGAGAATAACTGATCATAATAATTGTGGATTGCTTAAAGTATAAACATAATGATATAAAGCCTCTTTTATAGTCACTTATCATTTGCTGTTTATTCACTATTTTAATCCATATTGTTGTAGGGAAAAAAAGTGTTTAGACCACTCTTAGCAATAGGTTCGAATCTCAGCCTTTCCACTCACAAGAATGCTGCATTTCATGTTCTTCATCTGTAATATGTGAGACATAGTCATGAGATTGCTATAATTAGGATCCTGGCCTTCTATTTTTTTTAAAGATTTTTTTAAAGATTTTATTTATTTATTTATGAGAGACAGGCGGGGGGGTGGTGCAGAGGGAGAAGCAGGCTCCATTCAGGGAGCCTGACGTGGGACTCCATCCCGGATCTCCAGGATCAGGCCCTGAGCTAAAGGCTGGTTAAACTGCTGAGACACCCGGGCTGCCCGATCCTGGCCTTCTAAACTGCACTATTGTCTATGTAATAAATGCAAAAGGAGAGCCTCAAAAATATCTGTTATTATTCCAACCAATCTGCAGACTCCTTTGCTTTCACTGTTCCCAGCCTCTCTGGTTTCAATTCTCACTGGTTTTTGGAGACCCCTATGCCCTACAGTGGGCCACTAGAGAAAAGGGATACCAGTGACATTGGGAGCTGCTTTTCAGAGCATGGCAGAGAATAAAGGAAGGCTCAGAGGCTAAATAAACTTGCTCCATTTGGAAACACAATTATAAACTCTGACTTCAGTATGTAAAAATCTTGTGCCCCTGATTTTCAAGGCAAACTAACCAACCAAACAGCTCTCAAAACATTTATGAAAAAAGAAAATAAATTATTTATATGTAATATCTCAATATTGGCTTGATTTGCAAAAGTTAAAATACATCTGAAAACAAATTCTGTAATTTCTTTTTAATACCAAGTGCTTGAAAAGTAAGTAAATCCATTTGTTTCTACCAAAATGAAGTAACCATGAACTTAAGTGAATCTAGACTCCAAATTAGATCTAAACTAGAGATAAATAAGCATAGGCAGATGACCCAGGAAATGTTCTGATATTACAGCAGTCACTGGATTTATAGCTCTCTCGAATTCCAGGATGATTTCAACTCAAGATCCTTAACTACATAATTCACAAAGACCTTATTAAGGTCTCAAAAACTTTTATTAAAACACATTATATACAGACTGAGAAATACTGAGTTAAACTTCTTTTCTTATAATAGTTTCCTGTACATCTTTCATATGTTTTCAAAAGAGTTTAGACTCAGACAAGTGTAAACTTCTTTAGCTCAGGTTCACTAGAGGAGTTCCTGTTCCTTCTTTGAGTACTTAGATAATGGAGTAAATTAGTCCAGAAATATGATTCCCAATTGAACAAATACTTAAAAAATCAGGCCAAACAAATGTCTGTCAAAAGAAAAAAGTATATGAGGTCTTTCAATAGAAAATACATAATATTGGGGATGCCTGAGTGGCTCAGCAGTTGAGCGTCTGCCTTCTGCTCAGGATGTGATCTCGGAATTCTGGGTTTGAGTCCCATATTGGGCTCCTGCATGGAGCCTGCTTCTCCCTCTGCCTATGTTTCTGCCTCTCTCTGTGTCTCTCATGAATAAATAAATAAAACCTTTAAAAATATTTATCAAAAAATGAAAATATATAATATTGGATTAATTCTTTCATTTACAAATAAGAGCCTATTGACTCAATGTTATTTGCAGAAGCACATTATCCCTCTTTCAATGCCTGGTATAAATCCTACTGGTGCAGCTCATATTTATAACATGTTTGACTCAGTTTCAGCATGAATCTCTGACCTTGGCAGGAAAACTAATTGGTGGATATAACACTAAACAGTAGTGGTAGGACTCAGATATTAAGAACTGATATGTATCAACAATTGTAACTGTCATTTTATAAAAGTTCACTTGTCCTCACAATCAATACAGTGTATTGAAACTCTTTTGTAATTGAAGAAAACTCAAGTTTATATAAGTTAATTAATTTAAGTAACATCAAACAGCCAGTCAAGGGTAGAGTTCAAAGTTACTTCCAGCCTTATATGATTTAAAAGTCCATATTGTTTGGGCCTATTATAAATACTCACTTTGATCTCTGTACCATTTTGTTCTAATGATTAAAGACCAAATTTTAGAATTTTGAAGAGAAATTTTTCATTTTTGTTTTTTTTTTAATTGAGGAAAATGTAAGAAAATTGTAGCTAAGCTCAATAAAAGGCACTGAAAAGAAGATCTTAGGATTCATAAGGTAGGAATTCTATTTCCACATCTACCTGGCACTTTTTTTCCTGAGGAAATTTGCAAATATGGCTTTCCCTTGACTTGCTTCTATTTCCTTTATCAAGCTGAACAGAGTTTTAATTTCTGCCCTACATTTGCAACAGGGTTTAGGATTACATAAACAAGGTTAGAGTCCATGATTCAGACTCCACAAATATAAAGTCAACAGCAAGATTAAATAGCTGAGCTGTTTGCTTGCTGGTTATATTTGATCCTGGAGCAGTTGAACTTACTTCAATCATTCCATTTTTTCAATCAACAATTTTGTTTTGAATGCCAGAAAAAAATCACAAAAGATTCTGTCCTTTTGGAAATTATAATCTAGCAATCTTCAAGATATTATTTAAATAATTGCAGGTCTAAAATAAAATAACAGCAGTAATAAATTCTATAAAGAAGAAAGATATGATACCATGAGATCATCTAATAGAGATCTGCTCTAAACTGGGGGACACAGCAGGAGTGAAAATTGAGATGACATGTTCAGAATTAGTTTCCAAATGAGGAAGATGCAAGGAATTCTCTCTGGAAGTTATCATCTTACATAGTAGATGCCCTGTGACTGGGGTAAATCTAAAAATATTTCAAAAACGCCAGCAGAACTCAAGTGTGTATGAGAGAGAGAGAGAGAGAGAGAGAGAGAGAGAGATATGTTAGGGCAAGAAGATTGAGTGGCAGATAGAAGGCAGATCATGTAGGGCCTTGTATACCATTATACTTATTTTGGCAGTTTCGTGAAAGTGTTTTATGAGCAGTGAAGCCATATCATTTTCATTTCAAACATCCCTCTGGCTCTCATATAGAGAACAAATTGCAGTTCAAGAAGGACAAAATTGGATGGAGATGACCATCAGGTATGTTGGTCATCTTTTTAACTGGAAGCTCTATTTTATCCAAAACAGGTTGTTATTATGCTGTTAGTAGTGTCACAATTACAATAGAAAGATTTGCTGTACTATTAGCTATATTTACTTTATGGATTTGATATCTGAAGAGTAAGTTTGTTTGGCTTCTCTCTCTCTACTCATGATACCTTTAAATGTCTCTTCAGAAAAATGGAGCAATCTTTTTTCATCACTATTTTGATCTAGAGTAGCCCTAAAAGGACTTCAGGATTTCTGTTACAGGCAATTTATTTCTAATATTTTTCACCTTTCCTCTTGTGAACCACAGAAGTATATATAAAGTTCAATTTTCCTCACACATTTAATCTTGAGCTCTCAAGAAAGGCCTGTGAAGGGTAATATAATGGGGCTCACCCAGACCCCCAACTCTGCCTTCTAGTAGCTCTTATTTCTTCTACATCAACACATCAGTGTTGCCTAATAAAAAGTGACTAAATTTTTTTGCACATATTTTGGTGCTTAAGGTATATTTCAGAGAAAATGCTCATTTTAAATTTCAAGTCATGTTTAAAACATTCCAGGTATTTCCCTTAGTGAACTGATAGCAGAATTGAACATATCTGAAAGGGCTCAGAAAGATCAGATGGATGCTCACTGGATGCCCAGCGCTGCCCCAGGAGAGTTTTATTTATGTCTTACACTTCTGCATTTTTGAACTTTGTTTTCCTTTGTACTCCCAGCACTGAGGAAATATTCCAGCTACCCTGATTGTCTTTTTATTCTCCTGATGAGCTTTATTATTCATTCACATCCCAGCAACTGTGCTCTCATTGTTTCAGCTCAAATGGCGCCCTCTTAAAGAAACCAGTCTTAACATCCCTCACCCTTAATATAACACCTCTCTCCTCTGAGCTTCACTCTGTTCCAGCCAAATCATCATTATGTAACTTTTTATTTTATTAGGTTATCCATCTTTATCTAGAAGATTTAAGTCCCCGGAGCCAGTATCTCCCAATTATCTGATTTTTCCCTGCTTCCTACCAATTTGCTCTCTGATACCTTCTTCCCTATTTAATATCAATTGCCTTTTTACTCATCACAATCCTGAACATTACTGAGGGCCCACCCAATGGCTTCCTTCTAATTTCATACTTATCTGAACAGGGCAATGTAAAACTGATATCTTTTCATCCTCCATTTCTGATTTATATTGATGTGTCACTACCTCTCAATTTATTGTTTTAAAATTGCCATTTTATCTTTGCTCACTCCTTTATGGTCCCAGAATTTAGGCTCTGCTGGGTGGTTCATCTCTGGTCAATATAGCATCAGTTGAGGCAGCAAAGTCTGGGGGATCCATTTCCTAAAGAGAGTCTTCATTCACATGTTTAGTTATCAGTGCTCCTTGTTCTTTCTCTCTGTCTTCATATGGCATCTCATTCTCCAGAGTCTATAACAGCATGATAGTCTCACAAGGACAGGATTTCTTACATGGAATTTAGTGTCCTCTGGAATGAATTCCCTGAAGATCCAGGAGAATACTAAAGAATCTTTTCTGATCTAACTCTGAAGTCATGCAGTGTAATTTCTGCCCCACCCCACTGGTCAGAATATGAGTAATATACACAGTTATTATTCATAGAAAAGAGAACTGTATAAGAGAGTAAATACTGACCACCATGTTTGTTGAGGATAGGGGAAGGCATCTTTAGAGACAAGATGCCAAATCTGCATGCCCTGTACCATTCCATGAAGACTATGTTGAATTTCCATCAAGAGAGTTCAACTCTTTTTCTTTGGTTGACTGAAGCCTAAACTCTCTGGAATCACTATTTTCTACCAAGTTTATAACCTTTAATTGAATAAGGACATAGAAAACAGGCATTCATTGGCCAGGTTAGCCTAATCAAATCTGGTGATCATTGGAGGATTCAGTCAGTGGCTCAGTTGCTCACATAATTCTATGTGGATTGTAAATATTTTTAAGACTGAGATCTCACATTTGTAGTTTTGATTTAGTTTCCTACAGTACCTAGCAGCGTATTATGGATATATTATAATCCTGGCACATCCTAGTTGAATAAACTTGTGAGTGAATAAATAACATAAATATTCTACATCTTTTCTGAAGATATGATCTAAAACAAATGGACTGATACATGAAAAAATATTGAAGTTTGACACATAGAATATAATTGAGAACTCAGACCTCTAAACACATTCAGTAGTCACATGAATGATAAGCTGTCTATCATAGTTAAAGAAATATGAGGTGACCTTTGCTTCCTTTAAAATGCTACTTTCTGTCTTTCCCTTTCAGTGTCACTCAATGATGCTAAGTATGCAGGACATGTTAAAAAAGGAAAAAAATAAATCAAGCAGTCATTTGTCTGCCAAGTGCCAAAAGTATCATTTTGTTGTTGAATTTTTTTCCCCACAAAATTGACTACTTCAAGAGTTGGCAACTTTTTCTTAAGGGAGCAGATGGTAATATTTCAGGCTTTGAGGACCATATTGCCTCTGTCACAACTACTTAATGTTTCTATTGTAGTTCAAAAACAGTTGTGGACAATATGTAAATCAATGAGTGTGGCTGTGATCCAATAAAACTTTATTTACAAAAAATGGACTATGATCCCATAGGTCATAGTTTGCTGACTTCTGGAATAGCTTAGTTATAACAGATTAGATTAATGTAATATTTAATTTGTGTTTTTTTTTTATTATCTGGAAAAAGGAAGGCATACTTTTTAGGTCTAAGAGCAGATTTAAAAAAAATATATCTGGGCTGGCTGAAATGCCGACCCTAAAGAGCCTGTGCTAGGTTTCAATCCTAAAAGAACAATAGTAGGATATATTACCTGAGGTAGACAGGATTTGGAGAGGTCATAATGCTTGCAACTGCTTTGGTTCAAAATAAGACAGATACATTAAAATACCAAGTCCAAGAGTTAAAGTCACAAGTCACCAAAATGTATCAAGATAAGAGAGATAGCTAAATAGATTCTAAAAAGAGAACGGGTCCGATGAAATGAGATGAATTTGGAGCTATTGCCATGCTCAACCCTCAGTTGTCTATCTTGTATCTTTATTTCTCACAAATGTGGTACAGGTTTTGGGTTAACAGATGACAAATACTGAGCAACTTTATTTTAGATGAAGGATTTATATTTAATTTCTGTGTACATTGATGTTTGCTAGTTCATCTAGAAAAATATACCAGTGCAATATCTCAGGATGTAATCTCTACTACTCAACTGCTTAAAGTATAACTGCTGAGATATCTCATATCAATACAAATAGACAAACACAAAATCTGAATTCAGATAAGGCAGAATGATGTTATATACCTATGTTTCTCAAATTTTAATGCACATAGAAACCACTGGGGATCTTGTTATAGTGTAGGTTGTGATTTGATAGGTTTGAAGAGGGGCCTGTGATACTGCGCCTTTTTCAAGCTTCCATGTGATGATGATTCTCTTTGTGCAGGGACCACACATGAAATAGCTATACTCTATGCAATTTTAGAATAGATAGTCAGTTGGGTGGCTCAGCAGTTGGGGGGTTGCCTTTGGCTCAGGTCATGATCCCAGGAAACGGGATGGAGTCCCGCATCAGGCTCCTGTGGGAAGCCTGCTTCTCCCTCTGCCTGTGACTCTACGTCTCTCTCTCTCTCTCTCTGACTCTCATGAGTGAATAAATAAATCTTTGAAAAAAATAAATTAAAAAAAAGAGAGAGAGAGTCAGGGATTGTGTAGTCAAGGATTCCTGGATGAAATGGGACTAGGACTATGCCTGGATGCAGGAATTCAAGTTCAAATGCCTTAAAATAGGCATGCAGTATAAATGGCTGCATCAGGATTGGTGTAAAATAACAGGGAGTGGTCTAAGACTGAGCCAAACGTTGTATCCATTGTTGAAACAATTAGATGTAGAGACTCAATTAGAACAAGGAGCCAAACTAAAAGTTACAATCAAGCTTTCACTCACTCAACAGTGCAAGCAAGAGGCAATAAGAGAGGGGCAGGCTCCTCAGTGCTCCCTTTTCACTATGGAATAGCCCTGGGTCAGGGTCAGGTAGAGTGGCACAGATAGGGGGAATCATCTGACTGTCAAAGATGTCACTAAGCAAGAGACCCTAACTCTTTTTGGACCCATGGGCAAAAGGGCTTGGGTTGGGAAGGTAGAATGTCAAAGTAGAGAAAAGTGCCTGATCTGAGACCCCTTGAGGAAGCTTCCACGGGGAGGTATCTGAGCTATGAATGCAAACCTGTGTATAAGGATGGCAGCCTGGGAGTGAGGGAGCCTGAGACCTTGAATGCAACTTTCACTAAAAAACCCTGCAATGTACTGTTTGTGAACCAAGTCTGGTGTTGGGAGAGCAGCTTCCCTACATAAGGCTTGACAAAGCCTTGTGATTGCCTCCATCAGGTTTGAAACATCACAGACAGGGTTTTGGTCTGGATCTGAACTCCTCACTTTCTACGCTGAATCTCCTAGTGGCAGCCACTGCTTAAGATCAAGAATTGTTTCTAGGAGGGAATCCAGATTGATGCCAGATCTTCAATTTTTTTCAAGGGAAACCACACATTTCTGTTTACACATGAAATTCTCTGATTTTCAAATATTGGCAACTAGTTTATGAAATGATTATTTTATTTTTTAGTTTGAATCCAAAGCAAAAGATGTTTTGTTATCCTGATCCAGCTTGAAAGCCGAGTTTGTTACTTCTGCTTGAGAGGAAGCTACCATTTGGCTGAAAGACAGTTACAGTAGAAATGTAAAGTAAGGATGAAACAGAACAAAATTGTTCCTGAGATGGAGCTTGATGGAGTTTGAGATCAGGCCAATTAATTTTTACTTTAAATACATTTATTTCTCAATGGACATTTAGGTTCCTTCCATATCTTGGCTGTAGTGAATAAGCACTGCCATGGACAGAAGAATACAGTTATCACTCCAAGATCTTGATTTCAGTTCTCTTTCTACCTCAGAGATGGGATTGCTGAATTATAGGATAGTTCTATTTTTCATTTTTTGAGTAACTTCCTTACTACTTTTCCACAGGGGCTCTACCTACATTGTAGGTACGAACATTGTCCCTACGAACAGTGAGGAAAGGTTCCAATTTTTGTACATCGTTGCAAATACTTTTATGGCAGTATGTATGTATGCATGTATGTATGTATGTATGTATTTTTTTAAAATAGTCATCCTGACAAGGATGAGGTGATAGATCTCATTGGGGTTTTGATTTGCTGATATACACATACAATGAGCTACTACTACTCAGCCTTAGAGAAAGAAATTCTGCAATATGCAACAGCATAGATCAAACTTGACATTATGCTAAGTGATGTAAGCCAATTACTCAAAGACAAATACTGCATGATTCCACTTCTGTGAGATATCTAAAATAGCCAAGTGCTTAGAATCAAAAGGCATAAGGGTGGTTTCCAGGGGCTGGAGAAAGAGGGAAGTAAGGAGTTACTAGCCAATGGGCATACATTTTCAGTCAAGCAATGTGAATAAGCTCCAGAGATCTGCTGTGCGTAGTCCCCAGAATCCACAAAAATGTACATTGCACTTAAAAATTCAAGACTGTAGGTCTCATGTTGTGCTCTTAGCACAATAAGAATTTTTAAGTTTTTAAAATGTACTTAATCTCCTAATTGACTCCCTATTATAGACCTCAGGACATTCTCAAAAGCCATCACGTTTTCAAAACCTGAGCTCTACATGTCGGAGCGTTGTTCTAAGGCAAACAATTGCTGAACTGTTTCTTGTTAAAATGTCACCATTTTCAGAGCTACAGTTTAGCACATTCAAGCACCCTAGGAAACAATTGTCCACACCACGAGCTCACAGACTTAAAGAAAAAATGTTTTTCTCTGACATAATAAACATCTCCTCGTGGAGTTGAAGATTACAGGGAGACATTTATTTTACTGGCCTATTGACTTTATTACAGGGTACCTGAAATTCCCAGGGTGGCTCACAATGGAAGTGACAGTGATATGTTTGTGTGTCTTTAAATATGTACCATTGTGAGTGCCAAGCTGCAAAGATAAATCTTTCTGAGGAATAATAGAAGACTTTCTGCTTTGGAAATGAATGGACCTCTGGATAACTATTTCCCAGGCTCCAAATCTAAGAGCAGTTTTGTCTGCTCATCCCCTCCCCACACATAGAGGTTTGCCAAGGCTTCTACTGTAAGGCTGTTCATATCAGCCTCTCCCTTAGGGGCCCTGTTGTACCACCCAAGCTCAGGCATGCTATGCCACATTTGGTAGTTATGGCATCAGCCTTCAAATCGGTCTCTGTCTCAATGGTTCCCACTTCAGATTATATCTACACATTACCTAAAATCATATTTTCAAACATTTTAGCTCTAATTTCACCTTCAGTGTATTCAATTGACCCAATTACCAAAAAGAACACAAAAATGAAATTTTAAAAAGGAAAAAGAAATAAATTGATATACAAAGCTGCTTACATGTACCACTGTATTAACAATCATTCCCCATTTTTCACTACCCACATATTTTGGGCATATATTCTCAAGAAATAGGCCTTTTAATGCTATATCCCTAACTTCCTGCCTATATCTTCTTCCTTTTTCTTTTCTGCCTCTTATTCAGTTTTAGCATCAAATCCATACAATAATTCCACTGTCTTCCTCTGCCCAATTAAGATTTTTTTAATTGTTCAGGCTCTTTAATGTCTGAGGGGTTTTTGTGTGTGAAGAAACATCACACAACATGCATTTGGTTTAATTACCTTAGAAATCTACTTAACAGCTAACCATCATTGGTGTATTCAACTATTAACAATATAATATTTACTCATATATAAAATAATCAAAATCTAAATACTATCCTGTACTGTAATCATCAATCAAATTTAACATTGAATTTTCTTGAACTTAAAATATTACTATAGACATATTTAATCAATTTTTTCTAAGCAAATTTATTAAAATAAAATGTCTTCTTACATTTAAACATACAAAAGAAACAGAAATATTGGGACTAATGCACTTACAGTTAAACAAATTATAAAATTTACATTTTTTCTCTGTAGTTTCTAACTTCATCATTCTTCCTACATTTATGCTTTCTAAGGTTGCAGTAATCATAACAGGTGCTCATTTCTACACTTTTTTTAGAATTTCAGTAACCCATCTAATATCAAAAGAAAAAAATAGAGTAAAATGTCCAATTAGCCTAGTTGTGGATTTGGGGGATGTCAATGGATTAAAAACTTTTGTCCTGACAGAAGTCTTGGTGCACAGTAGAACATGGTTCAGAGTTGAGCTATTGATCATTATAATTAGGTTTTTGCAATATTAAGTAAATTTTAGTCACATATTCCATACAGATTTTAGTTTTTGAAGCTTGGAATTGTTACCATGATTAATTACTAATTCGTGGTGGTGGTATTGTATATGGTGATATATTGACTTATTTGTTCATTTAATTGGAAATTCTAGAAAGCCTTATCACTATGAAGAGGAAGCTCTTATGGATGTGTCATCTATTAAGAGATGAAGGTTCACCTCTTTTTGGGCAACTCCCACTTAAAAGAAAATTGCAAATTCATTTCGGAACTTACTGTCAGATCTTTTTAGTATATCACTATCAGTGGTGGTCACACACCCACTTTTCAACTCTCTTTCTTTGTGTTACCATTGGTGCTGATAGATTCTATTCTTCACTGGGAGTTGACTCACTCATTTTATGTTCACTTTTTTCTAATTGCATGCACATGCACAAATACCTGACTTTAAAAGGAAAAATATAAATTATCACACTCTCATATTCATTATTATTAAATATTTGTGTATATATATGTAATATTCAACCATCCTCTTATAATAATTACTGTTTTATATACTCCATATTGAATTTACCTTTTGCATATTATTATAAACTCATGATATTTCATAAATAGCTACTATTATTATCCTCAGTTATAATTAATGATGCACAGATTGCCATAGCCTGAACATCACAATCTCCTTTGTCTTTTTAGTGTTCTCCTGACAGTGTTGAGGGTGTTTTTGAATTTTGTTAATTGATAGGATAGTATATACCCATTCAAAGACTTTGAGCTACTCTCCATAGATCCTTGCTTCCACGTGCATTATAATCCACAGGGGTCATTGGTGAATTTTATAAAAAGGTGATTGTTTTTTTCCCGGTGAACAGAGCTTCCTGTCAAATCTCAGGGCTTGGTGAGTGAGCAGCGCTGTGACTTTAAATAGTGCACAAACTGCACACATATGCAGAGCAGCTCAGCCTTCTCCCTTTCTGTAAAGATCAGTATTTGAGAATGATATCTCATTGAAAGTCATTCACTTACATGTACACATTGGACAGTAGTACTACTGTAATTTTAGTATAGTGGTTAAAAACATGAGTTCATTTGAATCCTGGCTCTGCTTCTATGTGACTTTGGGTGGTTCATGAATCATGTCCACAGTTTTGTTTTCTTATGCATAAAAATGGGAACAATAATAATATCTATTCTAAAGAGTTATGATGACAGTAGGATAAGTCAACATACATAAAGCTCTTAAAACAGTGCCTGGCACATTAAAGGTGCTATAAAAGTGTTTTCTGCTTTCAATATCATTGCTTTTAGTGATAGTACTGGAAAGAGAGTTCTCTTTTGCTCCTGAAGTTTACGTTGCTATTTTCAATGTATCCTACAATGCACCTATGCTCTATTCTTAAAACATAAAGGTTTCATTTATTATTATATCTTTCTCCTATGCTGGCCATTAAGACTTGAAGGGCAAAAGAGCATGCTCCTATAAACAAAGGGAAATAAAATTGGCTGCTGAGAATCAAACCAGGAAATTAACACACCATGCATGCAAATCAGATGGGGAAGGTCATCTTGAAGAAGTGTATATAAGGGGTCTAAGACATATATCACTTTGTTTAACTTATGCTAAACAATAAAAATGGCAGATATTAGTATTTGACAGGTAGATATTTCATTATTTCTAAAAATCTATGTAAAAAATTTAAAAAATGTGTAAATTATAACTGGCCATAAAAATAAGATTGGGATTTCTAAGAGAAATGATATATTTCAAACTACTTCAGCCTTGTTCAGGATGCCTTCTCTCCTGTACACTCCACATTGTTTGTTCTGATCTTTTTTGGAAGGATTTTCACAAACTTGTACCTTTTATAATCTCCCTTAGCTTCTGTTTGGAGTATTTGCTAGGTGCCAGTAATTTTACTTAGGGTGTCACATTTAATTCAGAAAAGAAGCATATGTGCTCCATATTTATTTCATTTCTCAAGATGAAGGAGTTTAAGGTGAAAGCAGTTAATCAAATTGGTAACTTTGAAGATCAGGTAAATGGCAAGGCTGGGATTAGAACTTGGCTTTGTCTGATTAAATGATTAGGGTGCTGCCCCCTATGAGTCAGCTCATATTTAAGGTTAATATTGCTGGTGTATTAATATTTCAATTGCTTTGACTAAAGTGTTAGAATTGGAGAGGTTTAAATAAAATCATTAATTTTCTAACTTTTAAAATATAAGACTTGTTTTATTTTACTTTCCCTTCCTCTATATTCACCTTTTTCTTAAATAAGAAAAACAAAAAACAGAGAAGGAGGGAAACCATAAGAAACTCTGAACTATAGGGAACAAACTGAGGGTTGCTGGAGGGGAGGTGGTTGCAGGATGGAGTAATTGGGTGATGAGCATCAAGGAGAGCACTTCATGGAATGAGCACTGGGTGTTATATGCAACTGATGAATCACTAAATTCTATCCCTAAAACTAGTAATGTAATACATGTTAAATACAAAATTAAAAATATAAGACTTACTTTGGAGAATTAAGGTATATTATTTTCTTGCTCTTTGTATGCCTCAATTTCTATTATGGAAAATGAATATGATAATAGTATTGCTTCATAGATTATTGTGGATTAAAATATATATACATGCAAAGTTTCTTTCAAGTAGAAAAGACTTAATTAGGGTTAGCTGCTATTATTATTATTATTATTATTATTATTATTATCATCATCATTATTCCAATTATATGCTCTTCCTCATGTAGATGAAACCAGTAAGCTCTGGTTTTCAGAGCTTTTCCCTGGCAGCTTTTCACGTAGGAGTAGGCCAAAGCTCCCTGTGTAAAGCCTGGACTCAACTGACATACCCACAAGCATTATCAATTTTGTGTCTATCCTATCTCCTTGCTTCGAATGAAGTTAAGTCCATCCCTGAGATTTTGAAATATTATTTTATTTTTTTAAATATTTTATTTATTTACTTGAGAGGGAAAGTGAGAGATAGAGACAGAGAAAGAGAAGGAGGAAAAGCAAAGGTAAAGGAACAAGCAGACACCACACAGAGTATGGAGCTTCATGCAGGGCTCCATTTTGAGTCCCTGAGATCATGACCTGAGCTGAAATCAAGAGTTAGATGTTCAATCTACTGAGTCACCCATGGGAGTCTGAAACATCTTAGATAAGAGTCATCTTGTGGGGTTTTCTCTACAATTTCAGATGCAATTTTCCCAGAAACCCAAAGCCTTCTCTCCAGAATATTTCTTAACACCACTTCCTCCATAGTTGGTGATAGTAGGACTGAACTCCCCTGAGGTTTAGGGGTGTGGCTCCCATACATGATGTAAATGTAGTGGTGTCTGGAAATCTCTTGCTAAAGAGATTTTATTCATCTGTTGACTGAATCCTTAAAAATTTAATTCTACATAACTGTCATTTGCATATGATATTTAAAATGCAAGTACATCTGAAGGATAATAAATGCATATACATATTCCTTATCACACTTATTTCCCTCTTTTCACAAATATAAATTGGACCAGGTGTCAAGGCTCTAGAAGTGTAAAGACAATCTTCGTAACCTCTGTGAACATGGGGCACAATGACAGAGCAGAAAAATTATTGACATAGGCTGTGATACTTTCTAAAATATGGCTATGCAGAGTGTGGCAAAGAAAAGAGTATGGAAAGGAGAATCAAAAAAAATTTTAAAAAAAAGGAAAGGAGAATCAGAGGAATTTTTGATTGCATTGATGATTGAGAGGTAAGTAGAATTTTATCAAACAGCTAAGGTAGAGGGTATTCTATGCAGAACAAATGATAAGTACAGAATACAGAAGTATGAAAGGCCAGAACGTGCTCTCCAACCACAAATAAATAGGAATGACCAATGTATAAAATGTGCATGGTTTGTGTGTGTGTGTGTGTGTGTGTGTGTGTGTGTGTGTGTTGGGAGAGGTGGGGAGCCAGAAAACTAGTTAACAGGAGGCCTTGTGCAGGCCTTGTGAAAGAGTTTGAACTTGATCCTGAAAGATATGGAGAGATATTGATGTATTGTTATAATATGGAGTTCTGTATGAAATAAGATCTGTATCTTAAAATATTCTGGAGGCAGATTAAATTATTTATTTATTTTTCCTATTTTTCTTACAGCAGTGGGTAATAGCTAGAGATAGCCACCAAGTGAATATAAAGTCTAGGCAGAAATGTGAAAGCATCAAACACACTAATCAAAATCTAGTCTTGGACTTGAAATTATAAAAAAGGCATTACAGTTAATTGATGAGATAGACAGGGAATAGATATACAATATTATGTTAGAAGAACTAGAATAGAAATATATTTCAGTATATAATAGAGCTTTTAGGAGAATATTTCTAATTCTACCACATTTGGATGTGGCAATCTGGAGACGATTCCTAAATTTTGTTTAATGAGAAAATAATTCCCTTTACAATTACACTACAAATGAATAAGTTTAGCCAAGAAGGTGAAAGATTTATACTATGAAAACTGTAACACATTAATGAAAGACATTGGACACAAACAAATGGAAAGACATACCATGCTCATGGATTGGAAGAATTAATATTGTTAAAATGTCCATACTACCCAAAACAATCTACAAATTCAATGCAATATCATTCTTCACAGGCCTAGAACAAATAATCCTAAAATTTGTATGGAACAACAAAATACCCTAAAAAGTCAAAGCAATCTTGAGAAAGAACAAAGATGATGTATTATATAGTTCCAGATTTTGAGATATACTACAAAACTGTAGTAATCAAAACAGTACAATACTTGCAAAAAATAGACACATAGATCAACAGAATAAGATAGAGAGCCCAAAAATATTTCTATGTTTGTTTTTCAGTTAATCTAAGACAAATGAAGTAGGAATGGGGCAAAGGGAGTCTCTTCAACAAATGGTGGTGGGTAAACTGGACAGCTACATGCAAAATAATTTATACCATTCATGGATATGTCTCTTCAGGCAAAGGAAACAACAGCAAAAATAAACTATTGGGACTACATGAAAATAAAAAGCTTTTATATAGCAAAAGAAATCATCAACAAAATGAAAACCAAGCTACTGAACGGGAGAAGATACTTGCAAGTGATATATTCAATAAGGTGTTAATATCCAAAGTATAACTTAAATGACACATACCCCCGAAAAAAATTCAGTTAAAAAATGGGCAAAGGACCTGAATAGATATATTTTAAGGAAGATATACAAATGGTAAATGGACACATGAAAAAGTGCTCAACCTTTTTTAAATCACATAAAAATTACAAGGAAACATCATCTCATACTGGTTAGAATGGTTAGTATAAAAAGACAAGAAAAATTAAGAGTTGGTAAGGATATGGAGTGAAAAAAAAAAAAAAAAACTTCATGCCCTGTTGGTAAGAATTTAAATTGGAGAAATCATGGTGGAAAAGAGTATGGATGTTTCTTCAAAAGAAAAAAAAACATGGAAGGAAGAAAAAGAAATTAAAAAAAGAAATGTCATACAATCTAGGAATTCTATTACTGGATATTTACCTAAGGAAAACAAAAACTCTAATTTGAAAAGTTACATTCATACCTGTGCTTATTGCAGTTTTATTTACAATAGCCAAGATGTGATGACAACTCGAGTTTCCATTGATAGACAAATGGATAAAGAAGAAATGATACACAGATACATATGTACACACACACAATAGACTACTACTGAGTCATAAAAAGAATGATATCTTGCCTTTTGTGGCAACATGAATAGATCACGAGGGTATTCTGTCAAGTGAAGTAAGTCATAAAGAGATAGACAAATACCATATGATTTCATATATACATGGAATCTAAAAAAAAAAAAAAAACAAAGCAAAACAAATAAAGAGAAGAAATAGACTCATAAATGTGGACCACAAACTGGTGGCTTCCAGAGGGAAGGAAGATGGGGGATGGGAAAAATAGGTGAAGGAAATTAAGAAGTACAAATTCCAGTTATAAGTTACAGAGATGAAGAGTACAGCATAGAGAATATATGTAACAATGTTGTATAGTGACAGATCACAACTACACTTATTACTCAGAACACTGAGTAATGTATACAATTGTTGAATCATTATGTTGTGCACACCAAACCAATACAACATTTCATGTCATCTATGTTTCAATAATAAAAATTAAAACAAAAAAGCCAAAAACAAATATTAGATGCCTTTGTTTACCTCATGTGTATCTCCTTTCTGGTAACAATGGTCTCTCATCTTTACTGATAACTGAGTAAAAGTCTAATTGCTCTGCTTATTACATTGGTTGGTTTGGTTGATTTGCTATAAGAACATAGACTCCTCACTTTAAAAAATATCAAGTGTAAAAAAAAAATAAAATAAAAAATATCAAGTGTAAAGAGAAATACTCTGGGGCATTTTTTAAAGATTTTATTCATTTATTCATGAGACACAGAGAGAGGCAGAGACACAGGCAGAGGGAGAAGCAGGCTCCA
The DNA here is from genome assembly GCF_905146905.1 of Nyctereutes procyonoides. Lineage (NCBI taxonomy): Eukaryota > Metazoa > Chordata > Mammalia > Carnivora > Canidae > Nyctereutes > Nyctereutes procyonoides. The sequence goes on from NW_026575030.1 coordinate 11,885,718, forward strand.
TGCCGGAAGCCCGACGTGGGCCTCATGGGACTGGATCCCGGGTCTCCAGGATCACGCCTTAGACTGAAGGTGGCGACAAACCACTGAGCCACCCAGGCTGCCCTACTCTGGGGCTTTTAAGAGTTATTTAAAACCACATTTTAATATCACATTCTTCACTTGGCCATTCTCATGAAATAATACTATCAAATAAATAACAATTTGATCAGCAAATAGATTTTTTAAATATTTTAACTTTTTGAGGAACTTACATACTGTTTTTCCACAGTGGCTGCACCAGTTTGCATTCCCACCAACAGTGCAAAAGGTTTCCCCTTTTTCCACATCCTAGCGAACAACTGCTGTTTCTTATGTTGTTGATCTTAGCCATTCTGACTGGTGTGAGGTGTTATTTCATTGTAGTTTTGATTTGCATTTCGCTGATGATTACTGATGTTTAAAGCCTGTTTATCATTTCTATTAAGTAGATTGTTATTATTGCTAATATTATTATAAGAATAAATGATGTTTAGATGAGGAATATGGGTTAAGACTGGAGAAAGGCAAATCAATGAAGGTCTTTATGATTGAGAGGAATGCCTGTGTTGATTTTTGGTATATGAACTTTCTGGTATTTTTGTTGTTGTTGTTGGAAGAAGGATAGCACAAGTTGTTACTATTAATTTATTTTCCCTGCTTCGTTGTTAATCTGAGCTAGCAATGTTGAAGGGTAAGGGGCATAATTTTGATTCTTTATTACCTGAGTTGACAGAGCAGTGATTCTAAAATTCAGTGTGCATTAGAATCATTTGAGAAACAGTTCTGTGCTTAAAGAAACATGAGAAATGGTGTAGACTTTCTATAGAAAGTGATAGATGGGTTGTTAGAGATCAGCAGTCTACTCAGCTAAAACAAAAAGAAATCCAGGTACAAAACATCTCAAGGATTTGCTTAATAGTACGTATTATGTTACTATAAGAATCAGATCCAGGACCCAAGTCTCCTGTCTCCTATCTGGTTCTCATTCTATTTTACCAATTATCTTAATTGTCTTGAAACTTCATTTACTCATACAGCCAGTTACTGCTCCCTGGCTGTGAGACTGACACAGATCCCTTCTGGCATCATTGAAGACAGAAGAGCATTAGACATTCAATGACACTGAAGACATTAGAAGAGCATTTTGGAGACATCTAAGTCAGAAATATGTTAGGGAAGAGCCTGCATAATGTGGAAAAAGAAATACACTAAAAATTAAGTACTCTGCCTTTCTGTCTTAGGAGAAGAAAAGCCAATGTCCCAAGATTGCTTTATTTTGCAGGGAGGGAAGAACACTTGCATGTCTTTGCACTGCATAAATTGTGGAGGTCATAGTACTAAGAAATCTCAGAAATTCTGGCTTACATCACTTTCAGTGTCTTCTGTAGCCAGCCAACCTGGGGCATTTTGACAGCCACACTGAGCCATGGAAAGAAAATTGTTTAGAAAGAAATCTCCATGGTATTGTTGCAAACCTCATATTGCAGTATCCATGGCAGATTTTCTATGAGCATCTGATCAAATAGTGCAAAAGACACAGCATTCCCTCACTCTTGTGGTTTTCAAAATAGTTCTCCAGCTTCATACTACAAGCCAGTTACCATTACTCACAACAAAATTGGTCATACACTTGACCTTCACTATGTCCCAAGTCTGCCTACCAACTCTTCACAACATTCCTTTATACAATTGGTTATTGTGAAAAGATGAAGTCAATCTCTTAACTTATATTCACAGAATTTAATATTTCCACTAAAAAAAAGACATTGATTCTCTGTTCAAAAGCTCTGGGCAATGTGTTTTATATGTATTATTGCATTTAATTCTCACAAAACCCTCTGAAGTAGGGGTTGAAGAGAAGCTGGTTAGTTAAATAATTGCACAAGATCCACAGCCAATAACTACAATTAATATAATTTGCCTTCTTTGCCTGATATCAACATAAATAAAATCATTTAAGAGAGAAGTGTATCTCAAAGCTGACCCTTGCCAAAGTTGGAAAGTAGGCAGGGAATTTGGTAGATGAAACCATTAAAATACTGTTTATTTCTTAGAATTAATTATCTAGTCCTGACTTGTTTATTTGGTAAGAGTTGATGGTTGAGTCATGACTATTCATGGATCTAAAATGAGACCCCCAGGTCCTACCCAAAGAACAATAAAAAAGGAAACAGAAAATGTGGTAGGCATGAATTTTGAAACAAAATTTTGAAAGTCACTTCGCTTCAAATTTGCTGCTTTTGTATTAGATTTTTAGAGCCAAACAATAAACAAAAACCCTGCCTATAACTCTGTGAACTTCAGTCCTAAGAGCATTACATTTCTTTTTTCTCTTTTCCTGTATTTTTTTTTTCTTTTTTGCATAATGGGACACTTTCTTTTCCACCTATCCTTCCCTGACATCTTTATTATTATATATTCCTTTAGAAACAACATTATCATTTCACAGCACTGTATAGAAGGTATTTATTGAAAATTATAATATCAGTTGTCAGGAACCTTAATGTTGAGATATTAGCATTTATAACTATCCAATGCCGTGTTCAAGAAATATGATAAAACAAACAACTATTTCACAAATGATTATCTACTGTTGTTTGAGTTCTGTGCTAGCTTTTGGGTTTATGCAAAGAAATTATTTTCATGCTCTAGGACAGTATTTTACCTGAATTATTTTGTAGTCATATTGATTCAGCTGTTGTATCAAAAATGTGCTTCAGTTTTAATATTAAAACTTAATTATACATTCCAAAACCACTGACAATATAAAAGTTTTCTTGCTTGTCAAAGCACCAGATATGAGTATTTTAAAAGGTTTATTTCTATTATGTATATAATCCTGTTTATATTTTGAGGTTTCAAATTATAGGTGTAATGGAAGGCATTTTTATTACTCTGTGCTTTGAGAATTCTGAATATTGTAATACACCCTATTAGAATCGATGTACTGTATCATTACATATTATAGATAAACTCATATACCACTAATGTGAGAGGGGTTATAAAATTGAAATAGAATAACAATTTTTTTTCTGGTTTCTCTGGTGCTTTATGCACTTCATTTACTAAAAAACATAAAATGGTCAGTAAAATATTTACTAGGACTTTGAATATCTCTAAAGGCATAAACTGAATTGTGCAGTATCTCCAGTTTTCTATAAAGTACCTTGCCTTCAGAATACAACACTCTGGCATTTTTTTTTTTTAATTTGAGGATATGTGTCTTCAGAGGCCAATCTACATCTTTACAGCAGAAGAGAATATTTTCTCTCTTTTTAAGATTTTATTTATTTATTCATGAGAGACACAGAGAGAGAGAGAGGCAGAGACACAGGCAGAGGGAGAAGCAGGCTCCATGCAGGGAGTCCGATGTGGGACTCGATCCCAAGACTTCAGGATCACGCCCTGGGCTGAAGGCAGACGCTAAACCCTGAGCCATCCAGGGATCCCCAGAAGAGAATATTTTCATTTTTCATTGAAATTCCTAGAATTTCTGTAAGGTTTACTGATAAAATAATTACAAGATATGTGGTAGCTTTGCAATTATTTTATACAAAAGTTTAAAATATTGGCTAAACATAGCCAATATTAACATATTTGGCTAAATCAGAGCATCTGAACCAATGTGTTTAAAAGCTAGCCTTTATAAACTTGAAATTTTCAAGTAATTTTTCTATTAGTAGTTTCTCCTTTGTGTCATTATTTTAATTGTGTGCTTCCCAATTGCTGTGATCTGAATGTTTGTATCCTGCACAATTCATATATGGAGTCATAACCACCAAAGGGCCTTTGAGGGGCAATTAGATCATGAAGGGGGATTCCTCATGAATGGCATCAGTGCCCCTATAAGGTGGTCCAGAGAGAGCCCCAGATCCTGGTGCCAAGTGAAGATTCAGTGAGACAGTTCCTACTATGAACAAGGAAGAGGGCCCTCACTAGATAGCATGACCACACTAATGACTTGATCTTGGATTCCCTAGTCTCTAGAACTGTGGAGAATGAATTTTTGTGACAGCAGCCTAAAATGACTAAGATACCATTTCTCTGCCTTTTTGTGCTACACTATATATGGAACATTATTTAGCAAAGTGAGGACTTAAAGCTTAATATATATTATGGCTCTCAGAAAATATAATCTGAAAGAGGCACCAGAGAAGAGCAGTGTGTAATCCAATGGAAAATACTGCATTTCCGATCATATGGTTTTCTGGTACCATTTGGAAAATGACCAAACAGTGCTTGGAAGTCTTCTATCCTTTATGCTCCTACTGCATGTCTGGTCTTCTATCCCACTAAGGTAAAAAGCTGGTCCTGGTGCCTAATGCTTTTGGCACCATCACTATAAATCTAGTATGAATTACTTTGATTTTATTTGTTAAATAAATAAGGTGCACACATTTAACAGTAGGAAAATGTCTATCTACATTTTCTTTTTTTCTGGATTTCTGGTTTTTTTAATAATAAATTTATTTTTTATTGGTGTTCATTAAAGGCATTCAAATTGGCAAAGAAGAAGTCAAACTCTCCCTCTTCACCGATGACATGATACTCTACATAGAAAACCCAAAAGCCGGGATCCCTGGGTGGCGCAGCGGTTTGGTGCCTGCCTTTGGCCCAGGGCACGATCCTGGAGACCCGGGATCCAATCCCACGTCGGGCTCCCGGTGCATGGAGCCTGCTTCTCCCTCTGCCTATGTCTCTGCCTCTCTCTCTCTCTCTCTCTCTCTCTCTCTCTCTCTCTCTGTGTGTGTGTGTGTGTGTGACTATCATAAATAAATAAAATTTAAAAAAAAAAAAAAAAAAAGAAAACCCAAAAGCCTCCACCCCAAGATTGCTAGAACTCATACAGCAATTTGGTAGCATGGCAGGATACAAAATCAATGCCCAGAAACCAGTAGCATTTCTATACACTAACAATGAGACTGAAGAAAGAGAAATTAAGGAGTCAATCCCATTTACAATTGCACCCAAAAGCATAAGATACCTAGGAATAAACCTAACCAAAGAGGTAAAGGATCTCTACCCTAAAAACTATAGATCACTTCTGAAAGAAATTGAGGAAGACACAAAGAGATGGAAACATGCTCATGGATTGGCAGAATTAATATGGTGAAAATGTCAGTGTTACCCAGGGCAATTTACACGTTTAATGCAATCCCTATCAAAATACCATGGATTTTCTTCAGAGAGTTAGAACAAATTATTTTAAGATTTGTGTGGAATCAGAAAAGACCCCGAATAGCCAGGGGAATTTTAAAAAAGAAAAGCATATCTGAGGGCATCACAATGCCAGATTTCAGGTTGTACTACAAAGCTGTGGTCATCAAGACAGTGTGGTACTGGCACAAAAACAAACACATAGATCAATGGAACAGAATAGAGAACCCAGAAGTGGAACCTGAACTTTATGGTCAACTAATATTTGATAAAGGAGGAAAGACTATCCACTGGAAGAAAGACAGTCTCTTCAATAAATGGTGCTGGGAAAATTGGACATCCACATGCAGAAGAATGAAACTAGACCACTCTTGCATGTGCTTGAAGAGATAAACTCAAAATGGATGAAAGATCTAAATGTGAGACAAGATTCCATCAAAATCCTAGAGGAGAACACAGGCAACACCCTTTTTGAACTCGGCCACAGTAACTTCTTGCAAGATACATCCACGAAGGCAAAAGAAACAAAAGCAAAAATGAACTATTGGGACTTCATCAAGATAAGAAGCTTTTGCACAGCAAAGGATACAGTCAACAAAATTAAAAGACAACCTACATTTTCAAGATAAGATGTTTCTTCTCTCTCTTTCTAGTTCCATCTTTTAATGTAATCTCTACAACCATATATGTGGGCATCTGCAAGGTTAAGTTATATTTCCTATTTTAACAACTTTTTCAATGTACTGCACTCTAATCCAATTTGTGATGAAAAATTACTAAAAATCATTTTAGTAATATTAAGTTATTAACACTTATGCATTTTGTGGCCCTTTTCCCATTGCATTTTATTCTTATTATGTGAGCTATGATTTCCAGAAACAATAACTTATTTTGATATGGCTTTTTCCAAGAAATCTGACCATTTAGCTTTTAAAATGGATCTGCTTTACCCATCACATTATTTAATCTCTTCCACAAATTCATGTGAGAGATTCTAGTAACTGGCAGTTGCTAGGAAATGCACTACTTAATAAGTGACATAATCTGTAACTCAATGAAATTTTCAGTGACACCAGTGGATATTTTCAGACTGAGAGATAAGAAGGAGACATAATTATCTCTTTAAATAATGATTATTTGGAATCATATTCTCCAGGGACAGATGTCCAACAAAGGTCTAAAAGTTCTTCCGTGTAATCAAAATATGTCCTAGAGCTGGTCTAGTTTCCTGAAAAAGAAAAATCTGCAAAAACCAAAGACATGTTTGTGTGACAACTTCAGCAAACTACAAAAATCCTTTAATCCTTTACTTACCTCATTCTGTATACCTCATGGACTAGTTGCATTTTCATAATGTTTCATGCTTTCTCTAGCCTGTGAAACTCTGCATATGTTGCTTTGCCTAGAATACTCTTCTGCATGGTTTATCTTCCAGTATCTGTCCGCCAAACCTCATTAATCCTTTAAAACTGTAAATGGGTTTTACATCATTTGGGAAGATATTTTTGAACCCTATTTTCTGACTTCTAATCAGAATGAGGTCCCTCTCTACCTCCATAGCACCTTGTGATTATAACTACAATAACATTTTTATTATAAGTATAAATATAACCTATTTGGTTGTTTATTTTTGTTTCCTCTGTTGGATTATATGATCCTTGATGACAAAAAAAATCTATGTCGTTCATATGTGTACCTTTGATTTCTTGAGCATATTTGCTGAATCAATAATCATATAGATAGATATGTAAAGTAATGCTAATCCATAAGTAGTTTTAGTGAACTGACTCAACCTGCAATAACACTTCTTTAAAATTAGAGTATAACTTAAGTGAAAATGGGAGAAATTCTTCAGGATCTGGATAAACTTAAAATAGGCAATATATGCATCAGGATCATGAGTCATTACCTAATTTCTTATTAGGTGATACAGTTCTGTGTACTCATTGTTTGATAAATAGAAATTTTAGAAGGAGAAAATAGAGTATATTTAAGAAAAACTGTGGGGGCAATTGTTATGTTAAAGTAGGTCATTACTTGAACAGATTTCCCTTTTAAGCAAGGGTCTATAGAAATTCTAAGGATAAAATAATGAAAGGATTCTCTCCTTGCCTTAGTCTTGTGTACTAGGATAAAGGGGTACAAATAATAATTTACAATGAAATACCTGTTACAGGGATCCCTGGGTGGTGCAGCGGTCTGGCGCCTGCCTTTGGCCCAGGGTGCGATCCCGGAGACCCAGGATCGAATCCCACGTCAGGCTCCTGGTGCATGGAGCCTGCTTCTCCCTCTGCCTGTGTCTCTGCCTCTCTCTCTCTCTCTCTCTCTCGCTGTGACTATCATAAATAAATAAAAATTAAAAAAAAAAGAAATACCTGTTACAATAGTAATATATTAGCTTCCTACGGCTGCTTTAAAAATTACCACAAATTAATGGTCTAAAGAAACAGAAATTTACTCTGGTCACATTTCTGGAATGTTCAAAATCAAGGTATTGGCCAGGCTGTACTACTTGGGCACAGATGCTGGAGGGAAAATACAAAATCCATTTTTTGCTTCTTCCAGCTTCTAGTAGCTACTGCCCTACCTTAGAAATCTGCCTCTGTTTTCATATTGCCTCCCCTCTTCTATCCTGTAATTTCCTTCTATGTCTTTTTTATAATGCCATTTATGATAGCATTTAGGGTTTATTCAGATAATGCAAAATATTGACTATTCTTAATTTTCTCAAATCCTTAATTTAATTGCATCTGCAAAGACCCTTTTTCAGAATAAGGTAACACTGAAAGGTTCTTGGGATTAGATTCTAAATGTATCTGCCCCATCCATTATCAGCCTATCACAATGATATGCACTATACAGAGGGAGAGCATGGCAGAAGGAGCACCACATGTGCTTGAAGAGATACAGAAATCCATAAAAGAACTCTTGAGGTTAAAAAAGAAAAAAAAATATAGATGCAGATGTATGAGAGAACATGCAAAGAGCGTTATTCAAGTCAGAGCCACGAAAATTAGGATAGTCAACAGACACTCAGAGACTATTTTAGCACCAAAATTAATTTCACACAAACCTTCCCAGGATATACTTTCAACCCAATTCTTAAGGCCTTTGTATTTGTTACCCACTGTCACAATAATGCTATGTAACAAACCACTCCAAATCTCCTAGGTTGAAAAAAAAGGAAACATTTATTGTGTTCACTTGTGTGTAAATTGGCTGGGTTCAGCAGGGCTCACTCATTTTTCTGGAGTCAGCTGCAGATGATGAGGGATCTCTGCAAATTTTATATTGGCTCCTTCTAATATCTGGAGGTTAGTTGGCTGTTAGGTATTTTAGCATGCTTGTTCTGGGAAAAAGGAACACTTGGCTCTGCCCATGTGTCTCATTCTGCAGAAGACTAGCCCAGACATTTTCTCATGGCAAAGGCAGGAAAGAAAACAAAGCAGAAACATGTCAACACTTTTGCATTTCTTTCCATAGTCACAACTGCTAAAATCCCATTGCCCAAAGAAAAACACATGGCTAAACTCAGTAACAAAAGATATAGTCATAGGCTAAATCTTGAAGGATGGATTTACAAAGTCATACAGCAAACATATGGATACAGGGAAGGGTAAAGAATCAGAGCCATTAGTGTAATTGATAGACCACAGTCTGTCTACTGTTCATGGTTATTTACATCTCTCTTCTATGCTCTCTCTTCTCCCAGAATCCCCCAAAATCTCATCCAGGCACATGACCAGGCTTTAAGTCTAGGACTCTCTGATTTACCAAAGATCCAGATGGTGTTCCTCTTGATTTGGAAACTATGAATAAAAGACAAATTATTTATATACCACTGCCCTCACCAAACACACACACACACACACACACACACACACACACATCTACTCAAGTAAGTACTAAAATAATGATTGAACAGAGATAGGATGATTGCAATAAATGCTCCCATTCCCAAAAGAGGAAGAAAGGGAAGCACAGAGAAGTTACAGGTCATAATTCTGAAATCATGCAAATGTAGGCAAATCCTCCACTCTAGGATGTGCTTGTTTTGGTCTGTTCCCTGTGAGTGGCTACAGTTCGTTGTTTGCCATGTCTGTTGGTTCTACCCTTAGAACATTCTTATTTGTGACTTTTGTGGCTGTGTTTGAGGAATAAATTGGAAAATATGTTCTTTGGATAGAATTTTTAGCCCATTTTCTGCTAGAATAACATTGAGACCCCAGAATTTTTTTTTTTTTTTACTTTTTGAATATTTTCAGTCTGTTTTCCTCCAAGCTGATGGCACTTTTACGGAAAATTGTTTCAGAAACTTTGTGTTTCTTATGAATTTGAGTCTATTTCATTTTTAATGGGTCATATAACCATATCAATACTTCCTTTCTGTATAGGCTTTTCTCATTTGCTTTATTCGTTACTATTTTAGGTATCTAAAGCTTCTGTAGAAAAATGCTTTTAAATTATTAGAAGCCCTTACTTACACTGAGAGAGGAGTAGGCACCACTTTGCTTCCATCAGTGATCTTAACAAGGGGCCAACAGTCACACCTTGATTTTGCCTGTCTTCTCTGGAAGCATCATACTTTAAGAACCTTTTGTTAGCAAAGAAACTGAAAATGAAGAAGCATTATCTTCCACCACAACAGTTCTGACCTCTGCATATGTCATCTAATTCTGATTTTCAAAGCATCAGTTTATCTCCCAATTTCATCTCTTTCTCGTAGTACATAGCTAGAAAAAGATGGATGCACTTTGAATACACCATTTGGAAATGTCTTGGAAAAATCCAGGACATCTATGGCTGTGTTTTTATTTTTTAAGTTGTCATCAGCAGAAGTGCAATCAAATATTTTTCCACCATGTAACACGGGGTGCTATTTTTCCAGCCCCCTATAGTTTCCTTATCAGTCTTCAACCACTATAAGACTTTGCTCACCAACTAGTCCCCAAACTAGTGTCACTTATTGTAGGTTTCCATAATGACAAAATCTCATTTCTAATGTCAGTGTATGTATTATCCATTGTCACAATGTTTTTGCACATCAACTAGCCCAAAACTCAGTGCATAAGACCAAAGCAAGTAAGTAAGCCCTAGGTTATAAGTCTGCAGCTTCTTTTAGTTCCTAAGCCTGGGTGTTTGTTTGTATGATTGATGGTTGTTTTTAGTACTTGTTGGGGTTTCTTATGCATCTAAGTTCAGCTGAAATTCATTTAGGCAGCTCTTGGCTGGACTTTCTTACATATTTACAGGTCAACAGACTGTAGGATGATCTAGGATGGCTTCTGTTAAGACAAATGAAATGACTTGGCTCTGCTTCATGTGTTCTATCCTCCAGCAGGTAAACTAGCTATAGTCTCATGGTGGAGTCAGGAAAATAGAAGAACTTTGAACTTAGGCCTCTATAGCATCACAACTGTCAACATCCTATTAGCCAAAGAAAGTCATATGACTGAATTCAGAATCAAGTAGTAGATAACTAAATCCCACCTTTTGATGAGAGGAGCTTCGACGTTGTATTACAAAGAGTGTACACAGAGAAAGGCAAAAAATTGGTCATTGGTACATTAATGCAACACAGCTTTATTTCTTTCTACTCCTAGAATTAGCTAGTTAAATGGACTATTAAAGGAGGATTATTTATCCCTTAAAGTAAGCTATCTCACTTTATCTATTAGGAAAATAAAACTCATAATGTATTGAGGAAGAAAAAAGCAAATCCATTATCTAGTATTGATGGAAAGTTCAGAGGTGTGATAAGTTTTAGATTAATTTTAGTAGTTCATCAATGTCATCTAGGATCTACTTTTGTTTATTTTTCTTCTGTATACCTCTGCTTTGTTAGTTTCAGCCTAAAATCAGCTTCCATATTGGTCATGATATCAAATCACTGAAAATTTAAATGACAGTTTTCCCTGTTCGTACCCAGGAGGAGAGAGATTGCTTCTAAACAATACTCAAAGCAAGAGAATTACAATTTACCTAGAGTGCTCTGGTTTTGGTTCCATGTTCACTCTTAAATGTAGCCAGAAATATACCCCAATTGTGTGCCCTTTTGGGAGCTTTAAGTAGAGTTGGATTTCCCCCAAGTGAAAGAGTGGTTATTCAAAGAGTGAATAACCAAACTAATTCTGAAATGAACCAAGAGGGAAAAGAAGAAAGTAAATATAAGGTGGTGAACAAACACTAGTGTGTTACGGTTTATACAGCAAGATTTTCACACCTGAAATTCTTCATTCTTTATAGAAAGTAAATCTCAGAATGCATTCTCTATCAGATGTGTGTGTGTGTGTGTGAATTTATTTCTCATAGGCTTGATAGTTTATCAAGAAAGATACAAGTTATCAAGAGAGATAAAAGTCTGAGAATAATCTATATGTATAAATATTGAAAGTCTTAGCCAATCTTAGCGAGAGTGAATTTGCTGCTCTTTCTTTGCTTTACTGCATGTTCTGTTAAAATGTGTGTATATGCATATATTTTTATGATTGAATGTCAGAATATAAAGAATGGGAATATGCTGGGGATAGTTAATTAAAATACAGATTCCTGAGACCAATAGTCCCACTCAGTTGGAAACTGATGATAGGGGCTGAGGAATATTTTTAACAAGCACACCAAGAGATACTTCTATACTCCAAAGTTTTAAAATCCACTGATTTTGTGATTTAATCTAGAACAAGCTGGACTCATTTGCTCAGAAAATTAGGGGATAGCTTTTAGCTGATTGGGGAGACCCAACAATTTCCTTGAATAAATGATAATATATTTATTCTAGCTAATTAAAAGTTTTTCTCTTCCATACTTAAAAAAATGTTGCTAAGAAAACATTTTTTCTTTAAGGTAGCCTTGTCATTTTTTTTTTCCATAATGCTTTTTTCGGCCATGGAGAACAATTATAGTAAAATCTTCCTTCCAAAAAAATAAAAATAAAAATCCTCCTTCCACTGAAAATCATTTATGAAACCTGCTTAAGTACTGTCATGTGTGGATTTATGGACTGCTAAGTCATTCTGTGGTTTCTGTAAAACTCAGGATAGATTTGACCATATCCGATTGTAACAGTATTTCAAAGATCTAATTGCTTTATATATTTTACAACAGGATATTGCCATGATTTTTCCAGCAGCTTAACAATTTTGTTATTTTTATAACATCAACATTTAGTTATTACATCACTCATTATTGTTCTGAATAAATCTGTCCATAATAAAAATGGAAGATATGTTGTATTTATTACATATCTTGGGGCTTATAATTTTCCTCTGTAAATATATAAATTACCCACATGGGCACACACTCAGAGATATACACATACCACTTGAAATATTCTCACATGAACACTTTTTGAGTAAACAATGTAGGAACTCTTAATGGCAAGTGTCCTAGTAGGGCATGCACTTTTATCCTTTTTTCTTTGAGTACTAATTAACATTCACCTTTACCCTATAAATTAAAAAGATTTTCAGAAATATTTTCCACTTGTTCTCCACTTTAATCCTATCAATTTTATAAAAATGATCTCTACTTTCCTCGTTTAAAATCTGAGATTTTAAAATAAATAACTTCCCTAGGATCCTAAAGCCAATAATCATTTTATTTGAAAAAGAATTATTGTATTTTAGCAGAGTTTGAGATTTACAAAAAAATCAGCAAGAGTGGGGATCCCTGGGTGGCGCAGCGGTTTGGCGCCTGCCTTTGGCCCAGGGCGCGATCCTGGAGACCCGGGACCAAATCCCACGTCGGGCTCCCGGTGCATGGAGCATGCTTCTCCCTCTGCCTATGTCTCTGCCTCTCTCTCTCTCGCTGTGTGCCTATCATAAATAAATAAAAAATAAAATAAAATAAAATTATGCCTTTTCATTTGCTTCTGTAGATATTTATATCAAAGCAGGGAGCATACAGCAAACCTGATACAGTGTTTTGGGCTTTTTCCTTTAAATCTGATTGAGTTCTACATAGTGAATCCTTAATAAACAACCTATGACAATAACACTCTGAGGACTATATAATTCGCATTTCCAGAGTCTGATAACTTTTGTCTCTTTCCAAGATATCCTAAAGCTATACTGGGATTTTGATAAAGATTGTTGAATCTTTAGATAAAGTTAGAAATAATTGGCATTTTAATAAAATAAAATACATTGAAGGAGTTTGCACCTAGGGATTAGGATTTTAATAATATTCACTAATGAAATATATTAACATGTCAATTGTGTTTCTTGATATAGTGTTGTGTTCTATATTACATGTTTAAAATAATTCCTGTGAATTAATTAATTTCATTAGGTTATCCTATCCTTATATGTTCTTGATACAATTTGCTTAAAGCAAAAAAAAAAAAAAAAAGTTTTCGTTTACACCTTTGGTCCACTAGCATTAAAGTCAATGATCTCATTAAAATATATTTTTTTAAATCTATTCATGAGAGACACAGAGAGCGAGGCAGAGACATAGGCAGAGGGAAAAGCAGGCTTCCTCTGTGGAGCCTGATGTGGGACTCGATCCCAGTACCCTGGGATCACTGACCTGAGCCGAAGGCAGACACTCAACCATTGAGCTACCCATGCATCCCTAGAATGGATTTTGATGTCAACTAATTTCAATAAGTCCACATGCAAGGTTCTTTCATGCTCATCTCGCTGACAGCTCACAATAAATGAGAGAGCTTAATTTAGGTTAAGAGTCCAACATTCTTTGAGTCTTAAATCTCTAATAGATTCTACTTGTTTCTATATTTACCACTCACCCCACTTAAACTAATTAAGAAAGGTAGACAATAGGAGTGTGGGTAGTGCAGTTGATTGAGTGTTGGAATCTTGGTTTGGGCTCAGGTCATGATCTCAGGGTCATGAGGTTAAGCTCCACGTCTGGCTCCACAATCAGAGCATAGCCTGCTTGAGATGCTTCTACCTCTCCCCCTCTCATTCAAGCTTGCTCTCTTTCTCACTAAAATAAATAAATAAATCTTTAAAAAAGAATGTAGACAATAGCTCCAAATTTGCCAATCTAAAATCTTTTCCTTGATTTGTGCCTTTCAGAAAAGTCTCAAAGATATCCAATAGTCAATTGCATTCTACTCCTGCTTTTGCTTTTGTTTTTAATTCCAGGAAATAAAACTCCATCTTAATCCTTCTGCTCCACTGGACAGTATCTCCTTATTCCTTTAAACCTCTTCCTTCTCAAAATTAATTTTTAAGGGTCCATGTAAAATATTTAATTTAACAATAGATATTTATTAAAAAGAATCTTGTTTTGCATCTATATATAATTTGTGGGAAAGTTTGGGAGAAAATTATTTTCAAAGATCACTTCTTGTTTATTGTAATTTTTAAACATTCAAAACAAATATAGAATATATAAATATTCATATATGTATATATATATAGGTGGAGAGATATATGTGTGTATATTCATATGTAACCATATGAAAAGTATTTAATTTTTACAAATTAGCATTCTCTTGTAAGTAGCACCCAGTTAAAGAAACTAATTTTTTTTTTAAGAAACTAAATATTGCTCATATTTGGGATGCCCGTATGGCTCAGCAGTTGACCATCTGCCTTGGGCTCAGGACATGATCCTGGAGTCCTTGGATCAAGTCCCACATTGGGCTCCCTGCATGGAGCCTACTTCTCCCTCTGCCTGTGTCTCTGCCTCTCTCTGTGTCTCTCATGAATAAATAAATAAAATCTTTAAAAAAATTGCTTACATTTAAAATATCCTTTTCAGATCCTTACTATCTCAAAAACATAACAGTATCCTTGCTTCTATAATCATAAGTATGTTTTGCTTGTTTTTCACTTTTGTATAAATGGAATCACAAAGTATAAACTTTAAGGGAGCATATGTGTGTGACTACTTTCATTAAACATTAGGAGATTCATTCATGTTGCTGAATGTATCAATAGTTTATTCATCATTGTTGTTGTATAGTACCTTAATGCATAACACAATATATCTTTTGGTAAACATTCAAATATTGTTTTTCATAAATGGTGCTACTCTATGCATACTTGTAGATTTTCAGGGGAATGCAGATGTGCATATATTCTTGCTACTTATATACTAATAAAAGAAACTGAAAAGATGTCTGGCACAGGTTCACTTTAGTAAATATCATCAAAGAATTTTCCAGAATGGTTGTGCAAAATACACATTTTCAACATTGCATCAGAATTCCAGTTTCTCTATATATATGTAGAAACATAGGTCTTTTTGAAAACTCACATTGAAGAATTTTCTCCTTTTTATATTGTGTTGTCTGTTTCCTTCCTATAGATTTTAAATGTATAGAGGAAAATGTTTAAGATGCTTTGTCTCAATTCCCCAGAATCTATTGTGTCCATGTAAACTTTACTACTTAAACTTTTTTACTACTTAAAAGTTTATCAGTGATGTCAGTTGGGCCTACAATTATTTTTTAACCTTATTAAATATGGATTTGATATCCTTAATAGTTATGACTATTCAAGTTTTCTGTATCTCTTGACATCATTTTGTGTAAATTTTGGTTTTATATGGATTCATCTTTTTATTTAAATTTTCATTGCCATAATATTGTTTCTAATATCTTTCTATCTTTTCAATAGCTGGAGGGCTTACACTTCTCTCTATTTTTATTGCCTACTTTGGGTATTTGTGTCCAATTGCTTTTTCTCTTGTTCAATTATTTAAAGTTTTTGTAATTATGCCTTTTTCCCAAAGAATCAACTTTTTATTATGCTATGTGTAGTTTTCTATTTTACTAATTTATTCTCTTCTGTTTGCTATAAGCATTGATTCATGATCTTAAAAATTAACTTACTACTAAGTTTCTATGTTGCTATAATAGATACCCAGGTCATTGATATTGTAAATTTTTTTTCTAAAATGTGTTTAACACTACACAATTTCTTTCTAAACATGACTTAAGGTGCACTAGATATATTTTGTATCATTGTATTTTTATTATCATTCAGTTATAGTTTTTTTTATTTTTATTGTTTATCTCATAGATTATTTAGAAAAAAACATTCAATTTTGTTGTCTCTATCCTCCATTGTTTGTTGTTGTTGAAACATGAACTCTCATTATATTGATGCTTTTTCAAAAACAATATTATTTACAGTTTTTTTTCTGATCTTTTTAAAAATTTCTATTTGTTTCTTATTTTTAAGTTTTCGATAACTTTACTATAAGATGTCTATAGAATTTATTGTTTCTTTGCCTTGATTTCTTACATCAGTTTTGTGAAATTTTGACTTGTACAACTTTAAATTATGGTTGCAGAAGAAACCACAATTGACTAATTTCATAAAGAGGATGAAGAGTTTCTGGATGGATATACAGAGTTAGATACTTTTGGTCTCTACCATGTCTTGAACATATGCTTTTCTTTCTGTATCTTCATCCTTTTATTTTCTATCCTGTTTCAATCTGAAGGTTATTTTTCTTATTTACTTGCTGGCTAACATCTCCTGTTTTTTTACATTGTCCAATCAGCTGTCCAAACTATCAATTAAGATGTGACTTAAATTGTTGTATTTTTGGGATGCCTGGGTGGCTCAGTGGTGGAGCATCTGCCTTTGGCTCAGGTTCTGATCCCGGGGTCCTGGGATCGAGTTCCGCATCAGGCTCCCTGCAAGGAGTCGGATCCTCTCTCTGCCTGTGTCTCTGTCTCTCTCTCTGTGTTTCTCATGAGTAAATTAAAAAAAAAAAAAAAAAAACTTTAAAAAATAATTGTATTTTTGTGGTTCTTAGATATACATTTGAAGTTTTAGATAATATGCACTCCTCTGATATGATCACCCATTTTGTCAGCTAATTTAGTGACAAATTAATCACAGATTTTTTAAAAGTTCATTTCTTATAAGTTCAGTCTGCGACTATTCTGTAGTATCTGCTCATTGTTATCATTTTTTATTTTTTAAGACTTTTTGCATTAGGTTTTATCTTTTTACATTCCTGGAGTTGAAATTTCTTTCTTGGTGCATGATGGAGCTGCTCTTGCCCTGGATGGCACATAAGCAAACTGAACTTTCATCTTTTTCTCAATGCTCTACATGACCAGAAAAGTAGTGTATCCAGTCATTGAATCCCCCGACACCAAGCCAGCTCTAGGTTTCATATTTTTCATTGTTTTTTTATCTTTCTAAATAAGGTCGGATACGCATCCCCAGCCAATCATACATCGTCTCCATGCTGCTGCTTTTAATATTCTAATACTCCCTCTTGCCCGAAGTCTCTTGGATGGAAAAGTGCACCACTGCTTATGAGGCACTGCAAAGAATGTCTGGATTGTTGTTCATTCAGTAAAGGATGTCAAGCTCACTATTAAATTGTCGTATTTTTGTCATTTGATGACTATCTTTGTGAATGAAATATTGTATGGGTAATTTAAGAAATGGAAAGGTCTATAAATGACTTAACTTTTGCTTGTAGCAGCCTGTTAAGATGAGGAGAGATATTCATACCCCAACCTGAACTTGAGAATAGAGTCCTTGCTATCTTTAAGAAAGCTTCCCAGTGAGAACTTAAAGCCTGAGAGAATCTGTTCTTCAGTGTTTGTCTCCTGTAAAAGCTCTGCTTTAAATCCAGGATCTCTCCATTTCGGATTTCTTCTCAGCTTGTCATTCTCTAAGCATCAACTTTAGATTCAGGAAGTAGTAGATTTAAAGAAAAAGTAATTGAAACAAAACAAAACAAAACAAAACAATTATTCTCTTAGACCTCTTAGACCTTTATTATTATTCTCTTTATTGTATTAAACCTCTGCCTCTGGCTCAGGTCATGATCCCAGGGTCCTGGGATTGAGCCCTGCATGGAGCTCCCTGCTCAGGGAGCAGGGAGGCAGCTTCTCCTCCTCCCTGCTTATACTATCTCTTGCTATCTCTGTCACTATCTCTCTCTTTTCAAATAAAAAAAAAAATCTTTAAAGAAAAAGTAAAACTCCTTGCTTTCAGAGGCATATTTGCATACAGAGAAACTTTGGTGAATTCAATAAATAAAATAGATTAGAAATAATGTACAAGGTTGCAGAATACACGGTCAATATTTTTAAAACATCAACTACATTCCCACATCTGAGTAACAATCAGAAAATGAAAGTTAAAAAAATAATTTATAAGACATCAGTTTCAGCTCTGACATTAACCTGGGCTGAAGAACAATTTTTCTTGGATGCATTTGAAAGGTGACAGAAGATGTCACTTCAAAATATGACTCTTTGGCATAAGGGTTGTTTGAACTGATTATTTTGAGAAACTGCAAACACAGGAGAAGCTCTAAAAACATAGTAGAAGTTACCCTTTTGTAAGGGAAATCTACCTTTATATAAGACAATTTATATTAGATAGGGGCCTGTACCAGGAAGAGAGCTTTCACCAGAGATAAACTACTCACCTGAGACACTTTGCAGAGTTTGACAGGGCAAACTTGGTTTACCAAAAATTTCCTCCCCTCAACTTCTAGTGACTTCTTTGCTTTCCTCCTGCCCCACCCCCACCCCCATCAATTTTCTTTTGTCTTTACCTTAAATTGGTATTTAAGGTAGTGGCTTGGGCCACATCAAGGAAATACTGGGTTTCCCTGGGTCTCTCCCATACAAATATGACTAACAAAGTTAATAAGCATCTGTATGTTTTTCTCTTGTTAATGTCTTTTTTATTATAGGGGGATTTCAGTCAAGAACTCAGAAAGGTACAGGGAAAATTATTTTCATACTCAGACTTTATTGACTGCTTTTATTTTTATCTTGACTATCTAGAATTCATTCCCATTTCTTTGTATGTCTAATGATTTTTCTACTGGATATTGTGCTGATATTCTCCTAAGGTCTCTAAGTTCCTCATGTTCCTTGAAAGAGGTTTGATTCTTGGTTTAGCAGACAATTAAATTATTAGTTTATCATCTGAACCTTAATAGGCTTGGTTTCATGCCATTTAGTCTGGGTGTGTGGAAATTCCAATGTGTTTGGCATGTCCCTTCAACTTGGCACTACTCAAACTCCAAACTCTATTTCCCTGGTTACAAGTAGGTTTGTAGATTTTACTCCTTGTTGTGGTTTTTGCTTTTAAGATTCTGGCTTTTGCCTTGTTCTTGCTGGATGTTAATGGAATGTTAAAAAGATCTGTCTATTCTGGATGATTCAGAACAAGTGTGCCTAGTTCTTCCTCTAAGAATGCTTGATCTCTGTTTTCTCATGATTCTCAACTCCACAGTAGCTGCTGTTTGGAAAGCCTCACTTTGGAAAGCCTCAGCTATGAACTTCTAATGGCCCAGTCATGAACTTCTGAGGCTGCCACTTGGCTCAGCTTCATTATTTGATGGCTATTTCAGCTTTCTTGGGTTCTAATTTCTTCATCCTCAGCTCACCAGTAATCTCATAAAATGCAGACTATCTGTCTATTACAGTCAGAAATTGCTCCAAAGGACAGAGTTGAGTGATTATAGAACAGTTTTTTCCTTCCTTCCCTCCTTCTTCCTTCCTTGTTTTCCTTTCTTTCTTCTGTCCTATTTTCATAAGAAGTTTAATGTAACTCCTTAAGCATAAAACAGCATAATTCCTAAAATTTATTAACATTAAATAAATTAATGTGGATTAACTAAACACCTTGTTAAATTTCATTGTATCATTTTCAATTAATAATTAGAATTCATAGAAAATTATTTTAAAACATTCAGGGATCCCTGGGTGGCGCAGCGGTTTGGCGCCTGCCTTTGGCCCAGGGCACGATCCTGGAGACCCGGGATCGAATCCCACGTCGGGCTCCCGGTGTATGGAGCCTGCTTCTCCCTCTGCCTATGTCTCTGCCTCTCTCTCTCTCACTGTGTGCCTATCATAAATAAATAAAAAAAAAAAAAACAAAAAAAATTTAAAAAAAAAAAAATAAAACATTCAAGTGAGTTGCATTTTTTAAAATTATTTATTTATTTATTTATTTATTTATTTATTTATTTATTTATGATAGGCACACAGTGAGAGAGAGAGAGAGAGAGAGAGAGAGAGAGAGAGAGAGAGGCAGAGACACAGGCAGAGGGAGAAGCAGGCTCCATGCACCGGGAGCCCGACGTGGGATTCGATCCCGGGTCTCCAGGATCGTGCCCTGGGCCAAAGGCAGGCGCCAAACCGCTGCGCCACCCAGGGATCCCGAGTTGCATTTTTTATGAAAAAAATTTACAGACGAAGCAGAATGAGATAATCCTTTAGGTCAGTGAAACTTTCAATAAAAGATGCAGACAAACTTAATTGAATTCTGTTTTATTGATGAGGAGTTGTGTTGACTTCACTTGGAGATTGGGTCTTTAGATATTTTAGGGAAACAAAGACAAAGGAAGATTCAATCCAACAATGAACAAAGCATATTGTGACAAAAAGTCTGGGAAAATCAGCTCAGATTAGATAGATTTCTGAATAGTACTAGCAGTTTGGACTCCATTTGCAAACTTGTAAAGAACCTTTACAAGATACTAAATAATAGGGTAAAAATATAGAGAAGACCACTTGAGATTATTCTTTCATTAGGGATTGAATGTGAAAAACCATATTGTTTGAGATTATAAAATAATATGTATTTTCTGCAGAAATTATAAAATTAGTAGGGAGAAAGCTGTCCCATTGCTGTCACCCACAGAGGGATAGCCATGGTTAAAATATTGGCATTTATTAACTTTAAATATTTTCTAATTTTCCAGCAGAGAATTTTCATAATCTTTGAAAAAGTCCATCTAGCAATCAAGTATATTTTTTGATCACATTACCTTTTATTTTTATTTTTTTTATTTTTTAATTTTTTTCACATTAACTTTTAAAATCATATTAAGGGGATCCTGGGGTGGCGCAGCGGTTTGGCGCCTGCCTTTGGCCCGGGGCGCGAGACCCGGGATCAAATCCCACGTCGGGCTCCAAGTGCACGGAGCCTGCTTCTCCCTCTGCCTGTGTCTCTGCCTCTCTCTCTCTCTCTCTCTCTCTCTCTCTCTCTCTCTCTGTGTGTGTGACTATCATAAATAAATAAAAAATTAAAAAAAATCATATTAATAACTACAGCAAATGTCCTTATAGTGTTAGCATTGGATTCAGTCAGAACAATTACATACAATAAACATAATTAAAAGAAGTACACCCTAAAGACTAGTACAGTGCTTAGTTGAAGACTTTCAGTTCAGTCCATTTTAAAATGTCTACATCTGAAGGGCTATATTTACCTGAGTGAAAAACCCATATACCCATCTGGTCTTTGATCTCTTCAAGACTTGAAGCATTTGCCAAATGGTTCTTAAATATACATACAATATACTTTTTGTAGAAAACACATATTAGAAGGATCAAACCCAGAAAAGTTGCAAGAGGAACAGTACAGAGCAACACTAGCTACTTTATTTATGGCTGTGAACAATGTAAAAAACTAGAAAGGAAGGAAATAGGGTATGAAACTTCTTTGCTGGGGGATGGAATGTCGGGGAATGAGAAGGAATGTGGCAGAAACAGATAACAGCCCAGTCATTTCAAACACTTGGAAGGGAATTACCAAGAATAGAATATATTTCAAATGTAAGTTTCACAATTATTTAAGTATCCAGGTATACGAAGGCTGAGAGTTTTTTCATATAATGAAATAATTCATTTTCAAGATATTTGCTTTTGCTAAACATTCTCAACCTGCTCTTTAGTATTTTTTATAGTGTGGTAGCTAAAGGCAATGAAAATAAGATCTTCCCCACATATGTTCAGCTGTTATTAAATAATTATTTAAAATGTGTAGGAATGCTTCTTAAAAATTTCTAAAATAGAATTCTTTCTGTGTAAGAAGAATACATTGCTCTCTTTGTGAGAAGAAAAAGGAACCGCAATAAAAGTCAATTACTTTTTTATTAAAAAAAGTAATACAAGTCAAACAACTAAATTACTAAACAACTAACCTACTGGATTAGAAAATAGATATTCTTATCTTCTTAGACAAATAGTCCTCGACATTCACCAAGTGATGAAGTAGTAGAGACCCAGGCACCCAGGACAAGCCTGCTCCAAAATGGATCTCAGTGGCATATGGATTATTTTTAATTGGAGCTACTTGGGAACAGCCAGTGCAAGGACACTCAGACCCTCCTTTGTCTCCCTGAAAGCAGAAAACCAATCTCCCATATGAAAGGTACCCTGCTTGTACTAAGAAGTAAAAAGACATCCTTATTGCCAGAGATAGGTTGAGAAAACTGTAGGGGAAAAAAAAAACAAAAAACAAAAAACCTTGTTACTTTTTACTAATCATTTCTTGAGCCTGGATTCCACTTAGAATTGTTCACTAATTAAAACTCCCAAACACTTGTTTCTCTTACCCTATAAATTCCTCACAAATTGGTTGTCTCTTTGTCTAAAATCTATAAACCTGCCTGTCTTGGTCATTTTTTTGAGGTCTTAATTTCATTATTAGACCTCTGTGAGCACATAACAAAACTTTTTTTCTTTCTGTTTTCTCATGTATATTTAATTATAAGTCCAGTTGGAAGATCTTGAAGGATAAATAATTTTTCCTTCCTGATATCTTCAGTTTGGAAAATATAATCCAAACCAACCAAAAATCAGTTTATTCCAATTCATAAAAATATACATTTTTTTTAAAGGAAGAATATAAGGAAGTGTTAAGCAAGAGGGTAGTAGTTCTTTGTTTAAATGAATGTCTTCATTAGCCACTCCAAACATTTCACAGAGAAGTGTTTCCTAAGACCAATCATCTACATGCTACAGGAATGAATGCTTAAAAGCAAAACTGAAAACAAACAAAACAAAGTACAAAAGAACATGCAAATAAGAAACAACATCACAGGACAGATTCTTTGTGTCTAAAAGTAGGCTATGTTTCTTTTCCTTTCTTTTTTTTTTTTAAGATTTTATTTATTTATTCATGAGAGACACACAGAGAGAGGCAGAGACACAGGAGAGGGAGAAGCAGGCTCCATGCAGGGAGCCGGATGTGGGTCTCCTGGTCTCCAGGATCACACTCTGGGCTGAAGGCATCGCTAAACCACTGAGCCACCCAGGCTGTCTGGCTGTGTTTCTATTTTAAAGAAAATATCATTTATTTCCATTTCTATGGGTATGCAGGGTTTAATTTACTCCCACTGTTATCACTAACCTTTTAGTACTACTAAAAGTAGATTTATCTACCAGATCTCAGGAAGTTTTGTTGCTTGCATGCTCCTCTATCTGGGTATCTAATATTGACTCTTCACATACAAACATGGAAAGTCCCAGAAGGCATCTATACATCATTGATCATGCTCTAATAATAGAGCTGAGTCCAACATCTCGCTTTGTCGATATTTTTGTTTAACTCAACCGCAATGTAAAAGATAATTTTCTTGGAAAGAATCCATTTGGACCATTAATATTTATTATTTATTTATTTATTTTTATTTTTTTTAAGTGAAGGATTTTTTTATTATTATTATTTATGATAGTCACACAGAGAGAGAGAGAGAGAGAGAGAGAGAGAGAGAGAGGCAGAGACACAGGCAGAGGGAGAAGCAGGCTCCATGCACCAGGAGCCCGATGTGGGATTCGATCCTGAGTCTCCAGGATCGCGCCTTGGGCCAAAGGCAGGCGCCAAACCGCTGCGCCACCCAGGGATCCCAGACCATTAATATTTAAAATAATAGTAGCTCTCCCTGTGGACCAATGAGAGCATATTACAAAAGTCATATAAACTAACTGAGCAGAAGTGACTTACAAATAAGTCTTGTCACATGACTGAAGTATTAAGCAATTGGAAAATTCTGGGAATGAAAACCAATTTGGACTAGAACACTAATCAATACTTTCTAGTCTACTGCTCCATTTATAATGGGGGTTGACAAATTATAGCTCACAGGCCAAACTGGGCATCACTGTTTCTCTAAGTACTAAGTATAATTTCTTTGGAACATGTCTACACCCATCATTTACATATTGTCTATGGCTTATTTTGCACTGTAACAGAGCTAAGTGGTTATAACAGAGACCATATGGCCCACAAAGCTTAAAATATTTATTTTTCTGGCCTTCGATAGAAAAAAAAAATTGCCAGTCTCTGACATGATATTACCATCTCACAAACGAGATGATTAAAGTCTCATGGAGTCCACAAATGCATTTTGTTTGGCTGAATAATTCTGTTACAATTTTTGTTTTTATTTTTATTCTCACCTTTCTCTGTATTTCTTTGATAGGGCGTCCATTCTTTGAGTCCCCATGGTCGCTCATCCTTTCTCTTGTCTCATACATGCTTGCCTCTCCCATTTGCCCACCACTTTAGTCACTTGCCTTAATTCTCTAGCTCATGAAGGAATTTCAATGGAAAAAATTGTGATGTAGAAAAATAAGTGTATCAGTATATAATCAGTATATAATTAATGTACTTATATTAATTAATAAGTATATATATGACATGTTCACATATAGGACTTAACAAGTGAACATGTGCTGTTTAAGAAATGAAACCTAGATGAAAAGCCGTATTGATTGAACTTCGAATTATAGTTTAGGCACTGATCAATGAAGACTGAGTGTAATTTGATTTAGCTAATGCTATATTGGCTATATTTACTATTGGCTGCAATTACTATATTTCATGTTCATCAGATATTATCTTAATATCAATTCTTTTTTACTTCCTACGTCTGTTTATACCAGCCAGGACAACAGCAATAGCAGATAAATCCATTGCGAGATAGCTCTATGCCTACTGCCAAGATATGATTTCACTATTGATGTTCTCCCATGCTGGCTAGAAGAGAATGCATCATATCAAATGGTTAGTCTGACAAAAGAAAATACAAACAATAGCCAATATAATGGTAGCCTTGAAGTTCCAAAGAAATAAGATATCCAAAGTCGTGGACCATATGTCTGCAAGATGCATTATTATCAAAAGACAACAACATCAATTGTGACATTATGTTCTATTGTAATTTATGGCACTTTATTTATAATAATATATACTCATATACTCTGAAACAATCTTTTCATCTGTCTCTCACGAGGGTGCATCTACTATTACATAATATATAATCAATATAATGTGACATTATATAACTTAACATAATATCATATGATGTATTATATGATATGTTCATACTATAAAAGTAGTATCTCATGTTACTAGGATTATTCTTACGCCCGCAAAGTAAACCAAACTGTTGAAAATTAAGAAAAAAATAGAAGTTCTCAACAGGGAAATAAAACATAAAACCAAAGTAAATGGATGTCTTATATCTGAAAAATATAATAGCTTAAATAAGATAAATCACTGGATGTGCTAAAATAGCAGAATGGATGTCATAGAAGAATGAATAAATGAATCTGAATATGGATTTACAAAAATAATCTGATATGAAAAACAAAGATAATAGAAAAAAAATAGCCTCAAGGACTGATGGGCAATGTCAGAAGTCTGGCATTCCTGTGAATGGAGTCCAAAAATGGAGAAAGGAACAGACAGGTGCAGGAAAAAAAAAATAGATAGTGTCTTAAAACTTCTCAAATTAGAAAAAGCTATAATTTACAGATTCAAGATGCATAGAAAAAAAAGGAATAAAATTAAAGATCGCCACATTCAAACACATGATAATCAAACTAGTAAAAACCAAAGATGAAGAAAAAAAACACACAATTCCCCCACCCCCCAAAAAAACCTTTGAAGCATCCAGAGAAGAACAACACATGACATGGAAGTGAATGCTGAATCAGTATCCGCTGGTAGGTTTTTTTCAAACATTGTGTCACATCTTGGTAACCCACAAGTGAATAAAATGACTCATTAATTTCAAGTCTGAGATATTCAGTCTTTTAGGGACTTGCCATTTTAGGACCTATGTGCAGGAGACACCAAGACTAAATGAGATGTGTAAGAGGTCTCCTGGGGGAAGGTTCATGGAGGGAACGAAGGAGGGGCAGGAGATAAATGGAGATAGATGCAGAGATGACATCTATGAAAAGAAGCAGAGTTGGTGAAGATGGAGTAGAAGGGGTTCAAACTGCTCCCAGTTCTGTAATGCTTGGCTAGGCTGATGGGGTATTCCTGTGCAAACATCACCTGATGCATTGTTCCACTTGAGGCAGAAATGGTTTGGCTCTGGGACTTCCACCATGCTCAGTTGTTGATGGGGAGTGGCCCTGGGGCCATGTGGCCTCAGTGTGAACCCCATTGCAGATCTGAAGATGGAGCAGTGGGTAGCTACTGATACGGAAGTGTTTGGTTCTTATCTCACAAAGTCAAAGAATGAACTTTATTAAAGAATGAAGTTTATTAAATAAAGACACAGAGAAAGCTCTCAGGAGAGACAGGGGTCCCCACAGGGTTGCCACCAAGGGCTTGTAGGGTTGGTCTTTTATTGAGAGCCTAATCAGAGAATCTAAATCCCTTTTTAACATATCCATCGATATCACCATTGAGTAGGGACTAGTGATAGCATTGTCAATGGCTTACTTCCATTCTAGAGTCTAATGATTTTGTAGTTTACCTTAGGGCAGGGTGGTCTGGCTTGTTCCCTTATCTCTGCTTTCCTTACACCTCAGCATTTTGGGGATTTTTGTGAGCCTACTTCTGTGGCCCTCTACCTATTCCTGCCTAGTCCTAACTCCCTACCAACTCTTTCCCCTACAGTGGCTTTCTTGGAAGAAGATTTGTGCAGCACAACTCCATAGTCACCACAATGGATTTCTTTCAAATTCATGCTTCTTGTTGACAAATATTGACAAACTATCATATGCTACACATCAATCATCAAATTGTGTCTTCATTGACATCTGAGTTTTTAGGCTTCTCCATCATAAAATTGTAGATAGAGGGAAAAGCCAAAGGAGTAGCAAATGGGTATCAATGAGAACAAAATGGAGTATTTTTACTTTCTTTACTTACTTGCACTTACTTTATTCACATATTTATTCATTTATTGTTCTTTGTCTTTTATTATAAAATATAAGCACTATGAGGGCAAAGAGTGTGTCTTTTGGTCACTGTTGTATCTCAATATATACAATGTAGCCTGGATCATATGAAGGACATTACTATTTTACTATTTATCAAGGGAATAGGTGACTAAATAAACAAAAACCCGAAATAAAGTTTCTGGGAGGCATCTTAAAATCCAGAATGTAGTAGGATTAAAACTACGTTTGATTTGGTGTTCCTGAACTCTTACTTCTGGAGGAGCAATAGTGTATGATAGCAAGGAATACTAACTTTTAAAAGTTATTATTTTAGGAATCAAGTAGAGATTGAGAGGTCCACAACTGATCCAAAGTTGGAAGAATCCTCCAAACTGCTTACCATTTCTCCAAATACAAACCATGAGCAGGTTACTCTTGACTGAGGATGATGATAGAAGCTAGAGAAGAGGACCCAGACTCCATGGATAGGCTTGGCCCAGACTTCAGGTGAGCTTTAACCACTAACATTTAGTCACCCTGGTGCAACACACATGTTCTACTTGAAAAACTCGTGTTATACCTTCTCCAAACCGTTTATTGCCTTACATCAAGGAGACCCTTTGGGTCACTTTTTTTCAGGCATACTTTAAAGAGAGTTAGGAGAAGTTCAAGGAGTTCCTTCGTTCCTTCTCTACCAACTTAGACTCTTCAAAGTTACTGAGAATAGAAAGAACCTAAACTCAAAGGTGACATATTGTCAATTTAATGTAGTTTTCCACTAGTCTGAGAATAACACTGGTGGCTAAGGCAACCCTTCCTAGGAAGCTGAACAATCTCTGGTCTAGCTCCTCAGCCTCACTACTTCTTCCCCATATTCCCTAGGCTAGTATCTGGTTTCTCTATTCTGAAGCTAGCCACAGAGCACCTTTTGCTGACTTAGACCACTGAGTTTGAAACAAGCCAGAAGCACTTAGGGAATTCAGTGACTCCCAGAAACTTCTGCTATAGGTAAGCTACATGCTTAAGTTTGCCCAGGACAGTTCCAGCTTATATCTACTGTTCTAGAGTTACTTATTAATAGTTTCCCCAAAAGAATATCAAGAGTAATCAGTTCAAATGATAAATTATGCAGATCTCTAAAGATAAGTCATGCCTAATGCTTGAGCATCTGCATCTGGAGGAGGAATTCAGATAATGGAGTAGTACAATGAATTCTTTTAAAAGATACCCTGGTTAGCATTATAAATTTTTATATTGGATATTGATAAATAGCCTTAAAAGGAATTAAATATATATTAAATTATAAATGTGCTTTATAAAATGTATGATTTAATCAATATTTCAATTCTGGTCTTCTAATACAAAGAGTATACTAGGAAATGGGTTAAACATTATAATAATCATTTGCTAAGTAAAGTGGCCCTCTTCCCTTTTTACACACACAGTTACAGTGCTATGGAATTTTTTTTATATTTTAATGTGTTGATTTTATGTGAAAAAGTGATGCTACAGAGGCATTTAGGGCCACGAGTTTTTAAAATTCATTGCTAAATAACTGACTTTATCTGGAAAGCCGTAATTTCTCACCTCTTCTGTCTGGGTTCTGGTTCATTGATTATTGTTTAGGGACAGCTGAATGCAGTTTTAGATAACAGCATGTCTATAAACACAGGTGTTCAAGGCTAACAAATCTCTAGACAAGCAAACACTTGACCTTGATCTCATTAGATAACTAATCTGATCAACTGAGATAACTGCTCCAGCTGGATTAATCATACTACTTTGCATCTATGAAGGGCTTTTCTTCAAAGTTCAAAGCTCCAGTTAGTATGGCAAATCATGCTTGGAATTTGGGAACTACAAACACACATACACATATGCACACACATATACATAACTTTTGCTTCTCTGCAAAGAGACTTAGCTATAGGACTTAAATTAAATTAAATACATCTAGTATCTGCCAGTAGGAAAATAAAACTAAAATTTTTAGCACTTTGAAAGCATTCATGTTAGTAATCATAAGTAATCTCAGGGCACCCAGTGGTACTTAATAACCAGTAAGTGGGCTTAGAAAACACAGTAAATAAACCTTTAAATTAATATGGGAATTTTACTTTTTCAAAACCGTTTTGAACACACTATTTCATTTCATTCATAAAATTCCCTCATGATAATTTGTGGGGCTGTTATCATTTCCATTTTACAGAGAAATCCAAAGAAAATTTTCTTACATTTTATACAGTGTTCTGAAATTAATAAAGTAATTTCATATATATATCATTTCCATGATTTTCACAGTTGGCTAGATTGGAAACTTTTCTGTAAATACCCTTACTTGGAGTCTCATTACTAGTAATCTGAAAGCAGAGGTGCTGAAGTACAGGGTGAAGAGGTATCTTTCCAAATGTCATCTTCTGGGACTGCCCCCCCCCCCCATCTCAGCACACACCTCCTGAAGCATCTCCATGGAATATCCAGAACAAATATCCTAGTAACATTTTAAAAGAGAGTTTCTTTATATTTTATTAGTTTTGTGAGAGAATCATAAGATTTAAGAAGACAACAACTTAAGAAATGGAAGTTTAGTGATGACAATACTTTTGTTTGAAAGCAGAGTGTTAATATGAAAAAAATAGAGGACCTTGAACCTTGGATTTATGGTTCTCATCAATTATTTTTCACTGTTGAAGAAGTGATAAGCTTGGAGTTCCAAATAATCAGGCTGTTTTATTAATCTGGAGCAGAGCAGATCTCCCTGTTCTGACCGTCTCCATGTCACTACTTTGAATATATGACTAGATTGGTCAGTATACCACTATCCTGGCTAAGATTTCTAACAGTTGGCTTAGTCCCACTTGAGAGTCTTTCTTTTCTTTTACTACCTGAAATTCTAAATGTTCAGACCCTGGACTCTATTATATGGTAATGTAATATGTCTTTGGCTATTAAAGAGGAGGCTTGTCCATTGGGGTGAGTCTTGGTTAACAGAGGAGACTCAATCCTTTCTGCAAAGTTCCCAGTAGATCAACTGGCTGCTATTGCCTAGTGTCCTCATCCAATAGCATCCAGAAAGAACAGCTCACTGGCACTACCGGTGGAATCTCCACATATACCCCATGCAGTCTTATTTGTGTGAATTACTTTTTTTCTTGATCATTTTAAAAAAACTTTTTATTTATTTATTTATTTGAGAGAGAGAAAAGGCATAAGCAGGGGGAGAAGAAGAGGAAGAAGGAGAAGCAGACTCCCCACTGAGCTGGACCTGACATTGGGCTCAATCCCAGGGCCTGGGATCATGACCTGAGCCAAAGGCAAAAACTTAACCATCTGAGTCACCCAGGTGCCCTCCTTGATCCCCTTTCTACAGTTTATATTGAGATAGAAGATTGAAGGAAAAAAAACATCTTCCCAAATAAACATCCAAATTTTGGTCATTACATAAACCATGCTTTTAAATTAGGTTGAAAGAAATAAAATAAAATACAACTTAGGTTGAAGTATGTCTCATTTATTTTCTGGTCCTATTATGACCTCTTTCATTAAAAATAAGTGGTTAATTCATATCTAGAATTTGGGGAATGGTAAAAAGGAGAAAAATGAGGAGAAATTTAATGAGTGAGGTAGCATAAGAATTAATATTTTCAAATATTATTTTTCCAAATATCTATTTATCATCTACCTACATCTATCTATTATCTATCTATCTATCTATCTATCTATCTATCTATCTATCTATCATCTATCTCTATCTAATACATGAAAACAGCTAAGTGAAACATGTAAGATAGACAAGTACTGCATATTTCACTTATATGAGGTATCTAAAAGAGCCAAATTCATGAATTCAAATACTGAAATGTTAGCCACCAGGAGGTGGGGAAGAAGTTAGGAGTCATAACCAATAGGCATAAAGTTTCAACTAAGTAAGATGAAAAAAGAAGATAAAATACACATGAAGCATTTTTAGAAAGGGGGGGAAAGTGTTGACAAGACCTGAAGACACCCAGAGATCTGCTCTCCAGATGAATAATTATAACTGGTGAATATCTTGAAAAATAAAGTCTTTGACACTGTCCCAGAGGCATACAGCAAATGAATAAATATTTATTCAAGAAAGACTATTATAAGTAGGTGAGGGCAGGCAGACTCTGTAGCATTTAAACCACAACATTCTCTGTCCCTAACTCCTTGTTTAACATGATTGAAGCCCCATTCCAGGCAAGTACAGCCAATAAAATGGGGCCCCCTCTCCCTCCTGCTCTTCTCAAGGGCTTGTATTTCCACTCAATAAGGTTGCCAGCATTTCCCATTGCCTACAGCTATGTGTTGCCCAAGCTAAATTCCAGATGAATGTGACTGAGAGGTTTGATGTCTCCTCATGAACCTCCTTCATAAAATAGAGGCTCTACTTCAGGCACAACATTATGAGACTACTTGGACCCTGATTACTCTGGTCCCAGTCTGTTGAAGAACAAAAGTCCCACACTAAGAAAGGCAAATTGAAAATGCACAGTACTGTATGCATGGATGTCATTCCAAGAGAAGCAGGCTAATGTTCCTATTTCTCTCTCTCTCTCTCTCTTTTTTTTTAAGATTTTATTTACTTATTTATTATTCATCACAGGCACACAGAGAAGCAGACAGACAGAGGAGAAGCAAGCTCCTTGCAGGGAGCCCGATGTGGGACTCCATACCCGGACCAGGATCACTCCCTGAGCCAAAGGCAGACAGATGCTCAACCACTGAGCCACCAGGCATCCCCCTGTTTCTAGTTCCAAAACTGTGCCTCAGAGATTTTGGCCATAGAAGCATCTCAGAAGAACAGAAAGCTCTGAAGCTCTCCCTGTAGGAAATTATGTAATTTAAAACAGAGTGTAAAGAAATTCAAGCCTAAGGGCACTCTCAAAACTATGGTCATTATGATGGTAAGCAATTAACTGGAGACTATATGCTTAAGGAAAGCCAAAAGTTAAACTGTTGACCAGTCAGTTTATCAGAGAGAACCATGGAAATAACAAATCTGTTCTAAAATGATCAAAATAGCTGAGTAGAGATTTTTTCAAAGAATATGTATAAATCTAATTAGTATGTGAAATTTGCTCAGCATCATTAGTAATCAAATATTTTGAGATTAAATCATAATGAGATATTACTTAATACCCACTAAGATGACTAAATAAAGTTTCTAGATGTGTTGTCAAGGATATGGAGAATTTGCAATCCCCAAAATTGATGATGAGAATGCAACATGTTGAATCTGTTTTGGAAATAGTTCTGCGAAAAGGCTAAACAAAGAGTTTGCATATTACCCCCTAATGCCTATACTAGTTACATATCCAAACAATGAAAACACATAGCCAAAACACTCATACATATGTTTTCAAAGCAGCATTATTCATAACTCCTAAATGGAAACAGTCCTGCTCTCTAAAAACTGATAAATAAATAAATGTAATATATCCATACAATAGAATATCATCCAATACTTAAAAAAAATTCAAGTACTGACACATGCTACAACATAGATTAACCTTGAGAATATTACTCTACATGGTGGAAACCAGTCACAAAAGAAATCTGTGTTTTTTTTATTATTTCTTTTATATGATATGTCCAGAATATGAAAATCAATAGAGACTGATTGCTTAGAGTTGAAGGGAATGGGGAGAAATAGAAGAGAGTGACAGCCAGAATATTAGCTTTTCTTTTTGTATTAATGAAAATGTTCTATAATTGACTGTGGCAATAGTTACACAACTGTCTGAGTACATAAAAAGATTAATTAAATACTTTAAGTGATGAATTATGTGGTAGTATATGAATTATATCTCAGTAAAGCTGTTATCAAAGAGAGATAGAGATGAGCATAGAGAACGATATATACATTACTTGTCTTTCTGTGTCTGGCCTATTTCCCTTAACGTAACATCCCCCAAGTTGTCACATATTGCAGAATTGTTCTTTAAACAAAGGCTGAATAATGTTCCATTGTATGTATATACCCCATTTACTTTATTCTTTAATTGGTTGCTGGATATTTAGGTTGTTTCCACATATTGACTGTTGTGAATACTGCTACAATGAACACAGGAGTCATAGTATCTCTTCAAGATCCTGATCTTAATTATTTTGGAAACATACACAGACATGGGATCCCTGGATCATATGCTGGTTTAATTTTTAATTTTTTGAGAAACCTCTTTACTATTTTCCATAGAAGCTGCGCTATTTTACATACTCAACAATTGGGTCAAGGATTCCATTTTCTCCACATCTTTGCCAAGATGTCTACTTCTTTTGTAATAGCCATTATGACATACGTGAGGTGATATCTCATTGTGGTTTTGATTTATTATTTCTTTATTTTTTTAAAGATTTCATTTATTTATTTATAAAAGACACAGAGAGAGAGGCAGAGACACACAAGCAGAGGGAGAAGCAGGCTTCCCTTGGGGAATCTCAGGACCCTGGGATCATGATCGGAGCCAAAGCAGTTGCTCAACCACTGAGCCACAGAGTTGTCCCTGTGGTTTTGATTTAAATATCACTTATGATTACCTCTGATCAGTGATTCAGTGATAATGGATGATGAATATTTTTTTTT
The DNA here is from genome assembly GCF_905146905.1 of Nyctereutes procyonoides. Taxonomy (NCBI): domain Eukaryota; kingdom Metazoa; phylum Chordata; class Mammalia; order Carnivora; family Canidae; genus Nyctereutes; species Nyctereutes procyonoides. The sequence goes on from NW_026575030.1 coordinate 11,919,383, forward strand.
CACATACTTGTTGGCCATTTACATGTCTTCTTTGGATAATTATCTATTCAGGTTCTTAATGCATTTTTTAAATCTAGTTACTTGGGTTATTGCTATTGAGTTGTAGGAGTTCCTTATATATTTTGGAGATTAGCCTTTTGTTAGATATATGGTTTGCAATTATTTTCTTCCATTCCATAAGTTGGCATTTCACTCTGTTGATTGTTTCTTTTTTATGCAGAAGCATTTTAGTTTGGTGTAACCCCATTTGTTTATTTTTTTGTTGCCTATGCTGTTGGTGTCATATCCATGGAATCAGTTCCAAAATCAATGCCATAAGTATTCTCCTGTGTTTACTTCTTGTATTTTCAGAGTTTTAGGTCTTATATTTCATTCGCTAGAACATTTTGACTTGATTTTTGTTTAGTGCAAGATAGGATCCAAATTCATTTTTTTTTTTTTTTTTTACATATTAATACCCACTTTTCCCAAAACTATTTGTGGAAGAGACTAGTCTTTCCCCATTGTTTACTCCTGGCATCATTTTGGAAAATCAATTGACCATATGTGTGCATATTTATTTCTGGGCCTTTCATTCTGTTCTATTGGCCTGTATGTTTATGTCTGTTTTGACTACTAGAGCTTCATAATATATTTTGAAATCAGAAAGTGTAGTACCTACAGCTTTGTTCTTTGACAGGACTGTTTTGGCTCTTTATGATCTTTTTGTGGTTCAATATGAATTCTAGAATTGCTTTTTTTGTATTTTAATAAAAATATATATTTGGTATTTCCATAGAGAATATGTTGAATCCACAAATCTCTTTTGGTAGTATAGATATTTTAAAATATTAAATCTCTGAATGTCTTTCCATTTGTTTGTGTCTAATTTAATTTCCTTCATGCATGTGTTGTATTTTCCAGTATACAAATCTTTCAACTCCTCAGTTTGTTTATATTTATTTATTTATAAACATTTATTTGTTTATATATTACATAAAATATTGTAAATGGGATTGTTAATTAGTAATTAAAACCTCCCAACAAAGAAAAGCCAGATGGCCTCATTGGTGAATTCTACCAAACATCGAAGAAGAATTAATGCCAATCCGTCTGAAACTTCCAAAAAATTGGAAAGGAGGATCCATCTCCAAATGTATTTAACAAGGATTACCCTGATACCAAAGCCAGATAAAGATTTCAAAAGAAAAGAAAACTAGAGGTCAATATCTGAAGAATATAGTGCAACAATCCTCAATAAAATATTATCAAACAGATTTGAATAGTATATTACAAGGTTCATATATCATGACCAAGTACTATTTATTGCTGGGAATCAAAATTGGCTTAACATACAAAAATGAATTAATATGATACACCATATCAAAAAAATAAGAAAATAAAAAACCCATATATGATTGTGTCAATACTTGCAGAAAAAGCATTCAACAAAATTCAACAACTTTTCATGATAAAAACTCTTAACAAACTATTAATAGAAGGAAAATACCACAATATAATAAGGACCATATGGATAAAGCCCATAGTTAAGATGATATTCAATGGTGAAAAATGAATTATTTTTTAAATCAGGAACAAGGTATGAATGCCTACTCTAACTTCCCTCATACTTAAATTCCTACTCAGAACAATTAAACAAAAGAAAGAAATAAAAGCATCCAAACTAGTAAAGACAAAGTAAAATTATCTCTTTTGGCTGATGATATAATATTCTATATAGAAAATTCTATTAAAAAATTGTTAAAACTAATATATTCAATAAACCTGTGGAATACAAAATCAACACAAAAATCAGTTGTGTTCTATACACTAACTACAAACTCTCTGAAAGGGGAATGAGAAAAATAATCCCCAAGACTTTTTTTTTTTTTAAGATTTTACTTATTTATTCACGAGAAACATAGAGAGAAAGGCAGAGACATAGGCAGAGGGAGAGGCTGGCTCCTTGCAGATAACCCAATATGGGACTCAATACCCAGACCCTGGGATCAGACCCTGACGCTCAACCACTGAGCCACCCAGGCATCCCCCAAAACTTTTTAATCTATTTAACATGTATTCCTTTTACATTGCTTGATTTCATTGATAACAAAAGCAGTGATAGTGACAATTTTAACAATCCTTGAAAATATTTCTACATACAAGAAGAAAACACTTTGACTATTTGCATAGAATGTTTTATTCCCTTTTAAAAATTTTTGTTGGGGATAGATGAACATATAAAAATAATCATATTGCTTTTAAAAATAAGAAGTAGCAGAAAATAAAGTTTTAACCAGATACCATTTGTGAAGTGACAACAAACATAAAGTACCTACAAATAAATTTTAAAATATATGTCCACAAAGCTTAATGAAAACTTATAAGACATTACTCAAAACATTAAAGACAATTCAAATAACTGAAGAGATATAACATGTTTATCATTAAGAAAAATTGATTCTATGAAACTGTTAGTTATTTCAAAAATAACATATCTCTTGGAAAGAAATTGGATGAATTTCCTAAAACAGTTTGACAATTGACTAGCTAATTCTAATACATAGAAGAGATATGGGCAATATTAGTTAATATAAATTTATTTTTTTATTTTTATTTTTTTAAGATTTTATTTATTTATTCATGAGAGACACAGAGAGAGAGCAAGGCAGAGACACAGGCAGAGGGAGAAGCAGGCTGCATGAAGGGAGCCCGATGTGGGACTGGATCCCGGGACTCCAGGATCCCACCCTGGACGGAAGGCAGGCACTAAACCACTGAACCACCCAGGGATCCCCAGTTAATATAAATTTAAGTAAGAAAAATATGGTATCAAACAATAACAAACCATAGTAATACTATTGTTAAAAGTATAGTTTCATAAAATAGTGGCATAGGAATGTATTAAGTAGAAATTTGATATTTAGAAGATATGGCAATTAGAACAAAAGGAAAGGATGGATCATTCAATATATTATACAGCTGTAGTTATCCATATGGAAAAAAATCTCAGATCCCTTTATCCTACCAGACAAAATCAATTTTAGCTGAGTTAAAATATAAATATGAAAGATGAAATTTTTAAAGTCTTAGAAATAAAATCTTGGAGAAAATGTTTATAACTTCTGAAAAGAAACATTTTTATAAGATATCTACACATATAAATTATATGGTTAGTAAACTTGACTATATTAAAGGATTTATGTTTTCAAAATATGTGAGCCAAAACAGTACATTTTTGAAGTAATATAATTGAAAGAAATACATCTGGTAAAGGATTAGCCCCATGAATAAATAGTGATCCTCTTTATATTTATCAAAAATAACTGAAGGCCTTCTAAAAATCATTTTTAAAAAGATAAAAATTCCAACAGAGAACATGGCTGAAAGAAATAAGCAAATCACTCAACGGAATACACACAAATTATTAGAAATGTGAATTAAAACCACTATTATATACTATTACTCACTAACTAGATAACCATAAATGAATTAAATTAAGCAAAATAAGTGTCCTGACAAAATCAAGTATTTTTTAGGAAGTAAAATAACAGGGATGGTAATATATTTTTGTAAGAAGTGAGTGAGTAAAGACATTTTAAGAAAAACAATGGCACTAAGTAACAAGTTTGAAGTAGCACACATCCTAAGTATAATTCTATTTTTAAATCTATATACCAAGAAATTCACACACAATTAGAGGGAAATATTTCAAAATATTTATAATACCATTATTTATAATGGAAAAAAGGCCAAAGACAAACAACTACTGATGATAATTAAGTTATACTATTTTAATACTTGTGAGGTAAATCTTAAGCAGTTTTATAAGTTGATTTGTAGCTTCAAACACATGTATTAGACAAAAATAAAGTTGGAAATTTATAATGACTTAGGTATCTGTCTCAGTAAAGTGAAAAAAAGAACAAGAACAAGAGAAGTAAGGTAGAGACCCATATTTTACAAAGTGCAGAAATCAACAAAATAGAAAACAGACGTGAAATGGAAAATGTATAAGCAAATCTAAAAGTTGTTTTTGGGGAATATATTTAAGAAGCTGATAAATGCTGAGAGAAAATAAAAATACCAGTCATCAATATTAGAAATGCATAAAATGGTACTGCTATTGATCTTATAACCAAAATTAAAAAATAAAATAATAATATCAAAACTCCACACCAAAATTTTAATTACAAAAATTCATTAGAGGAAATCAAATTAGTTCTATCTATGAAGAAATTAGCAGATAAATTGCAAAACATTATATATAGACATATAGATAATTTGGTAGATTAAGACATTTTAAAAATATCTCCCCCAAATATTAATATAAGCTTACATACACAGTAGGCCCAGGTAACTATTAAATAAACTTCCAAGTAGTTAAGAAAAGATGGGGTGTGATCCTGGAGACCCAGCATCGAGTGCCACATCGGGCTCCCTGTATGGAGCCTGCTTCTCCCTCTGCCTGTGTCTCTGCCCCTCTCTCTCTCTCTCTCTGTGTGTGTGTGTGTCTCATGAATAAATAAATAAAATCTTAAAAAAAAAAGAAAAGAAATAACTCTGGTCTTTAGCAAACTCATCAGTAAATATAGAGAGAATTACTTTTTAAATCTTTTTATAAGGTCAGCAGAACTGCAATACCAAAATCTCACAATGATATTAAAAGAAAGACAATCGGGCAGCCTGAGTGGCTCAGTGGTTTAGCACCTGCCTTCAGCTCAGGGCGTCATCCTGGAGACCTGGGATCAAGTCCCACGTCGGGCCCCCTGCATGGAGCCTGCTTCTCCCTCTGCCTGGGACTCTGCCTCTCTAACGGTCTCTCATAAATAAATAAATGAATAAATAAATGAATAAATAAATAAATAAATAAATAATAAATAAAAATAACAATCTGTCAGAACAAGTTCTCTTATGGACATAGATGCTAAATTCCTAAATAAAATATTAGCAAGTCAAACATGTGACATACAAAAATAAAGATCATATACCCTGTTCAATTAGGATATATACAAATAACATAAGCTTGGTTTAGAATTAAAAAATGAGTCAAGGTAATTCACTTCATTAAAAGGAGAACACAAAAAAATTTTAAGTATATCTTGATTGATACAGAAAGAGCCTTTGATAAAGTTTAAAAAATATTCATGATATAATTCTTAATAAACTAACAATAGAAGGAAATTCTCTTAATGTGATAAAGAATATCCAAAGTAATTATACCTTGTATACTGAGTGATGATACATTGAAAATTTCTTCCTGAAATTGAGAGCCAACTATGTGTCCCAGCTACTTCTCTAGTATTTAGTCCTAGATCTTACAATAAGATGAGAAAAGAAAAAAGGAAAGTTATAGTAACTGGAAATGCTTTAATAAAACTTCAATTTATCTGCAGATGGCAATATTGTAAATGGAGGAAATTTAAAGTGGAACCAATTGAATCATTAAGTGAATTAGTAAGATCCCAAGCACAAAGTTTATATGCTAATAATAAGCAAATATGAAATAAAATGTAAATATTGGTACCATAAATAAATAAATAAATAAATAAATAAATAAATAAATTGAATGAATAATGAATGAATGAATAAATGAATGAATATATAATAAATACTAGAATCATTCCATGAAATACAGTGGCATAAAACTTCAAATATTAAAAAATAAATTTAAGAATAGTATACAATGCCTCTACATTAAAACCTTCCAAACATTATTAAAAACAATCGAGAAAAACATACATAAAACAGAAAGATGTAATATGTAAGCCATTTGGAACACTCAATACTCTAAAGAGGTTACTTCTTCTGGAATGAATTCATTGATTCATTAAAATTCCAGCAAAAGGAAACAACTAATTTGGCACACTTATTCAAAAATTAATATGCAATGCAAAATGTCAAGATTATCTAATTCACTCTTACAAAACAACGTGAGAAGTCTTTCTCTACCAGATATCCATGATAATCATAAACCATAGTAATCACACACTGTGGTATTGTTACAATGAACATGGATGGTGGAAGAGCAGAATAGGGCCAAGAGCCAAGAAATAACTCCAGCATCTGATGCATATACTGTTTTCACAGTGGTGACTATAGAGATGCCTCTTCACAAAACAGTGCTGGATTCATGTGATAGCCCCGTGGAAAATAAAAGTAGGGAGTGCCAGAAAATATGTTATCTATATTTTCTTTTATTGTTTATATTGTAAAGTCCTAATAGTCTTTTAAAATACCGTGCAGGGCAGCCCCGGTGGCCCAGCGGTTTAGTGCCACCTTCAGCCCAGGGCCTGATCCTGGAGACCTGGGATCGAGTCCCACTCGGTCTCCCTACATGGGGCCTGCTTCTCCCTCTGCCTGTGTCTCTGCCTCTCTCTGTCTCTCTCTCTCTCTGTCTCTCTCTCTCTCATGTCTCATGAATAAATAAAATCTTTAAAAAAATACAATAAAATACTGTGCAACAGATTAGGTAAGAAATAAAAATAAATCAGGGCTCCTGGATGATTCAGACAGTAGAGCATGCAAGTCTTGATCTCACAGTTGTGAGTTCGAGCCCCATGTTGAGTGTAGAAATTACTTAAAAAAATAATTTTTAAAAAAAGAAGAAATAAAAATAAATCCACACTAAAGAACTGAAATGTAAATGAAGTGTAAAAAGAGATAAAAGTCAATGTTAAAAATTATCTTCTTTTTGTTTCGCCTGTTAGTGACATGCTGACACATCATTGACAACAGACTGAAGGGAAAATGCTTATAAATACATCCAAGTTCGTTCTAAATTTCACTGACTTAGAAGATATGTAGCACACTGTATACAAATAATAAACCCTTCAAAGTTGTTTATTCTAAATTCCATATAGCTTATTGATTCTCATAAAATGCTTTCGTTGATTTTTGCGAAACTCTTGTACCTGTAACCAATCTGTGCTTGCAATTCATGATTTGACAAAAAAAAAAGTTGCATCCCCCCAAAACAAACAAAAAGGTTGCATCCCAGTCCACTATTCCCGATAAATTTATTAACATCAGATCTGATATGTGATCTACTATTACAGTATTTCTCATTAAACTTTATACTATTTAGGGGCAGCCCCGGTGGCCCAGTGGTTTAGCGCTGCCTTAGGCCCAGGGTGTGATCCTGGAAACCGGGGATGGAGTCCCGCACCCCGCCTCAGGCTCCCTGCGTGGAGCCTGCTTCTTCCTCTGCCTGTGTCTTGCCTCTCTCTCTCTCTCTCTCTGTCATGAATAAATAAATAAAATCTTAAAAAAAAACAAAAAAACTTTATACTATTTGTTAAACTGAAACCACTTTTGGTATCAGTACTAGAGACAAGATTTTTCTGTTATTTTTTATTAACATCTTCACCATTGGGGTGCATGGGTTGATTGGTGGGTTAAGTGTCTGCTTTCAGCTCAGGTTGTGATCTCAGGGTTCTGGGACTGAGCCCTGTGTCAGGCTCCCTACTCAGCGAGGAGCCTGCTTTTCCCTGTCTCTCTCCCTGGTTATGCTTGCTCTATCTCTCTCTTTCTCTCTGAAATAAAGTCTCTAAAATTCTTCACCATCAATTGAAGTCTAGACAATCAAAAAGCAATAAATCAGTCCCTGATTTGCAGCATTTGCCAATTTCTTCAGTGTAAATGCTCTCACCTTGGCTGAATGTCACTGAGTGTGGAGCTGGGCACAGATGTGCAGTAACACAGCACCATGTGGTACATCTGGCACAGATACAATAGATGCCAACAACCTCAAAAGTAGAGAGAATAGTAAAACGTAGTAAATAACTGGGGCATGATAAGCTGTGAATAACATTTTTGTTATAATTTAATTTAATCATAAGTGTGCAATTTATTTTCTAATGATGGCTATTTTTAAGGTCCAGCCCTCAAAATGCCTACAAATTTAACAAACTAGATGTAGTGTACCAAAGCTTGGGGAAGTCTTCTTTGACCATGACATTTTACAGTAAATTCACTAGCTTTTGATCTCATTACTTATTTTTTAATGGCCAATCATTGCTTTCCTGTGCTATTTTAATGTTTTTTTTCATATTTTCCTTTCATTACCTTATTATCAGTTGTTCGGTGCACATATTTTTATTCTCTAATCAATTCATCAATACATATCTTCCATATCTGAAGCTCATAAGGCAAATCTTTCTTTCTTTCTAGTATATTCAGTTTCCAAAGAAGCTGCTTAAAACCAAAATTCTTGGGATGCCTGGGTGGCTCAGCGGTTGAGTGTCTGCCCTTGACTCAGGGTGTGATACCAGAGTCTGGGGATAGAGTCCCGCATCGGGCTCCCTGCATGGAGCCTGCTTCTCCCCTGCCTGTGTCTCTGCCTCTCTCTCTCTCTCTCTCTCTCTGTGTGTGTGTGTGTGTGTCCCTCATGAATAAATAAATAAAAATCTTAAAAATTAAAAAAACAAACACAATTCTTTCTACACACACTGAATGCATATAAAGCCAGAAAAGTTATTAACAGTAAACATGTGATCATTGTCTATTAACATATCAATTACATTCTCCTATTTTTCCAATTATAAATGAATAAATAAGTACTGAGAACATTTTCTATTAACAGTAATAGCTGTAATTTATTAAACATTATGTGCTGGCCCTTTATTAAATATATATCTCCATCTCATTCTCACAGCAGACCTCCAAGTTAGGTACTTTATTTTACCATTTTGCCAGATCGTTTCAAATACATTGACTCCCCTAAGTTTACATATTAAATCAGTAACAGAGCCAATATTTAAACTATGGTCCATCTGATTGAAAAATCTATGCTTTTCACTACTTTACCACACAGCCTCCTTTTTATGTCTTATGGACATCTTACTGATCTCCCCAAAGGGTTTAAAAGACCCCATTCACCTGTTCATCCCAAGGAGTCGGTGTGGAATAGGCAGAAATATATATGAAGTGAAGGCTGAGAGGAGAGAGAAGAGGGACATAGGGTACTATTTCTTACCCAAAGCTGTGGTACCATGCAGATAGGAAAACAAACAAGCAAATGAGCGACAAAGGGAATATAAACACAGGTTGTGTCCTGGTGAAGGAATTACTTCTATCCTGGCTGGCGAAACCCAAATGGATGGTCACTTATGTGTATGAGTGGAGAGGAGGGCACAAAGTGGTGGGGTCAGTGAGGGAAGATGCAAGAAAGAATAATACATTTTTAAACTTAAGAGCAACTGGCAGTTGTTTAGATAAACTCAATTCTATTGTATATCTAAAGTGTCCATTTTGAGTGATCAAGCTCCATCTCCTGGGTCTTAACAGGATGGAAATGTTACATTACTTCTTTATGGATCAAAAAACAATAGGTTTGGATGCTCAGCAGCTCTGGGGTATAGGAAGCCATGAGCAATGTTTGCCCTCTTCTTGCAGTTGCATTAGGTCGTTTAGAGGAGAGGAAGGCATGGAGCAGTAGAATTAAAAAGGTAGGTGATGTCGGTGGAAGTAGGTAAAATACATTTGCAGTCATGGCAGCACCTCAAGAATGTGGCAATGATTTTACTTTAATCAATTATTGAGAAATCATTGGGAGCTTTTTTTTTTGCCATTTTCCCAATTATTAGATATATATGCAATATTTAGGTAATTCCAAAATAAATCTACTGAGAAAATTTATTCTCTCTAGATATCATAAAATTAGAAAATATCAGAGAGAATTATTAGAATGAAAAGAAGAGGGGAAGAGAAATAAGAAAAGACACAAATGGACCACATGTGAAAAGGTCTACACACAGGCATTTGGTATGAATCGTGTGCCAGAATCTAAACTGTTCTGGTGTCTATGAAAATGAGCTGCTTGGATCCTCCTTTGTGGGGAGCATAATTAACTGACCATCCCAAGATGTTCCCCTAAGATTCCAGCACCGTTTTCACATGAAGCCCACCATTTCCACAGGTGATTCTTAAGCAGGGACTGAGCAGAGTGTGGTTACTAATGCAGACCAATCAATGAGGAGACTCAGAATTCACCTAGCAAGAATCTCTGTTTCAAGAACTTCCCACTGATTTGAGTCTATCTTTCTTGGAACTGTGCTGCAGTTCGAGATTCTTCCTACCCAATCTTCCTTCCTTTCCTCCTCACACATATTTCCTACCTGCATCTAGGTGTGACAGCTCTCAGTGCTTTCACTACCTCTCTCCCACCTTGAATAGGTCTCTTACATGTCTAATTTATTCTTAGTATCTGCTTCTTGGAAGTCATGAAAAATTGTCATTGAGTATTTCACATGTTATCTTAATTCGATAACCTCAAATTCCTGAAAAGACAAGAATAATACATCTTTAGGAAATTCTTAAAAATTTTTCCATAATTGCAATACACATCCAGACCAAAACAATCTGCCTCTTGTCAAAATTAAACAATCTCTCTTCTAATCTTTTCTTTCTGTCTAGTTGTTATGCATCTAATAGCAAAGAAAATCAAGAGTCAAAAAAAGACCAAAAAGTATGTTTATGTGTGTGATCATTTAACTGTTTCTACAAGTGAAGCTTTTTTTTATTTATACAATAAGTGATGTTATACTTTATCTCTCTCTAACTTAATCTCACTTAACATAATGCTGTCAAGATCCATCCCTGTTGTTGCAAATGGCAGGATTTTCTTCTTTTCTAAATCTCAGTAATACTCAATTCTACGTATATACCATATCTGCTTTACCCATCCATTCACTGATAACTTAGGTTATCCACATATTGTGGCTGTTGTTAAATGTGCTACATTAAACATGGGAGTGCAGGTATCTTTTTAATATCATATTTTATTTCATCTCCATTCATATCCCAGAATTAGGATAGCTGGATCATGTGATGGTTTATTTTTTTTTTTTTGAGGAATCTCCATACTATTTTCCATAGTGGCAAATCAATTTGCATTCCTACTAACAAGCACAGCGTTCCCTTTCCTCAATATCCTTGCCAAAGCTTGTATCTTATCATTTTGATACTGTCCATTCTTAAAGATATGAGGTGATATCTCATTATGGTTTTGGTTTCTATTCCTCTGATGACATCAAGCATATTTTTTATGTGCCTGTACCGTTTATGCATCTTGTTGAGAAAATGACTATTAAGTTTCACTAGCCATTTTTTAAACATACTGTGTGTTTTTATTATTGAGCTGTATGAGTTCTTTATATATTCTGGATATTAATTTCATATGAGATATATGGTTTGCAAATAGTTTCTTCTATTCCATAGGTTTTCATTTCATTGATCATTCTTCGGCTGTGCAGAAACTTTTTAGTTTGATGTAGCTTCGCTTCTTGATCTTTTGCCTTTGTTGCTTGTGCTTTAGTTGTCATATCCAAACTCTTGTTGCCAAGGCCAATGTTAAGGAGCTTTTTTTTTTTTTTTTTTTTGGCTTCAAATCTTGTATTTAAGCCTCTACTCTATTTTGAGTTAATTATTGTGAGTGTTGTAAGATATAGGTCCAGTTTCATTTTTTCTGCATGTGGTTATCCAGTTTTCCCAAACCGTTTACTAAAGAGACGATCCTTTCTCCATTGAGAATTTTTGGCTTTCTTTTCAAATATCAGTTGACCATATGTTGGTGGTTTATTTCTGGGCTCACAATTCAGTCCATTGCTTTCTTTGTCTACCTTTATGCCAGCACCATATCTTGATTACTATAGCTTTGTAGCACAGTTTGTACTGTGTGCTACTGTGATGTAGCACATCAGGAAATGTAAGGGCTTCAGCTTTATTTATCACTGTCAATATTGCTTTGACAAATAAGCAATTAATGTCTTTTTTGGTTCCATACAAAGTGTTTTTCCTGTTTTCCTGTTTTCAGATATTCTGTACCTTTGATTGGAGAATTATAATCTACTTATATTTAGAATAATTACTGATATGCAAGGTCTTCTTAATATCATCTTCTTAATTGTTTTCTGACTGTTTTGTAGTTCTGTTGTGAATTATTTCCTTTCTTTTTGCTACTTTTTTGAATTGGTGATTTTCCACGGTGGAATGTTCTGATTCCCTTCTTTTTGTCTTTTGTGAATCTACTACAGGTTTTTGCTTTGTGGTTACCATGAGGTATACATAAACCATTTTATAGGTATGACAATCTGTTTTATACTAAAAGCAATTTGACTTCAATCAGATACAAAATTCTATCCTTTCTCTCCCTCTCTTTAGGTTTTTAATGTCACAATTTACCTCTCTTTCTATTGTGTATTTACAAACAAATAGTAGCTATAGCTATTTTTAATATTATTTTCCTTTAACCTTTCTACTATAGTTAAGTAATCTTTATACTATATTACAGAATTAGAGTTTTTTGAATATGGCTATATATTTACCTTTACCCATGTGTTGTGTATTTTCATATTTTCATTTTAGTAATTGACATCTCATTTCAGCTTGAAGAGCTCCTTTCTGTATCTCTGTAAAGACATGTCTAGTGATGATGAGCTCATTCAGCTTTTGTTTGTCTGGTAAAATAGTTATTTCTCCTTAATTTTTGAAGGATGGCTTTGCAGGATGGAATATTCTTGGCTGGCATTTTTCTTTCCTTTCATCACTTTGAATAAATCTTCCCATTCCCTGCTGGTCTGCAGTGTTTCTGTTAAGAAATCCACCAATAGCTTAATAGGGTTCCTTGGTAGATTACAGTGTTTTGTTTTGTTTTGTTTTGTTTCTCTTGTTCCTTTTAGGAATCTCTCTTATTCTTTACTTTTTGATAATTTAATTGCAATGTGGTTGGAAAAGATCATTTGGATTTAAATAATAATGTGATTTATTAGTTTCATGTGCTTGAATGTCTAAGTCTCTCCCTTAGGTTTGGGAAATTTTCAGATATTATTTCTTAAACTGTGTGTTCTTGTCCTTCTCTAGGATCAGCAATAATTTTGATACTGGGTCTTTTGATGTAGTCCCATAGATCACATAGTCTTTTTATACTTTTTTTTTTTTACTTTTTTCATTTTATTGTATTTTGACTAGATTACTCCAAAGTTCCTATCCTCTGGGTCATTGATTCTATCTTCAGTTTGGTCTATTATGCTGTTAGTGTCTATTGCATCCTTAATTTTATTCATTGAATTCTTCAGCTTCAAAATTTCCATTTATTTTTTTATTTAATGATTTCTCCTGCTTTGTTAAATTTTTCATTTATTTCATGTATTTTTTCCTATTTTTATTTAATTCTCTTTCTCTGTTGTTGTTTTTATAGATCATTTCATTTCCTCAAAGTAGCTATTTTGAATTCTTTATTGGGTAAATCACAGATCTCCATGTATTCTGTATGGTTACTCAATGATTATTGTGATCTTTTGGTGATGTCCTGTTTCCTTAACTTTTCATTTTCCTTGGAGTTCTGCATTCCTATATTTTGCATTTAAAGTAGTGGTTAAGGGGTGCCTGGGTGGCACAGTCAGTTAAGTGTCTGACTCTTGGTTTCGGCTCAGGTCATGATCTCAGGGTGGGTCATGAGATCAAGCAACGTGTCAGGTTCTGCCCTCAGTGTGGAGTCAGCTTTAGTTACTCTCTCCCTCTCCCTCTGCCCCTTTTTCATTTCAACTCTTGCTCTCTCTCTCTCTCTAAAATAAATAAATAAGTCTTAAAAAATAAACAAAGTAGCAATTACTTCTCCCAGAGTTTTACCAGCTACCTTCAGGTGTGATATATTTTTTGTTGTTTTGGCTTCATAGTCAGGATTTCTCTAGCCTTAAATGAATACACCTGCTTCACACTTCTTGCTCCCTCTTTTGGAAGAATTCTTAAGCTTTTATATCTTCTCTCCATCTTACAAGGCACCAGACTATCTGCTAGAAATTGTGATTGTGGTTTCTATTTTGCCTGTAGACCTGGCCTGTTTTCTATGCAGACATTTTACTTACCTGAGCTCAATCTTTTTTCCATTCTCAGGAGCATACATAAAGAATCAACCACAAAGTAAAGAGATGTGTGGATTTGGCACTTGGGGTGTTAAGGGATGTGCCATTTAGTGGGGTCCTCGGGTGGTGTTTTCCCAGCAGCTGGGGGTGGGTTTCCTGCTGTCATCAGGAACCACATATCTTTAATACCCTCTGATAGTCTATTTTAGTCTATCTGCTTATGTCTCACTCTTCTTCCCAATTGTGGAGATCCCGCTTTAGTACTCTGGGTTCTATTGAGTAAAGATGTGTTTCTTTAGCAATCTCCTGCTAGTTTGAAGAAGTCTATCAGTCACTTTACATCTCTCCCTTTCCCCCACTGGAGAGACTGCCAAAGTCTTCTGCACTAAGATGTGTTCTTTTGGGTTGGGGACTAATGCTGGTAAAGTTCCTCTTACCCATTTACCCTCTTACCTACTTCAATTCAAACCTGCATTTTTTTTTTCTTCAACAGAGTGCTAAATCTTCTCTGGGAACCTGAGTTTCTACAAAAGCTCTCTTGTCTGTGGGTGTGCAACCCAAGTAGCCTTCTGCAGGTGCTTCTAGAAGTGGAGGAGACAAACTGGAGCCAGTTCATAGGCTCCTGCCAGTTCTATAATACTATATTGAGGTTGTTTTGCCTACTACATGATGCAAAGGTGGGTGAGATTTTTCCTGGGTCCTTCATATATTTTGCTGAGCCCCACAACTCTCAGAGAAGTACTTTGTCTATGGATGATGCTGAATTTTAATTTTCAAAGGAATGGCAAGTGAGGGATGTCTTATATCACCACAATGCTGGCATGAATTCTGTCAAAGCCTCTTAACGGACTTGAAGCAAAGACTTTAAAGGGTAATAGTATTTGGCCTGTAGGAACTTATATAAATTAGGGTTCATCTACATATTCCTTCACACTTTTGTGAAAAATTAGTTTATTGCCTTCTGAATTCTCTGCCTCTACTAACTGCTGAGGACAGAGACATACACACACACACACACACACACACACACACACACACATGCACATACAATATCATAGTCCCTGATCTCAAGGATCTCAATATCTCTTCCAACTGGTTTATAAACACACAATCCCCATATTGTGATGGTCCATATTGTCCGTGGATGCAGAAAGTTTCAAAGAACAATCTACTTATTCTAACAACCAAACTAGGATGGATATTACAAAACCGATTTTGAAAAATCCTGTTGTAGCCTTAAGGATAAAAAGAAACTCCCAAGACCAAACTCTAGAAAAGTAGTATCTTTATTGAGAGAAGTGACTTACTCCTGCTTTTACTTATGTGATGATGTGTGACAAGGAAATTTTTGTAAACAGGAAGAAATGAATACAATTTTAAAGAAACTTTAAGCAGTCATGTGAACACTGGTATGACAGATCTGAAGAGCCCCAAGATGCTGATCAGGTGTCTACACCCCCACCACCTCTTTTACATTGTAACTAAAAGATCACTGGCAGGGGACATGACAGATTACTCATCAAAAAAGAAAAAAGGAAAGAAAACAAAAAGCGGGGAGATGAGAAAATCACTCTAATAATTGTGGTTTTTAGATGCCACTTCTGAAAAGGGGCAGAGGCAGCGGAGAGAAACTTCTCCAAGTAACTTAGGGCTTTTCCAAAGGGGAGGGGAGTCTCTCTCAGAAGCCAGGCCTAAGGTATAAGAGCTGAAAGAGTTCTTCCAAGGCTCATAAACTTGGGGATAGAATCTGAGAACAAAGAGAACCGCCAAGTGATTCAAAATTAAAAAGAGCTGTAAGCCTGAGAGACATATTTCATGGTTCAAAAAGTTGGTGGTTCAACTTTGAGGTTCAAGAATATCTCAGAAATATTGACAGTGTTCAGTCACCTGTCTGTTAAAGAGAACATCCTGACCTCACCTTCAAAGTCTTTGAAGCTAAAGTGAAATGCATCAAGTCAATGTTTTAACAGTTCCAGACCTAGCCAAACTGCAGTTCAGATTCTTGATATGTTTCCACTTCAGCAGCATGGTATGAAATAGAGAATATTATTTATTGAAATAAATAATAGTTTTTTTCTTCTATTGTTTTACAGAAAATGTCCAATATATAATAAAAATCAAAAGATGCAGGGAACAGATATTAGAAGACACATGGACTTAATAGAAATAAAGTTAAATAAAATTTAAAAATGAAAAAAATATTACATAGGATGGATAACAATGTACATAGCAAAGAAAAAATCAATGAAGACACAGGACAAATGAAAATATTATAATAAAAACACACACACACAAAAAGATGTGAAAAGATATGACAGAGCATCATCTCAGGACTATGGAAAAATGTCAAATAATATCCTACATACGTAATTAAAATTGGAATAAAAAAAGAGAAAATGGTGAAGAAGAAATATTTCAGCAGCAAATGGTTGAGAAATGTCCAAAAGTGTGGAATGACATCAATCTACACATCCAAGAATCTCAGTAAATCCTATGTGGTCTAAACACAAATATCAATAATTAGGAAACTAAGGAGAAAACTAAGGAGAAACAGAAAACGTGTAAAAGCAACTAGAAGAAAAAAGGGACTTTAAATATAAAAGAAAAATAATGTAAATAATAGATGACATCTCAGCAGAATTAATATAAATAGAAAAACCTATTAAATTTTAGAAGTTTAAATTTTGAATTTTAAAGTACATAATGAAAAAAAAAAACACAATCTAGCTGACCTTTAAGTTCTATATCCAGTGAAACACATTTTAAAAGTGAAAGTGAAATAATTATATCCTCAAACAGGTAGGGGCCAAAATTTTTTGTTAGTAGGTTGACAATATCTAAAAGACTAAAAGTAGTACTTTAAAGGGCAAATATAAATTACCAGATGAAAATCCGTATTTTTTGGGAAAAAAACAAGGCCAGTAGAAGTGTACTATGTCTATATAAATATAAAAAGCATTTAAAAACCTTTATCATGTGTATAAATTCATAGATCCATATATACATATCTACATGAACATTTACTAAATTTTGTAAAAGTCTTCACTTTTAAAGTAGAATAATAACAATATATTATGGAGTTGATGGTACATGTTTAAAATATAAGAACAAGGGATCCCTGGGTGGCGCAGCGGTTTGGCACCTGCCTTTGGCCCAGGGCATGATCCTGGAGACCCGGGATCGAATCCCACATCGGGCTCCCGGTGCATGGAGCCTGCTTCTCCCTCTGCCTATGTCTCTGCCTCTCTCTCTCTCTCTCTCTCTGTGACTATCATAAATAAATAAAAATTAAAAAAAATAAAATAAAATATAAGAACAAAAATGCAAAAGGGTGGAAGAGATAGAGTTTCAATGCCTGATACTACACTTTGAAAAAAAATACTACTGTTAACATATAATATTATGTTAGTTTCAGGTATACGATATAGTGATTGAACACTTCCACACAATATCCAGCGCTCATCACAAGTGCTCTCCTTAATCCTCATCATCTATTTTCCCCTCCTCCCACCTTCTTCTCCTTTGGTAACCATCAATTTGTTTTCTATAGTTAAGAGTCTATTTTTTGATTTGTCTCTTTTTTCTTTGTTCATTTGTTTTGTTTCTTAAATTCCACATATGAGTGAAACTATGTGGTATTTGTCTTTCTTTGACTTATTTTGCTTAATATTATACCCTCTAGATCCATT
Source organism: Nyctereutes procyonoides (assembly GCF_905146905.1). NCBI lineage: Eukaryota > Metazoa > Chordata > Mammalia > Carnivora > Canidae > Nyctereutes > Nyctereutes procyonoides. Next base: position 11,936,913 of record NW_026575030.1, read on the forward strand.
CATGTTGTTGCAAATGGAAAGACTTCATTAATTTTTTTAAGATTTTACTTATTTGAGAGAGAGAGAGAGAGATCACAGGAACAGGAGGAAGGGGCAGAGGGAGAGGGAGAAGCAGACTCCCCACTGAGCAGGGAGCCAGATACAAAGAGAGACTCAAATCTAGGCCCTGAGATCATGACGTAAGCCTAAGGTAGATAGATGCTTAACCTTCTGAACCACACTGGAGCCTCTCGTTCTTTTTTTTTTTTTTATAGCTTGTTAATATCCATTGTGTATGTGTATGTATATATACACAAATTTATATATATATAATTTTTTAATCCATTCATCTATTGATGGACATTTGGGCTGCTTCCATCATTTGGCTTTGTAAATAATGCTACAATAAATATACTGGTGCATGTATCTTTCAAAATAATGTTTTCATATTCTTTGGATAAATACCCAGTACTGGAATTTTTTTTTTATAGTTATTTTTTCCATTACTTTACAACAGACTGCATGCTGCAAGAGTTAGTTTTTTTTTATTTTTTTTTATTTTTATTTATTTATGATTGTCACAGAGAGAGAGAGGCAGAGACACAGGCAGAGAGAGAAGCAGGCTCCATGCACCGGAAGCCCGACGTGGGATTCGATCCCGGGTCTCCAGGATCGCGCCCTGGGCCAAAGGCAGTCGCCAAACCGCTGTGCCACCCAGGGATCCCGCCAGTACTGGAATTATTGAATCATATGGTAGTTCTATTTTTAATTTTTTTGAGAAACTTCCATACTGTTTTCCACAGTGACTGTACCAGTTTACATTCCTACCAACAGTGCATGAAGGTTCCTTTTCTCCACATCCCTGTCAGCACTTGTTTCTTGTGTTTTTAATTTTAGCCATTCTGACAAGTGTAACATTTCACTGTGGTTTTGATTTGAATTTCCCTGATGAATGAATGCTGAATAACTGATCTTTTGAGTGACACTGCCTGCATTCTCCCATACTCTATTTCCTCTCTTATGTTTTTAGTCAATAATGAATGATCATAGAGCCTCAGACACTCCACTCTTGTACTCTAATAAAGGCAGAGTCCCAGGTCCACACTTTCTCTTTTTTCTGTCTGTCTCTCTCTACTTGCTACCTCACTGTGGCTCCTGGACATGCCCCTTCAAGACCTTTGAGTAGTAAATCTCATTCCTCAAAGTTCCCTGATGTTTTCTGCTTAAATGTATTCTTGATCTTAATAAGAACCACAAGGGATGGCCCACCCACAACAGTGGTCCCAGGGGAAATGTTGGTAGGGGTTTACTACAAATAATAGAGGCCCTGGGAAGTGCCTCAGGTACTCCTAGCCAAAAGCATTACCATTTGTAGGTTAGGACTGACACAAGAAGGAGTTGATGGAGTTAAACTCTCCTAAGACTTATATTGTGTTCAAGAAATAGCTTACTTTTTTTAAAGAAGAGTGGAATAAATTAAAATGTCTCTTAACTTCTAGAGCAGTTCTGTTTAATGGAACTTTCTATTATGATGGAAAAGTTCATCCAACATAACTGGGAAATTAAAACTATGTTTATTTAATTTTAGTTAAAGTTTATATAACTACATGTGGCTAGTAGCTATAGCATTAGAGATTGCATCAAAAAAGAACTATTAAGATATAAGATGATTAGTCAATTCACCTTATAGAAGAAAAAGAAGGGAAAATAGGAACCAAAAACATATAGAATAAATATAAAAGGTATACTGGAAAGGAGAAATTTAATCATATCTATATGTACATTATATGTAAGTTGACTACACATTAAATAAAAAAGGCAGGTATTTCACAATGAATTAAGAAATGCAAAATCTGATTATAATATGCTCTTTATAAGAAACATACTTTAATTGTACATACATACAAATCATTATAAATACAATACATACTTTAATTGTAAATACAGATTGACAGTAAAAAGGTACAAGGGGTACAGTATGAAAGCACTAAGGATGAGCTGAAGATGCTGTTAATATTAGTCTAATTCAACTTGTGGCCAGAGAATAGTGCTAGAAAGAAAGATTGATGAATATTGAAGAAAGAAACAGTTCATAAGGAAGACATTTTTTAAATGTATATACACTTAACAAAAATGAATGAAGCAAAATCTAATAAAAATGAAAGGAGACATATTGGCAAATCCACTGTTAAAGCTGGAGGCTTAAGTGCCTCTTTTAGTAACTGAGAGAACACTTAGAGGGAAATCTAGAAAGAATAGAAAAGGCATGAAAAATTATCAATCTATTTGTCCTACTTGCTATTTCTATAACACTACTGAATCCCGCCCCCCCTGCAAAATTCATATATTGAAGTCCTAACCTCCCATATGACTGTATTTGAAGATTTGTCCCTTAAGAAAGTAATTAAGGTAAAAGAGGTAATGACCCTAGTCCAACAAGACTGGTGTTTTTATAAGAAGATGAAATTTGGACATAGACCCAGGAGGAAGAACATACAGAGACATAGGGGAAAGGCAAGCATCTGTAAGTCAAGGAGAGAGGCCTCAGTTGGAGCTATACTTGACAACAGCTTGGTCTGCGACCTTCAAGGTATGAAGAACTGTGAGAAATTAATTTTCTGTTGTTTACGCCACCCAGTCTATGGGACTTGGTTATGGCAGACTAGCAAATTAATACAAACACTATACCAAAAATAGCAGAAATTATAAGTGGACATGTAACACACATTGAAATATATCATATTCTAGGCCAAGAAGCAAAACTTACACATTTAGAAGGATTGAAATCCTGAAGTATTTAATTAAATGACCCATATCTATATAACACATAGGTTAAAAAGGAAGTATCAAGGGGCATTAAAAACTTTCTGAATTGAAGAAAATAGAACTACTTGTATCAGTAGTTATAAGATGAAGCTAAGATAGGTCAAGTAGGAAAATTTATATCTAAATTTATACCATTCTTAAAAAGTAGTTTTAAAATAAGATTTGGATTGATGAACATTAAAAAGGAAGAGAAAAATTAAACTCAAAACTAGCAGATAAATAAGAATGAAAATCAATGAAATTGAGAATAGAAAAAGAAAGCGTAATATTGAAAGTAAAACAAGTATGTTGGGGAGATCAATAAAATCAAAAACTCTAGCCTGACTTAACAATAAAAAAGAAAAGACAGAATACGAATATCAAAAATGAAAAAATGTACATCGTAAGTACAAAATTAAGTAAAAGAAGAGTCAGAGATTAATATAGACAACAACAAGCAAATTTCTAGACCCAGATGATTTCAGTGGGCCATTTTATCAAACATTTAAGGATGAAATAACCCCAATATACACAACTTTTCTAGAGATGAAGTCAGCAACATTTTTCTGATACTTAAATGATGATGTTAAGTCCTTATGAAAAAAGATGCAAAATCTTTAACAGAATATAAGCAAATTTTATCTAATTCTATATGATAATAGATCATGACTCAGTGAGATTTATCCCAGAAATATAAAGCTAACTCAACACTGAAAATCAATGAATGATGTGCTGAAACCAACATATATCATATCATGAGCCATAAAGCAAATCTTGATCCATATAAAATAATTGAAATTATACATAGTATATTTTATGACAACAGTACAATCTAGAAACTAGGAATCAATAACAGAGAGACAACAGGAATATCTTAAATATTAGAAAATAAAGAACACACTTTTAAACAAACAGGAATTCTCAAAGGACACAAAAAATACACAGAACTCAATGAACATGTAAATACAACTCATAGAACAATGTGGGTAGCACTCTATAAATGTATCAAGATGGACTATTTTAAAATGTTTATGTAACCCACAGACAGTTAAGAAAACAAATTGGATAAATAAGAAATCATTTTTATATGAAACAAAAACAATGAAATGGCAAATATGACTAATGTAACAATAATTACCTTAATGTAAATTACCTTAAATATAAGTTTAAGGTAATTATCTTATATATTTACATAAAAGGCAATTATCTAAATATATTTATATTTTATATATAATAAAATATATAAAAATTATATATAAGATATCTTATATAAAGTTAAGTTAAAATTACCTTAAATGTAAATAGTCTAGATGTACTTATCAAAAACAGTAACTGATAGTTTGGATTAAAGGATTAAAAACCTTGGCTTTATTATATTATGTGCAAATAAGATTTTGTGTAGATATGGAAGGCTGGTTTAACATCTGAAAATCAATAAATATAATCTACCATATAAAATGTTAAGGAAGAAATATCATATCAATTGGCACAGAAAAATCATTTGACAAAATCCAAAACACATGCATGAGAAAACTGTATAAGACTAGAGTTTCATAAAATAAGAGAGGATTTACTTCATCTTGATAAAGAGTATTTATAAAAAATCAAAAGTCAACATGATACTTAATAGTAAAAAGAATGAACATTTTTCTCAAAAAAAAAAAAAAAAAAGACCACACAGGGATGTTCACTCACTTCTATTCAACATATTATGGAAGTTCTAACCACCATAAGAAGGCAACTTAAAAAATACATCAGGCTTAAAGATTTAAGAAGAAATAAAATGATCTCTATTGGCAGATGGCAAGATACATGCATGTGGAAAAGCTCAAGAAAAAAAATCTTCCTAGGAATAATATATATGTTAAGCAATAATATAAGATATAAGAAGATTAACACAAAAATCAATCACATTTTTATATACCAAAAATACACATGTGGACACAAAAATTGAAAACAAAGTATCATTTACAAATGTTTCAAAGATAGTAAAATACTTAGGTCTACTCCTAATAAACATGAAACAGGATCAATATATTGAAAAATTTTAAATACTGATGAAAGAAATAAAAAAAGACCTAAATAAATGAAGGTATATTACCATCTTGGATTCAAAGATTATGTAGCTGAGATGTGATATTGATGGAAGAATACAATCTTAGATAAATGGAATATACTGATGAAAAGACCCTCCATATGTGTGATCAACTGACCTCTGACAAAGGAACAAAACCCATCCAACTTCAACAAATGGTGCTTGAGCCATTAAAAATCCATTGGAAGAGGACAAAATAACTCTTGGTCTAAATCTCATACGTTATACAAAATTAAGTCAAAATAGACTTAAGTGTAGAACATAAAACTTTAATACCTTTAGAAAAAAAACAAACAAAATTAAATCAAAAGATGAAGAAAATCTTCAGTATTTAAGACTAAGTATAGAGTTTCTTAGATTTGACAGCAAAGCATGATGAAAAAAATGGGTAAATTAGACCCAATCAAAATTAAAAACTTTTGCTGTGTGAAAGGCCATGCAAAGTGGATGAAAACACAAGCTACATATCATGAGAAAATGTTTGTGAACAAAGTACTAATATCTACATGATATAAAGAAATTTGTGATCTAAAAGAACTTTCAAAAGCCAATAGTAGAAATATCCAAATCATTGACAATATCAAGCCCTGGTGAGGATTTAGAACAATTGGGACTTTTATATATCACTGATAATGACTGCACCATTTTGCATTCATTTTTGAAATCAGATGGAAAATTTCTTATCAGAGTTAAGTGAACATTTACTATGTTCATAACAGCAATGTTATTATTGCTGGTTATTTATCTTACTGAAGAAAACTTGCACATGAATAAGGGCTTTACTGAGAATCACTTAAATCTGGAAACAACATAAGCATCCTTTAATTGGTAACTGCTAAACAAATTATAATACATCCATACAGTGAATTATACTCAGCAACCAAAAGGAAAAAATAGTGATACACATAAAAACATTGAAGGGTATCAAATGTATCATTCTAATCAAAAGAAGTCAGGCTTCAAGGCTGCATAGGTTTCAATCTTTTTTACATGGCATTCTTTATAGGTGAAACTATGGATGATTACTTGGGGATAGGTGTTAGAGGAAAGATAGACTACAAGGGAGCACAGAAGGAATATTTGAAGATATGTTCTACATCTTGATAATGCTTATTGTTAAATGACTATATATCTTGTCAAAATTCTCAGGATTGCACACAAAATGGTTGAATTGAGTACTTAATTTTTATTTAATAAATATAAATAGTATTGGGGGCACCTGGGTGGGGCTCAGTCAGTTCAGCATCCAGCTCTTGATTTTGGCACAGGTTATTGTCTCATGGGTCTTGAGATCCAGCCCTGCATCAAGCTTTGTGCTCAGTGGGGAGTCTGCTTGAAAATTCTCTCCCTCTGCCCCTCCCCTTACTCACACAGGTGCTTTCTCTCTCTGTCTAAAATAAGTAAATCATAAATAGATGATAGATGATAGATAGATGATAGATAGATAGATGATGATAGATAGATGATAGATAGATAGATAGATAGATAGATAGATAGATAGATAATTAGATAGATAGAGGTGCCTGGGTGCCTTAGTCTTAAGTATCTGCCTTCAGCTTTGGTCATGATCTCAGGATCTTGAGATCAAGCCCCACCTTGGACTCCTTGCTCAGGTTTCTCCCTCTCTCTCTCTGTCCTGCTCCTCTGCTCATGCACTTTCTCTCTTGCTCTCTCTCTCTCTCTCAGTATTTCAAATAAATGAACAAATAAATATTTAAAAAATAAATAGCATCAAAAACAATGAAATACGTACAGATAAGGCTAACAAAATATATGAAAAACCAGACAACTATAAAACTTTGTTAAAAAAAACTTTGTTGAGAGAAATTATATAAATAGGGAGATATAATATGCTCAGGAACAGGGAGATTGAAATTGTTATGTGTTCACACTCTAAAATGACCCATAGACTTAACTGAATCCCTATTAAAATTCTAACAGCTGTTACTTTTAAATAAATTCTAAATTTTATTTAGAAAGGCTAAGGTATCAACTAGCAGAGACAATCTTCAATACAAAGAATGAATTTGGAAAATTTATACTACTTGATTTCAAAGCTTACCGTAAAGCTGTAATAAATCAGTTTTTGATACTAGTATGATAGACAAATATATTGTTATAAGAGAGTAAAAAGCCTAGAAATAAATATATACACATACGGTCAATTCATTTTCAATCGTTATACCAGAATAATTCAAAGGGAAAAAAATGAAAACATTTTTATAAATATTGCTAGAAAAATTATGTTTGTGTTTTCATATGAACACTGACACTTTTCCCCCCTAAAGATAAAATCTGAAATCATAAAGCTTCTAAATATTGAAGTACAATTATAATTTTATGTTAAGTAAAAATTTCATTTACAGGACCCAAAAAAGACAAACCATAAAGGAAGAAAAAAGTTACATTGGATTTTACTAAAATGAAAAAATTCTGCTTATCAGAAGATACTAGTAAGAGTATGAATAGAAAAGCTACACAGTGGGAAAATATTTGAAGGTAAATATGAAAAAATGACTTTTATCCACACTATATAAATAATCCTTATAAGTCAATAAGTATCAATATAAAAATTAATTGCAAAATTCTTATACATTGCTTTATTTTAAAAATAAAGCTATACAAATGGTCACTAAGCACATGAATATACTTAACCTCACTAGTAATCAGAGAATGCAAATAAGAATCACACTGATATTCTACTTCACATCCACCAGAATGAATATTTTTTTTAAACGTAATGACAAATATTTCTAAAGGTATGGAGTCATTGGAACTCATACCTTGCTAATGGAGCTGAAAACAGTTCAATCATTTTGAAGCACTATATAGAATGCTCTTACAAAGTTAAGCATAAATCTACCTTGTGAGACTGATTTTACTCCCAATTTTGACTCAAAAATAGTAAAACCATACATTTACAAAAAGATTGGTCTGAGAACATTCACAACAAATTTATTTGTAACTGACTAAAACTGGAAAAAAAAAATATTCTTCTGCTTGTGAATAGGTGAATAATGTGCCCTATCCATACAATTGAATACTTCATAACAATTCAAAAAATTACCAAGTCAACTCAGCACACAGATGAATATGAAAATATTTATTGAGAATAGCCTGTTCAGCACATAGAATACATATGATATGATCTCATTCATGTTAAATACAACTACAAGCAAAACTAATCTATGGTGATAAATATCAGTCATGGGAGAAAGAAGATTACTACTATTGACTGGAAAGAATATGTAAATTTGAAAGAATTTACAATGTTCTATTTACTTTTTTTTGGTAGTGTCTATAGAGTTTTATACAACTGACTAAACTCTAAAGAGGAAACATTTAAGATCTGTGCAATAGGGCAGCCCGGGTGGCTCAGCGGCTTAGCGCCGCCTGCAGCCCTGGGCGTGATCCCTGGTCCGGGGATTGAGTCCTGCGGCAGGCTTCCTTCAGGGATCCTGCTTCTCCCTCTGCCTGTGTCTCTCCCTCTCTCTCTCTCTTTCCCTGTCTCCCATGAATAAATAAATAAAATCTTAAAAAAGAAAGATGTGTGCAATTTAGTTTGTTAGTTCCATATCAATGACCAAAAAAAAAAAAAAATACAGCATGTTAAGTACAATGAAGTTAAGAACAGCGAGCTGAAGCAAATGTTGAAGAGGCACTCAGTCCAGGCATGGAGGTACAGAGCACACTCGGAGCTGCCAGCTTCCATGGAAGACATGGATTATTTTTAAAGAGTGTAGGCCAGAAGCTAAGCTGAGTGTCCACACACTGCTTGGAAACTGAACCAGAAATGGGAAAGCCAAGTTATTGTGCTTCTCTTTTGCTTTTTTCCTCCTTCCTCCCTTCCTTCCTCCCTTTCTTCTTCCCTTCCTTCCTGTCTTGATCTTTTAAATGGTTCCAGTCTATTCTCAATTATGCCAAAGGGAAATGGACAAGGTTTTTCATCCTTACTTCCGCCAGGCCAGCTAGCAGGCCCACTGAAGCCTGAATGAGTGTTGGGAGATGCACCCTGTGAGGAAGAGCCCCTAGGGCTATATTCTCCAAGTGTGGTTCTAGAACTAAAAGATCGGTTATCACCCTGGAGCTTTTTAGAAATTCAAATTCTCAGTAGCCTCAGACCTAATGAGTCTGAAATCCTGGGCCCCTCATCATGTGCTTTAAACATAAGCCTTCAAGGTGATCCTGTTGTTGCACACAGTTTTGAGAATCTGTGCTTAAATTAAAGGGAAAGCCTATTATCAGGGGGAAAAATAGTCAAGGCCACAGATTTCAGTGCCTCCCTCTAGGGAGTTGGCTTCTTTCATGTTCCATCCTGGAAGATTAGGAGCCCATTCTGTGGCATTGGTCTGGGGCAGCATTTAGTATTTATGTTCTGATAAGTCCGAGTGGAATGCTAATGCCACTGGAGAGAAGGGGGGCACTCCCCTTTGAGGACCAACTATTATATAATTAGAGACAAAGAATGTCTTTATAGGAGATCAGGGAAGTTTTCTAGAGGCACCTGCAGGAGCCTTTAGAGAGGAAAGATTTGAGCCACAGGATTCAGAACTTTTTTAAAAAAGAAATAATAGGTAACAAGAGGATTGCAAGCAAGCCTGTTAAAAACTGCATGACAAGAGTTGAGAAAGTGTAAATTATTCAGATCATGGGAAGACCCATGAGAATAATAAAGAGGCATACTGTTCTGATATCAAGACACTACTGGGCATCAATAGAAAATAAAAGCTATGGTGGGAAATGGGTAGTTTATCCCTCATTCAGCGGAGCGCATGTGATGGCCTGTCTTCCAGCCACTTGTTTCATGAAATGACTCTAAACTCCTCTGGAATTGATTTCCTGATGTGCTTCCATGTAAAGTGATATTAATCCACATCTTGCTAATCTTTCAAGCTTTCACTCTAGACTCTTCATGTCTTATGCATATACCTTGTTCTAATCTCCTCACCTGATTTTCTTTTACCAGTGAAGGAATTTGCTTAGTATAATACACATTTCAAAGCCATTTTACATATCTTAGCAAATTTCGTCCTCACAACTGCTGGTGACACATTACTCCACTTTCCAAATGGGGAAATTGAGACTCAGAATGCTCAATAGTCCCACCCAAGCTCATATGGCCTGTTAGAGACAGAGCTAACCCCTGGGGACATGTTTTTTTACATTCTTGGAGGATGAATACCTTTGATTTGTCCTGGCTTCAGAACTGCTTTCTGGAAAGTCAACATAAGAGAGATCATTCTTAGATTCTTCCCAAAACATAACTCTTACTGTTTGTCACTGCCTTTTAATTTTCCCCTGCTGCCTCTTATTATTCTCCTTAGTACTGCATTATTTAACTGTATTAAATATTTAGGAGTGCAGTATGAGAGATGTCATACAAAATAAAGTTTTATTATCCACCGGATGCAGGTACATATGTATATTATGTGCAGAGACAGATGCACTATCCAGAGAAAGATGATGCCCCAGGGGGTCTTTTATCATCTGCTGGAGCTCAAACTCTTTCCCTTCTTTCCTCTCTGGCTTGGGGTCTCCCCATGGCTATTTATGTCTTTCTGACCTTCAAGTACAATGGCTTCACTTCTGCTTTCTGCAGGGAGATAGAGTCAGGGCTGTTGAGAGAGCTGCATCACTGGATCCAAAAGGAGTAAAGGTGAGGAATCCTCAGACTTTTCCAGTTCTGCAGCTGCAGACTATATCTCTTTTTAGAGTGGTTAGCCGCTAACCCATATCCAAAATTGGAAAGTGTTAGAGTTAACACTAGAACTCTATATTTGCTAATCTCTGGTTGAAGTTTCTTTGATGTCACCTCCTGGCTCAGGAGATAATTTTGCCTTCTCCATTATTAAATGTATAATAAGGCATTCTATGTGGTCATTTTTGGCCAGTAATGATGGGGTGACTCTGGGCCAAGGATAATAGATCATACTGATTTTCTGTATATAATTTATGTAGCAAGAGCATCAAAGATGCATATTTTCTGTCCTCTTGATGATCTGTCCACCTGTCTGTCTTCATATATATAGAAGTGAGCCCTGGCAAATTGTTGTTGCGCAGCAAATATTTGCTTAACCATTCATTCCTTTTTTTTTTTTTTTTGGATGAATCTAAATATTCATTCATTTGGCACTTGATATTATTTTAGCTGCTCAAGATAAAACATTAAATGAGAGAAAAAAGGTTTTTATACTCTGGATCCTAGTGGAGGAGACAGATATTAATTAAATGTGTACATGAATGAACATTGCTGTGTGCAATGAGAGCATAAATGGGAAGTTTGCAACATGTCATTTATTAAATATCTAAATAAGTGAATATATCTCTGAATGAAATACAAAGGCTACCCTTTAAGTCTTAATAGGCAACAAAAATGATAATAAATGTAGGTTATAAAGTCAATATGATGCTAAATGAAGGAATACAGTGGTAATGTCACTGCAGTGGGCAGAATAATGGTCCCCAAAGGTGTCCAGGGGACCTAATCCTTCTAATCCTCAGGTCTTGTAAATATATTAAATAACATGGCAAAAAGGACTTTGCAGATAGGATTTAGGGTTAAGAACTTTGAGATTGGAAGATTATCCCGGTTAACTTGGGGCCCAATCTAAAAGCATGAGTTGTTAAAAGTGAAAAAATATTCTTGGTTGTCAAAATTAGAGATGTGATAACTGAATCAGGGTCATGTAAATGGTGTAATAAAAAAGACTGTTTTTGCTGCTTTTGAAAATGGAGGGAAGGGTCCATAAGACAAGAAATGTGGGCAGCCTTTAGAATCTAAAATAGGTGAGTAAACAGATTCCCCCCTAGAATCTTAAAGGAAGAACATGGTCCAGTACAACCAGTGGACCATGACTTTGGTTTAGTCCAGTGACTTTGGTGTTGGACTAATGACATCCATGACTAGAGGATAGTATATTTGTTTTGCTTCAAACCAATAAATTAGTGCAATTTATTTCAGTAGCAATAAGAAATGAATGCTGTCACCATGCAGGTGACTATGAGGTCAGTAAAATCAGAGCATCATTATCTTCACTTACTCCCATTGGTCTTGATTTTTGTTTCCTGGTAACATCATATTCTTTCTCTTCCAGAAGGTTTTAGCTTTGTAGACCTGCAATCCTTTTGAAAAGCACTGGGGTTAAGGTGTGTTGAACAACAGATGTGTTGACTCATTATGTTCCTCTTCTTGCTGGAAACAAAGTTCTTTTTGAATACAAAATTTCTGCCATGAGATCTTGAAGAGCCCCTGAGAATACTTTTATTTGGGGGACTAAACTGTTTGCATTTAGTGGTCATCCTGTCCCATGTTTTTGGAGCATATTCACCAAATACTGATACTTTAAAGGACTAATACATTGATTGCACTTTAAAGGTCACATCTTAGTGATTATATACCCCCAAATTATATACTTCCAAAAAGTATGAAGTAATAGTGTGCCTTGTTTCACTTAAAATTGTTTCTTTCTCTATATTTTACACAACAAATTTGACCTTGGTCTTGCTAAATGTAATAAATGAAAATTTTGTGACACATTTTATGAGTGCTTTACATGTACTATTTATTGCTAAAACTAAGCTTTTCATTGATTCTTAGAGGAACACTGTAGAATTGTTTTAGTTTTTAACTTTAATTGGGCTATAGTCTTATATAAAGATACCATTTGAATCCAAGACTACTTCTCGTCAACCCAGAATATAATTATGTGGTCCTTCTTATCTTTTCATATACCTTGGTAGACAAACATATATTTTATACCTATGAGGAGACTGATAGAACTATTTATGACATTTCTCTCATTTATGTATGTATCTATCCATCTATTATACTTGGATGCCCAACACTTTTGTGTACCCTTTTTCTATTTTGTTGAGCATTGCTGAGATAAATCCCTTTCCAGGGTCCAGATCTTTGGAAGCAATAGATACTTTATAAAGATTTTTTTTCCTTAGGCAAGATTCTTTCCTAAAGCAGTTAAAGGCTAACAGGATTAGTGTTATTGTTGGCTAATACAAGTTATTTGGAGCAATGAAACGGAAGCACTTCTAGTTTGAGCACGACTGTCTGTCTCTCCTTCGGAGGTTGAGCAAACCTTTCCTGAATAGGAGAATACTCTGAGATTAGGCTGTTTGGTCCTACCTGTCTGGTCACTCCAGAAAAAAGCCCCATGTGTGATTTTTTGGTCACCGTTTAGATAAATGGACAAGCAAAATTCATAAGCTTTTATATCCTCTTGGCATACCCTAGGAAGTGCTGGCTGGTGAACATTCTCAGACTTCTGAAGAATGCATTTCTCTACCTTCAACCCTTCTAAAACCTGCCTGGAATGGGTGAGCATCTGAAAACCTTAATGCTGCTCCCTGGTACTTCTTCATTTTCTGGTAAGAAACAGAAGGAAGTTTTAGTGTGAGTTTTTAATTCTTTTTTTTTAGAAGTGTTCATTTCTCATGACAGAAAAGTAACTGCTTTAGTTTCCACTTCTAGAAATTAGAAGTAGAGAGAGAGAGAGATGATAGGTATATTATAGGCATGCAATACATATTTTATATACATAATAATTTCTTGAAAAGATCAATGAAATAATCTTAAAAAGAAAGAATATTCTTTCCATATATTTTTAATGTTCTTGTATTTTGTACACAGCGTTCCCCTGACTGATAGAGGCACAATTATGTTTTGTCCCTGGTAGGTTCATAGACATCCATCAGGATCCTGTCCAGATACCTCCCTGTTGATTGAAATATCACTGGCAAAACAGTAGCTGCCTCCCTGTGCTGCAACTGCTCTTTGTGCATATATAGTATCTCCTTAGTGGCATTGTATCACTATTGGCTCATCTGGCTTTCTTACCATCAGAGCCTGTGTATACCTGGCATACAGTTTTTAAAGATTTATTCATTTATTTTAGAGAGAGAGAGAGAGTAGAGGTAGGGGCAGAGGGAAAGAATCTCAAGTAGACTCCCTGCTGAGCAAAGAGCCCAAATGGGGCTCAATCCCATCACCCATGAGATCATCATCTGAGCTGAAACCAAGAGTCAGTCGCTCAACCAAGGAGCCACCCAGTTGCCTCTTTGGCATACAGTTTTTAGGACAAACCAGGTGCTAAATGAAAGATTGCTAAATATTGGTATATGTAGCTACATTCCACTTTTGAACCTATAGCTTTAGTCTCCCATTCACTGTGCCAAGGATGAGTTGTCTCAGTCCTCAGTAGTTCAATAGTGATTCTATATGGAGAGCCAAAAACTGCATGGGAATGTGTGTCCCAATGGAAAAGTCATATTGAAGAAATAGCTGGAGTTTTGTAAATAATTTACATTTGTTAAGTTGACCCACAATTGTTTGTTTCCCTTTGTTGAACTTATTTTTTTAGATTATAATAGCAATATACATGTTAGCAAAGTTAGACGTGAGTTAAAAAAAATCAACCAAATTGCAACTTCTTAAAATTGTTGTTCTCAGTGATTTGAATACATTATATTATACAGATATAGATATAGATATGCGTATATAGGGGTGCCTGGGCAGCTCAGTTGGTTAAGCATCTGCCTTCAGCTCAGGTCATGATCTGTGGGACTAGATCCCAAGACTCCTCCCCCTACTTGTGCAGGCACTCTCTCTCTCTCTCTCAAATAAATAAAATCTTTTTTAAAAAGATATGCATATACATGTACGTATCTATATTTTTGCTTTGAAAAGGGTTGGCTGTTTTCTTTCTTTTTTAAAAAAAGATTTTATTTATTTATTTATTTGTTTGCTTATTTATTTATTTATTTATTTATGAGAGATACAGAAAGAGAGACAGAGACACAGAGGGAGAAGTAGGCTCCTCCCAGGGACTCAATACCGATCCAGGTTCACGCCCTGAGCCAAAGGCAGATACTCAAACACTGAGCCACCCAGAAGTCCCAAGGCTATATTCTTTCATTGTATACATAATGGATGTTCATTGCAAAATATTTATGAAATGAAGAAAATTATGTAAAATAAAACACAACTCACTTTTATTTAAATCTCTAAAAGAAGATATCATTATTACCATTTTGTTCTATTTCCTTTTAGATTTATTTAGATCCATGGAAAATATTTATACACACATGGGCAAGCACACACACATACATATTCACTAAAATTTTCTTTGGTTCATGGATTCCATTTATAAACTTACAACGTTGCAGCACCTTAGTATTAATTTTTTTTTTTTTTTGGAGGGGAGAGAGGAGTGGTCTCATATTAGTCATTTGAAATTATTAGCATATGGGGGCATGTGGGTTGCTTAGCAGGTTAAGTGTCTACCTTTGGCTCAGGTCATGATCTTAGGTCCTGGGATGGAGCCTTGCATTGGGCTCCCTGCTCAGGGAGACTTGCTTCTTCCCCACCCTCTGCCCCTCCAACCTTGTGCTGTCTCTTAAATAAGTAAATAAAATATTTAATAAATATTATTAGCAGATGCTAGACTCCTCATAAATTCCCTATATATGTAATAGCTGAAAGCCTAGGTGAGTCCAGTAATTGAAGAACAGAGTAAGATGTGATTGTTGGTGAGAATTTGGGATATTTGTGCTAAGGATTAATTGACAAAATGCTTACATAGTGATAGAATATAGTTAATCATTTGATTCTTTCTCTTACTATAGTTTACCCCAGCAAGGGACTGCAGATATAGGCCACATTAGAGATATTAATAGGGTTAGTGACCTTGAGAAAGTTATCCTTCTTTTTTTCCTCTGGGTTGATGCATAGAATAAAAGTAGGCTCATGCCAGAACCAATGAAAGGCATCATTAGAAATCAGATTAAAGGATAGAGGGGGACCCACGGATTTAAATTAAAGTGAATATTTTGAGAATGTTAATGAGTATTAACCTTCCAGAGGCCTAATAGGAACCATAAGAAAATCTGATACTCAATTTTGGATAACTGTTGAAGGCCAGGTAGCTTTTGCAATATTCTTTCTCCTGTTTTTTTCTGATTTCTATCAATACATCTTAAAATGTTGAGAAATCATACTGATTTCACTGGTCACATGAAATGTGACATACATCCACCCCCCATCCCTTGCAACTTTATGATATGTATAGAACCTCCTACATTATCAATTCCAGGTGCTAGCATATTTTCTGATCATTGATGAACTCCTAATTATTTTCCTCAATATCATGAGAAGTATATGTAATTTTTAACCGTACTAGGACATTTTGATCCAGGAGGATAATAAAGGGCTTAGATATGTTCATGGTGGACACTGAAGAAAATGGAGTGTTTGGTGATGTGAGGTGAATCCTCTGAAAATCCACATTTGTTTCTTTATAATTAACTCTATACTATAGAATGTGAGATGTTCTTACTTTAAGTAAAAGTTAAACTATCAGGGATGCCTGGATGGCTCAGCTGTTGGGCATCTGCCTTTGGCTCAGGGTGTGATCCTGGAGTCCTGGGATTGAGTCCCATATCAAGCTCCCTGCATGGAGCCTGCTTCTCTCTCTGCCTGTGTCTCTGCCTCTCTCTGTGTGTGTCTCTCTTGAATAAATAAATAAAATATTTTTTAAAAAAGTTAAAATACCATTTTTTCTTTGCACATTTAGAATCACAAAGATAAATTATCCTATTCCAAGTGAAAACTGCAGGTATTTTAAGATGTACCATATTCCCCAGAAACTTCCTACAGAGGTAAACATCTCCAATTCCTTTAACTTATCTTTACTTTGACATATTATGAACACTTCCATTATCATATTTACAATTCCTTGAACATATTCCAATTTAACTATATTTAAGGTGGGAAAATATGTCATTTGAGAGATACTCCTCTGTCATGATCTAAAAGTATGTCTGTAATATGAAATTAATAATAGTTACAGGTGGACATATTACAATTATAGTACTTTTAAAAAATATATTTTCTGGCTCTTCTAAATATTTTTATGAAATTTAGGTTTCTCTGGCTCCTATCTCTCCTAGACTCTACTAATAGAAATATATATAAGAATATGAACTAAAAATTACATTTGTTTGGGGGCATGCCTATGACCCCATTCCAGTATATTTTATGTATTATTGACATATATGTTATTGATATATATTGCACACACACTTTATTTTTTTTATTTTTGAAAGATTTTATTTATTTATTCATGAGAGACACAGAGAGAAGCAGAGATATAGGCAGAGAGAGAAGCAGGCTCCATGCAGGGAGCCCGGTGTGGAACTCGATCCTGGGACTCCAGGATCACGTGCTGGGCCAAAGGCGGCACCAAACCGCTGAGACCACCCAGGCATCCCTGAACATGCACTTTAAATTGGAGTTCCCATAGAGCCCATATCTCCTATTTTTTGCTAATAAAGCTGAGTTTTGGTCGCAAGTGTGTTATTTCTCTTATCCTTCATGATTGTTATTGTATTAGATTTATCTCATTACACCAATTTTTCAGCATCTATAGAGATTAATGCATTTTGTGCAAAACATTTGATGTCCCTTTTATGTTAATGTCATTCCCTCATTTGTTTCATGAGTGACAGAACTAAAGTCGGAGAGTTGTCATTTATCACTTATAATTTCACTATAAATCCATTAACTTTTGACACCAAATTCTGGATTTGATAAAAATTATCATAAAAGTGCAAATAAAAATCACAATAAGATATCACTTCACACCTGTCAGAATGGATGGCTAGAATCAGAAAGAAAAGAAATAACAACTATTGGCGAGCATGTGGACTAAAAGGAACCCTCGTGCATTGTTGGGAATGTAAATTGATGCAGCCAGTGGGGAAAACAGTGTAGAGGTTCCTCAAAAAATTAAAAGTAGAAATACTTTTATGGTCCAGTAATACCAAGTATTTACCCAAAGAAAACAAAAACACTGATTCAAAAAGATATATGCAGCACTATGTTTATTGTAGCATTATTTCCAATAGCCATAATATGGGAGCAACACAAATACCCAGAATGGAATCTTACTCAGCCTTAAAAAAGAATGAGATCCTATCATTTGTGACAACATGGATGGACCTAGAGAGTATATGCTAAGTGAAATAAGACAGGCAGGGAAAGACAAATACTATATATTTCACTCATATGTGGAATCTAAAAGACAAAACAAATAAGTAAACAAACAAGAAGCAAAATCAGATCTACAAATATTGAAAACAAACTGATGGGTTGCTAGAGGGGAGGGGAATGGAAGGATGGGCAAAAATGAGTGAAGGGGAGTGAAGGAGTACTGGTGCCCAGTCATGGAATGAATAAGCCATGGGGATGAAAGACACAGCATAGGGAATATAGTCAATGGTATACTAATAACACTGTCTGGGTGGTTACACTTGTGGTGAGCACAGCATAACATAAGAGTTGTCAAATCACTTTTGTACACCTGAAACTACTGCAACATTGTGTATCAACTATACTTCAATACAAAACATGAAGATATATATGTGTATATATATCACATTAATGAGAGTACCCATGTTGAGAGATAAGTGGGAGGCTGGTGGTCTGAAAAAAAATATATCGTAAAAGATTTTGTCTAATTCTGTAAAACTGAAAAATATTCTTTTTTTTCCTGAAAAATATTCTATATATGACCTTTGTTCAAGGGCATCAGGTCAGTTGACTCTGCCAAAGGATCCAATGACCTTCATTTGTTCTTCATGTGATCCTTTTCATTGACCCCAGTTGTCCTGGTGACTTCCAACTTCTGAGTGTTCATACATTCTCTTTGATGCCTTGTTTATCCTATCAATTCTCTTCTCGATTTTAATACTTTCTAAACTTGCTGTTTAAATTCCTGGCCTTGTTTCTAGGTTTTTTTTTTTTTTCTTCCTTGAATCTAATGTACAGGTCTATCTTCGCAAATTATCTTGTGACTCATCGTCATCATCATCATCACACCTGCAGATCTGCACTCCTCCAGCATCATTTCTTAAAAATTTGATTTTTTTGAGCAGTGTTAGGTTTACAGAATAATTGAGTGTGAAGAACAGAATCCCCAGACATTCACCGTTCCATTTCCCCTATTATTAACATTAACATTAATGTGGTATATTTGCTACAATTGAAGATGTAATATTGGTCCATTATTATTAACTAAAGTTGAACAGTTCACATTAGGGCATTTTCTTCATGTTGTGCATTCTATGAGATTTGACAAATGTATAAATGGCATGTTTCTACCATTACTCTATGATATAAAATAATTCCACTACCTTAAAAATCCTCTATGCTCCCTCCACCTAAGTCTCTCACCCTCCTCTGGCATCCCTGGGAATCACCAATCTCTTTACTGTCTCCATAAATTTTCCTTTTCCAGAATTTTATATAGTATGTAGCACTTTCAGATTGACTTCTGTCACGTAGACATATTCATTTAAGAATAGACCTGCCCTACGACCCAGCAATTGCACTGTTGGGGATTTACCCCAAAGATTCAGATGCAATGAAACGCCGGGACACCTGCACCCCGATGTTTCTAGCAGCCATGTCCACAATAGCCAAACTGTGGAAGGAGCCTCGGTGTCCATCGAAAAATGAATGGATAAAGAAGATGTGGTTTATGTATACAATGGAATATTCCTCAGCCATTAGAAACGGCAAATACCACCATGCTTCGACGTGGATGGAACTGGAGGGTATTATGCTGAGTGAAGTAAGTCAATCGGAGAAGGACAAACAGTGTATGTTCTCATTCATTTGGGGAATATGAATAATAGTGAAAGGGAATATAAGGGAAGGGAGAAGAAATGTGTGGGAGATATCAGAAAGGGAGACAGAACATAAAGACTCCTAACTCTGGGAAATGAACTAGGGGTGGTGGAAGGGGAGGAGGGCGGGGAGTGGGGGTGAATGGTTGACTGGCACTGAGGGGGGCACTTGACGGGAGGAGCACTGGGTGTTATTCTGTATGTTGGTAAATTGAACACTAATAAAAATTAATTTATTAAAAAAATAAAAAAAAAGATTCCTGTGTGTCTTTTGTGACTTGAGAGCTCAGTTTAACATCCCTTCATCTTCTCAATTCCTGCAAAACAATGAATTGTAATTCAATTACTTTAAAAGCGCATTTTCTCAACCTTTTGATAATTATGTCAGCTACCTTCTATTTTTTTAAGATTTTACTTATTTATTCATGAGAGACACAGAGAGAGAGAGAGAGGCAGAGACACAGGAACCATGCAGAGAGCCTGCTGTGAGACTGGATGGCACCACTCCAGGATCACTTCCTGAGCCAAAGGCAGGGCCTAAACCACTGAACCCTCGAAGGATCCCCTGTCAACCATCTTTTATAACGTTCACTCTTATAATATCTCCTGAAATAGGTTTACCTTCTTCGATATTCATTCTCAATTTTTTTCCATATTTTTTTCTTATGGAACAATTAGACCGGGTATATATACGCTGGTACCCATATACACTGGGTATTTTCAACCACTAGTTTCTATTTGATACCATGGAAATTGGACTAATCTATCTCCTCTTTGAAAACCTGTTTAAAGGTTATCAGATGCTGGAGAATCTCTTTGACCTTTCCTAATAAGCTTTAACTCCTTTCCTCACAAGACAGTAACACTTTGCTGGGAATAAACCAGGCCAAAGTTCAGCTCTGTTGGCAAAACAATTCCTCTCCTCCCAAGGGCTTCACTGCAGCAGCCTGCCAGAAGCCTCTGTTGTGTGTTCAGTCAGCATGGTAACCAAAAATGCCTACCTTCATGGCTACCAGAAACGAAGTGTGCAGAGCTTGTTTAATTAATTAGAGAACAGAATGTCATTTATCCCACCAGCATCAGTGACTCGCAGAAAACCAGACATTGCCTTCTTAGAGCATCAGACTAGAGAGACGTGTTGTATGAAAGGTTTTCTCAAGAGACATTTAGAGACAACCTTAAGTAGAGCAGTTCTTTAGCATGAAAACAAAAATAAGTGATTAGATAATAAAACAACAAAACAGACCAGCAGAGCAATTAAATTACAACATTCTTTTGCTCAGGTCTAAATTAGACCTGGTAGCAGTGATTGAAGAACACAAAGTCAGAATGCTATCTAAGATGCGTAACATGTGTTATCTCATGTAATCCTTAAGTAATACAAACAACAGCATTGCTAGTGCCACTTTACTTGTGAGGAAACACACAAGAGATTATGAATTTTCTTCTGGTCACAAGGCTTATAAATGGGTAAACATTTATTCTTTTTATTGTGTCTTCTACATTCTCCTTTATAAAAATCTCTATTTTGCTCGAATATGCTTCCTAACTGAAATCAGTACCACATAGCAAGTAAGTGGTCCAAAAGCAAGATTTAAAGCCAAATTAATCTCTTCTTAGCCTTTTCACTACGTAACTCATACCAGCGGGGTGTTATTGAACATCTCATGTCTACATACCTTTAAAATAATTTCCATTTATGTTAAACTGCATAGTTTTACTTAGAAGGGCATTTTGAAATTGAATTCTACATTAGGTGGTTGGACGGTATTTATGGAGCACCTTGGATTCACCACGTTTTTGTGCCTGGCACAGAGGGCAGATGTTTATGCCCCCAAAGAGGTTCACCATCAAGCAGAAAATAGAGGAATGGGAATAAATTACCGAAATGAAATGGGATAAGTGTTGGAATGGATATTTATTTTAAAATTCTGTTTTAGTAGAAAAATGACCAATCTACATGTTAAGATAGAAGCAATGCATTCTCCAATGCTTCTAGGGGCAATAACTTTCCACTCCTGGGAGCAGTCTCATCACTAGCTAAGCTGAATGACTTGGAATTTTTTAAATAATTTATCCCATAGACTCATGCCTTTAAAAAAATGCAACTTAATGCTGAGCTCTCTTTCTACACTGAAATCAGTTCCCTCCAGGAATCACATTACAGACTACCTCTTTTTTCTAAGACAAGTTCATTGTGGACACCCCCAATCCTAGTTGAGTGTTGATTGCCCGTGCTTCTGCTGCATTCCGTAAATAACTTTAACATGATGCAATGACACTATTTCAAAGTTTATTTTACATAAAATGGCAGCCTAATAGCACAGTGCTTGGAAATAAGATCCAGCTGTTTGGATACTCCCTTACCTATAGCAGTTCTCAGTAAATTATTTGAAGAATCAGTCATTTTCATTACATGAAAATCTTTTAACTAGCTTCTTTAACTTTTTTTTTTTTTTTAGGCTTTTCCATGTATGTTTCTCTTACCATGCTCTTATTTTTTAAGATTTTTTTTTAAACTCCATAAAACAATGTCACAGAAACCTAGGAATAAAATACTATTTTTCATATTCCTTATGGGTTTCTACTACCTCTAAGTAAAAATGTTTCAATTTGCATATTTTTTCACACATTATTTTTGCATCAAGTAAGTGTAAAATAATAGATTAAGTTAAAATTACTGTGGATTCCTATCATAATATCTCACTCTCAGAACCAATGACTGGGATTAATTTGGTTTGTATTTTCATATACATTTTATATATCCATGAAACACTAGAGTCAATTGTACATATTTGATCAACACTTTATCAGCTCATCTATTTATTTAATTTTTATAAATTGCATGCATATATAACATTCTTTACATTTTGTCTTTGATATATAAATATACTACATTTAATTTATATTTCATTCTCTTCTGGGACATTTAGGTGTATTAAGGAAGATAATCCTAGTTCTGCAGCAATATTATGAACCTAGAAATAACACTTCTTAGCGTAACAGAGGTTTGCTGCTGGCTCATCTAAACTGGAATGTAGGGCAAAGAGACTTCTCTCATCTCTTAATTCCTTAGTCTGGAAGCTGCTGCTTCCAAATTTACTATGGTAAAGCAAGAAAGGGATAAAGGAAGCACATATTTTTACCACTTTTCTCATATTTGTTGGCCAAATTAGTCACATGAACCTCATTTACCTGTAAAGGGATTCTGGAAAATGTAAATATGTACATGCATTTTTTGGGCTCAGCTATAAGGTGCTTCTAAATTGTCATTTAATGGAGCTAGGAACATTCTTGCTCTTTTGTGTTTGGGCTGACATGTAAGAATGTCTCTGGGATAGAAGTAGGATTTGTTGGTAGGGTTTTTATATGTTCTGTTTTGCTGGAGCAAAGATATTCTTCTATATGACTGTGACAAGTTGTGTTCTTTTATTAGGTCCAAAGCAGCTAAGCTGGCATTTTGATGTCCATCTCTTTATGTTCGCTGTCATATGTCTCAACTGTACTCAAATCAGTAACTGAAGATTATGTGGTTTTGTTTTGTTTTCAATGGGAGTTTCTAAAACTCCTTTAGTCTCCACAGATTTATGATTTGGAGGGGGTGCCTCTTTTGTTATTTTATTCATCTATTTCTATGTCAGTACTATGATCATTTAAATCACTACATCTTTTTAATTTCTGACCCCTTTCTGTGTCCTTAGTTTTCAGAATCGTTTTTGCTGTTTTGAATATTCAAAAATCTTTTGGAATTTTAAATCAGTGGTGTTATATGGATTTTATAGATTTACTTTTTGATTTTTATCTATTAATTAGTAATTTTTGTATCTAGTAAGGCGTATTTCCTTCAACTGAGAGTTAAATTTTTCTTGAAGTCATTTCTTAAATCATTTGTCTTTTATTTCATAATATGTATATTTAAAACAATAAATTTACTTCAAAAAAGCAGTTTAGATATGTGAGATTATTATGTGTTGATTTTATAATCATTCAGTTCTGAATCTACTACTTCTACTATAAGTTCCTCATTAATCTATGAAGTATTTAAAGTGGCATTAGTTATTATCCAAATATATTAGCACTTCTTTTCTCTCTTTCATTATTTATTTATAATTCCATTGCATTATAACCAACAAATGTGCCATTTTTGATTCATATTCTTGAATTATTTGAACTTTCCATTTGATAATCATGTTTTTTAAAAGTAACTTGTATTTTTTTAGACATTTTTTATCACTTTCTTAAAAAGAAATGTGATTATTACATGTGCTTTAGTATGGATTTTTACATCTTTTCTTGTGTGTGTGTGTTTGTGTTTGTGTGTGTGTGTGTGTGTATGTGTGCTTGAACTTTCTCTAATCTATGATGCGATAGGTTTCTTCAAATTTGGGAAAGTTTCATTCATTATTCTCTCATTAATAAGTAGATAGATACAGCTATAGATCCAGATTCAGATATAGATCTACAGAGATACAAAGCTATTTCTCATACTGCCTTATCTTTTGGGGACTCCCATTATATATATATATATATGTTAGTGTCTTAGTCAGTTTGGGATCCTATAACAAAATGCCACAGACTGAGGCAGTTTACACAGCAGACATTTATGTCTCACAGTTCTGGAGGTGAGAAGTCCAGGATCAAGGTACAAATTGATCCAGTATCTGGTTGGGTCTACTTCCTAGTTTGCAGACCATCCTCTGCTCTTATATCCTCATATGGTGGAGGCACGCAGTTCAGGCTCTTCATTCACTCTCTGGACCCGATTACCTTTCATAGGCTTCACCCACCTCCAAATCACAAATCCCACTGGGAATTTAGACTTCCACATGTGAATTTTGGGAGGATAAACTTTCAGCCCATAGCAGTTAGATAGGTCACCTGTTAATGCCCAAAGGTCAGGAAAGCTGCCTTCTTCCTTCCTCCTCTTCCTCTTCCTCCTCCCCTTCCTTCCTCTCCTTCTCCTTCTGCTCCTTTCCCCCATTCTTTGTTTCTCTCTGGTCTTCATGTAAATACTTTGTATTGTTACCATATGAGGTAACATGAGAATATAAAAAAAAAGAGGAAACTCAAAGTTCACTTTTCTTTCCTGATAGTTTCTAATCTACTATTAATCACTTCCAGTGACATTTTTTTCAGCTACTGTGTTTTCATGTCCAAAGTCTCATTCAGTTATATTTTACACTTGTTTTTCACATTCCTCTTTCATTACATCGCTGAACATATGGATCGTCCTCACAATACATGGCTAATTCTGTCATCTCTGTGATTTCTAAGTCAGTTTCTATTAATTTTTATTAATAAATAAATAAACTTCTGGTTTCTTTTTTTTTTAATGTTTTATTTATTTATTCATCAGAGACACAGAGAAAGAGAAGCTGAGACACAGGCAGAGGGAGAAGCAGGCTCCCTGCAGGAGACTGATGTAGGACTCCATTCCAGATCCTGGGATCACACCCTGAGCCAAAGGCAGACGCTCAACCACTGAGCCACCAGGTGTCCCAAACTTCTGGTTTCAAATGATATTTCTTGATTCTTTATTCTAGCATTTTGGTATTAAATATTGAATATTGGGAATTTTTTAGTTTTTGAATCCTATATTTTTTTGTGTTCCTTTTAAGAGTGAAAGAATGTGGCAATTTCTCTGGCAGGCAGTCACATTACTTTAAGATTAGCTTAATCCTCTTGAGATCTGTTTTTGAACTTGTGGGTAGAACTAAAATAGGTTGTATTCTAGAGCTAATTTAGAGCCATTTTTAAGGCAGGAACCAAAGGCCAGTATATTAAATACACTGTGGCTGAAGGACACTGAAACAATTCCCGGCCCTGTGTGACCTCTGAGAATTGTTTATTATCCTCTGTGTAATTATTTATTTCTTGAAATTTGTCTTGTTCAGTCATACAGAATTTTATGCTGTGTATGTGTGTACTATATTCAAGGAAAAACTCCTGGACGCCTATCTAGATTTCTGGAGCTTTATTCTCTACCTCTTTTTTTGTTTTTAATCCTCTCTGAATATTTCCTAGTTGTCTTGGCCTCTGCAAATACCAAATTATGTTTCCCCAACTCAGTAAGATTTCCAAATGTGATTTGAGTTCCTCCTGCACTGTAATGTAGTGTGGGTATTACCTCCAGCCAGAATGTCTAGGCAGCAGTGTTGCTCATTCAGTTTATTTCCCTCTCTTTTGTGAATTAAAGTCCATACTACATGTGGTATAGTGTCTGGAAATAGTCATTTCCTATATTTCTTCATTGCCTAGTTGTTATAGTACAAGGATAATTTTAGAATATCTTATTTCTTCATGGCTAAAGAGCAGAAATCCACACCCCTCAAGTGTTTTCCTTTTCTTTTTAATCATAGTTATAAATTCTGTTAAGTATACTTTAAATATTTTACTCCCATTCTGTATGTAGAGCTGTGTAGGACTGTGACGCTCACTCTCCCATTTTCCTTGGGATTCCCAGACTACTTACATTAATTTTCTTCTCCCAAAGTGTCTTAAAATACATACTAGACTCATACAATTAGAGCTATGTTTTCATGAAACAGGACATTTAGGAGCACCTGGGTGGCTAAGTTGTGCAATGTCTTCCTTTGGCTCAGGTCATGATCATTAGTTTGTCATGTTTTTATATTACAATGTCCAATGAAATCTTACTGCAATGACAGAAATATTCTGTCATTATTTACTATTAAATAAATAAATTTATTAAATAGAGGTCAAAGTTGTATAAATTTGTTTTTCCTAGGTGTGGGGTCAAGTCCTACATCAGGCTCCCTGCTTACAGGGAGCCTGCTTCTTTCTCTCCTCCCCACCTGTGCTCTCTCTCTCTCTCTCAAATAAATGAATAAATTTTTTTAAATAAAGAACTAGGACATTTCTAACTACAAGATGAAGAACAGAAACCCAACTAAAACCATATCATAGGGAAAAATGAAAATGTTTATTTAAGTATTTGATTTTTTTGGTTTTCAGAGCTGCAGGGCTCCTAAGAGAAATATATATTTCTCTGTCTCTGTGTGTATGTCTCTCTCCCTCTCACATTGTTATCTTTGACTCTGCTTCTCCACTTCCCTCTTATTGGCATCATTTCTCTTCTCCTATAATTACACTTTCTTTGTATGACCAACAGCAGGCTTGGTGGATAGAGCATTTCCACTATACATAGCAGTTCTGTGGAGGTCATTTTATTGAATATGCTTATTTCCTGTAGCCAATCCATGATAAGCATGTATTTAAAAGAATGGACATTATGATTATCCTGGCACAACCATATGATACAACCACCATATGCAATAGGTTTGGAGGCTGTCATAACAAGGGGCAAACCCTGACCACACAGGAACAAATTGTCATGAGGTGCTTTGTATTTGGGTTTCTTGTTTTAGTAATATTTGATTTTTGAAATAAATCATACACTTTTTGAAGACTCAGACAATAACTATTATGTCAGAGAAGAATCCTTAAAAGGCCTAAAATAAAAATAGGAACATTATAGTCATGCTTCTGTTTCTGACCTTATCGTTATTTTGTTTTACTAGTTTCTCAAGTTTCTCAAGCTGTTGCAATCAAATTATTGTATTCACAGTCTACTGAAACCTGTCTTGTGCTTTCCTTGGCCTCATTTCTCCAACCACTTCCCCCACCTGCACTGCTTCTACACCCTATATCTTCTGACAATAAAAAAATCCTACACAATCTGTTTCTTTTTCCTCTGAAATACCCTAAGTGTCCATGCCATTCCTTTGGAGCCTAGTGAGGCTAAGTAACTTTTTTTGTGTACATGTTGCATCTAACCTATTAGTTGATAAACTTCTTTAGGGTAGGTATTTTACTTTATAGCTGAAGTGTGAGTAGTTGGAATAAGAGAGCTAAGTATGTAGTCAGATAATTCTGGATTTGAACTCAAGAGCAACCTCTCGTTCTGTGCCAGACATTCCCTGGTCATGTTACTGGGACTACATATTTATACTTGTCATATGGGGATAATGATACCTAACTTTATTATGTGAAATATCCTAGGCCTTATTGCAGGGGCATTTTCTGGCAATATTTTTTTAATCCCCTCTGGCAGCCATCATTATGCCTCACACCCAGCCAGAGATGAACAAATACTTGCTGAATGATTGCATAGTTTAGCTGAAGTAAGATTCTTACTTTATAGATTTAACTTCAACATTTATTTAATTTAGCACCATCAGACAAGAAATAAAAATGCTAGGAAAAAACAGATTATACTTTGCTTGACTTTCCCTAATGGACAGAAAACTGGAGTAATGGATTTTTAGAAGGACTGTGGTGATCTTATTACTTTCTTTTTCTTTTTAAAAAATAATATCTTGCCATGATGGTTTTATGTTTGTTGCTAGACAACAAAATCACTAACTAAAAGTAACAGTGCTAGGTTATGACTTATGATCATCTTTGCTTGAAATTGAAGGAGAGAAAATATACAGTTATTTTACCAATGGATCTATGGAAAGAATGAATCCTGTTCATAAAAGCCACCATTTATTAAGGTACTTTACTTACATTGACATCTCAATGAAACAGTAAGGAGTTTAGTAATTCCATAATTCAGGTGATGTAATTGGGTCTCAGAACCTAGACAATTCAAATAAGCATGTCATGGAATTGGAACCCAAACATTTTGGATTCTGACATGTTATTCATACCAATATCATACTACCTCTTGAGTAGCTTCAAGAGTGTATCAAAGCCAAAGACTCTATAAGCTACCTTACCCTGAAATGACTTTGACAGACTATCCAAAAGATAGCCTCACAATTTTTAATAGAGAACATTCCATGCCTAAAAGATTCTTTGCTTTTTATTGATTATCCTCAAGTGTTGCTGCTTTTTTTTTACTTATCTGAATTCCCCATCTTGTGTTTGCAACATTAAAACCTTTTCTTCAGCAGCTGTAGTATTGTCTCAAATGCAAGATTACACGTTGAGGATAGGATTGAATGGGGTAGCAGGAGAAAATAAGCTCTAAGGGAACAAAGATCTTTTTTCATAGTAACTCACCATGCAATGTCTAACAAAGCAGGAGAAAGGCAAAGTATATGACCCAGCCCTGTGATGTGTCCCTTAGAAAATATTGTCTCATTATTTACTAATGTGTTTGATGTCAGCCATTTTTTTTTGACATCACTTAGACTATCAGTGAAGCATCTCTTACTAATATTTTCCCTGTCTTTGGAAATCAAACCCTGGGCAGGTATTAGTCTGACAGCTGAAGCAGTGAAGAAAATGTTATTATATGATTGTGTGTATATGTAACCAAATATTTGGTGAATACTTAGAGTTAAGCTTTTTCTTTACATTTATATTATGCAGAAATTATTTACCTATCTTTTGCTCTCCACAGAGTAACAAACTCTTTTAACATAAAAATATTATTTTATAGAAACTGAAATTCTAATCCCAAGTATTGGCTATAATACTCACTATGTTTGTTGGAGTGATCTTAATTATAGGTATTTATTCCTTTATTTGTTCTTCTTAAGTACATTTTTATAAAATGTCCCAAAACACTCACTTAAGATTATTTTGTTATGCAATAATTCCAATTCCAGGCTGATTTTTTTTAAGATTTTATTTATTTATTTAGGAGAGACACACAGAGAGAGGTAGAGACATAGGCAGAGGTAGAAGCAGGGTCCCAGTGGGGAGCCCAATGTGAGACTCCATCCTGGATCTCAGGGTTCATGCCCTGAGCCAAAGGCAGATGTTCAATCACTGAGCTACCCAGGGGGCCTGAGACAGGTTGATTTGTATTAGTCCTTATTACATACCTGTATATAACATTAGTCCTTATTACATACCTATATATAACCTATATATATAGCAATATTAAATGGGTAAAGTATTTATGGCTTCAGTCATAAAAAACTAGAGCTAAGCTGTTTTAATTTCTTTTAATTGAGGCACACTATTATTTTCCTTTATATGGAAAGTCCATAAAAAAAGCCTTTCCAACTGAAGTCCTGATAAATTTACTTCACAACCAATTTTCTAAAATAGGGAAAAATGTATGCAATGTAATTTTTTCATTGAAGTTCTCCTCATTAAGATGTAAAATCCAATCAAATGAACACAAAGTAAAGTAAAAAAACAAATATTTGGGTTTCTATGGCACTCAGACAAATAGTAATTTAGATGAATTAATCAACTACAAGATTCAATCAATAAAATAAGTCAAATCAGCTGATCTATACTATATTGACTGTTGACTGATTGTGTGTGTGTGTGTTAATGGAAATCTCAAAGTCTATTGGTGCACATCTGAAGCTCACGAGGCAGTTGGGAAAATATAAAAAAGCTAACGTATTGGAGTCCCTTAAGCTAACTTTCCCCCGCAAGATTTCATATATGCAAAGTGTAAATAAACAAAGATAATTTTTTCAAATGAGAAAGGGGAGGAAGAAGACTGCTACAAGTGTAGAGGAAGGGGTTTTGACTTGTTTGCTTCTGTATGATTTGGGGGAAATTCTCATTGTAGCATAAATCCCTAAATCTTAATAGACATGGATTATACTTCTTAATCACATAAGAATTCATCTCATATATAATCCTGGTCTTAGTATTTTAGGATCCCATTTTCCTTCTATTTTGTGGCCCGTATGCCTTATGGTTGTATGGTTTTAGAGTCTCCTGATTTATGTGTGGTTTTTGAAAGAATTAGTAGAGAAATTACACTCACATCTAATCAGTTCAGCCCAGAAATGACACACATTATATCCCCTACATTCCATTGGCTAAAAGTCAATCATATGTCCACACTGTTCAAAAAGCTGAAAAATATCTGGCCTTCTGATCAAACAATCAACCAAAAATAGCAACAACAACAACAACAAAAAAAAACCACACAAACCGATAAATAAACAAATGATTTGGACAAAAATATAGTAATTCTCTGTCAAAAGTATTAATTCATTCTCATTTTGGGGGCCATTTGTAAAAAAGAAAAAAAGAAAAATTCTAAAAGAAAGTAATAATAAAAAAAGACAAAAGTTCTGAGAGGAGGCAGTGAAGAAATATCAGATGGAAATTAGAGGGAATGTCGAACAGATATAAAATATGGCCACTTTAGATTTTTCAACTCTTCTTTATAATTTCTCTTTTCTTCACTCTTTTTTTTTAAAGATTTTATTTATTTACTCATAGACACAGAGAGAGAGAGAGAGAGAGAGAGAGAGAGAGAGGCAGAGGGAGAAGCAGGTTCCATGCAGGGAGCCCTATGTGGGACTTGATCACAGGTCTTCAGGATCACACCCCGGAATGCAGGCAGCGCTAAACCACTGCACCACCAGGGCTGCCCTTCTTGACTCTTTTAAACAGTTCCTTTCTTTTTTGTGATTTTCTCACTTAATTCCCACTCATGTCCTCTTCTCAAACCCTGTGTTTTCTGTTTTTATTAATTTATTTTACTTTTTAATTATTATTTTTTAAATTTATTCATGAAAGATACAGAGAGAGAGGCAGAGACATAGGCAGAGGGAGAAGCAGGCTCCCTGCAAGGATCCTGGGATCACGACCTGAACCAAAAGCAGATGCTCAACCGCTGAGCCACCCAGGTACTCCTCTGTTTTTATTTTTAACTCTATCTTGACTGTCTTATCTCACCTTTTCTCCTACAGCCACTCACCCTTTGTAAAAATGGTCCTTGCACGTAACTTCAGGGATCCTCTGAAGCAAAAGAAAAACCCCCCTGTTGATTAATTCAGCTAAACAACTGTTATAGTTAAAATTCCAAGTCCGGAAGAAGAACAGGTTGCAGTTGAGGACAGCCCCTACGAATGTCCATTGCCAGCCTTTGAAGGCATCATAAATTGTGCCTAAAACATGAACTTTAATATAAACTCAGAAGCATTCTGTCCCTTCTTCCTTTCAAATAGAACAACACTATCTCATTCCAAAAATGTGTCAGCTACCTATAAACTGAGAAATGGAAACTGAACAGTATGAGACAAAAAGAAACCTTTGATTCTATGTGTACATAAAAAATAATCAAAAATATCACAAGTATGAGCACACTGTGGTAGATAAGCATTTTTATCCAGAATAAGCTATCTGATAAGGAAGCAGTAGAAACTTGTTTGAAGTGAAAGAATTACTTTTTCCCCTCCCTATGAATTGCACTGTATGCAAATATAGCAAATGAAAAAGAAGAATGACTTTTGATTTTCCTGGTTCAAGTTGATGTATTACTTTAGTAATTCATCCGTAGCTATCCCTCCTTTCTATTGTCAGTCATTTTGTAGTCATCTTAAATCTATAAACCTAAATAAATTTAGGCTAGATTGCTCAGAAAGTGATGTGTATATGTATATGTGTGTGTGTTCTTGACAGATCTCAATAATTTTTTACACAAGTTGCTGACTTGATTTCTAATATATATCTGCACAAGCAGGGGAAAATGTTAAGTAGAATTCAATTTGAGATTATACTTGATAAACTGTGAGAATCCCTATTGAGCTCAACTGTTTGGATTATCAGACATGATCCAGAACATTCATTTCATTTTCTAGATGATAAAATTAAGATAGAGATACTCAGTGCATCAGAGGTAAGTAACATGTATGCTCCAAATAAATTTTGTTTGGTGTCTCTGATAGGTTGGTACAAGAATCCTTACTCTGATTATAGATTGTATTTTTTCCTCAAATAGATTTTTCTGCATAGTATCTAAAAAGTAAAATACAAGGATCACAGCTCTTTTCATTTAACCAAACTACACTTAAGTTTAGTAAAGCAGAACAAAAATACATAAAGCTTTTTAAAGCCAATTTAATTATTGTATTCCTATATGTTACAGATTGCAGTTTAGTTAAAACCTTCTTTCCTGTTATTTAATCTCAAAACATATTTACCTGTTTCTGAGTATAAAATGAATAGAGAATCATTATAGAAATTACCAAGAAATACAGAAAGAGGAGACAAAGTATTCTTACTCCCACTATCTGACATGTTAATATTCTGTAAGAGGTCTGATTGCTGTTGGTATATAATATTCCGCATTTTGAAATAAAAGATATAATTTATAGAATAAGGATTATAGTTCATGGAATAAAATGCACTATAAACCCAAAATGGAGCCTCAGGTTATAAGAATATAAATTTATGCTGGTGTCCAAAATAGATCATGAGATGAACTTTCTTTCCATTACTGTAAGAACAGCTGTAATACCTTCATATTTACATAAAATTTTACTTGTGAAGTTGTTAATCTATTATTAGTTATCAGTGCATTAAATACTACATAATTTAATTATTTAAATCAAAATATCACTGTAACTTCACTTGTACTCACTATTTAAAGATCTAAAATGATGGGACAGTTGGGTGGCTCAGCGGGTGAGTGTTTGGCTTTGGCTCAGGGTGAGGTCCCCGAGTGCCCGATCGAGTCCCACATTGGGCTCCCTTGGGAAGAGCCTGCTTCTCCCTCTACCTATCTCTCTGCCTCTCTCTGTATATCTTCATAAATAAATAAAATCTTTAAAAATAAATAAATAAATAAATAAATAAATAAATAAATAAAATACTTTATTGAAATAAATAGATTTTAAGCATAGTAAGGATTTTTGTACTGTATCAGAAAATCATTTGTGTGTATGTGTGTAATTTTTTCAGCACACTTTCTAGGTATCCTGCCTCCTTTGTTCCCATATTTTTGTAGCATTATTGCTATTACAAAGCTACCATATTCATACAGTGTTTCAATTTTGATGAAAATATCACATACAATGCCCTCGCTAGGTGCGAGGATCTATTTTTTTGAACTCCACATTAATTTATTTAACCTTCCCAATAATTAGGAAACTCATGTACTGAGAGGTAAAAAGAATTGGCATAGGTCACAAAGCTGGTAAATGGAAGACAGAGACCTGGCTGTTCAGCTCCAGGTCTCTGCTACAAATCTGACTACAATCTATAATGTACAGTCTCTCTCACGCTAATGTAAAATGTCACAGATATTTATCTTTCTACCTGTGGCATAGATGTATATTACATATTACATATGTATGGCATATATATGTGTGTGCACACACATACCTACAGATAGATAGATGTTAGATAGATAACTAGATAGATGATAGATAGATAAGTAGATAGGTAGACAATAGATATTTCAAATAATCTGACATACATTCTCACCATTTAAAACTCACAGTCCTTCCTCAAATAGAGGAGGTACATACATGAGTTTGTATTTTATCCAGGTCATTGCACATTTTCCATTCACTTAGTTAACACATCAACTGTCCCTTCCCCAGGCCAAAATGTTGGGAATCATCTCAAACTTCTCTTGTCCTTTTGTGACCCTCATTCAATAACCCTTCAACAAATCCTATCACTTTTTGTCCAACTAATGGTATTGTCTGTGACCTTTATGGTCTATCATCTCTCTCTCTTAGATTATTGGAAAAGCCTCCCAACTGGTCTTCCTCCTCTATCCTTGCCAACCTTCAAACTGTTGTCAACACAACATCCAGTGGAATGCCATCAACACAGAAGTCAAACCCAGTCATTTTTTTTCCCCTTGCTTAAATACCTTTGGTGCCATTTATAGTAAAATGGCATCAGTATGCCTTACAAGGTTCTTCTGGCTTCCAGCTACTTCTCCAACTTCATCTACTCTATTCTCCCCATGCTTTCACTCTGCCACAGCCATACTGTCCTCCTTGCTTGCATCAGAACATGTCAGCAAGGCCTTTGTCTTTGCCATTCCTTCAGACTGGAATCTTCTTCCTAAGTTATGTGAATATTCCACTCATGCCCTCACTTGGTTCAGGCATCCATTCAAACGCTATCTACTTAATGAGTCTGTCTCTTCTGTCTCCCTTATAAACTCTCAATATCAAACTTACTACCAGATTTTGAAACTTTAGGTTTTCTTTAAAGTTATTGCCACCCAACATTCTATAGACTTTATTTATTTATTTTCTTTATTGTGTTTCCTTTCCATTATGAACATGTTCTCCATGGCTACAAAGGTTTGTATCAGTTTCTTTCACTTCTGCATCTCTGTCAATGAGATTGGACCTAGTAGGTACTTTAAATAAGTTAACGCCTATTGAGTTAACTTAAGACTCCTGAAAGCCATGTATCTCATATAAGAGCATACAGTTAAGTATAATTCACATTTACAAGTGGAGAAATTAGGCTGTAAACGTCAACTCTTTTACATTTACACTTTTATTTATAACATATTTAAGTAAAGCCTCAGCTTTTCATGACTGTTTTAACACACCAAAATTTATAAATGTATTGTCATATGTCTAAATTATTATTTTTTTCACTTTAAAAATGATATGGAGGTGAAATTCATGTCATAAAATCTAGCATCTTTAAAAATTTTATTTATTTATTTGACAGAGACTGAGCGAGCACAAGCAGGGAGAGTGGCAGGTAGAGGGAAAGGGAGAAGCAGACTCCCCATTAAGCAGGGAGCCCAATTTGGTGCTCAATTCTGGGACCCTGGGATCATGACCTGAGCCAAAAGCAGATACCCAACTGACTGAGCCACCCAGGTGCCCCAAAGTTCAGCATTTTTAAGTGGACACTTCATGAAATTTAGAATATTCTCAATATTGTACAACAGCCACCTGTAGCTAATTCCAAAATATTTCCATCACTCAAAAGTAACATTCCCTACCCATAAACAGTTTCTGTCTATTACTCCTTTCTCTGAGCCTTGGCAACCACTAATTTGCATTCTGTCTCTATGGGACTTACCTATTTTGGATATTTCCTATAAATAGAACTATACAAAATGTGACCTTTTGTTTCTGGCTCTTTCATTTACTATAATGTTTCAGAAGTATATCAAAACTATAGCATATATCGATCTTCATTTTGATTATGAAATAATATTCATTTTATGTATATAACATAATTTCTTTATCCATTCATTCATTGATGGGCTTTGGGGCATTTTCTACCTTTTAACTATTGTGTATAGTGCTGATACAAACAAATGTGTACATATACTTGTTTAAATTCCTGTTTTCAACTTTGGGTGGTATGTACTTAGGAGTGTACTTAAGAGGTCATAGGGTACTTTTATGTTGAACTTTTTAAAGAACTGCCAAACTGTTATCCACAGCAGCTGAACAATTTTTATTCTATTTCTCCACATGCTCATGAATACTTGTTATTTTCCATTTTTTTAAATTTGTAACCATCTTAGTGAGTGTGAAAGGTGGTTTTTGTGTTTTGGATGTTGAGCCTCTTTCCATGTGCTTGTTGGCCATTTTTATATCTTCTTTGGAGAAATGTCTTTGAATAGAATGTTTTTTGCTATTATTTTGGATTTGAATATTCTTTCCATTTTCACTTGGTTTTTTTTGTCTTTCACTGAATTGTCCAATACATGGATTGCAAATATTTTCAACCATTTGGTATGGTGTCTTACTTTCTTGATAATTTCATTCGATGTACAAAAGTTTTTAATATTGATGAAGTCCAAATTATCCATTTTTTTCTTTTGTTGTTCCCACTGCCAAATCTAAGTTTATAAACATCATGTATTTTCTTGTAAGACTTTTTTTTTTTTTTTAGTTTAGCTCTATATTTAAGTTGTTTACACGGAGTTATTTTTGTATGTGATATAAGGTAAGGATTTAACTTCATTCTTTTGCAGGTGGGTATCTGGTTGTCCATGTACCGTTTGTTAAGGAGACTATCCTTTGCTGTCTTGGAATCCTCATTGGAAATGAATTGTCCATAGATGCATGGCTTTAATTCTGAACTCTCAATTCTAGTCCAGAATTGGTGTATATGTCTATCTGAATAAAAACACCCACTGTTTTGATTACCCTAGCTTGGTAGAAAATTTTGAAATTGTAATGTGTGAGTCTTTGATTTTGTTCTTTTTTCAGGATTGTTTTGGATATTTGGGACATTTTAAAATTCATATGAATTCTGGGGATCCCTGGGTGTCTCAGCAGTTTGGCACCTGCCTTTGGCCCAGGGCGTGATCCTGGAGTCCCAGGATCGAGTCCCAAGTCGGGCTCCCGGAATGGAGCCTGCTTCTCCCTCTGCCTGTGTCTCTGACTCTCTCTCTCTCTCTCTCTCTCTCTCTCTCATAAATAAATAAATAAATAAATAAATAAATAAATAAATAAATAAATATTTTTGAAAAATTAAAAAAATTCATATGAATTCAAGGATTGGCTTTTCATTTCTGCAAAAAAAAACGAAGGCCATTGTAATTTTGGTGGAAATTGTATTAAGTCTGTACATTGATTAACATATTAACAATGTTAAGTCTTCCAATCCATGAATACAAGATTTTATTTATTTGAATATTACTTCATTTCGTTCAGCAATGTTTTGTAGTTTTCAGTGAGCAAGTCTATCGTTTATTTATTATAGTTAAATTTATTCCTTGGAATTTTTCCCCTTTTTTTAAGATTTTATTTATTTATTTGAGAGAGAGAAAGAGAGAGAGAGAGAGAGAATGAGTGGAGGAGGGGCAGAAAGAGAGGGAGACACAGGCTCCCTGATGAATAGAGAGCCCAACACAGGGCTCAATCTCAGGACCCTGAGATCATGACCCCTTTAAGCAGATATTTAATTGACTGAGCCACACAGGTACCTCACTATTTTATGTTACTGTAAATGGAATTGCCTTCTTAATCTCCTTTTCAGATTGTTCATTTTAAGTATAGAAACTCAAATGATTTTTGCATGTGAATCTAGTACCTTGCAAATCTGCTGACTTTTGTAAATTTATTGTTTGTTTGTTTTACCATTTAATTTGTTTTAATGTTTCTTCACAAATGGTGGAAAATACCAAAGTACAGACAAGGGATAATCATAATGTTGTAGCCAACATTATAAATATGGAATTATAAATTTAAAACATTTTCTAGTTTAAAAAATAAATCTGCTAGTCAATGCAGCTCTGCAGGGTCTCTGCATCTAGTAGGGCCGGTCTCTGCGCTCCTGACAGTCCTCGCCTTTATCCATTTTTCCAGGTCCTCCACGCCCGCCTCTTCTTCCTCTCATCTGTTCCATCAAAGGTCCAGGGAGCCCACCAGGACCGCCTTGTCTTCCTCCTCCAAAGTCACCTCAGTCCATACCCCAGCCACCGTGGAAGCCCCCTCTGTGTCTACCGTGGCCACCTCTGACATCCCACCGGGACCACTGTGGTCCATGAGGCCACCGCTTCCTCCCCGTATGCCACCAGGACCGCCTCTGCCAAGGTCACTGCCCGGGGGCAGGAAGGGTGGTGGAAGGAAGCCTTCAGGCTTCAGGGCCTAACACTGGTTGCATTCTGTTCTCCAGGTGAAGTTCTGGTTTCCACACCCTGGATTGGGGCACTGCCAATCTCCAGCTCGGTGCTGGACGTTTCCTCCTCTGGGTGGGTTTCCTGGGGAACCCCGGGGTCCTCTTGGGGGAAAGACACCTCTGACTCCTCCATGGCTTCCTATGTGACCCATGGGGCCCCCAGGACCTCCTGGGCCCCTTGGACTTCCACAGAGTGGCAGTGGCATCCCTCTGCCCTCACAGGGAGGCATACCACCCCACATGCTGGTCATCAGAGGCTTCTTCTGAGCAAGAGAAGCCTTAAGCTTACTTCCTTGAAAATCTTTCCCATCAAACTACTCCACAGCAGCCTTGGCAGTTGGTGGGTCTTCATAGGACACTGTAGCTTTACCTTTGGGCTTTCCTGTTTCCTTGTGCAAGTAGATACAGATCACGGGCTGTCCGGTTCTTTTGTTCATCTTAACAACTCCACACTGCTTAAAGAAGTCTGACAGATCATCAAGAGTGAGTCACATTGTCATTTAAGCCTTGCACATAAATTGCACTGTTGTCAGAGTCTTCATCTGGATCTACAGGTGGGCCTAGATCAAGGGCTGGTCCTTCATCCATGGGTCCACGAGGCTTATTGAAGCCACCTCGCTCTCCAGCGCTGCCCATTCCACCGGGCCCTCCTTCCCACCCACCTCTGCTCATGCCTCCATGATCAAAATCCCCCTCTTCCCTTGCCCAGGTTATCAGGGCTATTCATGCTCTGCTTCTCTCCTGGTCTGGAAAATCATCCAGTCTCCTGCCCATAAACACCCATGCTACTGGGGTGGTCCTGTCAGAATGAAATCTGCTGCCTGCTCTGTTGGCTATATTGACTTGGAGCCTGGTTGTAGGATCCAGTTTGGGGGGGATAGCTCATGGGCAGCTGCTGTCCATAGCTGCTTTGTTGACCATAGCTACTCTGTTGTCCATAGCTACTCGGCTGCCCATAGGTGTTCCACTGAGAGTAATTGCTCTGATCATACATAGTCGGCTATGTAGAGAAGTAGATCATAGGAGGATAATATGGTGGTGCTGTGACTGGCTGCATGGGGTAGCTCCCAGGTGCCTGGGGATAACTGTGTTTACTCTGTCCATATCCTAGGCTGGACGGGTTGTAATCCCCTGTGCTAGATTAAGGTTGACTAGTCTCAGTGGGTTTGCTACCATCCTGTGGTCTTGCAGGTGCAGTGGCTGCTGGCTGCTGCCCATAGGCTGAGTAAGCAGGCTGAGTGTCATATGCAGACTGAGTTGCATAGGAAGCCTGTGTAGTAGTGACTGTAGCAGTGGTGTCATCATAAGCACCAGTGCCATACCCCCGGACAGGCTGAATGTATGCCTGGGGTATAGTTGGAGTAGTATAACCAGCGGGAGGCTGTCCATAAGAAGCTGCATTGGTGGTCTGCCCATAGGTCGCAGTGGTCTGAGCCTGGGTATAGCTGACATCAGTGGGCTGTCCATAGGTTCCATAACTTTGCTGCCCATATGCCTGGGTGGTCTGTGCATATCCTTGAGTTGGTTGGGCAGTGTATGCACTGTAGCGCTGCTGGTCTGCAGCTTGGCTGTAGGTACTGAAATCCATGGATGTCACTTTCTCTCCTTCCAATGTCCTTTCAATGTCCTCTCAATGTCCCTCTCGCTTTCCCCTGTAAATTTATTTTGGATTTTCTATATCGAGCATCATGATATCTATGAATAGAAATAGTTTTGTCTTCATTTCCATTTCAAATGCCTTTATTCTTTTTCATGTCTAATCACTATGGTTAAAACTGCCAGTAAAATAATGAATATCATTGTGGAAGCAAGCATTCTTGTCTTGTTTTTAATCTTGGAATTAGTTCAGTTTTTTACCATAGAGTATGATTTTAGCTGTGGATTTTTCATAAATGAACTTAATGATGTTGGTAAGGTTCTCTTCTGTTACTAATTTAGTATTTTTATCAAAATAGGGTTTTGAATTTTTTCAATTACTTTGGTTCTATTGAAATGGTCATGTGTCTTTTTGTTGTTGTTTTTTTGTTTGACTAATGTATATCACTTTGATTGATTTTCTCATATTAAATCAGACTTCTATAGTGGTATAAATAGCTGCTATTTTTGATTTGATACTATTTTTTAATTACATCTGTAATTATTTAGTATAAAGATAACGCTGATTTCATTGAACGAGGTAGGGAGTGTTCTTTCCTCTCATATTTTTAAAAAGATTTTGAAAAGAATGGATGTTAACTCTTTAAGTTATCAGTAGAATTCACCAGTGAAGACATATGGATCTGAGTTTTAGTTTTTTGAAACTTTGTTGTTTTGATTTTTTTTTCTGATTCCATCACTTCACTTGTTATAGTTTCAAGATTTTTCTTTTGATTTAATTTTTGTAGTTTTTGTGTTTCTAAGAATATTCCCATTCCATAAGCTTATTTGATCTGTTAACATATGTTGTTCATAGTGTTCTCCCAGATTTTTTTTTTCTTGTAAAGTCAGTAGTAACGTCTCCACTTTTATTTCTGATTTTAATTATCATGTCTTCTCTCTTTGTCTGGTAGTAATCCTAAAGCCTTGTCAACTTTGTTGATCTTCTCAGAGTCAACTTTTTGTCTTATTTATTCTCTTTTTTGGCTTTTAAATTTCTATTTCATTAATGTCTGCTCTGATCTTTATTATTATCTTCCTTTTGTTACCTTTTAGTTTACTCTTCTTTTTCTAGTTCCTAAGATTTAGTCTCATTATTGATTTAATATTTCTTCCTAAGGGCAGCTCTTTACTGCTCTAAATTTCATTCTGGTACTGCTTTCACTGCATATTATAAGTTTTAATACGTTATGTTTTCATTTTCATTCCTCTCTAAGAATTGCTTAATTTCCCATGTATCTTATTTGACCTATTGGGTAAGAATGTATTATTTAAATTCTACAATTTTGTGAATTTTCCAGTTTTATTTCTTGTTTTGTGCCCCCCTAGGTTTATTACATTGTTGTGGAAAAGATACTTTGTATGATTTTACTGTTCT
Organism: Nyctereutes procyonoides; assembly: GCF_905146905.1. Taxonomy (NCBI): domain Eukaryota; kingdom Metazoa; phylum Chordata; class Mammalia; order Carnivora; family Canidae; genus Nyctereutes; species Nyctereutes procyonoides. The sequence continues at coordinate 11,977,808 of NW_026575030.1, forward strand.
TAAATTTATTGACATTTATTTTGTTGCCTAACACCTGGTCTATCCTGGAGAATTTCCTGTCCACTAAAGTAGAATGTGCTACTGCTGTTTGGCAGAGTGTTCTGTTTATGTCTTGGTGTATATTGTTGTTTATATCCATTCTTATTTAACTCAATTTCAGTGTAGATATTGTACTCATTATTGAAAGTAGAGAAGTGTGGGGCAAATGCCACAAAATATTTTCTAGTGTTTTTAAGTTGCTTTTTCTTGATTTAACATTTGCTTATTGGCTATAAAGTTTTGGTTATTTTCCAGAGTTTTGACATTTACTTCTATCACTTTTGCTTGTTTTTGATGTTTCTGTGGAAGAATGGGCATTGGGAGCTACTTATTACATAATTTTTCTAATGTCACTTTCTAAATTGTTTTTAAATCATTCTTTTAAAATGATTATCATTTTAAAAATCATTTTAAAAGAATGATAATTTTAAAAGACTCACATATCCTCTGGAAAATGTGCTTTAAGATTTCAATGTGGCAGTAGGGCTTTCCACATATCTGCATCATTATTTTATAAATAACTGCATATAGGTATATTGATATATAGATATAATTTTTAAAGATATTTTACATCAAAAACAGGAGCCACTAAATTATAATCCACCAAATTCACCATGATGATTTTTAATGCTCACTGCATCTGTTTATTTTCATAACAGAGGCAGTTTGCTTTATGTGAGAACAGATGTATGTGTGATTATTTGCACTGAAACACCCAAACATTGGAGTAAAGCAGCAATTTACAATAGCTGCCTGGGACTTCTCTTAAGTAAACAATTAGTGAACAATGAAGAACTTATTTCCTCTTATATCTTTACAGTCCGAGAAACAGACAATTAAACTTGGTGGTGTGAAAACACGTGCAGATAAACTGACATCCACATAAACACACATCACAGTATTGTGAATTTTCTGAAACTGGAAAACATCTGCTCTCTTATTAGAAACTCTCCTATAGATTAAAATTTACCCAGAAGTTGGTTTTGTCTTGGCATCCCCTTGACTTTTTGATATTGGTTTCAATTATTTATTTAATAATCTATTAATTTTTGATAAAAGAAGCAGGGGAATTAGAAGGAAAAGGTCATGAGAAAAACATTCATTCATGATCTAGTAAATCTTTGTCAGATTAATCTCTATATAGTTACCATTACCTTGCTGACAATTGGGACAATTACTCAGGAACAATTCCTCTAATTGAGATGTTACTCTTTCAATACCTTTATCCATTTTTGGCAAATTAAAGATACATGCATTTATAATACCCTTCTTCAAGTTATATTCTGCCTTTGTTCCCATTGCTATGCATGTGCCTTTCTGAGCCTAACTCAGTTTCTTTTAAGTTTTTATTTTAATTCTAGTTAATTAACATACAATGTTCTATTGGTTTCAAGTGTACAAAATAGAGATTCAACAATTCCATACATGATTTGGTGCTCATCACAAGTGCACTCCTGAATCACCATCATCTATTTTACTCATTGCCCCATGCACTCCTCTGGTAACCCTCAGTTTGTTCTCTATAGTTAACAGTCTGTTTCTCTCTCTCTCTCCCTCTTTTTACTCATTTGTTTTTATTTTAAATTTTACATATGAGTGAAATCATATGGTACTTGTCATTCTCTGACTGACTTATCTGATAAAAGGTTAGTATCCAAAATATATAAAGAATTTATACAAATACCAATAAATAGTCCAATTAAAAATGGACAGAAGGGGATCCCTGGGTGGCTCAGCAGTTTGGCGCCTGCCTTTGGCCCAGGGCGCAATCCTGGAGTCTCGGGATCGAGTCCCACATCAGGCTCCCGGCATGGAGCCTGCTTCTCCCTCTGCCTGTGTGTGTCTCTCTCTTTATGTCTATCATAAATGAATAAATAAGAAATCTTTAAAAAAATGGACAGAAGACATGAACAGATTTTATCTCAAGAAGACATCCAGGTGGCCCATAAGTACATAAAAAGATGCTCAACATCACTCATCATTAGGGAAATGCAAATCAAAACCACACTGAGATTTCACGTCACACCTGTCAGAATGGCTACAATCAACAACTCAAGAAATAACAGGTGTTGAGGTTATGGAGAAAAAGGAATCCTCTTGCACTGCTAGTGGGAATGCAAACTGCTTCAGCCACTGTGACAAACAGTATGAGATTTCCTCAAAATAGTTAAAAATAGAATTACCCTATGATCCAGCAATCACACTTGCTGGGTATTTACCCAAAGGATTAAAAAAAAAAAACAACAACACTAATTCAAAGGGATACATGCACTGCTATGTTTATAACAACTTTATTTACAATAGCCAAATTGTGGCAGCAGCCCAGTGTCCCTTGATTGATGAATAGATAGGGAAAATGTGGTATGTGAATACAATGGAATATTATTCAACCAAAAAAAAGGGTGTTATCTTGCCATATGCAACAACATAGATGGAGGTAGAGAGTATAATGCTACGTGAAATAAGCTAGTCAGAGAAAGGCAAATACCCAATTTCATATATAGCCCAGAACTTCCTTAAAACTCGTGCTCATATATGCAACTGGCTATTCATTATCTCTATTTGATACTAAAGTAGGTATCTCAAAATGATTTTAAAATTTTTATTGGATTAAAACATAAATATTGAGAGTATATAAAATATCATTGTACAGTTCCGTGAATTTCTAAAAAGATAATACAGTGTTTACCAGCATCACAGAGGTCACTCTTTTGTCCTTTGCCTAAAAGTTCTAATCCCCAAGTTACCAATATCCGAATTTCTTAACACTATAAGGTAGTTTTGCGTGTTTTTATGCTTTTTTATAAATGGAATCACATAGAGTATACTTTTTTGCATCTATTTTGTCCTAACATTTGTTGGATGAATTCCTGATGTTGCAGATAACTACACTGCAATATAATATTGTTTCAGTATAAATATATCATAAATTGTAATTGACAATTATTTAGTTTGCTTCTAGTTTTTGGGTATTATAATGGTGCTGTTCTGAAACTTCTTGTACATGTTTTTTGGGGTAATTTGCATGTACCTCTATTTGGTATCTTTGAGTGGAATTCCTAGATATGTGCACATTTTACTTCAGTAGACACTGCTACACAGCTTTCCAGTATGACACCAATTTATACTCTCTTTAGCAATTTTTGAGAGTAATCTTGAATGTAATTTATCCAAAACCACACTCCTTTTTGCCTCCCACAAACCGGTTTCTTTTAAAGTCATCTGCCAAGTAAGTGGCAAATTTAATTTTCTGTTTGATCATTTATACCAAAACACAATCTTGACATCATCCTTCATGCTTATATTTCTCTGTGCTGTATTTCCAAACCATCAGCAAATTCTGAAGCTCCTTTTGACAAAAATATTAAAAATATATATTCATACAATTGGTAAAATATATGTGTATTAATTTTATATAAAATATATATCAATTATACATATAAACTATGTACCCATTTATATTATATTAGCACAACCACTTGGTCTAAGCTGCCATTACTTCTTGCCTAGTTTTTAATTTGCCTACATATTTCCATTCCATCTTTAATAATACTCCATTGAGCAGCCAGGGTATTATAAAGCATAAGCCACACTTTGTCCTCATTGTTGCCTCATCTCACTCAAAGTAAAAGACACATAACCTACAATGGTCTATAAGCCTGTCACTACCTTGCCCCTTATTTTGCTCTATCTGCCATGTTCCTACTGGTCAACCATACCCAGCCACATTGCCCTCTTTGCTCAAGTATCCTCAGTCCTAGTTTTTATTTCTAATTCTTGATGCATGCTCTTATTCCCACCAGGTGTTCTTCCTTTGGTAGCCAAGCTCTTTCCACATGTCACCTCCTTAAAAAGTAAATATTTGTCCTGCACTCCCTGGGCACTCCCCTTTCCTATACTTTCATTGGTCTGTGTAACAGTTATTGAATCTGTAGCTATTTATTTATAAACCTATCAGCACTAGAAAATATGTATGGCAAGTGTATAGCTTTGTTTTATTCAATCTGTTTCCCAATTGCACTCAACAATGCCTGGTATAGAGCAGGTACTGAAATGAAGTGTATTTGTGAATAAATGTATTTGTCAACAGCTCCTCCATTACTAAATAAGTTTCAAAAGATGGTGATAACCCAAAGGTATCTTTGGGAATTGAAAAACATTTAAAAGATTGTTCAGTCCAAATTTTTCTGTTCAAATGGAAAATCACAAGAGATACTCAAAGATATTAAGCAATATAGATGCATTAATCAATGTAGAATAACTAGATTTTCTTCAGGACTAAAATATATGTATTTTTAGAAAGTGAATTATTGGTATGAATCCATTATAAATAAAACAGTATAAATATCTGATTATTTATTAAACTATATTATATTATTCAGTATTTCCAAATATTCATTGGTTATTTAATATTGTCATTAGACATATGAATGATAAACTCTAAACTGTGATAAAATTATGGATTCTAAGACTTTCTATTTGCATAGATCAATGCCCAAATGTAGGTGATCAGAGATTTTCTGAAATAATATGTATGCCTCAATTATGTAATTTAAAAAAAATTCTCAATGTGACCCACAGGAGCACACTTAAGTTTTAAAATATTCAGTTCAATTTTGGCATCAATAAGAAAAATCATTGGAGATTAAATATTATTTCTGCAGGGTTGTCATTAATAAATATACATGTTAGGTGTTCATTCAATACAAGTTGGAAAAACTGGTTTAAGAAAATCAAGAAGACCTTTCCCTCAACTTCCTCCTTCACTGATTTTCTAATCCAAGATATTGCATTTCTTAGCAATGAATTTCTGTCCCACTCCTTAACAAATACACATATGAGGGACACCTGGCTGGCTCAGCAGTTTAGCGCCTGCCTTCGGCCCAGGTAGTGATCCTGGAGTCCTGGGATCAAGTCCCGCATCGGCCTCCCCACAGGGAGCCTGCATCTCCCTTTGCCTATGTCTCTGCCTTTCTCTCAGTCTGTTTCTCATGAATAAATAAATAAAATCTTTTAAAAACCAATAAAAAAACAAATACAACATATGAAATCATAGGAAGTATATATTAGTCTCAGAATCCAGTCCCTGGCACAGGGCTCCCACAACCCTTGTAAATTCCTAAGTGATAAGAACACTAGGTGCATCTTTTGTTCTATTGAGGTGACTCTAGGTGAGCTTCTATATGGCTCCAGGATAGGGGCTGGTAACTAGAATGACAAAAGCATGATTGGAAGCTTAAAATTTGGGGAGTACCTGAGTGGTGCAGTATGTTGAGCATCTGACTCTTGGTTTCGGCTCAGGTCCTGATCTCAGGGTCTTAAGATAGCCTCACATTGGGCTTGCAAGACTGCTTAAAACTCTATCTCCCTTTGCACCCTCACTCTGATATAAATAAATAAATCTTTAAAAAATTGTTTTTTCAATCCATCCATCTTTCTTCAGAAAGGGGAGAGGGAATAGAAATGAAATTAATTATGCCTAGTTGGAGAAGACTCCCTAAAATCCCAATAGCACAGTGTTCAGGGCACTTCCAGTCTGTGAACACATCCACATACTGGGAGGGTGATGACCTTAATTTCATGGGAACAAAATCTCCTGCATTCAGCACTCTCCCAGATCTTGCCTTATGTATCTCTTCATCTGGCTGTTCATTTATATCCTTTATAATATCCTTTAAAAATTGGTAAATGTAAGTTAAGTGTTTCCCTGAGTTTTGTGAGCTATTCCAGCAAATAAATCCAGGGGGGAAGAGGTCATGGGTACCTCTGATTTGTAGCCAAGTTAGACAGAAGTTGTGGATAATCCAGGAACTATCATTTGCAATTGTCATCTGAAGTGTTTGTGTGTGGGAAGTCTTATGGGACTGAACCCTTAACCTGTGGGGTTGGATGCTATCTCTAGGTAGATAATGTCAGAATTGAGTTAAATTGTAAGACACCAAGCTGGTGTTATAGAATTGTTCAGTGTGGGAGTCATGCTGCTCCATCATATTAGAAGGTCAGAGTTGTCAGAAGTGAAGTGTTCTATGTGAAAATAAAGGAAAAAGATACAGGACAACTGTAAGTTTTTCCAACACAACACATTAAGATGGGATGATGTTAAATCCTATTCTGAGCTCAAGCTTCAATCAGGTAAGTGGGACAGATTCCTGGTCTGTACTTGTAAGAGAAGACCTCTGATGGGAAGGATAGAATATCATGGATATCAGGATATTTAAAGGAGAAAGAGACAGAAAAGAGACCTTTTCTTCAGGTAGTTTGATGATAGGAAAGACGATGATATAATTCAAAGTGATCATTAGGTATGCAGAACTGACTCATAATCAACATAGTCTACATCATTTCTGAACATATTGACTTTGAGAAAATTACATCACTCCTATAGCTTAAAATTCTTCATCCGTAAGGATAATGATTCTTATTTTGTACTAGGATAAAATAGGTAATGTATTAAAGCTCTGGTTTACATGGTTTACATTAAATAAACACGAGGCTTCTGCTTATTTTCTACAGAAGTTCTTAGAAACAAGTCCTGTGACATATTTTATTTTTTTGAGGTGGGAAATTATAGTTCCAAAATCAGGATATTCTGTATCAAGCAGACACAGTTTTAGTATGCTATTCCTCCTCTCTCATGACATTTAACAGAATAGTGAAGGGCATGGGACTAAAACAATAAATTTACATATTAAAGTTACTTTGGACTCAGGATGAATAACCTGGTTGAAATTCTAAGTACCACACACCAGTTGGATGAAAATGGACAGATGTGAGTGTACTAACTCCACCTAAATTAAAACATTTAAGACCCATTGAACCATTGAGAACATTGCAAATGCATTTCACTTAACCTTTTTTTTTTTTTTTTTTTTTTTTAAGCAAAGATGATTTAAAGAAAGAAACTGAGCTATGTAGAGGGTGATCCAAGATGGTGGCAAAGGAATATGCTGAACTAATCTCCTGCCATGGACACACCAAATCTATAGCTACATATGGATTATTTTCTTCTGAAAAGTATCTGAAAACTAGATTAACTACTTACTCTCTATTACAAAGGATAAAATGACCACATTGGGACAGGTAGAAGAGGTAGAGAAAAGGTCTTGCAAAAACCACATCCCCTGTGCAGTGACACACAGTATAGAGGGATCTCACCAGATAGGTGGTCCTTCTGAAAGAGAGAGGGGTTGGGGCCCCACATTGGGCACCCCAGTCCCTGTTATCTATACCAGAGAGATGAGCACCAGAGTGTCTGACTTAGTAAACCAATGGGACTGATTTCTTGGGGAGAGGCCCAAAGTGGTAGAGGAAATGAGATTCTCCTACTGGAGGGCTTGCATATGCTCTCACCCCAGAGGAAACAGCAGTTTGAAAAACACCCAGACTAGAAGTGAGGGAGACTCATTTTCTAGCCTACAGGAAACAGGTGGAGGAGTAGGAAGTTGAGGCACTGGCGGATGCCATTGTGATGCATTGTTGCACTGTTCTAGCTTGCTGGCACAGATGGTTGAGTTCATACATGGCACCTTCTCCCCACATTGCTGGTATTGATAAGAGTGGTCAAGGCACATACTGAGGCCAGAAGGCGTATATGGTTGCAGCACTCCTCAGGTCCTTGGCTAGGGCTGGTGAGCCTGAACAAACAGTAGCAGAGCTCTCCCACCTCTAGCTAAAGTCTGTGAGTTCTGGCAGTAGTGACCTTTGCCTAACCCCTGGCTGGGACTGGAGGGTATGAAAATCTTAGCATTTTCCTGCCCCCAGCCAAAAGCCAGGGCATGCACACAGACAAAGCATCCTTGTGCTGCATTGCTGAAGCAAGCAGATGTGTGCAATTCTCAGGGAACACTGCTTGATCATCTGGCCCTGGTGGTCAAGAGGGCTGGAGTTCAGAGCCCCAGGGCACTGTAACAATTGGGAAGACAGTTATTGGCAGGGCATTGCACAGACAGCAGATTAAAACAAAACCCCATTCTTCATGAAATGAAAAAAAAAAAAAAAGCCTATTTAAGTAAATAGGCCTGAAGAGACAGGCTTCAGGCTTCTCACACATCTCAAGGTTAAGGAGGTGTTTCTTTGTGCGCTCCTTTGGCCTGTCTACAGATCACGTAAAGATTTCCCATAAAGGAGCTTTATAAACTCTTCTCCAGCCCTGATTTTTGCACTTGTAGTCTGAGGGCCATCTCCAGAACTCCTGGTTTGGAAGCCAGTAGAAATTACAACTTCAGCCCCATAGACTGTATATATTTGCATACTGCTCTCTGAGGGTCTGGCTCCCACTCAACTGGAAACTGGGTGCTACATAAATTCCTCCCCTTGGATCACTGAGAGATCTTGGCACACCCTCAACAAAAGGGCATGTCAAGAATAAATCAGGCAGTTTAGATCACAAAGGTTTGAGAGACAACCAAAGGCTAGTGCAAAGTTAAGGATCTCCACCTATACAAGGCCATTCCTTAAAGACTGGGAGAGGTAGCTCTTTTGCCTAGTACCTAGAAACAGACAGAGAATCAAGCAAAATGGGGAGAAAGAAAAATACATTCCAAAAGAAAGAACAAAGCAGAACCTCAGAAGAAGACCTTAATGATACAGAGATAAATAATCAACATTGTGGATTAGTAATCTAAATATATTCTTCAAGTAATCTATCTAAATAAAATAGATTTATTCAATCTATCTTTGAATAAATAATTCAAAGCAGTCGTCATAAAGATACTCATCAAACTTAGGAGGAGAATGGATGAACGCAGGATTTTAACAAAAAGCTAGAAAATATACAGTACTAGATCTCAAAAATACACTTGAGGGTTTAACAGAGGATGAGATGAAGCAGAACAGACCAGCGAGTTCACTGCACCAAAGCAGTGGAACTCACCCAGACAGGATGACAGAAAGAAAAAACATTTTGAAAAAAACAAAGATACTGTAAAGAGACCTGCCACTTACTAATATTCACATTATTGGGGCCCTATAGGAGAAGAAAGAACAGAAAGAGCAGAAAGCTTACATAAAGAAAAAATAAAAAAAAAATAAAAAAAAATAAAAAAATAAAGAAAAAATAGCTGAAAAATTCCCTGAAGGAAGGAAAAAGATCTTCACACAGAGGGAGGATCCAGAATCATTTTGAAAACATAGGTTTCAGCTTTTTTTTTTCCAACAAGATTTTGTATTTCCAGAGAGAAGAAAGCACCATTTTACATCAATATCAAAATTCATTTTTTTCTTTGAGAATTAAATAACTCTGCGATGATAAAAAACATGACAACAAAATTTAATGGCATTCATTCATCTAATAACATGTTCTAATATACTGAAACACAATTATAGAGCCCTAAAAAAGATATAGAGGCATATTCCTAAAGACTTTGTCTTGATAAAGTAAGTTGCCAGAACACAGAATTCAGTGTTCTGTGACACTGAGGAGTAAAACGAACAGTGAATTATCACAGTAGTAAAACTCAGTAGCTAATCTTTCTAGTTTCTAATGTCACTGGTGGAAGTAAGGAGACCAAATTCCCACAGCAGTGTTCCTATCACTGAATGAATTTTACTAGTTAATTGTAGGACTAATACATGGGCAGGAATAATAAGAATATAGAACAAATTGTGTGGTCTCATGGAAAGGACCTGGTTCGAGACTGAAATGGAATCTCAATTCTGTCTCTTCATACCTGTAGGGGTGTGATATCTAATAGATCTAATCCATATTTTCCTCAGTTACATGAGGATGATACACACTTCACAAGGTAAAAGCAGAGCCCAGTGAAAAACTCTTTCAATGTTTGGCACAGGAATAGATTCAGTGAAGGACAATGAAAATGAAACACATAGAACTTAGGCTCAAAATTTTGGAGATGGAGTTTTCTAGAAGCCAAATGATTGAAAAATATGAATGTTCTAGTTTGAGAATGAAAAGCACCAGCATATGTAGATGTGGTAAACTTTATTTGGGTAAACAGAAAAATCATGAAAACATAATATAAATGTCACTAAGTGGTCATATATATATATATATACACACACACACACACGCAAATTTATATATATACAAATTAGTGCTAAACTTATTTTTCTTTAAGCTTTTACAGTGATAACTTGCAAATATTATCTCAACTTGCATTAGAATTGCATCCACCATGTTATAGGCTTTGTCTTTTTTTTTTTTTAAGATTTTATTTATTCATGAGAGACACACAGAGAGAGAGGCAGAGACACAGGCAGAGGGAGAAGCAGGCTCCATGCACTGGGAGCCCCATGTGGGACTCGATCCCAGGTCTCAAGGATCAGGCCCTGGGCTGAAGGCAGCATTAAACTGCTGGTCCACCCCAGCTGTCCCTATATCCTTGGTCTTAATGAGGATCAGTTCAAGAAAGCCATAAGAGAATTTGAAAGTTTGGGTCATGTTCCAAATTTGGGTAGAGTTTGGTGACATAGAATCTATCAACATTATTGCTAAGAATAAGTGTAAAAATATTTCATTCGTTCATTCAATTATGCTTACTGTGTTCTAACGAGTATGCTAAAAACTAGAGATAAAAAAATAAATAAAATCTTGAAGCAAACTTCATTGAAAGCAGTTAGGAAATATCTTCTAACATCAGAAATAAACATATATTTCAACATAGCAACTATACTGATAGAATTTAAATTGTCTCAAGATAATTATAGAAAGATGTTCAGTATAGCTTTATTTGTAACATAAAAAAATAAAATTAGTTTCATGTTTATTCACAGTAGTAGATGCTGTAACTACCATATGCTACAGCTATGAAGACAGAATAGTCTATACAGTTACAAGAATTAGGCAGATTTTATTATGGAAACAAAATAATGAACTCTATATTGTTATCCTGTAATTCAAATATCCATGCATCTGTGCCATGTGTAAACTTTTATCCAAAAATTTATATGAGAAACTTTTAATAATTCAAGAAATTAGGTGCATAGGTCCAAGTAGGGAGAGAGACTTTTATTTATCACAACTCTTACTACCATTTGTTAAAATCTACTCTCCTGTTATCAGAATTATTTTTAAAAAATATATGAACGTCAAAAAAGATAAATATTAATATTTAAGGACTTAAAACCCTGGCCATTGTGTACCATATGTCCTCCTTATTAGGATAGGAGGCAAATGATCAATCTCTTCTAGAATCTGCATGAGATAAAACATGGGTACAAAACATATGCTTGTCACTGCCTTTGTCCTCAAGTGTCCTGTTGAAATGGTGTAATCCATGTGAGAGAGAAATCTTTCTACCAATGCTGGAAATAAACAGCCTCCTCAAAATCATTTACCAGGAAGTGGCAGAGGTGAGGATGGGGAAAGAACTGGAGGCTTACTTACCTATTAGCCACCATTCCCCAAACTTATGTGAGAACTGCATGGGGTTTTCTTTCCATCTAGGTCTCCATCCACATGATTTCCCTATTCTCCCTTGTACTAACATTTTCTGAGTTAAATGTGCATGTCATAAAGAAGAAATTCCAAAATTTTTTATTCCATGAGGTTTTCTGTTTTGACCTCAATATGGAAATTTAGATTCAAGTACATAATTAAGCCATAGCAGAATAAACATAGGGTTTATATCTTTCAAATAAATAAGGGAGTGAAGGGAAACGTGATTGATAAAGCCAGAAGGGAAAAATTGCAAGAAAATGTAATAAACAGAGAACAGAAAAATACAGAAAAAATAACTCTAACATATGAGTTTTTCGTTTCATAAGATATATATATCTATATATGATCTTGTAAAAAATCTAGCTCAATCTCTTTTATGAATGTAGATGTAAAATTCTGAAATAAAATATCACCAAATCGAATACAGCATGTCATGATCAATTACAGTGTCATATGGGAATGTAATTTCCTTCTGAAAAACATGAAATTTATTAATGTAACCCATAATGTGAATATATTAAAAAAGAAAAAAAAATAAGCTGGATCAGTGTTTCTCAACAGGGACACAGATTTTCAGTTGAACAGGATACTGCTGTGCACCACAGAACTTTTCACATTTTTGGTTTCTCCCCAGTAAATGCCAGTAGCATTTTCCAGTTATTGGAACAACAAAAAAATGATGACTATACCCTTTCACACCATGGTAAAATGCATCTCATGGGACACAGCTATCTCTAGTTGAACATCAAACCTAGATAGAAGCTAAAAAACTTCCATAAGATCTAAAACCCAATCTTTTTTTTTTTTTTTCTTTTCTTTTTCGTGTTAAAGTTGTAATAGCAAGAATGGTTAAGATTATTTTGGAAAACCACAAATACGCTCCTTAAAAGTAAAATGGTAGAATCCATTGCATTCAAGTCAGAAACAAAAAACCTGGCGTCATCACTGTAATTCATTGTTGTTGGAAGTTTATGTGTATGTCAGTATAAGTGATGGGGGATAAAAAGAGAAGTAAGTAGATGCCTGGGTGGCTCAGTGGCTGAGCACTGCCTTTGGCTCAGGTCATGATCCTGGAGCCCTGGGATCAGTTACCTCATCCGGTTCCCCGCAGGGAACCTGCTTCTCCCTCTGCCTGCATGTCTGCCTCTCTCTCAGTGCCTCTTGTGAATAAATAAATAAAACCTTAAAAAGAGAGAGAGAGAGAGAAATAAGTCTTAATGGCAGCAGGTGTGGTTGTGTCCCTGACAAATCAAAGAGATATAAAAGTATTAAAAACAAATAATTGCATGAGTGTGCAAGTGTGCACCTGTGATCTAAGGAGGAAAGGTAGCTAAATAGAACTGTATAAACAGATAATGGTTGCTGTACATCAGCAGTAAATAATTTCAAATGCAATGAAAAGGAAAGTGCCAGTTGCAGTAATAAGTTCCATGTAATATGGGAAACAAACAATAATGTTGAGACCTGCATGAAGAAAATCTTAAACTTTACTTATGTACATAAAGAAAATTGAAAAAAATGGAGAAATATGCTACATTCTTGAATTATCTCCTAAATTAATAAAAAAAAGTAAGCAGAATTCCTGCAGATGGGAATTTAGTGTACAATAAAACTGCTATTTGAATTAAGTCATGATGGACATATAAATAAGAAAAGGTTTTAGATCCAATTTTCTATGGAGTTTTAATGTTATTTGATATTTTGACAAAAATCACCCTAAAAGTCACCAGGAAGAACAAATTCTGTAGACATAATAATTTTAAAAGAAAAAAAAATTAGGCAGTATTTATGTTACCAAGATTTATTAATTATATCAGTGTGATACTGATACAAGGAAAGGACAGATTATAAAATTGAGAATTAGATTCAAGCAAAAGAATTTAAAATATGATAAAGATACAAATTTAATTTAGTAGGGAAAGGATATGTTATTTTTAAATATTTAGGTAAATATTTTGAAAAAAAAATGAGTTCTATGGCTATTATATAATCTTCACCAAAATAAACTGTAGATGGACTACATATTTAAAAATATTATATCATATTCCAAATCTACTAGGGCAAAACTTAGAGTGGAAATACACAAACACACAAACATACAAGTTTATGGTATCAGAGAAATTTCTCTTAAAATGACAATAAAAGAAAAAGCTCAAAGGAAAATAAAAGACTAATAGATATAAATATCTATAAAGGTGATATTTCATAATGGGAAGCATAGACAGCAAAATAAAGATCAAAACGTGAAATAATAGATAATTGATTCACATAATGTGAATAAATCAATAAGAAGAGAAACCAATGTTAGTAAAAGTTGGCTGAGAGTATCAACAGACTAATCACAAAAATGAAATACAAAAGACTTAAGTGCAAAGACATTCATTTGCACAAATGCAAATGAAATACAAATACCATGATGCCTTGCTTTACAATGAGAGTAGATAATTTGTATTAACTGGTATTTATGAAAATAATAGAAAAAACTTTCAAGTGATTCTTTTGTTAGGGAGGGATTAAAGTGTATGCCTCTATCCAGAAATTTTTGTCTCTGGTAGAGAATTCTAAGGAAACACTAGGAGGAAAAGAGAAGCACTATCAATCTATCTATCTATCTATCTATCTATCTATCTATCTATCTATCTAATCTATCATCTATCTATCTATCTATCTAGACGCATATCTTTACAAAAATGCTATGCCATCATTAAAATGATAAATGGATACTTTTACTTACTAATATTAAAAAATGTCCATGACATGTTGTTATGAGGAAGGTACTTTCAAAACACTGTGAATATAATTACATCCAATCTTTATAAAAATGGATGTATAGAAACAATTTTGAAAATACAATGCATACCCTATGTTAATGCTTAGTATCTCTGAGTTTTGATATTATGAGTGATTTTTATTTTCTTTTTAATAATTTTCTATATTGTAAGTTTTGAGATGAAAATGTCTTACTTTTATAATTATTAAACAGAAAATTATCAATAATTATAATTATTTTTCTAATTAGGAAACAGTAAAGCAATTTCTCTAAGCCTCTACAAATGTGTGATGTGCTCATCTTGAAGAACTTTTTCATATATTTTCCATTCATATTTTTGCAAAATTTTCCTTTTTTTTCAAGTTGACAAGAAGCTCAGAGGCAATTGTCATTTTCAATTTAAAAAGATTATTTTAGTTCTCATGTTTTACTTCCTTCTCTTTTTAAAAATTTGATATCTTTAAATTTTTATTATATCTTTTGATGATTAACATTAATTTAATCACCTTATTTAATATATATTTTACTACATATCTTTTATTATAAGTCAAATTCTATTTTGAAGGAATCAGAATGTTAAGACATAGATAAGCAGTGCAATAGGAAATGGTAGACACTTTATATTATTCCACATATATCATCTCATAATTGAATTTCACCTTCTTTGTATCCCTCCCAACTACAGAAAGAAAGAAAGAAAGAAAGAAAGAAAGAAAGAAAGAAAGAAAGAAAGAAAGAAAGTCATGGTAGCCAGAAAACTAAGAGAGAAAAATCCATTGTTTGATCAGAAACAAGTTTGAGTTTATCAGCCCTGCATTAGTGCTTCAGAGATGAAGTTCCCAAAAAGTGAATTGATATGAGAAAAATATAGAATAACACATCCTATGAGTGAAGGTAGATTTTTAGAATTCTGCAGAGGTGGTAATCTCTCTATCCAAGTGTTCCTCCCAGCCCTTTCTGATGATGGATATTACCTACATCATAATTATTTTATATGTCTTATGACAGTTTATAATACTTCAAATGTTTCCACCTTTTCTAAAAATTAATATACTCATAATCCTTATGAGGTATTAGTCATTGTTATATCCATTTTACACATTAGGAAAGAAATTAGAGTAAGCCAAGCAACTTTCCCAACATCAAACAGCTAGTCAAATTGGCTCCACTTGGTTTTGATTTTGGTTTTCTGAAAATTTTTAACCACAGCCCACTTACCATCTCTCATGACTCATCCGCATCATTGTCAGTGAGCAGGCTTTAAGTGTTCTAAAGAGTTCCTAACATGGCATGGTTCTAACTACATTTCCAGGTCTTAAAGGATTTATGAAGCACACACTGTTAGCTTATCCTTACAGTCTAATCTGACTTAAAATTTTAAATGACTTGATGCAGAGAAAAAGTCTTTTGGTCTGCCTCCTAAATTTTACTGTCTGTCAGACCCTTATTTTGTCTTTACTCTTTGAGATTTCTTAATATCAGTTAATTCCTTATCACATTTTTTGATGATATTTGCCATATGTTAAGGGTCATTTGGGAGAACTACTTATTTTTTTAATGAAATATGCTGGATTAAAAAGTTTTCTCCAGAAATTTATATAGTTGGAATATAGGTTTTGAGGACACAGATACCTGGGTTAGCATTTTATTTTATACAAGTAATGTCTCCTTTACTGTGGATAAATACTATTGTATCTTCACATATCAGTTTCCTCATCTATGAAGTGGAGAATATTCCCATTCACACGACTGTTGTCCTGATCCAAAGGGACAATGTATATAAAGCCTTTAGTCTAATATCTGGTGCACAGTTGGTACAAAACAGATGATATCTAAAAAGATCCAAATGAATTTGAAAAGAAAATTTGAAGAAATATTCTACCTACATCAAGTTATACCTCTTTTACTTATTTGTGATATAGTTTGACCACGCTATGGAATAATATGATGAGAGAGATGAAGATCCTATAGATCAGGATCACAAGTAGGAAGAGATGGCTCACGTAAAAAGTAAATCCAAAGGTTTAATAAAGGAACTATTTACAAAGATGTGCACAGACGTGAGAAAGCCCACAAGAGGAAGTATCTCTTGATTGCATTAAGTCATGGCTACTCCTGTCTGAAGGAGCAAGAAAACCATCGTTACCACTAAGAACCACAGCTGAACAAGAGGATTATCCAATAGGAGTTGTGACAATGATAGACCTCTGAAAATCCATGCCCAGAGGAAGGAAGATAAGAGTGATCACTCCATTTTGTACTATGATCTGGATGAAACCAATTGGAAATGAAATGGCAAGCAGCCTGGTTTTATAGGTCCATACAGGACAACTTTCTGGACAACAAACAAGGGAAAAAATAAATCTTAGGAGTGAAATGGACAATGCATAATGTAAAGACTTAAAAAAAATCCCTAAGTAAAAATAAGGCATAGAGTTTGAAAGGAGGAAGAAGAGTTGTTTACATGTCCTCCTTCTCTGTTCAGTGTTGCCCATGAAAGCTTTGAGGGTAGAAAAGGTAAAGAATTATAAGAAGAATATAAAAAATGAAACCATAAGTTATGAAAAAATATCTTAAAGGTGACTTGTAACAGTGAAGAGAATGAAGAAAAAATAAAGAGAAATGAAAAATGAATTAGAAATTGACAGAGAAGGCAACCGATGGAAGAAACAAAAAAGGAAGATGATGGTTAGGGCCTCAGTGGAACTGAGAAAATGATAGATTTGGGATGGATTGTACTTGGAAAAAAATAAGTTAGAATTACCATGAACTTAATGTTTGGTCTGTCTTCTTCTAGTGTATTTCCTGTCAACACCCTCCCATCCAATCCACCTTCTTCAGTTTTTGGCCAATGGTTTTCCTCCCAGTGTAATCTGTTCTGATCACTGTTTCAAATTTCACCCCTGAACCACTATACTTTAACTTTTGGCACTATATGTTTACATCCTATATAATTTATTTCTTCATCTGTATCGCTCACGGTCTGTTAAGCCATATAAAAAGAAGATCTAAAGGTCCAAAGATTTTGTTTGTTTTGTTCATGGATGTATCTTAAAGGTCTAGTACAGTGACAGGCACATAATAGGTACTTACTAAATTTTCTTAAATAAATGAATAAATATATAAATGGCTCAGAGACTACCTTTATAGTAGCACAACTTAAGCAAGGTCTGTTTCACCAGATCATCCCATTTTGCAAATTGATTGGCTTACTTTCCTTCTGACAAAGTATCCATAAGAATGATCCCCACTTCCTTATACAGGCATTTTTTTATTGTGAACCATGTGGTCAGATATAACTGATGTTGTTTAGACACTTACAATTTTGGGTAAGTCATGTAGCATCTCTAAGCTTCTGGAACATTAAAGTAACAATTCTTTATTTCTGGTATTGAGAAGGATACCAGGAAGAGAGTAGGTATCAAATAAGTTGTTATTATTTCTTATTTGTCTTTCACTTACTTTCATACTCTTCCTTCAAATGGATCACAGAGAGGCAGCCCTGGTGGCTCAGCAGTTTAGTGCTGCTTTCTGCCTGGGGTGTTATCCTGGAGACAGGGGATCGAGTCCCACATCGGGCTCCCTGCATGGAGCCTGCTTCTCCCTCTGCCTGTGTCTCTGCCTCTCTCTCTGTCTCTCATGAATAAATAAATTAAAATCTTTAAAAGAAAAAGGATCACAGCGTGAAAAAATTATGAAATCATTTTTGTCTTAAATGAAGCAAACTTTGGAAACATCCCTAAAGGCAACCTGTACCTAGGAAATTTTCCTCTTGGCTTTGCAGCTCTGATATGTGAAAACTTTGGTAAAAGATCAGACATGCAGCCATGGGTTTAGATACTTATCCAAAATTACCTCCTGAACATTCTGAAATTTGCTAATTGTTAATTGCCAATCAAGAGCTGTTTTGTAAGACTTAATTCCTGCCCGGCTCCCACAAATGTCAGTAGACTTAATTTAAATCTAGAGATGCAAAACAGTCTCATTTTTGGTCTGAGATCAGTCTTTAACAGTTGCCATTTTGTTCCTTTTTTTTTTTTTTTTCAAAATGGATTTTAGGGATGAGCACTGGGTGTTATACTATATGTTGGCAAATCAAACTTCATTAAAAAAAGTATAAAAAAATTTCAAAAAAGTAAAAAAAAAAGATTTTACTGGCAAGAAAATTTTGTCAAGGCTTATAACACCCTCTTGTTACTATTCATTCCCTAGCAGATGCCAAACTTTCAAATTCATATTGGCTTTATAATCTTTATCCTGTAAAATGAACAAATGAAAAAAGTGAAGTCTTCAAAATTTTGAAGTTTTAAGTCAAAATAAATTCAATTCTTTGCATCTAGGGAAAAAGATTAACAACTATAGTATTCATTACCCAATGGAAAAAGCAGCACTAATTTTAAATAAATCATCCATGAGTTGGTTAAGTTATCAAATGGCAAGAAATAGTCTCTCGTTTCTATTCAGGACATGCAATTCAAAAAGGTATATAGCACATAAATGTATTTTTTTCTAATTTTACAAAGGAGAAAACAAAGACTTAAAATCTTAGGTAAGGACTAAGTAAGTTGGATGGATATTTAGACAGTAAATTCCAGAGACAATATTTGAAGTCAAGATATCTGATTCAAAACATCTACTCAAAAAAAAAAAAAACCAACTACTCTTAAGTATTTCTTTGTCTACTAACTTTGTCTACTATCAAGAGGAAATATAAAAACTTATGACTATGATAGAATATCACTTTCTTGGTTAGCTGTGATATTATAAAGAGAGAGTGATGCAAATGCAGTTAAGATCTCCAATCAGTTAACTCTGAAGGAAGAATATCTTGGGTAGGTCTATCTGATCAGATAAACTCTAAACTGAAGCATCTAGAAGCTTAAGAAGATCTCCAGCTCTCCTGGAAAAAGCTAGTCCCCATGATTTCTATAATCCCAAGGAAATGGATCGTCCAATAGCCATGTGATCTTGAAAGAGGACTCTAAAGTTTAGATGAAACCCGAGCCCTGGATACCATATTGATCTCAACCTTCATGAGAATCTGTGTAGAGGACTCAGCTAAGCTGTGACAGACATGTGACCTATGGGACCTGGGAGATAAAATGATTATGTATAAAATAAAATAATGCAATGATTCGATATGCCTCACAGATGCAATGCTCTATATTTGTTTGACCTAGACTATTTGTTTAAAAGATTTTATTTATTAACTCATGAGAGACACAGAAAGAGGCAAAGACACAGGCAGAGGGAGAAGCAGGCTCCCAGTGGGAAGCCCGATGTGGGACTCGATCCCAGGACCCTGGGATCACGTGCTGAGCTGAAGGCAGGTGCTCAACCACTGAGTCACCCAGGCGTCCCTAACTTAGACTATTTTGAATGTGTCCTTTCTACCCTCAGCTCTTCTCACCTTACCAAAATGAAAAGCTTAATTTATTTTTTAAGCTTTCATTTATTATTTGCTTACAATTCAAAATTCTGATAATAGAAGTTTTAAATCTTGAATTCAATGAACTATAAAAAATAACATTTTCTTCTAATTTCCTAAATTTCAGGATAAAGGCCTTTTCAGAGTTGCCCTGTTGCTACTTGGCTTTGCTTCCTTTTGTTGCATACCCCTATTTAAAGCAAGCCTTCACAAATGCTATAGTGTATTGACGAGTATTGCTTTAGGAGGCCCTAAACTTACAACTAGGACAAAAATGCAGTACTTCCCTTTTTATAAGATAACTGTGTCTATTAATAACTTTTAAAAATTGCAGAAATCACACTTGAATCAATTAAAGCAAGTAATACACTCAAAACACCTAGGGAGAATGACCCTAATTCCAAGAACTATAAACTTGAGAATAAAACATTGTGTGAGCTCATTTTCAAATTATCTCTGGAGTATTCAAATACCCAATAAGTTTTTATACTTACTAACTAAATTAAGATTTGTCTTAGATTGGGATTTAATGTTCCCCTCCTCCCCTTGATTTCCCTCATTTTCCTCGATTCCAGAAAATACTGAAGCTCCAAATGGCTAGAGAGGGCATTTGATAATATGTTTACATCACAAGGAGAGAAGTTACTCTTTTGGCACAATTTTGCTCTGAGGGCACCAATACTGGCAGTGCAAAAACCCTGATTTACTGGCACTTACACCAAAAATAACATATACATGTTTATATTTTAGTGATATAATTCTGATTGCAGCATAAGGACTATACAGGAAAGGTGGACAGGGCAGGAGGGAGACCAGCTAAGGGAATTTTTCAATGATCCTTAATAAATATGATGGTGAGTTAATTAAACAGAATTAAACCAAAGCATTAGGGGTGGGGAAAGGCATATAATTCAAAGGGTAGCAGACAGATCAGACTGGCAAGACTTGAGATTGATTAGCTAAGAATGATAGAGAGGAAGAGTGAAGGTGGGGCTCAGCTTCTTCTCTTGAGAGGAAAAAAACAAAACATCTCAGGAAGGGGGTGCAGCTAGTGATGTGGGAAAGAGATAACCTTTATTTCTCCATTTTTAAAAATGTGTTTGCCCATGGAGCACTCCAGATTTGTTTTCTACAGAATTGGAGACACGCATCTAAAACTCAGGAGGTATGTCTGAGTTGAGGGGTATTTAAAAAAAATCATCAGGATTTGGACAAGAATTGAAATTAAAAGAGTTGATTGGATTTTCCAGGGAGAATGGGCTATATGAAAAAAGAATGCTGGGACCATAATCCAACATCTGATGGATGGGCAGAGGAAGAAGAGCCTACCGAAGACCTGAAAAACAGGAAAGTAGGACAGTGCTGTGTTACAGAAGTCAAAAGAAGGGAATGTTCTAAGGAAAAGGAAAGATTGAAAGTTTCAAATACTGCTGAAGGACTTAGCAAGGGCAGGAATGTTGTTGCATTTGGCATCTGGGTTAATTTGGAAATTTTGCTGTTATAAATGCTGCTGCAATACATGTATACATTATCTCCTACCAGTACCTCTCTGACTTATATGGCAGAGCTATCTAGCTTCTGACTGAATTGGTTTTCTCTACTTTATAAACATAGCTAGAAAACACATTGAGGACAAAAATAAAGCCAAGTTATCAGATGAAATTAGCAAAGGCCACTTATGCATGGGTTTGTGCTCTATGAACCCATCTGCCTATCACTAGTTTCAATAGAGTTTCACAGATGTTTGAAGGAAAGGTGAAGCTTACTGTGTGCCTTAGCTTAGGATTTTATAATAAAATACCAGACTAGATGGCTTAAATGTCAGATATTTTTTTTCTCACAGTTCTAGAGGATAGGAAATCCAAAATCAAAGTGCTGACAGATTTGATGGCTGCTGAAGGCCCGCTTCAAGCTCTCCTCTCTCTCTCTGTATCTCTCTCATTTGGGTACTTTTTAAAAATTAGTGTAGTTGACAACACAAAGTTACATCAGTTTCAGATGTACGACATTGTTATTCCATGAATCTGTGCACTATTCTTGGTTGCAAAATATTAGCAAATAGTTTGGGGGGATTTCAAAACAAGAAAGATTGCTTAATTTAAGAGGCAAATAGTTCTCTGTGGCTGATCATTTTCTGGATAGAATGAGGATCTCTGTGCTGGTTTTCTTTTCTTTTTTAAAGATTTTATTTATTTATTTATGAGAGACACAGAGAGAGAGGCAGAGACACAGGCAGAGGGAGAAGCAATCCCCTCGCAGGGAGCCCGACGAGGGACCTGATCCCCATGCAGCATCACGCCCTGAGCCGAAAACATACGCTCAACCACTGAGCCACCCAGGCATCCCTTTGCTGGTTTTCTGTAGGCAAACTACATGATGGTCCTCAAGGTGGTTGGGAGTTAATTATAAAATAAGCAAGATCTTAGTTCTGACCAATAATAGGACATGAACTAAAACAAGTACTGCTTAAAGGTTGGCTCATGAAATATCCCAGGCATCTTCCTCCATGTTCTTTTGTTGGTGTTTTGCTTTTGCTCTATTTCCTTGAAATCACAGAACAAGACAGGTCCAGTTCGGTCTCTGAATCGACACTTGGAAGACAGCCCGATTAGGAATATCATTTTGAGATTTCCATAAAAGAGATATAAGCTTCTGTTTTGTTATCTTTCAGGATTGGAGGTTTATCTATTTACATCAGATAAATTTTAGTAAAATATTTTTATAGTACTTTCCCCTGTCTTAGTTTTTCTTTACTTTTAAAATTTCTACAGTATGCATGTATTTTATAATGAGGAAAAATTGTTTATAAAATCTGAAAATGGTTTGCAAAGAAACATCTAATGTTATTAAGCTTTAATTTCATCATTTTTCATCTCTTAAAATGAGGACATTTTATGTGATGTCTCACATTTCTTTTTCTAGAATAGTGTATGAATTATAAGACCAGTTACCAGAATCAAGGTGCAGAGTGAGCAGAGCATTTATAGGGAGGCTGGTAAATGCATCCATGAATGAGTTGAAACTTATTTTTATTTTTCAGGATGACTGTAGAGTTTAAATGAAAAGTTGTAAAAGAGATTGTGTCAAATGGAAAATGCTGTAAAAGGGGTTGCTGTTGTGTTGACTGACTGTGTCACATTTCCATTTCTCAGTGACTAATCTTCCTCTGCCTTGGGTAGAGTTAGCCTGAAAAAAAAAAAAAAAAAGAATCAGTGTAAGGGGTTAATTGTTGTCTTTGTTCTGCACATCAAACTTCCATTTTCACTTTCCCTAAGCTTTGGGAGCAGCAAGTCATTTGATTTTTTTATTGCAATAAATTTGCAGATTACTAGGTAGCAGTATCTCTCATATTTTTCCTTGCATCTCCTGAAACATCTGGCACATTTCCATATATACATGAGCACCTTAATAAGCGTTGTCCAAATAATTTGAATTGAAACATATCTATGACTCAGGGGCAGTTTTCAGTTGCTCTAAATATCTACATTACTCATCCCATAACTAAACTATCAATCTTCTTTCAGATCAAAGATTAAATTCTGGAAATCCCATTTATCTTCCAAACATTTCAGTGGGCATTATACTAGTCATGAGAATCTATCATAACAATAAATTGTACAGGTCATGTAATGTTAGCGATCATAGAGAGAGCATCTATTTATTAATTTAAAAAAATATTTATTCATGAGAGAGAGAGGCAGAGACACAGGCAGAGGGAGAAGCAGGCTCCATGCAGGAAGCCTGATGTGGGATTCGATCCTGGGTGTCCAGGATCACGCCCTGGGCCAAAGGCAGGCTCTAAACCACTGAGCCACCCAGGGATCCATCTACTATTTATTAATTATATAAAACTTAGGAGATACATCAAAAACACTAATATGGAAACTGGGACTATAGCTATGAACAAAAATGACCAAAGTCTGGCCTCCACCCCATTTAACTTGAAATGTATGGGAACAATATGTGCTACCTAAAAGATACCATCAAACCTTTTCATACTGTGGAGAAGGTATCACCCTCTCGGTAGGACATGTGAATATACCGAGGCTTAGAGGAGTGACATAACTTGTTCAGTGCCCGTCTTTAAAGGACAAAGTTGTGAGTCTATCCCAGGCATACCCTAGTTTCAGAGCCAACACTCCCTGTACTATGTCCATTATCTATACACAAAGTTGACTGAAAGTTATAAAGAAGACTCTAAAATTGCTCCCTATTAGTTGGCAGTATTTACTAGTGAATGCTCTAATCACCTTGGAACTATTGTTTCCTGTTTTCATAGATATATGGGTCTACACCCCTGGCTACTGTTACTGACTCCATTCATTTCTTGAGGTTCTTCCCAACACATCCTTCCTTTTTCAGTCTATACAATTTCTTCCTGATGGAGGTCATCTCCCTGTACAGCATTAATTTCTATGTGTAGTATCTACACTCCTAAATTTTAGAACCATGTATTTAAAAAACTACTGGACATAACTAGCTAGATATTTCTGAGACACATATAACGTATTTTATAAAAATAGGCTTGCAACAACTCACTTGTCTCACTCCCTTGCCAGACACACATAAGAACCACAACTCTTTCTGTAGTCTCTAAAAGAATGCCATCACTATCCATTCAATTATTGAAGGCAAAAACAAGTTATAACGTGGCCATAGTTTTTCTTTCTGCTAGCCATTCCATTTCCAAGTCATGTCAATATTACTACTTAAACATTTCTTAAACACCTCACTCTCTGCAACCGCATTCCTACCTCGGACTTAATGTTCTGTGAACTATGGAGCTATAGGCAAAGACCTGGCTCTAGCCTTTCAGCGAATCTAAGCTTCACTCAGATAGTGATTTCACTGTGGTTTCCTGGGTGTCTGCAGTGGTCTGACAATATCTCAGAATCTGGTCTGTGACTGTATTTGTGGTCAGATTTGATGAGGCTCTCACATGTGGCAAAGGGGGCTGAAAAGACTGAAGCCAACCGAACTGATAAATGGCCTAACAATTCTGGTACCAGGAGGTTCTTAATGAGGTGTTTTGTGGTGGGGAGATGTGCAGTCACCAAAAATATCTTAATTAATGATGGCAAAGTGGAAGCAAACAATACAAACAAGCAAACAATACAGCAATTTATTGATGATAATAAATGGAGGAATATTGGACATGCTATTATGAGTCTAACATTTAAAATGGATTTCTGAGATTAGATAAAAATTTAAAAAGTGATTCACCTCTCATATTTGCAATGAAACATGTTCTGAAAAACTGGTTATAACATTATGTAATGCAGATCCCCAGGGTGAGACATTCAGAAGAACAAGTATGAATATTTTACATTTTGTCTGATTTTTCAACTAATCATCACACCATTTAATTTTTTCCAGAACAAATAGATATGAAAATAACAGTGGCTCAGGAAGTTATATTAAAGTCATAGCTATTAAGTGGCAGAGGGTGGTACTAAAATATTGATTGCTTAATTAATGTCTACCATTATTACTCATAATAACAAGTCCAGAGGGAACAACGTAGAAAAACCAAAGGCCCAATATTTTGATTGTCTTTTACATAGAGCACTGTACCTAGTACTGTGCATTCAGCATTTCAGATGAAGTCCATTTTTCTGAACTGCTGAGGTACAGTGAGTTTCCTGGTGATCACAACAGAACCACATGAATTCAATTGGCAGAATAAGGTCCCCCACCAAAGATGCCTACATCCAAATCCCCAGAACCTGTGAGTATGTTAAGCTACATACCAATAGGAATTTTGCAGATGGGATTAAAGTTATAGACTTTAAGATGAGAAGATTTTCCTGGATTATTCACGCAGATCCAAAAGAATCATATGGGCACTTAAAAGCAGAGAACTTTCTGAGGCTGCAGACAAGTGTAGATAAGTAGAATGTGGACTTACTCACCCCACCACACCATGGCTGGCTGGGGGCTACAAGTTAAGGAATGTGGGTAGCCTCCAGAAGTTGGTTATGAGCCCCAGGTGACAGAAAACTCTTAAAAAGAAGAATAAATTCTGTCAGCAACCTGATTGAACCTGGACATGGATTCTCTCCCAGAGCTCCTGGTAGCGAAGACAGCCTTGCCCTACAGCTGTGTATCAGCCCAGGAGACTCTCCATGGAAGAGGCGTCCAGGCCAGGCTGTACATGGACTTGGCACCTCCACAACTGCAAAATCATATATAGGTGCTATGTTTAGTCACTAAGTTTGTAAGAAGTGTTATGGCAATGTTCAGCAACTAGGACATTGAACCAAAGAAATAAGATAATAAATGGAAATTTGGATATAGAAGAATTGCCACCTAGTCATCCATATACAGATTAGAAACCTGCAGAGGCTCAATGTCCATTCATTTATAAGTGTTGGGACTTATACTTTTTTTAAATTATCATTTTAATGACAAAAATATTATATGTCTTGGAAAAGTTCTGAAAATAGAGAAGTGTGCAAATTTAATGTCAAAGTTTTCCTGTTACCTACACTCTTAATTTACAGAATAAGTCATGTTATTTTATTCCAGATATTTTTCTATATACTTATATCCCTATCTTCTTTTATTTATTCATTCAGTAGGTAACCTATTATTATAGTTAAAATTCAAGAAACATGAAAAAAATATCTCCCATATCTGTCCCTATGTGACCAGATTTTCTCCATTCCAAATGGGGAATCACATGTTTATTTATATTCATTTGTGTTCACCTAGAGATTGTATGCAGGTAGAAGTAAATACTAAAATATATTCAACTTTTTTACTGTTTTAAACATGCTATTCTTATAATTCTGTACTTTGCCTTTTTTTCACCTAAAATACATATTTTGGAGAATTTCCCCATCAAGCAATATGATTCAGAACAATTTCTGTGCACAGAGAAAATTACAAATGTATATAAAATGCTTATCTCTAATAAGTGGTCTTTTTCATCAATAAGCAGTTAATTTAGTAAGAAACACATGACTATGAAGAGAGGAACCTGCTAAGATATTTCTTATAATTCCCACAAGGTGACTGTACACGCTAAGAAGGTATGGGAGATCTTAAGTGGGAATGGTCCCTTCCAAACAGAAAGTTTTCAAATGAGTTCAACAATTAATTTATGGTGATAAAGAAAACAGAAGTCTTCTAAAGGTCCTTGATATATCTGAGAAGATGGCTTCGAATAAAGACTTAATTATGTCAAATCCCATGGAAGAGCATTCCAGGCAGAGTGTGACGAATGTAGCAAAGTGGAATTGAGAGGCCAGTGTAGTGGAAACACAGGGAACAGAAAGAAGAAAGAAACGAGATGCGGTGGGAGAAAGGACGATGAGCCAGTTCCTGTGGATTGTGTCTGCCAGGGTAAGGAGTGTGTATTTAATAACACATGAGATGGAAATCCATCAGCATGCCTCAGAGTAAATATGACACGTACAATGACGTTAGCACTGTGTCTGGCTCATGGTTAGTGACAAAAATGATGACTGTTATTCCTGTATTTATCTAGATAGCAGGGTTGGCAAGAAAGCCTCTCTTTTAGGGGATTATTTTCATGAGATCTTGATAGGTAAGGATAGGTACATAAGGATAGATCACAAATTGTTTTATGGTATATGAGACTCAAACCAAGTTTAAATCTGGTTAGTTTAGCTGTTGGTGCTGCTATACCACTTCTAACCTCAACTGATGAGCTCTCTCAGTAAAACATACATCAGACATAGTGATGTCACCAGAGTCTGGCATGTCCCTGGGGCTCCATTGCCCCCCAACCCAGAAAATGTCTAGAAGGGATGTCTGTTAACATTTGAACAGAATTGCCTTCTTGCAAGTGGATGAGAAAAAAAGGGTGGGTTGTGAGTGTGAACTTTTAGACCTGGACCAGGACAATGCAAGGACTAGATCACACAGGACCCTGCAGACCATTATAGAGTTCAGGACCTTTACTGTGAGTAAGATGGGAATTCACTGAAGTCTTTAAATTGAGGAGTGAAATAAATTCACTTACATTTTTAAAAACTTGCTCTGGCTTCTCTGTGGGGGGAGAGGTGAAAGAAGGGAAACCAATTAAGATGCTACTAAAATCATCCAAGAGAAAGATGTTGATAACACAGACCAGGGTGGTAGTTGTGGAGTGTTGCTAATTGATTTGTTTCTGGAAATATGCCAGTGGAAAAGCCAAGGGATTTGCTACTAGATTGGGCACTGAGAAAGAAGAGTCAAGAATATGGTGTACAAAAATAGTACACTACCTCTGTGTCTTCCTTGCCAAGACCCATAATCACCCCAGTTTAATCAGGAGAAAAATATCAGACAAATTCTAGTAGAGAGGAATCCTACAAAATACCTAACCATGACTCCTCAAAGCTGTCAAAGGCATCAAACACAAGGCAAGTCTGAGAAACAGACACAGTCAAGGAGAGCTGGAGAGGCAGGACAAGTAAATAAATTGTGGTTTCCTGATTGAGATCCTGCAACAGAGAAAGGACAGCAGGTATAAGCAGATGAATATTGAAGGAAGAATGGACTTTAGTCAGTTAAAAATGTATTAGTATTGGTTCAGTAACTTACAAATTGGCCATACTGATGTAAGATGTTAATATAGGGGACACTGGGTACAGGATGGATGGGAATGGTCTGTGATGTCTTCAGTTTTTTGTTTTGTTTTGTTTTTGTAAATGTAAAACCCTCTAAAAATTAAAGTCTATTAAAAAAAAAAAGCCCAAGATGACTTCAACTTCTATTCCCAAGCAACTGACTTAGGAGTGCAATTGCTTTTCCATAGAAGGAGACATGGGTTTCCCTGAAGTAATAAACATGAATTCCTTCTCCCTTCCTCTCCGCTCCATCCTTAAGACATGCAGAACACAGGATTTATCCCTACAAAAGTGACCCAGGCAACTGCTGCTGTTGTCAATTTCTTGGGAAGGCTTCCTGGAAGAAGAGGAGCTCGAGAAAGGTTTTGAAGATAGGACAGGATTTGCAAATGTCTGGAGGAAAATTCCTTCACTGAGAGGGACTTAATTCCTTCTCCTGTAATCCCTACATTTTTATTCTTCGTATTTCCTTGCCTCTTTAGTTGATATCCTTTGCCATTTAGTACAGTTGTTTGGATAGATTTTTGCCCTTATTCATATTCATTTCCTTTCATTTTTCTGTGTTTATTATTAAGTAGTGAACAGCCTTTTGAGGACACATTAATATTCTTAGGAATCCGTCTCCCCATGCTACACTGGTGTCCTTTATCTCCTCGTTCCATTTGGCTGCAGTCAGCACTTTTTTCTGTCTCATGAAACATCTCTGATAAATTGCATCCCCCTCAATGCTATTATCACAAATAGGAGATGTGACTCCCCACCATCTGTAGTAACACTGTGTCCAGAGACACATTAACTGTATTTAAAAGAGTTCTTTCATGGTATTCTAAATAATCCCTTTAACTCAAAAGGAGTAGAAGTGAACTCCGAGGTCACTCACCCCCATTCATATTTTATTCAAGTAACACTGAACTAAATAACTAAAAACACAGATACATGCACATATGTAACATATGTATAATTTCTTACTCATTTTTAGAGAGTAGTCAGTTTCTCTCTTAGCATGAATAAGTTGAAAGAAAAACAATTGGCAAACAAATATTTTATAATTATGATTATGATTTAACTTTATGAGGCCTGATTCTTTCTTCTTTAAATTTCCATATTCTATCAATTGCCAATGACAATGGGAAAAAAATCCATTCCCTTTTTTGCAAATTTTACATATTATTAACAACGTTCTTCTTTTCCTCCTGCCAACTGATTTCTCCCAATAGGTAGGGCTAGGCAGTTTGCTAACACATGCTGTCATGGAAGGAGGAAAGTGATTTAATGAGTAAAAATAATCATTATAGGAAAGCCTGGGTGGCTCAGTGGTGGAGCGCCGCCTTCAGCCCAGGGAGTGATCCTGGAGACCCAGGATCAAGTCCCACGTTGGGCTCCCTGCATGGAGCCTGCTTCTCCCTCTGCCTGTCTCTCTGCCTCTCTCTCTCTCTCTCTCTCTCTCTCTCTCTCTCTCTCTCCCTCTCTCTGTGTGTGTCTCTCATTAATAAATGAATAAAATCTTAAAAATAAAGAATAACAGGAATTGCAGTTCAGGACAGAGAAACTATTGCAAGCTACAGGAGAGTCTATTGAGGGTTTGAAGCAGGTCATTTTTATTCATCAGGGAATGAAAGAGGAGAGGATTTAGTTACAGTCTGTTAAAATTAAAAAAAAAAAAAAAAGGATACCAGCCCTGAAAATTCCCTGAGCGGACAAAACCTGTCCAGTCACACAAATAAAGCTCAATTCAGCCTACTTTGCCAGATCAACTCGACCTGAGTCATTTCTTCTATGTCTAGAAACCATAAGCAAAAATTTCCTAAGGTTGATCTGAGGCAACCTCCAACTAACTCCCTGTGATTTAAGGAAATTCCAGCATTAACAGTTTTCTGTAAATCGGACATTGGTGGGAAATCAGTCTCTTGGTCCTTAAGTTTTGTTTTCCTCAGGGCACATGCATAAGATTTTCCATTTTCTGTACTCTAGTTCCATTCTAGATGGAAATTCTCTCACATTATCTAAATATCAATTCAGGTTGTAATGGCTTAGAAGCTGCCCTTAGCTATACATCAGTTCTGGATTCTACCTTTTGGTTCTGCCTAATGATAGAGAACTGGCACCTTCTTATAAGCAAGCTTTCTTTTTTAATTTATTGAGGTATATTTGACATAGAAAATTGGAAGATATGTAAGGTGTACATTGTAGTCATTTGATACACATGCATAATTGTAAAATAATTCCTTTCATTTTAGTTCTACTCTTTTAGCAAATGTAAATTATATGACACAATGTTATCAACTGTAGTCACCAGATTTATGTGGATTTTCAGGTCTTTTTCATTTTATAGGTGAACATTTTATGTTTTTACCATCCTTTCTTTGTTTCCTCTACACAACCCTGAAGACCACTTTTCTAGTCTGTTTCTGAACTTTGACCTTTTCTTTTTTTTTTTTTTTTTTTGACCTTTTCTTTTAAAGATTACACATGTAAGTGATACCAAGTATTGTCTTCATCTGGCTTGTTTCCCTTAGCATAATGTTCCAGCTTTTTTGCTGCTGCCTCCTGCCTACCTTGGATCAAATAGACAAGAAAAATATGGCATCCAGTTGAAGGGTATTCTAGCCACCTCGTCCAACACTTTGCTGTGGATGCATGCTAATGGAGGAGAATAAAATGGAAATACTACAGCAGCCCATGGGCATAGGGCACTGATCATTCTTGTTCACTCAAAGTCTCAGAGAGCAGATTTCTGTCTGGAAGTCTTAAGGGTAGTCATGGTGGCAAGGCTACAGAGTTTGGTCCCTTTGTTTGAAAAAGAAACTGGAAGGCACTTGCTTACAGAGAGCTGAGTGGATGTATTTGTGGTGTTCACTGGTACAATCCAGGCTGCTCCAGATGTTAGTACGATACCTAATTCAATGAAGACATTAAATTCCCATACACGCATCATCATAACACTTTCTTATCCTTATGAAAGGAGCCATACTGCATAGTGAATTGCTTTGAAAAAGATAGAGCCAAGAGAGTCTGCTGCAATTCTTCTTCAACTATCCTCTCTATCAACCATTCAGTAAAAATAAATGCAATAGTTGACATTAGGGGCAGCTTTGAAATCTGTTCTCTGTATCTATGAGTTTGGTTTTGTTTTGGTTTGTTTCTGTTGGTTTGGTTTCTTTTGCTGTGCAGAAATCTTTCAGTTTGATGTGGCCCCTTTGTTTTATTTGGTTTTGTTTTCCCTGCCTTAGGAGCCACATTCAAAAATATATCACTAAGGCCTAGATAAAGAAGCTAACCCTCTATAGGTCTTGAGGTGAGTGAAACTACATGCGAGTCTTCCAAGAGGGAAATCTGTTTCCTGTAGTATTTAGGAACTCCGGGATGACTCCTTTTGGTTTTCCAAGCTGGCTATTCTAGGTGGTCATGTCTCCATTGCAGACCCCAGGAGCAGAGGCGTCCAGTGTTGGACATGAACTCCTTGCTCCTCTGGGAGAAGCACCTGTCCATTTTTTTGTCACTGTGTCAGGTGTGCGTTTTTATTGAGATTGTGTCTCTGCTCCCCCCCCCCACCCATCTTGAGTGAACCTTTGTCCTCTGTTTTGGGAGCAGTTCATCTAGTTTTCAGACCTTTTCCTGAGGGAAATGATTTGTATGCGGCTGTCAACTGGGCATGTCTGTGGAAGGAATTGAACTGAGGATCTACCTACATTGCCAATTTGTGCTTCTTTCTTTCCTCATGTTCTTATTTTAGGTTATTGAATCAGGGAGTGTCTGTAGCTATGAACCTGGTTTTGAGATCTACCTCATTTACTTATTACCTTTGTAGCCTTGTCAAGTTCACTTAGCCTTGTAAATTTCAGTTTTCTAACATGTAAAATTGGGACAATATTTTATGCAATAGATACATAGATGGATACAGGATAGATGTATCAGATATATACATAGATATAATTACCTATATGAGGTATAGATAAAAACATATCTATATAGACATATATATATAGTACATATACATACACAGATATCTATCTGTAGGCATCTATATCTATATCAAAAAAGTTTCAACTATAAGTGCTTATGATTTGTTTATACAGTCCTCAAAGGAACCTGATTGCCAACTTTACTGTTTTCCTTTGTGATGGGAGTAAGGTAACAATGACCCCACACATATAGCTTCAGACAGTGACTTCCTTATGTGTCTTTAAACCTCCCCGTGATTTTTCCTATCATAGTACACTTCTTGTCTAGAATCCACCCTTGTAGATGTCTCCCCACTAGACTTCAAACTCCTAGAGAAAATGAAAGGTGTCCTAGTTACCTTGTATATTTATTATCTGGCACAAATCTTGGAACTTCATAAGAGCTAAGTAAATATAACACAAATAAGTAAGTGAGGTCATATGCTATGACAATTCTAGTTATAAGGATTTTAAATGGTGTCATACAAAAGTCAGTGTGCCCTTTATGGCTAAAGCCTGAAATAATGCAAATTTCTTCAAATTAAAAATTAATCAAGACTAGCATCATTGCAAAGGACATTTTTAAAAGTGTATTCATGACTACCGGTTTGGTTTGGTTATGTTTTAGAAACACCCGTGGGACTCTAAACTCAAAGACCAGGTGATTTAGTAAGGCCAGTGTTCTTTGGAAGATCTTGTTACAATTTGTGACACACATATGTCCCAGCGCTGCCCTCAGCAGCTTTAGACTGCCCAAATCCCTGGTAGATTCCTTAGACTCTCAGGTACCACTTCCTGCCTGATTTTTCAGATTCTGTGCCAGTGACTACAAGTCAGTTGCTTCCCAAGAAGAAACACTGTACCAAATTCTGGGCTCACCTCTTTATGTTTTGTTCTGTTTAGGTTCTCTGAATCTTCAAGTCTTGGCTTAGTTGCTCTCAATTCTAATTTTTGTACTCCAAGAAGTATAACGTTGCTACCAGCTTTGCACCTTTTTTCATTTTTATTTTAAAGATTTATTTATTTTAGAGAGAGATTGTGCACGTGAGAGCAAGCATGGTGTTGGGGGTGCATGGGGAGGGGCAGAGAGAGAGGCAGATTCTTAAGGAGAAGCCCAACCCAGGGCTCAATCTCACAACCCTGAGATCAGGGCCTGAGCTGAAACCAAGTGTCCATTGCTTATCCAACTTCCCCACACCAGGCGCCCTGATTTTTAGCCTTTTAAATGCGACTTTCTTTCAACTCCTCAACCTCTGAAACCTAAGAATCTGCAAATGACTCATGAGTGTAAATGAGAAAGATGGAAGACATATAGTTGTATATTTTCCTTTCTGCCAGGATCCTTGTTTCTAAATACCATATAATTTTGATAGCTTTCCAGTGTACAAAAAGAGATTTTAAAAAAATTACTTATTTGAGAGAGAGAGAGAGAAAGAGAGAGAGAGAGAGAGAGAATGAGAGGACACAAGCAGGGAGGAGGGTCAGAGGGAGAAGGAGAAGTAGACTGTTCTCTGAGCAGAGAGCCCTATGTGGGGCTCGATCCCCGGACCCTGGGATAATGATCTGAGCCAAAGGCAGATACCACTGAACCACCCAGGTGCTCCCAAAAAGAGATTTTAAAAGGTGTATTTATTTTTGCATTCTTCTACTTTTTAAAGACTTAAATTACAGGGTGTGTGTGTGTGTTCTTCAATATACTCTCTCCCATATTCTGGTAAGACTCTAATCTATTGGGTCAAATCCCTATTTTGTGCTACTAATGTCCTGCAAAGTTCTTTTCGATTATGGTTCTCAAAAAAAAAAATTATGGTTCTCAAATATCCTTTATTCTTTGCTTCCTCCCCATCTGTTCACTCAGGGCTCACTCCTTTGTCATTGATGCTACAGGGAGACCTGAATGGGAAAATCATGCTCTTACCCTAATTGTTGCCCTTGGGTTGTTTTACCCAAATATTTACCACATTCTCAAACCTCTAAGATCAGTTTTAAAATGTTCTTCACTGAAAAAACAATTTAAAAAAAATGTTCTTCACCGAGCATGAAGCCAGTGTGACATATTTCAGGGCTAATTTTTTGACAACACTTCACTTTCAGGGCTGATTTCTGTAGGAGCCACAGTAATTAACAGGAACTACCACAAGGCATAGACCCCCCCATCTTCAGGAGATTGATTTTATAAGGGCTAAGTTCTTGCTCACATCATACTCGGAGGGAATTGGAAAACTGTCCTGGGCTGCTCCATTCTACACAGTGTGCCAGGAATTGAGGATGCTTCTCCCCTAGGTCATACCTTCTAAAATCTAGGACCTTCCATGTTCTGGCAGGAAAAGTGAGAGCTAGAGGATCCCATGAATTATTTTTTAAAAGTAGTGATTTATGCAACTTTCTTCTATAAACTCTTGTCAAGAATCATTCACAGGTCTGTAACTAAGCACATAAAGGCTTAGGAATGAGGGGAACACATTCTCCACCACAGACAGACCATGTAACAAGTCCGTGAGCACAAAGCCTGGAAAGAATATTCACCTTTTTAAATTTAATTTTAATTTTTAAAGATTGTATTTATTTATTCATGAGAGACACAGAGAGAGAGGCAGAGACACAGAAAGCAGGCTCCATGCAGGGAGCACAATGTGGGACTCAGTCCCAGGACCCCGGAATCATGCCCTGAGCCAAAGGCAGACGCTCAACAACTAAGTCACGCAGACATCCCAAGAGCATTCACTTTAATGGAGAAAGTATTACGATAGAAAGATGGCTTAAAAATGCTTTGAGCTTTATAATTTTGTCTTTTCACTCTCCTCTGTCTTCCGTTTAACATGCAATTTTACTGAAAGCCATAGAGTCCAAGAAAAACAATTGATATTATTAAGAAGAATCTCAATTTCCAACAATTATTCAACTTATTATTATTATTTCCAACAATTATTCAGATTATTCAACTCTGGTTTTATTTTTGCTGTATATTAATGCAAAACATTTAATTTGTTCTGATGCATTCCCTATAATTAAACACTTAATTTCCTCAGGTTTTTCAATATTACATTTAGACCTTGAATAATTATGATGAACAGAACCATCTGAAAAATTCTATGTGCTTGATGAATATGTTTAAGAATTCATAAATGAGAACTGAATCACTTTATTTTATAACATAATTAGTAATAGTTGAAAAAATGGGTATGTTTAATACACATTTTTGACCAGATGGCTAATTATTTAAAACAAATTATTAGATCAATTTGCTATCGATGTAATTGTAGTGACCTAATTGCCCTCAGGGCCCTAGCTTTCTGCCTAAGAATTTAGAGTATGACCTTTGCCTATTGTGACACACCAACTCTTATATCAAAGTTTAGTCTCATATGCATTTTGATGTTATCCAGATTTCTAATTAGAGAATATTATTGGGAGATTAACTTGTATGTTTCATCATGTGCACATTTATTCTTTTTTTCCCCTTCATGTAGTGTTCCCTCTGTTTTTATTCAACCTGAAAGTATCAGCTTAGTTCTTCATAGCTTTGTCTTTGGAGCATGTCTATGTTGTACTCCCTCTATCAGTGAATTTGTATATAGCTTCCTTCATGGGCACGTTCACATTGAGCCTCTTTTGTAGTTCTTTAGCTTCAGAAGCACAAGTATTTGACTCAAGATATCTATCTATCTATCTACCTATCTATCTATCTATATCTATCATCTATCATCTATCTATCCACACAGATAAACACACTCACATGTCAGCCAAGAAAGAATTCACTGAAAATTAAGGTAAATACATGTTTATTTAGGCAATCAGAAATACAATTTGGGAGACACAAATTCATAGAAACCCAAATTGTGTACTGAAGAAGACAAAATAGAGGACAGAATTATAAAAATAAAAAGTTGCAAGTATAATTCCCACTTAGGTCCTCTATGCAAAACAAAGATTGAAATTAGGTTAATTGAAATTGGTTGGCTTATTCCGCAAATGAGGTATTGAAGCTTATTAAACTAGTTTGGCTCCTTTTGAAATGGATACTGAGTTGTCATGTTGAGGAGGACATTAGTCCAGGTTGGGGGCTTAAGGCTGGCTTAAAATTTCAAAACGTTCATGGCTCCTACCATGAGGATATACATAAACTCCTCCTCCCTTTTGGTCTTCCAAACCCCTCCCCCTTTTTTTTAAGATTTGATTTATTTATTCATGAGAGACAGGGGGAGAGAGAGAGAGAGAGAGAGAGAGAGAGAGAAGGAGAGAGAGAGAGACATAGACAGAGGGAGAGGCAGGCTCCTTGCAGGAAGCCCAATATGGTACTCGATCTTAAGACTGGAATCATGCCCTGAGCCAAAGGCAAATGCTCAACTGCTGAGCCACCCAGGCATCCCTTCCAACCACCTTTTAAGAGACTCTTAGCAAGGCTTGTTTCCTCCATTTTGAAATCTTCTTTTAGATAAGAAATATGCTATACATTGAAAAGGAAGAGATTGATAATCTTTATTCTTATATGTTTTCTCTTTTCATGTTAATGTGTGATGTGACAACATCATGGTCATGGGTAATGATTGGCAGTGGTAAGATGTGCAAGAAGGATAAAGAATGTAGACTAGAATGAGTGATGTCCTATGCAGTTAACGGAAACTGACATCTCTGGCTACCCTTATTAGGATCTTATTGAGGGAGGAGGCTGACAGGGATCAGCCTGTCAGTTAATTTAAATGCAGAAGAGCAAGAAGAAATCTACAGAAAAGGTAAACCCTCCAACTATAAAACTTAATAGATTCATGCTTCTCATTTGGGTACTCATTGTATGTTTTGTAAAGAGAAACTAAGAAACAAAGAGTAGAGAGAAAAGCATTTCATATAGCTATTTTTCTACCTCTAGTCTTCTCGTGTCAAGTTCTATCTTAATTATTTGGGAGGTTGTACCATGTCTGTTTTCACAAAAAAAAAACAAAACAAAACAAAAAAAAACACCAGAGTTAAACAAATACCTTAGAAGGATCACTTAGCACAGACTAAGTTTCAGGAAGTCAGTTTGAGTGATAAGTTAAGACAGAATATTATTCAGTTGGTTCTAGTAGCATCTGAACACACAGGGTTCTATATGCGAAAGGCAGCCTTTCCTAAAGTCCTGTTTTTATTATTCCTGATAGCCTTTTGTAAAATCCATTAATACGTATCAACACAGGGAGGAGGAATAAGGTCGGGCAGGAGGAAGGAGTATTTAGTCCAGGTGTCTATGTTGTCAGAAGAATCAGAAGAAGAAGCTAGCCACAGAAATGTTGTGTGGCTCAGGTAATTAAGACTAACCTCTGTATAAGTGAACTCAGGACTCAGGACTATTTTTTATCTACACAAGAAGTCACTTCTCCAAAAACAACCTCTGAGTACTAAAAGATATTCCTAGGAGCTCTCTTTCTTAAGTTTATTTATCCAAGTAATCTCTGCACTTGACACGGGGCTCAAACTCATGACCCTGAGATCAAGAGCCACATACTCGCCTGACTGAGCCAACCAGATGCCCCTAGGATCTCTTTTTAGATATCAAAAAGAGTGATCCCATAAAAAAAAATTTATGATGCCCAAATTAAGTGCTTCCTATGAGACCAAATGAGTTTGAAAATACCTTGAATTCAGTGACTTATTAGTTAGTATAAATGATTTACTGAAAACATTAAAGAAAAAAAATCAAGACTGCAAAAGTAAGTAGTTTAAGTAGAAGTTTATTTCTCTAACAGGGCAGTCTAGTTCATCAAACACCACTGGGTAGTTTTGTTTCACAAAGCTATCCAGGGTCTCAAGGTCCTCTTCCTTATCTTGTTGCTGCAAAACCCTCCATATTCTCCTACTCATCTGCATGGTGAAAAGTCAAGGATTTCAACATCTATGTTTCAGAACATGGGAAGGAGAACAATGCAAAGTCTAAGGAAAGAGAGGCCTTATTTTTTTTTTTTTTTTTTTGAGAGAGAGAGACCTTTTTTAAATCTTAAGATGGCTGGGAAGTTGCTTGTGTTCTTTCCCCTCACTTTTCATTGTTCAAACCTAGTTGCATCGTCCTATCAAGTTGCAGGATAAATAGGGAAAAGAAAGCTATGCATCTTAGAATGGACAAACCTTTTTTGAGGGATCCTAGCTGCCACAGCACTGTATCTGTATATTACTTCTCCATCTCTAATCTCTTTCATCCCATCTAAATGTCTATCACCATCTGAGACACATATTCAGCTCTAATGGTCTCACATGAATGGATTAATTTACAAGAAAACTGTGGAGTCACAGAGTTCCTATCTGCCTCTCTGTGTCTCAGTGCCTAGAATCAGTGAGAATGCTAGCTTCTTTTCCCTTGTCAAAGCCAATAAATCTACAAAATAGCAGCACAAAATTTTAGCCACAGACTAGACACATTTTTCATAAAGTAAGAGTTTGCCTTCCTATCAAACAATGGGATGTGGAATATTGTCATGACCACAGAGAGTTGTGGGCTTGAAGGCTAACAGCAAATGTTACACACTGAACTGTATTTCAAAATTCACAGTGTAATAGACTTAAAAACAGAATTCTTGAGTAAAATAATAAACCAAGTGTTTAAAAAGATTAATGACAAAATCTCTAAAACTACTCAAGCAGCAAGCCAAATAGCTCAATTTGTATCAAATTCTTGTCAAAGACTGTGATGTGATCATTTTTACCAAAAATGTCCCTGTAAATTGCCATGTGATTAAACCAGAATCATTTATTTACAAATTCTAATTTGGAAGACATCTAACATATGTTTTCCAGTCTATTTAATTTCCCTAAGTACTCTCTTGGATGTTTTAGTATTAACAAGACTTTTTTCTTTCATTATATCTTATAGCCTTGAATAATTTGGCCATAATAAAAATGATTAATGAGTCCAAACGGAAATTGTGTGCATATGTCCTATATGAGTATCACCTACTCAGGAGCTGTTTTTCACACGAGATAAAGGCTTCCCCAAAGAACAGAGAGATTTCCTACAGAGGTTACTTGAAAAGTCAAAGTAGCATTAGTGTGTGTCCATTGAGCTCTGTGCAAGGATATACAGTATATTAAACATCCTGTGAAGAATACCTCAACCAGTCTCTCCACACTCACATATGTCTTCTCAGCTGTCAGAAAAATCTTTTGATTGCTTGCCAGTCTTTTTCTTATGGTCCCTGGGTAACCAGAACAAATAATGATAAAATACTTGTGTCAGATATCTAACTCAACTCTGTCTTATAGCCCTGCTGCCAAGTCAAGCTTGTAAATCCTCCTTCTGTAAACATCCCTGGTTTGGCTTCCTCCTCTGTGGACCCACTGTCTCATCCAGCTGATGAGTCAGTCTACTGTCCCAGGGAAATGACAGCTTTAGAAAGGACGGGTAGGTGGAGGAAGCATTGCAGTTTATCTGCCATGGAATCTCATTGGTCCATGTGCTTTGAGACTACTTGGCTGGTCCAGAGAAAACTTGATGTGGAAGCAAAGAAACATGACTTGGGAGGGTGGAGGTGGGCAGGGTAGAAAAAGAAGCTGGTCACTTCAGGTATGACCCATTAGGCTTTACTATTATTATTATCATTATCATTATTATTAATGAATTAAGCTTTTTGTCTGGAGTTAGAGTAATAACATAACTGCAGAAATTAAGCCAAGAGAAAAAGTAAACTATCTGAATGTAAATAATTCTCTGTATTGAGTCACATTTTGTTATTTATTTGGGCCAGTGGTAAAATACGGGGACAGGATAACCAAGATCATCTTTAGTGCTGTTATACCAAGTGTTTCCATATTTCCCCTTTTCAGACACATGCACTTCTTTACTCTCTTCAAATTTCGCAAGGCTAACATGACTTGCTTTTGTCAGTGAAAGAAGCCAAGGAATAGGATTCTCTGATATAGGATGCTTTAAAGAATCATTGTTAGGCTCACATATAAGCTTTTTATTTCCTCCCTGTTCTGTTTCTGTAGGCAAAAGGGCCAGAATCTAAGCTCCCCTTCTCTTATAAATCCCTGGTAGACACATGCACCAGCCTGAAAGATTTCCTTATTTATCCCAGTTTCCCTCCCCCTCGCCACCCCATCTCTGGAATATTAGAGAATCCATGACTCAGAGAGCAGCTCAGTTGGTTTTACACCAAGTTCTGCCAATAAAGGTAAAAGACATTCGCTTTAGTCAAAGTTTTAAATAGTGCACATCCCATAACACTGGTTTCCTGTGACTTAGTGTGTTATTACCTGCAAAGAAATGACTGTGATTCCAATTCAAGTCTTTATAGCCATTTTGAAAGAGAAGGAGAAATAAAGCAACCTGATGGGATACACAGAAAAATGTAGGCACCCGGTCCATGAGAGAATAAACTGGAATGCAAAATGTATAAATTTGCTGAATGATTATAAATAGTAGGCAGCAAACGGCACTATTTGATATCCTATGATATAGGATATATCATATGAGGTCAGGAAATGAGGGTGAGTTAAGTGCCCAGGAAGTGCATGAAAAAAAAATAGAGTTTGCATATTTAGATGTGACACCATTACAGAGTATTATAATGTGCCTTGTAGCATGTGTATAGCACAAAAGGCAGATAATTATCATTTGTTTTTAAAAGAAAGGACTGACAAGTTATTTACTAAGTTTTCTAGTTCTAAGGTCAAATATAATAGATCAGGCAAGAAAGTTCCAGGATGTCTTCACAAAGGAGAGGAATTTCCTTGGTTCTTGAAAGACAGAAAGGCTGATATAGGCAAAAAATCAAGAGGTAGAGTAATCAGACTGTAGTAGTTGAAATGCACAAGATATATTTGTGGTAAAATAGCAACAGCCAGCACTGATTGAGTGTTCTCTACATGTGGAACAAAGCAGTCAGCATTTCACATGGATTAATCCACTTGTTTCTCAACTCAATGAGATAGGTTCTTTGCTCTCATTCTATAGATTTGAAAACTAAGACAGGGGTTAAGTAATGTGGGCAGAGGTGGAGTTGTAACTGGAATTCCCAACTTAACCTATTATGTTATAGTTGCTTTGACAAACTTAACTGAAAGGACGTTTCCCGTAAACAATCTAGAAAGAAGGATGGAAAGCTAAAGTGAAGTTAGCATATGGGAAAACCTCACATGCAAGGTTAAAGGGTTTGGGTAAATTCAAAAGTATTGAGTGTACTTTCAAAGACATGTAAATTCTTATTGAGAGAGGTAAGCACTAATGTATGTTAAAAAAGACAGTGTGCCCCAGAAGATCTTTTGTACACAAACAACTTTTTTGTACAGACCACCTTGAAATTGAATTAAAGATATTCCACCCAAGTTTAGAAGGCCTGAAATTTTGAAATGAGTTTTCAGTACTCTAAGCCAATTTAAGTTACAAATATCTGAGGGAAGCTTATTTCTGACTGCAAAGAGAATACATTAAACTCACTCTGGCAGCATTTAGGTATTAGTATCTCAATGTCCACTGGCGGGTTTGGATATGTTGCATTATATTTGAGTTTAACCAGAGTACCCCCTTTCTGATCTTAATTTTTTTCTCTACTCCTTGGAAGAAACTAGATTTATATCTAGGTATGAGAAAGAGATAACTAACTGCATGTTATAATAAAAATGCAACCCTACTTCCTGGTTGCTCAAAACCTCAACCTTCAGAGCAAATGGACTTTGTGGATTAGTTTTATAATATATGGTTCTCAGTCCTTGGAGCTTTCCATGCAACCATGATTATGATAATCCTTTACTGCTCTTCTCATAAAGACATTAGACAGGGGATCCCTGGGTGGCGCAGCGGTTTGGCGCCTGCCTTTGGCCCAGGGCGCGATCCTGGAGACCCGGGATCGAATCCCACGTCGGGCTCCCGGTGCATGGAGCCTGCTTCTCCCTCTGCCTGTGTCTCTGCCTCTCTCTCTCTCTGTGTGACTATCATAAATAAATAAAAATTAAAAAAAAAAGACATTAGACAGAATGGTGAAGCATTTTGTCTGACCTTGTTTCTTTATTCTAAAAGCATGCATCTCTCTGAGATAGGTGAAAGGGAAATCTCGAGTCTTGGTTTCCTTCTGTTCATTTGCTTTTCAGGTAGTCTCCTCTCACATCCACATGTACCTGACCACGTATGGGTGATTCTTGCAGGAAGTTTCTGATAGTAGCTCTTAAACTGAGCTGGAAGGGGCATGTAAGTCCTTTCTGCAGGGCCATTCCCAAAATGTTCTCTCCTAATGGGGAGTGTGATAGTGTTTCCCTTCTGTGGATTTTTTTTTGTTGTTGTTGGCTTTTTAAAATCCCCTGTGGCATCTTGGAAAAAAAAAAAACAAAACAGCCTCTAACTTATTGAATTTAGAAACTCAAAATAGTATGGTGAGAAGATTCGTAATTATACCTATCTCTCAGGGCATAATGACTTAATTAATATACCCTTCATGAGACTTTGCACTGTGGGAAGCACACAGCTGCACAGGCTGATGGAAATTAAGGTGTTGTGAAGTGCAGAAACCTGAATGTTTTGATTGTGTGTTTTAAATGTTTAATATAGATTTTTTTTCTTTTTTTTTGGTTTAATTTGTGCACAGGCATCAGCTCTTGCCTTTCTTTAGTCTGTAGATGATAAATGTGGAGAAGGACAAAAGTATGTAGAGTTGAAGCTACTAATGTTGATAATGACAAAAATCAGTCTTGTCTGGATATCCCCAGCTCAATGCAGTTTCAAAACATGCATTTTATTATGTTCTATTTTTCTTAGCTATTAACCTAAGAGTGTTTAAAAATGGTTTAAGGGTAGGTGTTTTATTTTTAGTCTCACCACCTGCATGGATTCTTAGGGGCCATGTTTTCATTTTTTAATTCCCTTAGAACTCATGTGAATTTATACTTTCCCCTCTTTAAAAAAAAAGTCACTCTATCACATTGCACCACTAAATGTCTTTCCCTTATTAGAAGTGAGAGTTGAATTTGTTTAAGTCATTTGAGCTCCCTCCTAAAACCTCAAATGTCAGTGAAGCTCAACCAGGCCCCTGAGCATTTCTTATGGGGGGAAATTGAGTTAAAGCAACTTTATCAAGGCTAACATTTGAGCAGAGGCCAGGTG
Source organism: Nyctereutes procyonoides (assembly GCF_905146905.1). NCBI lineage: Eukaryota > Metazoa > Chordata > Mammalia > Carnivora > Canidae > Nyctereutes > Nyctereutes procyonoides. The sequence goes on from NW_026575030.1 coordinate 12,021,025, forward strand.
TTCTAGGTCTCAGGCTCTCTCTCTCTCCCTCCTGCTCCCTCCCATCCCCTTCCCCCAAGCTTCCACAGCCCTCAGGTTCATTCTCTCTCTCTCTCTCTCTCTCTCTCTCTCTCTCTCTCTCTCTCTCTCTCTTTCTCTCTCTCTCTCTCTCTCTTTTCATCCAAACCTTTGGGAAGAGAGAATCCTATATGTGTGTGGATGATTTTGCCTATGAAGCTAAGTTTATATGCTGGGAGTCTGGGTGACAAGAAGCCAGGAAAAGTTCAATCTAATAATGTGATAAAACTGAAAGAAGAGTGGTCAAATACTCAGATGTGTGTGCTGAATTCCCACTCTAATGTAAGAACTGCCCATAAATTTGGAAAAGTATATAAAGAAGGGAAATTCCCAAGTGTAGTTCTATAACCTCAGGAACATCCAAGCCAGCTGCTATGCACCAAAATGTGAAACCATAATGCAGCCACTAACTCTAAAATGAGTTTCTGAAATTTGGGAATCCCAGTGCTCACAGAAGAGAACTTATTACAAGACACCATTTGATAATTCAGATAGTTTGCAAAAACACTATCCCCTCAACTTTTTAGCACCAATTTCTCGTGTTTTGCAGGCATCGTACATCTTTGTGCATCTTCTGTTCAAGATATCTCAGATAATATGAAAATCTAAGCAAATAGACTTTAATTCATTCTGCACAGTGATGATAAGTGTCCATGTATAACGGGAAATAAATATTTATTCATAATATTTACCCTAGATACAGTGATGAACCCAGTATACTTATAGCCAACAAATATATATTAAAGGAAAATTAAAAGAATTATAGAGTATGCAATATTTTGATTAAAGAGACAAAGTAGTGCAGTGATAACAAGCACAGGCTTTATATTTAAACATACCTTCATTTGAATATTCCTCCACATACTCTTGGAAGTGTATCACTTTTGAAACCTTATCATCTTCATCTGAAGGCTTGAAGTACTGATGGACAAACCATAGGAACTTCCTGATAATTATTAAATTAGATAATATAGTTATTATCTTTAATTTTTAAATTTATTTTTTAAATATTTATTTATCTGAGAGAGAGAGGGAACAGGGGCAGAATAGGGAGAGGGGGAAAGAAAGAGAGAATCTCCAGCAGATTCCTTGCTAAGCACTGGATCCCAACATGGCACTGGATCTCACGATCCTGAGATCATGACCCAAGCCAAAACCATGAGTCAGACACTCAACTAACTGACCCACCTAGGCACCTCCAATTATTATCTTTAATACTCACTGTATGGTATATAACTTATTACATACTGGTCATATGCAAAAGCTATAAATAAAATATTCAACTCATAAGCACTAATTGATAACTATTAACAATCCAGTTTATAGAAAGAAGTCTTTCCTAAAGAAGCTTACAATGTATCTGAAAAGATGAGACATATATTACTAAAATAACATTTCTTATTTTAAAATTCATATAAGCAATGAAAGTCAACTCAGGACTTTTCCATGATTATTGGTCTTATTATGGTAGAACACAGGTATGTTGGGGAAGAAGTGACATGTAATGGGTTCCCAAACTTCAGTAATAAACATATTTGCTATCAAAATGCCTTAGTGTGTTTGGAGTACAATAAACTGCATGAAAAACCACACTAGCTCTGAAGATTAAGTGAGAAATCAAGACTCTGTTTTTTCAGTGGGGCATATGCCCTTGGAACTGGCTTTGTTGGACTATGATTGAGTACACATATGTCTGGAAAAGAGAATTACAAGTTGAAATAGGTTCTCTTGGCACATGGCCTGGCAGAGAGGTATGTTGTCTAGAAGAGGCTGACTGGTTGGGTAGCAAGGCAGGAAGTGGCAGCTCCCATGGTGAAATCTGTCATTTTCTGGCCCCCCCAGCTCTACAGGTTCTGGAACTTGACTTGTCAGAACCCCATTTGATGGAATTTGAAGATGTCAGGTCATGCTAACAAAGCTCACATGACCAAAGTTTGAGAAAAGGGTGCCAACTGAATAATTCACAATAAGCAGAAAGACCTGCAAAATATGCTGGAATCTTGCACAGAAGACACTAAAACATTCTCTCCCTAGTGGCAGATTATATTGATGGGAAAACAAATGGAATTTCAATATCTATTTCCCCTATGTCTTTATATATTCAGAACCCCAAATTCAGCTGGATGGATGGATATACAACTGCAGACTTCCATGCAGTTTGGTTTGGCCATGCATTCAAGTTCTTACCAATGCTCATATGGATGGACATGGTGCGTAACTCCCAAAGAAGGTGTTATACCATGTAATACCTGCTGGGTTGAACATGTGGTGGCAGGAGCCAGACTAGCCACTTTGCTCCAAAAGATGAAAGACACACGCTGAGGCTGGCAGAGTAATGCATTTGAAGAATTATGGAATCCTAATGCATGGAGTCTCCTTGTTAGCATTATATTTTTATGGTGGGACTGCTTTGATTCAGAGACAAATAAACATCTATCCTTAAACTGCTGATATTTTGCCCTTTGTTACAAACAACTAAATTGATTCCCTAACTAATAACCATGTTGACATCATCCCATGTTCTTGAGGTGACCACCTCTTGCCCAATCGATGTGCATCTGCATCAATTTAAAGTGCTATATAAGTTGAGAGAAGTTTTCAGCCAATGAGTTTTGGAGGGATCAGAGAGTTATATATAGAAGGATTTGGCAAGAGAGCAATGCTGAGCAGAGTCCAAAGAGGGAATGAATGTGGCATAGAGAGAGCAGTGTGGAGCCTATTGTGCCTGAAGCGGTGAAGTTAATTTGGCAAATAAAGTCAGATAAATGAGGGAGGAGCACCCTAATTATTAGCTAGATGATTTGATTAATTGAAGTATTCTGTTTTTCCATAATTCTGAAACATTTCCAGGAAGCATATGCAATGAAGAAATTGAGAAATCTATTACAGATCTCCATATTCTTGTGACCTGTTTCATTTACCTGTTCTGTTATCCTATTTAACTATTTTGATGATTTTACAAAATAAACTCAGAAAGAGCATGTAAAAGTGCAAAGAACAATTACAGGAAAACAGACTATAACTGCTCTTTTCCTTTAAGCTTCTAAGCGAAAACCTGTTATATAAATCTAATCTCTCTCTTCCCAATACACACAAAACAGCAAAATACAACAGCAGTAAAGTACATATGTGAGCTTCATGCTCAACGTTTGGTAATGATTCACAACTTCAGATAGTTTTAGCCTGCCAATTGTCTAAAATAAAATTCTGTTACCCCACTGATGATTAATCATATTCAAAAATAGGAGAGCTTAAAGCAGTGGATAAAAATAGGTAAAGGAAATGAAGATTGAAAAGATCAAAGATGAAATGTAATTTTTGTGAAAGAATTAGTTACCTTCCTTGTTGGGATTTTTAAAGTTATTCTCTAAAGCGAAGCCATCTGGGCTAAAAGGATTTAGTATTTCTCTGTCTCTGCCTTTTTAAAGCCAATACCTTATGACATGGTTAGTCATGCCCACTCAAGTCTCCACTTAATTTACCTGTGCCAGACAGAGAATGGTGATGTTGGGGAGAGGTTGATTCTGTCTTTCCTCTCTCTACATTATTGTTGTAAGTTTGCTTTAAGATCAGCTCCTAATGGAAACATTGGCTCTATTTTATACATGTAAGATTTAATGCATTTGATAGTAATTAAAAAGAGCTTGGGGGGGGGCAAATATTTGTTGGACTTGCACTGATGACCTTACCTTGTTATACTCAATTTTTGTGAGGTTTTATTTGCATATCAAGTAATAGTCCCAGGATCTCTCAGCTGGAATGTGATACTGCTAGATTATATATGTGTCTGCCCTCAAAGCTATGTCCCTTGATTCTACTATGTCTGTGGCCTGGCATCCATGTACTTCCATTTTCCTCCACTTTGATATGCATCACTGGAGGCAAGAATCTACAGTCAACTGTTAAGGATATTTACATATGAATCCTCTGCATTCCCTACCTATAAAAACATACACATTCTCTTTTAGGATTATCTAACCTTTATTTAAATAGGATCACTCTGACTGCTGGCTTGAGAATAGACTTGAGGGAAATAAGGAAAGAGAAAGGAAGATGTATTAAGAAACCACTTCAGTGTCTCATGTATAAAAATAGAGGCAAGGAAAAAAACAGAGGCAGGGAAAAGTGGTAGGAACATGGATATATTTTGAAAGTAGAATTAATAGTATCTCCTAAAGGATTATAAATTTTCGTATGAGAGAGAGAGAGAAGCAAAGACAGAATTCAGCTTCTGCCTGGATAAGTGGAAGACTTCCATTGATTGAGATGGAAAAGACCCACAGTGAAGGATATTAGTGAATGCATGGGGGCCAGTGTAAATCAGAGACTCCATTTTGAAAATATTGGATTTAAGATATGATTTGCACAGGTAAGTGGAGATGTTGAGTGGAAAGGTAGATATATAGTCTGCAGTTCAGTTGGGTGGTCTAGGATGGATATATAGATAGGGGATCCCATATACAAAGATAATATTTAAAGTCATGGGACCAAATGGAATCATTTAGGATATAAGCACAGTTAAAATTGAGAAGAGAATCAATCAATGGTAAAACATAAGATATACCAATATTAGAATACTGGGGAGAACAGGAGGAGGTGGCAAAGGCGACAGTTGTGGGATGTATCTTATACGAAAGCAAATCCAATAAAGTTTCACCAAAGGGCTTTATATGCACTGCATCCACTTCAAATGAACAGTGCTTTAGATAAACTTTATTTTGTCAATGGAACAAAACTTCTATGTTTAATTATTATTTCAGGCAGCAAACAATAATTGAACATTTACTCAGTGCCATGTAATGTCCTGCATGTTCGCAAAATAAAGATGAATTTTTAAAATCTTTATCCTCAAATAATTCAGTTCAGAATTTCTTTAAAAAGCTAACATAGGAAAAATGCAATTAAAATTATTAAAGCATTGTATCATAAATGTAAGTCAACTGCTGTGCTCCAAGACTCCCAACTAAAACACCCTTCAAGTTTGTCAAGTTCAAGGAGAGAAGTCATGTTTGCAAATGGAAAACGGGGACTTGTAATCAGAGTTTAGAATTCCCCTTTTTTTTTTCTTTATTTAAAGGGCTTCTTGGCTAGCCCTGATGGTTCTGCAAAGTTCATATGTCATATGCAGGCATTTGACTTTTTTAATATGGCAGAGTCCAGGAGGACACCTTAACTACTTTCTTTTCTGAAACCAAGTGACCTTCAGCCCCTTTCTCCTTTATAGATGGAACAGAGTGAAATTATCTTAAATGATACTAAAATGAAACCTCATACAATGAAATAGGTGGAGTATTTTCCAAATTCTGGAGAGTTTCAGTAAAATGGTAAATAGAAACTATACTTTTAAATATAGCTAGCAATAAGCTGAAATCTTCAAAAAGAGGAGGCTTATTCTGAAGGTCCAACAAAGTTATTTTCTTTAGACACCCCAGTCTGGAGTGTCAGGGGTGCATGTATGCTTCTCACCACATTATATGCCTTGGAGACATAGTAGACAAGCCTAAATGAAGCATCAGGCCAAATTGTCCTCTGTTCAGATTCAGGCTGCATCTGAGGCTGCATGCAGAACAGATCTTCAGTGGAAAAGGGATAAGCAGCTATTGATTTCAACAACCTAAGTAAACTAAACAAAAAAATAGGCACACATAAATGCACTATGCCATATAGAGTTACACAATTAGCTACTGAGACATTTTTATTACCCCAAAAAGATGAAGAACATATGGATACATGCTCCCTACAATATGCTACATGGAGAATTCACCAGAGAGTGACCTGAAAATGGAGAATTCCTGCTGTCTACCTCACCAGCTCATATCCCAAGTTCTTCTCTAAAAGATTATTTAGCAAATAGCTATTCTACAGAACACATGCTTAATTCAAAGATGAGTAATTATCATAAGAGTACCAGAGTGAAGTCTTATGGCTACAAATCATGGAGAAAAAAAAGAGAGAGAGAGAAAGAATCTTAAGTCAAGCATAAAATTCAAGCATAAAATGGGTATAAATGAAAAAGAAGAAACGTCATAAAATAGATGTCAAAGAAATATTTCTATTATATATATATATATATATATATATATATATATATATATATATACACATTTCTATATAAAACAAATTAATGAATTAAGACTTAGGGTCCTGGGCTGGCTCAGTCAGCAGAGCATATAACTCTTGATCTCAGGGTCATGAGGTCAAGCCCAGTGTTGGATGAGAGATTACTTAAAAAAATAAATCCTTTTTAAAAAATAAAATTAATTAAGCCCTTTAAAAATATCTATATATACAACATAATAATATAAATATGACAATTGATGAAATCCAGGAAATAATTAAATAGAAAAATCAATCCAGTGATATGAATGTCTACCTTACAACCAAAATAGGTAAGAAGCCAGCTGAAGACACATTAGGGGTAGGAAAAAACAGTCCTATTAGCATCTAGTAGATACATTTGAACAACAAAAAAAGAGTTTTAAAAAATAATAAATGAGAAACTATAGTATTAAAAATGAAGATGTTAATTCAACATATTTGTTATCCCTGCAACAAATAAAACATACACCTAATAAAAAGTATAGTAGAAACTGTATTGAAATAAAGAATATGTGAATCTATAGATGAAAAACATGTACAGTATCCAGGAAAAATCTTACAGAGAATGATTAATCTAAGATATATCCACTTGAAGCTACAACGATTATAACAGAAAGATAATGTTAGTTTTCAATCCAAGACCAAAGTACTTACACCAAATAACTTAGAAGAGGGGATATCTAGCTATATAGACTTTCCAGCAACAATGGAACATAATGCAGGAAACAATGGGAAAACGTTCCCAAAATATTCAAGAGAAAGAAGTATGAACCAAAAATTGAATACTCACCAGAAAAAAATATAGAAACGAAAGAAAGAAACTGGAAAGAAAGAATAAGTTGATACTTACAACTTTGTTGTTCAAATGTAAAGGCAAAAACAAACAGAACTTTTATTCAAAAATGTATATTCAAGATTTATTCAAAAATGTGAGAATTAAAAAAATACAGCCTCCTTCTTTTCTCAAAATTTTCCTTTAAAAAAATCTAGACAGTTATGTTTTATCTAGAGAAGTGCATTGAAAATTAAATGGATTTAAATACATATTAAAGCACAATAAAATGCTGTGGGAATTATGTTGATTGAATACAATGTATTTTTTTAATACTAGTCAAACCAAGAAGTAAAAAAGATGAATCTAGTCTAAGTTTGCTATTTCTTCATTATTCATTCCAAAGTCAAATAAATATTACTTAAACATAAATCAACAGAGATAGGCTTAGCATATAAAGTTATAAAAGAACTAACTTAAAAGTGAGAGGAATAGACTGTCAATCTCCAAAGTATAAAATATGACAAAGTTTAAAAAGAGAAATCTTGATAAAGTGTAAACAAAAATATTTAAAATGTACTGGAAATCAGGTAAGATAATTATGCAACTGAAATACAATTTTGCCTTTCAATTCAAGTGCAGTATTGAATGGTAGTTACAGTAACCAAATGGCCCCAAGAGATTAAAGTATTTACTGTCTGGCCCTTTACAGAAAATGTTTTCAACCACTGCCTTATTCTAGAAAAACATATTATAACCATTAAAGATCTAAATGCCATGAAACGTTATTCCCCATATATCATTGCATCAAAATATATGAATAAAAAAACTAATAAATTAAATTTAAAAATGGTAAAAACCACAATAAATAATTAGCCTGCCTATCTACTTCATGACTATTCAAGTGGCAGAGCATAAGTAAGCGTATAGCAGATTTAAATAACATAACTGACAAAGCCACCTAAGAGCCCAAACTATGATACAATATGAATACAGGCATATCGTATATTGTTAGTGAATGTGGGTGTAGACTCAATGAAGAGTCATCTGGCATTACCCACCAACAGCAGCAATTGCATTTCTAAAAATTGGTTCTGAATTCTGATACATGCACTTTCATGTGATACAAAAATTTGTGTACAAGAATGTCTTTTGAAGCATTGCTTATGATCATAAATTCAACAAACACAAATTCAAAACAATAAAACAAAACTGGAAATAACAAAAACATTAACCAAGAAAAGAGTAGTTAATATATAAACTTTATGATAGGTATGATGTAGTCATTAAAAGGAATGAGGTGAATTTATATGCTGCAGAGAAATACAAAGTGAGATGTATAAGCCAGAAGCAAAATAAAATTATAATACTCCTATGTATGTAAGTATATGCATGGAAAATTTGTGAGCAATTACATAAAAATATTAAATGAGTTTATCTTTCAGAATTAAACTTAGGAATCAGGGCTGTGGGGATTGATTCTTTTTATTTTTTTCATTATTTTTGACAATATTTTTATAATAGTGAATCACTTATTTGACTTAAAAATGTAGATGTCAAAACAATTTTAAAATAAAAATTTAAAAAATGTAGATGTCACAGTTAAATGGTAGTGGTATTGGGATTTTTTTTTTTTTTAATGAACATGGACTGTATTAAAACCAAGAGAATGGCTGAGGTTTATTTTAGGATTTCACATGCTTGACTATGGACACATTCCTGCCTTCCCTGGATCCTGGTAAGACTGTTATTACGAATATTTGTGTAAAGTAAATGTATCATTTACTCTCTTAGAGAAGTTGTGTGGACAGAGCTGAAAGCTTCAATTTCCTGCTTTGCTCCTGGGATATTATGACAACCTGCCTGTATAATTTTGCAATATCCAAGCAATTCATGTCCAAAGACAGTGGGCTACAGGGCCTTACTTTCCCTCATTTCCCTTTAATGAGATATCCAATTTGGACAACTCATTTCACACTTGTTTTGTCTCTCTGCAGGTGATGTGGTGCTCATTGCTTGCTCATATTCCTAAATGTAAACACATCAGCACCTACTGACTATTCTTACACAACGTTTTCTGGGAACTGATTCAATGAGTATTTTATGTGCTGTGGAATTTCTTTTTCTCTCCCAATGCTGAATCAGTTCTCTCTCTCTCTCTCTCTCTGTCTCTCTGTCTCTCTTTCTTCCTCCCTTTCTCTCTCTCTCCTTTCCTAAGGGAACCTATAAGTAGAACAAGTCTTTACTTAATAACCCAATGAAGAAACTATTTAGTTCTTATTAAAAAAAAAAAAACAAAATTTGGCCTTAGTGTTATATTTTTGGACACAAATGGAGACTCAACATTTAGAAACTATAATTTTGCTAGGTTTCCTTTATTTTTGCTCACTAGACTTCCAGTACTAAAGACATATGAGTAACAGGCAGAATGACTTCAATCATCTGGAAGTAACTGGACCAATATGCATGATCAAAGCTGACAAGAACCCCAGTGCGACTTCTCCCACTTGGCCGGTGATGAGCTAGTCATCAGCACAAGTGCCTTTCACATGTATAAGGTTTTGTTTTCCACCTCAGCTCAAGCTTTTCTAGCTATAGGGTTGATTTTCCGGAAGGATGATCTTTTGTGACTCCACAGCTCCCAAGACTAGGGTGGACTCCTTAAAAATTTTACTTAATGAGGTTTTATATTTAGAACATTTGGAATAGGGACATTGAAGTTTGGGCTCAGTTGGTTATTGATTTGGAGACCAATTTGCAGATCAAAATCCTGGAGCTTTGCAGCTACAACTGTGCACAAAAGAGAAAATAAGACAAGGAGCAGAGAGAAAAGCATGAAGTGGATAGGCAGAAAGAAAGGAAGGGAGAAATTATATGTCTAAGGAGAGGCAGAGAAGGGTTCCTGATGACTTTCTAGTACAATCTTGGTTGCCAATGAATTCTCTATTTATAAGGGACAGAAAACCTAACTGGAATTTTCTCAAGCCAAAATAGGAATTATTTATTCATTGGGATGAAAATATCAGAGGGAGCCTTCAGGTAAGGTTTTATCTAAGACCCAAATATTTTTTCAACACCAATTTTTTTCTTCTTTTTCCATTTCCTCACTCGACTTCCTTAAAATCTACTTCTCCATTCTGAGACCATCTCCTTCCTGATAGTGTCAAATTGGTTGCCAGTATTTCCTGATGACAAATTCAGGTTAAAGTCAAAGAAAGAAAGAAAGAGAGAGAGAGAGAAGAAAGAAGAAGAAAGAAAGAAAAACGAAGAAAGAAAGAAAGAAAGAAAGAAAGAAAGAAAGAAAGAAAGAAAGAAAGAAAGAAGAAAGAAAGAAAGAGGAAGGAAGGAAGGAAGTCCTTTGTCCAGATGTCCACTGAAATTCTTTTTTTTAAAATTTTTCTTATTGGAATTCAATTTGCCAACATATAGCATAACACCCAGTGCTCATCCCGCCAAGTGCCCCCCTCAGTGCCCATCACCCAGTCACCCCAACCCCCCCACCCACTTCCCCTTCCTTGTTCATTTCCCAGAGTTAGGTTTCTCTCGTGTTTTGTCACCCTCACTGATATTTTCACTCATTTTCTCCACTGAAATTCGTATGTGCTTTAGCAGCTCAGACTGAGTCCTCAGACTCAAATTCTGCATCCAGGCTCACTATGGACTGAATTATGTCCCTATGTTGAAGCTCTTAACCCCAAATGTGAATATATTGGGAGGAAGAGCCTGTAAAGAGGTAATTAATGTTAAGTGAGGTCATAAGTATGGAGCAGTAATCTGATAGCTCTGGTGTCTCTATAAAATGAGGAAGAGACGCTAGATACCTTTCTCTCTCTCCCTCTTTCCCTTTCTCCATCTTTCTCCCTATCTCTTCAACCTCAACATGGGGAGAAAATGCCATATAAACACACAGGGAGAAAGTGGCTTTCTACAATCTATGAGGAAAGCTTTGAAACTAACCTTGATGGCACTTTAGACTCCCAGCTACAGAACTGCAATCAAATGCATTTCTGCTGTTTAAGCCACCTAGTGTGTGGTATTTTGTTTTGGGACCCCAAGCAGGTGAATACAAGGGTCTAGGTCTGCTAGATGTGTTTTCTAACTGTCATTGGATAAGTTACAGCTTTCCATAAACTCCTGGTATTGAATACAAATATTTGTTTCCTGAAGTAACCTGACCCCATCCACAAGAAAGTGCATAAATTTCATCAAACATTCAAAATATCCACAGCCCCAAATCCCCAAATTCTCACATTTTAATGTATATCAGAATGGCCTAGAAGCCTTATTATAAAGCACAGAATCTCTGATTTTATTGGTCTGCACTGGGGCCAGAAATATTGCATTTCTAACAAGTTCCCAGATGCTACTGCTATTGCCTGTCCAGACACATAGTTTGAGAGTTCGAAATATATCTTTCCCGTTTGCATTTCCTGAGAATCAGCTCTGGCTTCTGAACAACTACTTAGATACCCCAAAGGAACCAAAAACACAATACATGGACAACTGAAGTCTGCATTTCCCCCTATGAACCTCTTTTCTCAATTTACTCTTCTGTGCCCTCCTTTCCACCACCTTCTAAGCCTGCAGTCTAGAAACAGCCTCAAGATTCCTTCAAGGTCACATCATCCTATCTCCTTAATAGGTTTGCATTCAAGTTGTGGGGTTTTCATCCTTTTTGACACTGTTTAAATTCAGGCACTTGCCTATCTTACATGTAAGCTTACGGAAGCTGCTCTCATAGATAGCATTAAAATATCAGAAACATTTGACTGTCATTTCTATGCTGAATTCCTTTGATGATTCCATGTTGCTTACCAAATGCAGATTCCTAACTATGCACACAAATCTCTTTATGATTTGATCCTCATGACCTTTTATTTTCTGCTTCTGCTCACTACATACTCTGTGCTCTACCAAAAGATTATGCCCTTGGATTAAGGCCTATTCTTCAGAACTGATCTCAAATGTGATTTCTTTCTGGAGGCTTCTTTGGCTATATTCCCCTACAAGTCTGGATTAATGAAACCTCCACTGTGCACACAGACCCCAGTAATGCTCCATACCATACTGCATCACATACCAACTCGCATTTTGCCTTATGTTCCCACTAATGAAACAGCATCAGAGGCCACAAATGGTTTGATTGTGGATGCTTTTGTTAGTATTTTAAATTTTGTGTCCTTCCTACCTCACACACTAAATGGCACACAGCAGCGGCTCAGTAAAAAGAGCTTCCTCTTCCTATATCCTCAATCCATGAGAGGGAAATAGTAGCCATGTCTGGGGGAAACTGCTACCTATTGACTAATGCCCTATAGCATCACGAGGAGCATGCACGTATGTATAACCTATTGGTCAATCTCCCTATAGTTTGTCTTCTCAGCTCTCAAGATGGACTGTGAGATATTAAACATCTTGGTCAAGTGCAGACAGCAATTTGAAAGAGAATCCACCTGAATGCTCTTCGTAAGATCTTGTTACTATAATAATATAGGATGCTTTGTAACACATGCAAATTGATGACTTCCAAAGTGTAAAAAATAACTTGAATTTATGCATACTTAGTTCAATTATAGTAGCTTATTCTTGAGGCTAGTTTGGGAGGGAAGATAATCATCTGTAGACAGATGCAATTTTGCAGTGAATAAGCCTCTTAAGATTAGAGAATTAAGACTGACATTAATTATACATAAGTCATTATTGTATTTAACTCCTTGGTTAGGGAGAAAAAGACATATATAATGATGGTGAAAATTACCAGTATTTATTCAGGTTACAGTTAGAAATCTCCTTTTTCACATCCTTGAGGAATACCATCTGGCTTGAAATATTGGAGCTTGCTAAATGCTCTCTAATTATAAGAGTACATTGAATTGATTTGAAGAGTGTTTTAATTTTTTTTCTTTCCTGAAAGCAGGAATAAAAGTATTCTTTTTAATTCTAATTATTCTATTACATTTTGGTAAAAGGGACAGTTTTCTTTTAATTCTCTCTCTCTCTCTCTCTCTCTCTCTCTCTCTCTAAATTCTTTGAGAATACCTATTCCAACCAAAGTGGAAATCCAGGATTGACTGCTGGAATCAACTTTTTCCTGCCATTGTTGTTTAATTTTTCTGACACTCTGTCATATTTTACGTTGACTTGTTAATATACCATAATCGTTTTAAAATGTCCACATAATTGTATGGGTAAAAGTTAAATTCCTCTTTCCCTGTAATTGGTTATGGTGCTATGATAGAATGGAAAGGGACTGACTTGAGATAGATAAGGCTTGCTTCACATTTGTGATACCTTGGCAAGCCCTTAAATCTCCATGAGGCTGAATTATTTGATAGCCAAAAAAAACAATAAAACCATCTTTTTTTTTTTTTTTTTGCTTTCTGTGACAAATTATAAACTTTGGGAAATATAATAGATCACATGAAATATTTTCTGTTTTCCCTTCTGAGAACTTGCAACAGTTTCAAATTTTATACTTGTTCTGTGATTATTTTGTAAATATCTGGCCCACCATTTGGCTATGGTCTCCATGGCAGTACAGACATATCCGCTTTGTTTGTGTCGTAGTTTTGACATCTAGCAGAGTGCCTGGCACATGGTGGCAGCTTGGCAAATATTTCTTGAACAGTTAATGTAAAATTACAGTTTTAATCAACAACAATAGACCAATGTTTGCCTTCACCAATAAATGAAGAAAGTGAAAGCATTTGACAAAATACAGCATCCATTCCTGATCAAAACTCTTCAGAGTGTAGGGATAGAGGGAACTTTCCTCGACATCTTAAAAGCCATCTACGAAAAGCCCACAGCAAATATCATTCTCAATGGGGAAGCACTGGGAGCCTTTCCCCTAAGATCAGGAACAAGACAGGGATGTCCACTCTCACCACTGCTATTCAACATAGTATTGGAAGTCCTAGCCTCAGCAATCAGACAACAAAAAGACATTAAAGGCATTCAAATTGGCAAAGAAGAAGTCAAACTCTCCCTCTTCGCCGATGACATGATACTCTACATAGAAAACCCAAAAGCCTCCACCCCAAGATTGCTAGAACTCATACAGCAATTTGGTAGCGTGGCAGGATAAAAAATCAATGCCCAGAAATCAGTGGCATTTCTATACACTAACAGTGAGACTGACGAAAGAAAAATTAAGGAGTCAATCCCATTTACAATTGCACCCAAAAGCATAAGATACCTAGGAATAAACCTAACCAAAGAGGTAAAGGATCTATACCCTAAAAACTACAGAACACTTCTGAAAGAAATTGAGGAAGACACAAAGAGATGGAAAAATATTCCATGCTCATGGATTGGCAGAATTAATATTGTGAAAATGTCAATGTTACCCAGGGCAATTTACACATTTAATACAATCCCTATCAAAATACCATGGACTTTCTTCAGAGAGTTAGAACAAATTATTTTAAGATTTGTGTGGAACCAGAAAAGACCCCGAATAGCCAGGGGAATTTTGAAAAAGGAAACCATATCTGGGGGCATCACAATGCCAGATTTCGGGTTGTACTACAAAGCTGTGGTCATCAAGACAGTGTGGTACTGGCACAGAAACAGACACATAGATCAATGGAACAGAATAGAGAATCCAGAAGTGGACCCTGAACTTTATGGTCAACTAATATTCGATAAAGGAGGAAAGACTATCCACTGGAAGAAAGACAGTCTCTTCAATAAATGGTGCTGGGAAAATTGGACATCCACATGCAGAAGAATGAAACTAGACCACTCTCTTGCACCATACACAAAGATAAACTCAAAATGGATGAAAGATCTAACTGTGAGACAAGATTCCATCAAAATCCTAGAGGAGAACACAGGCAACACCCTTTTTGAACTTGGCCACAGTAACTTCTTGCAAGATACATCCGCGAAAGCAAAAGAAACAAAAGCAAAAATGAACTATTGGGACTTCATCAAGATAAGAAGCTTTTGCACAGCAAAGGATACAGTCAACAGAACTAAAAGACAACCTACAGAATGGGAGAAGATATTTGCAAATGACATATCAGATAAAGGGCTAGTTTCCAAAATCTATAAAGAACTTACTAAACTCAACAGCAAAGAAACAAACAATCCAATCATGAAATGGGCAAAGGACATGAAGAGAAATGTCACAGAGGAAGACATAGACATGGCCAACATGCACATGAGAAAATGCTCTGCATCACTTGCCATCAGGGAAATACAAATCAAAACCCAATGAGATCCCACCTCACACCAGTGAGAATGGGGAAAATTAACAAGGCAGGAAACAACAAATGTTGGAGAGGATGCGGAGAAAAGGGAACCCTCTTACACTGTTGGTGGGAATGTGAACTGGTGCAGCCACTCTGGAAAACTGTGTGGAGGTTCCTCAAAGAGTTAAAAATAGACCTGCCCTATGACCCAGCAATTGCACTGTTGGGGATTTACCCCAAAGATTCAGATGCAATGAAACGCCGGGACACCTGCACCCGATGTTTCTAGCAGCCATGTCCACAATAGCCAATCTGTGGAAGGAGCCTCAGTGTCCATCGAAAGATGAATGGAGAAAGAAGATGTGGTTTATGTATACAATGGACTATTACTCAGCCATTAGAAACGACAAATACCCACCATTTGCTTCAACGTGGATGGAACTGGGGGGTATTATGCTGAGTGAAGTAAGTCAATCGGAGAAGGACAAACAGTGTATGTTCTCATTCATTTGGGGAATATAAATAATAGTGAAAGGGAATAGAAGGGAAGGGAGAAGAAATAGGTAGGAAATATCAGAAAGGGACACAGAACATAAAGACTCCTAACTCTGGGAAACGAACTAGGGGTGGTGGAAGGGGAGGAGGGCGGGGGGTGGGGGTGAATGGGTGACGGGCACTGAGGGGGACACTTGACGGGATGAGCACTGGGTGTTATTCTGTGTGTGTTGGTAAATTGAACACCAATAAAAATTAATTTATTAACAACCAGAAAAAAAAATAAATTTAAAGAAGGGTTTAAAAATCTAATTCATGAACAATCATTTCAATCAGAGCTCACCTGGTAAACTGATGTAAAAATATCACATAAATCTTTGCTAAAAAAGGAAATTGAATTTCTAGCAAATCACAAAAAAAAAAAAAAAAGAAGAAGAAAGTACCTTTAAAGTTTTCTGAGGACAGAAAGTGCAAGAAAGTGTGGTTAAAGGTGCATTCCTCAGTTCTAGCTAATGCAATGCACAAAAATATTAAAAATATTTACAATGAAAAATCATATTTACACTTGGTGCTCATTGCATAGTATTTACATTCTGGGAACTCCTTGAGCTGAAACCACCAGGAAATGTTGGAATCAGAACTTAAATACATTTAGATTGTCCTGAACAAATGTCTCTACAATAATGGATTATCAGACTTTTAAAAATAAAATGAACCTGAAGCTTTTTCTAGTTGAATTCTTTCCTTTAGAGCACTGGATACCCAAAGTTCTAATACATGAAGAGACTTGCTTATCACAAAGAAGTAATTGAAATGGGCCCTGGTGATCTCAGAGGGCTAGATATCTCCAAAGATTGTCCTCCCTGAGAGCATCAGTCAATTTAAAATGATATTTGAAGCAGAGGAAATATGCTAAGTTAGGTGCTGTGGAGCCAAAATAGTCGAGTAAGTTACATGGATGACATTTGCAAGATGAATGGAAAGGTGGTAGTTTCATTGATAATATGAACTTAAATGTGACACCTTAACCTTAAAAATCTAGTACTTTTCCCCACTTCCTTTTAAAAAAGAAATTGAAAAAAAGAAGAAAGAAAGAAAAAAGAAAGAAAGAAAAGAAAGAAAGAAAGAAAGAAAGAAAGAAAGAAAGAAAGAAAGAAGAAAGAAAGAAAGAAAAAAGAAATTGAGATATTCTCCTTGGCTCCATAGTTTTATGCAAACCTCTGACCCAGGACCCATAATTTTGAAAAGTTTATTCTAGACAGAGCAAAACATTCTGAAAATTTTAAATTTTGTCTTTAAATTTTTTAAAAAAGTAAAATTTACCTCTTTGTGGTATGCAGTTCCACAAATTTTGCAAGTGTGTGGATGCTGGTAACACCATCATAATCAAAGCAGTGGAGTTCCATCATTATATGTCACACTATACACCCGTCCACTCCTAATCCTAGCAACACTGAGATGTTCTCTTTCTATACAACTGGATCTTTGTGACAATCAAAAATAGCATCACATAACATGCAAACTCTTGAGACTGGCTTCCTTCATTCAGTAGAATGCCACTGAAAATGTCTTTGAGAGTCATCTAAGTTATTTCCTATTTCAAGAGTTCACTCCTTTTTGCTGTAAAGTAGTATTCCTTGCTATAGATGTGCCATAGTTTGCTTATCCTTTCACCTGTTGAAGGATATTTGGGTGATCTCCAATTTTGGCAATTATGGATAGAGCTGCTATATATATATTTATATACAGATTATTTATGTGAATATAAATTTTCATTTTTCTAGGACAGAGATTAAAAAGCTAAGGCCTCCAGGCCAAATCCAACCTACTGCTTGTTTTTTTAAGTAAAATCTTATTGGAACACAGCCATACTCATTTGTTTGTCCATGGCTGCCTTCAGGCTATAGTTGAGTAGCTGTAATCAGGTCTTATGGTCCACAAATACAAAAACTAAAATATTTATTAAATGTTTTAAAGTTTTCTTACCTTTGCTCTATGATAAATACCCAGGAATGTGCTAGGTAGTTTTTGTTTGTTTGTTTGTTTTTTGTTGTTGTTTTTTTGGTGTGGTGGATAGGCTGAGTTGGATCTCAGCAATATCTGGCTATGGGTTTTCACTCCTTCATGAATCCCCTGAAGCATGGGCAGAACATCCACCTTACTTCTAACTAACACAATAGGACAAAGATCTCACTCTTGTGATTATATTATGCCATAAGACTCTCTCTGCTGATTTTGTGAAGCAGCCATCTATGGAAATCCCATGTGGCAAGGAATTGCCCCAACAGCTGTCATCTGATGACAAGCCAAAAACTAGTCCTACAGCTACAAGGAAACAAATCCTGCCAAAGAAACCTAGAAAGCTTGGAAGTAAATTATTTTCCAATAAACCTCCAAATGATAACACAGCCTATCTGACCCCTTGATTTCAGCTTTGTGAGGCCCTAAAGACCCAGCTGGTTGACCCAAGACTCAACCCAGAAACCATACAATATGTGTTATTTTAAGCCAATAAATTTAGGATAATTTGTTATATACCAATGGATACATACAGTAAATGTATGTGACACTTTATAGAAGTCTACCAAATTGTTTTCCAATGTGGTTCTACCATTTTGAATTCTCATCAGTCATGTATGAGATTGCTTTCCTGCCTTTACCTGCAGGTGTATGTGTGAATATATTTGTATGTGTCTAATAGAAAGGTAAGAATACCTAAGTGTAGCTATAATTTGAATTACTCTAGTGGTTAATGATGCTGACCATCATTTCATTTGTATATTTATCATCCATATATTGTCTTGATGAAATATCTGTTCAAATATTTTATTCATTTTTAATTGCATTTTTTTGAATTCTGAATTTTTTATGTAGTGTAGATACAAGTCTTTTAACAGATGTATGATTTACAATTTAAAAAAATTCATTCTTTCAATAGTGTACTTTGCAGAGCAAACGTGTAATTTAATGAAATATTGTTTTTTACCTTTTGTATTATGTTTTGGTATTACCCCAAAATTCTTTACCTAAACCAAATCACAAAGGGTTTCTCTTATTTTCTTTTATACTTTATGTTTAGATCTATGGTCAATTGTGAGTTGGCACTTGTATGAGTTTACAATATCTATCAAAATATATATCTTCATATTTGGATGTCTAATTATTCCAACACCATTTGTTAAAATACCCCTTGGCCTCACTGACTTGTCTTTGCATCTTTGCCAAAGCCAATGGGCCATATTTATGCAGGACTTTTCTTCATTACTTGTTCACTGCCATCAATCTATCTTCATCTCTTTGCAAATACCACAATATCTTGATTGTTGTACTTTCATAGTAAGCCTTAAAATCATGTTGCATAAGTGCTTCTTTTTTTTTTCTTCTTTTTCAAAACTGGTTTACCTACTCTATTTGTTTGTTTTTTCTGCATAAGATTTAGAACTACCTTGTCTATATTTACAATAAATCCTTCAAGGATTTTGACTGGAATTGCATTAATCTATAGATAATTTGGGCAAAATTGACATATTTAAAAGATTGATTCTCCTGGCAGATAAACATGATATATTCTGACTATTTAAATCTGATTTCTTTCCTTAGCCTCTTACAGTTTTCAGCATAATCTGAATATGTTCTCTTGGGTTTATTGTTAAGTATCAATTTTATTTTTTTTAATTTTTTCATTTGTTTTTATTGAAGTTCAATTTGCCAACATAAAACACCCAGTGCTCATCCCATCAAGTGCCCTCTGCAGTGCCTGTCACCCAGTCACCCCAACCCCTCGCCCACCTCCCCTTCCGCAATACTTTCTTTGTTTCCCAGAGTTAGGAGTCTCTCATAGTTTGTCTCCCTCTCTAATTTTTCCCACTCAGTTCCCCTCCTTTCCCTTATAATCCCTTTTTATCTTATATTCAAAAATACTTCTCAATCTATTAAAAGTGGTATTATTTCTTCTTATTTCTAGTTGCTCATTTCTAATAAATATAAATACAACAGATCTTGGTCTGTTGACTTTCAATCCTGTGAAGTATATTTTTAAATGCTTCATTAGATATCCTATATACACAATCTTATTGTGTGCTAATGGGGACAGTTATTTTAGTTATTTTAAAAATTTTTTTTATTTATTTATGACAGTCACAGAGAGAGAGAGAGAGGCAGAGACACAGGCAGAGGGAGAAGCAGGCTCCATGCACCGGGAGCCTGACGTGGGATTCGATCCCGGGTCTCCAGGATCGCGCCCTGGGCCAAAGACCGGCGCTAAACCACTGCGCCACCCAGGGATCCCTAGTTATCATTTTAACATGCATGTCACTTATTTTATTTTCTTGTCTCATGGCAAAGCAAACATCTTTGCCTTTGTTCTCTGTCAGGGTATACACTGAAGATACTTTATACATGTATGAGTGTCAGATTCAAAATCTTTATGTTTTTCCTACTGTAGCAAGCTTGACTGACAGCTTTGGAATCTTCAATGACTTCCTCTGCCCTCCCCACACCCATAAACCAAGCCCATGCCCAGATGACTGATACCTCAACCCTTCTCCCTTGGAGTTGTTACCATGGCTTCTCTGAGTCATTCTTGATTGAAGGAGAAAGAAAGAAAAGAGAAAGAAAGAAAGAAAGAAAAGAAAGAAAGAAAGAAAGAAAGAAAGAAAGAAAGAAAGAAAGAAGAAAAGAAACCCTTTCTCCACATTCACACAACTAGAAAAGGCAGAAAGATGCATTCGATGACCTGCTTTTCTCCTTGATTCTTCCAGGAGCTCCTTCTCTGAATGGCGATGTAGGGCAACAGATGCAATGATGCAGTCACAGGGATGGGAGTGAGGAGAGCAGGGTGCATGTGAAGCAAATGCAGTCATCAAGCAAAAGCCCAGGATCATATCTCAATTTTTGTAATTCAAACTGCTTCATCTTTTTCCTTTCTTCATTTTGTTTCGGCTTCCTTGGCAGTTACAAAGAAAATTGATTGCTCGCTCTCTCCATCCCTGCCAACTAAACATGGTTTCCTATGAATCACTCTCCTAATGAATAAATCAATAGATTATTGCTGAATAGTCACTCAACTCTGGCCGCACACTGGAATCATCCAGGGAACCCCGGAACCACTATACAGATTCTGATTTAATTGTCTGAAAGAAGCTCAAGCATTGTTATCTGCTAGGAGCTTCCCAAATGAGATTAACATGTAGGCAGCCTTGAATACTACAAATATGCATCATGCCTGGCAGGGTGTAGTCTCAAAGGAGTAAAAGTTGGGAACCCACTCATAGGTTCTAACAGCCCCCTTAAGTGGTGTTACCAAATCTGTAACTGAATAGACAACATAGGAAATGCTTACCTGACATACAGAGTTCAGGTCCCAAATGAAAACTTCTACAGTTGTTGGAGAAGGTTGGTGAGACATGAATGAACCTTGACCAAATATATTTGACTGTATTCTCTTCTTTTCTAACAAGATTTTTATCTATACTTATAGTAAATTCCAGGCAATTACATATATTTGACCAATGTTTGAGAACGATTGGTAACTAACATGGTAGTGTATCACAAAACATAGACGTGAGGTTCAAGATGGGACAGGGGGCTGGGGCCACAGGTAATGAAGGCCTATGGGGAGAATGGGGGCTGAACTAAGACCTGAAGTTATTGTAGGCATTTAATAGGCAAAAACAGATGAGGTTTGGGAGGTACAAGCCATATTCTAGGAGTAATGAAAGACAACTACCGTTCTCCTTCTGGCTACATGAAGCCTCACACTGATACATACAACAGAAGACTTTTTACTCACCCAACATCATGCTTATTTACAGAGAACAAAAAGTTCTGCATTTATCTTTTCTTTTTTTTTTTAAGATTTTATTTATTTATTCTTAAGAGACAGAGACAGAGAAACAGAGACACAGGCAGAGGGAGAAGCAAGCTCCATGCAGGGAGCCTTACATGGGACTCAATCCCGGATCTCCAGTATCAGGCCCTGGGCAGAAGGCGGCGCTAAACTGCTGAGCCACCCGGGCTGCCCTGAATTTATCTTTTCACACTCTTTTCACATTCTCTCTGAAAAGTGAACATTAACATCTCATATATGCATTTTTTTCTAAAGAAAAATATTTTTGTCTAAGAATAATTCTTTTAAAAAAAGATTTTATTTATTTATTCATGAATGACACACAGAGAGAGGCAGAGACATAGGCAGAGGGAGAAACAGGCTCCCCGTAGGGAGCCCAATATGGGACTCGATCCCAGCACCCCAGGATCACTACCTGATCCAAAGGCAGATGCTCAACCACTAAGCCACTCAGGCATCTCATAAAGAATAATTCTTTATGCCAAGGTACTATGGTGCTTTAAATTATTAGGTCATTTTATTTTTATTCCAGATCTAGGAAACATTCCTCCAGAGAAACAAATCTAAAACAGAAAAAATATGTAATTTGCTTAATATTCTGCAGCAAATAATAAGCTAGGTGAAGATCTAGACCATCATGCGATTGGTTTTAAAGTCAAAGGAAAACCAAATATTTTCTTTAAGTGGGAAACAACCATATCATTTATTTGAATGCTAATGAAATTTTGAAAGCATATGATGCTTTTACCAGTGGAGAATATCTTCAATTAATTTGGCACAATGCAATTATGTCAAAAGATAGGGATGTACTTAAAAGCATAAATGGAGAGATATGATAAACTATGAAACAGAAAAGGGGGATAAATAGGTGTTGGTCTGGTTGCACTTCACTCCTTCTACTGTCAAACTTCGAGGGTTAACTGACCAAACATCTATGAAAAGAGAAAAAGCAAACTATCACTAACAACCTCAACAAACAAAAGCTATGTGGGACTTCCTGCATCTGAGGAAGTGATTAATGAAGTACATCATGGCGAAGAAAGGGATGTAGCATAATATATTGTCACACATGGTCAGCTAAGGTCAAGTAAATGGGTACAGTACAAAAGATGCCCATCAACGCAGGAAAATGAAAAGCACTCTTTCCATTTTCTATTTATATAGATACATTTTTCCCCTCAATTCCATGCCTTTAAATTGTCTGATATGTCTAGTAAAGTGTCTTGCCCCCCTCCCCCCCGGATTTGGGACTGTGCCATTCCTACGGACATAAATGACAATGGCTTGCCTGGTTTGGCCAGCCTTGAAGTCTATGTGAGGACATTGACTCTTGGCCTTTACCTTTTCCCATTCATGGCCTCACCAGGAAGGATGCCCCATCCTAACTTTAGCCCCCAGGACTCAAGCTCCAAGGCAGACCCAGTTGAGGCAGAGTTACTATGATATTTATAATAATAAGTTCTTTGATCTATGTATCATTCAACGAATTCCTATGGTAGGAAGATCTGATGGGTTAGCTCACCTTCTGCATGAGAAAACTTTGGTATAAAGGACTGATGTTTATGGCTATTAAGTGACTCCTAATAGCCGGTCACTGCTATTGATGTGATGACAGACTGCAAAATAAGATTAGAAATACATACCACTGCCAACTCATTCCCTCAGTGGATGTTGAGGTTCCTTTGGGGGAGAAAAAAATGCCACTGTTACCTTCAGCTCATATTCATTACAACTTCCAGGTTTGGCGACACTGCTGGAGAATTTATAAAATGACAATTAATTGTACATTCAGAACGAGCTCTTTTCCTCCCCCACAGAACATGTAATTCAATTATAATAACACTTTTAACAATAATGCAGCACTTTAATGTGAGATTATTTTGCCATCATTAATTAATGCATTCTGTCAAGGACATGCATCTTTTGCCTCAAATTCCTCCAGCCTGTCTCTTGCAGTTTAAAGAAAACCACTCAGCAGAGCCATCCTTCTTGGTACATCATGGCTCAGAGCATGGAGTCTAGTTAGCTTGTTTCTTCTGTCAGTATTTGCCACAAATCTCACAATCATTGTCAAACACACAGCTTAGGTTGGCGGTTTTTTTTCCCCCTAAATCTATTTTCTATACCTCCCTTTTAATTAGAGATTAAAAGTCAGTGAAAAGATTAAGTTTAATTCCATTCAGATGTGAACAGTTACTTGCTCAATCAGCTCTGGCTGCTGAATTCTTGTGTCCCAGGCTAGTACACATTAACCAAATCCACTTTATTTTTAGTTCCTGTCTTCTGTTCTGAAAATATAAAATGTTTCATCACCTTCAACAACGTCCCAGTGTACAGAAATCTCTTGGGAGCTTTGTGTTCACACTGAAAGAGATCTACATAGGTAATGCAGTGACCAGGGAAAGTAAAAATATACATGATTAAAGAAATGTTAAGGTAAAGAGAGGAAGGTAAAAAAGAGTCCTTTTAATTGATTGATGGACTTAATCTTCTTATATAAAAAAATGGAATGCTGCTATGAATTTATTGATGTTGAGAATATCTCAAGATGTGTTTTTTTTTCCCCCATATAATATTCATCAAGGACCCTGTCTGCCAAGCACTGTGCTGGGTACTGCAAAGCTAATAATTCCCAAAGCCACTGAGCATTAAAATCACTAGATACCTTTGGGTTTTTGGTTGGTTGGTTGTTGACAAAACAGTTATCCAAGTTCCTTTCCACTAGAATATATCAGAATCTGAGTAGGAGGTGGGGTAGCCAAGATGGGAATTATCAATATAATCTTCTCCGATGATTCTGATGCAACCCAGTTGGTCCTTAGACACTTGTGCTATCAAGGACAACAGAGCAAGGCTTCATTATCTGCTTATCTGTATACTGGTAAGATAAGATAAAAGCATCTTACTTATCATTTGATGCACTAGGTGCAAGGATTTATGCTTGGGATAAGCGAGGTGAGACCTATGGGCCAACCCTGGCCCTATTCCCTACTTTTTTATGTCCTGATAATTAAATAATCTTTTTCTATTTTTACACAGAGAAACAAACAAACAAAAAAAAAAAACAAGAGCACTATTTCATGTCACATAAGATATATGTGAAATTCAAATGTCAGCCTCTGTAAATAAAATTTTATTGGAACACAGACACCCATTTGTGTACATATTGTCGATGACTGTATTCATGCCACAATGGCTGAGTTAAATATTTCCAACAGAGACTGTATGTGAACCACAAAGCCTTATCATTAATATCTAATCCTTTACAGAAAAAGTTTACCAGTTCTTTATGTATCCCTTATTCTGAACAAAAAATTCTAAATGCATGCTCTACCAAAAAAAGCATGTTTTAGTGAGAAATTGAAGGTGCAAATGCATCTAAAATCCAGTATGGGATTTGTTGCATGCCAGGAAAGAAAACTCTGACACTTAATCCTCTGTTTCTAGAAATCTGAAGCAAGAAAGATGCCCCCTAGGACAGTGGTTCTCAAAGTTTCTCGTTAGAACAAGCAGCACTGCTTAAAAACCTTCTGGAAATGCACATTCTCAGGCCCCACCCCAGACCTACCAAATCAGCCATTCTGGGGTTGAGGTCCAACCATCTATGATTTAACAAGCCCTCCAGAGGATCCTGCTACACATTGACAGTAAATGGGGGCCACTGTTTGGGAATCAATGTGCTAAGAATGATTCAGAAACAAATCAGAAAATACTTATCAAGAAGTAGAGAAAATGCTGCGTAACCAAATGTGTAAGTCCATATTTTTGGTAATTGCTTGAATGTTGGCAGAAAAAAGATATTTCTAGACAAACATGAAAAAAAAAAAGAAAAGAAAATTCTATTCTGTGTGGTAGAACACAAACTTAGAAAGTTTCTTAGCTGAGCCTTCAAGATAACAATGGTCCTAAATTTTATGTTGACGGGAGGTTTCTGATAGAGATCAAACACTGAGTAAAATTGAACATGTTTCTGACATCTGACATAAAAGGGCAATTTATGGGAGGTGAACTATATTCATCCTATATGCAAAAGACAGAATGTCATTAACCTAACCACTCCCCTGCAAATATTCTCTCCTCTCACATTCTCAAGAAATTTAAATAATTCACTGTGAAGATTCACACCTGTTCCAAACACATTCCTTTCAAGTTATCATACCTCCCTTTCAGAAATATAATCCTGAAAATACTTAAAAGGACAGAAATCTTGAAAGATGAGATCATAACACTGAAGAGGCTCTCCAGGGGCAGTGGGAACATTTTCAGACGATGACAGACCACAGCTTTTCCCCCAGGATTCTTGACTATGTCATGTTTTGCTTTCTAACTATAAATCCAAACCAAACAAAAACAGAAGCAAAGGAACCCACAAAAGTATTCCTTGGTGGCAATGATAATCCTAAAAACAATGATAAGAACGTGTCTCGCATTTCTGGAGCACTCTATGTGCCATACACTGTTCCAGAAATTCTCCTTAGAGCATCACACTTTATCTTAGCAGAAATTCAGTGAGGTATGTATTGTGTCTACTTGTTAGAGGTAAGAAATTTAAGTTGTTTTCAACTTTTTGGTGGAAGAGAGGTTTGAAGGAGATATTCAGAAATATTAAAGTCTCTGGCTATAAAGAAATTCTTCTGGGAGCAAACTCTCCTACCCACCCTCAACCTCTCCAGCAGAGAACACAGCATAACATTGTCCTGAATCTCATATTTCCATCCTCTACCAAGGCTCAGAAGCCATGAAGTGGCCTAGAAACTTGTTCTTGACATTGATAGGCCTTTCCTTCAGGATGGCACTGCCAGTAGCACATGGGGACAAGCAGTGGCTAAAGGAGGGGCTGTAAGGCAGATCAGCATCAGTGTGAAAAAAGTGCTGGCCAACAAGGGAGCCATCACTGGACAGCCTCCCTGAACTCCTTGGGAGTCTAGGGAGCTGGTCTTCCTCATATCCAGTTGAGAGTCAATGGATATATGGGATATGGTGTGTCTTTCAGAATTACAGTATTATTATTTTCAAAATCGAAGGTGGTCCTGCTAGGTCCTTTTGCACCATGATTTAGAAGTTTAACATACACTAGGATTGAAATTGGTAGTAGCATTTATGTCAGTCACAAAGACCAAAAGCTTAAAATATCATCTCTGGGAGTAGAAAGAAGACTTACAACCCTTGCCTCTGGGTCAGCTCAAAAGGCTGAAAAGTAGAAGTCCCACTTCTACCACTGATTTGCAGCACCTCCATCAGAGGTTGGACCTAAGGGAGCCAAGGATGGGTCAGGAGGAGAAAGCCAGCTCACATGAATCCAACTCAACCAGTGTGTTGACAAGATAGCTCATCATTTTCTCTACTGGGGAGAAGTTCTTATTCTCACACGCTCTTTCCCATTCTCTTCTTTTTGCCTCTCTCTCACAAACACTCACACTTAGAGGTAACTACACACACACTAACATTCAAATCTACAAAGACAGTGTACTCCTGAAATCCGTGTATTTTACTGTTAGTAAACTGCTTTGGATTGTCCAAGCATCATTAGTCACAAATAAGTGACTTTGTGTCCTGTACATGAACCATCATATTTAATCAGCAATGAACCTCAGTAAATGTTATCATTACTATTTAAAGCAGAAAACCAAGTTCACAAAGTCAAAACACTTTGCTCAAAGTCACACCTAAATTTGACTTTGGGTCTTTTGAACATATATGCTCATGATGAAAAGTCTCTTGGCTATAAATAGGCATCCTGAAATCACTACTGAAATAAATGCTATGTTACCCCCACATGCTACTTCCACTTCACTGCAGGCATTTGAGTGGTTTTAATTCTTCCCAAAGTATCTTCGACCTGGTCCTGTCATTTGAAATTCTACAATACATTCTTCCTTTGAGCAAACCACAGACCCAAATAGCATGAATAACCAAACAATTTTGCATCTAAGACTTTATTGTCATTAGCTTTTAACCGTATTATTGATGGTGACGTTTTAAAGAAAGAAAGCACACTTTGGAATATGCAGCAAAATTTGAACTCTGAATGTCTAGATACTGTTTCTCTCCCTCTCTCTAGGTCCTTTATAATTATGGAAGGTGAGTTCATCTTGTTTTGAGACTCATCATTTCTGCCCCAGGGCACCTTTTGAAAATAGCTATTTCATCAAAGAAATAATCGTCAGACTGATTATTTAAATAAATACAATAAAATTCTGTTGACCTTTGACCTTAGGAAAATATCATGGCAGAAAAGCCTTGGAAAGGGTTGTGCTTTCAATGGCAGGCTGCCAATCCCAGTACAGGGCCTTCCCTGTAAATTGAACTTAAAAGTAAATCGACTTTTTTTTGTTTTCAGGCATTAATCTCTTAAGTTAATTTTAATGTCCCCAAGATGTAAATCTTTTACAATGTGAAGATGAACTAATATAAAATATTCATTGGTTCTGAATAGAACTGGACAATTTCAGCTCTGTCCTACAAGCTTTTACAAATGAAAGATAATCTCCATGAAGAATTTAGGTGCCAGTTTGAGTTATGACTCTTGAAACAAAATAACCTCATGCATATTTAGATCTTGTATATTCATGACTGTTTTTTGTAGGAACATTTATTGCTGGTTACAATAGTATTCAGCTAACAAATCAGCCCTGAACTGTGACTTACCAGACTCCTTGCTGTCAGTTACAATGTTAATCTTACAGAAGTCTGTCCATTTGCAAGAGTTTTTAAGTAGACAAGCCCTTTATTTGAATTGTGTTGTATATACTGATTCATTGCTGTTTTTATCAAGAAATGGATCAAAATTAACATGGCTTTTTTTCCAATGGAAGAAGACACATAATTTTTATATATCTTTACATAAGATATAATTTAGCTTATTTTCAAAACTTAGGGCTAGAAACATCTCTAGTAATGAAATCCTTGAATCATCTTTAACTCCACTTAAAATGGTACTCAAATATATTATAATTATTCTGCCAAACACCTCTATGATTTAAGTATTATTGTGTCTGTTTTACAAAGAGGAGTCAAGGCTCCTGGTCTTGTCCGCGTACTACAGGATACTACAGCTATAGTTTCTCTAATATCTTAACAACCCCCAAAGTTGATGCTTTTTAGTCACATTTTATAAAAGAGAATCTTCTTTTCAGGTTTTCATACCTCTGTGTCACAGTTTTCAAATAGAATGTGATGACCAATAGTTATTCCTCTTTCAAAAAAAAAAAAAGCCTATTCTGTTGCTAGAGACGTCTCATTTGTAAGCAAGTTTCTCTAAGAGACACACACAAAGCAAGGTATTTTCCAAAGAATTTTAGTCACAGACTCCTCTTCTTGGCACAACTCCTTATTAAACACATTAGAACACAGCTTTACAATCCATGGAGCTATGAGAAATTTCTAGAGATATTAAGAAAGCAAAACAAAACATGATTTCCAAAAATTTTATTTCCTTTTAAATCTTTTATGTTTTATTTTAAAAAAAGGAAAGAAAACATGCTCTTGAAAAATGTTCATTGAGGACACGGTCTTAATGTTTACCATGGATATAGTTGTCCAAGTCAGTTTTAGGGTTTTACGGGGATTACACAACACCTATCAGTATTTTCCAATAATCATGACCACATATCCAAATGCATTGATCTAGATGTTTTAAAAACTGAGCCAAACATTTATGTTTTGCTCTTCTTTATGATACCAAATAATTTATTTGACTATAATTGATCATTTACAACTTGTTTGTCTCCTCTTAGTCATCATGTAGAGGTGTCTCAACAAACTTTTTTTTTTTTAAGATTTTATTTATTTAATCATGAGAGACACAGAGAGAGAGAGGCAGAGATACAGGCCAAGGGAGAAGCAGGCTCCCTGCAAGGAGCCTGATGAGGGACTCAATCCTAGATCCTGGGATCATGCCCTGGGCGAAAGGCAGATGCTCAACCACTGAGCCACCCAGGCGTCCCTCTCAACAAACTTTAAAACTAAGTCTGTGCTTCTCTTGTCACATCAGCATCTATCTTGCTGGACATTACAGAACATAAGTTATTATTCTTAGGCAATCCCCATAGCCTGTTTCAGTGGTTGGTATATTTAAAAATAAGGAAAGGAAGTAGAAAAAAGGAGACAATGATAAAAAAAATAATGAGAGGATAGACTTCACAGAACATAGAAATAGGATCTAACTATCTCCTGGAACCAATTTCCTAAACTTGACACAAGTATTTGCTCTGTTACTTCCCCTGACAGTGCCCCTGTAAATCATGCTCCCTCCTTGGTGCTGGCACTCTTCAAGTGCCATATGTTGTGCTCATTATTGTAACTTGCCTGGGGCTGTTATGACAAGTGCCAGATACATGCAGAAATGGAAAGGAATAAGAATGCTTAAAGATACTTTCCCCCTAGCTATTGCTAGGTCATAATAAACATGCTAATTCTTTCAATTTTGCTTCATAAACTCCATCCTCCCAGCTTCTACTCAATCATTTTTTGGTGTGAGTGATCATCAATGCCATTATCATCCAGAAGCACTTACTGGATGTATGCATGTAAATGCAATTTGTTATTCAAAGCAAATTATACAGCCTGTATCCATTCACCTGGCATTTCAATGTTAGGAGGGGGGCTAAGGACAGAAACGTGCATCTTTCAAGCCTCTTCCATCTCAAAAGAAAGAAGAGCTTTGAGGTGGTACGAGTAAGATGATAGACTTGCATCTCACTCTCTGCCCTTTAGGTTAGCTGAGGTGGTATGAAGTTGTACAAGCAATCCTTTGTAATTTTAAACAGGGGTTGGAGTAGTGGAGTAAGCTTTTTTTTATTTTTTTTCTTAGAACTGCAGTCACACTGTAAATGGCCAAGAGAAAAACTTCCTTCCCTCAAAAACTACTATATAAGTGTAATGTAGCATATATCCATGAACATGCAGATAAAACCCTATGTCACCTATTCATCATAATCCACGTGCCATCCATATGCTTTCCCATTTTGGAGATGAGAAATTTAGGCCTGGAAAGCAAATTAGAAGTGGAAATACAATGTAGTAAAAAATTTCCGGATTTTAAATTATGTTTCCTCTGCATTGTTTCTGTGCAGAAGACAATTCTAGATGGTAAATACGTAAGTCCTTAAAAGAGAAGAGCAGACTTTAAAAGTGATGTTGGAAAACAAAGGAGGAAGAAATCACAGAAGGGCAGAAGAGATAAAAAGAGGAGACAAAACTTGAGAAGGCATAGGATAATGTCTTTGGAGGGAGAAGCCACAGGATTGAGGAACCAGCCCACACAAACACACGTATCAGAAGGAACAGGTCCCTAAGGAAAAAAGGTGTGTGTGTTTTGATCCATTCTGTGTGAGGAAAAATGGTAATGACAAAAAAGTACGATTTTTTAAATTCAAATTTTAATTTTAATTAATTTTTTGCCAAGGAAGACTTTGAATACTGTCCTTGTTTACAGCTTCAAACAGGGAGTTGTTGCTGCCTGCAGAGCACTCAGGGCAGAAAGTAATGTTGGAATTAAGTCACATTAAGGTTGAAGTTCGTGGCTTTCACTCTGCTTGAAAAATGAGGAAGTTTAATTCACAGAAATTCTCTTCTTATCCCTAGGTGTTATCACACTTTGTGGGTAACTCAAGTATCTCTCAGGTTACCTAAAAGCTGCACAATTTGGGGTGTGTGTTTCTGAATCTGACACAATGCAGAGTCTGGAGCCCATAAACATCCTTTATGGATCAGGAAAGAAAATGAGAATAACAGCCTGAGCAGATCTCAGAAGACGTAGACAAGTCCACACATCGGCTACCAGAGCCTCCCCTCTGCCTTTTAGCACACACAGCACTTTAAATTGTTACCTGTTTTCTTCTGTTTTTTTTTTTTTCTTAGTATGAAAGAGACAGTTCAATTAAAACTTGGATGGACTTAACACTACTTTGGAAAACAAAGTAAATATTGAGACCCAGTTGGCAAAATCATGTCAGTGAGCCTGTCCTCTGTTTAGGTAGCAAATGACCCATGGGCCCAGGGACTTAAAACTCATGGCAGTATGATAACAACAAGTTTTCTCTCTTCTGAAAGCAGGGCTCACTACAGTACCAGCTGGTTAGCTGTCATCATCTAGTGTTGATCAAATAGATTCAAGTCTCATGGGCTTTGAATTTCATCTGATAAGTCCTCCTTCCTCATCTGCTCCTTACAATTTTGGTTACTTCTCTGACTTTCAGATGACATAGAGTGATCTAGGGCACTGGGTAAGGAGTAAGTGATCTCTAGACTCGGCCATTGATTAGCTGTACATTGCTCTCAGTTTCTTTGCCCCACAAGTCCTCTGTGGCCTCAGTTTCCTCCCCTGTATCATTCCAGAAGATCCATTTGGTTTTGAGATCCTGTGAAATAAAACTTTAGAAAACAAAATGTCTAGAAGCAAGACATTTAGCCTTACAGAGGTAAGACTTTTAGTATGAAAGATGAAGTGAAACTCAGTATCTCCACAATGAATCCTTTTTTTACTATTTCTGGTAAAATGTTAATTACCAGTCCCATTGACAAATCTGAGTGATGTCTTCCCTCTTCCCAGGACTAAAAAATTCTGAAAAACTCCTAGGATACCAAATAGCCAGATTGAAAGGGGGAGGGAGGAGGTGAACATATAGCTATCCATTTGTGGGCCATGTGTTTTACCATATTATCACAAATACTATGAGATAGCCAGAATTATCCCTAACTTTTAAATAAGCTATTAGAATGCAGAAACCATATCCTATTTGACTTCGGAATCCTAGTAACTCAATGCTGGCACATATCAGTACTCAAAAAAAAAAAAATTTTTTTTTTTTTTTTTGAATAAGGGAAGGGAGAGAGGAAGAGAGAAGAATCAGTCAGTAAGTCACTTTCTCTAGGCTAGCAGGAACCAGAGTCAGGATAGGTAATCCAAAGCCGTCAGCCTTTGACCAAAGCCTTCCAAGTGTGGCGCTGTCCCATCAGACTTTAGTCAGAGCTAGGCAGTAAAGCTAAGCATCATCCTGAACAAAAGATAAAACAAACAAAACTATAGTGTCTTAAACCTTTTAAACACACTCCATAACCAAACATCCCATTCATTAAAACAGCTCTTGCCACACTGTTTTTGCTGACAGTAGACCAATGACATATGATGAGCATACAACCAACTCCTATTGTCTCACCTCTGTGTAGTCATATTGATCTATTTTTCAGTAAACTCTACTGAAATTAAAACTCAATTATATAAAATGCACTGCATTTTAATGGAGACGATTGTTCTTTAGGGTATTTGGGGGAGACAAATGACCTTCTGGGTGGTGCTGATGGTTTCAGGTAGCAGAATCCCATTAATACCAGCTGGCTATTTGTTCTAAAGAAATACTTCTGTGAGAAAGCTATTGCCAATATAAGCTACTTTTAAAACTATAAACACATGGATGATTCAGGGACTTGGCTGTTGTATAAATTGGGCATTTTGAGCAGGTAACATGTTGATGACCCCGTTGTAAAGTTTGGTAATTAATATCGTCCAAATGACTCAAGAATCCTTGGGTGGGGTGACCTTTTTCAACACTAGCGAAGACATTGCTTCTGTTCATGTTTTCTCACAGTTGTGAAAATCACAAGATATTCCACTGCAGTAAGCCCATGTATTTACTAATTCTGTCATTTGCTCATTTATTTTTTTTCTTATGCTTCTTTTTTTCCTCTCAACAATGAACATCTTTTAAATATCATCATTTATTTTTAAAGACTGAGGGATTCAAAGATGAGAACGGTTTAATTATTTTTCCTAAGGACTCAATCTGGACAGGAAAAAATAATATAAACAAAAATGTATGAGACAATGTGGTGTATGCTCTTATAGAGATTATAAGTAAGACGGTAAAGGATCACAGAACAGAGACCAGGACACTGAATTTAGCTGGGTCCCTATGTGTGTAGAGGTGAGTGTGAGTGTGTGGGTGGGAGGAGGAGTGGAATGAATGGCTGAATGGCAAGGTATTCTGTTAGAGCAGTTACTGGAAGTAGTGACATCTGGATGAGCCTTAAAATATGTATGAAGTGACATAGATGAGGGGAAAATGAAAGATAGGATTGTCAATCCAAACAAAGCCAATCAAAGGAAGTGATGAAAAGTTTGGTATTTCCTTGGAAATATAAGGAATCAACTCATACAGGGGGAAACAAGGGCCTTCTCAGTGCTAGAACATAAACTTCAAAGAAAGAAAAGGTCAAAGGTAATTCTGGCTCAATAAGATGGGATCAGAGCACAGATAATCTTTGGTATATTTTACAAGTTTTGATTATCCATCATGCAGTAATTTGGAAGCATCCACTGAAATATCAGAAGCAGGGGAGTGGTAGGGTCACATGAAGTATGTAGAAAAATAGATCTAAAATACTTTATTATTTGTATTTGCAAAGTCAAAAAAGTAATAATTTTTAAAAATCTGAAAACTATTTGCTGCTAACTCATTTTATGATAACATCTGACCTGAAATGATGCAAGTTATTTGTAGTCTTTATTTATTCCACACAGAATGAATGTTAATGTGTTTTGCTATTGAAATATTAACAGGTTCTAATATGAGATGTGGCTCCAGAACTTTCTGGCATGTCATAAAATTAATGATATAACACTCCTTTGTGAACTACTAAAGATTCTGAATTCTGAAATTATCTGGCCTATGAGTATGGGATAAAGGAAGTATAAGTGGACCACCCTGGAAGCTGTGTTGCTAGTGGGAGGCAAAATAGTCAGCAGTTAATAATATCTAAAAGGATCGTTCTCTCTCAAAAAGATTCAACAAATTATAGACTGAAACTTATGGAATATTAAATGAATCCAGAAACAGATGAGTTGGCCCTAAGAAAACTGTGGAGTATCTTGGGAGTGGGGAATCTCTCATTAAAAGTGATACAGTCCTAGGGATGCCTGGGTAGCTCAGTGGTTGAGCATCTGCCTTTGGCTCAGGTCATGATCCTGGCCCAGGATATGGTCCTGGGATAAAGTCCAACATCCAGCTCCATGCAGGGAGCCTGCTTCTCCCTCTGTCTATGTCTCTGCCTCTCTCTCAGTGTCTCTCATGAATAAATAAATAAACTCTTTAAAAAAATTAAGTGATACAGACATTAATACATGGTCAGGACATTTGGGGAAAATGGGTCATGGAGAACTAATTCTTTGTGTGCTGAGACTTATCTTAAGAGTTTATTTATTTATTCATGAGAGACAGAAAGAGAGAGGTAGAGACATAGGTAGAGAGAGAAGAGGCTTCCTTTGGGGAGCCTGATGTGGGACTCAATCCCAGAACCCCAGGATCACACCCTGAGCCAAAGGCAGACGCTCAACCACTTAGCCACCCAGGTGTCCCAATACTTAATAATAATTAAATTTTGCTCAAACTGCCCAGAGAGTTGAAATTTCTTTATGTATATTGATCCCCCTCAAACTGAGCTTGATCATGTGGCAAATGTAAACCCAAGTCGTATGTACATGAATACCTGACAATCAAAGCAGACAACAGTGATCCATGTTTTATCTATTTTCACTGTTAGTGTCCTAATTTAGGATGAATCGGGATAATTTAGACTTTCTCCTAACTGGGCTTTTTGCCTCCAGTATGGCCTGTCTCCAAATAATTCTTTAGTTACAGGCAAATTTGGTGAAGCAACACTATTATGCTTTGACTTGATTGTATAATTTATCTTGTTCATTTTATGTGGTCTTTTTTGCTCAATCCCCCTTTTTTTCCATGATCTTTACATGGGTCCCATGCTGATACATTTCTTTTCATTATACATCTTGGGAGCCATTTATGCCCCACTCATTTACTGACAGGCAGTGAAGAAAGGCAAAGGAATGAATTGGGCCTAGGTATTATCGGATTCTGTTGCACCATCTCTGAACCTTGTCACTAAGAGTCAGCTCCATGAGCTTGGCTCCTCTCTGAGCCAACGAGAAATTACTTGGGTAGAAATGATGCCTTATGTATCACAGATCCTTAATTTATTTTTTTTTTTAAATCACAGGTCCTTTATGAGGCCATTTAGTATCCTAGCATTTATTTCTCTTTGGTAAAGTAAGATCCACAACTGATTGCTATGTTCTATTCTGACAACTTTCTTTTGCAAAAATGGAGTGGCTGTCTGTTTCTTTATTCAGCTTTACCTTCTATGTGACTCAGCAGTGTCAAGAGAGAGCTGTGGAACACTGAAAACTTTTCCACTTACCCAGAGCCTGTCGATCCTCACAATGGATTTTTAATAAGCATATAAACTTGGAAGATCTGTGTTGTCAATGCCTGTCTGGCATGAATTTGTCTTCAACATCCTTACTTGAGCAATTTACACTACAGTTGACAGAGCTTTATTGATTATAGTTTGCAATTAGGTAGTTTTACATAGTTTTTATGCATGGCATTTTTCATTTCTTATTCATTTGGTTTTGATTTGAATGCAGAGAGAAAAGTCCTTAGTTCCCTTTTGCTTGAAGTGCAGAGTGAACTTTCTGAAGCAAAATCTTGACTCCTTTGTTTAAAATCCTCCAGTGACTCTACTATCTTCATGGCTTATCTAAAGTTCTTATGGTAGCCTTCAGTGGTCTTCATGATCTGACCCCTGCCAACTCTCCAACAATATTGCTAAAAACTCTCCTTTCATAGTCCAGGCTCAAGACATCCTGAGTCATAATCACTCAAAAAGTCCTGCAAATATCCCAATTCTGTTTACTTCGAGGCCCCTACCATTCCTCTGGAATTTCCTTTAAAATGAGACAGACAATTTTTAAGTTGCTCATGGGTAGAATGTTGAGATAACTATTCTAAATAGTAATTTCTATTTATAATGGGATGCATGATAGATTGAAAGCTGTATTTTTATTCCCCAAGGACTTAGTTTTAAAAATTGGATTCATTTCCATTTCAAAGGGAAAAATATTATAAAAAGAAATAAGGTCCATTTATTTAATCATTCTCCCAGTAATGTGCTAAATAGGATATATACAGTGATACTTAGAAATAGCTGGGGTAAAAATTATTCCATCTTCATTTGATTTTGTATCAATTGGAGTACCAGCAGCTAGCCAATAATCAAACCTCAAATTTTCAGAAATTTCTTTCTTTCTTATGTATTAGTCCATTGCTGGTGTTTCTGGCTGTGGCACTTTACTGTCACATGGTAATTCAGGATCTCAGGGTGCCTCCATTTCAAAGCTTTGAAATCTTTTAGTTCTTTAGAATTTTCCACATCCAGATGGCAGATTAAGAGTAGAGATAGCCCAACCTTTTGTTAAAAGCCCTGACCACAGTAGCATATATAACTTGGGATACATTCACAGGCAACATCTAA
The DNA here is from genome assembly GCF_905146905.1 of Nyctereutes procyonoides. Taxonomy (NCBI): domain Eukaryota; kingdom Metazoa; phylum Chordata; class Mammalia; order Carnivora; family Canidae; genus Nyctereutes; species Nyctereutes procyonoides. The sequence goes on from NW_026575030.1 coordinate 12,057,824, forward strand.
TTACAGAGCCAAACCTACATGCAAGGAAAGAGTTGGGAAATTAATCTTATGTGAATCTTCTTCTCAGGGGCAACTCAATAAATACTGAAGAGGAAAGATGAATGTAATCATTTCTGGCATAGTTACATACTAGGTCATATATGTCCTATAACTTCATTTTTCAATAGATTTTTCTTTGAAAGTTTATGTCACCAAATTAATACTTTGCTTAATCCATCAAGGTCAAAAAGTTAGCTGGAAAGGAAAAAAGCAAGTGTGATTATAGGGAGCATTTTTTTTTCTTTTCAACCTAGCAAAACAGTGTGCCAATGTCCATTCTCTTAAGCCAGGGGTGGGGTAATTAATAATAGCCTTCTCCAGTCTGCAGGTATAGGCCCCGACTGGCTTATACCAATTGTCACGTCTCATATTCCAGGCAATTGCAACTAGCCAAGAATGGTCACAGGCACCATTTTAAATCAGGAAGAATCAGGGACAAACTTTTTTTTTTTTTTTTTAATTTTTACAGACAGTCAAAGCTGGCATTTTTTTCATTGATCTTGAAGATGAGAAACTATATGGTGTGGAACTGATGTCCATTTTTCTGTCAGAAGGAGAGAATTTTTCTAAAAGTAAAGTTGATATTGAGGAGGTGGGGCTAAGGGAAAGGGAGGGAAGGAGAAAGAAGTTAGATTCTCTTGACATTTTTTGGACATCTGAATCAATCATGCTGAGTCTACTACTAGGATTTTTTTTTCCTGAGAAAATAAATTCTACTTATGTTTATTTTTAATCCTTTTTTTTTCTGTCAGTTGAAATGGAATTAAGTGCTACAAATTCCAAATAAATATTGTAGAGTTTAAAAGATCTGGGTTGTATTCTGAAATCTAATTAAGAAATACAAGTTACCACGATGCCTGGGTGGCTCAGGGATTGAGTGTCTGCCTTTGGCTCAGGGCATCATACCGGGGTCCTGGGATCTAGTCAAGTCCCACATTGGGCTCCCTGCAAGGAGCGTGCTTCTCCCTTTGCCTACGTCTCTGCTTCTCTCTCTGTGTCTCTCATGAATAAATAAACATGAATAAATAAATAAAATCTATTAAAAAAAGAAATACAAGGTGCCAACAAAAACCTGAAGAAATGCCAACAAACTAGCAGCATTCCAGATAAGATAAGAATAAAAGCTTATGGACTTTTATTCATTGATAAAGATCTTCCATCTGAATAAGATATTGATTATGCTACCCAATATCTGATTAAAAAAATAAGTGGAAAGAAGATAATGAATCATAATCTATTTGAATTTGAGAGGAATGAAGGGAGTATTTGATCATTGTTTTCTGGTGCAGAATAATAAAGCTGGAAAATATCTATAAATTTCTTACTTAAACCTAGTTTGTCTAAACAAGAACTTACAGGCACACAATTAATTGGAACAAGATCAAATAAGAAATTGCACTTTATGCAAGATATCAAGATATGAATTTTGTATGTCTATGTGCATTAAATATTTATATATTAGATATTATATATAATACAATGTATTTTATATATGTGTGTATATATACATATATGTGTGTGTGCATATATACATATATATAAATAAGAACAAGTGAGAGTCTTTTATATCAGTCAATGATATACATGCTAACATTCTACAATCTTTGCTGACTCTCATCTGGTGTGGAAAAAAGAAGTTGATAGACAACATGAAAACATTTTAATACATCACAAAGTATTAAATACATGACAAGTATCATTACCCTGGCTATGATTATGCAAGAAAAAAATTAATGTCCACCAAAATTCAAGTGTGGGAATACTAACAACATTTTAAATAGATTAAAGAAAAGGAAGTCATTTATGTAAAAGCACTGAAAACTAACATCCAAATTCTTTAAAAATGAAATTGTTTGCATTAAATGCAAATACAAGCTTTCAAGAGGCACTTAAGCCTATAAAAGAAATTTGCCAAAAAGCATTATCTTGTAGACCCTGAGAATTGTAAATGTGAATATATAATTGCATAATTAACATTATAATGTCTCTATTTTTTTAAATCACCCAGCATTTATGCAAAACACTCAAAAATGGCATAAAATCATACAGAAGATATGGTGCTGCTGGACCACTGCAGAAATTAGAAAGAATCAAAACTTGTAAAAGGATCACTGATTAAGAGGTACATAAATATATTTAAATATAAAACAGAAAATGATGATGTTGAACCATCTCAGCTTGCCTCCCTGTGATTCTTATTATGTGTGAGAATTTTCAGTCATCTTTGTTTAGGATCAGCTTCTGAGTTTCTTTTATTTCAAACCTTTATGCGGTAACTAAGGCAATTTGGCAAGCAATTTTAGAGGTGGTTGCAACATATCCTGCTAAATTGTCTTTTTTCTCCCCCCACAAAACACCTAAATAGCACAAATACTTTGTCGGATCAATAGTAAAATACTCTCTAAATGGAAGACTGAAGACCATTAATCAAACCTAAATCAAAGTGAAGGGCTTAACTTTGCTCCATTTGGAGATTAAATGTCAGCATTTAAATACACACTCCATAAAAATATATAGTTTTCAAAATTTTTCATCCATTCACTTTTTATATGACAGTAATAGTGCCAGATTTGAAGCTTTATTTTACTCAAGAACTGTCTTACAAATTACTTTGCAAAACACTTTATATACTTTAATAGTGGAGAACCAGCTTTAGAAATAATTCTAGAAGAGGTAGGAATGGAAATCTAGAAACCTGAGGGGAATAAGTCACAATCAAACTGAGGTATGTGTTTTGATTGGAGGCTTTAGGAGTTCCCCAATTACTAGACCCTCCAGAGGAACTGCACAATTCACTGTTTTGCTTTTATTTGTATTTTTATGCTCTTAGGACCACATCACTTAAAATTAGACCCTCTTCAAATAAAAGCCCAAGAAGGAAAACTATGGCTCAGAAATCCACCTTGTATTTTTCTTAATATGGGCTCTGTATTCCTTTCCTTTCTGTGAAGTTTAGGGCTATTTGGCACCTGCCCTCCCCTTTCCTTCCAGACCTTTTGGTTTTGTCATCCCTTTCTAGGTACGTTATATTTTTTATCTGAGAAAGGATTGATTTACCCTCCATTGCCCAGAGTTTTTCTCTAGCTCTGACTCGGTTGGTCATATTCTCCTCTGGGTGGATCCCTCTGGTTAGGACTGATCCCCAGTCTGATCTGTGCTTGTTACACAATTCCTGGCTCCTTCTTCCTTTTATTTAAAATCTACAGCCTAGAAAGAGGTCCCCAGAGTAAACCCTTCCCAATAGGATAGAAACATCTTCACTTTCTACTAATGATTAAAGGACGTTTGCCATTTTTTATTTACTCAAATAGGAAGAAAGCCAAATAACAAACAGATCTTTTACTTTAAAATAAGATGATAATATCTGCCATCATTTTCTTCAAATAAAGACTTGTTCCCAAAAATTTGTGTTACAAACTTTCCAAATAATGTTGCTAAATATTATGTAAAAGTTTATCAGCCTGAAACTAAGAGCCAAGTTTTAACTTAAATATATATAAGTAGATTATGGTAGAGTTAAAAATGGTGCATAAGACCTATGAGCAGTTTCTATCTAGTAAGCAGTGAAACTAAATTTAAACTTGGAAGAATTTTTCTTTAGCTAGGGTTGGGGCCAACTTGAAATAGATCTTTTGGTAACAAAAATGTCAAACATGTACTCGCATACTCATTGTTACTGAGGAAAAATATGAAGTAATCTTGAATGTGTGTAGTTGACTGAGGAGTCCAATGTGGTTTGATAGGTACATAATTTTAGCTGTCACAGGTAAGTCTTGTTCTACTTGGTAGGGATTTTTGTTTGTTTTTGTCTAATGTATATACATAATGTGCCATGTGTCCTGTACACTATTGAAGGATCTTGACGTGTGTGTGTTCTTATTTAAGCAGTTACTTTCCTGGGAAAGGAGAAACTGAGGTAGAAATTGCTGGAGAAGGCTGTGAAGGATACTTCTTCCTTTCTGCAGGAGGAAAGGTTGTAACAAAGAGATCAAAAGAGTTTGCCATGATTAAACCTGGGTTGGAATTAGAATGCCTTACACATGGCATTATTAAGGAAAGTAATAATATTGGTCTATGTATTTTGATGTTATCGTTGTATTGGGACAGTGTAGGAGGACATGATTTACAGGTGAGGTTTTCTCCGAAGGAGACTGATGTTTCCAAAGTGAGTACACTGAGATGAGAATTTGGATGGGAGGTGAGAAATGGGGAAGCCAACCATAGATTAAGTGAAAAGAGAAAAAAATTCGCCTTTTAGGAATTTAAAGGTAGTTGAATTACTAGAGAGCAAGTATTCTTAAAAGGATTCACATTGGTAGGCAATAGCTGATTCTCCAAAAACAGGAAATAACTTGTCCTAAATGATTCCAGATACTTTTTGCTCCAAAACTTGATTGGAAATAAGGGGAACTAATCCTTCTAGTTGCTTAGGCCAAAAACTTGAAGCCACCCTGGATCCCTTTCTTTTGCTTACCTCACATATTTTATCTTCAAGAAGACTTTCTGGGTTTTATATATCCAAAGTACAAACACTTCACAACATTGTCTCTGGTACCACCTGGCTTGATTGCATGAGTTATTACAATGGCTTGCTAACTGCTTCCACCTTGCTCACAGACAACCTATAGTACTCACAAGTCAGTCAGTGCATTACTGCTAATTTTAATTTGATCAATGTGACTATGCTTCCTCTACACCCGTGGTGGCTCCCCATTTCTCTTCAAAGTAAGAAGAAATAATGTCCCTTATTGTCTGAAAGGCCTAAGGTGCCCTATATTATCTTATTCATTGGCTCTCATTATCTCTCTAAATGTAAAGCCCATTTTTCTTCCGTTTTGTTCATTCTGCTTTTACCACTTTTGGCACATATTTTTTAAATGCCAAGCCAGGAATGATGTCTGCAAACAAGGTAGATTAAGGAACATTAGGCCCTTGTTCTCCCATGGAGACATAAAATAGGGAACTAGACAGGAACTAACATCATAGGAGCTTTGGGAATCATCAAAAGAACTACAAAAACCATGAAAGTGCCCAGTCAAAAACAAAATTCAAATGATAGGAAGTTTTGTTGTTTTTACATGCCTTTGTTCCCCCTCTCCGACACAGCGTGGCATGGTTTGGGGATAGCAGGGGCCTGGCCCCTAGTTCCCATCCATGAGCAACAGAGAACAGAACAAGTAGAATTTACAAATACAACCCCTGTGCACAGTTGTCTCTGCATCAACTAACTCAGAGCTTAAGTGGCCAAGAACTGTGGGTAGCAGTGGGCATGGGTTGTGAAAGCCAGAATTGGACTATGACCTGCAGATATGGTGTAGAAAGAGATTACACTTCACTCAACAAAGGCAGAATACACATTTTTCTTAAGTGAGCATAGAATATTATTCAGGACAGACCACATTTTAGGCCACACACAAACAAATATTAACAAATTTATAAGGATTCAAATCATACAAAGTATCTTTTCCAATCACAATGTAATGAAACTCAAAGTCAATAGCAGCAGGAAAAGTGGGAAATCCACAAACATGTGGAAACAAACAGCACACACTTAATCAATGGGTCAAAGAAGAAACGATGAAGGAATAGGATGCAATGAAGATAGTGCTAAGGGAAATTCATAACTGTGAATGTTTACATTAAAAAAAAGAGACCCAATTCAAATCAACAATGTGACTTTACACCTTGAGGAACTAGAAGAAAAGAAGTTAAAACCAAAGCTACTGAAAGAAGGAAATAATAAAAGCTAGAATAGAGAGAAATGAAATAGAGAATATAAAATAGATAAAATCAACGAAATTGTTAGCTCATTGAAAATAACAATAAAATTGACAAATCTTTAGCTAGAGTGACACAGAAATAGAGGACAAGAAAAAAACATCAGAAATGAAAGAGGGGATATTACTACCAATTTTACAGAAACTTCACTATCTATGATAGCTACAGCCTTACAAAATGCATTTTTAAAAAATAATAAGACATGAAAGTCGAAATTACTCCTTCATTCATGGACTTTGAAAATGATGATGCATTAGCATGCATGAAAACAACATAAATCTCGTTATACATCTCCATCAGAACTCTTAGGTGAAAAAAAAAAAAAAAGAACTCTTAGGTGACCAGGAACGTTATCAATGAACAGTCATGTTTTCTTCTGAGCTGTATGTCTGGACACATCTATGCACTCCTTTATTTATTGCAGGTTATTCACAAGGGCCAAGATATTGAAGAAATTGAAGTATCCATCCATAAATATGAATGAATAAAGAAGATGTGGTATATATTTATATGCATAATAGGATATTAGCCATAAAAAAGATAATATCTTGCCATTTGCAATAACATGAATGGGCTTAGAAGATACATGCAAAGTGAAATGAGTCCATCTGAGAAAGACAAAAATACCTTATGATTTCACTCATATGTGGAATTTAAGAAAAAAAAACACAAGTGAACAAAGGAAAAAAAAAACAGAACAAACAAAAAGACCCCAAGATTCTTAGATACAGAGAGCAAATGAGTAGTTGACAGAGGGGAGGTGGGTGGGGAATAGGTGAAATAGGTGAAGGGGATTAAAAGTCCACTTATCTGAATGAAGACCAAAAAATGTATAGAATTGTTTAATCATTATATTATAAACCTGAAACTAATATAATAAATATGATAAAATATAAAATATAATAAAAACCTACTGAATTGCACACTTAAGAATGGTTTAAGTTGAAAATTTTATGTTATATATATTTTGCCACAATAAAAACAATGCTTTAAATGTAAAAAACAAAAAGGGTGCATGGCTGGCTTATTCAGTAGAAGATGTGACTTTTGTTTGATCTTGGGGTTGTGAGTTCAAGGCCAAGTTGGATATAGAGATTATTTAAGAAAAAAAGTATTAACAATGTAAAAATATATATATATCAAGCATGATTTCACCTCAAAGTCTGAATTGCCTGTTTCCTCTACATGGAATATTTTTTCCCAATTTACCTACAGAATTAATTTTCTTAGCTCTTCCAGTCTTTTCTCAAATGTTATTTTTAAATGAATCTATTCTCTGAGTATCCTGTACAAAACTATCCCACCCAGAAACCCCCAAACTACCTGAACCCAATATAATTTTTAATAATACTTACCACATTATACTTAACTATTTACTTATTACTTCTACCATTTTTATGTTTTCCCATCAGACAGTAGTCTTCATGAGAGCAAGGATTTTTTTTTTTTTAAGATTTTATTTGTCTATTCATGAGGGACACAGAGAGAGAGAGAGAGAGAGGCAAAGACAGGCAGAGGGAGAAGCAGGCTCCATGCAGGAAGCCCAATCAATCATGCAACTCTGTGATCACGCCCGGAGTCAAAGGCAGGCACTCAATTGCTGAGCCACTCAAGAGCCCCGAAAGTAAGGATTTTTATCTGTTTGCTTCCACATGATCCATGACAGTGCTTGACCCAAAATAGATGACCCATAAACCTTAATCCTGAAAAATGAAAGGATATTTCCATACAACTAAGTACATGTATGATGTCATACCTGGGCCCATGAGTACTGAGACATACCAAGTCTAACTATAAGCTGCTGTGTAGGTTTTACTTTTCATTAACACTGGTCATAGAGATATCAAAGGTGCACCGTGATCTCAGCTGATATTTTTGGGAAAAAGACAGATAATATCCATCTAAGCTTGGAAAGAATACAGGGGGAAAAATATCCTAGGGAAAGTTCAGTACAGAACTTGTAGATATGATCACAAAAGAGCAAACTGGGAAATGCCAAGAGGAAATAGGTCAGCCCTCAGAACCAGATGAATGGTCAAGGTGCGAAGAATAATTAGATTTTATTTATGGTTATCTCCAGAGTGTACCCAGAAATATCTGGTGTTGTAGAACCTAGTGGAAAACTGGTTTCCAGCAGTTGAGGGAGATGGCATCCCAAAGCCACTGTGTTTTGTAATATTACCAGAAATATTAATTCATAACCTGGTGAAGGATAGAATAGTCCACTAATCTTCTAAAATGATGCTACTCTAAAATAGGTGTTAATATATTTTAATTTTGTGAATGGGAAACCTTAAGCCCAGAATGTCCTACAATTTTCTTAATTATGTTGTACTCTCATCAATCTGATTACAACATAAAACACTCTCAGGACCAAGAAAGTAGTTTTCTTGAACAATTTTTCAAGAAATCATACAATTTAGTTCTAAGATTTAATTCTATTTTCAAGATAGCTAAGAATTAAAGAGAAAAAATTATGACATGAATCAAAGGTTTTCTGATAAACCAATTTATATACTCTTCCATACTGAAAGTGTAAATGTTGAAACAAGACAGCCAAGAAAATAAATAATAATATAGAAAAATATGTAAAAAGATATTTAAAAGGACATAGGAAATGAGTAACATAGTTCATGAGTTTTAACCTTCAGAATATAAAATATTTTAATGAATATCTTTTGAATATAGTCATGTAATTTTTCTAAAGCATTTTCCCTTTGAAATCGCAATAAACTGTTGGAGATAACATCACCAAATATCTATTTCAGCTGCAGAACACAATGCATCTGGGTATAACTTAATGGTTTACATATTAATTTTCTCATCTCACTCTGATGAGCAGAAAAATTCTTTAATATAAATGCAGTTAGGTTTGTCATTTTCTATCTACTCGGCATAGTTCTCCACATTTATTATGGGTATCATCAAATTGTTCCTAGTATTTTCAAAGCATTCAGGGAAGAAAAATGTGTCAAATTGAAAAAGAAGTAGAACTTTCCTGAGCATAATTAATTTCCATTTTTATTTTTATTGTCTGATCAACTGTTTTAAAAGGTTAGTAGATAATGCAATAAAATTTTGATTGATACACATAGCCAATATCTTAGCACTTCAGGAGGTAAAACAAATTTCAATAAAAACAATCATAATAAATTCTACCAGAAAAGAGAAAATAATTAGTTCAACTGAGATTTCTCACTGGGCTTAAAAAAGTATGAAATTAAGGGCAGACAGAAAACCATTACAATCTCTGGCTACAGGATGCCCCAAAATGTGATTGATTTACTCTATTTCAGGACAGATTTTCAAGCCAATTACTTCACCTTGTGTTACACAAAGCAATTATTTTATTTGAAGGTTTCTGGTGGTTGTCTAATGGATTGTGTGTAAAAGTACCTCTTCTGGCTGAAGACTCCCCCTGAGGGTCAGGTACAAAAACTGTATGCAAATCTTAATCCTAATTCAAGTGCTTGTTTGTAGTTCTGTTCTTGTAAATAAGACTTTACTAATTTAATCTGAGACCCTGGGAATTCCCAGATATAATAATTCTTAAAAATTATAAGTTATGTTTTAAATAGTTAGATGTGTGGAATCTATACATAAATGTGTATATCTATACATAAATACTTTAAGTATCCCTGACAGTCCACCAAACTTGATTCAAATAATGAAAGGCTTCCTGTTTTACAAATTTTAAAAAGAACAAAACTGTGTATCATTAATTACAAAACATAATAAATAAATACTTTTCTGAATACTTAGGGCGTTTTGCTAGGCCCTGGAGAAAAATCACTGTCTGTGATATCAAGTGGAAGAATCATCAATCTCCGGCAAAATGTCCTATGGAGGGCAGTCTTGTATATTAAGGGGATGGGAAGAGTTCATTGTTTGGGGCAAAGGTCAGGGCTAAAGGATAGTGGATATGATTCCTAGCAAAGTCACTGAAAATGAAAATTGCATAACATACACAGAGAACTAATAGTATGTTTTTGAATTGTTAGCCAATAAAAATGTAAGGCAGGAGAAAGATAAAAAAAGGAGATGTAGGAAGGAACCAGAAGTCATAACTATGGAGGGAGCTTGAATTATATCGTATGGGTGATGCAGAGTCTTTGAAAGGTTTTAACTAGGGGACATCATTGGACATAAAGAATTAATGTTGTTAGGGGAAGCAAAACAACAAGTAGGGACCAAGAATTCCTAAAACAACCATTATAAAATAATAGGGACACGTTTTTAGGGGGTTTTTTTGGACATATTTTATGCTGTAATTTTATAATTCTTAGGATTTTCTTTTCTTTCATGTATTGCTGTTTCATGTGGCTATAATTGATAGCTGTTATCAACCAAATCATCATGGAATCAGGGAAAGCTCTATGGAATACTTAAAATCTCAACTGCACCTTAAAATATGCAAAGGATAACATATACAGAAGGACTACAATGAGGTTAAACAGAGTTTATTTCATCAACCATTTATCCATCTAATCTTTCATCCATCCATCCATCCATCCATCCATCCATTCATTCATTTCTCCTCATCTTCTTGCCCTGTACATATTTTCACTTTCCAGTATGTTTGACACCATCTTCATTTTGAGTTATAAGTCATTTCAGGTTCATCTAATACATTTCTTGCTCCAAATCTGGAATTGGCTATTTATCTAAGAGCTCTTGGTTGCTTTACATACCATATGATATTATCTGGATGCAAGAGATGTTCTTTGTTACTGACTTGGTCATTATTTTTAGGACTTGTGAGTGCACAGAGCTAATATGTCATATATAAATATATATATACATACACATATATGTCTTTGAATATATATATATGTTCAAAGAGAAAATATATCATGAATCAATAGTGATATTTTAAAATTTTAATATTGATTAAAATATATAAATATACATGTAGCATCACTCCATTTATTTTTTTTATTTTTTATTTTTTTTATTTTTTTATTTTTTGTGAGAGTCACAGAGAGAGAGAGAGAGGCAGAGACACAGGCAGAGGGAGAAGCAGGCTCCATGCACTGGGAGCCCGACGTGGGATTCGATCCTGGGTGTCCAGGATCGCGCCCTGGGCCAAAGGCAGGCGCCAAACCGCTGCGCCACCCAGGGATCCCAGCATCACTCCATTTATATAAAACTCAAGAACATATAAAACTAAATGGTTTCATTCGTGGATGCATAAGGTGGTAGAACAAGGCAAGTAAGTGATTTCTTTCCCAGACAAGATATGGTTATCTCCAGAAGAGGAGAAGTTGGGATAAAGGGGTGTTCAGAAGCTTCTGGGAGCGCCAACAATGCCTTTTCCCTTGATGGAGGTGGTTATATAAAGTGTCTGTTAACTTTAGTTTGCTAAGTTATACATATGTTCATACAACTTACTGTATATGTTCTGTATATGTTAAAATTCAGAGTATAAAGTTAATTTTTAAAAAATTGCTGTGGCCTGCTCTTCTCAACTTTTCTTGAGCATCCTAATTTTACTCTCCCAACTTTCTTTTCCCAACTATTTTAGTGCTATTTTTGAATACTCCATGCCTTAAAAATTTCATGCACAGCATTTGAAGGTTTTTGGAAGAATAACACCAAAGACTCCTAATAAATACACTTTGGCTTGTTAGATTAGCTTTACTAGGACTTTTTTTTTTTTTCCTGCCTTGTACTATTGGTCCACAATAGGTTATCACTCCATTTTTTTTTCTCATTAACTAAATTATCAAAGTCCACCATCCTGGCCTCTACATCTTTAATTTGTGATTAATATATTTTAAACCAAAAACATTTGCTGAGCATTTAGTAGTTGCCAAGAACTATGCCATACACAAACATTTGCATTATGTTGATGAAATATACTGTTAGAATATTAAATCATTGGAAATTGCTTTTACACTCAAAATCTATAATCAGTTAAAAAACAAATGCTATTTTTATTTACTCAGATTTAAAATTATAAGAAATAAATCTGATCTCTGAAATATGTTGATAATAGGTGCATGGTCTTATAAAGGAAAGGTAAATATTATTTTTTATTCACATTAAATAGGCTCAGGTACCAGATTAATTTTATATATTTGTGGTTTAGTTAGTTTGTTTTGTGGTTATTGTTTAGAAATAATTGGTAATTGGTAGAGCTGGGATTTGAACTCTGGTCACAGGTCTTTTACTTTCTTCCAAAAGTTCATTCCAACTTCTTCAATCAAACATACTTGATTCATCAGCCCTGCTAATTACTGCAAACATGATCCAATCCTATATGCAAGCCAAGCTTTCATTGCATCTATTTGGTGTCTCTGAACCTTCTGAATCCCAGAACACTGGGAAAACTGGGCTCTCATACAAACATACTGACTGAATCTGAAAATATCACTTACTTATAAAACTGGGAAGCTTTTATGGAGGACTCTTTTAGCATTAAAAATGGGATAAGTGCTAAATTCAATGACTTTTGAGGCATACCAAGCAGTAGAAAGAATCTTGGTTTGGAAGCTGGGAAACATAGATTTATATCCAATCTCTGTTGCTAGTGTGAGATAGTAAGGAGGCCAGCAAACTGGCAGCTCCCTATTATTTCATAGCTCCAAATTTCACTGCATTCTTGCTTCAGCTTAGCTTTCCAGGCTAAACACCTCAGTGCTCTCTTTCTCCCTTCCTTTTTGTCCAACACGTGCATGCATGCCCACACACATCATTCTGTTTTGCACTCAGCATGCCATGAACACTTCAATCTCATGGCTGTCATGTGGGCAGTTCTCAGGAACTGTTATTTGATTTTTTTCCTGAATCAGCAAAGTAGTGTTCTATTATCTTTGTCAAGGTTACACGCACATGAAATAAACTGATCTACATAAAAATGGGAACATATTATAAGGGGCTTTCAAAGAAACCAAAGAAACAAAACACAGCTGAATCTCTTGAGAACATAGGCTGAAGATGTCAGATACTGAAGTAGGATCTGATCCCTGAGGTAATGCTAGGGTGGGAAAACCTAAAGTGTAATTTGCTGGAGGCTTAGTGTGGATGAATCTGGGAGTTTAAAGTTCCAGAGGGGAGTTTATCTTCTAGAGCTCTACAGAGTTCTCATATTTTAAGATTAGAGAAAAATCCTTCCATGCCTCTGGAAGGGAAAGGGGAAATTTTGAAATATGGTGGAATATTCTGTTCTTTTTAACCAGGTCTACCCTAAAAGGAGTTTTGTCAGGGCCTAATTGGGAGAAGGGAAATACCCAACTCCAGCCCATTCTAGCTTTCGACATAGGAATGAAAATTACTGCAGCTCTCTCCAGTCATTCTGTTCCATTAAAGTGGGAGGAAAAAAACTCAGTCACTTGCAAGCTTCACAGCTGAGAAGCATAGGCTCCTTAAAAGACTGTAGCCTAATCATAGGACTACAGAACATTTCCCTGCTCCACACACCTAACCCCATCACCAAAGACCCATTTACCAGAGTTACTTTGGCCCACAACATTATATTGAGCTCTCAACAAGATATTAATAGGCATAGTAAGAGGAAAAATACACAGTGTAAAGAGATAGGGCAAGCATCAAAACCAGACTCAGATATGACAGTGATTTTGGTATTATCAGATGAAGAACTTTAACAAGTTATGATTAATAGACTAAGAACTCTAACATAAAAAATAGGCAACATGCACAAACATGGATAGTGAAAGCAGGGAAACAAAATTGTAAGAAAGAATCCCCCCCCAAAAAAAAATGCTAGAGATAAAAAACACTGTAGTGGAAATGTAGAATCCTTTTGATAAGCTCATTAGTACACTGCACGATGCTGAGCAAAGGACCTCTGAACTTGAGAATACATGCATAGGAACTTCCCGTACTGAAAAGCAAAGAGAAAAATACTACAAGGGATTATAAAGGAAAGGAGGAAAAATGAGTGGGAAAAATTAAAGAGGGAAACTAAACATGAGAGACTCCTAACTCTGGGAAAGGAACAAAGGGTAGTGGAAGGGGAAGTGGGCAGGAGGTTGGGGTAACTGGATGACAGGCACTGAGGGGAGCACTTGATAGGATGAGCACTCGGTGTTATACTATATGTTGGCAAATCAAACTCCAATTAAAAGAGAGAGAGAGAGAGAGAGAGAGAGAGAGAGAGAGAGAAGGAAAGTAAAAGAAACATAAAATCCCAGAACTGAGGGAGAGCTACCTAAGATTCATGTAATGGGAAAACCAGAAGAAGAATAAGAAAGAGGAGGAGGAGGAGGGGGAGGAGGAGGAGGAGGAGAAGGAGGAGGAGGAGGAGGAATATAAGAAATATTTGAAGCAATAATTACAGAGCATTTCCCCAATTCAATGTCACAAACCAAACCAGAGATTCAGAAAGCCCAGCGACCATCAAACATGATATATTAAAAAACAAACAAACAAACAAACAAACAAAAAACAACCAAAAACAGAACAAAAAAATAATTAAAAAAAACGACACATAGGTGTGACATATCCAAATTGCAGAACATCAAAGATAAAAAATTCTGAAAGAAGCCACTGTTTAAATGACAACTTTATCTATACAGGAGTATAGATAAGAATTATATTTGACTTCTCCTCAGAAACCATACAAGCAAGATGAGAGTGGAAATAAATTGTTTACAGAAAAATTCACCAACCTAGAATTCTGCACACTGCAAAATTATCCTTCAAAGTAAATGAGGGGACACCTGGCTGGCTCAGTTGGTAGAGCATACAACTCTTGATCTCATAGTTGTGAGTTCAAGCCCCATTTGGTGTATAGAGCTTACTTAAAAAGAAAAGCAAATGAGAACTATAAACTGAGAAATTATACTGAAATACTGAGAAATAAAACTGAAATAATTTGTTGCACATAGACCCAACTTGCATAAAATGTTTAAAAGAAATTCTTCAGGGAGAAGAAAATTAATACGAGTCAGAAACTCAGAACTACACAAATAAAGGAATAATATTAGAGAAAAAATATGTTTTTCTTTTTCTTAATTGATAAAACAGAAAACAATTTGTTTAAAACATTTATATCCTTATATGTATGTTGTTTGTTTCTATGACTTATATATATATGTATATATATATATTTAATTACATAAATATAAATGAAAGAAAGCAGTGATTTAAGGGATGGGAGAAAAGAATTGGAATATTTTATTATTATAAAGTAGTTGCATTATCCATGAAGTGGTATAGTGTTATCTGAAAATGGATGACTAGGCAAAGTCCAGAGGATTTTTAGAGCAGTAAAATTATTCTATATGATGCTATAATGTGAATACATACCATACGTATACTTGTCAAAACCCATAGAATGTATAAACAACAGGAGTTAACCCTGTTGTAAACTATGGAATTTCAGTGATAGTGATGTGACAAAGTAGGTTCATCAATTAAAACAAATGTACCACTCTGGTAGCGAGTGAGGAGTGAGGCTTTGCATATGTGGGGTCAGGGGGCATATTAGAATTTTGTAGTTCTGCTCAATTTTGCTGCTTTTGTGCTAAAACTGCTCCCCCCCAAAATAAACTCTATATAAGAAGGAAAAGGTTGAGGAAGAACAACAATGGGGCTTTTCATTTTTGGTGAGATGTCAGGCCAGGTGCCTTCTACTGCTGCTGGAGCTCTGGCTGGGATCTAATCTGATCTTGTCTGATCCAATCATTGGAGTTGCAATCAATGATGATGTTTGAAAATTATATAGTTGTTTTAAGTTGTAAGAATAGTAAGAGTAAAGGTTAATCTTTCAGGTTAAGGCGAGGTGCCTGAGTTGGCCTGATTTAAGTCCCATAGCTGACAGGCAGGTAGGTTCATTAGAGCAAATGACCATTGATTCATTCTTTCATTCTTTCAAGCAAATTTATTTGGTGCCTATGTATCAGACTTGGCTTTGGGGGAAAACAAGACATATGGATTAGTACTACCTTCTAGGACTAAGCTATTCAACTTTAGACAAATCCATTTCTATCTCTGGGTACTGACACAAGACTACACTGCTTAGATTCAAATTCTACTTTGTTTCTGTATGTTATGTGATTGTGTGAAAGTTAATTTGATCTCTCTGAGCCTCAATTCCCTCCTCTGTATAAAGGAGATAATATAATCCATTTCCTTGGGTTGTATTGAGGCTAAAATTAAGAAAACCACTGGCACATAGTCTCAAACTAGAGTGGTCATGATCGATTGGTTGATCTTACTGACTTTCTGGACTGAGAGTGGGCCAGCCAGCCTAGGGACCACTGACAGGTGTCAATTAGGGCATGACTCTCAGCTCCTTTGCAGAGGTGGAGGGAATATGTGGTTAGGATTTGTAAGTTCAGGATCTGGTGCTGGGTTTTCTTCAGTCTTGGGTGACACACTGGCAGTTGTTCCAGGGATAAGTGTGGATGCCCAAAGGCCAGCAAGGAGCCAACAGGCCCAGATTGTTTCCCAGTGGCAAGCACACCCAGGCCCAGGTGTGAAGCCCACATGAGGTCAGTAGCACCTCAGTCTCCTCTGAGGATGCATGGAGAGCAGAGCTGCAATCATAGGACCAAACCAGCCCACTTCCATTGACGAGGCATTGCTGGAACAGTCACAGTGCTGGCGACAGGATTGGCACTCCAAATTGTGGCACCTACAGCTTGGCTGCAAACTTGAACCCTAAGAAACAAAGGGAATAAAGAAACTTTCCGTTTTACCCATTACTGTAGCCATTGTTGTGGAGAACAGTCATGAGAACAGAAAATACCTTGTGAAAACATGAGCATGTTGCTAGCTTTGCCAGGGACTTAGTGGCCCAGCGAAAAAAGTTGGTTTTTATATAACAGAACATTGAGACTGATGGAAAAGTCTTGAAAAAGAACAATTGTTGAAAGTGCCCCAGGGAGGAGCTTCAGAAGAAGGGAAAAATG
Source organism: Nyctereutes procyonoides (assembly GCF_905146905.1). Lineage (NCBI taxonomy): Eukaryota > Metazoa > Chordata > Mammalia > Carnivora > Canidae > Nyctereutes > Nyctereutes procyonoides. Next base: position 12,074,521 of record NW_026575030.1, read on the forward strand.
GAGAAAGACTACCAAGAAAACTGGACAGCCTCCAGAAGCCTATCAACATCCTTAACCACAGACAAGGGATAAACAAAACAAAATTTGTAAAATTCAGAGCTGGAGAGACTTCACAAAGTATCTCATAATTGTGAGAGCAGAGATGAGAGAAAGAGGTACCCCAGAATTTCATCAGCTTATTCTTATTCTTATTCCTCAGACCAAGAATCTTCCGATGACCGTCATGCTCTGACATCTCTATCACCTCCCTGTCCTCATCAGATGTCTATGGACCATTACAGATCTCCAGTGTAGCAACACAAGCCCACACTTCCACACCAGAGACCTAGCCACATAATGGCTCCCAGAACAGTCTAGGGCTCAGTTAATAATGACACCTCACTGAGCAGAAGAGGAAATGGGCACTGAGTCAAAACAAGGAGCACAAGGGTGCCCACAAAGAAAAACTTTTGGAGGATACCCAGGGTGATGAGAATTCATCTGCTTTGATCAGCAAGAAACCACACAAGGTAATCTCCAATGAGGAAAGCCAAAGGCAACTCTCTGGGATAGAATGAAAGAGAAACCATTCCCCAGTGGTGTGAAGAAAGAGAAGGAAGGAGAAGGCAGCAGCATCAAGAAGTTTTTACTCCCCTGGGAGATTTCTTTAGACAACCATTTTAAGAAGTCAAACTACAGTATTAGAGAAAACCAAACCAAACTAAATAAGCAAAATCAAGAGAGTAAAAACCCAAGAAAGGGGCCCAGGGTATAAGAAGCTTCTGATAACCTAAAGCCTTAAGAAGGGAAACTAAAAACTTCTAAATTGAATAAAAAGTCAGTGGGTTCTCTTCCTGAAGTGGAAGTGGAAGATATTGATGATGAATTCGAGAAGCCCATCATGTCTTTGGAGTCGTACCTTAGCTATGACCAGCCCTGGGAGAAAAAGACAATTTCCTTTTTGTGAACACTTTAATCACTGCACTTGGAGAGAAAAAAAAAAAAAAGACTTACAAAAAAAATTTCTAAAAGCACTAGTTAAACATGGACTCCATTCAGAAATTATCTAGAGTGAAGGAAAATTATTCAGAGAAGGTACAACCAAGTGGAGTTGATTCTGCCAAGCTTGGAAAGGTCCTCACTGATGCATTACCATTGTTATCACACCTCCTATTATCAAGGTTAGAAGTCCATTACCACCTACTGCCTGTCCTTGAATTGATGTTCTCCTTCCAATAAAACACAAAGACCCTCTTCACCCCAGGAAAAAGAAGCTGACTTACTGAACTCAGAATGAATTCTAAGATGCAGGTATATTCTGGTTCAGTGAGTGCTTATCTCCCCAAAACAAATAAGAGTAGACAATAGGGAATCCTAGGGTGGCTCAGCAGTTTAGTGCCTGCCTTCAGCCCAGGGCGTGATCCCCGGGGGCCCGGGATCGAGTCTGCATCGGGCTCCCTCTGCGTGTGTCTCTGCCTCTCTCTCCCTCTCTGTGTGTCTCTCATGAATAAATAAATAAAATCTTAAAAAAAAAAGAGTAGACAATTGGAATAAAGTTAAATTAATCAGATAAGTAAAGAAATCTGTATTCTTGTATATCTGGTAGTGGAATGAGATTCATACCAGTTACAAATAGCTGCTGGTGACTTTCTTGTGTCTTCCCTTAACAGCCAGGTCAACATTTATGGAGTCCCTATTTTTAATGGCTATGGTATTAGTAATTGCAAAATGAAATGCCATGTTTCCTTTAAAACCTGGAAATCTATACAGGAAGACATGCTAATAAGAAACTTAGACGTGTGATTCTTCAGTCCTAACTTTTCAAGGATATTTTGGAAAAAAGTGCTTCTTGGGTCCGAATTCACTTTTAATCAGCAATTTTCTTTAACGGGATTGCTTAAAATGGCATTTCACACATACCATTTGTGAGTTCAGTGGCGTACATACGAAACAATCAGTAAGTGTTCTTTAATTATTTTTTCCTTTTTTAAAAAAAAAAGATTTTATTTATTTATTCATGAGAGACAGACAGAGAGAGGCAGAGACTCGGACATAGGGAGAAGCAGGCTCCATGCAGGGAACCTGATGTGGGACTCGATCCCAGGACCCCGGGATCATGACCCCCAGCCAAAGGAGACGCCCAACTGCTGAGCCACCCAGGAATCCCTAATTATTTTTTCCATTTAGGGAATCATAGGTACATTTTACATTAGTTCTTAGTAAAGGACAGAGGTTTTAAAATTACTAAAGTTTCAAAAACATTTATTTAAGTAAAAACTTTAGTCAGACTAGGCTACAATAAAATGCTAAGAATGCCCATTCTTATGGCTAATAACCTACCTGTGTTTGAAAGCAGTCTGAAAATAATATTTATTTTAATAAGCCTTGAAAATAGTAGACATGAAAAATGGCTATTGAATAAAAAGATGAACAGATAAAAATGAAAATGACTTAATACTAGGAATCATATTTGCTAATTGAAGTGTGGAGATTTAATGAATGGACTTTCCTCAAATCATAGTTAGGCAAATGCAAATAATTTCTCACTTGTAAGTGGCAACACATATATAGTCCTCCTCCAGGCCTTGAATACTTGAATATACATCACAATAAAAACTGGAAGAAACTTAGAATGGAAGAAGTTACATAAAAAATATGTGAAGAGTGTTTAGAATAATGTGTGATACACAATAAGTGTTTTATGTTTTAACTATTATTACTTACTACTAATACCATTAATACTATAACTTTAGATAAAATAGAAATGTGAAATATCAACAATTTAAAGTTAAAACTGTCAACATTATTTGTATTGTGTGCCTGGCTGGCTCAGCCAATAGAATATACAATTCTTCATCTCAGGGTCATGAGTTTGAGCCCCACATTAAGTATAGCACTTAATTAATTAATTCATTAATTCATTAATTGATTGATTAACACTATAACATGATTATCTATCTAGAAAAAAATTATACAAATATTTGAACTAATTCACAAGTATAGCAAGGCCACTAAGTAGAAGGTTAGTATAGAAAATTCAATTGCTTTCCTATAAACCAGAAATTAATATTTTGAATTGGCATTAAAAAATAATATTTATAATAGGACCCAAAATGGAAGTGCATGAGTATAAATATTATAAAAAATATATGGAATCTGCATGCTGATAACTACAAAACACTGATGGAAAATCACAGATTTTGTTCCCACTGATGGGTAGATTCAATATTATTAAGATATCAATTCCTCTCAGTCTATAGATTCAGTGCAATCTCAATCATTCTAAAATGGAGGAGGGCAAAAAAAACTACTCATTGCTCATGAGTGGATAAAATGGTACAGCCACTTTGGAAGAAACTGAGAAAGTTTTGAAAGAAAGATGAATCATATTCAGAATAAAGAAGGATAGTATTGCTGTAAGAACTATCAATCATGCTTCTAGTTATATACCCAAATGATTTGAAAACATCTGTTTACATAAAAACCTGCATGCAAATTTTTATAACAAAATTATTCATAATAGCCAAAAAATGAAAGCAATGAAGTTGTCATTCAACAGTTGAATTGAAAACCAAAGGGGCATGACTGTACAAGGAAATGCTATGCACTGATAAAAAGGAATATCTCATTAAGCCATGCAAATACATGGATGATTTTTAAATGCATATGACTATAAATGTCAACATATCAACTGCATGAAACCAGATTGCTGCCGTGTGCCATCTATTACATAACTTTTCATTTCTAGCATAAATAACTAGTGGTTTTAGAATTGTTGACTCAATATTTGGGACATTCTAAAGAATCAGTCTGAAGTCTATATAATGTATGATTCCATTTATATGACATTTTGTAAATGCCAAAATTAAAGAGATTATTACACAGATCAGCATTTAACACACTTTTGGCAATGTGACATTTCAAAAAATAGGTGAAGCACAGAGAAAATTTTAAGACAGTAGACATTATTTGTGATATATAGATGCAAAAATTTTCAACAAACTATTTGCAAACTATATTAAACAGTACCTTAAAAGATCATATACCATGATTAAGTGGAATTTACTTCAGGATGCAAAGATGATTCAATATCTGCAAATCAAACAATGTGATACACCACATTAACAAAATAAAGTTCAAAAACCATATAATCTAAATGGATGAAGAAAAAGCATTTGAAAAAAACTCAGTATCCATTTATGATAAAAACTCTCAACAAAATGGGTATAGACAGAATGTATTTCAGCATAATAAAGGCCATATATGAAAGATAATACTTAATGATGAAAAGATAGTACATTTCCTTTGAGATCAGAAATAAGAAAAGAATGCTCTTTCATATACCTTTATCCAACATAGTGTTGGAAGTCTTTGCCAGAGCAATTAGACAGAATAAATAAATAAAAAGCATGTAAATTCGAAAGGAAGAAGTATAATTATTTGCAGACCACAAATTTATCTATGAAATGCCATGAGATCCCACCAAAAAACTCTTAGAACTAATAAGCTAATTTGGTAAAGTGGCAGGATACAAAATCAATATACAATACTCAGTTGCATTCTTATACACTGACATGAACTATTAGAAAGAAAAACTGAGAAAACAACCACAGTTACAATTGCATCAAAAAACAAAAAACTAGGAATTAATTTAACATAGTAGATGAAAAATCTGTATACTGAAAACTATGACATTGATTTTAAAAAATGAGGAAGTTTTTGCCAAATGAAAAGGCAACCTAATGAATGGGAGAAGTTATATTCAGATTATATATTTGATAAGGGATTGATATCTAAAACATGAAAAAATTATACAACTCAATAAAAATCCATTTAAAAAATGGGTGGAAAGTCTGAATGCACACTTTTCCAAAGGAGACATACAGATGGCCAATGCTACTAATCAGTAGAAAAATGCAAATCAAAGCTATAATGAGATATCACCTCACACCTATCAGAATGGCTAGAATCAAAAAACAAGAAATTAGGGTTAGCAAGGATGTGGAAAAAATAACACTTGTGCACTATTCAAGGGGATGTAAATTGGTACAGTCACTATAAAAACTGGTATGAAGCTTCCTCAAATTTTTTTTAAATGATAGAAATATGCTATGATCCAGAAATTCCACTTCTAGGTATTTATCCAAATAAAATGAAAATGCTAAATAACAAAGATATATGCACCTCTATGTTCATTGCAACATTATTTAAAATAGCCAAGATAGAAAAGCAGCCTATCTATCAATGGATAAATGGATAAATATGCAGCATACATAAACTCTACTCAACCATAAAAACCAGTGAGCTCCTGTCATTTGTGACAACATGGGTGGATCTTGAGGGTAACATGCTAAGTGAAATAAGCCAGATAAAAATGACATTACTGTATGATTTCACGTACATGTGGAATCTAAAAAACAAAACAAAATAAACAAAATAAAACTCCAGGACACTGAGAACACATTGGTGGTTTTCAGAAGGGAGGAGATTTTGGGGTAGGTGAAACAGGTGAAGGAAATCAAGAAGTTATAAGATAGATCATACACACGTAGTGTACAGCATGGTGACTATAGTCAATAATATTGCACTGCATATTTGAAAGCTGCTAAGAAAGCAAATCTTAAAAGGTCTCATCACCAGAAGAAAAAAACTGTAGCATCACGTGGTGATAGATGGTAACTAGACTTATTGGATTGTTTATAATATGTACAAATATTAAATCAAATATTAAATCAATATGTTGTACAACAGAAACTAATCTTATGTCAATTATACGTCAACAACAAAAAAATAAAGAGTACAGGATATAAATGGTTCAAAACAGACTTTACAGTGGATAAATCTAACAAACACTACCTCCACCGCATGATCAAGGTTAACATCAACTATACGGGTCATGCTGATAATATGCACCATTGATACCATGTAAAGAAAATTACATTTTTGATATTTTCTTCTCCTGAATCCCAAACTCTAATATAATCATGAAAAAAAAGTCTGATGAATTCCAATAAATAGGTTAACATCCTACAAAATATCTGACCATTACTTCTCAAAACTATCAATGTCATCAAGAAGATGGGGTGATGAAGAAGGTGTTAGAGCCAAGGGGAGTCTAAATAGACAACATGAGTGAATGATGTTATCTGGTATACTGAATGGAATCCTGCAACAAAAAAGGATAGTAGGTAAAAACTAAATAAATCTAAATGAAATATAAATTTCAGTTGATAATAATAAATTGATATTAATCTCTTAACTGTAACAAATGTACTATGCTAATAAGATGTTAATAATAGTGGAAACTGGATGTGGGTACAGGAACTCTCCACTTCTTTCTTAAAAATCAAAAACTATTCCAAAACAACAAAGACCTGGGATCCCTGGGTGGCTCAGCAGCTTAGGGCCTGCCTTTGGCCCAAGGCAAGATCCTGGAGTCCCAGGATGGAGTCCCGCATCAGGCTCCCTGCATGGAGCCTGCTTCTCCCTCGCCTGTGTCTCTGCTGCTCTCTCTGTGTCTCTCATGAATATATACAATCTTTAAACAAAACAAAACAAACAAACAAACAAAAAAACAAACAAACAAAGATCTTATCTAAAAATACAACTGGATATTTGCCTGAATCATTTTGTAAAAACAATTTTCTAATTCACACAGAAAGATAATAGTGGTAAAGTAAGGAAAGAAAAGAAGGAAAATTGGAACATTCAATATGTGCAATTACCCGTGTAGACACATTGCATAGTCCATGTAATTTACTTTATTGTTATAATAGCATGTAGGAGGACATTGTTATTGCCAATTTTTAAATGGATAAACTAAAAAAGTTTAAATGACCTAATATCAAAAATGCAACAAAGAACATTAAGAGTTTAAACCTAAGCTTGTCTATTTGTTTAAATATTTTGTTGTGTGCATGTGTGCGCGCGCGTGTGTATGTGTGTGTTTCCATTTTAACCAGTTTTTAAGTGAACGATTCTGGGACATTAATTACAATCAATGTTGTATTAACCTCACCACCAATTCCAAACATTTCATCCTACGAAACATAAACTCTGTATATATTTTCCCATTTTACCAGTTACACGTAACCCCTAATCTCTATGAATTTCTTCATTCCATATATTTTATTTAAATGAAATCACACAGTATATATTATTTTGTGAATGGCCAATTTTATTTAGCATAATGTTTTTAAGGTTTATCTATGTGAAAATGTGTATCAGAACTTCATTAATTTGTATAGCTGAATAATATCCATTGAATAGTCTATTTTTGTCAATTGATATATACTTTGTTTATAATTTTATGAGAATTTAAGGAATTCCTGTTTCCATTTCAGAAAAAAATAATGGCTGTGTCATAACTATAAATACCACTTTAGGTAGTTTTGGCATCTTTAAAATATTAAATCTTACCTGTGAACAGTAGGATATCTTTCAATTAATTTTAGGTCTTCTCTGATTTCTTTCAACAATGTTTTGTAGTTTTCATTATAGAGTATTTCACTTTTTAGTTACATTGATTCCTCAATATTTTATGCTATTATAAATGGAATTGCTTTTAAATTTCCTTTTGTGATTGTTCATTGTTAGAGTGTAGAAACAACTGATTTTTTTTTTTTTCATTTTGCTCTTGTATCACTCCACCTTGCTGAATTTATCTAATAGCTCTAGTAGCTTTTTTGGGGGGGTCCTTAGGGTTTTCCATATTTAGTGTCATGCCATCTGTGAATTGAGATAGCTTTACTTCTCAATTCCAATTTGGATGCTTTTGTCTGTTTTCTAACTGCCCTGGCTAGAATTTCCAGTACAATGTTGAATAGCAATGATGAAATTGAATATCCTTGTCTTGTTCCTGATCTTAGCCGACAAGATTGCCATTTTTTTACCAATGAGCATAATGCTAGTTGTAGGGTTTTCAATAATGCTTCTTATTATATTGTGGAAGTTCACTTCTATTCCTAGTAGTCTAAATCTTTTTATCATAAAAAGGTATTTGATTTTGTCAAATGCATTCTCTGCATCAGTTGAGGTGATCATGAGTGTTTGTGTTTTCATTAATTCCATTTAAAATGGTGTGTTACATTGATTAATTTTTTTCTTTTTAATTTTGAACCCCCTTGGTCCTTGGGATCAATTACACCTGGCCATGATATATAATTCTGTTAATATGTTACTGGATTCATTTTGCTAGTCATTTGTAAGAATTTGTGCATCTATATCTATAAGGGGTATTGGTCTGCAATATTCTCTCTTTTGATGTCTTTTTATGGCTTCTGAGTAACTCTGGGCTTATAGAATCAATTAGGAAGTGTTGCCTCCTTTTCTGTTTCTGGGAAGAGTTTGAGACAGATTGGTGTTAATTCTTCTTTAAATGTACTTAAAAATATAGTGTATTAATGGAACATTTGAGGTATAGTAAGACCAACAGAGCAGGAGATGTTTTCCACTGAAAAGATAATTTGTGATTTCAAAAGAATAGGGCGTGACAGGACACAGTGGAGGCACATGGTATTTTAAGGTGGAGGGAGGTCAGTAATTTATCTTCCCGATATATATATATATATATATATATATATATATATTTTAAGATGTTGTCCAGTTGTTCCAACACCTTGTGTTGAAAAGACAATCTGCCGAATTGCATTCTCTTTACTCCTTTTTCAAAGATCAGTTGATTATATTTTTTTGGTCCTACTTTTGGACTCTAGTCTGAAATTTAGCTATTTCCTATTCTTTTTTTTTCCTATACTACAGTGCCTTTATAACAAGCCTTGAGGTCAAGTTCTTTCAGTACTCTGACTTTCTTTTCTTTCAGCACTGTGATGGCTGTTATGGGTCTTTTGCCTCTCCGTATTAGTTTTAGAATCAGTTTATGAATATGTACAAAATGACTTGGTAAGATTAGAGTTGAGATTATATTGGACCTGTAGATGAAGTTGGAAATAAGTGACATCTTGAAAATATTGAGTCTTCCAATTTATGAACATAGAATATTTCTGCATTTATTTAGTCCTTTTTACTTTATTTCATTAGAGTTTTGTAGAAACTAGGTCTTTATCTAGATCTTGTACATATTTTTTAGATTTATATATAAATATTTTATTTCAGAGGTGCTAATATAAATGGCATTGCATGTTTAATTTCAAATTCGACTTGTTCATTGCTGGTATATAAGACAGTGATTGAATTTCATATAGTAACCTTGTATTCTAAAATATTGCTGTAATTATTGATTAGTTCTAACAGTTCTTTTTCCTCCAATTATTTTGGATTTTCTACACAGGCAATCATGTCATCTATGAAAAATTTTGCTTTTAATTTCCCTATCTGTACACATTGTTTCTCTTCTTTTAATTTTCCTCTCATTATTCTCATTCTTTTTCTGTCCCTTCCCGCCCTTCCTCTTCCTTCCCCTCCCCTCCCTTTTTCTCCCTCCCTCCCTTCTCCCTCCTTCACCTTTATTTCCCTCTGTGCATTAGTTAGGACTTCCAGTACAATACTATAATATTGACAAGGCACATTTTTTCCTCGTTCCTGATTTTGATGAGAGAATCTCTTACCACCAGTTACGATATTACCAATGGTTTTATGTAGATGTATCAAATTGAAGAAATTCCCTTCTATTCCTAGTTTACTAAGATATTTTATCATGAATAGGTGCTGGATTTAGTCATATGCTTTTTCTTCATTCATTGAGATGATATTTAAGTTTTTTCTTCTATTGATTTGAGACATTACATTAATGAGTTTCAAATACTTAACCATCTTTGCATACCTTAAATAAATATCCTACTAGTCTGTAATTTTTGGTTTCATTTTGTTTATAATATCTGGTTTTAGTGTTAGGGTAAAAAGCTGGTTCCATAGAATAAGTTAGAGAGTATTCCCTCTGCTTCTATCTTTCTAAGAGAGATTATACAGAATTTGTATAATTTCTTCCTTAAATATTTGATTGAATTTGTCAATAAACCTAGTTGAGTCTGATGTTTTCTAGTATTGGAAAGTGATTTATTAAATTTCATTAATACATATAAGCCTATTTAAATAATATGTTTCTTCTTATGCAAGTTTTGGCAGATTGTGTCTTTCAAGGAGTTGATTCATTTCATCTGGGCTATCAAAATTGTGGCCATTGGGTTGCATAATATTCCTTTACTATCATTATAATGTCTATAGCCTCTTTAGTAGTGTCCCTCTTTCATTTCTGATATTAGTAATATGTGTTTCTTCTTAGTCCTGTTAGAGGGTTTTCAACTTTATTTTTCCAAAGAACTAACTTTGGTCTTTATTAATCTGCTCTATTGCTTTTCTACTTTAAATTTCATTGTTTTCTGTTATAATTTAAACCATTTCTTTAGCTTACTCTGGATTTATTTTAATTTTCTTTGTCTAGTTTCCTAGGATAGAAGTTTATTTATTTTTTATTTTTTAATAAACATTACAGAACAGCATGTTTTAATCACATTGATTGGGAAGATTTTAAATAGATGTATAAAGTTCAATTGGTATATAGTATGAACATATTCACACAATACTAGTGGAGATTTAAAAAGTTGTAGGTGCTTTGGGATATAGTTTAGAAATATGTTAGTAATTCCAAACAATGCATAGCACTATGACCCAAAAATTTCAAATCTATGGATTTAAAGTGAAGCCAAACTCAGAGAAACATATGTAAAGATATTGAAGGCTTTCATAATATTGATTAAATAATTTATATATATTTATGTATAAACACATGTATATGTAGCTATATATGTATTAATCAGAAATTTGATTAGTTAGTAGCGGTGACAGAATAGAGAAACTCTATATGACCTTTAGGCTCCCAAAATCTTAATATTTTCTCTAAACACATATACTCAGTGGAAAAATTGAAATAAAGATATTCTGTGGAAAATCCTCTAAGAGTTAAATGTAAATACAAAGAAGTTCCCAAAAGAATGACACAATGGTTATTCAAATTTGGGTATTTGGCAGACATTTTGAAGAAAATATAGTGAACTTGTCACCTCAAAGACAATAACTGTAAGTATTTTTGCCAATGATAAGTTTTAAATTCTCAAATGAAAGTTAGATCTTAGAAAACCAGTATTGGCCAATATGAATATGATAGCCTCACAATATTCAAAGTTTTCCTGATGAGATCAGTGATATTACTAATGATATGGATTTTTTGATATTATATAATGAAATGTGTCAATATTTGGCAGATATGCATGAATTAGTGAATTGATATGTTCTAAGTGAACAAATCACAATGTAACAAAATCATACATGGATAAAAGATTTATTCAAAATTCAAGATACTCCAATTAATTTTAGTGTAACAGACTTCAAACGTTTTTTGTAATATTTCCTAATGGCACATTGTAACTAATCTTAAGAAAATATCAGATGTTGAGTTCTAATGTATTAGCAAAAAGTTATCCACATGAACTGAAATGCCTGTTCAAATAAATTCTCTTTTCCAATGATATATCTATGTCCATTAAATTTTCCTCATATACTTAAACCAAAGGAACTTATTGTAATTTACTGAATGTAGGTATGAGAATATGGCTGTCTTCTTTCCAACCAGATTTTAAAGAGATATAAAAATGTGAGCCAATGACACTCTTTAATAAATTGTTCTTTTAAAAATATAGCTATTTTTCAGAAAACATTAATAAAATATGTTTGCTATAATTTGTAAATGAATAAAATTAATACTTAAATTAAATTTTAATTTATTATAAAAATATTGATTGACATAACTCATATAGACACTCTTCAGGGTCCTCAAAATTTAATGGATTATAAGTGAGGACTTGAAACCAAAAAATTAGAGACTGTTCTACACAACAAAGAAATGAAGGATGTAATAAAGTTATCTATAAATCTTCTTTATGAAAGTTTCTCTTACAATACCCTGGATGTAGTTTCTTTTCTTTGTTCTCTTTGTATCTCATAGACATATCAATGTACTGCACATGCTTTTATGTCACTCTGTCAACTAAGTTATTCGCTCTTCGAAAACAGAGCCCAAATCTAACTCCTCATTTAACTGTGTTTAACTGCACTGGCACTGTACCTGGCTTGAAAGGCTTGTTTGTTGCAGGTTTGTTGAATTCAGTTAAACTTGGTCACTTTTTTTCTGACTTATTCTGATTATTTAATGTCCAATCGATGTAGTAAGTTCACTGCTAGGAAAGACTCACTTCATCATCAATAGTTAACTCCCTCTTGTGGTGCCCTTATGGAAAAAGATTGGATAGCAAGGGCATCTATTCAACAAGTATTTATTTGAGGTAATGACAGTGGCTGCAGGGTCTGCTGCTTTTTGTGTCGCTTTGGCACAGCTCTATAACTCAGATAGGGACATCTCCCTTTCTATCAGCTCTTGCCTGTGAGGCTCCATTGCAAAAACCAACTAGCTATTGATGCTGTTATAAACATAACTCAAGTGAGTTACCTACATGTACACACAGTGACGGGAATATAAGGACACAATGTGGTTGTTACACATTCCTTGGTACTGCAAGGTAGGGCATAGTGAAAGAATGTGAACCTCCTTTGGGTTCAACTCTGAGAAGTTAGGGTTGGCAGATTGGTGCCTGTATTTTATATCTGTGCTCAAGATAGGAGAGAGTGATGAATATGATGTTATAGGTTGTTTCATTTATGCTTTGTCTATGATTTTATCAGTGCAACAGGACCATCTTAGTGCTTTGTTAGAGACCTGAACACCCATGGTGGCCACTTTCTAAAGTTTCAGAAGTTCAAAAATCATATAGAGCAAAAGAGAAAATGCTCATTTTATTTACCAGTAGGTATTTCCCAAATATCTCTCCTGTACACAGCCCTGTTTTAGACGCTGCAGGAAATGTGGAAGACAGGAGATAGGACATAAAGATTATATACATATATGTGCATTATATGAATTTATAAATATATATACACATATATTTAAATGTATAATTATAAATAAATAAAATATAAATCATATCTATATATACATTACCTACACACATATGTGTCATAGCTGTATCTACAACTACCTAAGTATTTATCCTTCTATCTTTCTTTCTGTCTGTTTCTTTAAAGTAGGGATTTCTTGTCATCAGTAAAAAAAGCTTGTCACATAACGGTCAGTAGAAAAACATTGGTTGATAAAACAAGGCAAGCAGACAGAAAATGACTGCACACATAAAATACTATCTATGGTAAATCCACAAAGGTGTCCACATCCTAGCCCTAAGAATCTGTGAATATGTAACTTTGCATGGCAAAAGGCATTTGGCAAATGTAATTAAAGTTAGGACCTTGAGGTGAGATTATGGTAGATTATCACTGTGAGGCCAATTTAATCAATCCAATCCTTAAAAATAGAGAACTTTTCTTTCCTGTGGTCAGAGAGAACTGTAAGCACAGGAAACAATGGAATATTTGGTGGCTTTGAAGATGGAGGAAGGATAATGATGAGCCAAGGAATCCAGGTGACCTCTAAAAGCTGGAATTGGTGAGGAAGCAGATTTGCCTCTATATCTTCTGGAAAAGAATTCCCTGATTTTAGTCCAGTGAGATCCATGTTGTACTTCTCCAGAAAGGTAAGAAAGTAAATTATGGTTGTGTTAAGTTGCTAAGTTTGTGGTAATTTATTACAGTGCCAATAGGAAACTAGTATACCCTCATTCTTGGTATTTTACACAAACCCTGTAATACCCTGATCCTATCAACATCACACGATCCTGGCAAATACATCCATCAGCACACATTTCTATCACCTAAACACTACAAACAAATCTTAATCTCTCATTTTGATCATCTCATATGTGGGTCATACTTTTGTTACTTTAGCTTTTTTCCAATTTTAGCAATATTTGTTTGTATATCAATTACTCTTGGCTATCATTTTGTTATCACCACATAACACAGTGCCTAGGGCAAGGGCAGTTTTCTGGTAATTAATTCTCACAAAATTTACTCCTCATAATTTAAGTTTGACATGTCAGATCTTCTGCATAAAATAATCTCTTTATATGCTTTTGTTATTTATAAATATAATTTAGTTCATTCCTGTCTGTATGACAATCTCTCTTTAAACTAAACATCTAATAGAATATATTGTTTGTGTTGCTTGACAATAGTATTATTTGTTTTTTTTTTTTCTAACTGGCTCAAATATTTTGATTCTCCAGTCAAAAAGTCTAAAATCTTGAAGATAATGGCAAATGCTTTGCTTCTTTTTAAATTCACTGTAAAATTCACATATAAATTAAATAGCTTTGTTTAAAAATTTCTGGATGAGGATAGGAATAATTCAAAGGCATTTTGCTCTTTATCAAGCCCAATTTAACAGTAAAAAGTAGGATTTTTCAGAGAATTCCTTGTTCCTTTGAATGAAGGTTTTTGATGAATGTCTAATTTAGTGTATGCCCAGTAATATAATGGCAACTCCTTTTTTTAATTTTTATTTATTTATGATAGTCACAGAGAGAGAGAGAGAGAGAGAGAGGCAGAGACACAGGCAGAGGGAGAAGCAGGCTCCATGCACCGGGAGCCCAACATGGGATTCGATCCCGGGTCTCCAGGATCGTGCCCTGGGCCAAAGGCAGGCGCCAAACCGCTGCACCACCCAGGGATCCCTAATGGAAACTCCTTAAGGACAGACATTTGAAATATTATCTGATACACAAAGAGGGAACCACACAACAGATTAGGAAGATTACAGAGTAAAAACACCAGTTACAGTTGTAGAGAAGTAAACAGCATTTAAAAATAGAGAAAGTTTGACCTTTCTGAAGGTGATCTAAGTGCCTCACAGTCATAAGTAGGGGACACAGAAATCTATTAACATTTCAAGAGGAAAAATAACATATAGATGGCAGCTTCCTATGATAACTGCCAAGGAAATTGAAGAAACATATTTAGGTGGCTTCCTCACTCACTTAAGGGGGTGTGATCATTACCTTACTAAGGAGTACTTGTAGATTATGGAATTGATCTACATTATTGATATAACATAGTCACTTTATTGGATTTTGATAACATGTCAAAACATCTTGAATCTCATCTATTCAAGGAGCTCAGTTCACCATTCTTGTTCAGTTCCTATGCAGCTCTTTGGCATGAGAAAGCTGACCAGGGTCAGTTTTACAGAGTTGTCACATCATATTTAAGCCTCTCCAGAGTCAGTCAATCTACGTTCCTCAGGCTGGTCCAGAAGGGATATTTTGAGAAGGAAAGATGTTTCAAAACTACATTTAGGAAGGGGAAGAATAAGCCAGAATAAGCCAGGCATACTGTGTAGTGTGGTCCTTGAATGCACACTATTGTGGAGGATGTACATTTCGTACAGGATGTTCATATTTTGTGGACAACAGGGACTATTCTATATCTTCTCCCTGTAACCAGTAAACACATTCCTTTCACATAAAGACCATGCATTTACTTAGTACTTTTTAAACTCTGAGATCACCTGATACCTTAGATGTAATAATCAATGAACACCTGCTACACGATGTAATACATTTAGCCTATATAAACTAGTTTTCATATGCAACTTTAAAAAGTTTTTATAATGAGGCTGTAGTTTTACCATCCATCTCTTTCAGTACGTACTTACCTAGAGAAAGTGCCTGGAAGATACACTTAGTGAATTGAAATCAAGGTTTATCTAGGAGAAAAGCATTTTTGACTACATTCAATAGGGCCTAATTAATAACAGTTACATCTCATGTGTTAACAGAGTGAGTGAACTTGGGTGACTGGTTTAATCTCAATGATTCTTATATTTATCAATGAACTAATTAAAAACCTAAAGAACAATTTAATGGCATGAGCAAAGGGAAGCATCCCTTTGACAGTGACCACTGCCTAAACAACAGACATGCAATGGTCTGCACATGACTCAGGTGAACATTGCTTTTGTGCTATGTTCATGTATAACCCTGGGGAGAAGAAAGTGCTTATTACCTTGGAGTAGCATAAAAGGGACAACACAGTTTAAAAGGAAACAGCTGGAGTGTGATCTAATCTCCATGTTCCAATTTACTTATGTATAAAACATGCATAAAAAATTAAACCTCACTGAAAAATTTGTCTGCTCTCTGTTCCTGGCATGCTTCAGCCCTCCAGAGCAGCAGTCCTGGCTTGAGAGAACCCAGGGATGCCTTTAAATTATACATAGATTTTTTGGAGAACATAGATTTTATAAATTCAATATTAATTTGACTGCACTATAGTAATTATATCTAAATCATAAATATATCCTAGTGTTCAGGCCTCCCTAGTTGATACAACTTGACCCCCTCTTAACTGGGACAGCAAAAAATGGTAGAGATCTGCACCAGCTTTGAGGAGTGACATCAGATTAAATTAAGCACTCATGCATTTATGGATCAGCATACAAAAGCAAAACTACATCCATAAGGGATGAATAATGCATCAGAAATTCATTCTGTAGTTCCTTGGTCATATGCAGATGATGTGAACTAGTGGTCTGCATGAAACTCCCAATATGTTTGTAATAAAACAAGACTGTGTCCTTTAAAATTTTACATTTCAATATTTTTGTAGAAATTATTTATCAGCAAAGGGATATTTCCCCACCAGTATAATCTTCTATGAATGACTTATTATAGGTTGAATACCTACTATGTGCCCAAGACTGTGTCAAGCAAAAAGCAAGCAAACAAGCGAGAATCACTCTTCAATCCTTAAGAAACCTAAAGCTTATATGTCACTTTGAAAAACATTAGGATGGCTACTGTCAAAAAAACAAAGAAAATGGAAAATAACAAATGTCAGTGAAGATATGGAGAAATTGGATTCCTGTGCACTGGTGTTGGGAATGTAAAACAGTGCAGCTGCTGAAGAAAATGGTATGAAAGTCATTTAAAAATTAAAAAAATAGGATTATAACATAATACAGCAATTCCACTTCTTAGTATGCTTCCAAAATAATTGAAGTAAGATCTCAAAGAGATATGTGTACAACCACATTCATAGCAGCATTATTTACAATAGCCAAGAGGTAGAAACAACCAGATTGTTCACCTAGAGTTGAATGGATAACAAAGAGTAGTATATACACACAATGGAATATTATTTAGTATTGAAAGGAAGGAAGCTGTGACACATGCTACAACACAGATGAAACTTGAGGATATTGTGATAAGTGAAATAAGCCAATCACAAGATGATAAACTATATGATGCTTTTTATATGAGGTATCTATAGAGTAATCAAGCTCATAGCAATAGAAAGGTGAATGATAGGGGCCAAGGGTTGAGGTTGAGGGAATTGGAGAACTGTTGTTAATTGATACAGTTTCAGTTTTATAAGATAAAAAAAGTTCAGGAGATTAGTTGTACAACAATGTGAATATGCTTAGCACTATTGAACTGTATACTTAGAAATTGTTAGGATAGTAAATTTGATGTTATGCATTTTTATCCCAATAAAATATTTTTCAAAGTCTGTGTCAATAATAAAGTCAAATATACTTGAGAATTATCTTAGTAAGTATATGGTTAGACATTGAATATACATAAGTATATATATATGGAGCAGATACTTAGCTGTTCTGATTGATCAGCCATTTATCTGGGCCATTAAGTCTGGCTGGTGCCTCCTCAGTTTATCAGTACATAAACGTACACACACACACACGCACACACACACACATATTAAGCATACACATTCACAGTATCTCACACCTACAGAGCTGGAAAGAAGAGGGTAAGGGGGGGCACAGACAGAAACAGAGAAGCCTATTCCTCTAAAATAAAAGAAGACCTGAATATATTTATTCTCTAGGCAGGGAATACATTCTGTGGCAGGGTGGATGGATAAGAACTAGGGCCACCTGGTGCCCATCAGTCCAGAAACACCAGGTAGCCAGAAATAAGAAGGTGAATTTCTGTTGGCCATCAAGAGGGGAGAGAGACAAGGCCAGGGAGTAAGGAGAATGGTCAGGGGCTTTTTAAAGAGGTAAATGCTGGAGAAATCTCAGTATGTAAAGAAACTTGATGAAAGAGATGTGAGGGGACAGGTAAAGGGAGAGAGAGAAAAAAAGAGAGGGGAGAGGAGAAAGAGAAAAAAGGAGAATGAATGAGCACATACCCTTCCTCCTAGTGAAGTTTGAGAAATACAAAGAGCTTGAGGTAAGGTGCAATTATGTTTGGTCTCTGAAAACTTGTTCCTGCATTATTCATTCCCCTTCCACAAATGTTTAAAGTATGAATCACAGGAGAGGGCTCTCTATCAGCTTAGGATCCTGCTATCCCTGGCCTGACGAAGAGGGATACTGGTTATGTAATCAAGCAGGCTAGATTTGAAACATTACTCTTTCTAACTACACAATGACCTCTTATATTCCCAATGCAGGAGCCAAAATCTTCATCTTAGTATATGAGGTCCCACATGATCAGATCATGAAACCCTGAGGAAGTTCACTTCCATTTCTATTTGCTAAATGTTGTTATTGGGTAAATGTGATGGGTAGTGACAAATGGTTTTTCTGCATCTATTGGGCTAGGCATAAGATTTTATCTTTTTCATATGTATTAATTTTCTGGTATGTGGACTGATTTTCTTTTTTTTTTAATTTTTTTTTATGTATTTATGATAGTCACACAGAGAGAGAGAGAGGCAGAGACACAGGCAGTGGGAGAAGCAGGCTCCATGCCCTGGGAGCCCAACGTGGGATTTGATCCTGGGTCTCCAGGATCACGCCCTGGGCCAAAGGCAGGCGCCAAACCGCTGTGCCACCCAGGGATCCCTGGACTGATTTTCAAATGGCAAATCAATCTTATGTTCCTAAAATAAATGGCACAAGGTTATTATACCTTAACTCTTCATATTTTGTTGGATTTGATTTACTAAAATTTTATTTAGGATTTTTGCATGTTCAGAAGGATTACTGATCTCTATTTTCCTTTATTTGGTATTAATTTTAGGGTAATTCTGATCTCAAAGAATGGAATAAGAAATATTATGTCTCTTCATTTCTTAGAAGAGTTTGTATATAATTGATATTATTTCTTGCTAAATTGATATATTTGTTTTTTTGTAGCAAAGTTTTAAATTATATATTTAGTGTCTTTAATAGATTCAGGGCCATTCAATTTCTTCTTGAGTGAGTTTAGCAGTTTGTTTTTATTTTTTTTAGCAGTTTGTTTTTAAAAAGTAACTTGTACATTTTATCTAACTTTCTGTTTATTGGCATGAATTTGTTAATAATATTGATTTATTATCTTTTTATATCTTTAAAATCTACAGTATATCACCTCTTTCATTCCTGATATTGGCCAATTGTTTCATCTCTTTTTCCTGATCAACTCACCTAGAGATTTATCAACTTTATCTTCTCAAAGACCTAGCTTTTTGTTTCATGGATGTTCTTACAATTTTACTTTTTTGTTTCAATAATATCCTGTGATTTTTCCTGTTATTTCTTCTGCTTTTTTTCAGTTTAATTAGATGATATTCTAATTTTGTGACCTTTTCTCTTTTCTAATATTTCCATTCAGTGATGTAAATTCTATGAATTGCTTCAGCAGTGACCCATTAATTATTGACATCATGCAATATGTTTTCATTTTGATTCAATTTAAAATATATTTTAGGGATCCCTGGGTGGCGCAGCGGTTTGGTGCCTGCCTTTGGCCCAGGGCACGATCCTGGAGACCCGGGATCGAATCCCACGTCGGGCTCCCGGTGCATAGAGCCTGCTTCTCCCTCTGCCTGTGTCTCTGCCTCTCTCTCTCTCTCTCTCTCTCTCTCTCTGTGACTATCATAAATAAATAAAAGTTAAAAAAAATTAAAAAAAATAAAATAAAATATATTTTAATTTCTCTTGACTTATTTTTTGTCCTGTGGGTAATTTAGAAATGTGTTATTTAGTTTTCAAAATTGGGGGATTTTTTTTTTTTTTTTAGAAATCTTTCAAAGAAGCAAAGGAGAAGCAACTCATCATGTATGTGAGATTCTCAATAAAATTAATAGCAGCTGATTTCTCATCAGAAAACTTGAAGGATTGGGATGCCTGGGTGGCTCAGTGGTTGAGCATCTGCCTTCTGCTCGGGGCATGGTCCCAGAGTCCTGGGATTGAGTCCCACATCAAGTTCCCCTCGAGGAGCCTACTTCTCCCTCTGTCTATATCTCTGCATCTCTCTCTCTGTCTCTCATGAATAAATTAGTAAAATCTTTAAAAAAATAGAAAAGAAAATAAGAAAACTTGAAGGATAGAGGTTAGTAGAATGAAATATATAAAGTGCTGACAGGAAAATAAAACAACTAAGAAATCTATAACCTGAAAAACTATCCTATGACCTGAAAAAATAATATTTTAAAAATGACTGAGAAATTAAGACATTCACAGATGAACAAACGATAAGGTAGTTTTCACCATACTTGCCCTACAAAAAATGTGAAAAAAGAGTCCTTCAGATTGAAATGCAATGATGCCAGCCATATGAAGATACTCAAAGGCACATGAAGAAATAAAGGTCTTCAGTAAAGATAAATACATAGGCAAGTATAAAAGTCAGTATTATATAATTATTTATTTAGATTGTAACTACACTTTTTAATTTTTCTATAGGATTTAAAAGACAAATGCATAAGAATAATCAATATGTTATTGGGCACAAGGTTTAAATATGTAATTTGTGACAACAATATTTGTGGAGGATGGTAAAAATGTATAGGAGTAGAGTTTTTGTATGCTGCTGAAATTGAGTTGATATCAATCTGAACTAGACTGCTATGAAGCTAAGATGTTAAGTGTAACCGCCATGGTAATCATAAAGAAAATACACTAAAATATATCCATGAACTAAATAAGAAGGTAAACAAAAGGATCCCCTACCAAAAAAAAAAAATCAATCAAATAAATGCAAAAGAAGTCAATAATAGAGAAAATAAGAAACACGAGAATGGCATAATATACAGAAAAAAATATTTTAAAAATCTAAATGGAGATATAAGTCCTCTATTACCAATAGTTTCTTTAAATGTAAATGGATTACTTCTCCATTCAAAAGCAAAAGTTGCCAGTTTCTCGTCCAGCATGTAAGGAGCATGGAATTGGCTACTAGAATCTAATAAGTAGAAAATTGAATAAACTGAAAAAAAATTAACAATACTTCTTGGATTCATCATAAAAGTGAGGTCACTGGACAAACAACTGCCACAAAAATAGGGACAGATAGGGGAATAAAGATAATGATGACTTCCTAATGCAAAAATACATGAGCAGAAACATCATGGTATCCCTTAGGATAGAAGGCAACCCGGAACTGTATTTGAGGAATTGTTGGATCCTTGGTGTGAACAAATATAAGAGTAAAAACTCCATGATGACCCGTTATTGGGGAGCCTTCATACTTTTATAAGTTTAACATCTAGTTATCCAAAAAGGTTCTCATACTGGAGACCTGAAAAAAATCCCCTATGCTTCTGGAAGAATGGAGGAGAATTACCTATTTTGAAATCAATAACAGAGAGTTAGAAAATCTCAAAATATGGGGTTAACCAATTTGTTATAAATAAAACATGAGTCTAAAATGAACCATAGAAATAAAATTTTAAAATATTTTGAACTAAATAAAACATTACTTATGAGAGAAAATTTGTAGGATGAAGCAAAAGCAGTGCTTAGAGGGAAATTTATAGCACTGAATGCATGTTAGAAAGAAAGATCTAAAATCAGCAATCTAAACTTCCACCCAGGGCAATTTACATGTTTAATGCAATCCCTATCAAAATACCACGGACTTTCTTCAGAGAGTTAGAACAAATTATTTTAAGATTTGTGTGGAATCAGAAAAGACCCTGAATAGCCAGGGGAATTTTAAAAAAGAAAACCATAGCTAGGGGCATCACAATGCCAGATTTCAGGTTGTACTACAAAGCTGTGGTCATCAAGACAGAGTGGTACTGGCACAAAAACAGACACATAGATCAATGGAACAGAATAGAGAATCCAGAAGTGGACCCTCAACTTTATGGTTAACTAATATTCAATAAAGGAGGAAAGATGGGATCCCTGGGTGGCGCAGCAGTTTGGCGACTGCCTTTGGCCCAGGGTGCGATCCTGGAGACCCGGGATCGAATCCCACTCGGGCTCCCGGTGCATGGAGCCTGCTTCTCCCTCTGCCTGTGTCTCTGCCTCTCTCTCTCTCTCTCTGTGTGTGTGTGTGACTATCATAAATAAATAAAAATTTAAAAAATAATAAAGGAGGAAAGACTATCCACTGGAAGAAAGACAGTCTCTTCAATAAATGGTGCTGGAAAATTGGACATCCACATGAAGAAGAATGAAACTAGACCACTCTCTTGCACCATACACAAAGATAAACTCAAAATGGATGAAAGATCTAAATGTGAGACAAGATTCCATCAAAATCCTAGAGGAGAACACAGGCAACACCCTTTTTGAACTCGGCCACAGTAACTTCTTGCAAGATACTTCCATGAAGGCAAAAGAAACAAAAGCAAAAATGAACTAGTGGGACTTCATCCAGATAAGAAGCTTTTGCACAGCAAAGGATACAGTCAACAAAACTAAAAGACAACCTACAGAATGGGAGAAGATATTTGCAAATGACATGTCAGATAAAGGGCTAGTTTCCAAGATCTATAAAGAACTTGTTAAACTCAACACCAAAGAAACAAACAATCCAACCATGAAATGGGCAAAAGACATGAACAGAAATCTCACAGAGGAAGACATAGACATGGCCAACACGCAAATGAGAAAATGCTCTGCATCACTTGCCATCAGGGAAATACAAATCAAAACCACAATGAGATACCTCACACCTCACACCAGTGAGAATGGGGAAAATCAACAAGGCAGAAAACCACAAATGTTGGAGAAGATGCGGAGAAAAGGGAAGCCTCTTGCACTGTTGGTGGGAATGTGAACTGGTGCAGCCACTCTGGAAAACAGTGTGGAGGTTCCTCAAAGAGTTAAAAATAGACCTGCCCTACGACCCAGCAATTGCACTGTTGGGGATTTACCCCAAAGATTCAGATGCAATGAAACGCCAGGACACCAGCACCCTGATGTTTCTAGCAGCAATGTCCACAATAGCCAAACTGTGGAAGGAGCCTCGGTGCCCATCGAAAGATGAATGGATAAAGAAGATGTGGTTTATGTATACAATGGAATATTCCTCAGCCATTAGAAATGACAAATACCCACCATTTGCTTCAACGTGGATGGACCTGGAGGGTATTATGCTGAGTGAAATAAGTCAATCGGAGAAGGACAAACATTATATGGTCTCATTCATAAATAATAGTGAAAGGGAATAGAAGGGAAGGGAGAAGAAATGGGTAGGAAATATCAGAAAGGGAGACAGAACATGAAGACTCCTAACTCTGGGAAACGAACTATGAGTGGTAGAAGGGGAGGAGGGCTGGGGGTGGGGGTGAATGGGTGACGGGTTCTGAGGGGGGCACTTGACGGGATGAGCACTGGGTGTTATTCTGTATGTTGGCATATTGGACACAAATAAAAAATAAATTTACATCATTGGTTTGATTTCCTTGAACAGAACTTAAAAAAAAAAAAAAAAGATTAGACATGTGCACCTGGCTGGTTCAGTCAGAAAAGCATGTGACTCTTCATCTTGGGATCATGAGTTTAAGCCCCAATTGGGTGTAGAGATTACTTAAATAAATAAAACTTTAAAAAAATGGAGGACATAATATTCTAGTTCCATCCATGTCCACAAATGGCAAGATTCCATTCTTTTTATGGATGAGTAATATTCCATTGTGTGTATATACCACATCTTCTTTATCCATTCATCAGTTGATGGACTTGTGCTGCTTTCATAATTTGGCTATTATAAATAATGTTGCTATAAACATTGGGTTGCATGTATCCCATTCAATTAAGTATTTTTGTATTCTTTGGGTAAATACTTAGTAGTGTACTAAGTACTAAATACTATCCAATTGCTGGATAGTAGGATAGTTCTATTTTTAACTTTTTGAGGAACCTCCATACTGTTTTCCAGAGTGGCTGCACCAGGGGGGAGGATGGGGGGGATGGGTAATACAGGTGATGGGGCTTAACGAGGGCACTTGTGATGAGCACCAAGTGTTGTATGGAAGTGTTGAATCACTATATTGTAAACCATAAACTAATACTGTATAATAACTAACTGGAATTTAAATAAAAAATTTTCAGAAAAGGAAGAAGATTGGACAATCCACACATTGTAAGATTCAGGGGAGAAAAGGGATGAAAGGAGGGCTTTCATACAGGTAAAATACATTTGCTATAATCATTCAATTGAAGAGGGTTTCTTTCCAGTATTTAATAGTTAACCAAATAAATTTCAGGTGTATATGTATGTGTTATGTCATCCTGCAAAAGCAGGGACCTGCTCTCAAAATCTGTCAAGACTAATGACACTACACACATAATAAGAAGCTATGAAGGGTTTATTCCTTACATAAGTGAGGTCTTTGGGGAGAGCAGGGCAAGCCTCTCAACTGTTCCAGAATGGCTAGAGAGGGAACGGGAAGGAGAGTGGCCTGGGTGCTTGCTGTGGTTGTGGTGGGGCTGGGTTCTCAGGTGCACCCAGGGACCTGTGTGGCTAGAATCATCCACTGGCACCAAAGGAGAGAGCACCCAGATTTTCTTATCAACTTGCCCAGAAGTGGGGCACAAGGAGATGAGGAATGGGTGAGAGTAAAAGCTGACAGCAGTCATGTTGAAATTTGGGGTCAGACCACTCAGTGTGGTGTGTTTGTGTGTGTTTGATTATCCTCAATTGCTCCTGTTTTTGTGCATGGAGGCTCTTCTATATACTCACAAGTAATGCTCATCTTCATGAAAAGGCCCTATTTACTCTTGGCTTCCGTTTCTGTAGCCTCAGCAGCGAGTTCTTGGTTTGCTTTCTCTTTCTAATATCCTTTGTTCACAAGCATCAATGATGCCCTTTAGAACTACTTTTTCATTTGCTTGTTTTAATTTAGCCTGGCGATTCTCAAAAATTTTGTGATGTTTCGAGTATTTCTAAAGCTCATCTCCCAACAACCTAATGAAAAGTGCTCTGACTTTAGAAAATAAATCAATCATTTTTGAGTAACACAGAGAAGTTCCCAACTCTGGCTTCTGTTCTTGGTCCTAGCGATGGCCACCTCTTGGAGAGGAAAATGACAGTGTCCACTGAAGGCAATCCTAGGTGTCCAGAGCGTGGAAGGCAGAATTCTAAGAGAGCATCTAAGGTTCCTGCCCTGTAGGATACACACCCTGCATAATCCTTAAGGTTTGCCAGTATGATCGATGGTCATTCCTATGAGGAGGTTTGTTAAATGATACAGCTGACATCAAGAAAAGGAAATCATCCTGGGTTGACGTGACCTTAGATAAGCCCTCAAAGTGGACTAGAGTTTTCCTAAAGAAGCAGATTCTCCATTGCTGGCTTCTGGGATGGAAAGGCCAACTTTCTTATGGCTGCAAGTGTCTAAGAAGTCTCTACAGGAAGCCTGCTGGATTCCCACCAATTCTTCCTACTGCTCATCCTCCTCTAACTGTGACTCCCATGACTCAGAATAGTCCATGTTAACCTAGAACCCCTACTACATGCCATGCACTGTTTTCCAGATAGCCACAAGAGAAGACAGCTCTTAGTGAAATATTTCTGTTATGGTTGAAATTGTCCTCAATTTCCTTAAATAACTTCAGTCAAGTAAACCCATGCATATATTGTCCTCTTTATTTTAGTCACAAACTCATTTTTTTACCCTAAATGACATGACTCAGCTGATTATTTACCGTATCTCTCAAACTTGTCCTCTGGGGCAAGGGCAGGGATGCAGAAATTTGCCAGAGCAAAGAATCTGTCTGATCCTATGAAAGATAAGTTATCCAGAATAACTTCCAGCATCTGGATATTTTAAAAACTGGCCACACTCCTTAAGTCACTGGCTTTCAAATATATGCTTCCTTGGATTAGTGAAAAATATTGATTTCATGTCTTGAGATTGGTTAAAAAGGTATGTGGTTTATTTAGCATAGTTCCCCTCTAAACTGCTGAAAAAGCAAGAGCCAACCACCAGAAAATATAAAATTAAATGCCAGCTAACATTTTATGCTTGTAACACATTTTTAGCTGTGTCTCTGATTCTGAAAAGAAAATGTGTTTAACTTTACTCCTTTCTGCTATATAATTGTCCTAGCCATTTCCATCCAGTTAAAGTAATGTTTGTGTCCTTTTCCCCAGCCTGAATTCTTCTCTGGACAAGAAGGTCAGTGTTTCTTAGGTTATCATGGAAAGAAGATTAAACCAAAATACATTTGCATTGTCAGCCAAGCACTGTGCCTCTGACATTCAAGGCCTCATATCAATACTCACCAAAAATGTTATAAGATAGAATACCATTTCACAGGGGATGAAAAAGAATATGAAAGAGGGAAATCACTTACTCTGCTTTGATTACCCTCTTCTCCCAAATTATCCATTACTAAATGGCAGTTGTAAGTAGCTATGGGAAGGTATTTGGTACTCCTTCAACTATGGCAGTTACAAGTATGCCTGGTTTCCTAAAAGAGGGAAGAAATTACTTTGATAATCCCAGGGATTTCTTCTTATGGATTGTGCATCTGAATTGAGGTCACTACAGAAAACCCCAGAAGGGAAAAGTTATCATCATAACCATAACAATCTACTCACTTTCCAAATGAATTAACATCTAAGAAGCACTGAAATAGCAAAAGAAGAAAGTCATAAGTTATTGTCAAGCACTGATGAGAATAAACAAAGAAGAAAGAAGATGACTTTAGCATTATTGGTTTCCCAAAATGAGATCACATGATTGAGGTACACAGAAGACTTACCGATAAGACACGATGTGAAACCGGAATGCAGTGTCAGTCAAACTGTTCATGAAGGCAGGCAAGGTCAGTGCTCTTTCCTTAATGTGGTGGAAATAGAGCCAAAGCTGAGCAATCTCTACAGAACTTTTGCAATATTTACTCATGAGATATGACTAGATAGTCCAGTATAACATCTTAAAATAAGGGCGAGGGATTTTTTTCTTCTTCTCCAAACTTTGCAGAAGTTTCCAAATCTCATTTTAGCATACATTAAGTCAATTGTATATTAATCACTAATTTGGGACTTTTTTAAAATTGCAATTAGTAGAAAAATGGAATTTTGCATGTGTAAAAAGGTATCTCCTGACCTTTGGAAACCTTTGTTCTTTAGTTAACTAATTGTATGCAAATGAAAAAAATCAGTGAGCATATTTAAATGTTAATTTTACATCTTTTCTCTCATTTTTAAAAAAGTAGGTCTAGTTCTTTCACTGGTTTTGTGCCAACAGCTCAAGAATGTGGTTTATTTATGTTTCTATTTCTGCTGTGTACCTAAGATGTGAAAACAGTTTGTACCTTCATTAAAAAGTCATTTTAACAAATGACCATAGAAAGCCTCACTACTTCCATCCACCCTCCCGCTCTCTCAAATGAGCCAGAAGCACTTGGGTTCACACGTCCATGGAAGCCAAGGCACCCTGCATCCAAATCTGAGATGCTAATAGCACCATCTTTAGCCTGCCCTCACCACCAAACAAGATTGATGAGGCCCCCATGTACTCATAACATTGAACCTGTCCCGGTTTGATGTTAGCTGAACAGTTCTCAGTAAAGTCAGTTATTAGGCTGATACCAATGTGATGGACACACAGGGGCACAGGGGAAAGAAAGTGAGGGCAAATTCCTACTAAACCTGTTGTCTGTGCCCCACACTGTGCAAGGCATTTTACATATTCCACATCATTAAATATTCATAACCCTGCAAAGTCAAGCAAACTAGGCATCATTGTACTCTTTCCAAGTGAGAAATACTAGAATCACATTGAGAAAAAAATAGCCCAAAGTAAAATAACTAAAAAGTAAGAGAATTTACATCTAGGTTTTTCTGAATCCGATTCCTTAAGGTAATATGATTTATTTTGTTTTATTTGCTTGTTTCACCTCCCTCCTACCACCATGCTCTCCCCCAGACACATGCAAATAGATCCTTATCCATAAATTCATTGAATATTGCTCATGCACTATGACAGAGGGGCTTTGTCAAGAGTTTTTATACAATAATAATTCCTCAAGGTATTTCTTTGCCAGTGTCTGAAATTCCCTCCATCTGAGATACGGGAGTAGTAGGGACTTCACCTACATGTCAATCTATTCCTCAGAAGCATTCACCTTGCTTCAGCTGTGTCTGTTCCTTATTCTAGTGATCAACTCAGATCAGATAAATGAAAGATATTAAAGGTGAACCACCTAAAGCAAATGTATGATCTAACTCAAAACTAAGCCCAGGCTGGTAAGTAGGAACACACAATACAGAGCACACAGGAGCCTGTTTGTTCTGTGCTCTTTCCAGGAACTACAAAGTAGCTAACAGTGGAGCAATGCTCATCATCAATATATCTTCTTTGGTCCTGTCTAATGCTGCAGAGACATAAGCTTCCCTTTGCCACCAGACTCACCTAGCCCAGGCTTTACCATTCATATGGGGGAGAAGAGGTACAAAGTTATTAAAAAAGAGTAGACCTTTTCCATTCTCCAAACCAAGATTCCATGACACCTCAGAGCACTGTCAAAGTTATATAGAAAAAACTTCTCTTCATGTTCAGGATGTATTTATTGAATTTATTTGTTGTATCATTGTTAGAGTACAAATTCCACTTTAGTATTAAAAATAGGCCGCCATAACCCCTAGGATTAGACAATATCTATCTAATCCCTCAAATAATGAAACACATGAGAAACAATTAGTAAACCAACAGACATATATACTCACTTGTTAAATGTTTTAACAGTGCTTTGCACATAGCAACCATTTTGTGCATGTATATATATATTTAAACTGTCTACCTATCCAAATATCTAATTAATGATCTAATCTACCTATCAAATATCTAGTGAATGATATATTCACTAGTCTGTTTTCTATTTCTTTATTTATATTTTTATCTCTGCAGAAAGATAAAAAGAGCAAATCTATTCTTTGATGGGGGAGTGACCCATCAAGGAGAGAGCATACAGGGATTTAAGAAGACAGGTAAAATAAACTCTTTAGGAATTTGTAATTAAAAACTACATACTCAAAAGTTCAACAAATACTCCAGAAAAAATATATATATAAAGCAGTCACTTGTGATGTGGTTGGAACATGTTCAGAGAAGCATCTGTGATATGGAGTTTGAAAGATGAGTAAGAAAAAAAAAAAAAAAAAGAAAGATGAGTAAGGGAGACTACTGCTGCTTGCCAGGCACTAAAGATGGGTGGTAAGTATTTTGCATGACTTCTTTCATTTAATTTTCATAACATGGTAAGCTGGATGTTATTTGTCATCATTGTACAGATGAGGAAATTAAGATGAAGGTCACAGTGTTACTGTGAAGTAGAGCAGGTTTTTTGGACTCATATTCCTTTAATCTTCATGAAAGCCTGCCCCTTCAAAGAAGAAAAAAATCCTAGGTTATTTTAGGTGGAGAAAATGGCAAGCCCAAAGATGTGGCATGTGGAAATGGAGGGGGAGAACAAAACATTTTATGAAAGTAAAAAGAAGCTAAAAAGTGTTTAGAATTTTAATGTTTATTTTACATTAAAGGAAGCAAAGAAACAGTAAAACCAGTGTAAACTGTAGCAAAATTCAGCATTTTGAAACATTTTGTATATAAATGATTCACCAAAATACAAATCTGATCATACTGATATTTATGTGGTTAAATTGCTTCTGTGACTTACCACTGGAAGAAAGATAGGGTCCCAATGCTTAGGTGGCTTTACAAATTGCCCACTCTCCACCACCTCACCTCACAACATACACAAACTCTCACACATTCACTCACCTTTCTGCCCTTTTACTCTCTGGCAATTGCCTCATCAGTTTCAATTCCTGCCATATATTTGCTCCTCCAACAACTCTGTAAAGCTTGGGGTTGTTTTCAACTTGGAATTCTCCATACCACATTTTGGTGTTTTCACATCCATGTCTTTGCCTATTCCCTTTCCTTTCTCTTCTCTTCTCTTCTCTTCTCTTCTCTCTCTCTCTCTCTCTCTCTCTCTCTCTCTACATAGAAGGAATCTAAAAACAAATTCGCCTCTTTCTCTAAGCCTCTACTCCAGTGCCCTTGCCTCTGAAGTATCCATGACCACTGTAGCCCCTGACAACCAACCCACCCCCAAGTTAGTTTGAATGCTGTCCTATTTGCTCTTTGATGCTTATTTCTGTCCTAGCAATTTTACTGTGATTTATAATGATCTATTACTTTATCACCTTCTCCTCTAAACTATGGGCTTCCCTAAGGTAAGAATTGTGTGTTTTACTCATCTTTGTGGTACCCATACATGTCTGCAGCCTGGTTGAGAAAAACCTTCAAATTAATAAAAAAAATGAATTTTTCTCAAATTATTAGGTTTTCAAAGTCTAGGACATGCTCTAGCACTTCTATCTGGAAAACAAAAACAAAAACTATTACTTGTAGTTGACAGCTTTTGATACAGCTCCTAATGATCCCTTCCTCCTGGTCTTCTCACCCTTGTGTCATCTTGTGAGTATGGACCACACCATATGACTTCCTTCTTTAACCAATAGAATAAGACAAAAGTGATCAGATGCCACTTTTAAGTTGGCTTATAAAAGATTGTGAATTTTGTCTGTCACTCTCTTTAAGCTTCTGGCTTGCCAGTTCTAATGCAGCTAGGTGCTATATGGAGAGGCTCATGTGGTAAAGATCTGAAGGCAGCTTTTGGTTGGCAGCCAAAGAAATAAAACCTTCAGTGCAATAGCTCAGAACAAACTTCATCCTGCCAATAACCACATGAGTAAGCTGGAAAGCAGATCCTTTCCCAGTTAAGCCTTAAGATGAGACTGCAACCTCCTGGCATCTTGACCACAGCCTAGGAAAGATCCTGAAGTAGAGGGTCACAGCTCAACCACACCTTCTGTACAGAACCATGTACAGAAACCATGAAAATATAAATGCTGTTGTTTCCAGTCGCTACATTTTTGGACAATCAGATGCATAGCAATAGATGACTAGTACAACATACTATGAGAGTTTAAACTTTATTGAGTTTGTTTTACACAGGCACACAAGCACAAACACACACACAGTTTAGCAATCTCATTATTTTTCATGATTTGGACAGACCTAATCAAATATAGATACATACTGATGAAATCAGACATGCCCTTTGTTGTTAAAATGAGTTAGATACTCTTAAAAATTAAAACAGAGCCTGGATATAAAATAACCTTCATGTCTCATAAACATTAAAAGGCAGAAACTTATAAAATTCTAATTCTCACAAGAAAGAGAACTCCTGAAAATCAGACAAATAATCTTTTAAAGACATTATTTTGTATTTCATCTGGTAATTGTAATCCCATTAAATAGCCAATCTCAAATATAGATTGGGATTCTGTTCAAAGTTTGGCTAACTCAGGCATTGGAAATGAATTACATTTTGAAGATTGTACAATACATAATCAAAATATCTTTTAATAACAATATTTCAAGGCTGATTCAGTTTATTCCAGAGCAATCAAATGACATTTATTGTTATTCATTCACCTAGAGGCAGTGACAATATTTTGTTTTTCCTCTCAAAATGCCCAGAGATAACACTCAATATCTTCAGTTAAGGAGATTCAAGAACCATCAACTGGGCATCCCTGAGAAGACATAAAAATAACAAAGAGAACAATGAAACTGGTCAAACAATGCAAAGAGAAGGTAAAGTGTCAGGGAAACTTCTCCAACATAGTATGCTTTAAAGACATGTTTATTTTAACAATCCAATTTGATTTTTATCTCCAACTCAAGATTCTAAGTTGAATTAGAGCTGAGAAATGAAACTTAAAACCATATAAAATATAATTATTAAGCTAAATACTTCAAAAGGGTCAAACTCACTCATGTCTTCCCAGAGCATGAAGCACAGACAAGGTAAGAAGTGAGATGTTTCCAAATGCAAGCAGTAGGAGAACAACAAAGGGATTTTCTTGCAAAAGGCAAAGGCAATGGAATTGCTAAAGCCAAGACAATAAGTACATTAAATAAATACATTTTTAAAATACGTCTTATTTGAACTGATTGCAAGGATTGTTACCACTGACCAAAGTTCATTCTTTACATAATTCTCAGAAAACATGAGAAAATGCAGTAATATTACATATGCAATAGCATAAACACCATAAAAATAAAGGCAGTGGAATACAAAATGATGACATTGTTGGGGTGTAGTTGTTTTTATGTTTTAGTGAATTTTTTTTTTATATTTAGCAGAACTTACAACTAGAAACAAGGGTTGTGTTTTTCTTTTTGAAGAAACCATGAATATTGTAGTACCACCAAAAGTGCTTCAGTAATTCTCAGAGTGCATCCTTAAAGACCCTTCAGAGACAGTTGGCAAGCAAATGCTCACAGAGAGGCAGATAATACAATTAATTTTAGCAGATTGGCTGAAGTAAGGTAAATGTGATGGAATCGAATGAACTGGAAGATATGGATTCTGGTTATAAGGGACAACCTCCACTCAGCTCTGACCAATTGTTGCCATAAGGGCTCTCTGTAACTATATTTTCTCAGTTTCAAGAGAAGCTGGACATACGTATTTAATGTGAGCTCCCTGAATTTTATGTTGGTAATTAATTTTAATGCAAAATTATTTTGCAAGCTAAAAATGCTCAAATGAAACAAAATAGATCCATAAGTCAGATTCAGTTTAGGATGACTGGTTGGTTGTTCATCATCTATTCCATTGGCAACCCAATGGGTCTGGTTGGAAACAGTGACTAGTTATTATATAATGATGGAGGAGGGGAAACATGCAATGTTGACAATCTTTCAGTGAAAAGCATTTGAGAAATAAACTTAGGACCAGAAAAAATAATAGTACTGAAAGAAGTTTCCAAGGACTGTAACCTAAGAGTAGAGATATATCAAACCAAATGTTTTCATTTAAGAGGAAGAGTTACACAATAAGGAAAATCTAAACAACTGAATTTGAACTAACCCTTAAATAGAAAAAGCCTCCTTATATAACCTCTTGAGAATGCCTATTGGACTAAGAAACCTATGCATGTAGTTCTGCTGCTTAGACAGAAGTCTTGTGAAATTGCTTTAAGGCTACTTGTTTGTGAGTGATAGCTTCCCAAAAAAGGATATATATTTTATGGAATAAAAATCCAGTTGTTAAAAAGATCCCATTATCTCTACTTTACATAGATATTATCTATCATAATAAATAGGTAGACCAAATAGAAAGCTTTTAATCCCTTCCAAAATATTTGCTACAGATGCCCTTGGGATTTTGGTAAGAGTTATACTAAATCTATAGAAAATTTTGAGTTATATTGCCATCTTAGCAATATTGTTTTCCAGTAAATGAACATGATATATATGTCCATTTATTTATGTCTTCTTTAGTTTTTTTAACAAGATTTTGAATTTTCAGTGTACAAGTCTGCGAGGTTAAGTTTATTTATATATATTTCACTTTCTAGTATTCTATTGTAAATGAATTATTTTCTTAACTTCCTTTGTGGTTTGCTTATTGTTAGTGTATAGAAACCCAATTAATTTTTGTATTGGATTTGTATATTGCAAATTTGCTAAATTCAAAGTTCTAGTGGGGTCTTTTTTGGTTGGTTGTTTTGGTGTATAATCTTTGGAGTTTTCTACATAAAAGATCATGTCATATGTAAACAAGGATAATTTTACTTCTTCCTTTGTCATTTGGGTGACTTTTATTTCTTTTTCTTGCCTAATTGCTCTAGCTAGCCTTTCTAGAACTATATAAAATAGAAGTGAGAAAAGCAGACACTCTTTTCTTATTCTTAATCAGAGAGGAACACTTTTATCTTACATCACTGAGTATGATGTCAGCTGTGAGTTTTTCATATGTGGCCTTTATCATGTTGAGGAACTTTCCTTTTATTTCTAGTTTATTTGATGTTTTTATCATGAAAGTGTTGAATGTTGTCAAATGTTTTTCTACCTTTCGTGGAGATGAACATTTTTCCTTTACATTCTATTAATGTAATGTCTTAGATCAATTAATTTCGATATGATGAAACTTCCTTGGAATAGGTAATAAGTTCTGCTTGCTTCAGGTTTATAATACTCTTATTACTATGCTCTAAATTTGGTTTGCTACTTTTCTGTTGATGCTGTTTGCATCAATAGTCATAAGGGGTATTGACTGGTCTATCATCTTCCTTTAGCATCTTTGTCTAGATTTGGTATGAGGGTAAAGTTGGCTTTAATAAATGAAGGAGTATTTCTTCATCTTCAGTTTTGTAAAAAGATTTTATTTATTCATTCATGAGAGACACAGAGAGAGAGAGGCAGAGACACAGGCAGAGGGAGAAGCAGGCTCCATGCAGGGAGCCCGACATGGAACTCGATCCCGGGTCTCCAGGATCATGCCCTGGGCTGAAGGCAACGCTAAACCCCTGAACCACCTGGGCTGCCCTTCATCTTCAGTTTTTGAGGACAGTTTGAGTACCATTGGCATTAGGTCTTTTTAAACATTTTGTAACATAAAGTTATCAAACTTTACTAGTGACGCATCTGTTCCAGGGCTTACTTCGTTAGTATTTATTGTTAATTTAATCAACTTGCTATTTATAGATATATTCAGATTTTCCCTCAATCATGATTTAGTCCTGATAGGTTCTGTGTTTCTCAGAATTTGTGCATTTCATGTAGGTTATTTAATTTATTGATATATTCTTTTATAACATAATAATAGCATTATTTCATATATATTTATATACTTATATCTCTGTAAATATAATTTTTAATATCCTTTTATTTCTGTAAAAAAAAGGGTTTGTAGTAACATCCTTATTTCCATTTCTTACTTAGTAATTGGAATCTTCTTTTTTTTCTCTTGACAAACTAATAGTTTGTTCATTTTCTGGAATATTTCCAAGAGCCAATTTTCAGGTTTATTGTTTTATTTTATTGCTTTTCTACTTTCTATTTTATTTGTCTCTGCTATATTCCATATATATATATATATATATATATATATATATATATATATATACTTGTTTTGATTAGTGGATAGATATTTTGTACCTTGAATTTCCCACTTTATGTATTAAAATTTTTCTATTAAAGTTGGCCACACTTTACAGAGTAAAAATATTAGTCTTTCTTATTCTATTTTTTCTTATAATTTTAAGCTTTCAGGAATGAGTGTAGTTTTATTGTCTAAAATTTATGATATGGCATATATGATTAAAGACTGAGTATAATTTAATAGAAATGTATTATCCTAAAAGTCTATATTTTAAGACAATACTTGCAGACTATTTATATAGGTTTTCAAATTTTCTTTTCTCATCCTAAAGAATATTAGACTTTGCTTTGGTTTCTCTGTTCCTATTTTCTCCATTCTTCTACTGAAGAAGTATACAAATTTATTTGTAAAGTTGTGGAAGTACATTTGCATGTTTATTTTTTCTCCTCTCCAATCATTACAAATAAATGGATTGCTTTCATACAAGCAGCATTGGTTCTTGCCAAGGCTGATAATACATTCCTCAGTAGAAATGGTCTGGGCCAAGTTTGTTGCCTAGCATACTGACCTCCTGATCTGATTACTCTTTGTGACAGACATCCTGACCTACTGAGTTAAGAGATTTTGAAACTGTAACCCCAAACATTTAATTCATTCAGATGATGTTCATATAATCATATTTTTATACAGCCAATTTCTACCTCTATTTAGATAAACAAAAAGGACATTTTAAGATCCTCAGAAATTTGAAATTATATACAGTTTCAAAATATTCTTGGATCAGAAGATTTTGGAAGAAAGGAGGAACAGAGTCAGAATGCTCTTACCAAATTAGTGCTGGTCAGACCTACCACCCATACACACCAAGAGTTTTGGAGACTGGAGGAACAAGGAGTAGGGTAGTTGAAGGATACTGAGTTTATGTTGATCAGAAATAAATGTTCTGGAGGTATTGTTGTAGCTGTCTTAATCACCTAAACATGTGCTCACTTATACTTTTATTTATTTCATGTATTTATGAGAAGTTCTTCCTCTGTCACTGGCTTGCCTTTCTCCTTTCTCCAGAACCACCACTCAACCACTAACTAACTAGCTTAAAGCAACTTAACAAATGGTCTCTTATGTCACCTGTTGATTAGACTAGAACATATTAGAAATCTAATATGTTTCCTGAATACGAACTTTTGATCTGAAGTA
The DNA here is from genome assembly GCF_905146905.1 of Nyctereutes procyonoides. Taxonomy (NCBI): domain Eukaryota; kingdom Metazoa; phylum Chordata; class Mammalia; order Carnivora; family Canidae; genus Nyctereutes; species Nyctereutes procyonoides. Next base: position 12,110,765 of record NW_026575030.1, read on the forward strand.
CAAATGAGTGTGGACAGATGGGCCACTAAGGCTTATGATAGACTTCTTCGATAATGTTATACTAATAAGCATATCTACATTTTGAAATAATTTGCAGTTTATAACACATTTTGATATATGTCACATCATTTACAACCTCATGGAATATATGCTACTAATGATTTTATTATTTTCATTTATGATTAATGAATTTATGTTATTTGATCAAGGTTTAGCAGATAATAAATCATACAGGAAGGCCTTAAAGCATACTTTTTAATCTAAATTCAGATTTTTTTAAAGATTTTATTTATTTATTCATGAGACACAGAGAGAGAGAGAGAGAGAGGCAGAAACACAGGCAGAAGGAGAAGCAGGTTCCACTCAGGGAGCCTGATGTGGGACTCCATCCCGGGTCTCCAGGATTACAACCCAGACTGCAGGTGACTCTAAACCGCTGCACCACCGGGGCTGCCCAAAATTCAGATTTTTTTTTAAAAACAGCCTAGGTTCCTGACAGAAACTGTTGTGTAGAGAATCCATGATGGAAGGCTTACCCATAAATACTGGAAGTAAACTGTGGCTACAATAATCAAAAATTTCTATAAAAAATCTTATTCTATGTTCTTGCCATTATTTGATGCATTTTGAGCAGCAAAATTTTTTGCCATAGGCAAAAATAGGGGGATACAGTAGGCTGGATAGGATAAAGAAAAATTAAACTCTAACATTTTGATCAAAATTTAAACCTTTCATAACCAGGATATGTGTCATTTTTGATAAAATATGAAATTAACTCTGTAATGATATAAATAGCATCTTGGATAAAATTGTGCTGATAACTAAGTGAAAGTAGCAGTAGATTTTGTAACCTAGTTTGGAAAGTGACAATTTTTATGTAATAGCATTTTCTCTGTAAATGACAAAACTACATAAACATAAAGAAAAAATAGTGTTTAAAAAGCCAGAGTACAATATTTAATAGATATAGTCCATTGCAATAAATAAAATATTTATATGCAGAATCTGTTTTCCTATTTAACTCAAATACATATTTGTAGCATATACTATTTTTAATGCTCTCATTGCCTTTATTATAATTTAGAACTTGCTCTGCTGGTCAAATGGCAATGTTGTGTTCTTGATTTTTTCTCTCCATCATATCCTCAAAATAAAATATGGAATTTCTGATGTTAAATGCCTCAGTCCACCATTTAGAAATTTTCCCTAAGGAGTGACAAGAAAAGAAGCCAAACAGAGAAAAAGTCAAATTTTTATGGAAGTGTGTATATATTTTCCCCTGAAACCTAATGGAATAACACTGGCAATATGCATATATGAGATAACTCTGATCTCTTAAGGTGCAATTATCCATGTATTTGTCTACTGTTTAAACAGATTTATTATTCTGATTTCCAGTTCCTAAAACTTGCAGCACCTTCACAGTTATATCTAACACCTTCCAATTTAGATGCTGTTGCATGTGAAGAATTTGCATCCACTATGTATTAAATAAAGCCTGATAAAATATGATAAAGCATATCAAACCTCCCACTATCCATCTCTGTAAAATCACATAATCTCATTAGACATGTTTAAAGGTTAATCACTGATATTCTCTCTGCCTTAAAATTCCAACTGATAGTTACCAAAAATAGATTTTTATAAAAATAATATTTTATATGCCTACTTTATTCTTTTCCAAATTATTTTGTATCTAATTCACTTCCACAAACCAGTAAATAGGAACTAGAGAAAGTATCTCAATTCCATTTGATACATGCAGAAACTGAGGCTAGGAAAGGGGGCCACATTTATGGCAAAATTAGTAACAAGCATCCTTATATCAAGTTCAATGTATGGCAAATAGTTTATGTCTAAACTATTAGAATGATAAAGTTGGGAGAAATATTGAAAAGGGCAAAGGCTGAAGTGGATGAAATGATGATGAAAATTAATTGGAAATCTCATAAATGACCTGTAACAAAATAAATTGTCACAGCCACTATGGAAATCCAATGGCTTTCTCTTATAATGTTTGACATACAGTGACCATATGATCCAGCAAGCCTACTCCTGGTTTTACCCAAGAGAAACAACGACTTACCTTCACACAAAAACGTGTACATGAATTTGTGAAGCAGCTCTATTCATAATCATCCTAAAATAGAAGTAATGTAAATGTCTTTTGATGGTTGAAAGGATGAAGTATGGACCATTTATACAATGGAATACTATCAAAGAATTCAGAACAAACTACTGTTGCATACAACTTAACTGAATATCAAAGCTCAGTGAAAGAAGTCCATTTCAAACAGTTACACATTGTATGTTTTCAATTATATAATAGTGCCCCCCCAAAAAAATTACTAGTGTGACAGAAAACACATCAGTAGTTTCCAGGGGTTATGAGTGGGAAGATTAGTGCAACTATTGAGATAACCAGGGAAGGACTTTGGGTTGATGAAAATGTTTTTATTCCTGACTATGCTGGTGGCTACAAGAAACTAAAGGTATGCTGAAACTTGTCAAAGTATATTAAAAAACTCAGTTTTACCATAAGACAATTTAAAAACTATAATTCAAAAATCAGTAAATGAAAAATAAATAAATAAATAAAAATCAATAAATGTTTTTAAAACTGTGTATGGCCAAAAAAATAAATAAAATAAATAAAACTGTGTATGGCCAATGTAGGTCAAGGCAAATTTAATTGATTTTCTAGTATACTTTGCCAGATTAAATATATCTACAGTATAAATAACAAAAACAAATTAAAGGCTTTCTTTGTCAAATTTGGAATTTAAAAAAAAACAGGTAAAGGAAAATTACCTAAATGATATAATCAAAGAAGTATCATTTCTAATTACAGCCAATATTTTCTTGATATCTTATGAGACTCCAAATATATCTTTTTAACCTACATGGCTGTCAATGTTGGTGTTATGCATTCAAAATAACTCACATTTGGAGAGACTATGCCTTTTTCTTTTTGAAAACCCATACCTGAAGAGTTTTAAGGCAGTTTATTTGTCACTGATGCTCGGGAATAAACTAGAAATAATATTCTCGAGGAAGCTGGATCAAAATAATAATAGAAATGTTCTGAAAGATTGTGGACTGATTAAAGAAGAATTATCTTCTGCTCTCCCCTCTAGGATTCTGAAATTTGCAGCAGGTGCCCATAAATATTGAAGACAGATTCATGAATTCCTCTGGGGTTTCCATTCACAGTTCTATATTATTTCTGATTAACATACTAATGAAGAGTGATCTAATTCAATAGTAATATGTTAACATTCAGAAAGCAAGCTGATAATTCTCTGTGGATAAATTCAGATTTCATTTAAACGGTTTCCTTTCTATCAGATTATTTTGGGTCAACAAATTCAGATAGAAGTTGCTTCATTTGTGGCTTTTAAATTATAGTTTTTAAATGCACAAATAATTGAGGTGAACAAAATCTACATAATAATATCAGGGATTCAATAGGATAGATATTTAATGAATAGATTTACTAATAAATGATAGAAAGGAGTATCCTACCAAAAAGAAAACCTCTGCAGACTTAACAGTTTTATTAAAATATAAATTATGTGCCATACAATTTACTATTTTAATATACAGTAGACTGTAGCACATTTACACACTTGGGCCTCCATCACTATAATCTAATTTTAGAACATTTTTAAAGCTCAAAAAAATCTTATGTTCATTTGCAGTAACTTTCCATGCCCCCCACCTCAAGGAAATAATGAAATAATTAATTTACTTTTCATCTCTATAGACTTGTCCGTTCCAGGCATTTCATAGAAATGAAATTGCACAATATGTGAACTTGCATTTTGTGTGAATATGTTTTTTCATCTTGTACAGATACTTAGTAGTGGAATTTCTGGGTCTTATTGTAACTCCGTGTTTAACATTTTGGGAAAATATCAAACAGTTTTCCAATCTACCTTTAAAAATGGTACTAATTTATGTATGTACCAGCAAATTCTAAGGATTATAATTTCTCTGTATCTTCCGACACTTATTATTTTTAAAACTATAGCCATTTTAATGGGTGTGAAATGGTATCTCATTGTGGGTTTGATTTTCAGTTCTGTAATAATAACTAATCATATTGGATTACCATTTCATTTGCTAAGTGACCACTCATATAGCCATTTTTAAAAATTGTGTTACATGCTTTCACATTATTAAATTTCACAGTACACATTTTCATATCCTAAGGATATAAGTCCCGTCTTAGATAAATGATTTCCAAATATTTTCTCCCTGTGTGTATTGACTTTTTACTTTCTTATGCTGGACTCTGGACCACAAAAGTTTTACATTTTGTTGATCAAGAAACTAAGGTGTATGCAGAAAATGCACATTATGAGGGTCCTGTAAATTCTAGTATTCCGTGTAATTTCATATTAGACTGAATTAGGAACACAAATATCTATTCTTCAATATGAATATTGCGCTGAGCTAAAATGTAGTTGTGAGCAGTAGTGAGCTGCAGTTGCTATAGACATGCTGATGAGGTTTAGGTCCAGCCTTTCTGGCAGCTGTAACTTCCACCTGTGTTAACTGTGTGACTGTCTTACTGAGACTCCTAAAATTAGGGGATGGTGGACAAAAGAGATGTGGACATATTCATAGCTCTTCCAGTATTCCAGTTCTCTCCCTTCTAGGTACATGTTAAGATTGCACTTCTTCATCCTTCTAAAGCTGTGCCCATGTCTTGTGAACCAAAGCACCAACAGCATTCCGACTGTTGGTTAATAGTGATTATCATGTATTTTTCCTTTTTGCCTGGAGCCTAGCAATGTTTGAGAGAGACACTGTCTTCACAGGCTGTGCTCTAGAATGAAGATGACATGGAGCAGAGCCCCCAGCTCACTTTCAATGGACATGATCCTTGAGTAAGAAGTAATCCTTTGTGGCTTCAGGAAACTGAAATTTCATAGTTGCTCATTTCTGTAGCATCACCTAGCTTCCCTGACTTGGCAATTACAAATGTATTAAGCACACATCTCCTATGGCCATGGATCATATATTTTCTTAGTAGTAAACCAGTATTTTATCTCCATTTCTCAAATAAGAAAACTGGTTTTCTGTAGGTTATAATGCCTTGGGCATTTTAGTTAATTCCCATGAACCTCAGAGTTATCTGAATTTAAAGCTCATGTTCTAGAAAACTCTGCTTTCTGGGTCCATGAGTACATATAAAAAACAACAGCAAGGGATCCCTGGGTGGCGCAGCAGTTTGGCGCTTGCCTTTGGCCCAGGGCGCGATCCTGGAGACTCGGGATCGAATCCCACGTCGGGCTCCCGGTGCATGGAGCCTGCTTCTCCCTCTGCCTATGTCTCTGCCTCTCTCTCTCTCTCTCACTGTGTGACTATCATAAATAAAAAAATAAAAAAATAAAAAAAATAAAAAACAACAACAGCAATACCATTTAGAATCACCATAATTATAAATTCAAGTGCTGCGACTAATAGGTTTTATCTACTTCCATCTCCTAAAATAACATCTCTGTTACAAATTCCTTAGTTAATTTGCATCTAGATATTTATAAAACTGGATTTTATATACTAGAGTTACAATCCCCTATCCAGAAAACAAACAAAAAACAGCAAAATGAAATAAAAGCTGCATTTTGTGGTCTCTTTTTTGATTAAAAAATATAGACGTAAATGGAAAAGACATGAAGACAACTATTTTGCCAAATATTTCATTTGCAGACAAATAAAATAATATAGAAATGTAGAAATCAGAGTCCAGAACAAGGAATTAGAGTCACTTGAACTTCATGAGGATATAGAAGGCAAAGCAGAGAGAGCGGGAAATCAGTCACATTTAAAGCACTGAAGCCAAGTCTTCTGCCCCAAGAAACCAAGTGCAGGATTTCTAACAGTTATGCCTTATGATTTGATGAAATAATATGTACTATCAAAGAAAATTCTGTTACCTGTGTCATGAGACTTTACCATAACAAGAAATAGATTGTAAAGGTAGTGTTGTTGTTTGGTTGGTTTTGCTTGTTTATTTTACGCAAGTTGAAAGAAGCTATGGGACTGTCTGTGAGATCCTATAAATTCAATAAGTGAGCTATGTGAGAAAGGAGGAAAACATTCTCTGTGTGCATATGTGTGCATGTTGTATGTCCACGTGTGTACATGTTTTCTTAGAGATACATTTGCAGGCAGAGAGAATTGGAAACACAGAGTGAACATAAATCTAAAACCACCACTAACAGTGTTCATTTAAGGGTGGAACAGATGTGGGAAGCAAGGTGGGAGCAGTTGCCTTAATCCCATTAATTTCCTGTTAAGGAGAAGCATGAAACAGGGAAAGAACATGAGTTGGGAATTAGGCTTACTCATTTTGAATCGTTTTTGTTTTTAATTCATCTGGCAAAGTAGTTTACCTCCTTTGCAAGTTCGTTGTGCAAATTAAAGGAGTTCATCTTGTTATATGCCTGGCATTATGCCTGGCACACAGACACTCACACAAGCACTTGGGCAACAATGGCTATTATTATAGATGAGAGGACAGTCGCACTGAAATTTTCATTTCCTCTCCTGTAAACTAATAATAGAAATATTCTGCTGGTTGTAGTGAATACACTGACTAATAAGTGTAAAATGGCAAACAGTATTAGCCACTCTCCCTTTACAAACACACACACACACACACACACACAGAGAGAGAGAGAATGTTTTACTTTTTTCCCACATGACTTGATCATTAAATTTTACTTATCTTACATAGCCATATAATTTCTTCCAATTTATGTAAATCAAATGTTGCTCTTTTATAAAACAGGAAAAATCCTTTCCAAGCATCATATTAAACTTTATGTGACAAATAAATAAACTTAGGTCTTTTTTCAGTTCATTGCTAAATTCATATTTTCTGACAAAAGCAAAACAATACAAAAACTACTAGGCCTTCTTAGAATAATCCTGACATTAAGAGCTTTATACAAATCCGACTGTAGCAATCTGTTCTCCTTCTTTCATTTGTGATTAAACGCTTGTCTGAACTTTTAATACTACCTACCAGTTGTATCTATTTACCTTTTTTATACATGAATAACACATTGAACTTCTGAATGCAAGGCCCTGTTGTACTCTACCCTCTGTGCTTGTGAGTTCTCATATATTTCTGTTTCTTATTCATTTAACTATGCCTTATTTCCCTAACCAAGGAGGGAATAAGCAACAGCAGGAATACAGTCACCGCTATATCCTCCAAAGAATAAAGCACAGTAATTGACATAACCTACATGATAAACATATGTTTCACTATAATTTAATTTTTTCTTTGGATAGGGATTCAAATATGTTAGTTCTTGTAAAGTCCTGATTAAAAGGACTTTGTAATCAGAATCAACCGGTTTTAATCCCAGCTCTGTCACATTTTAGATACATGACTGTGAAGAGAGTTCTGTAAGCTTCAATTTATTAATCAATAAAAAGGGGATACTAGTCTTTAGCTGACAGTCTATTATGAGAGTTAAAGCATGATTTTCTAACATGCCTAACATATAAAGTGCCATTCAGTAATGAGGACTTTATGTTTTACAGATGAAGGAACAATGCTTAGGTAAAATGATTTGGCCAAGGTCACATAACTTGTTAGTTACAAGGTCAGGAGATACAATATCTAATTTCCTTTATAAGATAAATCTTGCTGTTCAGTTTATGTAAACCTGCAGCTTTTCCTCATGTGAAAGCCTATCTATTTTGTGCTGCCAGTTCAAGTTTATTTATAGACTGAGCTAGAGAACCCTTATTTTAAAATTGCTAGTTATTTGGCATATTATGTTTACAAGATTTAACTAAAAACTTAGGTGTCAGAATTTGTGATTTGAATTACATGTTATTGTCATAGGATGACCATACATAACTATTGTCCAAAAGAGGACACGCTTAATAGTGAAAGATGGTGAGACTAATAGCCAGAAGGAATGCCAGGACAACTAACGAGAAATGGAACTGCCCTGAGCAAGGTAGGACACAAAATTACCCCATTTTCAGAATAAGTATAAGATCAAGGTGGCAGTTTTAGAAAGTAATGAATACTACAACTTTAAATAAATCTGTTGTATCTACTTAATAAATTTACTTATTTATTTATTTATCCATTCATTCATTCAATACCTAAAATGAATGGAAAATGTAAGTAAAAGAAACACCTTGGATGAATCATTAACTCATAGCTATGATTATTATTCTGAGTTTTGGGAAATATCCTAGCAAACATATTTGATAATATTATCAAAGAGCAATGTTTGTGTCAATTTCTAAGTAACAAATGGATAAGCTGTTTCTTCAAAATGTATTGACGAATCTCCGAGCCATAAACTCGTGCAAGTTAATTCTCTGAGGTCGATGTCTAGGGAGTGTGTATATGTGGGTTGGGGAATCCACCCTGTTTAAGAAATGAGCAGAAAATTCATCTTAGCCCTTACTTCCCTTCAAGTTTCCAGACCTTACAATGGACTTATAAAATGACTACATTTCTCTATATTTTTTTTAGTTAAAAAAAGAAAGTACATCCATGCCTCTCAAAGTCTGACTTTTCCAGGGCATATGTACTCATGTGCTCAATATCCTGGACACTGATTTGCCATGAGAGTGAGTTTTCTTAGCTCTCTTCTGGTAACCTATATGTCTATCACTGACTTTATAAGAGCAAGAAAAAATATTTATTTATTTTAATTTTTTAAAAAGATTTTATTTATTTATGAGAGACACACAGAGAGAGAGGCAGAGACACAGGTAGAGAGAGAAGCAGGTTCCCTGCAAGGAGCCTGATGTGGGATTCAATCGGGATCCTGGGATCACAACCTGAGCTGAAGGCAGATGCTCAACAGCTGAGCCACCTAGGCGTCCCAAGAAAAAAAAAAAACATTTTAAAAGTCAAATAGTTAAGAGTTAAATTTTGAGATTTAAAAACATAATTCTGATACATAATAAAACTGAGGATTAATAAGGATGACCTAAAATAAATATTGCTTCAAAATTATATCAGCAAGTTTATTAACTAACAGACTCACCTCCACCATTGAGTGATATATACCTTTTCATAGAAATTGGGTAGATATAGTTTTCTGCTTATGTTCCTCCATGATGAGGACTGATCCAAAGTCTGTTTTATTCACTGTCATCCAAGGCCTTAATCTTGATAGGCACCTATTTGTATTCATTGAACATGTGAAGAATGAGTACATGAAGTGGGTAAATTACAGAGCCCCATTTGATATGGCTGTAGTTGCAAACCAACTCCCTTTCCTGTATAGAACTTGAACAGGAGTTGGTTGGTGAGTCAGGCCTGAGTTTTCTCACTGTTTTAATAACTTACTAACTACAGTTTTTATTTTTTTCCTGAATGAGTTATGCCACATCCATAGCAATCTATCCCTGAGGCTCTGGGTCATGATCTACTACAGTTGATACTTGTCAATTAAGCAAAAATATTATATGTGTATATAATTTGTTCTAGACATTTTTAGTTGATCTTTGTTGGAGAGAAGAAAAAATTAAAGAAATAGTAGTAAAAGAATAGAGAAAACAAAAAGGGTAAATTCTGATGTTACAGGACTTTTGTATATGTCACTTCACAAAATGCCATGTACTCTTATAATCCGTTATTATGTATTATATATTAATGTTATAAAACGTGAATAATAAATGCAATATTAAAATACTAGAGATCCAGTAACTTCCACCTTACACATGAGAAAACTGGGACTCAAAAATATTAAGTGATTTGCCTAAGGTTATATGCAAGTTTACAATATGCAGAAACTGTATCTGTCTCATTCATATAGTCATGCTTTTGTCAAAATGCCACTTTACTTTTCCTAGGAAAAGGCAAATTGTGGATTAGAAGTTCTGCAAGCTTTGAAAAAAAACAGATGTTAAATTGAAGTGACTAAAAGAACAAATGGTATTTATTAATCTGTCCCACTTGATTTCTCATCTTGTCACTGATAGCACAGAACTTGGAAGATCAAGCAAGATCACTCAAAAAAAAATTCCATATGTAACTTTGGGAAGTAATCTCTTAGCTCTCTTTTGTATACATGCTTTGGTAATGTGTTTGTAGCCTCAACAACTAGATTTTAAGTTTTATCAAGCTTTGCCTACACCAAAAAAAATGGGGGGGAGGGGGAGAAGGAAGACAGAAAGAGAAAGAAAGAGAAGGAAGAAAAAAAGAAAAAGGAAGGAAGAAAGGAGGGAAGGAACGAAGGAAGGGAAACCAGATAGGAGGAAGGATAGGAGGGAGAGAAGAAGGATGGAAAGAGGAAGTGCTTCCATTCTGGTGTTCCCTGGTTTCCTCCAGAGCTTGGAAGCATTATTTTTTCCAACATCTTATGCTTTTATGTTTTCTGCAAAGATCTATATTCTTTATTTGTTAAATGTCTAAGAACATTTGCTTATATAAAGGGAGCCTTAAAGTATTAGATATTAAATGTTTGCCTGGTTTAGAGAAACATGGATCTTTTGGAATAAGTAGTTATGCCACCAGCAAAAAAAGTATTGAATAATAAAATGTTCATAGTGCCCAGTATTTTTTGTAACTCTACATTTATTTATAGATTTTGACTTTCTAATAGTAATCTGTGCATCTCTGTTTTATGGTGTGCAAAGGCACCCAGAGGGAATATTCATTCTAATCATATTTAGCATCTCAGAAATAACCGCACAAACAAATCAGCCAACCCCTCATATTGTAAACACTGGGTAGACAGATGATTACATTGCTAAGTTATTTTACCTTGAAACAAATTCTCACTGGTTGAAATGCTGATTTCCTTTCTACAAACTGCATTTTTTTCAGTGTAAGATACATTTTGAAAATCTACTAAGTTTCTGACAAAGTTTAAATATTCTTTCTCTTTTTTACATTATTGATTGACCTATACAATTTGTCTAAGAAAGGACCAGCTATTTTATGATAAAATTTCAGGTAGTCCAAAAAATGTTAATGCATGTAAGAATAAAATAGAATAAAAATAAGGAATTAAGGAAAAAATTGTGTATAAATTAAATCACATACATACATATTTAGTTTTTTTGCCATATCAAAAAAGAAACCCAAGGTGTTACATTGTTCTGTAGGAAAAGTAGATAACGCAGTAAGAGCCTGTAATTGAAATCCCTCACAATCTTCTGTACTTCAGCATTATTTTTTTTTGTAGTTTGTACCAAACACCAAGTTTTAAGCATACTTTTAATTCTCAAAATTAACCTTCTTAAACAAGAATCCTAAAGATAATGGAAGATGACATGCTAATTTATATATGTATTTCTATTACCAGATAGAAGGCTGAAGCTGTGCCTTTTTAAATTTGCTGTTGTCATTATATCCCCATTACAGTTTCTTGAGAGGACAAGGAGTGAAAACTGTCATTGAACCAACCCCAAAATAGGTAATTATATGAGAGAGATCCTCATTAGAAACCAAGGCCATAGGTAGGGTGATGTGGCCAAAATACTAAAAACTGGAAAATGAGGAAGCCAGGGAAAATGAAGGAACCTAATTTCACTCACCACCTGCACTCTAACTGGCTATATCTCCAAGTAACTAAACCTAACTAGAAGTTGGATGACCTAGAAGCTTCTGCTATCGTCCATAGAAATCAGCCCACCAAGATACATAACAGAATTATCAAGGATGGAATGTGGATCCAGTAAATACAGAAGAACACAGTTATAAGAATAGCCAAGACATTCATCAAAAATTTCTAATTGGAAGGATTTTTCCTATCAAATGTAATGATTCCTTATAAAGCTACGATAATTAAGACAGAATGGCACTGGCATAAATTAAGTGATTAAAGCGATGGAACACAATTAAGAGATTAGAAACAAGTTCATGCATAGGTAGCTTTTTAGTAAAAATAGGATAATATTTTCAACAAATGGTGTTGCTACCACTGGATATAGTATAGAAAAAATGAAACTTTCATTCAATGTATAGTTCAAAAAGACTGGAAAGGCTGAAAAAATATTCATATCCAGAGTATATAAAGAATATCTATATATCAGTGAGAAAGAGACAATCTAATTAAAAACAGCCAATGTACTTAAAAATACACTTTATAAAATTGGTTGTTCAATTGGCCAAGCAATGTATGAAAAACATAATTAGGAACAAGGGTCATTTCCCCACAGGAACAGGATGGAATAGAGATTTTAAGGATCAAGATACATGTTGGTGATTACATGTTTGGGGGGGTCTCATAGTTATCTTGTGATTACTTCTATTTTCTCATTGACATAAGACAAGGTTAATGACTAATGATAGTGAGAGGAAGTGCTGGACAACCTAAAGATATGGACAATTTCCTAGAAAAAAAACAGCCCATCAAGACTGAATGAGGAAGAAACAGGAAATCTGAATAGACAAATAACAAGTAAAGTGAGTGAATAGGCAACAAAACTTCCAAACCAAGAAAACCCCAGAACCAGGTCCTTTCACAGATGAATTTTACCAAACATTTAAAGAAGAGATAAAAGGAATCTAAATCAGAAAGATGCAAAGTCGTCTCTGCCTTCACATGACATGATCATACTGTAGAAAACTCTTAAAATTCTACAATAAAACTGTTAATATTAATACGTAAATTCAGTGAAGTTTCAAGATACAGAATCAGCATATATAAATCAGTTGTATTTATATACATTAATAACAAACTATCTGGAAAAGAAATAATGAAAATAATCTCACTCACTATAGCATTGAAAACAATAAAGTACTTAAAAGTAAACTTATCCGGGGATCCCTGGGTGGCTCAGCGGCTTAGCGTCTGCCTTTGGTCCAGGGCGCGATCCTGGAGTCCCGGGATCGAGTCCCACGTCAGGCTCCTGGCATGGGCCTGCTTCTCCCTCCTCCTGTGTCTCTGCCTCTCTCTCTCTATGTCTATCATAAATAAATAAATATTAAAAAAAGTAAACTTATCCAAAATGGTAAAAGAACTTAAATGAAACCTATAGAACATCATCAAAAGAAATTGAAGAAAAAGATATGCATAAATAAAATATGAACAAAAATAAATGGAAAGATATCCCATGTTCATAGATTGGAAGAATTAGTACTGCTAAAATATCCATACTACACAAAGCCATTTGCAGAGCCAGTGTGATCTCTATCATGATTCAATAGCGTTTTTTTTAAGAAACAGAAAAAATAATCTAAAATCTGTAAAGAACCACAAAATGTGCCAAACAGCAAAAGGAATAATAAGAAAGAGAAACAAAACTGGAATCATTATGCTTCTTGAATTCACACAAAGCAATAGAAATCAAAATAATATGGTACTGACATTAATATAGACACATAGATCAATACAACAAAATATAAAGCCCAGAAATAAACCCATGAAGGAATATGCAGTAAACAAATGCTCAACAAAGTTGTCAAGAATATATGATGAGAAATGTCAGTCTCTTCAATAAATAGTCTTTGGGAAATTAGTTAGCCATATAGTGATAGAGTGAAACTTGACCCTTGGCCACTTACAAAAAAAATCACTCTAAACAGGTTAAATACTTAAAGGAAGACCTGAAACCATAAAACTCCTAGAAGAAAACATAGGGGAAAAACCCTTGGCATGGGTCTTGGCAATGATTTTTGGATGTGACACTAAACACAGGCAACAAAAATGAAAAATATGAAAGACTACATCAAACAAAAAGGTTCTGCACAGCAAAAGAAATGATCGACAGAATGAAAAGGCAACCTATAGAATGAGAAAAATAGTTGAAAATCATATTTCTGTTAAGGGGAAAATATCTAAAATATATTTTAAAAAGTCATGGAATTCGATAGCCCAATTAAAAATGAGAAAAATACCTGGATATATACTTGTCCCAAAAAGATAACTTAATGGCTAACAAGTACATTAAAAAGGTGTTTGACATGACTGATCATAAGGGAAATGCAAGCCAAAACCACAATGCAATATCAACTCACAACTATTAAAATTGCTATGATCAAAATACAAGAGACAACGAGAGGCGATGAGGATGTGGAGAAATAAGAATTCTTGTTCACTATTCCTGGGAATGTAAATTAATGCAGTCATTATGGAAATCTGTATGACGTTTCCTAAAGAACTTGAACACAGAACTACCATATGATCCAGAAATTCTACTTCTGGGTTTATATCTGAGGAGTTGAAATCAGTGTCTTGAAGAGATATATGCTCCCCCACATTCATTGCAGCATTATGTGCATGCAGCCAAGACATGGAAACAAGCTAAGTGCCCATTGACAGATGAATGGGATGACCAGAACTTATTCATCTTATAACCAGAATTTTAAACCCTTTAACCACATTCAACCACTTCTTCCTTGCCCCTACTCCTGATAGTCACCAATCTATTTATTTCTATGACTTACTTTCCACATATAAGTGTGATCATGTAGTAATTATTTTTCTCTGATTTTTTTCACTTAGCACAATATCTAAAAAGCATTCTGTTTTTGAGGCTAAAGGAGATGTAGTTTCTTTTTTAAAAAAGATTTTATTTATTTATTTATTTATTTATTAGAGAACAGAGAGAGGCAAAGACATAGGCAGAGGGAGAAGCAGGTTCCTCGCAGGGAGCCTGATGTGGAACTCCATCCCAGGACCCCAGGATCATGCTCTGAGACTAAGGCAGACCCTCACCTGCTGAGCTACCCAGGCATCCCAGAGATGTAGTTTCTTCAAGGGAAAGCAATGTCAAGCTTCAGGAAATGTTCAGAGAAGTGAATAAAAAGATATTGTGTGCTGATAACTCACTGGATAAAATGCAGTCACATAACAACAAGGGAGTATGATTCAAGGAAGGTAATGGTGAAATTATAAGTGGTGGCAGCAACAAGATAGAATTTTAAAGCAGAGCCAAAAGGATTTTTCACTGCATTGAAAGTGTCCCATGAATGAAAGAGTAATCCTAAGTTGATTTTATATATTTAAGATAAAGCATCAGAATTAATACTGTTATTGGCAGAGATTAGAAAGGCTGAGAGAATGACAAGATAGAGAGGTGGGTAGGAATAAATATTTGAGCATATGGACTTTTAGGTGTATTGGCAGGGAGTTGTTGAAAAGCAAATGGGTGCAAAAGGTCAAGAAAGCAGTTGGTGGCATCAGCACATACCCAAAGTATATTATTACATTGCTTTTTTTGAAAAGGACATAAAATCCACATGTAAATAGATATCAGTAAAGCAAATATCCATTTTCCACCCTCCAGATAAAAAAAATGGAGCATTGTCAGAACCCTAGAATCCTCTAACTCTTGACATCTTTACCTAACTTAACCTCTCTCTCATCCCAACCAGGAGAAATCTAATCATTGAAATATGTGATACTAAATTACTTGTTAGCTTTATAATGTTCACGTATGTTAACTTTTTTGTTTTTGAAATTTACATGAATAGAAATATGTTGTATGTATGCAATTTCATTTTGTTTCTTTTGTTCAGTATTAGGTGAGCCACGACACTTAGGTGATAGAGGTAATAGAAGGGATTCCCATCCAAATGGGAAAGGATAAAATAAAATTATCTCTTTTTGCAAATAACGTGGTCTCATATATAGAAAATTGTTACAAATCCACACAAAAATTTATAGAAATAATAACTCAAAGCTGTAAGATACAAGATCGACATTTTCCCCATTGAGAATGATATTTGCTGTGGGCCCTTCATAGATGGCTTTTAAGATGCTCAGGAATGTTCCCTATATCCCTAAACTCTGAAGAATTTAACACCCAAAAGCATAAAATAGCTAAAAATAAACCTAACAAAAAAGGTAAAGGATCTATACCCTAAAAAATACAGAACACTTCTGAAAGAAATTGAGGAAGACACAAAGAGATGGAAAAATATTCCATGCCCATGGATTGGAGGAATTGATATTGTGAAAATGTCAATGCTACCCAGGGCGATTTACACATTCAATGCAATCCCTATCAAAATACCATGGACTTTCTTCAGAGAGGTGCAACAAATAATCTTGATTTCTGTGAAATCAGAAAAGATCCCATAGCCAGGGGAATACTGAAAAAGAAAACCAGAGCTTGGGGCATCACAATGCTGGACTCCAAGTTGTACTACAAAGCTGTGATCATCAAGACAGTGTGGTACTGGCACAAAAACAGACACATAGATCAATGGAACCAGAAATGGCCCCTCAACTTTATGGTCAACTAATATTGGACAAAGCAGGAAAGACCATCCACTGGAAAAAGGACAGTCTCTTCAATAAATGGTGCTGGAAAACTGGACAGCCACGTGCAGAATAATGAAACTAGACCATTCTCTTACACCATACACAAAGACAAACTCAAAATGGATGAAAGATCTAAATGTGAGACAAGAATCCATCAAAATCCTAGAAGAGAACACAGGCAACACCCTTTTTGAACTTGGCCACAGCAACTTCTTGCAAGATGCATCTATGAAGGCAAGGGAAACAAAAGCAAAAATGAACTATTGGGACTTCATCAATATAAAAAGCTTCTGCACAGCAAAAGAAACAGTCAACAAAACCAAAAGACAACCTACAGAATGGGAGAAGATATTTGCAAATGACATATCAGATAATGGGCTAGAACCCAAGATCTATAAAGAACTTATTAAACTCAAGAGCAAAGAAACAATCCAATCATGAAATGGCAGAAGACATGAACAGAAATTTCACCAAAGAATACATACACATGGTCAACAAGTACGTGAGAAAATGATCCACATCACTTGCCATCAGGGAAATACAAATCAAAACCACAATGAGATACTGCCTCACACCAGTGAGAATGGGGAAAATTAACAATACGGAAACAACAAATGTTCGAAAAGATGTAGAGGAAGGGGAACCCTCTTGCACTGTTGGTAGGAATGTGAACTGGTACAGCTACTCTGGAAAACTGTGTGGAGGTTCCTCAAAGAGTTAAAAATAGAGGTACCCTATGACCCAGCCATTGCACAATTGGGGATTTACCCCAAAGCTACAGATGCAGTGAAAAGCCGAGACACCTGCACCCAAATATTTATAGCAGCAATGTCCACAATAGCAAAGCTGTGGGAGGAGCCTCAGTGTCCATCGAACGATGAATGGATAAAGAAGATGTGGTTTATGTACACAATGGAATATTCCTCAGCCATTAGAAATGACGAATACCCACCATTTGCTTCGACTTGGAAGGATCTGGAGGGTATTATGCTGAATGAAGTCAATCAGAGAAGGACAATCATTATATGGTTTCACACATATGGGGAATATAAAAAAAAAAAACGTGAAAGGGATTAAAGGGGAAAGGAGAGAAAATGAGTGGGAAAAATCAGAGAGGGTGACAAAACGTGAGACTACTAACTCTGGGAAACAAAGTTTTGTTTGGGTGGGAGGATGGGGTGACTGGGTAACAGGCACTGAGGGGGGCACTTGACAGAATGAGCACTGGGTGTTATACTATATGTTGGCAAATTTAACTCCAATAAAAAATATACCGAATAAAAAATATACCAAAAAAAAAGACACAAGATCAACATACAAACTCATTATATTTCTATGCACTAGCAACAAACAATCTAAAAAGGAAA
The DNA here is from genome assembly GCF_905146905.1 of Nyctereutes procyonoides. NCBI lineage: Eukaryota > Metazoa > Chordata > Mammalia > Carnivora > Canidae > Nyctereutes > Nyctereutes procyonoides. The sequence goes on from NW_026575030.1 coordinate 12,128,349, forward strand.
TCAAGAAAACAGTATCATTTAATGGCAATAAAAAATAAAATAAATTTAGGCATAAATTTAAGGAAGTAAAATACTTGTACACTGAAAATGTCAAAACATCACCAAAATAAATTAACAATGACCCAAGTAAATAGAAAGGCATTAATATTCATGGATTGGAAGGGAATAAATATTGTTATAATGGCAGTGCTGTCCAAGTTGATTGAAAGATTCAACACAATCCTTATAAAATCCTACTGAGCTTTTGTAGAAATAGACAAGCTCTTCCTAAAATTTATACAAAATTGTTTGGGACACTGAAATTCAGGAAAAAAAAATTTGAAAGTTAAAACAGAGTTGGAGGGTTCAACTTCCCAATTTCTATATATATTTTTTAAAGCAACAATAATCATGGAAGACTGATACTGGCCTAAGAATGGATATATAAATAAGTGGAGTAGAATTGAGTGTCCATAAATAAGCCAATATATCCATGGTCAATTGATTTTCAACAGGTGTGCCAAAACCATACAATGGAGCATGAATAAACTTCTCAGCAAATGGTACTGGAAAAATTAGATGATCCTCATGAAAATGATTGAAGTTGGACCATTACCTGGCATTTATACATTAATTGACTGAACATGGACCAATGACCTAAATATAAAGGCTTAAATTACAAAACCCCAGAAGAAAACATGGCAAATCTTTATAACCTTGAGTTTCAAATCTTGTGATTATTAGATGTTACTTGAAGCATGAGCAAAAAACGAAAAAATTAGATAAATTAGACTTCATAAAAAATAAAAACCTTGTATGTCAAAAGCTACTATCATAAAAAAATAAGACAACCCACAAAATGGGAGAAAATGCTTGAAAAAGAGATGTAACAACTTCATACCCAAAAACACAGACACTCCAATTAAAAATAAGGCACAGAAGCCAATTAGACATTTCTCCCAAGAAGATGCACATAAACACATAAAAAAATACTATCATTAGGTAAGTGCTGATCAAAACCACATGATTAAAAAAATAAAATAATGGCAAGGACAATGGAGGAATTGGAACCCTCCAACATTGTTCTTAGGAATGTAATATGATTCAGTCATTGCAGACAAGTTCAGTGGCTTCTCAAAAAGTTACACAGAATCACCATATGACCTTATAGGTCTACTCCGAGGAATATAACTAGGAGAATTAAAAACTTATATTCAAACAAATACTTCACACATGTTTATGGCAACACCATTCACAATAGCTACAAAACGGAAACAATCCAAATGTCCCAAAACTTGATAATTGGATAAACTAAATGTATTATATTTATTCAATGGAATATTAACCATAAATATAGGAATACATGCCATAAATAGATGAATCTCAAAAACGTTATGCTAATTCAAAGAAATCAGATATCATATACATTGTATAAATCATACATATGAAATGTCAGGCAAATGCAGAGACAGTAAAGTATTGCTTGCTAGGATTTGGTCGGGGTGGTACTGGAAGGGAGCTGTGGTTTTCTCTTTTTTGGGAGATGAAAATGTTCTGGATAGTGGTGATGGTTACTCAATGTTGAAAATGTTCTGAAAGCCAATTATTTGTACAATTTTAAATATTCAAAGTGAATAAATAAATAAATAAATAAATAAATAAATAAATATTCAAAGTGTTGAGCTTCATATTGTGTGAATTACACCATAATAAAAATCACATTTCAACATATTATCCTTATTCATGTATTATATTTCCTATACATTTATAACTGAGGTTTGCTTGAGTTTTCTCCTCTACTTATATGGTTTTGATATTACAATCATGCTAGCCTCATTTTGTGAGTTGAGAAATTGTCTCCTTTATTATCTTTTCTGAAAAAAAAAATTTCCCTGAAAGAATGTATGTATGATAGGAATTGTTTTTTCCTAGAATGCTTGATGGAATTCATCAGGGAAATCACTTGATCAAGGAGATTGTTTTGTCAGGAAATTTCTGACTCTGAAATAAAGATATTTAATGATTATAGCAAAGCTGATTTATGATTTTTTTGTGTGTCCAATTTAGTAACTTTCATTTTGTGATGTCTATTTTATCTATATATTTTTTTAAATTAGTTTTTATTTAAATTCCAGTTAGCTAACATACAGTGTAATATTAGTTTCAGGTACAGCACTTCCATACAACACCCAGTGTTCGTCACAGAGTGCAATCCTTAATCCACATCACCTGTTTAAGCCACCCACACACCCCCCCTCTGGGAAGCATCAGTTTGTTTTCTGTTTCTTGGTTTCCCTCTCTATCTTCCTTTTTCCCTTTGCTTGTTTGTTTCTAAAATTCCACATATAAGTGAAATCACATGGTATTTTTCTTTCTCTGATGAACTGGTTTTGCTTAGTATAATACAAGCTATTTCCACCATGTCTTTGTGAATGACAAAATTTCATTCTTTTTTATTATATATATATAGAATAGAATATTACTCAGCCATAAAAAGAATGATATATCAGATATATATATATATACATGTATATATCTGATTATTACACTTTATCCATTCACACTTGGGCTGTTTCCATAATTTGGCTATTGTAGGTGATGCTACAGTAAATGGGTGCATGTATCCCTTTGAATTAGTATTCTTTTGTGTTCTTTGGGTAAATAACAAGCAGTGCAATTGCTGGATAATAGGGTAGTCTTTTTTAACTTTTTGAGGAAACTCCATACTGTTTTTCAGAGTGACTGTACCAGTTTGCATTCCCACCAACAGTGTGAGAAGTTTTCCCTTTTCACATCCTCACCAACGTCTATGGTTCTTTGTGTTGTTGATTTTAGCCATTCAGACAGATGTGAGTTGATAGCTCATTGTAGTTTTGATTTGCATTTCCCTGATGAGAAGCAATGTCAACCATCTTTTCATGTGTTTTTTGGCCATCTGGATGTCTTCCTGGAGAACTATCTGTTCATGTCTTCTGACCATTTTTAATTGGATTATTTATTTTGGGGTGTTGACATTTTTAAGATTTTATATTTTGTATTTCATCTATATTTTCAAATCAAGTTCAAAATATTAGTAACACACTTATTTTAATATGCCAACCATTCTTGTCAATATCCTGATTTTTCATTCCTGGCATTGCTTATTTCTGTCTCATTTCTTTTTTATAGAACCTTGAAATTTAATATCCCTTTTAAATACTTCTACTTTTGTCTTTATTGATCCACTCCTTTGTATTTGTTTTCCATGTCATTAATTTATATTTTTAACTTTATTAATCTCTTACATATAATTTGTGTTCATATTGCAGTTCTTTTTAAAGCTTTAGGAATGGATATTTAGCTCATTAATTTCAATACTTCTTTTCAGGTAAATACATATAAGCCTGATTATTTCTTCTAATTACTTTTAGTTGTAGCATATAAATTTTTATTCACAATATTTTATCATTCACTTAAACATTATTTACAAAATATGACACATCACTTATTTAGAATTTTATTTAAAAATTTCCAAATATGTGAATCTTCCTAGTTATTTTTAGTTTTTTTTTCTGTGTTAATCACATTGTGATTGATAATATGTTCTATATGATTTAAAGTAGTTGAACTTTACTGAGACCCTATGACCAGTGTAATACTCAATTTTTGTAAGTGTTTAGTGTGTGCTTGAAAATAATGTGTTTTCTACACATTTTTGAGAAACAAGAAAAAAATAGGAAGACAGCACCCCCTATAACTTTTCTGGGCAATAAGTATTTAGAAGGGAAGCAACTGATAGCAAATATGCATATTGATTGCCAGATTCAAGGAGCAGTTCACAGGGATCTACCAAGGCCAGATGTCAGACTACAGGAAAGGAAGTGTATATTATATCTATATTTATTATTATATTTAAATTGTAGGGGTTTTAGGCTGCATCACTCATAAATAATCAGAGATGGAGTCCAAGTTGGTAGACCTTCAGTACAAGACAGCTAACCTCAGGTTCCAGTTTTGCACCACCACTTAAACATTTATGATTTACATGATCCCTGACATAATCAGGAAGCTGAAGTTCAAGGCTTGCCTTTATAAATCTTTGATATATTGAACCAATGCCTTGAGAATTCAACCTTAGAATTCTACCAGGATCAGTTGCTTTAGCACTTCAGTTATACTTTATTTTCATGGGGCTGGGCAGAAGATTAATTGTCTTTAGGCCAACCTAAAGAACTCAGTCTTGAACGAATTGACCCACATGAATCCACATATGGTATGCCAACTTTAAATTTATCCTCTAAATTAATTTTTTTAATACTGGGTGATTACTTTCTGCTCATTCTATGTGTCAGTAAAAGGAGTTTCTTTTTAAGATTTAATTTATTTATTTGAGAAAGATAGAGCACACACATGAGCACAAGCTGAGGCAGGGGCAGAGGGAGCAGAAGAAACAAACTCCCTACTGAGCATGGAGCCTGACACTAGGCTTGATCCCAGGACCCTGAGAGCATGACCTGAACCCAAGTCAGGCACTTAAGTAAATATGCCACCCAGGCAACCCTGAAAGGAGTTTAATGAACTCCTTCAGTATGGTAATAGATTAGTCTATTTCCTCTTGCAGTTTTGTTAAGTATTGGATTAAAATTTTCTGACTATATAATTAAGTACATAGAAATTTAAATGTTAATATTTTTGTATTAAGTGAATGTTTATAAAAAAGTGACACTTTTTTATATTTAGTGTTACTTTTTTTTACCTTAAAATCTAATTTTATTTGAATTAATAAGTCTATATAGGTTTCTCTTGATTCATATTTGCACAGTTTATCTTTTCTCAATATTTTCCTTTCAAACTTTTAGCCTACTTTATTTTTTAGATATATCGCTTTTAAGTAGCACATAGGTGGCATTTCAAAAATCTACCTTTTGTCATTTACTACATAATTTGCGTTTACTGTTAACTCAGAACTTGGGTTTGAACTGCATAGGTCTACTTATATGTGAATTTTTACAGTATAATACTGTAAATATATTGCCTCTTCCTTATGATTTTCTTAATAACAATTTCTTTTTTTTTTTAATTTTTATTTATTTATGATAGTCACACAGAGAGAGAGAGAGGCAGAGACATAGGCAGAGGGAGAAGCAGGCTCCATGCACCGGGAGCCTGATGTGGGATTCGATCCCGGGTCTCCAGGATCGCGCCCTGGGCCAAAGGCAGGCGCCAAACCACTGCGCCACCGAGGGATCCCCAATTTCTTTTTTCTATCTTACTTTATCATAAGATGAAAGTTGTATGTAACATATAGACATACATAATATGTGTTAACTGATTATTTATATTCTTGGTAATGCTTCCAATCAATAGTAGGCTAGTAGTAGTTAAGTTTCAGATGATTCAAAAATTATTTGCAAATTTTTGACTGTGCAAGATGTTGTTGTCCCTATCCTCTGGATTCCTCAAGGTCGATTGTAGTATCATTATTGATACAAAAATTAAGCCTAGTATTTTAAAACATTTGTTCTGTTTGTTTTAAATTTTCCATGTTTCCTGTTTTCTTTGTTGACTTAATTTTTCATTAAAGGTTTTACTGCTATTTCCCCCACCTCTGCTATCTTAGAGATTATAAACTGTATATTTTCAGTGGTTGTCTAAGAATATTCAACACACATATTTAAATTACGTGTGTAATTTAGTTTAACCAATACTTTAAACATCTTCCAGACAGATCAGGGATTTTAAACAATTTTATTTTTATCACTCCCAAATTACGTTATTATGCCCATGGTATTTTCATTATTTTATTTAATTCCTTTAAAACAATCCACATGACATTATTTTTACTGTTTTTCCACTCAACATTTATTAAGATTTAATCATAAGTTTAGCTTTTCCCCAAATCATTATTTATTTTTACCTCATGCATTTTGCACTTGGAATCACAATCTGTCTGCCTAGGGTATCTAACTGAGAATCTCCTTTAAGGATCTGATGTTCTCTTTATTTATTATTATTATTATTATTATTATTATTATTATTATTATTATTATTTTGATCTGATGTTCTCAAACACTTTGGTTTTGTTGGTTGAAAAAATGTCTTTAATTTGTCACTTATCGTAAAGGGAATGTTCCTTGGACATAAAATCCTATGTTGGCAGTTCTTTGTAAAATAGTAAAGATACTTTCTATTACTTGCCAGCTCTCATAAATTCTGGTATTCTATTATAACATTAATATGAATGTGTTTTTTCTCCCCATTTCTAGCTCCTTTTAAAATTTTCTCTGTCTTTATTGTTTGTTTGTTTTTCTCCCTCAGATGTGCCTTATTATAGTTCTCTTCCTACCTTTCTTGGTCATTTGGGTTGTGTCAATTGAAATTTTAGATTAATTTCTTAGATTACTTATAGAAAATTTTATCCCATTATTTCTTCAGATATTGCTTCGATCTGGTTCCTTCTCTATTCCAATCATTTTACACCTCCTCCTGCATGTTTCTTGATCTTCATCCCAACTTTTTATCTCTGTGCTTCATTCTGGAAAATTCTTCTGATTTATCTTCAGAAATTCTCTTGAGCATTATCTATTCTGCTATTCAACCTATCTATTCAGTTTTAAATGTTATCAATTGTATTTTTCAAAAGATCAATTGTATTTTTTTTCAAATTTACCTGGTCATGTTTTATAGTTTCCTGATCCCTGGGGAACTTTTCAATATAGACGTCTTTCTTTCATTTCTCTAAACAGAGTAAGCAGGCTTGCTGTATAATCCATGTGTCTGCAATGCTCATTCTACTATATGTCTGTCTGTCTGTATATGTTAATTTCTTCTTATTTTCTCTCATAATGTCTTTCCTGTGTCTGCCTAGATTTTTTTTTTGTCTCATGTGTCCTCATTATCAAAAGTTTAAATGTTGAGGCCAAGAATGGAATTCCTTCTTTTAACTTATAAAATATATGAGGCCTCTGAAATGAAGTTGAAAAAATGAGTTATTCTCCTAAGAAGGGGGGGTAGGACTATCACTTGAACTAAATACATGACTTGAATTTTTGTACTTTGCTTTTGTTTTGGATTTTTGTTATTTTTCTTTTTTGGAGCACATAGGTCAGACTGTGTTTATAACATCTAAGAACAGCTATTTCCCTCCTATTCAATTCTGGGCCACAGTATGTATACTTTCTAATCCTGGCAATGTGGTAGAAGGAAGTTTATATGAGTTTATCTTAACCCTTCTATTATTATCTCTTTGTGTCTTTAGCTTCCCGTGTATGGGTCTCCAGGTGGCTAACTTTCTTGGCCTGAAATGTTTCTGATTCCTTTTTTTTTTAAAGATCTTATTTATTTATTCATGAGAGACACAGAGAGCAGGCAGAGACACAGGCAGAGGGAGAAGCAGGTTCTTCTCAGGGAGCCTGATGTGGGACTCAATCCCGGAACTCCAGGATCACTCCCTGAGCTGAAGGCAGATGCTCAACTGCTTAGCCACCCAGGAATCCTAAATTACTGATATATATATATATATATATATATATATATATATATACACATATATAATATATATGTATATTATGTAATGTAATATTATATATAATACACAAACATATATAATAATATATATAATATATGATTATATATATATATTAATTTTGGTTGCTTTTGTCTGAGATTTAGTTCAAATAACCTGCCCTGTATTAGTTTAAAAAAATCACTGTAAGAATAGTATTATGACACAGCTTATTATATCCGCATATTAATATCACAAGGTGACTTCAGATTAGAACTGCTAGATCTTATTTTTTTCCTCTTAAGAGCCAAAATAGTAAGCTATTTGGATTATCAGTGTTTGCTTAGTTGGTGGAGTGTCAGTAGTCCAAAACTCCCAACTATTTAGAAAAAAATATATGAACAAAAAAATACTAAGTAATTTATTTAAGTAAATAGGAAGTCAAAACCACAGCTTCAGAATATATAGAACCTAAATTAGAACATTGCATATTACAAATTATAGAAATGTTTATAATAACAGTAACCCCCCCAAAAATGCTGTTATTTTAATTTTAAAAATCAGAGGACTTCTATTTCTGGGGAGGTGCACTAGATGTACTTTTTCTCTACCCCCCCCCATTAAAGACAATAAAACCCCATGGCACTGTATATAAAACAAATAAATGGATAAAAGGGTGATTGTCTAGAGATCCTAGGAGCCAAGTAACCAATAACAGTAAGTTTTCTTATTCATCCTTTAGCCCATCTTTTATCCCACACTGTATACTGGAGAAGCTGGCAACCCGGAAATCTGATGGCATAGATGACAAAAAAATTAAAATTAAATTAAACTAAGCCCTCCCCCCACCCCACCCAAAGTCTGTTCTTTATAGCTAAAGGACCAGGAAGGGGAAGAAAACTTTTAGAAAATGAGCATTTTACTCCAGTTGAATTCTATATGCATACACTCACACGTACAAATGTTGCCTCCCTCCCACTTATATTAGCTAAGTGGGGAGCCTAGATTCCCACCCTTGCCAAGTTGTAATGAGATACTTTTCCCACCACTGTCTGTGAAAACCAGATGGGAAGCCTGGCTCCAGTTAAAATAGTAATACCAAGGGGCCCTTCCATGTCCTTGTAGAAGTGGTTCCAGAAAAAAGCCTACTGTAGACCCAGGACTTTCAACACCACTCAGAAATGAGATCAACCACTCTACATTGTCAGCCATGTGGGGATGATGTATGTCCATCTCCACATAGAACTAGTGAGATCACCTTCATCCTCCCCATTGTGGAGGTATGAGAAGAAGACTGAGACATTAAGGATTTATACCACCTTTCAGTAGTAACAAGGCCACACCTACATGGTAGCAGAGAAAATCAGTTGGTAGGCAGTAACAAGGAGCCCCTGACCTTCTGAGCCAGGATGCAGGTACAGTAAGATACCTGAACCTCTTCATCAGCAGTAGTAAGGAGCCCACTTCCTGATGTCAATGGAAGTTAATTATAAAATCTGGTAATTCACCATTTGTCTGGAAATAGAGAAGTAAACCCCCCTAAATATATTTGAATGCTGACATTAGACCCTTCTTAAAATATGATTTTTTTTCAAAGTTTCAGTCTTAATAATCCCCCTAATGTTCAGGTTTCAATAAAATATCACATATTATGCCAAGAACCAGGAAGATCTAAAACTAAAGGAGAAAAGAGAATCTTAAAATGCTATCACTGAGATGACAGAGACAGTAGAATTATTTGGCAATATTTTAAGCAGCCACCATCAAATCTTGTAGTGAGACATTCCAAACATGTTTGAAACAAATGAAAATGTTTTAACTGTCAGCAAATAAATAGAAAATTTCAGGAAATACAAAGAAGATATATAAAATTGAAAGTTTTAGGATTAAAAACTAAAATAATGAAAATTAAAAAGCTAAATGGGCTTAACATCAAATTGGAGAGCACAGAGGAGTGACTCCGTGAACTTGAAGATAGAATAATGAAAATTACACACACTGAAATACAAGGAGAAAATAAACTGGGGCCAAATTAACAAAGCCTCAGTGATCTATGAATCTATGAGAAAAGATGCCACATTTTAGTCATCCAAGTCAAGAAAGGGGGCAAGTCTGTATAGGAACTTAAAAAAATAGTGGCTGAAAACTTCCCCAATTTGGCAAAAGGCATAAATCTACCAATACAAGGAGTTGCTAAAACTTTAAAACATAATAAGCTAAAGAAATAAACACCAGGATGTTTCCTAGTCAAATATATGAAAACTAAAGATGAAAATAAAATTTGAAAACAGCCAGATAAACAACACATTAGTATGGGAGAAACTATTTGAATGACAGCAGATTTTTTAACAGAAACCATGGAGGTTGGGGTGAAGTGGAACATTTTTCAATTGATAAAAGATAACAACTGTCAGCCTCCAATTCTATAATCAGTGAAAATACCTGCAAGTAGACTTCTAAAAAAAGTGTTGTAAAGTGAAAAAGGCTCCTCCCCAACATGGGTATGTCATAATCCTTGCAACCTGTCAATTTTATCTTAACTGGAAGAAGGGTCTTTCCAGATGTGATAAAGGAAGGGATTGTAAGAGGAAGAGATTATCCTGAATTATTTGAGTGATTGATAAATGCCACAAGTGTCTTTTTGAGACAGGAGAGACAGTGTAGAGACAATGTAATTCTGGGACAATGTAACTACAGAAACAGGGAGTAGAGTGACACAACCACAGGTCCAGGAATGCTGACAGCCACCAGAATGTAGGAGAGGCAAGGGACAGATTTTCTTCTAAAGGCAGAAGTGTAATCCTGCCTAATTTCAATTTAAGCTTGAACATATGGATTTTTGATCTTTGGTCTCTAGAACTGTGAAAATAAATTTCTGTTATTTTAAATTATATAATCTAGTAATTTGCTACAGCAGCTGCAGAAAAATAATATAAAATCTATGGTAATCAGGGCTGTGTGATATTGGCAAAGGAACAAATACATAGATCTTTGCAACAGAGGAAAATAAACTTATAAATGAACTTACACAACTAGTTGTTTGTTGCAATTTGCTGTTGACAAAAGTATAAAAGCAATATAATCAAAGAAAAATATTTTTTAAAATAAATAGTTCTGGATCAATTGGATATACATAGATGAAACAAAACAAACACAAAACTAAACAAAACTTTAACCTGTCTCACGCATGATATAAATGTTAACTCAAAATGGATCACGAAGTTAAATATAAAATGTAAAACTATGTAACCTTTAGAAAAAAATGAGAGAAAATATTTAGGATCTAAGGCTAGGCAAAGCATTCTTTGACTTAGTACCAAAAGTATAATACATAAAAGGAAAATACATAAGTAAGACTTCAAAGTTTAAAATTGTTCTCTATGACAGAGACCCTGTTAAGAGCATGAAAAGAAAAGCTGGGAAACCAGAAATATTTGAAAACCAATATCTTTAAAGGACTAGTATTTAATATATAAAATAACTATCAAAATCTAAAAATTAAAACATAAAACTTAAAAAAAACAGTCTAAATAGAAAAGTGCAAAAAAAATGAATAGAATTTCTAAATGAAGAGAATATGCTGGTGAAAATTAAGCTCATGAAATGAGTTTCAATGACATTGGCTGACAGGGTATGCAAATTAAACTACAATCAGATAACATTACACACTTTTTAGTAAGGCTAAAATAAAATAGTGACAGCAACAGATAACCTAATGTTGTGGAAAAACTACATCACTCATACATTGATTATTGGAATGTAAAATGTCAAAGCCATTCTGAAAAACAGTCTGATAGTTTCTTATAAAAGACATAATTGGCATTCATCTCAGAGAAAAGAAAACTTTTTCATGCGACTTGTACTTGAATATCTATAGGAGCTTTATTTTTAATTACTCCAAATAGGAAATAATCTAGTTTTCCAATACATGAATCCTGTTTAAATTATTATTTAAGCCTGTAGTACATTCATACCTTGTAATACTATTAAGAAATAAAAGGGAATAGATTATTGATACATAAAATAATCTGAATAAATGTACAGAAAATTATGTTGAGTGAAAAAAGTCAATCCCAAGATATTACATATTATTTCATTTATGTAACATTCTTTTTACATTTGTATTTATTTATTTCTTAATTCAAGTATAATTAACTTACAGTGTGATATTAGTTTTAGGTGTACAATATAATGATTTGACAATTCTATAGATTACTCAGTGCTCATCATGATAAGTATACTCTTTTTCCCCTTCACCTATTTCACCAACTTCCAACAGCCTCTCTCCCCTCTGGCAAGAGTCTATATAACATTTCTGAAATTATAAGATTATAGGAAGGCAGATTTGGTTAGTGGTTGCCAGGTCTCAAGAAGGGGTGATAGCAGAAGAGTAGTGAGTTTGTCTCTCTTCTTCCTGTGAGGATAGAGAAAGAAGGCAGCATCCGTGAGCCAGAAAAAGGACCCTTACCAGACATAGAACCTGCTGGTGCCTGGAATTTAGACATCCAGGTCTCCAGAATTATGATAAATAAATGTGTATTGCTTAAGTCACCCAGCCTGTAGCATTTTGTTATCATAGCCCAAACTAACTAAGACAGCTCTAGTATCTAGAATATATAAAGAAATTGTACAGGTGAAGAAGAAAAAATATATATTTAAAAATTGAACAATTAGCATAGGTATTAAATATTTCCCCAAAGAAAATATACAAATAGCTGATAAGTTCATGAAAATGTGTTCAGCATTATTAGTCAGTATGGAAATGCAAATCAAAATCACAGTATGCTAACACTTCACACCCACCAGAGTAGTTATAGTAATATTAAAAAGAAATAAAATCAGAAAATAAGAAATTTCAGTTAGAACCTGGAGAAATTGGAACCCTGTGCACTCCTGATAGGGTTGTAAAATTGATTCAGCTGCTATGGAAAATAATTTGGTGTTTCTTCAGAAAGTTAGACACAGAATTATCATATGGCCTAACAATTTCATCCCTAGCTATTAAGCTAAGGAATTCAAAAACATTTATGCAAGTAAATATAAGTACACATATGTTCATTGCAGTACTATTCACAATAACCAAAAAATGGAAATGGCCCAAATGGAGATAAACTTCATGGATGGATAAATCAATCATACTATATTCATACAATGAGATATTATTCAGCCATGAAAAGGAATAAAGTACTGATGCATGCAATAACATAAATGAATCAGAGCCTAAAGTCATGCAAAAATCCAGAGGTGATCAAGGAAGAATGATAACAATTGGAACAAATGTAGCAGAAGATTATGGTGGATTGTTGCTCAAAGCCAAGAAATGAAACGGAGAATCTGAAGCATAAGCACTTTTTGAAACTTTGAAGAAATGACAAGAATGTGATCCCAGGGTGTGCTGAATAGCTTAAAAGTCCAAGAACCAAGTTGAATGGTGCAGGCAAGTCATGCCTTTTAATGTTCATACTTTTCCTTATCTTCTTTCCAGTTGCTATGAGACTTTACTTCAATGAGGCTAGGTCCAAAAATTTGTGAACTTAATGCAATTTATCAAGAGATGGAAAAGAGCCACTAAAAAAGTGTAATTACCTAAATATTTGCCAGCGATATCATTTTTGCTACAGCAGTATTGAGCAAGGAGATGGAAAGGGCCTTAAGTGAGTTCCACAAAATCTGTGACAAAGAGAAAATTCAGGCTATAATGCATTCTATTCTAATCAACTGATCTCATCTACATTAAATTAAATCAACAAGCAAATAAGTAATTTTGTAATGCCATTTATCAAAACAATTCTAAAAGAAGATAATTCAAAATTTCTTCACAAAGTTTGCCAAGCATGTAGCCAAAGCATTATTTTTTCAAGACTCTTTTAAATATGCTTTTGTGATGAAGAAGTTTTACATTTATCTTTCTACATGTATCCATCTCAGAAATGGAACAGGAGTGGTTTGCTCCTCATCATGAAAGATGAAGACATTAACATATTAGCATTCTTTTCACACTGTCCACCCTCCACACCTGTTGGTTTCATGGGCATCCAATGAGATTGTTTTTCCCCAAGGGAATAGTTTTTAAATTCTGTTTATGTCATATGGCTATTATTTTAAGAATTATAATGTGTTTTTATTATGCATTATATTGTATCATAGTTGATATAAACTTGATTTCATTTTTAAGTGGACAACATATTCTCTGTAAATCATTTCACATGCAAATTCCTGCTTCCTCTGAAGATATTTCATGATCAAGTTGAAGTGATTGTTTGTTTTTCTCCATTAAAAATCAGTGATAATAAAGCTATTGGATAATTTTCATATCTGAAAATGTCTTTGGGATTGGAATTCATATTGTACAACTTAAATGCTTGTGGAAAACTCAGTTCAAGCTGTACATTCTATTCTATTTCATTCTGGAATGTAAATATGATGCAGTTGAATAGAAGGCTGGTAAAAGCCTTTTTTTTTTTCCTTTTGTACTTTAGCCCCAGTGTTTGCAGGATTTTGTTTTCATCATGCTTAAAATTAAATACTTTCTCAAAAATATAACTTCATATGTGTTACTCCTAGTTATCCTGAGGAATTACTAAATAATACTGATCAACAAATTCTGTTAGCATATGACTTTTCTCCCTTTTTTTTGTGGAAAAATTGCTCTGTTCATTATTATGTTCTCTATTGGAGAAACTCAAATCATAAATTTAACTTTCTATTGTTTTTTTTTCCCTTAAGATACTTTCCTTGAGATCACAAGTGCTGATGCTGTATTAAATTCTATGATCATGTTATCTGTATATGTGAAATGCTCTATTTTCTCACATAGATACTTTTTCCCCAAGATTGATTGATTGATTGATTGATTGATGTGTGTGTGTGTGTGTGTGAGAGAGAGAGAGAGAGAGAGAGAGAGAGTGCAACTGAGGGGAAAGGCAGAGGGAGAGAATCTTTAAGCAAACTCCCCTCTGAACACTTAGCCAGATGTGGAACTCAATCCCATCACCCTGAAATCATGACCCGAGCTGAAACCAAGAGTCAGACACTTACCCAGTTTAGCCCCCCAGGTGCCCCTCACATAGGTACATTTTTAATCTACATTCTTAATTAACATTGTAACTTTTGTTTCACAGTGTTAACACTTTTGTTGTTTCCCTTTAGAGAGTAGCATATTTTCTGCCTAAAGTTGTATTTTTTTCTAGAGCTGAATTGTCCCAAACTCTGTATGGTTCTCTGAAAGCACACACTGTCTTAAAATTTTCTTTTTTGAAGTGATTTTTACAGCTCCTGTGCTTTGTTTATATTGTTTGTTCATCTCTGAGTAGAAATATATCTAACCAAGTCTTCCTTTTTGAACCTGAAAAGATTCTTCTTGGCAACTTTGTTTACCATCCTATCACTTCAGTCACATGGGTGGGAATAAAGTTAAAAGGCTTGTGTCACAGATTTCTAAATTAAATGGGGTAACTCTATCAGCTACAAAGCAGAAAGCTCAACATTTCAGTAGTTTACCACAACAAAAGTTTGTCTCCTGCCTACATCCATCCAGTGCTGGTATTCCTAGTCTCAGGTAATTAAGGAATCTAGGCCTCTTTCATCTTGTAGCCATAGGATTCTCTAGGGCCCTGGGTTTTGTTTTCAACCAGCTAGCGTCCAAAGAAGAGGATATGAAGAAAACGTCCTGGTCAAGAGTAACACTCTGCATTTGCTAGCATCTAATTGGCTAACTTAACCGGTTAGGCATTCTTAGAAATGGGTGAGAGTGGCTGATAATTGTGCTGTCCTTCTGGGCATCTTCTTTGTATTTCTCTATACCAATATTATGGAAGGGAGGAGTACACATGCTGATGGACAGCTTCCACCTCTACGTATTCCATCCCTTTGACCATTATCAGTGAACCTCCTTCTCATATGTAGCACATATTCATGCCTCTCCAAGGAATATAAGCCAAAGTGCTCTCCAGTCACAAGAGCTGGCTCAGACTTCAGGCTCTCTGGGTGATGTGCAGTCCTCTCCTTCAGTTCTGGATGTGGCTTGAAGACAAGTCATCTTATCCCTCACTATCAAGGTACTAAAATGACAAGATGAACTGCAATAAAACCCACCATTGAGGGGCACCTGGGTGGCTCAGTGGTTGAGTGTCTGAACCTTGGCTCAGGGTGTGATCCCGGCATCCTGGGATACAGTACTGCATCGGGCTTCCTGCATGGAGCCTGCTTCTACCTCTGCCTGTGTCTCTGCCTCTCTCTCTGAATAAATTTTTAAAAAATGTTTTGAAAAAAAAATCCCATTAAAAGAAGGGAAGAACGTCTCCATAATGAGAAAAAATACATGCCAGTCACCTGTAATGAAGACCCCTGCCCTGGCAATAGACGCGGTTCCTTGTTTGGATGCTGCTTCTGCTCCCTGGGAATAACTCTTTTGTCCAGATGCCCTTGGCACTGCCTTCTGGGTTGAAATTCCTTGTCTTTCCTCTAGCTCTTTCCAAGGTGGTCACTGGGGAGTATGCATTCCTTGGAGGACATACAGCTCCCTCCTTGTGCCAGTTATTATGCAACTGTTTTCAGCTCCAAACACACCCTTCTACCTTCTGCTTGGTGATACTGATGCTAGTGCTATTCAAGTCACACTTCTGCTTTGCCAGCTGGCTCCTTGTTCATTTCTACCCTTAGGGGCACTGAAAGAAAGCTGTGAGGCAGAAGTAGTGAGAAGAAATGTGTTCTTTCCTGTCTGCACCCCAGAAGTATTTCTTTACCATAGCTATACTAGTTCCTTCTTCCAGTTGAATCCCTGGAGTTTGGCATTTGTCCAACATTTGCAGATACAGCTAGGTTCATATCCCTCAGAGACAAGCATCAGCCCAGCAGTTCCTCAGCCTCATAGGTATGGATCCCCTCCTCAAAATACCTAAGATTTAATTATTTCAAACTCTTTGCTTTGTTCCTTCAGCTCTAGGGATAATAACTGCCTCCTGAAGTGACCGCCTCTAAAAATATCTTATTCTTGTCTCTTTTTAGCCTCTTTATTCATCTAGTTAACTATTTTATATCAGATGAGCAACTCTTTCTATTACATTATCTCATGATTTCAGCCTCCCCACTGGATAGTAGCTGATGGAGACATGGGTACCAGAATAGGTACTTAGAAGTTGAAACTCGAAGATGGGGCTTGGGCATATTAGTTGAGTAGTATCCTTGGGTTTGAACACAGCTGGCTTCTTGCCAATGGGTAATGAGGTTCTCCCTAATGCATGGAATATCAATGGAGCCAGGATTCACCAAAATTTCACTCATGACTATTATGATAACTGAGAACTAAAGGGATTGCCTTGGGTAACCAAGGGGTTGCTGTTATTAACTCATGGCATTTATGATGACTGCTGGACTGTGATATGGGACAGATTTTTATAATTATTGTGGAACATCTACAGATAGATTACAAACTAAGGTCATTAGACTCTCAGCTCCAGCCACAGAGAATGCTTCTAAGGAAACCTTAAATTCCCTCTGTTTTCTTAGAGCAACAGAAATAGTATTTCTGAAAATAAAACCAAAATTGAATTGTGTGGTTTTAGACTTACAGTGTAATCTGAATTCACAGGATCACCAATCTTTAGTGTAGAAATTAGAGCACGTCTGAAACATAGAACAAGGACTTGTGGTTCAATTCAGATGAAGCTAAGAATCTTGGAATTTCAAGTCACTGTGAGTTTCCACTGACATAAAAGCACTTTTCCCTACCAAGTCTGAGAAAACTAATCTTCTTCTTCTTGAAAATCTTATAGCAAATTTATCTAGGGAAGATGTTTTATATAGAGATACCAATTATCCTCAAGAGCCCACCCCAACCAAACTTTGTTGCTGCTGGCCCCATGATTATGGTAACATATTAACATGTTCCAAGAGTCAATTACAAATCTTATCCAGTAAGAAATAACTTATACACCCAAAGTATTGCAAGATATTATAGATTTAATTAAGCAGAAGCTTGAAGAATTGTCATTCAAAATATGCTAGACCAAGAAGTACAGAATACAACACTGGATCAAATATTTTGTTTTGTTGTTGTTTACTTGTTTTGGGTTTGGTTTTGGTTTTACTTTTGGGTTTTTATATGCATACACTTGCTAGAGAGTCTAGGAATGAATCTTCCATTTCATTTGGTTAATTGACTGAACGTGGTTTAGTAATGATTTATATTCAATGAGTCTGAGTGAGATGTCAGAATTTCCTTTGCAGGAAATATTTCCTGGAGGAAAATATCTAACAGCTTAGGGAAATAGAAATGTCAGAGAGGATTTATCATATGTATACCCTTACCTCATAGGCCAAGACAGCCCAGAGACCACTCTCCTCAGTAAGGCACTGAAAAATCTACTAGTGAAGGGAAACTTTATGGTGCTGTCCTGTTTTGGCCAGGAATGATGACAGCAAAGGCCACCATTGAACTGTCTGAATTCAATGGGAATTATAAAATCCCAGAGTAGCAGAGGCCAAATGATAATGTTTGATTATTAAAGATGAGGCAGGTACATTTATCTGAATGGTTAGCAGGTACCAAATAGTTATCAAAATGTTTAACTGCAGGATCTTGATCAGTAGCTCATTTATGACAATGTTCCTAGGAATGAAATAGATGGGTGTATCCTTCTATAATAGGAAAAAATTCCATTGGTGGCCAGAAATATGAACTGATCACCACAATGAAGCATCACACCTTTTCACTGTATTTTCAAATCTAAGCCAATTTGTAGTTTTCTCGATTAAAGAAGAGGGTGATTCCCCTGGAGTAAAACCTCTGTAGCTCTGTCACTGTAAATCATCCTCTTAGCTTTCTTCTGAGAAATTTATAACTAATTACTTGAGTAACTACATTTGGGGAAAAGGGATATGAAGGTTTTTCAGAGATTACTAGATACTAGTCTGTGTCACTAATACCTGAGTACTGAGTCCTTAGCCATGGTGGTCTCTAGTTTAAAATGGGGTTTTTGGTGGAGTTTTGACCCAAGTTCAAAAGAGAGTGTGCCATGTACCTAGTAGATCTACACATCCCTATGGTTAATTCCACACTTGCTATACTTGAAAGGGCCATTCTTAGAAGATGGTAGAATGCCTCCATTAAATCACAGGATTTCTCACCAGGCTCATGTTCTTTTTGGTAACCCATTTCCTTCAGGAACAATATAGGTCTGATCTGTTTGCATCCTATCTGTTCAAAATCCCAGGAATCACATTAAAATTTACCACTAAGATCTAAACAAAGCTCTCAAACACTTCTGTGCTTCCTTGCCTTATTTATGGGGCTGAAATAACTTAATAGTTACTATCACCGGATCATCTAAAACAAATAGTCTATAATAAGGAGGCAATACCCTAATCTAATCTGGCCTTCTGAGTTGTACTGGGAAATTATTTTACCAAATATTTTGCCTATTTGTTATTAGAGGCTTCTAACTTTAGCATCCTTGTTTTTTTTTTGTTGTTGTTTGTTTTTTGTTTTTGTTTTTGTTTTTTTCCTCTCTACCTAAGGAGAAGGTATGAGGAGCAGAGATTTTGGGTATTTATCTCCACTACCTAGGCTTTCTGGCTACGCCATCACTGCCTTGGTCAGGAGCTAGAAAAAGTGTGTAGTGTCTAAAAACCAAAGAAAGCTGAGGCATCTCAGTGACTCAGTCAGTTAAGTGTCTGCCTTCATCTCAGGTCTTCATCCAAGGGTCCTAGGAGTGAGTCCCTGTGTTGGGCTCCCTGTTCAGTGGAGAGTCTGCTCTTCCCTCTCCCTCTACCCCTCATGCCTACTTGTTCTCTCTCTCTCTCTCTCTCTCTCATAAATAAATAAATATAAATAAATAAATAAATAAACAAATAAATAAATAAAATCTTTTAAAAAATAAAAATAAATTAAACCAAAGCAAGCCATGGCCTAAAAGAACCTAGAACTGCAAGGAGTCTACCAGGGGAGAAAATGGGCTCTTCAGCAGCCTAGTGGTCTAGAACCATGAAGAGACAACCTTTTCTTCTTCCACTGTTCCCCCTATGCCTTCTATTACAAGACCTGACATTGTGCCACTGGCAAAAAGAAATATCTGCAGGACCCAGCTGCATTACAACAAAGAGAGCAAAAGCATGAATTTATAGTTGAGAGCCAATATGTTGATCAGTGGCACAGCTGGTAATAACACATTCCCTCTGTTCACCCAGCACTAGAAAAAAGTGGTTGGTCATGTGGTCACATTTAGATAGAAAGGAGCTGAGAAAATGTACTTCCTGAATGAGCAGCCTTCTCTTAATACTATGCCCTGGGACTGAGAAATGGAATTTTTCTGGAAGCAACTATTTCTGGCACAATTCAGGTTATCCATGCATTCCTCAGCTTGTTGGCAATTGAGAGAATATTAGAGGGTTTTATTTATATTCATTCATTGAAATGTTTGATAAATCCACTGTGGGTCAGCTTGCTGGTACTAAGGAGTTTCAGAATCTCACTGCTATTCATTTCCTTCTTTGGTGCGAGCCAGTCTCTTTAGTGAGAAGTCAAGAGAGTCAAAAATCAGATTATCTGTCCTTTCTGATTTGAGGATGGTATATATTACCTAGCATGTATTTCTCTTTGCTGCTTCTAGTGTGTATTTGTGAAAGTGGTTCCCACTACATTATTTTCTGACCTACAAGAGTTTGCCACTGACACTGGACTCCTCCATGTACCATCCTTGATGCCAGTTTTGTACTTTCATACTGGGGATATTAGTCATTTTCCTTAAATCCCTATACTGAATTTTTGGATGATATAATCCTTCTAAGAAGAGGAATTATACTCCTTTTTAAAAAAAGATTTTATTTATTTATTCATGAGAGACACAAAGAGAAAGAGAGGCAGAGATATAGGCAGAGGGAGAAGCAGCTCCATATAGGGAACCTGATTGGGACTCGATCCCGGGACCTCAGGATCACACCCTGAGCCGAAGGTAGGTGCTAAAACATTGAACCACCCAGGGATCCCCCGAGGAATAATATTCCTAATCAGGTTTTGATTCTATTTTTCCTTATGTTTGGTTACATATTCAGATTCTTAGGGATTTCCTATTTTAAAAGTTAGTTTAATTATTGCATTATTGCTAGGAATTATTTACTTACCTTTAAGTTAATTCAATGAAATGCTGATTGCAGGACAGACATGTATTAATTGTCAAATTTGTATAAAGAAGAAAAGTAATCCCCAATGATCTTATAATTCAGAAGGATCTACCATTAGTTTTAGGGGGTATGTCTTTATAGTTCCTTTTTTGTACAAGTTTAATATATTTTAATTTATGCTAAAATGAAGTTTATCCTTTTAAAAGTAGGATATAATATTAAGTCCTTGTAAACATAGTTTGTAATGTTTGCAAAACACTACTAATATTAGTATGCCATGTTTGAAGTAGTCACTCTGCTACATTTGGAATTTGTATTGGATCTGATTTTTCTTTATTATGCCTAACATTGTGACAGATAGGTTTACAAATAAAGCAAAAACAAAGAATTATTCCCCTAAATTTAAATTGTCTAGGAACAGATTTACAAAGGTCAAATTTCAAATGAAAAAATATGAAATGTTTAGGTCTTGATATATATTGAAAATTGTTGTCTAAAATAATTTTTCAACTCAGGACACCTGGATGGCTCAGCCAGTTAAGTGTCCATCTCTTGATTTTTGGATAAAGTCAGGATCTCAGGGTCATAGATCAAGTCCTACATCAGCCTCCACTCCCTGTGCTCAGCAGGGAGTCTACTTGAAATTCTCTCTCTCTCTGCCCCTTCTGCCCCTCCCCCAGGCAGACTCTCTCTCTCTCTCTCTCTCTCTGTCTGTCTCTCTCTCTCTCATAAATCCTTAAAAATATTAATGATAACTTTTCATCTTAACAAGAATCATGACATCATTTTAATGAAATTCTCACCAACACCAACACACATTTTTCATGTCCACCTACTTGAACTGATATTGTCCCCTTTGTAATCCCTTTGCACCCAATATCATCCTAAACACCTGCTGTTAGAAACTTCTGTCATGTGACATTGCAGATATGTGTCTCTGAAAGTCCCCATCTGTCCCCATTTGTTTGGGGGATTATCTCAATTCTTTTTTAATATTGAATTTGTTATTTCCTCCCTGAGAAGTAACTAGGAAAGTAAAATTAGCACTTCTGATATTAGGTGTTTTTGTTTTGTTCATATGTAAGGAATCTTCTGATATTCTTGATATTTATAGATACTTCCTATCTGAAATCCTATGTAATAATAAAAGAATTAGCTATGTCTTAAAACAATGTAGGACTCATGGTAATGACATTGAGTTTGGTGAGCACCCATTGCCAAATACCTAGCAGAAATGATCACATTCAAGTTTGAAAGCAACTTTGAAATAGTGTTAACTTGGGTACTGCATATAAACTGATTTCACACAGATACCAACATTCAATGGATTCAACATAGTGTAGTTGTCAGCAGCCTCTTTATGTCCACAGTTGGCTCACATGCCTACCATTGACTCACCAGAATACCTCTTGTAACCCTCAGTGACTCTCAGACAGGGAATGATGCCACCTTCTTCAGGAAATCATCTCAACTGCATAATGCCATCCCTATCCCCCCACAAAAAAATAAAACAAAACAAAAACAAAAACCTTATAATTCTGTCAGCAGCCTACATGGATCCTCTGTAAGTTCCTCCTGGTTTACTCTGCAGTTACTGGAAGGTCACTTTGGAAAGATGACCTCATTCACATATCCAAAAGTTGCTGCTGGCTGTTGGCCAGGGAGTCTTGGTTTCTCCTTCACGTGGTCTCTCATACTCAATAGGTTATATTGGCTTCTATTCATGAAGGTCGTAAGACAGCATTCCAAGAAATTGAGAATAGAAGATGTAAGGTCACATAAAGTCTAGTCTCAGAAACTGTGTAATATCACTTTTGTTAAATTGTATTGGTCAGTCAAGGTAAATCACAAAATCACCCCACCTCTAATGAGTAGGAAATCCAGTCCTCCACCCCTGGATTGGAGAAGTGGCAAAGTCACATTGAAATGGCCATGCGTATCTGATTGGAAATAATGTGTGGCCATATTTTGCAATCTATCTTAGACCTTGTCCAACCACAACTATTTACATTCCTCCTTTGTGAAAAATTCACTCACAGGATCCATATGATTCATCCAATTATGGTATTGGGCTCAAAATCTGGTACCTCATGATCTGAATCTGGCTCATATACAGATGAGGCTTCTTGGGTATAGTTCCTCTTGATCCAGAAAACAAGAAAACAAGTTATATATTCCATCACCTTCCCAAAACACAATGATGGGATGGAACTGGATAAACATTAGACATTCACATTAAAAAGAAAGAAGAATGGAAGAACCTAGTAATTGCCACTTTATAGTAATTTGTAAATTCAGTCAGACACATATTGCCAGGCCTCTTTACTCTGAAGAGCAGGGTCTGATCCTGGATAAAAACCTTTTTTTTTTTTTTTAATTTTTCTTTTCTTTTCTTTCCTTTTTCTTTCTTTCTTTCTTTCTTTTTTTTTTTTGTCTCTTCTAGGAGTACTTTTCTAGTGTATTTTCCTAACATCTTTTGCCTATTCCCTCTTGAATCATCTAAGAAAATTTTTTTAACAAGAAAAATAGTTTAAGTTTATGACTGCATTATTCTCTCAGCCTGCTTTCTGACCATGTAAATTTGGTGAAAAAAGTCTCTTTTCATTTTGAACTATCTCAGTTTATTTTAATATAAACTGAAACTATTTTCAATACTATTCAACTCTATTCTAAAGTCTGTGGGTTTCCTAGAAATCTGATTGTTATTTCCTCATGCTCAACAGACACATCTATAATTGTTTTGAAAACAATCATTCTACGTTGGGTCATATGTGATTTTGCTATGTGGTTGCACACTCTGTTTCTTTCTATTTTTATAAACACTTTTTTTAAATGTAAAGTTTTACTATGTGTTTCTTAAATTTTTCGGAATGCTTAATAAAGAGTTTTCTGCTTTGTTTTCAAATTTCCTTTTTTTTGCCTCAGGGTTAATTCTTATTTTGGGACTCTCTTCTGGGCTGACATGAGATGAGAAACAGCTTTATTTCCAATTCAACCATATGCTGGATCTTCTCGATTTTTTTTTCTATATTCTGCTTGAGAACTAAACATTTCCTTCATAAGTTCATTTCTGTTTCACATGCCTTATAATAGCAATCCAAAAATATTCAACCACCACTTTCAGAGGCTTGCCTGGAAATCTCTATAGCCAGCTTCAGATATTCGTTAATTACATGACCAATATTCCACACTACTGTAGGAGAAAATTCAGCAATTTTTCTGCCACTACTGAACAACAGTTTCCCTTTTTCCAGTCTCAGAGAACAAGTTTCTCACCACTCTACCAGCTTTGATGCACTTTCTGGTCCCATGGCCAATGCCACATTTGAGGTTTCTGTTCAGGCAGCATCACATTTCCTGATACCAACTACGGTAATGTATGTAAAAACACCTCAAAACTCAGTGACTTAAAATTGTAACTACCGTTTATGTCTTCACAATTTTCTATTTGGTCTTAGGCTTAGCTGGATGCCTTATTTCTGTTCCATTTGGCTCATTCATGCATTCCTAGTGATTGGCTAGAGCACAAATCTGCTCTCAGTTATCCTAGCTGACTGGCATGCTAGGATCTGGTTGTTCCTTTCTCTACTCTTGTGTCCTTTTACTCCTCAAGAGTTTCTCTTTCCATATTCCTTTTCATCTTCAAGGAGATTCTTTTTTTTTCTTTTGCCAATTTTAAATACAGTTTTATTTAAGACATTGCATTTTCCACTTAACAATACAGTGCTTATAAAGTGCAATGTTTATTTCCTTTCCCTGTGCACATATTCCTTATTCAAATATCAAGAATATCCAGTATATTTACTATAGCAGCTTGACTTTAAAACTGCCATGGATTTACTACAAATTTGGGTCCTTCAAATGTGTGGAACAATGCTAGACCTGTCATCAGGTTGGCTCAATCAACCTCTTCAATAGTAGGCCCAGAGGAGGCACCACCAGAGGGAGGAGCTCCACCACCAGGGAAGCCTCCAGGCATTCCTCCTGGCATGCCTCCTGCACTCTGGTATAGTTTTGTAATGATGGGGTTGCAGACTTTCTCCAGCTCTTTCTGCTGATGTTCAAATTCTTCCTTCTCTTCAGGCTGGTTCTTATCGAGCCAGTTGATGATTTCATTGCACTTGTCAAGAATCTTCTGTTTGTCTTCGTCATTGATTTTGCCCTGAAGTTTTTCATCTTCAACAGTTGCTTTCATGGTGAATGCATAAGGCTCAAGCGAATTATTGGAAGACACCTTGTCTCGCTGCTTCTCATCTTCAGCTTTGTACTTCTCAGCTTCCTGGACCATGCGCTCAATGTCCTCTTTGCTCAAGAGGCCTTTGTCATTAGTGATGGTAATCTTGTTCTCTTTTCCTGTACTCTTATCCACAGCAGACACATTGAGGATACCATTAGCATCAATATCAAAAGTGATTTCAACTCAAGGAACTCCATGAGGGGCGGGAGGTATGGCTGTGAGTTCAAACTTGCCAACTAGGTTGTTATCCTTGGTCATAGCATGCTCACTTTCATTGACCTGAATAAGCACACCAGGCTGGTTGTCAGAGTAGGTAGTAAAGGTTTGTGCCTATTTGGTAGGAATGGTAGTATTGCACTTGATGAGCACAGCCATGACTCCTCCAGCAGTTTCAATGCCAAGAGAAAGTGGGGTTGACATCCAACAGCAGCAAATCTTGAACATTTTCAAATTTGTCATCAGAAAGAATGGGTGTCTGGACAGCTGTACCATAAGCAACAGCCTCATCAGGGTTGATGCTCTTATTCAGTTCCTTTCCATTGAAGAAATCTTGAAGAAGTTTGTGAATCTTGGGGATACCAGTAGAACCCCCTACCAGGACAATATAGTGGATCTGAGACTTGTCCAGCTTGGCATCCCAAAGAGCTTTCTCTACAGGGTCCACGGTGCCACAAAACAGGTCAGCATTTAATCCTTCAAACTGGGCATGAGTAATAGAGGTAGAGAAGTTGATTCCTTCATACAGATAATCAATCTCAATACTGGCCTGGGTGCTGGAAGAAAGTGTACACTTAGCACATTCAGAAGCAGTATGTAGACGATGGACTGCCCCCTTGTTTTTGCTGCTGTCCTTCTTGTGTTTGCACTTGAATTCTGCAATAAAATGGTTGACCATTCGATTGTCAAAGTCTTCTCCACCTAAGTGGGTGTCTCCAGTTGTGGACTTGACCTCTAAGATCCCATCTTCAATAGTAAGGATTGACACATCAAAAGTGCCACCTCCTAAATCAAAGATCAACATGCCTTTCAGCTCCAACCTTCTTGTCTAAGCCATAAGCAATAGCAGCAGCAGTCGGCTCATTGATGATTCAAAGTACCTTGAGACCAACAATAGTTTCAGCATCTTTGGTAGCCTGACGCTGAGAGTCATTGAAGTATGCAGGTACCATGACAACTGCATTGGTAATAGTCTTCCCAGGGTAGGCCTCTGCAATTTCCTTCATGTTTGTCAAAACCATAGAGGACACCTCCTCTGGATAGAAACTTTTTGTCTCCCCCTTGTATTCTACTTGGACCTTAGGCCTGTCAGCATCATTCACCACCACGAAGGGCCAATGCTTCATATCAGATTGGACGACAGCATCATCAAATCTACGTCCAATCAGGCATTTGGAATCAACACCATGTTGGTAGGGTTCATCGCAACTTTATTCTTCGCAGCATCGCCGACCAATTGTTCAGTATCACTGACTTGGGCTGGTTTGGTTTCCCTGATCATTGGCAATTATTTTCACTTTCCCGTGCTGGAAAACACCCACACAAGAGTAGATGGTGCCAGGATCAATTCCAACTGCAGATCCGTTTGACATAGTTGCTTCTGTGTGAGCCGGGCTTGGCTCGAGGAGAGAACAGTTGTCTGCAGATCTGGCGCTGTGTTCAATCAAGGAGATTCCTTTAAATGGCATCTCAGAGCAGCAAGAGAGCAAAAGCAGTAGCTGGAAAGCCTTGTAAGGCCCAGTATTGGAATTTTCACAATGATATTATAATATTCTACTATGGAAAAAAGTCAAGGATCAAGCCAGCTTCATTGTGGAACGGTAGTATACAAGAGGTAAATTCAGCAAGATGTTATTCATTGATAATCTTATGACAATCCATTACATTGCCTTGGAACAAGGGATATTATATCTATACATTTATACATCTATATCTATATATCTATCTCTATAAAGATTGAAACATCCTTCTAAAGCTTACATAAATAGGGACAATCCCATTATAACCAAGTCCTACTCTGGTTAAGAATATTAACCAAGTAACTAAATATTTGTGGAGGAGCATAGCATAGTGGTTAAAGTCATAAATTAGAGATAGAATACCCAGCATCCTGGGTTGGCTACTTGTTGTTACAGGATTATGCATATTGCTTTGAGTCTTAATATTTTTTTATCTGTGCAATGGGATGAGGAAGCTAATAGCTATAACCTATCTTATAGATGAAATGAAAAAGTTTGTACAATAGTTTCTGCCTTAAGGTAGCCTTCCTCAGCTATACATGTAAAAGCGTATGAATAAAATTGGAGGTAGATGAGAGGAAGCAAAAACAAAATTATAGCTGAGGATCTGAATGTCTTGAAAAATGTATATTCAAGATCCTAGGGAAGCTCAGAAGTGGGGTTTTCAAGGAGGATTCAAGACACCATTTTAAAATATGAGTGGGAATAAAAGGAAGGAGATGTGGCACCATGGAACCCTGAGAGAAAAACAAGCATGTGGAAATGCAGGATAGGGAAACTGAGTGGGGGCAGTGGCAGGGTCATGGTTCAGCAGCAGGAGAAGATCAGAGATGAAGGCAAGGGTCAAAAGAGTCCCGTGATCTTGATAAGATGTTTCCCTTCCTACTCGTATTTGTGGGGAGCTATGGACATACCTTATGTTGAGTAATTTCATGCATGTAATTTAGTGCTTGTCAGCAAAGTAATAAAAGTTTTAAAAGACCCTCAGAGATAATCTCTATAACCTGGTACCTCATTGGATGGTGCCATTTGCAAGTGAGAAGAAAGAATTGACGCTTTAATGTATAAGAAAAGATTTTTATATACATACTATTTCTTGGTAACACAGCTGCTGCATAAAATGAGGTGTATAAGTACACTTATGAATATGAAAGAGTTTTCCAAAAAGTAATACAGGCCTGCAGCCATTTATACAAAATCCTGAAATCTATAAAGCTCAAAAAACAAAAAAACTTTCTTTTGGCAACAGAAACTCACTCTACTTGACATTTGTGGTAAAATTGACTGTAACCGATATGTAGTATTTATTATGAAATTTTCCCACTTAAGTAATATGTATATTCTTGCGATTTATTTTTAATACAAGGTGGATATAAAATATATTATATATACACCATATTACCATTCTAAAACAATATATGCATTTATATATATATGAATTCTGAAATACTTATGGTCTCAGGAGTTTCAAAGATTATGTCTCTGTGCTATATAATTATAAGAATTTAATAGCATTATTATCCAAGTCAGAGCAAGAAAAGCAGTCAAAATATCTAATTAAATGCATTTCAAACAGAGAAAAGGAATTATTTCTATACACCTTACATCATCTAGAGCCAAATATTGTTAACTTCCAATCTGGTTGACAACACCAAATTCTACCTAACCTTGTTACATTCAATCATGACTCCAGCAAAGCAGTTTGAATAAACAAGTGTGTTATGACTGTCATATCTTGTTAAAAGGAGATAAAAACACAGAGCTGGGGGAGACCACTGCATATGGCCAGGAGATTGTAAAAGCAAGTACTAACTAGAAACCAGAAGAAGAGCCCACAGCGTTGTTCTCAAACCATCTGCTTACAAACTGGCACTCCAGTGCTTGCAAGATCATTATTTTATA
Organism: Nyctereutes procyonoides; assembly: GCF_905146905.1. Lineage (NCBI taxonomy): Eukaryota > Metazoa > Chordata > Mammalia > Carnivora > Canidae > Nyctereutes > Nyctereutes procyonoides. Next base: position 12,156,805 of record NW_026575030.1, read on the forward strand.
AATTTAGAAAGATCTCTATGTATTTCCATATCATTTAAAATAGTTAAGATGTCAAATATAGGGAAGCGTTTGCAATGATTTTATGCAGCCTCTGACTCTTCTGAAGTTTATTTATTTATTTAAACATTTTATCTATTTATTTGAGAAAGAGCATAAGCGAGAAAGGGGCAGAGGGAGAGGGAGAAACAAACTCCCTGCTGAGCACAGAGCTTGACATGGGGTTTGTTCCTAGGACCCCTAGATCATGACCTGAACTGAAGCAGATGCTTAGCTAACTGATCCATCCAGGCGCCCCTGACTTCTGAAACTTAAAAGGTCTCAGGAGAATGAACCTGAATAGCCTTCAACCCATTTTATATTTTCCATGGCACCCAGTAGAATGTGACTTTCAGGTTTGGCCTCAGCAAACCCTTACTGGTTGCATTAATTTTCAGCTTTCTTCTAGACTTTCTAAGGATTAATGAAGTCATACATACACTACTATTAATAATATATTATGTTAGCTCATATATCATCTTGGTCACTCATGACCATGTGAGCATATTGTCCAACTTTTCTTTTTTTTTTTGTCCAACTTCTCTAAGTGTACATGAAATTTAGGAGTTCATGAGCCCTCTGTTGATGTCCCAAAATATTTCTAATTTCCCTATTATTGTAGCATATATTTAGTCCTATAACACATTGTAATTTTATCCCATTACATTAAGGATTTTTTTGGCAGGGCACTGGGGTGGCTTAGTCAGTTAAGCATCCTACTCTTGGTTTTGGTTCAGGCCATGATCTCAGGGTTGTGAGATGGAGCCCATTTTGGACTCCACATTCAGCAGGGAGTCAGCTTTAGATTCTCTCTCCATCTGCCCCTGCCCCATAAATAAATAAACCTTTAAAAAATTTCTTTAGCTATTTAGAATTAATTGAACATATCTTTCATAGACAAGCAAAAATAAGGCACGGCAGTTGCATATTATACTATCAGAAACTAGTCAAACCTGAGAATCTCCTTATGTAACTTTCTCATATGAATAACAACTTGGTTAGATAGAGGTTTTTTTTAAGATTTTATTTATTTATTCATGAGAAACACAGAGAGGAGAGAGAGAGAGAGGCAGAGACACAGGCAGAGGGAGAAGCAGGCTCCATGCAGGGAGCCCGACGTGAGACTCGATCCACGGTCTCCAGGATCACGCCCTGGGCCAAAGGCGGTGCTAAACCGCTCAGCCACTCAGGCTGCCCTAGATAGAGCATTTTTGAGACATCATTTTGCTCTCAACATTTATAAATGGATTCATTGCTTTCCTGGAAATAATGATGTAGAGAAGTCTACCATCACAGTGATGTTTTCTCTCTGAGTTTCTGCCTCATGCTTGAAGAACTCATTACTTAACCTTGAAGTTCATGGCTTTCACCCGGTTATATCTGTTTGCACATTTGCTGATGTGTGCAGTGAAACAATACTCCTAGGAAAAAAATTTTCACGGTCTCATAATTTGATAAATGGATTATTCTGTATCACCATTCCTGAAGAACTATGATACACATTAACTTGTCAAGTTGTAAGAAATCCAGTCTGGAAACCCAGTGAATCCTGGCTCTATCCAATGTTCTCCAAACTCTTTTAAATATTCAAACACTTGTTTCCTATCCATTTTAGCTACATCCATGGACCATTCTTTTAAGAAATGTTTTATAGATATTAGTACCTTTTGAGTAATTTTTGGTACCTTGTAAGCTTTTACAATATATAAATCCCCATATTATATTTCAATGGGAAAGCTTTGTTTTATTACATTATCAATTATTGTTCCCATTTTTTTTCTTTTTTTTTGAAGCAACATTTGACATCCTTTTCCTCTCCTTTATTTCAATCATTATTTCCTCCTTGTATGTTTCCATAACTTTCTGAATGAAGTCCATTCCCCAAAATCACATGAATTAGATTTCTTGGTTTTAGATAACAGAAATGAACTTTTCACAGAATTCAGCAGAAAAGGTATTTGTAGAAAGCATATTCAAATACTAAATTTGTGCCCTGAATCAGTGAGTGGGCAGCAGGACTAGACACAAACAGTTTGCAGGGACAGAGGTGGCGAAGCATAGATGAGAGCACCACCAGAGATCATCTGACTTCGATGATGCATGGCCACCATGGCTTCTGGACACCCACCTGGCTCAATGTTTCCAATGCTTCTGGACATGCAAAAGTGTCCTCTGTGGCTCTACTCTCCAGGACTTTTGCTGCCACACTGCTGAATGCTGGATTTGAAATCTCTCCAAAAATCCCCTAACTTATCTATGCAACAGTATTCCATTCAAATTCCTGAACTATGCTTTCAACTAGGCCAACTTCAGCCACATTACTTCACTATGTGGCAGAGACACAAAGGGGGAAATACGGGCCTTTCTTTAAGAGGAGCAAAGCTTTGTGTCTTTCTCATCTTCAGATTTCCCCCAAATTAAAGAGTGCTTTTTGACTAGGCAACTGAAGAAGACACACACAGCAATGTTCATTAAATCACTAATTTGCCTTTTGAATTATCTTTTTTAAGGGTATGCGTAATGTGAAATGTTTATAATTATGTTGATGCATATTTGATTTTATAGCATTCTTTATATTATCTAGTTTATTTGTTTTAAATTTCTGCTTGCCTTTCAATTAACTTTTCACCTCACACTGTTATCCTATCTTATCTCTCATTTTGTAAAATCCATGCTCCATAAATTTGACTAAGATAACAGCAGATGCTGTTTAAAGTTTACTCCTCTTCCCTACAGTGAAGCTCTTGAAATATATGTACTTCTGCCTTTATTGTTATTTTTTGTCTATTTGACATAATAGAAGATTTCCTTTGGTTTAATATTATTTTTCCCATCTTTATTCATCCTTTTAAAATGAGATAACTGTTAAGGTTTAGTGTCTGCTCCTAAAACAAAGTAAGGATAATTGTCTTTGATATGTCACATTTACATTTAGATGTCTTCTCTTGTATCTGTGTCTGGGAAGCTGATTCAGCAGCCCAGAACATGTACAAAGGGCCAGAGTCATAGGGAATTGAACAGGGGAAATTCATGACCCCTGCCAGGCACCAAATCTCATGAAGCTTATATGCTATCTTGCTACTATCACCTTTAGTATTAATGAATAGCATTTAGTCTTTCTGAAGAAACTTTTGTTATTTCTCCAACCCCCCATCAAGTGTGTTTGGTGGCTTCCTCCCTGTGCTAACACCTGTCTCACCAGAAAAGAACACTATCATGTCTCCAAAGATGCCACAGGGGAGCATTCCATCATTCATGGATTCATGACTTAGTGAATCCTGAGTTCACTGGATTATTTTGCACACATTTTTCAGCGCCATCTGTGAACTGCCCCCTGCCATCTAAAGAACAAGGATATCCTACTTTTTCTCCATCAAGAGCTAAAGCTAATACCCTCCTTTTAGCTGGGGCCCATTCCTTGGACCTCCAAGATCTAATCCCCCTCAAATCTGACTGTCATTGGTCCAAGTGCTACTGCCTGTTCACTAGGGCAGCACATTTCTACTCTGGGGAAAATCATTCCCTTGATTCCACAGCCCACCATTTCCATGGCTTTTATTATTTATATATTTTTAAAAATTTTTATTTATTTATTCATGTGAGACATAGAGAGAGAGGCAGAGACACAGGCAGAGGGGGAAGCAGACTCCATGCAGGGAGCCCAATGTGGGACTTGATCCCAGGATCCTAGGATCAGGCCGTGAGCCAAAGGCAGATGCTCAACCACTGAGCTACCCAGGTGTCCCTCTATGGCTTTTATTCACTGTATCCAAGTGGCACATTCTCTAGATATCTCAGCCTCCTCTTTTAATTATAAATTCTAGAGAACTCATGGAATTCAGAATTTTTTTTTTTTTTAGTTAATTCCTGCCTTCGTAAAAAAAGAATTTCAGTCTTGTCCTCTCTCAGAAGTAGTGGTATAGGAACATCACCTATTCTTATTTTCCAGCAGAGAGCAGTATTATTTTCATATTCTTATTTTTTATTGCTGGAATCTACTTCCTCCCAAGCTTTTCCCACATCTGGATCTGTATGAACTTCTCAGCATTCTCTTTGGATCTCACACCTTTCCTTCCTTGTAAATAAATTGCAATTTTCAGGGATTTGGTCCTGATATTACTAGTTTTATATATTTTTTAAAAAGTGGCATTTATTTATACATCAATTTTTATGCTAATTCAGGAAGTTACCGTTTTACTATTTTACTTGATTGTAATTCATTAGGTTGACTTAGCTCAGTCTTACAGACCATTGTGACAATTTCTACACTATATTTCGGTTATTCTGGTAATTTTTTTAAACAACCTCTACCCTTGTGTTTTGCATTTCAGGCTTTCTATACATCCTTTTAGCTTCTTTATTAAAGTGCTAAATATAAAAGTGACAATGACAAAAGTGCAGTCCATGATATAAGACAGCCCTTCTTCCATGAATTACATTTCTATTCACCATCATTACCACCTTTCTTCACCTTATTTCTAAGGGTGGTTTGTGATGTGATAGGTTTTGGTTATTAATAACTTTGGTTAAAGCACAATAGAATTTTCCAAAATATCTCCCTAATGCAAATTAAAGTATCTCATCACAAAGGGAAAAAAATATTCTATGATTTTCCTTAGGGAATTTAACTTTATTAGTGCATAAAAAGCATTATCAATAATTTATCTAGAATTCTATTGTTTCTACATTCTAATTTGTGCCATTTGTTCCTTCCATCTGACTTTCATCATGATGTTTTATTGAAGTATAATTGATACAAAATGTCACATTAGTTTCAGGTGTGCAATCTAGTATTTTAAGAACTCAATGCATTTATGCATGCTCACCACACATGTTTTCATGATTTCTTTAAAGATTAAACCTATAATAATATTTACTGCTTTCTTTGAAGTAATCTGGTATAGAAGCACCTGGGCAGCGCAGTTGGTTAAGCATCTGACTTTTGATCTTAGCTTGTGTTGATCTTAGGGTTGTGAGTTCAAGCCCCCTTTTGGGCTCCACACTGAGCATGGAGCCTACTAAAATAACTAACTAAATAAATAAATATTCAAAAAATAAAGTAACCTGGTACAAAAAAAAAAACAGGTTCATATTTTGAAACTGTTGCAATATGATGTCTAGATTATGTGCGTACCAGGGATTGGTTGGTTTTTAATTGAACAAAATCTGTTCTGAATGGAAATTACCTCATCTAGAAATAAGCATTTTTTTCCCAATAGAATACAATACTGCTGAAGAAGCAAATTCAGTAGTTGTTTTCATGGCAAAATGGGGTAAATTCTAATGATTCCAAAATTTGACCTAATCATTTTGAACACAATTATATAATGAAAGATCAGTTTAGAGTCTCTTGACATTTTAGAAAATATACAATATCTGTACATCTTATTCTAATAACCTCTTGTCCCTAAGACCCAAGCTACCATTTCTACTTTGGCAGAAAGTTTCTTCCATGAATAGAATCATTGTGAAGAATTAATCCTTTGAAAGAAATCTGCGTTAAATTCTAGGTCATATTGGGATGAAGGAAGAGAAACAGAATGATTGAGAAGGCCATTTAGCAAAGATGTCATTTCTAAGACTTTAAGGAAAAATAACTTCATGCATTACTTAGTTGGTTGATCCATTAGTGTTCATTTTAAATTGGCCAGTAAATTAATACGAGGCTTATTATAAACCGCAGTCAAACTTCACCACACTTTATGGAGTGTGCTTTTTGGAAACTTATTTTTGTTAATTTTATTTTCAGTGAAAGTAAACTTGCAAGAAGGCATGGCCATGAACAGCCACAATACACAGGGTGCCTTAGCAGTAAGCATTTCTGGAGTGATTTAAAAGCAGTCCGTGCTTGTCCTGCCTCCTGCAAAATTCCCAAACTAAGACAGTTGTGTACTGATGTACACAGGAAAGTGAAGCTTATCTCACTTTCTCATTCTTGTAGAAAATTAAACATACTAAAATATTTAGGAAAATGTATGTGCTCTCTTAGGTTACTAGATCTTTCTTTCAAAAAGAGAGAAGATCTTCCAAACTATATGAATTTAGCATGTAAGTAACAAAAACTTAAGGATCTAGAAAAAAATACTTAACATATCAAATGCTGAAAACAATTATTAAGTACAGAAAAACCCCTATCAAAACCATTGTTAAAACACTAACATTGAAAAATCAAAGTTGAAAATGTCTTTGGGAGTGAAACATAATCATTAAAACAGACACTTCACTGGAAACATACTGATGGGCTAGGTGTGAAGAATGGGCAGAAAACCAGGAATTTCTGAAAGTGGACATTTCATATAGGTGTAGATAACGTGAGGAGAGAATGACACAAGCCCAAGGAAATAATTCTGAAGGACAGGGGACCTCCATCCTCATCATTATCACTCGTTCCACCAGTGAGAGTCTGAAACCTAAGCTAACATATCCCCAGTAAGAGATGCTTTAATTATGTTTTATTTTCATACACCTACATTTAATTATTCATATCAACAACTATGTATCACTTTTTTAAAAATCCCATGAGTATTGACAAGATTATTGGTAATTGTATAAAATTAGAAAGAAACTAAGTGTCTAACAACAAAAATGTATTTCAGCATATATACCAGTGAACTATCAGGCTGTTGATTCAAGTGATTGTTCACATCTGATAATAATTACATGTGAAAGTAATTATGATGTATAATTACATAGAGTTAAGTGGTTGTGTTTAGATATCAAATTATGATGTTATTTGGTTTGAGGATTCTTATCTAATTGTATTAACAAATATTTAATAAAGTATGTAGTAGCAATACAGACAACACACTGAATGTATATTATTAAATAAAAGAAGCCAATCTGAACAAGTTATATGTTGGATGATTCCAACTATATGACATTCTGGAAAAGGCTAATAACCTGTGGAGGCAGTAAAAAGATCAGTGATTGCAGGGATGGGGACAGGGCTAGGAGGGGAAAGATGAAAAATCCAAGCTCAGTGCATTTTCAGGTCACTAAAAATACCCTGTATTATACAACAGCAATGGAGACATGACATTATATGCTTGTCCAAACCCATAGAATGTATAACAGCAAGCGTGAACTACATTGTAAATTATGGACTTTGAGTGATTTTCATAGGTCACTGTAAATCCTTCACTTGTAACAATGTACTATTTTGGTGGGGAATGTTGATAATGAGGAAGGCTATGCATGCACCGAGGCAGGGCAGATATGAGAAAGCGTTGTATCATCCTTCTAATTTTGCTGTGAACCTAAAACTTCTCTAAAAAAAATATTTAATTAAAAATGTTAATATGGATTTTGTTAAAGCACATTAGTTAAAGTAATAACTTCAGGTACTGTTCCAAATAAGCCCCCAAGCCCTAGGGTTTAAACATAATAAAACATTACAATAATTTTAAACTATTTTTAGCAATAAGTAATATATTTACAAGACAGGTAGCAAGCAACACTATCATATATTTAGAGCCCAGTATATTATAAGTCCTCTACATATTCTATCTCTAATTTCAAACACTCATACCAATATGCATTATTATATATTCTTTATAAATATGAAAACTAAAGGTTGGAAAACTTAAGTAACTTGCCCAAGATCATATTGCAATTAAATAGAAAAGCCTGGATTCAAATCTATGTCTGTGTGACTCCATCTTCACTTCATTGTCCACGTGGAATGTTCATCCATTCATAAGCCAGTATCTTCATAGTAACAATGAGGAAACTCAAGGTGACATTGCTCAAGACTTCCTTCATGACACCTTTAGAAAGAAGACAATCTATTTTCACTTTGTCCTATATTGGGAATTGTTTTCACAGAACTTCAAGTCCCCACTATGAGAAGGTCTCCATTTGATTAGCTATCACCATCCCCTGATTTACAATAGCCATTAGTTAGGGCAAGTCACTTTTACAGGCATCATGCTCCACTGAGGTAATTTGTCCATGGTCATATATAATTATAGTCCAATTGGATCAGGCAGGGACTGTCCAACTACTCAGACATTCATTTTATTATCAACCTTGATTTGAGCTTTAATTAAATAATAATTTATTCAGTACCTCCTTCAAAACAGCCTGCCACAATTAATACTCATACATCACTTCAAGTGTCTATACATACTGTGGAAACTCAATAAATGGCGCCGACTAACTTCATGCCTGGCGGAAAGAGAAATATTGTTGAGGCAGTTGAGGTGGAAACAAACCCAGTAGTGCCATATATAAAATCGAATCAGTTGATCTTTTCATTAGTTAACACAGGGACACAGCCAGGCATCGGATGAGAGCCAAGAGTTTAAAGCCAACAGAATCAGCTGCATACCCTTTCCTGCTGTGCCCCCGGGCTTATTTCTTGTGTCCTTAGAAAGATCAGGTATGGCATTTTCACCAACCTATTAGCATTTGACATAGCAGGCTTCCCTGGGGGTTAGTTGCATGGTGGGCTGAAGCCCCATCAGCTACTACAAGACAGCACTCTTTCACCTAAACACTGGGATCCACACAGGAATGGCAAATGCATGCTGTTGACATATAATAAGACCATGCTGTTTATTTCTAGGAGAAGGAGTTAAGATGCATTTGCAGTGGAGGGAGTTCACCAGTTCTGTGCACACCATCTGCATTTTACAGATAAGAATATAAACACCCAATTATAAATAAAACATAAATAAAACAAATGAAGGTAGTCAGATCACATGCACACCACACATACTACAAAGGCACAAAGCATTAACTATTATAATGAGAAGTATAAATGGCAAAGCCATCTCTACATGTACCTCTGAATCTCTTGCTTCTAGGAGAAACAGGGATTACTCTGTTCTCTCATCTTCCATTCCCAAGATCTCCTTTACACTCTCTGTCAGCCGAAGACAACTATGATTCCTTTTCTTGTGGACACACATCTCATGTTTCTGTTCTCAGGTTAACTGTCAACTTTATTTAATCATAGAATTTCATGAGCAATGAGGCTAAGGGATAATGGGAGTAACATTGGATTCCTTTTTTATGTGAAGATTTTTTTTTCTTTTTTCATAAACAGAGCCCAATTCTTCTCCTGACTACACAGATTTTATAAGCTCCTGAGGTTTATCCAGAATTGCGAAGCTGTGAAGGTCATTGTAAACTACAGAGACTAAGCAGGATATAATAATGACCATGTCTTGCCAAGCTTCATGACAGAAGGAACTGCAACAAAGGATATTTTGGAATCCAGAACACCAGTAGATAATATTTTACAAGAACAGGGGTTCTCAAAAGTTCACCTTTACTGGTTTTCTCCATTTTGGCAAAGGAAAACTTTAGTTCACCAGCTGGCCTTAAAGGCCAAAAACCTGGAATTATTTTGATTCCTTTTCTTCACTCCTGCTATACATTGAAACCATCAGCAAATGCTGGGAGCTTTGCCTTCAGATTGTGTTTTCTGTCTGCCAACTACTCCCTATGTTCTCTCTTACCAGCCTAATTGGAGCCTCCCTAATTCTTTGCCAGAATGTTGGCAATAACATCTAAACTTATCTCTGTTCCCAGCATGGCAGCCCTACCCTCTTTCTCAATGGATGACCTAGCACTATTCTTTTAAAACATGAAAGCATATTTTATGTGATCCTTTTGCTTAAAAGCCCCTAAGAACCTTGATTTCATTTAGAGTAAACACAAAAACTCTATTATGGTAAAAAAGACTCTAAACAGCATGCCCCCTGCCTATCTTTCTGTCTCTGTTTATGTGGCCTTAACTCTTCTTTGCTACCCCATTCAGACTGGATTCCAATCACAGGCAGTCTCCCACCTGAGTGCTTGTTTGTATTTTATTTTCTCCAGTGGGGCTTTGCTAGAAGGGTAATCTGCACATTCATAATGTTGTGCAACTATTTATTTCCAGACAGTTTTCATCATTCCAAGCAGAAATTTTGTACCCATTACACAATATTCCCCTCCCTCCAGGACCTCATAACCTCTATTCTATTTTACACTTCTTTGAATTTACCCCAACTAAGTGGACTTATATAATACTCATCCTTTTGTGTCTAGCTTATTTCACTTAGCAAACCTTTTCATGATTTATATATGCAATTGCAAGTATCAGAGTCTTATACCCTTTTAGGCTGAATAATGTTTCCTTATATGCATATTTCACATTTTGCTTATCTATGTATCTATCGTTGGGCATTTGAATTGTTTTCAACTTTGGGCTATAGTGAGTAATGCTGCTATGAGCATTGGCATACAAGCATCTCATCAAGTTCCTGCTTTCAGTTTCTTTGAAGCTGAATCACACGGTTATTAAATGTTGTGCTTGTTGAGAAAGAGCAGAACTATGACACCACAAACATTCCAATTTCTCCATATCTTTACTAACACTTGGCATTATCCATTTTATTGATCATAGTCATCCAAGGGTGCCTGAGTGGCACATTTAGTGAGGCATCAGACTTTTGGTTTTGGCTAAGGTCATGATCTCAGGGTCATGAAATGAAATCAAGCCCTGCCTGAGTTGCAGGGGGGCGGTTTCTTGTGCTTAGTGGGGAGTCTACTTGGGATTCTCTCTCTCCTTCTCCTTCTGCCCCTCTCCCCACTCACTTCCATTCTCTCTAAAATAAATAAATAAATATTTTTTAAAAGAAAAGATAATAGTCATTGTAATAGGTATGTTATGGTATCATATCATGGTTTTATTTGCATTTTCCTAATGACTAGTGATATGGAGCATCTTTTCATGAGCTTATTGGTCATTTGCATGTCATATTTAGAGAAATGTCTAAGTCCTTTGCCTATTTTTAATTTGGGTTCTTTGCTTTTGCTGTTGAATTTGAGTTTTTATATAGCCTGGATAATAATGTTTATTATATGTAGGATTGGAAATATTTTCTCCCATTCCATGGATTATGTTTCCAATATTGACAATGTCCTTTGATGCCCTTTGAGGCACAAACTCTTTAATTTTGATGTGGTCCACTTTATCTTTTATTTTTCTCTTGTTGCCCATGCTTTTGGTGTCAAAGCCAAGAAATCATTGGCAAATTCAATTTTATAAATGTTTTCCCCTGTGTATGTATAAGAACTTTACTCTTTTAGTTTTTATTCTATGGCTTAGATCTATTTTCATCTAAATTTTTTGTGTGCCATCATGTAAGTGTTCAAATGTGTGCTTTTATATGTGGGTATCTAACTTTCTAAGCACCATTTGTTGAATATTATCCTTTCCTTATTGAATGATTTGGCGTCCTTGTTGAAAATAATTTGCCCATATATATGAGGTTTATTTCTGTTTTCCCTATTCTATTTCCTTTGTATATACGTGTTCTTATACGAGTACCACACTGTATTAACTACTGCAGCTTTCTAGTAAGTTTTGAAATTTAGAAAGTGTGAATCCTCCAAATTTGTTCTTTTTTCTAGTTTTTTTTTGGCTACTGTAGGTCGCTTGAGATTCCATGTGTTTTAGGATGGTTTTCTCGATTTCTATTAAAAAAAAATGCCAATGGGATTTTGATAGAAATTGAATTGAGTGTGTATATCACTTGGGGCAGTAATTTCATTGTAAAATTATTAAATCTTCCAATCTATGAGCATAGGATATCTTCTTATTTACATCTTCTTTCTTTCAGCAGTGGTTTATAGCTTTTAGTGGTGTGTACCTTTCAATTCCTTAAATTTATTCCTACAGATTTTATTCTTTTTGGTGCTATGTTAAATTGAATTGCTTTCTTAATTTACTTTCAGATTATTTATTGTTAGTGTTTAGAAACAGATCTGACTTTTCTGTTTATATTTAATATCCTGAAAAGTTTCTGAATTTATATACTAACTCCCACATTTTTTAATGGAATCTTTAGGATTTTCCACATATGAGAACTGATTATCTGCAACATAATTTTAATTACTTAATTACAGTTTGAAGGTTTCTTTTTCTTTTCTCTTTCTTTTCTTTTTTTGCTCTTTTCTTTTTTCAGCTAAGTGCTCTGGCTAAAACTTCCAATGCTATGTTGAATAGAAATGGTGGAAGTGGACATCCTCTTATTCCTAAACTAGAATGAAATAACTCATTCTTTCACCACTGGGCATGACAGTATCTATCAATTTTTCATATATGATCTTTATCATGTTTAGGCAGTTTTCTTCTATTCCTAGTTCGTTGAAAAGTTTTATCAAAAAACAAAAACAAACAAAAACAAAAATAAAAACAAAAAAACTGTTGAGATGCCTGGGTGGCTCATTGATTGAGCGTCTGCCTTCGGCTCAGGGCGTGGTCCCGGAGTCCCAGGATCCTGTTCCACATCAGGCTGCCCTCGAGGAGCCTGCTTCTCTCTCTGCCTGTGTCTCTGCCTCTCTGTGTCTTTCATGAATAAATTAATAAAATCTTTTAAAAAAAGATGTTGAATTTTATCAAAGGTCTTTTTTTTTCTTTATCGATTTAGAGTATCATGTAGGATTTTTGTCTTTAATCCATTAATGTAATATATTACATCTATTGAATTCCATATGTAGAACCATCTCTGCATTATAGGAATAAATACAACTTGACCATGATTATAATCCTTTCAACACACTGCTGAATTGGTATGCTAACATTTTACTAATTTTTAAAATCAACATTCTTTTTAAAAGTTTTTATTTAAATTTCAGTTAGCTAATGTACAGTGTAATATTAGTTTCAGGTGTACAATATAGTGATTCAATACTCACTGTCCATCACAGCAAGTACGTTCCTTAATCCTCATCACTTGTGTCACCCATCTCTACCCCTCACCCTCACCCATCTCCCCTCTGCTAACCATCAGCCTTTTCTCTATAGGTAAGAGTCTATTTCTTGGTTTGCCCCTCTCTCTCTTTTTTCCCTTTGCTCATTTGTTTTGTTTCTTAAATTCCACACTTGAGTGAAATGATAAGGTATTTAAGGTATTTTGTCTTTTTCTGACTGCTTATTTTGCTTAGTATAATACTCTCTAGCTCCAACCATGTCCTTCAAATGGTAAGATTTCATTCATTTTATGGCTAAGTAATATTTCATTGCATGTGTATATATGTGTATATATATGTGTGTAAATATATATACACACATATATGCAAACATATGTATATATATGTGTGTGTGTGTGTGTATCTTCTTTATCCATTCATCAGTTCATAGACACTTGACCTCTTTCCAAAATTTGGCTATTGTAGGTAATGCTGCTAGAAACATCAGGGTGCATGTATCCCTTTGAATTAGTATTTTTGCATCCTTTGAATAAATACCTCATAGTGCAATTGCTGGATTGTAGGTACTTCTATTTTTAATTTCAGAATGGCTGCACTAGTTTGCATTCCCACCAACAGTAGAAAAGTGTTGCCGTTTCTCAGCATTCTTGTCAACACTTCTTTTTCCTTGTTTTGTTAATTTCAGCCATTCTGACAGGTGTGAGGTGATATCTCATTGTAGTTTTGCTTTGTATTTCCCTAATGGTCAGTGAATTTTAAGCATCTTTTCATGTGTCTGTTGGCTATCTGGATCTCTTCTTTGGAAAAATGTTTATTCATATTTCCTTCCCATTTTTAATTGGATTATTCTTTTTTGGACACTGAGTTTTATAAGTCCTTTATATATTTGAGATGCTAACCTTTTATCAGATACATCATTTGCAAATCTCTTCTCCCATATTGTAGGTTGCCTCTTAGTTTTGTTGATTGTTTCCTATGCAGAAGCTTTTTATTTTCAACAAATGGTACTGGGAAAAGTGGACAGCAACAAGCAAACAGAATGAAACTAGACCACTTTCTTACACCAAACACAAAAATAAATTCAAAATAGAATTAGAGAACTAAATGTGAGACCTGAACCATAAAAATCCTACTGGAGACCAAAGCTGGCAAACTCTTTGACATTAACCATAGCAAACTCTTTCTAGTTATCGCCTCCTGAAGAAAAGGGATACAAATGCAAAAATAAACTATTAGGACTTCATCAAAATAAATCAACATTCTTAATGATATTGCTCTATGTTTTTTTGTTTACTTGTTTTTCATGAAATGCCTTTGTGTAACTTTGGGATCAGGGTAATACAGGCCTTGTAGAATGAGTGAAAAAGTGTTTTACTTCATTCAATACTCTGGAAGAGTTTGAGGAGGATTGTGGTTAATTCTTTAAATGAAGTAAGACTATTTAAAGACTTTATTGAGAGGTTTTGATTACTCATTTCATCTCCTTACTATTTATGAATCTATTAAAATTTTGTATTTCTTTAAAGTTTAGTTTTGGTATATAGCATTCCTTTTTATTTTTCTAGGAACATGTCCATTTCATCTTTCTTATCCAATGTTTTCGGGTAAAATTTGTTTATAGTATATTCTTAAAATCCCTGTCATTTCTCTAAATTCAGTAGTGAAGTATTCACTTTCATTTCTGATTTTAAAAGTCTTGTCTCCTTTTTATTAGTCAATCCAGCTAATAATTTTTAAAATATTGTTGATCTCTTCACTAGACAACTTTGATTGTATTGATTTTTCTCTATTTTTGTATCTCAATTATATTTATCTTTGGATTAAGTTTTATTGTTTTCTTTCTTCTGCAAGCTTTGGGTGTAGTTGGCTCTTTTCCCCCCTAGTTCATTAAGGTGTAAATTTAGTTTTAGTGTATGTGTTTGCAGGTATAAATTTCCTTCTTATCACTATGCTCACTGCATTCCATAAATTTTGGCATGTGTTGTGTTTTCACTTTATTTGTCTCCAGATATGTTCTAATTTTTCTTGTGATTTTGTCTCTGACAAAATAGTTGTATAAGGTGTGCCATTTAATATTATGTATTTGTGAATTGTCCAGTATTTTTCTGTTGTTAAATTTACTTTTATTCCATTGTGGTCAGAAAAGATACAATGTAAGATTTCAATGTTGGTAAATTTTTTTGAGATGTGTTTTGTGGCCTAACAAACATTAGACTTCTTTGTGGTCTAACTTGTTTTTTGGTCTTCCTGGAGAATATTTATGTGCATTTGGAAAAAAAAAACATATTGTTGGATGAGTGTTTTATGTATGCCCACTAGTTCATCTTTGTTCATAGATTTTGTTTGGTCTTCTATTTTTTTATTGATCTTCTGACTAGATATTCTATCAATTTTTGAAAGTAGTGTATGGGAGTTTTTAAAATATTACTGTAGAATTAATTCTCTCAAGTCTGTCTATTTTGCTTTACATATTTTTTGTTTTGATATCTGATGCATCTATACCTATCATTATTATATCTTCTTGGTGAATTGACATTTTTTATTATAAAATATCCTTTTGTTTCTTAAAAATATTTGATATAAGGTCTATTTTGTTTGATACTACTATAGCCACCACATCTGTCTTTTGGTTACTATTTTAATACAATATCTTTTTTCATACTCTCACTTTCGATGTGTTTTATCTATTTTGACCTATTAAGGTCTACAGCAGTTTCTTGTAGATAAGAGAATTAGATCATGAGCATTTGCCTATTTGAGCAATCTTTGCATTTTTATTGAAAAAAAACAGTTACATTTCAAGCTATTACCAATATGGAAGGAGTTATTCTGTCATTTTACTGTTTGTTTTATGTATGCTTTATAGTTTTTGTCCTTCATTAACTCCATTACTGCTTTTCATGTTTAGGGTTTTTTTTTTAATAGTGATACATCTTGATCCCCTTATCATTTTATTCTGTGGATATTCTATAGATACTTACTTTCTTGCTACTGTGAAGATTACAAATAACATCCTGAAATAATATCAATCTATTTCAAATTGATGCCAACTTAACATCAATTGCATACAAAACTATAATCCCCATTCAAATATGTCCCTTACCCATTTGTGGTTTTGGTGTCACAAATAACATTTCATACATTGTGTGTCTAATAACAGATTTATAATTATTTTATATATTTTATTGTAAATTCTATAGTACATAAAAAGTGGAGTTATAAAACAAAATTGCAACAATATCTACTTTTTAATTTCCCTATGTATTTATTTTTATAATAGATCTTTATATTTTTATATGGGTTTGATATCCTTTTATTTGAAGCTGAAAGACATCCTTATCCTTCTTATCAGGTAGGTCTAGTGGTAATGAACTCACACAGCTTTTGTTTATCTAGAATTATCTTAATTTCTCTTTCAGTTTTGAAGGACATCTTTGCTGGATATATGATTCTCAGTGACAGGTTTCATTTGTTTGGTTTTGGTTTTGATTTTTTTCCCCTTCAGCACTTTACCTATATTATTCCACCAAATTTCTGCCTCCAAGTTTTCTGATGAGAAAGTGAAAACATTATTGACAATCCTTTTTATGTGAGTTACTTATCTCTTGCTGTTTTCAAATTTTTTTCTTTATCTTTGATGTTTGACATTTGGGTTGTAATGTGTCTTGGTATGGGTATCTTCGAGTATTCAACTGCAGATTTCTTGAGTTTGTGGAATTGTGTCTTTCATATAATTTGGAATGTATTCAGACGTTATTTTTATAAAGGTTTTTTTTAAATTTTTATTTATTTATGATAGTCACAGAGAGAGAAAGAGAGAGAGGCAGAGACATAGGCAGAGGGAGAAGCAGGCTCCATGCACCAGGAGCCTGACGTGGGATTCGATCCCGGGTCTCCAGGATCGCGCCCTGGGCCAAAGGCAGGCGCCAAACCGCTGCGCCACCCAGGAATCCCCAGACGTTATTTTTTGAAAATACTTCTGCCACCTTTTCTCTTTTCTTCTGAGATTCCTACAATGGGTATATTGTTCTGCTCCACAGAATTCCACGAGTCCCTTAGGTTCTCTTCACTTCTTTATTATTATTATTATTTCCTTTTTGTTTCTCAGACTTGATAATTCCAGTTGTCATCCTATTTTGTGTTTACTGATTCTTTCTCCTGCTTGCTCTAATCTTCTTTTGAATCCTTCTGTATAATTTCCATTTCAGTTATTTTACTTTTCTGTTACAAAATTACTTGTGGCTTTCTCTTATAGTTTTTATCCCTTTACTGATATTATAATTTTGTTCATACATATTTTCACCTTTGTCCATGTCAACCTTTAGCTCTCTGAACATTTTTAAGACAGTTGTTTTGAAGTCTTTGTTTAGTAATTCTAGCACTTCAGCTTTCTCAAGTATATTTTCCATAGATTTACTACCTTCCTTTGAATGGATCAAAGTTTCTTGTTTTTTTTTTCTATGCATTGTAATTTTATGTTGAAAAGTGGACATTTGAATCAGATTCTTCCTATTCCCATGGGTTTGCTGTTTTCTTCTAATTTATTTTTATTTATTTATGATAGAGAGAGAGAGAGAGAGAGAGAGAGGCAGAGACGCAGGCAGAGGGAGAAGCAGGCTCCATGCCGGGAGCCCGACGCAGGACTCAATCTGGGACTCCAGGATCACACCCTGCGCCAAAGGCAGGCGCGAAATCACTGAGCCACCCAGGGATCCCGGGTTTGGTGTTTTAACAGTCATATGAATCAGCATGAGATGAAAGCTTCTTGGGTTAAATAGAAAAAATATCAGTTCCTATGTTACCTATATTCAGTTTAAATCATGGATGGATTAAAAATCTGATGTAAAATATAGAATCATAAAAGCATCAAGAAAATTTTAATAAATTGCATTGAGCTTATAAATAAATATTAGTGAACAAGACAAAAATTCAGAAGCTATAATTTGAGTATATAAAAAACTAATGGTAAACAGCAAAAGATGCAATAAATAAATAAGTAAACAAACAAAAACTATATACTGGAAGATACATTCCTTCTGATAGAGCTAACAAATACTAGAATTAATATCTCAAATTTAGGAGTTCTACCAATAATATAGAAAGGCAAATAAACCAAAATATAAATTTGCAAAAGATAAAAACTGACAATTCCACAAAATAAGACATGCATAAGGCCTGAATATGTGAAAGTATGCCCCAATTTTCTAGTAATTAAAGAAAAGCAAATTAAAATAACAGTGTCTGTCCAGATTGGTGAAAGTTTTCCAAGTTTGATAATGTTGAGTGTTGTCATTGGGATGTGGAAATAGAGTGGCTATTTTATAAATTGTAGATGCAGAGTAAAAATTACTTCAGTCACTTTGGGTTTTCAACATGCATAGCCTTTGACTTAGAAATTTTATTTTTAAGAGTTCATGAAAAGAAATATATATGCAGGTAAAAATGTAAATGATCTATGTAGGAACAAATTGAACATAGTAAAATAAATAATATATCTATTAGGAATAGTAAGGAGTCATTAAAAAGAGTATATGAAGTCTGTATATTTTGAAAAAAAAAGTTAGGTAAACTTTATGTTAAAAGCAGAGTGATAGTGCAATAAAAATACTGAGATTCATATGTTCTTAGAACAGAAAAGTTTGGGAAGATGTAGTCCTATTAACAGTAGGTATCTCTAAAATTAGTGTTTGTGTTTGAAGAGAGGAAATGGGCTTGAGAGAATAGGAAGGGAGCTGATAAAAATTATTATTATTTTTGCTCCACATTTTTCTGTATCATTCTTAACATAAGCATATGTCTATCCTGTAAAAAAAATGAAAAAAGATCAATAATCATAAAACAATATTATCCAATAATAGGCAGGTACTGTACATTATGAAAGGACAGAGGTGATCTCAAACTGCAGAAAATAAGTTCTTAGTAAAGTTGGTATATTTATTTTTTTAAGATTTTTTTTGTTCATGAGAGACACAAGGAGAGAGGCAGAGACATAGGCAGAGGGATAAGCAGGTTCCCCGTAGGGAGCCTGATGCAGGACTCAATCCTAGAACCCCAGGATCACAACCTGAGGTGAAGGAAGATGCTCAACTACTGAGCCACCCAGGTGCCCCTGATAGAAAAGCTGGTTTAAATAAAAAGAGCAGAAAGGAAACATTTTTCTGAGAAGTCTGTGCTCTACAAACAGACTTTAAATCACTTTTTATGACTATTATTAAATACCTGTAGATGAGTAAATCTTAGGATCATGCTTGCCTGTATCCTTGAATTTTATCAGAAATTTCCATGTGAAATCCAGAATTTGTCTATGAACATATATATGTGTGGTTATTGCGTATTCATGAATTTAAGATTAAAGACTTAAAAAATATTTTGCTTATCTATCACTCATTGTTTTAAGGCATCAGTTAGGCAGAACTTCAAAGTATTTCCTGATTAACTTGTGTCTCTTTACCTGACTATTGCTTGAGACCTTCAGATATTTATTTCCAAATAAATTGTGGATATAAAACAACAAAGGAATGATGTTTCCCCTAGATATGCAGTGATAGAAAAAGAAGTTTTTGATCATTTTGGAAAAACTAAAATTCTTCCATCTCCATTAAATGTGATTTTTTTTCCTCTAAAGCCTTTTACAGTGTAGTTGCAAGATTGACTACCAATAGCTTTCCCTAGGTGTATTTATTGAATTTAGTAGTTTCATTTTGTTGCCAGAAATGTCATAATTGTGAAAAAATAGCAAAAGATAATAAAATACAGATAGAATCAGCCTGATCCTGTCACCTCTGGAAATGTTTTTTGTGGGCCTTAAATTTGGATCCTGGCTATTTTATTCTGTTCAGTGTTGATGGAAAAATGAAATGCAGACCTTACTAGCCAAGTAAAATACTACCTGAATCATCAGGTAGGTGTGTGGCAAGCAGCCATACAAGAATTTAGACTCAATAAATCTAAAAATCCATGCAAAGGGAGAGACAGAGATCCTCAGAACACCATTGCTGTAGACAGCATCTGTTCATTTTGCCAATCACCCAAGGCAAGTTCAGAGCCCTACAGCTCTTGAGAGAACTGGATACACAAGATTTTTCATTTAATTCAATAGATCTAGTCTAGAAGTGCTATCTGTCTCCTAAACTCAGTTTCTAACCAAACCACTTCTCTGTGGCTGGAAAAGTAGTTGCTCATAATAACTCCTTTTTCGTTAAATATTTTTCAAAGTACTAGCATATCAGAGCTATGCCATATCTGGAAAGATTCAAAGTTTATCTTCTGTATTTTAGAGATGGGAACACCTACATGCAGTAGAGGTTAACTGACTTGCCTAGATTCATAGCAAATTGGTGGCAAACATAAGACTATGCTCAGGATGTTTTCTCTCACAGTCCAGGGCTTTTTTCTGAACCATACTAGTTTATCAGCATGAAATGTGAATTCCAGAAACCATTGACAAAAAGAGGGAAAAAGAAGATTTCATATGAAAAAAAGAAATGGACAAAGAAGAAAGAAATGGCAAATCCATGTCATCAAGTCTTTCCAAATAATTCAAGTTAGTAGTTTTTATAACATAAAAAAGCAAAAATGGGGATGGGGGTAGAGAGAGAGAGAGGGAAATGGAAAGAGAGAGAGAGAGAGAGAGAAATATGGAAGGAAAGAAAGTGGGGTTTGTTTGTTTTTGTTTTTGTTTTTTTGGACCCATTTGGAATTTGTTCATGTAATATTAAATTATGTAAAGCACAGAAAATTTTGGAAACAACCACATCTAGTAGGAGAAGCATGGTACAGCCATATTAGACAAGGACTTACTAGCAGGGAGTATTCAGGATTCCATTAACATCAGTCTATAAGGTTTATGGAGTGTAGATTAATGCAGTGCATTATTAAGTGGAAGTCAGTTCAGAGAGCTTCTACTGCAAATGACCAATAACCATATGTTGCCCTTTCAGCTCTAGCTTTCTGAAATTGTTCTGGAAATGAACTCAGTTAGGAGGCATTCCTCTAAGTGATTTAAAAGAATGAATTTAGAAGCCTCAAATGTATTCTGACTGTGAATAAACCTTGTTCTAAATCCAGAAAGGATAATTTTCTTCTCTCGGGATGATACCTCAGTGTGGGAAACCCCATCTTCCAGCAGCCAGAGTGATTTCAGCACATCATCAGCACACAACTAGGATGATAGGCCCTACATGTGGCATTCTATTTAGTGTGTGTGTGGCATTCTTTCATATGAGATCTGCAAGATGTGAGACAAGCTTTCCATAATGTTTTTCTCCAAGTTTAAGGCAAAGTAGCTGAGTCAGATGTGAGATAAGTTGGCCAAAATTATTCTTTTGAATCACTGAGTATTCTTGGTGATAGAAAACATAAATCTGATACAAATTAGGTCAAAGTTTCTGAAGAAAGGAGGAGGGGTGAGATGGCAGAAGAGTAGGATCCCCAAGTCACCTGTCCCCACCAAATTACCTAGATCACCTTCAAATCATCCTGAAAATTTACGAATTCGGCCTGAGATTTAAAGAGACCAGCTGAAACGCTACAGTGAGAAGAGTTCGTGCTTCTATCAAGGTAGGAAGACGCGGAAAAAGAAATAAAGGAACAAAAGGCCTCCGAGGGGGAGGGGCCCCGCGAGGAGCTGGGCTGAGGCCGGGGCGAGTGTCCCCAGGACAGGAGAGCCCCGTCCCGGAGGAGCAGGAGCTGCACCAACCTTCCCGGGCGGAAAGGGGCCCGCAGGGAGTTAGAGCAGGACCCAGGAGGGCGGGGATTCCCTCGGGCTCCCGGGGACACTAACAGACACCTGCGAGCGCCGGAGAGTGCGCCGAGCTCCCTAAGGGCTGCAGCGCGCACGGCGGGACCGGAGCAGCTCGGAGGGACTCGGGCGCGGCTCCGCGGAGGGGGCTGCGGGCGGGAGCGCGAATCCCACAGCGCAGGCCCCGGAGCACAGGGCGCCGGGACACAGCCCAGGATCCGGCCTCCCCCGGGACAAGCAGAGGCCGGGAGGGCCCAGGACAGCAAGGACGCTCCCGCCCCGAGCTGAGCAGATCAGCGGCCCCGCCCCGGAGCCTCCAGGCCCTGCAGACCGAGAGCTCCCGAGCTACTGCGGGGGCTGACTCCAGGGCTGCAGAGCTGGCCCCGCCACTGCGGTTGTTCCTCCTGGGGCCTCACGGGGTAAACACCCCCCCTCTGAGCCCTGCACCAGGCAGGGGGCAGAGCAGCTCCCCCAAGTGCTAACACCTGAGAATCAGCACAACAGGCCCCTCCCCCAGAAGACCAGCTGGACGGACCAGTTCCAGGGGAAGTCAAGGGACTTAAAATCTACAGAATCAGAAGATACTCCCCCGTGTTTTTTGTTTTTTTCTTTTTTTTTATTTCTGTTTGCTTCCCCCACCCTTTTTTCCCTTTCTTTTTCTTTCTCTTTTCCTTTTTTTCTTTTTTCTTCCTTTTTTCTTTTTTCTTTTTCTCTTTTCTTTCCTTCTTTCTCTCCTCTCTTTTTCTCCTTTTCCCAATACAACTTGTTTTTGGCCACTCTGCACTAAGCAAAATGACTGGAAGGAAAACCTCACTTCAAAAGAAAGAATCAGAAACAGTCCTCTCTCCCACAGAGTTACAAAATCTGGATTACAATTCAATTTCAGAAAGCCAATTCAGAAGCACTATTATACAGCTACTGGTGGCTCTAGAAAAAAGCATTAAGGACTCAGGACACTTCATGACAGTAGAATGTAGATGCAATCAGGCAGAAATTAAAAATCAATTGAATGAGACAATCCAAACTAGAAGTCCTAACGACGAGGGTTAACGAGATGGAAGAACGAGTGAGTGACATAGAAGACAAGTTGATGGCAAAGAGGGAAACTGAGGAAAAAAGAGACAATTAAAAGACCATGAAGACAGATTAAGGGAAATAAAAGACAGCCTGAGGAAGAAAACCTTCATTTAATTGGGGTTCCCGAGGACGCCGAAAGGGACAGAGGAGCAGAATATGTATTTGAACAAATCATAGCTGAAAACTTTCCTAATAAATAATAAAGATTTGAGCAGAACTAAATGAAATCAAGACCAGAAGAACTGTGGAACAGATCAACAAAACCAGGAGTTGGTCCTTAATAAGGTAGATAAACCATTAGCCAGCCTTATTAAAAAGAAGAGAGAGAAGACTCAAATTAATAAAATCATGAATGAGAAAGGAGAGATCACTACCAACACCAAGGAAATACAAACGATTTTAAAAACATATTATGAACAGCTATATGCCAATAAATTAGGCAATCTAGAAGAAATGGACGCATTCCTGGAAAGCCACAAACTACCAAAACTGGAACAGGAAGAAATAGAAAACCTGAACAGGCCAATAACCAGGGAGGAAATTGAAGCAGTCATCAAAAACCTCCCAAGACACAAAAGTCCAGGGCCAGATGGCTTCCCAGGGGAATTCTATCAAACGTTTAAAGAAGAAACCATACCTATTCTACTAAAGCCATTTGGAAAGATAGAAAGAGACTGAGTACTTCCAAATTCGTTCTATGAGGCCAGCATCACCTTAATTCCAAAACCAGACAAAGACCCCACCAAAAAGGAGAATTACAGACCAATATCTCTGATGAACATGGATGCAAAAATTCTCAACAAGATACTAGCCAATAGGATCCAACAATACATTAAGAAATTTATTCACCATGACCAAGTAGGATTTATCCCCGGGACACAAGGCTGGTTCAACACTCGTAACACAATCAATGTGATTCATCATATCAGCAAGGGAAAAACCAAGAACCATATGATCCTCTCATTATATGCAGAGAAAGCATTTGACAAAATACAGCATCCATTCCTGATCAAAACTCTTCAGAGTGTAGTGATGGAGGGAACATTCCTCAACATCTTAAAAGCCATCTACCAAAAGCCCACAGCAAATATCATTCTCAATGGGGAAACCCTGGGTGCCTTTCCCCTAAGATCAGGAACAAGACAGGGATGTCCACTCTCACCACTGCTATTCAACATAGTACTGGAAGTCCTAGCCTCAGCAATCAGACAACAAAAAGACATTAAAGGCATTCAAATCGGCAAAGGAGATTTGAAGAAATGTCCCTCTTCGCCGATGACATGATACTGTACATAGAAAACCCAAAAGCCTCCACCTCAAGATTGCTAGAACTCATACAGTAATTTGGCAGCATGGCAGGATACAAAATCAATGCCCAGAAATCAGTGGCATTTCTATACACTAACAATGAGACTGAAGAAAGAGAAATTAAGGAGTCAATCCCATTTACAATTGCACCCAAAAGCATAAGATACCTAGGAATAAACCTAACCAAAGAGGTAAAGGATCTATACCCTAAAAACTATAGAACACTTCTGAAAGAAATTGAGGAAGACACAAAGATATGGAAAAATATTCCCTGCTCATGGATTGGAGGAATTAATATTGTGAAAATTTCAATGCTACCCAGGGCAATTTACACATGTAGTTCAATCTCTATCAAAATATTATGGACTTTCTTCAGGGAGTTGGAACAAATCATCTTAAGATTTGTGTGGAATCAGAAAAGACCCCTAATAGCCAGGGGAATTTTTAAAAAGAAAACCATATCTGGGGGCATCACAATGCCAGATTTCAGGTTGTACTACAAAGCTCTGGTCATCAAGACAGTGTGGTACTGGCACAGAAACAGACACATAGATCAATGGAACAGAATAGAGAGCCCAGAAGTGGACCCTGAACTTTATGGTCAACTAATATTCGATAAAGGAGGAAAGACTATCCACTGGAAGAAAGACAGTCTCTTCAATAAATGGTGCTGGGAAAATTGGACATCCACATGCAGAAGAATGAAACTAGACCACTCTCTTGCACCATACACAAAGATAAACTCAAAATGGATGAAAGATCTAAATGTGAGACAAGATTCCATCAAAATCCTAGAGGAGAACTCAGGCAACACCCTTTTTGAACTCAGCCACAGTAACTTCTTGCAAGATACATCCACGAAGGCAAAAGAAACAAAAGCAAAAATGAACTATTGGGACTTCATCAAGATAAGAAGCTTTTGCACAGCAAAGGATACAGTCAACAGAAGTAAAAGACAACCTGCAGAATGGGAGAAGATATTTGCAAATGACGTATCAGATAAAGGGCTAGTTTCCAAAATCTATAAAGAACTTCTTAAACTCAACACCAAAGAAACAAACAATCCAATCATGAAATGGGCAAAATACATGAAGAGAAATCTCACAGAGGAAGACATAGACATGGCCAACATGCACATGAGAAAATGCTCTGCATCACTTGCCATCAGGGAAATACAAATCAAAACCACAATGAGATCCCACCTCACACCAGTGAGAATTGGGAAAATTAACACGGCAGGAAACAACAAATGTTGGAGAGGATGTGGAGAAAAGGGAACACTCTTACACTGTTGGTGGGAATGTGAACTGGTGCAGCCACTCTGGAAAACTGTGTGGAGGTTCCTCAAAGAGTTAAAAATAGATCTGCCCTTCGATCGGCAGTTGCACTGCTGGGATTTACCCCAAAGATACAGATGCAATGAAACGCCGGGACACCTGCACCCTGATGTTTCTAGCAGCCATGTCCACAATAGCCAAACTGTGGAAGGAGCCTCGGTGTCCGTCGAAAGATGAATGGATAAAGAAGATGTGGTCTATGTATACAATGGAATATTCCTCTGCCATTAGAAACGACAAATACCCACCATTTGCTTCGACATGGACGGAACTGGAGGGTATTATGCTGAGTGAAATAAGTCAATCGGAGAAGGACAAACATTATATGGTCTCATTCATTTGGGGAATATAAATAATAGTGAAAGGGAATAGAAGGGAAGGGAGAATAAATAGGTAGGAAATATCAGAAAGGGAGACAGAACATAAAGACTCCTAACTCTGGGAAACGAACTAGGGGTGGTGGAAGGGGAGGAGGGCGGGGAGTGGGGGTGAATGGTTGACGGGCACTGAGGGGGGCACTTGACGGGAGGAGCACTGGCTATTATTCTGTATGTTGGTAAATTGAACACCAATAAAAAATAAATTTATTTTAAAAAAAAGTTTCTGAAGAAAGAGGTAAAAACTGATTTTTTTTTTTTAGGATCTGATTACTATGTCCAACTCTGTATGCATTTGTGTTCACATATATGTGTGTTCATGTGCACATTGCCTGTTTCCATTTCTTTATAAAACCCCACTCTGTAACAATCCAAAGAAGCTAAGCAGTAATGGGGACAAGTACTCAGTTTATAAAAATGTCTTTTAAATATTTATTGAAATAAAAGCTTCGTATGTGTACTTACTGTTCCACTGAAACATACATAGCTTTCTAGGACCACATTAGTGTAAATAACTTGAGATTGATGCCCACCATTAATCTTGTCTCGTCATCCACAGGTAATATAATTGAAGGACAATAAAGCTTAAGAGGACGCAGCTCCTTACAGTTATTTGTCCTGGACCCTTCTTACTTTGCTAGTAATCTTTTTTTCTTCTCTGATTCAGTTCCACCTTCATTTAAATGAGATTATTTTGCTACTATCAATAATACATATGCATTTTTAAAGCATTTTTGATACATTTCTTTTTTCCTAGATAAGGAAAAAAATCAACTTGACTCGTGTCACATACAGCCATGCTTGGAAACATCTACTAACTTGAAATCCACCGTTTCCCAGATTGATCCTTAGCTTCCCAGGGGACATGGGATTTCCACCCACTATTTATTTTATCTAATTTAATGCATATGAGTAACTTAACTTAATGCTAGCCTTTTGGAAGAGAAAACCCTAGCTCTACTACTATCTTTCTTAGTTCTGTAGAACTAGATTAGTAATATACAAAATACATATGCAATTAGAAAAAAAAAGACACTATGTGCATTCTGAGATTTCCTTTTGTTTGCTGTATAATAAGCACAGCTAAACTCCCCAATGTATGTTAGGATGCTGCAGGAAAAGGCCACATCATGATGTTTTCATACAAATTATTCAAAAATATTATGCATGGATTGGTGTTCCTAACCCAGTTTTGTCCTGTAGATCTATCTCCAAATTGGGAATTCTAGCTACAAAATAGAAAAAATAATTCATCAGTAGTAAAGAGATTAATAGCATGTCTTGGCTTCACACTCACTCCTACACTTACATCCAACAAATATACATAACTGCCTTCTAAATTGGAAATGGCATCATGTCCAGGGGCTCAGAATGGCTGCATTGTTTGTATAGAGGTTTCCTCTAGTCTGGGAGCTGTGCTAGTCAAATTTAATTAACCAGCTGTGCTGATCTTTCAATTTAAAAAATAAGTCTCCCCCCCCAAAAAAAGCATTTTCCAGTCTCTTATCTGTGGTTCTCATATTAATATTTATTAATGTATTTTGTACATGATTGGCTCTTATCCTATCCAAATGCAGATGATTTCAGGAAGTGCACTATAAACAAAGGAAATTAGGGAAAATATTTGATAATGCAATAAAGTTAATATTCTTAACACAATTTTACAAATCTGGAAGAAATATATTGCTGAATTAAATGAGAAAAAGACATTAGTGTGTGACACACACACACACAGACACAAAGTAAAAGAGGCCTAAAATGTGAAGAACCATAAAACCTCACTAGAAATAGAAGAAATGAGGTTCTCTTCCCCTTTGTCAAATGAGCATATATTCAAAGGGTGTTGCTCAATGTTGATGACGGGGAAAAAAATCTTGCATACAAGTTTTAGCAATCAGTTTTAGAAAGTTTTGATTGCTTTTTGCACCTCTTTAAAATCACATAGATTTGGGGCACCAGGGTGGCTCAGTCAGTTAAGAGCTTGAGCTCAGATCAAGATCCCAGGGTCCTAGGATAGAGCCCCATGTCTGGCTCCATACTGGTGTGTCTACTTGTCCCTCTTCCTCTGCCCTCCCCCCCGTTTGTGCTGTCTCTCACTCTGTCTCTCTCTCTGTGTCAAATAAATAAATAAAATCTTTAAAAATACACAAAAATTAAATCACATATATTTGAATAGTCTCTTTCTTTGTCAACAGTGTTATCCAATTTTTCTACAATATACATCCTTTTTTATAATTAACAATGTACACATGCATTTTTTTAAAAATTGTATAAGTGGAAGGGAAAGTGAGATGTTCATTGTTTCATTTTTATTGCAGTAAAATATACATAAATTTACCATCTTATTCATTTTTTAAGTAAACAGTTCAGTAGTATTAAATAGATTCATGTTATTGTACAACTATCACCATCATTCATTCTCATAACTCTTTTCACCTTGTAAAACTGAAACCCTATACCAACTGAATAGTGACTATCCATCCCCCTAATACTTTTTTTAAGATACTAAATATCAGGGTGCCTGGGTGGCTCAGTTGGTCAAGTGTCCACCTTGGACTCAGGTCAAGATCTCAGCTCCTGGAATGGAGACCCACATAGGGATTCTTGCTCAACGGGGAGTCTGCTTCTCCCTCTTTTTCTCCTCTCTTCATGCTTTCTCTCTTTAACTAAAATCTTAAAAAAAAAAAAAAAAAAAAAACCTAAATATCTGCTATGTGCCAGGCAGTGTACTAGCTTCTGGACATGCAATGTAATTAAGAAACGTTATCTTTGCTCTCATAAAGCTTAAAGTCTAATGGAGAGCTTCAGCTCTGACAAGTAAAGGGCATGGAAGTCATTACATCCTTGTAAGAAAAAGCTAGATGAACTGAAAATCTCTAGTATTTCTAGGACCCACCAGAAAACTATAGCTGCAAGGCAAAACTCCACCTCCAGAGAGTCACAGCTAAGAACTACTTAGGTAGGACAGAAGCAGCTGGGACACCTGGGTAATTCAGCTGTTGAGCATTTGCCTTCAGCTCAGGGCATAATCCCAGGGTGCTGGGATTGAGTGCCACATCAGGCTCCCCACAAGGAGCCTGCTTCTCCCTCTGCCTCTGTCTCTGCCTCTCTCTGTGTATCTCTTATAAATAAGTAAACTTTAAAAATCTTTAAAAGAATAGAAGCCTCTTAGGAATCAACTAATAGGAGCATTTGATTGGTAATTTTGATAAATTGCTGGACGCTAAGTATAGGGTTAGTGTGAGAATGAGAAACTTCTAAGGCTACAGTCTAAAGAGGACCCCTACACTTTCACATGCTTTACCTCCAGACACACCACCAAGTTCTCACAATGAGAATTAAAAAAAAATCCTTTGTGTGGATATGCACCATGAATTTTTAGATAGAACACCCAAAACTTGATCCCTGAAAAAAATTGATATTTTGAACTTTAGTAAATTTAAACTTTCTGCTCTGAGAAAGAATACTATTAAGGGAATGGAAGGACAAACCAGAGAATCAGATAAATTATCTGCAAATATATACTTGAAAAAGAATTTGTTTCCAAAATATATGATTGTAGGAACAACTCTTATAACTTAATAATAAAAACATAATACAAAATCAGCAAAAATACTTCACTAAATTGTTAAATAGATAGGAAATAAATATAAGAAGAAATGTTCAATATTGTCAGCCATTAAGTAATTGCAAATTAAAATAACAATGGGATACCACTACACCCCTATTAGAATGACTAAAATAGACAAACAACATTATTATTGCTATACATCAGCAATATTAATTGCTAGCAAGGATGAGGAGGAACACTGACTCTCATTCACTGCTATCAGGAATGAAAATGAAAAATGGTACAGCCACTTAGGAAGATATTTTGGCATTTAAGGTATTTCTCACAAAGCTAAATGTAGACATACTATATAATTTAGCAATTGTCTTCTTATTGATTTGTCCTCATCCGATTTGAAATCTTGTGCCAAAAATGAAAGAAAAATCCGCATACAAATTTTTATAGCAGCTTTATTTATTACTGCCCAAACTGGAAGCTACCAAAATGTCCTTCAGGATTTTGGTTACTGATTCAATCTTACTAGACATATGTACATTCAGATACTCCATTTCTTCATGATGGGTTCTTCTTGGTGGGTTTTGTGTTTCTAAAATGTGTCCATTTCATCCAGGTTACCTAATTCATTGGCAAATAATTACTCATAGTGCTGTCTTATTTTTTTTATTTCTGTAAGATTGGAATTAATATCTCTAATTTCACTTCTGATTTTATCAATATGAGTCTTCTTTTTATCTCAATAAATCTACTTAAGTTTGCCAATTTTGTTAATCTTTTCAAAGAACCAATTTTTGGTTTCCTTGATTTTCCCTACTATTTTCTATTCTCTATTTTATTTACCTCTCATCTGTTATTTCTTCCATTCTGTTACTTTGGTTTTAGTTTGATCCTATTTTTCTACTTTGTGAAGTTTTAATTTAAGTTTCTAAATTGAGATATTTCTTACACATTTCCTTCTTAGAACTATTTTCACTGGCTTCAATAAGTTGATATGTTGTCTTTTATTTTCACTTGTCTTAAAGTATTTTTTAATCTTCATATAATTTTTCTTTGATTTATTTGTTGTTTGAATGTGTTGTATAACTTCCACATATTTGTGAATTTTCCAGTATTCTTACTGTTTGATCTCTATTTTATGCCATTGTGATATGGAAAGATAGTTTGAAAAATATCAATCTTTTCAAATGTATTAAGATTCATTTGTGACATAACACATGGTCAATTCAAAAAAATTATCAATGTACACATGAGAGAAATACACTAGTTGTTTTGTGGAATATTCTGTATGTGTCTGTTAGATTCAATTAGTTTATAGTGTGGTTCAAGTCCTCTATTTCCCTTTTGATCTTCTATTTGGTAATTCTATCCATTATTAAACGTGGGATATTCAATGGTCATGCAGAAATGACCGTTTCTCCATTAAATTCTCAATATATTTTTATACTCTAATGTTGGGTGTATCTATTTCTATAATTCTTACATCTTATTGATTACTGTCCCTTTTATCAATATACAGTGTCTTTCTTTGTCTCTTCTAATAGTTTCTGACGTAACATCTATTTCATCTAATATTAGAATAGAGGCCTCGTTCCTTTGTGCACTCTCTCTCTCTTACTATATACGTGATGTGTCTTTTTCCATTCCTTCAGTTTTAACCTAATTGTGTCTTTAGATATAAAATTACTCCCTTATGTAGTCATCATAGCATTGAATTTTTTTCTATACATACCATCAATTTAAGACCTTTGGAGATTATAATCCATGTACTTTTAAAGTAATTACTAATGAGGAGAAGTTACTTTTGTCATTTTATTATTTTTTGTTTGTCTTACAAAATTTGTCTTTTATTTTCCTTATTACTGCCTTCTTTTGTATGTAGTTTTTTTTCTAGTGACAAAGTTTTTGTTTATCAAAGAATGTCTTAAATTATTCATGATTTTTAAAGAAAGTTTTCCTGGATATAGAATTATTTTTTCCCTCAATACTTTAAACATAATATCACGTGGCCCTAAGGCCTTTGGTATGAAATCTACTGATGCTGCCCTCAAGATCCTCTCTTTATTTTTATCTTTGAAAGCTAGATTATAATGTATCTCAGCATGAAGAACTTTGGGTTTTTCCCACTTGGATTTCACTGTGTCTTGAATTTTTAGATCCATATCTTTCCTTAATTTGAAGATGGTTTCTGCCATTATTTTCTCAAATAATGTTTGCCCTCCTCTCCCTCATCTATTTGTGAGACTTCAATAATGCATATATTGATCTGTTTGATAGTATCCCTTAAGTCCATTTGTTTTCTTCACTCTTTTTTCTTTCTGTCCTTAGCCTCAATAACTTTAATTTTCCTATCCTCAAGTTTACTAATTCTGCCTTGCCCACCAATCAAAATATTCAGTTATTATTATTACTTTAGCTCCAGATTTTCTGTTTGGTTCATTTTATCAATTCTATTTCTTTGTTGTTGAGACATTATTTTCCTGATTCCTGTAGTTCTTTTCTATGTTTCCTTTAGCTCTTTAAATAAAGTTAAGACAATTGTTTTAAAGTCTTTGTCTAGTAAATTTAATGTCTATGTTTCCTCAGAGATGATTTCTACAAATTTATTTTGTCCCTTTGAATGAATCATTTTGTTTCTTTGTAGTGTGTAAGTGTATGTGTGTTTAGCGAAAATGGTTGGTTTGAGAAAACAGTAGCCACAATTCCTAGTTTTTGCAGACTGGTTCCATGCCAATCCAGTACATGTCTGATTAGCTGGGACTCCTCTAGGCTTAGGGATCAACCCAAAATGAGAACTTGAAACATTCCCAAATATGTTCTGAACATATTTCTTGACTGAGTCTGCATGTAGCTTTCTTAATTTCCCCACATATACGACTGCTTTTGAACAACATAACTTTAAGATGTCTCAGTCCAGCATCTCACAGCCTCAGATGGTCAACTATATGCCTCTAACCATTATCTCTTGGTCTTTTGTTCTAGGTGTCTGTAGTGCTCCTACAACTTTCATGCCAGGGATGTCTGCTTTTCTTTGCCTGAGACTTGAGTTAAGCGTGCCAGAAATCTGTCTTTCGGGAGGCC
The DNA here is from genome assembly GCF_905146905.1 of Nyctereutes procyonoides. Taxonomy (NCBI): domain Eukaryota; kingdom Metazoa; phylum Chordata; class Mammalia; order Carnivora; family Canidae; genus Nyctereutes; species Nyctereutes procyonoides. The sequence goes on from NW_026575030.1 coordinate 12,189,034, forward strand.
CCCGGACATGATAAAACCTTGAAAATAAAGTCTGGCTCAATAATGTAGAAAGGAACTGGGTTACCAGATTCTCTTCCTTACCACACTGAGAAGTTGTGGGGCAAAAACAAATAAAGATGTCAAAAATTTCCTGTTCTTTTTAAGGTGACTTTTCTTTATTGGGCATTTGGTTGGTTGGTTGTTATATACATTTCACTGTTTGTCAGAATGTCTATCGGGTTGCTTCAGTCAGTTTCTTATTATTTTGTGATGTTTTAATGGGAGAATAAAGCTTTAGAGCTTCCCTGTCTGGCATTTTGCTGATATCACTTCCCCAACTAGCCTAAACATATGTCTTGTTACTGAAATAATTATGAGGAAGGCATTTGCCAAAACATGTTGCTACTGCTCTGTGTGTGTGTGTGTGTGTGTGTGTGTATGTGTCTATATTTCTAGCAATAGCACATATGGAGTTGCAACAAATTGTACCTATGAATGGAAAGATGTGATCTTTTGTTGTACTTCTTATTGCAATGTTGTAAGATGGATTGGTTTAAGTCAACAGCCATTTTTTTGAGTACCAGAGAATTGGCCAGGTATTGTGCTGAGAATTAAGTATATAAGGGGAGATAGGCTAATATTAACGTCTAAAGTGTTTCACAGATTAAAATTAACATCTGAAGTTTTCACAGACAGGTAAACACATTTTATTATAGTTTGAGAGATGCCATAGGAAAAAAAACATACAGGAGATGGGCATGAGGGGGTAGTAAAGAAGTCAGTATGTGTTTTGGTGATGTCAGGAAAGAGTCCCAGAAAAGCATTATCTCCACCAAGTTTGAAATATAAATCACTGTTTTTTTCAGAAAGCTGATATAGGGTCTGCAGATAAGAAACAGAATTGTAAAGGTCATCTGTGTTGAATTTAGGAAGATTCACTCATTTATTCAAAAAGTGCTTATTGAGTAGCTACCACATTTTAGGCACTTCTTTGGGTGTTAGAAAGGCAGCAGTAGAGAGAAGCAAAATACTCAAACTATAAAATTTAAACTCTGTTTGAATAGAAGACAAAAGTCAATGATAATATTCTACTTTTGTTATCAGGAAAAGTTTTACTGAGGAAGTAAATATTGAGCAAAGTCTTGCAAAAAGTGAGGAAAAAAGCTATGTGACTATCTGGAGGGAAATCACAACTGGTAGTACCAGTGTTGTAGGTGAAGTACACTTGGCTCATTAAAGGGACAACAAAAATTTTAGGTGCCAGAAATGGCTAGAAAGTGGAAGGAAATTAAATCACTGAGGTAAGCAGTTCACATAGCACCTTGTTGACCTTGTTGTGTTATAACTCTGAAAGTAGACCATAATCGTGCCATGGTCCCATGGGATTGGATGGGGAATTGGTGGTAAGAGCAACAGAGTGGAGAGCTGGATGAAACTCACAAAGCAATAACTGAGTGGCTGGTAGTCATTCTGAATTTTATATGCAAAAATACACAGCTTTAGAAATATAATGTGGACAGAGGACAGCTAGAAGCAAGCATGTCAGCCAGCAAGATATATGTGTATACATATTTATTTGTCTTTTTAAATGTTTATATTTTATATATATTGATATTCATATTGATATTTATATACATACAGAACTTTCTCTCTATCTCACCCCACACACACACACTCAGCAATATGTAAAGATGGTTTGAGAATAGAGCCTTTGCCTCCCAAAGTGTTCTTTTCTTCCCTACCCACCCCTTTCTCTTTTTGGAGCTTTTGGAGCTTCCTAAATTTCTATGAGAATTTCCAAACTCTTTTTTTTTTTTATCAAGATGAAACCTTAAGTAGTAATACTGTTTTTGCTATATAAATTTAGGTTTAAAGCAGATATCTAACTGCACCATCCAAATATATTGCCACCTATTTCTCTTGGATAGAAGTCCATGAACTGGCATTTGTTTTACTGTGAGCCTAAATGGATAATGCTAAGAATGTGAGATACAGAGTAGTGTGCATTTTTGATTGGCAGACTAAGCACACAGTTAGGATACCAGCTGAGCAGAGGTACCAAAGAAGTAAGAATTTTGCTATTGAAACTTCCCTGGGAAAAATACTTTTTAAATATGATTTAGTCTTATTCTATTTATTTAGGTATTTTGGGAATATGTGGGAGAAAGATTAGAGTATCAGTCTTTTTGGAACTTGCAGCCTCTGGAGTTCTTCCATTAATCTGATATGGCAATAATGGGGACATGAGGGCAACAGTCTTGAGTAACAATACAGGATGAACAAAAAAGTGGATTTGAAGAATATAAAAACAAATATATTCTTTAGAATACTTGTTAGAAGGAAGAGAAAATTCCTGCTGAAGGAGAAAGAGATGAACCTAAAGCATCTGGCCCAAGTCAATGTCCCCAGGAATATTATTCAAAAGAATACTAAAGGCATATACTAAAAAAAATTAAAAGCATGTTCATGTCAGTTTGAGACACTCTGGATATAATAGAGTCATTCAGAATTATTTATTTTACTTCTTACTAAAGGTGCTTCTCAGCACTTATGCTATGCTAATCCAGTTCATATGAATAGGCAAGTTGGGGTACAGAACACAGCATTTCCTCTGATAAAAAATGCCGTCATCCTGATTTCCTGGGAGCATTCATTAGCACCTCTCAAAAGTTGTGTTTGCAATGCCAAATTTGAGAAATTTTTGGACACATAGTGTTTTTTTCTAGAAATGGAGAGCTAGTTTTAGCCTCTCAATCCTCTATAAGGATGAGGATTCCTTTGGAAGAGACTCTCTTTAGAGCAATTTACCATTAAGTTCTTTTTCCTTCCCCAGCTTCATTGAGATATAATTAACACATAACATTGTGTAAGTTTAAAGTGTGCAGTGTGTTGATTTCATGAACTTATATATTGCAAAATGATTACCACAGTGAGGTTGGTTAACACCCCTATCACCTCCCATAATTACCAATTCCTTTTTGTGGTGAGAACATTTATGTTGCTGCTCTCTTAGCAACCTTCAAGTATATAAGACAGTGTTGTTAACTATAATTACCCTGCTATGTATCAGTAATCCAGAACTTATTTCTCTTACACTTGGAAGTTTATATCATTTGACCAACATTAACATTTTAAGCTAGTTTTTCTAAAATTTGGTATTTATTAACCAAAACTTATAATATTTCTAGAAATGAAGGTCAAAATTATGTGTTTTATTGAGAACCCTAATTTTTTGATAAGTTCATGCTTCCTTTTGTTTGTACAGATTTATAAATAAAATTACTACAGTTTATAAAAATATACATTGTTAATGTTAGTTTAAAGAAGTCATGGTTATCAAGTCATAGAGCTATATGTAAATACATTTTAAAATATTTTTGCAGAGTTAGATTTCCTATTGTTCAGTATAATTGCTATCTGTAAATATTTAGATTTTTAAAAATTATCTTACATCAATGAAGTCTTACTTCCCTAAAATATAAGTGTAGGGGAGTAAATGGACCTGGAGTCTTTTACCTGGCTTTAGGAGGGCTGCCAAGAAAACAAACAAGCAACAACAAAACAAAACAAAACAAAAACACACCTAAAAAAAAAACAAAAAACAAAATACACCCACACAACAACAACAACAAAAAAAAAACTAGTCAAAAACCACTTGTTCACACTTACCATATATATGGCTGTGTGTTAGCCGTGCTGGGGAATATTCCTGAAATTCAAAGAGGTCTTTCTCAATTGTCTTACCCATAAAGTTGCACTTATCTGCCATCATGTTTGCTTTTACCCTTCTTTTTTTTTTTTACTTTTCAAAATATATGTCAGTACCTGAAACTTGCTTATTTGGTTTTTAAATTAATTTATTTTCTCATCTCCCTTGAGATGGCAAACTTTATATGGATGCTTTACTTAAGTGCATTTATCACTAAATTCCTAGTGTCGAGGACAGTGACTGGCACAGAATGGAAAATAATTATATACATATTTTGCAGGAAGGATAAAAGAGAAAGATGAAGAAATTTTTTTTAAAAAGGTGGAAGATTGGGTGTTATTCTGTATGTTGGTAAATTGAACACCAATAAAAATTAATTTATTAAAAAAAATAAAATAAAAAGGTGGAAGATGAGAAGGGAAATTAGAAATAGACAGAAGAGAAAAAGGGACACCTGAGTGTCTCAGTGGTTGAACGTCTGCCTTTGGCTCAAGGCATGATCCCAGGGTCCTGGGATCCAGTCCCACATCAGACTCCCAGCAGGGAATTTGCTTCTCTCTCTAAAACTAGATCTCCATTTCTAGTCTGTGTCTCTGCCTCTCTCTTCTCTGCATCTCTCTGCATCAAATAAATAAAATCTTAAAAAAAAAGAAAAAAAAGACTAGAGGAAGAAAGGGATGAATACAAAAAAGAGGAGAGAGAGGAAGAAGGCAAAAATTTTCAGTGTCTCATACTTTCTGTACACTGGTAATGCCTACCATAATATTTAGTACTGCATCTTTCTTATATAGGCCAATAATCTGAAAATAACCTGAAAGCAAAACTTCAATATCTTGCCCATTGCATTTCTCCCTTGTATTCTGCACTCAACATGTGCCAACTCTTCAAGGCTCTTCAATGCTATGATGTGTTTCCCCTTTGCCCTCCAATCCTTTTGCTATCCTCCTCTTGTAGGTCTCTTTGTACCACCTAAGCCCTAGAGAGATAGCCTTTTTACAAGTATCCCTTCTTTCTCAAAATATTATCAGGTTATTCTTCCTAAAGCACAGATCAATTCATGCCCATTCAAAAAAACAAAAATTAAAAGTCCTTAATTATGTAGAGAACAGGACTGAGTCTTGTCAGCCTCATATTCAAATAGATTTTCTCATAAAACTCCCCACCAGATTTTCTACTTGATTTCTTACCAATAGCAGTAAAACATGGTGTCTCAGAACACAAACCAAAACAAACAAACAAACAAAAAGCCTACTCTGAGGTCATGTGGTCATGTGGGGCTAATTATTTGTTTTCTGTGCTTCCAACATTGACTAGAAAAATAATGTATATAAAAGATATGCCTATGTTATAAAGTTGTTGCTGTGACCATGTGCTATATATAAAGTACCTGGATCTTTGTGTTCAAATCCCAGCCTCTCCATACTTACTATGTAATTCAGTTTCTTAAGTATGAAATTGGAATAATACCTACTTCATAGGCTTCTTCTAAGGATTAAATGAGTTTAAAATTTCAAAGTCTTCTAAACCAGACAATAATGTTCATGTCTGCTAATTCGTAATATGCTTTCACATAAACTGTCCCTTTAAAAAATAGATTTCCCTGTTTTCTTCTTCCTTTTTTTGTACTTTTTTTAATGGGAAGCCCCTCTGACAAATCTGTCAATAAAAATTATTTTCACTTCAATACTTCTTTCTGAACCTTCCCTGCTCCCTTCATTGAAGTCTTGGTCTACCTGCAAATCCTTGTTTCTTTCTTCTTTAAGACTTCACTGATGCATGACTTTCTCACAGTATTGCTCTTGCTCTTCATTTACTGACCAATTTAAAAAAAAATAATTCCTACTTAATTGAAATGTACTTTTTTTCAGACACTATATTTTTGTTACATAGACAACTTTTAAAAATGTAACTACAATGGGACATCAGCAAGATGGCAGACTAAGAAGCTCCAGGTCTCCTTCTCCAAAGGAAGCATAAAAGCAAACAAACAAAAACAGCTAGAGAATGGTAAAATATAGCTATTACAGAAGCCAAAGATTGCAATAACCACACAAATGCTCAGCCAAGAAAAAAGCTATATGCTAGGGCACTTGGGTAGCTCAGTCAGTTAAGTGTCTGACTCTTGGTTTTGGCTCAGGTCATGATCTCAGGGGTGTGAAATCAAGCTCCACATAGGGTTCCATGCTCAGTGCAGGTCTGCTTTAAATTTTCTTTTTCCCTCTGTCCCTCCCCCTGTTCATGCACTTTTTCTATATTTTCCTAAAAATAAATAAATAAAATCTTTTTTAAAAAGTAAGAAAGAAAAGTCTACAAGCAAATAATAGGAAAGATTGTGGCAATTTTATTCACCCTTATTGCATGCCCTCCCTCCTGTGGTGTGATGAAGAAGAAGCCCAGTTCCTGGTTCACTTTTTTTAACAGGAAGGAGTAAAGCAGAATTTATTTGCAAAAATCTAAACTTTCCATGGTGTGTACCTTAGGGACTGGTCTGTTTTGCCTGACTGAGAGCTCAGATGAGGAAAGACAGCATAGCTCAGATTTCAGGCGGAAAGGCCACAGAGAGAAACGGTTTACTCTACCATTTGTGACAGCTTCAGGAGGACTGAACAGGTGTTCTCAAAAAAAGAACAAGAGATTGTGGCTAGAGAAATACAATCAAGCCCCTAAGGCCCTGAGAAGGAACTGAAGTTAGTCTTTGGGAAATTAAGCGCTTTAAAAGCCAGTGTGTATATGAGGGGTTTTTTTGTTTGTTTGTTTGTTTGTTTTTGTTTTTGTTTTTAAAGCACACGCACAGTTCCATGAAATATTTTTCTGGAAAAGAGACATGAGACTATATTAAACATTCTCCCAAAACTGATCCCAAGGTCAGAACATGCCCAGTTAATTACTGAAATTCTTTCCTGCCAATCTGTTAAGACTCTGAGAAGTAACTGTTTTTCCTACTTCAAAACAAAATATCTTCAGACATACAAAGAAGTAGGAAATTAGAAACTATTTAAAAAAAAATCTCCAGAAACCATCTCTGAAGAAACACAGGCATCAGACTTGTTAGACAATTACTGTAAAACAACTGTTTTAATATGCTTAAATAGCTAAAGGAATGCATTGAAAAAGAACTAAAAAAATTATGAGAATGACATATGAAGAAAATACAAATATCAACAAAAATAAATATTTGGGGGGATTCCTGGGTAGCTCAGAAGTTTAGCACCTGCCTTCAGCCCATGGTGTAATCCTGGAGTCCCATGATTGAGTCCCATGGCAGGCTCCTTACATGTAGCCTGCTTCTCCCTCTGCCTGTGTCTCTGCCTCTTTCTGTCTCTGGGTTTCTCATGAATAAGTAAATAAAATATTTAAAAAATAATAAATAAACAAATATTTGGAAAAAGAAGCTAAATAGAAATTCTGGAACTGAAAAATATAATAACTGAATTTAAAAATTCATGAGAGAGGAATCAAATAGGTTGAAGAAAGAATCAGAAAACCTGGGGATAGAAAAATTAAAATTACTGAGCCTCAGACAGAAAAAAAAAAAGAACAGTAAAATGGGCCTAAGCGATTGTGAGATATGATCAAGTCAACCAATACATACATTATGGTAGCAAAAGAAGAGAGACAGATAGGGAGAGACTATTTGAAGAAGTGATAGAAACATCCCAAATTTGAGGGAAGACATGAATTTACAAATCCAAGAAGCTCAATGAAATTCAAATAGGATAAACCCAAAGAGATCCACACAGAAAACATACTAAAATCAAACAATTTGAAAGACAATGCAAAGAGAGAATCTTGAAAGCAGTATAAGAATAGTAACTTGTCACTTAAAAAAAATGATCTTTAAGAAGCTTATCAGAGATTTCTCAACAAAATCTGCAGAGGCCAGAAGGCAGTGAGATGATCTGTTAAGAGGGTTAAAGAAAAAGTATAAACCTAGAATTCTGTTTCTGCCAAAACTGTCCTTCAAAAATGATAGAGCAGTTAAAGCATTTCAAAATGAAGTTGAGAGTTTTCATTACCATTACACCTGTACTACTAGAAGCACTAAATGTAGTCCTTCAGGTTGAAATGAAGTAAAACTAAACTATTGTTCAGTCACATGAAAATATGAGTTCTCTGTTAGAGTTATACACACATGGGTAAATACAAAAACCAGTGCAATCATAATTTTGATTTATAACTCCACTTTTTATTTTATACAGAATTTTAAAGACAAACATATAAAATATGCAAAATCTATGTTAATGGGTACATATATATAATGATGTAATTTGTGACATCAATATCATAAAGTGCAGGAGAGGTTTAATTTTAAGTAGAGTTTTTATATGCAATTAATTAATTTGGTATCAATTTAAAATAGGATTTAACACTTTAGGAAGTTATATGAAATCTCTGTGCTAATATTTATGATATAAAGAATATATCTATAGACTATATGCAAAAGAAACAAAAATGGAATCAAAATATGTCATTACAAAAAAAATGAAATGAATAGGAAAACAGTAATAGAGGAAATGAAGGACAAGAAGCTAAAAGATACAGAGCAAATAACAAATATCAAAAGTAAGTCATTACCCATCAGTAATTAATGTAAATATGTTAAATTCTCTAATCAAAGGATGTAACTGGATGAATGAATGAGAAAACAGGATTCAACTACAGCTGTCTGCAAGAGTCTAACTTTAGAACTAAGGACATGAGTAGGTTGAAATTTTTAAAAAATGAAAAAAAAATTTCCACACAAATATTAATTAAGGGAGAGCAGAGATGACTATGTTAACATCAGACAAAGAGCCTTTTAGTCAAAAACTGTAGTAAGAGACAAAAAACAAAATTATATAATGGTGAAAGTGTAAGTTAACCAAAAAGATATAGTAATTAAAATCATACTTATACTAAATATTAGAGTTCCAAAATATATAAAGTATATGCTGACAGAATTGAAGAGATAAATAAATAGCTCTACAGTAATAGAAAAGCCTTCAATACCCTACTTTCAATAATGGCTAGACCAATTAGAGGGGGTATGGATAAAAAGATGTTACATAATACCTTTACAACATAATGTTATTATGTTTATCTGTGTTCAGAAAAAATTGTCCACCTATGTATTAACAATGGCTATACTATTCAAATTTCTCTATTTTCTAAGTTTTTGCAGTGAATGTGTATTATTTATGAAATGAACAAAATTAATGTTAAAAAATAAGGACATAGAGTATTTGAATAACACTAAAATCAATTGAAACTAAGAGCATTTTACAGAATTCAACATCCTATTCTAATTAAGAAAAAAAAGCAAATCAAAAAACAAGAAGACATTCAGTATACTGTAAATAAAAGGAAACTTCTCCAACATAATATAAGGAAATTTATAAAAACCCAGTTATCAGAGTTGAATGATTTTTTCCCTAAGATAAAGAACAATGTAAATGTGACTACTTTTGAGTTCTATTCGACATAGTACTCTAAATTCGAGCCAGGTCATTTAGGCAAATAAATAAATAAATAAATAGATAAATAAATAAATAAATATTCAAATTGGAAAGGAAGAAGTAAAATTATCTCAGTTTGCAAACTACACAAACTTACGTGCAGAAAACTAAATATTCTACACATAACACACAACAGAAAAAAAATAAATGAATTCTGTGAAATTCAACACGCAAAATTCAGCTGCATTTCTATAGGCTAACAGTGAATAATCTGAAAATGAAATTAAATAAACAACTACATTCATAAGAATGTCAACAGGAATAAAATACTTAGAAGTAAACTTAATCAAGGAGCATACCTACACTAAAAACGACAAAACGTTATTGAAAAAATTGTAAGGAAAATACTAATAAATGGAAAGACATCTTATGTTCATGGGTTGAAATACTTAATATTGTTAAGATGTCAATAGTACCCAAATGATCACAGATTCTATACTAAACCTATCAAAAATTATAATTTTTTTCTTTTGCAGGATTAGAAATATCCACCTGAAAATTCATATAAAGCCTTGAGGAACTCTGAATAGCCAAAACAATCTTGAAAAAGAGCAATGTTGTAGGCCTCACACATCCTGATTTGTATACTTACTACACAGCTATGGTCATCAAAACAGTGCAGTGCTGGAATAAAAAATATGGACCAATGGACTAGAATAGATTGCCCAGAAATAAAGCCTTACATTTATGGACAAATGATTCTCTTCAGTAGTTCCAAGACCATTCCATGGGGGAAAAACATGTTTGTAATAAATGATGCTGAGAAAACTGGATAGCCACATGCAAAAAAATTAAATTGAGACTTTATCTTACACTATACACAAAATGAATTAAAGACATAAATGTAAGACCTAAAACTAAAACCGTCAGACTGAAACAAGGGGAAATCTTCATGACACTGGATTTGGTAATAATTTCTCGGGTATGAAAATAAAAGCACAGAAAACAAAAGAAAAAAATAGGCAAATTGGACCTCATCAAAATGTAAAACTTTCCCACATTAAAAGACACTATAAACCAAATAAAAAGATGACTCATAGAATTTGAGAAAACATTTACAAATCACATGTATTTTAAGAATCAATATCCAGCATATATAGAGAACTTGTAAAACTCAACAACAACAACAACAACAAAACAATTCCAAAGTGAACGAAGGGCTTAGATAGCCATTTCTCCAAAGAAGACCTATTCATGGCTGACAAGCACATGAGAAGGTGCTCAATATCACTAATCATTAGGGAAACATAAATCAAAACTACAGCAAGATATCACTTCACACACACTGGGATTGGTGGCTATTATAAGAACAAGAAAATAAGAGAAAATAAGTCTTGTTCAGTCTGTGTAATCAGAAATTTTGTGTACAGCTGGTGGGAATGTAAAATGGTGCAGCTGCTATGGAAAACTGTGTGGCAGTTTTTCATAAAATTAAACATAGAATTAACATATTACCCAGTAATTTCATTTTGGAGCACATACCTAAAAATACTTAAAAGTATGTATTCAAAGAGATAGTTGTACACTCATGTTTATAGCAGCATTATTCTTAATAGCCAAAAGGTAGAAATAACCCACATGTTCACCAATATGGGAGTAGATTTTTAAAAATGTGGTATATAAAACAATGGAATTTTATTCAACCTTAAAACATAAAAAAAATCTAATATATTCCACAACATCAATGAACCTTAAGGATATCATGCTAAGTGAAACAAATCAATCACAATGGTACAATATTCCTCTTATTTGAGATATCTAAAGTAATAATAACTGTATAGAAAGAAAATAGAATGATGGTTGCCAGGAGCAAGAGAAAGGAGAGAGTTATTAGTGTTTAATGGGTACTAAAAAAAATTCTGGAGATGGATGGAGGTGATGGTTGCACAACAAGGTGAGAAGGCCTAAAGTCACAATCCAAAAACGTAACTCCTATTAAGTTTATAATCTATTCGGAATTGCAAACTCACAGACATTCAGCACTGGGCAACAAAAGACAATGGGATAGTAAGGATGATGTTATAAACAAAGAATGGGTTTCCCACCTACTAGCATTCAAATTTAAACAAACAAATACATAAACAAAACAAGTCCATGATTATACTTAACTCATAAGTCTTACATTTAACCCTTCTAGTCTAGATTTACATTTTTTAAAAAGATAAAAAAAAAACAGGTGTGAAAGGTATGGTATGTAGGTAATTAGAAGGAAAACTGCAATGATAAAATACTGATTGCATTCAGGGGGAAGAGAGGTCCCTCCAGGGAAGGAAGCCAGGTTTTCCAGACAGGCTGAGTTCCACTACTGTGGTCTACTGGATTGTCCAATCCTGCTCCCCTCCATATCTGATGCAATGCAGATCAGTCTTTTGCTAGATGGTCAAGTAATAAGTATTAGATTGTATATACTGAATTTCATCTGTATAATCACTTCTTGGCATTCCTGATTCAATTCCTTGACAGCTAGCTCATCCTGCTTCTCAGTAGCTAAAGACCTAAGCTTTAAATTGACAATTCCCCAAATTAGCCTGAAATCTTTTAATGTGAAAAATTTTCAACCTAAACACTGCTCTCTTGTGCTCCATTCTGGGCTCACATGGGCATCTCTCTGGGGTTAATAATGTGACATAAAGAGACATTTTATTCAGTCTTTATAATTTAAAGGGTCACTGTGTAAAAGCAGTAAAATTAAACTCCCAAAGGTACAATTCAGGCATGAACAGAGCTGTACCATTATTCATTCAGTTCTACCATTCTTTAAGAAGAAATTTTAAACTTGCCCTTCCTATTTCTTTGTCTATTAATAAAGAAAATTATAGAATTCCCTCTATAGTGGATACTTCACTATAATGACATTTGAAATATACTGATTAGGCCATTATAGAAAGTACCTTAGCAATCTTGCCTCCTGTCTGCTTCAGAAAAAAAAAAAATAAGTCAAGGCTATCAATGTGCTGTTAGAAATGATGTCCAAGAGGTACACATAAGAGCTTTCTGCCTCTCACATTTTATCTTCATTTGAGAAAAACCTTTAGAGGAACAGCATGCCCATGACTCCTTCCCATCCCATCTTGTCCATCAGAATCAATATAAAATTCATTTCTTGATTGACCCACATCTCTCTGGGGTCTTTTGCATCACTCATTCCTAGAGAGAGTCCTTCTTCCCCTCAATCCTGTACTTGCTTACCCTCATCACCTGTACCAACATTCTAATTCAAGTAAGGGGTAGTTTGAGCTTGTAGACAATGCTTTGCTTGCACTGAGTCCTTTGACAAGTTTTATATACCATGTGCCATCCTTGCTGTGTTCTTAGGGGTCTAATCTGCTAATTCATAGGAATATACTTTTTACCTATAGATAGTTCTTGAAAATATGTTCCTATTTAAGAAGAGAAAGAATATAGAAATCTAATAACTGAGTGTTTAGAATTATAGACAGCATAAATTTGGAGAGATTTTGTAGCAAAGAAGCCTTCACAAAGTGATATGCTAAAGCCAGCGCTTCTTTTCCCCAGAATTCAATGTGGCTTCAATATTAGTTTTGGAGTGAGATTGATTGGAATTAACTCCCTGAGTTAACATTTCTAACTATGTGACCTTGGGAATGTTGCTTGCCTCCTCCAGTGTCTTATTTTCTTCATCTATAAAGTAATCTATAATAATAATAGTAGTTAGATCAAGTTTTTTTTTATAAGAGGCCAATGAGTAATTCATGTAAAATGCTAAAAAAGAGGATGTTTGACAGAAAAGAAATAGTAAATTTCTAACTGCAGGAAATATACTTATTCTGGAATCAGGCAGACGTGGTTCAAATTCCAAACCTACTTCCTAATTTAACTGCAGAGAACTTTACTCATCTGAAAAGAACAGACAAAAAGGTTATGTAGGTAATCAATGAGACAATGTACATAAAAATCTTATTAAAATGATGGTAATCCAATATTAAATAACTTGGTACACATGATAATGTATTTAAAATAAGAAGTTGCTATGAAGTCAATAAGGAATAAATATTAGTTTTCTGTCTCTAATATTCTAACCTCCCACTTTGTCAAGGCCTTCAGTCTGTGTAAAAGATGTGACAGATAGAAGGAAAAACAAATCATTTGACCCAAATTAGCTAAGATATTTTGCACTTCAAAATCAACCCATGTTTGAAATTAATGACTATAATATTCATCATTTACTGATTATCTTCTTACTGCTTCACACATCATCTTGGTGCTCTGTAGAGTCTTAAAGGCCCATTATTATGTAATTATTACACCTGCTTCTCTGATGGATAAACCATTGCTCACACAATGAACCAAGCCAGGTACAGACATCACAGATAATACAAAGCAGAAATTGACTTTGAAAGCAGAAATGTCCATGCTCTTTTTGTGACACCTGCCTTAAAATCAAAGTAAATGGCCTCTTTAAATATCAAAGATTTAAGTTTTATGAAGTCAGTATTCATTCTCAGGGAAATTCCTATAAATTGTTCTCAAATATCGAGACTATTAAAAATAAAAATAGAAAATTATTTCTGTTCTGAAACACAAAACAGAATACCTAGAAAGCAAATGAGCCTATTTAAAGACATGGTGAATGAAAAAGGATTATAGAACCACCAGGGCTGGTAATTAGCTCTGGAACAGCCAGCTAGCCAGCTTTCTTTAAGCAAACAGACTGGGTGGAGATCATTATATAGTGATGCCCAACTCAAAAAAAAAAAATCATACATGTTGAACACTTAAAACAGACTCCAGGACTGGCCTTTCCACTTTGAAATTTGAAATGTCTTGGGCTTAGAGTGCATAGTGGAATGCATTTAGTGTCTGTTTCTTTCTAATGCTGAAACATATTAATGAAGTGAATTGTACATAAAACACTGATAATCCCCCTTCATACGCTAAAAAGGGCTAGGTTGTAAAATTTTAAAATCACAGTCATAATTTATAATAATTACAGTCTATTTTGTAATAACTGCTGTAATTACATAATCATAGTCAAATAATTGTAATTGTTTATTTGAATTAAATTAAATTTAAAAAATAAAAATTTTGAGGAATAGAGGGTTTGGCCTATTTTGTTTTTTATTTGTTTAAATGTTTATTTATTTCTGATGGGGGGGATGGGCAGAAGAAAAGGGAGAGAGAATCACAGCAGATTCCCCACTAAGCACAGAGCCAGATATGGGACCTGATCCCATGACACTGAGATCATGACCTGATACCAAGAGTCAAATGCTTAACCGACTGAGCCAGCTTGGCATCCCTGGCCTGTTTTCAAATAAGCTTCAAAGCGGTCCTCCAAATAAAAGTTCCAGAGAAGAAAAACAAGTGTTGGGTGTTTATACTTAGCTAACTCAGAACGAATTTAATTCTCTTTGACTTCCCCCTTTAATTTGGTCACTTTGTCAAATCTACCCAACCCCAACATAATTCAGTTCAACACCATTTGGTGTTGGTGCCTTTGCCAGGCATCTGCCATTCTGCTTGGCAGTGAGGGTTCAGCAACGACCAAGCAGACAGCTTGCTTCTGGCAGAACCTCTCGTCTAGTAGAGATAAGCATGATTTTCCTTGCAATTGATATTTGTCTTAGTGTGAGAGGATGGAAATATTTGCAGGCCAGTTCTGGAACCAGGATGGGCTGCTGAAATGAGCTAGAATTCCATATTGTACCCTCAATATTTCCTCTCATCTAAAGTTTAGGTATTGGAGAAATTTGGCAGGGCAGAGAAAACTGAAGAACTTAATTTATCTGAAGCATTCAAAAGTCAGGATAGAATTTGTGGACTATATTGTTAAGGTTATGGTGGAATAGGTTGACCCTGATGTCAGTTTCTCCATCATTACAGTCTATAGAGCATTCTTTGCACTCTCATTTCATCCCCTGTAGAAATGTTCTGAATTTCTGTATATTCTGAACAATGTTATAGTTTTATGTTTATTCTGGTTCTGAGTTGTTGTGGTTTTTTAATTTTTTTTCCGCTGAAACCATTACTAATGTGTCAACTCAAGGTTATCTTCTCAGTGGCCCCTTTCAATTGGTCCTGCTGTTAGGCTATTTCTTCTGACTGCCACTGAACTCAAAACTTAAAAATGTTGTAGCAATGCAAACAACTTTAAATTCGGTATTAGACATTTCTATAGTTTAAAAATCACTCTTAGAAATGGTTTAAGATGGTGGAGTAGGAAGATCCTGAACTTAGCTCCTTCAGTGGACACAACAAATACACAGCTACATATGGAGTAATTCACTCCAAAAAAACCTTGAGAACTTGCTGAACACCTGTTCCACAACAAAGGATGGAAGGACCACACTGAGATAGGTAGGAGAAACAGAGAAACATTTGTGCCCAAAACTCCACCCCTGGGGTGGCAGCTCACAATTTCCAGGAATCTCAACAAAACAAGCAAATATTCAAAAGAATACATAAATATATACATATATAAATGGAGTC
Organism: Nyctereutes procyonoides; assembly: GCF_905146905.1. Taxonomy (NCBI): domain Eukaryota; kingdom Metazoa; phylum Chordata; class Mammalia; order Carnivora; family Canidae; genus Nyctereutes; species Nyctereutes procyonoides. The sequence goes on from NW_026575030.1 coordinate 12,204,667, forward strand.
TCATATTACTCTATATTACAGAGTAATGCGACACTACGCACTCCAACCCTCAATTCTGGCATTAGAGAAAAGCCCCCAAAACATCTGGCTTTGAAAATCTATAATTATTACATTCAAAGTAAATATAGAGCTGTAGAGAATGAAGATTCTCTTCTTTGAGGGCTTGTGTGCAGACCCATTTACCTCAGGACTCAGCACAAAAAGCATCAGTTTGAAAAGAGCCAAGACTGTAAGTAAAGAAGATTCACTTACTAAGTTTAAAGCATCTGCCAGAGGGGCAGAAGTCTGTTGGCACTCTCTCCAGTGACAGAATACTGGAAGATGACACTTTTTCTGGGCCCCCTCTGCATTACCAACACTGGTGCTGGTGGGTACCATTTGTTCACCTTTTCTCTTATGACCTAACAGCAGCAGGTGAATCCTCCTGTTCCCCCACCACTCACGCAGTACTGCCAGGCATGGAGAGTGAGCAGTTTCACACCTCCATGCTGCTTGTGTTGCTCCAACAGGCACAGCAAGTGAGGAGACATGTGGATCCCCCACCACATAACACTCGTGCAGCTCTGATAGATGTAGCAGGTGAGAATTTCTGCCTCCCTGTGCTGCTCTTGCAACCTCAACAGAGTCAACAAGTATTCCAGTGCTCATAGAAGACTCCCCTTCAGGATCAGACTCAGGGAGAATTGTATTGCTGGGCCACACAAGCCTGAAACAAGCAGAGTGAACACAAGATATAACAAAGCACTATGGAAAGGTTAAATGATAAGGTGCATCTTTGACACAGAGCCATTCCTTTAATACAGGGAGGGACAGCTATTTCACCTACTACAGAAACACAGAGAATCAAGAAAAATAAAGAATTGGAGAAATATGTTCCCAGTAGCACGTATGTGATACAATAGAATGGATCAGTGACCTAGAAGACAGGGTAATGGAAATCACCCAAACGGAACAGGAAAAAAAAATTGAAAAAGTGAGAATAGCTTCAGCGATTGGTGAGACATCATCAAGTGTATTAACATATACTTTATAGGAGTCTTGGAGAAAAGAGAGACAAATGGGCAGAAATCTTATTTGACAGAATAATGACTAAAAGCTTTCTTACTCTGAGGAAGGAAACAGACACCTACCTTCATAAGGCACAGAGAGAGTACTAAGTAAGATGACTCCGAAGAGATCCACAGCAAGACATATTATAATTAAAATATCAAAAGCTAAGGATAAAGAAAGAACTTTAAAAGCATCAAGTGAAAGATAATGAATACAAGGGAAGCCCTGCAAGAATATCAGCAAATTTTTCAGTACTTTGCAGACCAGAAGAGAATGGCACGATACATTCAAAGTGCCAAAGGAAAAACAATCCAACCAAAAATCATATATACAGCAATATTATCTATGATCATTCAGTATTGAAGGAGAGGTTAAAGAGTTTCTCAGAAAAGAAAAGAGAGTTCATTGCTATTAAACCAGACTTACACGAATTGTTAAAGGAACTTTTTTAAGCTAAAATGAAAAGATCATAACTGGAAATAAGAAAATATATGAAAGAAAAGAATGTCACTGGTAAAGCAAATATATGGTAAGAGTATTGAATCAACCACTTACATAGCTAGTATGAAGACTGAAAGCAGATATAGTGACATTAACTATAACCACAAAATTAAATAAGGGATAAACACAATAAAGAGATTTAAATATGTCACCAAAACCATGAAATGTAGGTGGAAGAAGTAAAAAGTCATGCTTTTATAATGTGGTCCAACTTAAAATAGACTGAATATATATATATATTTTCACGTTATTATACATGTTATTATATATGAACCTCGTGGTAAATACAAACCAAAAGCCTAGAATAAATACACAAAAAATTAAGCCAAGAAATCTAAACATGACACTAAAGAAGGTCATTAAACTGCAAGGGAAGACAGTAAGACAAGAATAAAGGAAAAAACCTAGAAAACAATTAAAACATATATATATTCCCTATTTTATATACATATATATAATATGTACATTCCTCAGCGATGAAAAATAATGAAATATTGCCATTTGCAGCAATATGGATGGACTTGGAGCAGATTGTTTTGAGTCAAATAAGTCACACAAAGAAAGATAAATATCACATGATTTTCTTGATATATGGAATCTATAAAACAAAACAAATAAGCACAACAAAACAAGAACAGAAACATTGACAGATACAGAGAACAGAGGTTCAAGTCGAAACTTTTAGTTATAAAATAGATTAGTCATGAGGATGTAATGTGCAGCATGGGGAACATAAACAATAATATCATATTAAATTTGTATGTTATAGATGGTAACTAGACTTATAAGGGTGATCATTTTGTAATGTATATAACTGTCAAATCACTATGTTGTATACCTGAAACTGATATCATATTGCATGTCCGTTATACTTCAATAAAAATTTTACTGTCATTTCCCAAATTTAGATAATGGATTCTTGCATGTCCTTTACCCTCCTTCCTTGTTTCAACTCTCTCTTCTAATCCCCAGGTTCCAGTATCCATTTCCAGTCAAATGATTTGTTCACATATGAATCTTTGTTCCTTTGTCTAGCCTAGAGATAAATTAAGCTCCTAGAGTTTTATTTGTTCCCCCAAGTATCATTTAATAATATTTCTAAAAGAAAGAAAAATTTTAGACATGAACTTCAAGATGATATACAGTCTTACTTTTCCATGGTATGTAAATAAACAGATGATTTAACAATAAAAGTCATATATATACCTTGTCTCCCAGATGGACTCTATATTCTTTATGAATGATATCATATTTTAAACTCCTTTGAATCTTATATTTCATTTAAAATAGCACTCTAAACACACTACTCTTGGTAGGCAGGGACTGTTCTGCATGCTAAGAGAACATATGTTGTCCTTTTGGTTGCAGCAGCAGAATGTAGGAGGTAGAATGCGATGGAAAAACAAGCTTTTGATCTAGATTCTATTAGCTGCCTACTGAATGAATTTGGAGTAAATCGTTTAACTATTCTGCACTTTAGTATCTTCATTGGCCAAATTTATTTTATATGTCTCAATAATGAGAGGATTAAATAAGGTAAGAAATCAAAATGCAATTATGTTTCTTCTTTCTCTTCAATGTATATAGTTTATGAATAAAAAAAGTATAAGATGAAAAGTTTTAGGTGCTCCTTGTAGCCATCAAGTCAATGTACAGGGAAAATTTTGATTTATTGAGAGTCTGAGTATTCTGTCTTTGTTACCCTTCAGCCAACTTGCATTCACTTCTAGTGGAAAACAATTGTGTTGATTATGTTTCTAGCTTCTGTAAATATGTGTTTTAACATCTGCCCTGCATACATATGCTGGATACACTTGCTCTGGGACAATATGATAATATGCCTGAGTTATCTGCCCTTGACCTCCTGTCTTCTATATGGCTCCCTTCCTCCTCAGGAGAAGCCCTCCTCCAAAAGGCATAATTTTCAAAAACAAACCAACCAATCCAGAGTTCACACTCCAACCTCCTCATTTATCAGGCTCTCAAACTCTAGCTACTATATATCAGTACTATTTACCCTGAGGTTAGGTACCAGACAACAAGGAACATCCCCTAGGCTTCAGAGCCTGTTGAAATTATTCAAAGTAGCCAATCCTAAGACTACTCATCCTGCCTTACCTGTTTTTCTTTCATAAATAATGACTAAGACTCTTACCCACAGTTCTCCCCTTTCCCTCTGTCTTATAATCAATCCTGGTGATTCCCTGATTGCTCTATGACCCCCTTTCACATCCATGCCATGATATGTACACTTCCTCTTGGAATCTGTGATAAGTAAACTATTTTTTCAATGACAATCCTCTCATAATCTATTGTTCTTGCTATACTTCAATTTTCTAGTAACACACTTTATTTTAAAACATACCATCAGCATAAATCAGTGAGGTACCAATAGGAGCTTCTGGTTCCATTGTGCCAATAAGCCAATTAATCCAAGTTGATATTTTATCTTCACTAGATTTCGGAAAATGAATTATATTGGTGTAATAGTTATATGATTTATTTCATTTATGAAGAACACTCAGTATTTGGTTTCTTGTTGGAACTAATTATGTTATTTTTATTATTTTTGAATATATGATGAACACACAGGCTCTAATGGAACTCAAATATCAGTAAAGGAGACACACACACACACACACAAACTGAACAAATGTGGATATATGACATTTCAACCACATGTCAGAGAGTTGGTAAAAGAAGAGCTTTGTTGCTACTCTCTCATCAAACAGAGTCTTCTGGAAAAAAAAAAGAAAGCCATAGAACATGTATATTCTTTAAAAATCTACAGACCTTAGCTCAACTGGCATAGTTTTGTCGTGAAATTTGATAATAGACACATTTACATTGATTAGTGACCAATCACCCATGTTAAACATATTTGGAAAGAAAAAAAAAACTAACTCAGCAATAATACAATACAATATTAGGAGACTGAAGTTGAAAATGGAACTAACTGGAAATGTAATAAAATATTTCTTCTTTAATGTATTGGAGAGATAATACAATGCATGTAATATATGTTCAATGCATAGCAAACACCATATCCTTCATTTGTTCATCTATGAAGTATTTACTAAGAAGCTACTGTGTTATACATACACAAGATGTAATAAAGAGTCAGATTTATTGTATGAAAGGTTTTACTACAGAAGTGAGGGTGCCATATAAAGACAGACACATCATTACCACACAAAGACAGCTACACATAAAACTTCCTTAAGAAGACACCTAAGAGGGAAACTATAGTAGACAGAGTCCTGAAGGCTTTATAAAGAAAAAGACACTTAAAAGAAGTCTAAAAGAAGTAGATGGCATTATTCTCACTGAGATTCTTGCCACACCTAACACCTAAGCAAAAAAGGCTGGGAACACAAGGAAATGAGAAGATCAGGAATATCTTCCATAGAAATTTTCATATAATTTCATAATCAGAATCTCAGCAACGTGTTCTTCATTTTATGACAAAAATTTGCTGAGACCTCGGGAGGTCAAGTGACTTGCTAAGGGCTACACAACTAATTAGCTCCTTAGCCAGAACCAGACTTTCTGCCTCCTAACTCCACAGCATGTGGCAGGAACTGAAGCCATACAGAAAAAGTAAAAGGCCTATAACATAATGGTGAGGTATTTTAGGGACATGTTCTTATCCTAGAGTCTTTTTCAAGGCTTTGTGCTGCCAAATGTGTTTGGGAATAGATTCATTTCCCTGTCCCCATGTATCCTCAGAAGGTTACACTACAATTGACCCTACTAGGAAAAACCCACAGGTGACAGGAAAACCTCAATGCAAAGAAGTCAGCTCACCTGTGGGGTCACTAAATAGAGAAAACAAAACTTTAAATCAAGGTTGGAAGAATTCTTTAGATAGAAACTTAGACAAAAAAATATATTGACTTATTAGTTTTTTCTCTCATTCTTTCCAGAATATATGTTAGCACAATAGAGGAACAGAGTATTTTTTTTCTTTCTGTTTTTGATGAAAGGATGCACATATTGGATTGGAAGTATAGTTTTAGTTTTGTTATTTGTGTCTTCAAAAAGCTAAGGCTCCTACCTTGCATAATACATAGTTTTCCCTTACCTAAATGGCATTCTTATAAGCAGTTAAAGTAGTCATTCAGAAAATAGTAATTGAGTACTTAGCAGTAAGTCTTATATTGTGTTACTATTTTGGATAGACCATTAAGCTCTCTCTTCATTTAGAGCCTCATATCTCTTAAGGTTGGAGGGGGGAAAACCTAAAAACCAAATACCAGCCTATCTCTCAGCCTGTAAAATACCCCACCTCAATTAGCCTTAGTTGTGTTTATTCTTACGATTTTTTTAAAGATTCAACTCAGGTATCATCTTCTCTGCCTTTCTTGGCCTAACCTTCCCAAATGGATACTATGTTCTTCCTCTGTGCCCTTGATGTCACTCTTACATACTTCCATAGTACTGACTACATCAGACTGAAATAATACGTGTCTTTCTCTCTCATCTGATTGTGAACTTCTGAAGGTCAAGGAATATATTTTATTTTACACTTTTTACATTCTGAATGAAAGAATGTAGAGTGCTGTAGATGTCCACACAATAAATAACTGAAGAAAATTAAACACGTGCCCAATTGTTGCACTATTTATCATTTAAATTCCAATAATTATCATATAATGTATTATTGGTTTTTCAGAGGTAGAGGTGAGTGACTCATCAATCTTATATAATTTCCAGTGTTCATTAAATCATGCGACCTCCTTAATGCTCATCACCCAGTTAGCCCATCAGGCACCCCCTTCCCCTCCAGTGACCCTGTTTGTTTCCTATGATTAAGAGTTTCTTATGGTTTGTCTCCCTCTTTGATTTCATCTTACTTTATTTTTTCCTTTCCTCCCATATGATCTTCTGTTTTTTTTTCTTAAATTCCATTTATGAGTGATATCACATAATTGTCTTTCTCTGATTGACCTTTATCATTTAGCATAATAGTTACTAGTTCCATCCACATTGTTGCAAATGTCAAAATATCATTTTTGATGGCTGAGTAGTATTCCACTGTATATACATATACACCATATCTTCTTTATCCATTCATCTGTTAATGGACATTTGGGCTCTTTCCATAGTTTGGGTATTGTGGACATTGCTGCTATAAACATTGGGGTGTAGGTTCCTCTTCAGATTAATACATTTGTATCTTTGGGGTAAATAGCTCGTAATACAATTGCTGAGTCATAGGGTAGCTTTATTTTCGACTTTTTGAAGAAAGAACCTCCATACTGTTTTCTAGAGTGGCTGTACCAGTTTGCATTCTTACCAATAGTGAATGAGGGTTCCCCTTTCCCACATCCTCACCAATATCCATAATGACTTGTTAATTTAAGCCATTCTGACCGGTGTAAGGTGGTATCTCATTATGGTTTTGATTTGTATTTCCCTGATGCTAAGTATTGTTGAGCATTTTTTCATGTGTCTGTTGTATGTCTTCTTTGGAGAAATGTCTGTTCATGTCTTCTGCCCATTTCTTGATTGGATTGTTTGTTCTTTGGGTGTTGAGTTTGATTAAGTTCTTTATAAATTTTGGATACTAGCCCTTTATCTAATATGTCATTTGCAAATATTTTCTCCCATTCTGTTGGTTGCTTTTAGTTCTGCCAACTGTTTACTTTGCTGTGCAAATGCTTATTATCTTGATGGAGTTCCAGTAGTTCATTTTTGCCTTTGTTTCCCCTTATTTTGAAGACATGTCTAGTAAGAGAGGTCACAAAAGTTGTTGCCTGTGTTCTCCTTTGGGATTTTGATGGATTTCTGTCTCACATTTAGGTCTTTCATCCATTTTGAGTCTATTTTTGTGTATAATGTGAGGAGATGATCCAGTTTCATTCTTCTGCATGTGGATGTCCAATTTTCCCAACACCATTTATTGAAGAGGTGTTCTTTTTTCTATTGAATATTCTTTCCTGCTTTATCAAAGATTAGTTGACCACAGAGTTGAGGGTCAATTTTTGAGTTCTTTATTCTTTTTCATTGATTTATGTGTCTATTTTTGTGCCAGTACCATACTGTCTTGATGATTACAACTTTGTAATGTAGCTTGAAGACTGGAATTGTGATGCCACTAATTTTGGTTTTCTTAAATTTTTTTTTTATTTATGATAGTCACAGAGAGAGAGAGAGAGAGAGAGAGAGAGAGGCAGAGACACAGGCAGAGGGAGAAGCAGGCTCCATGCACTGGAAGCCCGACGTGGGATTCGATCCCGGATCTCCAGGATCGCGCCCTGGGCCAAAGGCAGGCGCCAAACCACTGCGCCACCCAGGGATCCCTGATTTTCTTTTTCAACATTCCTTTGGTTATTTGGGGTCTTTCCCGGTTCCATACAAATTTCAGGATTATTTGTTCCAACTCTGAAATAAATAGTATTTTGAGAGAGATTGCATTGAATGTATAGATTGCTCTATGTAGCATAGACATTTTAAAAATGTCTGTTCTTCCAATCCTTGACATGGAAACTTTTTTCCATTTCTTTGTGTCTTCCACAATTTCTTTCATGAGTGTTCTATAGCTTTCTGAGTACAGGTCCTTTGCCTCTTTGGTTAAGTTTATTCCTGGTCATCTTATGGTTTTGGATGAAATTGTAAATGAGATTGACTCTTTTTGCTACAGAAAAATTTTGCAATTTCTCTTTTTGCTATCTTATTGCTAGTGTATAGGAATGCAACTGATTTCTGCGCATTGATTAAAATCATGCACATTGATTAAATTCTGCAACTTTGCTGAATTCTTATATGACTTCTAGTAATTTGGGGGTGAAATCTTTTGGGTTTTTAATAGAGAGTATCATGCCATTTGCAAAGAGTCAGAGTTTGACTCTTCTTTGGTGATTCAGATGCTTTTTATTTCTTTTTGTAGTCTGCTTTCTGAGGCTAGGATTTCTAGTACTTCATTGAACAGCAATGATAGTGGACACCTCTGCTCTATTCCTGACCTTAGGGGAAAAGCTCTCAGTTTTTCTCCATTAAGAATGATTCATTGTGGGCTTTTTGTAGATGACATTTACGATATTGAGAAATGTCTCCTCTATCCATACACTGTGAATAATTTTAATCAAAAGGATACTGTACTTTGTCAAATGTTTTCTCTGCATCTATTGAAAGGATCGTATGTTGTTTTTTTTTTTTCATTTCTTTTACTAATGTAGTATAGCATATGGGTTGATTTGTGGACATTGAACCACCCTTGCAGCCCAGGAATAAATCCCACTCAGTTCTGGTGAATAAACCTTTTAGTGTACTGTTGGATTCTATTGACTAGTATCTTGATTAGAATTTTGCTTCCATGTTATCAGGGATAATCATCTGTAATTCTCCTTTTTTATGGGCTCTTTGTCTAGTTTTGGGATCAAGGTAATGCTGGCCTCATGGAAAGGCTTTGGAAGTTTTCTTTCCATTTCTATTTTTTGAAACAGCTTCAGAAGAATAGGTATTAATTCTTTAAGTGTTTGGTGGAATTCCCCTGAGAAGTTATCTCACCCTGGGCTCTTGTTTGTTGGGTGATGTTTGATTACTGCTTCAATTTCCTTGCTGTCATGCTCCTGTTTGGGTTTTCTATTTCTTCCTTTTTACAGTTTTGGTAGTTTATATGTCTCTAGGAATGCATTCATTTCTTCCAGATTGCTTAATTTTTTGGCATATAGTTGCTCATAATTTGTTCTTATAATTGTTTGTATTTCTTCAGTCCTGGCTATGATATCCTCTTTCATTCATGATTTTATTTATTTATTCTCTTTTCTTTTTGATAAATCTGGCTAGGGATTTATCAATCTCATTAATTCTTTCAAAGAACTGCCTCTTAGCCTTATTAATCTGTTCTGCTGTTCTTTTGGTTTCTATTTCATTAATTTCTGCTCTAATCTTTATTATTTTTCTTCTCCTACTGGGTTAGGCTTTATTTGCTGTTCTTTCTCCAGTTCCTTTATGTGTAAGGTCAGTTTATGTATGTGAGATCTTTCTTGTTTCTTGAGAAAGGCTTGTATTGCTGTATATATGTCCCTTTTAGGACCACATTTGCTGAATTCCAAAGGTTTTAAACAGTTTTTTTTTTCATTTTAATTTGTTTCCATGAATTTTTAAAAATTATTCTTTAATTTTCTGGTTGACTCATTCATTCTTTAGTAGGATGCTCTTTAGCCTCCATGTATTTGAGTTCTTTCCAAATTTAGCCTTGTGATTGAGTTCTAGTTTCAAAGCATAATATGCATAAGCATTGAAAATATGCAGGGAATGATCCTCTTCTTTTGGTACTGGTTGAGACCTGATTTGTGACCCAGTAAGTGATCTATTTTGGAGAATGTTCCATGTACACCTGAGAAGAATGTGTATTTTATTGCTTTAGGAAGGAATATCCTGAATATATCTGTGAAGTCTTTTTGGTCCAGTGTGTCATTCAAAGCCCTTGTTTCCTTGTTGATATTCTGCTTAGATAATCTGTCTATTGCAGTGAGTGGGGTGTCAAAGTCACCTATTATTAATGTATTATTATCTATCTGTTTTCCTTAATTTTGTTATTAATTAGCTTATATAGTTGGCTGCTCCCATGTTAGGTGCATACATATTTATAATTGTTAGATCTTCTCGTTGGATAGATCCTTTAATTGCAATATATTGTTCTTCCTCATCTCTTATTACAGTCTTTGGTTTAAAATCTAATTTTTCTGATTTAAGGATTGCCACCCCAGCTTTCTTTTGATGTCCATTAGCATGATAAATGTAGTTTATCATTTTAAATCTGGAGGTGTCTTTGGGTCTAAAATGAGTCTCTTACAGACAGCATATCAATGGGTCTTGCTTTTTTATCCAATATGATACCCTCTGTCTTTTGATTGGGGCATTTAGCCCATTTACATTCAGAGTATATATTGAAAGATATGAATTTATTGCCATTATATTACCTATAAAATCACTGTTTCCGTATATTGTCTCTGTTCCTTTCTAGTCTATGATACTTTTGGGTTCTCTTTGCTTAAAGGATCCCTTTTAATATTTCTTATAGGGGTGGTTTGGTGGTCACAAATTCTTTTAGTTTCTGTTTGTTTTGGAAGCTATTTATCTGTCCTTCTATTGTGAATGACATCATAGTTGTATAAAGTATTCTTGGCTGCATATTTTTCTCATTTAGCACCTTGAATATATCATGCCAGTCCTCTTCAGCCTGCCAGGTCTCTGCGGATAGTTCTGCTGCCTATGGATAGACTGGCAGAAACATTACATTCTACAAGAGGTTGCAGACCTCTTGCCCTGAGTTGCTTTCAGGGTTTTCTCTTTGTTGCTAAGTTCTGCAAGTTTCACTATCCTATGTCAAGGTGTTGACCTATTTTTATTTATTTTGAGGGGGGTGCTCTGTGGCTCCTGGACTTGGATGCCTGTTTCCTTCCCCAGACTAGGGAAGCTCTCCACTATAATTTGCTACAATATACCTTCTGTCTCCCCCTCTTTAAATTTCTTCTGGGATCCCAATTATTCTAATATTATCTCACCTTGTGGTGTCACTTATCTCTCAAGTTCTCTCCTTGTGATCCAGTAGTTGTTTCTCTCTTTTTCTCAGCTTCTTTATTGTCCATTCCTTTGTGTTTCATATCACTAATTCTCTCTTCTGTCTCATTTATCCTAGCAGTTAAAGCCTCCATTTTTTATTGCATCCCATTAATAGCCTTTTTTACTTCTATTTGATTAGATTTTAGTTCTTTTATTTCTTCAGAAATTGATTCTCTAGTGTCTTCTATGCTTTTTTCAAGCCTAGCTAGTATCTTTATAATCATCATTCTGAACTTTAGTTCCAACTGATTAGGTCCTGGCAGTCAATACTGTCACTTGTTCTCTTTTTTGAGGTGAGTTTTTCCATCTTGTCATTCTGTCTAGGAAAGAATAGATGAGGAAGTTACTAAAATGGCAACAACTCCAGGGAAATATATAATAAACAAACCAGAAGAGACCAGAAAAAAAAGGACTATAATCAGACAGCTGAACAGAATAAAGCAATACAATGAATCCTGTGTATATTTTGGTCCATTTGTTAGAAAACTAGATCCCAAAATTGTAATGAAATAAAAGCTTATATATGTAGAAAAAAAATTAAATGCAATAAAAGGGGACACCTGGGTGGCTTAATGGTTGAATGTCTGCCTTCAGTTCAGGGCATGATCCTGGGGTCCTGGGATCAAATCCCACATCAGGCTTCCTGCACGGAGCCTGCTTCTCCCTCTGTCTCTCTCTCTGTGTCTCTCATGAATGAATAAATAAGATCTTAAAAAAATACAATTAAAGGTAGAATGTAACTGTAAAAATTAAAATTAAAAGAAGGAATATAAATAGGTTAAGAGAACAGAGCTATACACTATATTCTGAGTGTATTTTGGCCAGTTTGTTAGAAGAAACTACATCTCAAAATTGTAAAGCGAGAAAAACATATATACAAAAATAAAATTAAATATGTTGACAGAATAGAATGTAACTGTAAAGATGAAGATTTAAAAAAGATTTAAGCAAAACAGAAAAATAAAGAAGAAAAAAACAGCAAGTATGATGAGACAGATGAAGAGAACAAGAACAGAGCCATACACTAAATTCTGAGTGTATTTTGGTTGGTTTGTTAGAAGAAACTACGTTTCAAAACTGTAAAGAGAGAAAAACATTTTTACAAAAATAAAATTAAATATGTTGACAGAATAGACCGTAACTGTAAAATGACAATTTAAAAAAAAGACTTAAAACAGAAAAAATAAAGAAGAAAAAGAAGGGAAAAAGCAAGTAGGATCATACAGATGAAGAGAACAGAACCATACGCTAGATTCTGAGTGTATTTTGGTCTGTTAAAAGAAACTGCATCCCAAAATTGCATAAAAAGAAACACACACATACACACACACACACACACACACACACACACATAATTAAATACAATGAAAGGATAGCATGTAACTGTAAAAATGAAAATTAAAAAAGATTTTTTAAAAAGAGTTGATAAAATAAGAAATGGTTTGGAAAAGGAAAGAGAAAAAAAACCCTAAAATTGAAAGACTAAAGAATGGATGGGGTGGGAACCCATGAAATCTATATGCTACATTCTCCCAGCTCTGGAGTTTTGCAGTTCTAAATGGTCCAGTAAACTTGGTCTTTGCCAAATGTTTTTGCTGATCTTCAGTGGGAGGGTCTTGTTGCCTGATTCTCAAGTGTCTTTGCCCCCAGGGGTGGAACTGCACCACCCTTACCAGTGGGCCAGGCTAACCAATCTGCTCTGGATTGCTCTAGGTGGCTTTTGTTCCCTAAAGGCTTTCCAGGCTACTTTAGAGGATGAGAGTGAAAATGGTAGCCTCCTAATCTCCAGCCCAGGAGGTGAGAGCTCAGGGCCCCACTTCTCAGTGCGCCCTCAGAGGAAAGCCATCAATCACTCCCGTCTCCCTGGTCTCTGCTGGCACTCCATTCTCACCCAGCCTGTGACTCAGCATTTCTTTCTCAGGCACATGACCCCATTTTGAGCCTCCAAACCCTGCAGACCCCTATGGTGTGCACTAGGGCGCTTGTCCTGGGGAACGATGGGGGTTCTCCATGATTCTGACGGTTTGTTGGGCCACTGCTTTGAGAGCAGTCACATGAGCTGTGCTAGGGTTCATAACTTATGTCATCCCTGATCTGAAAGCCCAATCTTTGGCTCACTGATTGCAGCTGGCTTCCCTGCCCCCAATTTCTGGGAACTCTGCTGCACTCAGGCACCCCCAATCTTCCTATCACCCTGAGAAACCTGAGACCACCTAGGATTCTGCACCCACTTCATTGCCTGAGCACCTTTCAGGCAGGAACATCCCTCATGGGAGCAGGCTTCTAAAAGTTCCAATTTTGTGCTCTACCGCTATATCACTTTCCAGGATACTTCCGCCCAGGGTTTATCTTCCTGTATATCTTTTGAATTCATGTCTCTGCACTTCCTACCTTGCAGAAAGTGGACTCTTTTCTATTTGTAGAGTTGCAGCTTCGTTTTTCCTAGATCTCTGGTTGAGTTTGCAGGTGTTCAGAATGACTTAATAGCTATCTAACTGAATTCCGGAGAGCAGACACACTAAGGTCTCCTACTCCTCTGCCACCTTGGACTTAACTTGTACAATTTATATAGGTGGGGATTGTGTTATATTCATGTTGGCATTAGAGGATTTTGAGCTTGATACAGAGTGGAACTCAATAATTTTGATGAATAAATGTGAATGAATGGAAGGTAAATTGGAGGGGAACCATTAATGTAATAATAAAGAAGAAAAATATTAACATTAACTAAAACAACAACAACAAAGGATGTTTTTAGATAATGAGAAGGTATTAACTGGACCTTGGAAGACCCTAAATTTGGATGGACATCAAGGAAAGGGCTAAGAACTTCAAGTGGGAGACAACTAATACAATGATATATTGGTGAGAATGAAGCTGGAATATTTGAAGATCCATCATTTGGGATATTACCATATGGGTTGGGCAAGTCTGAACAGGGAAACCTACGTGTGATTCACATGCCATATCTTATAGGCTCTTGATGGTTTATTATGAGAAACATTAAAGAGATATAGGTTAATACTCACATTTTAATCAATCAAGCACAGTCATTGCCTAGTGATGCAATGACAAATTTCTACAACAGTCTTTACACAAGGTTAATCTCTACTTGTCTAATTAGTGCTAAATGGGAATACAGATTTGTTAATAGACTTTTCACACTCCACAAGATGTAGCAATGAGGAAAATTAGCAGTTAATAAAATTTCTTTGGCAATATTATCTAGAAATACATAAGGTTTCATAAACATGACTTAGACAATGATAATTTAGTTCAATTTATGTAATCTCTACCAAAGCCAATAAAAGAAATTTACCAAATAAGAAGATTTAGAACTTGTCTACCCACTACTATATGATCTGACTAGGATATTTCCAAGGATATTAGAGATAACTTCCTCCAGAAAAGCCAGAATATGCATTGGAAGCAGATGGTCTTTCAAATAGCTGCTTTACTACTTACTATTTCAGAAGGTACTTAACATGTTTGAGCCTGATTCTCATCTGTAAATGCCTACCTTGTGATACTTACCTCCAAGAATTACTATTAAGATCAAAAGAAATAATTTATTTAAGGTGTTGAGTATAGTATCCAGCATATATTAGCACCAATAAATGCATTTTTCATAATTCATATATTTTATTTATTATAATTCAGTTATGCATTGACATTCAAGTATTTCCTATTTATATATTGTGTGATAACTATGTGTGTTTAGTTCTATTGTTATGTGCTAGCAATATATCAATAAATTAAACAGAGTAAAAAACAATCCCTACTCTCCTTTGCTTATATTCTGTTGGAGAGAAGGAGAGGAAATAACAACCACAGTGAAATAAAGAAGTAAACCATATAATATCTATATAAATGGTAATTACTGGGGAAAGGAAATAAAGCAGGGGAAACCACAGGAGTGTCAGAGGCAGAGGGGTTATAACTCTAAATAAGGTAGTTAGGGAGTGACTCCCTAAAAACTAACAGTAAGCCCACACTTTTAAGAGGATGAAAGGCAGACTCCACCCCAAGATTGCTAGAACTCATACAGCAATTCGGCAGTGTGGCAGGATACAAAATCAATGCCCAGAAATCAGTGGCATTTCTATACACTAACAATGAGACTGAAGAAAGAGAAATTAAGGAGTCAATCCCATTTACAATTGCACCCAAGCATAAAATAGCTAGGAATAAACCTAACCAAAGAGGTAAAGGATCTATACCCTAAAAACTACAGAACACTTCTGAAATAAATTGAGGAAGACACAAAGATATGGAAAAATATTCCATGCTCATGGATTGGCAGAATTAATATTGTGAAAATGTCCATGCTACCCAGGGAAATTTACACATTTAATGCAATCCCTATCAAAATACCATGGACTTTCTTCAGGGAGTTGGAACAAATCATCTTAAGATTTGTGTGGGATCAGAAAAGACCCTGAATAGCCAGGGGAATATTAAAAAAGAAAACCATAGCTGGGGGCATCACAATGGCAGATTTCAGGTTGTACTACAAAGCTGTGGTCATAAAGACAGTGTGGTACTGGCACAAACACAGACACATAGATCAATGGAACAGAATAGAGAACCCAGAAATGGGCCCTCAACTCTATGGTCAACTAATATTCAACAAAGCAGGAATGACTATCCACTGGAAAAAGGACAGTCTCTTCAATAAATGGTGCTGGGAAAATTGGACAGCCACGTGCAGAATAATGAAACTAGACCATTCTCTTACACCATACACAAAGATAAACTCAAAATGGATGAAAGATCTAAATGTGAGACAAGATTCCATCAAAATCCTAGAGGAGAACACAGGCAACACCCTTTTTGAACTTGGCCACAGTAACTTCTTGCAAGATACATCCACGAAGGCAAGAGAAACAAAAGCAAAATGAACTATTGGGACTTTATCAAGATAAGAAGTTTTTGCACAGCAAAAGAAACAGTCAACAAGACTAAAAGACAACCTACAGAATGGGAGAAGATATTTGCAAATGATGGATCAGATAAAGGACTAGTATCCAAGATCTATAAAGAAGTTATTAAACTCAAGAGCAAAGAAACAAACAATCCAATCATGAAATGGGCAAAAGACATGAAGAGAAATCTCACAGAGGAAGACATAGACATGGCCAACATGCACATGAGAAAATGATCCACGTCACTTGCCATCAGGGAAATACAAATCAAAGCCACAATGAGATACCACCTCACACCAGTGAGAATGGGGAAAATTAACAAGGCAGGAAACCACAAATGTTGGAGAGGATGTAGAGAAAGGGGAACCCTCTTGCACTGTTGGTGGGAATGTGAACTGGTGCAGCCACTGTGGAAAACTGTGTAGAGGTTCCTCAAAGAGTTAAAAATAGACCTGCCCTACGACCCAGCAATTGCACTGTTGGGGATTTACCCCAAAGATTCAGATGCAATGAAACGCCGGGACACCTGCACCCCGATGTTTCTAGCAGCAATGTCCACAATAGCCAAACTGTGGAAGGAGCCTCGGTGTCCATCGAAAGATGAATGAATAAAGAAGATGTGGTTTATGTATACAATGGAATATTACTCAGCCATTAGAAATGACAAATACCCACCATTTGCTTTGACGTGGATGGAACTAGAGGGTATTATGCTGAGTGAAATAAGTCAATCAGAAAAGAACAAACATTTCATGATCTCATTCATTTGGGGAATATAAAAATTAGTGAAAGAGAATAAAGGGAAAGGAGAGAAAATGAGTGAAAATATCAGTGAGAGTGACAAAACATGAGAGACACCTAACTCTGGGAAATGAACAAGGGGTAGTAGAAAGGGAGGTGGATGGGGGGTTGGGGTGCCTGGGTGATGGGCACTGAGGGGGACACTTGGCGGGATGAGCACTGGGTGTTATGCTAAATGTTGGCAAATTGAACTCCAATTAAAAAAAAAAAGAGGATGAAAGGCTGAGCCATTCAAGGTCAGAGAGAACATTCCAGTCAGAGAAAAGAAGAGTGCTATAGCATGAGGTGGGTTTGGCCAGACTTCATCTAAAAACAGCAAAGAAAATGGCATTGTCAGAATACAGGGAGCTGGGGAAAGCTAAAGGTGATTTGAGAAAGGGAGTGTGGCCAAACAGTTAAAATTTAATGTTTTTCGGACGCCTGTGGGTGGCTCAATAGTCAAGTGTCTGCTTAGGCTCAGGTCCTGATCCCAGGGTCCTGGGATTCAGTCCCGCATCAGGCTCCCCATAGGGAGCCTGTTTCTCCCTCTGCCTATGTCTCTGCCTCTCTGTGTCTTGCATTAATAAATAAATAGAAGTCTTTGAAAAAATTTAATGGCTTTGGCTTTATTTCTAGGTAACACGGGAAGAGTGAAGGGAACTAAACAGAGAGAGAGGTAGTGTCACCTGACAGGTGATAGGTTTAATAAGGTAGTTTTGGCTGTCTTGTGAGAACAGACTAGCAAGAACACTAGTTAGGATGGGGGGGGGGGTTGGGCAGTAGAAGGATTAGAATGGGTCAGAATCTGGATACAGTGCAGATACACTAGACATAAAATGTGAATATTCAACTCTTGGTTTTGGCTCATGTCATGATCTCAGGGTCCTGAGATGGAGCCTTGCATGGGGCTCTACCCTCACCAGGGAGGCAGATTCTCCCTTTCTCTCTGCCCTTCCTCCCGGTTGCATGCTCTTTTTCTAAAATAAATAAATAAATAAATAAATAAATAAATAAATAAATAAATAAATAAATAATTTATTAAAAAAAAGAGTGACACAAGGTCTTTGGTCAAAACCATCAGGAGAAAGAAATTGCTTTAATAAGTATACAGAAAACAGTGGAAGAAATTATTCTGCTGCCCTCATGCCTCCTTCCCAAAATTGCAAATTCTGCAAAGGCCATATCATACCTATATTCTACTTGTATCTCTAAAATATCCTGATCAAAGTACTGGTCTCATATAGCCAGTGGTCAATAAGTACTTGAACAGAAAAAACTAACTCTTGTTATAGTGTCTCCATGACTGATACTATGTTAAGAATCTCATATAAATTATTTCATTTAATGTTTGAAGAGTTTTGTGACGTTGTTTTATTATTCAGTAAAACTTGAGGCTTTGGATGGTCTGTCTACACATTCCACTAAAATTGTCAGTGACTTTTGGCATTTGAAGCATATCGTGTTATTGATGAAATGTTTCCAAGACCTATAGAATCAGAGTTTTTTGCTTTGAGCCCTAAGAATTTTTAACAAGGGCATATGATTTTAATGCACTCCCAAATTTTGGAATCACTATTTCAAAGCAAAGCTGGGTGAATGATGGATGATTATAAAGGAATAAGGTGATAGAACAGATGATCCTCCATGGTAACTATAATTGGACTCCATTACTGCTAGGGTTCTAGCCACCACTTTATTTTTATTTCAGATGTTTGAATATGGATGTCTACAGAACATATCTGCATATAGCTTATTATGTCATCATTGTAAGGTTGTGTCGATATAGGTAAGTCACAATCTCTTTCCAAATAAGCAAGAATAATACATTCTAGATTTTTTAAGTTTATATGCAAAATATCCAAACCACACCTCTATTTACAGGTTACTTAAAGTAATTGGTTTACCAGGTAAGATACTGTTCTTTTAGAACCGACAGATGATATCTGTTCTTAATATTAAACCCTTAAGTGAAGTCTGTTCTTGATATCTTAAACCCACAAGTTATATCTGTTTTTATATTATGCTATAATAATCAGTGTTTAATAGATAACACTGATAGTTTTTTTCTTTAAACCCACAAGTGATATCTGTTTTTGACATTATTCTATAATACTCAGTGTTTAATTGATAACACTGGTATGTTTTTTTTTTATATATAACAAAAACTTTTGCCAATTTCAACCCAAGCGTGCATGTATTTTCTTTTTTAAAATATCAGAATTAAGGATTAACTTTTGGGGAAAAAAGAATTCATGATGAGGAAACAGAAGGGAATTATTACTTAAAATAAAAAACAGGAACTATATTTAGGTTGTTATTCAAACTGCTTTGTTAGTCACTTTCTGTCTACCACCCACCATGCTCACTCAATGTTGAATTAGAAAACCATAGGTGTATCCTGGCTGGAGATTTAGTTCTGCAAATAATCCAGATAGTTTTGATAAAGTTTGGAATTTAATGAAAGTTTTTCTATTACGCTCACTGATGGCACACTAATATTAGAAAATTGAGTACAGTTTGTGCCTGTGGTGTCTTTTTTTAGAGTCAGATCAACTTCGGCAATGATGTAAGCCCTTTCTTGTACATTATAGTTTCCACGGAACTACATCATTATATATTCATGAAAGCAGACTTTTCTAATTTGTGTTCTACAGGACACTAGTTCCAGATAATGCCCTGAGGTCAAAAGGATATAGGAAATATGTTTTCTCTTAGAGCATACCATACACTCTAGCACATTAAGGGTCTGAGATGTCCTTTTGTAAATGAACATGCTTGATTTTGTTTAACTTGTTGTTACTGATGTTATTGTAGCATGGAACCATTTGCCACCCAACAGGGCAGCGAGATGGAATATCATGAAATGCACTTGGGAAGCACCAATATATAGGTTAATATAGCTTTTGGCTTAATATATAGGTAATTTTGACTGCTAACTGTCCGAAGTATGCTTGAGTATATACAGTTACCATATCATTTAACAACTCCAGGCATTTCCCAAATATTAATTCTCAAGACTATAAGTTCTGTAAACTTATCATACTACCTATATGATAGGTACCAATCACACTATGTTCCAACCACTTCGGTAGGCACTGGGGATGCAGTAGAGAATATAATCTCTCAGCAAGTCACAACAGTAGGAGAAGGGTGACAAACAGTTAACAACTAGAGCTATGATAAGGTTTTTTTTGGGGGGGGGGTGTAACATTCTTTTTTAAAAAAATTAAGTTCAATTATTAATATATGGTGCATTATGAATTTCAGAGGTAGAGGTCAGTGATTCATAAGTCTTATATAATACCCAATGCTTATTGCATCATTTGCCCTTCTTAATGCCCATCATTCTGTTACTCCATCCCCCTACCTCTACAGCAACCCTCAGTTTGTTTCCTATGATAAAGAGCTTCTTATGGTTTGTCTCCCTCTGATTTCATCCTGTTTTATTTTTCCCTCCCCTCTCCTGTGATCCTCTGTTTTGTTTCTTAAATTCCACATGGGAGTGAGATCATATGATAATTGCCTTTCTCTGATTGACTTATTTCACTTAGCATAATACCCTCTGGCAAATAATGTATATGAAGAGCAGGGCCTGGAGGTTGGTATATGACAATTTTCTCTCCTTTCTCCTTCCCTCAATTTTGAGAAGTAGGATAGCAGTACATGAAGAGGTGAACAGAAGATATTAAGAGTAGGTCTTGGTAAGAGTTTAGCACCAACTCTCAGAAGTCTGCCTATGGAAAATAAACAGAGAATTCAAACCAGAGGTGGATGCTTAGTAGACTCAGGAGCATAGATATTTGCATAGGAATGTGGTCCCAAAGAAGACTGTGAGTAGCAATTTGGGTGCAGAAGGAAGCTCTGTCATCCTCATTCCCTGCCCCCCCCAATATTAGAAAAAAATGACACTCCTAGTCAATGATACTAATATGTGAAAAAAAAAAAGGAACTAATTTTGTGAAAATGTAGCAACTGAACTGGGAAAGGCAATCTTCCATTTACTGAAGGAAGAGAAGATGATTAGTGTGTGATCCACATGGGCTGACTTGATATGGAGACTCTGGGTACTAACTTGCCATTTCCTAAAAGGACTCCTCCAGTCTCATCCCTGGGATAGAACTCCAAGTAGGGGACCAAAGGACTTCCAGAAAACTCTAATACCTCCAAGGCCATTTTGCTGATATTGATTTACTGAACTTATTAATTGGCTCTAAGATCTGTGATTGTCAACCTGTCGGGAGAAAAGGGAAGTCAAACTGAGTTGAGAACAATGAGCTTTAACCTTTTAGACTCTAAACCTGATGGGGGAGTGGTTAAGGTTATAAAGAAAAATCAGGAATAAAACCAAAATGTTATAGTGCCCTGGAACAGCCTCTTGGGCCTGGTTTCTGCATTTTCTCCCTAGGAGTCCTGGGTACATACCTGCATGTGTGTGCACATGCACACTCCCACACACACACACATTCTGAAACCAAACGAGGGGCTTTCTGGGACACTTTTAGCTAGACCCCCATGGTAAACTTTGAGCAAAGTACCCAAACTGCCCTAGATACAGTGTCCCATGAAGTAGTTATTTGGTGATTTAGTCATGTGAAGAATTATTTTTTAACCTATAGATTGTTGGCAAATTGTTCTACTTCTACCAAAGCAGGGGACAAGACAGATCTTTCCACATCCTTTTTTTTTCTTTTAAGACATGTAAAACAAAAGTGATCAGCAGAAAACTCTTGCTTGCTAGTTTTGTACAGTAAATATGTTTGACACTGATACATTTCAATTATTCTCTCTCTTCTAGTTGCTATATGTCTAGCTCAGGTTGGGGAGAGGGGACCTAGCTACTATCCCCAATCCCTAAATACCTCTGCTCTGGATGTCTACTCAGGCATCTCCTCTTCACTGATGTGTCTGTTTTAAAAATTATCTTCCCCTTTCCTCATTCTCAAATGCTCATTTTTTGGTAAAGTGTTATAGAGAAATATGGTTGATTAAAATAGTTTGTGTTAAGGTGTGAATGACTCATAACTCACTTGATGCACCAATGGGTGCTGAATCTTAATGAACACCTTTCTGACAATGATAGTGGAAGTAAAAAATTTTATATGAGAAAGGAGGACAGTACCTGCCTACAATTTTCTAAATTTCATTTTTTAATGCAAGTGTTCATTTTTAGTCTAGGTCTTCATAGCAGATATGAAATTTGAGGTAGCTTTAAGGGAAAAGAGAAGGGGATAGAATTTAGGTCTAAATGATCTATATAATTGGTTCAATTCTGTTTTATTTGGGCTTCTTATAACTGACTTTACCAAGAAAAACTTCTGCAAGAAGCAAACATTAACAATTCCAACAGAGCAGTGAAATTCTAAGAAGTATAGCTAATGGAGAAGCCATACAGAAATAATGAGCTATGAGTTTCAATTGTTGTCAAGCTAATGCTGCATCCTTATGACAGAAACACTAATCAAGTTTAGAACATCCGGTTCATTTCCAATTTTTTTCTTAAGTAACCAAATTAGTCACCCATACAATATTAAATTCCTTGTTCATTATCCATAAAATGTTTTGCTTTATTTTTGGCTAGAAGTTGTTGAAATTAAACAGAGAGTGACACATAAAGCTATAACTAGTTTTCCTGTAAATGAATGTCTTAGTGTCGCATATATTTTCCTTTCTCTAATGCAGTTAGCTTCATGCACATCATAATTCCTGCAGGAAATTCAACTTTGATACTCAAAACAAACATTCCTGCAAGTTTTATTGTCCTGTATTATCTGGTATGATTCTCATCTTCCTGAAAGTTCAGCCACTTTGGTAGAAAAAAGACCAACTGAATTGGTTATTCTCTTGTTAAATTTAAGCATGAGCGTGCATGTGTGTGTTGGATATTTAATAGAGGATCAGATTTAGAGCTGGGTCAGAGTCAAAACTGTAAATCCACATCACTGAAACTGTATCAGGATCTGATTCTTTGGGCTATCACAGAGCATACTGGAGATTAAGGAAAAGGAGATGAAGTGGATGGCAGAGTTGGAAACTATGTTTTTTTAAAAGGCTTGAGATAGATGAAGGAAGATTACAAGTCAACCTATGCTGCAAATAGAGGGCAGGTGGCTGACCTGGTTAGTTCAAGGGATATAGCCAAGAGAGAGTGTCTTTTCTGCAGGGCTGTGCAATGGTGAGGTCATCCTGGAGAAAGAGCCAGGTAACCCTGTGTGCCTGATAATGAGGCCAGATTGCTGCTCAGAGTCTTGCTTATTGCACGTTTGCAAGCAATATACGCAAATGAAAGGTGTAAACTTCCATTGCATATCTATGATGACTTTCCAAATGATTCACTCTGAGGCTGTACTTCCTGAGAAAAGGAACGATTAGTAATAAAGAGAATTCCATACAAGCTCCAGGTAGCATATCAACTACCTGGAGAAGAACTATTTGTTGACTCAAAAGCTCATATTGGCCACATTTAGCATCTCTCTTCATGGTGTAGGATGCTGGGCTGCCTTTGTTCTTTTTGCTTATTTGTTCTTAATGTTCCATGTCCCTACCAGATACAGTCTTTCTTTAGTTACATTAAGCTTACTTAAGCTATAAGCAAGTAGCTGTCTATCCATTTAGGAAATGCTCTGACTCTTCCTAGGTATTAGGAATTCACTTTGGAGAAATGGCAACAATATTTACTTTGTCTCCAAGAGTTTTAAAAGCACCTACTTTTATCTCCAGATGTTGCCTTCAGTGGCCCAAATCCTCTAGTTACTAACCAAAATTATGGACGCTCAGATTTCCAGTAGAGAGTGGCCAAATCTATTGACAGACTTCAGAGTGTTCCATTTTGGACACAGACGTTTAATGAGCAACATCATACACTGCCCACTGACCTCATAAAAGCATCCAATATTATTAGGCTTTCATTTGGCAGCCCTTCCGCAGGGTTGATTGCCATGAGAAGTTCAGAGACAACCTCAGGCTATTGGATTATGCTGGAAAATGTCATCCACAACTGGTAACACCATAAAATTGTGCTAACCACAGCTGGGCCCCACTGAACCTTAGTATCCCTCTATTCATCTCCAGTTGGCTTCTCAACATACCTCTGGCAAAGGGGTTTCACTATTTCCAATGATAAAATCCTTTCACTTGCCACAGATGAAAATATACTAGTGCTTCCCAAAGACTATCAAGGCCTTTCTATATACCTTTTCTACTTCAAAATGATCTTCCTTGTCCATTTTATATTTTCTTCAATCCTTCTTTTCTCTACCCTACTCAGTTTCTCCTCTGTGTTTCCTTCTATTTTTATTTAAATTTAACAAGCATCTGCTCTGAGGTTTATTAATCCCGGGGTTTATAATCTAATGCAAATTCCCTTCTATCTTGAAGTAAATGTCGCTCTTCTTCCTAAAATGGGAATTAAAGTCTTAATCAGGTGTAACTTTTTTCTGAGAAGTGTTCTCTGAACTTTCTAGGCTGACTTGGATTCTCCCTTTCTGTGCAGTCAGAGACCACATGCTGACCCTTAGCAAACTCAACTGTAATTACCACTCACTGTTACACTGCTGGTTCCACTCACTTGTGATCTTTTTGAAGAGAATAGTTGGCTGCCTTTGGTCTTTCTTATGCTTTTTATAGTATCAGGCACAGAGGAAGTTCTCAATAAATATGTGTTGTATCATGCACACAAACAAGCAAAAATTATTTCTTATCCTTCTCTATGCTTATTCATGGACAAATTATTCCCTGTCTTTGTCTGGAACACATCCTATCTTCTATCATTCTTTTTTTTTATAGCTTAATATGTCTTTAATCTCCCTTATTCAACAGACATTTTCTTGATCCTCCTAATAACTCAAAATATCTTTCATCACTTGGGAGAATAATTTCTATTTGTTCTCTTCACTTTATCACCTTGAATTCACCATTCTACTCCAGTGGCTTCTCACATTGTGGTTCCCATATACGCATCACTGATATCTCCTGTGAACATGTTATACATGCAAATTCTTCATCTCGATCCAAGAACTAGTGGATCAGAAACTCTAGGGTGAGACCCAATCATCTACAATTTAATAAGTTCTCCCTATGACACCACACCATGCCAGTATTTGAGAATTATTGTCTTTGAATTGTTTTTCCCATACAATTCAAGACCTTGAGTTTGAGGTCAAATTAAAAACAACTCTTTAGTTTTCTTCCTAATGGATATTTAGAAAGCATTCATAAAGCTCCATAATGTATCACATACTACAATGACATACAGCTAAAATAGTACTTAGAAGAAAAATTATACCATTAATTGAAATTATTAAAAGATTGCTTCTTATTTTTCTCCATAAGTATTTAGAAAATCTTTGTTTCTAAATAATTCAGAGAAGTTTTTATTGGTTTCTAATTTTATTTCATTGTGATTAGAAAACAAGATCTATATGAATAACTATCCTTTATTATTTTTGGATATTTTCTTTGTGACCTAGTACATGATCATTTTTCCCTTTGTGTTTGAAAAGAATGTGTGTTCTATAAATTAATTGTTGGTTATAATTCTCTATCTATGCTATATTAGGCTTGATGATAGGGTTATTAAAATCTTCTACTAGCCCTGCTTGGTTGAATAGATTGTTGTAATATGGAAATTAATATTACTGAAATAATATTAATTGTGGGTTTGTTAATTTCTACTTCAAATTTTGTTACTTTTTACTTTGTGTAGTTTGATATTATATTGTTTTACATATAAAATTTTACTTTTCTTTTTATTTTATTTATCCATTATTTTCAGCATTTAGTCCTCTTCTTTGTAAATATATTTTGCCTTACTATCATTAACATAGCTATAGTCATTATTGGCTTGTTAGATTTTTTTCCACCTTTTATTTGTGTGTGTGTGTGTGTGTGTGTGCGCGCGCGCGCACTTCAGAAGAAATTAGTAACGTGAATTTAGTCAAAAAGTGCTTAACATAAAAATGTTAATTTTTTAAAAAACTAGTTTCTCTTTTGGCAGACGTGATCTAAAGTGAAAAACAAGGCATTATTATGGCAAGAGGAATAACAGTTAAAAGTAGTAAGGAAAGATGAGGCCCCTGGGAGGCTCAGTCCACTAAGCTCACCTCATGATTTCAGGGTCCTGGTATCCAACTCCCCCACAGGCTCCACCCTATGCATGGAACCTGCTTAAGATTCTCTCTCTCCCTCTCCCACTACCCTTCCCCACTCATGCATGCCCCTATGCATGCTCTTTCTCTCTTTAAAAAAAAAATAAGGAAAGAGATGTGAGCTAAAAATGGAAATGTTGAAATAGAAAGAGTCTTTAAACAAAGTAAATGCAGAGGAAAAAGACAAGAGATTAATAAAAATAGACTGTAACAGATGTCAGGACAAGGAAGAACTGTATCCCTAGCTCCTGGCACTTCAAATATAATAAGCACTGAAAATTGATCCTTGGATGTGCTGAGGGGATGACCAATGACCAGAACTGTTCCTCTAGAGCAGGGTGGAGAGAACACCATAATGGACAGTAGCTACAGGAGAACGAGTGAAGTGAAGAAAGCAAGTATAGGGAACTTTTATGAGCAGTTTCATTTCTAAAATAATAATGATAAAGAAATGTTTGAAACAGTCACTTATAAGAGAAACACAAGTGTAGTTTGCAGGAAGAAAGTGGAATGACAGGAGAGAAAATCGTAGGCAAAAATACTCCCAATCTTTTATTGATTGACAGTGGACATGAAAGTTATAATTAATGTGTAAGAACTTGGAAATATATAGTATGCATGTAACGTTCTTTAAAAGAAATGAAAATTGGCAAAATCCAAACAACCTAAATGGCTGCAGTAAAAGTGCTATCTTAACTACAGAGCATAAGAAGCCACACCTCCAAGTGTCCAAGCAATTGTGAATGGCTGAATAAATTTATATTTAGCCAGCTTTTCCTTATATAAAAACAACATGCAGACAAAGCCAATAACACAAGAAATTAGAATATGCCAGATCTAATCTATTTTTATAATAGCTATATTGTGATGAACTAGGAAAAATATAAGCCAAAATAAATGACTGAAGAGTGAAAAACCTATGGCAAACAAGCAGGCAGTGAATATTTCATCCTCTGAGACATTGAAATAGGATTAAAACCATCTGGTAATTATACTTACAGAAACAAATGCAAATGTTCTGAACTCTAACATTTTTTTTTCTTTTTAGTTAACTAAAAAAATATGGAGGTCAGAGGGTGGAAGAGGTGAGAAATCTTATGGTGATTATTTTCTCAAGTTCTGAAGTAGGGAAAAAATCGCTATGTGTAAAATTGAAATATGTAATTAATGTGAAATTATTGTAAATGTAAGATACTAATGTTTTTATAATAGTTTTATGATAATTTTTATGATAGTGAGGTATTTTAGAAATCAATATTTCTTGTTTTTTTTTTGTTCTTTTAATATTTCTTGTTTTGATTAAATATTTATATTTATCCATTATTTAAAAATCACCTTTGTTTTATTTTCAAATTTGATGATGTATATGAAGTGATATAATTTTATTCTTTTATAAAATTATTTCTAAATACCTATTAAGCTATTTATGAATACTTATAGATCCCTTTCAGTATATACCTATGACAAGATTTTTGGAATGTTAATACTAATTTATGCTAGGTGACAAAATTTTTTTCTCTTTTTCTTTTTTAGACTTTTTAATACTGTTGAGATTTTGTTATTGTTGTTAATAAGGATCAGGAGTCATCTTTATAAAATTATAGTATCTTTATTTGTATGAAATATAATACCTTTATTTTAAAATACATTTTGAAAACAGAAAAGAATATAGGTCTTTTGTATTCATTCCACCTGGCATCCGATTTACTTAGGAAATCCTTAACTCCCTCCACTGTCTTCAGTATGGAACTCAGGTGACTTCCTAAGTCACAGGCAAGGCTGTCAAACCCACTTAATCTCTCCTGGTACTAAAATATGCCAATCTGCTTTGAGTTGGTAAAATTAGAATATACATATTGAAGTGACTGCATAGTTGCAAATTCTCGTCCATTCATTTCTTTAAAACAAAATGAGGCTCTCACTGACACAAGTCAATTAGTCATGAGATGAGCTCACATTGGCAGAGAAGATAGAAGAATGATGTAAGTTTCTGATTCAGTGTGCTTGAGGTGATGGTAAAGAAGTCAATGGATGTGATGTAAGCAATAGAAAATGCAGGATTGGGTGGAACCTTAGGGCTGGCACTATACATTAGGAATGTGAGAGCAATGGATTCTCCAAAGCTATCCAAGTGATATGTGGGGGTTAGGCAGGGTTCAGAGAGTTCTAGGGGCCACCAGCATGGGCAGGTATCACAGGATGATATCATTATTTCCTGTTAGTAGCTTCTCTCCCACAGTCATTGAAGGATATCACTGTATGTGCATGCTAGGGAGATGATCACATCAAGACTGCCATTTGCAGTCTTTAAGACAATATGGAATACTGTGTGTAATGAGCACATAGAAATTAATGTCAGTGGAAAGCAACTGTATCTCTACAAGAAATTTTAAATGTTGTTATTCTTTTATGTGCTGTGGTATATATATATAAAAATGTTTCTTTCAAGCTCCAGAGATCTGTCCTCGGGATAATCAAAGAAGAAAGCATGAATATATACTTTGGATATATACTTTGGATATTTAAATACATGTGTATGAAGGTCTTAGACATTCTTGGATGATGACTGAAAGTTTCATATTTACTAGGAAATCAGAATGATAAAATCAAAGTTGGTGAAGCAAAAAGTTTCCCAGATGATCCTCTTATAGACCAAAATGCTATTAAAAATAATTACTAAATAATTCAGTGGTTTTGTCTGCATTTTTTTTCTTTCATCACTCCTGCTTAATATTTTGCTATACTTTATAGTACTTAGTAATGTCGGCTCCAAAAATAATAGCAGAAAATAACACTACCATTTGGTGGAGCAAACATGGACATTAAAAGAAAAAAAAAACTGAATGAGATTTAAATACCAGTTCTACCATTTAATGGCTGTGCGACCTTGGGAAGGAAACTCACCTTTCCTGTTATAGTTTCCTGTATAGCAATATGGGGTCATGCTTATCACACACAGGGGTTTTGAAGATGATATGGAACGATGTGTGCCAAGAGCTTAGAATGTAGTAAGGGCTCAATGACAGCTACTGTTGCAATGGATTGCAGAAAAAAAATATATTTTGAAAGTTTTGTGCCTTTAAGTGATGCATAATTTGACATCACAAAATCCTTATAAATTTTCAGGGTTTTTTTTTATTAGCATCCTCATTTAATTAGCAGATGTACTGTTATTGGCACATGCTGCTATTTCTTAGGTAGGAACATTTGCTTTCAGCTTATTTGGCTGACATTCTCAGTTATATCCTAACTAACTATGATCTCACATTCTGTCCCTGAAGTACTGAGCACTCAAAAGCACATTCATTTTTTTTGCATGAAACAGACATGAATATGATTGCACAGTTGTTGATGACATAAAACAGTCATCAATATGGTTTACTCATTTAATCCAAATAAGTTATGTATCCTGGATCAGATTCAACTAGATAAATCTCCCTTTCAAGCCCAGATACTTAAAACAATTTGGATAAAGAGTAAAGCATGGGTTGGACCATGTGTTCTCCCTGCTTGCAGTTTCTCCTCTGCTGTAGCTCAGCTTATACTTTGAACACCAATGCTTCCATTCAATAATATCTTAAAAGTTTTAAAAAATACCCATGTGTGAGGCAATGTATTAAATGATTTATATATATTTAACACATTAATTCCTTATAACAATCTTGAAAGGTTAGTATGTTTATTTTCAAATGAGAAAATTGAGGTTCAAAGGGTATATATAATTTGTCAATATTTCACACCCAGAAACCAACAGAGCTAGACTTTAAGTTTGTTTTCCTAACCCCTAGACTCAGAGGTTTCATAGTACACAGCACTGCAAAATTATGGTCACTAAAACATTCTTTCTCCCCCATCCAATTTTCCAATAAAATATCCATCACTGACTCCTCACTGCCTAAGAGGTGAAGGTCACATGTTTAGATCATTCATAATCTCAACTTGAGCTTTGTTTCATTTTAATTAAATTACCTCCTATACCAAAGAAAGCAACCTGCCTTCTGGCAACCCTGTGTCCCTCACTCTAGTGAGCACCTGGTGTTCTGAACCCACTCTGAAAAGAAATATGTAAATCAAATCCATCTCAAGCCAGGATGACTCAGATGATTCCACAGGGAGAAGTGAAGACCTACAGAAAATGTTAGGGGGCAATCATTAAGGAATCTTTAGAATACCCTATAGCTCTTTATCTTATTTCTTTGTTTTTTTTTTTTCTTAAGGTGAGTACTTGCAGTGTTCTTTTCATCTACAACAGCTAAGGAATTTTCTTGATATGGAACATGATACTAAATAGAAAACACAGTGTTTGGCTCTGGTAACTTTCGATTCATTTCAAATTTTCATTAAGTACACAGTATAGCAGTATACTAGGTTTGGTAGACGGTATAGGCATATACTGTATATGGTAGAGTGCACAGTTAAATTAAATAGTCTCTTTCATTTAAAGAGTAGAATGCAGCCCCGGTGGCTCAGCGGTTTAGCGCTGCCTTCAGCCCAGGGCGGTTTCCCCATCAGGCTCCCTGCATGGAGCCTGCTTCTCCCTCTGCCTGTGTCTCTGCCTCTCTCTCTCTCTCTCTCTCTCTCTCTCTCTCTCTCTCTCTCTGTCTCTCATGAATAAATAAATAAATAAATTAATTTAAAAAAAGAAAGAAAATAGTAAGATACAAAGGCAATTCCATTATTTAGACAGTTTTCAATTATGGGTATGCTTGCTTGTTGTTAAATGCTCCCTTAACCACAGTAAAAAGGCTGAGAAGGAGACATGACATCCAAAAGTGAACTGACCATACAGGCATAGATTCACTTCTAGTCAACCCCCGGCTGGGTCATACATTCATTCCAATTATGAGTTTCAATTTTGGAATTTCATAAGTTGACTTCATCAGAGAAATTAATGATTGGATTCAAGTGTACTTATGTGAACTGAACTTACTTTTTTTTAAGATTTTATTTATTTATTCATGAGAGACACACAGAGGCAGAAAAGCAGACAGAGGGAGAAGCAGGCTCCATGCAGGGAGCTGGATGTGGGACTCGATCCAGGGACTCCAGGATCACGCTCTGAGCCAAAGGCAGACGCTCAACTGCTGAGCCACCCACCCAGGTGTCGGAAACTGAACTTACTTGACTCGCATATATAAATTACATTTCAGGGTGACTTTTATAATTGGGTTTTTTTCCTTTCCTATAACTGAAATATTTGACCCTTCCTTTTTGAAGTTAGGGCCACTGAAAATTGAATTCATAATCAAAATTTTGAAGCGAAGGAAAATGGATAGTCTCAGTAATATTTACCAGATCTAAGGTAAGCTTTGTTGAAAAAGTTTTCCCCACAATAGGATATACGACCATAGGGTTCGGAATATTTAGGTCAAGACAATCCTCTGCATTTTTATAAATAATAGCCTCTGTAATGATAACACTGCTCGAGAATCATTTTACTCATTTCTATTTTTTTTTCTTTGCAGAAGATTTCTGCGACTGACTGTAACTCACTCCCTGTGGAAGGAGTCTGTAGGCGTCCATGCAGTTGCCCTGACCTACAGGGGTACTGATTGGATGGGTGTTCCATGGGAGGATGCCCCTGACACTCTCTTGTTCCCACTAAGAGAATCCAGACCTGTTCTACAGCAGTTCCTGTCTCTCCAGACTTTGTGACATTGACTCTTAAACTTTTGCCATGAAAAATAGAGTGAAAATAGAGAAGGTAGCAGGTCACTGGGAGTGCGTGAGAGCCAGGGCTGGGGGCAGTTTTTCAAGATCACTGAGGAGAGTAGCCCAGGTGAAACCACCCTGTAAGAACTTGCTTAGCATGTAGCATGTATTGGCTTTATTTTAAGGGGGAAGCAATTGGTTTTTAAAAAGCTTACAAAACAGGACTATTTTTGTTGTTGTTGTGAAATTGTGCATCTTTTCTATGAAGAAACACAAATAGAACACGTAAATTTATAATTCCATTTGATTGAATAGGCTTAACCTTCCATTCTTTTTTAGCCTGATATTACCTTACCAAAGCATTTGTCCAGTATAGCCCACTTTTTCAGTGTGCATAAAACATAGTTTTGTTGTTATATATTAATACAAAATGCATATGTTGTTTGCATACTCTTTAATTTACTTAATAGTATATGGTTATATAGTACATGATTTCTTCAATGTTTTTATTAATCACTTAGATTTTAAGATTCATCCTTATTCCTATGTATATTCCTAATGTAGTGCTTTCATTAGTTATGCTAATGTAATGCTGCAAAAAAACTCCAAATGTTTACCTGCCCACTCTCCTGGTTTTAGCCACACAGATTGCCCCCAATTCTCAGACACTATAGAGACTACTGCAATTAGCATTTTTGTATATATTCCTTTATGGACCTAGGTGAAAATTTATTTGGTGTATATTTATTGGGATATATTTGAGATACTTACCCAGAAGCAGAACTGTCAAGTCAAATATATGCATATATTTAATGAAACTGTCCATAACCACTGCAAACACTGGGGTTTCACCATCTTTATAATCTTTGTCAAATTAATAGGTTACAACCTAGTATTTCAATGGTATTGTGATTCTAGATGATATTATTTAGATGGTATTATTTTAACTATCTCAAAATTTTTTAATTGAATTATGCAGGTTATAGTTTCTTAAGGACCACAACTCTATGGTTCCAGTTAAGATAAAACAGATAAGGACTATTCTAGCCAAGGGGAAGGTTGAAGTCTGCATTTAATTCATTTTGGTTTGGAAGATAAAAAGAAGGCAAAAGTCAAAGACCTCAAGCAAGCAATTGAGACCTTAGCATAGTGGCTTCCAACCCTACGATGACCAATATACCACTTCATAATAAATGTTTCATAATACTCCTTTATTATTTTCAAGTGAAATTTATAGATAATGTAACTTACCAACACAATATTTTTAAACTATGCTCTAAGACTAATATAAAAGAGAAACAAAAGGAAAGTAATTCATAATGAAATAGTATGCTTTTCAACTTGCAAATGACCAGGAAACTCTAGTAAAGAAGACATAAAGTAATAAATGCTCCCATCTGTGCATAGAATGATAATGAAACAACAGCTATGGAAGCTGCCTGAAACAGGTGTATTTTGTTAGCAATTCAAATATTACAGCATTGTTCCTCATGATGTGCTTTTCCAAAAGAGTGAACGATTCCTGGCAGCATTCTTAACAAAAGAAAGTAAAACCTTGCCTCAATTTACAGGTTAGTTACATTATTGAAAAAACTAGTAATATTGAAACCATGAAAAAAAACCTGTTTTCTAAATGTAAAATGGATTTAGTTTCTAGGATCAAAATTTTTGAATGAGTTTTTCCTCCTGTATGAATGTCCATTCAGGGGTTTGAAAATGATGCAGAATGCAGGGTAATTCATTTTGGGTGATCTCCCCCATGCTCCACTATGTTTGTCTCTGTCCATGAAACCAGCAGCAACACCCCTCAATAAACCAAAACATCTCCCAGATCTGGAAAACTATTGGCTTGGCTAAGTGATCCTTGAAATCAAATCTAAACATGTCACTACTATTTTAAGTGTAGTTAAATCTTAACCTTACAAGTCACTAACCAGTTACTGTTCAAGCTGAGTGAATACCAACATCTAATTGCTCAGTCCAAATAAATCACATAGACAAAACCATGATGTGTGTATAAGAATAAACAACTAAATTTGATAAAGCTAGGGTCAATATCTCTCACATCATCTATGATAGAAGCAGTAGTTGCCAAGAATAAGGAATATAGGTTTTTGATCTATTCGTTTGGTTTTTAATCTGATTCTCTCAGTAGGATATAAAATCAATCAAGTTACATATCCTCCCTAAGCCTCTGACCACTTGATAGACTGGGTTGTTGAATTTTGGTACACTGAATTTTTGTTTAGTATATATATGTATATATACACTACCATGCCCCAGAGCAGACAGCCAACGAAGGTCACTGTACTTCCAATGACGGATAATTTTCTGTAAATGGACTTCATGTCACTGACTGTAGGAATTGTGTCTGTGTGGCTTCATCTCAGTAAGTACACAATAAGTTCTGTAGATTGATCCACTTCTAGCTAATTATAGACAGAATCATTTAAGGTGAAATCTGCTCTATACGCTCTACTTTGTATTAACACAAAAGAGAAAAAGAACGATTAGTGACAGGAAATATTAGTGAGAAGGCAGATGAAACTTTTTGAACATTGGGGTTAGGTCTTTGCTTCCAGATTCATTCTTTAGCATTCCATAAGTCTTTGGAAGGCAGAGCAGGTCGAGTTCCACATTGGATGTCTAACACACCTTGAAACACTGCACAAGAAGGGTGACATTCTCGCCGTTATTTATTCTCTAAAGAATCCACCGCGTATGTGTGTGTGTGTGTGTGTGTGTGCATGTGTGTGTGTACATTTAAAGTGCATCTGTCTATTCAACTTCATGACGGGCTTTAGATTCTTAATGTATTTAGGTCTCTTGACTCCCTTCTGTGGATTCTGTTATAACATGCTTTTTAAGAATTGGGTTTTTTTCAAGTAATCATTCCATCTATCATATTTCATTTATCATATATAGTTGGTCCTAAAGTTTCATCCTCCAAGAGCCCTTTTAAAACACTACTCTTACACAGAAACTACATTTTAATATTTACCTACAATGCCATTTAAACAATTCATGCATTTTAAAGAAACAGGAACAGCTCCAGCAAGCACATGGACTCTTTCCATTAGTCTAGAATGCATTCAGGCAATGCAATATCATAAAGAGAGTGGCTTGCATCCAATTTCCCCTTTGGGAACGAAGGACAATAGCAAGTTTTGTAAAGCATTTATGGAGTGGTTGGAGATCCTGAGATGAAACCTGTAGTAAAAGAGGAAAGCATTATAAATGGAGTACGGTGGCTTTTATCTTTTAAAAGGACAGTCTGATCTTTGCTTTCTGCATTTCTTCATCCAGACATAATGAGATAGGGGAGGAGTGTGAGAGTGCACAGGCACACAGTGTGGGGAAGGGAAATGGGCCCAGAGCGATGAAAAGAGAAGTGGAGGCTCAAAAGCTTCTTTCCAGACTGTGAAACAAGAAGCCTCTTGCCAGCAGACAAATTTACGAATGATTTTGATTCTCTTTTATCTTGCTGTTGTTTTTCAATAGTTGAAAGTGGTTAGGGGCAGGCATAGCTGTCTGCATTGAGACAGTCTGTTTGTTTTAACAGAACACTGCATTCAAAGTCTGTCCAACAGTGAGAGTTCAGATGATCTTCCGCCTTTACCTGGAGCGGAAAATAACCCAGGCTCACACCTCCACTACTGCAAAGGTGTGTGACTAATTATGGGACTGAGTTTCTGAGGTGAGGCTGCATGTAGCTGAAAATGTAAAAAACAGGGAGGATAGTAAGAGTCTGCAATTTGAATAAAGAAGGCATACTATCAAAGAAATGCACTGCAATAGGACCAGGCTAGTCATAAGGATAAAGAATAAAAATGGAATGTACGTTTGAACTGGTAAAGTGGGAATGTCAAATTTAGAGAAATCAAGTTAAGCAAACCTTGGGACAAGGAAGTTTAGAAAGATCTATCCAAATCATAAAGACCAGAAGGATCAGTCAAAATAGAAAGGAAGAGAGGGAAATCAAATGTTTACACTCTACAGATGGTTAGACCCTGTGCTAAGGCCTTTGTTTTTATCAGTTTAGGGGCTCTCAAAACATGATCTCTGGACCAGCTGTATCAGCATTGCTAAATTTTTAGCATAATTGCAAATTCTCATGGTCTACCCCGCACCTGGATTCAGAACCTCTAGGGCAAGCCTGGAAATTTCTGCTTTAACAAATCTTCAGGAGATTCTGATGTGTCCCTAATTTGAGAAACTCAGTGTTAATTTATATAATCTTTATAACAGCTCTGCGGGCTGAGGATTGTTTACATTGACTTTTAAGATAAGGAAGCAACTCAGTGAGATTAGGGAACATGTAAAATGTTAACTCTGGGCTAATATTTACACCCAGATCTGGATTGCTTTAGAACCTGCTTCCTGTCTGATTTTTCCCACACTGATTCCCAATAGGCACTATAAATATCTGGTATGGATGTAAGGGGTGCAGAGGTATTACATAACCCACCAAGGTGTGAAGGCTCAGTGAAGAGTTAGTATGAGTTAAGCAGGGAGTTATAAAGGTCAAGACTGCAAGTGTTTTGGATTCTGACAACAGAATCCTTAAAAGTGGTTTACCCATAGCAAAAGATTAGAGTAAGTTACCCACAACAAACGGTTGAACAGTGAGCCCAAAGCCCTTCCGAGCCAGCATCTCCCTGGCCAAGGCAATGATTTTCAGTGTGCCATGAACCACAGCATCACTTAGGATCTTGTCATAAATTGCAAACTCTGGGCTCAAGAAAGAGGATCTCATGGAGCAGAGCAGGCTTTATCTTAGCAAACTCCAGGAGACCAAGATGCACGCTGAAGTTAAACTACTGAACTGGAGACAAAATTGGGCTCTGAGGGAGGACAGGAGAGAGGTCATAAAGGAAGTAATTAGTAATTAAGTGGATTGGGTGAGCAAGGGAAATGCAGGGAGCAAGCCAGGCTAAAATGTGGGGCTGCAGGAAAGTAAAACGAGGAACCTACAGAAAATCAAGACAGGCTTAGGGAAAATAGTTGTGGGTACATCGGTTTTCTTTTCCTCTAGCATCTTCTTTCTGCTTGATCAATGGAAACTACGTGTCAAAAGGTAATTTATTCACTGTTAGTGAAGCAGTTAATGGTGGTGTAATTTTGTTCTGAATAAGATATTATACACTTATTATTTTATGTATTTAACAGAGCTTGAAATTAACACTGTCGTCAGACCGAGACTCACAGACGGTGCCTCCAGCCCTGGCAGAAAGTGTCCTTTTACAGAGTATCCTCATGCTCCTCTGTCAGTGGTGATGCTGCCAGAGTAGCTGCGTGATAGACTCAGAAACAATTAGGTTCCTAACATCATTATCCTTTTTTGTTATTAGTGCTTGTTTTCAAGGTCTGTAATGATCACTTTTCAGTTTATGAGTTTATTTTACTGGTTAGTGTTAGGAAAGGGAACACATCTGAATCATCTAGCTTGTTATGGAGTAAAATAAATGTAAGAGCTCCACCTTGGATCCTTTTCTATATATTCAGGGAGGGCCACTTTCCACCCCCCACCCCCACCCCAGAGAACCCAGTCACACTTTCCCTTTTAAAATATGATGTAAAATAAAAAAGCAATGAGATTTGGCATCAGGGAAATAGAGGTCTTTAGTCCATTAATGAGGCTCCTTGGAGCCTCTCTTATCAAATATGTACATCAGGAATAATGAATCCTAACAAAACTATTGCTTGTGGGAGTCAAACATGATAACAGATATAAACAGCATGGAACAAAATAATAACTAGGTTTATTGAGCACCTACTCTACACTAGTTATTTTTTAATATTTTTTTGCTCTAGAGCTTCTCAAACATTTCCACTGTAATAGCTTTAATAGCAAAGGGGATAAAAATGATACCACAACAATCCAGAGACAGAGCCCAGTGAGACCTATAGATAGCATTAGGTTTATATGAATACATGTTTCTTGTGTTAATTTTTATGTGAATTATAACTCTGAAATATGATTCTATTTGTTTTTATTAAAATATATTTTTTAAAATTACTTAGCTCAAGTAAATAGGTAATCAAAAACATGTTGCCTTTACCCACTGGCTTCAATTACAATGAATGGTAACAAAAACTAATCGGAAAGCAGAGTGTGTCATTCCTCGCAGGGACCTGATGAAGTGCTTCCCTTGCATTATCTTGTTCAATAATCACAATAATTTCATGTGGTGGATTCCACTGTTATTTTCACTTTCTAGTTAAGAACAATGCACACTGAGAGCTTAAGTAAACTCAAGATTGCAAATGTTAAAAGGGGTCAGAATTTGAACCCAGGTTGTCAGCCTACAATGCCAGGCTCCATTTCACATCCCAGTGGAGGTTTTATTTTCCTTTGATTTCTCTCCTCACCTATACATGTTTATTTCTGAGTTCTCCTTTGAACTCAATTGTTTTTCTAGTCTCTATTTCATTTATTTCTGTTCTATTTTTGCCATTTCCTTCCTTCTGCTACCTTTGGTCTTATTTTGTTCTTTTTCTAGTTCCTTGAGTTACAAGATTGGGTTGTTTATTTGAGTTCTGTCTTGTTTCTTAATATAGGCACTTATTTTTTTTTACGATTTTACTTATTTATTCATGAGAGACACAGACAGAGAGGCAGATACATATTCAGAGGGAAAAGCAGGCTCCTCGAAGGGAGCCTGATGCAGGACTCAATCTCCAGACCCAAGATCACACCCTGAGCCAGAGACAGATGCTCAACAACTGAGCCACCCAGGCATCCCAAAATAGGCATTTATAGATGTAATCTTCCCTCTTAGAATTGTTTTTGCTGC
This sequence comes from Nyctereutes procyonoides, assembly GCF_905146905.1. Classification (NCBI taxonomy): domain Eukaryota; kingdom Metazoa; phylum Chordata; class Mammalia; order Carnivora; family Canidae; genus Nyctereutes; species Nyctereutes procyonoides. Next base: position 12,243,088 of record NW_026575030.1, read on the forward strand.
ATTTTATCAATTTTGGTATGTTGTTTCTGTCTTCATTTGTCTTAAGATTATTTTTTCTACTTCATAAGGAGTGTATTGTTTAATTTCTATATAAATTTGAATTTTCCCATTAAAAAAATAAAGTTAGTAACCTTGTAGCTAACCCCCCCAAAAAAAGAGAGAAGCCTCAAATAAATAAAACTACAAGTGAAAAAGGAGACATTACACCTGATACCATAGAAATACAAAGGATGATAAAAGATTGCTATAAAAAATGACATGCCAGCAAATCAAATAACCTAGAAGAAATGAATACATCCTTAGAAACATACTGAATCTGAATCAGGAAGTAATAGAAAATCTGAAAGACAATACCAAATTAGATTAAAGCAATAATCAAAAACTTCCAAATGAACAGCTAAGGATCTAATGGCTTCACTGGTGAATTCTACCAATAATTTATAAAAGAATTAACACCAATCCTTCCCAAATTCCTCCAAAAAATGAAGTGCAGAGAATACTTCTACACTCATTTAATGAGGTCAGAGTTACCCTAAAAACAAAGGCAGGCAAGGTTATAAGAAAACTACATGTCAATACCCCCTGATAACTACAGGTACAAAAATCCTCACCAAAAAAGCAACAAACTACATTGAAATACACGTTAAAATGATCATACATCATGATCAAGTGGGATTTATCCTGAGAATACAAAGATGGTTCAACATATTCAAATCAATAAATATCATCCTTGACAAGATGAAGGATAAAAATCACATGATCATCTTAATAGTTGCAGAGAATGTATTTGACAAAACTCAACATGCTTTCATGATAAAAACTCTCAACAAATTAAAGGAGGAATGTACCTCAACATAATAAAGGCCATATATGACAAACCCACAGTTAGCATCATAGTGAAAGGTGAAAAGTTAAACAATCCAATCATGAAGTGGGCAAAAGACATGAAGAGAAATCTCACAGAGGAAGACATAGACATGGCCAACACGCACATGAGAAAATGCTCTGCATCACTTGCCATCAGGGAAATACAAATCAAAACCCAATGAGATACCACCTCACACCAGTGAGAATGGGGAAAATTAACAAGGCAGGAAACCACAAATGTTGGAGAGGATGCGGAGAAAGAGGAACCCTCTTGCACTGTTGGTGGGAATGTGAACTGGTGCAGCCACTCTGGAAAACTGTGTGGAGGTTCCTCAAAGAGTTAAAAATAGACCTGCCCTACGACCCAGCAATTGCACTTTTGGGGATTTACCCCAAAGATACAGATGCAATGAAACCCCAGGACACCTGCACCCCAATGTTTCTAGCAGCAATGTCCACAATAGCCGAACTGTGGAAGGAGCCTCGGAGTCCATCGAAAGATGAATGGATAAAGAAGATGTGGTCTATGTATACAATGGAATATTACTCAGCAATTAGAAATGACAAAACCCACCATTTGCTTCGACGTGGATGGAACTGGAGGGTATTATGCTGAGTGAAATAAAGTAAATCGGAGAAGGACAAACATTATATGGTCTCATTCATTTGGGGAATATAAATAATAGTGAAAGGGAATAGAGGGGAAGGGAGAAGAAATGTGTGGGAAATATCAGAAAGGGAGACAGAACATGAAGACTCTTAATTCTGGGAAATGAACTAGGGGTGGTGGAAGGGGAGGAGGGGGGGTGGGGGTGACTGGGTGGCGGGCACTGAGGGGGGCACTTGATGGGATGAGCACTGGGTGTTTTTCTGTATGTTGGCAAACTGAACACCAACAAAAAACAAATTTATTATTAAAAAATAATAAAAATAAAAAAGTTAAACGTAAAAAAAAAAAAAAAGAAAGGTGAAAAGCTCAAAGCTTTTCCTCTAAGACTGGAAATAAGACAAGTGCTACTCATCATAGCACTAGAAATCCTGGCCAGAGCAACTAGACAGGAAAGATAAATAAAAGGCATCCAAATGGAAAAGGAAGAAGTAAAATTGTGCCTGTTTGCAGATGATGTCATATTATATATGGAAAACTGTAAAGTTTTGTAGCAGTTTAGTTTCTGCTAAAAAAAGTTAGCAATAAAACAATTTTAGTAGTGTTGCAGAATAAAAAAGTTGATACGCAAAAATCAACTATACTTCCATACACTAACAAGAAAATATCCAAAAAAGAAATTTAGAAAATAATGCTATGTATAATAATATGAAAATAGTAAAATAGGGATCCCTGGGTGGCGCAGCGGTTTGGCGCCTGCCTGTGGCCCAGGGCGCGATCCTGGAGACCCGGGATCGAATCCCACATCGGGCTCCCGGTTCATGGAGCCTGCTTCTCCCTCTGCCTGTGTCTCTGCCTCTCTCTCTTTCTCTCTCTGTGACTATCATAAATAAATAAAAAAAGAATTTAAAAAAATAGTAAAATAGAAATAAATTTAACCAAGGAGGTGAAAAATCCATTCACTGGAGGCTATAAAACACTGGAAACCAAATTAATTAATTAATTAATTAATCAATTAATTAATTAAATTTAAAAAACTACTGGAAACCATAAAACACTGTTCACTGGAATGAAATTGGAGATGATACAAATAAATGGAAAGATATCTTGTGTTCATAGATTGGAATAAGTAATATTGTTAAAATGTCATACTACGCAAAGAAACCTACAGACTTAATGTAATCCCTATCAAAACTCCAATGTCATTTTAAACAAAATGGAAAAAAAATAATATCAGTATTGATGTAGAATCATAAAAGACCCTGAACAGCCAAAGGGATCTCAAGCATAAAAAACAAAGCTGGAGTCATCCTGCTACCTTATTTCAAAATATACTACAAAGCTATAGTAATTGAAATAGCATGGTACTGACATAGGAACAGACATATAGACCAATAGAACAGAATAGAGAACCCAGAAATATATCCACACCTTTATGGACAATTTGTTTTCAACAAAGTTGCCAAGAACACACAAGGGATAAAGACAGTCTCCTTAATAATAAGTGATGTTGGGAAAACTGGTTATCAACATACAGAAGAATGCAATTGTTTCTCATCTCATGCATACATAAAAATTGGCTCAAATGTGTTAGAGAGTTACATATAAGACCTAAAAATGTAATACTATTAGAATAAAACATTTGGGAAAACCTTATTTTTCCTGTGACAACACGGATATGACCCTACAAAGGCAAAAATAGACAAGTAGTATTGTATCAAACTAGGACACTTCTGCACAGTAAAGAAAATAATCAACAGAGTAAAGAGACAACCTACAGAAGGGAAGAAACTATTTTCAGATCATACATCTCATAAAATATATAGGAAATTAAAAAAAGAAATTCATATAACTCAATAGCAATAATAATAAAAATTTAAAAATAGGTAAAGGACTTGAAGAGTCATTTCTTAAAAGAAGAAATATAAATGGCCAACAAGTGTATGAAAAACTCAACTATCACTAATCCTCAGGAAATGCAAATTAAAAACTAAGAGATCACCCCACACCTGTTAGAAACATTAAAGATAACTATTGGCAAGGATGTGGACAAAAGGGAACCCTTTCAAACTGTTAGTGAAGATGTAAATTAGTATACCCTTGTGGAAAACACTATACTAAATTTAAAAAAGAATTCCTCAGAAATTTTAAAATAATTACGACTTTTATGATCCAGTGATACTACTTCTGGATATGTAATTGGTATCTTGAGATAAAAGCACTGCCATGTTCATTGCAGCATTATTTACAATAGCCAAGACATGGAGCTCAACCTAAGTGTCTATCACATTTGCAACCATATGATAGGTGAAATTTGAGCACATTATGCTAAGTGAAATAATCCAGGCACAGGAAAACACAAAGAAATAAACAAAAGCACTGCATGATCTTACTCATGCTTGGAATCTAAAAAAAACAATTTCATAGAAGACAGCAGAATGGCTATTTTCAGGGGCTGTGGGGGAAATGAGAGATGATCAAAATATACAATGTTTTTGTTATGCAAGATGAATAAATTCTGTAGACTTAATTTACAGCATGATGACTGTATAAAACCATAGTTATATATAGTTAATATAACTACATTGTATACTCAAAATTTACTGAGAATAGACTTTAAAAGTCCTCACCACACACGCAAAAATAGCTATGTGAAGTGATGAAAATGTTAATTAGCTTGATTGTGGTAATCATTTCAGGATGCACACATACATCAAAATATTTTGCAAAGTAAATATATATAATTTTTATCAGTTCTATCATAATAAAGCTGGAAAAATAGTTTTTCAAAATCTTTCCATACCCTCCGTTTCACCACTCCTGCTTTTGTTTAGGATTTCGTTACTCTGCAATGAATTACAAGTAAGCAGATATTATGAAGTAATTATTTCTATAATCGAAGATGGTAAAATTTGCCGCAAAATTCATAACAAATAACGTGGAAGGTAATAAATAGTGTAACCTAACACCAAGATAAACACTTTATACATAAAAAGACCTTCAATAAATGTTTGCTGAATTTAATAAAAGCTTGTAAGGAAAGCAAGTGACTAAACTAAATTAGTTATCTTAGAAGAAACTACCACATAGAATTATCATGGTAACTGACTATGATGCAAATATATTTTTTTAAATAACTTCCCAAAGTGCTTTAAATTCTTCAGTCTAATTCAAGCTCCACCATTTATTCATTCATTTATCTGCTGTTTACAGTGTTACAGAAACTGCCGAATCCAGGAAATATAGAGGAGAATCTAACACAGCATTTGCCTTTCAGAAATCACAACTTGGTGAGACTACTGATATACTGTGCTTAATTGTTATATTATCAGAAACTAACGGGGCTGTCTATCTTTACAGTCTTTCCACACAAGGTTTTTACCGATTCACACTGACAACTAATCAAGTTTGTTAAATAAGGAGGATCTGAGGTAGGCTTGCCAAATTTAGCAAATAAAAATTGCACACAACAGATTTGAATATCATGTAAGTAATGAATTTTTTAGTGTATGCCTCATGTAATACCTGAGCTATACTTATATAAAATATTATTTGTTGTTTATCTGGAACTCAAATGTATCTGTGTGTCTTGTATTTTTATCTGACAACCCTAGCTTGGGGGCTTTTTATAATCTCTTTCTCTCTTCTGGTTTTAATAGAGTTGTAAAGGTACACAGAAAAGAGCAGAGCCCACTGAGGCCTCTTACCACCGTGCACAAACCACAGTCTCAGTACCTTAAACAAAGCTAATGAGGTTTTGAGACCCTTGTATGAATGGCATTTTTCTCCAGGAAAACTATGTACCCTGTCAGACATATTTTCCACTCAGAGAGCAATAGTTTTCTCATTTAAGTCTGCCTGTCAGGGAATATTTTGAGTGTGGTGATATTTTTAATATCATATTTCACTCAAGGATTTCAAAGTACTTTAGAAATAATTACATTATTAATGCCTTTGTGACCCCCGTGAAGTAGTAAGGGAGCATGTATTATTTATAATCACATTATGGATGGAGACACTGAGATAAAGAAAGGCTTAGTGGTTCAGTCAAGGTTGTGGAATGAATCACCAGTGAAGCCAAGCACAGAACTTACAACTGGTGACCAATAGTTCTGTGCATTTAGGGTATGTGTGTGGGGCAGGGGAGTGGAGTTCACCAGGAATAAATTTTGGTGGAGGCTTTGAAATAGAGGGGGATCACAATTACAATAAACTAGGATTATTATTTATGATCTTTCCTTGTCCCTGCTCATCTCTCCTGCCCCGTCCTGTCACGTGGCAGGTGACATGGGAAACGAAGAACTTTAGGGTTTGACATGATCTGTGTTCTGCTCGTGATTCTAATCCGATGAGGCAAATATTAGAACCAAACAAGGTCAGTGTCAATACAAGCCTTGTCAATGCAGTAGATGTGTAACATTGGACTAGGTGTGCAACCCTGAGACAGCCACCAAAGTTTTCCAGCTTCAGGGCCTTTATCTCCATTATAAAGATATTAGTATCAATCTTGACATGTTGTGGCACTATAAATGTGATTCATAAAAGACTTAGCAAATTCTAAGTACATATTTTGACCAAATGGGCTGAAATCAAATATTCTGCATAATTTCTCCTTCTTTCTGGTTCTTGGTTTCATCAGCAGGGGAAAATTATGGCATTATGAAGAGGTGACCTCAGAGGTCTTCTCTGGCTTTAAGATGATATGATTTTTGTGAATTGGAAGCTTTTAAAAAATCATGAAGTTTCACCTTAAAACAATGCTAGGTTTATAAACTGTCTCTTAAACAGACTTCGATTCTGTGTGGTTCTGGTGCAATGATGCTGCTACTGATAATCCATGTGCAGGGGGCAGGTAACATTTTTTACACACACATAAGTACCCTCTAATAGCTGAAGGTTTATTTTTGACATTAAATAGAACCTTTTTAAAAAAAAATCTCAAAAAGCCCTGAAGTTATGGTATTTACATTCAAGCTCTGGCTGTAAAAAGCAGGGTATCTCTGCCTGAAACCAATTTCTCTGCATGTTGGGCAACACAGAAATAGTCCTGGACTTTGGAGATAGACCTTCATTTGACCTTAGGTAAGACAGTTAATTTCCCTGGGCCTTCCTCAGTTACTTTATATATGAAGTAGATATAACATGATCTGACTTACAAATGTGTTAGAAGTTTGTTATAAGAATGAAATTACATAGTAAAAATGTTCTCTTACATAAGTTTCCATTTTAATTAAATTTCCAACAAGTTGAGGTTGGAAAGCTTCATTCATTCCTATATGCAGGTCTTTTCAGGGCACTCCGCAATGAACAAATAAAGAAGTGCATGTTTTAAAAGATTCATCCATCCATTCATTCCATCCATTTACTGATTCATTCATTCCTAAGAATATTCTTTTTATATTTAAAAATAGTAGCAGGTTATTACAAAGAAGGACATTTTACTCAAATTAACTAAAAGACCTTTTTTTCTTAATGATTCAACATTTGAAAACATGTGCTTATAAGATAAAATATCCTTTAATTTTTCTATTTCAGTCAACTGATCGTCCACCCACAATTTGAAACATCTACTCAATTTTATAGTGATGTGCCAAATGAGAATAAGAGAAAAAAAAAGTAGAAAACTACAAAATTGGTAGCAAGTTGTCACACACTCACACAATTAAAAAGAAAACATTTCAGTGAAACAACACATTCTTCTAAGTAACTGCTTATGAAATCCCAGATAATGATTCACCTTTCAAATCCCATTTCTGTAATCTTACCTACCTTTAACCATGCTATTTCAGCACCTCCCACATCAGATAGAATAATGTCTCCTGGGGGATTGTAGCCCTGACTGTTTACCAGGGCAGCAAAACACAAAATTGCGTAAGATGATCAGCTCCCATGTGGCACCATGATCCCTGGACAACACTGCTTGCCACATTTCCAGGCCACCTCTCTCCATTTGTCAGTTTCCTAGCTGTGACAGCCAGGTCTATTTATCAGTCCACCTTGATCAGGTACCACTCTCCTCCATTTATGCTCCTTCCCACTGCATGTCCCCCTTTTCTCACTCCATGACCAAGAAACTACCAGGACTTCTACGTGAGGCTGACTCATGCCTCTATATATTTGTAGAACTTCTGTCTCTATTCCAGACACCACCGCCAACACTTCATTTCCCTTGATGCTTCTCTACTCAGATTCTGTTGCTTACATAAAGACTTCTGTGGCCATTCAGTCTGGCCTAGACACACTTTCTATCATGAGCTTTGATCCGTGAAGCTTCATTCAGAGCACCTATTACCATATTGATTGCCTATGAGCTTAGGAAGGCCATGGCTATGAGGGACCACTTTTTTTCATTTCTGAATTCCCACTACCTGTCATGCACAAGCTAAATATATGGTATATTAGTGAAACAGTGGGTAAATGGAAGAACATATTCATGGATGTCTTCCATAGATAACTCTGTAGCCAATCTGTAGGATGGAAAGGAGCTTATGAAAAGGTCCTGCATGAAGAACTTGACCCAACATAGGTAAAAGCAAGAAGACTGTGTTTAAATGAACCAAAAAAATCTTTCTCAGGAGTCTGGGTGTAAGATATATGGAGAGTAAGTGCTTGGTGTTTGAGGCAGAAGCCGGATAGATACAAGAAGAAAAAGCAGTATGTGTGCTTACAAGAAATCATCTACAGGGTGCCTGGGTGGCTCAGTCAGTTAAGTGACTGACTCTTGGTTTCAGCTCAAGTCATGATCTCATGGACTCTGGGATTCAGCCTCATGGACTCTACACTCCCCAGGGAGTCTGGTTGATATTCTCTCCCTCTGCCTCCCCTCCCCCACTCTCTCTCAAATAAATAAATGAATCTTAAAAAAAAAAAAAAGAAAGAAATCATCTGCAGTTTGGGTGTGATACATGTACTTGCCTCACAGGTATTTTGCAAAAATTTAAGAAGTGCATTTATGACACTTAGAATTGTGCTTGGTTCCAAGGACAAAGTCAGAAAATGCTAATGAAAATAATCATTATTGTATTTTTAATTATAGACTTTCATGAAGATGTTCTCTGTGCCTAAACTTTCATGATACTCTACAATAACTCTACTATATCTGTAATTAGTGATGCCTGGATCTATTGATCCAAAAAATGCACTTGCCACATCCATATTGAGTGCTATATGATAGCACAAGCTCTCTTCTTGGTATTTATTTTACCCCTATGTGGTAAGCTTTTGGTGACTATATTTCTTATTGAAGCTAACTGACCTATTTCATTATATTAGTTTCAGGTGTACAATATAGTTTATTTATATACATAATGGAGTGATCACTATTATAAATCTAGCTACTGTCTGTTACCAAAGGTATTAGAATATTATTAACTATATTCCCTATGCTGTACACTGCATCCTTGGGTCTTATTGTATAATAGGAAGTTTGTACCTTCTGCTTCCCTATTTCCCCCACCACCTCACCCTCCTTTCCCTCTGGCAACCATCATGTTCTCTATATCTATGAGTCTTTCTCTGTTTTGCCTGTTTGTTTTCTAGATTCTGCATATAACTGAAAATATGTGTCTTTTTCTGTCAGACTTATTTCACTTAGCATAATAACCTCTGACTCCATCCATGTTGTTCAAATGGTAGGATTTCATTCCTTTTATGGCTGAGTAATATCCCATAGTATATATACACACCACATCTTTATCATTTATCTATTGATGGACAATGGAGAATATGAAGTACGATTAACAACTTTTTTCCCCCACCATGTGTACAGATATTTTAGCTTAAACAAAGTTCGAGCCCCTTATGGAGATTCTTTATAAGTTTCCCAAGAGGCTCCTAGTTTTCCTGAAGTTGCAAGCAGTTGACTAGACTCTCTGACATCTCCAGAGCAATTATTAGAAATGGATCTCAGTCTTTGCTTTTGAGGGAAAACAGGATCATATTGGATAAAAGATGTGTGTGGCCTTTCGTGAATATTAATTCACAAATTTGTGTTAGTATCTACTATATGCTAGGCAATTTTTTAATCACAAGAGATAATTTTTTTAAAAATCTTAGGCTTTTAGGAGCTGTTATGAAAATCAATCATGACAAAACAATTTGAAAATATCCATCATACAGAAGCATAAGCTATAAGAGCATATAAAAGGGATACCAAACAGTAGGGGAAGGAGAGGCCAGGGACACCTTCCTAGAGGAGGTGCTATTTAAAATAAATTTTGAAAAAATTCAGTATTAATGAGATAGTAAAGGAGAAGATTTCAGGAATAAAGAATAGTGTTTTGAAGGCAAAAGATATAAACAGCAAAAGGCACCCAAGTGATTATCTCTGCATAATTTACACGTGTTTAACTACAATATGCAACATTGAAGTACACATTCATCTATGTATTTTAGGCAATTAGATTTAAGAGAAGTGAAAAATCAAAAGAATATATTTTGATGCATAAAGCCCAGATTTATTATAAGTCCAAATTTCTTGTTGAAGAAATTGACCTTTGATAACTTCACTCCACTTATCTCTCTTCTTCCTACTTCCCTCTTCCCTAATGATAGTCTTTAATTGGGTGTGGACATATTTTTTCTATGAAGGACCAGATAGTAAATATTTTAGAGCTTGTGGGCCAAATAATCTCTGTTGTGACTACTCAACTCTATTGTTGCATGAAAGCAGCCATAGGCAATACATAAACATATGGGCATGGCTGTGTTCCAAGAACACTTTTCTCATGAACTCTGATATTTGAATTTCATGTAACTTTCACATGTTATGAAATTTTATTTTCTTTTGACTTGTTTTTCAATTACTTATAAATGTAGAAAAGTTCGTTAGCTTGTAGGTTGTAAAAAACAGTGGTGGGCTGGATTTGGTCCTCAGAACATAGTTTACCAACTCCTGTTTTAGAAAATCATGACAACTTAGTGGTTGAAAGCTAATGCAGAAGGCTGATGGCATGGGATTTACTCACAACACAGTCACTATTATCTTTGTAATCTTGAGCTCAATAGAGAGAGCTTAAGTAGCTTGCTCAAGATCATCCGCCCTGTAGGTGATAGGGAGTCAGTCAAAGATTTTAAACAAAACAGTGGAGTAGTATGATTTGCATTTTAGAAAAATCTTTTTTAACTAAGAGGTTGAACTTAACCAAGAGGAAGCCAGTTGGATAAACAAAGGACAGTTAGGAAGAATTATAGAACAGATTTTATAGAACAGATTTTAGTCATTTCATTAGCTTTTTCTCACTGTAAGACCTGAAATCAGAATACACCATATTTAATTGTTGTATGTATCAATACTGAACTTACTGAGTTTTTTTTCTAATGTCACTTACAAATATGTTGTATTTTCCATTGCAAAGTAATTAAAGGTCAACTGTAGGTGATGACCTTGTGAGTATCACATTTGCTAGGAATGGATTCAGAACCTACGAACTGCAGATAGGAATGCCTTTATAAAGCATTTTTGCCCGGAACAGAGACCATCTGTTTCCTTGGGTGATACTGTATCTCAGTCCACAAAGTGTTTCCAAATGAATAATGGAGATTGTTTTTTACAAGTCAGCTTTATCTGTTGTAGCAATGATTAATGGCCCCATGGTCCACCTTGCTTACAAAAGGGAGAAAACATTGTGAAAACAATCTTGTATCTAAGTGAGATGAATCCAAATTTTGCAAATAAAATTAAAGTCAGGGATCCCTGGGTGGCACAGCGGTTTGGTGCCTGCCTTCAGCCCAGGGCCTGATCCTTGAGACCTGGGATCGAGTCCCACATGGGGCTCCCGGTGCATGGAGCCTGCTTCTCCCTCTGCCTGTGTCTCTGCCTCTCTCTCTCTCTCTCTGTGACTATCATAAACAAATAAAAATTTAAAAAAAATAAAATTAAATTAAAGTCAACAGACAGGTGCCATTGAGTGTAGAGCTTTTCCTTATTGTCGTGTTGAAGGGAAAGAATGTGGGCATAGGATACTGTATATCTTGGGTTAGGAACCAGGTTATGCCTTTATGTGGCCTCTGACAAATCACCTGACATCAATGAGCATTTCATTTCATCTCTGTGAAATGGGGATTCCAACACATGCCTTGTACTATTTGTGTAAACATTTGTCATTTTTGCATGTAGAGCATCTAGAACATACTAAACCACATAATATTCAATAAAGTATTTAGACTTGTTTATGCAATGATATATGTGTGGTGGTAGTGGGGAGCATACCGCTAAATAAATTCCAATCCAAAAAGCTCTCATTCCAAATTAGTTCTGTTTTTTAAAATTGGTACTTTTATTTTATTTTAATTATTTATTTTTCTTTGTTTTTAATGGAGTTCGATTTGCCAACATATAGTATAACACCCAGTGCTCATCCCATCAAGTGCCCCCCTCAGTGCCCATCACCCAGTCACCCCAACCCCCCCCACCTCCCCTTCTACCACCCCTTGATCATTTTCCACAGCTAGGAGTCTCTCATGTTCTATCACCCTCACTGATATTTCCCACTCATTTTCTCTCCTTTCCCCCTTATTCCCCTTCACTATTTTTTTATATTCCCCAAATGAATGAGACCATATAATGTTTGTCCTTCTCCGATTGACTTACTTCACTCAGCATAATACCCTCCAGTTCCATCCACGTCAAAGCAAAAGGTGGGTATTTGTCGTTTCTAATGGCTCAGTAATATTCCATTGTATACATAGACCACATCTTCTTTATCCATTCATCTTTCAATGGACACCGAGGCTCCTTCCACAGTTTGGCTATTGTGGACATGGCTGCTATAAACATTGGGCTGCAGGTGTCCAAGCGTTTCACTGCATCTGTTTCTTTGGGGTAAATCCCCAACAGTGCAACTGCTGGGTTGTAGGGCAGGTCTATTTTTAACTCTTTGAGGAACCTCCACACAGTTTTCCAGAAGGGCTGCACCAGTTCACATTCCCACCAACAGTGCAGGAGGGTTCTCCTTTCTCCACATCCTCTCCAACATTTGTGGTTTCCTGCCTTGTTAATTTTCCCCATTCTCACTGGTGTGAGGTGGTATCTCATTGTGGTTTTGATTTGTATTTCCCTGATGGCAAGTAATGCGGAGCATTTTCTCATGTGCTTTTTGGCCATGTCTATCTTCCTCTGTGAGATTTCTGTTCATGTCTTTTGCCCATTTCATGATTGGATTGTTTGTTTCTTTGCTCTTGAGTTTAATAAGTTCTTTATAGATCTTGGATACTAGTCCTTTATCTGATAGGTCATTAGCAAATATCTTCTCCCATCTGTAGGTTGTCTTTGAGTTTTGTTGATTGTTTCTTTTGCTGTGCAGAAGCTTCTTATCTTGATAAAGTCCCAATAGTTAATTTTTGCTTTTGTTTCTCTTGCCTTCATTGATGTATCTTGCAAGAAGTTGCTGTGGCCAAGTTCAAAAAGGGTGTTGCCTGTGTTTTCCTCTAGGATTTTGATGGAATCTTGTCTCACATTTAGAACTTTCATCCATTTTGAGTTTATCTTTGTGTATGGTGTTAGAGAATGGTCTAGTTTCATTCTTCTGCATGTGGATTTCCAATTTTCCCAGCACCATTTATTGAAGAGACTGTCCTTTTTCCAGTTGATGGTCTTTCCTGCTTTGTCGAATATTAGTTGACCATAGAGTTGAGGGTCCATTTCTGGATTCTCTATTCTGTCCCATTGATCTATGTGTCTGGTTTTGTACCAGTATCATACTGTCTTGATGATCACGGCTTTGCAGTACAACCTGAAATCTGCCATTGTGATGCCCCCAGCTATGGTCTTCTTTTTTCATATTCCCCTGGCTATTCGGGGTCTTTTGTGATTCCACACAAATCTTAGGATGATTTGTTGCAACTCTCTGAAGAAAGTCCATGGTATTTTGATAAGGATTGCATTGAATGTGTAAATTGCCCTGGGTAACATTGACATTCTCACAATATTAATTCCTCCAATCCATGAGCATGAAATATTTTTCGATCTCTTTGTGTCTTCCTCAATTTCTTTCAGAAGTGTTCTGTAGTTTTTAGGGTATAGATCCTTTACCTCTTTGGTTAGGTTTATTCCTAGGTATCTTATGCTTTTGGGTGCAATTGTAAATGGGATTGACTCCTTAATTTCTCTTTCTTCAGTCTCATTGTTAGTGTATAGAAATGCCACTGACTTCTGGGCATTTTGTATCCTGCCACGCTGCCAAATTGCTGTATGAGTTATAGCAATCTTGAGGTGGAGTCTTTTGGGTTTTCTATGTACAATATCATGTCATCTGCAAAGAGGGAGAATTGGACTTCTTCTTTGCCAATCTGAATGCCTTTTATTTCTTTTTGTTGCCTGATTGCTGAAGCTAGGACTTCTAGGACTATGTTGAATAGCAGTGGTGAGAGTGGACCTCTGTTGTGTTCCTAATCTTAGGGGAAAGGCTCCCAATGCTTCCCCATTGAGAATGATATTTGCTATGGGCCTTTCAAAGATGGCTTTTAAGATGCTGAGGAATGTTCCCTCTATCCCCACACTCTGAAGAGTTTTGATCAGGAATGGATGCTGTATTTTGTCAAATGCTTTTTTTGCATCTATTGAGAGGATCATATGGTTCTTGTTTTTTTTCTTTTGTTGATCTATCATGTTGATTGCCTTACGAATCTTGAACCAGCCTTTCATCCCAGGGATAAATCTCACTTGATCATGGTGAATAATCTTCTTAATGTACTGTTGGATCCTATTGTCTACTATCTTGTTGACAATTTTTGCATCTGTGTTCATCAGGGATTTTGGTCTATAATTCTCCTTTTTGGTGGGATCTTTGTCTGGTTTTGGAATTAAAGTGATGCTGGCCTCATAAAACAAGTTTGGAAGTAGTCTATCCCTTTCTATCTTTCTGAACAGCTTTAGTAGAATAGGTACTTTTTCTTCTTTAAACGTTTAATAGAAGTCCCCTGGAAAGCCATCTGGCCCTGGATTTTTGTGTCTTGGGAGGTTTTTGATGACTGTCTCAATTTCCTCCCTGGTTATTGGCCTGTTCAGGTTTTCTATTTCTTCCTGTTCCAGTTTTGGTAGTCTGTGGTTTTCCAGAAATGCATCCATTTCTTCTAGATTGCCTAATTTATTGGCACATAGCTACTCTAATATGTTTTTAAAATTGTTTGTATTTCCTTGGTATTGGTTGTGATCTCTCCTTTTTCATTCGTGATTTTTATCAATTTGTGACTTTTTTCTTTTTAATAGGCTGGCTAATGGTTTATCTATCTTATTAATTCTTTTAAAGAGCCAATTCCTGGTTTGTTGATCTTTTCTACAGTTCTTCTGGTCTCTATTTCATTGAGTTCTACTCGAATTTTTATTCACTCTCTTCTTTTGGTTGGTGTAGGTTTTATTTGCTGTTCTTTCTCCAGTTCCTTTAGGTGCAAGGTTAGCTTGGGTATTTGAGTTTTTTCCAATTTTTTGAGGGATGCTTGTATTGTAATGTATTTCCCTCTTAGGACTGCTTTTGCTGTATCTCAAAGATTTTGAATGGTTTTATCTTCATTTTCATTAGTTTCCATGAATCTTTTTAATTCTTGTCTAATCTCATGATTGGCCCTTTCATCTTTTAGCAGGATGCTCTTTAACCTCCACGTGTTTAAGTTTCTTCCAAATTTCTTCTTGTGATTGAGTTCAAGTTTCAAAGCATTATGGTCTGAAAATATACAGAGGACAATCACAATCTTTTGGTATCTGTTAAGACCTGATTTGTGACCCAGTATGTGGTCTATTCTGGAGAAAGTTCCATGTGCACTTAAGAAGAACGTGCATTCAGTTTTGTTTGGATGTAAAGTTCTGTAAATACCTGTGAAATCCATCTGGTCCAGTGTATCACTTAAAGCTCTTGTTTCTTTGGAGATGTTGTGCTTAGAATATCCGTCATTTTCAGAAAGTGCCATGTTGAAGTCTCCCAGTATTAGTGTATTATTTTAAGTATGTCTTTACATTGGTTATTAATTGATTGATATACTTGGCAGCTCCACATTAGGGGCATAAATATTCATGATTGTTAGGTCCTCTTGTTGGATAGATCCTTTAAGTGTGATATAGTGTCCCTCTTCATCTCTTACTACAGTCTTTGGATAAAGTTTAATTCATCTGATATGAGGACGGCTACCTCAGCTTTCTTTTGAGGACCATTTGAATGGTAAATGGTTCTCCAACCGTTCATTTTCAGGCTTGAGGTGTCCTTGCATCTCCAATGAGTCTCTTGTAGACAGCAAATAGATGGGTCTTGCTTTTTTATCCAGTCTGAAACTCTGCATCTTTTGATGGGATCATTTAGCTCATTCATGTTCAGAGTTACTATTGAAAGATATGAATTTAGTGTCATCATAATACCTCTTCAGTCCCTGTTTTTGTGGATTATTTCTTTGGGCATCCTCTTTCTTTTACAGAGTCCCCCTTAATATTTCTTGCAGAGCTGGTTTGGTGGTCACATAGTCTTTCAGTTTCTGCCTATCTTGGAAACTCTTGATCTCTCCTTCTATTGTGAATGAGAGCCTTTCTGGATAAAATATTCTTGGCTGCAGTTCTTCTCATTTAGGACCCAGGATAGATCCTGCCAGCCCTTTCTGGCCTGCCAGGTCTCTGTGGAGAGGTCTCCTGTTAATCTAGTATTTCTCCCCATATAATTTAGGGATCTCTTGTCTCTTGCTGCTTTAAGGATTTTCTCCTTATCTTTGGAAAGTGCAAGTTTCACTATTAAATGTTGAGATGTTGAACTGTTTTTATGATTTTTAGGGGAAGATGTCTCTATCTCCTGGATCTGAATGCCTGTTTCCCTCCCCAAATTAGGGAAGTCCTCAGCTATGATTTGTTCAAATATGTTTTCTGGCCCTCTATCCCTCTCAGCACCATCTGGAACCCCAATTATATGTAAATTTTTCCTTCTGAGGCTGTCATTTATTTCCCTTAACCTTTTCTCATGGTCTTTTAATTGTTTTTCTCTTTTTTCTTCAGCTTCCTTCCTTGCCATCAACTTACCTTCTATATCACTCTCTCTACCTCATTAACCCTCATCCTTAGGACCTTCAGTTTGGATTGCATCTCATTTAGTTGATTTTTAATTTCAGCCTGATTAGATCTAAATTGTGCAGTCATGAAGTCTCTTGATTCCTTTATGCTTTTTTCCAGAGCCACCAGTAGCTTTATAATTGTGCTTCTGAATTGGTTTTCTGACATTGAATAATTATCCAAATTCTGCAACTCTGTGGCCGAGGGTACTGTTTCTTTTCTTTTGTGGTGAGTTATTCTTTCTAGTCATTTTGCTCAGTGCAAAACGGCTGTATGAGTGGGCTGCATCAAGTATATCAACTACGACCTAAGTAAATTTCACCCTAGATGATTCTGCCAAGGTCAGAGACCAGAAATTGAAAACAAAGATCAGAACGAAATAAAACAAAAGGAGCAGTAAAGTGAAAAACAAATTTTAAAACAAAGTAGTAAAAAATAAAAGGCTAGGAATTCTAAAGAAGAAGAGAGAGGAAAAAAAGAAAAGAAAATGAAAAAAGAAAAAAAAGAGAAAAAAAAAGGCAGGCAGGGGACTGGGAGATGGTGATGGTGACGAAGTTGTAGTGGAGGGAGAATGCAGTCCACCTGAGAGGTTCTAGAGGGTGACCTTCTTGTTTCTGAGTATATTAAGTTCTGTCTGTTAGAAGATGCTCAGTCCCAAATTTATATAAACCAGAAATACTTGTAGAGGTCCCAAACATTGACCACCAAAACATAAATTAAATAAAAGACAGGGGCAGGGGGATCCTTTGGTGGCTCAGTGGTTTGGCGCCTGCCTTTGGCCCGGGGCACAATCCTGGAGACCCGGGATAGAGTCCCGTGTGGGGCTCCCTGCATGGAGGCTGCTTCTCCCTCTGCCTGTGTCTCTGCCTCTCTCTCTATGTCTATCATGAATAAATAAATAAAATCTTAAAAAAAAAAAAAAAAGACAGGGGCAGAATAGGAATGAGGAATCTCACAGAATGAACCAACACAGTACAGTATACCACTTGGTTCTGGGTGAATGCGGGTCATGTTTTAGAAGGTATTAACTTCCACCACTGTAGAACAAAATAAGGCAGGGAGAACAAAAAACACAAAACAAAAAAACATATCTTGTATATCTCCCAAAATTAAGTTGAGTATGTTGAAGGGAATCTAGATGTGGAAAATATATCTAAGGTCTATAATTGTAGAAATATGAAAGTCAAAAAGGAAGAATCTTAAAAGTGAAGAGGTGGTAAAATATTTTAGTTAAGGTGGGAAAAGAGAAAAGAAAATTGGAAATTTACAGTCTGATATAAAAACGAATTGTTCTGGAAGAAGGAAGGAAAAAAAAAAGAAGAAGGGTACCCTCTCGTTCTATATACTGTAAATCCCTCGACTCCCCCTGGAGCTTTCTAGTGCTGCTCGGTCCAGAACTCGCTCTTCCCCTGTCCTTCCATCTGGTCTTCTGGGGAGGGGCCTGCTGTGCTGATTCTCAGGTGTGTGCACCTGCGGGAGCTGCCCTGCCCCTTGCCCGGTGCTGGGATCAATGGGAGCTGTTGACCACATGAAGCCCCTGTTCCCTGGCAGCCGCTCCGTCCCAGGCACAGGGTGACACCAGGAGGAACAGTAACACTGGCGGCGGCCCACTCTCCAGCCCTGGAGTCAGCTCCCGCAGCAACTCCCGCAGTTCCCAGTCTGCACTGGCCTGGATGTTCCCGGGGTGGCAGGGGGCACTGATTTGCACAGCTTGGGTGTGTCCAGCGGCAGGAGCGTCTTCGCTGTCCTGTGTCCTCCCTGCCTCCACCTGTGGGGGGTGGGGGGGGAACAGGATCCTGGGTTGTGTCCCCTGGCACCCTGGGCTCCGGGGCCTTGCGCCGCTGGTATCGCGCTCACCAGGGCTGTGCAGGCCCCTCCCCGCGCTCCAGTCCTTTACCCGCTCCACCGCTCGCGGGGTGCAGGGCGCGCTCCCCCGGGGCGCACTCCCTCTGGTAGTGACCCTGGGAGACTGGAGGCTCCACTGCCCCTCCTGCGATCCTGCCCAAGTTCCCTGCTAAGCGCCTTTCTGTCCAGGAAGAATCAGGTGCAAATTTTTTAAAGTTCCCGCTTCTCGGGGGCTGGGCTCCCCTGTCCTGGAGGACTTCGCCACCCCCCTTAGCCCGGCTCCTTGCGGGGCCCCTCCCCCACTGGGTTCTTTTTTATTTTATTTTTCCACCTTCCTACCTTGTTATAAGCAAAAACCCTTCTCTCTGTAGCGTTCCAGCTGTTCTCTCTTTAAATCTCAGGTCGAATTCATAGGTTTTCAGGATGATTTGAAAGTTACCTAGGTAAGTTGGTGGAGTTGGGTGAGTTAGGGACCCTACTCCTCCGCTGTCTTGCCCCGCCCCTTCCAAATTCTTTTGTTTTTATTCCTACTCCTCTGATCTCTCTCTCTCTCTCCTTTTGCTCTCTTTCTTGCACTTCTTTTTTCCTTCATTTAAAGGCCATTAAACATCGGACCTCTTTAACAATTAGTCCTAAAACATTATTTTCTTTTACCTCATGTTCTACTCCTAAGAGACATTATTTGTCCTCATGATTTCAAATGCTGTCTATACTCGCATGACTTACAATATATGTTTTTAATGCAGAATTTTCTTTTGTGCTCTACAATTCTTTAAAACTTACTGATCACATGACACCTCTCTTTGATTGGCTAATTCAGCAATTTAAATTCCTTCAAACCCAGTATGTTTGGTGTGTTCCCTATAGTGTTATAGCAGTCTTTCTTTTACACAAAATCCCTGATACCTCTTCCTTTGTAATCCCACATACCCCATCCACCATCAAGTTTTATCAATTTTTCACCTAAAATATTTTTATGCCAGAGTTTTCAACCTTAACACCATTGATCTTTGGGCTGGATGATTCTATATTTGGGGCACTTTCCTATGCATTATAGGCTTAGCATCATCCCTGAGGTTTACCACTAGAGGTCCTCCCAAGTTCTGACAACCAAAATTACTCCGGACGTTGCCAAATGTCCTGGGATGGAAGTATAGAGCAAAATTGCTTCTGGTTGAGAATCATAGTGTATCCATCCATTTCTATCCAACTCACTTTGGTCACATAGACCAAGCTTGCGTCTCCCTTCTCTGGATGGCAAAAATAGACTTCTAACTGGGTTCCCACATCTACTGTTATACACTCTCCCTCTTCTCACACTGTAGAGGAAGTTTAGTTTGGGAGTTCACAGTGTGAGTGATGAAGTCTGACAGCTGGGATCTGCTCTGCCACACTTTCTCTGTGTGAACTTGAACAAGATAAATACTCTATTCCTCAATTTCCTCACTCTTACAAACCCTGTAGGGAAGTCACAAGCATCAAAAGTGTAATATGTTCATAGTGCTCAGAACAGTATCTGGCATAGGGTAAACTCTTACTGAGTATTAGCCATAATAGAATGGTCTTTTGAAAACAGAAATCTATAATTTCAACTCTTTACTAAAGAATATGCTTCAATCAATTTCATGGCTCTTAAGATTTTTTTTAAAAAAGTCATTAACATAGCCTACAAGATCACCTGGCATTGTCCCGATTTATATCCTTAATATTCCATTGCACAAAGCTTCCTCTTGATACCTAGCCTCAGATGCTATGTTTGTTTATTTTTGTTTGTTTCACATTTTGTGTGTTCATAATATGTGTATCATTAATCCTTCAGCCTCCAAGTCTTTGCACCTGCTGTTCTTTCCACAATGTCTTTTCTTCCCCTAATCTTACATTCATAGTCTCAATAACCTCTACTCTTCCTTGGGCTTCTGTCCAACCAATCACCACTTCTTCAGAGAAGCCTTCCTTGGTCTCCACGACTGGATCTGTTATCTTTATTTTACCAGTCTATAGCCCCTCATATTTACTTTTTCACATTTACTAATTTGTTTTGTGTGATTCTTTGTTAAAAGTGCACTTTCTCCACTAGATTTACACTCTTTCAAAACAAAGTTTCCTTGTTGTTTTTTAGTTTTGCTTACTACTATATCCATATGTCACATAATTCTGGACTTGCATTTAAGAAATATTTTGTTTTGAATGAAATACAGATACATATATAGATATAGATATATAATTTTATAGCTGATTAAGTGACTATAGTTACAAAATTAATGTATGTTGCTTTATAATAAAGACAGATGTCTTTGCTCAGTTTCCTGAAAAAAGCAAAAACAGAGAAATAGCCTTATGTATAGGAAATTTATCCAAAGATATGTTATACAGCTGATTACCACTGTGGACAGCTATGACTAGATCCTGCTAGAGAACCTATAGAGAATGCAGCTGAGAATTGTCTGAGAAGTTAACAGGAAAGGGAGTCATTTATTTACCAGTTCCTATTGCCCATGTTCATGTGTCCTCTAGGTCAGCAAACACTTTCTCATATAACCATCCATTTTTTTCACATGCACTAAGAACTGAGTGGATGTCCATGTGGCAAAATCAAAGAACATATAGAATAGAAAGCTAAATAGCTGAAAAGCAAACATCATTGTTTATTTATTTTAATTTATATTTCTAGTGCCTCTGTGAAATCACATTTTCATTTTTATTGGCTTCTTTCTTGTTTATACAATGTACAAATAAGGGGTGCCTGGGTGGATCAGTTGGTTAAGCCTCTGCCTTGGGTCATGATTTCAGGGTCCAGGATCTGATTGAGCTCCACATTGGGCTCCCTGCTCAGCAGAGAGTCTGCTTCTTCCTCTCCTTGTGCCTGCCACCCTTTCTCTCCTTGCTTGTGCTCTCTCTCTTTGTCAAATGAATAACTAAAATCTTAAACACAGGCACACAAAAGAAAAAACAATATGCAAATAAGCTGCTTGTCTTGTCTAGTCACAATTTTAAGGGGTCTTTTGTAGAGTGAGCATGCAAACTCTTTGTCTTTCATTTTAATGTAGTCGAATCTGATAGTTTATGCTCTATTTATCTTCAATTTCTTCTCTTTTCTCCTGATACCAAGGGATCAAAATAATTAGAATTTTTTTCTAAACACCTTATACAAGATATGTTATTTTTATGCAAATATTTGAGCCATAAAGAATTTATTTTGGTGCATTTAAGAAATGCATGAGTGATTCAGATTTTCCTCATCTTTGGCAACATTTGGTTATCACTATTTTTTAAAAGCCATTTTGATAGGTGTGTGGTGATATCTCATTGTAATTTTAATTTGCATTTCCCTAATGGCCAACAGTGTTGAACGTTTTTTATGTGTTTATTCATCAGCTGTATTTCCTCTTCCATGAAATGTCTGTTTATGTTGTTTTATTTTTTCATTTCCTAATTGGATTATTTGTGGATTTTTTTTTTCTTTTTTCACACTGTTGAGTTTGGGGAGTTCTTTATATGTTTTAATTGCTAAATATTTTTGCAAATATTTTCTCCTACTCTTTAAGCTTATCTTTGTCTGCTTAATCATTTACAGAGCAAGAATTTTTAATTTTTTGAGGTCTAATTTATCACTTTTTCCTCGGATTGTTCTTACTCTGCCCTGAAATACTCTCTCTTCATTCACTGTTTAGATTCTCATCAACCATCTAAAAAATACAAACATATAGCTCATAAATGCCATTAGTTACTATGTAGACCTAGTTAGCCCTTGTTTTGTTTCCTTTGTCTATCAATCAACAATAAACAAAAGTTTATCTATAAACAATCCAATCACAGTCATTGAGATATGCTGTCCCTAGAAAGAATTCCATGCCATTGTTAGTCTATGGGCTTAAACAGCCCACAGTTATTTCTACTCAATCAGAGGCATGTGGATAGGGACAAGAAAAAGAAAAAAAGAAACTATATTAACACTACATATCTTAACCAGATTATAAGTAGCTATTAAAAATGTTATGTGAATATTAAGTGAATGATCTAGTGAAGATAAGCAGTAGACATATAGAGAAAAAAAATATTGCTAAGATAAATTATCCAAAAAAGGAGTCTATTTCATTAGACTCACGGCTTGGAATGTTATGTTCTCCCACCATTTCACCATAGAGTCAAATATCTAGTACGTGAATGGAATAACCACAACATTGATTTCATTTTTGATGAAACACTGAAGAAAGGATGAACACAAAAAAACAGAGGAAATGGGATATTCATATTTCCTCTCTGGGAAGATAAAATCTAGCTCAGCCAACAAAATCTAAGGGCTGTGGGAACTTTCAGGCAGTTCTAGGGATGTTATATAAGTTGGAGAGATAAGCACTACATTTTACAGAGAAAATCATGCAGTGAACCTTGTTAGTAACTACAAGAGATGAATTTGAAAGAGTTAAGTTGAACTTGTTTGCAGATAGCAAAGAAGACCTATAGCTGAAGTCAGATTCAGTTGGACAGAGTCCTGGAGAAAATTGCTTAAGTAAAGTTGTCAGGGGTAAAGGGAACAAGAGCAATGGCTTTAAAACTGAAATCAAGCCATTTGGTAACTTGGCTTCATTTAGTTTAAATGCATTTAATGAATATTTCTCCAATTCCAGCTATGTGCTTGGTAGTTACTACACATTAGAACTATGAAGAAGAAAACCACAGTAAAGGTTGTTAAATAATATTTTAGTATATCAGAGGAGACGATCAGCTAAAAGTAGTAAAATCCAATTATAATGACAATGTGCAATAACAGAAATTGGTAGGAGCAAATAGCTTCTATTAATTAAATGGATTATAAGCATGACTTTTAATGAGTACAAGAGCCTGGTATCTATAATCCCTTTTCTAAATGAGAACAAAAGTCGTGTTAGTGTTACTTTCTCGATCTGACATGCTTTTCATGCCATTCTTATAATTCTTTCTGGTCCTTATTATAAATATGTTCCAAACATAATTTTGTTCATCTGGTTTTCAAATGTCTTTCCCCTGTTCTCTCTTGCAGCCACTGCAGTTAGGCTTTTGGCCCAACCTCTCCACAAAAGCTTCTCCTTGTTGCTTTCTTTCCTAAGGAGCTCTGATTGTTCCAGCATCACTTCCTGAGAAGGATGTCTTTCCTCCACTGAATTGCCTGTGTACCTGTGTCAAAACTCAACTGAGCATTCTTGGGCAGGTCTCTTGTTGGGTTCTCTTTTCTGTCTCACTGACCTCAATGCCTCTCCCTCTACCAAACCTACACTATGTTAATTAGTCTAGATAAATATTAGCTCTTTCATAAGGAGAGAGTCATTTTTTCCACTTTACTTTCCTTTTACAAGAATTTCTTTTTAGTTATCCTAGTGCCTTGTCATATAGATTTCATATAAATTCTAATGCCTTTTCATATAAACACAATCAAAAACTTGGTTTTGTCTGCAAAAGAAAAACATCTTTCTGGGATTTTAGTAGAAATTGTATTAAACTTATAGATAATGTTGGGAAGAATTAGCATATTTACTATATCAAGTCTCTTCACCTATGAACATGATGTTCTTTTATTTGTCCATTTATTTAGGTCTTTTATTTCTTTTATCAACATTTCATATTTTTTTAGCATGTATATTCTACACAGGTTTTGTTAAGGGTATACCTGGCTATTCCATTTTCCTATGATCGCAAACATTTTTTAAAAATATTTTATTTATTTAACAGAGAGAAAGAAAGAGAGAGAGCACAAGCAGGGGGAGCAGCAGAGGAAGAGGGAGAAGCAGGCTCCCCAATGAACAGGAGCCTGATGCAGGGCTTCAGTCCAGGACCCTGAGATCATGACCCAAGCCTGAGGCAGACACTTAACCAAATGAATCACTGAGGCGCCCTAGTATTTTGTTTAATTTGATTTCCACATGTTCATTTTTAGTATACAGAAATGTGTCTGATTTTAGTGTACTGGTCTTGGATCATATGACCTGGACAGCCTCATATATTCATTCTAGGATTTGTTTTTTACAGATTCTTTGGGATCTTTCACACAGACTTTGAAGTCATCTATAAATATAAGTAGTTTTTTCTCTTCCTTTCTAATCTGTATGCTTTTTACTTTTATTATCTTAATGCAGTGGCTAGAAATGTCAATACTGTGTTGAATGAGAATGGTGAGAGCAAACATCCTCCAATGTTCCCAATCTCAAGAGAGAAAAGCATTCAGTCTTTTGTTATTGAGGAGGATGCTATCTTTATTTTTATTTATTTATTTTTTTGGGGGGGATGCTATCTTTAGAATTTTTGTAGACACTCTTCAAGAAAATGGAGTTATTTTCTCTTTATTCCTAATTTGTGGAAAGTTGCTCATTATAAATAGGTTTTTAATTTTGTTAAATGCTTTTCTACATTAATTTGTATGAATATATTTATCTTCATTAGCCTGAAAATTAGTTTATTTGGCTTTTGTCTGTCATAAAATAATTTTATATCACCTTTTGAAATTTTTGAAAGACATGTCCATTGTATATACATTGAGTGTTTCTTACCTTAGGTAAAAATTCCATGCCACTGCCTTTTGGCGTCTACTATTTCTGAGTAGATATAGTATTTTGTTTATTTTTATTATTTATTTTTGTTTTATTTTTGTTTTCCTGAATGTCATGTGTCTGATTCCTTGGCTGATTTATAGGTTTTCATTTTATCATAGGTTTTTCAAAGTTCATCTCTAATGTGCTTAAGTGTGTTTCGGAGTTTATTGCTGTTCTTGGATCTGTGGATTTATTTCCTTCATCACTAAAAAAGAAATTTATATCTCTATTCCTTTCACATCTTCTACTAGGATTTCAGTTACATGTGTGCTAAACCATTTAATGTTCTCACACAAGTCTCAGATGGTCAGTTCAGGTGTTTTTGTGGTTTTTTTTTTTTTTTTGAGTTGTTTTTATTTTTTAAATTTTTTAAAATTTTGATTCATGAGAGACACAGAGAGAGAGGCAGAGACACAGAGGCAAAGGGAAAAGCAGGCTTCCCACTGGAAGCCCGATGTGCAACTCGATCCCAGGACCCCAGGACTACAACCTGAGTCAAAGGCAGATGCTCAACCACTGGGCCATCCAGGTGCCCCTCAGGTTATTAAAATTCTATTTTGGTATTTGCATGCCAGTTCCCTGATCTTTTTCTTTGTTGTGTCCTGCCTATTGTCAAGTGTATCAAAGGACTATTCATTTCTAATGTATTTTTTTAATTCTATTACTTCCTTTTGCGGTTTCCCTTGACTTTCTGAAATTCTTCATCTGGTCTCATATATCCCTTTTCTTTTCCACTTGGATTTATTATATATTTACCATAGTCATTATAAAACCCTTCATTAGCCTGCTGCCAAGTACCAAGCAATGGTCTTAGATGTTCTATCAACTTTATTGCTTACTCCTGAGTCTCTTCTGTACTGCTGCCCACAGTGGAAGGCCCAGGGGATAAATGAAAGTGCTGATTATTATAGACTCACTCTGTGGTCAGGATATTTGGAAACCCAGTTCTTCATGCCAGGCTTCTGGGTCATTTGAAGGTGGGTTGGGTTTTTTTCTTCAAATCCTCTGTTGTGATTGCTCTATCTAGCTCTGGACCAATGATAAAAACATCCTTGGGTCTCTACACTCCTACAAACAACCTAGTCCCTTCAGAAATTTAGCTTATGTATGTTTCTTTGTGTCTTCTGATTAAGTATCTTTTTATCATTATAAGATCAGTGGGCCAGTCTTCTGCCACTTTTTATAAATTAGGGGGAAAAAAGGTCCAGAGTGATCTTTTAAAATAAAAATCCTATCACATGATTCTTCTCAAAGGCTTTACTAGATAATCTATTACTAGGTAGCTTATCTTCTCTAAGCGGAAACCAAATCTTTAGAAATGTCCTCCAGACCAGTAAGAGCTGGGCTTCTATTAACTGTCTGATCTCATTTGTCCCTAGTCTCACCAGTAACTCATTCTGCCCCACTGATCTCTCTGCTAGTCCTCTGACACACCAGGCACATTCCTTACTTTTACAATCATTTCTCCTGACAGGAATACTCCTGGCCAATATCAGCATAGATAACACTTTGACCTCCTTCAAATTTTAAAAACACTAAAACAAACATAAGACAAGAGCAACAAAAAAGTGGGGGGAGGAGGGAGGAAAGAAAGGGAAAAAACTTAAAAAGGAAGCATCTTCTCAGTGATTTTTCCTGACCACACTATTTAAAATTAGACCTCTCTGTCTTTGAAATATATTTGCTCTTCTTCCCTGCTTTCATTTTCTCCATAGCATTTAATCACCTTTATACATAAGGTGGTATGGTGTATGGGAGGTGTGTGTGTGTGTGTGTGTGTGTGTGTGTGTAATTTACCAATTTATTATCCTCTTCCCCCCATTAAATGTAAGTTTCACACATGCAGGGATTTTTGCCTACTGTGTCCTCTGCTGTATCTACAATCCTTCAAACAATGCCTGCACGTAATAGGTGTTTGGTAACTATTATAAAATGTGTAAATAAGTAACACATCGTTTGAAAACATGATAGTCTCTTCTATGTCCAAACCTGATTCATTATAATCTGTTTAATGATACGTGACCACTAAAGAAGGCCTGAGTTTTAGATATGGAATTGAGAACAAGGAAATACCCTTGTCAACTTGACAGATTAAAGCTTCTACTAATATCAATTCTTACTGAGCCCAATGTACCTGATTTGTATGTACAACTGGATACTTCCTTAGAAATTCTAGGAGTACTAAGGAGATTAATGAGGTAAAATATGAAATACTTTATTTCTTCTTATGAAAATGCTGGCAGCCCAGATGGCTCAGCGGTTTAGTGCCGCCTTCAGCCCAGGCCCTGATCCTGGAGCCTCGGGATCAAGTCCCACGTCAGGCTCTCTGCATGGAGCCTGCTTCTCCCTCTGTCTGTGTCTCTCTGTCTCTCTGTCTCTCTCTGTCTCTCTCTCTGTCTCTCATGAATAAATAAATAAATAAAATGTCTTTAAAAAAAGAAAATGTGCTAATATGTGTATGTCTGCGCAATTTCACATAACAAGTAACACAACCAAGTAAGTGAGCCTCATGGTCAAACCAAGACATACAATTGATTTATGGGGAGAACTTAGAAAGATTTTTTTCAAAACTCTAATGAATAGAAAATCAGGAAAATAATCCTTAGTAATTTTTCTCACATTTCACATTAAACCTACAGGATGACATGAAGTATTCAGATTCATTGGGATAAGTCCTGCCTCCATGTTTTGCTGCACTTAATTTGGTTGGTGTGCCTCTGTTTCCTTGCCACCTAGACTCTCCTTGTGAGAAGTGGCTGGACTGGATTTCAGAGCTCCTATGGCTGCAGTGGGGAGCTCAAAGATATAAATTTTGACATCAGTAAGTCCTAGTTTAAACTCAAGTTTCATATATTACTAGCTGTGGAACTTCCTCTGGCCCCAGTTTCTTTAACTGAAAGTGAAGTTATTGACCTATTATAGGACTAATATGAGGATTAGAAATAGCAAGTGTAAAGAATCGTGCACATCACATGGACTGTGTTGATGGTAGCAGATGCTGTGCTAAATGCTTCCTAAGGAGACACATGCTTGGACTCATTCTCAGAACAGTACATAGAGGCTAAATATGCAAAGATTATGGCTGCAAGACTTCTTCAACTCTGGAAAGACCTCTGAGCCTTGAAGGCATGATAGAGAGATTTTATAGAACTAAAGATACATACTTAATGTTTATTTGTTACAACAATGAAAATAAAAACTAAATGACTCAGAGATGTTTTTAAATCTAATTATTTTTTTAAAAATATTTTATTATTCATGAGAGACACAGAGAGGCAGAGACATAGGCAGAGGAAGAAGCAGGCTCCCTATCAGGAGCCTGATGTGGGACTCGATCCCAGGACTGCAGGATCATGAACTGAGCCAAAGGCAGATGCTCAACAACTGAGCCACCCAGTTGTCCCTAAATCTAATTATCTTAAAAATTATTTCATTTATGACTGTAGAAATATTTATGCCATACATAATTATAATAAAATATAAATATTAAATATGTGTTATAATGTGTAAATTATAATACATAACAAATTATAATAGTATACTAACATATAAATAAACATACATATTTAAATAATGTTATATATAATTACAATACATATAAAGTGTATATATAAGAAAAAGAAATCATGTGTACATTAGCTAATATTCACTGAGTATATTTCTAGGCTCTTCTATAAATAAGAATCATCAAAACAACCTAATTCTGTCTAGCAAAAGAGGAGGAGGGCACACTTGAAAAGTCAGTGGAAAGCAGTGAAAAGGGGAAGGAGTCTGCCAAGTTAATGCACACACCACACATATGTTCATATGAGAGGAGGAAAAATGAATTGGAATGTGAAAAATGTGCACCTATAGCCTCTAAATGCATGTATCATTGCAATTTGCCTTTATAACAAGCCTGTAGTATGGGTTCTAACATTATCCTTATTTTTCCTATGAGTAAACCAAAGAACAGAAAGCTAAATTATTTATTCTAGTTCACACAACTAGTAAGAGGTAGAACTGGGTACAAACCCAAGCAGCAAGATAAAATTAAATATGCATTTAAGACTATCTACATGCTTACATTTTTATTTTTTAGAATATGAATAAGTAAAGTGACTTAATCACCTCTGATGTGTCTTAGTATTTCACAGACTGATTTTTGGGGCACTATTACCAGGAAGTTTCATCTTTGGCCATAGAAGCTAGACACGGACTGATCATCGTCTTTCTTTCTTTGAGACTGACAGTGTTTATTAACATATTCAGGCAGTCTGTAAAAAAGAAAACTGTAATAAAAATAAACCATTTAGCTTTAACAGTTAAAGAAACCAACTTATTTATGTAAGGAGAAGATAAATATTGCTTTGTGGGTCCTTGAGATAGTATTTCTTTAACAATACCTTGGGGAGTATGACTTGAGGTAATTCTTAAATTAGGACCCAGGGGTGATGCCAGCAAATTTCCTTCTATGGGAAGATTCAGCATGCTAATTGGCTTTGGGGCACTTGGTAGTATCTTCATTCATTTCAGACCTTCCTTGGCACGGTTTCTGACATAGTCCTGATGCAGATGTAATTTTTTGTTTCCTTTTCCACATTGGTCAAACTGGGGAACTTTAACTTGTGGGCTTTGGGGATTATGGAACAATATTTTCCATTAAGTAAACCCTGTCCCAAGCATTACTCAGCAATAAGAAATCTGCAGAAAATATTTCAAATTCAAAGTTTAATATTTGGCATATTTTAATATTCCTAGTTGAAATTTTACAAAAGAAAAGTCAAACTCAAAAATAAGCCAGCCTGTTTTCTAACTGGAAACACACTGGGTGTCTGGGAGCACGAACTCAAAAATAAGTCAGCCTGTTTTCTAACTGGAAACACACTGGGAGCACAGTCTAAGCTAGGTCAAGAGTCTTCCTCTGTCTCTTTGCAGCTTCTGTTGCAAACAGGGTGGAGGGCAAAGCTGAGGACAGAGTGGAAAGCAGTGAAGGGGAAACTGTGCAAGTTTGTGAGTGCTTGTCACATGTCACTGTGAGAAGAGGAAAATGAATGGGACTGTGAAGACTCATGCAACTACAGCTTAGAAATCTGTGTTGTCCTTAGGTCATGTTATCGCTCAATGCCTCAGGTTCTTTATCTGTAAAACAGGTTCCCACATTTTTCTGTTTCTACTTTTAACGTGATAGCTTATACTAGAGAACACTTTCTCTGCATGTCTTCTGAACCAGTTCCTCCAAAGGACTTGTAGGCAATTTTCCAAAAACATGAAAAATTAAGATCAAACTTATTTTTTTAACTCAAAGTAAAATCAAAGTGAAGTATTCGACCACAGTGAAAGTGAGTACATAGAAGCATCTGCATGCAGCAAGGACTTGCATAATTCTTAATGACGGAATATTAAGTTAGTTCAGAATTTCCTAGATGCTAATGCCAATAGAACAACTGGAGGTCACAAGTTTTGTGTTGTCAATAAGTACCACTTTCTGGTGCTTCAAAGCAAGAAGGCATTTTTAGTGACAATGTGTGGAATAAAGTGCAGGCTCCCTGCAAGGAGCTGTATATATTATTTTGGCAACAGCAGGAAACTGGAGTATGATCCTGCATCACATCTGTGTGAAGAGCTCTTCAACCTGTATTCTTTTCAGTCATTGTAAACATATGTGGCAGATTTGATGACATCTCCACAATTAATATGAAAAGGCTTTCAAAGTAGCTATTTCTAATAACATTGATCACAAAAGTCAGCACGATGTATAGTCATTATAATTTTTTAGGGTCACTGGTTGAAGCTCCCTAACTACAGGCATATTAATTTGTGCTCATTGCTCGAATCAACACAGACAGCATTGCCTCTCCAGCAAAAGTTTCTGATTTGGAGGAAAATAAACTATTTGATTTCAAGTCCCATTTTGTACACTTAAGAGAATGCTTGGGACGCCTGGGCGGCTCAGCGGTTGAGCGCCTGCCTTTGGCTCAGGGTATGATCCTCCATGCAGGGAGCCTGCTTCTCCCTCTGCCTGTGTCTCTGCCTCTCTCTGTCTCTCATGAATAATAAATAAATAAAATCTTTTTTTTAAAAGGGAATGTTTAAGTGACTTTTATAGCCTAGTATACTCTTTATTACCTATGTTTGGTAGGCAATGTGCCTTCTCCACTCCCTGTTTTAGTAGGGAAGCTGTAGAAGAAAGAACGTTCCATTTGCTGGTCTTATGACTGATGTTTCCTGTTCCCATGTCAGGATACTTAACTGTATGAAAAAGTCAACGGTGTCTGACTTGTAAATGTAGTGATAATTAATATTGAGTTTATTTTATTCCTTTAAGATATATTTCCTGGGTGGCTACTATTCCAGGTACCAACCTAGGTATCAAAGAAGAAAATGGAAAGGACACACTTATTATCCAATGATGATGACCTTAAACCTACAAAATAGCCTTTAAAAACTAGTTACTATTGTTATCGCTCTTAGACAATGCTTATGTTTTAACTAGAACAAGAATAATGGAAATATCAGGCCTGAGTATGAGTAAAGGTTATGGTGATTACTATCTTCCAAACTCTTCTCATCTGCTCACTGGTGTTTGGAAAAGTAGACGGTAAAGTCTCTGCGGCTACAATTTGCTTGAAATGTAAGAATCTCTCTCAGGGATGCTCCTGAGATTTCATTTCCTTATAAGGCATATCTGAATTGTGCATATCTGTTCATAAACAATTCATGTGGCATTGTGCTAGGTGATCTGTTAT
The DNA here is from genome assembly GCF_905146905.1 of Nyctereutes procyonoides. Classification (NCBI taxonomy): domain Eukaryota; kingdom Metazoa; phylum Chordata; class Mammalia; order Carnivora; family Canidae; genus Nyctereutes; species Nyctereutes procyonoides. The sequence goes on from NW_026575030.1 coordinate 12,274,717, forward strand.
ATACAAAAAATTTTAGAACACACTCCATATCCTAATTTAATGCAATAGGTATAATACATTTAAAATAATTATGAGGAACTATGAAATCATTTGTTTATCAGAACATCCTGTGGAGTACATAAGGGTGCAGTCTTTGGACAGATTATAATTGCAACATGACTTCTTCTATAGATGGAAATTTTTTAAAATAGTCCTTACTTTCTCTGGGTAGATGCAACTTTATACTAGGACACACAGCTTGAATAGCTAATAATATGTGCTGTATATCTTTGCCCACTCACCCTATTGGCTGGGCAGCCTTGGACAAGTCCCAAAACACAGGGGAGTATGTGCAATCCTGAGTTAGTGCCACTGAAATGGATGCCAGAGTAGTAAAATATTAATTAGAAAATTAGTAAAGCAATATTGGCTTTGAGATATTCAAAGAAAAACTCCTTTAGGCTCCCCCCCCCCCAGCAAGACTTTATAAATGATAAAGAAAGGGTAATTGCATTTTGAAGGATAGGTAGGATTTGCATAGGTAGAAAGAATCATAGAAATAATTTCAGCTGGGTAGATGAAACAGAGTGAAAAAAAGGATGAAGATAGGAGAGGGAAATTTGTGGGAACAGCTGGTAAAAACATTTGGTTGGAACTGTTGTATTGAGTGTGAGAATTAGGGAAAGAGAGGGAATGCAGCTTGCTGCCAGCTGACAGAGGACTTTGAATATCAGAATAAAGAATTTAAACTCTACCCTTTAGGCAACAACAAATCATTGAAGTATTTTGAGAAAATGATTGATATAATTAAAAGGAATCATTTTGGAAAATATCAGTACAACAACACAAAAGAATTTTTTCCCACTTAAAATGAAAATCAGTAATGGTTGCTCCTGAGAAATGTTAAATTGAGATAAGAGGTAAATAAAATCATCTCTAATTCAACTACAGCAAAGTAATGAGTACTAATGCTTTCATGCACTTAAATCGAGATTCTTTTCATGTGTATAGTACATTGTACTATTACACAAGTGTATATGTTATAAAAATGATGTCCCACTGTGCATAAGATTTTAAGGATATTTTGTCATTGAAACAGATAATATAGATTTATAGTTAATAAAGAGCACATCTCCTATTGAACTCCACAGAAGTTGTACACACACACACACACGTTATACAACACAGAAGCTATACACATACACAAGTTATATGCATATAGAAGTTAAACAGTAAACTGCCATTTGTACACTGATAGATGTGTGAAGCCCGGAAGAAGACTGAAGACCTGCACACAGACAAACTCCTATTAGAACTGACTGAAAAATAGTGGGTTTGAAAATTGTAAATAATTTGGGATTTTTGGTTGAGATTTAAAAATCAGAAGAAAAAATTATGATTAACTTCAAATGATATATAAAAAAGTAAAAATGACAGTTTCTATCAAAATATATGGTTATAGGGATTCCTGTGTGGCTCAGTGGTTGAGTATCTGCCTTTGGCTCAGGGCATGGTCTTGGGGTCCCGGGATCGCGTCCCACATCAGGCTGCTGCATGGAGCCTACTTCTCCCCTCTCTTTCTCTCTGTGTCTCTCATGAAAAAATAAATAAAATCTTAAAGAAAAATATCTAAAAAAAGATTATAACTTAACTAGACAAAAAATATAAAATCTAAACATATCCGAGCCATAAAAAAATTACAACAGCAAGTAAAAGTTACCAGTAAATGTTATTTACACGTTCAAAAATGTTTTATAAGCAAGCGTTAGGAAAACAAGAAAAGTAGCAATTCCTACATGATACAATTTTTTCAGAGAAACACTGTTTGATATTTAATAAATAATAGGAAATAGCTACCAAACCTTATAAGGATAGAATATGATCTAAACCAACAAAATAAAAAAACCCAACAAAATAGTTTAAAAATATAAATATTAGACCAACTCTCTTCCTGAAAAAATGCATTAATAATAATTAATTACAGAAATAGAAAACACATAACATTTCATCTATATTAGTTTATTTAATCCTTAAAAATCCACTGTGAGTTAAATATATTATTTTACTTTTTATAAAGGAGAGACATATGTGACAAGGAGATTAAATACTTTTGTTGTACCACCTACTTTTGATAAAACCAGGTAATCTAAGAAAAATGTTTGTTTTTACTTATTATATTTCAACTCCATATTAAACAAAATATTCTAAACCAAAGACAACAGAATATTTAGAAAAAAAATATTCCATGACCAAATAGGCTTTATCCCAAGTATATAATGTATTTCAAGCAAAGATAATATATTTATGTAATACATATTATTAATAGATTAGGGGAGAAAATGTAATTGTATCAATGCATGATGATAAATCACTTGATAAAGTGAATAGCTAACATCATACTCAGTGGTGAAAGATTTAGAATTTCCCACTAAATTCAAAAACAACAGTAGGATGGCCACTCTCATTAATTATATTTAATACTTTACAAAGATTATAGATAAGGCAATTATCCAAGAACAGAAAAAAAGACATTAAGATAAGAAAGGAAGAAATAAAACTATCTCTATTTTCATATGACATGATCTCGTGTATAGAAAGTCCTCAGAAACATATAAAAATATAAAAAAAAACATTTAGAGCTAATAAATAAGTAACTTTTCAGGATACTATATCAATATACAAAAATTATTTGTGATTTTATACACTAGCAATGAATAATCTGGAAATGAAATTAAGAAAACAATTTACAATAGCAAAAAATAATAAATTAAGTAGAAATCAACTTAAAAGATATACAAAACTTGTACAGTAAAAATTACCAAACATCAGTAAGAGAAATTTTTAAAATACTGAATACATAAAAAGATATACTATATTCATAGATTGGAAGATTTAATATTATTAAAATGGCAATCCTGTTCAAATTGATATACAGATACAATATAATTTCTCTCAATCCCATATATAGTTTGTTTTGTGGGTCTCTTTTTAAGTTTTAAGAACTTAATAAGCCAGTCTTCAAAATTTATATAGAAAGGCAAAGGATCTAGAATAGTCAAAACAATAATGAAAAAAAAAAAGTTGGAATCCTACCTTACATCATTTACAAAAATTAACTAAAAATGAAAAAAAAAATTAGAGTTAAAGCTATAAAACTCTTAAAATAAAACATATGTGTAGGAGGAGGGGCCAGATGGCCGAAGAGCAGGGTCCCCAAATCGCCTGTCCCCACCAAATTACCTAGATAACCTTCAAATAATCCTGAAAATCTACGAATTCGGCCTGAGATGTAAAGAGAGACCAGCTGGAATGCTACAGTGAGAAGAGTTCGCGCTTCTATCAAGGTAGGAAGACGGGGAAAAAGAAATAAAGGAACAAAAGGCCTCCGAGGGGGAGGGGCCCCGCGAGGAGCCGGGCTGAGGCCGGGGCGAGTGTCCCCAGGACAGGAGAGCCCCGTCCCGGAGGAGCAGGAGCTGCACCAACCTTCCGGCGGGCGGAAAGGGGCTCGCAGGGAGTTGGAGCAGGACCCAGGAGGGCGGGGATGCCCTCGGGCTCCCTGGGACACTAACAGACACCTGCGAGCTCAGGGGAGTGCGCCGAGCTCCCTAAGGGCTGCAGCGCGCACGGCGGGACCGACCGGAGCAGCTCGGAGGGGCTCGGGCAGCGGCTCCGCGGAGGGGGCTGCAGGGCGGGAGCGCGAATCCCACAGCGCAGGCCCCGGAGCACAGGGCGCCGGGACACAGCCCAGGATCCGGCCTCCCCCGGGACAGGCAGAGGCCGGGAGGGCCCAGGACAGCGAGGACGCTCCCGCCCCGAGCTGAGCAGATCAGCGGCCCCGCCCCGGAGCCTCCAGGCCCTGCGGACGGAGAGCTCCGGAGTTACTACGGGGGCTGACTCCAGGCTGCAGAGCTGGCCCCGCCACTGCGATTGTTCCTCCTGGGGCCTCACGGGTAAACAAGCCCCACTGAGCCCTGCACCAGGCAGGGGCAGAGCAGCTCCCCCAAGTGCTAACACCTGAAAATCAGCACAGCAGGCCCCTCCCCCAGAAGACCAGCTGGACGGACCAGTGATACTCCCCCGTGTTCCAATACAACTTGTTTTTGGCCACTCTGCACTGAGCAAAATGACTAGAAGGAAAACCTCACCTCAAAAGAAAGAATCAGAAACAGCCCTCTCTCCCACGGAGTTACAAAATCTGGATTACAATTCAATGTCAGAAAGCCAATTCAGAAGCACTGTTATACAGCTACTGGTGGCTCTAGAAAAAAACATTAAGAACTCACGAGACTTCATGACTGCAGAATTTAGATCCAATCAGGCAGAAATTAAAAATCAATTGAATGAGATGCAATCCAAACTAAAGTCTGACAAGGGTTAACGAGGTGGAAGAACGAGTGAGTGACATAGAAGACAAGTTAATGGCAAAGAGGGAAACTGAGGAAAAAAGAGACAAACAATTAAGGGACCATGAAGACAGATTAAGGGAAATAAATGACAGCCTAAGGAAGAAAAACCTACGTTTAATTGGGGTTCCCGAGGGTGCCGAAAGGGACAGAGGGCCAGAATATGTATTTGAACAAATCCTAGCTGAAAACTTTCCCAATCTGGGAAGGGAAACAGGCATTCAGATCCAGGAAATAGAGAGATCCCCCCCTAAAATCAATAAAAACCGTTCAACACCTCGACATCTAATAGTGAAGCTTGCAAATTCCAAAGATAAAGAGAAGATCCTTAAAGCAGCAAGAGACAAGAAGTCCCTGACTTTCATGGGGAGGAATATTAGGGTAACAGCAGACCTCTCCACAGAGACCTGGCAGGCCAGAAAGGGCTGGCAGGATATATTCAGGGTCCTAAATGAGAAGAACATGCAACCAAGAATACTTTATCCAGCAAGGCTCTCATTCAAAATGGAAGGAGAGATAAAGAGCTTCCAAGACAGGCAGGAACTGAAAGAATATGTGACCTCCAAACCAGCTCTGCAAGAAATTTTAAGGGGGACTCTTAAAATTCCCCTTTAAGAAGAAGTTCAGTGGAACAATCCACAAAAACAAGGACTAAATAGGTATCATGATGACACTAAACTCATATCTGTCAATAGTAACTCTGAACGTGAATGGGCTTAATGACCCCATCAAAAGGCGCAGGGTTTCAGACTGGATAAAAAAGCAGGACCCATCTATTTGCTGTCTACAAGAGACTCATTTTAGACAGAAGGACACCTACAACCTGAAAATAAAAGGTTGGAGAACCATTTACCATTCAAATGGTTCTCAAAATATACCCTAAAAACTATAGAACACTTCTGAAAGAAATTGAGGAAGACACAAAGAGATGGAAAAATATTCCATGCTCATGGATTGGCAGAATTAATATTGTGAAAATGTCAATGTTACCCAGGGCAATTTACACGTATAATGCAATCCCTATCAAAATACCATGGACTTTCTTCAGAGACTTAGAACAAATTATTTTAAGATTTGTGTGGAATCAGAAAAGACCCCGAACAGCCAGGGGAATTTTAAAAAAGAAAACCATATCTGGGGGCATCACAATGCCAGATTTCAGGTTGTACTACAAAGCTGTGGTCATCAAGACAGTGTGGTACTGGCACAAAAACAGACACATAGATCAATGGAACAGAACAGAGAACCCAGAAGTGGACCCTGAACTTTATGCTCAACTAATATTCGATAAAGGAGGAAAGACGATCCACTGGAAGAAAGACAGTCTCTTCAATAAATGGTGCTGGGAAAATTGGACATCCACATGCAGAAGAATGAAACTGGACCACTCTCTTGCACCATACACAAAGATAAACTCAAAATGGATGAAAGATCTAAATGTGAGACAAGATTCCATCAAAATCCCAGAGGAGAACTCAGGCAACACCCTTTTTGAATTTGGCCACAGTAACCGGAGAAGGACAACAGTGTATGTTCTCATTCATTTGGGGAATATGAATAATAGTGAAAGGGAATATAAGGGAAGGGAGAAGAAATGTGTGAGAAATATCAGAAAGGGAGACAGAACATAAAGACTTCTAACTCTGGGAAATGAACTAGGGGTGGTGGAGGGGGAGGAGGGCGGGGGGTGGGGGTGAATGGGTGACGGGCACTGAGGGGGACACTTGATGGGATGAGCACTGGGTGTTATTCTGTATGTTGGTAAGTTGAACACCAATAAAAATTAATTTATAAAATTAAAAAAAATAAAAAAAGAAAAAAAATAAAACATATGTGTAAATATTTTTTTTCCTTGAATTAGATAATGGATTCTGAGATATGATTCCTAAAGCCCAAACAAACAAAAAACAGGTAAATTAGATTGCGCCAAAACTAAAAACTTCCCCACTATCAAGGAAATGAAAACTATCCATAGAAAGGGTGAAAATATTTGCAATTCATATATCTAATGAATTTCACATTCAGAATATATTAAGAATTCTTACAACAAAGCAAAAATGGCCCAATTAGAAAATGAGGAAAGGACTTGAATAGACATTTCTCAAAAAATACATACAAATAGCCAACAAGGGGATGCAAAGAGGCACAACATCACAAGCCATTAGGTAAATACTTATACAAGCCACAATGAAATGTCACTCAATACCCATTAAGATGGCAATCATCAATAAAGTCAGCAAATAAAAAGTGTGGCCACGTATGTAGAGAAATTAGAATCCTCATCTATTCATTGTTAAAACAAAAAATGGTGAAGCTCCTCTATAAAACAAATTGTCAATTCCTCAAATAGTCAAATATAGAGTTTTCATATGACATAACAATTCTACTACTAGGTGTATATTTCTAAAGGAATTGAAAACACATGTTCACATACAAGAAAACCACATGTTCATAGTAACATTATTCATAATAGCTTCAAATGGAAACAACACAAAAGTCCATCAACTTAGGAATGGCTTAACATTTGTTGTATATCCATACAGTGGAATACTATTCGACCATTAAAAGAAATAAAATATTGATATGCACTACAACATAGATTAATTTTTAAACATTATGCTAAGAGAAAGAAGCTGGACATAAAAGGCCACAAATGGTATAATTTCATATAAATGAATTGTCCAGAATAGGCAGGTCTAAGAGATTGAAATCAAAATAGCAGCAGACAGGGCTGGGGGAGGGGAGAAGGAAACATGACCACTAGTGGATATGGGTTTTCTCTTTGGGACTAATAAAAATATTCTGAGCATTAAATAGTGGTGATGGTTACACAACCCTGTGAATATACTAAAAACATAAAAAATGCAAAACCATATACTTTAAAATGGTGAATGTCATCGTATGTGAATTACATATCTATAAAAAGATGCCAAATCTTAAATGTGAGGTGTGATTCCTGATTGGATCATGGAGCAGAAATATAAATTGCTGTAGGAGACCTTATTGAGACATTAACAAAACTTGAAATCTGTACTGTAGCCAATAGTATTATATCAATATTAAATTTTCAGTTTTGGAATAGTTTGGGGAGTTGCACTGACATACTTAATTAGAAGGGAGTCCAGTGATTCCTGCCTGCTCTCTAATGAATCAGAGAGTAAAATCAAATGTGACAAAATGTCAGCAATTGCTGAATCCAGGTGAAGGGCATAAAAAAATTCTTGATACTTTTCTTGTCATTTTTATGTAAGCTTAAAGTTGTTTCAAAATAAAAATGCTTGCCATAAAGTCAGAAAACAAGTGGAAAAAAAAGGAAAGGAAAACTTAATTTATCTAGCAGCATGTGGATATTATGGTCCTTTTTAAAAAGAGGAGATGTTGAATTCAATGACCCTTAAAGGTTGCTGAAAGCTTCCTCAGCCTATTAGCAGTGAACTTATATCTGGGTTAAAAAAAAAAAAAAAAAAGACATTTATCTGATGTACTTACAAAATTAATTTTACTATCAATATTTGCATTTGTATACATTAGTGAAGCTTATAAAAGATAGATGAGAATTTTGTAGTTCAAATAAATTTCGATCAGAATTCAAGAAAAAGGAAAAGAATTATGGATTCATAAAATATTATGATTAAATATTGATACAGAGATTATGTTCACATTTCCTGAATTTGCTTTATTGTAATTATTAGTAGTGTGCTAAATCTCCAAACTTTAATTTTTTGTTTTCAAGTCTCAGGTTTTTGGGTGTTTTCCTACCTCTATGAATTATTGCATGATTGTTGACATAACTTATAAATTTAAGTTTTTCACTACTAGATTATAGTAGATATTTTGGATGTGAGTTTGTGCAAGAAGAAAGTGCAAATGTTTAAAATAATTCGTTTTTATTTACCCTCAGATGAAAATAAAAACTCATCTTCACTTTCTTCTCATTAGCCATTAGCTTCCATTGCAAAATATCTGATGTCAGGGAAGTGGATTAACACTCAAAGACAAGAGAGAGGCCTGTCCGGTCCTGCCAGCACTTTCCAGTCACCAGATGTACTCTGGTTCTGAGTATCTGGTACCACAATGGGGAGGCCTCTGTCACCTCAATCCCTTACAGCTTTAACCTGCACTGCATACCCTGGCTTTCCTTGCTCTCTCTCCATTTTTCTCATTTCTTCCCCACCCTTCTTGTTTTTGAATTTATTTCTCACCAAAGTCTTTAGGAGACCTCTGAGAGCTCACACCATATATTTATAATATTCCAGGCTTTGAGTTGAGCATCACATCATGTAATCCTCACAAACATTATCTCGCTTTTTTGTTTTTTGTTTTGTTTTTCTCACAAAAATAGGCTGAAGCAGATGGGTTTCTAGTTTTTTTTTTTTTTTTTTTTTTTTTGGTTTCTAGTTCTGTCAGAGTGGAGTAGTCCCATTCCTCAGGGGTCTTCCTCAGTACAACTAGAAAGCCCTGTGCATAAAGCAACAAACGCACATGGGAATTCTCTGAAAGGTGGGAAGGGGAATGTATGCTGCTTTGAGAATGGAGGACTTGAGGAATAGCATGGCAGGGAGTTCCCTGGGTTCCTTATTGCCCTTCAGAAGCATCCAATCCTGAACCACCACCAATTACAAACCGAAAAGTCTCCAAGAAAGCCTGCTAACCCTAGTCAAGTGGCCCAAAATAGGACAACCCAGCAATAGGAGGTGTTTTAATGGTAATCTACTTCCTACTCCAGATAAATATCAGCAGAAAAACCAGGATGTGGCCCTCCCTCCCCACTGTGGTTTCATTGGGACTAAGCAAGAAGCTGATGGTTTTTCTTCCACTTCTTCTCCTTCCCCTTCTCTCACCCTCCCAAGCAAGCAAAGTCTTTCTCACATTACCTCCATTTAATTTAAAGTTCCTGAAAAAGAAGTCTTTGGGCCCAGATTGTTTCCCTGGAGAATTTTACCAAACATTTAAAGAAGAATAACCCATTTTATACAATTACCTCCAGAAAATAGGAGAGGAGGAAACACTTCTCAATTCATTTTCATGAGGCTAGTATTATTTTGTTACCCAAACCAGACTAAAACGGTACAAATAGAAAAAAAAAAAACCCAGAGATAATATCTCTTATGAACTTAGATGCAGAAGTTCTCAACAAAATGTAGCAATTTCAATACAGTTATGTCTACAAAAACATATGTGTACCATTATCAAGCAGGATTTATTCCAGTTATGCTTAAGTGTTTTAGCATTCAAATACCAATCTTTGTAATCTACCATATATATGAACAGACTAAAAAAATCATATTATGATATTAGTTGATGTAGGAGTAGTATTTTATAAAATCCAAAATCCATTCATGTGAAAACTTTTACCAAACTTGACACAGGTGGGAACTTCTTCAGCTTAATAAACTATCTATGAAAACCTCCTATAAGCCACATTACACTTAATAGTGGAAGGACTGAGTGCTTCTAACAAGATTGGCAACATGGAAAAGATCCATTCACCACATTCTTTTTTTTTTAAGAATTTATTTATTCATGAGAGACATAGAGAGAGAGAACCAGAGACATAGGCAGAGGGAGGAGGAGGCTCCATTCAAGGAGCCGGATGTGGGACTCGATTTTGGGACTCCGGGATCATTCCCTGAGCCAAAGGCAGATGCTCAACCACTGAGCCACCCAGGTGTCCCTATTCACCCATTCTTATTCAGCAAAGTATGGAGGCTCTAGCCACTGCAATGAAATAAAAAAGAAATATACAAATTGGAAATAAGTAAATAAAACTCCTATGTGCTGATGGTGTTATTGTCTATTAAAAATTCATAGAGGGGTCACATGGGTGTCTCAATCTTTGAGCCTTTGCCTTCAGCTCAGGTCATGATCCCCGGGTCCTGGGATCGAGTCCCACATCGGGCTCCGTGCAGGGAGCCTGCTTCTCCATCTGCCTGTGTCTCTGCCTTTCTGTGTGTGTCTCTCGTGAATAAATAAATAAAATCTTAAAAAAAAAAAACATAAAAATCCATAGGGAACTAACAACAACAACAAAACCCTAAAACTAATTAGTAGTTCAGCAAGGTCATAAGATACAAGACCAACACAAAAAAATAATCACATTTCTATATACTAACAATGAATGTGAAAACCAAAATTAAGCACACACAATACCATTTGTAATTCTGCACAGCAAATTAAAAACATAGTTATAAACTTAATGAAACATGTATAGAATGTATATGCTAAAAATTAGAAAATGCTGATGATAAAAAAAGTAAATCTAAACAAATATGTGTCCAAGATTCAATGATCCTGTTAATTCTCCCCAAATTGTTCATTATATTTGATGCAATTCTTATCAAAATCTCAGCAAGCATTTTTGCAAAGATAAACCTCATAATAAAATTACATGGAAAGGCACACATCCTGCAATAGCTAAAACAAACTTAACAAACAAAAATATAGTGATAGGAATCACTGTACCAAATATAAGGTGTGATATGTATCTATAGTTATATATCAAGGCAATGTGATGTTGGAAGAATGAAAAACATATAGATCAATGAAATAAAACAAGATAACCCCAAAACAGACCCACACAGGTATGCTCAAATGATATGTTTTCAAAAATGCAAAGAAAAAACAAACAAACAAAATACAATTTAGTGGAGGAGATTTTTTTCAGCAATTGGCACTGGAGTAGTTGGGCATCCATAAGCAAAATTTTTACTTTTATTTTTATCTTTATGTATTTCTTTAGAGAGGGAGGGGGAGGGGCAGAAAGAGAAGGAGAGAGAGAGAGAGACTCTCAAGCAGGTTCCACTCCCAGTGTGGAGCCCAACGTGGGACATGATCTCACAACCCTGAGATCATGACCTGAATCAAATCAAGAGTTGAGCACTTATTTGCCTGAGCCACATAAGTGCCCACATAAGCAAAAATTTTAAAAGAACCACAGCCTAAATCTCAACATTGTACAAAAAAACTAGTGCAAACTGTATCCCCAAATTTAAAACTATAAAAGTCTTAGACAAAACTAGAAAAGTATTCTAGGATCCAAAATCTAGGCAAAGGCTTCTTAGATTTGACACCAAAAGCATGATCCATAAAAGTAAGAATTGAACAATTGTACTTCCTCATACTTAAAAATATTTGTTCTACAAAAGACCGTGTTAACGGGGGAAAAAAAGTGGAGCTACAGAATGGGATAAATCATTGGCAAATCACATATCTGACAAAGGATTGTTGTCTAAAATATAAAAAAGATTTCAAATCTCAACAATATGGAAATAATTCATTTAGAAAATGGGCAAAAGATATGAATAGACATTTCACCAAAGAATATAAATATAAAATAAACACAAAAATATTCAACAACATCATCATCAATCATGGAAATGTAAATTAAAATCACAATGAATTTTCACTTTGCATGTACCACAAAGGCTGAAATTGAAAACAGTTGTCTTTACACCAAATATTCATGAGGATATAGGAAAACTGGATCATTCATACATTGTTGGTGGGACTATACAATTGTCCAGTGATTTTAAAAACAGATCATTAGTTCCTTTTTATTAAGATTTTATTTATTTAGCCATGAGAGACCCAGAGAGAGAGAGAGAGGCAGAGACATAGGCAGAAGGAGGAGCAGGCTCCCTGTGGGTAGCCCAATGTGGGACTCGATCCCGGAACTCTAGGATCATGCCCTGAGCCAAAGGCAGACCCTCAACCACTGAGCACCCTGGTGTATCAGATTGTTAGTTTCTTATAAAACTAATTATGTAACAACCATTTGACCCAATTGCATAATTGGACATTTATCCCCAAGAAGTGAAAACTTAAGTTTACCCCAAAATTTGTACACAATTACTCAAAGCAGATCCATTTGTTATACAACATTCTTTAGTGGGTGATAATACAAACATTCTTTAACGACTGATTGGTTACATATCCTGGGGTTCAACCATATCAGGGAATATTACTCAGCAACAAACTGTTGATGCACACAATGCTTGGGTAAATTTCTATGTAATTTTCTGAGCAGGGACCAAAAAAACAAAAAACAAAATCCCAAAAGTTTATATATCCTATGATTTATTTATATGACATTCTTACAAATTAGTAGTTGCAGGCATTCAGGGACCAGAAGAGGTGGGAAGAAGATGGATGTACTGCTAAAAAAGCAAGAGGAAAAACCCTTGTGGTAATGGATCTGTTCTGTGTCTTGACTCCGTCAATGTTAATATTGCAGTTGTGGTATTTTACTGTACTGCTGCATGATGTTACCATAAGGGGAGACTGGGCCTGTTTGTTTTCTAGGGCTACCATAACAAAATACTGCAGACTCTATGACTTAAACAACAGAAATGTATCTCCTTGCAGTTCTGAAGGCTAAAGGTCTGAGATGAAGGTGTCAGCAGGTGTGGTTTGGCCAGGGTTCTGCCTCCTGTCCTTGGCTTGCAGATGACCACCTTGTCCCTCTGAGTTCACATGATCCTTCCTCTAAGTCTCTGCCCTAGTGTCCTCTTCTTATAAAGATGCCAATCAGATTGGGTTAGGGCCTACCCAAGTGATCTCAGCTTACCTTAATTACCTGTTTAATAATCGTATCTTCAAAACAGACACATTTTGAGGCACTGAGTATTAGGGCTTCAACATAGGAATTCTGAGGGACACAGCCCAGCCCATAACACTGGGTAAAGGGTACATGTGCTTTTGTGAATGATTTCCTGTATTATTTCTTATAACTGCATGTGAATTTATAATTATCTCAAAATAGTTTTATTTAAAAAAATAATGTTATTTTTTAATAATTATTATACCTCGTTCTACTAAAAAATGACTGAAACACAGAACATTGCAGTTACTTTGAAGTTACAGGCATTGTAAGGTAGCAACAGGCTATAATTAATTTATTCTATTCTATTGGAATAAATTTTAATAGGAATCTAATAAGTATCCAGTGTGCCAAGTGGCATAGTAGTTTTTTAAGATAGAGATAAGTAAGATCTAAGTAGCTGTGATGGTTAATTTTTCATGTGTCATCTTGAGTGGGCCAGGTATTTGGTCACACATTGTTCTAGATGTTTTTGTTCTTAGATATCCATGAGAATGTTTTAGATGAGATTTACATTTCAATTAGTAGATTGAGTAAATCAGATTGCCCTCCCTAATGTGGCTAGTCCTCATCTAATCAGTTGAAGGCCTGATTTGAACAACAACAACAAAAAATCTGATCCTCTCCCAAGTAATAAAGAATTCTTTCTGCCTGCCTAACTTCAGACTAGTATATCTGCTTGTTGTTTTTTGATTTTGCCTTTGGCCTCAAACTGAAACTAGATCTTTCCTGGCTTATAGCTGGTGCCTTCAGACTAGAACTATACCATCAGCTCTCCTGGGCCTCCAGCTTGCTGATCCACTCTGCGGATCTTGGGGCTTGCCAGCCTCTATAACTGTGTCAATTCCTTATAATAAATCTTTTTATACACATATCCACACACATGCACACGTACACACACACACACACACACACACACCTCCTATTGGTTCTGTTTCTCTCTAGGACCCTAGGTAATACATTAATTCAATGCCTATAATATTATCTTTATTTTTTTTATTTTTTTTTAATTTATTTATGATAGTCACACACACAGAGAGAGAGAGAGAGAGGCAGAGACACAGGCAGAGGGAGAAGCAGGCTCCATGCACCGGGAGCCCGATGTGGGATTCGATCCCGGGTCTCCAGGACCACTCCCTGGGCCAAAGGCAGGTGCTAAACCTCTGCGCCACCCGGGGTTCCCTATAATATTCTCTTTAAATGAAGATTGATTTTCCCACCTTCAGTTCTCCAGGGGTTATCTCTTTATCCCTGTCTTGCTTAAGCACACCTGGGCAGTGGAGTGCTATAAGTTTCTCACAAGAGTTAGCTGCCAGAGGAATTGCATGCTGCTCTTAGCGGCCCTAAGCACCTGAGACGCACCTTTCTCTTGGCTTTGACATTATTCCTGGAGTGTCCCACTTCCTGGCTGGAATGAACATCACTGGAAACATGTGATTCAAGCTAAATTCTCCCCAGTCAGAGCCTGGTTTCACTGAAGCTCTCTGATAGGACAGATATTGTGAGCATGTTTATGCTGTATTGCTAATACCTAGAACAGCATGTGTTCAGAAGTCACTGATAGAGAAAAATGGTAGATAGATGATAGATGATAGATAGATAGATAAATAGATGATAGATAGATGATAGATATAATAAATAAATGATAGATACAATGATAGATCAAGTGATAGGTTCTATCTATATTTTCAACGAATAAATCTTTTTGCTTTATATAAGCAAATTTATATCTAGAATGAATTTGTGAGTCAGAATGAGTCTTATCTAGAAGTAGGTAGGTCAGAAAGAATTTGCAGGTGGCAGATAAATACTTTCGTCCATAAACTGTATTATGATGGTGGTTCCAAAAGGATCATCCTCACATCCAAAGCCTTTCTTCTCTAGTCAGTGATACATGCTGGCTTTGAAAATAGGACAATTGTTGGCCTCAAACAATTTGGTTCCATGTGTCATGACTGCCTCGATACTTGCTAGATGTTATTTTTTATTAATGAAAGGTTTGTTCAAGTTAATTTGTCTAGAGATGAGTTGTCAATATTCACAAAAGTCTTAAGAGGAGGAAGTTAGAAGCGGCACATGGTGGCACTACACTAGGAAACTAAGCGCCCTAGAGGGACATACGTACATGGAATGTTGGAACGGCACACTTCATCTTTCCTGGTGCACTCAGACCTCCATTTCTTAATAACCATGGGGTACCTCATCCATCATCCATATAGCATTCTTCAAGTAAGAGACACATTGGCTTGCTTGCTGAGAGCTATGATTGCTCTTTTTATTACTCCAGCACTAAAATCAGAGTAGCTGGATTCTTCGATTGGACTCAGGTAATCAGTCTCTTTAATATACATTTAAGAAATTAAGCCCACGATCTTATGTAGAAATCTCCTGAGGCAGACAAATAGTCAATAGATAGATCTATCTGTCTTTGCCTTTCCCTTAACAATCAAAATTGCCATCATGCCAGGTTTCTTTACAACAGAATGAGTGAATGTCAATATTCTTTTTGCCACAATGCTGCTGTATTATTAATAATTGCTTCCTGTGTTCTGGGGCTGGACCAGGCATGAAATCTATGAGTTGTTCCAATGAGAACACAAAATGAGAGTGGGATGGGGAGATTGTCATTTTCTTAGAAAATGTAGCTGTCCAGAGTTGAGTCCATGGACACTGGAGGGATAGATTAGGATTCAGAAGACAAGTTGATGCAACAGGAACTGAGGAGTTACATTCACAGCAGTAACTGTGGCAGTCAGTGTGGAAAGATACTGCGTCTTCATTTTTCTTTTCTGTTCAAAATCATTAACTCTTATAATCGCCCTCTACTTTTTTCAAGTGCTTTAAATTTCACTGTCCTATCCCCTAAACCTAATCCAGTGTATACACTTCCTCTTTGATATAGAAACTTTTTTTTTAAAGAATTGGCACATTATTTCAAATATACAGTTACAGGAAATAATATAACAAGTACATATCAGGCAGATATGACATGTGTTTGCCTTTAGTAATAGTGTTTCTGATTCTTCTTTTAAAGAAACACACCAGGGCAGCCTGGGTGGCTCAGTGGTTTAGTGCCACCTTTGGTCCAGGGCAGGATGCTGGAGACCCGGGATTGAGTCCCATGTCAGGCTCCCTGGATGGAGCCTGCTCCTCCCTCTGCCTGTGTCTCTGCCTCTCTCTCTCTCTCTCTCTCTCTCTCTCTCTCTATCTATATCTATATCTATATCTCTAATAAATAAATAAAATCTTAAAAAAAATAAAATAAAGAAACACACCAGTGGAAGTGCTTTTTAACTCTTGGAATTGACATTTCCCTCCCATCCTCTCCAGAAATAGCAGGTGTATGAAGCTGGTGCTGCTGTGTCTCTCTGTATGTTTAACTAAGTTTACTCCATGTACAAGTGATCACAATCACTATAGTATTGTTTGGTGTGTTTTGAAACATATAGTAGTGGTAACTCCCTCTACTTGTTCATTTGCATCTTCTTTTCTATAATGTTTCAAATATATTTTTAAAGGTGAAAGATGCTTGCAGTTCTATCCTTCTAAAATGCTAGCCCTAGTGGCACATGGGTGGCTCAGTGGTTGAGTGTCTGCCTTTGGCTCAGGTCATGATCCCAAAGTCCCGGGATGAGGTCTCACATCGGGCTCCTCAAAGGGAACCTGCTTCTCCCTCTGCCTGTGTCACTGCCTCTCTCTCTTTCTGTGTCTCTCATGAATAAATAAAAATAAAATCTTAAAAAAAAAGTGCCAGCTCTATCATATAAATCCCTGGATGTAACTATTCAGAAATCTCCTTTCTCACAACATAAACTTAAGTCTTTGTAACATGGCATAAAACACAAGGACAGGAATTACATAATTTATATTTACCTCCTTGGCTCTGGGATATAGTGTTGAAAAGCATTTTGTAAATGGATAAATGATCTTCTGTATCCAACTTACATAGTTAATTCAAGGAGTCAGTGAAGCAATGGAAGTGGAATTGCTTTAAAAGGCTCAAAGTTAAAAGTAAAAATGAGGTCATATTTGTACTCTCAGTGACCAAAATAATAATAATAATAGTTATAATAATAATAATAATAATAATAATAATAATAATAATATTGCTGAAATCATATATCCTTATTGCACTGAGAATTGCTCCTGGCTTTCCTATCCTCTGCAGTTCAGAAATGTGGTGCTACAAGAATACATCCAGGAGGAAAAGCATATCTACATTGATGTTTCATAGCTGCACTGCCATATCACTCATTGGCTCTCTGATTGTGAAGACAATCCCTGGTAAAGTTGGCACTATTTTCTTATACTTTAAAAACAGTGCTACACATCCTTTAATTCTGTTTAGATGTTTGTATCAAAACACTTCTCACTTTGGAATGCTTATAAATCTTATGGTACTCTCATATAATTCTCATTAATTGTGAAAAAGAATAGTCACAAATTACATATTCCCTGTTGCTATGGGCTCCTGGGAAACCATATTTGCACCATCTAATTTTATAGCTGGACCATGTTTTGAATGTTTGCACTCTTGCAACCAGTCCCCCTGCCAGCAGCTTGTCTTCTTCTGGCAGACATACCTCACTTTCCAGGGCTTACTTCTCATTCCATATGAGTTTTATTTCCATTTTGTAATGATTATGGCTTTGAAATAAATATGTGCTTCCTCCTCTTTTGCACAGATTATACCTTCCTTTAAGTAGCTCTTTTTTTTTTTTTTTTTCTCTTGGGTACCTCTCCTCAAGCTGATCCTATGATCTAGTCCATGAAATGTGTGCTAGTTTTAAGCTCTTCTCTCTCAGCTTAAAGCTTGCAGTTTATACTCTGCTATGTGATGCTGGAACTGAGACTCAAAACTACATTGACACTTTCCCAGCTGCTTTCTGTTTGGCTCTGCCTGTGGAGAACGTAGAGGACCCGACAAGGTCTAGAGAGAGAAGGGGCTTATTCAACCTCTTCTCTTCTTAATCTGTGAGGAACACACCAGCCTTGTTTCTTTGCTTTGGTGGCTGTGATTTACAGTAGGAGCCTCTGTTTAATTCAATTTTCCAACAGTTGCAAGACTAGTGTTGTGGAATCCCCTCAGGCCCTCTCCTCAGATGTCTCATCCCCAGGGAACCTGCAGAGACATCAGTCCCAATCCAACCCATTCATAGAAACCAGAGTTTCATCACTGTAGAGTTCCTACTCCACATTTCTAAGTTTAAATGATCCTAGCTTCATCTGCTTTGCTTAGCCAGCCCTAGAGGTGGCAACTACCTTATCAAAATCTCAGTGCTGTCTTTCTATATTTTTAATCTTTATACTTATTTAATTCTTTATAATTACTTTTTTTCCCCTCTGATAAAATATCTAATATGGTTTCTGTCTCTAACCTAGGTCCTGCTTGATTAGGGAAATTAGTAACAAGAGTAATCTCAGGAAATAGACCAACAAAAATGAGATTCCGGAAGAGTTTAATGTGAACATGGGTAACTATTTCTGTAAAAAGCCAGATAGTAGTAAACATTTTTAGCCTCTTGGGCCACAAAAATCACTGTCACAAAAACTTACTTTTGTTATCATGTGAAGGAAGTTCTACATAATATGCAAACAAGTAGGTGGCCAGATTTAACCTATTGACTATCATTTGGAAAATCTTGGTTAATGTGAGGAGATCCAGAGTGGATTCTGGAGACAGGAGTTCCAAGCCTGGGATGGTGGCAAACAAGCTCCGTGTCTATGGAAAACTTATATAGTGGATCCATTACCTCAAGTTCCTCCTCTTGAAAAGCAGACTTTGGAGATCAAATATCTAAAAAGTCTTCTTGATCTCTATTTCTATGAGTCAGAATTATTCATTTAACTCAATTATTTATCTGTGGGTAAGATTTGGCACAAAAAACAGCTGTAGCACTAGACTTGAGGAATGACAGTGAGAGGAGCTCCACTGACCTGCTCACCAGTAAAACTAGAAAAATAATGACAAAAAAGCAACCATTTAAAGTCTTTGGAAACAGTCCTAAAGGTATACAGCAAATGAAAAAATGCATCTATTCAAGAAAAGCTACTGGAATTCAGTAAGGACCGCAAGAGTCTGTGGTTTAAAAAAAAAAAACAAAAACATCAAGGGAGAAATTTGGGAAACCCAAGAATATATGGAAATTGAAGAACACACTTCTAAATAACCAATGGATCAAAGAAGAAATAAAAATGGAAATAAGAGAGGAGCCTCGGTGGCTACATTTATTTGACTCTTGATTTCGGGTCAGCTTGTGATCAGAGTCAGGGTCAGATCCAGCACTGCGCTGGGCTCCAGGCTCCATGGGGAGTCAGCTTGAGGATTTTTTCCCTCTCTCTCCGTCTCTTCCCCTGATCATGCTCATGTATGCACTTTCTCTCTGCCAATAAATAAACAAATCTTTCAAAAAATTGAAATAAGAAAATACTTTGAGATAAATGAAAATGAAGACACAAGCTCCTAAAACTTATAAAGATATAGTCAATGTAAATGTCTATGGTAAAAAAAGAAGAAAGATCTCAAATTAATAACCTAACGTTTCATCTAAACATTAGAGAAAAGAAGAGCAATTTAAAACCTAAAACAAGCATACACAAAAATAATAAAGATTAGGGCAAAAATTAATGATGAAGAGAATAGAAAAACAATAGATAATAATAAATTTAAAGACAGTTGGTTCTTTGAAAAGATCCCCAAATTGATAACCCTTTAGCTGTATTGACCTAGATAGAAATAGACAAGACTCAAAAAACTAGAAACAGAAATGAAAGAGGGGCTATTACTAATGATTTTATAGAAATAAAAAGAATTATGAAGGAATACTGTATATAGTTGTATGCCTATACTTAGATAATTTAAATGAAATGGACATGGACAAATTTCTGGAAATACTTAAGTTACTGAAACTTGACTGAAGGAGAAGTAGACAATCTGAGTAGATTTATTTTTAGAAAGCTATTGATTAATAATAATAAAAATTTACACCAGCACACCCAAAAGAGCCACCCAAATGGTTTCACTGGTGAGTTATTTCAAACTTTTAAAGTAGAGGGAGGGGGAAAGATGGCTGAGGATTTGGGTCCCCAAGTCACCTGTCCCCACGAAATTACTTAGATAACCTTCAAATCATCCTGAAAACCTACGAATTGGGCCTGAGATTTAAAGAGAGAACAGCTGGAATGCTACAGTGAGAAGAGTTCACGCTTCTATCAAGGTAGGAAGACGGGGAAAAAGAAAATAAAGAGATAAAAAGCATCCAAGGGGGAGGGGCCCCAGGGAGGAGCCGGGCTAAGGCGGGGCGAGTGTCCCCAGGACAGGAGAGCCCGGTCCTGGAGGAGCAGGAGCTTCACCAATCTTCCCAGCGCTCACAGGGAGTTGGAGCAGGACCCCAGGAGGGCGGGGATGCCCTCGGGCTCCCTGGGACACTAACAGACACCTACGCCCCGGGGAGAGTGTGCCACACCCCGCGGCTGAGCTCCCTAAAGGGCTGCAGTGTGCGCACAGCTGGACCCGGGAGCAGCTCGGAGGTGGCTTGGACAGAGGAGGCTGCGTGGCCGGGAGCGCCAATCCAGCAGCAGGCTCGGGAGCTCAGGTCGCCGGGGAACACAGCCCAGGATCTGGCGCTTCCCCCGGGACAGGCAGAGGCCAGGAGGGCACAGGACAGCAAGGATGCTCCTGCTGCAGGGGAGCCTGGGCTGTGCAGGTCAGAGCCCCACCCCACCCTCAATCCAGCATCCAAGCCCCTGCAGACTGAAAGCTGCGGTAGTTACTGCGGGAACTGACTCTAGGGCTGGAGAGCTGGCCGCCGCCACTGTTGTTATTCCTCCTGGGGCCTCACAGGATAAATAGCCCCCACTAAGCCTCACAGTGGCCTCACAGGACAAACAGGACAAACAACTCCCACTGAGCCTAGCACCAGGCAGGGGGCTGAGCACCTCCCCCAGGTGCACACACCTGAGAATCAGCACAGCAGGCCCCTCCCCCAGAAGACCAGCTAGATGGACAGGGGAAAAGCAAGTTATTGACCAAGCGGCACTGGCGAGTTCCAGGGGAAGTCGAGGGATTTAAAGTATATAGAATCAGAGGACACTCCCCCTTCTTTTTGTTTTTTGTTTGCTTCCCCCCCTTTTTTTCTTTTCTTTTCTTTTTTTTTTCTTCTTCTTTTTTCTTTTTCTTGTCTTTTTTCTCTTCCCTCTTTCTCCTTTTCCCAATACAACTTGTTTTTGGCCACTCTGCACTGAGCAAAATGACTAGAAGGAAAACCTCACCTCAAAAGAAAGAATCAGAAAAAGTCCTCTCTCCCACAGAGTTACAAAATTTGGATTACAATTCAATGTCAGAAAGCCAATTCAGAAGCACTATTATTAAGCTACTGGTGGCTCTAGAAAAAAGCATAAAGGACTCAAGAGACTTCATGACTGCAGAATTTAGATCTAATCAGGCAGAAATTAAAAATCAATTAAATGACATACAATCCAAACTAAAGGTCCTAATAACGAGGGTTAACAAGGTAGAAGAATGAGTGAGTGACACAGAAGACAAGTTGATGGCAAAGAGGGAAACTGAAGAAAAAATAGAGAAACAATTAAAAGATCATGAGGATAGATTAAGGGAAATAAATGACAGCCTTAGAAAGAAAAATTTACATTTAATTGGGGTTCCCGAGGGTACCGAAAGGAACAGAGGTCCAGAATATGTATTTAAACAAATCATAGCTGAAACTTTCCTAACCTGGGAAGGGAAATAGGCATTCAGATCCAGGAAATAGAGAGATCCCCCCCTAAAATCAATAAAATCTGCTCAACACCTCGACATTTAATACTGAAGCTTGCAAATTCCAAAGATAAACAGAAGATCCTTAAAGCAGCAAGAGACAAGAAATCTCTAACTTTTATGGGGAGAAATATTAGATTAACAGCAGACCACTCCACAGAGACCTGGCAGGCCAGAAAGGGCTGGCAGGATCTATTCAGGGTCCTAAATGAGAAGAACATGCAGCCAAGAATACTTTATCCAGCAAGGCTCTCATTCAGAATAGAAGGAGAGAGAAATAGCTTCCAATAGAAACTGAAAGAATATGTGACCACGAAGCCAGCTCTGCAAGAAATATTAAGGGGGATTCTGTAATAGAGGAAGTCCAAGGGAACAATCCACAAAAACAGGGACTGAATAGGTATCGTTATGACACTAAATTCATATCTTTCAATAGTAACTCTGAACGTGAATGGGCTCAATGACCCCATCAAAAGGCGCAGGGTTTCAGACTGGATAAAAAAGCAAGACCCATCTATTTGCTGTCTACAAGAGACTCATTTGAGACATAAGGACACCTACAGCCTGAAAATAAAAGGTTGGAGAACCATGTACTATTCAAATGGTCCTCAAAAGAAAGCAGGGTTAGCCATTCTTATTAATAGCCATCCTTATTCAGATTAGCTAAAGTTTATCCCGAAGACTGTAGCGAGACATTAAAAGGGAAACTATATCATACTTAAAGGATCTATCCAACAAGAGGACCTAAAAATCATCAATATTTATACCCTGAATGTGGGAGCTGCTAAGTATATCAATCATTTAATAACCAAAGTTAAGACATACTTAGATAATACACTTATACTTGGTGACCTGAATATAGTGCTTTCTACAATCAACAGGTCTTCTAAGCACAACATCACCAAAGAAACAAGAGCTTTAAATGATACACTGGACCAGATGGATTTCACAGATATTTACAGAACTTTACATCCAAACGTAACTAAATACACATTCTTCTCAAGTGCACATGGAACTTTCTCCAGAATAGACCACATACTGGGTCACAAATCAGGTCTTAACCGATACCAAAATATTGGGATCGTCCCCTGCATATTTTCAGACCATAATGCTTTGAAATTAGAACTAAATCACAAGAAGAAGTTTGGAAGGATTTCAAACACGTGGAGGTCAAGGACCATCCTGCTAAAAGATGAAAGGGTCAACCAGGAAATTAGAGAAGAATTAAAAAGATTCATGGAAACTAATGAGAATGAAGATACAACTGTTCAAAATCCTTCGAATACAGCAAAAGCAGTCCTGAAGGGCGGAAATACATCACAACACAAGCTCCATCCAAAAACTGGAAAGAACTCAAATGCAAAAGCTAACCTTCCACCTAAAGGAGCTGGAGAAAAAACAGCAAATAGATCCTACACCCAGCAGAAGAAGAGAGTTAATAAAGAGTCGAGCAGAACTCAATGAAATCAAGACCAGAAGAACTGTGGAACCGATCAACAAAACTAGGAGTTGGTTCTTTGAAAGAAGATAGATAAACCATTAGCCAGCCTTACTAAAAAGAAGAAAGAAAAAACTCAAATTAATAAAATCATGAATGAGAAAGGAGAGATCACTACCAACACCAAGGAAATACAAACGATTTTAAAAGCATATTATGAACAGCCATACACCAATAAATTAGGCAATAGAGAAGAAATGGATGCATCTGGAAAACCACAAACTACCAAAACTGGAACAGGAAGAAATAGAAAACCTAAACAGGCCAATAGCCAGGGAGGAAATTGAAGCAGTCATCAAAAACTTCCCCAGACACAAAAGTCCAGGGCTAGATGGCTTCCCTGGGGAATTCTATCAAACGTTTAAAAAAGAAACCATACCTATTCTACTAAAGCTGTTTGGAAAGATACAGAGAGATGGAATACTTCAAAACTCGTTCTATGAGGCCAGCATCACCTTAATTCCAAAACCAGACAAAGACCCCACCAAAAAGGAGAATTATAGACCAATATCCCAGATGAACATGGATGAAAAAATTCTCAACAAGATACTAGCCAATAGGATACAACAATACATTAAGAAGATTATTCACCCTGACCAAGTGGGATTTAACCCTGGGATGCAAGGCTGGTTCAACACTCATATAACAATCAAAGTGATTAATCATATCAGCAAGAGAAAAAACAAGAACCATATGATCCTCTCAATAGATGCAGAGAAAGCATTTGATAAAATACAGCATCCATTTCTGATCAAAACTCTTCAGAGTGTAGGGATAGAGGGAACATTCCTCAACATCTTAAAAGTCATCTACGAAAATCCCACAGCAAATATCATTCTCAATGAGGAAACACTGGGAGCCTTTCCCCTAAGATCAGAAACAAGACAGGGATGTCCACTTTCACCACTGCTATTCAACATGGTACTAGAAGTCCTAGCCTCAGCAATCAGGCAACAAAAAGAAATAAAATGCATTCAAATGGGCAAAGAAGAAGTCCAATTCTCCTTTTTTGCAGATGACATGATACTGTACGTAGAAAACCCAAAAGACTCCACCCCAAAATTGCTGTAACTCATATAGCAATTTGGCAGCATGGCAGGATACAAAATCAATGCCCAGAAGTCAGTGGCATTTCTATACACTAACAATGAGACTGAAGAAAGAGAAATTAAGGAGTCAATCCCATTCACAATTGTGCCCAAAAGCATAAGATACCTAGGAATAAACCTACCAAAGAGGTAAAGGATCTATACCCTAAAAACTACAGAACACTTCTGAAAGAAATTGAGGAAGACACAAAGAGATGGAAAAATATTCCATGCTCATGGATTGGCAGAATTAATATTGTGAAAATGTCAATGTTACCCAGGGCAATTTACACATTTAATGCTATCCCAACAAAATACCATGGACTTTCTTCAGAGAGTTGGAACAAATTATCTTAAGATTTGTGTGGAATCAGAAAAGACCCCGAATAGTCAGACCAATATTGAAAAAGAAAACCATAGCTGGGGGCATCACAATGGCAGATTTCAGGTTGTACTACAAAGCTGTGGTCATCAAGACAGTGTGGTACTGGTACAAACACAGACACATAGATCAATGGAACAAAATAGAGAATCCAGAAGTGGACCCTCAACTTTATGGTCAACTAATATTTGACAAAGGAGGAAAGACTATCCACTGGAAAAAGGACAGACTCTTCAATAAATGGTGCTGGGAAAATTGGACATCCACATGCAGACGAATGAAACTAGACCATTCTCTAACACCATACACAAAGATAAACTCAAAATGGATGAAAGATCTAAATGTGAGACAAGATTCCATCAAAATCCTAGAGGAGAACACAGGCAACACCCCTTTTGAACTTGGCCACAGTAACTTCTTGCAAGATACATCCACGAAGGCAAGAGAAACAAAAGCAAAAATGAACTATTGGGACTTTATCAAGATAAAGAAGTTTTTGCACAGCAAAGGATACAGTCAACAAAACTAAAAGACAACCTACAGAATGGGAGAAGATATTTGCAAATGACCTATCAGATAAAGGACTAGTAGCCAAGATCTATAAAGAAGTTATTAAACTCAACAGCAAAGAAACAAACAATCCAATCATGAAATGGGCAAAAGACATGAACAGAAATCTCACAGAGGAAGACATAGACATGGCCAACAAGCACATGAGAAAATGCTCCACATCACTGGCCATCAGGGAAATACAAATCAAAACCACAATGAGATCCCACCTCACACCAGTGAGAATGGGGAAAATTAAGAAGACAGGAAACCACAAATGTTGGAGAGGATGTGGAGAAAGGGGAACCCTCTTGCACTGTTGGTGGGAATGTGAACTGGTGCAGCCACTCTGGAAAACTGTGTGGAGGTTCCTCAAAGAGTTAAAAATAGACCTGCCCTATGACCCAGCAATTGCACTGCTGAGGATTTACCTCAAAGATTCAGATGCAATGAAATGCCGGGACACCTGCAGCCCAATGTTTCTAGCAGCAATGTCCACAATAGCCAAACTGTGGAAGGAGCCTCGGTGTCCATCGAAAGATAAATGGATAAAGAAGATGTGGTCTATGTATACAATGGAATATTACTCAGCAATTAGAAACGACAAATACCCACCATTTGCTTCAAGGATGGACTGGAGAGTATTATGTGGAGTGAAATAAGTCAATAGGAGAAATACAAACGTTATATGGTCTCATTCATATGGGGAATATAAAAAATAGTGAAAGGGAATAAAGGGGAAAGGAGAAAAAATGAGTGGGAAGTATCAGAAAGGGAGACAGAACATGGGAGACTCCTGACTCTGGGAAATGAACAAGGGCTGGTAGAAAGGGAGGTGGGTGAGGGGGTGGGAGTGACTGAGTGATGGGCACTGAGGGGGCACTTGATGAGATACTCACTAGGTGTTATTGCTATATGTTGGCAAATTGAACTCATATATATATATATATATATATATATGTATGTATATATATACATTTAAAGTAGAACTACTACAATTTTCTCATAATATCTTTTTTAAGATTTTATTTATTTATTTGAGAGAGAGAGAGAGAGAGAGAGAGAGAGAGAGAGAGAGAGAGATAGTGACAGACCACAAGCAGGGGGAACAGCGGCGGGAGAGGGACAAGCAGGCTCCCTCTAAGCAAGGAGCCTGACTCAGGGCTTGGTCCCAGGACCTGACATCATGATCTGAGCCAAAGGAAGACATTTAACTGACTGAGCCACCCAGGGCCCTTCTCATAATACCTTTCAAAAAAACAGAAGAGTAGAAAATATTTCCTATCATTTTACAAGGCTACTTCTACCTTGCTATCAAAACTAAACAATGACATTAGAAGGAAAGAAAATGACAGACTGCTACCACTTCTAATGCAGTCTCAAAATTCTCAGTAAAATATTAAGAAACCAAAGCTGATTGCCTACAAAAATAATTATATACCATAACTAAGTAGGAATTCAAGATGTTTTAACACCTAAAAATCAATTAATATCATATACCATATCAATAGAATACAAAACAGAAGGCACATGATCTTCTCAATAGATTCAGAAAAACCATTTAATAAAATCCAGTATCTGTTTATGATAAAAACTCAAAGAAAAATCCTTAACCTGGTAAATGACATGTATTAAAAAAAAAAAAAAAACAACCCAGCAAAAATCTTACTTAATGCTGGAAGACTGGCTTTCCCCCATAAGTTTTAGAAATAAGACAAGAATATTTTCTCTTATTATTTCTATCCAATCCACCCAGTGTTTTAGCCAAGCAAATTGAGCAATAAAAAGTGCTAAAAGGCATACAGAATGAAAAAGAAGTAAAGCCATCTCATCTGCAAATGATAGAATCTCATATGAAGAAAATCCAAAGGCACCCACTAAAATATCATTAGAATTAGTAGATGAGTTTCATAAGGTTGAAGGACATGATAATTATACAAAAATCAATTTTCTTTCTATAAACCTGCAATGAACACTGTGAAAAGGAAATTAAAAAAAATAATTTCGTTTACAATAGTGTTAAAGGAAATAAAATAATTAGAAGTAAATTTTACAAAAGAAACTCAAAACTAATACTCTGAAAACCATAAACCTTTGTTTAAAGGTATTTTTAAAATATCTAAATAAATGGAAAAATATTCTATGTTCATGAATCAGAACACAACAATATTAAGATTATGGTAGTTCCCAACTGCCTTCTTTGTAGAAATCGACAAGTTGATTCTAAAATTTATATAGAACTGTAAAGGACCTAGAATAGCCAAAACAGTATTTTAAAAAATAACAAATTTGGGTGATTCGCACTTTCCAATTTTAAGATTTACTACAAAGCTACAATAATCACAAAAGTGTGACACTGGCCTAAAAATAGACATATGGAACAATGAAATTAGAAGTGAATGTCTTATTCTAACACATTTATCATCAACTTATTTTTGACAAAAGGGCCAAGAGCTTTCAATAGGGAAAGAGCAGTCTTTTCAACAAATGATACTGAGACAACTGGATAGACACATGCAAAAGAATACAGTTAGATCCTTACTTCATCCCACGCTATTAACTCAAATGGATCAACGAGCAAACTATAAGAGCTAAAATTATAAAATTATTAGAATAAATCATAGTATTTAATCATCATGACCTTGGGTTGAACTTTAGATATAATACCAAAAGCAGGAGAAAAAAAAGGAAAAATAAACAAATTGAACTTCATTATAGTTAAAAACATTAATGTTTCAAAGGACACTATGCAGAAAGTGTAACTTTAGATATAATACCAAAAGCAGGAGAAAAAAAAGGAAAAATAAACAATTGAACTTCATTATAGTTAAAAACATTAATGTTTCAAAGGACACTATGCAGAAAGTGTAAAACTAGCCAATAGAACAGAAGGAAATATTTATAAATCGTTTCTGAAAAGACACATATCTAGAACATGTAAAGAACTCATACAACTCCCAACCAAATCCATGGTGAAGGGGAGTGGGAGATACAGGTTTTCAGTTATGGAATGAATAAGTCACGGAATAAAACATACTGCATAGGGAATATAGTCGATAGTATTGTAATAGCCTTGTATATTGACAGACAGTGGTACACTTGTGGTGAGCACAGCACAACATATACAGTTGTTGAATCACTATATTATATACCTGAAACTAACATAACACCATGTGTCAAGTATAATCAAATAAACATTTAAAAATTATATATATTTCACCACAAACCCACAAAATATGCAGAGGATCTAAATAAATGTTCCTCTTAAGCTATAGAAATTTCCGGAAAGCACGCAAAAAAATGTTTGACGTTATTTGCCATAAGAAGATACTATTTCATATAGACTAGGATGACTAGAATCAAGAAGATGACAGCAAGTATTGGCAAGGATGTGCCTTACTCACTGCTGGTGGAGATACAAAATGACACAGCTGCTTTTGCAAGTAGTTGGCAGTTCCTCAAACAATTAAACGCTGAGTTGCCAAGTGACCCACCAATTTCCCTCCTAGAGAACTCTACACCCAAAGGGAATGAAATATGTCTACACAAAAACTTTTATATAAATGATGATAGCATCCACAAGTTAGAAATCATTTAAATGCCTGCTGAGTAATGAATGGATTTAAGAAATGTGGTATATTCACATAAAGGTATATTTTTGCTCATCAAAAGGAGCACAGTACTGATGCATGCTATACATTGATGAACCTTGACAATATTATTCTAAATGAGAGAAGCCAGTTGCAAAAGTCCACATACTATGTGATTCTATTTATATGAAATTCATATGAGATATGAAACCTATAGATAAAGAAAGTGCATGAGTGATTATTTAAGACCAGGGCAGGGTAAGATAAGGAAGTGATAGCTAGAGTGTATGGGATTTCTTTTTGAGGTGATAAAAATGTCCTGAAACTTAACTGTGATCATAGTTGAATATCTCTGTGAATGTACCAAAATCATTGATTTGTATACTTTAAATGGATGCAGTATATGGCATGTGAATCACAGCTTGATAAATGTGTTAAAATATTAGCTGTGATGGGACTCTGAACAGAGGCCTAAGCAGAGGGAGATACCTTAAATCATTGCACATTCGGTTAGCTTCCGTGGTTAGTTGTAGTCTTTGAATCCAGATGACTTTTGCAGTTCAGAAGACTAAGAGTGGAAAAAGAGGTGAGGGTATCTAGGAGGTGTCATTTTGATCCACTTAAGGGACATTGGATCTTTTCGGTGATTGATAGGGGCAGAGGTTGTGGGGAGGAGAACCTGCTTTTTTAACCTACAGCACTTGAAACCGTCGACTGCTTCCTGGCTTGTGTTCTGGTGAAATGAGGGACCCATGGTCCATTTATGTGGGCTTTAGAGGTCTGCATGACAAGGAACTTTTTGCAGAGGCTGGACCAGAAGCCTCCACAAACTGCCAGAGGACATGCTGGCTGCTGTCCCTCATCTTTTCCTTCTATTCAGAAAACCACCATTGCCTTTTTCTGTAGTTAACTTCCTGTCAAGTTTTAATAGACTGCAACATTTGTGAGATCTCATGACCTGACTCATTTCTCCCTGGGAGTTAGATAAGCAATACTGTCCATTTTGCTTCTCTTCCCTGTTTGTGTCTCCACTCTGCCAGTTATTTCCATTAACTCTGACTTATAAGGCATCCACTGCTTTGCTTCAGGCTTAAATTTTCCTACAATATAGTAATATTTGGGCCCCATTCTGGAAACCTACCTGGTATGTAAAATGCACTCTGAGACACTTTAAACAAAGCAGTCTATGAGTGGGAGCCAGTGGACCGGAAGGATGGGGACTTCATCTGAATGATTACCTCTGCAGTCCTCAGGGGAATGACTGGCTCATGGCAGGCTTTGAATACATGCATGTTGAACAGAGACTTGACAAGAGGAGTGAGGCAGTTGTTTTTAGGCTAGTAAGTGTTGACAAGATGCTCAAGGGTTACATCCCTGCTGCATCATTATATGAATAGGTAAATCTGACTATGCTACTCCTGGATATAATTACAAAAGGATTCCCAGACTAAAATTTTGTTGTTTACCTTTTTTTGAAAGTTACCTGCAACTGCATGGTTCCATACATGATATGTTTTACTTTGTGTTATTTCTGAATGTTAATTTCTTTTCCTATTGTGGAGTCTTGGATTGCATAGCTATGGGCATTCTAAAAATCAATCCATCAATGAATAAAAATGCTGACTTTTTTTTTTTTTACCAAAATTGCTTTTATAATTAAAAGGTGTATGTTTTGCCTCAAATGTTTCCAAACCAAGGAAATAGCCTGTGGGGTAAACTGGGACATGGGTTGCTTTTTCTCCACCAAATAAATTAGTATAAATGAGAAATTGATAAAGTAATTCATTAAAAGTCAACTCTAAAATTCCTAATGTTCCTTGTGACTATGAATCCAAATGTTCACAGTCTCTTTTCTCAACCTACATAAGAGTGATTAAAATTAGTTCCTATAAGCTGTGACCTGCTAGGTTTTATGACTCTGAGGCTAGACAGGCGGGCTATTTAATGGTAAAGAGCCCACTTTGGAATTAAACACACTTTGAGTTGAGTTCTGGATCCACCATTTACTAGCTTAATGAACTTGAAAAGTCGTCTTACTTTTCTGGATCTCAGTAGCGTAATTTATAAAATGAAAGGAAGAACAAAGACCTCAGTATAAAGTAGTTATATGAATGAAACAGAGAAAAAATAGAAAGGATTTAGCACAATCCCTGGCATGCATAAAGTATTCCTGAAATGTCTGTCATTATTATCATGCCTTGGACAATGTGCAAAAGGGTATTCGGCTTATGGCATAAAATGACATGACTAATGCAGATCGTGAGAAGTGGGGCCATGAATGAGGACTTTGCCTGATCGCCATTATTTTGGTTTCAAAAATAATAATTTTAATTATGAAACATATTCATATTTATTTATTTATTTATTTATTTATTTATTTATTTATTTATTTATTATAGTCACAGAGGGAGAGAGAGAGAGGCAGAGACACAGGCAGAGGGAGAAGCAGGCCCCATGCACCGGGAGCCTGACGTGGGACTCGATCCCGGGTCTCCAGGATCGCGCCCCGGGCCAAAGGCAGGCGCCAAACCGCTGCGCCACCCAGGGATCCCGAAACATATTCATTTCTCACTAAATAATTTGCTTAATAAATATACAAATGCAGAAGAAAATATATAAAAACTTTAAAAAGAAGAGCCCCACAATTTGAAGAATGTGACTGTTAATTAACATTTTGTTGTTTTTTGTTGTTGTTTTTTGTTTTTTTTTTAATTAACATTTTGGTATAAGACTTTTTTCAGTCTTTTGAGTGTGTGTATGTATGTGTGTGTTATAGTTTCATTTTGCTTTTTTTTAAGACTTAATGTTTTTAGAGATGTTTTAGGCTTAGAACAAAATTGAGAGGAAAGTACAGAGACTCCCCGTATATCCTCTGCCCCCATGAAGGCCTCTCCCATCATCAACATCAGAGTGGTACATTTGTTATGACTGATGAACCTACCTTGACATATTACAATCTCCCAAGGTCCAGAGTTTATGTTACAGTTCACTCTTGGTGTTGTATTTTGTATGAGTTTGGGCAAATGTATAAT
Organism: Nyctereutes procyonoides; assembly: GCF_905146905.1. Taxonomy (NCBI): domain Eukaryota; kingdom Metazoa; phylum Chordata; class Mammalia; order Carnivora; family Canidae; genus Nyctereutes; species Nyctereutes procyonoides. Next base: position 12,306,613 of record NW_026575030.1, read on the forward strand.
GTTATGCACCCATCATTCTGGTATCATGTAAAGTATTTTCACTGCTTTAAATATCCTCTATGTACTTCCTATTCATCCCTTCCTGTTCCAGTTCCAACCCCTGCCAACCACTGACCTTTTATGGTTTCCATAGTCTTATATTTTATAGACTGTAATACTGTTGGAATCATACAGTATGTGGCCTTTTCAAAGTAGCTTCTTCACTTAATGGTATGTATTTAATTATCCTCCATGTCTTTGCATAGCTTGATAGTTCTGTTCTTTTTAGGGCTGAATAATATTCCATTGTTTGAATGAACCACAGTTTATCTATTTACCAACAAAAGGATATCTTGGTTGCTTCCAAGTATGGGCAATTATTACTAAGGCTGCTATAAGCATCCACTTGTATATTTTTGTGTGGACATAAGTTTTCAACTACAATAGGTAAATACCAAGGAGTATAACTGGTAGATTGTGTGATAAGAATCTGTTTCTCTTTGTAAGAAACCACAAAACTGTTCTTCAAAGTGCTTATACCATTTTGCTTTTGCCCCAGCGATGAATGAGAATTCCTGTTGCTCTACATCCTTGCCAATATTTGCTATTGTCCCTGTTCTTGATTTTGGCCATTCTAAATAGGAGTATTTCATTGTTTTAATTTGCATTTCCCTGAAGACATATGATATGGCTGTTTTAAACTTTTCTTTTTTTTGGCTGTTTTAAACTTTTGATCACACTAGAGAGATAGGTAGATACATAGATTTTCTTTTTTACTTAATTTTCCAGGATTTTTTTTACAAATTCCTCACAAAGATTTTTTTTTAAGAACTATTTGTGATTAAAATAGGTAGAAGAGCACAAAGCATTGTGATTAAAGATGCTGACTTTGGACTCAGGCAAACCTGAGATTAAATCCTGACTCTGAAGCCTTCTGTGAATGAAGGTATCCATTACTTTTACCTCTCTGAAGTGAAGTCTTCTAAGACTAAAATGTGGATAGCATATAATTCTAAATTAAAGATTCATGGGATATTTAAATGAAATAGTGTATTTAAAATATATAGTAACATTGCTGACTCAAAGGACTTTTCCAGTAAATAACAGCCATAATTATTATAATGATTTAAACAGTTGTGCCCTATCTCATACATCCATTGCCTCGTCTTCCCCTCCCAGGACTTTTGTATTATTTAGTTAGCAATATGATAAGTACTTTTGCACATGAGGCCTTTTTTTTTTACTGTCACAGTAGCAAAGACCAAATAAAGGTGTGATTTTATTCTCATTATCACATAGTCAGTATGACATCACAGACAGACATGATAAAGTGTGATCTAGAACCCAAGCCTCTTGGTTTCCAATTCTTAGCTTATTCTGTTAAACTCTTTCTCTATAGTCCTTGCAAAGGGGAAGATGATTTTTCATGTCTTCCTGTATGACTCAAAGCAACCAAAGTAATTTATTTTGGACTGAATTTATTCACACATGCACTCAAATATCTCACACCCACATCAATGATCAAATAATGTAAACATTTGCCATTTTCATTCAAAGTCAAAATTTTAGGGAAAATGTGTTTACTACTAATGGTGAGCTGCCATTCCTGGTCTTGGTCACAAGATATGACATGTTTCCTTTGTTTTGTTATATGGTCCACTTAGAGCAGAGAATAAAACTCTAAATTAGGTCAATGAAGAAAATAGGGATTCAAGGAGGATGAGGGAAAAGAGGGAAGAAACAGCTAAGTCTAAGAATCCAGGCCATTTTTCTAGTTTTTATATTTCTGACCAAACAACCTTACAATTTAGTGAAAGAACAAGTTAGTTAATCTGGATTTACAACTAAAATGGTTGATTTTTGTTTGCTTGGCAGTCATAGTGGCAGTATATGATTAGAAAAGTACTCAAAGGAGTTGAAGAGCCCCCCAGGACCAGAGATAAGGAGTCAAGAAAAGGAATCCACTGGGGAAAAAAATCAGGCCCTGGAAAACAAGATGGACAATGTCAAGATGAACTGGTCAGTATAAGATATTTATCTAGCAGTTCTCAGTGATGGAGATTCCTGCAAAGGCCATAGCTTCACTAATCAATTATTTTCTTCTGGGATAAAAGCCAAACAAATTAATTCAAGAGCTACAGAAGGAAGTTACCTGAATGGGAGACTCCATAATAACCACTAATGTCCATTCATTTCATGCTCATTTTTTTTCCACCAATGGATACTTTTCTATTTACTACTGATCAATTGAATTAAGTAATTAGCTTAGTTAAAAATGCAATTTTTATCAGAATTGCCATAAAAATCATGTTACTCTCACAGCTGTAGCATTTCGTCTGGACATGGGGTAAGATAAACATGGCATGGACTATGGCATTGTATAAAAAACTGGCTGTGCGTCTCATGATGAATGAACATTAGTTTTGTTAACCAATAAAATTAAAAAAAACAATTATCAGCCTCCCAAGATGGCTGCAAAAGTTAAATAAAATGTAATATATAAACTTCCTTATGTACTGGACATATTTAAAAAATATTAAAGTATCAAGTAAATTCCTTTGGAGAAGTAAAAAAGTACATTTTTCAAAACTTTAACAAAAAAATTTATACCTTGAAGCCAAATTGATTTCATTTAAAATTATGTATATAATAATATAATAATAACAGTAATAACAGTAAATTACTTGATTACATGTTAGGTGCACAGTAGGTGCTAGGCATTGCTTTAAGTGTTTTACATATATTAACACAGTTTATGTTCTCAACAACCCAACAACCCCAAGGGGTAGATATTACCCTGACCGTCATTTTTCAAATGAGAAGGTCATAACACATATGGGTCAAGTATCTTGCTCAACATCACAGAGTTCTTGCAGGCAAAGTCAGAATTATAACTCAGGCGGTCAGACATTAAGAGTGTGTCCTCTTATCCACTTTGCCATCTGTGTCGATCAGGATAGATTAAGTTATGCTTCAATAATAACTAGTGTCAAAATGTCAGTGGACTAAAGCAAAACGTATTATTTCTCACTCATACATGTCTATCTCAACGCACATAAAGATATATCTGGTCTACAATTGCCTCATTCAAGGCCTACACCTTCTTGAACTGGTAGCCATAAAAATAAGAAAATGTGATAAATATTTTAATGCCACCCAGAAGTGACAAATATCATGTCAGCTTATATTTCACTGACCAAGTCATATGGCCATATGTAACTTCAAAGGAAGGGTTTATACAAATTAACTGGCAACAACTAGAATACTGGTGAAGAGCCCTACTGAATAAAAAACTAGGTATCAAACATACACAAGCATACTTGCATGCACATGTATGTACACACACAAGCCTATTGCAAAACAGTGTGTATATTATCTCAATATATAGAACCAAACTAAAAATTTCTGTAAACCATTCCTCCCTTCCTATCTTCTTTCCTTCCTTCCTTCCTTCCTTCCTTCCTTCCTTCCTTCCTTTCTTTCTTCCTTCCTTCCTTTCCTCTTTCTTTCTTTTTCTTTCTTTCTTTCTTTCTTCTTCTTTCTTTCTTCTTTCTTCTTTCTTTCTTTCTTTCTTTCTTTCTTTCTTTCTTTTCTTCTTTTCTTTCTTTCTTTCTTTCTTTCTTTCTTTCTTCTTTCTTTCTTTCTTTCTTCTTTTCTTTCTTTCTTCTTTTCTTTCTTTCTTTCTTCTTTTCTTTCTTTCTTTCTTCCTTTCCTTTCCTTTCCTTTCCTTTCCTTTCCTTTCCTTTCCTTTCCTTTCCTTTCCTTTCCTTTCCTTTCCTTTCCTTTCCTTTCCTTTCCTTTCCTTTCCTTTCCTTTCCTTTCCTTTCCTTTCCTTTCCTTTCCTTTCCTTTCCAAAATGTGATCTTTATTGAAGATCATGTTGTGCTAGTTACTCTAAGAAGTATATGGTAAACTACTAATAACAAGATGTCTTTTAAAAAAAACAATGAATTTGGACATGAAACAGGCCAAATCCCTACAGTATGAAGTGGAATTACTTTGACATCAAACTCTGATATTCTAATTAGTCTGTGACCTTTAAGCCATATTCTATTAAGTAGCATTATGAATTACTTTATCAATAGTTGGTCTACAGATATTCAAAGATATTAAAATAGTTGCATACATTTGTCTAATTTTCATCCATTCAGGAATGTTAATCTCATTTTCTTATTGGACATTTATTAAGTATGCATATTTATACATAAGTTTCATTATATGAAACTTGACAGCTGCATGTAAACCAGCTGTCTATTGCATGGTAGCTCCAAGTTTCCAGTGTGTCTTACAACATTTTTAAGGAGTGTTCCATCATAGATATACCAGGAAAAATCCAGCATACCATCAAATATTTCCAGAGATTTAGGGTACGAGTGAATAATTACAATCTACCAGGGACCTTTTCACTGTAATTTTCTACCTCAGATTTTTTTTTATTATTATTATTTACGATAGTCACAGAGAGAGAGAGAGGCAGAGACACAGGCAGAAGGAGAAGCAGGCTCCATGCACCGGGAGCCCGACGTGGGACTCGATCCCGGGTCTCCAGGATCGCGCCCTGGGCCAAAGGCAGGCGCCAAACCACTGCGCCACCCAGGGATCCCCTCTACCTCAGATTTTTAAAATCTTTCTTTTGTTTTACTTCCTGCAGTTGATGCTTTTAAGCACGAACATGGTTCCTGGCCGTTTTTCTATAATCACTTGCAAATAACATGTATTAGTCTCCTTGGGTTGCCATAACAAAATATCACAGACTGGACAGTTTAAACAAAATAAATTTATTTTCTCATAGTTCTGAAGCCTGGAAGTCCAAGATCAAGGTGTTGGCAGATTTGATGTCTTCTGAACCCTCTCTCCATGACGTGCAGATAGCTTTCTTCTTATTGTGTCCTCACATGCCCATTTCTTTGTGCAAAAACATTCCTGAGATCTCTCCCTCTTCCTGTAAGGAAACCACTCATATTAGATTAGGGTCCCACTCTTATGACCTCATTTAATCTCACTTACCTACTCCAGGTGCTATCCCCAAATGTAGTCACACAGGGGGATAAGCCTTCATTACATACACTTTAGAAAGGACACAATTCAGTTCATAACACATTACTACATAAGACTCAGGAGTATTCTAAACTTCTACTGAAAACAAAGTAAAAATAGAGTCAGTACATTATGACACAATCAGAAAACTATATTGTTTTAAATTCATTAGATTATATTTAGCTTTCATTTTTGTTTTTTGGCAATGTGTATAGAGTTCATAAAATAAATAATACCAGAAACTAAATCTTAGACACCAGAGTTCTAGAAACTTTATTGGCCATTCTTTCCATTGGGAATTCCTCATAGTTGCCTCTCTATGCACAACCCTGATTTTCATCATCCCTGGGCTCCTCCTTTCTCTCTCCTCCCAGCCTAGCTGTCAGTCTTCTACTGCTACTGACCTTTCCCAAGTCTTGTCTCCGTCTCTGATGTAGTAAAAGTTAGCTGTGTCCTGCTCTCCACCAGACAATTTTTCATCTTCCATCCACTACACAGCTTCTCAGAGCATTTTCCTCAACAAAGAGCCAAATACTAGCAGAGGGAAGATGATATAGTCGACTTTGATTTTCTATGGATTTTAAGTCATTAAGGTGGTAATTAGAGAGGATAAAATCAAGGCTTAGGGAATTGTTTTAAAAATACTTGAGAAACTCTGGGGTCACCTTGGTGGCACAGCCAGTTAAACATGGGACTCCTGGTTTTGGCTCAGGTTGTGATCTCAGGGTGGTGAGATTGAGCCCCCAGTCAGGCTCTTCTCTTTCAGTACAGAATCTGCTTGAGATTCTCTCTCTCCCTCCCCCTCTTGCTCTCTCTCAAAAAAAAAAAAATCTTTACAAACAACTTGAGAAACTCTGAAACACAAAGGAATATATCATTTTTTGTAGAAATAAAGCTGCAGTTTCCTTTTTTAAAAAAGATTTTAAATATTTATTCATAAGAGACACACAGAGAGAGACAGAGACACAAACAGAGGGAGAAGCAGACTCCTTGTGAGGAGCGTAATGTGGGACTCGATCCTGGGACTCGGGGATCATGCCCTGAGCCAAAGGCAGATGCCCATCCACTGAGCCACCCAGGTATCCTGAAATAAAACATGAGTTTTATTCTTAAAGCATATGATAAACTCTGATATTTTTTATTCTATTGCATATGCTGTTTTGACCATTAAATGATTTTACAACCATTAATGGGTTGTGACCTGCAGATTGTAAAACACTAACTTAAGGAGGTTAAATTAATTAACAGAAATTCAAGAGCTACTTAGTGTTGGAGACAGAATTCCAACACTAGCCTGTCCAGATTGAAAGCTTGTACAAGCACTATTAAAAATGTGAAAAGTTTATGTCTTCTCCAGGGGCTGAACAATGTATTCATGAGTCTGCAGGAGTTCTCAGTGGAAGCAGTTCACAGAGAAGTGAAGAAAGAGTTTCCACCTTTTACCCAGAATTTCTCATGCCTGCCTGGGAGGGTGACTGGCTTCTCCTTGAAATGAGAATGCAGCCTCAGTTAGGCAGTTCACTTTGAAGATGTTTTCACAACTGCTGTTTTAAAGCATTTTTATAAAACTCAATGCTGTCATTAGAACTGTGATCCTTGCACAGGGGTGATATCATAGCTCATTAGGGCTGTGTGAGTTTTAATAAAAAGAGGAAGAACTGCATGGTGTACTTAATGCAGTGACTTTAATACCATGATAAGTACCTATAGTAGATTTTTTTTCTCTCCATTAGAACTGCACTGATTTTGGATTAAGTACACATGCATACATACATATACACACACAAAAAAACTATCTCACAGCCACTAAAATATAAAAATATTTTATCCTCAATGTCCAAAAGCCAAATGGAAATATGTAGGAATAAAGCAGAAGTGGAATAGGAGCCAAGAATTTAGGATGAAAATGGCAAACAGAAATAGCTCCTTTGCTTTGTCCATACTTCTAAACTAAGAGCTGCTTCTAGGGCCTGGCTCCAACAGTGACAGAGGAAGCACTCACTTATGGAGATAACAAGGAGATGGACTCCAGCTTCACTTGCACATCTCCCACTGCCCCATCACTCAAGTGTGAAGGGCCACCTATAGTGGTTTATTCTCCTGGATTAGATTAGCTGTTGACCCTGGAAGGAGTTGGTACTTAAGTCACAACAGCCACCTGGAAGAGTGGACTCAAGGCATCATGAACACCATTTGGCAAGAATGGGATGACAGATGGGATAGGCAGGAGGACATGAAGGAAAACATATATATATAATTTCATATATATAACATATATATGTTATTTCAATATATATATATTTCAATTATATATAATTTCAAATATCAAGAATAGGCTGTTCTGTTTTGTTTTGTCTCATCACAATAAAATGAGAGAAACTCAACAAGTTATCCCATGTGACTCCTCAAATGATGTTTGAAATTTCTCCACCACATCACCTCAAACCAGCTAGCACACTAGATGTGAGAAAGAACCCCCACTGTTTAAAACAAATTCAATCCTTGCATACAGATACTTCTGTAAAACACAAAACAACCTGGATAATTTGTTCATTTCAATTTCTGTAAGAATATCTAAACACTTTTCTTACTTTCTCTATCTCATCTTGGACTGTAATAAATTACAGCACTCATATAACTTATGTTTGAACTTCTCCAGTGTTACCACAAAGATAATTCTGTCTTGAGACCAGGTGATTCCATTTCTGCACCCTAACATGGTGAAGACGGTGTGTCAGGCATTCAGCTGGGTGAAGGAGATACAAATGTGAGTAAACAGGATCTGTGTGTGGAGGGGCTCTTGGCCCTGCCCAGAAACGTGAGGGTTTGGCAAAAGCTTCCAGAAGAGAGGGTCCAGAGCTGTCTTGGTGGAATAGGAATTAATCAGATATGATAGAGTAGAAGACTGTTTTGAGCAAAACAAACAGCAAAATTAAACATACGAAAACACAAATCAGTAAGCACAAAACTACAGGCAGTTTGGTGTATAGGAATTTAAGCTTCGGTTCCCCGCCCCCCCACCTCTCTCTGTCACTGTCTCTCTTTGTCTCTCTCATATAGAGCTATATTTATCTCTCTGTAGCTTCTACTCACTGATCCTAGCTATACTTGTGAGCACCAATATCAGTTAGGGAATTTATCATCACTAATGGCCAAAAGAAAACGGAGAAAAAGAAGGAGAAATGGGGTGGGGGGCAACAGGGGAGGGAGAGAGGAAGGCAAAAAGGAAGCAAGAAATCTCAAATTAAATTGCTCTAAGAAAGGAAAGTGAATTGTGCTAAATCTCACAGAAAGGGCAATATTTTCCATTTCGTAAATCTCTAGTCAATTTCTCATTGGTTTTATTAGCTACATTTCCTTAATCTAATCGCTCTGCCAGAGCAATGTAGGATATGCACACGATTGGAACTTTGCACATTTTACTGCTAGAGCTGTCTCCAGTGAATACCACCTAAATCTCATGGATGCTAATTAGGAAATAGTGAATCCTCTGAACAAAAATCAGGATACATCCTGGAAAAAAGGAGAATGAATATGGGTCAGGGCCAAGTGAGGGCCACAATAGGCCTCCCAGCATGTTCTTCTTCTTTTTTTTTTTAATTAAGCATTTTTTCAAAGATTTTGATTTATTTGAGAGAGACACAGAGAGATCACAAGAAGCCGGGAAGGGTAGAGGGAGAAACAGACTCCCCACAAAGCAGGGACCCTGATGTGGGACTCAATCCCAGGACCCTGGGATCATGGCCTGAGCCAAAGGCAGATGCTTAGCCAACTGAGTCACCCACATGCCCTGACATGTTCTAACCCTTCTTACACATGGCAGGATTGCAAATCTTTCAAGCATTTTTGAGCATTCCTTAGGGTTACACTAACAGTGTCATTAAACATGCCCTATATTTCAGGTTCCCTGAATACCTTGGTGACCAAATTTGGGAAGATAAATATACCAAAATATTTCATTTTTAAAAAATAAAATATGGAAACTTTGGTAACTTTCTGGTAGTCCTTAGACTCATGCTCTCAAGGTCTAATGTGACCTAAAAGTCTCCCAATATTAAGTCTTGTCTCCAAATCCAGACTCTCCTCTGCCTTACTGCCTCTCAGGTCAGACTATTTCCACTATTCTCACTTGGCTATCCAGGTCCAATCCCTCCCCTGCCCTGGACCTTTGCATATGTGTCTTTCTGTACTCAAAATACTTCTTGCTCCTCTATTAACCTACCTCCCCCACCCCTGACTTGACCCACACCTTGGATTCAATATCCCTTCTTTAGATAGAGTACCTGTCTCCCCCTCCAGTCAAGGTTAAATCTCTCTAGTACATGTTCACACTGAGCTCGCTCTCACTCTTCTGCTTTCCTCCTTCATAAAGTACTTGATAAGAATTGCAATTGCCTAATAACTGTGATATCTTACTTCCCCCCTAGGATGAAAGCTCTCTGCAGCTAGGGAACTGGTCTGTTTTATCTTTCTAGAATAGTACACTGCTTCTCCATATTTGTCATGTAACAAATATTTCAAATGAGTATGAGAATTTGTCAACTAACATTAGTAAGAATTATAATTTCCAGAGTACTTACTATGTGAATCTCTTTAGAGACCAATATTATGGAAAAGGGAAAGCAGGAAGAGGTTAAATGACTTGTCTAGGGTAAGACAGCTTAGCAAGCAGCAGAACCGGAATTTGAAGAGTGACAGCTTGACCACAGAGTGCATGTGCTTACCTACCATACTTTTCTACCTCTCATCTATTAATTGTAATAAAAACCCAACACCTTCAGAAAACTAGAATTATGGCTCTCTTTTCTCCAATCAGGACTTAAGTCTCTTTGACTCTCACACTGTCCCAATTTATTTAACTCTTTCAGAGCCTTTACTAGAAAAGGAAGGATGAGGTTTGGATCAGAAAATTGGAAGTCTATGTCCTAGAAAGTTTTGGCAATGAATTCACCTGTGGAAGCAGTACTCCATCACTTACCTGGCTATGTGGACCCTTGATTCTGGGGACAAAGTCCATGAGAAAAGCAGTTCTGTAACCTCTTGTTTTATGGAGGAAAAAGCAGGGAAGGCAAGGTTCTACAATCTCTGGCATTGATGGTATGAACAGAAAGGTATAATGAAACTTCAGTCCCTCCACATGGTCCACCATCATCATTGCCAGCTTCTGCACTGAGGATTTTGCATCACCCTTAGCTTATGGGGTAGGAGAGAAAAGGTATTCTACAAAATGGCCACTTGATCCCCACTGGGAGAAATGACCCTCATGCAGCTCTGCTAATCCCCTAATGCCACAGGTGAGACACTTAAAAATTTCATTTTGTTATTATTCTTTTCACCATGATCAGTGTACTCTTTAATCCCCATCAACTATTTCACCCACCCGCCCTTCCCACTTCCCCTCTGGTAACCATCAGTTTGTTCTCTATAGTTAAGAGAGACACTTCTTTTATTTTTCATTTTTTTAAAACCAATGGATTATGCCAGAAACAGCAGAGCATACATATGTTAGGAGGAAAGTTTGAAACGTTCTCTTGCCTGTGGGAAATACAGTTTCTTAGGAAAGGAAATGGTTTTGTTTGGGAAAATGCCTTGATGAGCTTTGGGGGAGGAAAGGAGAAGCCTGAAGGTGTGAATGTTGGCAGGAAGCAAATAAGAATAGGAAAAGCTCAAGAGCTCTGCTCCACAGCATTGGCAGACTTGGTTTGTGCTCAGTGAGTGAAGGACAAAGGTCAAGGCTGGGGTGGGGAGGCTGACAAAGAAGCATGTGCACAGCGGTGAGAACAGAGGTCACTTAAAGCTGGGTACTCTTCAGGAAGAGGCAAGCAGGAAAAGGCTAAGTGGAAGGCTGACCAAAGGCCATTTTAAACCAGAGGATACTTAACATTGCATTTAGGGAGTTTTGCACAGCTGTGATGGACATCTGTCCCCTCCTATACTCTACCTCATCTCAATTCCAATAAAGTCTATTGCACACACATATATCTTTCTTTGTTTCTTTGTTTCTTTCTTTCCTTCTTTCTTTCTTTTTGCATTTGTCTTTTCTGTTGTGTCATTTTATCTGTTATGAAACATGGCAAGGGGCAGTTGCCTGCCTGGAGTGAAGTGCTGCAGGAAGAAGCAGCATGTACAAGAGAACAAGGCATAGAGATTTAATTAGAAGAATGTGGGATTTTGAGTCCCAGGGGTCTTGGAATTCTAAGAAATTAGAGAGGAAAATTTAGAATTGTTTAGGCTTGGGAGTGGTCCACATGATTCTATTTAGATGTCAAAGCGACTCGGACAAACATACAAGTGAATCTCTGCCATACTAGTGAATTAAAATAAATGATGGTTTTATGCACATTGACATTGATTTGTCCTACTTTGTTTACCCACACTAGGAACACACAATAAGATTTAGGGCTCAGAAGAGACATACCACATTTACACATTCTGATATTCAGGTGAAATTCTGATTACCATTAAATCCTGTTGTGAATAAAAGTGTCAACTGAAGCATTCTCTATCAACATACTGATAATTGGTGAACAGTTTTAGCCAAACACATATGCAGGGTGGTGCAGCTACTAGAGGATAGATATAAATTTTGAGCCTAAGTATGTCATCCAAAACTCCATTCACTATGTACCAACTGCATCTCAAAGGTGATCTAAAAATAAATTTTTAAAAATGAAAACCTTAAAAGTATCATTTGAATCACTCACTTTGAAAAGAGAGATGAGACTTAGTCACATTCACCAGCCCAGGAGCATCAGCAGCCAGTGGGTCCTACAGATAGATCCAAAGGGCCTTTCATACCAACACAAAGCTAAACATAGTGAGAAAGAAGGAAACCAACTTGGAAATCTTTTTTTCTCTTTTTCCTTCTAGGAAAAAGGAAGTTAGGAAATATATCTTCTTTAACTTTTTACTCACCTCTACCTTCCATCCTTGTGACTAACTTGACAAAAGTTTATTTGTGAAAATAAGTGTGCTGCTGTTGTAGCATGGGACTTCAAGGTCTGCAAGGTCTGCATTTTGGTAGTGAGAGGGAAGGAAGGAAGGAAGGAAGGAAGGAAGGAAGGAAGGAAGGAAGGAAGGAAGGAAAGGAAGACTGGGAGGAGACAAGGGAGAGGGAGGAAAGAAAGAGAAGGAAGGAAAGGGAGAAGGGAGGAAGGGAAGAGAGAAGGAAGGAGTAATCAACACTCAGATTGAGAATATCAACAGTACCTCAGAAGTCCCCTCAACCCACCCACCTACTGTATTCCCCCCAAAGTAATAGGCAATTTTGCCTGTCTTTGAACTTAAAAAAGATAAAAGCATATGGTCTATCTTTGTATTCAAAATTACTTTCTTGAGATTCAAGTGTACAGTAAAGTGTGATTGTAGTTCATTTATTTTCATTGTAATAGGCTGCTTCATAAATATAAAATTTATTAATCCAGTTTACAGTTAACAGGCATTTCAGCTGGCCTGTCTCTCTCCTCTCCTCAGCTACTATGATTAATGCTGCTATAAATATTTTTGCATATGTTGGGGAACTATTTTATTCCTTACCTGGAGTTATATGACATTATCAATTATAACTTCATCTCTTTTCCCATAACACAGTGGCTTCACAAATACATTATTATTTGATGATTTGGCTTTAGCATATGATGCCTTCAAAAATTTGTTATCAGCTATATTTTTGGAAAACAAAATTTATGCCCTTCTCAAAAGATGTGATTTCTGGCAACTCTTTTGTTGTTAAAGATTCTCTAAAAGGTGGCAGAATGCTATTCTTACATAAAGATAATTGGCAGCTAAAGAGTAATACGAAAGATGAGTCCCATAATGAGTGATTTAGTTACTTAGGCTTCGCTAAAAATTAAAACACTATGGAAGAGTGAATACTATCATTCCAAAGTGAGATGTTAGTTAGAAATAACAGGAATAATATGATACTAAAATCATATAATAATAATGATGATGATGCTAGCTATGATATATTGAAGTAGGTAGCATGGCAGAGTGGTTAATAGAAAAGGATCTGGTCCCAAACTGCTTGGTTAGAATCTCAAATATCAACTCTGCCACTTTCTAGCTATATGAATTTGTTGTATGTCAGTTTTATCATCTGTCATATATGAAGAATCATAATAGCATCTATTTCAGAAGCTGTTGGTTAAATGAGACACCATGTACAAAGGACAAGAACAATATTTGAAATAGAGGGAACATTGTGCATGTATTAAGAGATATTATCATTGGGGCACCTGGGTAACTCAGTTGGTTGAGTATCCAACTCTTGATTTTGGCTTAGGTCATGATCTCGGGGTCATGAAATCAAGCCCTGTGTTAGGCTCCCTGCCCAGAGGGAAGTCAGCTTGACATTCTGTCTCTTCCTCTCCCTCTGGCCCTCCCTCTGCTCTCTCTCTCTCTCCCAAATAAATAAAATCTTTAAAAACAAGAGTTGGGTGGCTCAGCTAATCATATGCCTTCAGCTCAGGTCATGATCCCAGGGTCCTGGGACTGGGCCCTGCATCTGGCTCCCTGCTCAGCAGGAAGTCTGCTTCTCCCTCTACTCCTCCCTCTGTTCATGGGTGCACTCACCCTCTCCCTCTCTCTCCCTCAAATAAAGTCTTAAAAAAAAAAGAAAGCAAAAAAACAAACCAAAACACCAAAGGAGTTATAGTATTGTGATTTTTGATCATGTACATACATTATTTCTAACTCCTTTTACAACCTCTCAAGATAGCTATCACTATCTCTAAACTTATATAATCTGCCTTTTTTTCTGATGTCATATTTAATTTTCTAGTCTTCTGTGCTTCATGTGGTTTCTTTTCTTTAAAAAAAGTATCTTGTAACATATGTCATTAACTTGCCTTTTTGAGTGCCTCTCTTTACTGGGTATTTACCATGTGTGTTGTCTCAGTGCATCGAGGGCAAATCTAAGCAGAATATTCTTCTAGCCTGCTTTATGGATTCAGTTATGAAAGCCCATATAAGTTAAATAACTTACCCAAGGCTTTACAGCTTATTAGGTAACCAAACTGGAGTCTTCTTTCCTGCAGGCCCAGTGGTCTCTTTCTATTTCTTGCTGCCCCCTGTGGCTTAATGGAAAAATTAAGTCTTCCATGACTTTGACTATTATGTGCTAGCCTTAATACTCTGAGTCAGTTGGATACTGGTGTTCTAGATCATTTCTGGACTGCCACAACAAAAAAGTCTTGCCCAAATTGTCGGCCCAAATTTTGATTTCTAATTTTGGTGATTTGAAATGCCATAACTAGTAGATAAAAAAATTAAAGGAATGCATATGATGACATGAATATTTCTGTCTTTTCTATGCAGGACTTTTAAGCTATATTGAAGCTCATGTCAGTTATAATTTAAAAATAGTTAATAGTGAATTAAGAGGTTCTATTTCTGGTAAAGATGAGTAAGTGAGATGTCGATGTGTTTCCCACTAAATGCAACCAAAAATCTGAACAGAATGTATCAAGAAACCATCTGAGAAATAAATAATGGCAGAAAGATTATGGTAAAAAATGTGATTTTTGGAGCTATTATTGAACTGACAGTAAGTTTCCCTTTTTATTTCCTTCAGTTATTCCTAGCCTGGAATCAAAGACAGCATGCTACTAAGAGTGTAGTCTCAAGGTGGATGTAATGTGGATTTCAGAAGAATCTCTCTGTATAAGTAGTGGCACAGGGAGTCTGTATAGGTCATATACAATAGGAAAAAGCCCACTAATTTTTTTGCTGTTGTTCTCTCCTAAGCTGGCCCTTGGGCAATCTCACAGTGGCACAGAAGCAGCAGCAACTTGGAAGATATCTAAAATTCAAAGACAGAAGTATCTGTGGTCAAAAGGGGGCAGGGGATCCCCACTGTCTAGAGACAGAAATAGTCACAGAAAGCTCATAACGGAATAAGAAGATCATGTCCAGTTTTTGCTGGTAGGAGGTCAGAACATGGATCCTCTGGTGCAGGAAATTTTCAAGAAAACCAGAGAAGAGAGATATTTCAAGAAAATTATCTCGTACAGTTATGTATGACTTACTGAACTCATTCTCAACCTGTGCATGCACCAATCTATACATCACACCCAATAGTCTGGGAACTGAACTAAAGCCCTGATCACCACTCAGGTCCTAGACTGGCCATTGAGTGATCAAATGGAAAAGACCTAAATAAAACTACAAAGGCTCTGAAAACTGACCTGACATTGGCACTGGAGCCCTTAGGTGTGGAGGGACTTGGCTGCTGAATGTGATGTAGTCAATTGCTTGCTAAGACAGAAAGATCAACATTGTCAATATGACTCTGAGACTCATAGTATCCAATAATACACTGATGTAATCCATAACTTCTCAATATATGACAGCATAGGAAATCTTGACATCTTGCAAGGGAAAACAAAACCAAAACATGTCAACTCTGTGATGATATATATATTGGAATTATCAGGAAAAGATCTTGGAGCAGCTATTATTAACAAGATCCAAGAAGACAGGCTGAATGCTTTTGAGACAACTGAAAAGATAATAAAGTCTCAGAATAAAAAATAGAAAATCACAAAAGAAATAAAATTTACAAATTAAAAACATAATAACACATTTAGGGAAAAAAATGACTGGATAGGCTCAGTAGTGGATGGAGACTCCAGAGGAAATGATTTATAAATTTGAAGATATATCCATAAAAATGATCTAATATGAAAGAAAGAGGTGAGGAAGAATGAAAAAGTTAATAGAGCCTTAGGGACCTGTGAGATAAATTCAAAGATCTAGGTGCACCTGGGTGGTTCAGTTGGTTAAGCCTCTGCCTTAAACTCAGGTCATAATTCCGGGTCAAGGGATCCATCCCCTTTTCCGTCTCCCTGCTCAGCAATGAGTCTGTTTCTGCCTCTCTCTTTTCCTCTGCCCCTCTGTCTGCTTGGGCTCACTCTCTTTCTCTCTTAAAAAATAAATAAATAAAACCTTTAAAAAAAAAAGATCTAATATTTATGTCATCAGAGTCCCAGAAGCAAGGCAGTAAAAGCAGGAAAGCAGGCTCAGAGGAAAAATAAATAAATAAAAAGTAAAGGAATAACGTCTGACATAAGATAGCAAAACATATGAATTAAAAGATGCAAAAATCTCAGTTAATCCCAAACAGGATAAATTAAAAAATATCCATACTCTGATACATCATGAGACAACTGAACATTTTTTTAAATATTCAAAAATATGAAAAAACTAAAGAAAAAGAAAGCATTAACTTATGAGGGGACAGTAATTCAAATGATTGTGGATTTCTAAAAGAAATAAAAGCTAAGAAGGGCTGACAAGAGTTTAACATTTTTAAAGTGGTAACAGGGAAGAGCTGTGAACTCAGAATCTATATCTCTCAAAAAATATCTTCAAGGAATAAAGCGGTAATAAAGTAATTTTTAGATAAAGGAGAAGTGATAACATTTGTTAACATCAGATCTGCTTTACAAGAAATCCTAAAGGGGTTGGGGGCACCTGGGTAGCTCAGTCAATTGAGCGTCTGACTCTTGATTTATGCTCAGGTCATGATCTCAGGGTTGAAAGATCAAGCCTCCTGCTGGTTCCTCACTAGGCAAGGTGAGTCTCTCCCTTTGCCCCTCTCTCCCTTCTCTCTCCCTCTCAAAGGAAAAAAAAAGTGCCTAAACACCAAATAATATTTATAGTAGATAAATAAAAAGATGAAATAATACACTGTTTCCAAGAAACTGACTATAAATGTAATAGTAAAAGTAAAGGACAGAAAATGATACTCAATGCAAACACAATGAGAAGGAAACAAGTGATAGGAGACAATCCCTCCAGGTGTCTTGCATTTCTGTGCCTCTTGCAAGTCAGGTACTGACTGATCTTTGTTTCAAGCTACTTTTTCTATAGTGAATGGTCTTGGGAGATAGAAATAGTATCTTACTCAGAGTCAAAGACAGACATTACTGTTAATTTTGAAAAATGAGCGCAGTTGCCACTCAGACTTCCTTACCTGGAACACAATCTGCTGCTTATGCAAACACCCTCTGGTTCTTCTCATGTGTTTCCCTGTGGGGCTTGGGAACCTGAACCTAATAGTCTGGATACTGCAATTTCTGTGAGACACAAATTGCTCTTAGTCTCTGACTCAATACTGTGTCTTCCATCAACATTCATGGAACTGTGGCAGGCTATTAGCTTGCAAGTAAAATAAAGTCTCAGACTCTCAGAGCTCTTGACATGGAGTGGCTACATTAGTAAGAAATAAAGTATACTTCAGAACAAGAAAAATTAGGGATAAAGAGACATATTACATAATGAAAAACATGTCAGTTCACCAAGAGGACATACTGATCCTGAATGCCTAGATACAGAATAACAGCCTCAAAATACATGAAAAAGAGCTTATAAAAAAAAAAAAAGAGAAAGTGGACAGATGTATAAGTACAGTTGGAAACATCAATATCCTCCTCTCATTAATAAAAACATATTAGAAAAGATATATATCAACTAAACAACATAATCAACCATTAGGAATCTAATTGACATTCATAGAACACTCCATATAACAGTAGTAAAACACAAATTATTTTCAAGTGTACATGGAACCTTCACAAAGATAAACCGTATCTCGGGTTACAAAATATCCTTATTACATTTAAAAGACTTAAAATCATATTTCACATACATCACCTGATTATAACAAAATTAAGCTGGATATTAATAACAATGAGATATGGAAAATCCCCAAATATTTGGAAATGAAACAATATACATCTCAAAGATCCATTGGTCAGGAGGAGGAGTTAGGGCAAGGGTAGATGTGACTGAAACTCTATAGCCTAAAAAGATGACAAATTTTGTTGTATAGAAACAAACATTTATAACAGAAAGGTTAGAAACCATAGCTAGTGTAGACCGAGAGGCAAAAAATATATCCATTGTCGACAAATTTATTTTTAGCCAGTAGTCATATCACCTGATATGGAATTTTGAGTCTCTGTAAGAGCATAGAACACAGGTATCTCCCCCCTGGAAATGGCCAGAGGAGCAGTGACTCCATGGCTATAATGCAGCTTTAACTGATTACAAGAGAGCCTGACGGCCTAAGGCAAATTGAAAATGGCAATGTTAATCATCAAAATATCGGTACATTGAATACACTTGTGAAAGCACCCATTATTCTCACTGCAAAGACCTTATTTATGTATAAAATAAGAAGAACGGAGGCTCTGGAGAAAACAGAATACACTACTTACCAGCTTATGATCCTGAACTGTTACATAAAATCCCTGAGCCTTTGCTTCTTCATTTTAAAAATGAGGCTAATAGTAGTAACTATTTCACTGAGCTGTAGGAAAGAGAAAATTAAATCTGTATCAAGTGCTTAGAACAGGGCCTGACACAGTAGAAAGTCAATGTGTGTTAGCTATTACCGTAAGCTGAATATCAAATATATCTCCACATCCCAATCTCCAGTACCCAAGAATATGCTACTTTTCATGGCAGAAGGGATTCTGCAGATGTGTTTGAGTTCAGGATTGTCCAGTTACTGAATTACTCAGATGGGCCCACTGGGAAGGCAAGAGTCTGTTCCTGTAAGTGGAAGAGGCAGGTCTAAGGGTCAGAGTCAGAGAGTTCAGAGATGTTCTACTCTATACTTTGAAGTAAGGGCAAGAGCAAAGGAATGAGGTCACCCCTAAAGTTGGAAAAAGCAAGGAAATGGATTTTCCCCTGTAGATTCCAGAAGGAGCACAGCACATCAACACCTTGATTTTAGCTCTGTGAAACTCATTTCAGACTTCTGAATGCCAGTCCTGCAAAATAATACATTTGAGTTGTGTTCAGCCATTGTCTGCAGTAATTCGTTGCAGCATCGATAGGGAACTCAGACAATTGTTTAAAGCAAATAAGTTCTTGTTTTCTTCAGTTTATAACACTGCTATTTTACCACTTTCCAAAAACTCTTTCAGATCCTCTGTTATTTTCCTCGCAGGAAATAGATTCTTTGAGATCATCCTTAAATACATGCTGTGTGGTGTTAGAAACTCAGACTTGGAGTTGACCAAACCTGGATTCAAATCCCAAATCCAACATTTATGGGCTCTTCTTATCTAACTTCAGGTTCCTGTTTCCTTATAATCAATACAGGGATTAAACTTCGTCAACCTGTAGGGTTGTTATGAAAAACACTTAAGATAATTGAGATATTGTCACAAATCATTTAGCACAAAATCTGGCTCTTAAGTAGTGGTCATTAATGAGAATTATTAATACAATTTTTATCCAACAGCCTCACTTTCTAGATGAGAAAACTGACATCCAGAGAAGGCAAAAGTCTTTCCTGAGGCATATGTAGAACTGAAATGTATATCATTTTGCTTTAAGACAACTGCAAACTTTCATAAGTTGTCTGTTTCTAAATATCTTTATTTTTCCTTTAGGAAAATTTGAAAGGTAAGCAGAGGTTGACACTGGTAGATTATGGATCCTACCCTTCTTCTTATAGAAATAACTGTCCTGGGTTCTCATGGAAAGCTCGCATTTCCCTTTCCAAATCTCCTTTACCCCATGACAAAGCATTCTCTAAAAAAAATTTTTTTTGTTTATTTATTTATTCATGAGAGACACAGTGAGAGAGGCAGAGACATAAGCAGAGGGAGAAGCAGGCTCCATGCAGGGAGCCCGACGTGGGACTCACTCAATCCCCATCCCAGGACTCCAGGATTACTGAGCCAAAGGCAGACTCTTAACTGCTGAGTCACCCAAGTGTCCCAATGACAAAGCATTCGTATCCTTTTAAAATTCCAATTAAAAACCAGCTCCAAGTACAACTGCCTCCTTTACCCTTACAAAACCAAAGGTCTCCCATTTTCTTCCCCTTCAAGTGTCTTCTCCTGAAGTAAAATGAGTCAAATGACAAATGACAACATCATAACTTCCCAGGTATGGAAGCTTGCTTCCCTAGACATTTTTGCTAAAGAGGTAGCAGGAAGATCAGGGAGTGGGGCCCAGTTGGACCAGGATTCACTGCTGTTTGCCACCTGGTGGACATTTGCTCTCACTGCAAAATAATTTCAAATCCCTGCGTTTAAAAGCATCTCTGGTCAATAACCTTAACTCCTTGGTTGTGTTTTCTGCCAGTGAGTAGAGATCTACTGATAGGAGGACAGCCATACGTGTACTTCATTATCCTTACTTTGGGAGAAAAAAAGATCTATATTCAGTAAGTAATTAGTTGCCTGGCAGTTACAATTTCTTAGATGTTCTCCAAGAAATACTCATAAACACTACCCTGTGGATCAGTATCATTGCATTTCTCATGACTTTAAATAAAAATGTCACTACCGTTGATCATTTTTCCAAAAATGATTTCCTTTTCTCCAGTAGAGTTGAAGTGTTCCGGGTCTATATATTTCAGTTTCCTTAAACCCAAACAAGCCCCTTCGCCCCAACTTTTGACCTAAATCCTCTTTATGTGTCCATCTTTGTCTTTGATCATTTTTTCAAACTTTATTACATCCTTCCTTCATAGGATCCTTTAGCCATAGTATATAATTTGTAATTGCCTCTATGGACTGAATGTTTACAATCCCCCAAAATTCACAGGTCGAAATTTAATCCTGAATGTGATGGTTTGGGGGAACAGGGTCTTTCCCATTTAATTCTATGGAGGTAATTAGGTAACAAGAGTGAAATAATCATGAGGGAATGAGTGCCCTTAGAAGAAGATATACCAAGCGAGAGTATTTGCTTCCTCTCTCTCTGCTTTCAACCATACAGCAATGTGTCCATCTGCAAAGCAGGAAGTGGGTCTCACCAGGAACTGACCCAGCCAGCACCTTGGTCTTGACCTTTCCCAGCTTTCAGAAATATGAGAACTAAATATGTGTTTGAAGCCACCCAGTCTCTGGTCTCTGGTATCTTGTTCTAACAGCCCCAGCTGAGCAAGAGAGTTTCTGTATATGCCCTGCTCTCTCACGTTACCCTTCCTTTGTGTGTGCCATCTCCTCTTCAAGGCATGAACTTTCACCCACTTGTTTTAATGCCACATTTTATTTAGTCCAATATATCCTTCAACCTGTAATCAATAGACAAAAATAATAATAATCGGCTATTTTGCATTTGCTTTTTCAGACTAATTCAAAATTCAATATAAAGTTTACACTTAAAAAAATAAAGTTTACACTTACAGAGGATTTCAATACAATTAAAAATTTAGCTTCTTGGTCATATGAGACACATTTCAAATAGTCACATATGGATGGCCACATTGGACAGAGCAGCTCTATATAACCTGGGACGACTCACCTGGACACAGCCATCACTGAAACAAAGATGTTAGCGTTGTCATGTAGAAATGGGCATTATGGGTTTCTGTGTCAAAAGAATGGTTTTACTCAATTTGTTGGGCACCACAGTAGATACAATCAGCCAGAGTTGAGACAATATCGTCTTCCTCCATAAATCCCTTACTTTTAAATCTAGCTATTTCTATGAGTTTTTTTTTTTTTCTTCCCACTTAGCTCCAACTTTGTTTTCTTGGAGGAAGCAGAAAGCAGGTCCTGATCTCACAATCTGGTCTGGAGGGCCCCCTTGGTGTCTCCATACATTTCTCATAACAGTATGTCATCAGTGGTTTC
Source organism: Nyctereutes procyonoides (assembly GCF_905146905.1). Lineage (NCBI taxonomy): Eukaryota > Metazoa > Chordata > Mammalia > Carnivora > Canidae > Nyctereutes > Nyctereutes procyonoides. Next base: position 12,328,236 of record NW_026575030.1, read on the forward strand.
ATTGCTCCATGTTCTAACTGCCTGTTTGCTTGGCAGTTTTTCCCCATCTGATCGTGTGCTCTTTACTGTGTGGACTAGCTGTTCCTTCCCTGTACACTCAGGCCCACTCCTGGCACAGAGTAGTGCTAGTGACCATTGGTTGAATGAATGGATGTCAATCCTTTTAATAGGCCTAAGTTAGGTAATAGTAACTAAAAAGTGTCCATTTGGATGTGATTTGAATTCAAGTAACGGGAAAAAATACTGCTGCTTTAACCCCAACTGAAACTCATTGTTTTATTTATCATACTTTTTGAAAATACAACTTTTGAGACTTTTGTAATACATCTTAAAGGCATTTTTGCCACATCCCTTTGAAATTCTAACCTCTTTGGAATGTGGGACAGTGCTTTTCAACTCATTAGTTATTGTTAAATGTGCTTATCAACAGTGACAGGCAGCTGAAGGTAATGTTCTTTGGGAGAAGAACAACGTGGGGAGAAGGGAGTCAAAAATAGAACAGAATATGAAAATCAAAAGTAGCAAAATAGTAAAACAACTATTTCTAACATCACAGCTTTGCCCATCAGTAGATCTTTCTCCTGCTCAAGGACCTGCCATGAATTTTTTGTTAAAATACTGACATGGATTCCATCAAATCTAAATTCAAATCCAGTATCTTCTACTTTTGAAGCCTCTAAATGAGGGAAAGTTATTCATACACTCTGAGCTTCACCTTTCGTAATAGAAAAAGGGAGGATGTAATGTGTATTTTACAGGGGTTCCTTGGGGGTATGATACACACATGATGCATGCCTTACACGACGCTGTAGTCACAGCAGAAACTCAATAAATGGTAAAATATAAATCCCTTCTGCCCTGTCCTCAGGCTGTTCACAATGTGTCAGTAATCTATCTTATATTTTGTCCAACTTCTTGTCAACGACAGAGGCTAATTTCTGTGTATTCTTCATGCATCTGACCATTGTGACTTTTCCACATGCCATTCCTATATCAAATGTGTCAAGGAGATTACCTTCAAGCTTTCCAATTAACATAGAATCATGCATGGACTTTAGAGAAAGCGTGTGGGTTGGGGTATTCATTACATGTTGGGGTGAAGAAACAGGAACATTTCTGCATTAATTGGATTTTGGAAACCACTTACTTTGCCAACTAAAATGTCTGCCTAAATATATGCACAGGGAGTTTAGACTATTTCACTGTCATTGCATGTCTTCAATGTATGTGGCTCAGAGCTGTTTTGTCTATCATCTCTAGCATTACAGGGAGGAAAGTTAACAGTCAAATGTTATACTATGTTTTTCCACAATACCTTTCCATTTCAATGGATATAAGCTCTAATTGCACATAAATGGTATGGGTAGCCTCAGCCTAAGGATGTATCTGTTGCCCAAAAGAAGTAGAATACATTCCAAGAAACTCTGACATCAACCCATAGGAAGAAAATGTCTCCAAGGTTGAATTACAATTTCCAGATATAAGGCTGAAGCACAGAGATCCTGCACAAGCCTTGCTTTCTCCACTAAGAAATTTGCTGATGGAGTTTGGTTTGGCCTGAGTGTGAGCTCAGCGCTCATAATATCCTGTTCCACCTCAAAATCAAATACAAGTCAATCAAAAATTATTTTGGGCCTGCACTATGTGCAATTGCTAGGAAGGCATGATGGGGATGCTGTTAAGTTCTGATGATGTGTCTGCCACGCTGCCTCCGTTCCCACAACACAACTAAAAGGGTAACTCCATCCATGACAACTATTTATCCCCATTTGGGGTATTCATGCACTCCAGGTTGTCTACCACAATTATCATCCAAGGACAATAGCCATGTAGTAACATGGACACATTCTTTTCCATCATCATTTATATTTATTAAATCAATAGCCCACTAGCAAAACATGTTTCCTAACTTCTGTAGGATTTTGGCTATTACTGCCATTGGAAAAAATACACTTTAAGGATTTACTAAAATACATTTCTAGCTTCTGAGTCAAACTTTTGATGAGTTTATCTTAGAAAAATACTAAATAGCTGAAGAAATCATCAGCTGAAATAGATAATCTCTCTCTCAAAATATACTGAGTTCATACAAAAATACAAGGAAATCTATTCACCAAACTCCAGTACATAAGACATGTACACACACACACATACACGTGCACACACACCATACATATTCAAGTGGAAAGTTTTTGAGGGGTGCCTGGGTGACTCTGTGACTTAAGTGTTGAACTATTGGTTTCAGCTCACGTCATGATCTGAGGGTCCTGAGATGGGCCCTGCATGGGGCTCCACACACAGTGTGGAGTCCGCTTGTCCCTCTCTTTCTGCTCCTCCCTCCACTCATTCTTTCTCTCTGTCTCAAATAAATAAATAAATAAATACATAAATACATAAATAAATAGAATCTTATTAAAAAATCCTTCATGTGAGATATTATTATAATATTGGATTCATCTCTAAAAACTGTTCCGAGTCCTCTGTAGGGGCTAAATTCTTGTATGCTAGTGTTTCCTAAGCATTCTGTGCCTTTTTCTATCAAAAACAAGACATTATATTTAATTATTATTTATTTTATTGTAAATCTGCATAGGCTCCTACTTTTTAGAGCATAGTTATGCTTTATTCACAGGAAGTTTTCCTCAGCAAATCACACAACATTTGGCATGCAGGTTATGCTTAAGAAATATAAGTAAAACTACAAGTGAAAAAATAAATTCAAGGTTGAATAGATGTTAGAGACATTAACCACTCATGAAATTTTGAGAATAAGGTAATCAGTGTGCAATGAACTTAAGAAGGGCATATGAAGGAGATGAGAATAGGATTGGCTGTTAAGGATTTGTAAGGAATTTATATTCATCCACGTTAAGTTTAAATGGTGTTTGAGTTCCATTTTTAATTCTGAATTTATCCATTCACTCAAACATATATATTAAGTTTCTTTTCCATACCAAATCTCATAGTGAGTCGTAGGGTTACAGAAAGGAATAAGGGAGTCTCTTGAGGACAGGAATCTATCCTCAAGGATTGTACAAGCTAATGATTGTATTTAATAGACAATGACATATTAATTTAAATAGGTTCCTATTTAAAGACCCAAAGAAGAAAAAGTATTATCTTCAACTGATGGGTGAAAACACTAAGGTTTGGAGCTTACGTGATAAATCCTATACCTGAAAGGACTGGATTTGGTATTCAAATCCAAGACTTCCCTGCCTTGAAACTGTTTATTTTTTCTACTGTACCACAGAGTCTTCCATAAACAGGAAGTTGTGGGTAGGTAAAGGGAACTGAACTGAAAGTCAGTGAGAAACATGCCCTTTCTATAATAGGGTGCATAGTAGCCAGCACCAGTTTTGTTTCAGGAGTGATACATTAGGGATATACTTATTGACCAAGCTGAGCAGCTCCTCCTGAGCGCCAATGCAGTTTAGGCGCCAATGCAGTTTAGGCGCCAATGCAGTTAAAAATAGGTTCTCTAGACATTTTCCTTTGCTCTAGCTCTAGGAGCTGACCACATTACCTCGGCTCACCCCCAATTAGTTCTCAATACAAAAGCACTTTGGCTACCAGCCATTTCTAGAACCAGGGAAGCAGACTTCAGACCCAGCCTGAGCATAATTCCAAAAACAACACCATAAGGGGAATGATGTGGAGTGGAGAACGTGGGCCGGAAGGAGAGAGGTCATCCAACAGCATCATCCACAGTTCATTTGCCATTAATAACAAGGCAGCCTGCTTTCCTGGGCCTGCTCCAACCTGCTAATAGGTACTCTCAGGGGATGGCCTCAGCCTTCCTCCTCCGGCAGAGCGGAGCCACAGCCGAGGCATCTAAAGACTCAAATTCTCATTTCTAACAACAGGACCCTACAGAGTTCTAACCTTTGGACACTCCTCCATTCCTGGTGGAAGAATTCTGGCTTCCTGGCCCTTCTTGTCTTCTGTATTCCTCATAAATAAGGGCATTTAATATGTCATCCTAATTCTCTTCTGTTTTCCATTTAAACACTCTCTTTATTAGAAGCACAAGCAATTGATTTAATTAAAAGGTTAATACCAGAGCTATCTAATCTTCACTCCCCACCCTTCTCATCTGATTTATCTGGGGTTGTAGCATACATGAGAAATCACACAGAAGGAAAAGGGAAAAAAGAATCAGGCTAGTTTTATAACTAGATAAATCAAAGGACAGCTGGGGAGGGCTTAGTATAGTGAACACTGCTCTTTGAATGGAGATTTTTAGACTTATAACTCAGCAAGACTCGAATCACAAGGTATTTTGGGCAAGTCCCTTCCCTTTCTAGAATTCAGTTTTCTGATCTGTTAAATGAGTGGGGTTTTCCAAACTTGCCTAATTATGAGGATCATATAAGACATTTGTCAAAAATAGATTTCCAGGACCCACCTCAGATGAACTAAATTTGAATGTTCAAAGAAGAGGAGATCACCCTAGATGTTATTCATGGTCAGATGAGTTCAGAACACTTTTTTAAAAATATTTTATTTATTCATGAGAGAGAGAGAGAGAGAGAGAGAGAGAGAGAGAGAGGCAGAGACACAGGCAGAGGGAGAAGCATGCTCTATGCAGGGAGCCTGACGTGAGACTCGATCCAGGGTCTCCAGGATCAGGCCCTGGGCTGAAGGCAGCACTAAACCGCTGAGTCACCTGGGCTGCCTGAGTTCAGAACACTTGGGGCAAATTGTCCCTGTGCTCCTGTCCATCTCTGGTATCTTGTCTACAATCTAATCATGATTCTAAAGTACTGCTACATTTGGGGTATAGATAGAAACAAAATCAAGGATTCGAGTGTTTTTTTTTTCCCAAAAAACTCCTTTGAAGATGTTAAAATACAGCAGCCAGAATGCTTACTTAGGTCATGATCAGCCCTATAAAAATTCAGACCAAGAAGTTTACTGTATATCCTGCCCAAATTTCCCTTTATATATCCCCACTCTGTCTTGATTTCTCACCTCTTTGGCCAAGATGTTATTTGGCCCAAAGCCTGACTTCTGCTTTATCTACACTTCCCATCAAGTCTGCTCCAAGGACTAGCAGTCTATTCTCTTAGCCATCCCTCCTTTCTGTCTCCTACAAAACTATTCTCAACTCTGTCTCACCAGACAATATCTGAGAACCAATTAATGTTTATGTGTTAATAACTATTTTGGGTGTAATGTATTTCCTCAGGCAGAGTATTTGCATTTTAACTAGATGTATCACCTAAACTTGAAAGAATTATTCTCTGTTGGAATTTTGAACAACATACACAATCTGGTGCGGAGATATTTAGGGCCAATGGGTTGCTTCTGACATGCTAAATCACATCATATCATCATGGAAGAAAGTGCATTAATGGGGCTTTATTTTTTAATACTTTGATGTGTATAGAAGATTTAGCTACTAGGCTAAAAATCTTTCTTCCTCATCCACATGAAAAGGAATTTTGAAAATTTAATCAAAAATCCATTTAGCCCTTTCTGATATTACCAAGCAAGCTACTCTTGCCCTCCCTCCCCACTCCAGTGAGGAGCATCCCTACACCTTAGCTTTTTCCTACAATGAAGTCTGATTTTCCACTATGAAAATCTAAAAATAAATTAGAATCTTATGAAATATGTGCATCTTTGAAAGGTTTAGAAAGGAAATATGATTGTAAGTTTCAAAACCACAGGTAACCACGTTTGAAAATAATGTGGTGCACTTTTTTCCCATAAAGCTGAATGGGCACTCTTGATTTTTTAAACAATGTTTGCAACATTAAGACCGAATGCCTGAGGATTTTTCTGTGTGCAGAATAGAAAACAATGGGAGGATAATGTTAGTGGAAGAGACAAAATTTAAAAGAAGATATTTTCACCAGTATTCATCTTACAAAATTCACATAAAACCTGACAGGGAGGCCATGCACAAGTGTTTTTGGTTCTGTAAAGAACTGCACAATGGTTCAGTGCCTAAGTTCTAAACATAGACTCCCTGAACTGGAACGGTGGTCTGCCAATTTTTTAACTCTGAGTCTGTAGACAAGTAGATTGATTCCCTATGCTTTTACATCTTTATTTATAAAACATTAACATATTACCTACTCAATAGGATTCCTATGAAGAATCAATGAGATCATGCATACAGCAAGCTCAGAATAGTGCTTTGGCACTCAATTATCATGGAATGTTAGTGACAAGTGCATTATCATAACTCAACAGGTTTTTTACCCAGAGGATTTACTGGGAACAATCTTTACAAATCCAAGCTCTTAATTCCTGTCTATCACTTTGGTCTCAATCATGACCAACTTCCTAACAGCATGTTGAAAAATAAAGGAAATCTCAGAAACCCTTTTCACCCTTAAGAGTTAAACCTGGCAGAGTCTTGTCCTGAGCCACCTGCTCTAGGCTTCCTCTCCCTTCAACCTCCGCCCAGGCTGACAGGATCGTTCCTGATCTTCCCCCAACAGCTCCCTACAAAGTAATAAGAGAAGCCTCAGAAGAAGAGCAAGAAAACTCTGTCTCCTTATCCCCTACAGCTTCCACCAGTGAAGAGTGAGGAATGACATATTCACTGGTGGTACAAATTTGACTTTCGTTCTCCATGTGTCCGTTTTCATTCATCTGCTATTGACTTTAATGTGAGTTAAATGTGTATCCCTTGAGAAATCAATAACTATTTATTGAAAGCCAACTTTGTGGCAAGCACCATCCTAGGGATTAAAGATATATTGATGAAAAAGACAAATAGGATTCTCACTCACTGACCACGATAGTCAAGAGACAATATACATCTTTTTCCAAAAAAATACAAATGATTAAACAATCAAAAGTATTATAAGTGCCAAGAAGGAAAAATAGAGGTGGTCTAATTTAGTTAAGGGAGTTGGGAAAAGGGCATATAAATTGGATGTGGTAAAGATAAGTTGCAGTTGACAGGTTGAGATAAAGAAAAAAGACATTCCATTCAGAAGAGAATATATAAGGAGGCCATATAAAGGAGGACATAACAAGCAAAAGTGTGATGCATAAAACGAATGGAGGACGGAGCAAACAGTTTCCAGAGAGAAGCAGAGCCAGGTCCTTCCTGGCCTGGGAGAATTAATTATAGATTTGACTATTTTATGGTAGCAATGAAAATCACTGAAAAGTTTTTACAAAAGTAATTGAATGTTCAGAATTTTTTTTAAGAGATCAGTCTGGCTGCCGTATAGAGGTGTCTGGCTAGAGGACAAAGAGATGTGAGTCTATTTAGGAGACTACTTAAGTGTAATAGGTAACATACTACTGTGTGTCTTACAAAGTGCTGAAAGAGGAGCTGGAAATAAGTCAATAGTTTCCGGACTTAGATAGGGATTAGAGTAGTTGGGATGTGTGTGGGAAAGAGGAGGTAAAGGAGATTCTGAAAAAATCAGGAAAAGGTATTGTTTCTTGTGTGGGCAACACTGAAGTAAGATAACTGAGGTGTGCTGAATTTGAGAGTATCAAGGACATCCTGGGAGAAATGTCAGGTGGGCGGCTGACTATGTGCATCTGGAGTTCAGAGGGGTAGTCTTGGCTTTGGATGTAATTTTCAGCATGGGAGTATAAAAATTCACCTAGGGAAAGAGTATCTGGAGGAAAAAATGAAACAATTTAAAATTGAACCTTGAGGAACTCCAAAGTTGAGACTCAAGAGCAGAAATTAAACTCTATAAAGGAGCTACCAGCAAAGCAGGAGACACTGAGTAATCTGTAGATGCCAAGAGGAAAGAGTGCTTCAAAAGGAAACAATGGTAGAGTGTGAGATGCTTGTGAGGGGTCAAGTATGCTAGGAGTAGCAGTTCAGTGGTTCTACCATCAGGAAGCATTGGTGATCATACCTCGAGCCATTCCAATGACTTGACATAGTTGGCATGTGACTAGAAAGTAAGGAAACCTAGATGGTAAATCTGGGGAATTCTTCATGGTTTTCAGTGAAAGAGAGGAGAAAGAATGTGAGAGTTTGATAAAGAATAGAGTTCAAGGTAATGATATATAAGGTTGTACATTGAATAGCTAAAGGAGGATATCTAATATAAAGGAAAAAGAAAGAGGTTAATCTGTCTCAGAATTCAAGAGAAAAAGTCAGGTTGATGTTCTAGAGTTTCGTCACTAGTTGCAAATATAACTTGTCTCTCTTAGACCGGAGACCTATAAAGCAAAAATACAAATCATCTACACTACCTGTACTTAAATTATACTATGGAACAGAGACAAGGTAACCATATTCAGAAAAAAAAAAAAAAACAAAGAGATAGCGATAGCCAGCAGACAGAGATCTATAGAAATTTGAACTTCCATTGGATGAATATTGTGCAGACTTCCTGCTCTGGATCAGAGAACATTTTTTTGGCTATGCCTGATTCTGTGTCCAAAAACTCAAAGCCCCTAGTTCTAGACTCTGGAGTGTTCTTGCTTTTCCCTTATCATTCTTGGACATATCTGAAGTCACTATTTAGAAATAGCTCATCTTTCTGGAGGCTGCACAGCTCTGGGAGAAAATGAAAGACTTCAAAATTGTTGTGAATTTCAAAGAGTTTATAATTTAGCTCATGCTCCTGATTCCCTAACAATACAATTTTCTCAAAAAATTGGTATATTTCTTGTGTATTTGATATCAATTAGTTTAAAGTCAATGTCTATATTTGCTGTTTTATTCCCCACTCTCCATTTGATAGAGGAATCTCTGAAACTAAACATAGTTTATTTAAAAATCTATTGCTTTAATAATCCTTGCCTAGGTCAGTTAATTCCAATTTTAGGAAAGATTTTGCTATGGGGTACATCCTTATCTTTGTCCTTTGAGATCTTTTTCATTTGAGAAGTTTTATCAACAGGTGTGAATGCCATACCTATGTGATATTTGTCAAGAAACTAGTTTAAATTAATCCCTGTCTCTTAAAGATTCCTCGACTTTATTTTTTAGTGTTTAGGATCTCAAGAATATCTGCTCTTCTTCCAGTATTGTAAGGCTGAATTTCTGGAATCACTCTATTCTGTTTCATTTCTGCTTGATACCTGAACCATTTTTTTTTCCTGAGATGATGTTTTGCTTGTAATACCTTTCCAAATGCTCTCTGTAAATATTATTTCCCCTCTGATATTTATTAGCTCATATATGGATCATTAAAAATGCCTCTTGACTTTTTTCCCAGTAACTAATCTCTCCTGCTGTAATGCAACTTTCATTTTCTTACCTGATTAAGATCATGAAAGCACAATTCTGTTCCCATTTATTTTTTAAAGTACCCTTACATATAACAAGAAGAGCATTTATGTAATGAGTATCCATTCTATGCCTGACATGGTTTCATGTGTTATCTCATATAATCCTCGTAGCAATATGATAAATAATCACCCCATCCAATTCATAAGCCTCTCCGACATAGGGAAGCTGAGCAACTTTTCCCAAGTTAGATAGTATTAACTGGCAGACCTAGCCTTGAAACTATGGACTGCCTTGATTCCAAATCTTATCTCATTCTTTCCCAAGCTTATCCCTGAAAGAGTTAAATGATGGATGCAATCTTTAAACTCTAGGCAATTAAACCAGCTAGAGTTCTGTGAATGGTTCAGATTTTGCACATTGCAGATAAGGTTTGTCTGAATTAAAACGTCTGAGTCTCAGGCACCTTGGTATTCTTAAGAAGTCACTCTAATTTAACACATCTTCTAGATATATTTAGAATGTCAAATTGTACGGTTTTTTTTTTCTGCTAGCGTTTTTTCACTTTCTCCTTAATAGAAATCTGGCAAGGATAAGTGTGGGTGAAATGAGGGAAACCTCTTTCAAGTGCAAAAAATGACACCACACCTCACACTACAACCTGATGACCACATTATCAAAAACCTTAATTTAAAGAACTGGTAGGAATAGCACTTAGGTGCGTGTGTGTGTGTGTGTGTGTGTGTGTGTGTGTGTGTGCATGTGTTAAAGATTTTATTCATTTGAGAGACAGAGAAAGAGAGCATGAGTGGGGAGAGGGGCAGAGGGAGAGAGAATCCTCAAACTGACTCCGTACTGAGTGTAGAGCCCCTACTGAGAGAGCAGTGCCCAACACAGCTAGATCCTAAAACCCTGAGATTATAACCTGAGCAGAAGTCCGAGGCTTAACTGACTGAGCCACACACCCTTTTTTTTAATGTAGCAATTTTGTCTCACTCCTTTTCTCATTTCTTAATTCACACTGTGACAGTTTTAGATTTATTTTTTTTAACAGGCAATGCTGTTGTTTGGAACACTCAATTCACACTCTATCTTTTCCAGTTCTTTCACACTTCCAGAAAAATATTGCTTAAAACTGCCATTTATATGTCTTAGATCTTAATGTACTACACCGCATCTTCTGAATTTTAATCTCTCAGTGATTACCTTTCTGAAAAAGAATAGCCCAAAATAAAAATTAAAAAATTATCCACCAGTCTATGCTCACTCACAGTGCCTGAGATATAGTAGATACGTGTGATATTCATAAATGAAACAAAAAATATGAGCTATGATTTTCTCAGTGATCACACCACTGACCCAGTCACCCTTTATTTTGCAAACTAATGAGAACTGGTCATTTCAGGTTTAAAATTTGTTCTGACTTAAAATAATATAAATTAGAGAAAACGTGGAAACTTCAATAAACTAGAAAAACCCTGTCAACAAAGGAGAAATATTTCCCACTGTTCATATATTTTATAAAACTACTTTTATATACTGTATATATGATGCATATTGATTTCTTCTTAATAATGCAAAGACACATTTCTAATATCTTTAAAAATAGTAATGGGTATCATATTCTAATTCATCATGCCTTAATTTACTTAATCAACCTGCTATGGTTAAACATTTATCTGTCTTTTATACTCTTGTAGGGTAAATACAACTCTGGCATGGATAGCTTTCTAGTATTATTTCCTTAGAATTGATCCCAAAATTGGTATTTCTGTGTCAAAATTTAGTGATGCTTTCAAGCCTCCAAGTACACATTGTGGGAGTGCGTTCCAAAATGGTTGTAGAGTTTTATGATTTCAACAGTGAATGACTAATAGTCATTTCACTCTAGCAAATGCTGAGATTGATTAGAACATATAACATCTTTCATTGATAACTAGTTTGTAGTAAGCATATCTGGTGTATTTCGCACTCTGTTAAGTGCTGGTATTTTTAATGTGCTTACACATACACTATTTCATTCAGGAAATCTTACCAAAAAAAAAAAAAAGAGAAGTTATTATTAGACTCTTGTATAGGTGGAGTATTTGAGGCCAATTACAATCAAATAAATTGCCTAAGGTCACTCAACGGAGATGCTGAGACTATAGATCACATTCTGCAACCCTCAGGCTGGTACTTTTCTTTCTATTCCAACTGGCCTTGTCTGAATGAGCCCCTCTGTGCACCCATGCAGATAAGAGTCACACATCTCTATAGTACTAAGACAGGTATGGCCTCCATTCAGCTACCATTTTTTCTGTCAAACACATATATTATGATTGGTCACACTAAATCCTTTTAGATTATGTCTAGGGCCTTATTGATATAAAATACTGCCAAGACCTGAGATAACCCTATACATTATTGGGTCATTTACAGAAAGAGAAAACTGAGAAAGAGACACGTACCAGATTCATGGTCACCCAGGATACTAGTTCATGTTTGTCACTGTTAGTAAACCTTGTGTGTATGTGAAGGAAGTATAACACAAACCACATGTGTGCCTAGTACACAGAACAAAGCCAATTATATTGATTTTCTATTTTCCCCCATATTGTCTTCCTTGGCCACCGGTTGTTACTTTGACCTCAGAAAAATGAAATAAAATCTCACTTCTACCTCTCACTTCTCACAACAGTCTACCTCATTTGTAGATTGATTTTATACCATCAACCTGTGATAATTAGAATGCTAACATTTTAATTAATGTGGTCATCATCAGTTGTTTTCTTCGGCTCCATGATATCCATTGCTATATTCTGAAATTATTTTTTAGACCACTAATGGATATAACAAAACTTAAGAAAAGATTCTAAAAGGAAAATCTCACAATGCTTCATACTAGCATGTCTATTTCAATAATTACTTATCCTATTATATCATTTATCCATATGTACAAAATGTGCACATATTCATTAAATTTTAAATCTATATTGTATGCCAATTTCCCTTTATATGTCATGCAATTTAGGGTTTGTATTTTCTCTATAATTATGGCTTGTAATGGTTATGTAAAATTTTATTGTATGTTAGGCAGCTCAGTTGGTTAAGCATTGGATTCATGATTTTGGCTCTGGTTATGATCTCAGCATAGTGAAATTGAGCCCCAAACCCCATCAGGCTCTCCTCTGGGCATGGAACCTGCTTGGAATTTTCTCTCTCCCTTTCCCTCTGCCTCTACCATCTGGGTTGCTCTCTCTCTTTCTCTCTCTCAAAAAGAAAGAACAAAACAAAAACAGCATTGTATGCGGTGCTTGCCTCGGCAGCACATATACTAAAATTTCATTGATTATTTTCAAGATTATTTGCTATACATCATATTGAAAAGGCAGACTATTTTTTTTACTCTTAAGAAGAAAGCTTTAATAAATATCCTTGTGTATTTTTAGGATTTTTATTTAGGAAAACTTCTTCATGATAAGTTCTATATTTAGAAGAAACTCCCTAAGGCCATTCAACAAAAGTGACATCACAGGGTGACAAAGTATACACATTTGGCAATTCTTGATATGTATATCATAATGACCTTCCCAGATGACAGTGCTCTTTCTATTGATTTTTTTCCTCCAAGTTTTATTTAAATTCCAGCTAGTTATCTTATGGTGTGATATTATTTTTAGTTACAGAATTTACTGATTCGACACTTAGAACACCCAGTGCTCATCACAAGTGCCTTCCTTAATCCCCATCACCCATTTCCCCCATCCCCACCCACCTCCCCACCCACCTCCCCTCCCCACCAACTGAACTAACCATCAGCTTGTTCTCTGTAGTTAAGAGTCTGTTTCCTGATTTGCCTCTTTTTCCCTCCTATGCTCACCTGTTTTGTTTCTTAAATTCCACATATTAGTGAAATCATATGGTATTTGTCTTTCCCTGACTGGCTTCTTTTGCTTAGCATAATACAGTCTAGCTTCATCCAAGTCATTGCAAATGGTAATATTTCATTCTTTTTTTATGGCTGAGTAATATTCCCTTTTCTATCTACCTATCATCTCTCTTTTGTAGATAAATATACACATATCTGTATCTATCTATATCTATCTGTATATCTCACATCTTTTTTTATCCATTCATCAGTCAATGGATAGAAATGGACTCAAAACTATATGGTCCATTAATCTTGGCAAAGCAGGAAAGAATGTCCAATGGAAAAAAGATAGTCTCTTCAACAAATGGTGTTGGGAAAACTTGAAAGCAACATACAAAAAACTTGGAAACTTTCTTACATCATACACAGAAATAAATTCAAAATGAATTAAAATGTGAGTCAGGAAACCATTAAAATCCTAGAGGGGAAGACAGGCAGCAACCTCTTTGACCTCAGCCATAGCAATTTCTTAATATATGTCTCTTGAGATATGTCTCTTGAGGCCAGGGAAACAAAACCAAAACATAAGCTACTGGGACTTCAGCAAAATATTTCTATTGATTCTTATAAATATTTCTGAAGTTGGAGACCCTAGTTAACCCATTTTTGTAGATTTTTAAAGTTGTGAGCTTTCTAACATAATAAGGAAAGCCAACTGAGATATGTGTGAGACGAACACAAGTCCCTGTGATAGGGTATGTCTTGCAGGATGTGATTCTTCTCCTCAAGAAGTTCTTAAGGAAGGAAGAAGAGCTGATATTTGGTCTCTCTTTTCCAGTTCTAAATGGCAAAGTGGAGAATGATCGAATGATCAGAATAGACCCAAGTTTTAAGTCCACTCAGAGCTTACAAGAGGTTGCTGTTCCAACATTGTTTCACTAGACTGATCCCTCAGGCTGCTAGGACTCAAAAGAGAAAGCCATCTGAAAGAATGTGTTTTCCTAACCTCTCCTACTCTGTACAGGAGACTGGAGAATGCCTGATAAGTAGGAGAATGCCTTCAAGAAACAATAAACCCTCTTTCTATGAAGATGCTAGAATCTGGAGCACATGTCAAATCTTGACAATTTTATTACAGCTACATACATAGTCCATTATTCCTATAGTGGGTTTTGAAGAAGACATATCTGTAGCTATGGTTCCACTCACATAATCCTTTAACATTTCTATATCTAGTCTATTTAGAATTCTGTAACATGTTAACTATCATGGGGCTTTAGGGACAATAAGTGTTTGCCTAGTTCTTGTGTAAGAGATCAAGTCCTAAGTCACTTCAGTTCAAAAGAATATTCTGTGAAAATTAATCAGGGGAAACCTCACTAAAGTGGACTCAGGAAACTGAAAGGAAAAGTAGAGCTTACTCAATGCCAATTACAGGAAGTACTGTCAATTACAGATGCCAATAGAAGAATCACCAACAAGGAAGAATAAGCAATCAGGTCCCAACAGGACAGATGTACATTGAATCTTCTCTAAGAAACCAACTACCTCTACAATTCAGTCAGTGAGAAACCATCATCCCTCTTAATTTTTGCTTTTCTCTACAAGCTTCCATTCAAAACAACACCTGCCAACTTTCTCCTTTTTCTCCATAAAATAATATTCCTCTCCAGTGTCTGTTGGATTTGCCTTTGCTTGCATGCTCCAAATTGAATTTCTCTGTTATTCCCGTCAGGGGAAAGAATATGCTTGCACAATAAGTCACTTATTTTTAAAGGTTAATAGTTTTATGTAGTTATAAACACTGAAAAGGCCTGTAGATTGTTCTTTAAAGTTTAAAATTTCTTCAAAGAGGGCAGCCCCGGTGGTGCAGCGGTTTAGCGCCACCTGCAGCCCAGGGCGTGATCCTGGAGACCCAGGATCGAATCCCACCTCGGGCTCCCTGCAGGGAGCTCTCCCTCTGCCTGTGTCTCTGCCTCTCTCTGTGTCTTTATGAATAAATAAAATAACAAATCTTTTTAAAAAAATAAAATCTCTTCAAAGAAATTACTTGATTGTTTGCGAAATCATTTTCATATTTGCCCAGTATCTACTTCTGTTGCTTTGAGAATTTAAGACATTAGGGAAAATATGACTGGAATTACTTTTTTTTTTTTTTAAGTAGCACACTGAACTAGCCAAACATTGGTTGCTCCCTTCCCATCTAGGCTAAAACTACTATAAGCATATTTGAAGAGAGGAAACCAAAATGTTATTACAAATCATTAAAAGATAAGACATTCAAACAAACTTTTTTCTATTTCTCTACAAAAATGCCATTGGAATATTGATAAGGTTTGAATTAGTCTGTAAACTGCTTTGAGTAGTATGGACACTTTAACAATATTAAGTTTTCCAAACCATAAAAACAGGGTACCATATATATTTGTCTGTGTTTTATTTAATTTTTGTAGTCAACGTTTTGTGGATTTCAGTGTACTAGTTTTTTACTTCCATATTTAGGTTTATTCCTAAGTATTTTATTCTTTTTTGGTGTTATTGTAAATGAGGTTATTTTCCTAAACTTATTTTCAGATAATTCGTTGTTAGTGTATAAAAATGCCAACTGATTTTTTTTTGTATTTTGATTTGTATCTTGCATTACTATTGAATTCGTTTATTAGTTTTAACTCCCCCATCCCAGAATCTTTAGGGTTTTCTCTTTTTCTTTCTTTCTTTCTTTCTTTCTTTCTTTCTTTCTTTCTTTCTTTCTTCTTCTTTCCTTCTTTTCTCTCCTTCCTTCCTTCCTTCCTTCCTTCCTTCCTTCCTTCCTTCCTTCCTTCCTTCCTTCCTGGGTTTTCTGTATATAAGACCATATCATCTGCAAATAGGGACAATGTTATTTCTTCCTTTCTGACTTGAATGCTTTTTTGTTTGTTTGTTTGTTCTTCTTGCCTAATTGCTCTGGCTAGGACTTTTTGTACTATGTTAGATAAAAGTGATGAGAGTAGGCATTTTTGTGTTATTCCAGATCTTAGAAGAAAACCTTCCAGTTTTTCACTATTGAGTATGATGTTAGCTGTGGGCTTTCATATGTGGCCTTTATTATGTTGAGGTAATTTCCTTTTGTTTCTAGTTTTTGAAAATTTATCATGAAAGGATGTTGAATTTTGCCCATGCCCCTTCTGTATCTATTTAGATAATCATGAAGATTTTATCCTTTATTATTTCAATGAGGTATATCACATGAATTGGTTTTTGTATTTTGAAACATCTTTGCATCCCAAGGATAGATCCTATTTGGTTATGCTCTCTGATCGTTTTGTTGTGTAGTTGAATTCAGTTTGGCAGTATTTTGTTAAGAACTTTTTTATCTACATTTATTAGGATATTGGCCTGTAGTATTATCATTTTGTGATATCTTTGTTTGGCTTTGGTGTCAGGGTAATGCTAGCTTCATAAAAGGAGTTCAAATGAGAAAAAAATTTGAGAAAAAATTGCTGTTGATTCCTTTTTAAATATTTGGTAGAATTTACCAGTAAAGCCATCTAGTCCTGAGCTTTTATTTGTATAATCTTTTAAAAAACACTGATTAAAAATAAATAAATAGTAAATAAAAAATGATAAAAATAATAAAAATACTGTCCTAGTCTCCTTATTAGCTGTGGGTCTATTTAAACTTTCTTACTTTAGAATTCAATCTTGGTAGGTTGTATGCTTCCAAAATTTATGTATTTATTTTAGGTTATCCAGTGTCTTGGTATATTATTGTTAATATCAGTTTTTTTAATTGTTAATCAGTTTTTTTCTCATCCTTTTTATTTCTATGATGTCAGATTTAATGTCTCCTCTTCATTTCTGATTGTATTTATTTTAGTCTTCCCTCTCATTTTTCTGCATCTAGCTAAAGTTTTGCTAATTTTGGTTATATTTTTTTAAAAAGCTCAGTTTTACTGATTTTTTAATCTAGTCTCTATTTTGTTTATTTCTTCTTTTGCCCTTTTATTTTTGCTCTTCCTTTTTTCTACATTTCTACAATTTACAGGGAAATCAAAGGAACTTAATAGCCAAATCAACTTGAGATAGAACAAAACTGAAGTTCTCACACTTTCTGATTTCATAATATATTACAAAGCTAAAGTAATCAAAACAGTCTGGTAGTGGCATAATGATAAACATATAGGCCAATAAAACAGAATATAGAGCACAGAATAAGTATGCATATATGTGGCCAACTGATTTTTGACAAGGATGCCAATACTATACAATAGAGAAAAGATAGTTTCTTCAACAAATGATGCTGGGAAAACTGGATATATACAATAAAACAAAAGAAATCAAAAACCAAAAACCAAACAAAAACAAAACAAAACAAAAACAACAGAAAAAGAAAAAGAAAAGAAAGAAAGAGAAAAATAAATCCTTATTTTACACCACACACAAAAGCAACTCAAAATAAATCAAAGACCTAAATGTTAGACTCCTAGAAAAAACTGCAAAACTCTTATAAGAAAGCATATGGGGGACAGTTTCATGACATTAACAATGATTTTATGGATATGACACCAAAAGTAGAGCCAACAAAAGCAAAAATAGATGAGTAGAACTAAATCAAGAAAAAGCTTCTGCATAGCGAAGGAAACACTCAAGAGGATTAAAAGGCTTCCTGTAGAGTGAAAAAAAAATTTTTAAACTGTTTATCTCATAAAGAGTTAATTTCCAAAATATATAAGGAATTTCTACATCTCAACAGCAAAACAAACAAACAAAAAACAAAAAAAAACCCTAACAACCCAATTTTAAAAATGGAGAAGTATCCATTCATGTATTTATCCCAAAGAAGACATACAAATAGCCAACAGATATATGAAGATTCTCAATGTCACTAATTATCTAATTCAAATCAAAACCTCAATGAGATATCATGTCATACCTATTAAGATGAATATTATCAAAAAATATCCAAAGACAATAATTTTGATAAAGATTTAAGAAAATTGGAACACTTGCACACTGTATGTGTTGATGAAACTGTATAACGGTATAGCCTCTATGGAAAACTGTATGAAGATTCTTCAAAAACCTAAAAATAGAGCTACCGTATGATTTAGCAATCCCACTTTGGAGTATTTATCCAGAGGAATTGAAATCACAATCTTGAAGAAATATTAGTACTCCATGCTCACTGCAGTGCCATTCATTCAAATCCCCTTTCTGACAAATCTGAAATATAGACAACATTGACACATTTACTACTACATATACTATTATTCTTCTCATTGTGTCTGTATGCATCCCAGGCACACAACATTTATTCTAGTTTACTAGAAAGGTTCAAATTTTCCCCAACATATGGCACACAGACATAACTTTGGGCTTTTGCTTTCTCCTGAAATTCCCTCCTTTGTTTCCACAACAGATGAACTTTGCTCATCAGCTCATCAGATTAAAAATTAAAAAAAAAAATCTGTGTTCTTGAATTTCAGGAAGGCAAAAGGCAGAGTCCATTTCTTCCTGCTCTAGTTTTCCCTGATACATTCATCATTTAACATATATTCAGTGAAAAAAATATATTTAGTGGTTATGGTGTCTGCCTTATCATCCATGTGTGGGAGCATTCTGGGAGCAGAGAATACGGCTTATTCATCCTACAGCTAGTGCAGCTCACATGCTGACCTGGCACCTGGTAAGTGTTCGATATGGTTGTTGAATGTATAAACTCCAAATTGTTTGAGTCCTCCTATCACAAACTAAACTCCACAGCGAAAGGTCTAGAACAACATTCCTATATAGAGTCCTCAGGGCTCTAATGACACATCAAAAACATCAAACATATCTATGGATATTGTTCAAAAAGAAAATATTTGTCATTTTTTATCAATGGCCCCAGTGATCTGCTGTGCAGAATCAACCCATGTAAGTAGAAATGGGTATAATTTCAAGCCATGATTGAAAGTCTTGATAATGGAAACAAATAGCTCACCTTCCTAAATCAGTCCAAGTAGGGAAATTTGATCTTTGATAAATTTAACCAAAGTTATCAAAGTCTTTAATTTCCTTCTTAGTAATAAAACATTAAGTGATGCTATCATCTTCCTCTGTTTCACTTTAACATATTTGGTCTGGGCTGGCTTTATTTTCTGTTTATTTATTTATTTTTAATATTTTCTTCATTTATTCATGAGAGACACACAGAGAGAGAGAGAGAAAGAGAGAGAGAGAGAGAGGCAGAGACACAAGCAGAGGGAGAAGCAGGCTCCATGCAGGGAGCCCGTTGTGGGACTTGATCCCGGGTCTCCAGGATCACGACCTGAGCCAAAGGCAGAAGCTCAACCACCGAGCCACCCAGGCTCCCTATTTTCTATTTAATAGCAGAACAAATGTCATTACGGAGTTATGCAAGTTGTTCAAAGATTGTCAACTGAAATAGTTAACATCCCCCATATGAAAAGCTTGATCAAGATTAAATTGTATATATACTTTATTCATAAACGCCCTTTCCCCAAAATCTAATTGAATTCTATCCAATCCTATAAATCTAAAGTTGTACACTAGCAATTCATAGACTCACACTGAATCAAGTTCTCATTTTCATCCAGGGAAAAATTGCTAGAAAACTATGATGTGGATTTTGAAACCATTAATCAGGTTTTCTTACAAATAAAGGAAAAAAAAGATGGTAATACAATTTTTTATAGAATTTCAAGTCTATAGTAAGAACATTCTTAAGAAGCCAACTGAAATGTTCCCATTCTCAATACAGTATGGAAAAAATGCTTTCTGTAGTTGTAAAGGTAAGATGAATCTTTCCTAAACCAGGAAATAATATCGTATCAAGAAGATAGAGTTATGCACTGTGAAGTAGAGATACAGAGTCATTCAGTAAATTCCTAGCAATGGAATTTCCTTGAGAAGCATTTGTCTAGTAAATTTAGCACCAAATTTTCAACCTTCACCATCTGTAAATCTAATTTTGCCCAATTTCTAATCATTGTGACCAAAATCACTGAGCTACAACTTTTTGCTTTTACTCTAAAGTCCTCTTTTAAAAAAATAAAATAAAAAGTCCTCTTTAAATAAATTGCTCTCCATCTGTCTTTTTCCCATTATAAATTTTTAAGACAGGCTTTATTATGCCAACTCGTTCTCACTGTATTGAAAACAAATTCTCTTTTGAGGGTGAGGTATCATCATTTAGATTCTGAAACTTGCTATTAATTCTTCAGAAAATAAGTCATTGTCCACCAGAAATGAATCTCAGACAAACATCACACAGAAAATTTGCATTGACCACATTCTAAAGTCTCATTTTCCCAGGTCAATATAATTATTGCTGATAATTATTACCTTACCACCCCTATGAAGCTTTTTTTTTTCACTTGGAGTCACACAGGGACCCACAAAAGTCTTTATTTACAAATGAGTTGAGGTGAACTTCCCTCGTGTGTTACAAAAACAAAAACCCCACCCACCACACACACACACACACTTTGCACCTACAAAGTTCCTCGGAGGTACACGTACTGCTGGAAGAGGGCTCTCCCTATGAAGCTTTTCTATGTGAAAGACATAGAATGGTCCCAAACAGGACTTGCTGGAAGTTAAATCAGTGTATTTAAAGGCACTAAATTGTGAATAACAGTAACCATTTTATGAGCACTTCAAGCACTAAGCATTGCATTTCATTTGTGATTCTCACAATCACCTTCTCATTTGGCGCCATTCCATTTTACAGTTAAAAATAATTTAAATAATTTGCCCTTTCTATCATATGTCTCAAGTGAGATGAAAACTTAATATATGACCAATACTCTGGACACCAAATCTCAAATCCATAAGCTGTTATTTCTTTGAGCAAGGTGTTAGAGACATCTAAAGTGAAAACAGATGTTGAAAGGAGGAGTACACATTATCTCCTTGTAACTACAAATGCATCTCTAAGAAATGACCTGACATCTGGAGCCCAAAACTACAAAATATGAAACCATAAGTCACTTACTTCCTTTAAGAAATAATTAAAACCCCCTACAATACCTTTATTATTTCCCACAACAGATAGCAAACTTATAACAATCTTTCTACAAGCTGAATCTCAGCTAAATCACTTCTCCATTTGGAGACCACTAGTAGATCTGGTTGTCTTCCTTCTGGCCATTCTACTCCCTCCCTCAAGTTCCTTAAATACACCCTCTTCATCCATGTCTCTCACCTTGTAAATTACTTTTCCTGGGAAACTCCCTGGCTTTGAGAGAAGTCAAGTCCTCTTCCAAGTGTGAGTTCCTAGTGTTTTGGATTTTTTCTCCTTGGCATGAGATGCAATTGTAATTACTTGTCAGGGACAAAATGCAGATCTCTCTTGACATATGATGGGGTTATGTCCTAATAAATCCATGACAAATTGAAAATATTGCAAGTCAAAAATGTCTTTAGTACACCTATACCGTAGCTGAGCCCAGCCTACCTTAAGGACGCTCAGGGCACTTATATTTGCCTACAGTTGGGCCAAACCATCTAACACAGAAGCTACTTTATAATAAAGTATAATATATAAAGTTGAATATCTCATGTAACTTATTGAATGCTATAATTTAAGTGAAAAGCATAATGGTTTTATAGGTACAGAATGTATCAGTTGTTTACCCTCATGAGGAAGAAATGGTTCACTGTTGCTCCCCAGCATCATGAGAGATGATTAGTGCCACATTATCACTAGCCCAGAAAAAGATCCAAATTCAAAATTTGAAGTATCATTTCAACTTAATATGTATTAATTTCAGACTATCATAAAGTAAAATATATATTTTATGTAAATTGAACCAACTGAAGGTAGGAACTGTCTGTATATTAAAACAAGAGTTTTCATGAGCTTTCAGTGCTATTCTATGCCTGCCACTTTCTGGACCTTTCCTTACATTGATCCAGATGTTGGATGAGTCAGATAACTTGAGGAACTATATAGAAGGCTATGGCCATAGAAAGGAAGGAAAGAGAGACAAGGAGTATATATTATTAAGTAAACAGGGTAAAATTTTTTAAAAGATGCTAAAAGTAAAGATATATATAGGAGTTTTGCTATTATATAAGTTTGAAAGTGTGCCACAATAAATACAAAATGTAAGCATACATGAAAACATGCCATCAACAAGATGGAAGATAATCAGAATTGCTCAATAATTTCAAAAGATCAAAAAAATGAGAACCGATGCATTTTCTATTTTTAAGAGAAGTGAAATAATGTGAAGATTCAAACTCAACACACTTAACAGAAATATATTTAATCCAATCCAACTAGCACAGATAAATCTATATATCCAGCCTAAATTTTCCTTATTTTCTTAGTTTATCATATGGTATCTGATATATCAAAGGGTCTTGATTTAAAAAAAAATCTGAATGGATGAACGAACCATATCATGTCCTTCATTGTACAATACTTTTATACTTTGTATTCTGCTTCAGTGTTGCACCTAGTAGACTCTACCAGGAGTCAGTAAAGAGTCATCCAGTAAATAATTTAGGCTTTGCAGGTCATATAATTTCTATGGAAACTTTTCAACTCTGCGACCATAATGCAAAGGCAGCCATAGTAACATGGAAACAAATTATTATGGCTGTATTGAGAGAGAGAGAGAGAGAGAGAGAGAGAGAGAGAGAGAGAGGGAGGGAAGGGAGGGAGGGAAGGAGGGAAAAAAGAAAGAGAAGAGAAAGAAAGAAAGAAAGAAAGAAAGAAAGGAAGGAAGGAAGGAAGAAAAGAGAAAGAAGTTATTTGTAGACACTGTTTATAGACTAAAACTTTATAGACGCTGAAATTTGCATTTCATGTAATTTGAAGGGTCATGATACATTATCCTTTGTTTGATTTTCTTCAGCCATTAAAAAATGTAAAAAAACCATTCATAGCTTGTGTAGTATTCAAACAAAAACAACAGGCCAGATCTGATCTATGGGCTAAGGTTTCCCAAACCCTTGTCTCTATCTTTTTTGTTGCTGTTGTTTGTATACCATCAATCCTCTTTCTTAAATTGTATAAAGCTTTTGAGCCATTACTATCTATGTAACCCATTGATCTAATTATGCATTGGTAGATTTATAATAGAATCTCAAATAGAGATCTTATGTGAATTAAATCAAGACATATTCCACTTAAATGAATTCACCTGACTCTTACTGCAAACATCCCTATTTTAACCATTTGAATAGAAAATGTCTTAAGTCATACTTACATATTATTTTGACCTTTAAGATAGAGTTTCTTTTATGCTAAAACAAAGGAAAAATTGTATTTACCACGTAGCAAGTTTTCCTGCAATTTGAAGGCATTTATCTTCGTAACTATGCCACAATTTTCTCGAACTCACAGATTATCCCTAATTAAGCTAAAATGTGCAGTTTCTCAAACAGGGCTAGAAGAGAGAAGACACTTAGTAGATAGTGACTGACGTGACTTGTAAAGAAAATAAAAATGGGGTTATACAAAAAAATACAGAAAAATACATCGTCAAATATCTATATCATACATAAATGAGACACGGAAAACATTTTTCTACATTGTACAACTTCAAGTGATTAAAAACTTTAAGTTTTTCATCAAAAGAGACAGGTAGCATATTTATTTTTAATACAAATAAAAATAATTAAGATAATAGATTTCATTCATTATGTTTGATCATAATCTTGGTCATGCATGATTTCTCAATGGACATAATGCCGGAGTTGTAAAGAAAAATTTAGAGTAAGTCATCAACAGATTTGGTTTTGTTCCATTACCCTCTTCAGCATCCTCTCTCCACCTTCCCCTAAATGAACAATAATTCAGCAACCTACAAAGTTTCCCACGCTGCTGCTTCAAATCTGCTCCGGTTTTTTTTTTTTTTCTTCCCAATAGTCAACACACCCCCTGCTGGCTCTAGGCTAACATTCATTCCACCTTATTAAAAATGCCAATAAAAAGCAAATTGTAGATGTTTTCACTGTGTTTCCTATGCTGATTCAAATGCAAAGAGGACAAAAGGATATAAATGCTAGGGATTAGGTTACATAATGAAATAATCCTTTGAAATAAGCTCTTTCTCCTTTCAAACAATTTATTTCTGGAAAAATATACCTTTGGAAAATGCTAAAATTTTGTAGAAGAGTTTTCATACTAGTGGTTACCACAGATCTTATGTTCAGATGTCAGCCTGACTTAAAGATCAGGTGTGTACCTGGCAATGAAGAGATTACTGCTGCTCTTCATTAATTTTCGTAAACCAAGTTAATAACAGCAAGTTGGCTTTAGAGACAGCTATTCCCTGAGAGACAGAAGCAGGGCAGCAGTAACCCAAAGAGATTTTTTATCATAGAAATCAAGTTGTTGGTAATATTGGAGATCAAATGAGCAAGTTAAATACACACAGACACAGAAGATTAATAGATGTATTTCATTTCTGAGTATTGCGGCACTAGAAATGGCATGATAAACCAAAACTCTGGAATCAGAACCTCTGCATTTCTGCTTAATAGCTTTGTGCTTTGGGCAATGTCACTTAAATTTCACGAGCCTCAGTATCCTTATCTGCCAAATGTAGCAAATGATACTTCCCTCAGAATTTTGTCATGAATTCTAACGAGAAAACAAAGTCACAATGCTTACTGCAAGTTGGTATTTAATAAACGTTCTGTTTTCCTCTAGAGAACCTAACTAGCAGTGGCTTAAACAACACAGACATTTATTTTTCCAGAGTAGAAGTAACTCAATACTCTCATTAATGCCCATGAAATGTCTCTGTTTTTGGCCATGTCATTGTCCTGTCCATCCCCTCATATTCTCAAGCTGGCTACTGGCAGTACAACCTTTATGCCCTCATGAGATATTGACTGTACTGTGGGGAAAGCTGCAGGGACAACAAGATTTTTATTTATGCTCCTATGCCTTTTCTGAGAAGAAAATTTCTCCTTCCCCTTGAGTCTTATTGGTCAGAACTGGGCCACAAGGCAAGCAGCAGATAATCACTCTCAAAGGGAAATGTAATTGTAAAGGCTTAGTCAGATCATGATTCTTTCACCAGCCTATTCTGCAATCAAGGAGGAAGTTGCAAATGGTTATTGGTCAAGAACCCAATAATGTTTGTCACTTCAATGAATTTGGAAATCTTAGATTTAGTGGTTTCTCTCCTATCAGCATTCATTACTTATGTTTGCATACACTATCTCATCTAGAAATTGAGAGCAATCTAAGAACCTTGAAGATAGGACTAGGCCAACTCTTTCTATGGCACCTATTTAACCAAAAGGAAAGGATACATGTCTGGGTACGTTAGTGTTGCTCAATCAATTAATGTTGGTTGATTGAGTTATTGTGATGTCTTTAAGTAATGAATTATGTATAATTCCCATAGAATAGGTAATGTTTTTAGATACTTTCTCCACAGATGAACTGGCAAATAAAATGCATGAGAAATCTAGTGATTAGAGAGAGACTGGATAAATTGTCTTCTTTGGACTAAGGCATAATATTTATAACCTGTGCCTCCATAGCAAAAACTCTTTTAGTATGGTTCTATTCACTATGCCAAAATACCTAAGCCAGAAATTATCACAATTTACAAATGTGGAAGCTGAATCTCAAAATTATTTACTCAAGGTCTCATTCCTGGTAAGTTGCAAAGTCAAGGCTAATGCTCAGGGTTTCTGATTCTAAACTCAGAACACTTTTCATTAAACCCCAAACAGCTTTGTCCTGAAACATGGTATATATCACAAATGACTTCTCAGTGATTGTAAGGAGGACTCCCCTCAGAAAAAGTCAGAAATACGTGAAAAAGAGAGATCCTTTTCTTGACATATGTTTCTGGACTTCATATGGCTGGGATTGTACAAATATAATTACATAAATACTTTAGAGGGTGAATTCTCCCCAAAAATAAATCCAAGTATTTGAGAAATATCTACTTAGGAAAAAATAAACTATAGAAATATTAACCTAAACTGCATTTGCATTGGTTTTCCATGTAATTGACACCTTGATTTAAAAGGTAAATAAGAGTAAACGCCCTCAAAGGAGCCTCTGAATTCTGGTGCAATGAGTGAACAGGGGTGAAAGTGGGGGGTGGGGGGTAGATGAAGCCCTGTAAAAAGTTGATAAAGTCTTTTTGTATCTAACACTATTCATTCATCACATATTTTTTGAAAGCCTACATGTATGCTGAAGACTCAGAATTGAATGTTAATTGATAAATTACTCCTGAGAAACTACTCAAGGTTAGGAAAACATATGTGAACAGAAGCACTGCACAGGAATCAGTAAAGACTTCAAGAGAGATGTGGTAGCTGACTTTGGAGTGGAATGGTGAGTGAAAATTAGTCATTCGGGAAGAAGTAGTCCACAGAAGGAAGAACGAGTAGTATGCATAAACAGCATGACATATTACCAGCTAAGAAATACGTGTTTCTGGTAAAGGTATATGAAGGGTTGTTCTATTTGCAGGAGATTGATGTTAGAAGATGACTAGTTTTGATGTCAAAGATGAGTATGGTGGTGACAGGATTGAGTTTGAGGTGAAACAAGGAGAGAAAAATAGTGGGGAAAGGCTCATGTGAAACGTTCTGTTTGGCTGAAGTCCATTTCCCTTAGTAGAAAAGCCCATTCTTCTGTAAAAGTAGAATTTTGCCTGCATAACCCTAAAATGTGACTTCTTGTTAAAGCAAAGATACCTGATCTAACTTGACTTGAAAACAATCTTCATGGCCAGGGTGACTTAAATCCCTTTACCCCCAAAGAGATAACCACTTCATTATGCCAACTGCAAGTTTTCCTTCCCAGAGGAAGCAATCTTTGTCAACTTAAAAAATCTTATAGCACTTATTATCTGAGCCATTTGGCACTTAATCACATGCTACCTTGTATTGTTACCTTAACTTTTTAATGTGTTTACATCATACTTTCCCAAATCATTTTTAGCTCCACAAGAGAAGAGAAGCATTTCCAGTGCCCTACAGGTATAGCATG
Source organism: Nyctereutes procyonoides (assembly GCF_905146905.1). Classification (NCBI taxonomy): domain Eukaryota; kingdom Metazoa; phylum Chordata; class Mammalia; order Carnivora; family Canidae; genus Nyctereutes; species Nyctereutes procyonoides. The sequence continues at coordinate 12,355,227 of NW_026575030.1, forward strand.
TTACTGGCCACATGCTCCAAAGAGGAAAAAGAAAAAGAAAAAGAAAACATTTTTTTAAAAGAAGGATGAAAGGAAAAATATTAAATTAACTTTCTGCCACATGAATATTTTTAAAAACTGTATTTTAAAGATATGAATGGCTGCAGAACCATCCTTCCATCTTTACAACAAACCTTGAGGCACTTGGGTGACTCAGTCAGTTAAGTGTCTGCTTTTGGCTCAGATCATGATCTGTGGGTCCTGGGAGAGAGCTTGCATCAGGCTCCCTGCTCAGCAGGGAATCTGCTTCTTTCTCCCTCTCCCTCTGCCCCTCCTCCCTGCTTGTTCTCTCTCTCCCTCTCTCTCTCTCTCTCGAATAAATAAATAAAATCTTAAAAAAAAACCACATAAATATGTGAAGCTGAAATAATCCAAAAGCACTAATACAACAGAGTAGCCTATTGTGATCAATGCTGACTCTTCTTCCATACAGGCTAGGTACCCATATGTTACAGTGAATTTTATCTATTAGCTCTCTAAATATAAAGGAAAAAGATGAGGGGGGGGGTTCATTTAAAAGTGCCAAATGGGTTGAGCCATTAATTCTGTATGATACTTAACATGTCAATATCTGTCTCCTCTTAGGATCTCATCTGGAAAGACCAAATGCAGATTACCATACATACCTACTACATACCTCACAGAAGGATTACAAAATCAATGAGGCAAACCACATGTTGAATAGTCCAAGGCTAAGATTCCAGTTGATGAATGATTCTTTCCCTTCTGCTCTTTTAAAGGGAAAGAAGTAGAAGGGCCTGAGGGAAAATTAAAGGGACATGAACACTGAATCCTGTCCACTTCATTCCTTTTTTTAAGATTTCAGACATAAGTTTGTCTTGAGAAGATGTTCAGATTTATCATTCTAAATATGCAGGCATTTGAGGATTTCAATTATCCATTTTCCCCCATTTCCTGTTAGCAATCAATCTGCTCTATCTATGCATAATTTTTAAGCTTCTTGAAAGTAAGGCACTCTGCAAGGATGAGTTCTTCTAAATAAAGCAACATGGGGGGAAATGGGGAGATTATTCAGCTTCTACTTCAGCATTTGAAAGGTGGATTTATCAGACTAAAAGGTTTACAAAAGAATTTCTAAAGGTAAATATCAATCTGGCTGGGAACAGTTTTAACAGTGATTAATATTCTACAGCTAATAAAAACTTGTTGGCAAAATGCCCCCAGAAGATGGCATTGTTTACACTATTGTCTAAGAAGAACAGCTGTTTACCCCTCACTCTATTCAGAGCTGCAGTATTCTTACTGAAATGTTAACAAATCTTAGACAAATGTCTGCTGTTTAAAGCTCAAAGTTGCTCTGAGAACAGGTGTATTTGAGAGAGAGGGAAAAAAGCTACAACTGTAAATAGGACTTTAAATTAGGTGCAATTTATATAGTATACACTAGGTTTGCATATGGGCATCTAAACTCAGAATTCCAATATTTACTAATATCTAGAAGATTATTCACAGTTTGGAGGTTTTTTTTTTTTTTCTTTTTCTTTTTTCTTTTTTTTTTTTTTTAGTTTGGGGGTTTTGTGTAACAATTTCTCTGATTGTCTTTTAATATATATTTCAAGCACATTTTATTGACACAAATACATGCAATTTAAGTCATTGTGAAAGGAAATTAAGCCCACATCTTCCATAATTATATATAATATATAATAAATATTTTATTTATCTAAATATTTTTGGATTGGTGCAGAAGGTGGGATGATATTGTAGAGCATTAAACTCAGTGAACAAAAACTTGTATTCCCTGGATATCATTTTCCCATATGTAAAAGAGAGGCCTTTATTGGTAAGGCTGTGGAGCTGGGGGGAATCTCACACACTGCTAGTGGGGGACGGGGTGTGAATTGCTAACATCATTTAATAGAGCAATTGAAGAGACATACTAAAGCTGAGGATAAGCATTCCTTATGACCCAGAAATCCTACTCCTAAGTTCATATTTGAGAAATACTAAGGGACAGGTATAAGAGTTTATGTTGAGAAAAAAAACAAAAACAAAAACAAAAACCTGGAGGGATGTCTGGGTGGCTCAGTCAGTTAAGCCTCCAGCTCTTGATTTTGGCCCAGGTCATAATGTCAGGGTTGTGAGATCCAGCACTGCATAGGGCTCTGCCTGGGGCATGGAGCCTGCTTAAGGTTGTCTCTCTCCCTCTCCCTCTGTCAGCCACTCCCCTCTCCCCCCATTGCCCAGCCCCCACTTAAAAATTAAAAAAAGGCAAAGAAAAACAAATTTGGAAATAGTCTGTAGATTCATAAGCAGTAGAATTAATGAATAAATTGTGGCATATTTATAAAATGAAATATAATACAGCAGTTAAAAATGAAAGAATCAGCACTACATGTATCCAAACACATAAGTCTGAAAAATATAATATTAAGTAAATTGCAAGGTGCAAAATGAAACAATATGGTATCATTTATATATTGATTAAAGATAGTCAAAGTGATACCATATATTGTTTAGGTATGTAAATATGTGTAGATGTATAAATGTATAAAAACATGATGTATCAGAATGAAAAAAAAGTACTTCTAGATATGGTAGGAGATAAATGGGATTAGACAAGAATGCAAAAGTAACTTAAATTATACTCGTAATTTATAATCTATAAAAACGGCAGGGATGCAACGTTAAACAGCTATTTTATTTCTTCTAAAGAATGTCCAAGTGTTAAAGAACATACAAAGATGGATAATGGTGCATATTTTTCCTACACTCTCTAGTATGATTAAACTACCACATAGGTGTTTTTAAACCCGAAATGCTCAAAGGCCACAAGATGAGTGGCAGCCACTTGGGGCCCTCAGTAGGAAAAGCAGGCCTGATCAGCTTGACTTTGAACACTAGGCCCCTCCTTACTCAGACCCCTGCCACAGGGTCAGTTTTTTGAATCACCTCTGCTTTAATCCGTCGTAGTACACCATCTCCTGGGATGGCCTTTCTTCCACAGGTAAAGCCTATGCTGGAGAAGTCTTCTGGTTGCACAAGAGACTAGTAGCTAACATGATTATTTTCGGTGTGAAGCTTATAGGCAAGCACCGCTCAACCACCCCCCCCCCCAACCCCCAATCAGGTCAGGATCCCAGGGTTTTGGGATTGAGCTCCACCTCCCTGTTCACCAGGGCATCTGCCTGTCTCTCTTCCCCTCCCTTTTCCAGTATCCCCCCACCCCGCTGGTTCTCTCTCTCGAATAAAATCTTCAAAACGAAGAAGAAGAAGAAGGAGAAGAAGAAGAAGAAGCAGCTTACAGACAAGAGAGAGGGTCATTGTAAATTACAAGTGAAAGGCCCCTCAGAATTCTTTATTTTTTTTTCCCTCTAATAAAGTAATGGTCTCGCAAATCCAACAGTCACTCAACTACCTTTTAGTATTCCAATGCCCTGAGTCCAACCCTAACCAAAACCACAAGGTTCACCTCCGGATTCCTGCAGAAGCTCAACCTGCGGTCCCCGTGCAGCTGAGAGCTGAAGACCAAGGCTGTTGTCAGGAACCTACAGCGTGAAATCAGTCGGCCTGGACGCTGCTGCTGGGGGTGGTGGGGAGGGAAGAGGAGGCACCAACATCCTCTGAGGTGATTCTGAGCCTCACTTGATCGTAAGCCTCACATAGGAGAAGTCATTATGGTCCTTCATTTTGTTAAGGTTTGGCAGCTCTCCGACAGCTTCCAATAAAAACAAAATAAATTGATTTATGGTAAAGCAGGAGAGTCCCCAGATGTGAACTAGAAGCCGGAGACAGAACCAGAGTTTCCAACAGGAAGCTTCTAGGAAGAAGCCACAACTCCTCCCCCCACCCCACCCCACCCCCCTTTTTAAGCTGAAATCCCTCCGCAGGAGCGGAAAGAGGGGTGTGCGCGGTGGGGGGTGGAGGGGGCGCTCGGGTCTCCAACCTTAGAAGCCAACCAGACCCCACCCTGGTTCGCATCGTTACCTCCCCTGATTGGTGACCCCCCCCCCCGGGAACCGAAAGCCCTGCAGTGCCCGCCCCAAGCTGCGTGCGGACAGCGGGGAGGGACGCCTGGATGCGGCCGCCCCGCGAGCGCGAGCGGTGGGAGCGGGGGGCGCGGGGCGCGGGGGCGCGGGGGCGCGGCTGCAACGCTGGACCGAAACCCCGGCGCCACCGGTGCCCGTCGGCCTCGCATAGTGGGAACAAACACGGAGGGAGACCTCGCGCATCATTCAAGGATTCAAGTCTTCCCTCTCCTCTCCAAAAAAAAAAAAAAAAAACCCAAAAAAAACGGCCTCTCGTTAGCTCGCTGCCAAGCTGTCCCTGGGAAATTCGCTCCTGCTGATGCGTTGCGTCTTCCAACTCCTTCCAGCGCCCCTCGGGCGGCAGCGTTCCCGAGGCCCCGGTGCAAGCGTGGGTGCCTCTCGGCGGTCCCCCGGGCGGGGGGAGGCAGGGCAGGGGAGGGAGGGCAGGGACGGAGACGGCCCCGGCCCCGGCCCCGGGCAGCGGGGGCGCAGGGCAGCGGCGCGGGGCCTGGAGCCGGGGCGCAGGAGCGCGCGGAGGACCCGCCCAGGCCGCTCTTATAGGCGAGCGCGGGGCGGGCCTGGCCGGGGGCGGTGCCGTGCGCCCCGCTCGCCTATAAGGAGCGGCCGGCCCGGGTGCGGAGTCCAGCGCCGGCGGCCGGGGTGCAGGGGCGTCCGCCCGCTCGCCGCCGGGGTTGCCGCGGGGCTCGGATCTGCACCGGGAAGCGGGGGGCGAGGCGGGCGAGGCGGGCGAGCGCAGCGAGAGGCAGGTGCGCGCCCCAAGCCTCAGCCGCAGCTCCGAGGCAGAGCCCGCCAGGTTTCGGTGACCCGCCTGGACCCGGGATGGAGTGAAGCCGCCAGTGTCTCTCCTGGGGGGGTGGGAGGGGGTCAGGCGGTGCCGAGGACAGAGGGACACACACACACACACACACACACACACACAAGAAGCCGCGGCTGGAGCCTGCAAATTTGGGATTCGATCGGGAGGGACCGCTCACTCGGGGAAATGGATCCTGTACCACGGCTGACCAGCGTTTTCACTTTGCTGCTCTCCGGCTTGTGGCATTTGGGATCCTCGGCGACAAACTGTGAGTACCCGGGGCCGGGGGCCGGGGGCCGGGGGCGGGCGGGCGGGGTGGGGACGCGCAACTGTCCGAGCAGGTTCGACCGTGTCTGCTCCGAGCGGAGGAGAAGGGGGGATGCTGACTGGTGAGCTTCTGCCGCGCAAACCCTCCCAAAAGTTGGCAGAGCTCGGGGGAGCCGGCCCCGCTCAATTTCCTCCCCTTCTCCCGGAATCGCAAAGTTCGGGGAGAAGGGAAGGTTCTCCTCCCTCAGCCTCACGCCTGGCCTGTCTGGTTTCCGCCAGAGCCGTTCCCGAGCAGGGCCCGGCGTCCGGATCGCACGCGCCCAGGGTTGTGCTTCTAGAGCCAGGGATGCTCCCAGCCGCTGCACTCGGTGGCAGAGGCTCATCCCCGAATGCGGCTGCCGGGGGTCTGCGCTATGCCCAGTGCCTCGTAAGGCAGGGCTCTCCGCTCTCCCCTAGGCAGAAGGCTCCAGTTGGGGTATCGTGCAACCAACTGGCACCGGTTTAATAGGATTGGGAGTTTTGGCCTAAGAGTCACGGCCCAGTGTAGTCAAACCACAAGATCAATGGCTGCCCCTGTTACAGGAGGAAGAGCTCTGATGCACACTCCACCCCCAAAATCTTTGTGCCAAAGAACACATAACGAGCATGCACTAAGTGTGCACTCCGTCGTCCAAGCTCTAACCTCAGCAAGTGCAGGGCATTTAATTTAATAGGCAGGAAGGCTGGACACCTGGGGATCCGCCACCTGCACTGTGTATTTAAAGAACCGAGTTCGTCAAAGTTGAATAAATCGCTAGAGCCATCGGAGGTTCAAGCTCAATTGCTCAGCTGCCTCTCTAGGCGGAGAGAGGGAAGTTTTTCCAGCTTGGAAACTCCTAAATGAGAAAGAACGCAATTAAGCCATCTGTGTTGTTTCCAAAGATGGTTTATCAAGGTTCCTTGAGTTTCTAGGCTTAACTCCCCTGTCTGCTACCCACCCACCCACCCAGGAACCTCAGAAATGCTTATCTATATTGGAACTCATAGCATCATTCTTAGAGAAAGATAGGAAGACGACTTAGTACTTGTGGGTCCTCCTCCCTCCCTCCCCACCCTCTTAGGTTCAAGAGGACCTTGAGTGAGAGATACTCAACTCAGAGTTGCACCTCAAGGGAAGACAATTAGACAAATGTTGTTTACTGAAAATGATCCAAAGCAGAGCTAGTGTTTCTGTCTGTGATTGGAAGTTTTGGAGATTCAGAATCTGTAGTTAGTGGTAATGCCTTATCAAGATTTTATCAAAGTTAGTATTCTACTAAAGGAGTGCTGAAGAGGTCATCCTCTCAAAAAGGGAGGGGCCAGAGGGACTTGGTGTAGAAATCATTTCAGAGAATAGGTAGGAAAAGGTTACAATCTGATGTTTCTCTTCTCCTCCTCCTCCTCCTCCTTCTCCCTCCCTCCCTCCCTCCTCCCCTCCTCCTCCTTCTTCTTTTAAGTGAAATTGTTCCCATGGTGCTTTAGAAAAACATCTAAGTGGTTTAGTTAGAGGAAGTTAGGCATGGTGCTGAGCTAGCCTCTCTACCTCCTAAAACACTAGAGGTCAGTATTGTCCTAATGATGCAAAGGTACAGCAGCAAAAGAGCTGTTTTTCCTTTAGCGCATTTACCTATCTGGAAATAGTGAATATTTTGAAGATCCACAAAGGTGGGGAGAGGAGTAAGGGTAAAATAGATAGAACATACTCTATAGGAATATGGTTGGGGCTTCCTGATGTAGCACCTTTTCTTAAGAGTAAGGGAAAAAATAAATTGTAGAATGCCCATTTCTGTAAATTAATTGAATTATGGTTAATATGTTGTAATAATGCTCATAAAACCCAAATGGCGTGGATTTAAGGCTCATGCTTATCATTACTGATGCAGCAATAAAGCTAATTTTCAACATTTAAAATGGAACTTTGTGATAATGAGCTTTAGTATTTCATCAGTGACAGTTTAATTTCCCCAGTTTCCAATCAACATTTCAATTGAATGCACGCTCCTTGCTAGATATTTGGGGGTCCATGTTCTTAAAGAATAATGATAATTTTTTTATTATGCTGAACAAAATGTGTTAATACAATAGCATGACAGCAGAAAAGTACTTCTCAACTCAGTTTATCTTGGTGGTCTTTAGAACCTGTGATGCAGAACTACTAAGGAAAAAAAAAATAATATTGCGCAGTTCTTCCAGACTTCAACTGTCCACATACTTTATCCATTAAATTTAGGGATCTGGTTTACTATTTATATACAATCCATTAACATTTATATGTACGTATTGGGGAAGGTAAATCTCTTTTCAAATAGTCAATTTGTGGAAGTTTATAGATTATTTGATAATTTTTTTCAAGATTTTTATTTTTTAGAAATAACATTTTATGTCATTTGTGAAAGTAGCCCTATAAATGGGTTATTTGCCTGAGACGCTCCATGGTATCAAAGTATGCTTCTGAACTTTGTTCAAATAAAAACAACTTTTAATTGATCGTATTATTCCAATAATAATATTTTACTATTACATTGTTGCATGTGGAATGTATGTGTGTGTGTGTGTTTAGTTTTCTCATAATCTGACCAAAACTCGGGCATTTGTCTGCAAGAGAGAAATGAATGCTTACCCGATTATAGATTTTATAAGTTTCTAATTAAACAAAATTAAAGTCAGGTTAGAAGGCCAGCTACAGAATAGCTATTATGAATCTGTGCAGAGACCATAATTACCAACCAGTAATAAAAAGTCTGGAAATTCCCCCATTCCAGATTTTCAGGATATTAACTAGCTACAACATTTCCTTTGGGTTTACCCTCAGGGAATTAGTTAATTTTGAATGTAGCTCTGATAGGCCAGTGTTAAATGAAAAACCATTTTACATATGATATCAACTCCGTTGACACAAGAAGAAACAACGTGGCTTGAGAGCTGGTTCAAGTGAAACTGAGAGTTTGAAATGCTGACCGGTTTTAGCCCTAGTTATGCCACAGCTGACATGTCAAATGCCCGTACAGTTATGGAACTTTGCTGTGCTCGCAGGCTTGGGTATAAAGCAGCAATTGAGATATGTATCTTCTCCCAAACAGAATAGCAGCTCAGTATTTGACTGAGGAGATTCTTCAAATATTAAGTGTGTTGGAAGACTGTGATAATGGAAGAAATTGCATTCAGGAGATCAGAGCAATGCATGGGGTACTTACAGGGTCACTCTTTATTTTGGCCAATATTCAGATGCTATGTGGTTATGACAGCCTTAATTTTGACCCAGCAAGTCACTTTGAATGATCTCCAAGCATCTTAACTGTTTGGTGGTGCATGTCAGGTTCACAGAGATAACAGCCTTGAGAAAGAAAGAAAAAACTCTTTATTCTGTGACGATGCCTTTCAGCACAGACAGAACTTCATCTAAAATATACGAGGATGTCCATCATATTCATAAACACCGTTAAATAAAGAGATGCAGTATACCCGGAGTTATCTGAAGCTTAGGCACAAACCCAATCAATAGGTAATATTATAAATAAACAAAGATCAGGCTGATTTTTTTTTTTTTCAGCAGGAAAGTGCGGTATGCTTTTGTGGCATTTACCATCAGCAGAAGTGAAGGAAGCACTATAATGCTCATTTGAAAGAGTCCTAAAGGTTTTCCCATGGTTGAACAGGCTCATCTTTGACAATCCATGTGAACTCTCTTTCACTTCGATCCCTCATAGCCCTCATCTCCAGACCAGATTGGTATTTCCACAGTCGGAACAGGTAAATGAAAAACTAGAACAGTGTCCACACTAGGGTACAGAATTGTGAGAAAATTAGTTTCCATTAGAATAACCTCACCCCAGCCCCTATTCTCATTCAAATGAATAGCTGTATTCTAACTTGAACTTTTCTTTTTTTTCCCCCTGCTCTTCCCAGTAGCCTCTCCTTTCTTTTATTTGACCTAGTTTGCCTTACCTACATCACTTTACTTTTCTGTGCCCATTTGTTACGAAACAAAATAATGTTACATCATTTGAAATTTTCCTAAAAGCTTTAGTTGGTGATCCAGAGCTCTTTAGTTTGTATGCCAGAACTCTGCTGAAATATGGCTTGTTTGCACAAAGCTAATTATCCTTGTTAGTTAGGAAGGTGGGGAGAAAGTCTAGTTACCACAAAGATCATAATACAGTAGTCATTCACTCAACGGAATTTTGTTTGGAAGATTCAGTGTACTCATTTGGAGCCAATAATGACATTTTTAATACATAAGGGAAGCTGTCTTCATTCATCAAAACTCTGACACTTTCCGGAAAGTATCCTCGTAGAGGTTATCGACTTATCTTAATGATCATGGTGTGTTAATTGAAGGAGTTGGATCAAATAGTTATTCAAGGCCCTATCTAGTCCTAATGTAGTTTTGCCTTTCCTGATGTTGCCTACTGGTCATTCCATTTGGATACTTCTGGGATGGTCGTATTCTAAATTGTTAAGCAATTATATTTAGAATAGCAACATAATTGGTTTGAATTCCTACTAACTGCTGTGCTCTTTGTATCTCTCACTTCATATACCATGTCTGCATAATTTGGCAAGGCAGTACAGCTAGGTAGACTTTATTAAATTCAGTTTACAGATGAGTAAATTTAAGGTTAACAGGAGTTAATAATTTCCCAGGATCATAAAGCTATGCAATGGAAAAAAAAAATCAGGATCTGGGCCTCTACCTATGTCCAAAGATCAGACTTTGCAAGATATGAAATCAATTCCCATGCATGCAACTGGGGGCTTTTTGAGCCTGCAAGTTGTCTTAGGATCCCTAAAGTTAGTCTCTATACCTCTATCCATATCAAAGGGCAGGGAGGTAGCAGTTTCCACCAGAGCCAACTCCTGAGTTAACCCTTACAAAAAAAAAAAAAAAAGAAGAAGAAGAAGAAGAAGAAAAGAAAGAAAGAAAGAAAGAAAGAAAGAAAGAAAGAAAGAAAGAAAAGATAGATTTGATGTAAGATGTCTGACATCACTATGGTCAAAGATAAGGGGCCTCACATTGAGATGAGCGCCCAGACACTTTAGTTTTCTTTTACAAGTTTCAGTAAAATACTGGATTATGGAAGACCATAGCCTTGATGAGGACTTGTGACCACACACACACACACAGACACACACACACACACACTACAGAAGCTACCTCTGTTGGCATCATGTCTTCTAAGTCTCTAGATGTTAGACCAAATGTATTAATTAAATAGCAGGTATGAGCCCCATCTCCCTGTACAGGTCTATTTCTGATCTGGCCCTGCCTAATGCTCTAAATTGCATCTCCACCATTCCTGCCCTGTCCCCTAATTTCCAATATAGGGAACTCCACATTCTACAAGCAAGCCATACTATCCTGCATCCCACTTGCATTTTTTTGTATATTCTTTCTGCATGGTCTAGTTATCCTTTTCCATTTTTTACCTGCTCTCACTTTCTCCAGTTACAGAGGTATGTGCATGAGCACACGCGCGCGCATGCGCACACACACGTGTGCATTTCCCGCACTAGGCTAAGTGCCTCTGCATGACTTACGGTATTTCCATAGCACTTTCTTATAATCCTTTTCTCCCCAAGTAGATGCAAAGCTCCCTGATTATCATATTTCATTTCAGTGTCTATATTCAATACCTAAAACATTGAATGAATGAATGGATGAATCAGTGAATGGTTTCCAACTAAGAATTTCCATTTCTAAACAACAAAAAATATTTTTTATGGCCCTGTTGTAGACTTTTTAATTATATTTGATTTATTTTTTAATAGAAAATATTACTTATTATTGTCTTAGAAATGCTAAGAAGATCTGACCTCAGTACTACGTTTGATCTCATTTTATTAAATTGCTTTTGCAATTTTAACAATCACTTCCTATGTAGCTGAAAATACACAAATATATAGCTATGAAAATCTTTCTTCATAGCCCAGAGTTCAGTATAAAAAGGAAAAGTTTGAATGCTGTTTAATATGGCTTTAATAGTAAATTACTGGAAAGACTGTATTTTATTGCAAACCGATAACCTGACCCCAATGACACCATCCTGAACCTCTGGTACTCTCTCTCTAAGCTGTGGTTGGAAGTTTTATATATCAATAGTTTGTGCGTGTTATCCATTTGAAAAACTTATTGAAGAAATGTGTCCCAAATGAAGGCTCTCTTTCCTAAACTCCAGTTTTTCTAGAAACAGGAGAAATAAAGATAGATAAGAAGAGATCATGGACTATCCATGATCTCAAGAACTTTAAACACGGATAGCCAGAAAAATAAATCTTTAATCACGTCAAAGTGATAAATGCTGTAACAAAGAAAAGCGCAAGGTGTAATGTGAGGCACAAAATGAGCACCTCAAACTGGCTGGGGTGTCACTGCAGGCTCTCCAAGGGAAGCAAGATGGAAGGCAAGTCTTGAACAAAGTCACACTTCACTCACTGGAGGAATGGGGGGAGACTATCACAGGTTTTTTTGTGAAGGCTTGAGAGTGAGGAGTGTTGTAGTGACTACTTTTGGGAGGGGCTAGGAAGCAGAAGTTTAGAAAAAGAAATGAGGGAAATTGGTAAGGAGGGGGTGTCTTATTTATACTGTTCAAGCTATGAAGTTTCATTGAAGAATTTTGTGTATATAATTAGATAATACAGAATAAGATACTTGTTTTTTTTATTTTTTTTTTTTATTTATTTATGGTAGTCACAGAGAGAGAGAGAGAGAGGCGCAGAGACATAGGCAGAGGGAGAAGCAGGCTCCATGCACCGGGAGCCCGATGTGGGATTCGATCCTGGGTCTCCAGGATCGCGCCCTGGGCCAAAGGCAGGCGCCAAACTGCTGCGCCACCCAGGGATCCCAAATAAGAGCCTGAAGAAGGAAGTTTCAGAATCTGCAAAGGTCACAAAGAACCAGAAGGAAAATAATGGCCAGGAACATTGAAAACGTAGGGATATATGAACTAGTAAACTCATAGAAGGCACAGATTTGTGGTTAAAATGTATTCTATAGCTGCTACCATTGTTTTTGACAAATGAGAGCTATAGATGCTAGAAAAGGTGCTCTGTTCTCTGAAATGAAGTTCTTCTCTGGGAATACCAAACGACCATATTCTCAGAGCAGTATATTTCATATTTGCATGACACTATATAGCATACGCTGTCTGTATCCATCATTCTGATGCATCTTCTAGTCTGTAAATTATACCGATTTTTGTCAGCAGAGTGAGAACTAGTCATTAAGAAATGTGTAATTAAACCTCAGTGCTTCTGTTCTGGATCCCCTTCTGGCGGGGGGCAGGGGGGGGGTGGTAAGCCAGGGATCATTTCTACTATCAGTGGTTGGTCTTTGGAAAGAGAAACAAGGGGCAGTTGGGTGTGCCACGTTGATTTGCTATCATTGGTAATTGATTTGCTGGCATATATTCCATGTCTCTACATTTCTAATTGCTTTTGTGCATATTCTTGGGGGTTGATTAATGCCATCTGTTCACTGGATCAGCTGAATTGATTGAGTTTTAAAGGATGACAACAGTAATGTTGAAGTTAGGGGGAAAAATGAAAGGGAAATGCCAAAACACACTCATGATGTATATTATTTTTAACTATCCACCTTTGGAAGCAGAAATATCCCTTTGAAGACAGTCCAAGGCAAATAGCAGTTTAACGAAATTCGCCTAACAGACAGATGCTTGTAGGTGTTAGTCTAGGCTAGGCCACTGTTTGCTGAATATACATGTTCAATTCTCCCCCTCTCCACCCCCTGCCCTGTCCTCTCTCCCTCCCTGTGACTTTCTGTCCCTCTCTTTCCCACTTCTCTCTCTGTCACGTGGCCGTGTATTTTTGGTATTGCCATTGGCTCTTCCCTGAGCTCATGATTGTGTTCAGATGTGAGAGGAGGGGAAGAAAAAAAAAGTCTGTTGGATTCTAGTGTTTCCTTGTTATAAAGTATGTGGGCACAGTCACCAAATGTGAAACCTCCCATCGAGGCCTATTCTAAGGGTAGGCCTGACAGGGATCTGCCACCCACAGGACACTTGGGAAAGCCCACTTGATTCCAACACCCCCTATCCATCTGTCCCCAAACAGCTCTTCTGCCAACTTCATCAGTGCCATGAATCTGTAAATATGGGGGAAAGCATGGAGATAAACCTGGACACAAAGCCCCACTGGGAGAGAGAATACAGGGATGTATAGGCATGTGGAAGTATTCTTGACTGAGAAGAACAGACCTTTTCCAGAAAAAAAAAAAAAAAGTTAATGGAAGAGATAGTGCTGGGTATCTGAAGGAAAAGAAGAGAATATTTTCAATGGGGGAAGGGCAAAGAATAGGGATGTTCAAGGTGTCTAAGACAAGTGTTGCCAACTTCTTGATTTCACCCAGGACCCTCCATATTCCAAGCAGGTGGGCAATAAGTTGATGAAGAAGAGCCAAAAGGGCATCTGTCACACAGTTGTGAGATTTCATTCTCACTCAGCAAACATTCCCTATGGGTACTAACATGGACCTTGTAAACCTAGTATGAGGAGAACATGAATTACTCTGTATACATAAAATACATATGATGTAGGAATTAAGAGTTAAGCCTATTACTATAATTGCTATGAACCTCACCATGAATTCTCTCAAAATCAGTTATGATACAAGTTAGGGCAAAGACATTTCCATTCTCAAGCAAAAGGAGAACCCACTCTCCCTTCAACTGGGTGAGCAGACAGCTGAGTGATTGCCATGACAAACAGAAATTTGTTCTCATTTTAACTCCAATTTCAGGGGGACTGTGGGCAGAATCAGTCTCTACCTGACAGAAATATGATTGTCTGCATACCTCACTTGATTCCTGAGCTCTGTGAGAGTATGACCCCCGCTTCTGGGCTGTGGACCCACTCGCTGTAAAGCTCACAAAGGGAGCCTCATAAGTGGAACAGTGGTGGTAATCTAGAAGAATAAGCTCCAGAAAAGTGAGCAGACCCTTGCAGATAACATCAGCATTCTGGGGGCAGCATCCTTGGTCAGACCTTGAGAAAATCCAGAGAACCTGGGCAGGAGTATGTGTGCAGTGTTCCCTGTGTCCAAAGCCCTCCATTTGCAGGAGGCTCAGGCAAGAGTTTGGGAGAAGGTTTCTCTTTTGCACCGCTGACCCTATGTTGTGTAGATAAATAATAGACATGCTCTCATTAATGTCGAGTTAAAAATCAGGTGCTTGTACAATGATTAGTGTATTATAAGTGTCTTGTCCATTTGCAAGTGAATCATTCATTCATTCACTGCTTCAAAAATATTTGTGAAATGCCTGCTGTGCATTCATGTCTGTGTGCATTCCTGAAGACTTTTGTTCAGTGACTATCCATTGTTGGGGGATTCGGGATCCCTGTCCACATAGCCCCAGGAACAACAATAAAGCAGAACAGTATCTCTTCAAAACATTGCCAAGGCACCATGGCCCCTCCGCTCTGTTCTTGATCAATTTCTTAAGCCGCCTTTCCTGTTTCAAGATCGTTTTTCTCTGCTTCCTTGTCTTCAGTGTTTCTTTACCTTTGCGTCAACTTGCCTGCTTCCTAATGCTCCCTCCTTTTCTTTCCCCTTGTTCCATCCCTCTCTTCAAGTTCTTCTACCTTTTCCTCTTTCTCAGTTCCTTCTCTAGCTCTGTCTCTCTTCCTTCACTTGGCCTGCCTCAATCAACATTTCATAAGTGACTTGGTTTTGTGTGTTATGGCCAATGCTAATACTTTTCTTTTTTAAGAGATTTTATTTATTTGAGGGGCTGGGTGGAGAGAGCACTCCTGCTTGCACAGGAGCAGGAGAAGGGGAAGGAGCAATGGGAGAGGGAGAAGTGACTCTCCCCTGAGCAGGGAGTGCAACTCCAGGCTCATTCCCAGGACCCTGAGATCATGACCTGAGCCAAAGGCAGATCTTAACCAACTGAGCCACCCAGGCACCTCCTGAAATTAACCCTTTTCAAACATTTTTATTGAAATGCCTCTCACCAGGGGAAAAAAAAAAAGAAAGTTCAGGAAAGCCCAGAGGATTCTCAATTCTCCCTCAAGTAGCTACTGAAGCATGTAATTTCTTGAATTTTTGTCTTAAGCTCTCAGGCAAATTTACATTCTGCTCTGCATTATAGCCATGTTTATATTACGATAAGAAAAAAGCTTCCCAGGATCTCCAATTAAAAATTGATGAGCAAAGTTCATTCACTTAACCCATGGCAGAGGGCCACATAGGCCTGGAGGTGCAGGTCTGAGCTTTTTGGCTCTGTCTCCCTGCCTATGCCTTCTAGGGTTCCTGTGTGAAGGAGAACAACTTCCCTGTTCTCCTCTCACCTTGGAACAACAGCTGCTTCATTTGCCATCAACTGTGACTGCTCTGTGAGCTGCACATTACAGTTAATCAATAATGGGAGGTGAGGGTTGCTTATCAATTCGCAGGAGGGAAGGAAACCCACAAGCCTGCGAAGTGACTAGAAATGTCACTGTTTGCAGGGGCTGTGGGCAAGAAGTGCGCGCAGCCCCCTCCAGGTCCGTGCTGCACCCCACTGCAGTCCCCGGGCTATGTGTGGCCACATGTATGAGGTTTACCTTCGAGTGAATGAGCTCTGCCGGGTGACAGGATTGGGGTCAACAGGGCAGATTCTTTCTGATTGGAGACGGGCTGAGCTCACCAGGATATTGAAAGAGAGATTAATGCCTCTCATTCTACAACAATCAGGAGCCTTTTGACACAATCAAAAGAAATGAATCCAGCAGATTAGAATGTTGGAACACTGGAGATTAGAGATAAAGTTAAGTAATGTGTTTCTTCATTGTCAGGGCTTCCAAACCTCCACCTGGTGCCAGGGGTGGTACCTGATAAGGTCTCAGTCTATTCCTAACCACAACCATCCTCCTCTCCATTGGCGACTGAGGATGTACTGGCTTGGATGGTCAGGTTATTTACCCAATATCAGAGTGAGGAGGTAATCACACTGGCATTATAGTCCATGTTTTGCTGGCTGCAAAGTCTGTCCTCGCTTTCCCTCTGCTTGCTGTTTCCTTGAACCCACAGCTAAGGCCGAGCCATCCTTGAACTCAAGCTGATGTTTAACCTTGCAGGCCACCCCTTCTCTCTGATCCAGGGTGACAAAACCCTTGTCTGGCTAGACCTACCAATTCCTCCCAGTCCGGAGGTAATCTTTTCCTAACTTCTCAGTCCTTTCCCCCACATCTAGAAGTCTCTGTGGCATATAGCTCAAGCTATATGTAAAAGTTGACTGTGTTACTCCTTAAAGCTTGCACCATCAAATCCCTGTGGCCAGGCTCCACTATCACTAACAGCCTTGTGGATTCCATGATCAATGCCCACTGTCAGTGTGTCTGCTCCTATTTCAAGCTCCTTTGGGATCTTCCTCTGTAAGTGCAGTATTCTTTTTTTTCTCATCTGCATCATACTGCACTGCTTCTAGAATTTTCTAGATGTGTGTTCTTTTTTTTTTTTAAGTTTGTGGTAATAAGAAAAACCCTATTTGCAATACTTAGTCACAGGTTCAAATAAAACAAAGATTGGATGGCCTTCAGATCTGTTCTGCATCTTTGAGCTACTCTCTTTGAGAGTTCGTCCCCCACATGGCCCCAAACCTCCTTTCATCCAGTGGGTATAGATGGGAGGGCGAGTTTAACAAGTGTGTACCACATACCATTATTCTTTGCCATGAACTAGATGAGGTGATGAGCATCTGCCCTGCTGTCCTTGCGGTGTTTACCTGATAGAAGAGGACCAGCCCATGTGTGAACTTATGTTTATCACATGCTGTGTGGAAAGCCAGGCCACGCAATGTTTTGCTTTCTTCCTCAGCTCTGCTGTGCTTGTCCTTGCGATCTGGGCTATTGCTAGGCTCAGCTGTAAGCTATGTCTTCGTGTGTCTCCTTTGTCCTCTTTTTCAGATATTTTCTTGTCTCAGTGGACCTTCTTGCTAGGGTTTAGAGAGGCTAAGTAACTTGGTTGTTGGCTGGCACCCTGACAAGAGACTCTTGCCTTTCTTTCTCTAGCAATGGCTGTCCAGAAAGGAAACAGAGAATCTCAAAGGAACTCACGTGGAGGCAATTCACAGATGCTGTGTTCTAGCTCTCAGAAAGAATCAGTGTTTCAAAGAATAAGGCCTTAAATATTAAAATGTATTTCAGGAGCAGAAATTTTTTGCTTCCCAAATGAACTCTTACATTGAATTTCTGTATGCGAAAGAAATGATTGCTGTTTTGGAGAAATGGGACGCTCAATCTCCTCTTCTCTTTCTGATTCTTCGTGGAAGTACCATGTGAATGAAGCCTAAGACTTAATTGCAAGAATTTCTAAGTTTATAATTTTATGCAAAAAAGTGATTAGGCAGAGGAAAGTTTTGAGGAAGAGGGGGATGGTGCCCTCCATGGTGGCCAACATTTGGCTGTGTGCCTGCAGCAAGTCCACCTGGGTGTTTACCACCTGCACCTGCTTTGCAACACTTAATTTGTTGTTGAGGTTATGAAATATGTTAAATATTATCTCTACCCAAGTGCCTACTTTTAACCCCTTAAAATCTATTTTCTGTCCTGATGCTATTTTATATGTCTTTGGACAAGAGAATCTTACTGGCATCTACGGATTATAAAAGAGAGTAGCTTATCCAGGGTGTGTCTCTTCATTTGGGTCTCTTCAGTGAATAGTCAGTTGCTCTTCTTAAGGATATATTATGTTGTAAAGGCCTTTGAGCTATCCACCTTCATCCCTTCTATCCCAGATATTCCCTTGGGACCTTCTCAAAAGAAGGTATTTCATGTTAGCCACACAATGAATAGAAAAGTAAACTACTTGCAGGACTGAATTAAAGCACAGATACTTTACGTAAAACCCAAGTGCAGCAGTGCCTCAGTGGCTTAGGCAGTTAAGCATCTACCTTTGGCTCAGATCATGATCCCGGGGTCCTGGGTTTGAGCCTCACATGAGGCTCCCTTCTAAGCAGGAGCCTGTTTCTCTTTCTCCCTGTTCTTGCTCTCTCTATCTCTGTCTCTCTCAAATAAATAAATAAAATCTTAAAGCAAAAGGAAGTGCAGATAGCAAGCCTGCATAAGGGACAGGATGGAGGCAAACCCTTGAACGCTGGCACGCATTTCACCATGTGTTAAAGGAGGCATAAGCTCATGCCTCCACCTCTTAACTTTTGTGAGAAAAATAGACCTTCTGCCTCCATCAGTGAAGTCCTCTCCATGTGCTCCCTCATGTTAATTAATGAGGCTAGCAGTGGTAAAGGTGTACCAATTAAATAAAACTGTTGCATGTCTCCGATTCAGCCTTGGTTCCTGATGCTGATGCTGGCTAGACTGTCAGTTGTAATCACATGCTTATAGGTTTGCTTACAGTTCCATGCATTAGAAAATCATATTGCATTTAGATCTGCACTGTACTTTTATAAGAAAATAAAACCCCTAGTGAACTCCAAATGCTCTTGCTCTGCATTCTTAATAGAATTTAATATAATAAATAATGTAAGATAATATATGCATACACATATATATATTATATATTTGAGTTTTCCTTCATAGTTAATATACCAGGTAGAGTTTTACATGTGTATACACTCTTTGCAAACTGCTTATTCTGGCAAATGTCAAAATTTATTATCCCCCAAGGTCAATATTGACTTGGGTGTCACCTTTGTGAATATTTACCTCTGTAGATAATGAATTGAAATGGGCATTTGGATGGAAATTAATATCTATTTATTTTCTGAAATCGAATATGTTTTGCCAAGAAGTTGGATAAATGCTGGGGGAGGCACACAGACATGTCCCACTGTGGCTGCTCTGTTTCAGGGTAACGTTCAAGCAAGTATCTTTTGCATCCCAATTTAATGTCGTTATTTTTTTTTTATACTTCTTTCACGAATTCTTTTACCTAGTGGACAGAATGCAAATCTTCTAATATATTCAGCTTGACATTTCAGTAACATAATTGGGATATGATGATACTTGAGCATATGGATGAGTATACATGGGATTAATAAGCACCTTGGCCTTGGAATTTATTTAGGCCAAGATACTACTACGTCAAAAACACAAAGCTCCTTCAACAATGATCTAATTACATGAAGAATATAGGAAGAGACATAAAATCACAAAGTGGTTCTTTTGGTTTTGAGCCATTGAATTTTTGTCTTGAAATAACCTTATGGCATGTGTTTTGAAGCCTGTGTGTGTGTGTGTGTGTGTGTGTGTGTGTGTATGCAAAGTGCTTGCTTCTTTATTTAGAAAAGTTAGTACCACATGTTTTGGCACTTTTTAAGTATATCAAACCAGCTTAATATTTTTTCTAAAATTGTGAGTCTACAGTATAAATATTTCCTGTTGTCCTTGTCATTACTGTTTTATTAATCTGGGGTACTGAGTTATCGAATACATGCTTATACATATATTTATACACACACATGCACACACACACAAAGTAATGTTCTGCCTTAAAATGAATTGATAAGACGCTTAAATGAAAGTATAATTGTGACAGGTGCTATGTGCTGTCATATATGTATGGAATATAGATATGCTTTTCTGTACAAATATTCACACACATTGCATTCCTGATTTTGTCCTTTATAAATAAGATGGATTAGCTTAGCTGTCATGTAAGCAAATCTTTTCCTGCTGTTAACGGTCTGATAAAAGATCTGGACTTAGGAAAGAATATCATAATTAAACACAGGCCATGGCTTAGTAGTCAAGGGAATAGACCACTGTGAAAATTCATTAGTAAAGTTAATCCAAGACATTGGAGCAAGTGAAACAAAATCAATTTAAGTGGAGAATGTATAACTCTATTGATGTTCTCAACCTTGTTGATACATTGTTTGGGCTAAAGATTTCTATGTTTTCTGTATAAGTATCAACTTTATTGGAAAATTCAATTTGATTTATTGGGTTCCTATAGCTGAGCATTTTGTGGCTTCATTGGGAAAATCATGTCATTTTGTAAATGGGGAAATAAAAATACCTCACTTGGTGTCCAATGAAACTCTCATGTTACACACCTTCCAATTCTTGTTCCAGATTAGCAACCAAAGCCAAGGTGGCACTTCTGCTTTTTTGTGCTAGTAAGATTTAATTCCTAGAAGAAGCCAAAGGCATTGGGAAGTTCCTTTGTCATTGTTTACATGTGTTTGTTGTGCATACATGCCTATACAAGACACATATGTGCTCAATGTCAACTAACTTAGTTTGTGCTTCTCTTAAAAAAAAAAAATCAACCTGGTAGTATTAGATCAGTAGTTCTCAACTGGAGGTGATTTTGCCTTAGGAGACATTTGTCAATGTCTGGAGACATTTTCAGTTGTCACATCTGGAGTCTTGCTACTGTATCTAGTGGGTAGAGGAGCCAGGGATATTAGTAAGCATGCAATAAGGCACAGGAACATACACCACAATAGACAAGCAGATTAGTATCTAGCCCAAAATGTCATGGTAACCAAAGTCTGAGAAACTCTGTTTAGATCTGTCGGTTATTTATGGGACATTATGTGTTAATTGAAAAGACAACACACACACACACACACACACACACACACACACACACACACACACCAAGCCTTCCTTCTAACATCTAGTCCTTAGGAAAAGCCTTAGAATAGAAGAAGAAATATACTGGTTGTAGTGGCACCTGGGTGGCTCAGTGGTTGAGCATTTGCCTTTGGCTCAGGTCATGATTCCCGGGTCCTGGGATCGAGTCTCATATCAGGCTCCCCACAGGGAGCCTGCTTCTCCCTCTGTCTGTGTCTCTGCCTCTCTCTCTGTGTCTTTATGAATAAATACATAAAATCTTAAGAAAAAAAAGAAATATCTTGGTCCTGATTTCACTACTAACTGGCAATATGACTTTTTGCCCATCATTCCATTTTTTTCCCAAATAAGGGTGATGATAACTCCCCGTAACTACCTGCTGTTGCAAATAACAAATGAGATAAGGAGTGTCTTTGGAGAAGCTGCACACACATTTTGATACATTGATATTTATTGTATTTTTAATTAATTAATTAATTTTTAGTTTTTGGAGAAATAATGATCTGGCTATACTGTCCTGGTAGACTTTCAGCAAACAAAGAGTAACGGGGAGATGTAAACACAATGTGGAGAGGGATGAAGGAGATGTATCTTGGACTTGGAATAGCAAGATAAATTTCACACTGTTTTTCTAGTTACTTTGTGGTTCAACTTTCAGTCTTGTTTTGAAAGTCATTTGGTCATGCCACCTTAGAGTGCCATGGTGCTCACATGCAGTAGTGAAAATCTGCTCATAGGAAAGCCTTTTATCATTACCTGTCTTTTTTTTTTTTTCTTTTTATAGCACCCTCTTCTAGCATACGCATATATTTGGGACATTTGGGAAGAAATAAAAGATGCCAAAGTGGTATATGTGAGTGCTTCCTGACATTCAACAAAGGCCATGAACCAGTCTATTCAGATGGCATCTTCTACTTCATCTAGCAACTCAGAGATCAGTTAGATAAGGATTCTGGCTTTGATTGCTTATCTGATCCAATTCAATCTTTAATTTTTAGAAGCAATTAAAGCAGATATACAGTATCTAATTTGTCTTCTCAATGGAAATGGGGTGATTGGCCTTGGCCTCTACTGGAGTTCACTTTCTGAAAAAGGCAGGTTATAAAAGTCAGAAAATGCAGAATTGGCAGAGACCTTTGAAGTTAGGTAACCCAGACATAACTGTGTAACCTATGTAGATCTCCACATTACTCAAAAGCATTCCGGACAGTTGGACTCCACCATACTTCTTATAAGCACGGAAATATGATTTCACATTTCCTCTAACTAAATCATTTTCTCACTTTCCTTCTCCAGAACTATAACTAGTAGGTCATCCTTTCTTCAAGCTTGCCTCCACACACCACCAAACCACTATCCTTAGCTCTGCTCACTGGGACATCTCAAACCCAGTGCCCTCCCTCTTCATCATGATTTTTCTGCAAATCCATAAGGACAGCACCCCCATTTGTCTTGGTTTTCTAATCTAATCTCTTCTTTTCCTTTATTTTTCCTATGACATGATTCCCCCTCCTTGTACTTCCCACCATTCACACTCCCTTATTTTGTACATATTCTACTTTGTCAGTGCTTATACTTACAATATAATGTCCAGGGGAAAAATAAAATATAATGTCCAGAATAGAATGCAGTCACTCCTCCAGACTTATCTTACTGATATGTGAGAGCCATGGTATGATGGCCATTAGGAAACCTGGAGTGCAAAAATTCAGCAAGGTTTGGCAACAGCATAAGGCTTTTAGTAAAAAATGAGTCAAGATGGCAAGCACCAAGTAGCTGTGTTGTCTAAAGGACGTTGGTGTCATTTTTTTCTCTCTCTCACTGCTTTTACTTAATTAACACTTCATTGATATAAATGGCTTCATTCTGTTCAAGGGTATCTTGGAAAAGTCTTCTTGTCAGTTTCTCCTAAATTGAGTAAACTAGAAACTCATCTTAACTCCTATCTTCAGAGATCTCCATGGTTCAGTCCTTGGCCTCTCTTCTCTGTACTTCATTACTGTTGCTTTCTTCTAAACCTTTAAAACCTATATGATATATATTACATCCTTAAGCTCTTAATTATATACTGCCTTTTATTGGCCTTAGTATTTTCTATTTATTCAGAATTTGTCTGATTTCAATTCAATTTTATGTAGTCTCTGCTTATAGTGTTAGTAGCTACCATGATTGACTGCTTACTGTCTGCCAGGCCTTGTCATTAGCATGCATCACCACTAATTGGCCCTACAACTTTATGTGGTTAATGTTTGTTAAGAAACTTAAAGAGAGGGCTGAGTAATCTATCCATACAACCATTAATCAATTGACCTAAAATCCAGTGCTGGTCTGTGATTCCTTTTTTTTTTTTTTTTTAAGATTTTATTTATTTAATCATAAGAGACACACAGAGAGAGAGAGAGAGAGAGGCAGAGACAGGGAGAGGGAGAAGCAGGCTCCCTGTGGGGAGCCAGATGTGGGACTCCTTCTGAGGACCATGGTATCACAACCTAAACCAAAGCCAGCTGCTCAACCTCTGAGCCATCCAAGCATCCCTGGCCTGTGATTCCATAGCACTGTGTTTTTTCCACTGAAAAAAGAATTTTAGACACTTGGTAGGAGCTGAGGTTCTAACAGATTCTCAATATATCATTCTGGTTTACTGGAGGAAATTACATTTATTTCCCCCCAGTTTTTGGAATACAGTTCCAAACTAGAAACTGCTTTTAGCTTTTGGTGAAAAAACACATTCAACTTCTGAATATAAACCATGGCTACTTTGGCAGTGGAAGACAGAAAGTCCCACCAGCCTGGGGTTCTGCTCTCCCAAGGCCATCTTTATGAAGATGGTATCTATATCAGCCCCTAGGCAGTAGCCCCACTGTGATTTTACTCCTGCTGAAATTTTTCCTAACGCCGTATGGTTGTTCCCATCTCCTCTACTGTCATGATGATGGATGCTAGGAAATGATCACAGCATGTTTGGGGAGACATATCATTCGGGGTGACCTCATCTCTGAATCCAAGCTTTTTAACTGTAGCTTTAGCACTATTCACACCACAGAAGGAAGCAATGATAATGAAGTAATACACTGACATGGACACACATCAGTTCATTCCTGGAGAATCAATTCATGCAAAGGTTAAGAAATGTACATTATTTTAATATTAAAGAAAATACAGATATGTTCTGGAGTATGATATAAAATATCATGGAATTTTCAAATGAAACCTAAGATGGCAAACTTGTCTCTGGTTTCAAAATGTGTATCCAGTCAAGGCTTATCGATTGGTTCACTCTTCTCTGACTTCTGGACTCCTCAGGAAAAAACTTGATAGAGTTTTCCTGAGTCCATTTCTCTGGACTAACATTAAGCCTTTCAGTTTGGCCTCCAGTTGAAAATGTCTTTCTTGAAACACTTTCCTGCTTTTGAGACAGAGTTATTAGTTTGTGCTTACTTTCTGTTACCAAAAAAATGATATTTTATTGTGTGTGTCTGATTTCTCCTCACTCTGATAAAAAGGCACTGTATGGGTAATACTATTAAAACTCACTTTTTATTCTAATATCAATTTATTAATATTATTTTTTAAATTTTTTGAATATTTTATTTATTTGAGAGGAGCCGGAAGAGCGTGAGCCCAGGGTGGGGGGTGGAGCAGAGGGAGAGGGAGAAGCAGACTCTTTGTCAGCAGGGAGCCAGACTCAGGGTTCAATCCCAGGATCCTGAGGCAGATACTCAACTGAGTTATCCAGGTGCCCCTCTAATACCAATTCTTAAACATACCTCCACTACGGGCTTTTGTGCTGGGAAAGAAAGTGGAACAAAGTGATATTACTAAAAGCCCATATTTCTGCCCCAGTCCCCCACCAATCCTAACCTTCTCACAGAAAGTCTGGCCTAGACTCTGCATTAGCACTCTTCAGGATTTCCATTTTGCGTTTAAGAGGTGCTGCGAATCCCCTGAAATTGTGCAAGAATTACTGTGTTTGTATATGCATCTGTGCATTTTTCTTGGATAAAGGGTTTATATTTCACCTGATTTCAAAACACGTCCATGACCCAGAAAAGATGAAGTGAAAAAGATTTTGAGAGCCTCATTACCCTGCATGTCCTCAGGGAGGGGAGGAGGGGAAGGTCTTATTCTAGATGCCAGTGATTGTGAATTTTTTCTAAATGTGCATGAGTGACATGTTCTTTCCCAGCTTCTGACAGGATGAGTATGAGCTCTGGTGGAGGGTGACAAGTGGTCTGAGAAGAAGCCCCTCAAAGGGGAAAAGCCATACAGAAACTAAAAGACAAAGACAAGAAAGGGAAACTTTGAGATTTCACAATTTTCCCAGTGGCCCAATATACACATGGCAAACAAGCGGAATTTATACAGATGAACATTTTTATTACAAAGAAAGGAGATTTTAAAAAGAACTTATTCAGAGCCTGTCCCTTTGTCTTTTCCAACCCCTCCCCTATTATCCCTTCATAAAAGAGGAAAAGACAGACAAGAACAGCTTAATGTCTAGCATTTGCAAGTCTCTGAATATCCACCTGAAAACAGCTGCCCCCCACAGAGAAATC
Source organism: Nyctereutes procyonoides (assembly GCF_905146905.1). Taxonomy (NCBI): domain Eukaryota; kingdom Metazoa; phylum Chordata; class Mammalia; order Carnivora; family Canidae; genus Nyctereutes; species Nyctereutes procyonoides. The sequence continues at coordinate 12,380,450 of NW_026575030.1, forward strand.
ACTGAATCTTAATCATTTTCCATTGCTTGAGAAGAAAGATGGCTGAGGTATCCGTTTTTTCCTTCAAATGTCAGGTGCCCACAGCAATTAACTAATCACACTCCTACTAGGTCAAGTTACAGGGTGAGGTACATTTCATACAAGAAAAGAAGACATTTGGGTTGCTATGCTAAGGGAACTTTCTGGAGAGAGAGAAATGAAGAAAGATTTTTACAGTAGGCGAAGGCTCCCCGGGAATGGCTTGACATCCCCTGAGTAATCCTGTGCCTTGAGACTCAGAAGCCAGGAAATAAGGGTGAGGTTGGGTGTAGCCTTAGGCACACATTTTTATTAGGTTAATAACTGGAATGGCCTTTAAAATCTCCAATGTCAGAGACTTCTTTGATATGGAAATCTCAAAAATCCCTAAGACTAAGCATGGGAGAGCCTGCTGTTCAAGTCATCCCCTTCCACGGTATCTACTGTGGCTGAAAAATTGAGTGTTATTATTTGCCAGCAGTAATAAGAACAAAGAGGGTGAGGATGGCCTAACATTTATGAGACACTTACAAGACCAAAACAATCCTGTCCTTTTCATTTGTTAGCACATGATCTTTGTAATAACCCTGCATGCTAAGTATATGTCTAACCCGAGTTTATAAGTAGGGAAACAGAGGCACAGAGAGGTTAAATCCCTGTCACATAGCTGGAAAGTGAAAAATGTCAGCTCAGGGAGTCTGGCTCCAGGGCTCAAATCTTTTTGTCGGAGGTTGGCATTATGATCCTCATTTAAGGAAGGAGAAAATGAAGCTAGGTCAGGTGAAGAAGCTTACCCAAGGTTTATCACTGCTTCACACAGAGCTTGGCTTTGACCTAGGTCTGTCTGCCTGCCCGTGCCTTTTTCCACGTATTCCTTCATAGAACCTGCTTCTTGCATATCATTATATGGGAATTCAGCCCTACGTGAGATACTGGGCCCTAACTGCTAGCACCTGATTATGGCCAAGCAGACAGTCCGTAGCTTAACTGGACTATGTTAAGCCGATCACTGTGGAACTCCTGAGTCTCTTGTACATACAAGTGCAGTCAGGGACTCTGCTATGAAAGGTTTAAGATAGAGGCTTCTTATTCAGAAATGTGAAGTCTTCCACAAGCCAGCTACTCTTCCTTTTCAGCCGTATCTTCCCACGTACGTGGAATCTATCTACTAAGAGTCTATGGTGTGCAGTGGTGGTAAAGAACCAGCCCTTGCTGTATAACACTGTAAATAAGACAAAATAATATTTCCTCTATCTGTCTAGGTTTTTGGCTAACCCCTACACCCCATAAAAAAAGATTAACATGAGTAAAAAAATGCAGAAGTCTAATAACATAACCTCATGTACCCATGGGAGATAGTGGGGAAAACTGAGTAACTCCCCGAAATGGCCAAGTCTTCACCTTAAATATTTTCTTTAGCTAAAGATAAAAGAAAGGTATTTGGGTGGGAGAAGCCAATTATGGGGGGTGGGGGGGCACCAGGAAAAGCACAGTAAACAAGGGTTAGATGGTAGTGCGGATTTAAGTCTTTGCCATCTTCATTGATAAAAGTTCCTAGAATTTTAGTTCTCTTCTTCTTCTTGGAACAGAGAGGGAGACACCCTTACAAATGGGGATTTTCATTATGAATGTGACTATCTCTTGCAAGGGGGTAACCTCTATTGGGTTTCCAGAGCTTCTCAGACTGTGTCTGCTGTTTTCTTAAAAATAACCAGCTCAATATAATCCTTATGCCAAATGATGTATTTGGGGTAGGCATGTTCTGCTCCCTTTAAGCATGTACGAGTCAGGATCAGAGAGGCCCAATGGGGCTGTTTCTCATGCTGTCATTGCTTTCATACTACTTACTGGCCCTGCCTAAGGTGAGTGCATGCACACATATTTGTGGGCCGTCTATACTGATCTCAATCATAGCCACTCCCAAGCCTATGCTGAAACCTTCATTTCTCTGTTTCTGAGTCCCTTATGCATTTTTTTGTCTGTGTTTCTAGTTTTCCTGTCTTGCATATCTCTAATCTTCCCACCCAATAGATTGTTCCTTGAAGCTAGAGACACTTATTCATCTTTGTAGTAGTGGTCATTGGCCCCCATTAAACAGGCAGCATGGGATAGTGAAGGCATTCTTTACAGTCAGACAGAACTGGGGTCAAAACCTAGCTATTGTCACCTTGGGTAAAACCTCTTAACTACCCTTTTCCCGTCAGTAAAATAAGAATTCTCTCCCCACCCCCCTTATATTTATTGAGCACATTCTTGCCAGATATAATACTCATATGTCATTTAATGATAATTCTTTCTCTCTCTATCTAATAAGTGTTCAATAAAGAATTTTACTGATTCTTCCTAAGGTACTGATAATGAAAGTTTGCCTTTAATTTCTATTTAGGGGCTTGTTAGCTGGGTCAGCATACAGAGATCCATTGGACGTCGGGGCGGGGGGTAGATGTAAACTTCCTTACATTATGTGTGAAGTTATTTGTGTGTACTGTTGAATTCATAATACTTTCTAATGTGGAGAAGTTAAAAAATGGTGAGGCTAATAAGCCTTTTTCTGGAACCACCACAGACTTCTGGGTTTATCTGTTCACTCCCTTTGAATGTCCTGTAGTGACATAGAGGGAACACAGTAGTACATTTATTATCACCAAGAAACCCTCATCTTGTTCTTTGGAAGCAAACAATGCCAAAGATTTCAGAAGATACGTTGCTTTGTTTGCATCTCATGAAGCAAGCAGAAGTGGTGAGAGCTCATATGTAAATCTTAAGCTAATGTTCAAAGAATGACTCGGTACTTATTTTTAACCTGGTCAAAAGTTTGGTGTGTAGTGTTCACCCTTCAATGTATAGACCTGTATTTTTCAAACCAGAATAAAATAAGTCAGGCTTGCTGTCCTTTCTGCTAGAGGAAACATAATTATAAACAACAACAGAAAAATGTTTGGAGATGAGTTGAATCTGAGTTTAAATGTAGGCTGTTAGATTCTCTAGACTGGGAACTCCCTGAGCTTCATAGAACTAAGGAGAGAGTTAAAGAAACTACATTTTACATTATACTTTAAGTATGGTGCTTAACATCTGGTAGGTGTTCACATAGTGAGAGATATTATTGGCTTAAAGTTCTGTGGGCTTAACCATTAGGCTGCACTGCCTTACTTTGAGAGATATTGAAAAAAAAAACTGTGATTATCAAGAATAAATAATTAAATTTTGTTAGTAAGATCTTGGTAAAGAAGGTAGGTTAGGGGTCACAATAATAAATATGTTTGTGAGTTTGCTGGGCCTGTCCTGACAAATTCCCTAGTGCATTTGGTCACCTTCCATCTCCCCTACCTTTATGCACTGCTCTTTCTCCTGATATGAGGCCTTTGGCAAGACTGGTGAGTAAAGAGTTTTGGGTCCCAGGTTTTTCCCAGGATTTTAAGGCACAGCTCTGGGCTTTGATGAAGACTATTTTTGAATTAGTTTCGATGTTTCTGAAATATCAGTCAAAATGTCTGCACCTTTGGTTATAGTTGGCACCCTCTGCTCAGGCACTGCCAAATACTGAAATAAAATTTATAGAAGGAATCAGCTCAGAGACACAGGCTCTCTTCAGAGTGTGTTATTTCTGAATGAAATAGGCAACAGGAGAAAATCAACAGTGTTTAATCTTAGGCATGTGGGAAGTTCTCCCAAACTGTAGCATGTTAAGTATCCATGGTCAAAACCTGAAAGAGAAGTGTACACAATTTTTCAGTTAATCTAACATTACAGATAGCTAAGGTGGTATAGGAACACATATAATGGCTTGTCACAAAGTGTTTCCTGGTGACATTACAGCCTATGTACATCTACAATAGTTGGAGCCCTTAACAATTACAAAACCTCGTTTTCTTTCTCTCTTCTCTCTTCTCAAAACAAATGTGCACACAAACACAGTCCTTGTAGATATAAATGAAGGTCCCATTAGACGCAAAGACATGATTTGAAATATAATTGTTTCTTTTTTTTAATAAATTTATTTTTTATTGGTGTTCAATTTACCAACATACAGAGTAACACCCAGTGCTCATCCCGTCAAGTGCCCCCCTCAGTGCCCGTCACCCATTCACCCCCACCCCCCGCCCTCCTCCCCTTCCACCACCCCTAGTAATTGTTTCTTGATAAAGACTTGATGCAAACACTACCCTTAGTAGAAGCTTTGGACTGCTTCTGAAAAAGTCCTTCACTTTGTTCCTCCAGAGTACTTGGTACTGTCTTTCCTTTACATCTAAAGCAGGGGCAACTCTAGGGTGGTACAAGTTAGCCAGAATATATTGAAAATCATTATTGCCTCTGGTGCTGTGCTGTGGATTATGGACATTCTTTTTGGGTTCTTGGACTCAATTCCAGATTTCTCGGCTGGAAATAGCATCAGACCCTGTGGGTTAAGGGTTCAGTTTTACAAGACTGCCCTCCATTCCCTTCAGATACCAGTTGCAAGCCTCAGACTGTTACCTGTGTTTCTGGCTGATGGTTACAGGTTGGCAGTTCCAATGGCTTCCTCCTCTGGTTTGCTTGGCTTACTAGAGTGGCTCACCAAACTCAGGGAAACACATACTTAGGCTTATCAATATATTAAAAGGTATGAATCAACTTCCAGATGAAGAGATGCATGGGGTAAGGTATGGGAAGAGGTCATAGGGCTTCCATGCTTTCTCCAGGTACACTACTCTCCACTATATCCATGTGTCTACAATCTGGAAGCTCTCTGAGCCCAGTCCTCTTGAGTTTTTATAGAGATATCATTTTATAGCTATGATTGAGTGTCACTAGCCATTGGTTGATTCAACTCCAGCCCTAGTCCCTTCCCTGGAGAAGGAGAAGGAGATTAGGACCCAAAATTCCATCTCTGACCACATGGTTGACCCTCCTGGCAATCAGCCCCTGTCCTTGGGTAGGGTCTAGAATTCCCCTTCATTGGTAATAAGACACACATTTTACCTTCATAAGGCTCTGAAATGTTTTCAAGGGCTGTGGGTGAACACCAAATATAAATTAATGTGCAAATATATATTTCATATAAATCACATAGCTATTTAAAATGGTGTGTCATGTGGGCCCTGGTCTTAATGACCTTTCTATATCTTGAAGAAGCTAAGCCTAATTTTAGCAATAAATTATATACTTTGTAACAAGGGAGCAAGGGGTAATAAAAAGAATATTGATTTGGGGATTGTATAGATTTGAGGTTGAATTCCAACCCACGTAATCTGCATAAATGCTGCCAGCTATGGTGGTTTCATTTGCAAAACGATTATAATAATGTCCATCTCGGGATCCCTGGGTGGCGCAGTGGTTTGGCGCCTGCCTTTGGCCCAGGGCGCGATCCTGGAGACCCGGGATCGAATCCCACGTCGGGCTCCCGGTGCATGGAGCCTGCTTCTCCCTCTGCCTGTGTCTCTGCCTCTCTCTCTCTCTCTCTCTCTCTCTCTGACTATCATAAATTAAAAAAAAAAAAAAAAAAAAATTAAAAAAAAATTAAAAAAAAAAAAATAATGTCCATCTCACAGAGCCTTGGGAAAGGTCAAATGAGACATCCAGTTTACCTGCCTGACACATAGTCACTCAGAAATGTTAGGACTGTTTTTGCTTTATTTTATTTCCTTATGGCATTTATTTTGCAACAGAAAGTAGAACAAGGTTTCTCAGACTACCTGTGATGAAGGACAAGTTCCTCCTACATCTCTCCCTCTGGTGCCATCCATAAGAGACTGATACTTTTGTAAAACACAACAAAATGGATTACTGAAAAAGTAGAATGAAGACAATATCAAGGATATAAAAAAAATACAAGCCAAGTTTTTACCATTAGATTCCACGTGGATAAAATTATATAGCCAGGTTCCTATAGGTTTCTAAATGCTTACAGTGAAGTTCTGCACCTATCCCATCTTGGACTGGTGGCAGAGAGTCCCTGGGCCTGACATGGTCAGCAGTGTCGTCTGCAGATCACACTTGGAATCGCCCAAACTGAAAGACAAAGATGCTGTCCTTAATGTGATTAAGAGTAGAAATCACCGAGTTACTCTGATTGAAGGTTTTTTGTCCTGCCAATATCTACAGAGAGACCAATCTTCATTTGAAAGTGAAAAGAAAAAACCTGACCCAAGGAAGTAACCATGCACACACAGATATCAAGGACTGAAGCAGGAAATGCCTCAGGAGGACAGTCCTCAGGCACAGTACAAGAAATGAAGGCATTAGAGGCAACCTGGGCATTCCTCTTAGTCCCTTTCACCCAAGCTTCCCAGTATTCATAGCACAGAGGAAGTAAAAACTAATGAATGTGTTTTGATGTGTAGAACTTTTCTTGTTTTATAGATTTTTCATTCTAAAGTTTCCATTCAGTAATTACTAATGATCCTTTTGCTTTCTGGAGAGGGTGGAGATCCCTGGGCCTGTAGTGTGAGCTTCCACTTCCAGCCTCTTCCACTTGAATTCAAATGATCTAAATTCACATTGATCTGTACCACTCTCCTTTGTGCAGCTTCAAGAACCTGAGGCCTGATTTCCGGCTAACCTCAGCTTTCCTCCCTACCTCTGCACTAGCCTGGCATTCAGTGTTCTAATTGTTCTGAATTCTTGGCAGTTCCCTGTCTGTACCTCGTGCCTGCATTCCTTTGTGCCTTCTTTTTTTCATGTTTTTTCTACTGTGTATCCCAGCCTCACCCTCCTTGTCTGGCTGACTTCTAGTTATCCTTCAAGAATAACTTCAGATGTCCTCCAGAATGTCTGCCCTGACTCTCCCTCCCTCATTCTGAGTGAGATGTCCCTGCTCTGTGGGCCTCTACTTTCCTCTGTGTACCTTGACCGCTGAACCAACCACATTATTCTGCAACCATCTGTTTGTCCTCATTTCTTATTCATCGACAAATGCCCAATAAATGTTTGAGAAGTGACCATAACTGAGGTAGCTGTCATGGCCATGTTGAGAGGCACTCAAGGATAGACCTGCATACTGATAAGCCAAAAGCCGAATTTTATTGCACAAATTTGGCTGAGGCAAAGCAGAACTGAAGATCATCAGATTCACTCATCAGTTAAATATATAATCAAGGCAATCTCTGGATACAGCCCTTCGTTTCTTTGCCCTGATTCCCCTTTGATATAAACTCAAAACTTGTACATACATTTTAAGCCCAATTAACTGAGCACCATCAGCCATGAGTACAAAGGTCTCCACTTTGGGGTAGCAAAGAGCATGAGTGATGTTAAGCTCTGTCTAGAATAATGGAGAGAACCCCTGGGTTTGTTTGGAATTTTGACCTTGCTGCTTTCAAACGCAACAGATTGTTGACCTTCCTGAATCCTCTGTCATAGGATTATTTTGAGGGTTAAGTGGCATAATTTACGTAAACACCTGGTACAGTGTCAGCACAATAAATTGTAGCCATTATGATTACAGGTAACTGTTTATAATTTATTTTACAGTTTGATTTATGCTACTCTTCTATGTAATTCCTTATAGTCTAATGTTGCATTGCCAGAAACAAAGTTTAGGGGGAATAAACTCTAGAAGACCCATCACAGCATATCTTTACTCTTCTTAAAATCTTCCCTAGAAATTATAACAAACATAGAAGCCTAGGAAGTATTTCCTAGCCTTTCTCCTATAATGAAAATATTGGAGAACCTGAGTTTTACTAAACGTGGAACTCCTCTGGAGGAACAAGGATGAAATGAAATGAAGGCAAAAAAAAAAAAAAAAAAAGATGCCAAATGACTTCCTGGAGGAAAATGGCTTCATATTGGCATCAGAGAGCAGTATAAATTAGACAGGGATCATGGCTATAGATACAGATACAGATGTCTCATCTAGCTTAGAGGACACTAAAGAAGCAAGAGGACCAGTAAAACTTCTCCATTTGTACATAAAAAAGAAACATGTACCCTTCGCCATCTCCCATGAAACTATGTGCTTTTGGCTTTTTGTTCAGGTGCTTGGATTGGTTTTCTTTTTTAAGCTATGTATCCAGGGGGAGAAGGGATATGGGCATTTGGAAGTGGGAAAGTAGGGATGCCTGGGTGGCGCAGCGGGTAGCGTCTGCCTTTGGCCCAGGGCATGATCCTGGAATCCAGCTAGGATCGAGTCCCATATCAGGCTCCTTGCAGGGAGCTTTGCTTTTCCCTCTGCCTGTGTCTCTGCCTGTCTCTGCCTGTCTCTCTGTGTCTCTCATGAACAAATAAAATCTTTAAAAAAAGGAAGTGGGAAGGTACCTTTGGTTTTTCCAGTAATGTGATGGGGTAAAAATATTAAACAGGGTTAAAGATATTAAAGAACATGTTATAGCTGATGCAGTAGAGTCCTTGGGCTCCTGGGGCCCTGTTCTCCAGACACAAAAAAAGGGTGAGCCTTTATCATGCTTCAAAAGGAGCAAGGATCACAATGACCTGTCCAAGTAGAGCAGTTGGCTGGAAGAGTGCAGACAGCTCCAATAGCCTGACTGGAAGTTGCTGGAAGCAAGACTCATGAAAAAAGAAGAGGCAGACAAAAAATATAAAAATAATAATTTGTTTTTTTTTATTTTTTCATTCAATTTTTATTTTTTTATAATAAATTTATTTTTTATTGGTGTTCAATTTACCAACATACAGAATAACACCCAGTGCTCATCCCGTCAAGTGCCCGTCACCAATTCACCCCCACCCCCCCCCCCGCCCTCCTCCCCTTCTACCACCCCACTCTCGTTTCCCAGAGTTAGGAGTCTTTATGTTCTGTCTCCCTTTCCGATATTTCCCACTCATTTTTTCTCCTTTCCCCTTTATTCCCTTTCACTATTTTTATATTCCCCAAAAGAATGAGAACATATAATGTTTGTTCTTCTCCAATTGACTTACTTCACTCAGCATAATACCCTCCAGTTCCATCCACGTCGAAGCAAATGGTGGGTATTTGTCTTTTCTAATGGCTGAGGAATATTCCATTGTATACATAAACCACATCTTCTTTATCCATTCATCTTTCGATGGACACCGAGGCTCCTTCCACAGTTTGGCTATTGTGGACATTGCTGCTAGAAACATCGGGGTGCAGGTGTCCTGGCGTTTCACTGCATCTGTATCTTTGGGGTAAATCCCCAGCAATGCAATTGCTGAGTCGTAGGGCAGGTCTATGTTTAACTCTTTGAGGACCCTCCACACAGTTTTCCAGAGTGGCTGCACCAGTTTGCATTCCCACCAACAGCACAAGAGGGTTCCCCTTTCTCCGCATCCTCTCCAACATTTGTGGTTTCCTGCCTTGTTAATTTTCCCTGTTCTCACTGGTGTGAGGTGGTATCTCATTAAAACACTAATTTGAAAAGACATATGCACCCTATGTTTATTGTAGCGGTATTTAAAATAGCCAAATATGGCAACAAACCAAATGTCCATTTATATAGATAAAAGGATAAAGAAGAGTGAATATACATACAGACATCTATAATTCAGATATTAAAATGTATGAGATTTTTGTCATTCGCAACAACATGGATGAACCTAGAGAGTATAATGCTAAGTGAAGTAAGTCAGAGAAAGACAAATACCATATGATCTCATTCATATGTGGAATTTAAGAAACAAAACAAATGAAGACAAGAAGAGACAAGCCAAAAAAATGGATTCTGAAATATAGAGGACAAACTGTTGGTTGCCAGAGGGGAGGTGAGTGGGGAAAATTGATGAAATAGGTGAAGGGGATTAAGAGTACATATCAATATGAGCACTGAGTAATGTATGGAATTGTTGAATCTGTATTTTGTACACCTGAAATAATATAACATTGTATGTTAACTGTAGTGGAATTAAAATTTTTAAAAAAGGGGGCAGAGTGGATAGAAAGCCCAAGGAGAGAAGGATACACAAAAGAAACTTAAATATCTTGGGACTTTATTGTCGCTCAAATCTCAGAATTATTGCAGTCGATTCTGGCCTCAGGTGCCTTGGTAGTCTCTGACTGTTCCTTATAGCTCTCAGGGCTATGGAGACTACATAACACATTTCACCAAAGTTCTTTCTTTCCCTTGGTTCATTGGTAAAATTACCTTCCCACATCTAGGTGAAAGAAATATTTGACTTTTCTATTTTCCTCCCTACAACTGCCCCCAGGATTTATTCCTTTATTTTCAGAAATCATTTCTGGCATTAGAACAAAGAGAGTAGCTCTTCTTGTTGTATAAGGGGCTCTAATTAGAAAGTGACTATTGATGCTTTCTCACTAATTATGTAGCTAAGAGAGTTTATGGACTGGAACCAAATTGGTGGGTGGGAGTGTGGACTTGGAAGCCTCTGCTTCCTACTTGTGTGACCTTGACCAAAATGGGCATAATCACTACCTATGTGAAGACTAGATATAGTGTGTATAAAGTATCTTTCCAGCTCAGACAAGGAGTTAACCATTTTTTTCTCCTTTCCATGACATCATGGGATATGCCCGAATATGAACCTCTCTAAGCCTAAAGCAGTGAAGCCAATGGTGATTTTCTACTTTGGAAATACTTGACAAGGATGAAGTTCAACTTCTTCCGCTAGACTGGAGGTCTTTTCAGAAACTAAGAATCATCTAACTTTACTGTCCAACATCCCCCAACAGTGTCCCTCTCATCCTCAAATCTCCTTCAACACTTTCGTGCTAATCTATAGCCTTCAAGCAATGCCTTTCCACATCTTGTGTTGCCCATTCCTCTTGCAGTGTTTTTCTCCAGCGCCCCCCAACCAGTCCATATTCTATTCAACTTTTAAAGTTTCACCCCAAGCCTAACCCTTTCATGAACCCTCTCCAAAATGTCCTCATGCAGCTATTTATTTATATTTTTTAAATTTTTTTATTTTTTATTTTTTTATTTTTTTTCATGTAGCTATTCTTAACCAGTGGTATGTGATCCTTCTGCTGGAACACAGAGCTTGTCTAAAGTGGACATCAGGTTTTGCCACAATTTCTTGAGAGTTACCTGAACGTGGAAAGTGAGAGCAATCCCCGTCCTTTGGCCACTTCCAGAACTGGACCATTTAAACTCCTCGGCCTTATTTCCATATGTACTTGCTAACCCACCACTCTGTGTCCTCTAAGGGGTTATTCACATTTTTATTTCATTTTATTCCAGCTCCTATTTTTACCATCAGATCTCATTATTTTCAGCAAATGTCTCTAAGTCAGTAAGAAAATGGAAAAATAAAGGCCATCTCTTTCGGGAGAACTTGCTGAATTCTTCCTCTCCCCATCTAACAACATACTGATTTGTATCCTTTATTCCTTCTCCTTCACCACTCAAATGTCTACTGCCATAGCTCTGAATTCCACTCCCCCTGTGACTGTAAAAGTAAGACACTATGTATCTCTCCTATACCTTCATGTCCTCCTTTTCTACTGGCTCTTCCCCTTTGAATGGAAACATACTTTTATCTTTCTTTCTCAATTTCACATCCCTTCATCTCATGTTACTTTCCCTTTGTTTTCAGACACAAAGTTTTAGGAAAAATCACTGATGAGCAATGCCTCTTGTCTATCACTTGTTATTCACCCTTCTTATTTGACATGAGTCTCCTGACATTTCCTTCACTCAAACTTCTAGGAGGGTAGCATGTGATAGAAGATAAGCTTCCAGACTAAGCAGAGGTGAGGCTGAAGTGAGCCTTCTCCTCTCACAGGCCATGTGAATGTGGGCAATTTATGAAGTCTCTTTTGAGTCTCAGCATCTTCCATAAATCTGGTGCAAGTGTCCTGCCATGTAGTCGAGGTGAGAATGTGAATGATAACATCATCAAGTAGAACATAGAGGCTCTGGGCACTCTGAGTCTTTATGAATCTGCCATCCCCCAAGGATTTTCACACTTTAGAAAATCTTTCTTAGAATTCATTTTACTTTTATTTTTTTCAGTGATACCTTTCTCCTAAGTTTTTTCCTTTCTTTTCTTGGTTATTCTCTCCATCTTTTTTCCAAGTTACTATCTTCTATCAAACATTGCCTTCTCCAAAATTCTGTGGGTGCCTTTGTTTTCCTTGCTTTTTTGTGTTCTTTACTCATCCAGACTCTGACTTTAACAACTATTAATAGTTTGACAATTAATAGGTGCTCGTGTCCAATGTGTTGTGCCCAAGATTGCGAATCCGAGAAACCACCAAGGAGCCGACACCGATGCAAACACACGAGGGTTTATTACAAGCTCGAGCCTGGGTCCAAGTATACCCGACACAGTGGAGCAGGGACTTGGACCCCGAGACTAAGAGGCTTAGCAGCTTTATAGGGGCCAGTGGCCCATGGGATATGCAGATAGTTGCACCGTCATTTCGGTCCACACACAGGTTGAATTACATCTTACCCTATAGTATCCATTTGAGCTGGCCTATTACTTCGGTGGGCGCACAGTTTTGGCGGGCACAAGGCGAGGTTACATTGTTATGAGCCAATTTCTGATTAGGGTGTGCCCAGCGGCTTGACTAGGGTGGGGGAGAGCCCTAAGCAATAAGCAGGTCGTGTGGGGGTCATACAGGAGGTGGCAGGTGCAGCACAAAATGGAGTTAGTTCTGCTCTGCTTGTCCAGGGGTAGGGGATTTTTGTTAAATTTCCTGGGTCCCACACAATGCTGATTTCCTAAACTCTGTTACATGAACTGACATCACAATCCGGAAGAAGCACAGGCAAAGAATGCTGACTCTGTGCTCATCTTTCCCTAATCAAGCTCACACATTGTCCTGTCTTCTCTCACTGCAGAATAGCACCAGTTTTCAAGAGTTATCCTTGAATCTTTCCTTTTCCTTATCTCCTACATAAATGAACAAGTTCAGCCTTGCTTATGCATGTGTCACTTCTTACCTGGATTATAGCAATAACCTATTAAGGAGTCACTCTCCCTCCCATTTGCCTCATGTTTTTTTGGGTGTAGAAACCAATCTGGAATTTACTTAACCAGAATGAAACTTCAGGTGGATGAACTTGGTCAATTCTCCCAGTTAAAAACTTTTCAGTAATTCCTGCTCAATAGAGGATTATGACATTGGAAGAAATGTCATTGGAAGAAATAATATAACCTGGAGTGATTGTTTATAATGCTGACTTCTAAATTTAAACTCACAGTATTTCCTGGCTGGGTGATATTTATGCCCATTAAAATTTGGGAACAACTAACTCCAGGATAAAGATCAAATCCCATAGAAAGTTTAAAAAGGCTTTGGATAATCTAGCCTCTGACTCCCTCTCCAACCTCACTGCCAACCATCCAGCCACACCATTTGCATGCTCATCACCTGGTCTGATCCTTCATATCACTATATCTTTGCATAATGCCAGAGTCCTGACACTCCTGGTTCACCTTCCATACGTGTTTATCTTTATAAGACTAGGTTACATCAAGTATCTCCCCCTTAGGAAGACTTCCCAGAAACTCTTTACTCACCACCCATTCAATCTGAGATAACTGTCCATTTTCCATGCTTCCATATTCCAGGGCATTATTAAGTCACAATCCCTTTCCTTCTTGTGCTATCCCGTAAGTCAACAATATTTTTACACATATATCACTGTCATTAATTGTCTATTTGCCTGTTTTTCTCACCAGCCTATAAACTTCCTAGCACTTGAAAAAGATGCATGGCATGTATTAGGCCCTAAAATATTATTCATTAATGAAGAATTTTCTCTTTAAATCATTCTGTCTACCGGCTGCTCCTCCCAGTCCTGTGGGCTAAATCTTGTCTATCAGTGACCTTCTGAAATTCAAGTAGTAACCTTGCATGGAAGGTTTTCATCCTCCTGTCCAGTCCTGCTACTTCTAAGCAAGTGCTTTTGCAAGCTGCTTCCCGCTGACCCAATCTGCCAGGGATATTTAATTGGCCTTGTGCCTATTCCCCTGGTATTCTGAAAAGTAAATTATTGTCCCACCTGGTGATGGAATTACTTCTTATTTCACAGGTTTTTTTTTAAGTTATAGAACTAAATTATTATCAGCAATATTATTGCCAACACTGTTATTGAAATTTTAGTTACTAATGTATTTATTGTTCCTTGTTTATGTGGTAAGTCATGGAAATAAAATGTATTTTCAATAACACTAGTGCATTTTTTATTTATTATATTCATTCTTTACTCTTACCTTAAGCAGTAAAAGTTGCCCTTAGCAGTGTTATTAACATTTTCGAAAACTAATGGACTCATTAGGTTTGTTTGTTTGTATTTTAAAGTCATGACTATAAAATGGATTCACTGGTTATTAAAATGATGTATATACATCACATCCCTGTGAGCAATAAATAATATAATGGAAAGCTTCTAATCCTATGAATGTCCTCAGAAAATTATGCTTTTGCTTTTTTCTCCCCAAAGGAAAGCCATGCTACACTTAAATGAGCAGAGCCTTTCAAATCAGACCAAGTTTGGGTCCTGGCTCTGTAAGTTATTAACATGATCTTCAGATTTTCCTTCTATAAAATGGGGGTAATGATATGAACTTTGTAGGGATAGGCTAGTAGAGGTAAAAATAACCTGGAGTGCTTATTGTGATACCTGGCACATGTCAGGCAGTCAATACGTATATTTTGTGTCTTTTTATCTGTTTTCCATCATGGTGAGGGGCAGAGGTGTTTTTCATAGATGCATTGGGAAGGAGTTGACAAACCACTATTCTCATGGTTCTGGCACTGCTTGTCACTCTGGATTATCCTCTGACATCCCTGTAAAATTATTCAATGTCCATGTGACTCTGGTCTCTCAACAAGATACAAGTTTGTCAAGGACAAGAGCCTATGAATGCCACAACAGAGTGTGCTCAGTAATAAAAATATCAGATGAATGCAATTTTAAAAATGCAAAAATGGCATTACATAAGGGAAGCAACATTGTGCTTAAAAAAATCTTTTTTACAAATATGGTTTCCTTAAAATAATGAAGTTACAAATGAAGATGCTTCAGATATTTTCTAATTCTAATGGTCAGTTACTTGTAGGACTTTTTCTGCAGTTGACTGAAGTCCATAATGTTTAAGGCTCAACACATATGTGTAGCTGAAGGAGAGTTTTATTGTGTGTAAGGTGGCCCTTTTACCTATCCTGAACTTAAGCACAAAGTGGAATTAAAGGCTGAGAGATGCTGGCACCAGAAATCCATCCATTATGAAGACATCTGTCATGATTAATCAGGCTAAGCAATTCTCAATAAGGAAAGCATGAGTGAGTTTGTTTTGCTGCAAAGGCATGCCCTGATCACATTAATTTGGGAGGCAGCTGGAGGTGGCAACCTACCAGGGGAAAACAGATTGGGGGAACCTATGAAATTATTCAGATGCTTATGGGAAACTCCTGTAATCCTTAGGTAAGCCTATTCTTATAGCTGAGAAGCAGAGTTACAGAAAAGTCCTGTCAGAAATTGTAACCCCAGGTGGTCAAAAGCGTAAACTGTAAGGAGCCTATGTGTGAGACACCTGTGTAAGTGCCTGCTTTATGGGCTTATGTGGATAGGGAATGGCCTTCAGAGGACAGGAAAAAAATAATAATAAAATTTAGCATAGGGCAGATTTTGGTTTGAATCCTGACTCTGCCACTTCCTGGTTATGTGAGCTTCTGGAAGTCATGTGAATTTGGTATTTATATCTCTAAAATAGAAACAATAAGCCATACTTCATATTATAAGGATTAAGTGAGACCAAGTTCTTTCACATGTAGTTAATAAAAAGAAAAGTCCTCACCCTACCCACTCCTATTTCTAGATGGTTAGGAATATGATTTAATAAATATTTAAAAGTTATTTACAAAATCATCTCCTTCATAATCTTACAAATGCCAGAAATTTTCACCATGGTCATTTTACTCTTATGGTTAAAACAAGGAAGCTCCTTGTTAAAATGCAACACTCCCCTGAGGGGAGAGATGACATATTATAACATAATAATCTTTAAATTCAGATAAACATTTTGGTAGCATCTGGACCTCCACTGGTTCTTCAAAGGCTTGATTTCAATGATGAGATCATGTGATAAGGTGATGAGGGAAGAAAGGGCACCTTGGTAACATAGGGGATTCTCTGGAAGCTGCCCCAAAAGTCAAGACTCCAAAAACCATAGAGATTTGTCATCCAAGATGTGAGAGTAATGAGATTTGTCTTGCTACACTGGAGGTCTTGCTTGCTTGTATGGGTGGCCATATGCCACCCTCTATATCTCCAGATTAGGAGTTCATCAGAAGCATGAAAAATTTCCTTTTCATCTTTATTGCCAGTGTCTAGAAGAGAGCCTGATACAGAATAAGTCTTCAATCACTATTTATAAAATTAGGTCAAAGTGAGACTTCTATCTAGAAGAAGAGTCCAGCAGAGATCCAAGGACCTTTATTTACTTTAGAAAATGAAAATCACAATTGAATGTAGTATTCCTCAGAGACTACAGCAATAGACTTTCATCTGGAATCTCATGGATGACGTTTTTCCATTCTTAAAATCCTCTAGACTTTGGAAATCATGTATTTTAATATACATCAAGAAATACATCCTACAGCAGTACTTCACACAATGGGTCACATCATAGAACACAGAAAATAAAAATATGAGTATGGCCCCTTAGGTAAAGGCAAAGGCAGCTCTTAGTCATAAACAACTGGCTAGAGACATGGTTCATCCAGGCCCTGCCTTTCTACTCAAAAAAATGAAAGAATCAATGCTTTGGTCCCTCTGTGACCCAGTGGGGGCATATTGACTGCTAGAGTGCTCAATGGCTGTGAGATATACCTCCCTGAGAAAGAACACTGCTATTGGGAATGCTGGATTTTGCTTTAAGTTGAACAGTCTTCCTCTAATATCATGAATCCTTGTTTGGACTTTCGAAAATAATAATAGGAATTAAGTTTAATTTCTCTTACAAAAATAATAGGAATTAAGTTTAATTCCTCTTACAAAAATATATTTTCTAACTTAAAAATGAATGATATTCTCTCAAGATGCTCACCCCCTTATCCTACAGTTGGATGCCTACTATGACTCTATAGTCCCTCAGCTGACTCAGGAATTCCACAGTTAGTACAGAATCCCATGTTCACTCTAAGAACCCTGCATTTACTCCAGACCCCAGAGTTACTCCAGAATCCCACAGACACTACAGTTTCACAGCTGCTCCAGCCACACCTTATAAAATTCAATTTTCAGACCTCTCACCACCCTGGCCCATTTTCCTATGTTTACCATGCATACTGCTTTCTCCTTGAATAGAATATTTATTGATATAAGCAATTATTATATGGTCCAGGAGTGTATCTGGCACTACAGTAACTTCTCTGTAACTTCCTAGAACTGTGTATACAGTATACAAAAATGACCTGCCTTCAATGTGAGTCTCTATCCAAGTATCACCTCACTGATAGGTGGAACCCCATTTTAATCGATTGTTTTCACTAGAGTACTGATTATAGTCTCTAGCACACAGCGGATGCTCAACAAATGCTTTCCGAACACAACTGAAAGACTTCTTATAGCATGTGACATGGCTAAAGATGAGGTGGGGACCATGGATTTAGAGCTAGAGATGCAGAAAGTTCTACCCTGTCCATGTAGGAAATCTTAATACTGAATTGAGGCCAAGCTGAGTAAAATCCAAAAAAATATAGAGGCTTCTTTCTTCTGTGGAGATTTTTGTTTTTGTTTTGAAAAAACACACAGAAGGTTCTTCTGGCATTTTTCCATTGGAGAACTAGCATTCATATTTATATCTTCACATTGGCAGGAAGGTCTCTGGGAGGATGTATCACATTTACTTATTTGTGAATCCATCTAATGACTAAAAAGAGTTCTAATCTTAATGATGGGAGATGTAGGTTGTTTTGGGGTTTTGTTTGTTTTGTGATGCTTTTGTTTCTTTTTCTGGGTTCTGATGATTTTCTCTTGATGGTTGTGTTGTAGTAAAAAGGTCAAGAGAAGCTTGAGATCAGTCATATCTGGTTTTTTAAATTCCTCATAAAGCCTGGGAAAATGATACAGCCAAAGTATGAACTCAGAAGTATTAATTTATAAATCAATAGAAATCACAACACATAATAAAGGGTACTATGACATTGTATTTGGAGTTAGAAAATCAAGTTATATTTCCAGCTTGGTCATACCCAATTATGTCATCTTAGACTAGTTAGTGTACATCTCCAAGTGTAACTTTCCTCTGTCTTAAGTAGGAATATTGATTTAGATAATTCCTAATACTTCTTACAAATTTGGGATTCTGATTCTAAATTTTATAATTCCAGTTTAGTATTTTCAAAGTTATTTACTGAAACCTTTATGTTTAACAAAACCAGCCACAAAATAAGAAGTTCTAGTTCTTGTTCTTACTGAGTTATCATCTGGAAAGGGAAATCTAAAGTGCAAGAAACGTTAAATGAGAATTATGAAAGTACTTAGACTCAGTTTGATTTACAGTACTCAACACATGTTTCTCACATTCAGCAAACACCCTTTAAGTCCTTTTATATGCCAGGCACTACAATAAGTGACTGAAATACAAATGAAAAAAAAAAAAAAGCAAAGTCTTTGTGTATAGTAAACCAAACAGACGATTATTCAAATAATTGTTCATTTCAGGGACACCTGGGTGGCTCAGCAGTTGAGTGTCAGCCTTTGGCTCAGGGCATGATCCTAGCATCCTGGGATTGAGTCCCACATCAGGCTCTTTGCGTGGAGCCGGCTTCTCCCTCTGCCTTTCTCTCTCTCTCTATCATGAATAAGTAAATAAAATATTTAAAAAAATAACTGTTCATTTCAATATAAGCCACTCAAAAATATAGAATTCATAATAAGTATAAGATATAACAGGATTATTAAGATAAGGCTGTCAAGGTTACCCCTGTTGTACCTTGTGTGATAGGATGGCTTCTTTTCAATAAGGTGAACTAAAAATCACAACGAAAAAAATAATCAATTTATGCTTCTTTTCTTTTTCCATTGGCTGCAACTTCGTCTCATGCTCACTTCTAGCTATAATATAGACTTTAGTTGTGTAAGCCATGTGCCCAGATGAAACTAAACAAAATCTACTGGAGGTTTGGAGAGTTAATTATATCACTGACACAAAATGGTCTTAGGGAGTCTCCATGAATAAAATCTAGGGCTATGCAGGATTCATTGGTTGAATAGAATAGGGATAGAGGTGGGAGATATGTAGACAAATGAGTTTGAGGATAGCATACTAGTTAGGGAGCTATCAAAATCATCTAGCTAAGAGATAATAACCTTTGTTATATGAAAGCCATTAGGATAGAGAACAAGGTCGAGATGCAGATTCTGATCCAAGAAAGAGTGAGACATAAATGGACTCAGAGGTCTAGGTTGAGCAGAAAGTATGGGAAACCCTCATTTCCAAGGTTGTTAGACCTCACATCTCAATACGTAAGTGAAGCTATTGAAGTAGTAGGATAAATCTGGGCATAGGGCATTCTACCCTGGGTGAATAGTTTAAGGCCAGCATAGTATTTCCATACAAGTGCTAGAGATTTTGTTCAGGAATGAGTAGTACTATTGTTCATTTGGGCCAGTTAGATGTGAAGTAAAATCTGCCATGTTTTCTGGGAAAGAGAAGTCAGGAACTTTCTCTTTCTGGAAGTGACAAGAAAATATGTTGCTCCCACTGCTGCAAGAAACCATCTTACAAACACTTACAAAACCAGGTTTAGGATGAAGCTGATGCTTATAGAAAGAAGGAGAGCATGGAAAGAAACTACATCTCTGATGATATAATGGAGTGGCTAAATGAATTAGCCTTAAGACTATTCTCCCTTTGGTTTTCTGGATATCTAAGATGAATTCCTCTGCATTGTTCAAGCATTCGAATTTGGGTTTTTACTACTTAAAGTGGAAAGAATAAAACTGACACTGTGAATAGGCCCCAAATTGATATTAAAGGCCAAAAATTAAGAATACTATCTGATAAAGATCTGTAGGGTTAAATAATTTGTTTTAGTCGAAGAATCCAGGCAAGGATCCATAGGCCTTCCTTTCTTTCATTCAACATGTCCAATCAGTCACAAATACTGTCAATTCTGTGACCCTCCTGTGTCTTACATACTTTGCTCTGTATCTAATGAGGTCAACCAGTGCAAACTGCCATCTTTGCACACCAGGATCACTACTCTGCTGCAGGCTCCTTACTGGTCTTGTACATCCATTTACTTTTCACCCCTCTACTTTATTCTCTACCATACAAATCTGATATTATCATTGCCTGGCTTAAAGAACATTTTCAGGAGTAGCTCATTGCTCATTGATAAAGTCAAAACCCTTTAAAATAGCTTATGATGATGTAAATTGTCAGGTTTCTATCTACTAATCCTACATCATTATTCACCATTCTTCTATCTTCCATGACCAGATTCTGTGTTTCAGCCATCCTGAATCTCTCAAAATCCTATTAATGCATGTATGTCCTCACATGCCACTAATCCTCAGGCATGGTTTTCGCAGTGAAATTCAAGCATGTCATGCCTTTTTGGCAGTCTGACTCCTGCCATTCTTCAGGTTTTGGCTGCAATGTCAGTTTTTTGTGAAAGTTCTCTTCTAACCCTAGTTTAGATTACTTCCTTCTGCTGGACATTCTCATAGTACTTTATACATTTTGTCCCATTCTAGTATAATTGGTTGTTTGTTTCTATTCATTCTTGTAGATTCTCGTCTGTCTTGTTCACAGTTGTAATCTCTGGTGCCCACCTATAGTGAGTATTCTATATTTATTGAAGAGATGAATCATATGAGGCTGTGGATAATTAGGTGGACAGTCCTTAAGAAGGCAGTCAGGTTAGGGGAAACACAGACACTGATGATAAGTAAAAT
Source organism: Nyctereutes procyonoides (assembly GCF_905146905.1). Classification (NCBI taxonomy): domain Eukaryota; kingdom Metazoa; phylum Chordata; class Mammalia; order Carnivora; family Canidae; genus Nyctereutes; species Nyctereutes procyonoides. The sequence goes on from NW_026575030.1 coordinate 12,401,254, forward strand.
TATATTTCAGCTAAAGAGTAACAATAAATTACTCAATATTCTGTCCTAGATTGAGCAAATGACAAGCAATATATATATATATATATATATAATAGTTTCTTTCCCTGATGCAGACCCTGAGCCATGTCTTACTCGTAGCCAATTTCACTCCAGTGGTCTAACCTGGTCCCTGAAGCAGAGGTAATTATTCAACCTAATAATGTGGGTACTAAGAACAGGAGATCTGCTCAAAGTCAAAGAGGAGCCCACAGTGTCAGTATAGAAATGAATGAATTACAAAGAGCTGGGATCAGAAGCCAACATGACCAATTTCAAACTCTGTTACTTTGGTCAAGTTCTAAATCCCTCTAAGTGTCTGCTTCCACATCTTGAAAGTGAAAGAATATTAATTCTTCAAAGAACTGTACAAATGCAGACTTTGTATGCATAACAGAAACTATAATGCACTGAAAAATGAAACTTGTCATTATAATAACACAAAGGATCCAAATTTAGAACACTAGAAGAATGGCAGTAGCAACCAACAGAAAATAGGAATTCAAGTGCTGAGCAATAGCCACTTCATCTCATGCTTGGTGTTCTCAGTTTAACATGGTTGAGCTACAATCCACAAACTAGATGACTCATGATCAAAAGTAAAAAAATCCAATTTAGTTCACAGTGTTGATACTAATGTTAGTCTCCCGTCTGGAAGTTTATCAGCTTAAAGTCCATCTGCTTTATAACACTAAAAAAGGACAATGTGTTCATAGCCTGATTTCAGTTTCAAATTGAAAAATACTTTCTGAGGCTATGAACAGTAAGTGGATATGCTCTCGAGGTAGAATATCAAAGTAGCCACTGCAACAGTTAGAGGAATGTTTCTCTTTTGCTGCCTCAGAGCTTAGATTCCAAAAATCTAAACTCAGCTACCATGGGAACTGCAACAGGCAGCATGTGTGACCAGATGCTGGTAGGGGAATCCCCTGAGAGGTGGGGAGCAGCGCAAAAGACAGCCTTTCTTCTCCTCCTATTCCTTGAAGAGGGTTATGGACAATAGACACTCTTGCTAAACCTCTCGAATGCTTATGTTTAACCCCAGTGATTTCACTTTAGCTTTGAACGGAGGATGAAACCAATTTACTCTTGGAAAATTACCACATTTATTGAAATTTAAGAGAGGCTTTGTTGTAATATCTCATTGTAGTATTTCATTGACATTATGATACACATTTTTAATCTAGTGATGAGGTTTTTTTTTTTTTTTTCTCTTTGGATACTATTATTAAATTAGTGACACCCCATTTAATCAATGGCATCTGAGCATTGAATGAAAATGGCATATACTGTTCTGGGTGGCCAAATCTCCCAACATTAGGAGAAGATATAATCCTTTTATTGTGCTTGGGGCCTTCAATGAGAAAATATGTCACGTGGTCAGTGTTCCAACATCCTTCCTCTCTCTTACCTTTTCATCCCAAAAGTACCTTCTAATGCACTCAACCAAGACAATTTTTAATAAAAATTGTTTTATGATTATTAAAAAAATCTGTGCATTGGCAAGTATAAACAAAAAGCAGATGAAAATAAACACTAGAAACCCACTACCCAGAGAAAACTATGAATCATGCCTTGGATCATATACTTATTTACATTTTTTATACACTGTCAAAATTATTTAATGGTACTGGGTTTTTAGTATATCAATATATGTGAAGACATTTCTAGGTCAATACATTGGTTTACAACCTCATTTTAAATGGTCAGATAATACTATACAAATATGCTACCATTTGTAACCAAGTGCTAGAATTTGAGTGATGACACTATGTTGTGACAGTTCTATTCACCTGTTTATGTAGTTTATGAGCATCTATAAGACAGGAAACTTATTTTATTCAGATTTGTATTCCAGATGCCCAATACTTGTAGGTACTCAATAAATGTTTTTGGATTTGAATTAACTCTACAAACAAAAGGCTACTCGGGATAATATGCAAAACCTAGGAAGATAAGGAATTAGTTTCCAATGGCTGCTATAACAAATGAGCACCAACTTGATTTCTTAAAGCAACAGAAATCTGTTGTCTCACAGTCCAGAATTTGAAAGTCTGAAATTAGTATCACCTTGGCCAAAAATGAGGTGTCAGCTGGGCAAGCTCCCCACTGGGGCTCTAGGGGAGAATCTGTTTCTTGCTTCTTCCAACTTCTGGAGACTGCCAGCTTTCCTTGGCTGTGGCTGTACCTGTCTGCCTCTGAAATCACACTGCCTCTGCCTCTACTGTGTGTAAAATGTCCTTCTGCCTCCCTCTTATTAAGAATAATATGGTTGCATGTAGGTCCCAGGTCTCAGTTCCCAGATAATTCAGGATAATCTCTCCAACTCAATATCATTAACTTCATCACATCTGTGAAGAGTTTTTTGACCATAAGGAAAATTTACAAGTTCCAGAAATTAGGATATGGATATCTTTTTTGGGGGAGGAAGGAGGGTGTTTTTAAGCTCAACACTAATAGTACACAAATTCAGCAATAGCTTTTATCATAGATTATGGTTTTTAGGAAAAAAAGTTCTTAATATTTGTTATGTACTTGTTATTGTTAGTATTGTTCTAAACCTTCATTCACTGTGGGAAAAGCACTTTACATAGTTCATCTCACTTAGTCTTCAGAGCAACATAAACACTCCTTTTGTCTGTGCAAACTGACACGGTATAAAGCAAACTCAGTGGCCAATTGTTCTCTGACTTTTATGGTTTTATTTTTTATAAAGATTTTATGTATTTATTTTGAGAGAGAAAGAAGGAGCATGCGCACAAGTGGCCAGGAAAGCAGCATGTAGCCCAATTAGGGGCTAAGTCCCAGGACCCTGGGATCATGACCTGAGCTGAAGGCGAAATTTAACCGACTGAACTCCCCAGGCACTCCTGTTGTGTGACTTTTAAAAATCACTTTCAAGGGGAATCCCTGGGTGGCTCAGCGGTTTAGCGCCTGCCTTTGGCTCAGGGCATGATCCTGGAGTCCCGGGATCAAGTCCCACATCAGGCTACCTGCCTGGAGCCTGCTTCTCCCTCTGCCTGTGTCTCTGCTTCTCAATCTCTCTCTCTCTCTCTCTCTCTTTCCATCTTAAATGAATAGATAAAATAAAATTACTTTCAAACATTAAAAGATATTCTCATACTTGGTTTTAAATATATAGGGATATGAAAAAATAAACTAATAATTACTTAGTAAACTTTAATTTGAAATACTAGAGACACAAGGAATCAGTGTTTCTTATTTCTCTGCAAAAAACTTGCCAAAAATAATTGGAGCAGTGCTTGCCTTCTTCTCATTGTACTGATTACAATATGAAACAGGTATCTTTTCCATGCCTTGGTGAATTGGTAAACTCCTTTCTCAGTTTGAATCAGCTTTTACTATTTAATTGTCCTTTCAATGTCGTGAAATATCTCTGAGGGTCTCTTATTTATTTATGTATATACTGAAGTATAGTTGACACAGAATGTTACATTAGTTTCAGGTGTAGGACGTAGTGATTCAACAAGTCTATGCCTTATGCTGTGCTCACCATGAGGGTAGCTGCCATCTGTCACTATTCAAAGCTATTAGGATATCATTGACTATATTCCCTACATGGTAGGTTTTATCCCTGTGACTTATTCGTGCCATAACTAGAAGCCTGTACCTCCCACTCCCCTTCATCTATTTTAGCCATGCCCCTGCCCCCTTCCCTCTGGCAACCACCACTTTGTTCTCTGTATTTATGGGTCTGTTTCTGTATTTTGTTTATTTGTTTGTTTGTTAAAATTCCACATATAACTGAAACCATACAGTATTTGCCCTTCTTTGTCTGATACACTTCACTTAGCAACAGACTCTTATGTTCTCCTTAATGTGGCTTTTTCCATCCTTGTCACTTCCTCTGGAATATCTTTGTGTCATTTATCATGACACCTTTTTTCATTTATGTTGATAAGTTTCCCTGGAGTCTTCTGGCTTCATATCGAGTCTCTTGAAGCGCAGAATGTCGACATTCCCAAGGTCAGCTCTTGGCTTATAGTTCCATTTACATTCAGTTTGTATTTCATTTCCAGTGTCAACACTTTTCATTTCCTTATTGCACTTGCACTTTTGTTGCCCAATTCCCTCTTTCAATTACCCACATTTCTAAGATGTTGCCTTCCTTGTATCATTTGGAACAAGGAAGCAACACAATCCTGTGCTTGGCTCTCTGCGTTTAAACTAAATAACAAACACAGTGACTTTGAGAGAATTGATGGAATTGGCCACTGACCATGATGACCATCTTTTATGTGTGTGATGATGTGCGGACTCAGAAGCTAGCAGCCAAGTTTTGACCCTATGCAGCTATTTGCACTTAATATATCACAGAAACTGAAATTTGGACCATGTCATTGGAGGGCTTTGTTTTTTATACATAATTGGTGTTATGTCAAATGTGTGCATGTCAGAAACATGCAAAGTGAGTTCTGCTTCTACTCTGAAATGGGGACTATTATTTTTCCCGTTTTATGAAAGAGGAAATTGAGCCAGGCTAGATTAAATTATTTATCCAAGGTATTAGGGAGAGAAGCCAGAATTAAAATCCAAGCAAACTCTCCATACCACAGCTTCACCTTCATGCTTTTGGGCTTTAGCCTGAGTCCACAGCTCCCTAAACAACCAGATGCATTGTGATTGCTAATCTCAGTCACCTCTGCTTCTTAGGGATGTAGTTCATTCTGCAGCAGCTCTATTTCAGCAAAGACTCTATCTTCTCTTACTATCAGAGCCACCAGCTTCTTCATTTTCCAGAGCAACTATGAATGACAATGTCCATATTTGATGTTCTTTCCTGTATCCTCCACCCCTAGACTATGCCCAGTTGTTTGAGAAATTCAAGCTTGTCCTTTATTCTCCTCCTTTGGTTAGCTGTATTAGACCTAATGTCAACTCCCTTCTGCTCTTGCTTCCTTTTCCATAAACACCTTCTTGGTGCCTTTGATGTTTTCTCTCACTAATTTCTGCCAGCAGAAGAGAAATATGTGCAATCCTCTTTTCTTCCCAAGTAGTTCCTTTGCATTTTTCCATTTTCATGAGACTGTGACAACCCTCATTCTCTGACTAAGGGATGGAATAAGCCTGAGTGTTTGGGACTGGAAGGAACAGAAATAGTGTACAATTGTTGAAAAGGCTGAAAGAGATAAAGCCATCTCTTCTGTTCAAATACCTAGCATTTACTCTTTTCATGATTCTAATGTGACCACTTCTTCTCTGCTTTCATTACCACTTTCCAGAAGGAATAAAAAACTAAAAAGATTAGTGCTTGCTCCAAAGTGGTGATGCTAGAGTTAGAGCCCGCATAATCAGGTATGAGATGCACAGACCAGTTCCATCACCTACCATGTCTGTGGCTTGGGGAAAGGCTGAGCATTTCAAAACCTCGTCTATAAAAAAGAAAAGCTCAAACTTTCAGTACGAGTGTCAGTAAGAATTAAAAGATAGTTTGTGTAAATGTCTTATTATAAGGACTTAGAAGGGTGGGACATAGTGACATATATAAGTTATGTACAATTATTTTTCATTCATTCATTTAGAAATATTTTGTCATATCCCCCCAAATCTGCACTACAATATTTCTTGTGAGCAAAGTTGTAGACTGATTTATTAACTATCTCCTGGGCAGCATGCTTCAAAATGACTGAATATATCCTCTTCAATTTGACAGGTGTAGCCGGAGAACTTTAATTAGAATTATAAACTTTGTTTGGGAAGAGGCACTTGGCAGTAGATTATCCTTCTAAGCAAAACTCTTTGACAAACCACAGGTAACCTCCCAAATTCACACTCCAGCACTAGTTTCCTGACATTTATGTTGTCATGAATTATGTAAGCAATTATTGCTTTATGAGAGAATATCTTATGTATAACTGTAACCTGATAACAGTGTCTGATGAGTATACATAGGTAAGGGTATCTTGGCATAGGTTCTGGCACTGATAAAACCCTACAGGTTCTGCAGGAGCCCTCACATTTTGTCACCCAGGGTCTGACCCAAAGCCTTTGTCTGTGTTATTTCAACTTTATATCTATGTTTAGTGTTCTCTCAAATGTCATCATGCCTTTGGTTTGAACTGGTTCTTCTGACTCTGATTCAACAAATGAATAAAATGAGATTTTAGAGCTCTGATACCAGCTTTAGAGAAAGTAGATAGAGTCAAAGCAGATACTCTCTAGCTTGTAATACAACTTGACTTGAATCAAGCTTTCTGAATTAGGGTTTGACATTGCTCTAAAAGGATTCTGACTATACCATTGTGATATTTTGAGGGTATTCGGTCATGGTTTTCCATTTCCTTACAAAGCTTAATGCAAGATTGCATGGGCAAAACCCCTAGGAAAAAAAATCTGGATTAAATTCTATAATATTGAGGAGGGGCAAGATGGCTGAAGAGTAGGGTGCCCAAGTCACCTGTCCCCACCAAATTACCTAGATAACTTTCAAATCATCCTGAAAATCTACGAATTCGGTCTGAGATTTAAAGAGAGACCAGCTGGAATGCTACAGTGAGAAGAGTTCACGCTTCTATCAAGGTAGGAAGACGGGGAAAAAGAAATAAAGAAACAAAAGGCCTCCGAGGGGGAGGGGCCCCGCGAGGAGCTGGGCTGAGGCCGGGGCGAGTGTCCCCAGGACAGGAGAGCCCCGTCCCGGAGACGCAGGAGCTGCACCAACCTTCCCGGGCGGCAAGGGGCTCGCAGGGAGTTAGAGCAGGACCCAGGAGGGCGGGGATGCCCTCGGGCTCCCGGGGACACTAACAGACACCTGCGCCCCGGGGGAGTGCGCCGAGCTCCCTAAGGGCTGCAGCGCGCACGGCGGGGCCGGAGCAGCTCAGAGGGGCTCGGGAGCGGCTCCAGGGAGGGGGCTGCGGGGCGGGAGCGCGAATCCCACAGCGCAGGCCCCGGAGCACAGGGCGCCGGGACACAGCCCAGGATCCGGCCTCCCCCGGGACAGGCAGAGGCCAGGAGGGCCTAGGACAGCAAGGACGCTCCTGCCCCGAGCTGAGCAGATCAGCGGCCCCGCCCCGGAGCCTCCAGGCCCTGCAGAAGGAGAACCGAGAGCCCCGAGCCCCGTAGTTCCTGCGGAGGCTGAATCCAGGCTTCCAGAGTTGCCATAGCAACTGCGGTTGTTCCTCCTGGGGCCTCACGGGGTAAGCAACCCCCACTGAGCCCTGCACCAGGCAGGGGCAGAGCAGCTCCCCCAAGTGCTAACACCTGAAAATCAGCACAGCAGGCCCCTCCCCCAGAAGACAGCTGGACGGACCAGTTCCAGGGGAAGTCAAGGGACTTACAGTATACAGAATCAAAAGATACTCCCCCGTGTTTTTTGTTTTGTTTTGTTTTGCTTTGCTTTTTGATTTCTCTTTGCTTCCGACACCCCCCTTTTCCCCTTTCTTTCTTTTTCTTTCTCTTTTTCTTCTCTTTTTTTTTCTTTTTTTCTTCCTTTTTTCTTTTTCTCTTTTCTTTCCTTCTTTCTCTCCTTTCTTTTTCTCCTTTTCCCAATACAACTTGATTTTGTCCACTCTGCACTGAGCAAAATGACTGGAAGGAAAACCTCACTTCAAAAGAAAGAATCAGAAACAGCCCTCTCTCCCACAGAGTTACAAAATCTGGATTACAATTCAATGTCAGAAAGCCAATTCAGAAGCACCATTATACAGCTACTGGTGGCTCTAGAAAAAAGCATAAAGGACTCAAGAGACTTCATGACTGGAGAATTTAGATCCAATCAGGCAGAAATTAAAAATCAATTGAATGAGATGCAATCCAAACTAGAAGTCCTAACGATGAGGGTTAACGAGGTGTAAGAACGAGTGAGTGACATAGAAGACAAGTTGATGGCAAAGAGGGAAACTGAGGAAAAAAGAGACAGACAATTAAAAGACCATGAAGACAGATTAAGGGAAATAACACCCTGAGGAAGAAAAACCTACATTTAATTGGGGTTCCCGAGGGCACCGAAAGGGACAGAGGGCCAGAATATGTATTTGAACAAATCCTAGCTGAAAACTTTCCCAATCTGGGAAGGGAAACTGGCATTCAGATCTAGGAAATAGATCCTCCCCTAAAATCAATAAAAAATGTTCTACACCTCGACATTTAATAGTGAAGCTTGCAAATTCCAAAGATAAAGAGAAGATCCTTAAAGCAGCAAGAGACAAGAAATCCCTGACTTTTATGGGGAGGAGTATTAGGGTAACAGCAGACCTCTCCACAGAGACCTGGCAGGCCAGAAAGGACTGGCAGGATATATTCAGGGTCCTAAATGAAAAGAACATGCAACCAAGAATACTTTATCCAGCAAGGCTCTCATTCAAAATGGAAGGAGAGATAAAGAACTTCCAAGACAGGCAGGAACTGAAAGAATATGTGACCTCCAAACCAGCTCTGCAAGAAATTTTAAGGGGGACTCTTAAAATTCCCCTTTAAGAAGAAGTTCAGTGGAACAATCCACAAAAACAAGGACTGAATAGATATCGGGATGACACTAAACTCATATCTGTCAATAGTAACTCTGAACGTGAATGGGCTTAATGACCCCATCAAAAGGCGCAGGGTGTCAGACTGGATAAAAAAGCAGGACCCATCTATGTGCTGTCTACAAGAGACTCATTTTAGACAGAAGGACACCTACAACCTGAAAATGAAAGGTTGGAGAACCATTTACCATTCGAATGGTCCTCAAAAGAAAGCAGGGGTAGCCATCCTTATATCCGATAAACTGAAATTTACCTCGAAGACTGTAGTGAGGGATGAAGAGGGACACTATATCATACTTAAAGGATCTATCCAACAAGAGGACTTAACAATCCTCAGTATATATGCCCCGAATGTGGGAGCTGCCAAATATACAAATCAATTAATAACCAAAGTGAAGAAATACTTAGATAATAAAACACTTATACTTGGTGACTTCAATCTAGCTCTTTCTATACTCGATAGGTCTTCTAAGCACAACATCTCCAAAGAAACGAGAGCTTTAAATGATACACTGGGCCAGATGGATTTCAGAGATATCTACAGAACTTTACATCCAAACTCAACTGAATACACATTCTTCTCAAGTGCACATGGAACTTTCTCCAGAATAGACCACATACTGGGTCACAAATCGGGTCTGAACCGATACCAAAGATTGGGATCGTCCCCTGCATATTCTCAGACCATAATGCCTTGAAATTAGAACTAAATCACAACAAGAAGTTTGGAAGGACTTCAAACACATGGAGGTTAAGGACCATTCTGCTAAAAGATGAAAGGGTCAACCAGGAAATTAAGGAAGAACTAAAAAGATTCATGGAAACTAATGAGAATGAAGATACAACTGTTCAAAATCTTTGGGATGCAGCAAAAGCAGTCCTGAGGGGGAAATACATCACAATACAAGCATCCATTCAAAAACTGGAAAGGACTCAAATACAAAACTTAACCTTACACCTAAAGGAGCTAGAGAAAAAACAGCAAATAGATCCTACACCCAGTAGAAGAAGAGAGTTAATAAAGAGTCAAGCAGAACTCAACGAAATCGAGACCAGAAAAACTGTGGAACAGATCAACAGAACCAGGAGTTGGTTCTTTGAAAGAATTAGTAAGAGAGATAAACCATTAGCCAGCCTTATTAAAAAGAAGAGAGAGAAGACTCAAATTAATAAAATCATGAATGAGAAAGGAGAGATCACTACCAACACCAAGGAAATACAAACGATTTTAAAAACATAAAATGGGGCAGCTCTGGTGGCTCAGCGGTTTAGCACGCCTGCAGCCCAGGGTGTGATCCTGGAGACCAGGGATCGAGTCCCATGTCATGGTCCCTGCAGGAAGCCTGCTTCTCCCTCTGCCTGTGTCTCTGCCTCTCTCTCTCTCCCCCCTCTGTGTATTCTCATGAAAAAATAAATAAAATTAAAAAAAATAAATAAAAACATATTATGAACAGCTCTATGCCAATAAATTAGGCAGTCTAGAAGAAATGGACGCATTCCTGGAAAGCCATAACTACCAAAACTGGAACAGGAAGAAATAGAAAACCCGAAGAGGCCAATAACCAGGGAGGAAATTGAAGAAGTCATCAAAAACCTCACAAGACACAAAGTCCAGGGCCAGATGGCTTCCCAGGGGAATTCTATCAAACGTTTAAAGAAGAAATCATACCTATTCTACTAAAGCTGTTTGGAAAGATAGAGACTGAGTACTTCCAAATTCGTTCTATGAGGCCAGCATCACCTTAATTCCAAAACCAGACAAAGACCCCACCAAAAAGGAGAATTACAGACCAATATCCCTGATGAACATGGATGCAAAAATTCTCAACAAAATACTAGCCAATAGGATCCAACAGTACATTAAGAAAATTATTCACCATGATCAAGTAGGATTTATCCCCGGGACACAAGGCTGCTTCAACACTCGTAAAACAATCAATGTGATTCATCATATCAGCAAGAGAAAAACCAAGAACCATATGATCCTCTCCTTAGATGCAGAGAAAGCATTTGACAAAATACAGCATCCATTCCTGATCAAAACTCTTCAGAGCGTGGGGATAGAGGGATCTTTCCTCGACATCTTAAAAGCCATCTACGAAAAGCCCACAGCAAATATCATTCTCAATGGGGAAGCACTGGGAGCCTTTCCCCTAAGATCAGGAACAAGACAGGGATGTCCACTCTCACCACTGCTATTCAACATAGTATTGGAAGTCCTAGCCTCAGCAATCAGACAACAAAAAGACATTAAAGGGATTCAAATTGGCAAAAAAGAAGTCAAACTCTCCCTCTTTGCCGATGACATGATACTCTACATAGAAAACCCAAAAGCCTCCACCCCAAGATTGCTAGAACTCATGCAGCAGTTTGGTAGCGTGGCAGGATACAAAATCAATGCCCAGAAATCAGTGGCATTTCTATACACTAACAATGAGACTGAAGAAAGAGAAATTAAGGAGTCAATCCCATTTACAATTGCACCCAAAAGCATAAGATACCTAGGAATAAACCTAACCAAAGAGGTAAAGGATCTATACCCTGAAAACTATAGAACACTTCTGAAAGAAATTGAGGAAGACACAAAGAGATGGAAAAATACTCCATGCTCATGGATTGGAAGAATTAATATTGTGAAAATGTCAATGTTACCCAGGGCAATTTACACGTTTAATGCAATCCCTATCAAAATACCATGGACTTTCTTCAGCGAGTTAGAACAAATTATTTTAAGATTTGTGTGGAATCAGAAAAGACCCCGAATAGCCAGGGGATTTTTAAAAAGAAAACCATAGCTGGGGGCATCACAATGGCAGATTTCAGGTTGTACTACAAAGCTGTGGTCATCAAGACAGTGTGGTACTGGCACAAAAACAGGCACATAGATCAATGGAACAGAGTAGAGAACCCAGTAGTGGACCCTGAACTTTACGGTCAACTAATATTCGATAAAGGAGGAAAGACTATCCATTGGAAGAAAGACAGTCTCTTCAATAAATGGTGCTGGGAAAATTGGACATCCACATGCAGAAGAATGAAACTGGACCACTCTCTTGCACCATACACAAAGATAAACTCAAAATGGATGAAAGATCTAAATGTGAGACAAGATTCCATCAAAATCCTAGAGGAGAACACAGGCAACACCCTTTTTGAACTCGGCCACAGTAACTTCTTGCAAGATACCTCCATGAAGGCAAAAGAAACAAAAGCAAAAATGAACTATTTGGACTTCATCAAGATAAGAAGCTTTTGCACAGTAGAGGATACAGTCAACAAAATAAAAGACAGCCTACAGAATGGGAGAAGATATTTGCAAATGGCTTATCAGATAAAGGGCTAGTTTCCAAGATCTATAAAGAACTTATTAAACTCAAGAGCAAAGAAACAAACAATCCAATCATGAAATGGGCAAAAGACATGAAGTGAAATCTTACAGAGGAAGACATAGACATGGCCAACATGCACATGAGAAAATGCTCTGCATCACTTGCCATCAGGGAAATACAAATCAAAATCACAATGAGATACCACCTCACACCAGTGAGAATGGGGAAAATTTTTTTTAAATAAATTAATTTTTATTGGTGTTCAATTTACCAACATACAGAATAACAGCCAGTGCTCATCCCGTCAAGTGTCCCCCTCCGTGCCCGTCACCCATTCACCCCCACCCCTCGCCCTCCTCCCCTTCCACCACCCCTAGTTCATTTCCCGGAGTTAGAAGTCTTTATGTTCTATCTCCCTTTCTGATATCTCCCACACATTTCTTCTCCCTTCCCTTATATTCCCCTTCACTATTATTCATATTCCCCAAATGAGTGAGAACATACACTGTTTGTCCTTCTCCGATTGACTTACTTCACTCAGCATAATACCCTCCAGTTCCATCCACGTTGAAGCAAATGGTGGGTATTTGTCGTTTCTAATGGCTGAGTAATATTCCATTGTATACATAAACCACATCTTCTTTATCCAGAGAATGGGGAAAATTAACAAGGCAGGAAACCACAAATGTTGGAGAGGATGTAAAGAAAAGGGAACCCTCTTACACTGTTGGTGGGAATGTGAACTGGTGCAGCCACTCTGGAAAACTGTGTGGAGGTTCCTCAAAGAGTTAAAAATAGACCTGCCCTATGACCCAGCAATTGCATTGTTGGGGATTTACCCCAAGGAGACAGATGCAGTGAAACGCTGGGACACCTGCACCCCGATGTTTCTAGCAGCCATGTCCACAATAGCCAAACTGTGGAAGGAGCCTCGGTGCCCATCGAAAGATGAATGGATAAAGAAGATGTGGTTTATGTATACAATGGGATATTACTCAGCCATTAGAAACGACAAATACCCACCATTTGCTTCAATGTGGATGGAACTGGAGGGTATTATGCTGAGTGAAGTAAGTCAATCGGAGAAGGAGAAACAGTGTATGTTCTCATTCATTTGGGGAATATAAAATAATAGTGAAAGGGAATATAAGGGAAGGGAGAAGAAGTGTGCGGGAAATATCAGAAAGGGAGACAGAACATAAAGACTCCTAACTCTGGGAAATGAACTAGGGGTGGGGAAGGGGTGGAGGGCGGGGGTGGGGGTGAATGGGTGACGGGCACTGAGGGGGCACTTGACGGGATGAGCACTGCGTGTTATTCTGTATGTTGGTCAATTGAACACCAATAAAAATAAATTTATTATAAAAAATTCTATAATATTATTCTAAACTGCAGAGGGCTATGGACTGGCCTGGGTTTGAATTTCAATTTATTTATTAGCATTATGATATTTATCCTTAGTTTCAAATTATTTTTGGCTCCAACACATAAGTTTTACCCTGTACACTGTGATAGAGTCTTCAACTACTTTATATTATTTGATTGATTATCTGATATGTACTAGGTTTTCCACTAGAGGTAAAATATACTTGTCATTCAGTCCACAAAACCACTATTAAATCTGTTTTGTTTCTCTTAATTCATATTACACTGATGGTAGAACCTGAGACATGTATTTGGGTGCAGGTACTTTATTTGTGAAGTGATTTCAAGAAGAATGAGTAAGGGAATGGAAAGAGTAATACAGAAAGGAAGGGGAAGTCAATATGAAGGACAATGGCCTGGTAGCTTCTATATGCAGTGGGGATTCACTTCTGTTGGATCTCTGTCAATAGAGTCGTTTCCAATTTGTCTGTTCTGAGGACAGGAAATTGGGGGTGTATTTACCAGTCGAAGATTGCCTCTTTGGGCACTAATTCCTCTGAACATCCAAAAGCTCAGGAAAAGACACAAGGCTGGACTTAGAAATGAGACTCCGTCAGTGTAAGTCTGAGCTTAGAAAAATCTTTCCCCTGAGCTGTGGTCGAACTCGTAAGTAGAATGTGGTTTCCAGCAGCAAAACCATCCACTACATTATTCGAGAATATCAGACGAGATCCCACAGAGATTAATTATTTTCCTGAGAATACTTGGATAATAATTGGCAGATACAGTTTTCAATTCTAATTTCCTGGCTCCTAGTTCTTCCCATCATACCACATTGCCTCCAAAAATTGCAAGAACTTATGCTTGTGTGGAAGCTCTAGGAATTCTGCTCTCCTCCATAGCTTTGAGCATACAATAGTGGCTTGCCCTGAACACCATTCATCCATCTCTAAATCTCCTATAACCTCAGGACTTGGATATAGGGTCTTCATCCTTTTTTTCTTTTGCAAACCCTAATTTCCCACATAGAAAAGATAGTGCACTGTGCATTTTATTTCAAGCAGTAGTTTGCAATATATTGATGGATTGTGAAATTAGCTTAGTGGGCCTTGTCTAGAATTTAAAAACTGAAATAGATGAGAAAAATATTGCAAGTACGTGACTTCTAGTATTTCAAAAGTGTTTTCATTGTGTGTGTGTTTGTGTATGTGTGCTTGTGTGTATATGTTTTAGATATATATATATATATCATATAGCTTATCCTGGATAAGAAACTTTGAAAGTCATTACTTAGGTGCTTGATAATGTTCAAAACACCTGGGGTGAAATCCTGGTGCCACTACAAATTAGCTGGATGTGTCTTATTCTTCCTATCTATAAATATTACCAACCTGAAGGATTTTGAGAACAAATGGATTACTATATATAAAGAACTGTGAACAGTGACACTTTAAGATCAATAGATAAATGTTATTATTATTGCAAACATTCAATCAATCCATGAATTATAAGTTTTTGTGCAATCTTTGTTCAATATGGAACAAGGGAAAGGAAAATCACTAACATTTTCAAGGGTTTGGACAGACTTATTATTGGAATGGGATTAAAATAAAGATTTTCTGAGGCTCTGGGATGGCTCAGTCAGTTAAGCATCTGCTTTTGACTCAGGTCATGATCTACAGTTCCTGAAATTAAACCCCATGTCTGGCTCCCTACTTAGTGGGGGGATTGCTTATCCCTTCCCCTCTGCCTCTCCTTCCTGTTCATGCTCTCTTTCTCTCTCTCTCTCTCTTTCTCAAGTGAATAAATAAAATATTTTTTAAAAACTAAAAATAATGTCCTTCAATTTTCTATGTATTCTCTCCTAACTATTCCTCATTAGCAAATGTTATAGTCCTATATACACAGTATTTATTAAACTGTGAATACCTTAAGAAAATTAATATAAACATTTTTCATTAGTAAGCTAAACTCTATTAAAAATATGTATTTTGTCCTGTATCCTAGAGGATAATCTGTATAATATACCTATGCTATAAGTAGCCTTGCAATCTAAACAAGTAACTCTTAAATTGCCATAAACTAAAAGAGAATTATACCTTCTAGCTCAGAAGGAACACTATAAACTGGACTTCTTTACTGTGACCTCAAATCACTGAAAGAGTGTGGGTGTGTTCCGTTTTAATAACCTAGAGTAGTCGTTCCTGAATAGAGTGTCCATCAAACTCGTCTAGGGTATTATTAAAAGCACTTTCCCAATTGCACTGGACCAATTGTATAGGAAACTGTGAGAGAGCCCTCAAATCCATTGTGTAAATAGTATTCCTGGGAGGTGACATTGGATCCAAAAATAAGCAGTTTTGAGAATTGAATTCACTGATCACTCTTTCCTAGATTGAAATAATGTCATTGCAGTTATTTTTAGTACATCTTCAACAATTATACA
Organism: Nyctereutes procyonoides; assembly: GCF_905146905.1. NCBI lineage: Eukaryota > Metazoa > Chordata > Mammalia > Carnivora > Canidae > Nyctereutes > Nyctereutes procyonoides. The sequence goes on from NW_026575030.1 coordinate 12,416,913, forward strand.
ATAAGTTGATTTCCATGGGTCCTTCAAAACCAATCTCAAAAAATCATGGATCTGAAGATACTGAAAAGTCAAGAAAGGATCTGACCTTTTCTAGAAGGTCAGCTCTAAGAACCCTTCTTCCAACATCTTTGATGCTTTTTTTTTTTTTTTTTTTTTAGGTCTGAGTGAAGACTTACAGTGACAAATAGGTATGTGTCTCTAGTGAAAACCCACAGTTTCCTTGATAAACAGCCTACAAACTAGTCAAAGTCATGAGCTATCTATATTTTTATTTACTTATAGTTTTCTTTAAAAAAGAAGTCTTTTAGGGATGCCTGGGTGGCTTAGCGGTTGAGCATCTGCCTTTGGCTCAGAGTATGATCCTGAAGTCCCAGGATTGAGTCCCACATCAGGATCCCTGCATGGAGCCTTCTTCTCCCTCTGCCTATGTCTCTGCCTCTCTCTGTCTCTCTCATGAATAAATACGTAAAATCTTAAAAAAAAAAAAAAAGGTCTTTTAAAAACTAGGTCCATTTTTAATAGAGAATGTATACAACCTTTAATAAGTGAAAGATTTGTATTACTAGATGTACTATTTTCATTTTTCTAATAATAATAATAATAGTCTGACAAATATACAAATGAGAACATAACATTATTATTATTTTTAAAATTTTATTTATTTATTCATGAGAGACACAGAGAGAAGGCAGAGACACAGGCAGAGGGAGAAGCAGACTCTATGCAGGGAGCCAGATGCGGGACTCGATCCAGGGCCTCCAGGATCATGCCCTGGGCCAAAGACAGACGTTTAACTCCTGAGCCACCCTGAGAACGTAACAATTAACATGAAATATGTTAGTTCTTACACCACCTAAAATCATCTGTGTGAACCACCCTTTGGGAAACACTCTTTATATGTAAGAGGAAATAAGCTTCCATTTGTCTTGCCTAACAGCCCTTCAAATACATGTATCTGCTAACATTTCTCCTCTCCAGGCTAAATTTCCATAACTTAACTACTCCTCATATGAAATGACTTCCTGACTACTCTCTATCCTATCCACCTTTTTTAGATGCTCTCTGGTTTATCAAAATAGCTTTTAAAATGTAGAAGTTTCTCTAAGGTGTTAATTTATGACTTGTCTCCGGAAAATATAATTATTCCACTATTCCACTATAGCTTCTTTTCAAGCACTGCAAACCTAAGGGACTCTCTTCTGGAAGGTGTAAAGGAATCAACGGAATTTCTTACAATGCAGTAAATTTCTCTCTGTGTTTCTTTATTAGGAGATTGGATAGTGAGAGTTTGCCTTTATATGAGGACATTGGGCAAAATATCAAATGTACTTTTTTCCCAAGGAGAACTAGCATAAGGCAAATGTCCCATGCATTCAACATTTTAAACATATTTTGGAGACCAGAAGTTTTTAATCTGAATGAAAATTTCTGATAGCTGGGTAGTGAGATCTCACTGTGGTTTTTTAATTGTTTCTCAAAGACTGTATGTATGTATGTATGTATGTACGTATTCATTTGAAAGAGAGAGGGCAGCCCAGGTGGCTCAGTGGCTTAGCGCCACCTTCGGCCCAGGGTGTGATCTTGGAGACCCGGGATCAAGTCCCATGTTAGGCTCCCTGCATGGAGCCTGTTTCTCCCTCTGCCTGTGTCTCTGCCTCTCTCTCTCTCTCTCTCTCTCTCTCTCTCTCTCTCTCTCTGTCTCTGTCTCCGTGTCTCTCATGAATAAATAAATAAAATCTTGAAAGAAAAAGAAAGAAAGAAAGAAAGAAAGAAAGAGAAAGAAAGAGAGAAAGAAAGAAGAAAGGAAAGAAAGAAAGAGCAAGTGACCACAAGCAGGTAGTGAGACAAAGGGAGAGAGAAATGGAGAAGCAAACTCTCTGCTGAGCAGGGAGCCCAGTTCAAGGCTCCATCCCAGGCCCTTGGGATCATGATCTGAGCTGAAGGCAGATGCTTAGCCAACTGAGCTACCCAGCTGCTCCCTCATTCTGGTTTGAATCAGCACTTCCCTACTGCATAATGATGTTGAACATCTTTCATGTCCTTTTTTTGCTATCTGACTGTTTTGTTTGGTGAAATTTCTTTGCCTTGCCCCATTGTAATTTGTTTACTCACTATTGACTTTTGAAAGTTAGTCGTATACTCTAAATACTCTTCCTTTGTTGGATAGGTGGATAGGTGGTTTGAAAATATTTTCTCTTACTCGGTAACTTGATTTGCAAAACCAAGTATGGGATATTTTGGAGACCAGAAGTTTTTAATCTGAATGAAGTCAAATCTATCTTTATGAATTATGCTTTTGATGTGAGGTCTAAGAGCCCTTAATCTTAAATTCTGATGATTTTCTGTGTTTTTCGAAAAGTTTTATACCTCTTTGCTTATATTTAAATTTACTTAGAAAAATAATAAATAAATAAATTTATGATCCATTTTGAGTTAATTTTTATATGCAATATGAGAATTTAGTCAAGCTTATTTTATTTCATTTTATTTTGTCTATGGATACTCAATTTCTTCAGCACTCTTTGCTTACAATATTATTTTCCTTCATTGAATTACTTTTGAGTCTTTGTCAAAAATCAGTTAGGCATATTTGTGTGGGTCTATTTCTGAGTTCTTTTTTTTATTCCATTGATTTATATGTTTATGCCTTTCACGAATGCTATAGGTATAACAAATCTTGAAATTGACTAGACTGATTCTTCCCACTTTATTCTTTATTTTGCATGTGTGTCCAAAATTGTTTCTACTATTCTGATTTCATTGGTGTTCTACAAAAATTTTAGAATAGTCTTGTCCATATATGTACCCTCTCCAAAAACAAACAAACAAACAAACAAAAAACTTGCTAGGCATTTAATTTAATATAAATTGCCCTAAATCTGTATATCACTCAGTTCCATATATTTTCAGTTTTCTTTGAAACTTCCTTTTTTGACCCTGTGGATTATTTAGGACAATGTTGCATAGTTTCCAAGAATTTGGAAATTCTCTTGCTTCTTTCTGTTGCTGATGAGTTCTATTCCATTGTGGTCAGAAAACAGGCACTACTTGATTTCAGTTCTTTTAAATTTGTTGAGGTCTGTCTTATGGCCCAGTTTATGGTCTATCTCGGAACCCGAGAAGAATGTATTTTTAGCTGCTGTTTTGGATGATGGTGTTGTGGAGTTCTATAACTTCACTGATACTCTGTCTCATTGTTCTATTAATTATTTAGAGAATTGTGTGAAAGTGTCCAACTATAACTGGATTTGTCTATAGTTCCTTTCAGTTGTGATGGTATTTGTTCCCATATTTTGCAGTTCTGTTGTTTGGTACATACACTTTTATGATACTGTATTTTCTTGATGCATTGACCCTTTTATCATCATATAATATTCCTCCCTGATTGTGGCAATTTTCTTTGCTCTGAAGTGTATTTTATTTTTTTTATTTTTTTTAAAGATTTTATTTATTCATGAAAGACACAGAGAGAAAAAGGCAGAGACATAGGCAGAGGAAGAAGCAGGCTCCATGCAGGGAGCCTGCTGTGGGACTCGATCCCGAGACCGAGGATCACACCCTGAGCCAGGGGCAGATGCTCAACCGCTGAGCCACCCAGGTGTCCCTGAAGTGTATTTTATTTGATATTAATATAGCCCTTCCTGTTTTTCTTTGATTCATATTTTCATGGTATATCTTTATATTTCTGTATATGTTTATATTTCTATATGTTCTTTATGTATACATTATATTTTCAACCTACCTATACTGCTATAGCTGTAATAAGATTTTGGAAACAGCATAGTTTCACAATGGTGTATAATCCACACCAATGATCTATCTTTTGATTGCTATATTAAAACTATTTATATTTGATTTTAACATTGATATATTAGGGCTTAACATTTAACATTCGTTTTGTGTTTGTGTGTGTGTTATCTCTATTTTTCACTTCTCTGTTTACATTTCTTGTCTTCCTGTGGATTACTTGTACATTTTTTTTAGAATTTCATTGTGATTTATCTATAGTGCTTTTAAGTCTATTTCTTTATATAGCTTTAATAGTGGTGCTCTAGGTATTATATTATACATAAGTAATTTATTTCAGAGTCTATTGGTATCATCCTTTTACAAGGGTAAGTGAAGCATAGAAAGTTTATTTCTTTTTAAGACCCTCCTCCATTTATAATTACTGTATTTCCTTCACATACATTTTTTAGAACCACATCAGACAGTGTTAAGATTTTTGCTTCAATTTTCAAAAATAAATTACAAAACTCAAGAGGAGGAGAGCCTGTTGAATCGACTCAGTTTTGCCATTTTTCTCAGTTTTGTTATTTTTTCTTCTCTTTGATGTTCCAAGGTTCCATTTTTTTTATCATTTTCTTTTTTTTTTTTAATTTTTATTTATTTATGATAGTCACAGAGAGAGAGAGAGAGGCAGAGACACAGGCAGAGGGAGAAGCAGGCTCCATGCACCAGGAGCCTGACGTGGGACTCGATCCTGGGTCCCCAGGATCACACCCCGGGCCAAAGGCAGGCGCTAAACCGCTGCGCCACCCAGGGATCCCTATCATTTTCTTTTTATTTAGGTAACATAGTATAGCCATTCTTTTAGGGTAAGTCTGCTGGTGACAAAACATGTAAATTTCCCTTTTTCTTTATTTCCTCTTGATTTTTTATTTCCTCCTAATTCTTGAAGAATATTTTTGCTGAGTTAAGAATTATGATTGACAGTTTTCTTAAGCATGTAAAAAAATATGTGCCACTTATTTTTTGGCCTCTGTGGTATGTGATGAATAAAATGCTGTCACTCCAATTGTTTTCTTCTTTGTTGATAAGGTGTCCGTTTCCTCTGGCTACTTTCAATGATCTTTGTCTTTAGTTTTGAAGTTTATTTTTTTTTAATTTATTTATTTATTATAGTCACACAGAGAGAGAGAGAGAGGCAGAGACATAGGCAGAGGGAGGAGCAGGCTCCATGCACCGGGAGCCCGATATAGGATTCGATCCCGGGTCTCCAGGATCGCGCCCTGAGCCAAAGGCAGGCGCCAAACCGCTGTGCCACCCAGGGATCCCATAGTTTGGAAGTTTAAATACAATGTGCATTGATATGAATTTCTTTGGGTCCACCCTAACTGAGGTTTCCTCAGCTTTTTGAATCTATAGATTTATGTCTTTGTCAAATTTGGGAAATTTTCATCTCTTATTTCTTTGAGGTTTTTCTCACTTTCTTTTCTTCTGATACTGTGATGATACAGGTGTTAAATAATATTCATAGCTCTAGGTCATTGAAGCTCTGATTTTTTTCTTTTTTCAATGTATTTTCTGTTTTTCAGATTGGGCAAATTTTATTGGTTTTTCTTCCAATTTTCTGATTCTTTGACTCTTTTCCTTTTAAGATTTTATTATTTGTTTGTTTGTTTGTTTGTTTGTTTGTTTATTTTTAAGAAAAAGAAAGAGAACAAGGGGAGGGGCAGAGGGAAAGAATCTCAAGCAGATTCCATACTGAGTGGGAAGCCTAATGCAGGGCTTAACTTCAAAACCCCAAAGATCATGATCTGAGCCAAAATCAAAAGCTAGAAGCTTAACCTAATGAGCCACCCAGAAACACCTCCTCTGTCTGCTGAGGTTATTCACTGAAATTTTAATTTTCAATAATTCAGTATTGAATTTTTTGGGCTTAATATTTTCATTTGGTTATTTTCCTATCTTCTATTTATTTGTTGATAACTTTTTTGCTAAAGCTTTCTAATTTGCATTTGTTTTAAATGTCTTCATAATTCATGATTGATCATTGAAATGTGTTTTATCACAATTGCTTTTAAATATTTACCAGATAATTCTAACATATATCATCTTGGTGTTGGCATCTACTTTTTAAAAATTCAGTTTAAGATCTTCTTAGTTCTTGGTATAATGAGCAACTTTCAATTTAAACTTAGATATTTTCATAGTCTGTTACGACACTCTTGATCATGTTTAAATTTTGTTTTAAGTGGCTTTTTGTGACACTGTTTTGTCAGTCAAAGGGAAGAGCACCATCTCATGTGAATGCAGAAACCAAGGTTTCTCTACTCAACTTCCACTGGCATCTGACTCAAGGGCTTCTCATTACTGCTAGGCAGGGGTAAGAATTCTGGCTCCCAAGGTGGTCTCCATCAAAACTGTGGGTAAAGAGCTGTTTCCTGACTGGGCTAAAAGTCTTGGCTTCCTACCTGGCCTCTTTGATCCCCCCTTGGTGCTCCATTACAGTCTGATTAGGGTAGAAGTATAGTTTTTCCACTCAGCCTTTGCATGGAAGAAATGGGACCATTGTTTTTAAGTGTGGTGTTAGACTAGAACAAAGTGGTTATTGTCATTAAGTTTTCTAACTTGCTACATTCTTCTTTTCCTGGTCCTTTGCCTAGAGAGAACAGGCTGCTGTTGGGGTTTTGTCTATCACAATAGGGATTTCCATGTTGCCGGCTTCTTTGCCTCCGTGTTTGAGGTATGTGAGGCAAAAAGAAATCTCAGGGCACTCACAACTGTGTCCTTCCTCAAGTCAAGTTCCCTAGCTGGTCTGATTTTTTTCTTTACAACTTGTTTTTATTATAATGTCCAGAATTGCTCATTTTAGTTACTGGGAAGAGTAGGGAAAAGTACGTCTACTCTACCTTGGAAGCTGAATACCCCCAGTCTTTTTAAGTAAAAAAGAAGAAAACAAACATTTTTGATGGATTACTATATCCCAGGCATTTGGCTTGCATCTCATTTCATCTTTTCCCTACTCTCCTTTTGATTTCCCAAGTGTACATATGAAGTATTCAGGTTCCAGAAAGTGTAAGGAACCTACCCTAGGTCCCACAGAGGGAATAGGAAATAGCTGGAATTCGGGACCCTCGTGTCACTAATTTACCAGTGTATGTTTTACTTGCTATGCTTTGTGCCCTTCTTCAGTGCTCTAATATTTCCAGAGTAGCATAAGCTTTGTAAAGCTTAAGTTTAACAGAAATCATTCTGAAGTGTTATAATGACTTTGTGGAATCAGAGGAAGAGTTATTAATTAAAATTATAGAATTTGAGAATAAAGAAACCTAAAAGGTAATTTAATTTCTCCAAAGAGGTAATTGTTTAGGTTCAAAATATGTTTCATAATCCAGATCTCCTTGATCCATGATGCACCTTCTGCTACAACAAAGGGACAGTGAATTAATCAATTAATCCAGTTATTGCATTGAACACAATATAGTTGAGTACAGCTCTACAGAGATAATAGAATGATTACAAAGGCATTGGCTTCCTGGAATGTTCTGGACCCACTATCCCAGCCTTTGAGTCCATTCACAGTCATCCTCCAGGCTTTGAAGCATTACTAGAGCCACCTTTGTATATATGTCATTATGATGGTCATCTCATACTGCTGTGGCTTCTCTGAATCTGCATTTCCTCCTGAGAGCAGGGTCCTTGAAAGAAAACTCAAACTTCATCTTTACAATCCTAGCACCTATACTGGCCTTCCATCACATGTTAGGACCTCAAGAAATAATATTGATTGAATATATGAAGAAGGCAAAGAAAGTATAATCAGCCCAATCATATATTTGTGAAAGGTATTTTGTGATTGTTTTAGCTAGTAAAAATATATTGCCCATGTTGAAAAATAATTGGAAGTGATTGTAAAATTACAGAAATTATTAGTCCCCTCATGCTCTAAATTTCATCTGATCCCCCCCCCCAAAAAAAAAACAAGAACCAATTACTTTTGATGAGAATAGTTGTTTTGTTTTTCTGGTAAAAATTCAAAATTCCAATAAGAATACTTGCAAAGCAAAATAAAATAAAATAAAATAAAATAAAATAAAATAAAATAAAATAAATAAAAAATAAAACTTGCAAAGCACTACCTGAGGATAAACTTTCTCATAGGATTACTTGATTACCTTACCTTGAGTTGAAGTTAAAGCTATTGATTCCCCCCTCTATTTAAGAGACTGTACTTAATCAATATCAAATATTTTATTGATTAATTCCTTTATGTTCAACAAAATCCTAAAATCTAAAGTAATGAAAGAAGAAACATGCTATATGGTTCTTTCTTTCATGTTCTTCACATTGTAGTTTTATGGTTTCTATCAGAGAAAATACATGTTTCCTATTGGAAAAAAAAGTGAGATGAAAGAAAAAAATAAGACTGGAAATGAAGCACTGAGTTATGTAGAATATGTTACATAAACACAGTGGTAGCCTAAAAAGAGAAAGAAGTAAATATGCATTAATTGCCTACTATGTAGTAGCCATGATTCACAACACTTTAAATGTTATCCCTCAGAAAAACTCTTTCAAATAGATATTTTCGGTCTCCTTTTATACATACACGAAATCTGAGACGTTGGGGAGCTGAATAACTTGCTTAATGCTGCACATTAACTGAAAAAGCCAGGATCCAATGAGGTTTGAAATAAAATCTGTTCTCTGTAGAACACATCAAGCCCATTGAAGCTGAATAAGCAGTGAGAATGTAATAAATATTACATATTTTAGAAATTAAAAGAAGAATGATCAGGAGAGGGAAGAAAAGAAGTCTGTATGGAGGACTAACTCTGTATGGAGATTAAGATGTGTAGGGTTTGGATGCATGGGGAAGAGAAGACTGAGGGAGAGCCTGGCCAGAGGCATGAAGAGATCCTTCAAACAGGGAAGAGCAGATATGGATAGAATGCATGGGAAGTGAATGAGGCCTCTCCCAGGAGAGTCAGGTGATGAACAGAGGACTATAAATTGGATTTGCTAGAAATAGAACTAGAAGGACATCAGAGACTTTCAGTTAGAAGAGTGGTATAATGATGGTATGAATCAGAGACTAATCTTGCAATTAGGGCAAAATGGATCAGAAAAATGCATACTTCCAAGGAAGAAGAACAACTAGGGATGGGGGCAGCTTCTCCAGGCCTGGATTCAGAGAGGAAGGGGGGATTGTTGCCAGGAAAGATCGTCACCCTCCCTGGACCACCTCCCCACCCCCCAGATTTGGGTAGGGACCTCATGAGAGAGGAAGACAAGAATTGGCTTGCATAGCTCATGCCTGGTTGTTAGAGCAGGAGAAGCACATGGTGGGGAGGATGCTTGCAGTGGTGACCTCGCCACATACTAGTTTGTGATCTGAGAATCTTATTTCACTATTCTAAACCTCTTTATGGGTTCTTCATCATTAGAATAAATATATATAAGACCCACTCCACAAGGCTACTAGGGAAATTAAATGAAATAAAATATATACAGGCTCCCAACAACTGCAAGTTTATATCCTAGGATGGATGGTATTGTCTTTCACAGAAGAGGGGACAGAAGAGGAGTGTGACTTGGAGCCCTGATGGGTGGTTGTGTAGAGAACCCACATGGCTTTGGAAGGAGACTCTTAATGTGGACCCTAAAGTAGACCAGGGCTCTTAATTATGAAGTCAGATTATTGCTTCTGTGCCATAAGATTCTTAGGTAAAAATAGCACAGAGCTGTCTGTGCCTGTGATACTGCCCATGGCTTCTGATGACAACCCAAAATAGGTCTCATATATACCACACCAAATCCCAGCAGAACGTGGAGCCTTCTGCTTTGCCTATGGCATGTCCATGGTTTCTGAGCCATTTCTTTGTCAATCTGGACTAGTGCCCTTTCGAACTTCGATAATAATCTTTACATCATTTTTTATTTCTTTTTAAAAAATATTTATTTTAAATAGAGAAAGTGTGTGTGGCAAGGGGGAGAGACAGAGGGAGAGGAAGAGAGAGATTTTCAAGCAGAACGGGACTTGGGGCTCCATCTTATAATTCTGAGATCATGACCTGATTTTCTACATTCTTAACAGACGTCAGTGTCAGATCTAACTTCTAGGTCTGGCAGCTACAGGGAATAGACCCCTTTGCCCTCTGACTTTTAGCCTCACTACAGCTGTAAGGTTGGAGATAATGAGGAAGTTTGGGGCAGGTGGTGGCCACAAGAGCATACTCCCACCCCTTGAACAGTGTGACATAAGCCTGTCCCATTCAGCTTCTGGTCTGAAGAGTTTATGAGCCAGACCTCATCAGAAAGACAAGCTTCAAAATAGAGAAAGAAGGATAATCAAATTTTGGCCAAGCCAAAGCCTTCCACATCAAAACTATTCTTATCGTGGGCAGAGGCTTCATGACCACTCATTATTTTCATTCAAATTACCAAATGCACTGCACACAGTGGGTACCCAATGCGATTGAATTTCTTGTCCGTTCTGCCCTGATGTCCACCCCTTCCCAATATGGCTGAGGATTTTCAGTGTTTCAAGACAATATTTATTGAAGTTTTTACCTAGTCTGGTTGACTGTCCATCGTCTTGCTGTCTGATGAGATGAAGGCCAATCTCAAGTTGATGAGGCCCAACATGCACATCTAGAAGCATCTGAGATGTTCCTCCTGAGTCTTTGCCCTGACGTACATACAGTTTCCTCCTCTTTCCCTGGCCTGCTTCCTTCTCAGGGGACATTTATGTATTCCTTCTTTGTTCTGCTTTCTAAAGCGAGGTGCATTCATAATCCCTTATCCTAGCCCAAGATACTAACCATTTGGAGCCTGTCTGTCCTCTAAGCTCTCATTTTCCAGGTACTGCTTTATCCCATCTGCTCCTTCTCTGAACCATAGTCCTTATTTTACATTCTCCATCTGGATATCTTGCAGTTTCTTGAAGACCTATACTTCAAGTTATGCTGTGCAAACAGGCTGGGAAAGGTAATTGGGGAGCACAGTCATTCCTTCACAGTGGATATTTAGTGAGCACATTTGGGGATCTGGGAATATAGTGGCAAACAAGGCAAGAACTAGTGATCTGCTTATAATTGTAGAGAGCACTATTTATTGAAGTATTTTCATGCTTGTACATTTAATTATCCCTCCTATCAAAGTAATGAACTAATGGGGATTTGACTTTCACTTACCATTCCAACAACACACTCTCACTTCTTTGGATAGTCAGTACCCTCTGTTCCCATTAAACACTGTCCTCCAACATCTTCATGACATTCCAGGATATTTGCAGTGCAACTTTATTTCCACTCATAGAATGGGCATTATCACTTGCCAACATAATCCTCGTTAGCAAGTAGGAATAGGATTAGGGAAAGTAGGCTTTTCAACACAGCACAAATCCAGCTTATACAAATAACTGGATTTTACGAGATCTTCATTTTGTTCATGTTTTTTATTTCATAATTATTATTACATTAAAAGGCTGATTTTTTTTTTTATTGGCCAGACCATGGCCTGTGGAAATAGGCAAGCTCATGTTGAAATCTTATTTTGGTGTATTCTTGCTATGTGGTTTTGACAATTACCTTGACCTTTCTCCTTCTCCATGTCCTTATCTGTGACATGAGAAATAAGAAGAGCTACCCTAAGACATGTGGAAGGAGAGGTAAATAGATGAGAAGCCTCTAGTCAAGGCTAGCATGTGATGGATATTCAATAAATGGTACCTATTATGATTACGTGCTGTAGAATTTTGCATTTTGAAGGAGTGATGATTATTTCAGCATCAGCAGCTCAGTACTGATTTGGTATCAGAAGAATGCTTGATGATTCTCTGTGAATGCCTGAATATGAATGATTAGAGAGTAGATGTTCAGGTTAGTGGAGGAGAGGATGGGATCTTTTCCTTTTAAGGAAAATGCACGCCCCTAGTCACATTAAAAATTAAAGAACACTTGACATTGTAAAAAGCAAAGTGTAACAAAGCCACAGTTGGTATTTCATCTTGCTAAATGTCTACTTTGGACTTCTTATTTTCACACTCTCTCTAATCTCTGTGCTCTGGTATAAGATAGGGGGGAAATAGCTCATGGGATATAGACCACAATGATAATCACATTGCATTTACATGTCAGTTCAGTGGGGGTGAAAATAAAGATGTTTATTTCAACTCAGCATTATCATGCATGTTTTGTATTACTGATATCACAGCTCCAGTGTTCAAAACCAAGCTTGGAAATTTGCAGATGCTACTAAATTATGAGAAACAACAAATAATGAGGTACAGTGCATTCTGATGGAGGAGAAATTTGCTCATTTTTCACACCTTTGGCTAGCAGAGAGCTAATGGATAGCAAATACTGTTTGGTGTAGATAAATGTTGAATAACGAGTTTTGAACACAGACTAAGAGAAAGAGAGAGAGAGAGAGAGAGAAGGAATGCCTAATTAATTGGAACTGCTTCCTTACAATGAATCAGAGAAGGTTGGTGAGTTACTAGAAGAGATGATCTTTTTTTTTTTTTTTTGAGGGGATGGTCTTAACTGAAAGCTCAAAGTGTACCCCCTTTGCAGAGAATGGCAGAAGTGGTCACGGGAAGGAAGGAACACTTTGGCAATTAGCATTTCAGAGAACAGAGAAAGCAGGGACTTTGAGTTAGGCCTATGTGAATTTAATGTCTGCCCTGTCATTTTCCAAACTCATATGATTTGGGACAATTCTATTTATGTAGCTGAACACTATTTCCTCCTGAAAATAGGAATAGTAATATTTACCAAAGCTGTTAGTATGGTGTTGTCAGTTGAACACTGTACAATATGCCTCAGCTGAGGAGGCATTCCCCACATAGGATGCAAGATAGGTTAATATATTTATAGAACAATATTCTTGCTCCAAAACTTTATGCTTTTTAAATTAACCTATTATAGGGATCCCTGGGTGGCTCAGCGGTTTAGTGCCTGCCTTTGGCCCAGGGCGTGATCCTGGAGTCCCAGGATCGAGTCCTGCGTCAGGCTCCCGGCATGGAGCCTGCTTCTCCCTCCTTCTGTGTCTCTGCCTCTCTCTCTCTCTCTCTCTATGTCTATCATAAATAAATAAATAAATCTTTAAAAATAAATAAATTAACCTATTATAAAGCATTTAAAATATATGGAGGCATAGTATGTTGAGAAGGGATGCTCTTTTCCTAAATTGTCAAAGATACCATAGGAAATAATGGCAGCCTCAAAAATTACATGGTTCTAGGGTGTGCAGAATTCCTTAAACAAAGAAGCACACAGTGAGGGGCCAGTTTGGAAGTAAAATGTGGGCACAATCTCTAATGGTCACTCGTTTTGGATTGACATTGCTCACCAATAACATGGTGGCCTTGCCAGGGATTGTTTGGAACTATGGAATATTACAGGGTAAATGAACTCATTGAGAGTTCATCACCACCAATCAACTGGTGGGTACTGCCCCTGTTCTTCACAATCCTACCTTTAAATGCTGTAGTGCAATTGTCAATTTAGCTGTCTGGTCTTTCCTTGAAGTGTGAAATGCTTGCAAGGATGAGGGCAAATCTCAATGTCCCTGTTTCCATAGGAAAGTGCCTGAATATATTAGATACTCAGTTCATTATTTCCAAATCAGTCATGAGTGAATCCCTCTTCTGATGTCTTCCATTGAAAATAAAATTGTATTTCTAAGGGTAGGTTTTTTTTTTTTTTTTCGTTTTCATGTGTACCTTTTTTTTTCTCTTCTTTATTTTTGGTTTTATCAGCTTTTACGGAGTGATAGTCTTTATTTTAAACACTTTTCAGTCCTTATTTTATTCAATTTAAACTTTAAAACAAACTTATAAGATAAACACATCAACCCCTTTCTCCAGTTGAAAAAATTGAGGCCTAGAGGGGAAAAGAGTAACTGCCCAAGGACGCACAATGAGCAGATATCAGAGCAGAGATTCAAAGCTGAATCCATTTGTCCCCAGACTGCTCAAACCCAACTCCTTAGGATATATAACAGTGCTCTACTCTCAACACCTTGCTCTCCAAAGTTACGCTTATATTTTCTGGTTAACATTGACCTACATGTGTTAAAGTATTTTTATCTCACTTCATTCTATTCCATTATATCACTCCCATACACACCCAGTGCCCCGTGAGTAATTCAACTTTCACTAATTGTCTTTAGTTCCCATTCATGTTTAGATGAATAACCTACCTAATTGGTCTTAATTTTGTCCCATTTTATATCTGCTCATCAAAACATTCATGTGGGCCATCTGGGGGCCCTGCTAAAAGAATTACAAGAGGTTCCCGTTGGGCAAGAGTTATGCATGAGAAAATTGAGTTTGGTTTCATCACTCCCATGCAAAAACTTCCTATCTGCTGATTTTACCAGTTCCATTGCTTGTAAGTTGGGAGTCATTCCTTTGGGGTCTAGACACCATCTCCAAGTATATTTCTTTCATAGCCCTTGACATAAATTCTTGTGTGACCCTCCCTGATTAGCTTATTTCAAGGATAAGAAGTTTGTACTATTCATTCCAATGAGCTATTTGGTGAACTTTATTCACTAGTCTGCATGAATTGTCTTCCTCTCTGTAATTCAAATAATGGATCTTCTCATTTATCCACATTATTGCTCTGGTATCCAAACATGATCCGTTCCTATGAATAACTAGAATGTGGATGTTCTTTTAGAGCAAATGAAGCATGTTCATGTATATTATCTTACCAAATTTTCACAATATCCCTCTGAGGAAAATATATATTAATTATTTTTATTTTTCAGATGAGACATGTAGAGGTTAGGTGATTGGCCCAAGGATTGCCAAACAAATGAAAACCCCATGTTGGTTTTCTGACATAGATATTCTGATTCTTAAGTCCCCCTTTTGCAGTTCTGCTCATGCTGCCTCACCCTGGTTCCATTTGTACCATGATACTTTTGTTTCTAACCACTCCTCCACTTGACTTGCGCATCCTTTGATGACAAAGACAAATGTCTTCTTCAGCCTACCTGATTGTCATGATTGTATGAACAACCAAATAAAGAGCATATATGCTTTGCAAACACAGATTAAAAACAAGTCCCTTCCTTGCTTATATTCTCCCACCCTCATGTTTTTTAATCAAGCTCTTCTTTAAAGGCATTCTGGCAAAACCAGAGCCTGTGTTGTCTTACTGTGCCAGTGGCACCTAACACACACCACCTTGCAGTGAATGACTGGGTCTGTCTCCTCCCTTTAATCTGTGCTTTACCTAAAGAACAAGGGAGACAACCTAAAGCACAAATCCCAAAGTGGGAGGAAGATCTGCATAATTTAAGCCATTAATAGCAATTAAGTTTAGTGACTACTTACCATATGCTTGAGATAGCTCTATATATCCTGTGGATTGAGTCATTTAACCCTCGCAGCAATGCCAAGAGGCAATGTACTAATTGTATTCCCATTTTGTGAATGAATAAACTAAAGCGCAAGTAAAAAATACTTGTCCAGAGGCAAAGCTAGGAACTGTGAGGGTTGGGATACATTTTAAGACTTCAGTCCCTTGGAGGTCTGTGTTCTGAGTCTGTCTGTGCCTAGGATAGGTTAGAATTGGAAAAGTAAGAAACAAAAACCAGAAAAAAACTAGCAAGATGTCAGCTTGAATAATGGCTTAGAGCTCTAGACAATCTGACTTTATTCCTTTGGGAAAAGTCAGGAAGGGGTATAAAGTGTCAGTAGCCTTATGGAAGAGATTTCACATGTGCGAGGGAATCAAGCTTGTGTCAGCAACATCAGTCTGAGGACAGTACACCAACTGCCTATTAGCAGAAGTAATAATAATACCATCTAACATTTATTGACTAATTTCTATGACTCTCGATGTCTCCCTACTATCTATGAATAAAGCCCCAGCTTCTTTGTGCAGGCTTCAAGAACCTCCACAATACAGGGCCAGCCCACTTTTTCAGACTCATTCTCCCGCTTTGTCCCTGCTCATGTTGTAAACTCTGATAAAAACACGGGATTCATTGATCCCACCGCACCCTAAACATTGAGGGTGTTACTTATGCTCTTCTTTTGCCAGGAAGGACTTTCATGCTTTCTGTACCTGAACAGTTCAGCTTCAATCAACCATAATCCAGTCCAGGAAGTCTCCTCTGGGCACACAGATTAGAGAACAGGTATCTTTCCTCTGGCCTCTAGAGCACCAAGTCCTCACATATGTGTGGACATTTACTTATTATAATGACTTCCTCAGTTTGTGTAACTGTCATTAACTAAGTAGCAGGATCCTTGAGGGTGAATCTCCTGTATTCAGTTTTGTATCCTAGCATCTAGCACAGCACCTGATACATGCTAAGTGTCCAAAAGCAACTGAATTATGCATCAGACCTGAGTATGGTTCCTGAATTCAGATCTAATCTCAACAGAGCCTCATGAATTTGACATTACCAAGCCAACTTTACACATGAAGAAACATAAGCTCAGAAAAATCAAATAGCATATGCAAAATTGCATCTAATAAGCAATATATATAATATGGAAATGATAAAAACAGGAAGGGCTCAAACTCAGCATGATTCAGAGTCTGGCATTTGTTCCCTGGTTAGCACACTGCACCACATTGACTTTCTTCCCACAAGTGAGACACTATGGGGAACTGAGCAAAAGAATCAAGAATCATGAGACTCAATAGAGCTGACACACAGAATAGCTTTTGAAATACCTTAGGCATTCCCTTCTTATCACCCATGGCTTAGCTAGAAAGGGATGAGGCAATAGAACTTGGCCAAGCCTAAATCACAGTAGTAGGGAGGTAAGAAAGCCCTGAGATGGGTCACATTAATGATGTTGCTTATGAAAATGATAATAATTGTAGCTAATATTTTCGATCACTTACACTGACATTGATGGTTTTAACTCCTTTACATGTGTGATAGTTTTCCCTTACAAAACAAGTACTGCCTTGATTTATTAAATGAGAAAACCAGGAGACTTATTAAGATTTACACATACTAAGCGAAAGAACCAGATTCTAAAACTCAAGCTCAGACTGTCTGACTTCATGTCTTAAACCCCCGACAAGAATCCTACACTGTCTGATGGGGGTTGACCTCCAAGGAGGTGCTGACTCTACGGTATGTCAGAATCCCAGACAAGGGCAAAGGATGATGCCCCAGCATGCATTGCAATTTCCTTTTTAACAAGGGACTTGACTTGGGGGTAGAGGTGCTAGGCAAAACCAGATAAGACATTACTCTGATTACAGAATAGATCTCAAAGTTTAATTTGAAAGCTTAGTTAATTCAGTGATTCACTCACTCCAGTACTTATAAATCCATGGACGGGATTGTCTAGGGACCGTGCCAATACACCCTTGATGTTTGAACCAAGAAAGAAGCAGCAAGTCAGTATTATCATGAAGTACTCAAATGGCCACCCCACATTGATCACATATTTGAGGCCTCTTTGCAAATAGAATTAGGTAAATTGTATTAGACATGTGCTTTATTTAACGTGGATCAGTAATTCTGTCTCAAACCAAACATAACTTCCTTATACCTTCACTCTCTTACAAACTAATGGGGTCCCTGGCAGCATATCCCTGTCAGACCACTGCCAGCTCCAGAAACTCTTGCTTATGTCTTCTCAGACCTAGTGCACATATTAAAGACAACCATGACCTCCCTGTAAAATGAACTCCTTCTAAACACTGAGGTTTCCAGATCACCACCACCTGAATCAGAATTAAATATCAAGGAAACAAAATGCATTGTAGTTTTTAGAAGTGACCTTGAGTTCTCTTTTACAAATTTTAAAAACAATGCCACAGGCACAGAATCACATCCCAATCTGTTGGGTCACTTTTCAATGAAATAACAAGTAATTAAGTCACATGAAACAAATGAAGAAACTACAAAACTACTGGCAAAATGGCTGAATAATAAAAAAAAGAAATTTAAATCATCCTCAGGGGATGATTATATCTTGTACTCTGGATGATTTTGTAGATGAAAAGAGTATAAGGCAACAAGTAGAGTGACCAGGGTCTTCATCCCAAGTCTGCCCATCCACTGGCTTTGTGGATGCACGTCAGGAAAGCTGGCCGACTCTTTGGGGTTCAGTTACTCTTCTGCTGCAGAGAAGTGATGACAGCAATAGCAGTCACAGAAGCAAACCTGAAAGCATGGGAAAGCTAACTAGTGTGTCCCTGTCTCTTTATCCTCATTGTGTTCATTCAAATGGAGACCTTGCCCCACTCTCCAGTGCCAAGAATCGAGTCTTCTGATGAAAGTTGATCTCGACATTGATGGTCTGGAAACTGACTCTTATCTAGCCTTGCAAAAATCTAGCCTGGGAAACTTACTGAACTTCTCTGAACTCTGTACTGACTATCTGTGAATTTGGGTTTAAAATATTACCTACCTCATAACACTGTTGTAATGATAAATGAGATAAATCAGGTAAAGGACTTGAAAAATGCCTGGCATATTCAAAGTACACAGCAAATATTAGCTTTTATTGTTTCTGGCTCTTCTTTCTCCACATATAAGAAACCCCTTCCCCCTGAAAAAGAAAGAAATTTCCAGGTGTCTGTCATCTTAAATATGTATATATGATATTAATATACTGTGTCATATATTCTTTAACTATTACATAGTATTATTAAAATATAAGCTGTGAATTTTTTTCAGATTATATATATAAGTAAGATTGTATAGTATTTGTCTTCCTCTGATTTATTTCACTTCGCATAGCTTGTGGTAATCGTTTTGCGATATATGCATGTTAAGTCATTATGCTGTAGACCTCAAATTTTACAGTGATATATATCAATTATAACTCAGTAAAACTGAATAAAGACTTTATTTAATCATAATAATAAATATGAAGGATATATACCTTTACGTCTATGGACATTTATCCTCCTCTAGCTACTAGCTACTTTATTTCTCAACTTTCTTGTATTGCAAGACTTCTTTTCCAGTGTTGAATGTTGACAATCTTTGCTTCTTTTTCTATTTTTTATGATAACATAAAAATATAATGAACCTCATGTAATTCTTACTCAGATTCATCAATTATCCACTCATGTTTCATCCACTTGATCAATTTCTATCTTCGGCATCATTTCAAGCGAATTACTAACGTCATATAATTTGTCCCCAAATGTCAGTAGATGTCATTGAGAGGATTATTGTTTCTATTTTTTGAATTTCCATTCAGTCCTTTACAAGGGTACACTTGTCCATATTTCTTGAGTCTCTAGAAAGTAGTGCATGGCCTACCTTTCTCCAATGTGTGATTTGGCCATTCTACCTCAATTGCTGCCACTTTCTTAAAAGTTCTATTTATTTTGGTTTTCGTTTCTCCAAGCAGGATACCTATGGCTTTCACATTGTCTGGTCTAATGGGAATTTTTCTGTCCGAACTATTCTTGATTTTCATTTTAATACTTTACAGTGAGATAGGGCTAAACTAGTATCAACATCTGAGATAAGTTACCTAGCCTTGTTAATATACTTTTTTAAAGCTTTAAAATGGAAGAAAGTTATATTATAAAGCATCATATAACATAATTCTTACTCTATGAGAAGTAACATTATTAATATTATTTAATTTTCCACATGGCTTCCATGGTGCCTCACCCACATTGTTTACTTCCTACCCATCATATCTTCAAATTACTTCACAGCCACAGATCTTGTCAAGGTTTTTGTATTAGCACTGGAATCTGGGCCTTATTTCTTGGCATTCTACAAAATTATCTTTGGAGAGCTCATAATCATTGCTTTAGCTTCCAAGTCTATGTATATGGCCTGATTATCCTTGGATAATGTTCCCCCTTCATTCACTGCCCATGAATACTTCCAGTTGGGTAATCTCACAAACTTCCAGTGTTTTAAAAAAAGATTTTATTTATTTAGAGCCTGACACAGGGCTCCATCCATGACCCTGAGATCATGACCTGAGCCAGAACCAAGAATCCGAGTCTTAACTGACTGAGCCACCCAGGCATCCCCACAAGCTCCCACGAAATGTTCTTAAATAAAATTTGTCACCTTTCACCCCAAAATTCTCTATGAATTATCTCAGTTATTCCAGTAACATTGCTGACACACACTTGCAGCATTTTTTTTTTTTTTTGTTAGTAGAAAAGCCAGCTACACTTGAAGATTGGGGATGAGAAACAAATATTACTTTTATTTTCTTGCTAATAAATCTCTGAGGAGGACACAAGGTATTTCCACACCATGTTATTAATCCTTCATCCTACCACAAGAGCATTGCTTGTGCTCAGTTGTCCCTGTACGTTTGTATGTTCCCTCCCACAGACTCACAGCTCCTTCTAGAAAATGAATCTTTCTTTTCTTTCTTTCTTTCTTTTTTTTTTTTTTTTTTTGAGTCTTTATTTTCTGTAATCCTAGTCTCTAGCTCAGTGACTGGCACACAGTTGAAAGTTAATGCCCATATTAGATTTTTTTTTTTTATATAATTGTCTGAAGCTGAGACCCCACGTGGGGGAAAAAGTTCAAAGTCTTGTTTTTCTTGCTCTTATAGGGGTGAAAAGCATTTGTGAATGCATGGATTAATTCCACTTTTAGGTAAAAGTCAAAAGAAGTGATAAGGCTAGATGTACTGGTTAAAGAAGGAGTAGTTACAATTTTAACATTATCATCATCAATCTTCAATGAAGAGAAAAAATATGTTTATACATATTCATTTGCTCCTTTATTCTCATAAAACTTATTAAATTGTGTAGATTCAACTCATCAAAGTACACATTAAGTATGTTATATTTTGTATATCAATTAAAGCTTCAGAAAGCTGTTAAAAATAAATAAAAGAATGGTGATAAAAACTCCACTTAGGATAGGAAAGCCCATTAATTGCAGTGACAAATGTTAACAAAATTTTCTCCTCCTCTGAAGAGATTTAGAAACTGGAAGGAGGAATGAGATATGCATATAAATGACTATATATGAAAAGCACCTCGTGCGGAATGATAGGAGTGGCAGTTTTCAGGCAGTGGGCAGAGTATCAGATGTACAAATCAGGGGAGGCTTGCAGAGTGAATATGAACTGACTTTCAGGATCAGCAGAGTTGGCAACATGCAGAAATAGGCATGGTGGGAGTAAATGTGAGACTCTGTGTGCCAGCAATAAAATGAGAAAGCAGTGGATTCAAGGATGCATATATGTTTGCCAACAAGGGGGTATTTTGGTATCACTGGAGTAGAGGAGGATCCATATGGAATGACGTGGATGATGAGTTTCAATGCGGAGATTGCCTGGGCTGTGGATGGTCTTGGGTACCACACGAGGGATGTAGATCTTGGACGACTATGGAATATGCACATAATGTTTGGGAAGAAGAGTGACAGTTGTGATATAAGAATATTGTGTACCGGGATCCCTGGGTGGCGCAGCGGTTTGGTGCCTGCCTTTGGCCCAGGGCGCGATCCTGGAGACCCGGGATCGAATCCCACGTCGGGCTCCCGGTGCATGGAGCCTGCTTCTCCCTCTGCCTGTGTCTCTGCCTCTCTCTCTCTCTCTCTGTGACTATCATAAATAAATAAAAATTAAAAAAAAAGAATATTGTGTACCATTTCCATGTATATAAATGCCCAAAATTAATAGTGGTTTTCTTAGCTTTAGGAAACAGTATTTCTCAGAATTCTCTACTCTATGGTATACAGTTATCTATGGCAATATTCAATAATTTTCTATGATTTTATTTTATCCTCTCCACTGTACCCCCCAGCACAGGGAGAGTCTGAGAGGGTCTGATACTTGGTGTAAATAAGAAAGGTTTTAGAAGTTATATTTAATTTCCCAGATCTGATATGAATTCTAGTCTATGATTTTCTCAGTAAAAAAAAAAAAGAAAAGATAGTTGCTTATCATACTAGTCCCTTTATTTTGTTGGGAGTAGGGCTATTGTCCTTATTTTTATTTATTTTTGAAAAATTAATACAATCACGTTGTACACTGTTAGAAATATATATAAAGATAGGCAAATAAAATTCTCCCAACATACCTATCTCTTAGAAAACCCGGTCCCCTCCCTGGAAGCAACCCATTTCCAGTCTACTATGTATGGTTCAGAGATATTCTACAAGTATACAAACACATATAGATATTTTTAATACACACATATTGATATAAAGATGAACTATTTTGCATCTTGCTTTTTTCACTTAACATATCTCTGTGATTCCTTCAGATCAGCACATCTGGAACTTCATTCTTTGTTAGGATTCAGAGAATTACCTTGTGTAGGAGTATGCTACTTTCTTTAACCTGCCTTTCACTAATAGCCTTTTAGATTGGGAACCTACATCCATTAAAAACAATGTTGCTATAAATAACTCTGCACATTCCACAGTTTGCAAATGTTTGAGTACATGTATAAGAAATTTCTAGAAGTGGAACTGCTGAGTCAAACATGTGAACACTTGCTATTTTTAGAGATAGTACCAAGTTGTCCTCTAGAGAATTTGTACCAATATATACATTCCTAACAGCAATTAAAAGAGTGGCTTTTTCCAAACACTCTCATCAAAATAGTTTTATTAATCTTTCTGATCTTTCAAGTCTAATTAATGAAAAATGGTATCTTGGTCTAATTAATTGTCATCTTCTGTCAGCTTTGCTCTCTCTGGATCCTTTAAATATTAATATGTTTCGTGTTCATGATTGTTATTTTCTAGATATTCAGCTTTTTTAGTATTTATCGTTCACTTTTTAACTTGGGAGTTTTTTAGCACATTGTTGTCTTTTCCTGTTTATTCTTGTTATTCGGTTTCCGAGGGGTTAGTTGATTTCCTAGCTTTTCTATTGATTATAGTTTTGCTCCACTGTGATCAGAGAGTATGGTCTGAATTATTTGTTCGAAAACATACTGATAGTTTCCTAGTGGTCATTTATTTAGAATGTTCTATGGATCATCTGAAAAATATTTACTCACAGTTATCAGGTTACAGAGGTTAACATAGATCTACTGCACCTGCTTTTAAAAGTATATCATTCCAGTCATCTATATACTTATTTTGGCCAACTTGATCTTTCATTTCATGAAAGAGGGGAGTCACATTCTACTAACAATTTATTTCTGTTTATTCTTCCACATGCCATCCTTTCTTTTTCTTCGATAAATCTTCTTGTTATGGGAATTAGGCCTACAAATGTAAGAAAAGCTGGGGAAGTGAAGGGCCGCAAGGGGCAGTGGGAGGCTTAGAAGATCAGAAGGTGCCCCCATGGACCAGCCTCATGAAACACCAGTGCAGAGGACAGTGGAGACTTTCAGACACCTCTGAGGAGCCATCATGTTCAGCAATTGAAGTTGGACCAAAATGGGAGCTCATGGAGAACAGAAACAGATGCCTTCCTATACTGAGCACCTCCATAGCCAACCTGTGGTGATGTGCTTGGGACCACTGATAGTCAATAGGGCTAGTGGTGGGGAACAAGACCCAGGGTGGAGGACAGTCAGGGCAACTGGAGTCCATACCACCTGTCTATCTTTAGACCTAACCATGAAGACCTTCCAGAAGACCCCTCCAGTCCACCTCCCAAATCTGCCTTATGTGACCTCTCTGACACTCAGAGCCATACAGGAAAGGGAAATCTGGAGAAATATTATTTCCTAGCTTAACAAGTTTGGCTTAGTACAATACAGCTCATTTTGTTCATAATCTTATTTTTAAATTCTAAATTGTTTATTATAGATGTGTCTCTCATATACAATATAAAATTGGGGTTTGCTTTTGTCCAATTTTGGCATGTCTTTTTTTTTTTTCATTTAATAGGTGAGTTTAGCTATAGACAATTTATTACATGGGAGAGATATTTTTTGTTAGTTCCTCAAATATTTTCCGTGTAATTTTATTCCTTATAGCTTTTAAAAATACTTCTCCACGTAGTCTATATGTTCTTGGCTTTGATTGATTGATTGGTTGATTATTTATTGAATTGAGAGAGAGTGAGAAAGAGCATGAGTTGAGGAGAAAGGAGGAGAGGGTGAAGCAGGCTCCTCATTGTGCAGGGAGCCAGACATGGGGCTCAATCCTGAGGAACACAACCTGAGCTGGAAGCAGATGCTTAGCAGATTGAGCCATCCAAGTGGCTCTTAGCTTTGTTTTAGTGATGTATCTGTGTGTGTGTGTGTGTGTGTGTGTGCGCACGCACACACCTCCTATGTGCTCAGGCATGGGACATAGAGTGGATATTTATTTTGAGTAATTTAGAAGACTAATATCCTTTCTGTAGTAGTTAACTTTAGAGAAGTGATTTTACATGATATCCTTCATCCTCTCTTTCATTAAAGAAAGACCTTTGCTTATGATCTGATTAAATTAAATTTACCTCTAACTTGCATTTACCTGTCACCACCTGATCTTAATGTATTACGTGGTCTTTCTCAGTATTTACAACATTAAATATACTTATTCCCCTATTACTTCAAGCTTTAGTGTCTTAACAACAAACAGCCTGTAAAGGATGACTTCCTCTCACCTCTAATACTTTTGTCCTCCTGAAGTTTCTCTTTTATACCATTTCTGTATTGTTAGTGTTTGTAACATGGTTTGCATTAATTTTTTTTAAAAAAAATAATTAATTATTTAGAGTGAGTTGAACAAGGAACAGAGGGAGAGAGAATCTCAAGCAGACTCCACATGGAACCCAGAGTCTGACGTGGGTTTCCATCTCACGACCCCAAGATGACAACCAGAGCCCAAATCCAGAGTCAGTGCCCCACCTAACCAAGCCCCAGGTGCCCCCATAATTTGCATTTCTGATACTTTGGTTCTTAATGCTTTTATGTCCTTTCTCAGGAAAGAAGAGGAACTGCCTACTTCACTCTGTCATATGCACATTAGCTGCACGTGGGTAATTTTTAATATAAAATAATCATTTTTTAATCATTAAATGATTAACAATTATTTTTTCAAAATAAATGATTCCCAATTTTGATCCTTTAGATGGTATTAAAACCAGTTTATCTGCCACAGAGCCTGCTGCTTTTAGTCACACACAAGTTTGTGGAAACCCCACAGTGGTGAACCACTATTTCAGTACAGATATAATAGCAATTTCCTTAATACATTTCAAAAACCAAAAAGTAATCAGAAAATGTGTTTTCAAGTTGAGGTCATAAAGCTTATGCCTTGCATAAGAGATTTTCTTAGTCTTTCACTTCAACTGGTGTCTTCTTTATGTGCCCACAAGTCAACAAACCAGATTATTAGCAAGCTCCCAACACATTAAAAGCACAGAATCAGAATTTTTGAGAACCATATTGAGTAAAGCATACCTCTTGGCAGAAAGCAAGGGAGATTACAGGAAATATAACAACATAAGGTCATCAGGACCAGCTTCATGAGTATGCACCAGTGTGTTCACACACAGCCCCATGCCCAGAAGAGTTTCTACTTGGGCACCCTTGAAATTATTAATAATTTTACCTTTGAATTTGTACTTTGTAAGCAATGTCCAATGGGACAAAGAAGCATGTGCAGGGGGCTTAGAAACTCACATCACAGATGGATTTTTGAGCTGCCAACTTCCCCACCCACTGATGCTCCAGGCTTTTACTCCTGGCACCCATATAGGAACAGCTGCCACATGCCACTCATGGCAGGACCTGGGCAAAAGCATGGAAGAGAGTTAGGAATACACACACATTTCATGGCATTTCAAGGTAGGGCATGACAGTGCTCTGCCTGTGCCAGGTGGGTAACACAACACCACATTAGGCAGGTGACTCAGTGGAGGCAAACCTCTTACTCTACTCACTCCCAATTCAGATACCAAGTACATCCTGGAACAGACTTCCCAATCCTTTAGAGGTTCCCTACCTTCCATAAATTGGCATGCAGGCCCTTGGGAAGAGAACATCGACTTTCCTACTAAGGCCTGGGCGTGGTGCATCTGTTGGGTAGCTGGCAGGAGGGTAAACTGACAGCTGATGAGCCCACAAGCACCTGTGAGAGTCTTCACTCACCTAGAAATCATCCCTTTGCCTGGCAGAGTGTGGCATTAAATAAAAAGACACCATAACAGGTCAAAGACACTAGGAAAAAAGGAAAATATATGTATTTTGTGTACTTTTGATGGCATTTTTTCTATTTATTTTTTACGGAATGGGCCCAGATTTTTATATTCCAATGGGCTTCTCAAAGCATGTACTCAGCCCTGCAAGTAATTTAGGTACATGACAAATTGCTGTACTAATGGTTCTTTTATTGCTTAATTCCATGAAATTATAGTAAGTGTTCAAAAACACTATCGCAGGTTATACACAAGACACTGAACACATGGAACAGTAAGAATCAGGGTTTTGTTGTTTGCTTGCTACGGTAAATCCAATCATTTGCAGAATTCCTCTCCAGGTTTTGATTTTCTTGCTGTCCACTCAGTGGAAGTGTCTAGATTCCTATCTGCATCATCTTGCAATTAAATCATCTGTACACATGCATGGACTTCCTCCATGGAGCTAATAAGCTCAGGGCTTCCTATTTAAGAGTGGGCACTATATGCAAGGGTAAGTAATGTGATATGTAGAGATTCCACTTGTGTAGCTCTCTGTGGGCTCCTACTGTCAGTGAGTCCAAACACATGTATCTGGCACTCTGTCTGGTCCCAGGAGTGGGGAAGTTAAGACAATATGGAACTTGGAATCAAACTGACAACTAAACACATATGCACATTAAAGAAAAACAAACAAAAAGCATAAATACATTCATGATGCTGCCAAATGAGCCATGCCATCAAAGAGCTATAGGAAAAAGAAAATTCCACTTTTGAACTTTTGGTCTACCTGTGGTAGACATGGCACAGTGCTAGAATTTCACATGTGTGACTTCATGTATTCCTTCCATCCATCCTGAGAGATGGCTTTTGGTATCCTCATTTTATAGACAGTGCAACTGAGTCACCTATAGCTAAACTGTTCCTCTGGGTCATGCAAGTGGTTGGCGTTCAAAGGCAGATCTATGTGACCTCAAAGCAATCTACTTTAAGAGCGGGCCTCCCAAGGACAACCATCTCTATTTATTCAGTACATTTACCATTCAAAGAACTCATCATTTATTACCTCATTTGATCTTCACAAAAGCCCTTGATAGCTCACCACCAGAAAGGGGAGCCGGGGACACAGAGGGGGTGAAGGACCCAAGTTCATTATCCATTCACACGTGTGGCTCCTCTGATCTCCCATGATCTCTACTTGTCTGGTAAATGAATGGACTGAAAAATGACTGTATAATCAAAGTGCAATTTGTCCAGGGTGGTACTGTATGAATAATTTATGTAGCATAAATACTGCTGGATGGAGCACTTAACTAAACCCTTGATCAGATGCCTGTTATTATCTGGCTGGCAGACAATCAAAAAATGAAATGAAATTTGGGCAAATTCCATACACACTTGGGAAAGGCCACAGAGAGCAAAGGAAGAACAGGAAAAATAAAAGCGAGGGAAGTATTGAGAGTTTAAAGTGAATGTAGATTTCTGGGACTGCTGAAAGCCCATTATGAAAACAGGCTAAAGCATCACAGAATATCTTAGAGTGAAATTATGTGCAGTGAATGTGATTGCAGATCAACCAGCGCCTCCTTTCTGGCTATAAGATGGGGGTTGGGTGTCTCCTACCTTTTCTGGCTGTAGCGACTGATTGTGACATTGTTCACGGGCTTCCTATCATCTGTATGCTGATATATAGGAATCTGTTACAATGTATATTTGACAATTCATGGAACATAAAATTATTGATCTCTCCTAGACCCTCCAATCATTGTACCCTCACCGCATGCTCCATGAGTGATGTGGATACCTTGGAAACAGCATCTCATGAAGAAATTACTAGGTGTCTGAAACAAAATCAGGAGGGTAGCTATAATAAGAAATACTGAGTGTGCAAAACTCTGAGGCCCTGGGAAGATGATACATTGGGGGAGTCATGAAAATTTATGTAACACCACATTGTCTTCTTTCTGGCCTTTGTCCACATTAATCATAGAGTGGGTCTCCCTTCCAAGTAACAGCTTTCGTTTCTGACTTCACAATTTCTCCAAACCCAAAGCTCTGAGTCACCAGCCTGTGTCAGTCTGGGGATTTTTCATCACCATGTAGTCCAGCATACCCATTGCTATGGGGCTGCTCAGGGCCTTCTGTCCCATCCTGAGAGATATCTCCTCTGATGGGTGACAATACCTGTAATGATTTAGCCCTCAGTGAACATCAGAGTCCCACCTACTGGAGTTTGCTGGAATCTTGTGCAGCTATGAGTATAATAGTAGTATCTGATGTGTCTTCCCAAGGAAATTTAAACTTCTTGAGGGCTCACAGAGTGCATGCTTTTCCCATTCAGGTTTTTTGTATATAAGCCTTGCTTGTGCAGTTGTCAAACTAAAAGAATGAAGTGATACCTGTCACTGGCTGGCTTCCTTAATATTCACAAGAATTATCTTCCAGGTCACTCACTGTGGTTTGTCATTGTGTGATATTATTTTTCCTAGTTCTCAAAGACACTGATTTCCCTTTCTAGCTCCTAGTACTGCCTTAGATTCTCCTTGAATTGACTGTGTACTTTGGCCTGATGTTCAGATCGGATCCAGGGCTCTGTCTCAAACATGAAACATTGTCCCCCCCCCCCTGATTAGAAGTCTCAAAATTCCATCTATGAGATGTTCTGACTACTTGCTCTGCTCTAAGGACCTATGTCAACCAAGCCAGCTTGTCACACTCCTCTTAAAGAGGACTATTAAATTAGAAATCCTCTTTCTTCACAAAATAAAAATGCTTAACTTAATGATATTACAAAGTGTTACCTGTATAGGTACCATTTCATATCAAGGAAAAAAAAATATCGCCACCACCCAAAAGCCCTTGATTGGGCCCCCGTACCAAAAAGACAACTACTTCCTACACTGTTGTAGTAACGATTTTCATGTTTGTTTGTTTTTGTAATTTTATCTCTGGAGAAAGCATCCCTAGGCACCATACATTTTTAACTCTATAAATAGAATCATTTTGTGTTTGGCTTCTTTTGTTTCATATTATTTTCTTTTGAGATTATTTCAAGTTGTATTTGTAACTATAAGTTCATTAATTTTGAATAGCAATTAGGGAAAAGTACACTAAAGAAGATTGCATATTCAAATGACAGAAGGTCTAAAATTTTTTTTAGATCCTGACAATATCAAGACTAATAACATCAGGTGTTACACTGTCAGGGGAATGATACAGACACTTTGGAAATCAGTTTGCTATTATATACTAAAATTTGAAATGTGCATACCCATGGCCTGTGACTCAGCAGTTCTATACCTAGATATACAATCCCCAGAAAGGCATGCACAATTTGATCATAGAAATACACAATAATGATCATAGCAGTGTTATTCATAGTATCAAAAACTAGAAACATTCCAAATGAATCAAGAGTAAGAGATAAATAATTACACTCATACAATGAATTATAATGTGTGAGAAATATTTGGGGTTTTTTGTATGGCGCCCCTGGGTGACTCAGTTGGTTAAGCACCTGCCTTCCATTCAGGTCATGATCACAGGGTCCTGGGATCAAGGCTGGTGCTGGGCTCCCAGTTCAGCAGGGAGTCTACTTCTCTCCCTCTCCCACCCACTCATGTTTTCTCTCTCTCTCTCTCTCTCTCTCTCTCTCTCTCTCTCTCTCTCTCATAAACAAATTATAAAATCTTTTAAGTTTTTTGTATACTTTTCTGTACTGGTGTTATATTTCTCACATTTACAAAGAGGCTTAAAAATAAAACAACTTTCATTTAACAAATTTAAATACAGGGAGCACCTTACACCCCATTCTGGATAAATGAACTGATAGATCTATTCAAGCCTTCTGCCCATTTTTCTATTGGATCACATACATTTTTTTTAATTTATGGGAATTCTATTTATATTCTAGATAGAAGCCCTTGGTCTATCCTGTGTTGCAAATATCTCCTCCCATCCTATTTTTTATTCACTCTTTTAATTAAGTTCAAACAGAAGTTCTTAATTGTAGTGATTTAGTTCAGCAATGTTTTTCTTTATAGTATCTTGTATCTTATTTAGGAAATCATAAGATAGTCTATCTTCTACAAGCTTCATGTTTTACCTATCACATTTGTATCTTCCTTCTGGACTGTATTTTTGTGGGTGATGTGGACTGAGGTCACATTTTCTATTTTTTCCAATTGTTCTAGCATTGTTGAAACCATTATGTTTCCACAGCTCTACTGTGTCACTTTTGCTATACATCATTTGTACAAACAGATCAAATGTAGGGGTGTATTTCTAGGTTTCTGATTCTATTCCACCAGTCTGTTTGTCTAACCTTGAGCCACTATCGCATAGTCCTAATTACTGTAGTTGTAATAATTCTTGGCAGATGAGTGAACAAGTCCTCCCACCTTATTCAAGAGCACCATTAGCTCTCCGTGTCTTTTGCTTTAAATTTCCATATAAATTTTTAAATCAACCTATCAAGTTCCAGAACAAAATGAGCTGGAATATTGCTCCCAAACTGAGTCAATATACTAGTTTGGGAATAACTGACATCAGTATAACATGAAGAAATGAGCCAATATATTTGGTTTGTCTGTCTCTCTCTTTTCATTTATTCAAGTCTTATTGTATATTTCTCTCACTAATAAAGTTTTCTACAAAGAAGAGACCATATCTTTTATTAGATTTATTCTTAGGTTTTATATTTTCAAGGCTGTTATAAATTGTATATAATTTTCAAATATAATGTCCCAATTATTTGCTCCCAGCACATACGAGTAAATTTATTTTAGCAAATTGACCTTGCTAACTTCATCAACCCTAATCAGTCATCTATGGATGCATATTTTCTATACATGTAATTCTAGCATACATGATTAATGGCAGTTATATGTTTTCCCCTCTGATTTTAATGTTCAAATAATTGTTTTGCTTTATTGCATTCGATAGGTCCTTTAGTACAATGTTCAGTAGAAGTGATGATAATGGACAATCTGTTCATCCTTGATCTCAAATAATAGCTTTCAAAATTTCATCAGTAAATATGTCTGTAGATTCCTTTTATCAGATAAAGAATTTCCTTTCATATATGCAATATTCTCTCTATATATATGTAATTGTCAGATGCTTTTTCTGCATCTAAGATATTTTCATTTTGTTAATATAATTAATTACATTAATTTTCAAATATTAAGCCAACCTTGCATTCTGAAATACATCCAAACTGCTTATGAGAAATATATGTAAAATGGAATGTCATGATATTCTGATAATAGTATGTGATCATTATAGTGTTATGTCATGACATAAAATCAAGTTTTCTATATATACTTTTTAGTATTGCTAATTCAGTTTTTAAATCTTAGTGTTTTATTGAGGCATGACAAATATGCAGAAACATGCAATAAACCATCACAGAATGGATCACAGAATCAACATATCCACAAAATTAAGTTTGCTAATACTTTGTGTCAGATTTTACTAGATTCATGAATCTATAGCATTCTCTTAAACCATGAGCAAATTATGAGTTGCATGATTTCAAAAATCAGTACACTTAGGAAGCTGAGACTTGAAGTCAGAGGGTTAGGAGTAAGGATCTTGGCGTAAAGCTTATTGACATTCTACCCAACTAAGAACTATCCAGGTCCCCACCTTTTGGATGAAATTGAAAAGAATAATACATTTTGAAAACAAATAGAGTGAGATTGGGGCAGAACCATAAGGAATCCTTAAGGAAGGAAAAAATCAAGGACTCAAGTCAGATGGATCTAGGCTTCCCATAGCTCTTTGATTTTTTACTAATTGTGTCACCTCGGGTTTGCTTTCTCTAAAATCCAGAGGCCTTGCTGATACAACCAAGAAATGATAGCTTTATTTACAAGCATCTCAAGGAACTAAACTGTGCTAATTTGTAAAGTACAGTGCTTACCACACAATAGACGCTCAATAATAATTAATTTCCCTCTCTCTGCATCTGTTCTCAACACATAGCCAAAATGATGAAGAAAAACGTTGACTTATTCAAAGGGCTGGGTCTTTTTAGATCTAAACTAAGAACTGACAAGAAGGAAAATGCGGGAGCAATTACTTCTGAAGGAAGGTTCAGACCAGACTGTATCTTAGATTATGGGTCCTCCCTCTGCTTTTAGAACAGGGATAAAATGGGCAGCAGGCATTCAAACTAGAAAATGATGGACAGGAGACACTGCCTATGAGGGTGTGGTCCTCCCACCTCAGCCCCCACAGCAGGAGCACATGACCTGTTACTTTCCTCAGGGTAGCAGGAGGACCAGAGGTGATTTCTTTTCTGCCTAGTGGTGACACAAAGGAATCTGAGAGAAGGGAAAGGGTGACAGGAGCTGTGCTAGTAGCTGGGCATCTTCAGTTTATTCAATTTTATCCATGTACTGGGTCCCCTGAGTGAGCTTTGCTGTATCTCCACTTTGGTGGCTTAACATGGGCTTCCTAGCTGTGCAGGGATCACCACAGATACTTGAGTTTTCTCAAGGTGTTTGTGCTCTTCTTACATGAATTTCAGTGCGTAGCCCAGAACTCCTAGACATTTTTGGCCATTTCCTATATGAATTTTGCATTTGTCTATTAATAACTTTCAAGTATCTGAGTTTCTGTTAAGACTACCTTAAATTAAAGGGGCACCTGAGTGGCTCAGTGAGCATCTGCCTTTGGCTCAGATCATGACTCCGGGGTCCTGGGATCAAGTTCCACCTCGGGATCCTGGCAGGTGACCTGCCTCTCTCTCTGCCTGTGTCTCTGCCTCTTTCTGTGTCTCTCATGAATAAATAAGTAAAAAAAAAAAAAAAAACAAAAAAAAGACTACCCTAAGGTTGGCCTTTCTTTCTTTTTCCCTCTTTCTTTCTTTCTTTCTTTCTTTCTTTCTTTCTTTCTTTTCTTTCTTTCTTTCTTTCTTTCTTTCTAAAAATTTTATTTCTTCTATCTGACAGAGTGTGTACAAGAAGGGAGAGTGGCAGGTAGAGGGAGAGGGAGAAGCAGGTTCCCCACTGAGCAGAGAGCCCGAAATGGGACTTGATCCCAGATCCTGGAATCATGACCTGAGCCAAAGGCAGGTGCCTAACTGACTGAAGCACCCAGGCACCTAAGAATCTCTATGTGACATTCTTCCTACATCATACATCATGTGTTTCAGTGTTGCGTGCATTTCCCCATCAAACTTGGTTCTAAGTCCAATACAGTTTACTGCAACTGAACTAGAATCTCAGGTGCAAGAAGGCAGGCTAGGACTTAGAAGAAAATGAAACATGGTTACAATTTTAAACCTAAGTCTTTCTGTCTTTTGCTAGTGTTTCCATTTTATTGACCTTAAAACTCTTAAGAGATTTCTTGCATTACTTTCTCCCCTACTTACTCCCCCAATGAGTGTGCCAGACTAACAATGTCAACATAATTCTCAAAGTATTGCTTCAGCTTGCCTTCTCCGTACCTCCTTTTGATTTTCTGGTTTGGCTTTCAGGGGATGCAAGCCAAATCAACAATTTCAGTCCTCTGAGGACTGAAATCTGAGGCTGACTCTGGCCACTTTATCTAAAGCCTGACCTCTTCTCAAAACTTCCTCATTCCACTCTCTCAGTTGATATTTCTCCATCAGTATTAACCTACTATATATTTTAGTTAATTAATGTGTCTCTTCTCATCTCTCTTACCAGAATATAAATTATATGAGGCAGGTATTTGACTATAGGTGTCCTGATGCCTAAAACAGTAGTACATGGCATCTATAGCATGTATCCAATAAATATTTGTCAAGATAATTATCTCAATTTCAAACAAAATTCATTGAATTCTAAATTATTTAGGCTAGTTTGGGATGAGGAGTTAGGTTGGAGGATGGGAGAGAGAAATATTCAAACATTCTGTAATGAAGCATACTGATTCAGTGAGTACTTAACAGTAATAAAATAGTACTCTCATCCCAAGAAGAATTTGTCCCAGAGAAGTGAGGTTCCTTTCGTAATACCTGTTCCTCCAGGAATTCTTACTGATCTAGTCTCCTGTTCTGCACTCAAGCGCAGATATGACTAAATTACTGAGACTCAGGATCCTCGAATACAAATTCCAAGGCTCTGCCCCAGGGTGACTAAACCAGAAACCCTGGGTGTGAGATTCTGAGCAACATGGGCT
This sequence comes from Nyctereutes procyonoides, assembly GCF_905146905.1. Lineage (NCBI taxonomy): Eukaryota > Metazoa > Chordata > Mammalia > Carnivora > Canidae > Nyctereutes > Nyctereutes procyonoides. The sequence goes on from NW_026575030.1 coordinate 12,450,808, forward strand.
TTAGGCTCCCCAAAGGGTTCTGATATGTGCTCCAGTTTGAGAACTATCAGTCTATGTTTTCTTTAAAAAAAGAGACTACTGTTTTATCTTAAAATCATCCTGTTTCTGTTCTAAGAGAGGATTTAAAAAAAGAAGATAATGACTATGCAAGACATTCATATTCATATGTATAGGTATATGCATATTAAATACACACACAGGCATTTAAAAACCAAATGTACATCCTCCACTCTTTTGATAATTGAAGAGCATTAAAAGCCATGATACCTGCCTCAGATGGTTATTTGTGTAAGCTACATGTCTTGCATTCAACTTAGAAGAGCTGACAAGTTATTCTCAGACCTATCCCTTCTAGAGGATGCCTCTGTCATGGGACTGATTGAAGGGATAGTAAAGAGGGTGCAAAAATAATGATGCTTATTTCCCAGGAAGGAAGTGACATGACAGTAAGCCAGTTTGCTTCTTAAATCATCATGACCAGGTCTGCTTGGGGGAATTCTGTGCTTTACACAGAAGACAGAAAGAGTATTTTGGAGGGGAATAAGGGTAGTGAAGGTCAAGGAAAAATAGCTCTGTGATAGAGCTCATGCTTCTTCATCCAAGCTGCCTATTCTGTGACTTAGGGAAATCTGCTATTGCTACTTCAGGGAAATGAGTGAGGTGAGGAGAATTGACACGGCTAAGTGTTCACTATGGATCGAGTGTTTACATGTGTATCTCAATCTTTATATGACATACTGTCTAAAATTATATCTCCATTTTAGAGAAGGAAACTGAAGTTTACAGTGGCCATGTAATTTGTCCAGGATCAATAGATCTAGTCAATGGGACCATTCATCAACAATTACTGTACACTTATTGTTGAACATTCTGAAGCAGTGATTCTCTAACATGGAACTACCTCAGAGTTTTCTGATTTAATTCTTCTATAGAATAACCTGGGCATGGGGATATGAAAGGGGCCTCAGATCACTCAACTACACAGCCAGTTTGAGAACCTCTGCTCTGGGAATAGAGCACCAACTTTAGTGGATGTCAGAGTCTGAAAAAAGTAACAGATCCAGCAGTTATGGTACAAGGCCAGAAGTGGCATCTAATAAGCACAGTGACCTGAGGGTGCTTTGGAAGCACAAAGTAGTCGGTGCTCCTCAACCAGGCTGCTTGTCACTGCCTAGAATCTAAGTAGACTTATGAAGAACAGAGAGGCAAAAAAAGAGAATGGACATTTATGGCAGAAATAGAGTTCACATCAAATGGGGAGGAATAAAGATAAGCTAGAGAGAACTGGTTTGGCATCCTTGGAGCATGAGGAAATGAGAGGTGAGGGAGAGGAAAAAAAGCCATGTCTGGGCATGTATCTTTGAAAGACTTGAGGTGTAAGTGGTATCTTAAAAGATGGACAAAATATGAAGAGCCTTAGAGGAAATAAGGCTAGACTTAGGCAAAACTAGAGTTATAAAGTGTTTAGGAATTATCTGACCTGATCAGCTCATTTTACACCTGAGGAAACTGAGGTACAAAAATGTTAGTCAACTTGTCCCAAGCCAGCAACTAAAACATGTCAGGGCAGCGTCCGCATATAGACTTGGAGACTTTCAGGCAAGTTTCAACCACTAAAGTGCCATCAGAAGTTACATTAATGAAAGCAGAAAGATCCTGAGTGAGAATACTCATTTTACAGAGAAAAGAAGACACCAACTGAATGGAGACAAATATACTTCTGTTTGGTTGTATGACCTCAAAAAAGTCCCCAGGCATGTACTCACCCATACTCTGGTCTTGTTTCCAAAGATGCTCTTCATTTAAAATAGTTGTCTGAGGACGTCTGGGTGGATCAGCGGTTTGGCACCTGCCTTCAGCCCAGGGTGTGATCTCGGGCCCCAGGGATCGAGTCCCACATCAGTCTCCCTGCATGGAGCCTGCTTCTCCCTCTGCCTGTATCTCTGCCCTTCTCTCTCTGTGTGTGTCTCTCATAAATAAATGAATGAATAAATAAGTAAATAAATAAATAAATAAAATAAAATAAAATAATTAAATTAAATTAAATTAAATTAAATTAAATTAAATAGTTGTCTGTGAGTGCAGTGTACCCTCTGTGTCTTCAGTGTGGTATAAGTGAGTAGATTTTGGAGTAGCAAAGGTTTGTGGACTAGTCATGGTGCCATAGTGAATTTGGGATATTTAGACCATCCAATGTGTTCCTAAACTTGGCTACCTCCATCTTACCAGCAGTGTCTCTTCACCCTGAAAGCTGAAAGGATGGGAGCTTTTGGTATTAATGCTCCTTCCACTCCACACACACACGCACACGCACACACACACAGATGTGCACATACATCCATGGCCTTTGCTTTGAATTTGAAAGAGTTTTCATAAGCCTCCTGTGAGTATCTTAACTCAGTCTGCACTCGGTACAGACTGACCATTTCAAGCACATTTCATCAATGAAAACCATTGATGAAAAAATGCAACACTTCCTCCCCAGCTGGTTTTCTAGCACATTTTTACATTTTCCTTCCCTGCTTCCCATATTTATTTTCATCCCTGAAATATTTCAGAAGCTTTCTCCTTTCTCTGTATTTTGGTTTCATTGAAGTCTGCACAGTCAACACAATTACTGCTTATGTCTGGCTTCCAGGACTTTCATCATTATTGAAGAGAAATGCAAAACCAAAAGCACATGCCTTTGTGGTCAAATGCTGAATTGGGCTTTAAAATAGTCTACACGCAGGAAAATTCTGGCATATTTTGAGTCATACCAGAGGAAATGAGCTAAGGAACTCATTGTCTCTATGCCCCAACACAACCTGAATTATCCAGCGCACCAACTTTTACAACCCCCATCAGGACCTGAAGCTTTTCTTAGCACTGCAACCCACATGTTGATCTTTCTCTTATATGAACATCAGCTGAGTTTTATACTGTGTACCAAACAATTTAGCACTTAGCGCTAATTAAATGAGGTTAAATAAAATCACTTCTGTAGAAGTGCCTGCTGTGAACTGTAGTAGACAGATGCATGGGACTATTACCACCATTAATTAGATTAATTGCCTTTTGTATGTTCATTCTTTTTCCTCGACTCTTCTGTAAGTTTTCTACTGGAAGTTTATATCAGCTAATTCATGGTAGAAGATGCTAAATAGCTGTGGATTGATGAAAGATGGAACTTCCTGAAGGGTCTGATCCATGGCTTCTTATAGAAGGTAGTCTCATTTCTTCCTGCCACCATTTTCTCCTTGAAAATTCTCACTCATCCCTGCAAAGGGAACAATGCCAGAATGCTAGCCAGCTATATTTATACAGCCAGAAATGAAATAACTGTAACATGATTGATAACCTTAAGTCCAGGGAAATGATATTACTAATTAAATCGTGAAACATTAGGCAGGCTGTCAAGCACAGATATATTTAAAGTCGTAACAGCTCTTGCTTATTTTTAAAGTGTTTGCATATTGAATGATTCTGGTAAAATTGTTTCTATTTATCAGACCAAGTATAAAGTGCTCATTTCCATGGTATCTGCAAGCATAACAGGCAACCTAAGAGAAATCTGGGTCCAAGAAAGTAATGTAGAGATCCCATGAATCTGAGCCTTACTCAATTTTGGAACTAGAAAATCTAAAAACTATAATTTCTAGAAGCAAAGTGTGTGGGTGAGGTGAGGTGGAAGGGAAAGATAGAAGTAACCAAGCCTCAATATACTGAATGCCTATTTTGTGCTAGACTCATCCACAGATTTCTTACCTTACCAGGCCCATTTCACAGATGAGAAAACCCAAACACAGAGATGTGGGAAGAAAGAAAAAGCAGACAAAGATCATCTTCCCTGGGATGCCTGGGTGACTCAATGGTTGAGCATCTGCCTTCAGCTTAGGACATGATCCTGGTCCCGGGATCCAGTCCCACATCGGGCTCCCTGCATGGAGCCTGCTTCTCCTTCTTCCTATGTCTCTCTCTCTATGTGTATCTCACGAATAATAATAATAATAATAAAAAGATCATCTTCCCCATATGGTTCAACCAACAAGGGGCAGACTGTGCTTTGAACTGAGGGCTCTCAGAAGCCAATGTCAGAGTTCCTTCTTCTAGGTGAATTCCACTTCCTCTAAGGGATCTTCCTTTCTTCGTAAAGGTAAAACCCTTAAGTTTGATGATAAGAAAGGCTAAGAGTAGGTGAAGGTATAATTCTTCTTTAGAAATGATCACATTCGGGCAGCCCGGGTGGCTCAGTGGTTTAGCTCCTGCCTTCAGCCCATGGTGTGATCCTGGAGACCCGGGATCAAGTTCCACGTCGGGCTCCCTGCATGGAGCCCGCTTCTCCCTCCTCCTATGTCTCTGCCTCTCTTTCTCTCTGTGTCTCTCATGAATAAGTAAATAAAATCTTTTTTTAAAAAAGAAATGATCACATTCATGAGTTAAATCTTTTAAGAGATAAATCTCTAAAGCCAGGGAGGAGTGAAGAACACTTGTTGGGCTGGTCAAGCAGATCTTATGTCCCACTGGCAGGTCAGACAGAGGGTGGTGTGACCACTGACATACTACTCCTCAGGAGTAGTCAGTGAGGAGTCCTCGCCCCCTTCTCTAGAATAGGGTAATGATACCTATTTTGGGTTTAAGATTTAATGTAGATAATTGTAAGATACCTACAAGATGAGAAAGAAAGGGAAAATGGGGAGAGAGCAGGACATCCCAACATTTCCAAAATTACATTCCTGTGAATGTTTGCTTATTCTCTGTTTAAAGATGGCCTTTGATATTGCATATTGTACAAAATTTGGCAAACATAATAGGCATATCCTGCTCCAGCATAAGGTATTATATTGGGCATAAAAAAATGTGATTTAAGATTAAAATACTGAAAATCATGTTAAATAGGATAAGGAAGCCTTAATTGAAGTTCCAGCATGATTGCTTTAAAATCTCTTTATCTAGGTTTGTTATTTTCCCATCTGATTGGGAGGGAAGGATGACCCTAGCTGACCTATCATACATTCATTCTAACAGGCTTTCTGTCACTGTTGCAAATGAGTAAACAGATACTGTCCCTAATCCTGAATGCTGCAGAATCACAGTGAATTACATGCACAGACGTAAAGAAAGAGGTAAAGAAAGGTCTTTAAATCCCAGCCTGGGACCTCATCTTCATTCCATATTGATTGCCAACTTGCCAAAATCAAGGCTACAAGCTATTGTTGTAATTAGACTTTGAAAACCTTCTTCTGATTTCTCTCTTTTTTTTTTTTTTTCTGTGACAAGGATTTGCTACTTACAATTATAAATTGCAAATATATTGCCAGGGTCTGGATCTGATCATCTTTCATTTCCTCCCTAAGCTCCAAGAAATTGCTTTTATTTTAGGTGTTGAATTTAGGTGGTTTTAAAGTGCTAATTCTAATATGAGTGAGCGGGGGAAGGAATGAGAAGGAAGTACGGACCTTTTCGTCCTTGGGCAGCAAGGGTTATTCCCAAGACCAATGCTGCATCTTTGGCCCTACTGACTCTATGCCTCAATATCTACAGCACTGCTGCAGACATCCACCCAGCCACCTATTCCCTTCTTTCACCCAAGCTGATTGTTTCACATGAAATGACTGCCTTTTGGCCTATCCATGCAGTGACCATATACCTTTGAGGGTGAAAGGAACACCTAATTGTTATGCCTGAAAAAGATGCAAAAACTGAGACTCATCTCTGGGCCAGTCAGGGTATCCTGGTCACCCCACCTATGCTACCCTCCCTTTCAGTAATCTCTGAATCCCCCTAATGTTAATTGTGAGCCCAGGTTCTTTTTGATATTTAATCTTTTCATTTTGCATGATTTTGTTTTTTAAAATATTTTGAATATATACATTATCTCACCAACTAGGCTTCTAACTTCAGCATAGAAATGCTCCTCCTTTAGTGCCAAATAATGTATTATGGGATGTTCAGAGTAGACATTCAAATGCTAAATGAATAAATACACATCAATTAAAACTATTTGGATGGTTTTCTCTTTTTTTAAATAGGAAAGAAAAAGGTGGTCCTGATATAACAGTAGCAGTCCCCAAGAGGATAAAAATGCCAAGAAAAATATTCTCGTAAACATCAGTAGCAGCAGCTGCTTTGTGAGTTTGATTTCTTTAGAAAACAAGTAGGGTACTAGTTGACCTGTTTTCCATTAATATGAGTGCTTGTGTTTTAATAAAAGGAGCACTGGACATTTGTTGACTTGTATTATAGTCCTGACTCTGATGGAATGACTGAGTGACCTTATATGTGTCATTTCAAGTTGATGGAGCTCTACTTGTCTGATTTCTTTATTGGGTTAAGAGTAGATATTTTAATAGCAGACCTTTTTTCTCTAATTCACAGCCATGTTGTGATGATGCATCTGATATATGACCGTAAAGATCACATTGTAAATAGGAGATGCTTTATCGTTCAATCTGTATAGGGATATCGTAGAGTGTTTCTGATACAGGACAATTAGTTCTTCCTAATCCCACTCACAGATAAGGAGGTGGAGATGAAGGGTTAAATAAATTGACCAAGATTATAACTGCCAGAGCTGGGATTCAATCTCAGGCTCACTGGACTCTGTAATCAGGAATTGAATTGTGTCATTGCTTCAGCAAACCCAACAATTTCCTGATGGGTAAGTGATTGGGAGGTAATAGATTGGGAATTGATCTCAGGATTCATTTAACTGCAGTGGTTCCATGCAGATTCAATCCAAATGTGTTTTTGTAGGTACAGCTGCAAGACATTGCTTTTATTTCTCTATTGAGGGAAGTGGGTGGTTTCTGTGCAGAAGCTAAATGAAAGCCTTTTAAAGGGGGGGAAAAAAAAGGTCCCGTCGGTATGTTACAAGCATTCCTTTGTTTACATACTTTTCCTTCCCACTACACAAGTTTTAGAAAGCGAATCTTTCTCTCATGAACCCCCTCTTTTTTAGATAAGCAAGGGCAAGGATAAGGTTTCATTTAGCTTTCTGTTCTGACACTGTGCCTCAAACATAAGCATGTCCGAGTTGTGTGTAAAGAACGGATGAAAACCAAGGGCCTGACCCTCTCCAGGGAAGACATCAAAGAGGCATGAGCAGAAGTATATTCTTAAGTATCTATTTAGTCTATTGAATGTGTTCACTTTCTTTAAAAAAAGAAAACGGGAGGTATCCTGTTCTACCTTGGTGGGATAAAGGAGAATATTTAAATGTGCTATATAGGCAGTGCCATTAGGCTTAGAAGGAGCCTGTATTCAGAGCACATCTGAGCAGGAGAGATGTTGACACACCAACAGGTGTTGAAACCTTTCCCATGGCCATAGTCAGAAGAGATGCTGCCTTAGAGCTGAGGTCTCAGAGAACATGGAAGCAGGGAGGTAAAGCTAGAGGGACACAGGACAGCAGCAACCCTGCTGAGAGTTGGCCTAGAAGGACTGGGGCTGTGTCAGTGATCTACCCTCAGGACCTAAGGAAAGAGGCAGGCATCCAAACTGTGAAGAGACCACACACTGACCTCAAATGTGCGCTTCCTTAGGCTGTGTAACAATTATCTTGTTCCTGAGTAGATAGGCCTGGATACTTGGGTAGAGGCTATTCCTTCTCCTTTACAGATTGCTGACTGTAGGAGCCCTCAGCCTTGCAGGTACTGCTCGGTATAACGAATGGGCATGGTTACTCTCAACAAATCCTTCAGTTGGCTTCAGGAAGTGCAGAGTTTATGGCTTATGTTATTATAGTTAGATATTTGAATATAGTGAAACATGCCCGGCTATTAGACTTAAGATTTTCTTGCACAAATAGCTCTTCTCTATGGAATATGGTCTTACTGTGACTTGCATTTATCTGGCCATATTACACAATATATACTTTCAGGTGGGTTATCTGACTTTACCTCTCAAATAATTCTATGAGATAAGTAGAATCAACCTTCCTGACTCCATTTTATAGATCAGTAGCTTGGTTAATTATTATTGCTCCCAATGATACCCAAATATTCAAACCATATGAACATGAAGTAATTATGATAAGATAGTAGTAGTGCTAAAATAACAATGTTAACTAACAACTATCTAATGAGCACTCACTATGTGTCAGGCACTCAGCTAACAATTATCTTCATTTCTCATCTGTAAATGGAGGTAGAATTACTGTCCCATCAATTTCACAGGATTGCTGAAGAATTAGATGCAGTAATGCATGGCCAAGTGCGTTGGCATGTTAAATGCCACTCAGTAATAAGTGTTCACTTAACAGCCTGTCAACTGTACAAACACTCTCCTCTCTGTCCCTCACTGTATCAACTGTCAGTTCTACTTTTCTCAGGCACCTCTACTTACACGTCCCCCTTTAACTCTGACAGAGAAATAATAATAAGAAGGATAATAATAGTGCATTTCTTCCATTGTGGAAGCCTATCTGGTTTACAAAGCATTTTATATATTTGACCTACAAACCACCCCTGTGAAGAGGATAGAGCAGATATCATAATTCTAATTTTCTAGAAGAGGTAGCTGAAAGTCAGGAAGACTAATGTTTCTAATTCATGTCAGTAGCAACATGGGACTCACACCCAGAGTTTTGTCATTCTCCTCCACAGCTGTCTCTGCTTTAAGTGACTATTCTTCTCCCTTCCAAGCCCTTTTTGTCTGGAAAAAGTGCCTGGAAGAGTCCCTCAGCCTCCTTCAAAGCTTCTTACATAACAGCTTCTGCAATGTTAACTTGCCACCCCAGGTGATCTGAGCTCCCAAGCAGTCTGGAGGAGGCTCTCCTGCAATGATCATTTCTTGTGCTACTCCTCTCTGGAGGGCCTGGTCACACAGATAGAGGTCCTGGGGTCACAACGTTCTCTCTACAGGAAATGCTTTTACTGTGCCTATCTCAATGGAGTGTTAGAAGATGCAGCTCAAGTGTCTCCTCTCCTGTGAAGCCTTTGCCAGCACTCTTCATCGAGCACTGCTCTCCGTGTGTGTCCCTTTTGTACCCAGCTCCAATTTCCAGTGAAACTTGGCCATGTCTTCCTTTCTCCATGTAGTCATAGATCTGTCACAAGGGGCACACTGTGGTATGAGGTGGTACTGCACCTTGGCCTGTCGATGTGTCCATACTCTAGCACACTAGATGCCAAAGCCACAGTAGATTTTTGAATGAATGAATGAATGAATAGAAACACACATACACACACACACACACACACACACACACACACACACCAATACATAAAACCTGTTGCCCCGTGAAAGGGCAAAGTATCTGTTGCTGTGGTAAAGCCGCTGTGCTCTGACAGGAGCTGAAGTGGCTGAAGCAGCCCCCTCTTTTGTCTTGGCCCTTAATTGCTGCTCTTCCCTGCAACATTACCAGTGTAATGTGCTAATTCTTCCTATATGTCATCTAAATGCATTTTCAAGTGTATGTGGAGCCTAATTCTGATTTCACTCATTTGTAAAGACTAAAGGTGAGGTGTTGTGACAGTTTCACCTCCATGAATCAATGAGTTTCTTTGGGGTTCATTCCACGGGGCCATTAGTTACCTACTCTCACCCTCATTCTCATCCTGTAGTGAAAAGGAAAAAATTACAAGGATAATGTGACTGTCTCCTTTAAAGGGAAAGAGAAGTGAGACAATTAAAAAACACTTCCCACACTAATTAGTGCAAGGAAAAGAAAAGGGGGGGGGTAAAGTTTTCCTTGACATTTACATTAATGAACTGGGGTTTCAGACAGTAACTGTGGAGTCTATTAATAAAAATTAGTTTGGAAACAACATTGTAGTGGGTTCTTTTATATGGCAATCTCTTTTTCAGAAGCTTGCTATTAGTAAAATACCCTCAGCAAGGGGTCTGGCACAATGATATTTCTATCTTATAAAATCCATATTGTCTACCTCTAGTCAATAAAACATACTATCTAATGAAACTCAATTGTGCATGGCCCGGGGACACGAAAATCATGTGGATAATTGAAATGAAAGACACAGAAATACTCTGTCTTTCAAATAATCAGCTGTAGTCAACAGTTCTAATCATCTGCCCCACTTGGTGTTTGAGATATACCTGCATTTCTCACCACTCTTTCCTGATCTTAGCTGTCAGTATTCTTTATCAGTTCCCTTGACGTGACCCACCGTGAAACTTCATCCTCGTGGAAGACATGTTATATTGCAGAAAGAGCACTGTGCTTCACAGTCAGATCCACTAGGCTTCACATTGTGATCCTTCCTTGTCCTGGTTGAGTGAGCTGGGATTTTAGGCAAGCATTTAACTTTCTTCATTTGTATAATTGAAATAGAAGTATCTAGCATAAGATTATTGGGAGAATTGAATGAAATTGAAAGGGACGGGGTGGGGGCATGCCAGGATGACTTACTCAGCTCCATCTCAATTCCCATTTCTGTCCCTTTGAAGCAGAGAGATCCTCAATAGAAAGGCAGAAGGGACAGGAGTAAGAACCCAAAATCTTGAAAATTGTATAATTGTTCTCTGTGTAAGCTAACCAATGGCCAGGCTTCTTTTGAAGCCTCTTTTGAATTTCCCAAGAGTTTATATCTGCAGGAGAGCAGGGCATTTCCCAAGCTAGTTCTAGTGGAGGGTCAGGTTTGTATCCAGAAAGCAAGATGAATGCTGGCGGCTGATGATTCAGCTTTGCATCAAAGCTCAATCGTGGGGAGGAGGGAGAACTTGGGCAGTCTTATGCCTCTGTGGGCTTCAATCCTTCCCTATATGAAGAGACATATGCTTAATGGCCTCCTTTGCTGTGTGTTTCTACTACACATGTCTACACAGAGTTAGGGTGGGCTTGAAGAGAGATAAGAAAAGAAAACAATTAATGGACAGTTCAAAGGTTCCTAAAAAGAATTTAATGCATACTTTATAGACATTGAGGATTTGGCTTCAGAGCACCACAATTAGGTGACTATTGATATAAGGCAAGTCAAAAAAAAAAAAAGATATAAGACAAGTCAAATGAATTTTTTAGTTTCCCAGTGCAAAAGTTCTATTTATACTTTAGCCTATTGAGTGTCTAATACATTTACTAATCTATTAATTATGTGTAGAAAAACAATGTACACATATTAATTAAAAATACTTTATTGCTGAAAATGCTAAGCATCATCTGAGCTCTCAGTGAGTTACAATCATTAATCACAGATCACAATAGCAAAGATAATAATAATGAAGAAAGTTAGATATATGGCAAGAATTACCAAAATGGGACATAGAGACTCAAAGTAATCAAACACTGTTGGAAAATGGCACTCACAGATTTCCTTAATTGAAATATTGCCACAATCTTTTAATTTGTAAAAAAAAAAACAGTATCTGTAAAGTGCAGTTAAGTAAAGTACAGTAAAATGAGGTGTGCTGATATATTTGTCAAAGAGATGTCTGTTTCCCAGTGAAGATTCAAATGTGAGTCCCTCTACTGGAGACTTTCCACTCCTGAACCTTTACCCACATCCATATCCATGTCACCGTCTTTTTCAGTATCAAAAATGAGGTGTGGAGACCTTGGTTTTATTGGTTCATTTTGTTTTGTTTCTAAATTGTTAAATTGACTGTGATTCTTGTGTCTTGTGATTCATGCTGCTTTTTTCCCAATAAACTTCATTCTTATATCATCCCCTAAAGCTAGGACAAGCACAACCTCTTTCATAAAGATGTATTGATAGCCTTGATTTTTATTTATCATGCAAATCTCTGAACTCCTACATAGTGTATTATGGTGGTAACCATGAACCCTAAATCTATATGAACTAACATTACATTAGAAGTGTTGAGATTTTGTAGTAATCTGGGGCATGTGGCCTTCATACTTAGAGAATCTGATGCCCATTTTCAATTAAATACACTTTCCCATTTGTTAAGGGTATAGAGATATGTAATCTGAGGCTTCGAAGAATCGGGGCCATGGGTGTTCCATCATAGAGAGCTCCATAGCTCTAGCTAAATCAGAAAAGCCTGAAAAATGGACTCAAGCCTTCATGTTTTGAGCCTTTCCATAGCTGCAGCCATAGCGTGACTGGAATGGGAAGAGGAACCAACAATAGGGAAAGAAGGTGAAACAATGAGTGCCAACCAGAGGGCAAAGATATGCGCCTGTGCAGGCTTGTGTATGTGTCTGTGCTAGAAACATACAGAATCATGTTGGAATGTTGGAATTGCTGCCTGGGACCAGTGGAGATCTTCTATACATATCAGTTAGATTAACTATCAAGTCCTCTAGGAAGTGTCCCTTCATCAGGAAAGCTATAGCAATTGTAAACAACATGCTTTTCTTCTTACATGTTCTATGTTCTTTTGCCATTGTATATACTATACTATACCCCCCTTTGAGGATGTCCTGTCCCAACCTCTTTAGGGACGTAGGCATTGCATCCTCTATGAGGGGTGACTCATTCTAATCTAGGTTGGATAAAATGTTTTTCCCCTGGGTTATCCTATCTCTTTTTTTTCTTTAGCATGACTTACATTGCATTCTATGTGCACATCTGTCTTCTTCACCAGGTCATGAATTTCTCAAGAGTTAGATGGCGCTTTTCATCTGCACATTTCACCACCTAGAACAGGTTTCCCCCTCAACATTGACATCCCATCTGTGTTCTTTGAACGTGTGAATGAATGAATGAATGAATGAGTAGGTGAATAAATAAAGCCACCTATTACACATTCATGATGTTATTTTTTTTCAAATTTGCTCTTCATGTTAATTTTAACTAGATTTTATTTGTACATAAATGAAAAAAGAAAGGAAAGAAAGTAAAAGTTTGATTCTGGCTGAATCCCCACATGGCTTGGTATAGAGAAAAATCCCAGTGAAATCTATTCACCATGAATAGTAATCTAACACAAACTCTGAGCCCATTCACTAATTATGTAGCTTTAATAGCTCAGAACCAAATTACATGAGTAAAGTCTGATTCTAGAGAAATTTTTCTTCATCAGTACTCACATGTTGGAACACACACAAGACATTGCTCTTTTGGATGCTTTAAGGGAATAAAAGATTTAACTAAAACCAGTCTCTAAGTTCAAGAAGCTTATGCCGTAGTAAGGAGAATTTGACAGGTATGTGTATATCAATGCTGCTGCCAGGTATAGAAACATTGTCCAAAGCTGTAGAGATCAAGATCAATTTGAGATTGCCATTGACGAGATGGAAAAACACAGGGAGAAGTTGGTGGCCATTCTGGGTTAAAAGCAATCACAGGATCATGGTAAACAGACAGTTGTGAGCCTAGAGCCCAATGTTGTTTTGCTGAAGTAAACAGCATGTAGAGAAGGGTACTGGGGTAAAAAACAGAAGATAAGCCAAGGGGATACCTTTCCAAGGCCTTCTCTGTCCCACTTGATCCATACTTGGGGGCTGAATTCAGTTTTGCTGGATTTTCTGGGAAACCGCAGCAGGGATAGATTTCCTCAGTGAAAAACAAATAATTGAAAAATGTTAGCTCAAAGAGGAATGTTAGAGATTATCCACTGTAGATGAGGAAGCTGGGGGAGGGAAGGCCAAAGGCCCTGTATGCTTCTTAATATCAGTATCTCACGGGAGCTTGTGATTAGAGTTGAGTAGAACCCAGGTACTGACTAGGGATAAAATATCTCTGCATCTCTTTTCCCTTTGCCTCTTCACATGGTCTTTCCTATATAGCAGCAAGCAAGTAAGAGCAGAGGGGCAAGCGTATGCCAAGGTCTACTGGTTCCTTAAAAACATTTGTGTCATGATTCCATATGGAGCAATTATCAGTAACTTTTTTCATTCAGAGTTCTTTTTTTTTAAAGATTTTATTTGTTTATTCATGAGAGACAGAGAGAGAGAGAGAGAGAGAGAGAGAGAGAGAGAGAGAGAGAGAGGCAGAGACACAGGCAGAGGGAGAAGCAGGCTCCATGCAGGGAGCCTGACGTGGAACTTGATCCCGGGTCTCCAGGATCAGGCCCTGGGCGGAAGGCGGTGCTAAACAGCTGAGCCACCCGGGTTGCCCCACTGAGAGTTCTTAAAATCAGTCAAAAGTACTGCTCTAGAGCATCTTGCATTCTTAATGGGGCAGTATTGAAAGAAGTTTTGGTACGAAATAGCCTTTTGTATCACATACACACACAGTCACACAAACTTTTAGAGATAAAGTACGCCTTTTCATAAAGGCCTTAGTATATGCGCTGCCGAAGCAAGCACACATAAAGGCCTTAAACTTTGTTTTTTTCACTGAAGGGTTTCTTTGAGATTCACCATTTTATCCCTCAACTGCCATACATTGAGGCTTCAACATTGAGGCTTCTGGCATTCTTGGAATATGTGGGGCTGTAGAGGAAGCCGGGCTCTACTCTCAAAACCAAATTGAAGAATTAGTCCCTGAGGTTGAAAGAAAACCTATTTAATTTGATTATTGACACAAGAATAAGCGGCTCTGTTACTTCAGCCTAATCTCCTTAATATGGCATATACGAACCCACATGATTTCTCTCCAGCTGCTTTCTTCCCTCCAGTCTTTCTCTCTCAATACACGCACATATGCACACACACACAGAGAGCTGTGTGTCAGCTCTCTAGATTTACTCCTAATTCTACAAGTAGCTCTGTTCTGCCCACCACAGCAAATGTTTCCTCTCCAGAACAGTTTTTGCATAACCCCTATTAGTCCTGGGGGATGGCATTAGGGTGCTATACACTGAGATGGATTCCTCTCCACTTCACCCCTGCAGCTCTTCAGACTCCCCTTCATCCTGGAAATGAACCTGTCATGATCATTACTCATTAACTTATTTTATTCTTTTTTCTTATTAGACTATGAGCCACTCCTAGGTAAAGGCCATGAATTTATCGTGAATCAAGAAATCCTAGAATATTTCTAACACAACAAATGGTGTAGAACAAAGCATTTAATGTAAAAGTTTCCTATCACTGCACACCACAGCACACAGGCATACACACACACATACACACACACACACACACACACACGAGTCCCAAGAGTTGAAGAACTCCACAAAATGCCAGCTGATCATCTGCATGCCATTGAACAAAGAATTATTGCTGATTGAGACACACTACAGATAAGTTAAAACAATCTCCTGAAGTGCATCCAGCCCCTGAAAAAGTAGCAGGGTGGTATGCACTGTGACATTGCTTGTCTTCAGTGGAAAAAAGATGAGGTCTCAGTGTCAACGCTCAGAGATAGTACACTTGTCACATGAGGAGGGCTTCAATTTGCTCATGTTCTTGGTTCTCTTTAGAGTGGCAAAGGAGACTCTGGTCTATAATTATCTACTTCCTTCAGTTTCTCATTAGTACTTGGTGTTGCTGAATAAAGATAAGTCTATTTTAGAGAATTTTATGCCCAATCATTGTTATTAATTATAGGGAGGATTTGATGTTTTTAAGTATCTTTAATGGGATTTTGAGCGTTGGATTTCATGGGAAGAATTGAAATTTGATACATGTTGCTAGTGACTGTAAATAGTACACAGCTGACACAAATTTCCATTGCTGGTGTGTTGAATAAATAACACCTTGCAGTTGAACAGCAATTTTTACTTTAGGAGGCCTTTCATGAGAACTGCTTTATCTTCAGAAGAGCCCATTTAAGGCAGGAAGGCAGAGGTCACCATGCCTATTAACAAGGAGAAAGGAAAACACAGAGGAGGAGAGAGAAACAGGTATTTGCAGCCAGGAAGCTGGTGCCAGCTCTCTTGACACCTGGGCAGGTATACCTTCCACTGGAAGCTGCCACTTCAGTTTGCCTCCTCGTTGCTAAGTGCCCAGATCTGAACGTGCCCAAATCACTCATACTGCTAAGTTTTGTTCTGAAACATGTGCACACACATTCAGGCACACACACACCACACACACACATGAACAGACACACAAAACCCACCTTTCCTTTTATTTTTTTTAAATTAATTTTTATTGGTGTTCAATTTACCAACATACAGAATAACACCCAGTGCTCATCCCGTCAAGTGTCCCCCTCAGTGCCCGTCACCCATTCACCCCCACCCCCCGCCCTCCTCCCCTTCCACCACCCCTAGTTCGTTTCCCAGAGTTAGGAGTCTTTATGTTCTGTGTCCCTTTCTGATATTTCCCACACATTTCTTCTCCCTTCCCTTATATTCCCTTTCACTATTATTCATATTCCCCAAATGAATGAGAACATACACTGTTTGTCCTTCTCCGATTGACTTACTTCACTCAGCATAATACCCTCCAGTTCCATCCACGTTGAAGCAAATGAAAACCCACCTTTCCTGATCTTTCCTGAAGCAGGGGTAAGACTCAAGAATATTAGAAATTTTTCAAGTCAAATTCAATTTCTTTCAATGCTAACAAGCTTAACACCCTAGCCCGTTAGGTAGGAGTCCTTCTTCTAGAAATCTACTCAAATAGATAGAGACATGTGAAGAGTTTTCGATGTTCATCTCAGAATTATGAAAGCAAATATTTGAAAATGAGCTCCTACATTAGAAGAATACTTAAATAATTTATATTGTACCTGTATGCCAGAATTGTATTAAGCTGTTAAAATTCATACTTACCAAGAATATATCCCAAAGACAGGGAATGCTTTGTGATTGAACCTTAAATAAATCAAAAATAAACAAAAATAGAAAGATACATCAAACTGTTATTAGTATCTTGTATCATAGGATTATGGATGATTTTTTATTCTCTTATTTCTTTGTTTTAGTTACAATATTTTAAAAACCTATCATTTGACTAACAAATATTTTAAGTTCTATTTGTCAAAACAATAAACTAAACTAATAAATTCTTTCATTTGTTGTGTTTTATGGAGTTCCTTTTATGGCCAGATACTCTTCTAAGGAGTTGGGGTACACTAATCCCTGCCCTGTGGAGCTCACATTCGGGTGGTTGGGAAGTAAGATGTGCACAATTCAGATAATGAGCAATAAACATAGCAAATGAATACCATAGCATTTCTTTTTTTTTTAATTTTTATTTATTTATGATAGTCACACAGAATGAGAGAGAGAGGCAGAGACATAGGCAGAGGGAGAAGCAGGCTCCATGCACCGGGAGCCCGACGTGGGAGTCGATCCTGGGTCTCCAGGATCGCGCCCTGGGCCAAAGGCAGGCGCTAAACTGCTGCGCCACCCAGGGATCCCAGCATTTCTTTATTTAACAAACATTTTATACTGCTTTCTCTTTGCCAGGTGCTAGTAGTACCAAGTAATTAGGTGATATGAAAAAGATAAGATACAGAGTTTTCAGGAGAAGGGAAAGTTGCAATTTAAAAAGGTGGTGATCAGAGTCAGGCCTATCATGAAGAAGGTCGTAAAGAAATGAGGGTCTTAGCCAAAACACAACCCCATTATTTGAAACCTTGGCAACAGGCTTGTTTTCAGAATTTTTTAAAATGTGGAGAAAGATTTCAGTGTGTGCGCTGTGTACTCACTAACACTCCAGTAAGGTCTAAGGCATTACTTTTGATCAAACACATTAATATTTCTATAGGAAAATGTATGAATATCCACACAAAGTGAAATAAAGAGTTTGTTAGCCTACATTAGTTCAGGTTAGGTTTCTTCATCAAATTAGCTATGGGGGGAAAAGTGGTTTAATTTCAGATCTTTTTGGATTTCAGAAATGAAGACTGGGCTTGCAAAATTATACCACACAGAGTTCGGTTGAAGCTCTGCAATCTGAAATAACCTTTCATAATTATTGCCATAGAAGCATTCTATTTTGCTCCAGATGCCTTTCTGAAAACACTGCAGGCCTAGGGTATACTTGGCCATAGCTTAGATCTTAGGAGATGGAGTGAGCTCCTTACAACCTATGTTCCTGAGCTGCTTTTCCTCTGGAGCCCAAGTGGGCCAGACTTTGTACCAGAGAGAATTCTTGCTTTGCACAGAGGCTTGGGCTAGCTTACCTCCTTGATTGTTCTCTACTTTGAGAAGATCCCAGTCCATCAAGACATAAATATACTGCATAATCTCTTGATGCCTGTCTTCAACAGTGACTATTCCAAAGGGAGTACCTGGTGGCGCGGATGCTGGAAAGATGGTGGGTAAAACACACCATTTGCATTTGTGAACATGATCTTGATACATGTGAAGGATTCAATAATTATGAGTTGAAAGGATTTTTGAATAAATGAAGATGCCTGACTGCATGCACTTTCACCCATGCTTCTCAAGCCTTGCCTCACCCCAGAGTCTCCCAGGTTAACTGTCTCATGTCTTTTAGGATTGTGGGCTACTTCAATATATTGTTTACTCTTTAAGTCACTCTAGGCAGCATGCTTTCCAAAATTTCGAGGACATCGCCTTATTTGAATATTCTCACTTAGCTTTGGTTTACATATCCCAAGAGCTAATTCAGAAAATAATTTACCATGGAAATGCCATGAGGTGGGGACTTGTGTTGTTTTTGTTCCCTGTTATACCCTAAGCTCCTTAAACTATGCCTATAAAATAGTATACATTACATACACACTCACACACATATATACACAGAGGGAATAAATGAATCTTATTAACAGTTTTTCTTGAACATATTGAGTTCTTTTAAAATTGTGGGCAAATATAGTATTTTTAACTTTCGTTAATCTTATATATTGTTTTTGTGGAACCCTTCAAGGCTTTCCAGCCAGACCATATAACTTCCTTCAGTTTGTCTGTGCACATCTCCCTCTCTACTCCACCATTCTTCCAGTAATTACATCATTTTGAGTCCTTGTATATTACATTTAATTTTGATAAATGAGTAAAGAGAGAATGTGGCCATTTAGACATTAAATTTCGATGCTTGCCATTACAAAGAAGACTGAAATGCAGGATGGAGGGGAAATAGGAGTTTGCTACCATGTAATCCAAGGAAGTGCCTGTCACTGAGGAAGCAAACTCAGAAAAAGAACTTTATTTGGATGGTAGTGAAAATAGAGGTTGATACCACAAACAAGCCAGTTTTATGTTTGCATTATTTGGATTCAGAACTCTCTTTAAGATGTGTCACCAAGGGGGTGCCTGTGCCGTTGTCTCAGGTCATGATCCTAGGATCCTGAAATAAAGAGCCCTGTCAAGCATCTTGCTCAGCAGGGAACCTGCTTCTTCCTCTCCCTCTGCCTGCTGCTCTACTTACTTGTGTACTCTCTCTCTTTCTCTTTCTATCAGACAAATAAATAAATAAAATCTTAAAAAAAAGATGTGTTACCAAGGCAAACAGCATGATTTTCTGCATTACTTCTCCATGGCTAAGAAATTTTCTTCAAATAGAAGGAAAATATAAATGAAAAAAAAAAAGAACAATTTTTAAGGACAATTGTGAGTTCTGAGAGCTGCATGGGATGAGTAGTGAGAATCCAAGGGAAAAATCATGGCATCCAGGTGGCCTGCACTCCTTCTCTTTTTGTGACCCTGACTACAAAATAAAATCCTAGAGCTTTAGCAGAATCAACAAACATTGGACAACTTACATCTGGCCAGGCTACCTGTGCATCTTTTGTTGCTGCCAAAACAATCCCCTTGTCATTTGTGAGCAGCAGGGAGGCAGCCTCTTGGCCCTATTGCTTGTCCAGGTGTTAAGCTCTGTGCTGAAGATCCACAAGTGAGTTCCAAGTAGAGGACTTGATCTAGGAGGGGATGTCCTAGCTAATACCCTAGAGTGGGACAGAGAAGATCATATATCAAGAGCCATAGGAAAGAGAGCCTACCATTGAAAGAATTCCTGGGTGACAAATAGTTCACTGAGTACAGTGAGGAGAAGCAGTCCATGACTCAGGGTGAACTGGACTGAGAACATACCGGAAAGCTTTATGGCTAGTATCAGGAACTGGGGCTGCATCTTAAGAGCAATGCTAAGCCATGGAAAGTTTCTAAACAGAAGTGACAGAAACTTATTCAGCCTTCTTGTTCTTCAGGCTCTTCCTGCTTTGTCTGCTCACATGGTCACTGTCCCTTCTCTGACCACCCTCCTGAGCGAGTGGTCTTACTTAGTGCTGCTAACTTTGCCAGGATTTGCTCAGTGCTGCTAACCTGCCAGGAGGACTTGGAAGTATGATGAACCAGGTTTAAAAATCTGTTCTGCCACTTACTGGTTGTGTGATTTTAGACATTGCATCACTAAGATGTTCTTCCTTAATTGGACCTCCTAATGGGCTACTAATTAAGTCTATGTTTCAACACTTTAAAAATGTTCTCCTCTGTTGTCGTTGTCATATGAATTTCAATTAAATGTCTTAACTCACTGGCCTTAGGCCCTTAAGAGGATTGCCAAGATGAATTCATTTAAAACTATGTATATCTACATTTCGAGACTGCTGTGTCAGAAAGATAACCCAAGACCTAGCTTTATGAAGTTGCCTCATATAGATGATGATCCTCCCTTGTCTCCTCAGCCTAAACAATCTCTATTTATCCTCCTGCCTAGGTGGGCAAAGCCCTCAGACTCAGGGATCAAGAACATCTACTGTTAGCTTAGCATGCACATGCTCTGCATGTGGTCACACCAAAGGTATATGTATCCTTAGTCATATAACAATGCATTAATTATCTGGTGAACATCAGACACTTATTGTTATTAAGGAAATTACAACTTTGTAAAGGGAAGAAGATAAGTGAGGCAAGAGAAATAAATGCATGGGACATCTACCAAAAGCACCATAGCTGGTGCTTCCATGTAATGATTCATTGGGTTAAACTCGATCAACGTTATGTGAAGTAGGTGATGGCAGAATGTGCTCTATCTTACGCAAACCTGTGCACGTGTAGGAGAGTCATGAAACAGAATTTGTCTGACTCTCCCATTCGTGCTCCTGATGTGAGTGTTCCCTCATGAAGAGACCCAACTATGAAAGTGGATCCTGATTTAGCTATTTTTTACTGAATGTACACTACATGCCAGGCACTGTGCTAAGAAATCCTGTCCACTATCCCATGAATCCCTTACCACAGAGATGGTCAGTTCTGCTGTAATACAAATTTTGCCGATGAAGAAATTTGAGACCCTGACAAATGAAGCCAATAGCCCAAAGCCTCAGGAGTTAAGTAGCAGAGCTAGAATCACAGACCTGCCTTTTGCCAACTTCTCTGTTCTTAAGCACAACAACATAATCATTATATACATTGTATGGAATTAAAATCTATATATCCCCCAGAATTGATCCCTGTTAATAAGGCTAAGAGGAGATTTTGTTGAGGGAGAAGGTGGCAGACATGGAACTAGTAGCTGGAGAAAATACAGAAAGGCAGAGGAAAATGGAGGTCATTCCAAGAAAGACAGCATCACAAGGCAGGGTGTGGGAGAAGAACATGACAGATTTGAAGGACCTTGAAGAGAACAGACATGCTAGAATCTAAATTTCAGAACAAAATAGCTGGTAATCCTATCCTATAATAGCATATACCTCTCTGCTAGATAATCATATTTCATATTTCTCCTCTAGCTTCCTATTAAAAGAAAGTTGTAACTCAGAGACAGGCAAATCAAAATCATCCTCATTTATCAACTTTGGTTGCTATGGAAACTATTGGTGAGGCTCTGTACAAAATTCTGGAATCAAGGTCATCTAGACCATCACTGGGGTTAATTCCACTTAGAATATTCCAGGAGTGATTAGCCAACCTAAAACTACCCTTAGGCTGAGGTTGGAGGTTGAGGTCAGGATTACTGACAGATCTATAAAAATTTAACCCTTCATACCATAATGACATGATTTAAATAATTCATACCATCCATTGATTTTCTGAAGAAGGGAGAAAGGATAATGACATTGATCAAAAACTAGAAAAAATAGAAAACTAGACAAAAATATGAAGACAAAATGTGGGGAGGGTATGTACAATAAATGCTGCTTAATAAATATTTAAAATGATAGACTCTATCATTTAGAGAGGACATAAAATTCAGGCTTAGAGTATGACCCCTGGTATCAAATTATGCTTGACTCAGATCCCAATTTGGCTACCTGAGAAGAGTGTAATGCGGCAGCTAGGTAACCTCCAGAGCCTTCCATTTCATCTGAATATTTAGGATATGGTCCCTCTTAGTTACAAGATTTGCTCACTGATTGGCTTTCCTCATTGTGATGTGAGCTCCCCAAGTCTGAATGAGCCTGGTTGGGATTCCCTCAGAGCAGACTCTGTGATAGTTATTCAGCTGCAAAGAATTTGTTTGGGAGGTAAATGAAAGGAGTTTGTAGGGTGCCCAGAAGTGAGGCAGAGAAGAGAAAGAAGGTATCACAAAATGGGTGTTATTGGCAAATGGAGGTGGGGAGAGGTGGTTGGACCTTAATTCTACCCAAGAAACTGTGAGGGCCAGTGTAGAACACACGCCTCATATTTACCCATCTATGGGATGAGTGAGTTCCCATTCATCCTGAGTTGAGGTATACTTCCAAGGAGGAATGATGCTCTGGCACTTCTGTCCTGCTATGGGATGTGTAAAGAGGCCTCTTACAGGAAGACAAAATCTTCATATGATGAAAAGCAGGTGCTGCAGTGAGAAGTCTGTTGTGTTGAAGTGTTAGGGGTGAGGGGTACTAGTGTGTACCACTAGCATCTGCTACTTTCCCTTCCTCAGTGCAAAGAATCAGGCCACTGGTATTTGCTCCATCAATATCTGTCAACAGAGTGAGGAATAAAATGAATGCCTTCCCTAGCCCCATGGTTCTTTATCTGGTTGCACACTGAATCAGATGGGGAGCTTTTATTTTTTTTTTAAGATTTTATTTATTTATCCATGAGAGACACAGAGGGACACAGGCAGAGGGAGAAGCAGGCTCCATGTAGGGAGCCCGACGTGGGACTCTATCCCGGGTCTCCAGAATCACACCCTGGGCTGAAGGCGGCGCTAAACCACGGAGCCCCCTGGGCTGCCCAGATGGGGAGCTTTTAAATATCCTAATGTCTAGGCTCCACTGTGGACCATTAAACCAAAATCTGTGGGGTGAGGCCCCAGTCTCAGAATTTTTAATAGCTGCATCTGAGAACCACCACCATTGTTCAAATAATGTGTGAATTCTTTCTACAAAATCCTTGACAGGTAACCCATACAAGCCTCTTTTTGAAATTACTTCATGAGGAAAGACTTTACTATTCTCAGAAGCAAATCATTTCCTTTTTTGATAGAACTAATTGTTTCAATGTTTTTCTACTTTTGTTGCCCAAACTTGCCTCTGTACCTTCCATCAGTCATCCTGGCTCTGCACTTTGGAACAATGAAATGAGTCTATTCCATTTTCTACATGACTGCCCTGTAGATATTCAAAGGCGGTGATAATGCTGCAACTTGACCTTCGTTTTTACACTCTGAATACTCTTAGCTCTTTCAACAACTGCTATTCAACCTCCTCTAATCATATTTGAGTTTGCCAAAGCACTTTTAGCCTTTGGAATTCTCAAATGAACCTATGGTCTATGTCCGCACATGAAAAGAAAGATCATGAGGTAAATGAAGTGTGTGTATGTGCATGAGCATGTGTGTAAAATGTTATCAGTGATGGGTCAACTTAAATTATATCCACTTTAATTGGCTTATTAGGAAACAATAGGATTTTCACTCTTTCTTTCCCTTCTCCCAGAAGCTACCTTTTCTTACTATGTTTATTTTTCTCCCTTGGCTAATTTGTTTGTACACCTTAATCCTTGCATTGCTTTTCAGGATGGTGCAGATATATTTTTAACATGCATAACTAGGATAGAGGGGAGCGGAAGGGTTTATGCTGAAGTCTGTTATGAGCCCTTTTGGATTCATAAACTCAATTAATAAATAATTAATTAATGTACCTTTGAGAGAAAGAGATTAAGTGACTGTGGTACTCCAGGGTAAGCCATTGTTAGCTCAGTGACCAAGTCCACTGAAAATTTGGAGCCAAAGCAGTGAAGTGTCTTCTGGACACATGCAATGGAAAAAGCCTTTGCTGCTCTAGAGACAGTGTGCATGACTGGTCACGCCTTCCAGACACAAGACTTCAGCTGGCTTTGGAAAGTGCTTCTAAAAGAAGGTTTGAGGAAAAGGTAGATCTGTGCCAGTTGATGTAACATGATCTCAGAAAACACAGACAAATTGAACTGGCAGATGGCTGTAATCAGCAGTCTCAATCAGTAAATAGGATTAAGACTTGAAGACGCTCATGGCCAAGTCTGAACAACATAAACAGGTAGTTTGGTATATTGGCAAAGCTGAGGGGGGATCGTAGGACAGTAAAAATGCCTTGAGAGCAAGAGGAGAGACTGGAATCAGAGAGGCAGTACTGTGACCCCACATCCGCTACAGATCATCAGAATGACCTGAAGGTGATCTTGCTATCCAAGCCTCAGTTTGTGCATCTGTGAAAGGAAGGAAAATAATCATCATTAGGCTGAAGTCCAACCACAGCACAACAATTACTTCCTGTAGGAATGGCAATATCTAATGTCTGTGTCAGGCCCAGAGTAGAATTCTTTGAACGTGAGCATTTTCCCTAATCCTTAAGTGTCTATAGACCTAGAACTACTGGGTGTGGTAAACCCTAGCTCCATCATGCACTCAGCAATGTGATTGGTCCAGGGAAGTCCCTTATCGTCTCTGTGCCTCAGCTACCTCCTCTGTAGAATGAGATCAGAACAAACCCTACCTTACAGAGTTATCGGGAGGACTGAATGATCTAATATGTATGCAAAGTTTATGGAGCAGAGCCTGGTACATAATAAGCATGCAAAAGACTTAGCTAGTATTTAAAGATCTGTCCCTAAGTGTTCCCATTAGTTCAAAAACCTTTGAGGCTCAGTTTTCTTAAGTGCGAAACAGAGAAGGGCCATTACAGTCATTTTTAGTGATTCTCTATTTATTGAAGCATTTGACAAGTTGTGCTGGGAATCCTGTTGCATGTTGGGTCTTGCTCACAGCTGCCTTTTTCTAAGAACAGAGCCTGGGTGTTACCTTTCTACCTGAACAGGGCTGGCATTTGGTGTTTCTTCCTATCAATAAGGTGAACCTGAATTGACCGTTGTAGGTGGAGAGTAAGTGTTCTGGAGGTGTGTTGCATGACCAGTAGATTGTATGTTGATGACTAAGGCAGTGAGCTGCCTTCGGTACCCACAGGAATTTTCCAGTTCACCCCCACCCCAATACACACACACACACACACACACACACACACACACACAAGTCTCTTCCTTTCAGTAAGAACTCCTTAGTGGTCAGCACAGACCTGAGGGAGAAAGTTTATGTGAAGTGACTCAGAGACACGTATGTTTTATGGGTTTTACCACATGCTTTACACAGTCCTGTCCCCTAATGGGAACAGCTACCTTTAACATTGACATTTCACTAGTGACACAGTGTATCTCTTGGGATATAAAACTCACTGCAGATGAAAAAATGTTAACATTGTTGGTTTGTTGGCTTTTCCACTCAGATTAAAAAAAGAAAATATTTGGGTGATAGCTCACTTCATGAGTTGGAGTTTTGGAACTGTTCTTGATCAGGGGTTCACAAACTTTTTCTAAAGTGCCAGATAGTAAATTTCTGGTGTTACAGACCATATGGTCTCTGTCACAACGATTCACTCTGCTGTTGTAGCAGGAACATCATAGACAATATGTAAATGAGTGAATATGTCACTGTTCTAATAAAATTCTATTTACAAAAATGAGAGGCAGGTCATATTTGGCCTGTGGGTCTTAGTTTGCCAACCTTTGTACTTAGTGAAAAGATCAGTGTTCACATTTTGTTCCTGTTTTGTCACTAACCAACTGTGAGACCATAGTGAAGTCATTTAACCTTTCTGGATTCCAGTGTTCCTCATTGAAAATGAAGGTACTGGACAAGGTACCCTTACGTTTCCTTGTACACCTAATATATGATGTTATGTGACTCCAGTTGTGACACTTCAAAGGCTTAGCTTAAAACCAAGCAGGCAGGCAAGGATAAGAAGGTTATGGTCTTCTTTTGAAAGCCAACTGTCATATCTGAGCTCATTATCAAATATCAGCAAACAACATGTCTGCCTGTATGAAAGAATCAAGGATTCTAGGGAATCCACAAGGAAAAAGAGTTCATCCAGGTTTTGAAGGACTTCAGGGATTCTTATCTGGAGGGATGGATACATTTGAAAAATGAAGATAGGAGAACCTACCACTTATTTAGAGCTTCCCAAACACTAAACTGTATTCCTATTCTTCAAAGACATTGTTTACTCTTATAAAGAGCCTATGAAAGAGGTATTAGCATTCCTATTTGAAGAAGCTGAGATTATGCACAGTCAGGAAATATACACCAATCACTTTATGCCAAGTAAATGGCAGAGCTTTGAATCCACATCTACTAAATCTCATCTTTTTACCATGTCAGATTTTCCTAAACTAATGGATAAAAAAGACAGTTACTGCCACCAAGGGAATGAAAAAACCCAACGCTACAGTGGGCAGGAGCAGGCTAACATTAGGACCATCAAATTAATAGGCTGGACCCCTCTCTTCCCCAACAATCAATTTTTCGGTGGTAAATATCACATG
Organism: Nyctereutes procyonoides; assembly: GCF_905146905.1. NCBI lineage: Eukaryota > Metazoa > Chordata > Mammalia > Carnivora > Canidae > Nyctereutes > Nyctereutes procyonoides. The sequence continues at coordinate 12,477,244 of NW_026575030.1, forward strand.
TTTTAGTCCTCTTCTCTCCAATGGTTGCTGTCTCTCTCTCTCTCTCTCTCTCTCTCTCTCTCTCTCTCTCTTTTGAGCCCGAGAGCAATTGACCATGGTACATAAGCAACAAACTATAAAAACTGAGCATGCAGGTGAGAAGAATAGTGGCATAATCAAATAAAACTTACAACAGAGTTAATTTGACACACACCTAGTGATATACATAATGCAATTTTGAGGCATGGTAATTAGGTATAAATGGTAAGCTGTTGACATAAATGAGTGCAATTAGTATTGCTTCTGCACAGACAAGCCCTGTGTTAAATTTTACATTTCCCACTTTGTTGGTTCTTTGGGATTTATAAATTATCATCATTGTTGACAGAATTTAAAACTGGAGAATTTGAGGCTTTGGGAATTTGTGGCCAAAGGCCATATTTATTTGTTTTATTTTATATGTTTGCTTATATTGTTTGTTTATATTATCCACTGCCAGTTTCACAAAGGCTTTGTGGATTATCTGCAATAGCCATTTACAGTGCAACAGGAAAATATACTAATTCAAGATAAACAGAAAAGCAAGATCAGAGGAAATATCAATGAGAAAAAGAAGGTTAGACCATAAAAGGGGCTAAAAGTTGACTATGTTTCTTGAAGCAATAGAGAGATGATAATAACTTTTGTAAACTGAGGGCCTAGTACGTCAATTTATTTCTAATTATCTTAACAACCCTGAAAAATAGATATTCTAATTCCCGCTTTACATATAGGTCAGATAGACAAAAATATGTTTACTAAGTTCATTCAGCTAGTAAATTAATAGAGCTGAGGTGAAAACTCAGTCTGCGTGAGCTTAGACTCAGTCTACTCTGCTGGGTAGGAGAATAAGAGAGGGGAGATGATGCAGGCAATGATGGGACTGAGATTTGGAGGAAATAACCTGAATCTCAGCATCTAGAGTATTGAGGGAGACAGAGAGGCCAGAAGTCAGATGCTTTGTGAAGTCAATGTACACATACACCGTAACTGGAACCGCAGGAAGAGCACTCCTGGAGACCACCAGAACTTAGCAAGTACTCAGCGTTTATTACAGTGATTTATCAACAGAAGTGAATGTCAGTAAATTCAAAAAGGTATTAAGTATATGAGTTCAATTTACTAACATTATTATATGTTCATTTTAGTTTGGACCCCTTCCTTACTTTAAAGAGACTGCCACACTTCAAAAAAAAAAATCTTGAAAGGAGATTTCTGTGCTTATTACAAATGTACAGGGGGAAAAAAAAAAGCTAAAGCAAATGGTAACTGCCCTACATTGAAAAGAGCTAATAATATCATGGCCTATGACCACTCTCAAATTAAAAAACAAACAAAACACCCCCCCAACCACATATTTTGATAATTAAATTCCAGGATTTTAACAACTTGAGCTCCCTCTTTTTATCTTAAAATTCGAATGGTAACATTTACCTTAGAGAACACTTGATTTCAAAGTGCTCTGGGTTAGTGGTATTTAGCAATGTGAGGAGGTACAAGGAGGAGTAGAAGCCATGGTGGCATACATAGAGTGCATCCTTGAAATACACTGTGGTACATTTGTGATTATTATGATTATTGCAGTTACTAATCCATATAGTCATATAATAACCAAATAATTCTTAGCTTGGTTTTCAAAATGGGATCAGTTAGTGTTTCTGAAGAAACAGAAGCTTAGAAATGGCAGTTACCACTTGCTTTAGCTTTTTTTGTTTTCCTATTTTCTTAATTTTACATAAAATCCTAGGAGGGGGGCACTAATGATCTTATCTTTATTTTGATTTCTACTTTTCTCCCTTCACTTCAAATGATGGATGAAAGTAAGACAGTTTTTAATAAACACAGAGAATCATATTTCCTCAATTTTAACAATAGCACCAACATTCCCAACTCAATGATGAGGGTTTGTATGTGCCTAGTCTAGACAGCTTATGGGGAGAGGTGTCTAATTTTGAGGGCTGTCATAAGAGGTGGCAGCTTTTCTGTAGTACACATGAAAGGGAGGGAATCCCATTGATTTCAAAATGGGAGCTTTAAGCAAAGTCAGCGTTGCTTTTATTGACCTTTAAGAAGGTAAGGTAAATAGAGTGGGCTTGGCTAGGTTCATGTAGAATGATGGGCCCTGATAGCCAGTATATCTGTCCTGAAGAGTCTTCATGTAGATAAGATTAGACCCCTCTCCCCATTCTCTTACCTCTGTCTCTCATCTCATTTTCCAGCTTAAGAAAAGAGGCAAAGAAAACAGCATTTATTCTTCTTCCATAAAAAACAAATCTCTTTCTTTTAACTTCAAGTTATTTTCTCTGCATGAATCTTTGAAAGAATTGAAATCTCTCCTAACAACATTCACAGGTTAATTATTTTGATTCTCTGTTCTAAGGTCTATGTTCTTCACTTACTTAGTTGGAACCCATCAGACATTTCTTACATAGCATTTATTCATAGCATTTGTTTTCAGTGGATTTAAAAACATGACTCTTCTCCTCATATTTTGGCTCTGAAAACATCAACACACATGCCAAATTTTTGAGAATGTACCTGGATCCTTGAAGTCACTCGGCCATTCATGAAAAGAGATTCATGCATGTCAGACTTATTCAGACACTGTTCTAAGTGCTTAGACACCTGCGAATGCAGCAATAACCTTGCCTTCATGGAACTTACATTCCAGTAAGGGTGATAGGCAATAAGAAAATACAGATATAATTTTAGATAATTCTATGTGATAAAAGGAAAAACTCAGTACAGGGACTCATTTTATTTTTATTTTTATTTATTTATTTTTAAAGATTTTATTTATTTATTCATGAGAGACATAGGGAGAGAAAGAGAGGGAGGGAGGGAGGGAGGGAGGGAGGGAGGGAGGGAGGGAGGGAGAGAGAGAGGCAGAGACACAGGCAGATGGAGAAGCAGGCTCCATGCAGGGAGCCTAATGTGGGACTTGATCCTGGGATTCCAGGATTATGCCCTGGGCTGAAGGCAGGCACTAAACTGCTGAGCCACCTAGGGATCCCTATTTTTTAAAATTTTATTTTAGATTTATTTATTTATTTAAAGAGAGAGAGTGAATGCAAGCAGGGAGAGTAACAGAAGGAGAGGAACACAAGCAGTCTGCTGAATGGGGAGCTCAATGTAGGGCTCAATCCCAGGACCCTGAGATCATGATCTGAATCGAAATAAAGTCGGATGCTTAATTGATAGAGCCATCCAGGCACCTTCTTTTAGATAATGATTTCTAATGTTGCCTTTTTGAGGAAGTGATATTTGATCAATGATATGAGGGCACAAGATTTGGAAGAGGAAAATTCTCACTGGAAGGGGCAGTCCATGAGACTAAGATACCCTTGGTTAATTGGAGGAACTCCACAAATGCCGAGGTGACTGGAAAGACAGAAAGGATGGTGGAGAGGGAGAAGAGGGGTAGGCAAGGACAGATTATATAGGGCCACATAAATCCTATGAAAGAATTTGGATTTTATTCTGAGTGTAAGGAGAAGCTACTAGAAGCATTGGAGCAGAGATTTAAATGACAGTTTTTTTTTTTTTAAGATTTTATTTATTTATTCATGAGAGACACACACACACACAGAGAGAGAGAGAGAGAGAGAGAGGCAGAGACACAGGCACATCTGGCCGAAGGCGGCGCTAAACCGCTGGGCCACTGGGGCTGCCCTAGATGACAGTGTAATGTTCTCAAACACACCTAGGCAACCCTGTAGAGAGATTTTACTGGGGAAGAGTGAAGCAGAAGTTTTGTCTTAAGCTATCAGTGGGTAGGAGGGCTGAGGAGTGAGTTTACACAGGGGAAGTACTAGGGGACTGTGCAGCATGAAGCTCGCTGGAGCCAGACAGGATTGAGCTTACACATCAGATTGCAGTCTATGCTTGGACTGACTTAATATCTATACACACTTGGACAAGGAGCTTGACCTCGACTGTGAGCATACTCTGTAGGGATATTACAAACCATCATGTTATAATATAAACAGAGCATGTGGAAAAACAATTCTTGTTATTAGTGTAACAGGCATGTTCTTTTGAGTCAACAGACCACGATTTGAATCTCAGCTTTAACTAGTCACTTGCTCTGTGGATGACTATTTTGACATTAGCAAGACTTAACCTCTCCCTTGAAATGTGTGTAAAATGATCATCTATTTTGCATGTTCGTTTTGAGAACTAAAGCCATGTGTGGAAGCACCTAAAGTAAGGTGAATTCGGTTTAGTAGTTGCATGATTTTAGACTTATTCTCTTAATTTCTCTTTCCTACAGTTTCCTCTTCTATAGCTTGGAATTGCCTGATATGTTTGTGAAGATCAAATGAGAGAATACATCTGTAGTGTTTACCAGAATGCCTGGAATATCATTTGCATTAAAAAATACAAGATAATATAATAATTATCACCAGCACCTTTCTCTCACCCCTTCTTCCACCCCATGCATATGAAACAAATTTTCTTGTTAAAGATCTGGGATATGAATGGCTTTCCATGCACAGCCTAATGGATATCTGCAATTCTCTTCCTCTGCCTTTACATCACTAAAACCTTGAGAAGTGAAATAGCATAGGCTCAAGGACACTAGACAGAAATTGAAATGATCTCTATCTGCCCCTGTCAGTACCTACCTGCCCATGGAAGAGTCCCTTTTCATGTTAATATCATTACACCCATTGGTATCTTTCATTCACTTATTCCACACACATTCAAGGGTCTATTCCATTTCAGGGCACTAGACAATGAAAAAGATGCCAATAATAATCACAATAATAACAATGGTATGAGTAAATAATAATAATAATAATAATAATAATAATAATAATAATAAATGAAAGGATTTGTGATATCTATTCCTGAAATATACACAGTTCAGAGCAGAAGCCCCAAACTAATGGAATGGGATGGTCCCATGCATAAAGATGTTTTATTAGCATTTCCCAGACTTAAAAATCTGGGATTTTTTTAAACATTAGGAGCCCCAAACTATTGACTTTCCTTTGTAAAAATATGAATATTTTATAACAATTATATGCAGCAATATAGCAGCTGGCTCGGTCTGTGAGGCATGGCCCTTCATTAAGGCACAACCCCCTCAACCCTCAGTTACTTTTATATCCAGCTCCCTCATTCATCCATATTACCCAAAGGGTACACAGGCCTATAAGTGTGAAACCCTGGTTGACTACAAGAAAGAATATGGTCTAGACATGGAGACTCTCCAAAACTTCAGGTCATAGAATTCATTTCTATGATTGAAACATGAATGTTAATATTCCAAACAAAAGTCTCCAAACAGCCAATTATTTGGGCTGTGATTTGCCTGCTTTGCTTCATCATCTATCATTCCTATGGCTTAACATCTGTGAGTTTGTAAACAGGACATGGATTGAATTACACAGACTGTTGTTTTGTTTAAAACTGATGTGCCATAATCCTGATTAAAGCATCATGTGGGAGATTTTATAAAAATAATTATATGCAGTTCTCATTAGAGCAAGTAAGAGCCTAAATCACATTTAATGATCTAAAGCTTGGAACTAGTTACACTTACTTACCTCGGGGTTTAAGTACAGGAAGCCCATAGATGAGGGAATGGACATTGCTGCCTTGCATACTTAGGTTTTAGGCAGAACAGCTTAGGCCAGTTCATAGGAAAGTCTTGTCTGGCTTCATTAGCTATTGTTTATTTTTATTTATTTTTTTTAAGATTTTTATTTATTTATTCATGAGAGACAGATAGATAGAGAGAGAGAGAAAGAGGCAGAGACACAGGCAGTGGGAGAAGCAGGCTCCATGCAGGGAGCCCGATGTAGGACTCGATCCCTGGACTCCAGGATCACGCTCTGGGCCGAAGGCAGACGATAAACCACTGAGCCACCCAGGGATCCCCTCATTAGCTATTGTTTAGCTAGTTTTTGCCAGTTTTCCCTTTAACCTTGTTCTCTTACTGGATTCCATCCTTGCTATTCTAAATGGTGGTGTCAGTTCTACTCCTATGCCTGGAATCCAAGCTAATTAACAAAAGCCACCAAAGGAAAGAAATGTAGCCCCTGGGGTTTCTTTCCAGGCAGTGTTGGCTACTAGGAGAAATAAATGGGACACCTGGGATATATAATTAGAATATTAACATCGACAAAGACTACACCATTGAGAGCCATGGGGGATCTACAGAATCTAAGGAATTCCCAAGCTTGAGACACAGCCCCACTCTCTTTGTCTTTGGATAAAACTTCCTTAATTTCCTCTCCAAATATTCTCCCAAGATGGAATGGGCAGGTCAAGTACTGCTGAGTTCCTATTCCTGTTCCTTTGCTTTCCAAACTTGCATATGGCAATAGCCTATAACCAAGGAAGAAAGACCATGGCTCCTGGAAAGTTCAATTCTAAGACTTTAGTTCCACGTAGTAGAATTAGAATGCTGGTGATCTTTTTTTTAAACTACCTTGTCTTTTGTATTTATGAAGATAAAAACTCTTCATTATTCTTCTGCCATTATATCGTGTACCATTATCTCCTTTAAATTCTTCAAATTAACACATTCCATTTCATAAACTTTGTGTCATATCTCTCTTTCAAAATAAAATATTTTTAAATTATTACACAGTTTAATTTCTCCACCCACCCAAAGATTCACTTTTATGTGAAGCTCTATAGTTTATGGAAACCATGCACCATTCAGAAAAAAAAAAAATCTTGCTCTTCAAAAAGAGTTTGACAGGTGGTCCTTTGTTTAATACATTTCCATATGTGATTGCAGCATGATGATCATAAGAGATTTAAAAAAGTTTCTCTTACACTCTAGAGCCCATTTTTTCTTGGTCGTTTCAACTCTACTTATCACTTAGAGTTGTCGAGTTAAAAACAAAAAAAAAGCTTTTTTTTTTTTTTTTTTTTTTTTTTACGAAACAATTTTTTTAAAGTTTCTCACTTTTCTCCACACTGGATAAAAAAATCCTGAAAAAAATCCCCCCACAATTTTTTGTCACTTTTTTTTTTTTTTAATATAAACACAAGGTAGCAAGTTGCATGTGGAGAAACCGATTGCATTAAACATGTAGTCTTCACAGGATCCGAAACAATCACAGGATGGTAGAGAACAGATTATGTCTTCACATCTCCTAATTGGCTGGTGACAGAGAGCTTATCTAGCCTGGACCCTCAAGGGCAGGTGAGCTGCTTCCTTGCGGGATCAGAGCTCCTCTGCTGTGCAAGTGGACCAGCCCAGGAAGATCTCAAGAGTCCAGAAAGATCAGATACAGGACTGCTTTCCCCTTCTGTGTACTGGCTGCTCATCTGAGACTTGAAGAAAGAGAAGGAAAACCCCAAATGGTGCAAGGCCAGAGCAGGCAGTCAAAACACATCTATGGCCAAAAGAAGGAAAGGAGGGAGAAAGGAAAGAGGGAGGAAATATAGGGAGGAAGAGAGGAAAAGAGGGCCAGCAAGGAGAAGATCAGAAGCATTCTAATTCTCAGCCTTTTCTGGATGTGTGATCTGGGGAGAGGCAGTTCCTTGCTGCAAAAGAGGTAGAGGAGCTCTACATTTATGAAAAGATCATTGGTTCCCTTCTTCCCTCCTGAAAAAATATTCTCATTGTAAATTATTAATGATATGCAAGAGCAGAAAGTTGTTTTTTAAGTTATTAAATTATTATTAACTATATTCCCATGTTGCAACTTTTCATCCCTGTGACGTATTTATTTTATGACTGGGAGTTTGTACCTCTTAATCCCCTTCACCCATTTCACTGACCCCTCACCCCCTTCCTTCTGGTTCTCTGTATTTATGAGTCGGTCTCTGTTTTGTTGGCTAGGGCTCTTAGGTTTACAATACACAATACAGATCCATGGGAATCTAATAATTCCCTCAAAGTTTATACAGAAACTAGGCAAAGATTGTACACAGCATTCAGGCTCTTGGAGAACAGAAGGGAAACTCTTGACTGTTAAAACATTGTTTCAAATTTTCACGATTTTCTTAATATAGGCTCTGTTTGGTACTAGTTGTGACAAATGTAAGCCTTAGTGTCCCTACAACCCAATCGCTCAGTTTATTGGGCAGAAAGTCCTTTTCCTACTACATTTTTAGGTTAGGGTTGACAGAGCCCTTGGAGCAAATCTATCTGGATGTGGTAGAAAGAAAGAGTAAGTTAGGGGGATCCCTGGGTGGCGCAGCGGTTTGGCGCTTGCCTTTGGCCCAGGGCGCGATCCTGGAGACCCAGGATCGAATCCCACGTCGGGCTCCCGGTGCATGGAGCCTGCTTCTCCCTCTGCCTGTGTCTCTGCCTCTCTCTCTCTATCTCTCTGTGACTATCATAAATAAATAAAAATTAAAAAAAAATTAAAAAAAAAAAGAAAGAGTAAGTTAGAAAAAAAAAATATCTCGATTTTTCTCCAAAGCCTGCCAGAAGATCCCGCGTGGGAGGAGGCTTTACCTGCAGAGGGAGAAGAGCAGACAAAGGAGCAGCAACTGGAATTGCTGAGCATCATCTGTATTGTAGGAGTATCAACACTGATCACCAGCTGCCTCAAATCCTCTGTATAAAAAGATGGAGTGTAAATAAATACCAATAGCAATTATTATCATCATTACCATTTAGTGATGCACATTTCTCACCGAAAAGCAAGCTGAGCATTTATATGTTTGTAAAGACCATAAATTGGGGATATAGACTCTCTAGTGCTTTGAGGTGGATGCAAACTCTAATGGGTCCCAGAAACCTTCCCTACCACCCAAATCGCACACCTGACTACTCCACCCTCCCCAACAGGGTCCAAAGAAGCCCCTCCTCCCCAAAGGCCCAGCTATTGCTGTACTCAGTGTTGCCTCCTTCCCCTTTTCTTCCTCATTTTCTTCACTGTTTTATTTATTATTTTTATTTTTTTTTAAGATTTTATTTATTTATTCATGAGAGACACACACAGAGAGAGAGAGAGAGAGGCAGAGACACAGGCAGAGGGAGAAGCAGGCTCCACGCAGGAAGCCTGACGTGGGACTCGATCCCAGGTCCCCAGGATCACACCCTGGACTGAAGGTGGAGCTAAACCGCTGAGCCACCCAGGCTGCCCTTCACTATTTTATTTACATTCGTGTCTTCTTGCCATCAGGCTGTGAGCCTCCTTGAGGGCAGAGGCTGGACATTTTTTATCATGCCCTTCACAGCCCTTACTGTTCCACTGGTGAGGATGAAGGCAAAGCACACCTGGGGCACCTGGGTGGCTCAGTCAGTTAAGTGTCCGCCTTCAGCTCGGTCATGATCCCAGGGTCCTGGAATCAAGCCCGACATCAGCCTCCCTGCTCAGTGGGGAAAATGCTTCTCTCTCTGCCTGCCTCCTGCTTATGTGCTGTCTCTCTAAAATCAGTAAATACAATCTTAAAAAAAAAAAAAAGTCTCTCTTTGAAAGAAAGCTTTAATATGGGAGAAATTTCTATAAAAACCCTTGATTTATAAATAGAAACCACAAAGACGACATTTGTTGTGAACTTTCATGGAACACTGGACGAAATATAGTTATTGCTTTTTAGAAAAATAATAACTAGTAACGCTGTGATGCACTTTTAGCAACATCTGCAGGAAAGCTCCATTTCTAAGATCTGAGAACCTCAGCCCATTAGAATTACAGTGCCCCAACAATTTAATTATAGTGCCTAAATATTCCTATTTTGTTTTTGATTTTAGGGTGCAGACCAAGATGATGGGGTCAGGCTTAGGCTCAGCATAACTCTGCAGTTGATATGAAGAAGAGTCATGGGAAGGCCATAGTATCTAGTTCTTGAGCTGAGTGAGGGCCAACACTTGTCATAGCACAGAGATCTGGCTTGTTTTTTTCTGGTGGTGGGCAAAAAGCCTGGTCAGGAGCAGCACCAATGAAAAAATTCTATCTATAGCAAAGGCCAGACTGACACAGGGGGCATTTAAGAGAGCCAGGTGATATCTTCATGCTTTGGAAGGAGAAGAGGCAGGGCAGCAAACCAGGATGGCACACTCATGAGTGTCACAGGACCTGAGGACCAGAACGGAGAGAATATGGAAACAGTTAAGAAGGAGTCTACTTTAAGCCTTTACATGACTAGAAAAAAAAAAAATTTTTTTTTTCTAGAAAGGGTTAACTTCTGTTTCAGTCACTGACTTAACCTTTACTTTTCTCTCTGAGAGTTACCTTGGGAGAAGCCCAATAAGGATCTGACTTGTTCATTTGGCATGATTTAGTACCTGAGTTAGCTTTTCAGAAATCTTGCCAATATTAGCATTGTGTGCAGACGCTTCGCAAATGAGTGGCGCCCTGGGACACTAGTGGAGATGGCACTATTAAATCATACAGCAGTGTCCTCTGCCACTCTGAAAGGCAGACAGTGGGGCAGTGGCTTCTCAATGCCATCCTCTGGGTCAACTGCGTGGACTCGTAGCACAGTGTCCTGGGTAGACTTCCACAGCGGTGAGGTGCTGCAGGGTGAGCGCGGGGCAAAGACAGGGCATGGTCAGTCAGGGTGGCTGTTCTGGGCCACAGTGAGCTGTGTCAGCATCTCCCACCACATGGGGATGCCCCCCTCCATGGCAGAGTGCGACCGTGGGCTGAAGTAGACAAAGGATTGATGAGACAACTGTAGAAGCAGGAGCAGGGGAGGACGTCCCCCCCTAACATAAAATGGAATAGAAAAAGGGCACAGTGGAAGGGCAGAGCTCACAGACCTGGCCTGCCCCTTCCAGCTGAGTGACCTTGAGTCAGTTGCGCTGACCTTCCTGAACTTCAGCCTCAATTCTCTCAAATAGGTAACCCAGCAGATTTCTGTGGCCATGATCTGACCCATTAGCATTTGAGAAGCCCCTTCCTTCCTCTCTGCCTCCCTTACCCCACCGTCTCAGTGAACTTTTCCATTTCTAAGTTGCTGAGGACTATAGTAACAACCTCATATGGCTGTCACTCAGATGGGCAGAAAGTTACTGCTTTTTCAAACCAGGATAGAATTACAGCAGGGATATAAAATGTTGGCTTCCATCAAGTAATTTCAGATGTTGTATTGGCTCCTCTGCCTTCCACAAATGCTCTTTCCCTGCCCACTGGCCTGACGCTACCTTTTTTTGAGCAAGGTCAGATAGAGGAGCTGCATTTAATTCATGTTTTTTATTGAACACACAAATTACAGTATTCCAATTTGCTGGCTGTAAAATGTCCTTGTACAGTTTTTGATCACTGGGGGTGCTGACATAACAAGATCCCCACCACCCCTCATCACACAGCTAATTTGAGCCCTTCTTTACATGTGAAAAAGATGAAGGACTTGTGACAACAGCTCCTGGCTGGATTCTAAGAGTCACTGGAAGGCAGAGGAATGGTAGTGAAGACTGGCCTTAAACAGGCCTCACCAGAAATCTTGGGATCGAGCTAACTAGAGCTGTCCTCAGAGGCCATATGATCCATACAGTTTCTGCTTTTATCTCAGACTCTTGACCTTCTCCTATTTCTGGTTTTGGCATTTATTGTTTCCCTGGAGTCGAGGCCTGTCTACTAGAGTTAAAGACAAGGTGTCCTCACCATGGTGGTCATTCAGTAGAGTAAAGGTCAAGCTGTTCTGGTACATGTGGTAAATGCTGAAACAGGCCTCTCTGAGGAAATGGTCTAGAAAGGTTTTCTGTCAGCCAAACTTGGTGGTGGTTCATGTTCTTTATCAGCAAAGAGCAACACACTGACCTCCTCCACCTATGGGCAAGACGCAGTCTCTGTTGGCCAATTTATCAGCCCAGTAGCTAGCTATGTTCATTTGTTGTTGTGTGCAAAGCTTGGTCACAGCATCTGCCATTAAAGATACCAAAATGTGTCATGACTGAGTAATTAATGGTTAACAGTCCTATTTACTTTTCTCTGTGAGGATTTAATTGAATATAGTTTCCTTTTTTTCCCCCTAAGCAGTATCGTAAATGTTCATGTTAAAAATAAATTATCTCAAGGAAGGCTGCATTTCCCTCTCAAAACAGCAGGGGAAATGGTAGGAATTCTTAAAAGCAATGGGAAACACACACACATTAAGATGGGCATTATTTACTACTACTACTATTATTATTATTATTATTATTATTATTATTATTATTATTATTTATGTGGGATAAGTTGTTAAATAATGTTTTTATATTTTTCAGATTATAAAAGTAACACATGTTCAATTTAGAAAGTTTATAAATTACAAAAAAAAAAAATAGAAAATACAAAAAACCTGTAATGGAATTCCGGAGGGCTAATGCCTTAACATTTTAATTCTGTGGCATTTATTTTGCTATGTTTTGAAATGCTCTCTCATTCTCTCTCTCTCTCTCTCTCTTTATACACACACACACACACACACACATAAATATATAGAGTTAGCCTTGGAATATATACTTGTACATGTAGCACAGAAATGGTAACTGCATATACATATGCATATGCATACATATACATGAGAATTCATAGAATTCTACATATTTAAAATTCAGTATCCTGATTTTTTTATATTTTATATTATGATCTTTTCCCTTGACATTAAATGGTCTTCAAAACTATGCTTTTAAAATGTTTTTAATTTATCATAATGCAAACTCACAAATTTGAGACCTTGAGGCTGAAAATTCTGCATCCATAGGAGAGTTTGTTATGTCCTTCCCATTCCATTCCCCCAAATCTCTCTTTTTTCTAATCTCTTCATTGCCCACCCCCCATCACTGGTCTAAAAGTATGACTGTACCTGCCAGCATGTGCTCCGATGAACTTCAGTCCCCTAAAACACAACAAATGGTCATTAACTGAGAGATAATACCCCTGGCTTCACACCTCATTATTGAGAGACACGAATTAATTTGTGTGGCTGAATTAAGGGGAAGGAAATGCCACTTACTGAGCTTAATGATGAAATAACTCAAAGTAGAAAGCTTAGAGCTCTGAAGAGGCCTTCCTCTCAGGGGTTTTGTGGCCGCCAAGCCAGGCAACACTCGTACCTAAGAGACAGACGACAATCTAATTTCTTCAGGAAAGCTGCTGTCTTCTCTATCAGCATTGGATAAGAAAATAGAGGCGCTGAAGTCAGATAGCTTTGAATTCAGATTTTGCCCCTTCTGCTTGGAACGTGCATCTATACATGTTATTTCTTCCTTTTTTGTGTCATTTTCCTCTTATGTAAAAAAAAAAAAAAGAAAGAAAGAAAGAGAAAGAAGAAAGAAAGAAAGAAAGAAAGAAAGAAAGAAGAAAGAAAGAAAGAAAGAAAGAAAGAAAGAAAGAAAGAAAATGTGGCAAAACCTGTATTTATTTTGGAGTTTGGGGCGGGGAATAGAAACTTTGGGTGTGAATAGTGATTGGCACATGGGAGTTATCAGTGTTCATTCTGTGTGTGTACACCTGCCCAGACATACTGCTCTTAGAACCTGACAGCAAGGAGATACTTAGGGTACGTTCAATAATGCCTCTGCAGTGGTGTATTAAAAACTCTTCCTACTTATTTATCAACTATCAGACCTTTTTTAAGATTTTAATTACTTTTTCATGAGACACACTGAGAGATAGAGAGGCACAGACACAGGCAGAGGGAGAAGCAGGCTCCATGCAGGAAGCCCGACGTGGGACTTGGTCTCGGAACTCCGGCATCATGCCCTGAGCCAAAGGCAGATACTCAACCGCTGAGCCACCCAGGAGTCCCGACCTCATCCATATTCTTGATATTATCATGCAGTTGCTGAGACTGCACACTGGACTATCACTCTATTTTTTTAAGATTTTATTTATTTATTCATGAAAGACAGAGAGACAGTGAAGCAGAGACATAGGCAGAGAGAGAAGCGGGCTCTGCGCAGGGAACCTGATGTGGGACTCGATCCCAGGACCCCAGGATCATGACCTGAGTCAATGGCAGATGCTCAACCACTGAACCACTCAGATGCCCTGGACTATTACTCTAAAGTAGAGTCTGGTCACAAAATTTAGGAGTCAAATGGTGTTTTCCCCCATACTGAAATATCCTACAGGTATCCTGACATCTTATTTAATGTTATAGTTTTAGTATTCCTTGTATACCACCATGTAGCTTGTGTTCCACTAAGACTGCTGAGTCTACTTTGGTCTCAGTCCCTCCGAGGCAATATTTATTCTCCATCTTAGATTTGAAATGCTTTTGTTGTTGTGATGGTAGTGGTGGTAGTTGTTTTTGTTTGTTTTAACTCCTGAGATAAAGGCAAAGTTTTAAGGTACCTATATTTTTACATTTTAGGTTCTTGGAAGTTTGCTCCTTATCATAAGATTGATATAATTTAGAAATAGATCTCTGAATCAGTTAGTTTGAATAAGGAGGAAAAAAGTATTTTAGGGCTTTCCCAAGAAAACCCGTGTCAAAATTAGTTTCTCACCCATCCCAATGCCCTCTCGCACTTACTTGTGCTCCTGGCCTGGCACACATATGCATCTGTACTCACTGTAGCTTTAATCGGGTATTAGGGTGCTATACATCACAAGGTCAATTTGACTTAAGGGAATATGCACATTCTTTTATTTCTTTTTCTTTTCTTAATCACAAAACAATGACGTTAGCGTGTTTCTTAGAGTGATTACATTATTGTCAGAGACTGCATTCTACAAAATCAGGAGTGATCAAAATTCAAGATGAAGATGCTTCCTTTAATTATATGAAATGTCAGTCTGCAAGTCACATGGAGGGGAAGGGGGAGTTTTATTTCAATTCACTCAAAGACAGATGCACTTCCAACTTCCAACTATTAAAATCCAAACCCTGTGGCTCTAGCAGAATTAATAGGATTTTGATGCATTTCTGATAGGTTTGACTTTTAGATTTCAATGGTTGGCCCCATGCCTGTGCTTGACGCTGCTCATCTGCTCATTTCTGCTCCCCTAGGACAAGGCTATTTCAGAGTACACATTTTATATTTCCATCAAAACCAGTGAGAGTGTCTCTGAAAAATAAACCTGTGGTATTTTTTTTTTCTACCAATGTGATTTGGATGATTCCACAGTAAATAAAAGAGATGAAAAGACATGATTTGAGAAACATTAAGATTATAAATAAAGGGGGAAAATGTTTAGCTTCTGGTATCTTTTCCAACAATTAATTTCATGAAAGAGTATTCTGATAGTTTACAAACAATGCATGAAAATGCACAATGGTCTTTGACAGGACTTCAAAAAGCCTGCAGAGCTGAGATGATTTCCATCACAGAAAATCAATTTCCTGTAAATGGTGAAGAAGCAAAGATTTTAGGCCAACATCAGATAGGATTCTCGAGAGTCTATTTTCTGCTTGTTTTCTGGAAGCGCTCAATGAAAATTTGAAATAGATATATTGTACCATCATTTAATTTCTTTTTTCTTTCCATCATATTCAGTGATATCAAAGTTCATGTTTTATGTGTATTTTTAGACCTAGTTTTCTTCCATAAAGAATGTACTACAGTTAAATACATATTGGGTGTTTCCTGTTTATAATCTAAACATAAGTTCTAGTGAGAGATGGAGAAAAGATAAATGTGCAGTAATAAGTCCCAATTACCACCCCCTTCCAATCTGCTGATTGTCAGGAACTCAAAGCCTATATCTATACAAATTGAAAATAAAATGAGAGATTTATAAAATCTTACCCAAATAAGGTTAAAATTGCATTTAGGAGCACCTGAGTGGCTCAGTTGGTTAAGTGTCTGACTTTGGCTCAGGTCATGATCTCAGGGTCCTGGGATTGTGCCCCAGTCAGGCTCCTTGCTCAGTGGGGCATCTGCTTCTCCCTCTCCATCTGCCCCTCCTCCCACTTGTGCTCTCTCTCTCCCTCGCAAATAAATAAATAAAATATTTTTAAAAATTGTATATAAATTCCAGATGAGTTTTATTATCACTCATTATAACTAATCCCAATAGCTAATAGAAATCATTTTTAAAATTACAAAACTGATGGTCATATGTTACATAAAAACGTATGGATAAGAATTGTTTCAATTTTTTGGGCTCTGGATTTCAGGAAATGAAAATTTCCCCCTTGTTAATTCCAGTGTTGCTGTGTAAGTAACAGGAAATGCCCTCCTCTGCCATCTCATTTCCTCTTATTGTTCATTTTCAAAGGGCCCCCTCAGCCACATTTTTGTGCCACCCTCTCCCCTCAGATGTATCTAGCCGGGTAAAAACCAGCAGCTTCCACTGGAAAAGAGCTGGGTCAGAGATAGGCAAGAGCATGATGAATTTCCCTTCTGTAAGAAAAAGTGAAGGGTAATTGTGGAGAAGCTAGAAGTTTTCATCAAGCAAAGTCCTGACATTTAGATGGATACCTTAAAGAAAACAAAACAGATCTTTTAAAAACATTTCAATAAAATTTTATATTTGATTTCACTTTAATATTAATTTTGTATTTCTATTACTTATATTTAAAAAAAAATTTTTTTATTTATGATAGTCACACACACACAGAGAGAGAGAGAGGCAGAGACACAGGCAGAGGGAGAAGCAGGCTCCATGCACCGGGAGCCCGACATGGGATTCGATCCCGGGTCTCCAGGATTGCGCCCTGGGCCAAAGGCAGGCGCTAAACTGCTGCGCCACCCAGGGATCCCTATTACTTATATTTTTAATGTAACTATATTTTTCGGTAAAGCCCTTGATGTTTCTTTGAATAGTCATAGCAATTAGTACAGTATCTTGCTTTGGGAGCCCAATGAAAAATTGTTGAATGAATGAAGATAAAGAGTATAAGAATTTCTGTGCTCCAAAAAGTGATTTTATTATATTTCTGAGTCAAAATTTATAGTATGCAGGAATACCTTCCTTTGTACATAATCAAGGTGTGACCATATAGGATAAAATTTAGCATATTGAGCATCATGAGGATATTCTAGGAATATGTGTTACCTATATGCAAATAAACCTATATCCAGGAGTTCCTTTTCCCTTCATTCCTTTGTTGTTGGTTTTTGAGCTAGCTACCGTCTATATCTCTCAATATGTTTTCATTCTAGAAGCATTTGAACCCTTTATCCCACAAATGGTTCGATGGGATCAAGTTACTTCGTTTTATGTGTTCTATTCTTTTTTTATGTAATGAAAGTCACATATCTGCTGTCTGTATCACAAGTGTGTGGTAGGGAGCAAGTAAGATTATCAATGCATTCAGAAATGTAGAGAGTGCCTTATACTTATATGATGGTATTATTTATAAAATAGTAATAATAGTATTAGTTAAATGGTAGACCTATATTAACAAAGAGATTAGGATTCTCTCTTTCACACCTTCCATCTTAATCAAATCAGTAGCTGTTTTGGTTGTAAGATATTTTGAGTTTTGAAGTTGGCTATGGGACAGGAGGGTATGTTTCAATTCTAAAAAGAAAGTCAAACAGCCTAGTACAGTTTTGATTTGGCTGTAGTTACCTATAATCTAGGTAAAGTAGATTCAAGATTACATTTTTCTAAGTATGATTTCTTCCCTAAAGAATCAGATTTAGGAACACACTTTTGGTCATTACATTTTCTCTCACTCTTTGAGTGTGATATTTTGAAAAGTCAAAATGTGTTTGTTGCTTATCTGCCAACATAGTATTTATTTATAGAAGCACTGTTTATCTGCAGTGGAAATCACCCTCACATTCTCCTCAAAGGAAATATAAGGAGATAATATCTCAAACACAGTTATGTGTTCTTTGTTAAATGTAGTGGTTGATGACATTATAAACAGTATCCCATTTAGTTCTCAAAGCGTTTTTCACAGGGAAGATTACCCCAGTTTTACTGATGAAGAAACTGAGGCTCAGCAAGAGGAAGTAAGTTCCTGAAGCTAAAAGAAGCTGTCAGGAAACTCCAGTTGGACCCCAGGTTTCTCTGACTGCCAATGCCACACATCTTTACTTCTCTTTTCTCTGGGAAGCTTAAAGCTTGTATCACTCAAATCAAGCATGTTGACTTTGGCACAACAAAGTTCTGGAACCTATTTCATCCTACTGACAAATCCAGGAAAGAATCCTTCTATCTCATCCCTGTAGTTCTTTAACCAACCATATGTTTTTGTCTGGTTTGCCAGTTGTTTAAAATCATGTCTACCAAAATTCTCTAATGTGTTTGCACTAACCAAGAATCTGCCATTGCAGCACTACCTTCACATTCTTGCCTTCAAATCATTCTTTGTCTCTAAGTACTAACTTTTCTCTGCCCTCTTCTGTCTGTGCCTTGAGTCCCAACAAACAGACTCAGCTGTGCTGTCTTTTCTCTTTCTGTCAGAAGCTTTCTGCCATTTGTTCCCTACCAGCAAAATTATTTCGCTTTTGCACTTCCAAATTCTCTACGCTTAAATTTTGCCTTCCTTACCATGAAACCTCTGCATATTGGATGCAGAAATTTTGCTATCCATTCTCATAAGTAGCAAAAGAGTATCAAATCAATCACTTAGTATGGAAGATGTTTCACATTTTGCTTATTAATTTTTGTGGCTTGTGCTGGCCTTTCAATATTTGGCTTAGACAGGGGTGCCTGGGTGGTTCAGTGGCTTAAGCGTCTGCCTTCAGCCTAGGTCATGATCCCAGGGTCCTAGGATAGAGCCCTGCATTGGGCTCCCTGCTCAGCCGGGAGTCTGCTTCTCCCTTTCTTCCTGCCCCACTTGTACTTGCTCTCTCTAGAGCTCTCTCCCCCATAAATTAAATACAACCTTTAAAAAAATATTTGGCTTAGACATCACTTCCACCAAAAAATCTATATGATATATGACCCATAGCATCAGTCTGATTTAGTTTTTTTCTCTACAGTCATTTATTTCTGTATCCCTACCATGGATATAGTGATTGACGTTTTATAAACAGGCATTAATGAAACAAATAAGTGAACATTTGAATGAATGAATGAACTATACGTTCATAAATGAGAGAGTTATGTCACCTCCTAAAAATTGTATTGTCTGCTAATTATTTTATGGTAACCTTGAAACCCTTGAAAGATTTTCCTTCTTAACTATTTTCAATAAATAGTAAAAATGTCCATTTTTCTTTGAAATATGTTCAAATCTTCTGAAAAGTCGAAAATGAAATGTACATTCAATGTGTTGTAATCCAGTACAATCAATTGATATTGAATTTGTGTCACTGTGCTTCTTCTGGGTTGAATAGCTTCCTTTCAGAAACCATCATCCATTGCATTAATCAATCTAATCAAATAGTAAATCACAGTCAATCCTTTCTCACAAATGTAGAAAACATAGTTAATGTATTTCACTGCAACCCACACATGGTCTATTTCTAATATTTTTTTAAAGAAAGGTTATAATGAGGCTGACTTAATTTATTCATACATTCATTCAAAACAATTTTTTGGTGTAACATACAAGTATAGGAACTTTTCAAATGCTGAGGGTAAAGAGATGAAAGATAACATCCACCCCTCAGATGTTCACTATCAAGGTAGAGAGGTAGATAAGTATATAATTACAACAAATTATGTTATTGGGTTTAAGATGGATAGGTACCTAGGACTTTATGACAAAGAGCAGAAAGAAAAGCCACACAGATCAGGGAATTTGAAGGATTCCAGAGGAAGTTATATTTTTGTTAAAGATGAGAAGATGCTGGTAGGTTATGAAAGTGGAGGAGGTTGAGGAAGCATTTGAAGAAGAGAGAGCAAGCAGTTTGTGTGAAGACAAATAGACAAGAATGACAAATGTGTTCGGAATAGAAAATATATCGGACTGCTGAGAGGAACATTGAAATTGCATATCTGAGAGAAGGGAAGGCAATAAAGCTAGAAATAATATGCAGGAACTCCTTCAAAAGGACCATCTATGCCCTTCCCAGCATTTTAGAGGGGAGGGAAGGAGAGTTATACAGAGGGGCAGTGTGATTCAGAGGAACGCTTGGATACAGCGCTCTGGTGGAGAGTTGTCAGATAAAATATGATTAAATTTCAGATAAATAATGAATAACTTTTCAGCATAAACACATTCCAAGTATTGTGAGGGACATACACTAAAATGCTTTTCATTGCTGACCTGAAATTCAACTTTAACTGAGTACTCTATATTTTTACATATTCAATCTGAAGAAAAAAACAAGGTGAGGAGAACCTGGGTGGCTCAGTGGTTGAGCATCTGCCTTTGGCTCAGGTTGTGATCCCAGGGTTCTGGGATCGAGTACCACATCAAGCTCCCCACTGTAGTCTGCTTCTCCCTCTGCCTGTGTCTCTGCCTCTTTTTCTGTATCTCTCATGAATAAATAAATAAAATCTAATTTAAAAAAGGAAAGGAAAAGGAAAAAAGAAACAAGGCAGGAAGGACAATTTGGGGAATAGGTAATTAAAAATCTCAAATTACCCTCTGAGCCACAGTGGCAATGAGGATGGAGTGTGCTAACTTTCAGAATGTGGACCACCTAGTGATGGTTACTGAGACTCAGAGAGGTACAGCTTGAGGAAAAAGTTGTCCTTAGATCTTTAAACCTTATTTGGAAGTCAGTGGAATTTTTGGAATGAGTAACATTACTGGCCAAGGTTGACACATTATCCCCTGGGGGGAGGGTGGCATGTATGCATGTCTGCCCTGAAGACTGAGGTGACATAGATGTTCTGGTAAGAAAACCTAGGATACAAAATACAAAGACCCAATGTGCTTATCTTGGTCTCAGGGAAATATTCTCAAAATGTGCCATATTGATGTTTGTATGATGCTTTGAAGTTTTCAAAATCTCTCACATCCATCATCTCACATCTATACCCAATGGTCTCACAGTCAGGGGTCAGTTATTATTAACCCAAATTGGCAGATAAGGAAATGTGCACATGTAAAAGGACTCTACCTTAGCTCTCCTTTGCTGTTCAAATTCCAGCTGAAATGCCACATTTCCCATGAAAATTGTCATTGTTTGCAGTTTACTCTCCCTGCCACATACAATGTCAGCATTACTTTTTTTAAAGATTTTATGTTTTAAAATTAATCTCTACACCCAGCCTAGGGCAGAAACTTAAAGCCCTGAAATCAAGAGTCACATGATCTACCGACTGAGGCAGACAGGCACCCCAATGTCAGGATTATTACATCCAACATAATGCTGCTCTCCGTGACCTTATTTGATCTCACCTTATGCATTCATATTGCCAGCCACTAGACCGTAAGCTGCCAAAAGACAAGGGGAATGCTTGCATGTATTGGAAACTTATATAGTCTCTTAGTGAGTTTGGGCATTTAAAAGGCTCTTAGTAAATGTTTCATTATCAGACTAGCATTGGCACAGCCAGAAATAAAAGTTCCTTGATTCTCAGCCTTTTCTTGCTTATCCTCATACCCTTTTTTGTTCCATCATGTGCAGAACCAGGCAGAGATATGTTTGTGAGCAAACACAGAAACTGTAGGCCAAAGTACTATTCAGAGGATATTTCATTTGCCCCCCAGACATAATGCAGGATTGGTCTCAACTGCACTAAAGGGACAGCGTCTATATAAATTGCACGATGGTTCAGGTTAGCAGAGTGACAGAATGAGAAGTCTACACCTGTTGCACACTTACCCTCTTCAGGTGGCTTGCTCCAATTCTTGGCTCCTTTCCACAAACATTAGAGGTGTGACTTCAATCCTTCTCAGTCACAACTCAGATTCTAGAAGTTCTGAGCTGAGAAACAGATTGTGAGCAAGGTTCCTCTGCATGCCAAAGGGACCATGCAATGACTAGTTGACCCAGCTTTAACTAAAGGGCAGTTGCTTTACATTTGTGACTATATTCAAGTATTTGTTTTATTTATTTGTTAGCATAAGAGTATATGTATGCACATCTATAAATAAAATATGTGCAAAGTACATTTACTATATATTCTATAGAAAGTCATTTTCATTCTAAAGTGTAAATCAGAAATCCCAGAAGTCTTGTTAAGACAAACTTTCTGAATCTCAGCGTTTCCGATTCAGTTAGTCTGGGTGGGGTCTGAGAATCTGTAGGTGTAACAAGTTCCCAGGTGATACTGATTATACTAATACAGGACCACACTTTGAGATTGATGGGTATAGAATATATAGTCTTATATTTTTTGTGGATGTGTCTTGTACACATTGGTTTGCATATGCATGCATCTCTTTCATAGTTGTGTATTATGATTAGAGACAAATTAGTATACATATGCTTATCTAAGTACTTAAATATACACACATATGTAAATATATATAAATAATATACATATTCATAAAGTTGTTTATATGTGAATGTAAATGTATATAAATGCATATGCGAATGTATAAGCCCAAATATATAATGATATGTATTTATATACATGCACACATACATTTTATACACAAAAATATGATCAAAAATATGTTTGTAGGTGATGCTTACACTGTGCATGTGCATGTGTATGTTATCAATGTGTCTTCTCCTTTTACACAAAAACCTTAGTCAGTCAAACATACAACTCAATCTCTTATGTTAAACTCATCATGAAAAGCATTGGTTAAATGTTCCAACCTGAAGCAGAGATATCTTCATACTGGTCTTGCTAAACTTTATTAGTTAGATGATCTTCTCAATTGCTCTGGAGTCTCTTCTACATTTGCCATATTTCACATGTGCAACTACCGAATTAAACAAGTTCCATGTTCTTCTAGAACCACGAAGACTGGTCCTCCTGTGAAGTCAAATTTTGATTTTTTTTTGCCTTCCCCTTAAAAGATAGTGCAGTTTTTCTAGCATTTAACTTGCAAAATTAATGAAAATGTAATACAAACTCAATGTGCTATGTGTTCCTGGGTCATATCTCCCCCTTGCTGCTGACAGCGTCTGTTTTTTTTTCAAAGGCAAACATTGTCTCTAGAGGAGGAGGAAAGGAGAACCATCAATTTGGGACCTGATGCTTAGGAAGACAGAGGTAGAAGTGAAAGAAACAAAGGCTACCTGGTTTATCAGGTTTCATGGGACACTCAGGATAGTAATAGCTTATTTTTCTCTCTTCTCTCCACTCCTATCCTCCCTGCTCCAAAGTTCTTCCAATTCATTTTTTAAATATTTTATTTATTTATTTATTTATTTATTTATTTATTTATTTATTTATTCCTGAGAGGCACACAGAGACAGAGAGAGGCAAAGACACAGGCAGAGGGAAAAGCAGGCTCCATGCAGGGAGCATGAGGTGGGACTCGATCCCGGGTCTCCAGGATCACACCCCAGGATGAAGGGGGCGCTAAACCACTGAGCCACCGGGGCTGCCCAAGTTCTTCCCATTCAATGGAAGAGAAGAAGGAATAACTTAGAAGAAGAAAAGAAAATGCAGAGGGAAAAGATTTCTCATGTTTTATGAATGTGATCATGGTCTGCTTATATCTCATGACACTATATTGTAGTAAATATTGTCCTTGGTGTAGAACTATCTGAGCTGAGCTTCAGAGTCTTTTAGTAGCATGCTCAAGGACTCTCAACTTATAAGTGGGAGCCAGAATTTGAACGAAGATCTGTCTGATTTCAAAGCATAGAGCCAGAACTTTTGATTAAGGCTTTCCTAAAACAATATGCAAGAGAGGCCTGAATAATAATTCAACATCCCTAGGAATTTATCAAAGTACACATTTCCCCATGGGATTAAAAGGACTATCAGGAGACCTAGTGGAATTGTGCATTTTGAAGTAGGAAAATAAACCTGTGATATGCAGGATAGGAGGGCAGGTTTATGCGGTGGGCTGTCAGCAACACGGTTTGTCAAATACAGTGTGGTGAGTTGGTCAGTGGGGCTCTTCTTTGGTGTGAAGTATGAGCTTCATGTACTTTTGTGTCCCTAGCTTTTATTGGAGTGTCTGCCAGTGGTAAATTCACAACAAAAAAATCATTAAATTAATTGACAATTTGAGTTGGCCTTGCTTAAAGGTAGTCTTTCCTTACCTGTTCTCTTTTAACAAGGGATAAGATTTTATTTCATAAGATGAGATCATGTGAATGTAAATAATGCAGAAAGAGAAAACATCGACTCAGCATCTGAAAATATAATCAATGGAGAATCATCTTCTGAGATTATGGTTTATTAGAGAGATAAAAAAGGACACTGAATGTCCCATCAGAAGTTGGGAGAGTCATAAAAATGAAAGAATCTAGTGGTATTAGGTAAAATGTTCTGATCTCACTAATGTTTTGGGAAGGATCTGATATTTTGAGGTGACTTTAGACAAAAGAAAGGTGAAGGGAGGCTTTTGGAGCAGGGAAACCCCATGAACAAAGGCTTTCCTGGCAGTATGTCTATCCTGGTACATTGGTTTTGGAGTCACCACTCAGGCAAAAAGGATATCTATCATTGACCATTGTAGAAACAAGAGATCCTGAAGGTAGAGAAAACACTGAATCAGCCACATCAGTGTTTCCAATGATGTTTGGGGAAGTTTGGAAATCAAACCATCTAACCAAACCCAGAGTAAATTCTCAAAATAAAATAATTATTTGAAGGATCTATTCTCACACATATGCAAAAAGGAAAGTAAAAAAGACAAGGAAAGACATAGAATTATTTAAATACCAACCAGAATTAAAGAGTGGCATCTGCCATGCTTTGGACTTTCTGCTGTCATGAAGAATAAGATGAATCATGGCCTGAGGGATTTTACATCTGGATGGATTAAAGTCTAGTCTAGATGATTGAATTCAAGACCATGTGGAATAGGATTTCAGTATTTTGAAGATTAAGACTATTATGGGTTCTTCATATGTTTTCTTCCATCAAGTAATCAAACTGAAATGAACCAAAATGTTTATGAAATGCATATTCTAATCATGCACATCCTCTGAATGATTAGGAAGTGTCATTTTACATTTTAATTCCTGTTGTTTATACAAAAAATAGTTGTTGAGCACTTGTGTCAGGTACTCTTTTAGATGCTGAAATACAGCAGTAAACAATGCAGAAATCTCTGACCTTGTGGACCTTATATTCTAGTGCAGGAAGATAAGCAAGATAAATCAGTAAAATATGTAATAGTCTGGATATTGTTGAAAACCTTCATAAAAGTCTTCTCCAGAGCCTTGTAGATCACGATGTCTCCAGGAGCCATTGTTAATCTTGAGAGAAGTAGAAACCATGCAGGCTGGAGTGGTCCTCATACATCTGCTCTGCAATTTCCTAGTCCCTGGGCCCTGGACAGATCACTGATACACCCCAATCCTCAATTACTGCATCTCCAGTATCATGGCTATTATATTTACCTTGAAATTTATTGTGAGTTTTATAGGAGATAATATATGTGAAAAAATGTGAATGTAACTAGTGATGAGAGAGCCCTGAGTAATTGTCATTAACACACTTTTGTTAATATAAGTAATTCAGAATAACCAAGGAGAAAATTTCTTTTTGTTTTAGTTTATCGCTGTTGTTGCTCTTGTCGTTTTGTCTTGTTTGTTTGTATTTACTGGGCTGGACAAAGGTCTATATCATAAGAATTGGCAAGACGTTTATCATTAGATGGCTGATCAAGTTCAAAGCACCTTGTGAGGTCACAGGATTGTTACTCTCTCTATATAAGGGATAATGAGTTCATCTATAGGACAGAGGGTGAAGGTAAAGGAGGTTACCCTCTGCACATGCCCTATGAAAGTCAGTGCTGTAGAGTAGAACAGGTACCATTCCTCTACCTGGCTTCCATCTGCCTTTTGTGTCCTGTTGCACATATCTTTTAACCCCATCAAGGTTCTTTTGCATGTGGAAAATTAGAAAAAAAGTATGAACTGGCCTATTTCTGGGACCTTAGAAAAGAGCCTTCCAAAGAGAAAAAAAAAAAAAAAAAGATACAAAGGCTTCATGCTTGAATTAAAAAGGACAACCTTCATATCTTTGGTTAGACCACTTCTCTTAAGTGCCCTTAAGGGTGAACTTCCTTCCTCTTTGTTCCATAATATGCAGGTTATTTTAAAAATTTATTGAAAAAATTATTGCTTTGGTGATCTGAATAGGGATAGGATATGAGCCACCACCAAGCTAACAATTGGTAGCAATGATATTTATGAGCAAACTTCAAGAGTAGTTGGAGAAGTCTAACAGTACCTGTTTCATGAGTTAAACACAACAGTGATAGTAACCAAGAAAATCTCCATTAATGAGGAGGAAGAGATTAGTGTAGTTTCAAATAACACACTTTCCCCATGTGTGAGCAGAGAACCCACTCACACCACACGGGTCCCATGGGACACTTACAGGATCAAGGACCCTGAATTTTAAAGTCGGATATATCCCATACTAGCAAATAACCACTTCTTAGTGTATCAATTTAATAAAAAATGCGTGTAGTAAAAGAAAAAAAATCTCAACTAATCTTGCACTCCTTGGCAATGCAATTCATTACAGGATATCCAATTCTTTGGAGCTGCCTCTTCTTCATGAAAACAGAAATGAAGGTGTAGCAACAGATGCCCATCTCATTATTAAGATCATATGATATCTAATAATTAATATCATTGTTAATAATATTATATATAAATATTACATATCTGTGTGTATATATGTGTATAAATATATGTAAATTCCATGTCTGTGAAGGGCTTTGTTCTAAACTTTTTCTCCAGCTTTCCTCATTTGTAGAGACTGTTGACTATGTGTTATTTCCCATAGCATCATGTTTTTTAAAGTTTCATTTATATATTGAGAGAGAGGGAGAGATAATGAAAACATGAGCAGGGGGAAGGGCAGATGGAGAGGGACAGAGAGAATCCTCAAGTAGATTCCTCACTGAGCATGGAGCCCAAAGTCATATGGCTTGATCTCAGGATTCTGAGGTCATGATTTGAGCTGAAATCTAAAGTCTGATGCACACCAACTGAGCCACCCAGGCTCGCTCCATTCCCACCCTGCTGTGTACAATAGGTCAGGTTTTTTTTAATTCTCCTAATCTGGGATGATACTACTCATCAAGGTGTTTATTTTTCATCCTGCAAAAGTAGGTGCCTCTTCAACTATTGGATGACATAGTACAAGCTTAACTTTTTGGGACATATTTTAATGGAACTCATAAAGTTGAATCCATACTTTTGCGTTTTGTGAATTATGTTTTATTGGTGTTTTTGGAGAAATGTTGGTATCTCTCGAGAGCAAACACTGAAATCTATCTGGGTTTTCTAACGGCTTGAAAAGGACTCTCTGAGTCTTTTATTCTACCCATTTACTTAGGTCAACAGATATGCATGACATAGACCTGGTCTTTTATATACATACATATATAAAGTTTTTAGGTGTGTGGAAAAAAAACCTCAAAGGGTGGGGATTTTATGAACTGCCTTTGTTGTGCATTTCAGTTTGTGCTTGTCCCTTTGGGTTTTTTAACCTCCATGTTTCCACATATACTTCTTTGATTTAAGAAGTTTTACTTGTGTTCTTTTTTCTCTTTCAAGTAAATTTATAAAAAATGCTTCCAGTTCTTGAAAAAAAAAAAAAAACTGTTTTTAAGTAGGTTCCACACCCAGCATGGAGCTCAATGCAGAACTTGAATTCACAGCCCTGAGATCAAGACCTGAGCTGAGATCAAGAGTCAGACACTTAACTGACTGAGCCCCCTAGGGTCTCCCAGTTCTTAAAATTCTTGAAAATATTCTAGTTTATTTTCAGTTACAAAACTGTGGCATTAACATTAACTGGTGTATTAAGAAGGATAAAAATGTTTGTATCCCACATCAGTGATCCCAAAATCTTCTCTAACTTCCATCACCCACTTTCACTCCTCTCATGTCAGCTCAAGTCAGAGACTACATGGTCTAATGATTATTGATTATTGATAAATAAATTATTATTCTTCCATTTAGAATAATTGAGCTCACATTAAATTGACCTTTTAAGTTTAGTTGCTTTTCTAGTTTGAAAACACAAGACCACAGACTGATAGCCCAAATGTTCTGTTTTCCAAGAGAAATATAGTTAAAAGGAGGGAACTGTCACTAACATCACGTGACTTGTTATACACAAAGCAAGGGATCATTGATTTCCTCTCTCTGGCCTTAGTACCATTACTGGTTCTAAGACAATTTTCGGTCTTCAATTTTTTTTTCAAATACATTACTAATAATTTGCTCTTTATTCCCCCTTTCTTAAAAAAAGAGGCATAATCCTCCAAAATAAAGTTGTATTAGTATACTGTTTAGAGTAACTATATTTTTTGGAAAATGTTGATGTTAACTGAAATGGAAATCTCTAGGGAAATCTGGCTTAACAAGTTAGTGTAAAGGGCAAGTGTGTATATTAATTTGAATGATAATTGTATTCAGACTGAAAAACAGATGTCCTCCTTTCACCGTGGAGTGCCTTGATGTCATGAGAATCTAGAGGTTAGTCACTATTGATAAACTAGAGTTTCTGGTCTTAAAATCTGGATAATTTGAGTCAGTATTCTTAATATTAATCACTGCTCTGAAAAGGTTCTTTTGCCTATGTTGCTTTTCCAAGTTAGACATGGTAATGAACATAGACTACATGCTGATTTAAAGGCTATTAGCCAGATTTATAAAGACAAAAAAATCCCTATATTTTTTCTTTTATTTCTTCTTATAACTAACATTTTTTTCCTGAAGCAAAATAAACAAGAAGAAAGTATTAATTAGTACTTATAAATCAATAGCTTTAGCTCACACATTTTATTCAGAATAAAATTTTTTTATGTATCCAGATGTATAATGGAAGGTCATATTTAACTGTTAAATCAATATATTTTTATAGAGCCAAAACTAGACCCAAAACTTGTTCTATTTCTTAATCCTCTAACATCTGAGTGTCCCCAAAGAATAATTTTAACTCTCTATAAATAAAATTATTCAAGTCACATCCTACTTTTGAACCATTGTTGAGGTTTAAAAGACTTTATTTCTAGGTATGAATGCATGTATCTCACATGTTTTGCTATATTTGAACAAGAGTGACTCAGGTTTACAATTGAAATTAATTATTTTTAAAGAAGCAGAAGAGATAAGGCATTTTATATTTAGACAGTGAAATCTCCCTGTTAGAGTTAACCTCTCATACTTATATGTAGAATAAAAGAAAAAGAAAGGAAAAAAAATACTTTTGCAAGCATTCCATAGTTTCTTTGGAGGTCCTAATATGTGAGGAAATATTTGAAGTCACTTCAGATGATACTACTTGGAAGAAAGGTTTAGATTATTTTTGGGTCCTTCATGGGATAGAGCATAAACAGGATTATGCCCTTTGAAGGGAACTACAAGGAGAGTGGAGACAGAGCTAAAGGATGTTAACTCAACATTTATACATTCATTCAACAAGGGGGTATGGGTGCCCATGACGCATGAAATCTATATGAGAGAAAAAGATGAATATGGATTTCATCAAAAGGTAAAAAGATATAGACAAATACATTTCTAAATATGGCAGTATAATCCATTAGATGACATTGGCAATCATAGGGAAGAACCTCAGAAGAACTCCTAAACAGACTGGCCTGGCACCGGAGGGTTTAAACTCTTTTGGGTGACGTGGTGGATGGAAGAAGGCCCCCTTCAACAAGTCCACAGGAGGTGGTTTCCACAGGCTCCAATCCCTCCGCTGGCCTCCAGTGAATCTGCACTGATACCTACCCCCCTCCCTGCTCCCACCTCCTCTCCTGGAAACATGGTCTCAATGAAAAAGACTGAGCAAACAGTACCTGCTTGGGATATTGAGGAGATATTCAGGTGGAGAGGATTACTGGGATTTCCAGGAAAAAGAACAACATTCCAAGGCCAAGGAGGCAGGAAAGAACTGGCCCACTGGGATAATTGAAAGTTATTTGGTGGGGAAAAAAAAAAGGGGGAGAAAATGGAGACATCAAGCCAAAGAGCTCAAGAAGGGCCATAGTTGATGCCATAGTTGATATACTAAGGGTTTGACCTTTTTTAAAAGCTGTGAAGAGCCATTGGTGAATTTTAATGTGAATTACATGAAAAGACCCAAAAAATAAACTACTAATTTGTCACACAGGGAGATTACAAAACCCCCTTCTTTGGGGTGCTTTGATAAGCTGCAGTCACTTCATTTTCAGACCTTCTGTACTTGTGTAGGTGATCGACCTATGATGAGGAATCTGAAATTCTTCAACTGCTGGGAAAACTAGCTTAGGTGTTGAGGTAAATGCTTTTTGCTGACTCTGCATATCCACTCTCCAGCTTTCTCTGGCTCTGATCCCAGGGGCCTAACTTCATCAGTTGGTGTTCTTTTTTTCTGGCTTCTGCTGGGATCTGTTCTGGGTGGCATGAGGAGGAGATCCAAGGGCTGAGGGAAAATGTGGTCAGAATGATTATTGCGCAGTCCATTCCTGTTCCCTGCTACTACAGCTGGCTGCCTGTCCTTAGAGAAGACCCTCCCCTCTGCCCTTATTTTCACTTCCTGCTGTATTTTGCAGCCCTGTTCCTGGCCTATGCATGCACACTTTCCAAGCTGACCACTTCCACTAGGAATTATTCATGGTACTCCGTGATCATGCATGGGTTTCTCTTCACTCTTCCCACACTGCAAGGACAGTCCTTTTGTTACATCCTTCTCCATGCATATCCAAGTGCCATCTGCTTCTTGCCAGCACCCAAACTAGATAATGATGTTTAGTAACATTTGAGATGTCTAAAATATCAAGACAGAACTCCATAACACTCCACCTGTAAGCATCTGCATCATCTCACTTGTGGCAACTCCATCCTTCCAGCTGTCAAATTGAAAACCTGAGAGCCCCTCACCCCAGAACTACCTTCTTTTTTCCTATGCACCCCATACAATCTGTTAGGAAATCACATTGGCTCTATCTTAAAAACACAAGCTTGCCTCTCCTCATCAACCTCTTGGATGCCATTCAGGTTTGAGCCACCATAGTGCCTTGCCTTGATTAGTACCTAGTACCTCCCATGGTCCCCTTGTCCCCTTGTAGCTACACTGGCCTCCTGAGAGCTTATGCCCAATAGAGTAACTGTACAACTGCATTAAAGTATGAAATAGATCATGTCACTCCATAAAACCTCCAACCACTGGCTCCTCTCCCACTCAAAGTGGCCAACAAGGCCCTCATGATCTGGCCCATGACTGCATGGACAACTTGTTCTACTTCCTTCTTCCTCAGTGTTAGCCATACCACCTACAATTTGCTGGACTTTGGTCCATCAATTCCCGTACCTACTTATCCTTCACTTAGATATCCTCTGGGCTACCACCCTTAACTTTTGGTGAATGGTATGGTTCCCAAAAGTCCTACCCTGACCATACTAATTAGTACTGTACCTCATTTCTTCTTTCCCCAAAAGCCCTACTCCTCCTTATTTTGCTATCTTTTTTCTTTGTTTTGCAGCATTTATCATTTTCAAGGATTTATGTGGTATTAGTTCCCTAGGGCTGCCATAACAAATAACCAAAAACTGGGGAGCCTAAAACAATACGAATTTATTGGCTTACAGTTCTGGAGGATGAAAGTTCCAAATCCAGCTATCAGCAGTGCCATGCTTCCTCTAAGCCTCTAAGGAGAGGATCTGTCCATCCCTCTGCTAGTTTCTGGCAGCCTCAGTCCTTCCTTGGCATGTGGAAGCATAATTCCAATCTCTGCCTCTGTCTTCATGTGGCCATATTCTCTCTGTGTCTTTGTGTTTTTTGTGTTATCATATGCATTTTTCCTGTGTGTCTGTGTGTCTAAACATCCCTTTTTTTTTTCCAGAAGGACATCCATCATATTGGATTAAGTAAGGTCCATCCTCCCTAATTACCTCATGTTAACTTGATTAAATTAAATCCACAAAGACCCAATTTTGAGTAAGGTGGCATTCACAGGTACTATGGTTAAGATATTTACTAGATCTTTTCTGGGGGGAAGGAGGGGTGGAGGGACACAATTCAACATATAACACATAATTTTCTTATTTATTATGTGAATTGTTTGTCTGTCTTCACGGGCCAAGAGTTAGATTTCTCAGAGTAGTAATATTTGTTTCTTTGTTCACTAATTCTAAGTATCAAGTCCACTGATCAAGTATCTAAGGTTGTGTGGCCACAAAGTGTTGAATGAAGGAAAAATCTGAGTAACAGGCTGTTTTAGAGATAAATGTGAGTGGAACTTTATGCTGAATGGAAAAAGAAGTCTCTGAAGCTCTGGTTTGACAATCTTAATTTTTGAAAAGCAAAATACTTTGCTTAAGATTTTAAAAGATACCAAACCATGAATCTTTTCACTTGGAAAGCAATACCTCCCTGACATGGAAGATCCACATTTTATTCTCATGATTTATTTCCTGTATTTTACAACCTATTCATGCAATTTGAAGCACTTATTTTTAAGCCGATTCATGTTATATCCTTTGAATTTCAGACCTGGGATGTGAATCTTCAGCAGATGGTTGATATGTACATTGGGGAAGAAGGCGTGGTAAGAGGGTGGAGGTGGAGATGGGAGGTACGAATCTCATCTGTAAACAAGCTTTAGAGATAAAGGGGAGTGAGATGTAGCAAGACCCTGTGTGGCACTGGCCTCATCACTGTCCTCTAGCTCTGGGTCTTAAGTGGCTTAATCAAGCTTAGTCAGGCATTGCTCTGCCTACTGCTCTGTGCCTATTTGCTGCACATGGATCTACCTCTCACTCCTCCCGGGCCTGTGACTGCATTCAGATCCTTTCATGGGTTCCAGGACACAGCTGTTGGAGTATCTCTTCATCTTAAATTGCTCCTAGTCCCTCCCCCATTTTGTTCTTCTGGGGGCTACTGAGCCTTTCCAAAACTTAATATATCAGCACGCTCTTCACACTGTTCCTAGATGATTCAGTCAGCTATGGAGGAGTAGGAGCAAACAGCTGTCATATATATTAGTGAAACCTGAATTGCTCATATTGCAGATATAAACCAGGTCCCTCATATACAGGTATGTCATATCTTTACATAACCCCACGGGGCCTGGATTCTCTAGTCTTGAACATGGGGTCATTTGACAAAGACGTATCCCCTAGGCCTCCATGTGCTTCCTAAAGTAAGTAATCTCAAATATTTGAAAGTAGTTCATATCAATTACTGAACTAGGGGAAAAAAATCTATATTATTTGAAAGTAAAAGCAGACCCATGAAAAAACTTAGAATATTTATTATAAAGTTATAGCAATGACATGGTAATATATAATATATAATATATAAGTATATACTATGCAACATATATAATGTTATATATAACAGTACACACAATGTGATGGCATGTATAATGCAATTCTACATGGGTATATATAGCATATAAGATTGTCACATTATAATGACAACTCCATCAGTTCATCATTAATCCTCCAAGAAAGGATTTCTTTCCAGCATTAGATACAGTAAGATAAATTAATAAATGAATGACCAGTGGCAGTAGTTATTTGAAATGTCCCAATTGAGTAAGGGATTGTTGTCAAAATACATAAGGGTTCCTACATACCAAAAATAATGCCTGGAAGGACAACCATTTCAATAGAGATAAGCCAAATATAGACCATAGTTACTTTTAGAAGAAATAACTCAAAAAGCATAAAATGCTTCTGAAGAGGAACTCAACCTTTTTAATACTCAGTAATGTATATTTAACCAACAACAAGACATTACTTAACGTCTATTATTAACCTGGCAAGAAACAGACACTTGAGTAAGGTCAAAAGTTGGGTGGACAAGGTGGCAATGGTAGTACGGGCTAGTGTGATTGTGCTGGGGAGCCAGCTCACTCCACTGTGGTCCCACATTCTGGTCCTGAGCATGTGCTCTAGAGAAAGTCTCACTCAGGCCCATGGAGGCATGCTCCTGAAAATGTTTGTTTAGTACTTTTTAGAGTTTGGGGAGGAGGTGGCAGGCTCAGCACCCTTTGCTGCAAAAGTGGATGCGTAGAGTGGTCAACAAACAGCCTAGAGCAGATGTAAGCAAACTTGTTCTATAAAGGGTCTGGAAGTAAATATATTTGGCTTTGTGAGCCAGAGGGTCTCTCTTGCCATTGCTCAGCACTGATACTATGGCATAAAACCAGTCCCATTGACATGACCCAAAGGAATGGATAAACATGTGATCTGTGAAATAACATTTACAAAAAAAAATGTTTGGACCTGGCCTGGACTATCGTTTGTCCATTCCTATATGACTAATTCTGTTTACAAAGATTGTGTTAAATATACCTAAAAAACAATTAGCAAGACTAAATATAATAAAAGATCCACATTAATCACATAATAGTGACTTCTTGTGGTAAATGGAGAAGGGAATAAGGATGATATAGCAAAGAATAAGCAGTGAAGGAGTGATGAAAATGAACTTAGAAATCAGGATTATAATTAACTCAAGATTTTGTACTTATATTTAGTTTAATTTTTTTCTAAAGAAGGGCAAACAAACTACAGTTTTGAATAGGGGCTTTAATTTGCTCACAACTTCCAGAACTGAAGTACTATGTGAGTGCAGCTGAGTGCCTGCTGTGGGTTAACACGATGTGTGGGCCACTGGTTTGATGTTGTACCTAAATATGGCAGGGAATCACGATACTCTGTGCAAAGTCATTTTTAGTGCCCTTCTTTTGAAAATAAGTGGCACTAGGTAACAATAGCAGCTTTTTTTTTTCTTGATCAGGAAATAATGATTTGAAAAATGCCCAAGAGGAGAAGAAAATTGTCAAGCTGCATGTACAATGGCTTAAATTGTTCAAGGTATTACCTCTGATAAAGAAGAAGTGGAGCTCTGTGTTATAAGAAAATCGGTCCATATGGGAGATGTAGTAAGGGATAAGTATGCAACAATGGTTAAAAGCAAGGGATGGGAGTAAATTTTGGAATCGTATCCTGGATCTTCTATTTTCTAGCCAAGTTACTGAAACTTGGTTAGTCCCTATTTCCTCATGTTAAGATAAAGATACCTTAAAGGGCTCTTTTGAGGCTGAGAAGCTCAATTTAAAAATAGGATGGGCACATAGGAATAACAGAGTAGTACTCTTATGGGAGATGCCTTAATGGTTTGTATGAATAGCAATTCCTCATTTCTGTGTTTTTCCAGGTTTCCATACAAAGATTATAGGCTCATTAGCAGGGAGATGATCATTGCCACAAAAATATAGTGTATTCTATGGAAGAGCTACTAATGTATTGTCTTTAGACTCCCTGAAGCATCTAGAAAGCATCCCAGGTCCCATTGTAAAATACTCAAAAATATTTTTAAAAGAGATAAACTCAAAGGAAAGGCCATGTTAATAAATTAATTAGAAAATTAGTACAATGTAAAGGATCATACCATGATAGGCAAAAGTCATCCAGGTTCATCCATGATACTTCTATCTCAAAAGCCCAGTAACAAGCTGCAGAAGACCCTCTTCTCTGCTTTAGTCCTTTCCAGGTTGCAAGACTTGGAGATAATGTTGACTTTTCTTAAAGATTCAGCCCCAGCCTGATTCTCAGCATTTTTTGACATTGACACCAAGTGCCACCAAGCCTCCAGGTGAAATGATAGTGGTCTGGATAAATGGCATTTATGTAGAGTCTCATGTTTCCAAATCAGTTCTAAATAATGTATATACTCCCGTTCTCACGTTAATTTATTTCACCTCTACAAATCTTTTTTAAATTGAGAGTTTATTACAAGATTTTTAAAATGTGTGGAAGATAGGACTAATAAACAGCACATACATATCTATGTGCTCACACCTTAATTCAGGGAAAATGACAAAGTCATCATGTGAGAATCGGCCTGTGGGCCTCTCTCCAGACTTTCTCTTTCTTCCACATTTGCCAATATTCCATGTCCTGAAAAGTTTTTGTGTTTGTTGTTCCCTTGTTTTCCTTTAAGAAAGTTTTAGCACATACAGTTCTATTTTTAGTTTTTGTGATTTTAGACTTCATATGCATAGATTAAATCACTGTATCTTCTATGACTTGGCTCTTTACTCAGTATTACTTCCTTTTGAGTTTTGTAGATGTTTTTGCAGGTAGCTTTAGTTTGCTTTCTATGTAGAATGATTTTCTTTTGTAACAATACATAACAGTCTATTTATCCCTTCCATGTTAATTGGCATTTGTGTTCCTTTTGGTTTTCTGCTATACCATGATGAATAACTTTGCACATGTCCTTGTGCACTTGGGACAACATTTGTTGAGAGTATGACTCAAGCAAGGGGATTTTTGTGGTCATAAATTGTGCATGTCTTTAACTTTATTAGCAGTATCAAGTTATTGTCCAAAATGTTAGTACCAATTTATAAGCAACTTGTAGGTCTTCCAGTTGATTTTTATCCTCATCAAAACTCATTGTCAAAAATTTTGTTTTATCTCAAAATGGAGAATGTGAAATGGTATTTCATTTCCATTTTAATTTCCCTAAATACTAATGAGATTTTTTTTTTTTTTTGGTTAAACATACGAGCCATTTGAGTCTTTTTTTTTTTTTAAGATACTCTTCATGTATTTTTCATTGTACCATATGCCTTTAAAATTTATTTGTAGGCTTTATTTATATATTCCGAACTCTATTATTTTGTCAGTTAGATGGTTGCCAAAATTACCTCCCAGTCTGAGGCTTGTACTTTTATTCTGCCTCTATTTTTTTTAAAATGAACAGAAGTTATTAATCTTTATATAGGGGATTTAATCCTTCATTTCCTTTATAATTTGAATTTTCTGTGTTTTGTTAAGAAATAATGTTCTACTTCAAAGTAAAAAAAAAAAAGAGTTGTCTTACACGGTTTTCTAATTTTTTCGGTTTTGTCTTTCACATTTAAATCTTTAATCCACCTGGAATGTATTTTCTATATATGGAATGAGAAGAGGTTTGTCCAATTTCATGTATTTCCACATGAATATTTTTTCAGCATCATGAATTGCAAAGTCTATTCCTTCCCTACTGACTCATAGGACCAATTCTATAATAAATCAAGTCTCCGTATATTTCAGGGGCTGTGTCAGTTTGATTGATTGATTCTTGATTTATTTGTTTTTGAATTGGTGTTATTCTATCTCATGCCAATACTCGTACCGCTTTAATTACTACAGATTTTTAAGTAATATTTATCTATACAAAGCATTTTTACTCCTTATTTTATTTTTCTTATTTGGGAATATTTCAACTTTTTGGCTCTTCTAAATAAATGTTAGTATTGGATTATCCGAGTCACATAGGAAAGAAGGAAGGAAGGAAGAGAGACAGGAGAGAAAGAAATTCAGATATGACATTTAAGATTGATGTTTCAATAAATTTCTAGATCTCTTTAGGGAGCAATACAATTGCCAGTTTTACAATACCAAGTCTTCCTAATTTCTCTCTATTTACCTGGGTCTTTTAAAATGTCTTTCAAATATGTTTTATAATATTCTCACTGTTTTATTAGATTTATTCTAAGCTACTCAAGACTATCATAAACTTTGTTCTTAAAATCTTATTTTCAATTATTTGCAGCTGGTGTGTATAAACACAATTGATTTTTTTACATTGATTTTATGCCTAGCTACTTGAATGTTCTTATTAATTCTAATAATTTCTATGCAGATTGTTGACAGTTCTTTTCTTTTTTTTTTTTAAAGATTTTATTTATTTATTCATGATAGTTACACACAGAGAGAGAGAGAGAGAGATAGGCAGAGACACAGGCAGAGGGAGAAGCAGGCTCCATGCAAGGAACCTGACATGGGATTCGATCCCGGGTCTCCAGGATTGCACCCTGGGCCAAAGGCCGGCGCCAAACCACTGCGTCACCCAGGGATCCCCTTGACAGTTCTTTTCTAACAATTTTTACGTAGACTGTTTATGGGTTTCTAAGTATACATTCATCTTACAGGCAGATGATGAGGGCTGTGCTCCATCTTTTTTAATGATCAAAAATTCTTTTTCTCTTTCTTGCCACATTATGCTACTGGCTAGGCTCTGTGTAGAGTAAGAATTGTTCATGATGGGCATGTTGTTTTTTTTTAATGATCCTGGAGAAATGCTTTCAGCAATTGATCATGAAGGATCACATTTGTTCTAGGTTGGGCATACATACCCTTTTATTCTAATTTGCTACAAGTTTTTGTCAGGAATAGATGTTGAGATATTTTTATTTGGTAATGAATTTGGTATTTCCTATCTATGAACCAATCACATAATTTCTCTTTTTTTATACCTTAGTTTGGTAAGTCATATTAAACAATTTTCTAACATGAACAGTCTTTTTTTTTTTTTTAAGAGTTTACTTATTTGAGAGAGAGAGAGTACAAGCACGAGGAGGAGAAGAGGGGGAGGGAGAAGCAGGCTCCCCGCTGAGCAGGGAGCCCAAGACAGGGTTCAATCCCTGGACCCTGGGATCATGACCTGAGCCAAAGGCAGACACTTAACTGACTGAGTCATCCAGGTGCCCCTAACATGAACAGTCTTGTCATGTTGACTATTGCTGAATTCTCTGTAGGATTTGCTCTATTCGATCAATTTCTGTGCTCTCCTTAGGATTTACCTGATGTGGCCATGCTGGTGATCTTTAATACATTGCTGGATCTGTTCCAGATTCTTACCTCAGTGGTGATGAGACTGGCCTAGAACTTTCTTTCATGATCTTTGTTGAGTTTCAGTAGTTTCTGTCAGTGTCAGAGAATTATTGTAGAGTTACTTCTTTATTTATGCTCTGAACAGATTTATGGAAGGCTGGAATGATAGGGTTTTTTTGTTTGTTTGTTTGTTTGTTTTTTGGGTTTTTTTTTTTTTTTTTGAAAATTTGGCACAGTTCTGTTAAACTCTCTGTTACACACACGTGGTACACACACATGTGCACACACACATTTCTTCTTGAAAGACCCCGGATTATGTAATATTTTCCCAAGATATTTGCATTTCACTTAACAAGTTTACTGGCATAATGTTGTTCAAAATATCTTCTTTATAGCTTGAAAATCCTTTCTGCACCTTCAGTCACACTCTGTTTTTAATATCTAGCTTTGTTCAAGGGCTGTAGGCATTTCTGTCTGATTTTGAATTTCTCACCCTTCTACCTAGGTCCTAAACTTCTTGTCCAGAGGCACAAATTGTCTGCATGCTGGCTGCTATCAATCTGCTTGTTTAACATCTACCTGCTGACCAAAACCTAGATTCCCTGCTGCTTGGCTGTGCTCTCCATCTATCCTCTTGAGTAGAGTCCTCTTCAAACTGAATCTTCTCTGAGGCCCACAGGCCCTCTTGACCCATTCCACGCAGTATCAACACCTTTCTCAGCATCTATTTCATCCACAGGCATAGGTGGTGACCTGCTACGTTTCATTTTCTCCCTTTCCTGGACTTCTCCTTCATGAGTGCTGAGAGTAGACAAGGATGGCTTGGAAATAAAACTCAATCCAGCTATTATTCATTTTCTATGATTTACTCAAATGGTTTTTAGTACCAGTATGGAACCCTGAGGCATATAGTACTGTCCTACCTACAAGTCACTCCTGCTTCCTATCTCTGTCTGGATTGTTCTGCTTTTCCTAGTGCTGGCAGATTGTGTTTGAAGTCTGTGGACCATTGCCCAGCCTCCCTGCCCATCCTGGCCTATAAGTCTTGAGAAATGAAACACCTGGGGATGCCTTGCAGCTCCTTTCCTCATTCAGGGAGTGAGCATCCTTCCACAGATTTCAGAGCAGTAGCATGAAATTCCAAAGCTGGAACTGCCTAAACCCTACCTCTTCTGTTTTCTACTCCATTGTCTTATTCATAGTTAACAGAGAAGTAAACTGTCTTGAAGGCCATATTTTTGCCCATTCATGTTATTTTTTTCCCATTTTCTTTCAAGATGATCTATTTCCAACCCTAAATGACTGAAACCATTCCACTTGCCAGGACCCCACACCTTCAATGGAGCCATCCTCCCCTACCCAAGATCCATCCAAGTTACTATAGCTCTGTGCAGTCTGGACCATCCTTCCCCACCACACTGTCTTCTTAGAATTCTCAGAGTCCTGTCTTCCAGTCAAGAAATATATCCCAAGTCCCCCTGAATGATCTTCTGTCACTTTTCACTTGCCCCAAAGTTTATGTTGCCATTACTCAGGTATACACTTATTCAGGGCATGCTTAACAGTACCTACAATGTGACCAATCCTGCATTAAGCACTAGATGAAAAAGAATTGAAGCCTTCAGTAGATTAAGCATGTGGTTGCGCTGACAGACAAGTGTACAGTCACCTTTCATCCTTGGAGTAGAAATGTGTGTGAGGACAGTGGAAAGGGACAGGGGAGAAGAGTAGCCTCACAGGGACAAGGTGATTCACAGGGAAGACTTCTGGATCATATGAGGTCAGGATGAGGATGGAAAATGGGAAAAGCTGAACTGAGAAAGAAGATGATAGACAGCAGGAAAATCAAGTAGCATTCTTGTCAAGGTTATGGTGAGAAACTCAGGTTAAAACACAATTAGCCTGAAATCTGAGAGGAATGTAAAGTTTAGTTTAACACAAGTAAAGACTGGGTAAAGATGCTATAACTATATAATGTACAATTTAGTATCCAAAATATATGCTAGATTCCTAAAATCAGTAAGAAAGCGAGCAACACAATGAAAAAAACCCAACTCAGCTGAGTATAGACATTTCATTCAAGAGGAAATTTAAACGGTTAACAGAATATTAAAAAGACAACCCCTCCTCATAATCAGGAAAATATTGTTTACCTAGCAAATTACCAAAGCAAAAAAATCTACAGTATCAAAGTTTGAGAGATATAAAAAATAAAGTCATATTATTGGGGGTGGGTGCAAATTGATACAACTTTGAAAAATAATATGACAATTTCTTCTAAAAATGAAAATGCGCATATATTATAACCCGGAAGCTTTACTTCTGGATATATTCACACATGTACACAGTGTTGTTTATCAAAATGTTATTTGTAGAGGAGGGGCAAGAGGGCGGAAGAGTAGGGTCCCCGAGTCACCTGTCCCCACCAAATTACCTAGATAACCTTCAAATCATCCTGAAAATCTACGAATTCGGCCTGAGATGTAAAGAGAGACCAGCTGGAATGCTACAGTGAGAAGAGTTCGCGCTTCTATCAAGGTAGGAAGACGGGGAAAAAGAAATAAAGACACAAAAGGCCTCCGAGGGGGAGGGGCCCCGCGAGGAGCCGGGCTGAGGCCGGGGCGAGTGTCCCCAGGACAGGAGAGCCCCGTCCCGGAGGAGCAGGAGCTGCACCAACCTTCCCGGGCGCAAAGGGGCTCGCAGGGAGTTAGAGCAGGACCCAGGAGGGCGGGGATGCCCTCGGGCTCCCGGGGACACTAACAGACACCTGCGCCCCGGGAGAGTGCGCCGAGCTCCCTAAGGGCTGCAGCGCGCACGGCGGGACCCGGAGCAGCTCGGAGGGGCTCGGGCGGCGGCTCCGCGGAGGGGGCTGCGGGGCGGGAGCGCGAATCCAACAGCGCAGGCCCCGGAGCACAGGGCGCCGGGACACAGCCCAGGATCCGGCCTCCCCCGGGACAGGCAGAGGCCGGGAGGGCCCAGGACAGCAAGGACGCTCCTGCCCCGAGGTGAGCAGATCAGCGGCCCCGCCCCGGAGCCTCCAGGCCCTGCAGACGGAGAGCCGAGAGCCCCGAGCCCCGTAGTTCCTGCGGAGGCTGAATCCAGGCTTCCAGAGCTGGCCATAGCAACTGCGGCTGTTCCTCCTGGGGCCCCACGGGGTAAACAACCCCCGCTGTGCCCTGCAGCAGGCAGGGGCAGAGCAGCTCCCCCAAGTGCTAACACCTGAGAATCAGCACAGCAGGCCCCTCCCCCAGAAGACCAGCTGGACGGACCAGTGATACTCCCCCGTGTTCCAATACAACTTGTTTTTGGCCACTCTGCACTGAGCAAAATGACTAGAAGGAAAACCTCACCTCAAAAGAAAGAATCAGAAACAGCCCTCTCTCCCACAGAGTTACAAAATCTGGATTACACTTCAATGTCAGAAAGCCAATTCAGAAGCACTATTCTACAGCTACTGGTGGCTCTAGAAAAAAGCATTAAGGACTCACGAGACTTCATGACTGCAGAATTTAGATCCAATCAGGCAGAAATTAAAAATCAATTGAATGAGATGCAATCCAAACTAGAAGTCCTAACGACGAGGGTTAACGAGGTGGAAGAACGAGTGAGTGACATAGAAGACAAGTTAATGGCAAAGAGGGAAACTGAGGAAAAAAGAGACAATCAATTAAAGGACCACGAAGACAGATTAAGGCAAATAAATGACAGTCTGAGGAAGAAAAACCTACGTTTAATTGGGGTTCCCGAGGGCGCCGAAAGGGACAGAGGGCCAGAATATGTATTTGAACAAATCCTAGCTGAAAACTTTCCCAATCTGGGAAGGCACACAGGCATTCAGATCCAGGAAATAGAGAGATCCCCCCTAAAATAAATAAAAACCGTTCAACACCTCGACATTTAATAGTGAAGCTTGCAAATTCCAAAGATAAAGAGAAGATCCTTAAAGCAGCAAGAGACAAGAAGTCCCTGACTTTCATGGGGAGGAATATTAGGGTAACAGCAGACCTCTCCACAGAGACGTGGCAGGCCAGAAAGGGCTGGCAGGATATATTCAGGGTCCTAAATGAGAAGAACATGCAACCTAGAATACTTTATCCAGCAAGGCTCTCATTCAAAATGGAAGGAGAGATAAAGAGCTTCCAAGACAGGCAGGAACTGAAAGAATATGTGACCTCCAAACCAGCTCTGCAAGAAATTTTAAGGGGGACCCTTAAAATTCCCCTTTAAGAAGAAGTTCAGTGGAACAATCCACAAAAACAAGGACTGAATAGATATCATGATGACACTAAACTCATATCTGTCAATAGTAACTCTGAACGTGAACGGGCTTAATGAACCCATCAAAAGGCGCAGGGTTTCAGACTGGATAAAAAAGCAGGACCCATCTATGTGCTGTCTACAAGAGACTCATTTTAGACAGAAGGACACCTACAACCTGAAAATAAAAGGTTGGAGAACCATTTACCATTCAAATGGTTCTCAAAAGAAAGCAGGGTAGCCATCCTTATATCAGATAAACTAAAATTTACCCCGAAGACTGTAGTGAGAGATGAAGAGGGACACTATATCATACTTAAAGGATCTATCCAACAAGAGGACTTAACAATCCTCAATATATATGCCCGAATGTGGGAGCTGCCAAATACTTAAACCAATTATTAACCAAAGTGAAGAAATACTTAGATAATAATACACTTGTACTTGGTGACTTCAATCTAGCTCTTTCTACCCTCGAGAGGTCTTCTAAGCACAACATCTCCAAAGAAACGAGAGCTTTAAATGATACACTGGACCAGATAGATTTCACAGATATCTACAGAACTTTACATCCAAACTCAACTGAATACACATTCTTCTCAAGTGCACATGGAACTTTCTCCAGAATAGACCACATACTGGGTCACAAATCGGGTCTGAACCGATACCAAAAGATTGGGATCGTCCCCTGCATATTCTCAGACCATAATGCCTTGAAATTAGAACTAAATCACAAGAAGAAGTTTGGAAGGACATCAAACACGTGGAGGTTAAGGACCATCCTGCTAAAAGATGAAAGGGTCAACCAGGAAATTAAGGAAGAACTAAGAAGATTCATGGAAACTAATGAGAATGAAGATACAACTGTTCAAAATCTTTGGGATGCAGCAAAAGCAGTCCTGAGGGGGAAATACATCGCAATACAAGCATCCATTCAAAAACTGGAAAGAACTCAAATACAAAAGCTAACCTTACACATAAAGGAGCTAGAGAAAAAGCAGCAAATGGACCCGACACCCAGCAGAAGAAGAGAGTTAATTAAAATTCGAGCAGAACTCAACGAAATTGAGACCAGAAGAACTGTGGAACAGATCAACAGAACCAGGAGTCGGTTCTTTGAAAGAATTAATAAGATAGATAAACCATTAGCCAACCTTATTAAAAAGAAGAGAGAGAAGACTCAAATTAATAAAATCATGAATGAGAAAGGAGAGATCACTACCAACACCAAGGAAATACAAACGGTTTTAAAAACATATTATGAGCAGCTCTACGCCAATAAATTAGGCAATCTAGAAGAAATGGACGCATTCCTGGAAAGCCACAAACTACCAAAACTGGAACAGGAAGAAATAGAAAACCTGAACAGGCCAATAACCAGGGAGGAAATTGAAGAAGTCATCAAAAACCTCCCAAGACACAAGAGTCCAGGGCCAGATGGCTTCCCAGGGGAATTCTATCAAACGTTTAAAGAAGAAATCATACCTATTCTACTAAGGCTGTTTGGAAAGATAGAAAGAGATGAGTACTTCCAAATTCATTCTATGAGGCCAGCATCACCTTAATTCCAAAACCAGACAAAGACCCCACCAAAAAGGAGAATTACAGACCAATATCCCTGATGAACATGGATGCAAAAATTCTCAACAAGATACTAGCCAATAGGATCCAACAACACATTAAGAAAATTATTCACCATGACCAAGTAGGATTTTTCCCCGGGACACAAGGCTGGTTCAACACTCGTAAAACAATCAATGTGATTCATCATATCAGCAAGA
The DNA here is from genome assembly GCF_905146905.1 of Nyctereutes procyonoides. NCBI lineage: Eukaryota > Metazoa > Chordata > Mammalia > Carnivora > Canidae > Nyctereutes > Nyctereutes procyonoides. Next base: position 12,521,668 of record NW_026575030.1, read on the forward strand.
GAAAAACCAAAAAACATATCCTCTCCTTAGATGCAGAGAAAGCATTTGACAAAATACAGCATCCATTCCTGATCAAAACTCTTCAGAGTGTAGGGATAGAGGGAACTTTCCTCGACATCTTAAAAGCCATCTACGAAAAGCCCACAGCAAATATCATTCTCAATGGGGAAGCACTGGGAGCCTTTCCCCTAAGATCAGGAACAAGACAGGGATGTCCACTCTCACCACTGCTATTCAACATAGTACTGGAAGTCCTAGCCTCAGCAATCAGACAACAAAAAGACATTAAAGGCATTCAAATTGGCAAAGAAGAAGTCAAACTCTCCCTCTTCGCCGATGACATGATACTCTACATAGAAAACCCAAAAGCCTCCACCCCAAGATTGCTAGAACTCATGCAGCAATTTGGTAGCGTGGCAGGATCCAAAATCAATGCCCAGAAATCAATGGCATTTCTATACACTAACAATGAGACTGAAGAAAGAGAAATTAAGGATTCAATGCCAATTACAATTGCACCCAAAAGCATAAGATACCTAGGAATAAACCTAACCAAAGAGGTAAAGGATCTATACCCTAAAAACTACAGAACACTTCTGAAATGAATTGAGGAAGACACAAAGAGATGGAAAAATATTCCATGCTCATGGATTGGCAGAATTAATATTGTGAAAATGTCAATGTTACCCAGGGCAATTTACACGTTTAATGCAATCCCTATCAAAATACCATGGACTTTCTTCAGAGACTTAGAACAAATTATTTTAAGATTTGTGTGGAATCAGAAAAGACCCCGAATAGCCAGGGGAATTTTGAAAAAGAAAACCATATCTGGGGGCATCACAATGCCAGATTTCAGGTTGTACTACAAAGCTGTGGTCATCAAGACAGTGTGGTACTGGCACAAAAACAGACACATAGATCAATGGAACAGAATAGAGAACCCAGAAGTGGACCCTGAACTTTATGGTCAACTAATATTCGATAAAGGAGGAAAGACTATCCACTGGAAGAAAGACAGCCTCTTCAATAAATGGTGCTGGGAATATTGGACATCCACATGCAGAAGAATGAAACTAGACCACTCTCTTGCACCATACACAAAGATAAACTCAAAATGGATGAAAGATCTAAATGTGAGACAAGATTCCATCAAAATCCTAGAGGAGAACACAGGCAACACCCTTTTTGAACTGGCCACAGTAACTTCTTGCAAGATACATCCACGAAAGCAAACGAAACAAAAGCAAAAATGAACTATTGGGACTTCATCAAGATAAGAAGCTTTTGCACAGCAAAGGATACAGTCAACAAAACTAAAAGACAACCTACAGAATGGGAGACGATATTTGCAAATAACATATCAGGGATCCCTGGGTGGCGCAGCGGTTTGGCGCCTGCCTTTGGCCCAGGGCGCGATTCTGGAGACCCCGGATCAAATCCCACGTCGGGCTCCCGGTGCATGGAGCCTGCTTCTCCCTCTGCCTATGTCTCTGCCTCTCTCTCTCTCTCTCTCTCTCTCTCTCTCTCTCCCTCTCTCTCTCTCTGTGACTATCATAAAATAAATAAAAATTTTAAAAAAAAGATTGCAAATAACATATCAGATAAAGGGCTATTTTCCAAAATCTATAAAGAACTTATTAAACTCAACAGCAAAGAAACAAACAATCCAATCATGAAATGGGCAAAAGGCATGAAGAGAAATCTCACAGAGGAAGACATAGACATGGCCAACATGCACATGAGAAAATGCTCTGCATCACTTGCCATCAGGGAAATACAAATCAAAACCACAATGAGATACCACCTCACACCAGTGCGAATGGGGAAAATTAACAAGGCAGGAAATAACAAATGTTGGAGAGGATGAGGAGAAAAGGGAACCCTCTTGCACTGTTGGTGGGAATGTGAACTGGTGCAGCCACTCTGGAAAACTGTGTGGAGGTTCCTCAAAGAGTTAAAAATAGACCTGCCCTACGACCCAGCAATTGCACTGTTAGGGATTTACCCCAAGGATTCAGATGCAATGAAACGCCGGGACACCTGCACCCCGATGTTTCTAGCAGCCATGTCCACAATAGCCAAACTGTGGAAGGAGCCTCGGTGTCCATCGAAAGATGAATGGATAAAGAAGATGTGGTTTATGTATACAATGGAATATTACTCAGCCATTAGAAACGACAAATACCCACCATTTGCTTCAATGTGGATGGACCTGGAGGGTATTATGCTGAGTGAAGTAAGTCAATCGGAGAAGGACAGTGTATGTTCTCATTCATTTGGGGAATATAAATAATAGCGAAAGGGAATATAAGGGAAGGGAGAAGAAATGTGTGGGAAATATCAGAAAGGGAGACAGAACATAAAGACTCCTAACTCTGGGAAACTAACTAGGGGTGGTGGAAGGGCAGGAGGGCGGGGGATGGGGGTGAATGGGTGACGGGCACTGAGGGCGACACTTGACGGGATGAGCACTGGGTGTTATTCTGTATGTTGGTAAATTGAACACCAATAAAAATTAATTTATTAAAAAAAACAAAAGAACAAAATGCTATTTGTAGTAACAGAAAACAAAAAATAAAAACAACCTTAATTCAATAGGAAAGTGAATAAAATGTAGAATATTCACATGATCAAAAACAAACACAAAGCTTTAAAAGAATGGGTAGATTTAGATATATGGGTGGGGAGAGAACCAAAACTCAAATTTTGACTGAAAAAAGAAGTTGCAGAATGATTTAACAGACTTCTGCTTCATGGAGCTATGTTTCATTCTGTGTTATGAAATTCCAAATGATCCTGGAATTGAGAAATTTCTAAGAAAATTTATGTCTGTAAAACTAGTGTTTCTTTCTTTCCTTCCCTCCCTCCCTCCTTTCCTTGCCTCCCCATCCCCTCCGTCTTCTGTCCTTCTATCCTTCTTCCTTCCTTCCTCCTTCCTTTTTTGGGGGAAGGGGGGTCACTGTGGTTGAATACAAAGTTGGAGGCTGGTGAGTGATTTGATGTAAGGCGATGATCATCAGAGATTTGAGTTAAATATAGATTCACTTTCACTTACACTTTGGAATGCTTGGCTCTTTATGGCAATCATTTCAAAATGGGTCAAAAAAGTCATTTGTATTACTACTTTTTATCCTCTTTCAAAAGCCAATGTATGAACATAAAACCATTTAATGAGAGTTGCATTTAATGATAGTTGCAGTGCCAAGAAAATCAAGAAATAGTTTTATCTTAAGTTTATGAGAATTGAAGAAAGAAAAGAAGGGGGATAAAAATTTTGATAAAATTTTGGTAAATTTTGACAAAACCAGAGATATCTGCCCAGTTCTATGTGAAATGATTTATCTTGACCAATTTTTAAGTTTCTTCCTCCAGTGAATATATAGGTCCATGTAGTTCTCAAAACATCTTTCAGCCCATTCTACCTCTAGAGGGGACCATATTGGGTCTTTTTCAATAGTCATGCGGTAAAGAGTATAGGCTTGTATCTTCCAAGTGTCGGCAGCCTACAGCAATGAAGATGTGTATCATCCTTCTACATGACATTAGAGTGTGTGGCACTGGTATAATAGTCTTTAAAGATGACTAAATTGGGATAACAGATCAAAATCTTCAGGGAGAACCTTCCAAAGCCCTCTCTTAAGTACGTGCACTACTTAGAAACCAAACCAAGAAAAACACAAACATGATTAAAGTGTCCCAATTTATAATTATGAAAATGATACTAATCAATCAAGTAATCAGGAGATATTTGACCATAATTGTCTTTTGAGAAAGAACAAGAATGAGCAATTACTAAATCCTTACAATAAATAAAATCTTTTATGTTACCACATTTAATTTTCCTCAAAACAATCACCCTAAAAAGGGGTAATTATCTCATTTTATGCCAAAGAAAACAAAGTTCGTAAAGGCCAAATAAATCATTCAAAGGTATGCATCTGAAACCGTGTTCCTTTTACATGATACTAGTCCCCCCATGGGGCTCACCATTAGGCTGGAGTATACAGGAATGCATAGGGCTCTTCCTGAGCCTCAATATCTAATTGAGGGGACAGTAACCATCATATGTCATAGTAAGTGACAGAAGCCACCCATTGCTTAGTTCCAAAGCAGGGAACAAGAATTTGATCAGGGTGTTCAGGAGTGGTGCTTGAAATTGATCCAGAAGATTAGGATTTTGCATACTTGGATTTGTTCTCAAATGTCTACAATGTAGGCTTAGAGAAGCAATATTTCAGGATACATCCCATATTCCATAGTATTATTTCATCTTAGGTACCAAAATTGGCAAAGAACTATAGACTTTGCCCATTAGTCTCATCATGAATATTGCTTTGCTTTTTCTTTCCCTTTGCCCCCAAAACAGTGTTTGCATAATTGAGATCTGATCCCTTTATGAAAAGAAACTTCTTAAAGCATGAAGATCTATGTTGTAACATAGTCTGATTCTAATTCAAATATTAATACAATTATGTGTATGCTCTAAATTTCCGGAGATAATATGAAAAATATTAATATGATCATTTAAAACTTTTTAAAATCAAGATAGAAGAATGTATTCTATCATTTAATTAATGTCCCTACAATTCTGGACAGAGGCTTCTCCCAATTTCCTATTCTCAATAGGACAGTTACAGTGACAATTCAAAATTACCGGTACAGCTCTACTGGAAATGGATTGTGGGAGTGCCACTGAGGCCTCACTAAAGTGATTCATTGGCCATTCCAAGAGCTTTCAGAGGAAGGCCTTGATTTTTACATGCTGTTTCATATTAGTATCTCTTCAGGAATATAAATCTTAAGAACAAAACTGTTATGCAGGTCTGTGAGTGGGAACCTGCTGGTCAGGTGAAGCTGGACTCTAGAGGAAAGAGAAGGGCCAGCTTGAGGAGCACAGTTTGCATATCATCTTTCTATTTAGGCCAGAAGACAGACAGAATCTGAGGGAGGGTCCATAGGCAAATTATCCAGGAAGATCCTCAAAAGCCAAGGTAAATTCTGGTGGAGGTCAGAAAGTTCAGGACAGCAGGAGGACTTGTATATCTGGGGTGTCACAGAGGACAAAAATTCTAAATTTCATAAGGGTGAAGCCAATTAGTTGCTGTCCCAGGAGCAGAGGTAGTAGAGTGGATCTCATTCTAAATCAGTAATCACTCTCCTTTTTGCCTCCTCTGAAGACTCTGGAGATACAGTCCTGGGTATAACCAGGGTAACTAAATTTCAGGTAATAAAATCTCAGAAAAGGACTTGGATGAAGTCTTCCTGAGGAAGTTTTAGTAGTGGACCTTTTACCTATGCCTGCTGATATAGTGGTTGGTTTGGGCATACTCTCATAGATGTGATAGCACTTGGCAGAGTGTATTAAAAGATCCTTTGTATATTTTTTTCTAAACATTCCAAGGTTCAAGATTGGTCAAGATATTGAGAAAAAATGAACAGAATGGACCGAAGAGTCCTGGGTCAATTCTGAACGATGGTAATAAGGTAGTTATTGCTAACAGGCATTGGACAAGATCTAGGGCCATTCCAAGTGCTGTGACCTTGGGTAAGTTACCTAAATACTCTAAAATTGTTTCCTTATCAAACCAAGACAATAATATCTAATTCATAATTAGTATCAGGAGGAATAAACGAGATAATTTATGTAAATCCCATCACAGTATGCCATTGTCTAAATTCAATAAGTGATGTGTTCTGTTATAATGCTGCCAGCTATAACACTGGAACAGGATACAGAAGATCTATGTTGCCAGACACTTTGTGATAGGAAGGGAAACTTTGTCCATATAACTTTCATGCTGATAATCTTCCCTTCTCTGCATCTGTCATTCTTTTTTCTCACACCATGGGGTGAGAGAGCTTTGTTAAGCTCTGTCTGTGTGTTAGATAAATTCCAGAGGTCCAAATTAGCAATGGAGGGAGTCACATGAACTATCAAAATGAGATCAAGCTACAAAACAGAGGCCACCAGTGTCCTAGGGTTTCTCTTGACCCAAGTGTAGCGTCAGAGATCTGGGAGCTTGATCTTGAATCAGGATCTATACCAGGGAGTGCCCCCAAGAAATTAAAAACAGACACATGGACTGTAATAGGCCACAGAAAACATGAGGATGATGGAATGGTGTGAAGTACTACAGGTAGATGACCAAAGTAGAATTCCATCAAGGTCCAACTCTTTTGAAGGCACAGGCACAGCAGGAACACCACCACCACCAAAAACTATCCAGTTCAAACATCAGTACCTATTAAACATGAACAAATGACTAATTTTTTTCAACTAGTCAGTATTCATAGAGATTCAGTCCAAGTCTGTGTGGCAAATACAGTATTTAGTATCAAATGGCATGCATTCACATTTTCCTAGTACACTAAATTTACTCCCCAATTAAAATTCCATTTAAACAAACCAGAATGCCTTCCTCACACATTATACCGACTCGAAGGAACTAGACTCTTTGGCCCAGTTCATCAAAATGCACTTGAAAAATTATGTCTGGAACTCTCAGACCGATGCTACGCATTAAAGGTTTTATTTTCTTCATTCTGTCTTTTCTCTTCCAAGGCTTGACTCATAACCACTTGAGATAGAGCTAAAGCTGACATAGAAAGTGAAAATCCTCTGCCTTCTTGCCTGCAGGAAATCCTCGGCAGGAGATTTCCAGGCTGTGCTGTCATCAAAGCTAAACTTAACCTTGTTCAGGAAAAGAACCCTTCACTTTCAGACCAACTCCTTGTCAGACCCATTCAACTTGCAGAGTACAGTGTTGGGGGGAAAAGGGAATGAAAAATAGTAATGAATGCATTTCAGTTTGAGGTTATTGAGTCTTGAAATGATGACTTCTTGTGTTTTGCAATGACATTAAAGTTAAATATCTTGGTTCACGGCCACTTACCATTCTCTTCATCTCCATTAATCTTTGCTCACAGTTTTGAAATATACCACTTTCTGTCTTGAGCAATGAAATGAAATTTTCCCAGGGTTATAATTGCTTTCCAGTGTGTCTTTTCTCATGTTATTTGATTGCTAAAGATTTCCTCCAAAATGAGAGATATTTAGTGAACACAATACAATGTATTTTCCTGCTATTTTTAATCTGTTCATGCATAATTTGAAGGGTTGGGTATGGGCAAAATGGAAATTGAACTCATCTGACCGTGACAGATTTGCAAACTCTGAATACAAGTCAAACTTTATTGATGCTTTTAAATTACAGCACCAAATACCTGGACATGTCCATATAACATTTATAGCATTTTATGTCTTCATAGCTACAGCCAACATTTGCTTAAGAGTCACAATTGTAATTCAGGATGAGCAAGAAGAGCATTTTACAAGGAAAAGTAGAACATGCTGAAGCATTTTGCCTGGAACAAGCTTTTATTTTTAGCCTGTCCCCAAAAAATCATTATCTAGAGGCTTGAAATGTCTCAAAAAATCATTATATTTGAGCGCCTGGTAGGTTATTTCATAGAGTCCTGCAGGATCAGATAATATTTGGTATCAGATGGGTAAGCTCTCTGAACCACAAAAACAATTGGTAGAATGGATTGTCTGTTGGAATCTACCCGTTTCTCTGTCTTCTGTTGAGCAAACATTCTCTAGAGAATGTTTTAACAAATTGCACACCACACTTCAATCCAGTAAATTATATCCAGGATTTTTTATTGAGTTATATAAAAGATAGCATTTCCAAAATTGAAATATGATCAGCTCAGAATAATTAATATCTGTCTGCATATAATAAATGAAGATCTTCGCTCTACTGCAGTAGCTTGGCTGTATTTTGTATGAGTGACAAAGTACAAAGGATGACAGAGACAGAAGGGCCAGATTTGAGACTTAGCTCTGAACTCTGTTTGGTTCCTTCCCTTCCAATGAGAAAATTGTTTTTAGAAGAGAATAAACAGATACGGTAGAGCTATCCATCATCAATTAAAGGGAAGCAGCTGGTAAGTTGGGACCACTAATGCCAGTTTATTGGCCACCCTTGCCCAGTTCCCGTCCTCAAATCCTAAAAGCAATATTAAGAGAGGTCTAGTGATAAATTAAGGGAGATGATCACTGAGAACTGGAAATGTTTTCACTTCAAAATTTTAGGATTCAAGTTTATGCATTCTGTAAACATCATTTCCTTACTCAAAAATCCATACAGGGGCTTTCTGGATAATTATAATGTTACAGTTACCATTAATTGAGCACTTTTATCTGCTGAACATTATTTACTCTGTGGCTTGTTCATAATAATCCCAATTTGTCACAATCTCCCTGTGGAGAACAGGTATCTCCACCACTATTTTAGGGAGGAAAACTGCAGCACAGAGAAGGGAATGGATTTGCCGAAATGTACCAAGTAAGTCAGTAGAACAATTAAATGCATAGACAGGGTGATGCAACTCAACAGTAATTTTTTTATTCTACGTGATACTTGCATACTCATTGTATTTACACAGTCAAGCTCCCCTTCATATTTACTGTTTTTCAAGCTGTGCTTTTGTTATCAGCAGAATTAGGTGGGAGAGATGTTTGAGGCTAGAACAAGTACTTTGGAGAGAAGATGTGTTTGTATTTCCAGCTAATTACTTGTGTGTTGTTCATAACTGTGCTTCTCACCTGTTAGATGGTCACCTATATAGCTGTCCTACTCACCTGAGACATCTTTTTTCCCCCCAAAGATCAACTAAAGAAGGTTTTTGGAAATCACACACATATAAAAATAGTAATGATGATCTCATCAAAATTATCTTTAAGTATTCAGTTTTGATTTCATTCCCCTATATGACTTGGGGAAAGTCTTTACTGTGTCCAGACATTTCCCATTTTAGAAAGCTGCCTTGTCCCTGCTCAGATTTCTAATCTGCATTTAAGACTCTCCTTCATTTATCTAAGATTCTACTCAACAAGTAATTATTGAACAACTGATCTGTGATCATCACTTTGAAAGGCAATGAGAATAGTAAGTAAGACATAGTCCCAGTTCTTAAAGAGCTTGATGCCTCATGTAAAACAATACCATCAAAATAAAAGCAAATCGCCATTCTAGGTCCTCCTACTGAGGCTGAGTACAAGACATAAAAGGCCCCGAAGAAGGAAGTCTGCCTGAAGAGATCTCTGCCTCAAGATATTAGACATGCTCTGGGAGCACTTGCAAGAAACAGAAGTTGATGAGTGGGCAAGAGGAAGGTGATATAGAGGTTATTTAGGACACAGTCAAATATAGAAGGCCACAGAGGTACAGGACAGCATGTACAGAAAGCTGTTGAGAAATTGGCAATTTTGAGCACAGACTGAGAAATAAGGAACACTAGAAGATAAAATAACCAACAGTCTGATTATGAATGGATATAGAGAGGCAAGGAACTAGAATTGTATTCTGAAAGCATGGGAGAGCTATCTCAGGTCAATGTGATGTTTCTTCTTTTTACTGAATATAGTACTCACTGCTCACTTCTCTCTTTGGACAATTCAGAACTTACCACTTTATAACATTATATGACTTTCCATATTATTTGTAAGCTTCCAGGTCTCTAGAATAACAAAATAGTCATTGAGACCAGAAACCTTGAAGTTATCCTTTATTCTTCCCTCCCTTTCAATGCACCACGCAATGATGATTCTTATATACCTCAATTTCCTTACCCTTTCTCCATTCCAGTTGCCATTGCTTTAGTTAAGGCACTTATTATTTCTCTTTACTATTTCCATAGGCCTTGATTGGTTCTCTCTGTCTTTTACCCTCACTACTGTACATCCTTCCTTACCCCAGACATGCACACACAGACATGCCCCATTCTCTATGTTAAAAACAGAACAAACTTCACAAGATACAAATTGGTGAGACTCTTTCACCCAGAGCAGTGTTTCTCGGCTTTTTAAGCTTCTGATCTAAAAACACAAACATATCAGGCCCATGTTTTTAATATGTCTATTTAAAAAAATATTTTTTTTTATTTATTTATGATAGTCACAGAGAGAGAGAGGCAGAGACACAGGCAGAGGGAGAAGCAGGCTCCATGCACTGGGAGCCCGACGTGGGATTCAATCCCGGGTCTCCAGGATTGCGCCCTGGGCCAAAGGCAGGCGCCAAACCGCTGCGCCACCCAGGGATCCCAATATGTTTATTTAAAAAAAATAAATCAAATATAAGGTCTAGAAAGAAAACCACGTATTTTCTACAACCTTGTTCTTTGTAATGTCATCTAAGATCTGTGCCTTGTGTTCCTCTTAAGACTCACCAGGATAATGAACCAGGCAGCATGATGCCTGGCACATTATGCTTAAGAACTATTATTGAATACAAGAAAAAAAAAGTGATAAAACTTAGAAAGTGTGCTGGGTTTAGTCTTGGAGCATGTAAGTAATGCATAAACAGAATAGCTCTTGGTACAGAATTATCTTAAGAGCCCTAAAGTGCTGATAAAGAAACAGTGTTAAAACCATCTGGATGTGAAAAGTCTAAAATATGTAATAAACTGTACAAGAAATGTCATTTTTCAAATGCAGTGACTGCAACTGGAGATGGTGAGCTTGAATCTAGTGAAGAAAGGGGACAGCAAATGAAGGGAATGAATGTGTATCCAGTCATGTGCCAACCACTGGGTTAAATATTTTACATGAATTGTCTCTTTTTGTTCTCATAACAAGCCTGTGTACACTTATTATCCCCATTATACATAGAGAAGACTGAGATTAAATGACATCCCAAAGGACATATAATTAGTAAGCTGCAGAGTCAGGATCTGAATTCAGACTGGGCTGGACTCCAATGTCTGGGTTCTTTCCAAATATACTACAGTCTCCAACCGGTCCAGAAAGAACACACACACACACACACACACACACACACACACAACACACAGCCAGATTATGATCTTGAAAGACCACTGCTTCTGTCTCTGGGCTGTCATTATTTTTTTTTTTTTAATCTACAAAGACCAATAAAGATCAATATTTGTTCACATTATCAGTACATGTTTATCCCATCTACTCATAAATGGTTGGCATTGACCTCACTGGGTTGCGCTGTCAGCCAGCTGGCCAGTTTCCAATCCAAACCTATCTTTTTAATCAGGCCTTTTCCCTCAATTCCAAAGAGTAGATTGATGACACACAGAGAGGTTAGTGTTTCCTTTAGAAATTCTGTGCCTATACCCATTAAAGATGAAGAGGGTTTTACAAATGTCTAAGGATTGATTGATCTGCACTTTAAAATCGGGGTTTCCGGAGTAACCAGAATTTTTATTGTAATTTAGAACTACTCGATGCAGGATCATGAGTAGCTATTGGAAGTTTAGCTTCACTGTATTCAAAGAAAGAATAGATATCTACTGAAAAAGACACAGCTCTAGAAAAGAAATTCTCAGCTCTGATGAGCACTAAATTGGCATAACACTGTCTTTATAATTCTTCACTTGCCTCCATTTATTCATCTTAATATTCCAAACATAATCCCTTAAAGTGCTCTTAAAAGTAAAAAGACATCATCTGTATTTTAATTTTTTTAAACCTGTGATCTTTGTGTGTGTGTGTGTTGTGTTCTGTGTAATGTTGATGGGTGTGTTCTATGTGGAGTGTTGATAGGTGGGGATGGGAAGAAAGTACCAGGAGTGTATAGAAATAAAATTGAATTTAGAATTGTTTTAATCGGTAAATTTTTACCTATTAATTTTTTTTCAAAGTTTGGATTTTCTTTATTTATTATTATTTTTTTTTATTCATGATAGTCACAGAGAGAGAGAGAGAGAGAGAGAGAGGCAGAGACACAGGCAGAGGGAGAAGCAGGCTCCATGCGCCGGAGCCCGACGTGGGACTCGATCCCGGGTCTCCAGGATCGCGCCCTGGGCCAAAGGCAGGCGCCAAACCGCTGCGCCACCCAGGGATCCCTGGATTTTCTTTATATTTGCTATTAAAATCCTCCAAATAATCTAGTCACCACTCTCAGCTTATATCCAGAAATTTCTAATACTTTTTATCTGTAAATCTTCCTTTTTTACCATTAAATATTTCATATCTTCTAGCTAAACCAGCTCACTATAAAGGAACATTCATAATCCTACAGGTTTAATAATTTTAGTATATTCGACTTTAGACACTACCAGTAATGCTTTTAGGGGTTGTGTTTTTTGGTCTCTGACCAAAGCTGATCTCAGCAACAGGCACGTTACTCCTGAATCTGATGATTGGACAGTTTCTAGTTCTCTGACCAGCCTGTGACCCTATCAGTGACACCCTGGCCTATTATGTGCTCACAACCCTCTCTTTGTTCCTTCATCTTCATGATGCCACCAATGGAAACCAAATTTAAGGCTGACATATTAGTAGGGCTTGGTGAGAACAGAGTTTTAGAAATGATGATTGAATGAGGATAGACACAAGGGTAAACTGAGAAGACAGTTGTAAAAATTATAACATGGTATTCAAAAAAATCTGATAGGAAAAAAATCTGATAGGATCAAGTAGTAGACAAGTGAGACGAAAAAAAAAACGAATGCAAATCTGAGAGGTCTTTTTTTTTTTTTTTTTCAGATTTTATTTGAGAGAGAGAGAGACAGAGAGCAAGAGAGTGAGCTCAAGTTGCGGGGAGGGCAGAGGGAGAGGGAGAAGCAGGCTCCCCACTGAACAGAAAGCCTGACTCTGACTCTGGACTAGATCCTCAGACCCTAGGATCATGACCTGAGATGAAGACAGATGCTTAACCAACTGAGCCACCCAGGCACCTCCTAAGAAATCTTTCAACTGTTTAGAGCAAATATTTATTGAACATATATATAGTCCTGGACACTAAATGCTAGAGTAAAATAATATCCTCGCTTAACAAGATGTTTTGTATGCCTTACATTGCCCCACAATTAGTATGTATAACATATGCCTCACACACAAGGGATTTAGGAAACATTTGTTCCATTAGATTAAATCATCAATAAACTATATTTAAGGTTAAAATGGAAAATTAAAACAGTTGAGAATCCAGTATTCCTAACATGAGAATTAAAAAAAAAAAATCTGTGGGTGAAAAAGAGTAATATGAAAGGAAAAGTAACTTAGAAAAGCATGTTTCAAGGTGCATTTTGAGTTTGGGCTAATTATGGAACATTCATGTAAGGATGAAAAAATCCAAGAAGGGCTTACCTCATATAAGACAGTCAAATGGAAGACTCACCAGTGCCCATCTAAGAGGCATTCCTGATGTCATTTTAGGAATTGGAAGCCACTTTTCAGATAGGTGATATGCAAGGAATCACACTGACCTGGGTTCAAAGCCCAGTATAGACATTGACTAGAGTGTGAAATGGACAAAAGCCCTTGTATCTTCCTCAGCCATACAGTACGAATGATGGTTTCCCTCTTGATAGGCCTCGGTGACTGCCAACAACCTAGACAGACACTGTGCCACCGGCTGCCACTGCTGCCTTGCTGTTATACTTATTATGCTTGGTTATGACGTAGTCCTAGCAAGCCACCTACAAGCGAAGGACAGTACCTCCAAATCAAATCTAACATAAAAAATGAGTAGAATTGTTTTTAATTTTAAATATAGGAAAATATCCTAGAGTGCTCTTGTCAATCCCTAGACAGCACTAGCCTCTCTTCTAGAAGCTCGTGCAGCCTACTGCATCCCATCCATCACCAATCACTAGTGCAGTGCAGCCAGTGGTGTGCCCATCTTCACCATGTTTGAGGAATTTGCTATCTTTGTCTTTACTATCTTTAAAGTCTTATGGACACTCGGAAGTCTAGAATGTGCCCAGTTATGGTTTGTTGATTGAACAAATGAGCAATATCCCCTGCCATTTACAATTGAGGAATCTGAAATACAGAAAGGTAAAATGAGAGCGTGTTCACAGTGAAGGTAAAAGAGCCTGGGGTTCCTGGATCCCAAGTAAAAGGTCTTTTGCATGGAATTGTTCATAAACATAAGGAGCTTCTTAAAAATATATAGAGAGATTATCTTTCAACCCAAAGTAAATACTTGGTTTCTTGAACTCAGGGTCTGTGTCTTGGACTTTAATTTTATCTTCCTATAGCAAAGAATACAACCATGGGTATTCAGCAAGCAGAGACTGCATTAAGTTGGAGATGAATGTCAGGACAGAGAAGGTTTAACCTTTTCATGACTCATTTTAGAGAGTCATGTTTTTTGATCTGTTCATTATGAGGTAATTTATATTTTAGGATTTCACGGTGGAAAAGAGGAACAGGGTCAGATTCAAGAGTAATATTAGAATATTTATTTTTGTTGTTTACTAAGTGAAATTATAGGTAACAAGGGGAAAAAAATAAAAGAAGCTTGTCACTTCTAAGCACCGTTGTAGGCACTACACAAAATGCATGCTTTATGTCTCTTAAACAAAGTAGGCCATTAAGTGTGCAATGCTAAGAGGAATTTTATCTCACCTATAAATACAAGTGAATCTTTTAAGTTCCAAATCCCCATATACAGACAATTTACTGTGGTAATCAAGACGATACTCACAATTTAACTTCAGGGCCATCTGTTACTGGAGTGGTATTTTAATAATAATGTATAAAAATATATGTTGGCAACAAAAAATGTTACTTAAAGTAGAATCATCTTAAAGAGTCAATGATAATTTCTAAAAAGCTATGTAAATATCATATTTACTCAGAACTCTCTCTTGTGCCTTTACCTTTTAATTAATGTGATAGGAGACCTTTAATATGTAACTGTTCATATACATTAAGGAACAAATTATCCCCACTTCTTCAGACTGGAAATATCAAATAAAATGCTTGACTTGAGGAGCCACACAAATATTCATAAGGAAACAAGTCACTTTTCTTTATCTCTTCTTACTTTTTTAAATCCTCCCTTTATTGTTCTCTTGCTAAGGAAGAGATAAGATGCTAAGGAAGACATAAGAAGGCAAGAAAAATAGAGAAGAAATTCAAGTTCTTTTGAAAATCATAGGCTATTCTGCACTGGTTTTCTGTTATCCGGGAGATGCAATTGCGCCCTTCTTTTTGCATAAGAAAAGTTATTTGTTAAAACAGATGTTATGAAAAATAATATAATTATGATTACTGGACTTCTGCAGAGGTGGCAGATCATGCCTGGGAAAGGGGAAATCTGAGCTTTGGTCCAGGCTAGTCCATCAGTGACTGAATAATCCTGAGCAGACTCCTCATCTCCCTAAATCCTGATGTCCTCATTTGTAAAGTAAAGGGCTTGAATTTCACTATTTCAAAAGTTCCTTGTGTTCCAGTATCCTCTTGCTTTATGAATGTAGGGCTTAGTCATTTGCAAATAAGAATGGGGTTGTTCAGCAGTTACTGATTGGAAAGAGCTGAGTTACTTTCCATCACACTCATAGGCATGGATTTTCACCAGCCTGGGAATGGGGTGGGGGTAGGAAGTGGACTTTATGTTATAAAGGAAAATTAGTAGATATGGCAATAAAGTTATCTGCTGAGGAAAAATGGAAAATTAGTAGATTATACATGAGTAAGAGTTTGCATTATTAGATAGCTTTTAAACTTTATCTTTTTTTGCAAAAAATATCTTATTTTTTTAAAGATTTGTCTACTTATTTTAAACAGAAAGACAGCATGAGCACAAGCAGGAAGGGCAGAGGTAGAGATGGAGAGAGAGAGAGAATCTCAAGCAGACTTGGTGCTGAGCCTGGAGCCCAAGTGAGGCTCAATCTGAACAACCCTGATATCACTACCTGAGCCAAAACCAAGAGTCTGACTGACACTTAACTGATTGAACCACCCAGGCATCCCCGTAAAAAATCTTTTAAAGACAAGCCCCATCTATTTAAAATGCATTCATCAAGTGTGGAAAATGATATTCTGGTAAAATCATGAAAGCCTATCTCGGGTTGTATATGTCCCCTTGAAAGCCTAGTGTTAGTCCCTTGGTATGTTTCCCCCTCCTAACATCTCTCAGCCCACCTGAGTTTCTTCATCCTTTCCTCTTTCCTCACGTAAATAGAGATAAACATCCACCACCAGTTTGGAGGAACCAACTGATGGGTTTAGTGTTGTGCAGACACACTGTCAGAAGGCAGAGATGTGAGTGGTGCCTAAAATGCGATGACAACATGGGTTTGCTTATTTAAAGCCTGCAGGAATGGTGGAGCAGATGGTGCTTTGTTTCTTTCCTTCCCAGCCATGTGTTTGGTATGATGTTGGCCCAGTCTCTGCAAGGTGGTCCACAGAGGGGGAGGACTGCCCCATGCAATATTGTCCTCACTCTCCGGTGATTCTTTACCCCTTTGTTTCCCCACCATTTCATATTCTCCCTTTCATCTGGCCCTTGGTAAACCTTTAGGGCAATAGAGCTACTGGTGACATCAATTACTGAGCAAGTATTGTGATATGTCATAAAGTTCAAGAAATGAAAATATTGAAATGGTTGGTCTCAATTACGGCAAATATTACAGACGATTCATATAGTGCTCTGTGTTTTCATTCTGTTCTTTATCCTTTAAAGGGGGTTTTCCTGCATATTTTTCCATATATTCTCATTCTTTTTAAAAATGATTCTGTGGCTGAATATGTGAGAGATGACTCTCTTGATTTTTCAGACAATGAAGATACTATTTAGTGCATTTGAATGTATTACCTGGAGTCATTGGGGCAATAGAAAAAAATAATCTAGAATGAAGAGCTCCTAGCTCTAGCCTTCCTGATACTTTCCACAGTCCCAGACTGTCCCAAATTATGAATTATAATATGTATAAGCTGTTCTAATTTATGCTAGATCATTTCTCTTCTGCCTTAAGAATAGGACACATGTCTAAAAATAATACACACTTTTGGATTTAGAATGGTTATATGGACAAATTCTTTTTTTTAAGATTTTATTTATTTATTCATGAGACACAGAGAAAGAGAAAGAGAGAGGGAGAGAGAGAGAGGGAGAGGGAGAGGCAGAGACACAGGCAGAGGGAGAAGCAGGCTCCCCACAAGGAGCCGGATGTGGGACTCGATTCCGGACTCAAGGATCATGCCCTGAGCCAAAGGCAGATGCTCAACCGCTGAGACACCCAGGCATCCCTATATGGACAAATTTTAATTCCCAATGACAAAGATTAATTTGATTAGAGGCCTGGTCTATTCTCAATTTAGATGACAGAGAGAAGACGGAGAGAGAGCCCGGAGCTATGCACTGGCTGGGGAGGAGAGGTCTTTCTTCCTTTCTGATTTGAGATTTTCCCATTATTATCACTTATAGGGAAAGAACAAAGTTCAGCCACATTCTCTAAAAGCCATTATTGCAATGCACAGGGCCCATGACGAGAGGAGTCCTGCACAATCTCCTCTCACGGATCTTCTTTTTAGCACAGATTGTTTTTGATGGGTTTACTAATTTCCAAAGTGGAAATATTGACTCCACAAATGGAGATACAAGGAAGGTACAATTCAGAAGAGAAATGGCAGTTGGTATTGAGGCCAGGAGAGTCTGGAACCTGACCTCTCCGTGAAGCCAGCACCTTCCGAAAGGGGAGACTGCATAGGGCTAGATGAGATGGACCAGATCACTTTCCTGGATGTCTGTTTAAGTGGATCCCCATTGTACTGGCTGGGATGTAACCTTGGTGAAATTCTCTTAAACTTTCTCATGAGATTGATTGATTGATTGACTCTATCCATTTTTCAATGATCTCAGTGCTCCATGAGGTCTGAGACTCAATTTACTCAACTCTACCCCTAGTGCTTGTCCAAGGTCAAACATCAAGTATGTCCTTATAAATATTTTTTGGACTGAATTAAACTGAAACACTTAGGCCACTTTTATTCTTACTTTAGAGGAAAAATAGGATTAGGGGCCCAAAGCTCAAACATGTCATTAACAGCATTTAAAAAAAAAAAAAACAAAACTTCAATTTGCTTGTGGAAGTGGATGTCAGAAGGGTTGTGAGCTATCAGGGAGTAGTGGGAGGCGTGCTTTCTGAAACTGGAGGATGATTGTAACTACAGTTGCAGACAGGTGTGGCTCATAGCATAGCTGTGAAATCTGATACTGTGTGCTGTTTGATGTGGGTATGTACAAGTACGAAGTATTTCCACTGAGTTCTGTTTTCTGTATTCACCTAATGTTTCCTAATGATAAGATGAGTATAAACAAATGGAATATTTGCATCATATAAAAATTATTTGCTAATGTATAAATAGAGTAACCAATCTGTGTTTCCAAATAAATGCACTGCAAGTATGTATGCACCTCCCCTCACCTGCATCTTATGCCTGGAATAAAGGAGCCTTGAACTCTCCTTCTTATTTGCAGAATGACCATAACTGCAGAGGTGTCCTTGCTGTGATTTTTATGTCATTCCTCCTTTAGTGAGAATCTGGCTCTGTTTTGTTTTTGTCAAGTACATCAAAATATTTTTCAAACATTTGTGTTTGGGGAAAAACTCAAAATACACTTTGCAAGTTGATTTTTTTTAACACATTTAACAAACAAAAATTTAATCCTTATGTTTCTCATTAATTTTCCTGGAGTTAGACGAAATAGTCCCCTCAGAATTTTCTGGATAAACAAACAACCTCCTATCCAATGTACATTAAAAAAACCAGACCCATTTTTCTTGAGAGCCTTTAATACATGAAGTTTACCTTCAAACTGAATGACATAGAATTATGTTTGAATGAGATATATCTAGATTTTGTGACATCATTTTGCAAAGTCCTGAAAGGTCAATTGTATACTTAATGGAAAAATAGAAAAAAAACATGCTGGTACTGTTGTGTGAACTAATTCCTCCCTCCCTCTTTCCCTCCCTACCTCTCTTCTTTAGCTTCCTTCCTTCCTTCCTTCCTTCCTTCCTTCCTTCCTTCCTTCCTTCCTTCCATCACCATCCATTTCTTTCAACAAACCTTTATTGAAGGCTTATTATGTATCAGATTATTTGCTAAAGTCCTACAAAGAGTATGCCACTTAGTGTAAGATGCAAACAAACAAATGACTAATGATCACAGAACATTTAGATGACCAGTTTGCTATGTGAAGTGCAGGGTCCTCTGCATGAGATTGCATGCTCAATCTGGAGGAACAGGTCTGTGTTGTCAAGACCACATTTCTCCCCATGACCCCATTCTGTTCCACATTTGAACAGCATCAAAGAAACCTTAGTGAGCATACCTGTTACATTAGGGAAGACTGGAAGGGCTGCTTCTAAATATCAGATTCAAAATTGTACAAGATCAGGTACTATACTCCCTTACTTGTGGAATAGACATTAATCATTAGAATTAGTTTTTCATTTTCAAAAGATTTTCATACAACTAGGAGTGAGACAATCTGAATAATTCTGTCCATCTAGATACCCTATGGCAGGAGTCCCAGGAACTGAAGATGGAAGAGCAGGTAAACAATTGTAGCCGCCCTTCAACAATCTCACTTCTTCTAAAATAGGTTCAGTAGCCATAACTTGAGACTTTGTTCAAGTAACTGATTAAAGGAACAGATGATAGTTAGACATCTGAGTTAGACAAATCAGTGAGATTTCTAGCCACACCATTTTCTAGTGTTGTGACCTTGGACAAACTTCGTAACATCTCTGAATGTCAGTGTCTCCAACTGTGAAAGACATTTTTACCTGTCATTCAGGACTGCGAGGAGTAAATGAAATAGCACATGGAAACAAGTGCTACTAGCCTTGTTCAGAGCAATAGTTAATAAATAATGGTGATTAATGCCTGATTCTTCTCTTTACAAGCTATCTCTTACTAATAATATTTACTTTCTTTCTCTCTTATCGTTACAGACAACTGTGATGACCCGTTAGCGTCCCTGCTCTCTCCGATGGCTTTTTCCAGTTCCTCAGACCTCACGGGTACTCACAGCCCAGCTCAACTCAACCGAAGAGTTGGTAAGTAAGGTGACTAAAACTCTAAAAGCAGTGCTGAATAAGCACACTGTGGGGAAATGGAAGAAAAAGAATACCTCCATTCCCTGGGCTCATGTCCAAGAGCATCGTTCAGAAGAAGAATGGGAAGAGTGGGGTTAAAATGGAATTAAACCATGTTTCCCTGTGTGTAATGGATATTCAAAGTGTGCTGGTTCTTGTCTCCCCAACCTATACTATTCTCTAATTATTATGAAAGGCCTTTGTGAAAATAAGTTTTTTTTAATTGCTTTCTTTTTATATTTCATGTATCTAACAAGAGCATGTTTAAAATAAACATGATTTAAATCTACCAAGATTTTTCCTTCAATAACTTTAATTTTTACAATCTTATTTTATTTAAGAATACATAGTACTGTTAAGTAAAAGTAAGAATATGCAAATAATATGTAAACCCACCAGCTAGTGATAGCTGTGGTTAAATATTGAGTGTATACCTTTACAACATGTGATGGAAATAAGAGCACATACTTAACTGATCTCTTTTGTGAAATGTCTTCAAAAAATATAATGTTGAGTATTTAGATAGATATATTTTTAGTCAGATTTGGTTGACTTTTATGATGTGTAGATATACACATATATGTGTAGTTGTGTAATTGAAGTTTTTAATTTTTAAAGATGGTTAAAGTTTATTTTTTAATTTTTAAAGATTATTAAATATCTAATTATCTTTGTATATGTATACATCAAGTGAACATTATAAACTATTTTTTCAAGTTGAGAAAAAAATGTGTATGCGATTTTAAGAAGTACACTGATCTGTTAGAGTTCATATTAATTATTCCTGACTATATATTCTCATTGATAATATGAGGCCCATCATATTAGGAAGTTTTCCAATACTGGCATATCTTTACATTATGGAATAAGTTTTAATTGATCATTGAGTTATGGATATAAAGTGCAGAATTATTTAACTTGTTGACATTTATTTTATAATTATGGATCTCCATTAATCATGAGAGAGATTTGCGAGTTTTATTTGTATATTTGGTATTTGTTTTGTACTATATGTCACAGGTTATATTGTATTACAATGGGATCAGTAATTTAAGTTAGCAAGTTGTATGTTTTTTTTTTTAAGAAAGGAATTTAAGAATGCTATAAGAGACTCTTAACTATAGGAAACAAACTGAAGTTTGTTGGAGGCAAGGTGGGTGATGGAAGGGGTAACGGGTGATGGACATTCAGAGGATACATGATGAAATGAGCATTGGATGTTATATGCAACTGATGAATCACTAAATTCTACTCCTAAAATCAATAATGCACCGTATGTTAATTAAATTGAATTTAAATAAAAAATACAAAATAAATTTAAAAAGAATGCTATTCCAAAGGAAAAAGAATGACCACTCAAAGACCTAGCAGGAAAATATTAATAACAATTGTGTACTAACACTATCTTTTTGCTGCATACCCTGGTCCAAGAATGTTATAGATTATTTCACCTATATTAAGGTATTTCATCTTCAGAAAGATAGATACTATGAGTATTATTACCTTTTAACTTCAGATAGGGTTCCTGAGGCTCAGAAAAATACCATAACTTGCTTAAAATCACACAGTTATGAAGGGGAAATGCTTTGACTCAAGTCACTCAAACCCCAAGTTTTGCTCCCTAATCACCACGTGAGCAAACTGATTCACTAACATAGATTTAAAAAGGCTATATTAGAAAAAGACTTGGAAACGTACCAACCAGAGCTCACATGCTGCTTATGGCATTTACTTGCAAGCTCTGTGAGGATCACAAGTCACCTATCTGCTCTTGAGCTCAGTTTCTTATCTGTCAAGTGGACCAGTAATGCCTGACTTGACACATTATGTGCAGCTGAGGAAGATTTCACATCCAAAAGATACTTCTCACTGCAGGGTAGAGAGCTGGACCACAGCAGGG
The DNA here is from genome assembly GCF_905146905.1 of Nyctereutes procyonoides. NCBI lineage: Eukaryota > Metazoa > Chordata > Mammalia > Carnivora > Canidae > Nyctereutes > Nyctereutes procyonoides. The sequence continues at coordinate 12,543,449 of NW_026575030.1, forward strand.
AGATTCACTTGCCATTTCTGGAAGAAACACAGGTTGGAAGATTTTAATATGAGTCTTGGGTCATCCAGAGCAGAGTCCCAACCCCATCCAACTATACAGTTGCAGAAAGTCATTACTGCCTAGTAACACCTGGACAGTTTCTGGGGAAGCTGTGAATCTGAATCTGAGAATCTGATCACAGGCCAGCTCATCCCCTAGTGGACAGATATTGACAGAGCACAGATGTCTCTACTCCAATTTATTAACTATCCTGCTCACTGGAGCATCTGTATCTGAGCCCAAGGATAGTATGAGTGTATGCAGAGAGGTTGACCGCTCTGTCTTCTCCCAACTACAGTCTAAATCCGGAAGGCTATGCAGAAGATACAGTCTCAGAGAGTTGAGATATATTGGACTAGAACTCACCGTCTAGCACAATTGCCCGGGCCTGGCTGGCAGCCTACGCTTCCCTCACTGGGTCCAACAATTGCCCTCAGGGGAAATTTAACACAGTCTTTTTTTTTTTTTTTTAAGATTTTATTTATTCATAGAGACACAGGCAGAGGGAGAAGCAGGCTCCATACAGGGAGCCTGACGTGGGACTTGATCCCGGGTCTCCAGGATCACACCCTGGGCTGAAGGCAGCGCTAAACCGCTGAGCCACTGAGCCACCCGGGCTGCCCAATTTAACACAGTCTTGAGGAGAGGTTCTATCACTGGTTCTCAGCCAAGAGCTATACATTTGAATCACCTGGATAGTTTTATAAGTAACACTGCCTAAGCTCTTACCTCAGATATTCTGAATTAATCCCCTGAAATGGGATCCAAGGGTGGATATTGATAAGTAAACAAATACAAGCTTTCCAGGTGATTCTAAAATGCGATGAGTAAAAAAAATAAATAAAAAATGGAATGAGTTGCAAACTACTAGGTTGAATTAAAATTTATAAATAACAAATTCTTCTGTTAACATTTATTGGCACCTACTATGTGCTAGCGAACTCGGTTAGAACTCTGGTACATAGTTGGTAAAAATAGGGACGAATCCTATTCATAAGGAGTTTACATGGATAATGTAGATTAGCATGTAAGTAATTAATAGCTAACATTTGTTGTTAATGATAATATTGGTATTATTATTTTCACATATGCAACATAAATAATATGTATATATACATATATATACAGTAGGGTAATATGCAACATAAATAATATGCATATATACATTTATATATAGTAGGGTAGATGGAAAGCCAATATATACACATATAGTTATATATATATATATATATATATACACACAATGGAGTCATATATAAAGAGGTAAAGAGGTGGATATATACAGGTTTGGATATATATATATATATATATATATATATATATACACACACACACCCCTATATATTAGGACATACATACATATAGTTATATACATGTGTAAATATGCATGCATAGAACATATAAATATAGCATATATTATAATAAAACCTAAGTGATGTTAATGTTATTAAAGACTAGGTTTTTGCCATATGAGTTTTCCAAATATAAAAATCTAAAATTTGAGAAAACTATATTTTTTATTTGGATTGGAAATATCAGTATAGTAATGACTTATTTTTTTCATGCTAAAAGCAGACTTATATGTCATCTGTCCACTAAAACGACCTAGAAGTATTCTGTATCTCTGCCTAATGAACACTCCTTTCTACACATCTTTCGTTAAAACTTCCCTTTTATTTTAAAAGAGGAAAAACATCAAATACAACCAGAAGTGCGAACTGTTCTGCACGGTTAGAAACCTAGGCTACTTTAGATACACAAGAGATTTCAAAGAATATCTTGGCTTTAATTTAAAATCTCCATATACTGTTTTTTTAATTAATTTATTTATTAACACATTTTTTTTAAAGATTTTAATTTTTTTTTTAAGATTTTATTCATTTATTCATGAGAGAGAGAGAGAAAGAGAGAGGCAGAGAAAGAGGCAGAGGAAGAAGTACTCGATCCTGGGTCTCCAGGATCAGACCCTGGACTGAAGGTGATGCTAAACCACTGACCCACCCAGGCTGCCCATAAAGATTTTATTTATTCGAGAGTGAGAAAGAGAGATTGAATGGTGGAGAGCGCTGGAGTGAGAGGGAGAAGCAGGCTCTTCACTGAGCAGGGAGCCAGACCCAGGGCTCAATCCCAGGACCCTTAGATCATGACCTGAGCTGAAGGCATATGCTCAACCAACTGAGCCACCTAGCTAGGAACCCCTCCATATAGTGTTTTAAATAGCAAGTTCACAAATAGATACTAAATCATTGCTACTAAGCACTATCATGATCAAGTTTGGCTCCCACCAACTGGTGGGATTGTGTACCTGCCAGCATAAGACTAAAAATCATCACAGCAATATAATCACTGCTTACCATGAGCCATCACTGTTCTGAGATTTTAAGGTAAATCAATTCAATCTCCACAACCCCTCTCTATAAGAATTATCAATATCCTGGTTTCATAGATTTAAAAAAAAATGCCATGGCACAGAGCAGAGAAAAAAAAAGAATATTAGAATAAAACTTCTAGGTAGATACAAAACCAATCAATGTCCTACAGTAGAGTAAAATTTTGGGGTTATATTTTCTCTTAGACAAACACTTATACATGAATATGTAACTTCACAGTGTCTAAGATCTAATATTCAATGGATAAGAAAACCAAATGACAGGTATATTCTCCTAGAGAATTAAAAATCATTGAGTGGTCCTGTTAAAATTGCCCAGGATGATACCTAAAAGACATACTGTACTCTTCTTTTTTTTTTTTTCTCCCAAGTTCTGGATTTTTTTAAAACTGTTTTATTTATTTATTTGAGCAAGAAAGAGAGAGCTCAAGTAGAGGGGTGGACAAAGGGGGAGGAAGAAGCAGACTCCCCACTGAGTGGGGATCAATTCCAGGGCCCCATGACCATGACTGGAGCCAAAGGCAGGTGCTTAACCAACTGTATCTCATATGGAGTGTACTTAACAGCACCCTGTAGCTATTCACTGTTGAACTATTTTTCAAAATGAGCCTGCCCGCAAGTCCTGACACTGTGTAAAACTGCTGACTCCTGGCAACCATCTACACCTTTAGCAAACTTTGAACATAGGTAATGAAGGACCACTTTACCTCTGTGTGTGCTCAGAACTTAAGCATGCACATCTCTGACCTATATACAGGAAGAAAGGATGCCCCGCTGGTAAATTTGTCATGTCAGAAACAAAGATCAATTCGAAAGTTGGAAAGAAAATTATAGGAAAGGTATGCTGATGAGTTTCCTCAGACCCTGAGTAAAGAAAATGTCATGAGTTTGGTCGGTGACAAAGTAATCTTTCTGAGAAAAATACACCCTTTGCCCCAAGGTACTACTATGAGAGCCAAGGTCTGGGTAACCCACCAAACCAGGAGGGAGATTGGGCGGTTAGCGCCCACTGTAATAGTGTTCACACTGTTATCTCATCCAGGGAAGGGATTTGCCAAATGGAATTTTTGCTCTCTCCCTCTACACATCCCTCAGTCCTTTCTCATCCACACACAAAGTAATACAAAGCAAAAAAAGAGAACTAATTGCCTTTTAAAAAGGACAAAATACATTAAACTGGGGGGTCAGATCACTAATAATTTAGGTTACTAAGTCAATCTGTGTAATTGTGGCTTAAGAGGGATCTGACTTTGTCAAATGTGATTTGTTTTGTGGCCAGAAAGCTTTTGATCTGAGCTTTAAAGTCAGCTGGGCTTCGAGAAGCACTTACTGTCAGCAGGAAGTGCAGAACTGGTGGCGCAGCATGAAGCTGCTCAACAGTAGGTTAGACCTGATCCAAAGCGAGAGGAAGGTTTGAAGTTACTTGATATGATTAAAAGGCAAGTAAGAACAGACATCTCTGGCCCCATGAGAGGAGAGGTTTGTATTTTTCTTTCCCATCCCTTTGTCCCTCCCCGCCCCCACAGTTTTGCAAACAATTACATTTACCATTTGTTCCTTGAAATTGTAATCTCTCTTCCTCACTTGATATATTTTTGAGATACTTGCCTGTGTAAATTGAGATTGTATGTTTCTAGCATAACAATTTTGTTGCCATAGAGAATCTGTTTTTCTATGTCAAATTCTTCTTATCTTCCTGGGCTTATGGACCATTGAAGAGGCTCAAAACCCTTGCCCCCATTAGGCACAGCATCCATGAACACTTTTTATTTTCTCTCTGGGAAGCACTAGTTGCAAAAATTTAAGGACCCATGAAGGTCTTTGGAAGTTGGGTTTCAGTTTGGTGTCCCTGGTCCTTCTGTAAGGAGAGTTGGATCTGGACCAATTTAGGAATCAGGGTTCTCACAATTACCATGCTATCAGCTATCTGGGGACTTGTTCCAGGTAGCTTGCTAGATGACAATCCTGAAGATCCAATTTCACAGTCAGCACTAAGATGCCTGCCTACAAATGACAGCACCAATCTCCCATCTGAATTGATTGAGTCAGACAGGATATGGGTATCATCTAATCTGTTTAAAAAGACAATGAGAAATACAGAATTTTGTCACTACATCTCCACCTGAAGGATTCTTTCCTTCTTTCCAGCTCTTTTCCTCTCTTTTATCCTGTCTTCATTGCTCCCCAGCCCCAGCATGACTAGTGTCAAGTCCTATGTTTTTCTCACTATTCGAAGTGTGGACTCCATGTGGATATGCAGGCATTACCTGGGAGCTTGTTAGACATGCAAAATCTCAACGACTGCCCCCTAACTTCTGATCAGAACTTGTGTTTTAGCAACAGTTGCATTTAAACAGTCGAATTTGGGATGCCCCTATTCTGAAGCATCCCTAAATATTCTGCTTCTTTGATTCTTAACCTCTGTGGCCTTTTCAGCATCTCATAGGAGAGTGTGGGGTTGGGTGAAATGGGAGGAAATCAAAGTTATCTAAGTTATTATGAATAAGAAACCATGCTTGAAACCAAGAAGTAGAAATATAAGCTCTATTTGTGTCATTACATTGGTACTAAGAAAGTTGGTATCATTCACATTTTTAAGGATGAGGAAATAAACTCAGAGATGTCAAGTCACTGCCCTAAGGATACATAGCTAATTATTCAAAATTGAATCAAATTCTACCTACCCCAGGGTAACTAATATCTTTATTCTCATTGATACGAGATCTTGATCTAAGTAGAGGTGGGGTTGGCATAATAGTCATTTTTTTCAGGTCATTTTGGCATTTCAGGTGGTATTGCCAGTATTTTAACCACAAAGATTGGATTTTCAAGCATCAAAGGAGAAAAAGATATGGACACCTCTGTCTCCTCCATGTCCCTGATCCTACTGTGGCCTAATAGGCCTATTGGCAAAACTAGCCTTGACCTACATATTTAAACAATGCCCTAGGCCTCTTCTCTGACTAGGACAGCAATACATCATTGAGAGATACAGAATAAAAATCTTCTGCTATTTAATAGGAGCCTTGGGACCCTGCCTCAATGTAGACAAATCTATGATGATCCTCTATCCGACCAAGATAACTGCAAAACACAATGATGTTAAGAGGGAAAGGAGGAATCATGAACACTTTTGCTCACTAATAATGTTTCAGAGATTCTAAACACCAACCTTTGGCACAATGAGATGATAGATAAACCCATGTAATCGACCTTTTACTTTTTCTTCTGATGGCCAGTCACTTCCTTTGAAATGCCAAACTGAGATTATTTCTATGTAGCACTCTAAAATGCTAGTTTACATAATCACCTATGTTATGCCACTAATACTTTTCAAAGAAACAAGATCTTTAGTTTGCCAGTTCACTGCATTTAACTTAAAGCATTGTAACTTAAAAATATAGTAATGCAATTAAGGGCAGGGTACTTAATGACATATATTTAGTCTAGCAGATGACAGTTTACCACTGTATTTGCAATGAAGGTCACATCCAGGTGAAATAAGTTGTATTTGAATAGCATATTTTATGGTGGATGCTTTTACTTTGTCTAACCTGGATTAGTTAGGTAGCGCCTATTCAATTCCTTTGTTTAAAATCTATTTGAACTCTTTCACTTAAGATATTGTGGAAATGGCATTAAAAAGATGAGCTAAGGATTATTAAATCTACTGTTGGGGTGAAAATGGAAACACATAACCAACTCTAAGAAATCAGAAAACAGGAGTTAATATTAACAAGCAGTTCATCCTTCTCCAGGATTCCAGTTTGGATACTCCATGTCCTGTGGTGGTCCCTTACCTGGGGGCCCCTTTTAAGTGTCTTGAACTACACCTCTCTTAAACTTGTCTATGCAATCACTTACCTGTATCTGGACTTCATTATTCTAATCAATGTACATGTTTGATGAAAATCCAGATTTTATGAGAATCCGTGTTGTTTTGCTGAGGACTTGCTTTTAATCAATCCCTTCTACAGAAATATTCGGAACAATCAATATTATCCCTGGGATATCTCTGTTAGGGTAATTTTGTGTGGAAGTAATAGAAAATTCATTTGAAGAAAAACTCAGTAGCATGAACAAATATTAAATAATTAAAGCTAGGTGCATGGAGATTGAGAGGTGTCCATACTTCTATTTCTTGAACAGCATGGTGTTGCAAGGGTGTTCACCCTGGAATAGTGTGGTAAGCTAAGTATTGGGTTTGTGAGGTTTTTCTATACTGTGTTTTATTTTACTTTTTTTTTCAAAAAAGGGGAATAAAAATGAAATTTTTACCTTACATGAAAGGAAGACCTCAGCAAACACAGCCTTCAGAGCTGGTGGATTCAGTTCAACGAAGTCATTCTCAGAGTCCACATCCTTCTCCAGCTAAAATGCCCACCCAGCATCTCAGCCAGTCTCAATAGCATTCTGGGAAACAAAGCATGGACTCCTAATCCTTGCTTTGAAGCCATAAGTTGATTCCTCAGAATAGCAGCATGCTAAATATCACCTCAGAACTTGTTAACAAAAATGTAGATTGACTGGACTTATCCCAGACCTGCTGGACCAGAAACTCTGGCAGTGGGACCTGAGAACCTCTATTTTTCCAAGTCCCTTGACTAAACGTGCTCAGGTTTGAGAACCATGGTATAGAGCTGTAAGACTCTTCTGAGACCCAAACCCGCCTCTGCTTCACATCAGCAGCAGTTTTTCTCTGTCCAATTAGCCATAATTCGGTCATAGGTCCACTCCTACACTCAATCACAGGTAAGGATTGTAGAATTACCTTTACTGGCTTTAGACTAATAATCTTGTACAGAGTAAGAGAATAATTGATTATGTTTCTTCTCTGTCTCTCTCTCTCTCTCTGTCTCTCTCTCTCTCTTTCTCAAGCTATATCTCCTACCATTTTGATGGGTTATATTGTACATCTTCCAGTCAAAGGAGTAACTTCCTAATCGGTTGAACTGATGCCAGAGTTAATTTTTAGAACCCAAATTGAAGCTTTTGAAGTAATAGTTAAATATACTTGTATTTCACCATTTTTATAGTCAATAAATCTGTGAGTAGACAAATATCATCTTGATCCTTGATCCTTGTTAGAGTGAACACTTAACTATATTATTTTTATAGAAGTAGAGAAATTACTTGCTCAAAGTCATGGAGTCAAAAGTGACTCTTTCAATTGAAACCCAGACTTAGACTAGGCACTGTCTTTCAAATAAAACAGCCCCAGGGAACCAAGGTAAATGTAGTATGTGAGCTGTGCAAAAATTATGCTGCTCATGAGAAAAAAGTTTTAAGTGGTAATGCCAACAATATGAGATCTGCAGGTTTAAATGACTTTCAATTCCACTGCTCCATTTTCCTTTCAAAAATCTTGGGAGAATCATTTTTTTCTCTCTATGCCTAAAAATAGGAAGAGTGTCTTATCTTGCTCCTCGATCTTTTATACTGCTTTACTCATAGATGGAACTAAATAATTATATATCCATTAAATGGGGAATAAATAATCCACAAAAAGCCCCCCTCAGGCCTAAGCAGCTGATGAGGAAGGTTAAATTGTATTGATCTGACAAATTAAAAATAATTTAGCTTTCAACATTTTATATGAGAAATTCTAGAGCAATGCTATCCAATAGAAATTTCTGCAAGGATGGAATATTCTTTAGCTGTGCTGTCTAATAAGGTAGCCAGCAGCTACACATGGATATTGAAATTTGGTTAAGGCTACTTAAAAACTGAAACTTTAATTCAAGTCAAGCTAATTTAAATTTAAAGAGCTACATGTGGTTAGCGGCTACCACATTGAACAGTGTAGTTCTATGGTCTTTTCAAGTTTTATATACATGACCTTCTCACCTGGGTTTTTGTGTGTGTGTGTGTGTGTGTGTGTGTGTGTGTGTGTGTGTGTGTGTGAATCAACCCTTCGCTTGCAAGGGGCATAAATATGAGATACCTTCCTTGGGACTGACTTCCAAGTTTTCCAGGTCCCAGGTGCCTTCCTGCTGATTTCCCTCACTTCTTGTATAACTTCTGAACTGTGAAATGTGGAGCCTGATATACTTTTGTGTTCCATCAGGGCTTTAATGTTTCTACTCTTTACAAGGGAAGTATTCACTGAAGGACATCACAGCTGAGCTATCTGAGTAGTGAGCATTAGAATTCTTCAAAGTAATAATACAGCTTTCTCCCATAAATGCAGACACACAGGTGTGTGAACAAGTACACCCACTATAGCTAAGGCTGTCAGAGCCCATATCTCCTAGGCTTCACTACTTTCAGTACAGGGACAACATCTGAGGATCTGAGCTGAGGTGGGACTTCCTATTCAAATTATTTGTGGAAGAGTGATTTCTGGAGACTGGTTATGAGGGAAGGCAAAGGGATAGGCTAGTGAAGTCTCAGCTGAGGCCTAGCTTCCTTCTGATGCCAGGAGGAAGATCTAAACCACAGATTGCACCATAAATATCAACCATGTCTTGATATAATGGGATTGACTTTTGGAACTTCGTATCAGTCCATCACTGGCTGAGGTAGAAGTGGGAAGTGGCAGCTTTCTGAGCAAGTATGCTTCTGCTTGGCCACAGGCAAATCTCTGGAGAAGGGGACAGTTCTAGTTGTCAGCCTGCACCCACAGTTGAGAGATGAATCCATTCCCTAAGAAAGACCGGAGTGGAACCCTGAGGAATCTCCCAATGTAACCACTTTCAACCCCAATAACTACACCTTCCCTACTCTGCCTGAGGGCTCTATCACTGCCTTCCAGGAGTTTCAAGCAATGCCTGACTGAGTTGCTGTATATCAAAAAGAAAACAAAAATAAACCCAGTCATGATAATGCTCTGGTAACAGAACCCTTAGGTGCATCCTGCACTGATGGGATTAAGCTCATTCTACAGGAAGGTTGGCTTGCTGATGTGCTATAGATTGGCAGCTCCATCTGCCTAACCCAACTTCCTGGGGTCAATTCCCAAATAAACTACTTACATTCAGACCCATGTCTCATAATTGACTTCTGGGAATCCAAGCCAAGTCACACAGAGAGAGCCATTGCCCCCCATCATTACTCTTGAGGCAGCCTCAGTTATGACTGGGTCTGAGTCAGACCCAGACTCTCCCCTCCCTTTTATGAGTCTCCTCTTATAATCCGCTTTGGTCTTCTCTGCAAATCGGCCTCAGTAGGGCCACTTCAAATTTTCCTATGAGTTTTTATCTGTTTTGAAAACCACAGGGTATTTGGTCAGGTTCCCACTTTTCTTTTTCCCCAGGAGGCTCCTTAGTGCCTAAATAAATGTGCAGGTAAAAGTGTAGGATCCTTGGCCAAGGTTGGCCTACAACCCCTAGAATCTACCACACCTGCCCAGTAGCAGAAAGATGATGCCTTGGCTTCCGGCCCACATCCCCACCAGTCTCAGAAATCCCTGCCCAGTCACAGATCCTACTACAAATGGAAAATAACAACTCCGTGCATGGAGGTGCAAGAAGCCCTCCTGAGTGCTGTGTGCAAACTTATGAATATTGTTATCACTCTTATCCATACTGTATAATGTTAAATATTTATGGGACAGTGTGTCTCTCTGCCTTTCTCATTACCATCACTAGGTAGTTTTGTCCCTGAAAAAAATCTTGAACTGTTGCTTACACAGGCACCAAATATTTAATAATTAATGATGCCACTAGTAATTCAAGCTAACCTCCCAGGCATTTGTGACAATGTGCTTATAGCTTTTTAGGGCCTTGAGTAAATCTGGGGGAAGGCACGTGCCTAAGAAATCTATTCCCCATAGAGTTTATTGTAGGGTTTTTAAAAATGACTGTGTGCTTCAAACAGATTAGGGGTAAAATGTTGTGTGTATATATATGACTATTCTAGCTCCTGTTGGTCTTGTACTAAATGGACTCTCTTTTTGAACGATAGTTATAAAATTTCACTGAACAGAGGGTTATATGTAATCTGTTTTGTGTCCATTTCCAGTGTGTGACATCAGTCAAGTCTCATTTTCTTTTCTGAGTTAGAAGTGGAAATAACTGTAGAAACTGAGGAATTTCTGTATTTTCTACCAGTTATTCTATTTCATGCTTAGAGTCTCCCCTAGTATGTGAAGTGGAAAATAAATATTATGGTATAAAAGGCTGAAAAGGGAGTCTGCTGGAACTCAGAAGACCCGTGTCTCTTGCCTTACTTTAAACTTTGTTTAGAATTTCCCATGAGGGTCATTTCTAAGGTGGAAGACATTGGTCCCTGTTAGAACCTCAGGCAGGGAGGAGATATCAGAAGGACTGGTTTGGAGAATAGTTTCTCACCACCATAAGCTGGTTGGCCCTTTGAGGATGCTTTATTCTCTCGTAAATAGAAATTAAAAATACATTGCTGATTGCTATGAGAATAAGGTGAGATATTCAAAACAAAATATGAAATGCAAATTATGTGTCTCATGAGAATTGCTATTTTGGAAAAGCAAAAGGAGCAGGAAAAGGGTTTTCTGTTCATCCTTTTCAGAGGCAATGTTGCTGAGTGGTTAAGAGTTTGGGCTCTGGGTCCTGGTTTTGTGGGTTTGAATCCCCAGTTCTGCCACTCACTAGTCATATGATCTTGGAAATGCTGTCCAACCTTTCTGGCCTCAGTGTCACCACCTGTAAAATGGGCATAATAATAATGTCTATTATATAGAGCTACAGTGATAATGAATGAGGCCATGTGTGCTAAATGCACAAGGTGGTGCTAAGTAAGCACTTAGCAAAGACCATCCATCAGCTAATAGTGTGTATGAATGAACCTTCCAAGGGCACGTGAGATGAGGGTGATGAGAAGGGGCAATAGGATTAATCGCAAGTACAAATAACTATTCAAGCAAGAGCCCAGGTGGATATTTCTCAATTCACAATTTTTCAGATTTCCTTGGCAATTGTTAAGTCTGAATTTAACTACACATCTATGTTTGGTGCGGAGAATTGGGGGACAAATGAGAGAAGGATGTTCATATTTAGATTCAGAGGCAATTTCATATTATGTTGTTACTGTTGTTTTTGATAATCAAAAATAGCATGTTGGATTTAAGCTGTTTTGGACCACTACATAGATAAATAAAGCAATCCTTATTTGTAAAATATTAGAACTGAAATTGTAGAAGCTAAGTCATCCACTTTTTCCCAAAACACTTAGCATATCAGGAACAATTTCAAAAAATCAGATTCCCAGGTTAGGCTCTTGAATAAATTATTGAGGAGCAGGCCCAGAATGTGTATTACCATCTTCATAAGCCCTCAAGGTATTTCTGATGATTGAACTTCTTTGAGAATTTCTCATCCAGACTGACCTCAGGAGTAGAACTGTGTCTTCAACCAGGTCTCTAACGGCTTGCAGTCCATGATCTCCTTTTGCCATCTTCTTCCCAAAAGTCATATAAAGCGAATATAATGTTTGGGGTGTGGGCTGTGCTAAAATAGAGCACGGAAATCATTCAAGATCCCATGTTTGAAAACTATTGGAAAATTCTAGATGATATTAAAATATAAAGTGTAGTTATTTTTCCTTTAAAATTGAAATCTTCCCTTAACTTTTTGTTAAATTCTCTTAAATTTAAACTGCAGTGATTATGCAAATAGTGATCATTGATACCTTAGCCACAATTACAGGCAGCATTGCCTTAATTAACACGTTTGACTTGCCAAACATAGGTATCTGTGTGTATGTTCCACCCCCAATTTAGATAATAATTCAGAAACAGAAAGCTAGTGTGGGCGCATTGTGTCTTAGAGTAGCTGCAAATAGTATCTTTAGGCTTCTCTCATCGTTTTGAAAACACATTTATTGTTTGGTGCAAGGAACAAAATGTTTGCCATAGCAACCATGGTGACCCTGGATGCTTGGCCTATTAGCTGTAATGCAGGGAACATCTTCAACAGCGGGAAAGAGTTCTTGGCAATTATCACCCAGATAGTGTCCCTCTGTTTTAAGACCTTAGGCTGAAGCTTCTAGATTAGGAGCATTTTTAATTTGATGTGTTAATGAAGGTGAACAGCAACAATTCCATTTTGGTTAATTTCAGGGTGATTTTACTGTGGGCAAAAGGGAGATGTGATTTTCTTGAGACAAATTTGAAGAAATCATCTAGCATTAGCACTCCCTCTTTTGTTTTGTCTTGTCTTGGTTTGGTTTGGTTTGGTTTTTGGTCAGTCTTCTGTGATTTTATGCTTTGCAAGGTGACAGGAAGAGTTCTTTGTCATTTTGTTTTCTCTCTTCCATTCTTAACATAAGGTCCTATCATATATGAGTATGATAAGGATAATTACAATAAATGAAGAAAATAAAAAATCCTACAGCATGACTAGGAAGTCTGGCTGTGGATTATTGAGGATAAAAGATAAATAGTTAATTAAGGTTTGAAGATTTTGATTTCAAAAATAGTGATGATCACACAAAAAGTCACGAGTTGTCCCCAGCTGTCCAATTGCTGTACATATTCTTTATGCAATAAACCATATAAATATGAATAATGTGAGTCTCCATTTATATAAGAAAGGCATGCTGATAATAGAAAATATGTTACAGGCAAAAAGCATAAAAGAATGAAATCACTCATATTTTCATCACTCAGAAGAAATCACCATACAAATTTCTCTTCTATCATGTTTTAATACTGTTGAGATCATATAGTTTATACAACTTTGCTTTTTCTTTCCACTTAAGAAGAAAGAGGCTTCACGAAATGGGCAGGAGGTGAAATTGAATGGAAATAAAGAGTAGGCTCAGAATCACTTTGGAATTTTTTTTTCTTGAAATGTAAAAGCTCTTCTTACGCCTCCCTGTTAGTTGTGAGAAGTTGAGAGAAGGCAGTCCAGACAGGGAATTTTGGACAGGTTAGTGAAGACAGAGCTGGTTGATAAAAATGTACTTCCAGATCTGGCATGTCAGACTGTCTGCTCAAATGCCTCCTCCAAGTGCCTTTCCTCTTCATTGATTTTTCTGGATTTTTAAAAACATTTTTTTTCTGCTACAAAATAGTCTCAAAGAGCTATGCTTGAATCCTGAATGTCAAATGTTCTAAACTTGCTGGATCTCAGTCTCCTTAACCAAATAACGGGAACTGTGCATTTATTTCACAGAATATCATGTATGTTTTAAAGTAGAATGAACTACAATATCAAATAAGTTCCAATGTGCAATGTCTTAAAAAACATAGATGTTTAGATCTTGTTCACATTATTATTTGGGGCAGGCATTCAAGTAGGCAGATGCTTTCCTTCATGTGATGATACTGGAATCCAGGATCTTTCTCTGTTGTTCTACCACTTAGTGGGCCTTGGTGCCAACTGCGTCCATCAGTAGTAGAAGGGGAATGACCCAGCAACTGCCCTACTGGGTATTTACCCCACAGGTACAAATGTAGTGATTGAAAGGGGCATCTGCGCCCCAATGATCATAGCAGTAATGTCTGTAATAGCCAAACTGTGAAAAGAGCTGAGATGTCCATTGGCAGATGAATGGATAAAGAAGATATAGTATAAAGATACAGTGGAATACTACTCAGCCACTAGAAAGGGTGTATACCTACCATTTACATCTACATGGATGGAACTGGAGGGTATTATGCTGAGTAAAATAAGTCAACCAGAGAATGATAATTATCATATGGTTTCACACATATGGAATAGCTCAGAGGATCATAGGGGAGGGAGGAAAAACTGAATGAGCAGTCATCAGAGAGGGAGAAAAAACATGAGAGACTTAATTATACAAAACAAACTGAGGGTTGCTGGAGAGGAGGTGGATGGAGGGATGTGGTGCTTCAGTGACGGACATTAAGGAGGGGATGTGATGTGATGAGCACTGGGTGTTATATGCAGCTGATAAATTATTGAACACTACGTTCAAAAGTAATGGTGTACTATATGTTGGCTAATTGAATTTAAATAAACACACACACACACACATACACAGAGAGAGAGAGAAAGAGAAAGCAAATGGGGACGAGACCAGTAGGCTTAGAAGTAGCACATCTTCTTCCTAGTCATGTTTTGATTGGAGAGAACTTATCTCTGTGGCTATAACTGTAATAGTATGGAGAGATGAAAATGAAATTAAGCCTTACACCCACCACAGAAGAAGAAAGAATGTATATTAGGGAAATCAGTCATATCTACAACTGTATGCATGTCTTGTGGATCACTTAATAAAATGCATTCCATAATAGATGCTGAATATATTCCTTCTCTTCCTTTCTCTACATTTCAATCTTCTAGGAGATGTTTTAAAAATATCAAATAAAAGCCCAACAGCAGTAGCTATTTATTAGAAAAAAATCAAACCACAACTTGTACGAAGTGCCTATGACCAAAGTACAGTCCACCTCGCATCCTCCATCTCCCATGTCTACATGTCGGCTTCCATCAATGACAGCCTGTCTGCACTGGGGAGTCAGGGCTCAGAATAGTTCTCAGTTTCCAAGGAGAAGTCCCATTGTCTCCTTCCGAGATAGTGACAAAGCAGACCAGGACATTACTAAAATGATCTTCAATGACATAGTTTGAAATACAAAGGAATTTGTTGATTAAGCCCTCGAAGTTGAAAATTTAATTAACTCACCATTTTGACCCGGAGCAAGGTACTTCACAGAGGTGTTGTTTCCCTCTCACCCCCTCCAGCCCCCATCCTGCCACCCCCGTGGCATACACATTCTGCCTTTCCAGGATTCCCCTTCGGGATTTGGAAGATTTGTGAACTCTTGGGTCTAGTAAAAATGATTATTGACTTCTTCATTCCTATGTGAAATTAATATAGAAGATGGAGACCACAAGTCTTCCAACTAAACGAGAGCTAATATTGATCTTCTGCAAAGTTCCACTGTGTCAAATAATGAAATTGTAGGGCCTAAAGGCTTTTGTCACACGTGAGAATGTTTCTGTGTGGCAAGTATACTGAATCTCATGTAGATCCAGAAAGGCAGCACGCTCTTTCATGTCCCTCTGAGATTTTATGTATGCTGTTCCCTTGGCCCTGTCTGATCTCACCAACATTTTCTTTATTTAACCTTGTTTGCCTGCAAAATGGTCATACTTGCTTTGGATTTCAGCTCTACTGTCTCAGGAACTTTCCAATCATCCCTGAGACATCCTGTCCACTGTGCTCCTATTATACTTGTGTTTGCCTTTCATGAGGCTTCCTGTCACATCACATTGCACATTTTTGTTTGTATGTCCCTCTTTGGTACCCAAAATGCTCTAGGTGCTCTGTGTACATGAGTCGAATGGATGAGACAGAATCAAAGACACAGTCAATGATCTTTCACCTTTGTATCCACAGTTAAAAGTCTGGGCTGTGGTAGAGGGAGGGATGAAACAGTGGAGAAAAGAAGAAAAGAAGGAGATCCCCGTCAGGTGGGGGTTAGAAAACATCTTACAAGATTAGGATTGTAAGAAAATAAAAATATTTAAGTAATACTGATTTTACTAAGAATCCAGAAAATGCAAACTAATGCCTGAGGAAAGACAGGAAGAGTTATGGAAGGAACCAAGTTATGGAAGGAACAACAGGAAGAGTTATGGATTCATCCTGAACCATGAAAGGGAATAGGATGGAAAATGAGAATGGAAGTCAGGCCAAGCAGGGATAAGCAGGGCACATTGGGGGGTAAAGACATCTTAGTGGCACACCATTTCGTTTCTTTTTGAGAGCTGAAAGTTGCAGCCATGTGGGATGTTACTACAACTCTCTTTCTCTCTGATCTTCTTCCAGGAACTGGCGGTTGGTCCCCAGCAGATTCCAATGCTCAACAGTGGCTCCAGATGGACCTGGGAAACAGAGTGGAGATTACAGCAGTGGCCACGCAGGGAAGATACGGAAGCTCTGACTGGGTGACGAGTTACAGCCTGATGTTCAGTGACACAGGACGCAACTGGAAACAGTACAAGCAAGAAGACAGCATCTGGGTAGGACATCTTTTTTCTTCCGATGAATGAATCTGAGATGTAATAATCGTAACCAGTGAGCATTTCTATCATTTTCCTATACCCAGATTGTTGGTAGCTTAATTACTGTGGAGTGCCCATTCAGAAATAATTAGACAGTATATGCGTCCTATCTCCAGCATGGCTACAGTTCCAAGGGAAATTAGGATGTCCGCTGCAAAAAAGTTTCATGTTTCCTCCTCTTCTGGTAACTTGAGTAATTCACTGACTGGGTCTCCATTCTTCATCTATGAAAACAGAAGGATACTACAAGAGTCTGATTGTTAATGAGAACATATTGATTTATTGAATATGTATTTATTTACTCACTTATTCATCATGTATCAGGCATCTTTCATATCTTGTAGTGACCCAGCTAGCTCAGTTATGTAATCTGACCAACACTTAACAATTGGCAAATCTCAGTATGAGAATCTGTAGTCTGGTCTGACTTTAAAGGCACTATGCTCAACGGCCTCTATTCAAGATTTGAAAATGAATAAAAGGTTTAGAAAGACAAATACAAAATGCAAACTCATTTTGTCATTATAAACAATATTCACCTAGAAGCAAAGGATAACGTGCTCCAAGTTGTGAAAATGCACTTTACTCCCCCGCCCAAGACCCAAGCTCTTGACCTTCCTTGTATAGTGAAAGGCTGTCCCCAGACTGAAGTTAGAAAGGAAGACAGCGGCACAGCAAGAGGCACCTGGAGGGGGCTTCAGAAACTCATGCACTAATAATGTGTTATTGTATGTTGCTAACAATTTAGGGAAAAACATCTCCCAATATTTATTTATTTTTTCTAAATGTACATAATTCGTGAGGATTTGGCGGTTGATAGAGTAATCTGTCCTCAGTCTCCATCATTGTCTCCACTGTTAAACTAATGCCACATATGTTTTGAATGGCTGTTGTCCATATTTTTCTGTGTTGGCCCCACCTAGTTGGAAACAAATTTCTATTTTATGTTCATTGTTATTTGATAATAGCCTACTCATCAATATTGCTAATTGAAAATAATAGTAAATTGAGGATTGAGATTAGTTATGGCAGATTGGATCTTGATAATACTATTGTTGTCATCTTTATTCTGGATTGCCTGTGACATTAAGTTGTAATATTTATAGGGAGCGTGGGTTTTCTTCTTAAAAATTGGATTTTAAGGTGTGACTGGCTGGCTCAGTTGGAAGATCATGTGATCCTTGATCTTGGGGTCATGAGTTCAAGCCCACATTGGGGGTAGGAATTACTTAAATAAATAAGACTTCAAAATGTTTTTTTTAAATAGGGCTTTGGGGGACTATTCTATTTTATTCACTCAGTTTTGAAGCCTCCATAAATTTTTACAGGTGTTTGCTTTCTTTTGTTTTGCTTTTAGTTTGAAATGAGAAATAAGCACACCTTCTATTTTGAGGAACAATTTTATGGTTTTATGTTGACTTGAGAGGGACAAATAGATGTTGGATTATTTATTTTCTTTGGCATTTTCAATCAGAACTGGTCATTTTTCAGAATGAATTGTATTTTTGAGTCATTTTGTCTAAATGTTTTTATTGAGGTATAACCGATATGCAAGATTATATTCGTTTCAGGTATACAATGTATGATTCAACATTTGTCTATATTGCAAAAAGGTTACCACAATAAGTTTAGTTACCATCTGTGGTCATATAATACTATTGTCCATATAATATTATTGTCTGTATCTTCCATGATGTACATTGTATTCCCATGACTTCTTACTTTATAACTGCAGGATTGTATTTCTTGATCTTCTTCACCCACTTTGTCCAAACCCCAACTCCTCCCTCCTGGCAACAGGAATCTGTTCTCCATACTTAAGAGTCTAGATTTTGTTTGTTTACTTTGTTAGTTTCAACATGTAAATGAAATTACATGGCATTTGTCTTTTTCTAATTGACTTATACTAAGCATAATACCCTTGTGGATCATCCATATTGTTGTAAATGGCAAGATTTCATTCTTTCTTATGGTTAAGTATAAAATGTGTGTATATGTGTACACAACATCTTTATTCATTCACCCACTGATGGAAACTTAGGTTGTTAGCATACATTGACTATTATAAATAATTCTGCATTGAACATAGGGTTGCATATCTCTTTGAATTAGCATTTTCATTTTTTTGGATAGATAATCAGTATGGAAATTGCAGGATCATATGGTTATTCTTTTTTTTTTTAATTTTTTGAGGCACCTCCATGCTGTTTTCTATAGTGGCTGCACCAGTTTGCATTCCCAACAACAGTGCATGAGGGTTGCTTATTCTCCACATCCTTGCCAAAACTTGTTATTTCTTGTCTTTTCTAATAATAACCACTCTGACAAGCATAACACGATATCTTATTGTGGTTTTGATTTATAGTCCCTTGATGATTAGTGATGATGAACATCTTTTCATGTACCTGTTGACCATCTGGATGTCTTCTTTGGAAAAATGTCCATTCAGATTTCCTTCCCACATTCAGTCTTTAATCCATTTCAAGTTAGTTTATGTTGATGTTGTCACATAGTGGTCTAGTTTCACTTTTTTGCATGTAGCTCTCCAGTGTTGCCAGCACCATTTGTTGAAGACACAGTCTTTTCTCCACTATATATTTTGCCTCCTTTGTCATAAATTAATTAACCATGTATGCATGGGTTTATTTCTGGGCTCTCCATGTTGTCCCATCGATCTATATGTCTGTTTTTATGCCAATGCCATACCATATTTTGACTACTATGGCTTTGTAGTTTGGTTTGAAATCGGGAAGCATGATACCTTCAGCTTTGCTCTTTCTCAAGATTGTGTTGGCTATTTGGGGCCTTTTGTGGTTCCATATAAATTTTAGAATTCTTTTTTCTACTTCTATGAAAAATGCCATTGTAATTTTCATAGGGATTGCACTGAATCTATACAATGCTTTGGGTAGTGTGGACATTTTAACAATAGTGAGTCTTCCAATCCATAAGCATGAAATATATTTCCAATTATTTGTGTTCTCAGTTTCTTTCATCAGGAGTTATAGTTTTACGTGTACAAGTGTTTCACCTCTTAGGTTAAAATTATTTTTAGGTATTTTGTTTTTTTGTTATGCAATTGTAAATGGGATATCTTTATTTCTCTTTCTGATACTTTGTTATTAGTGTGTAGAGACACAACAGATTTTTGCACAAGATTGTTATGCCTATGATTTGCAATACTATATTGAATGAAAGTGGCGAGAGTGGGCATACTTAGGAGGAAAAGCTTTCAGCTTTATACTGTTGAATATGATATTAGCTGTGGTTCAGTCATATATGACATTTATCATGTTGAGCTACATTCCCACTATACCACTTTGTTGAGAGTTTTTATCACAAATGGATGTTGAGTTTTGTCAAATGTTTTTTCCCTATATATTGAGGTGATCATATGATTTCTATCTTTCACTTTTGTTAATGTGATATATCACATTGATTGATGTGTAGATGTTGAATCTTGTATCCATGTGATAAATCCTAGTTGATAATGGTGTATAACCCTTTTAACGTATTGTTACATTCAATTTACTAATATTTAGTTGAGGATTTTTGCATCTATGTTCATTAGGGATATTGGCTTTGATTTTCTTCTTTATGTTGTCCTTGTCTAGTTTTAGTATCAGGGTAATACTGGCCCCATAAAATGAGTTTGGAAGCATTCCCTCCTCTTTATTTTTTTGGATGTTTGAAAATAGGTATTAAATCTTTGAATATTTGGTAGAATTTTTTTTAATTTTTTTTTTTATTTATTTACGATAGTCATACAGAGAGAGAGAGAGGCAGAGACACAGGCAGAGGGAGAAGCAGGCTCCATGCACCGGGAGCCCGACGTGGGATTCGATCCCGTGTCTTCAGGATTGCACCCTGGGCCAAAGGCAGGCGCCAAACCGCTGCGCCACTCAGGGATCCCGAATATTTGGTAGAATTAACCAATGAAGCCATCTAGTCCTAGACTTTTGTTTCTTGGAAAAAAATTTTATTGCTGACTCAATCTCCTTATAGCAATTGGTCTACTGAAATTTTCTATTTGTTCATGATTCAGTCTTAGATAAATCTAGGTTTCTAGGACTTTAACCATTTCTACTAGGTTGTCCAACTTATTGGCATGTAATCATTCATAATAGTCTTTTCCAATCCCTCTTATTTCTGTGGTTTGAATTATAACTTCTCCTTCATTTCTAATTTTATTTGAGTCCTCTCCCTTTTGTGGTAAGTCTAGCAAAAAGTTTGTCAGTTTTATTTGTCTTTTTAAAGAGCCAGTTGTTAGTTTCATTGATGTTATCTATTATGTTGTGTTTGGTGGTGGTGGTGGTAGTCTTTTGTTTTTATTTTGTTTTGTTTTTAGTTTTATTTCATTTATTTCCACTCTGATCTTTCTTATTTCCCTCTTTCTACTAATTTTGAACTTTGTTTTTATTTTTCTAGTTCCTTTAGGTGTCAAGTTAAATTACTTATTTGAGATTTTTTTTATTTCTTGAGGTAGGCCTGTAGTAATTACTATGAACTTCCTTCTTAGAATTGCTGTTGCTGCACCCCATAGATTTTAGTATGCCATATTTCCATTTTCATTTGTCTCTAGGTTTTTCTTTCTCTTTTGACTTCCTCTCTGATCCAGTAGTAGTTACTAACATGTTGTTTAATACCCATGCATTTGTAGTTTTTCTAGCTTTCTTCTTATAATTGATTTCTTTTTTTTAAATATTTTATTTATTTTTATTTATTTGAGAGAGATAACTTGTGAACAGGGGAGAGGAGGGGTGCAGAGGGAGAGGGACAAGCAGATTTCATGCTGATCATGGACCATGGTGCAGGGTTCAATCCTATGACCCTGAGATTATGACCTGAGCCAAAATCAAGAGTCAGATACTTAGCCAGCTGAGACCACCCAAGCACCCATTGTAATTTCTAGTTTCATAACATTGTTATCAGAAAAGATGTTTGATATGATTTCAATTTTTCTTGAATTTAGTGAGATTTGTTTTGAGGCCTAACATGTGATATATCCTAAAGAATGTTCCATGTGTATTTGAGAAGAATGTGTATCCTGCTGCTTTTGAATGGAATGTTCTATCTATACCTGTTAAATCCTTCTGGCAAAATGTGCCATTTAAGGCTGATGTTTCCTTATTGATTTTTCTGTCTGGATAATCTTTTCATTGATGTAAGTGAAGAGTTAAAGTCTCCTACTATTATTATAGTCCCCCCAATTTTTACCCTTACGTCTATTAATATTTCCTCTATATACTTGATGCTCCTATGCATAGTGCATAGATATTTATGTTATATCTTCTTCTTTTGATTCTTTTACCATGTACCACTCTCTTTTCCTTTTATCACAGTCTTTGTTTTAAAGTCTATTTTGTCTGATTGAATATAGCTACCCCAGCTTTCATTTGCTTTCTATTCACATGGAATGTCCTTTTTCATCCCTTACCTTTCAGTCACCATTGCTTTATCTCTGAAGTGTCTCATAGACAGCACATAGAGGCATGAAGCTCACAGAGACTGACACAAGCTCCTACTGGTGGTGCCAGAATACAAAACTAAGATTTATTTCTAAAAGTACATGATTGCAAAACTGTACTTTCTATTTCTCCTTTATTGAACTTATTTTTTTCAGTTTCACAATATTGATTTACCTTTCTCACTTTAAATACAAACTTTATTGGACCCACTCTGTAAAAATAATGTTAAGCTCTATTGTTTTATTCACGTTGCTAAAATATGAGTGAGAACACAGCAATAATATCACACTGTGTTTCTATATCATATAGAGGGCTCAAACTCTGAAACTCTATGTCCATCAAACATAGACTCAGTATTTAACCAGATACTTCATGGACATAAGTAAAATCTGACTTGTGGTTAATATTCATTATTATTTCCACAAGATTAGGCTGCTGGATGAATAGATTACCTCGAGAAGTTTTATGTATTCATTTTACTTTTTATTTTAAATTTAAAATTAGAGTAAGATTATAGATTTACCAGAGTTAAGCCTGATAAGCAAGATGAGAGCAACAGCCAAACAAGAGACTTTTTATAAAAATCTCTAAATTATTCTATTTAACTTTTCATAAAAAGTCAATACCTAAAAGCATCAATATCAAGTACTGAATTAATTAAGGAATGATATATCTTGTGGAAGTAGAGAATCTCTAGAATGAGACTTTCACACAGTCTTTCGAAGATTGTCAATTTTCAGATGATGTGAAGTTTGTAATGCTTTTTAAAATTGAGTTAGCAAACAATACAACTTAGGACATGTCGCGGATGGGATATCAATTTACCAGTACTCAAGGGATTTATTGTATTTTACAAAGTTCTCATCCTGAAAATATATCTATCTGTACAATGTACAATATCAAATATTCATGCCCTAAAAATTCAATTTGAAGAATTTCTGATCTGGCACTGAATGGAATGTTCATGAATGAGGCCACCAAGCATCTGCTTAGAGATGAATCATGATTTATGAACAAGCCAGAGTTTCCCACTTCACTAAATAATCAGGTGTGAAGGTCTCAGGGACAAACTCAGTGACAATTTTAGAATCTTAGCTGATTTAAAATCTTTTCCTGGTTGGCTTGTAGACATGCCAAAAAAATTACAAATATTAAGATTCTAACTCTGAGGAGCAACATTAACCTATGTTTGGTAAAATGGATAAATATATTTGGAACAAAGGGACCTCTAATTAAATCCATGCAGACCAGAGTCCTGTTACCAGTCATTTGGAAAGATAGGCCCAAATGCATGAAATACTGCTTCAATTCTGAGTCCCTCCTATGTATGTTCAAACCCTTAATGAATCCATCTCTGTTTCCCACAAAAGCATGTAAGTATTCTATAAACTCATTCTCCTTTATGTGCATTGACACTTTCCTTTATTTTCTGATATTTATCACTCTGAAATTTCAAAGACAACCACTCATGCCTGTGTTTTAAAATATGGTGTTCTCTATTTTTAAGTCAGTTTATCGGGCAGCCCGGGTGGCTCAGCGGTTTAGCGCCACCTTCAGCTCAGGGCATAATCCTGGAGTCCCAGGATCGAGTCCCACATCAAGGCTTCCTGCATGGAACCTGCTTATCCCTCTGCCTGTGTCTCTGCCTCTCTCTCTTTCTCTCTGTCTCATGAATAAATAAATAAAATCTTTAGTAAATAAATACATAAAATCACTTTATCCACATTGCTTATGATTGTGTGCAAGTCAGTTAGGATCCTTTCCTCTTCGCACCTAAGATAGACTTCTCCATCTTTAGATCTATTAAAAAATTTTAGGGAAATTTTCACTAGTCTTTTTCTTGAGCTTTTCCTCTTTTCTCTGCATGTTTCTGCATAAATCAGCTACGCCAAGTACATTAGCTATGGATACAAAAGCCTCATATGAGGATTGAATGATATATATTTCATTTTCAATATACTTTCTGATGGCAAATTTCATACCCATTCTGGCTACAGCAGCATCTCAGGGTAATCTTTCCAGTCAATGGACTCACAAGTATTTAATAAATTCTTATTGGGACAGGGCAAGAAGCTAATAGAAGGATCTTCAACTCATAAGGTAGGTTCCGTCAGTACATGTTAAAGGTGCATTCACTCCATTGTCAGAGCTCCCAGATTCTATTACCTTTCACCACACTTCTTGGATATAAAAGATAATATATATCACAATTCTGTTACCCTTTTGTATCCAAGAATTTCACCACTAGAAAACCACCATGCACAAAAGACAAAGAAAAGTCTACCTGAAGTCCCTAAAGTCATTTTATACCTAATCTCCAGGCCCCATCTCAACCACATTTAGTTTATAAAGAAAATACTTTTTATTGAGGCATATAGGATAATATGTTTGCCTTTTCTGGCCACTTTTACACACATACATACATACATACATTCATACAAACTCTATACTTCGACTCTAAGTGCCTTCTACTTAGAGACTTTAATGTCACCTATAAACTTCAGTAAGTTTTATGCTTCTCCTACTGCATTTTATTATGATGATGACAGATAATAAGAATTAGAAGCAATTTTAAGAATCCCGGATTTTACTAATTTCTCTTTCTTTTAGTCATTTGCCTTTTTTTTTTTCTAGGTTTAATCCTATTACCAATGTTAAAGTTCTGTTGATCCTTTGTAGGAAAACTTACTCTACTCACCTTTTCCAGAGATAATCTAAGGAGCCCCTCTCAGGTACTGATTTTAAACAAGTATCTGTTGTTAGTGGATTCCTCAGTATTGACCATGAAGATATTAGTGGTCTGTTTTACCTACATGATCACTTACTTCTTTCTAGTCTCCATTAAACAAGGCATTCACAATCAGTCTCTGCTTGATGCAGGTCATATATTTTGAGATGGTACCACTCTGATCATTCCTCATGCCATAATATAAGAAGGTTCTTTCATAAAGGATGCAAGGACCACAGTGATATAGACCACTGGAGGAGACAAGAAGCTTAAAGAGTTGAGGTCATGACTAAAGCAAGGAATTTCACAGGTCTGGCACCTACAAAAGAAATAATAGCAGTTCAGAATACATCCAAAGGGTTGTAGTGAATTGGATTGATTCTTCTGGGATCTATATTCCAGGAAGCCCAATGCTGTGAAGGAGCTACTTTATCTGACACCCAAATGAATAAGCACTCAGCTAAGATTACCAAAGATATAACCTAATACCTTCTAAATAAGCCTAATGAATTGTTTCTATTTTGAGGGAGAAAATTTAGGTTCAGAAGAGCCAAGAAACCTAGCCCATATCACATGAGTAGTAAAATGATAGACCAAGATGCACATTAATTCTGTCTGTCCATAAAACTCAAGCACCTAAATGACCAGATAACACCTTAGGTAGTGGTTGATGGCATAAGAATTAAGACCTAATATTCTCAAAGGGCTGGTGCCAAATGGGTAGGAATCAGGACACATTCTGGTCCAGGGGAAAAGTAGCCTGCTAAGTAAAACCAAAGTGGAAATTCGAGTACCATCTGGTCTGAACCAACATGGTGAGGTTTGGGGGGGGGGGGCGGGGGAAGCTTACAGGACATGACAATGCCCAGAAGGGATCCATAACACATTATAGCTTTGCTAACTGATTTCATATCCTTCCTGCTGGTGGCTCTGCAATCAAGTGCTATGCTGAGAAGGAGGTTTAGAACTAGCTTTCTGGCCTTAGTCTTCTGTTGATTCTGTAAAAGAGATCATCACATCTAGAGTTGGGAGAGACTAATGTATACAAAGCCAAAGTCTGCCTCAAGTGTTTACTCACTGAACCAGTTGTTTGCTAATGCAACGTAGACATGAAAATGTCTTCTCCTCCACTACAGAATAGTTTTTCAAATCCTTTCATAACTAGGGGCTTTGATACCTTTCCTTCAGTGCAATTTCCATGCCAGTAGGCCTCACTGATGACCAATAATACATGACAGATTCCAGCCTCCTCACAATCTCCCCACTCCTTTCTGAATATACTGTATACTAGTAATATTTAGATTACAGCTTTCTTTTCTGAAAATCATGTTGCCTCTTCCTAAATACATCAGGAATCTAGTCCTTTATTGTATAGTCTTTTGGCCTATATGATAAGGTGGTCTATGATTTCCTGTAGCTTTATGGAATCTTTCTTAATATAAAGGGCTTGCATATGTTACCTAGCACTTTTATCACATAGAGATCAACTGAAACAATGGATTATACATTTAGCTCATCAGTTCTCTGATTTCATCCTTGAGTGACTTCTGAATTATCTGGGAGATGCTCTCTTTTTTTAAAAGATTTTATTTATTTATTCATGAGACACACAGAAAGAGAGGGGCAGAGACAAAGGCAGAAGGAGAGGGAGAAGCAGGATCTATGCAGGAGCTTGATGTAGAAGTCGATCCCAGCACTCCAGGATCATGCCCTAAGTCAAAGGCAGATGTGCTTAACCGCTGAGCCAGACATCCCAGGGAGACGTTCTTTGATCTTCATGATTCATACCCATTTATTAAGTCTACCAATTTCAGAAAACAATTTGAGAGCAAGAATCTCATGACCATCAACATATATCTTTTAAACTCTCATTACACACCACATAGTGTACTAGGTGTTTGACAAAAAAAAAAAAAAAAAAAAAAAAAAAGAGGGGGTGTTCTGGTGTGGTTAATGCCTTCTCTGGATGTGCAGAGCCATCAAGGAGAAGGTAAATGACACTGCAACAGAGCATATGTATACAAGCAGCACTGATGACCATCCAGGAGCAGGAAGCTTTGAGAAAGTGTCCTGGTGAGTAGAGTGCAAGGGACACAGATGATTCCACAGGGCAAGGAACATGTTCAAGTTACTTTGGATTCCCAGCAACTACAGAAGGCTGAGTGACTAATACAAACATAGCATAGGAAGGGAGGAAGAGAAAGTTATAGGAAGGGAGGAACATTCACAGAAAGATAAGTGCTGTAAACAAAATCAGAAGGGAAGATGTATAAGATATAAACAGATTCTTACAGGAACATGTATAAGATGTATCAGAGATATACAGAATTAATAATAATCTAAAATAATCTAAATACTCTAATAATAATCTAAATTGATACAAGATTTCTCTGATGAATTCTATAAGATAAACCTGAAGACCAAGGGTGGCTAGATATTGCAGACTACCTGCTCATACATATCTTCTTTTGCTACATACGAAGAAATTAAGTCATTATGTGTTTATTTCTTCGTTTTGATGGGTTTTTGGTTGTTATTGTTGTCAAATAACAAGGACTACATATCAGAAAATGGTATCAAATATATTTTTTGAGATTTTGTTTATAGTACTCTCCTTGGTTCTCTCTCTTATACAGCTTTTAATACAGATATTTATTTCATAGTTGATCATAACTAAAAGCTCAATTAAGAAGTTAGTCCCTGGTTAGAATTTTGCCTCTGACTTAATGGAGACCACCTGTTCAAAAGTGAGATAGTACCACATACCAGACCAACAGAAACAAGGAGTGGAGGGGAATGCAGAGGCTTTTGAGTAGAGTCGAATTCCATTTGCACCACCAGTTGCTTGTATGATCTTGATAATATCACTTAACCTTATTATAATGATTCTCCCCATCCATGGCAGGCATATATCTAGAAAATTCCAGGCCCTTTGCATCAATTCCTCTTCCCTGCTTGGACTCTGTTTTATGGGCTGTGCTGTGGGTTCAATAATACCTGGCAAGAAAGCCTGAGCTTCACTAGGGATCCAGCTTAGAACAGACCCTCAAAGCTTGATATTTCCCATGTATCATCCCCTTGATTTTGTCCTTAGCACTTTTTATTGATCAGATTCTCTTATCGCTGGATGAGGCTCTGCAGAAAAGGGAAGAAGGAACAACTGGCCAATCAGCATTGTGAAAGCAACAGCATGGTCTTTTACCCCAGAATCAGCAGGCTTCCTTCCAGCCCTCTGGCTCCACATGAGCCCTTGAAAGTTCCACAATGAAGTCCATCTGTTTTCCCTTCTTAATGTTAGAATTTGTTGAGATGTTTCAGAAAACTTCCCAACATGGGGTCTAGCCTCTTTAAGGAGTAAATACTTTCACACATTAACACATGTGGCATTTAAACACATCACATGGACAGAGACTCAA
Organism: Nyctereutes procyonoides; assembly: GCF_905146905.1. NCBI lineage: Eukaryota > Metazoa > Chordata > Mammalia > Carnivora > Canidae > Nyctereutes > Nyctereutes procyonoides. Next base: position 12,571,447 of record NW_026575030.1, read on the forward strand.
CATGCAGTCTTCAGGATTAATATTCATGTGGACACTTTCTAGGGGTGAGCAGATGTTTGCATTCTCCTACAAACCGGTTGCATTTGTAATGGGATGAGATCCAGCAGCTGGTAATCATGGGAAGGAGGATAATCTGGTTAAAATTAATTCTTCTAAATCCACTGCTATTAAATTAATCTTATTGTTAAAGCCCCTCAGCAGTTCACAGGAAACTTGACTTATAAGTGCATTTCCAATATATATAAACCAGTTAGGTTTGGGAGACACCCACTTTAGATTTAGAAAACAGAGTTAATACCTCAACTTTAACACGGAGCAAAGCATTAGATTTTTTTATGTGAATATATTGAATTATTTTAGCAATGCATAGTGACTGAGAGGAAGAAATCTAATTAACTACCTTTGATTCATTTAGTCTTTATCATGATTTTTTTTCTTTTTTTTCTCCCTTAGATTATATCAGTCTTTGAAGTCCAGCAGCTAGAAATTCTATGACTTTGATAAATGATTTAATCCATAGAAGGCTCGGTTTCCTCCTCTACAAAGTGGGTATATGAATGTGTTTACTTAATGTGGTCCATGAAGGAGAGATTCTCAAAAATAAATGTGCTTCAGAATGTCATACACAGCTTAAGACACAAATTGCTGGGCCCCACCTGCAGAGCTTCTAATCCAGTAAATTTAGAATGGGGCTGAGAATTTAGATTTATAAGAAAATCCCTAGTAATTCTGGTGCTGCTGGTCAGGGACCTTATGTTGAGAACCATTGCAGAAACTGCAAATGGGTTAATGTGTGTCAACTTTACACAGTGCTAAATAAATGAAGAATAGATATTACTATCAGTATTGAAGGTAGGTGTATGTGATGCACCTAGTGAAGACACCCAGAGGAAATTGGCTTGCAATTTTCTTTCTTTTGAGCTTTGTATACAAAATGGAAAGCAATTTCAATAAGTCAGATTTTTTTTCGATAAACTAAATAGTGGAGAAGGTAAAATCTTGTGGTTACAGGTGAAGATAGTTACCCACTCAGGCTCATTAAAAACAATTCACTGAGAATCCTGGTAGCAGACAGAAGAGCTAGAGGAAGAGCCTGGGGGAGTTACTGACACCTAAATAAAAAGGCTCTGGGCCAAAGTCTGAAGCCCCGGGTGCCTACTTGGCTCTAGTCAGATGGAAGGATTCCAGGCCTGGCAAGGACCTCAAGGAGGCAATGAGTCTCTCTAGTATTCTTTAAAAAGTCCAAAAGAAAGCAAGCTTCATTAAGTTTGCGATTAAAATGATAGCAGTTGATAGTAAAGAGAAAAGCATAATCTAGTCAGCATAGGTATCGATTCCTGTTAAGTATGGTTTCCAGTTCTGTTTCCCTTCATGTTAATAAGAAAAAGAAGAGAGAACCCACAAAATATGAGCATGAGCAGGAGTCAATCTTGTGTTTCAATTCCCTGGCCAATTGTGACTGTTCATGTGGGAGAGCATCCTTCCCCATCATGTTACCAAACGCACCATTCCTCTTGCAGCGGCTGTCTGAACTAGAGAAGCAACTGCATGGTGTCACTAAATTTGTTTAGGCTCTAGCCTACAAATAATTCTCCAGTTTCATGATTTAATAATTATTTGGACTTTAATTCTCAAGTCTATATAAAAGAGCAATGAATGCCTTTTGTGGTGTTTTTTGTTGGGGGGAGGGTGATCTTAATTTGTTTTTAGTTATTGTAAGTAGGGAGAAGGAGTCATAAAAACCAGGCTGGAATTATTTTGGTCTGAACACCACAGGTGCTTTGTCGTGTGGGAAAGATGTACTTGCAGAAAAAATCTGTACCAGAGAATCATGGAACCCTAACATCCTGTCTTATCTGATTGTAATTTAGGATATTAAGCATCTGTTAGGCACATTCTGCATGCAATAAATTAAGGGAACTTCAAGAGTAGAATGTAGAAATCCCTCGTCAAAAGTAAGATAAATGTTTGTTAAGGTACACAATGAAAGGATATGCACAGATGGGCATGTAGATGAGAGCATGGAGTTTCTGACTTGTCAGTAGGGTTAGTGCTATGATTTTTTTCCCCCAGCTATTTTGATAGATTTTTTAGATTTTTTTGATCTTGAAATGGTTCTTCTACAATTTTGTCCTATCTGTCCTCATTATGACACCCTGCAATAATCGGCAGCCAAAGTCCCATTAATGGACTACAAAACAAAGTGGAAAAAACCAATAAGGACTGAGTAGATAAGCATGAACAAGTTGGTGCTATGTTCTAAACACACGGGCTGCCTGTGTGTGGTAGCTTCTGTGAATAGGAAGGAGTCTGAGCCAAACTGGAGAAAGGGGAGGTCTGTGTAGCACAGAGATCCTGGACACAAGGCTGCATTTACTCTGAGAAGGCGGGTCCTTTCTGTCTTAAGTTTCTATGACAATACCCCTCACCTTTCCCCACCTAGTGCATATCTTTGTGCCATGTCATGTAGTGTTTCAGACATTGTGTTTACATGAGTGTTTTAAGCATGTGAGAATTTTAGAGTAAATGCAGCCTTGTAATTTTTTTTTTTTAAACTTGAAACCTTACAGATGACCTTATTTAAATGTAGATATATGAATGAAACTGCTGTGGTAAAAGTATGATCCTGTTATTTAAGCTAGAGTTGAAAAATTGCATTGTAATTTTTTTTAAATTTTTTTTAAATTTTTATTTATTTATGATAGTCACAGAGAGAGAGAGAGAGAGGTGCAGAGACATAGGCAGAGGGAGAAGCAGGCTCCATGCACCGGGAGCCCGATGTGGGATTCGATCCTGGGTCTCCAGGATCGCGCCCTGGACCAAAGGCAGGCGCCAAACCGCTGTGCCACCCAGGGATCCCTGTAATTTTTTTCAATGTACAAATATGTACATACACATGCATAGTAGTATTTAAAGACATATTGTAAATATAAATTTATAGATTTAAATATTACATGAATATATTTCTAGATTTATGTACATGTATGTACATTTTTCTTTAAATAAATCTATGTGTTGAATATATGTGCATATATATCATATATCTTTAAATCTTAGCATGTTTTATCTTGATTTCTCCATAATTATAAATTCTGATCTTTCAAATATTGTACCTGAATGCCAGATGCTAGAGGATTTAGAAGATTTTTGCCCCATTTACTTTGTGTTAAAATGCTCATGTTGAAAATAGATGTCACAACAGTTGTAGTATATAAATTATGCCAAATAATTGTACAGTTTTGTTGCAATTGCCAAAGTCATACTGAACTGCAACAAATGAGCATAGTACTTTAATGGCATAATGGCCAAGCTGGACTCTACCTTTTGTAATAGACGTTACTTTTAAATGAGAGTCATTATTAGATGGGATTGCAGGTACAGATAGAGATATAGATACAGAATATATATATATATATATATATATATATATATATATATATATATGTATGTATGTATATATATTTGCCTGAAACCATCTTTCAAGCATATTAGAAATAGTGGCACTAGCAACACATATTGAGTGCCTACCATGAGTGACATTTGTGCTGATAATTTTCTAAAAACACCGCAAAGCAGAGGTCATCCTTATTTAGAGATCAGAACATAGGGCTCATGAAGTTATTCATCAACCCAGCCTGATGTGAGTAGCAGGACTGAGACTTGACAAGGGGCCATCTGAACCCAAGGCTCATGTCCTTCCCATTGCACCATTCATTCATAATCAACAAAAGTACTACCTGCTTGCTAACACAAACATGCCAGCTGCCTTATTTTAAAATGTGGCAATCAAAATAAAATAATAAAATAAAATAAAATAAAATAAAATAAAATAAAATAAAATAAAATAAATGTGGCAATCACAATAATTCTTTGAAATAATCGTAATTCTCAGTTTTCTCTACTCAAGATGACCCCTGATGAAGGAACATACTAAGGATTTGTTGAGTGGGTTGCTCTGTTGTTCAATGACTTATGTGATTTCCTTATTTAAACATGAAAAAGAAGCCAAAGACAATAAATTAATGTGCTTTGGATATAACTGGGCACTACTTATCAGAGTTCCTGAAGATTGGATATTAATGAAGAGAGTGGACTCTGAATTAGTCATCTTCTACTTAGAACTACCTTGCTTGTCCAATATTAGATACTGGCAACTAGTGCTGACAGTAATTGAGACTGTACTCCATGGATTCAGGTAAGACAGTGATGGTGAAGGTAGAATTTTATTTTATTTTACTTAGTTTTAAAGCTTCAGTACAGTTGACATGCAATGTTAAATTGGTCTCAGGTGTCCAAAAGAGTGATTCAAACTTTTCTACATGTTATGCTATGCTCACCACAAGTGTGGCCACCATCTGTCAGGGAAAGAGGATTTTTAATTCAAATTGGATCTGGATTACTATTTCATTTGAGTCTCTTTTAATTTAAGAGTACTTTTAAAAATCCTCCTTTATGAACAGATTTGGAACATGAACTTTGGATTGAGGCAAATCTGAGTGTGAATCCCTGCTGCTTCCTAACATTGTCAACTCTGAGCAGCATTTTATGTCTCTGAGCCTTAAAGTTCACATCTCTAAAAGTATATAAAACCTACCTCTGAGCAATACAAGAATTCACATAAATATCGATATGCATAGACACCCCAGTGTCCCTAAAATATAAGAAGCAGTCAAATTATTAATCTCTGAATCTTTATTGGAAGCAACTTGGATTAGTAACCAAGACTGTGCCAAAAGGCACCTTTTTTTCCTTCAAACATAAGATGATAAGTGAGGCCAACATACCCCTGTTTGTGTTCCCAGTATATTTTCTAGGCCAGTGGCATTTGACAATTCTTGAGGCTGTAACATACTAGGAGCCTGCTGGTAAGAGATGAGTGGTGCCTTTGAGGCTCTGAAGAGTCGAGCATTCCCCCAGTGGGGGACTGTGCTGCCCAACATAGTCCCAGGATGAATGAAGCATCTGCCATTCTTGTGCATAGACACAGGTTACTAAGTAATGACAGAAAATGTAAGTGACTCTGGAGAAAAGGTGAACCACCTGGACGGCTAGGGATTTAACACCGAGCAAATTTTTAGTCACTGATGTTTTGTTGAAATTAGTTCCCAGGAAAATCATTTCAGCACAGCTTCAAAGTAAAAGCTGGGGCCTTGATTGAGGATATCTTATGTCGGACACCTTGCTGAAGGCCCAGAGCCTCAGAAACCATTCATCAACATCCATTTTTGCAATGCTAGGTAATACCAGAGCATTTGTTCATTTCAGAATGGGTTAGCTAGTCAATCAAAACACTGACTTTTGCCTGATTTCCAGAAGCACAAGCTAGTTTTGTAATTTGTTTTGCTACTGACATAGATTCTTTAACCTCCTTCTACTAAATAAATATATTGCCTAACAAAGACTTTCATGTGCACAAACATATTGTTACCCAAAGTCTCAAGTAACAGGAGGTTCTTGACAGAGATGTAGGAGATAAGATGTAGAGAAAGGAGGTAGGGAGACATTGGGGAACATGCTGGACAGGGTACAGGAATAAGGACCAAGATAGATCTGGATGGTGTTTGAGGTACCAGATTCAGAACCATCTCTATCTAGTGAGACTTAAAGAACCTTTCAAAAGAGGTACCAGGTAGAATGAACAGTAGGATTTGGAATTAAGGAATCTATGTCCCCATCCTGACCCTTTCCTTAATTGTTGTGCACAACTTCAAGGCCACTTAACCTTTCAGAACCCCAAGAGTATATCATATTCCAATGTAAGTACCTTGTCCAGGCACATAGTAGGTATTTAATAAATTCTGGCTGTAATTGCTATATCATTTTCAACAAATATTAACTAAATATGTATTGTGACATGTCACAGGATTGAATTTTGGAAAGGATACATATAATATCTTTTATCTGCCCAGAAAATAAAGAAATGCCATCTGTTTGGCCAAAATGCAGGACTTGTGTTGGACACAAAAGAGATAAGCCTGGACGGGTACATTGGCTGATGCAGCTTCTGGGTTTGTTCTGGTAAATTTCTTGTTTACACTGGCTTACACCTGCAAGTTTTAATTGTGTCACCTTTTGCTCTCAAAAATGTTTTGGTTTGGATGATAAATTATTATGGTCAATATGCTTCTAGGGTCCATTAACTTAGTGGAAGCAAATTATAATTAACTAGAGAGAAAAGAAGACTAAGGAAATGTAGTACCTTTTAAATGTGTGTGACCAGAGAATAAGTAGTGATATTAATTGATGTTGGATGATCTTTACCCTCATGTTAATTCAGGAGATGGCCAGCAATGATTTTTTTAAGAGTTTCAACTTAAAGCATGATGAAAGAAAGACCATAGAAAAAATTTTGGATTTAAGCCCCCAGTGGTCTTAAAGTTTAAGATCTTTAGGAAATCTATGACATTAGTGTGAGCAATAATTCAGCATGTATAGAAACCCTAATTTCTTTTTTTTAAAAAAATAGTTTATTTATTTATTCATGAGATACACAGAGAAAGAGAGAGAGAGAGAGGCAGAGACACAAGCAGAGGGAGAAGCAGTCTCCATGCAGGGAGCCTGATGTGGGACTCGATCCCAGGATTCCAGGATCACGCCCTGGGCCAAAGACTGGCACTAAACTGCTGAACCACCCAGCAATCCCCCAGAAACCCTAATTTCTAAGGAGTTCCTGCAGGACACTTTTGAGGATAATCAAGGAGGGGGCCTACCTGCCTTAATTTTTACTAAAGATAAAATTACTTTACTTGAGAAAAAGATGTTCATAGAATGTGGAACAGCCTGTAACAGATATACACTTGGTTTTAAAGCTTAGAGGAGGCACCCCTGGGTGGCTCAGTCAGTTAAGTATCTGACTTGATTTATGCTCAGGTCATGATCTCAGAGTCCTGAGATGGAGACCCTGCATGGAGCCCTGCATTAGTCTCCACACTCAGAGCAGAGTCTGCTTGAGACTCTCTCTCCCTCCACCTTTGCTGCCTCCCTACTCATGAGCTCTCTCTCTCTCTCTCTCTCTCTCTAAATACATACGTTAATAAAATCTTTAAAAATAAATACAGAAAGAGATAAAAATAAAGCTTCAGAGGAATCAAGTCACCCTTCCACTTAGTGGAAGAGTATGTAGGGACCACAAGATTACCTTCTTTTGGTCACTTTTTAACATGTGCACAGACTTGTAATGGGCTGAATAGTGCCCTGCCTCCCACCAATGCAAGTCCACCTGGAAACTCAAAATGTGGTCTTCTTTGTTAATAAGGTCTTTGTGAATTAAGTAGTTAAGGATCTTGAGGTGAGATCATCCTGGAATTCGAGAGAGCTGTAAATCCAGTGACTGCTGTACTAATACAAAGAGGAGAGGACACCAAGAAACACAGAGAAGGTCATACAAACATGAGACTGGAGTGATGCAGCTATGAGCCAAGGGACACCAAGGATTTCCAGGAACTACCAGTAGCGAGGAAGAGGGAAGGAAGGAGTCTTTACTAGAGCTTTCAGGAAGAGCCCCACCTTGCCAACACTTTGATGTTGGACTTTGGGCTTCCCGGGCTCTAAGAGAATAATTTTATTTTGTTTTAAGCTTCTCCGTTTGTGAAAATTTGTGTGGCTCCCCTAAGAAACGATTACACCTCATCTAGGAGTTTGTGAAATGTTCTATGATTCCACATATATAACCTTGAGCTTCTCTACTGGAGCATGGGCACTGTGCATAGTAGCCTTGTATAACAAACCTCCTCAACCTGGGCACGGGTGGCTCAGTTGGTTAAGCATCTGCCTTCCCTTTGGCTCAGATCATGATCCCTGGGTCCTGAGATCAAGCCCCGCATCAGATTCCCAACTCTTCTCCCTCTCTCCCACCCCTCCTTCTCACTTGTTCTCTCTCTCTCTCTCTTTCTTTCTTTCTCTCTCTCTCTCAAATGAATAGATAAAATCTTTTTTAAAAAGTCAAAAACAAACAAACAAACAAAAAAAAAGAAACAACCTCCCTTACTTACCCATAGCACTGAGCACAATGCTGCCACTGGCCCCATACAGCCACGCTGGCTGTGTGTCTTAAACCTTTTCCATTTTAAGTTTTTACTCATAATAACACCATCATCTGCAATTCTTCTTCATTCCTCCCCCATCAGTTGTCCCATGTCCCCTCAACACATACACCTCCACCTCTGGACATTCTCTCTCAGCTTTTGAAATCCAGTGCAAGTACAATCCCAGACCCACAGTGACACTTCTCCTCTTTCAGTTACTTCAGGTAGAAGTGATTTATTGCATGTCCATATTCCCTTCCCACTTCGTTGGTTCATCTTTTAGGATTATCGCAGTTCTTCTTTATATTTTGTTATAATCCCTTCAAATGTTGTTCCATGTGAGCTAGTCTTGTCTAAGAAACTAGCCAGGGTATGTTTGGAAGACAGAGCCTAGTCTAATTTGTATCCCCATCTTTGTACTTTGCCTTGCACAAAGTAAATGTTCAATAGTAACATGCTGACTGTTTGCCCTGACTGCCTCATTCCACAGTGATAAAACTGAAATAGTCTCTAAAATTACTTTTTCCTTCATTATAAATTTGATTTGAAAGCCATGCAATTGATGCATTTGCAAGGGATTATCTTTTGCCCATAGCTCATTAAGGCTGTCCTCATAAAGCACACACATTCACAGAAACAGTCATATGTAAGACCCCAAGTGAAAAAGAGACCGGTGCAAATGGCCTGGCATGAGGAAAATACCCACAACAATGCAGCTTCATATCACAACTCTGCTGGGTGGCTATAGATCTGAGATGTGGGCGATGGATGAGCTAACTTGGAGAAAGCAGCCTGAGTTGTCAGGGGAAAGAAGAGGGTGCAATGCCTCATTAATTTGTTCCCAGCAAACAATTTTCAAGGATTAGCCACATACTGATGCTTCTAGAATATGCTCTTTGTAAATGAACAAAGATGATATGACAGGCATTTCAAAACAGTAATTGTTGGATTAATGACACTGCTGAGAAAGGAGGGCTCATTATATCTAATTTAGAAGATTGTGAATATGTTGCATTGATGAGTTACAAGGTGGCATTTGGGCAAAATGGCTGGACAAATGGGAGATGACATTAGAGTGCCCCCTTGGATGTCTTAGATATACAGTATTTTCTCTCATCCTTCATTATTTCAAGAATATAGAGTAATATTGCATATTTAATTATATGAGTTCAAACTGAGTCCAGCTGTATGCTGTGCTACAGGAAGGAATTGGCTGTCTGGTTGACACACAACGTTCAAGGGAAATGTGAAACTGTAGCTGTGCTATCACAGTGCTACACTTAAAGGAACTTCATTTGAAAAAAGGTAATATTGTGGCAAAGAATTTCATGGCAGTTACCTACTGAGACTCATATGTCTTCCTACAATAATGCAAGTATTCATCACTGGTCATTTGACATTGGACATGTAAAGTGATTTTATTTTTTTAAGTTTGTATTTACATTCCCGTTAGCATGCAACGTAATATTAATTTCAGGTGTACAATTTAGTGACTTCTATACAACACCCGGTGCTCATAGCAGCTGCCATCCTTAATCCTCACCTATTTCTCCCATCTCCCACCCACCTCCCCCCTGGTAACCACCAGTTTGTTCTCTATAGTTTAGAGCCTGCTTCTTGGTTTTCCTCTCTCTCTTTTCCCCCTAGGCTTATTTGTTTTGTTTTTTTAAATTCCACATTATGAGTAAATCATTCGGTGTTTGTCTTTCTCTGACTAACTTATTTTGCTTAGCATAAATACACTCTATCTAGCTCCATCTATTTCATGCAAATGACAAAATTTTATTTTTTATGGCTGAGTAATATTCCATTTTATGTATATACCACAGATTCTTTATCCATTCATCAGTCAATGGATGCTTGGGTTATTTCCATAATAATGTAGATAATGCTACTACAGCATTGGGGTGCATGTATCTCTATGAATTAATATTTTCATATTCTTTGGGTAGCTATCCAGTAGTGTAATTGCTAGATTATAGGGTAGTTTTATTTTTAACGTTTTGAGGAACCTCCGTACTGTTTTTCAGAGTGGCTACAATGTAAAGTGATTTTAAGTGCATATATCCATAACCAGTAATACATCCAAAGCTTAGCTTAATATGCTCCATAATACAAAACACTTTGGATGACACAGGTAGATTCTTAGAGTTTAAAAGGAAATGTTCATTCATCCATGAATACAGAAAAGGCTACATGGTGAAATTAAAATACCATGCAATGAAAAATAGAATCCCTTGCCTGCAGATCTGATGCTAGGTAAATGCAATAGACATCATACATGCATGCACACATACACACAGAAAAATGAATACAATTTTCACATTTCAAATAAATTTGACAAATTACTAGGTTTACTAAAGAATTATTCCCTTTCAGAATGTCATTTTAAAATAGCTTAAGAAAGTTAGTCTTATTTTTTATTTACCTTTTATATGGGAATGCATCCTTAATTTTGTATAATTTATATAAAAACACATTTTCAAATAAAACTAGAGGGATGCCTGGGTGGCTCAGCGGTTGAGTGTCTGCCTTTGGCTTGGGCCGTGATCCCAGAGTCCCGGGATCGAATCCCACATCGGGCTCCTACTTCTCCCTCTGCCTGTGTCTCTGCCTCTCTGTCTCTCACGAATAAATAAAATCTTAAAAAAATAAAACAAATGAAACTAGAGAGGGCAAAGGGTTCAATGTATCAGAAATTCCATGACAGTAATGTAAAAACTGAAATGCCATCCCGAAGAGTGATGCACATGGATACAAAGATTCATGGCAGTGATCTTTATTGGATAATTCAGTTAATCTAGGAACTGGAGAAGTAGTGAGCTTCCTGTGTTGGGACTTATTTAAATATAGAGATCTCTAAAATAGATATTCCCCCAGCAGAATTAATGACCTCCATATTTCCCTGCTACTGCCGCTTAAAGAGGATATATCGCATGCTATTCTAATAAGCTTTTTGTTTGTCTCTCTCCCCAAAAGAGAGTAGCTTTGAGAGGTGGCAAAACTGAGATTTAGGAAAGAAGAGCAGTAAAGAGTGATGATAATGATAAGGGCAACAAGCAACAGCAGCAGTAGTTGTAGCATTTCCTCATTTCCCTTCCCCTGCCCCATGCACACATCTGCCCCTTTGCTTCCTGAGCTCCCTGTGTCCAGATCTGTGGCAAAAAGAGCTCTCCATCCAGGTCACGTTCTACCTGCCTGCTGCCTGTCACAATGTTTGCCTTGTAACCAGGCCATTCTGTACTTGGGAGCTGCAGGCAAGATACTATTTCTGCAGTGACATTTCCTTCCTTCTTGGCTGTCAAAAGCAGAGGCTGTTCAGGTACCGATCTCAGACTCTTGGAATAAGAGAAAAACTGCTCTATAGGTAGTTGGAAGGATGAAGTTGGGACCCAAGCAGGATTTTCTAACTGCAAGAGTCAGGGAAGCATGGGAAGATAGGACAGGTACAGCTCTCAGTTTCATTGTGACTGCTTTAGCTATTGATTAGATATTTACAACCTACCCATTCCAAGCAGAAGTAAAATGGCTCGTGAAAATGTATGTAATAGACAAGTCTGAAATGAAGCAATGAGGGAGTCACACAAAGGAAGGAGTCATTGTACAGAAATAAAATAAACTCAACAAATTAGATTGAATACAGAGCAGGTTTCCCTATGATGAGTATCATCTTTGCTAACACTGCTATTGCAGTGAAATGCAAACATCATTCTGCAAATTTAAGAAATTAGGTTAGAAATATTTGCAATCTGTCCCTAATCCCCTTACTTCTATCAAACCAGGTAGATGCTATGTAGGTCACAGAAAAGAGAGGTGTTTTTGTTGTTGTTGTCTGTTTTGTTTCATTTTGTTTTGTGGAACATAGTATGGAACTTACCCAAAGGCCTTCTGGGAAGCAGCAAGTGAAGAGGCTTCACCAGTCAGTGAGTGGCCCAGAATGCCATGCCAGTATTGAGAAGGAGATGGAGGCAGCAGGTGGACGGCAGTAGGACATGTGAAATAATGTCTTCCCTTGAGGAATCCCACCTGGATCTATGCCCTTGTTTTTAAAATACACAGAAAATGAACCATTTGCATTTATCTCATTCACTAGTAGTGGATACATGCTCCAGGGTCTCTATGGTAAAATTCAAGGACTGTCTCTGCCCGTGCCAAAACTTTAATTGGGCTTCGTGACCAACCCGTTTTAGTCACCTGACCAATTTTTCAAAGGTCATACATGATTTGGAGGCTCTTTGCTCTCCGCTGACACTCTTTTGTATATGACAAGTGCTCCCAAAATCCTACTGAAGGAGACATGAGGACAGCACCAGAAAGAGCATGGAGTGTAAGTCCGCAGTGCCTTGGCTTTGAATCTCTGCTCTCCCGCCACAACTCTCCTGTGCCCTTGGACCAGTTATTTACATTGCTGCCCTGCACAATTTCCTTTTCTATGAAATGAAAATTATCGTGTCTCCTATGTCAGATTATTGGGGGATTAGTGGTCATGTATGTGACATATCTGTCACACAATAGGTGGTCAACTGATTGATACCTATTGTGTGACAATAGGTATCAATAAGTTGACACATTAGCCACTTTTGCTTTATGCTAGCCCATTTTGCCATATATAGGAAGAGAATATTTTCAACCTCTAGATGCCAGAGTAGTGGAAACCAGCCTGCCCTTGGGAGCTATGTGAATACTCAAACTATGGGCCTTGATAAGAGACTTCTGAGTTGATTAACAAAATGAATTCACTAAAACCATGTAAATATTTTAATCTATTCTTGTAAATAACTGCCTAAACTAGACTCTTCTTTAAAACAACACAGAAATGGTCCTCTGGTTGACAGTCTTTGAGTAAACTAAATGATGCTCGAATACACTCACACAAGCACACACACACACACACACATACACACACACACTGATCTCCATGCCCGGTGATCAATATCAGAACTAGATTCTAAGGGATCCCTGGGTGGTGCAGCAGTTTGGCACCTGCCTTTGGCCCAGGGCGCGATCCTGGAGACCCGGAATCGAGTCCCACGTCGGGCTCCCGATGCTTGGAGCCTGCTTCTCCCTCTGCCTAAGTCTCTGCCTCTCTCTCTCTCTCTCTCTCTCTCTCTCTCTCGACTATCATAAATAAATTTAAAAATTAGAAAAAAAAAGAACTAGATTCTAAGACACCAGAACTAGAAATATTGATCCTTCCTGAGCCAACATGAATGTCAGCAGCCAAAGGGTTAGTTCCATCAAGGTTCCTTGGGGAAATCTAGAAGCGGGTATCTGAAAGATACATTATCAATACTAAGACCTAAAACCCAGAACCAAGACTGAATTTAGGCTGTCAAATGGAGATTTCAGGCTCATGGAGGGTAGTATGGAGTGAAACTAGATCTGATCCAAGGTAGAAGGGTCCTAGATGATCATCTCCTGCTATCTCTTGTGGCTTTATGAATTTACTCAAAGCCCAGAAGCAGGTCAGATAAGCAAACTTGTTTTTGTTATTTTACTTGCAGGTGTCACTGTACCAGAATCTCTGTATAGTACTGTTGTGTGAGTGTGTGCATAGGTAAGTGTGCTTGTGTGTTTCTTTTTGTGTCTGTATTTTTGAGTATGCAACAATTCCTTTCAATGACAGAGTTTACCCTGTGGTGAAGGCCACGTGGGGTGTCAGTAACACTGACCCCATGAGAGATCCTAGAGTCACAGTTGTCACCCTGAGCGGTGCTTGCTAGGGTGGTGTTAGAGGATCCAAGAGGCCTTCTGGCTCAAAGTATTTGGGCTGGAAACGTGTATATTCATTGTTTGGGGATGTAAGTTTTCAGACAGAGACAATGATGAATACTTCCAGCCTCTCTCACAGTTTGTGGAGTGGTGCAGTCATCCTATCTCCACTTTGGCATGCAAAAGGCTATGAAGAAAGCTCCCACTGTGCACACTTTGCCATCTGGGGTCCCTAAAGTGAGACCAGTGTCATTCCAGTACCACTTGCCAATTTCTGTTTGCCTCATCCCTTAGTGTCAGTTTCACTTTCTGTGTCCAAAAAGGTCCAAATGGATGGCAAGGCACCTCCACACACTCTGGTTTTACTAATAATGGTTTGATGACTACGCTAATGTGGTCATTATCCCCTCTCATGTTCACAGGGTGCAAATTACCACTTTAACATCCGTCACTTCTGTCTTAATCCACCACTCTCCTTCCTTACCAACTGCTCTTAGAACCCAGGAAATTCTTTCTAAAAAGACCTCATTGTGCCTATGCTTCCCACAAGCATTTGGAGATGAAAGAAAGGGTACTGAGGGCAACATGCCTGAGAGAGATTATAGCGAGTTAGGGAAGAGAGGAGCCCCTCTGGCAAGGTTTTTAGACGCAGCAAATGAAACTAATTCATGAGTAAAGGATCCTGACATGAAACTGGAAATGGTGCAGTGTGTATGTACAGTCTGGCTTATCTAGGTGACAGAGGGCTGGTTTGGGAGCCTGGGATCTGTCTTCTGCTCCAGCAGCTCTGGCTGGACTGCACAAAATTAATGGGCCTTCACATTTCCATTTGTGGCATGAGAATGGTAAAAAAGAACTGAGTCGGTCAGTCAGGATCTGGGTCAGTGCAAAGTCAAACAACCAAGCAGATGATCCAACCGCCACAAACAGACAGACCGCACAGTCTCAACTGTGGTCTGTGTTGACAATTCTCTCTGGGCCCAGTACACTGATGAGTTCAGCCTCTGGGGTCCCACCTTCGGGAAGCCCTTATTAACTGTGTGACTTTGAACTGCTGCTTAATCTCTCCAAACCTTAGTTTCTTCATCTGTAGAAAGAAACAAAATTCCTGACTCCATGAGACTGATATAATTATTAAGTCTTTTCTCCTGAGCTTCTTATGCAGTAAATGCTCATCCAGTGGCTACTGATAGTACTTTCCTTTTTTTTTTTAAACATGTATTGTTTTTTTTTTTAAGATTTTATTTATTTATTCATAGAGACACACACAGAGAGAGAGGCAGAGACACAGGCAGAGGGAGAAGCAGGCTCCACGCAAGAAGCCTGATGTGGGACTCGATCCAGGGTCTCCAGGATCACGCCCTGGGCTGCAGGCGGGGCTAAACCGCTGCACCACCGGGGCTGCCCTGATAGTACTTTTCTTTATGGAATCGGATGGAAGTTTGAGAGTTTGAGGTATCTTAGCTGTGGTAGCCCAGCATCACCGTGCCTACTTAACCAGGTAGAATTTTCAGTCTACATGACGAGAAATGACCATTTTTAAGAACTGAATTGACATGTTATTAAACTAGATGAAATCAACCACTTGGCATTTACGGGTACAATACCAATTTCTTTGCAGACTTCAGAAACTGATTTTGCTCCACTTGACTCTAAGAGAGAGTTAAATTTCACCTTCTAAAAAAAAAAGTTGGGCAACCCTAAGAATGATTTATGAATAGGTCTCTGATGCATAAAATCTCATTTTCTTCAGTGCATTTGTCAAAAGATTTTCTGATGTGTGTCTTGTGTAGGACTTGGCTAGTGTAATCCCCTCAGCCGCCCATGCAGGAGGTGTATTTTTGCTGAAACTTTCTCTTGACAGGTCTTGGGGTGATCATATTTGACTGATGTATTGGTGCTCTTCCTTTAACTCCTGCACTATGAACTTTATATCAAGTTTTACTTCCCTGCATATTAATCCTCGGGTCTTCATGTCAGATGAAGCGAAGCCATAAAACTCAGTCCCATCAGCCAATTAGGATTCATCTGACAAGTGACACTTTGTCTTTTGTGTGCTAACCCAGGAATGGTGAAAAGACCGAGGCTTGTTTGCCTTTCCAAAAATACACCCCCATGGAATAGAAATTACATACACTTTTTGCTGGCTTAAGCATAATATGGATTTATTGTATGGGGAAGATGGATGAGAGATTTTTTTTTTTAACGTGCAGCACAGGCTTTAAAATTATTTACTGTCCTCATTATCATTAGGAAGCAGGCGTTATCTGATCTACCTCTCCAGTTTTTTATGGTGAAACTCTATTTTAAGACTCATAATTTTTAAGCATCGCCTGTTCCTGCACAGAATACGCATGCTGCACGGGAAAGAGTGACGTCTGATGGATGTCCAATGGCTTTCACAAAAGCATATTTGAAAAGTTGAGAACATGTTTTCTAACAGAATGCAACAATTGGGTCCTAAACAAAGTGGATGGTGCTCAGAAGAATGTTTGGAAAGGAATGGCTGCTGAATTTATGTAGTGAGAATGTTTAAAGTAAAAATTCAAATCCTCACCTTTGGGGTCATGGTGATTAATTTCCATTCCAAACGTAACTCTTCTTATAGGCAAGAATTCCAGTAAATATTCCCCTGTGACCAACAACCCATGAGCTGTTGACAGAATTAATAAAGCTGTCAGGATTTCTTTGGAATGTTGCACGTCTCTCTGTATGTCATTTAATTGTGAAGTGTAAATATGCATATGGCACATCCAAGAAGACTAAATATATTAGTCTTTAGGGCTTCAGCTCCTGTTTCTGTACTCATTTATCAATTTTGATTAAATTAGGGGAGAGCATTTTGATACAAAAATATATAAAATTTATGTAGTTTTCCAGGAGAATGACTTGCATTGTTTATACAACCTAAATGTCTAGGGAGAAACATATATTTTTCTAATATGCAGCTTTGGATAATATAAAATGTTCTGTATATAAGATTATGTTCACAGCTTGGGAGAATTTGGGGGAAATGCTCCTGGCAAGCAAACAGTTTTTAAGAAGAAAAAGTAGAATACCCAGGAGCAGAGGGAAAACGTAATGAAACTTAGTTTCTGGCGCTTTAAAATATGCAGCTTCTAACGCATACTCTCAATCCAAGGGAGACTTCTCTCAGGAGGATTCTGGGTATGCCGAGGGAGGGGATATCTAGATTGAGGGAGAAAGCTTCTGGTTATGTCAAGATCAAGCTTGATTCTTCAAAGCAATGCTTTTAGTACAAATGGATCTTATTAAAAGGAGATTGTCATGTCCTTTACTGAGTGAACTAACTTGGGGCCTTCCGTCCACTTGAGTGCTCCTCCCACTAGTTGAACTACCCTGTCTTTGGAATGATGATATTGGCACAGACAGGACTAAGTCAGTTTTGTGACTATCAATACTGCTTTCCCATTGAAACAAAGAAGAAGACTATCTTTTAAAAAGAGTAATAAGAAAAAAAAAGAGTAATAAGGCACGTGTAAGTATAAATGAATTGTATTAAAATCCAGGTATTGAAGTTTTTTATTTGTTTTGATTAGTTTGTTTTTTTGTTTTGTTTTTACTTTCCTTTCCAGATGGAGCATTAGTTTGGAGGAAAAGATTAATGCATTTTATTAACTGGCCAGTTAACCTATGGTCTATGTTGTTACAAATATTATAAAATTAACTACAGCATATTGGAGGTGTTATTGTCCCATTTTATAGATTAAACAATTGTAGTCCATAGACATTAATCCACTTACTTCAAGTCATATAGTGAGACAGTACTTTCCCTGACAATGATGAGAGTTGGGATAAAATTATAAATGCTATCATTTTGCACCATATGTTTACATATGTGAAGGCTATAAATCATGTCAACAAACTGTGAAATAACTTGTGCTTTCTTTGTTAACAAATATACTTTCATAACAACATGGAGGTCCAGGTTCAAATAAGAACATGTTGCACACCCTACTCTCTTCCCTTCTGACTGGGCATAGCTCATATTTCCAGGCTCTGCTCACATTTCTCCCAACACCCAGCTGACCCTTGCTCATGCCCACACTGGTCTTGGAGCCTGACCCATCTCCTTTGAAGGGGATGAGCCTGGGAGAGGCCTGCAGAGGCCCAGGAAGTGAGCTCGGGGAGGTTGGGCATGGAATTCTCAGGTCTGTATACCTGAAAGAATGATGGTCTAGACTAGCATGAAGGAGGGTTATGGGGTGCCCAGACTCCTGGTGAGCTCACCACCTGCCCGGTTCCACAGAGTCTTCATCTTCAGGGAGGAACTCCTGAAAAGGAAAGCCCAAGTAGGGTCCCTGTAAAGCATGGAGCCTGGAACAGGGGAACCCCTACTTGGTCTAAGGGAGATATGACAGCCTGAGAGTAGTGATTGAAATACATTGATTCAAACTCAGATCATGTGACTTGAAAGCTAATATCTTATTCTTTATACCTTGCTGACTTACTAGTGTATTTTTAAATTAAAAAAAAACTAAAAATAAAAACGTGAATTTGGCTTTCTGACAATTTGATGACTCCGTTTCACATGAACAAAATGAAAAGATTTCAAGAGTTGGGCCTCAGTGTAAAACGTTCATGTCCCTGTGTGCCCTTGAGAAGTGGCCAGGGGCCCCAAATCAGGGTCTTCATTAAACTATGCTAGATTTCTTTCTTTGGGGTCTTCTTGAATTGGGCCTTAGGAGCACCTCAGGACCACTTATCTGCTAGTAGTGCCTCAGATAAGATATTCTGGGCTCTGCAGATTTCTCAGCTGTGCTTCCAGTGAACGATAGGAGCTTTGGGATGCTTTCTGTCTGCAATCACTAGGAATGAGAGGCCATGATAAGCACCAGGGAGAGGGATTTTTCTTGCCTATAGTCTAAGCACAGAAAGTGATAAGAGAGGAAGGCCTCAGCAGACTGACCCCAAAAGCAAATGCAAGCTGAACAAAAGGAAGCCCTGAATGCAAGAAGATAAGGAAGTTACACAATTGGTAACTAGCTGTAGAATATCCATCCATTCAAGTCACAACTGTATCCTATGGAATACATTGGAGCAAAAAATATATATATTTATAATATGAAAAAGTCTCAAGGTCTCCACTATTAAAGTAGGTCAGTGCATCCAATCAGATTTAAATAAAATAAGGCTGAAACCTAAGTCAATTGGAAAATGGAAGGCATTGTTGGATCAGATCGATAGCCTGCTTCCTCAAACTGTGTCCATGAGTGTGAATGAAGACATAGCAGTGATGGACGAGAGGAAGCACAATGGGTCTTACATTAAAAAATTTACAAGTATAAATGAGATGTCACTAAGTAATTTGTAAAAATGAGATTTTGGATCATGCAGGAAGGAGTATGATGGTAATACCCCGCAACAACCATGAGCTATATGTCACATCACAGCTCCCTTCTTTGCAAGATTCTCTTAAGTGTGATCCTATACATGTAGAGCTTTTAGGTGAGCCACTGGCCATGGCCAGTGTGTAGGATGCCCTGGTTTACCCGTTGTGTGCTCTGTGACCACCTAGAACCATTTCTATCAACAAGCACAATATTCAAGCTCTGTGAGTTTTGAAAGAGGGGAATGAAAATTTCTTTTTCTTTTCATTTTTTTTTTAAGATTTTCATTTATTTATTCATGAGAGACAGAGAGAAAGAGAGAGAGAGAGAGGGAGGGAGATGCAGAGACACAGGCAGAGGAAGAAGCAGGCTCCAGCCAGGGAGCCCGATGTGGGACTCGATCCCAGGACTCCAGGATCATGCCCTGGGCCGAAGGCAGGTGCTAAACTTCTGAGCCATCGAGGGATCCCAAAAATTTCTGTTCCATGCATGGCTTGACAACTTTTAAGCTTGTAAATCAAATGAGTTTGTGTTTTTAGATGGAGGCAAAATGTCACTGCATCAAAAGTCCTATTAAACACTGTGTCAAATATTCCTGTTCCAAACAGTATTGAAGGGGCCATATCAAAGTGACTGAATCAAAACATCAGACCTCCATTTCCTCTACCCCATTTCTCTCCCTGTTATTTTAACAGGCATGCTTATCACACTAAATACCTGGTTTTGCATTCCCCACTTACGGCCATCAGAAGCAGAGCTTCTTGGCTGCTAAATTATGGGAAGGAGAGTAGGTTGTTTTTTACAAAGCCACTCATTCTTAGTTCTTGGAGCTGATGGGCAGGGCCTGGGGAGAGCTCCAGTTCCCAATGACCAAGCAACCTCATACTGCACTGTGCAAGCATAATTGTTGTGTGTTGTATTCTGAAAAGGGTTGGGAGACAGTGGCAGACAAGTCTAGAGAAAAGAAAGGTGAAATTGGGTTGAATAAATCAGAGAAAATATACAAAAGAGGTAGATTTTTACATATGTATAATTGGGAGAGGCACTGAATTTAAAATAAAGAGGGAAGGAAGTAGATTGCACAAGAGGAGAATAACAAGAGAGAGAGTTGGAGGGTACATCTGAAGGTGAGAAGAAATGAATGGGGTGACATTATGAAGGAAGGGGTCCTTTCAGGCTACAGGACTAGACCTGAGCCCAGCCCTCTGGTTCAAAGGGTCTAATACTGATTTCTGCAAAGATAGCTGGAAGAGGAGGAGGTCCCGGGCAAAGATGTGACATGATGAAAATGAGGTTCAGGAAAATGCACCCTTGAACTGCAGGCATAGAGGACAGATGGGAAGAGAAGAAAAAGCAGGCTGAGAAATCAGATAAGTGTCCCTGAATCTATACTTCAATATTCATCTAAAATTTGCCATCAAAAAGATACAGCTTTAGTTTTCTCCTTCTTTTCAAATTGACTTTATATATATTTTTTAAAAACGGTTTTCCATGTGAGAATTTCATCTTCTTTTTGTTTTTAGGTTTTATATTGTGGTGTCTGTGACCAAAACTTACTTTTCTTGTCCCTCCACATTTGAGACTTCGCTATAGATAGCTATCATCAAAAATTAAGTAGAGAGGGAGCTTATTTCTAAGATATTTTTAGTTTTCCCAATCCCTGATCTGGACTTCCGGTTTTCGTTTATTTTCTTTAGTTCAGATAAGATGGATTGCTTTGGCTTATGAAGTGAGTACTTTTTCCAGCAATAAACTTTACTTTTAAATATGTTATGAAAGTGGACTGAAATGGACTTTAATAGGAACTAGCTGTAGTGTATATGCACCAGACGTTTTTATACAGAATGTGCTTACGGAAAGGGAGTCTGAAACCTGAAAACTTTCCAGAAGCCATCTGCTTTGTCCCCAACCTCTTTAGGGGAGGAAAGAAAAAAAAAAAAAAAAGAGGGGGGGGGGAGAGAGAGAGAACGCTTAATCATAATATTTTAGGGTAAAATAACGTAACTCAGTTTTATCATTGCACAGAAGTCGAAGAAGGGGTGGGTGAATAAAATAAATTTCAGTACAGCTTCCTTGCCATTTATTAGCTGTGGGTTGATAGTCAAATGGCTTAAGGTCTCTGAGTCTATTTCCTCATCTGTGAAATTAGATAATAGTGTCTACCTTACAAGACTGTTAGAATGATTAAATAGCATAGTGTATGTAAAATACCACTCATGAAGTAAGTGTTCAATAAATTATACCTATACATGATTAATTTATTAATATTATTTTCATAAAAATGAATTGGAAACATGACAGCAAGATTCTCATGTTTTATTTGGAGAAGTAAATAATTCAATGCATGAATCTGACTACTCAAAATGCATGAAAGACTATCTCTAAACGTTGGATGAAAAAAATGCATGAGCTTTTAGGTCATTTCCTCATGATCCTTGCTCTTGACCTTCTTTCCAAAGGAGATGTTTAAATGTAGAAGGAGTAGTGATAGTCTACATTCGGATACTTACTAGCTATATATCCTTAAGAAAGTCATTTAAATTTTCTAGCTAAGAGTTCTATAAAAATTAAATACAATAGTGTACAACAAGCCCAGAGTAATGGCTTTCACATATCGTGTTCTATAATTAGTTCCCTATCCTAGCACCTCACCTCTAACATAACAAAGTCTGCTACCAGACTTTCCTACTCTCCAGGGTTATTTGAGGTTCACAAGATATAGTGAACAATAAGATAGTAGCTATATATGTGGATGACTATACATATGTGAACTTAAAATTAAAAACAGTTGTCAGAGATTGGTGTCCTGCCATGGAACAAAATAGATGAGCAATGGATACCTTGATAAGTTGAAGAGAAATTTAGACTTCCAGGTTTCCCCATATTGAATATATGTTCTGCTTCCTCATTTAATCTATCACTGTGTAGACTTGAGACATAAACACTTTTCTCAGCCCGACCATTGAAAGTGTTGTCCAGAACAACTCAAATGTCTTTCCTATGCATGAAACAATTATAAAATACGTTTCCATATTGGATGCCATATTGGCCTGTGGGCTCCAAAAGACAAAAGTGATACCTCACTCTTCTGCTTGCCAGGCTGGGAACCCTGCTTCATCTTCCTGTGACTGGAGTTCAGTTCAGTGGTCTCATCAAAGACCCCAGAGGAAGATAGATGGGGGTGCCACTGATAAAATCTCCTTCATAATAAAAATATGTGCCTTTTCTAATCTGCTGCTTATCTTTACATTAATGCTGAATCAGACATTATTGATACCAGTATTTTATATATTGACACTGAAGCTCTAAAAGGGTAACTTGTCTAAAGTACATATGGCTGAAGAAATGGCATAGGTGCACAGTTCTGTGTGATTACAAAGTACATAGACCTGCACTGCCAAAAAAGAAATAGAATGCAAACTATGTATGAATTTTATGTATTCCAGTAGCTCATGAAAAAGGGCCCCAAAAGCAGTTGACATTATTTTTAACTGCATATTTTATTTAACCCAATATGCCCAAAATATTATTTCAACATATGATGTAAAATTATTAATCAGATATTTTTAAGTCGTTAAATCTCATTGTATACGTTAAACCGCTACGTTCACATCTTTTTTTGACTTCTTTTTTAGATACGTTGACATACATAAAGCTGTACATATTTAATGTATGCAACTCGATGAGTTTGGAGTTAGGTATACTCTCATAAAACTATCACCACAGTCTATGCCATAAGCATATCCATCACCCTCAAAAATGTCTTCCCACGTTCTATTTATTATTATTTTGTAGTGGCAAATGACACTCAATATAAAACCTACTCTCCACAAATTTTAAGTATACAAAACAGAATTATTAACTAAGGCTCCCTTGCTATATCATAGGTCTCTAGGATTTATTCGTCTTGCATAACTGAAACTTTGTTCCCTTTGACTAAGACTTTCCTCAGCTCCTGGCAACCACAATTCTACTTTCTGCTTCTATGAGTTTGAATATTTTAAATGCCTCCCGTGAGTAGTATCACATAGTATTTGTCATTCTGTATCTGGCTTATTTCACTTAGCATAATGTTCTCCAGGTTCCTCCATGTTGTCACAAATAACAGGATTTCCTTCTTTTTTAAAGCTCAGTAATATTACCTTATATGTATGTACGTATATGTCACATTTCTTTTACCAACCCATCTGCCATTGACATTTAGGTTGCTTCTTTGTCTTGGTCATTGTGAATAATGCTGAAATGAATATGAGAGTACACATATCTCGTCAAGATCCTGATTTCAATTCTTTTGGATTTATACTCAGAAATAGGAACACTGGATCACATGGAAGTTCTATTTTTTAATTTTTTGACTAACCCCTACTATTTTCTTTTCCATAATGGCTGCACCAATTTACATTTCCACCAACAGTGCCCAAGGGTTCCACTTCTTCCACATTCTTGCAACCCTTTTATATTTTGTGTTTGTTTTTTCTATACCCTGTAACTTCCTCCTTTTTCAAAGTTTGTCCTCAAGGCACAAGATATACACCAAATTTATCCAAATTTGGTGAAATATTGAACCCTTTCAGTGAATCAAAATTAGCCAGATTGTTTGCCTGAATGGATTAATTGGCCAATCCAATAACAGCTTATAGAAGTAATTAGAGAATCAAACATCACAAGTTAGGCCCTTCACTGCTTGAACAGAAAGTACCGTCTCTCAGAGATAGGAGATGCTCATATGCTGTCCTTTGGAACTCCTCACTCTTTCTGAGCATCTGTATCTTCTTTTCCAACTCCAGATTGGTCCAAGGGGCCAATATTTATAAGTGAGGTAAACTTATTTTCCTTTTACCGCCTCTTCTTTCATATTAGATGTTGGCGACTGAAAACAAGGTTATGCATCATTTTATTTTTGACTATTACACCAACTGGACACCCTACAGACTGTGTGGGGACAGGATATGAGTATGTGGTCTTGTCCTTTGTGTACTTTCCCAGCAAGAAACTTAAAGGGACCATCTAGATTCCCACTAAAGCTGATGAATTATTCTGGGCTATCCATGCATCTGAACTTGGGAGAAGCAAATGTGAACAGCAGAAACAGGAACTCTTAAGAAAGACCATTCAAACGGCTTATTACCCATATTTTGTGTTTTTGGTAATAGCTATCCTGGCATGAGGTGATAGCTCATTATGGCCTTTGTTTGTATTTCTGCAGTGGTTAATAATGTCAAGTATCTTTGCATATACTTGTTGGCCATTTGTATGTCTTCTCTGGAAAAATCTCTATTTAGCGTGTTTGCCTATTTTTTAAAATTATTTTTTGCAATTGAGCTGTAGGAGTTCCTTATATATTTTGAATATTAATCCTTTATTGGATATATGGTTTGCAAATATTTTCTCCCATTCTGTAGGTTGCCTTTTCATATTGTTGATTTTTTCCTTTGTTGTTCAGAAGATTTTTGATGCAGTTCCATGTGTCTATTTTTTTCTTTTGTTGCCTGTGCTTTTTGATGTTATATCCAAGAAGTCATTAACAAGACTACTTTCAAGAAACTTTTCCTTTATGTGTTCTTCTAGGATCTTTATGATGTCAGGTCTTTCATTTAAATCTTCAATCCTTTTTGAATCAAAGTGATTAATAGATTCAATGCAATTCCTATAAAAAAAAAAACCCTCAATGTCATTTTTTTTTTACAGAATTAGAAAGAAAAATCCTAAAATTCATATGGAACCATACAAGACCCTGATATCCAAAGCAATTTTGAATAAGAACAAAATTGGAAAAAAACATACCTTCTGATTGCAAAATATATTACAAAGCTTCAGTGATCAAAATAGTATGATAATAGCATAAAAATAGAGATATAAACAAACAGAACAGAGAGCCCAGAAATAAACCCATATAGTCAACTGATTTTCCACAAGAGTGCCAAGAATACACATTGGGGAAAAGATAGTCTTTTCAACAGATGGTGTTGGAAAAACTGGATATCCACATACAAAAGAATAAAATTGGACTGTTATGTCATATCCCAAAAGTGTATCTTAATTGAAACTAACAATATAGCAATTGCTCAACAGCCACATATGAGAAGACCAGGTAGATAATGTCAGTATATTGTGCTACCGCTCTATTAATCCTCCCTCTTTTGACAATTTCTGCATAGATCATTTAAATTTTACTACACTTCAATTTTCTGATGCTTGTGGAGGTTTGAAAGGAACCAAAAGTGAAAGAAAAACCATTTTCCTTCCCTGTATTTTCCTGCAGTTTCTAAATATCATTTCAGAATATGTATCCTACTACCATTATCTTATGTGCCCCATCCAATCAGTCCGAACGACACATCTGCTTATGACCTACACACCCCCAACATCCTCACCTTGACCTGAGTTTCTACTTTCAAATATAGCACATAAAGATCTCCAACAGGAGCCCAGATCCCATCTCATTGTCTTCATGGCTTCACCATCCCCTGGCTGTTGATGCTTTGTATTGAGACATTTTTGTTTATTTGAATTTCTGACCTACTGTTGGATCTTAATCCCTGGTCATTTTGTAACCCATACTCCCACCTCTTGTGGCTTCCTTGACCCACAGCTTCCTGTTTCCCTTACCTTCTGAGAGAAATACTTCTTCACCATGATTTCTCCAGTGTGGTATCTGATAACTTGCTTGACTCATGGGACTATTCTTCAGCCTTGCCCCTCATCTCTAGTGTTCTTGGCAATTGTTGCCTCCTCACTCGGCATCAGACCTCCTCACTCTACATGAGCTGTCATTTGAAGCCTTCCCCAATGGCCTTTCAGGGACTCTTGCTTTGCACCTGGTTGTCAGGCTTTCTCCTCACTTGAATCCCCCTCTGACTCTTAGTTGCCTGCCAAGCTTTGCTGCCAGTGGAGCTATGTAATGTCTGCCAAGTGGAAAGGGGTTTTTTTTTTGGTTTTGGTTTCTTTTTTGTTTGTTTGTTTTTTGTTTGTATTTTTCCCCCTTAATTTCAAGTGAGTTTTCTCAGAAATAAGCCTGGCATCCTTATTCAGCAAACATCACACAGAAATATTCTGTACTCCTGGGAAATCTTTTCAGAGCCAAAAAGCCAAAGGTATATGAAAACAACTTCTTAAACAAGAGATCCCCATGAATTTACATTTACTGTGTGTGATAGAATGCAGTTCTGAAGTTAGTAAGTACAGGAAACCAGGAAGTAAAAAAAGGAAAACTAATATTGCATGCCTTCAGGCAAGCTAAACATGCTTCTGATTGAAATGGATTAAAAACAAAAGACCTATAAAACAGTATGGAGGTTCCTGAAAAAAGTCAAAAATAGAGCTACCCAATGACTCAGCAATTGCACTAAGTATTTATCCAGAGGATACAAATATAGTGATCTGAAGGGACACATGAATCCCAATATTAACAACAACAATGTCCACAATAGCCAAAATATGGAAAGAGCCCAGGTATCCGTTGATAGATGAAAGGATAAAGAAGATGTGTGATACACACATACACACACAATGGAATATTACTCAGCCATAAAAAACAATGAAATGCAGTGATGTGGATGGAACTAGAACATATTTTGCTAAGTGAAAAGTCAGTCAGAAAAAGCCAATACCATATGATTTCACTCATATGTGGAATTTTTTTAAGCTTTTATTTATTTATTCATGAGAGACACAGAGAGAGAAGCAGTGACATAAGCAGAGGGAGAAGCAGGCTTCCTGCAGAGAGGCTGATGCAGGACTCGATCCCAGGACCCCAGAATCATGCCCTAAGCCAAAGGCAGACACTCAAACACTGAGCCACTCAGGTACTCCTCATATGTGGAATTTAAGAAACAAAACAGATGAACATAGGGAAAGGGAAGATAAAACAAACAAACAAAAAAAAGCAGAGAGGAAGATAACTCATAATAGACTCAACTCTAGGAAACAAGCTGAAGGTTGCTGGAAGAGAGGTAGGGGTAGGATGCTTCAATTGAGTGATGCGCATTAAGGAGGTCACTTGAAGTAATGAGCACTTGGTGTTATATGTAACTGATGAATTGCTAAGTTCTACCTCTAGAGCTAATAATACAGTATATGTTAATTAAATTGAACTTAAATAAAAATTTAAAAAATAAATTAATTTATAAAAATTAAAAAATAAAATAAATAAAAACCAAAGACTTTAACAGGCAAGATTTTCTCTCTGATTTTAACTTAAAGAAAAGTTTGTTGACTGATCCAGTTAAAAACCTAATCAAGAAAAAAAAAGGATAAACCTCTCAGTTGTAATTTATGAAAATATGCCCCTTAATTTGTTTAAATTATACCTACATCTAGTAAATATCATTTACATGCTTGGAACCATAATGGGCCCAATCAATTATTTGGGTCCAAACTTCTAATATTCCAAGGTCACTCTTGGTGAAAACTACTTTCCCATTTAGGGAATTTAGCAATTTTAACTAATTCTATTGTAAGTAATACTCAAACATGTGGCATGCTCTTTTCCCCCAAATTCACTCATGAGAAGGGCTTTAGGACATTTCTTCTCTGGCTTGGTAAAGAAAAAATTTAACTGGGGAATTATGTCAGGTGTTACACATGTAAAGAGTAATGCAGAAAGAAGAATGTACACCCAAGAGGAAAACAACAAGACAGTAAGCACATTAGAGCCAAGTCACATGGAAAAGTTTGAAAAACGCTGCACATGTCCAGTCTAGTAGGACTACTATTTTGCCAGGATTGGTAATAGATGACATGTGGCCCCCATGACAAAAACAAGAAGTCGAAAAAAAAGGGCTCTCAGGACACATCTGCCAGTCTGAACTGGTGATGGTGCAGACTCAAGTTGGGGGAGTTAATATTAATGACCTTGAAGGGGCTCCTCCTGGCTTGGGACTCTATCATAAAATATTCCTCTCCTACAACCACATGTGAAATATAAATGCTGTTTTATGAAACACAACCAAAAGCAGACGGCTTTTAACCATGCTAGAAAAGGGTTTTCCTGCTAGTGAAGACTTTGTGCTCTGACCTGGGGCCTTGTTTTTCTTTTTCTTTTTTTTTTTTTTTAATAAATTAATTTTTATTGGTGTTCAATTTACCAACATAGAGAATAACACCCAGTGCTCATCCTGTCAAGTGTCCCCCTCAGTGCCCATCACCCATTCACCCCCACCCCCCGCCCTCCTCCCCCTCCACCACCCCTAGTTCGTTTCCCAGAGTTATGAGTCTTTATGTTCTGTGTCCCTTTCTGATATTTCCCACACATTTCTTCTCCCTTCCCTTATATTCCCTTTCACTATTATTCATATTCCCCAAATGAATGAGAACATACATTGTTTGTCCTTCTCCGATTGACTTACTTCACTCAGCATAATACCCTCCAGTTCCATCCACGTTGAAGCAAATGGTGGGTATTTGTCGTTTCTAATGGCTGAGTAATATTCCATTGTATACATAAACCACATCTTCTTTATCCATTCATCTTTGTGATTCATCATATCAGCAAGAGAAAAACCAAGAACCATATGATCCTCTCATTAGATGCAGAGAAAGCATTTGACAAAATACAGCACCCATTCCTGATCAAAACTCTTCAGAGTGTAGGGATAGAGGGAACATTCCTCGACATCTTAAAAGCCATCTACGAAAAGCCCACAGCAAATATCATTCTCAATGGGGAAGCACTGGGAGCCTTTCCCCTAAGATCAGGAACAAGACAGGGATCTCCACTCTCACCACTGCTATTCAACATAGTATTGGAAGTCCTAGCCTCAGCAATCAGACAACAAAAAGACATTAAAGGCATTCAAATTGTTTTTCTATAAATAAATAATCAGCAGTGCACATGGCCATGTGAGGCAGGGTCAGTCCCAGTCCCATCTCATTAGATGAAGGGTGGAAAACCAGGCCCTTTCTGGCCTTGGGCAAGGAAGCTTTTATTGATTACAGTTGTCATGAGTCATCTGCAGCCAAAGAAGGGAAACCATAGGAACCCTATAAACTGTAACTCCTGGTCTTGCATTTGCCATATTTTCAAAGTATATACAATATACAGGAGCTATGCAGAAACCTATATTGTCCATATCCTTATTCCTGTTTCCAGGAAACCCCAATATTTATTTCCTTTATAAGTGATTGGCTAAAACCAATCCTCATTAACTCTTAGTTCCAAAAGGTTTACTACATGCTACTGTGTTACATCAAAATAAATATTGAGCCCACCATCACACATCAATTAGGATTAGTATGTTTATAAAAAAAAAAAGGAATAGGTTTATCTACTAGCAAGAACAGGTTTAATGGAATGGGGGAAGAGTGTGTATATGTATGTGTAATTATTTACTTGTATTTTGCAATCAGAAATCCCATGGCAGGCAATTTAGGGCTGGCAGAGCAAATGTCAAGTAACTAGTAAGTGACGAAGCTACAATTTGAATCCTGATTCAGGTCAGGTCAGTGTCCATGCATTTGTAATCATCACCATGTTGACATGCAGAAGAGACCAGCCTAAGGAAGTGGGTCATCCCATGACTGACTTTGTGACCTTCCTGCCAAGCATTCCTATGTTCCCAGCAGATGAAACAGCAATGTTCTCATTGTGTTGAACTGTCAGTGTCAATTCATCCTCCAGTGAATATTTGTAGTCTTCGCTAGATGTGATTAAAGCTAAGAAAGCTGAAGGAAGTTTTAGGGCTGAGATGGTACATTTCATAAATACATATGAAAGCAATGCTTATGTTAGATGGGATAATAAAATATTGGATTTGTGAAGAATATCCAAGATCATCAAGTTTAATAGACCCAATGCTATATTTAAGGGGAGACATTGAAAATAACACGTTTATAATAAGGTATAAGCAGATTCTACTCATTTAATTAATTCCCACCAAAGGGATGAAATTATTTTCAAAAGAAAAATACTGAAAAAAGTGTGGTAATTCAAAAAAAATAACAAATTTAATTCTACTAAGAAGTAATCCAAACAGACTTTAGAAAACATTTACCTTTGCCTAATTATTCTTTATAGTCAACTTTATATGAAAATGATCAAATCTTAATGCCCTCAGATGGCCAATCATGCATTTGCTTATCTGTCCACAATCAAAACAAAGCCCCAAACAGACAATGACTTCAACATTTTCTACAAATTAGAAGAGATTTTTTAACAAACAGGCCTCAAGTGGCTGATACAGTACCTTTCCTGAGAGATCAAACTTAAAAATTAAGATAATGTAGATTCATGTCATTCAAAGCTGCGACTTCTCACTGAAGAATGGTGACCTTTGACAAGCAGCTCAAATTAAATGAGAGAGATATACCATACTGATCTATAGCTGGTTCTATCTCTTGATTTTACTAATGTTTTGAATGAATCTTTCTTCCCTACTTCATGTAATCTTCTTATTCTTTTCTCTTTAAATTATCCTGAATTCTGTATGAGGAAGCATATATATCCTTAAAGAATGTTTCTACTGTAAGTCATCATAGGTCTTATTTATGCCTCAGGTTATTCCTATTCCCTCCTTCACTTTTATATTCAATATTTACTGAACATTCACTAGGTGTCAATAGTTTGGCATTGTTCTTTCTAGGAAATAAAAAAGACAGGTTGTAGAAGTGCTATTGTTTGCTGCTCCAAAGCCCAGATAAAGATAATCCTCCATTGACCATTTACAAATGTTTCCAGAGATTGTCTTGGTTTATGCCTATTGTCTGAGCTTAACTATGCCTGTTTTTTTGTTTTTGTTTTTTCATCTTCAAGTATTCCAGTTTAGAGGATAAATTATGCTTATCCTAGTTAAAACCATAGGAAATGTGGTTACTTATGTTGATGACCATGTTAGCATGCCTTCCTATGTGTAGTCTCTAATAGGTAATAAAAAACTTCAGATCATGTGATTTGACAAGGCAGTGCTATTGTTCACATATGGAAAAGAATAAAATGAGAGGTATCACACTCCTTGATTTTAAACTCTATTACAAAGCTACAGTAATAAAAACAGTATGATATTGGCATAAAAACAGACACATAGACCAATGGAACAGAATAGAGAATCCAGAAATGGACCCTGAACTTTATGGTCAACTAATATTCGACAAAGGAGGAAAGACGATCCACTGGAAGAAAGACAGTCTCTTCAATAAATGGTGCTGGGAAAATTGGTCATCCACATGCAGAAGAATGAAACTAGACCACTCTCTTGCACCATACACAAAGATAAACTCAAAATGGATGAAAGATTTAAATGTGAGACAAGACTCCATCAAAATCCTAGAGGAGAACACAGGCAACACCCTTTTTGAACTTGGCCACAGTAACTTCTTGCAAGATACATCCACGAAAACAAAAGAAACAAAAGCAAAAATGAACTATTGGGACTTCATCAAGATAAGAAGCTTTTGCACAGCAAAGGATACAGTCAACAAAACTCAAAGACAACCTACAGAATGGGAGAAGATATTTGCAAATAACATATCAGATAAAGGGCTAGTTTCCAAAATCTATAAAGAACTTATTAAACTCAACACCAAAGAAACAAACAATCCAATCATGAAATGGGCAAAAGACATGAAGAGAAATCTCACAGAGGAAGACATAGACATGGCCAACATGCACATGAGAAAATGCTCTGCATCACTTGCCATCAGGGAAATACAAATCAAAACCACAATGAGATACCACCTCACACCAGTGAGAATGGGGAAAATTAATAAGGCAGGAAACAACAAATGTTGGAGAGGATGTGGAGAAAAGGGAACCCTCTTACACTGTTGGTGGGAATGTGAACTGGTGCAGCCACTCTGGAAAACTGTGTGGAGGTTCCTCAAAGAATTAAAAATAGACCTGCCCTACGACCCAGCAATTGCACTGTTAGGGATTTACCCCGAAGATTCAGATGCAATGAAACGCCGGGGCACCTGCACCCCGATGTTTCTAGCAGCCATGTCCACAATAGCCAAACTGTGGAAGGAGCCTCGGTGCCCATCGAAAGATGAATGGATAAAGAAGATGTGGTTTATGTATACAATGGAATATTACTCAGCCATTAGAAACAACAAATACCCACCATTTGCTTCAACGTGGATGGAACTGGAGGGTATTATGCTGAGTGAAGTAAGTCAATCGGAGAAGGACAAACAGTGTATGTCTCACTCATTTGGGGAATATGAATAATAGTGAAGGGGAATATAAAGGAAGGGAGAAGAAATGTGTGGGAGATATCAGAAAGGGACACAGAACATAAAGACTTCTAACTCTGGGAAATGAACTAGGGGTGGTGGAAGGGGAGGAGGGCGGGGGGTGGGGGTGAATGGGTGACGGGCACGGAGGGGGACACTTGACGGGATGAGCACTGGGTGTTATTCTGTATGTTGGTAAATTGAACACCAATAAAAATTAATTTATAAAAAAAAAAAAAACAGACACATAGATCAATGAACCAGTATAGATAGCCCAGAAAAATATGGTAAATCAATTTAAGACAAAGGAGCTGAGAGTATGTAATAGGGAAAGGATAATATCTTCATAGACAAATACTATGGTGCTGGGAAAACTGGAGACCCACATGCAGAAGAGTGAAATTGGACCACTCTCTTACAACATACACAAAAATAAACTCAAAATGGATTAAAAATTTGAATACAAGATCTGAGCCCATAAAACTCCTAAAAGAAAACATAGGTGATGAGCTCCTTGACATAGGTCTTGGCAATGATTTTGTGAATCTGACACCAAAAGCAAAAGTAAACAAGTGGGAACGAATTAAACTAAAACAGTTTTGCACAGCGAAGGAAACCATCAACAAAATAAAAGGGCAAAACTATCAAAAGGAAGAAATATCTGATAAAGAGTTAATATCCAAAATATATAAAATCTCATACACCTGAAAAAAATAACTCCTACAACTGAGTGGAAAAAAACAGTCCTTTTAAAAAATGGGCAGAGGATCTGAAAAGACATTTTTCCAAAGAAGAGACACAAACGGTCAAGAGTAAGTGAAAAGATGCTCAACATTACTAATCATCAGGAAATGCAAATCAAAACCACAATGAGATGTGGCCTCACACCTGTCAGAATGGCTTGTATCAAATAGACTAGAAATAACAGTATTGGTGCAGATATGGAACCCTTGTGCACTGTTGATGGGAATATGAATTGGTGCAGCCGCTGTGGAAAATAGTATGGAGGTTCCTCAGAAAATTAAAAATAGAACTTATCATAGGATCCAGCAATTCGGCTTCTTGGTATTTATCCAGAGAAAATGAAAACACCAATTCAAAAGGATATATGACCCTCCATTTTCATTGCAGCATTGTTTACAATAGTCAAAATATGGAAACAGCCTAAGCATCCATCGATGAATGGGTAAAGAAGGTGTGATATATATATATACGTAATGGACTTTTTAAATTTAAATTCAATTAGCCAACATATAGTACATCATTAGTTTCAGATACAGAGTTCAGTAATGAGTTCATAATTCATCAGTTGCATATAACACCCACTGCTCATCACATCATGTGCCCTTCTTATTGCTTGTCACCCAGTACATAAAAAATAATGAAATTTTGCCATTTACCAAAACATGGATGGATTTTGAGGGAATTATGCTAAATGAAATAAGTCAGACAAAGACAAATACTATATGATCTCTTATCTATGGAATATAAAAAGAAGAAAAAAAAGATCCTACCTGTACAAAACAAACTGGTAGTTGTGAAACATGGGGGGGGGGGCGGGCAACAAAAAACCCTCAGATCATGTTTTGACAAGCTAGTGCATTGTTCATATACGGATTCAAGTTCCAGTGCCTACCGAAAAGCAAAGTAACCATCTAGAATGCTCTGTGTAGTATTAGCTTATAGTAGAGAAGTAAAAATAGATAACATTTGTTGACTGTATACTATACAGCAGACTGTGCAAAGGGCCCTTGAACACCATCTAACCCTCAGGAAAAATCCTATAGGGTGGGATTGTTTATTTCCAATTTCTTTTTGAGGATTTTAAGGTTCTGATAGGTGGGGGGAAGTGCCAATTATAACCTCCCTGGAACTGACCTATGGGATGATGTATATGGATTCACTGTATTGAAACAGTTGTACTCACGAATGACAAAGAACCTGTTCCCACTTGGCTGTAATGGGAACAATGAGCTGGGGCAGAACATAGTCACAGACATTGTTTTTTGGTGAGTTGGTGTGGTTTTCCACTCTCTGCTGATATCTGTTGGATTCCTGGACTCATTCCATCATTCACTCTTACTACACATACCCTAACCTCCCTGCCTTCAAGTTCCCCAGCCCCTGTATATGCGCATTACTTATTTGTCACCAAAAAGTAATGCATATTTAAATTTTGTTGCATGCCTCTCTGCCTTCTAGCATTATTCTCAATATCCAAATACATAACATTTATCTAGCTTTTGCTTGTAGGAAATGTAACATTCCCCACTTTCATCAGACACTTTCTATTGCATGTGTTTCAAGACCTGATTGATATCCTTAACCTCCAAGTATCTTTTGAAAACTTTTTTCCCCAGTTTTATTGAGATGTAATTGACATGCAACAGTGTGTGAATTTAAGGTACAGGAAGTGTTGACTTGATACATTTACATATTGCAAAATAATTAGCTACCACCTCCATCAAATCACATAATTACCATTTATTTTTTGTGGTGAGAACATTTAAGACCTACTCTTTTAATAACTTGCACATTTTTTTAAATGGCTCAGCCGCCTCCTCTGTGATCACTGCTTGCTATGAATTCCACACAACACCATATAAACAAGACTGTTTATTGCATAGCATCGACTTACACTAAAGCTTTGGTGACCGTCTACAGTGATCATAGCATCAGAAAGACACAATGAAGATTGAAGCCTCATG
Organism: Nyctereutes procyonoides; assembly: GCF_905146905.1. Taxonomy (NCBI): domain Eukaryota; kingdom Metazoa; phylum Chordata; class Mammalia; order Carnivora; family Canidae; genus Nyctereutes; species Nyctereutes procyonoides. Next base: position 12,606,409 of record NW_026575030.1, read on the forward strand.
TCCCTCTCCCATAATCATCAGCTGTTCTACAGCTTTGGGTCCCTCCCTTCGGAAGCTCCAGTGTACCCTGAGAACACCACATCTTCAAATCAAGCTCTTCCCCTTATCTGATGTTTTTTTACATGGCCCTGGGTCCCCGGGGTGGGGGGGCGGCGGCGAAAGGAACAGATTTTGGTCTTACTTGCAGTTATTAAATAACTCTAAAAACAGCAAACAAAATCTCTCTACCAGAGAACAACCATTTCACCAAAAGAAGGAAGATGCCTATTCCTGTTATTGTACCCTGCAGATTAACTTTACCTAGACCTTCCCATAACCAAAACATTCACTAAGCTATTTTCCTAAACAGATAAATAAGCTCTCTTTCTTCTGCTACTGTTCTAGAACAAGGAAATGCAGAAATCAGCTTTTAAACTAGCAATTTTCTTCTAATGATAGAAATGAAATATATTTAATCACTAAAAATGTATTTATTGAGCACTTGTAATTCTCCAGCAATGTGGGGAAGATTATGGGGCTATAAAACAGCATAATATATGGATCCTGAAGGGGCTTTCAAGTCAGCTGAAGAGAACAAATCCTTGTTACATAGAATAGATAGAAAGTAGAAAGAGGGTAAAAAGGCTAGGTGTTTCTCTCACACTCCCTTCTCCTACCTAGCTAGACAAAACTGGTTTGAAGATGAAAAGGAAAGCACCTATGGAAGGAAATATGTCCTTTGAACTTTATTAAATAAATTAATTGAAATTAACTGAATGCTTATTTATTTCCCAACCCCCATCCCTTAAGTAAGTGATGGCTTCCAGATATTTTGCAAAAGATAAAATTGCTAATTCAAGATGTACTTTATTGAGCAAAATCAGAGTAGAAAAGATAGACCTATAAAAAATAATTTACCATGCAAAGATTAAGGTGAATGATTTCTTCTCAGAAAAGAGATATTGTTTTGTTTTGATTGCACATGGAGGTATTTAAAAGACTGTCATCCCTATGAAGCTAGCGTCATCCCATAGGTCAACCCCAAGGAAAAGCCAGCTAATTGAAGAAACTTGGCAAATGTGGATTCTCCTGGGACCAATTAGATAAGAATAGGAGAAATGAGCTTTTGCTTTCTTTTGTGGCAGTTTTACAAACTGGCTGCAGGATTGTTGCTGACCAAATATGGAAGCCAGATGGGACCTTTTAAGCAAGAAAGCAAAAAGCATCTTTTAGAGATCTACCTCCCTAAGCTCAGGTTAAAGACCTAGGTCCTTCCATCCCTGACCCAGGCTAGCATGTAACTCCTCCCAGGCATCCTGATGGCATTTGTCTGCAGGCAGGTTACACCTTCACTCTCACATAAAAACAATATCCTTATCCCTTCCTCTTTTTTGAGGCTGAATCCTCAGTCCTCCATGTTCGAGATGCAAAGATTCAAACTAGTGTGGTTTCCAGGCTTTTAAGACAGAGACGTTTCAAAGCTTAAATGAATCGCATTAAGTAGAGATTCCAAGTGTAGACATTCAATAAAGACAAAACAAACTATTGGTGGCCAAAGGGCTTTGGAGTCAGATACACTTGTGTTTGGATCCCAGCTTTTCAGTAAATTAGCTCAGCTCAATGATATGGGGCTAATGTCTAGCTCAGTACTATAAGCCTCAGTATACTTACTTCTAAAATGGAAATAATAGTAGGTTCTGAGGTTTGGAATTGATGGGTATAGAGAATCAGATGTTTAATAAGCTATGGCCATGTGGTTGAAATAAAAGTGATATAGCAACCCTGTGTTATTCTCCCTTCATTCATCATTGAAATTGTCTGTGATGGCTGGAATATGGCATGCATGCAAAAGAGCGAGCGCAGCCAGCCGTCTCTGAGTGGTTCACATCTCTCCAGCATATATATTCATAGCATCAAGCATTTCTCCTTAATGTATCACAGTTAGAGTTTTCTATTTATTCCCAAGTGTAGTGAAAATGTTTCTCCTTCCAGATTGTATGTAAGCTCCTTAAGGGCAAGTACCATTTTGGTTTAGCTTTTTGCAATGGCACAAGCAGCCCCAGAGCACACAGAAATGCCTTGTCCATGATCAGCACACGCAGATTTTGATCAAATAAAATTTTAAAACCTTGCCTTCCAATTTCGCAGGTGAGAAAGCTGAGGCTCTGAAGGAATAATTTTCTTGAAGTAACTTAGATCTTAGGTGGAGAGCCTACGATTTAGACCTAACAGTGATACTTGAGAGTCAGTATGGGTCCTGATAAGATAGACAGTATCACATTACCATTATATTTATTTGTTTGTTTGTTTTTATAGACAAGTAAACATAAGATTAAAGGACGTTAAATAATTTTCCCAGGCAGATACGTGCAGTGCTGAGGCTCAAACCCAGGCTTCCAATTAGATGCCTACAGCTCCTTCGCTATAACCTACATTCTGTTCACCATGAGAACTGTTCTTAGGATATTGCTAGAACATTCCTTAACAGTCCTTTCTGCTGGCTGTACAGGATTTGTTTGGTCGAGGCAGGAATGATTTCTTTTTTTAACTTTCTCCCAGTGATCTAGAGGAGTCAGTCCTACCAGAGTCTTGGATTGGCACTGGTTGGGGAGGTAGGACTCAGCTTCTACCTGCTTACTTATTGTAGTTTTTGCTGGAGGGCATTTTCTCAGAATATTTTTGACGGGCAGTCAGGCCTTTTCATTAGGTGAAAGTGAGCCTAGGAATCCATCACAGTGGAGTGTGGGAGTGTGATGCTGCCAGGAAATTAAGTAAAAGAGGTTTGCAAGATTTACCAGCTCAGGAGCAGACGGTCTAGCAATCTGCCCATAGGATCTGCCGGCCCAACCACATGAGTGCCAAGCTAGGATGATCCTAGCATGTGTTTGGAGTCCAGGGTAGGCTCTGTGAATCTTGGGCTCTTGACAGCCAAGCAGGGATGCAGGCTCAAATACTTCAAATGTCACTTTTTCACCCTGCCAAGGGAAATAAGCTCAGGAAACTATAGGAAACCTACTTTGTCTTGGCAATATTAATTTTTGCCATGAAGCTTTGGGTAGTCCACAACCAATCTTGGGAATTCCTGTGGGCTAGCCCAGTACCTGTACTGAATTTCTACTTAAATCTAGGATGAACCAGTATTGCTGAAGTGGTAGAAATATCAAAATATTTCCTTTTCAATTAGCAAAACACCAGAGCTATCCAAATAGCCCCATAATTCTGTGTCTATCCTGTCACCTCCCCAGGAACCCCCAATCTTCTCTGATCCAGCCATGACCCATCTGGAAACCGGTTCCTGTACTGTGTTACTAGAACCCTAATGGGCATATATTTATTAAATATTTGAAATACTACTGTGCTTTTGAAATTGCTTTGACTTACCTGGTTCTCTGCTCTACTATAAACTTCCTGAGGGCAAGAATTATGCTTAACTCACTTGCTTAGCCCTAACACCTAGCACAAGAGTTGGCAATGCCTTGTTTTCAAGAAATTGGAAGACGTAGTCAGGGCTACGTTTTTAGTACAGTTTGTTATTTTAAAACCAGTTACTGGGATCCCTGGGTGGCGCAGCGGTTTAGCGCCTGCCTTTGGCCCGGGGTGCGATCCTGGAGACCCAGGATCGAATCCCACGTCGGGCTCCCGGTGCATGGAGCCTGCTTCTCCCTCTGCCTGTGTCTCTGCCTCTCTCTCTCATTCTGTGTGACTATCATAAATAAAAAAAAAATTAAAAAAATTAAAAAAAAAATAAAACCAGTTACTGGTTGAAGTATCAATACACATTCGATGGCGTGGATGTGTTTTCTCTTCCTCCAGGCCAGTGACTAGTTTCAGTTTCTAAGATCACAGGTTGCATTCCCTTTGTTTTTCGTTACTACCTCAATACTTCTATCATACTGGAGTCCTGCAGTTCTACGAGAAGAGTTGCCCCAGATAACTAGTTTCACGAACCGTGGCCACTTTGGCAGCTTTCCCCTCTCCTGGCACTCCTGGGAATATCCGGGACATAGGATATGCTTTCTTTTCATAGAGTTATCTTAAATGAAAGTAACTATACACTATGTAATATATACATTAAACTGTAGGAAACTAGATTATATAGAGTCATTAAAAATTGCTGGCCAACTTTTATATGGCTTTCTCCTCATCCACAGCGTTGGACTCTGTGTCATCCCTTGTGCTCATAAATGGAATCCTGGATGTGTAACACTTGTTAAAATAATTTCATAAATTCAGAGGTCCCAGAACACCATTAAATGTAAGGAATTTGGTCATTTGGATACCTTTTCATCTGGTATAGCAAAATATGTTGTTATTGATAATTCTTATTTAGTGACTATTATTTTTATTTAGTGAATGCTTTTTGTTTATTGATCCCCCACCATACAGCAAGCCAATACATTGCCTTTTATTTTGATCATGACACTCCAAACTAGATGTTCTTATCCTCATTTTACCTATGAGAAAACCAAAAGCCAAAGAGAGATTAAATAATTTCCCCAAGGCCCTCCAGACACTAATTGGTGGTTCTGGGATTCATCGTGAGTCTGCTTGGCTCCAGGCTATCAACGCCTTTCCCCTGGTACTGCCATGCTGTTCATTCCCCACTGACCCATGCCTTCCCAAGGACAGCCTGCTTCTCCTGACAAACACAAGATGAACCCTGACAGGAGGCAAGCCATCTTCATAGTTACCATATGCACAACAGGTGTCAAATTCTGGGAAACTTAGAAATTACCAAGGGAATTGCAGAAGTTATAGATGCCTAGATTGCAGCTTCCAGATATTCTGTGAAGTGGTCTAGAGTTGGCCTGAGCATCGGGGGTTTTCGTTTTGTTTTGTTTTGTTTTCAGTCAATTCAAGTGTACAGCAAAGTCAGAACCATTGTTCCAGTGCAGTGGCACCCCAAGTTTTGTGTGCATATGAATCCCTTGAGAATTTGTGAAGGATGCTCCTGAATCTGTAGAACTGGCATTGGGCCTGAGTTTCTAGGTTTCAAGAAAGCCCCTGTGACCCCAAGGCCTAAGACCTTCCACTGCTTCTCTTGACAGCAGGTCTCATCTTTTCTTCTCCAGTTTGCTCTCCTTCTGGGAGAAATTCCCCTGACAGTGGTTTGCACTGAGCTCTAGGCCACTCCCTCCCAGCAGCCTTGCTAAGTCATGTGAAAGCTCTGCCTTCCACTAAAGCAGCCTGTTAGCAAAGTAGATAAAGGGTGATTGAGTAATGAAGTCTGGGTCACAAGTTCAGTGCCCACATTCAGAGCCTACAGGGATCAGTTAGCTGTTCTCTGCTCCTAGCCACAGTCCCCAGGCCAGACATTGTACACACGTGTGTGATTGGCCCTCAGGGATGGATGCACAAAAAACTCGTCAGAAGAGCAGTCAGTATCTGTTCCTTCCCCACAAAGAGGCCAATGGCATCATCTTGATAGGAAGAAGCATTCAACAATATTGACTATCACTGAGTGCTTCCATGTTCTAGGCACCGTGCTAAACACTGTAGAATCTTTACAACATTCTATGAGATGTGAGGTCTCATTACCCCCACTTCAAAGAAGAGGAGATTGGGCTCATGGTTCTAATCTTCTGATTAAACACACACACACACACACACACACACACACACAAAGCAACCTGTAAGCATCTGGAATTGTGAGGATTCAGATTGTGAGGATTCAGAGGCTAGTGTGCTACATGCTATAGAGTGGAAATTAGGGTAATACATTCTTTGTAATTTTTTAGGGCTAGAAACTTAAAAAATGATTCTTCTAGGCATATCTTGCTTCTCGATCCCCCTCAATTTATAATGATGATGACTGCTTCAGTATTTTCAGAGAAACATGAATCAGACTGTCCCTATGTTAAAAACAAAAACAAACAAACAAACAAACAAACAGCTGATTCACTCTGTAATATTGGAGTGTTTTACTTACATCCAAGATGAAAAGCAAATGTATCCACAGATTTAATTACCATAATAAAAGCCCTGTTTTTTCTGACACATCTGCTTAGACATCTCGTTTGTCCTAAGTTTATAAGAAATACATCTAGGTTTAGGAGCCCAGGAATTTCTCCATTCAAATTTAGGTTTGATTCCTATGTGTCTGAATAGTATGGTCAGCTTTATTTTCACTTGTTAAGGAGTCACTCATTTGGACATAGGTGTTTTCTTTTTAAGCATCAAAATCAAGTGGAAGTTGTATCTGTTTTGCTTCAGGGTTCAGAAATATACATTTTTGAAACTTATAGTGAATATTGAATGCTAACAATGGAAAAAACCGTGATTCCGGTAAGGTCAAAAGACTGTATGATTTAGCACTAAAGCCAAATTGCTAAAAATTAAGTAGCATATCGCACAACTTTTTGGAGGTATTAATTACCTTATTACCTTTTCCTATTAAGTGTGTCAGTTGCTCTGAATCAAGCCAATCAATTCGTCAATGCATTTTTATTGACAACTCATATGTCCCATTATACTGGGACTGTCTGAAGCCCTAGAATTGAAGCAGTCAGGCATATGGCCTGTCCACATAGAGATTTTGTCCTTTCTTATAAATGGAAAATTTTATTTTTTTATTGAATGCTTGCTTGCTATCCCTAAGGAGTCTTTTATCTTTTTTTAATGGAAGACTTATAAATTCTGATAAATATTTTGCTCTTGAGTGAGTATTCCTCAAGATATTTCAGGTGGTAATAAAAAATAAAACCCATACATCCCTACTATTTTAACTGAAATACCTCCTTCTCTCAAACAGAAATACCTTTGGTGATTTTCAACCCCTCCACCTGCTTTATTTCTTTATTGGTATTTTATCACTTTCTGAGATTCTTTATTAGTGCCCTTATACACACTACCTATCTTTCTCACACTGAATGTAAGCTCTCGGGCCACAGAACTTTTTATCTAGTTTGGTGGTATGTCATTGTAACCAAGAATAGGAGTTAGAAAATAGGAGGCACTCAACAAATATTCCTTGGAAGGATGGGTAGACAAATGAATGAACAAATATTGGTCATGGATTCAGTACAAGAAATTTATCACTACAAAATGGATCAGTATAAGAAATCCATCTTACATTGAATGAGAAGTTAGTAAAGATAGCTTTTTAGCCTTCTCTATCTAACCATAAGATTTGAGGATTTTAGAATTCAGTTCCCTGATGACCATTAAATACAGTCACATTGATTCCACAGTATGTGATTAGGGTGGCTTTGTGGTTAATAATCCAAGGACACTGTAGACCTATCAAAACAGCATTCAGTATTGACATTTGACTATAGCATTAGGCTATGTTTCAGCATTTGAAGACTTTTGGTATACAACAACTTTTATTTTCTTTTGTAACAACTGAGGACCACTTCACTTATTACCAACACTTCCATTTTTGTGAGGAACCCAAAATTATTATGCCCTGAATTGCTTTAATAAAGATTGTTTTTAATCAAGTTGGCAAGTAGACTATTGCTAACAATAAACTAGAAGAATGAACGTATGACAAATTGTCAAATGTCTTGAGAGTAAATGACAATATGTATAAAATTGATTGCACATGTTTTAAGTGTATGGCCATTTAAAGGAGTATATTTAAAGAGTATGAAAATGTATGAATTTATGTATACAAATTTGTCATCAGTTCCCATAATATTAAAACAAGATCTAATTAGTTTGGTTTTTGAAGTAAAAGAAAGCAAAACCTATGCATTTTTTAGCAATTACCATTACAAATGCCAACTATGTAGCTAGACGGTGGGCCAAGTGGACCGGGCACTAAATATATTTATTTTCTACAGACTTAACTACAGTCTAAGAGGTAGATATATCAACTATATCACAGATGAAACTGAGGGCTAGAGAGATAAAAGAAATAATGAGAAACTGAATCTGGATTTTGAACCAGATTTACTCTTTGCATGCTGCAACACTGCCTCCTGTGGCCTAGGCTGAAATTACACACATTGATTTATAACAAGCACACATATATATAAAGGATTATTATACATAATATATATATATTATATAAATAATAAAACTGTGGTAAGATTATGAGTGATATTTTATATTCTAATTTATGTTGTCTAAATTTCTTCAAAGAATATAAATTAATGTTTACATTTGTGTTTTTAAAACCTTCATTGCCGGGACACCTGGGTGGCTCAGTCAGTTAAGCATGTGCCTTTGGCTCAGGTTGTGATCCCAGGTTCCTGGGTTTGAACACCACATCAAGCTCCATGCCTCTCCCTCTCCTCCCTGGCTTGTGCTTTCTGTTACTATCTCTGTCTCTCAAATAAATAAAATAAAATCTTTTAAAAATTCAATTGGGCTTTTGGAGGGTAATTATAGGTCTTTGGAGACTGATTTCAAAGGATGCTAACCATGCTTACCCCAACTGTGTCTTGGAACTGCAGCAAGAAGCAGGATGTTAGCCTAACAGATTGCTGGTCAGCCTCAGTGTCACATACCTGAAGATAAACTACTCATCAAGTTAAATCCAATGTGACTTCCACTTTTGTAGCACTTCCTGCAACTCAGTGCCTAATAGAATGCCATATTCAGATAGCATTGCACTATTTAATGTGTCTTTCCCAGTGAGTTGAGTTTGGAAATCACTATATAACTTATTACTACAATTATTTTCCACCTTCATCTGCCAAAGAAAGAAATCAATTCAGTCCACATCTTGACTGCAAGGCTGTTATAAAAGATCCATTGTCTGCACCTATTCTATACATGGATTTTTGAAATTGAACCCAGTGATGCAACATAAATTTTAGAAAAATGATCTTCAACTGCCAGACAGGCCACAGGACTATTTGAAACATGATTTGGGGACTTCCGTTTTAATTTCCATTACTCATAGGTCTTCACCTTTGCTTAGGCAGGTTCTAGACCTAATGTTCTCACTAAATAGTTCTGCCATTTTCCATAGGTCACTTGGTCTCCCATCATAGCTTCTAATTTTGTAAAGTGGGACTATCACATCTCCAGGTGATTCATCGCATCTGCATTTTGTGATTGCCCTTGGTTGTGGTGGTGTGAGAACCTGTGGGTCTCTCACATGGTCCTGAATGGCAAGGTTATCTAAGTCAGAGTGGCACCACCTCCTGCTACATAACTTACTTGCGTTAGGCATTGATGTGCCCCTGGACCTCCCTGAGCCTCAGTTTTCCCATTCTTAAAGTATGGATGATTATATATATGCCTCACAGTCATTGTGGCTAGAAAGTGAAATACCATGGGCAAAGAAATGGGTCAATGACAGTCACAGAATGAGTTCTCCATGGGTGGATGGCAGACACCAACTATCCAAAGACATATATGCAAATCATTTTTAATATTGGTTCTTTTTTTTTTAAGAGTTTATTTATTCATGAGAGATAGAGAGGCAGAGACATAAGCAGAGGGAGAAACAGGCTCAGCGCAGGGAGCCTGATGTGGGATTCGATCCCAGGACTCCAGGATCACAACCCAAAACCAAAGGCAGACGCTCAACCACTGAGCCAGTCAAGGTGCCCCTTAATGTTGGTTCTTGTGTTTAGTTTTCGTTATTATTTGTTTTTTGTTGATGGATATGCTAAAAATGTATGCATATATGTATATTAGATATTTATTATTGAAAATGGACAAAGAAAAAATCAGGCTGGGATCCATAATCCTATCACTGCCATTGACTATCTTTTTTTTTTTTTAATTTTTATTTTTTTTTTTATTTACGATAGTCATACAGAGAGAGAGAGAGGCAGAGACACAGGCAGAGGGAGAAGCAGGCTCCATGCACCGGGAGCCCGATGTGGGATTCGATCCCGGGTCTCCAGGATCCCGCCCTGGGCCAAAGGCAGGCGCCAAACCGCTGCGCCACCCAGGGATCCTGCCATTGACTATCATTTAAAATTTACTGTTAACATTTTGGTGTTTCTCTGTTTTGTTTATATTAATTCTATAAGTATTTTCATAAATAGAGTCATATATAATTATATATGTTTTATTATATCTTCTTCATCAGCTAAGTACTTTATCTCGTTTTTAAAATACTGGCCTTTTTAAATTACTATTTTCATTATATAAATAATTATGCATATATATTATTTATTTAGAAACCACAAATAGGGATCCCTGGGTGGCGCAGCGGTTTGGCGCCTGCCTTTGGCCCAGGGCACGATCCTGGAGACCCGGGATCGGATCCCACATCGGGCTCCCGGTGCATGGAGCCTGCTTCTCCCTCTGCCTGTGTCTCTGCCTCTCTCTCTGTCTCTCTGTCTCTCTGTGACTATCGTAAATAAATAAAAATTAAAAAAAAAAAAGAAACTACAAATAGCAAATTTAGAAAATTATGATTATTTGTAATTCCATAGGCCAGAGATGGCCTACTAATATTTTAAGATATTTTCTTCTGGTCTTTTTTTATATACATATATTTATATTAATACAAAATGCCAATAATTATAACATCTACCACTATTTCCTTTTTTTTTTTTTTTTTTTTTTTAAGATTTTATTTACTTATGCACAAGAGACATAGAGGCAGAGACACAGGCAGAGGCAGAAGCAAGCTCCATGCGGGAAGCCTGACGTGGGACTCGATCCCTGTCTCCAGGATCACTCCCTGGGCTGAAGGCAGCGCTAAACCTCTGAGCCACCCGGGTTGCCCTCTACCACTATTTCCTAAGAAAGGAAAGAAATGCTACCTAATGGACATTAACACAGTGCCTTTTTATTGCTGAGAACTTCTATTTTGCATGTCTTTACATGATCCTCTTTTTTTCTTTCTTTTTTTTTTTTTTTGAGATTTATTTATTTATTTGATAGAGCGTGCAGGGGAAGGGGCAGAGGGAAAAGGAAAGAGACAGCCTCCAGCAGACTCCTCACTGTGTGCGAAGCCCAACATGGGACTGAATCCTAGGAATCTGAGATCAGGACCTGAGCCAAAATCAAGAGTTGGATGCTTAACCGACTGAGCCACCCAGGCATCCTTTAAGTGGCCCTCTTAAGTTATATGAGCAGAGGTTGTTATCATGGTATCATTTTTGTGCATACATAAAAAGAAAATAGATGGAAAATAAAATTGATAAAATATTCATAAAACTCCTGCACCTTCAGAGTCTGTCCTGAGTCATCTTTGGCACATCCATGTTTGTGTCCAACACAATGTCCTCTTCTGTGCTGTTGCTCTTTCACATAAGCAACATGCTTTCAAAGCTGAATAATAGTATATAATATTTTAACACAATTTTAAATAGCAGTTAAACTAAACCTTGTAGTACCTTGTAGTACCAACCTTGTAGTACCAACACAATTTTAAATAGCAGTTAAACTAAACCTTGTAGTACCATACCGGCTATGCTCATATAGTGACAAAATATGTACCTGCACTTTTCAAATCTACACAGTTTTTATGAGGTCATCACAATTCCATGGTGGCCAACCATGAACCATTGAAGGAGAGATAAACCCCAATTTCAAGCACATTGCAGATGAAAAAGACATACAGCTTAGAGCTAATGAAAAAGGAATATTTATATAATTTTTCTGGTATGGCATTTTATTTAGCTTTATCTTTTTTTTTAATTTCCATTCAATATTAAATTGGGAACATTTCCCAGTATCTTTAAAACTCTTTAGACTATCATTTCTTTCAAAGTATTCAACAAATGTAGAGCCAAAAACCTTAGCTTTTGAAGCTTTTGGAAAATTACCATTATTGAAAACAAAACTTTCAAACAGGAATATATTGAAAATTATTTCTACAAAAGGAAGGGAGGAACTGGACAAATTAAATGATGAATGTTCAAATATGTATAAAATTTAATATTAAAACTCCATAATTGCATGTTGGAATATCTTGACTTCTGCGAAGAATATTTTGATGAAGTGCCTATTTTCAATTAGATAAATACATATTCTATATAAGAAGGGTATGAAATTGAGAAAGCCTATGATTTCACATAAATCTAAATCTTATAAAACATTAAAGAGAATCATAGAGGCAATTTGACAAGTTTTGTTGTGTAAAAATATCTATCAGAGGAAGATATTGTGAAAAGAGGCAAAAACATTGCAAATATAAATTATTTAGGCTCAAATATATAAACATTTTTATACAGAGAAATATTGGGAGTTAGGATATCTTCCCAACTTAGCAAGTTTGCATTGAATATGTCAACAATTTCTGATATGTAAACTATAATTATGAAAAAAACTATAATATTTTATTTTAAAATACTGTGATTAACCATATTGAAAAAAGTAAGTTTTTCCAAAATGTAATAATGAGGTGTTATATACAGATTGAGCTAAGGAACTGACTAAAGCTTATGAATAAATGATAATTATTTTGTTTATTTTCCTTTTAACATTCAAGTCATTCATAGTAAGCTTTAAAAATATATATATAAATATACTGGATAATTGTTATTTTTATTTTTTAGAAATAATTTAATTAGCAAAAATAGTTTATTTTCTTAGTTTTAAAAAGCTTACCAGTTATTGTATATTAAATTTATACAATGTAACTGTATAATTTACATGTTTTACATATATTACATATTATTATGTAATAATTGTACACATTACATACTAAATTCTATTACACACTAATCTGTTAATTAGCAAATAAATATTTAATAATTTATTTTAAATAATAATATATTAAATAAGACTTAATACATATTAAATAATAATATTTTCAAATATTTAAAAATCTTCTTTACACCAGAAATTAATCCCTCTTATGATCTGTAATAAAATATTTAATCCTTCTCATTGTAAAGCATTTAAGATGTTGCTATTTCCCCTATTATACTGATTATTACACATATTAAACAGATATCTTTTCATGTGAAATCCTGATCATTTCATTAGGATATATTTCAAGTAGTAGAACTTCTGATAATTACATTCTATATCCTATAATATGAACATTTTAAAATTAAATTGCATTAAAGTCTTTTGAAAGATTTAATATGTTCTCTGAATATCAGGAAATAATAGTAATAAAAATCCAATGCATAATTTAAACAAATTATTTAAAATAGGTTTTAAATAACTAAAAGAAAATCAATAGCACTTTGCAAAAAGATAATGTTAAGCAAATAAGGTGAATGATACTTGTAAAAATTATTTAAAATAATTATATTTTTGTTCAATCCATTATATTTTTAAGTCTCAGGGAGTAATGTACCTGGCATTATGCATAATGTTCTAAATATCAAGGTAAATAAGACACAGACTTTGTCCTTAAAGGATTCACTGATGGTGACTAACAAACACAGAGGGTGGCCTGCCCTTCTGCCTAAGAACGGATAGGGTGATGGAGCACATACCTGGCAGATTTCATAAGCAACATGACATGAACTAAGGCTGGAAGGCTGAATAGTTTGATAGTAGAGTGGAGGGAAAGTATAAATATAGAAGAACAATATGGACAGAGTCTTCAGATTTGGAAAAGCATAGCATATTTGAGAATCAGAGAGATAATTGTGAAGTTGGACTTAGCACAGCATGGAGCTGGACAGAAAGAGGGGGCAGGGCAGGGGCTAGGTGTCCAGGATTAAACTGAAATAAGTCTTCTTGTCTTACTATGGATACCCTCATTGTGTTAACTCACACTTTTGTGGCTAAGACTGCCACTTCTACCACTATGCACATTGTATATTCATTCAAGATTTACTTATTGATACCTTATTTTCTGTGTGCTGGACATGGTTCAAATCCCCAGAAACAGCACTGGGCACAACAGATAAGCACAATGGCAATAAATGATAAGAATGATAATAAGAATGATAATTTAAAATAATGGCAAGTGTTTAAAAAAAGGGTAGAATTTTATTTTTAAATTATTTTTTTAAAGGGTAGAATTTTAAAGAATGCCTGGCTGACTTGCAACAATGTGGACAGAACTAAGGGTACTCTACTAAAAGAAATAAGTCTATTGGAGAAAGACAAATGCCATATGATTTCACTCATATGTGGAATTTAAGAAACAAACAGATGGATATAGAGGAAAGGAAGGAAAACTAAAATAAGATGAAAATTAAGAGTGAAGCAAACCACAAGAGATGTTGAACTCTAGGAAACAAACTGAGGGTTGCTGGAGATGAGGTGGATGGGGGGACAGGATAATTGGGTGATGAATGGGATGCCTGGCTGGCTCAGCGGTTGAGCACCTGCCTTCTGCCCAGGGCCTGATCCTGGAGACCCGGATCAAGTCTCACATCGGGTTCCCTGCATGGAGCCTGCTTCCTCTCTCTGCCTATGTCTCTGCCTCTCTCTCTCTCTCTCTCTCTCTCTCTCTCTCTGTGTGTGTGTGTGTGTGTGTGTGTCCCTCATGAATAAATAAATAAAATCTTTTTAAAAATTGGGTGATGGGCATTAAGGAGGGCATTTGATGTAATGAGCACTGGCTATTCTAGGCAACTGATAAATCACTAAATTCTACCTCTAAAACTAATTAAAAAAAAAAAAAAGAATGGTTGGTTGGAGTTAGATGTGGAAATATTCTGGATCAAGAGGTCAAGGAAGGCCTCTCTGAAAAGGTGATATGTGGAATATAGCATAGTAAGGGTTTAGCCTTCTTTAGTAGTGCCAGAGGAAAACTAGTCCAGACAGAATGGCAAAATAGCAAGTGCAAATATCCTGGGGCAAGGACAGGCCTGGCATGTTTGAAGAACTGGAAGAAAGCCAGTGATTGAATTTCAGGAGGTACATAAGAATGAGAGAAGTAGAAGAGGATGCAGAGATAAAGGGTAGGATGACTTTAGAGCTGGACATCTAAGTGGCTCAGTGGTTGAGTGCCTGTCTTTGGCTCAGGTCATGATCCTGGGGTCCTGGGATCGAGTTCCACATCAGGCTCACTACAGGGAGCCTGTTTGCCCCTCTGCCTATGTCTGCCTCTCTCTCTCTCTCTCTCTCTCTCTCTCTCTGTTTCTCATGAATAAATAAATAAAATCTTTAAGAAAAAAAAGGATGACTTTAGACCTTATAGGTCTTGATGAGGGGTTTAAATGTTATGCTAAATGTTATGGGGCTACTGCATTTTTCTAGAGTGAAATAATGTGATTTTAAGAGCCTATTTTTTCTTGAATTACTGTTATTACTCTAATGTGGAAGAGAGTATGTGCTACATGTATGTGTCTTAGAATAATGCATCTCCTTTTTATATTTAATATTTGAAGATGTAGCTTTGCATAAAACTAAAGTAGAGCTTGAATATTGTTCTGAAATCTATTTTTTGTTATTAACTATGAAGGCCATTCTGGATTGCTTTTTTAATTGAGGAAAAATGCTATTCTCTCTAAAGTTTGGACTCATCCTGGGCAGAGATGGGATGAGTCTTCCAAGTGGGACCAGTGGTATGTTGTAGACAACACAGGTCTACCCTGCGAGGCCTCAGTTTTAGTCTTATAAACTTGAGTGTAGAATGGAGCCTTTCCGATAATTTTTCTTTGAATATATTATTGCTTCAGAAATGAGTTAATTTCCCCTCTGATCGTCCTTATGTCAGTGGTTACTACCATTTTGACTTTGATTGATTTTGCCTCAGTCTCTTTCAAGGAGGTAATCATCTGCACAAAATGAGCAATTAAAAATATCCTGTAGGCGATTAGAAAGTAACTAAAATATGTGGGTAAGTAGTATATTATGTTTGTATGTTCAAAAAAGAAAGTATACATATTTATATCACATCTTCCCTTCTATTAATATTTTGGCCGATTTGCTTTTTCTCTTTTATTGATGAATGTTTTATATAGTTTTGTTCATATCATGTAGGCTGCTATTCACTTGATTATAAGGGTAATGCACATTTTAAGCGATTTGTCAAAGTAATTAATGCTAGCTGCCCAGAACAGAAAAAACACCTTTGAAATCTTGGTGGCTTAATGCCACAAAGATTTATTTCTGGAGTCATCCACCATCTTGTACACCTCCATTTAAAACAAGCACCCTGGTGAAACACCTGGATGGCTCAGCAGTTGAGCATCTGCTCAGGGTGTGATCCCGGAATGCTGGGTTCGAGTCCCACATCAGGCTCCCTGCATGGAGCCTGCTTTTCCCTCCACCTGTGTCTCTGCCTTTCTCTCTCTCTCTGTGCTCTTATGAATAAATAAATAAAATCTTAAAAAAAATAAACATAAAACAAGCACCTTGCAAAGTTGCAATGGTGAGGGAAAAACGGGAGTGTATAAGCACACTAATTCTTAAATGACCAGAAATGGCCAAAAAATAAATAAAAATAAAAAGACTAAAAAAAGGCTACAGTCCACTGGGCTGATACAGTTTCGTGTCTAAGTACAATGGAGGACATGGATGTTTGGTGAGCACTGTCTGTGTCACTGGTGCCCTCACACAAATATCTGCCCCCCTCACACACACATACACTCTGACCTCCTATCTCACCACATGCTGGATTTTCCATACCCTTCCTGAACGAAGACATTTCATGGTCTCCTTCATTCACTGCATCTTCTATGAAGTCTAGGTGTTTGTTGCTATCTCCGAAGTCTGTATGTGTGTGACTTCTTTTGGTACAAAGATTTTCAACTTAAGAAAAAAGGAGAAAGCGAGTATCTTTTCCTCATCATCTTTTTCCTCATCATCACTATTCATATATCATAATTTATACACATATACATCCAATGGGCAAAGGTGGAGCAGAGATAAAACAGTCAAAATAGACACCACCACCCAGAGAGAGGAAGACTGGGGAAGATGACACAGGACACACCACAGTCACTGGCTTGTGGCCTTTCTGCAATCCTATTCACAAATGCTATAAAGTCCTCCTACCCTGGAAGATGGAGCCTTGATTTACTCTCTCAAACAGCTCCTTCATTGATCATCGTCTGGACTCTTCAACTCCTCTCTAGAAGGTTCTTCCTTTCTTATTATCTTCCCTGAAATCAGCAAAAATGAGCATCAGGAGATACGCCCACTTTGGGGGCTATGAAGCTTTCTCATCTCACTTGCTATTCTCAGAAAGTTGGAGCTACCAGGAATATTTCAAGGATCAAATATTAAAAGGCTTTTTTTTTGTTCCAAATCCATGATATGTTTATATATTTATATTTATATTTGCCTCAAAAACTAGAAAATTTCTGACCAACATACTCCCCCCTTAGTTCTATGTCCCTAAAGTTCTTTCTGAAGTGTATCTTGTGTCTCAGAAGCCCTATTCTTAAAGTCTTTCTCTCTCAATTCAATGGCAAATACTTACCTGGAAAAATACATAGAAATGGCACATACTTAATCTGATCTTTGCCTTGATTTGCTTTATCTTACCAAGAGCTTTTATTGAACTTTTTTCACTCAAGGTCTTTGTAAAGATCCATTATTTTCCTTGGGTAACTATAAGCACTCAAGTTTTTCCCAATCAGGAGGACCTCAAATTTCTGTAATCCTCCAAGTCCTTTATCTCCTCATATAAACTGGCAGATTCTTTCCCGAGTCTTTCTCTTCTAAACTTTGGCAAACATGGCCAATACACACTTCTCATATTCTAATTCCCACCTTAAGCCATAAGTCCACTGTGCATATGGTTGGTCCTCCAGGTTAATGATTTCACTTAATGTTTCACCACTACCAAACATAGATCTCTATCTTTCCCACTTCCAGTATCAAACCCTGTACTACCCATCAAAGAATCACAAAGCCTGGCCACCAACATACAATTAGTGACATGTTCTTCTTTCTTTTTCTTCCAATTAATTATTTCTTTTGCAGTAGCTCTTCACTTCAAGGTACTGATTTATGTATGAATCTAAATTATAACTAATTCCTCATAAAAGACGAACTTCTGAAACCCCAATGTGAAATGCAACACTTTGTTCCTCACATCTTTTGTAAGATTGTATGTATTTATTTGAAAGAGCAAGAGAGTGCACATGTGTGCACTTGCACACATGCACGCAACTGCGTGCAAGGGAGAATGGGAGAGGGGCAGAAGGAGCAGAGAGAATCCCAAAGAGACTCCCCGCTAACCCTGGAGCACAATCTCACCACCCTCAGATCACAACCTGAGCCAAATCAAGCATCCAACACTCTACTAAATGAGCTACCCAGGGGCCCCTGTTCCTCATACTTGCATTGGATTGGATGAGGCAGGCTTTTTTTTTCATCCTCCAGCTATGCCACTTGTCAGGATGGCTGACATCTTGCTCCACACATGATCTACACAACCTTCCCTTATGTCTATTTGCAGGAACTAGTTTGATGGCCCCAATGTAAATTTAAGTCTGGCTGGTGAATTTAAAGAAACACAGAACATGTGGTTAAGTCTCCACCACATTATTGTAAACCAGTTTATCTTTTAAAAACCGCTTTCTCATCTGTGATTTAATGTGAGTTTCAAGGTTCTCTTAGAATTGAGGCAGGAAACTCATGACTCGGTCCATCTTAGTGTATAATAAAAGCTTCGGGGCTCTATACCTGTCTTTGCACTAGCTTTTGTAGCATGTTCTCTTAGGTCTAGCACACCTAGAAATCTGTTTTCTTAATTCCCCAAAAAGTACCACTGGGCCTAAACATTGCTACAATGATGAATAAGAGAGATAAATTATTCCATTAAACTATGGCAAGTACTAAGGGAATCCATAGCAGAAGCCCCTTAGTCTGTGGGCTAGGAAGGGTCTCCTGGAGGAAGGGGTATTTAAGTGGCTGTGCCAGGGATGGGTAGAAATGAGCCATCTGAAGCTAGGAGAGGAGGACAGTGATCCAGGGACAGAGCAGGCAAAGAGGAAGAGAGAGCATGAATCCTTGGTGTAGTGAAAGAAGGTCAGCAGGACTGCAAGCTGAATGCAGAGGAGGCATCAGTGAGAGGGAAAATGGGCAGAGAGCCCAAATAAGAGGTCTGGTAGGCTCTGTTAAGGACTTGAGAGTTTATCCTGAGGACAGCAGATTTAAGCAAACCACTGCCAGGAGCTGTTCACCTCCTCTGCCTTCCGCCATCGCACTGCTGGCTCTGTTAACTTAGAAACATGTTTGGCCTGAGGGCTGACAGCAGTTTTTCAGGACACGGGTTTTCCAGCTGGTTCTACAAAGGTAATCAGAGGGCCAAAGGACCTGACTCTCCTACAATTTTAATCTTGAAAACCTGGGCAGAAATCTACTTATCTATCAGATTGAGTTACAAGACCTATAGAACCCAGGCAGTCTATTCGGGATATATTTTTGCTGTGGAGACAATTGCACTTTCAGATACCTTTGTACAGGGTACAAAAGTAAAAAGTAAAAAACCAAACAAACAAAAACAGCATTTTTTCTTTAAATGAGCTCTTCTGAAGGAGTTGCAGGAGCTAAGGGCACACTTGTTTCTTCTCCAACCTGTGATTTAGCAATTATATGATTAAGCATTACAAGTTTTACAAGGGCATCATTCTGTTATTCCTACAACCACTAAAGCTTCTGCTTTGATGATGGACTATGTAACACTTGCAACTGACAGTCTCTGAGTCTTTATTTTCTTTGCAGGGGCAGTGTGCAAGCTCCAAAAACTGGACAGCTGTACTTGCTATATAAAAGTAGAATATTGATCACCCTCAAACTATTGTGCCTTTTGCAATTTGTGAATTAAACATTAGACTATTCATTTTGCCTGTATCCATCACATGTGATTCTTGCCTTCATACTCTTCCCTCTTTCCACCCCCGATATATGAAGGGAAATCATTAATGAAAAATTTAAGCATAGTGTGGTTATTATTGGCTTTCCTACTACAGCTCAATTTATGCATATTATTTTGAAAAGATGATTTTTCATTTATTACACATATTGTCTTATTAAACTATACTGCTCAGCTTGGATTGCTGTCTTTAGTTCTTTCTGACACCCACACACTATTTGGTGAAAGCAAGAATGATACCCACTCATATCCCACCCATTGCAGGCATTCTATAGGCTCATTCTCCAGAGCCTCTATTTGGATACCATTTTGCATTCCATCCTTGCTCTTGGTATGTTATCAGGCCAATTGCGATAGGCCTGATGCTCTGCTCTTGCCATTTTGTCTCTGGTATCTCTGGGTACTATTCTGTGGGTCTACCTTAAGCGCTCAATTTCAGATAATTTGGGGGAGGATACCCACCAGAGGTGACTCCTCTGGAAAGGAAAAACTTACTGAAATAAGACTATTTACCCTTATGGATAATGATGATGGTGATAAAAAGCACACTTTCTCTAGCCTTTTGATCTGTTTTACATTTATGTGACCATTTCTCCATCTGTAGATTTGACCTTTCCCCTCCATCAAAGCAGTTCTTGGTCTGAGTAAACTAAGTATGGTGTGAGGAATACTTAGTTTAGAAAGCAGTTAATTCAGGGAGGCCTAGGTGGCTCAGTCAGTTGAGTGTCTGAATGATTGATTTCAGCTCAAATCATGATCTCTGGGTGGTGAGATGGAGCCCCACATAGGGCTCCATGCTGAATGCAGGGTCTGCTCAGATATTTTCTCCCCTTTTGCCTCTATCCTTCCCCTAGGCCACATGCTCTCTCTCTCTCCCTCTCTCTCTTAAAAAAAAAAAAAAAAGAAAAAGAAAAAGAAAAAAAGAAAGAATTTCACTTAATATCAAATTCATTTTTTTCCCTCTTTATAATGTCCCTCATGTACACATTTCTGACCAGGATCACGTCCTCCAATGCTAAGGACTTCTACCTAAGAATTGAATTTTTCGTTGTTCTTTGTTTTCTGCATTCTCATTACATATGTTTGATCTTTGCCCACAGAAAAGTACAAATATCCTCCTACTTGTTTCTTCCACGACAAATCTATTCTTTTATATTTGACTGCAGTTCACCATGAATTATATTTTCCACCAGTTTTCGGTGAGTTGTGACAACACCTTCTCTCCCTCTCATGAACATTTGGGAGGTCTATTTAGTCATGTCACTTAAGGCCTGCTTTATCATTTACCTGCGTGTGGGGTAGAGGGAAGCACGAGCCTAACATCACTTCCCAGAATTGACTCAAAACGGGCAGTGCCTGTTTGGACACACAACTAGGTGGTCTGGGTGATACACATGTAAACTTATATATTCAATCATGGCACACATTTTCTAAACTAGATTTTTGAAACTAGATGGTTCCACCTTGCAAACTCTTGTGCAGATGTTTATAGCAGACAGATAAAGCAGCTGCTCACCCATGACACAGTCACAGAAGTGTCTGACCCTTCCTCTATGGATAAAAGCAGCTGTAAGTGTAGGCCCCAACAATCAGGATAGGTGTTCAACTTAGAAATAAACAATTGCTAAATATATTACCTCTGCCTCTTTCTACATAACAGCAACATATTAGAGTGAATTGTAGTTTCCAGCTATTCATGGCACTGAAAATATGAATTATCTGAAAGAAATGAAAACTATTGCCAGGGCATCCCTTTTGGGCTTAATTGTTTTGACTTGGTGAGGCATGACCTAATTCACTTCTCCAGAACATTGTCATCATCATTATTGCCATCATCATCATCCCCTTAATTCTTATCATAAGTTCTATTTGTGCTGAAAACTCTTAGTTAAGGGCTGGGGATAAATGATGGACAAGACAGACAAAAGCCTAGTTTTATAAATTATATTTTCTAGCAACAGGGATAATTAAGGCAATAATAAAGCAAATAAGTAGAAACATAAATAATTTAAATTACCATGCTAAGAAGGAGAAGTTCTTTATGCAGAGAGAATTCAATACTTGACCTCAGCTGAAGGACCAACAAAGACTTCCCTGAGGCAATGGCATTTAAGCCAAGATCCAACACATAAGGAGAAATAATGTTGGGAAGAAAAATGAAATAGTAAGTCCAGAGAGGGAACAGACTGAAAACCCTGAACCAAGTGGAACTCATTAAAATTGCAGAAGTTACAGGAGTTAGGCGGGCGAGGGACCAAGTCCTTCAGGTTCCTGATGGCAAAAATAAGAACTGGAGAACTGGACAGCTATCAAAGGATATTAAGTGGGGAGTAGTATGATTAGTGATTAGACCTCCCCTCATTTTAAAATAACATTCTGGCTATAGTGTGGAGAGTAAGGTCTTTCAGACCATACCTCTAAGCATGTCCAATAGCTTTTAATTTGATTTCTGCGTTTCCAAAAATATTCATGAATCCTAGGTGTTTTCATGAAGATGACTTCAGTCCTTCAGCGACTCATTCAACCTCACTTTATTATGCACTTTATTATGTGAGGCACTGGGGTTCAGGAAAGAAATGCACAACGCCAGCCACCAAGGAGCACTCCAGGAGAGTCAGGCATGTGACTTATAGTATGAGAGGTGCCATCACAGAAGTAGGCAAAAAAACAAGGGTCACACTGGAAAAGGTACCTAATGAGGTATTGATCCAGAGAGGTAATGCTGTAGATGCATAGAACTGAAGCAAGAAACAAAATTAGCCAGATATCTCTGGTAGGTATTGACTGTTTTCTCTAAGTTGTTAGTTTGGGACTTTGAAGAGTTGAAAACAAAAGTCCCAAATGCTACTTTTAATTATATCCTCTTTTGGGGCTTCAAAAAAAAAAAATCATGTTTTCATCTGCATTCTTTATTGCTCACAATAGTAATTGCCTATATATGCCCTTGCAGAGGTTCTCAAATCTTGTTTTAATCAGGCCTCATTTTTCTTGCCCAAACTCATTTTTCACTCTTTTTCAGCCCTGCCTCTTTCTTATGATTGACTCTGTCTCTTTAATACCTTTTACTAGTCAGAGAATATAAGGTTGCATTTGACAGAACCTTACTGGAATGGTTAATAAAAGAAGGAACACGATTGGTTTAAATAGCTGATAACTGAAGACTATACCAGTTCCAGGCAACCTTGGATATGGAAATCAAATAATGCCCTGAAGGCTTGGTCTCTCTCCCAAATCCACTTTCATTTGCTCCCACTGTCTTACACATGGTCACTTTCTCTAGCTTCCATGTCTGCTGCACTCACAGGCAGATCTTTCTACCAGGACACAAGCTAGCTACCCACTGTCCCAATATTCCAGCCTAGCAGTATGTCCAACACAGTAGAAAGTCATCTTTTCTTTCCAAGTGGTTCTACCAAAAATCTAGAAGTGAGCCCCATATGGTCACATCCAGGTTGGAGAACTAATGACTCTAGCTAGAAGTATGACCTATGTTGTCTGGCCAAATTTGAGCCACACATTCTGCAGGCATGCATCCCATGAAAGAGGAAGAGTATGGGTGACATCTGCTCCACACAGATGGAGTGGATTAGCAGTGGATATGGTGCAGATTCTCCAGGAGACTGGTGAAGTGTCAACATCAGAATGGGGAGAAATATAGGACAGTGTCTGCTACACTTCTCACATAACACACCTGTTCATTCTGACCTCCCATTTTTGCTGACTTAATTTCTCATCAAAGTCTTTTCCTCCAATGGAAGCAGAGATGAAGAAGCTTTGTCCTTTGTTGACAAATTGAACACCAACAAAAAATAAATTTATTAAAAAAAAAAGAAGCTTCATCCTTGAAATCACCCATATTTGTTACATCTACAATTCTTGCTAGGCATTGATTCCACCTTTGATTTTTGGTACCAGCATTTTATCTTGGACCTGAAATCTGTAGAATTAAGGACTTTGTCTTTAACTCCAGCTGTTATTTTTCCTTTTGGTTTCATCCTGAATATACTATGGGATATTCTGTTCATCCCTGGAGAGAGTGATCATTGTCCTTTGGGATTATTCTGGAAAGAATAATACTAGAAATCAGAGCCTTGGAAGGAAGGAAAGCAAGGACTTTCATTTTGGGCCCAAATGACAAAAGTTGAAGATGGTTAGGTATCTGCTAAAGGACAGTGAATGCTCCATTGGTATTTCTAGGTCTCCAGCAAGGAAGGGGAAACACTAATAGGGGAAATAAAATGATGCTTTAATAGCCAGATCTCATGGTTTCTTGATACATATTGCTTTATTTCCGCATTATTCCTTCACAGCTTCAGCAGAGTCTTCATTAAAATCTTTCTGGTAGCTAGTTAAAAATGCAGAATTTTGAATACCATTCCAGGCCTATGATTGGAATCTGTAATATACAGCAAAGCTTATAGGTGATTTGTAAGCACTTAGTAGTTAGATAAACGTTGCTCTGAAAGTTTTAGTCTCAAGCACACTATGCCTCAGGTTATAGGGAGAGATTCAAGGTTCTGCATTTGACCATAATATTAACAGGACATAAGTATTTAGAAAGCTCTCCCCACGGTGATGTGATTTCAAGGGAGAAATGTTGAACCTACATGAAAGTCCTTTCCCTGCATGAAAACGCTCCCTTCTTTGCCAATATTGGGAGACCTTTTTTTTTTTTTTTTAAAGAAAGTTATATTTTGTTACATATAAATGAAGGTTCATTGTGACCTTACAAGTCTGAGTGCCAGTCTTGGCACTTACCCATGGTTTTGGCTCTGCTTCCAAACACTTTCTCCAGGATCTGCAATGGTTTCTAACATGATTCTTTATTACCTGCCTAGCTAATGAACTGAACTTAACTCATTTTCCATTTTCTTCAAAAGAGTAGCCAATACCAGAGTTGCTAACTAAAATCAAACCAGATATACTAAGAATTTCATTGATGATTTTATGTAACTACTTGAAAGTAATAACTACAAAAAGCTCAAACCAAATTCATGGCAAATTAAAGCATAGGAATCTTAAGACGGAGACTATTTAAATAGGCTTAAAAGGTTACCACAGCAAAAGAACAGGATCAGTTTGTTTGAGCGATAAATAAGAACTTAAGTTGAATCAGGGAGAGAAAAACCTGCCTGTTGGTCTATAGATTTATCTCCTTCATGACATATCAGCTGTTTTACTGTTTGGGGAATTAAGTATGAACTAATATATAAATTTAAAAGCACCAAATTGGGGCACCTGGGTGGTTCAGTTGGTTAAGCAACTGCAAGTCCTGGGATCAAGCCCTGGGTCTGGCTCCCTGCTCGAGGGGAGCCTGCTTTTCCCTCTCTACTCCCCTCTCTGTGTGCTCTCTGTCAAATAAATAAATAGAATATTTTAAAAAATAAATAAAAGCACTGAATTGGCAAACATCCCACATATTGTACTGAAAAATCATTTTGTAGATTTGCAGGATTTGAAAACGGAGACTATGCAGTAGGGAAAAAGCATGTGTCTGTGAATGAGGCTGAGTTGGTCTCCAATCTACATGAACCATGCATTTGGGCAAGTAACTTCAATTCTCAGACTTGCACTCCTTATTTACCAAATGGAAATAATAATAAAATCGATAAAGAGCTGTTGTACAAATTAAATGAGATTATTTCTTTATAGAGCCTGCCATATGCTACAGATATTCAGTAAAGGGGAGCTAGGAATATTAGGAGAAAAAGCTGGTTAGAGAAGTGATGGCAGGAGGAGACACTACATTTGTCAATCTATTTAAAGTTTTTGAAAAAGAAGGTCATCTCTATTTTCATTTTTGAGACTCACAGACAGCCTTTGGAGTAGCAAAGATAGATATTCTTCCGACGTAATAGATGCAGATGGAACACAAGGAGCAATGAGATAAAGTGACTGCCTTAAGGCTCCCAGCCCTTCCATAGAAGAGTCAGGGCTGCACTGCAGCTTCTAGACTTGGACATTCTGGGTTTTTTAACCAGAGTGATGCTTCCTGGACTTTAGCTACTTTGCATCAGGCATCCTTTAGTGCTTTGACCCATGCCCCTGCTCCTTGCCAACCGAGTTTCCCACGAAGACAGTTGAGTGATGGAATGGAAATGGAGTTCTGCATAGAATTAAAAGAGTGTTGGCTCCACAGGCAGATGTTCTTTTCTGTTAGACGGATTTATTCCAGGTACCTGCAAAAGTGTCTCCCACATAGGAGACATCAGAAATATTTGTTGGGGTACTCCCTAAGTATGTGTTTTAATACTACAAGGGAAAGGTGGGTAGCCTACAGAATAAGTCTATGTGTGTGTGTGCATGTGTGAGCATGCACTCACACAGGCACATGCAAGGGCATCTGTGATTGTGTATCTGTGTTTTGATGGGTGAGGAAGGAGGGGCCAAGTGTTAAAGAAAACATGCAAATGTGTGGCACTTCTTACTTAGCGAGTTGGTAAACTCTTTACCCTCCATTAATAATAACCTTTATCTCTACATCCTTTCAGAAGGAAAGATCAAGATTGGCTAGAACCATAACTTACCATTATAATTTAATTCCATTCCTTCCTCTGCTGCCCCCTTTACTGTACTCAACCCCTCCCTTAATGAACTCTTGGAGAGAGTGAGAAAAGAAAACAGGCCTCATCAATTTCCCTAATGACCCTTTCACAATGTCTTTTTCTTAAACTTTTTATTTTTAGATCTTTTCAAACAATGTTCCTATTAGAAGGTTGTCAACGGCCCCATGGGATTTACGGAAACTTTCATTAAGAAAAATAGGCAATGATTTCAAGGACAGTGTCAAATGTCATAAAAAGAGCTATTTTTAAAGTTATGGAAAAGTAGACAAAGTTTCATTAAGTAGTTAGCCAGATTCACAGTGGGAGCTTGAGGTTGGCAGGAGCATGGTACACTGCAGCAGGCTTGGGTTTGAAGCCTCATACTTACTGGCCCCAACGCCCTCCTGCAGGTGCCTAAGTACTTTGAGGACAAAGTCCTCTCCTTGAAAGTTCCTTTATTATTATTTTTTAAAATTTGGATTAAGATGAGGCAGTTTTTATAGACAAAAATCAGTACATGTCCCTAGTGGTAGTTAGAAAGGCATCCAACAACCATTGAATTCCTTCATTCTGATCATGTTTGAGAAGTTTAAGTCTTATTTGAATTTTCCTCAAAATCTCTTCAAACTTCTTTTATTTTTTTTTCCTCTTACATAATATCTAATTGACTTTTTTTTCTCACCTATAGGAATCTGCTCAAACTGCTGTAACAAAATACCATAGACTAAACAAATAACAAAAAAATAACAAAAAACAAAATACCATAGACTAGATTATTTAAATTTATTTCTTACTGTTCTGGAGCCAGAGAGGGCCAAGATTAAGGTGTCAGCCCATTCAGTTCCTGGTGAGGAACCTCTTCTTGGCTGGTAGATAGCTGCCTTCTGATGTACACTCACACAACCTTTCTTTGGGGCATGCTGGTGAAGAGAGAAGGAGATCTCTACTCTTTCTACTTCTTATGAGGCCATCTATCTTATCAGATCAGGACCCCACCCTCATGACATCCAACTTTAGTTACATCCTAAAAGCTGTATCTCTAAATATAGTCACATCAGGGATTATGGCTTCTATATGAATTTGGGGCTGGGGGGCACAGCTAAACCACAGTACTACCCACATCCCAAACAGCAGTCCTCAGGTTTTCCAATTTTCTAATGTTCACACAGGAAGTAAATCTGCACAAATCACCTAATGGTAAAGTGTACTCATTCAATAAAACTTTGTTAATAAACTACTGTCTGGTGGACTCTATAATAAGATCTGGATTATCTTCATTAATAAGACATGATCTCCATCTTATGAAATCTAATAGGAGAGAGATAGATACTTAAAAACAGAAGCAATAGAATATTGCTGATGTGATCACAGAAATAGGTCTATAGTAAAGGAAGATTCCACAGAGTCTTGAATTATTAGTAGGAAGGGATGTGGAGAGAAAATGGAAGGCAAGAAGGAGCCTAGTGCTAGGAAGGCAATAAACAATCTGCAGACAATTTGGAGAATCTAGCAGTTGGATTGGAAGTGGGTGACTCAGTGAACCATAAAACCAGCATTTCAGATGGGAACTGGTTTGTAGAAGACCCTTATATGTCTTGCTGAAGAACAACTTCTTTGTCCTTCAAGGCATTAAATATATTTTAAGAATAACATACTCTGCTTGAAATAAGAATTGGGTTGGAGATATGTGGAACTAGGACGAGAGTGGGCTTTGCAATTGAATAAGAATGTAGTGTTATAATTGCTAGTGATCAGTCCTTTCACCAGGGGACTACTGAATGCAAAAGACCCAGGCCTCTGAATAGGTTGGAAATTATAGTGTATCATTTGTACCATTGTATCAAGAAACCATTTGTCATTGTTTCTCAATTAACCTTGTACCATCATTGATATTTAAGAGTCACTTCAGGCTTATGCAGTCAATTCATACCAAAAATAGTCTACGAGGTAATTACTTTCAATTATTATATGATTAATCACCAGTCAGGTGGCTGGAAAATACTTTTAAGTTACTTTTATGAATCATATCATTAAATATATTTATAACCTAAGAGGCAAAAGTTCTAGATTCTTCCTTACCACAATAAAAAATGTACTCCAGATGTTGTCACAGATTTTAATACTATTGGAGTTCATTAGACATAGCCAACCCCTAACACCGGTTAGTATATCAGGCCAGAAGCCCACTCAAGAAAGATATGAACAGGGCAGCCCGGGTGGCGCAGTGGTTTAGCGCTGCCTTCAGCCCAGGGGCTGATCCTGGGGACCCCTTATTGAGTCCTGCTTGGGGATCTGCATAGAGCCTGCTTCTCCCTCTGCCTGTGTCTCTGCCTCTCTCTCTGTGTCTCTTATGAATAAATAAAATCTTTAAGAAAAAAGAAAGATCTGAACATACCTAATAGATAATCAAGCTCTAAGGACTCTATTTCTATTTTCAGTATTACCTAAAGACCCAAAATTCGGGTTTTGCTCCTTATACCTCCTTCTCTATCTTAGTATATTAACTTTTATCTCTTGACTTGAAAACATAAAAAGTTTTGGTTTTGTTCTCACATTCCTTTGACACTTGTCAAGATATGAGTTTATGGTACTGTCTGGATCATCCCAGTCATGTCCATGTGACTAACTGGGGATACTGAATACACCGCAGGTGAGCTATCCCCAAGAGAATAATTTAGAATTGAACAAAGTCATGAGATTGGCAGGGGAGTTGGTGGGGGACACCTGAGATCAAATCCAGATCAATCCTGTTCTCCATTTAATTGTTAATGAATGGTTTGCCTGAGACATCAAAATTTGTACTTACAGAGAAACTTAGTATTTCCTTCATTTTGTCATCTGTAGTGATAGAGCTAAATCCCAGACTTCAATTGCTTTTCTTAATAACCAAAAACTTACTGTATTATATTCCTTTCCCTTCAAAGTAGCCTTTGATTTGTTGCCCCAATGGATCCTTTCAGAAATACTGTGGATGGATGATTTGTAGGAAAGCCAAGATGCTGTATTATTTTCCAAGTACTGGATTCACAAAGAATAATATGATTGTGTAGCCTTGTTTTCTCAAGCTTTCAGATGTTCAGGCCTGGAGCTGGCAACATGCAATCTTTTGCTACTTCATCTGGATTACTTAAATGGGGACTTTCTGTCTGCATTCTATTACTGACTTTTGTGTTTCACAACCAGCAGTTTCCAAATCTTCAGGGGTAAAGAAAGCATGGCTCAAATTAGAAAGTGCCTTGCCCAAGCCTGTAAGAACAGCCATTTCTCCATGATTTGCAGTGACTTGTTTGAATCTCCGTAGTGGGCCCTGAGAGACCTATATTTTGTCTTTGGGAGCAAGCACAACACAGAGTTGATTCATGATTTTAGCTGAGGAAACACATTGAGGCATCAATTGGCTGAATTATTTTCATGTGGATAATGTACTTAGGGGTTCCAGCTTCTCCCAGTCTGAGCTCAGGATTCCCACTTTGATGTTTTAAATTAATAATATTCATTGGATTAGTTTTCCATTTATAAAAATAATACATGCTAATTTAAAAAAATATATATGTATATATAGTGGAAAATAAAAATCTCTCATAATCTCACTGTTATTTTAGTTTTTTAATGACCACCCATATATGTATTTATCCAACCATCCATTTATTCATCCATTTATCCATCCATCCATCCATCCACCCACTCTTGCACATCCATCTTTAAGAATGTATTTAAGACAGTTTACTTTATATTATGAGCCTTTCCTCATCAAATTATTGAAATATACATCAAAAATAATTTTTCTTTTCTGTAACAATTTTACTTTAAAGAAAATGTAGAGAAAAAGTTTAAGAGGAATGTATCTGAATATGTATATACTATATGTGCACGTGTGCAAATGATGTTCATAATTCATACAATAGGCAGATAAGCATTTCTGTTTTGTTGGTTGAGTTTAAGCTCTGCTTTGCCAGTGCTATTCTTCCTCCAATTAGAGAGAAACTTGATAATGTGGAGTATATAATTTTAAGGTTGAAAGTAAGCTCAGAGACCATCTGGCCCTGTGGTTTTCAAATCTCAAGGGTTCCAAGAAGTTGCCTCAGGGGTTGCCTTGGGCAACAGGGCTTCACCTCCTATTGCCAGAACTCCTCCATTTCTGTTTCATAAATAGTGTTGTTTCCCAGAATAATTTATTTGAATTTGTGTGTGTGTGTGTGTGTGTGTGTGTGTGTGTGTGTGTAAAGCTTCTTTTAAAACAAGAAAATCTTTGAAAGCTGCTGATCTTGTCCAACTCCTTTACTCAAAGTGGTTGTCTCTCCTGCCACAGACCTGTCAGGTAGCCATTTAGATGCTACTAAATTGCCCCCCATCCTCAGTAATTTCAGCTAAGCATATAAATATAGAAGCTCTCTCCTGAAGGCAGGGGCCTGAATGATTCAAGCAAAATCCACCTTCTTTTACCAGTGATTTGTAGTTTAGGAATTCAGGTGTATGTTTCCTCATGGGTTAATTGTATGAACAGTAGGAGAAGACTTTTGCTAAGAGCTTTTGAGAAAAAAGCTTCCTCAGTTCTGACAAAACAAACAAATAACACAGAAGAGACAAGACCTCTTCCTACCTTGCTGAAGTATGGCCGGGAACAATTGCTGTAACTCCCAAAGCAGTCTATAGAAGGGTTAGACGTGGACAAAGGCAGGGATCACACGACTACATAGATGTGGAAATAGACTAGCCCATTTAATTGCCCTACTTCTCATCCTTACCCACCCCACTCTCAACCCCCAACTATTACGTTTTATTGCCATAACGAGCCAGGCCAGTGGAGTTGGGTGTTCTGCTGCACATCTGCTGACGTACAATGTGGTCCCCACTATGCCTGCAGTCTGAAGCTTTGCAGACAAGCTTAGAAACCTGCTGGGTTATGCACAAGTGAGCTGGTCTGAAGCCAGAGGACTTCACTGTGATTCCAAGTAGAATTGCCTACCTTTTTCTTCATGTGAAAGTTGCCTAATTAGTAACCAGGATAGTAAATTGGTGATAAATACCTACACAATACCTAAATGATAAAATTGCTGAAGGGCTCACATTCAAATGTGTGAACTATGACTCAAAACGTGAGATGGCTCTCTCATGGCCACAGTGACTGGATTGTTCTCATAATAGCTATCATTTCCGGGGGCTTTTTTGTGTGCCGGGGTCTCCATGGAATACTTGCCATTTATGCTCACACAAAACTCATGACTTAGATATAAGCCCTCATTTTTGTATCTGAAATTCTTAGGAATTTTAAGTGGAGAAGCTCCACTTTGAAGTGGAGAAGCTAAGACTGAATCCAAGTCATTGGTCCCAGAAGCCCAGCACTCAGCACCCTGCAAGCCCTTTTTCACTGGATAGGCTCCTCTGTCTCCAGCCTCACAGTTTATTAATATAATAATCTACGTTACC
This sequence comes from Nyctereutes procyonoides, assembly GCF_905146905.1. Classification (NCBI taxonomy): domain Eukaryota; kingdom Metazoa; phylum Chordata; class Mammalia; order Carnivora; family Canidae; genus Nyctereutes; species Nyctereutes procyonoides. The sequence goes on from NW_026575030.1 coordinate 12,637,966, forward strand.
TTCTTAAGAGGAGTTTTAGAACATCACAAGTATGTTTTAAAAAAATCTCAGCGATTAGCCTTTGGAGTAGAAGAATAAACAAATACATTTTTCTACTTTTGCTGCTTCCATATTTTCTGTACACATGTTTGGTCAAAAGAGAAGTTAGACACTTGTTAAAGTATCAGAGACAAAAAACATCAAAGAGAACAAGCACAGATACAAGCATAGGTGCCAGTTTGGTGGTCATGGAAGTCACAGATTTAAAATACAAATATTGCACATACATATTTAAATTTATATGCACATATTATATATATACCTTCTGATGTATAGGACATGTGTGTGCCTGTTTGTATATATGTGTGCAAATTACCTCTTAATATACCAGAACCTCTGTGTGTATGTGTGTGTGTATGTTACCTATTATGTCCCAGAACCCGGGTCCTATAGTAAGATAGAGGCAGATAAGCAGATAACATTCACATTTTTTAAAATTTCAATATGTCTAATAAATTCTAGAGTGGAATGTGTGCAAGTCTTTAAAGGAAAAATGAAAATGAAGACTTCTCCAGTAAGTGTTTCTCAGAAGACTCAGCATTGAAGCAAGACAGGAAGATGACCTGATACTTCTCTGGAAAAGTGAAGCAGAGGAAAGCATTTGCAGTCCAGGGGAACAGCCGGGTATATCTGCTTCGGTGTTGCTCCACCACAAAGTTGAAGGGTGGGAGGTGGACACCGAGAAGCAAACAGGGGCCAAATTACAAAGACCTCTTTTGCTTTGAAGCAGTGACACTAACCTCAGTTAAAGTTAATCTAATCCTTAAGTAACTTAAGCTAGAGATCACTATTAAAATATGCCTTCAGTTCAAAGGACGCAAATATTTATACCACCTGTTTTTATAAAGCCCTGAGCTAAACATACATATGACTTAAATAATCAGCAATTCCTCAAAATATGGATGAATCTGTCTTAACATTCCAGGTGCAATGCATAGACTTGTGATCGGAAATAATGAGATAATTATATTACTTTATGCTCCACAGTTAGGCTTTATCATTTTTAAAGAATGTCTAAAATTCTATTAAGCTTAATTGTTGCAGCTATTAATAACCCAAGGGAAGAGTTTGGAAAACAGCACTTAGAGTTTTGCTTTAGTGATTCAGATCATGTCTGAGAATAGGGATCTTTATAAAGTCCCAGGACGGGATATTTTTGTAGTATTTCAACTTATTCCCAATGTGAATAGCTGGCCACAAAACCACCCTGTTCCCCAAACTAGGGGCCTAAGAGCCTCCTTCACCTTTTTTAACCTTCACTTCCAATCAATTTACTTCTCTCTTAAGTATGTTTCCTTCCCTTTCTTTCAAATCTGTTGCCACTCTTATGATTACAGAATCCACTTACTCTCAATGTCCATCATGACTCAGCTTCACTGTGAGGCTTTCCTGCACCTTCTCCTCTACCTAAGAAGAGCTGATCACTCATATCTGAAACTCCCACAATAGCTTGAGACCTATTTTTCACTATGTCTGAATCCCCTCCTGGACTATGTATAACCTGCCTTTTGAATACACAACATGGGTTGTGTATTCACTTTTTTATCCTTGCTCTTGGCACTTGGAATGCTCCCAACACAGAAGATGATCAGCCAGCATTTGCTGAGTGAGTGACAAAACATCTATAAACGTTTTCCTGCCTCGTAGTTCTATTCTTTGATTTCTGTAAATGGTTTTTCCCATTAATTAACATGCTCATTAATACAGAAGGCCAAAGCAGATGGCAATTATTTGCTCTTGGGATTTTTAGAATGTTGATATGGTAAATGGCAAGAAGGCATAGAAACAACTAATTTTCAACGTGACACCAAGAAAATGAAGAGGTCTCCTAGGTTCCTGAAGAATGTATCAGACACTCTCTCCTATTAGGCTTCTCCTCCTGGTGAAGAAAAGGTAGATTCTAAACTGAGAAGGTCAAGATAGGTACATGACCTCACATTTCAATGTAGTCTTGCATATGCCTGACTTTTGCCATTATTTTAGTAATGTTGTGTCTATTTATTTGTTTGGTGCATGGTGTATGTGTGTGTGTATGTGTGTGTGTGTGTGTGTGTGTGTGTGTGTTGGTGTAAACTGCTTTAAAAATATATATAGCCATTTTTCTTTTTTAACTTCATCATCTCCTATATTCTCTTTCATTTTTCCACCTTCAGTCCTAGATTAGTATTTCTCAGCCTGAGCACCATTGATTTTTTTGAGTCAGATCATCCATTGGCATGGGCTGCCTTCCTGTGCATTGTAGAATGTTTAGTAGCATTCTAACCTCCACCCACCAGATGTTCCCATACTATGATCCCCTACAGTCTGTGTCAACCTAAATTGTCTTCAGATGTTATCAAATGTGCCTGGGGTGCTGAGAGGTTGACCTGAAGTGAAAACCACTCTCCTGGATAGCTGGTACTGAGGCCCTGATGGATATCCTTTTGCAACTGATTGAATAAACTTATGACCATAAATTAAAGGAAATGCATAGGATTTCTAGTTATTCCTTGTTTTATAAATCAAGACCCTGTTATATCCCCCTCTCAGCTTCCTGTAAACCAGTAGGTAAGGCACCAACCTCTTTTTTTTTTTTTTTTTTAAGAAAGGGAGAGTGGGGTGAGGGGCTGAGGGAGAGGGAGAGGGAGAGGGAGAGAGAATCTTAACCAGGCTCCACACCCAGTGCAGGGCTCAGCCTCACAGCCCTACGATCATAACCTGAGCTGAAATCAAGAGTCAGGGGCTCAACCCATTGACCCACCCAAGTGCCCTCCACCTGCTCTTTTTGAATGTTCATACAAGCTTCCTCAGTAGATATGTTACAGTACTTTTAGCCATCATCTCTTTGTAAATATTCGCTTAGTTTCTATTTAGGTGCAAACACACAAAGCTGCAATAAGTACCTTAGTGGTGACAGTCATGCATGCTGCTGCTTCTATTTCTATAGCTTACCTTCCCTGGAGTAAGCTTTCTGCACTGCTAAGTATGTATATGTTTAATGGAAATGGATGTTGATAGATTGATTTCCTAAAAGACTGAAACAATACTCATTTTCTCCAGCAAAGCCTAAGTGGACACACCCTTCTCCCTGCCTGCTTACCAATCAGCACTGGTTGTCAAGACTACTTTTTTCTATTATAATAGATCTAAAGAGCTGTCCCACTGTCACCATAATTTGCATTTCCCTGACTAGCTGTGATGTTGAAGAGCCAGCTCAATGGAGTATCTAACTGGAGTAGCGTGACATCAGACACCTGCGGGGCCCCACATCACTACTCCACTGCCCACCTCTAATTTCTGGAGCAGCTGCCTTGTACACTTTAGTACCAGCACCGACTCACCTCATCTCACATGCATTAAGACAATGTTCTAGGCTATAAGTCTTTAGTCATTTCATCAAATAAGCTTTCCCTGTACCCCAAATCATCATCATCATCATCATCGTCATCATCATCATCATCGTCATCATAAAATACAGGAGGATTTGGATATTTTGTTCACTGTCATTCAGAGATTAAAAAAAAAACTATACTCATAATTGAATTGTTTTTTGAAAATGATCGAATTGTTTTCCTCACATTTTAAATTTGTGGGCATTTGTGTATTGAGTGTGTGTGTGCGTCCTCCAAACAGAAAACTGAATATGTGTTCACTGATGGACTATGCATTTCTAATGTCACATTAAGTATTCTCGGATTTTAGGAATGTGTCACAATGGGCAACAAGATTTGGTATTAAAAAGATGACTGCAGATTTTAGTTTAAGGGAAATGCAATGCTTTGTAAGAGAGATTGGAGTCACTACGTTCCAGGACCCAGACAAGTAGTCATTCTCAAGCTCTTGTGAAATCTTTTTTTTTTTTTTGTTTTTGTGAAATCTTTAAAAGCAGCTACTACAGTACAGCTCCACAGAGGATGAGCTAGAGAAAATAAGTCTATGAAGCAAGAAAGATGTGGGGGCAATTTTTTTTTTTTAAGATTTTATTTACTTATTTGAGAGAGAGAGACAGAGAAAGCTTGGGGGCAGGGGAGTGGTGGGCAGGGAGAGAGGGGGACAAGCAAACTCCCCAATGAACATGGAGTCCCACTCAGGACTCTATCCCAGGACCCTGAGATCATGATCTGAGCTAGAGACAGGTACTTAACCAACCAACAGCCACGCCAATGTAGAAACAATTCTGTTTGGGGGCTAAAAATCAAAGATAGAATTAGAACTTTTTTTTCCACCTTGTCGTTTTAGCATTAAGCAAGCAGGAAAAATATTAACTCCTTTTTGTCTTTTTTGAAAATATTTTTTCCATCATAAGGGAACCATGCTCATTAAAGGAAATCTGAAAAATATTTTTTTAATGGACTATCTAGTAGTGGTGGCCTGGAAATTGTGTTTTTACAAGCGAATTTGATTGGAAGTTAGTAGAAATGCCTCCCAGATTCTGGTATTGGGTTGTATGTCAGTTCCAATTTTCAGTATGAGTTTTAATGTATTCTGGACTTTAAAAATATGAACAAAGTTGGGGCAGATTCTGTTGGGGCCTCTTGAATTTGAGGCTCTAAATTTAAAGTCTAACATTCTTGTATTGCTGTTGTAAGGCATTTTTCTGTTGATTTCTTTTTCTTTTTTTTTTTTTAATTTTTATTTATTTATGATAGTCACACACAGAGAGAGAGAGGCAAAGACACAGGCAGAGGGAGAAGCAGGCTCCATGCACCGGGAGCCCGACGTGGGATTCGATCCTGGGTCTCCAGAATTGCACCCTGGGCCAAAGGCAGGCGCTAAACCGCTGCGCCACCCAGGGATCCCTGATTTATTTTTCAAAACAAATCTGCAAAGACAACAAATTATTCTTATTTGATAGATGATACATTTAGAATGTGCCCAGACCAGTTACATATGATAAAGGTTAGTGATGTCCATCATTTCTAGTTCCATCAGAAGTCAGGGAAGTCATTCACTAGCCTGTATTAGTCTGTTATGAGCTTTAGAGTTTACCATCTGTAGGTACTTAGGTTAATCTAAGAAACTTCAAGATAGCCAAATACCAAATAAGACAGTAAGGTGATGTAAAGGGGCTAAGGGGCAAAACAGTGAAGGAATAAAAGGATAATAAAATGATTTTGACAATCTGAATTAAGACAAAATGAATAACAACAACAATAATAATAATAGAAATCAGGACGATAAGTATATATGTAAAATGGCTATTTAATAGAGCTGGCTTGATCTTGTTTGGGGACTCTTGGCTGAAAATAGAGTGATTTGCACTTTATTAGCTGTTTTGTTTTGTAATGACCTCCTTGTGCAGTTGGAATTTTCTGTGTAAAAGTGTCCATGAAGTAGGTGCTCAGATGACAAAAGCATCACTTCCTCCTCGATTACAAAACCTTGCCTGGTAGAAATGCAGTCCACTAGCATCCTTGTGCTGCCTGCTCAAAATTTCAGGCACTTAAAATTATGCTTTCAGTAAACATTAACTTAACATCTAACACGTGGCTAGCACTGCATAGGTGCTTCAATACATAAAGTTGCCACATGTGCCCAGCTGGGTCTTAGACACCTTCCAAGGGGAAGCACTTGATCTGGGTACTGAAGTGCCCATGGAAGTCAAGAACTTACCAAAACCGGTACCTTACACCCTTAATTCTTAGTGCTCTCACCGCCTGGTTTGATCTTAAGGCTATAGAGAAATCCTAAAACAGAATTTCACAGACTCAAGTCTATGCCTAATTTTACATGCAAATGTGGGTAAGGTCTTGATATAAGTGTGAGAATCCTTAGTGTCCTATGAGTCATAAAATTCAACAACACATCTCTTGCATCAACTAAGCTATCCAAGGGAATCAAGAATAGCAAATCAGGTAGGGGCAGGGGTTCTATCTAGGAGGAGTCGGCTCATAGGGGCCTAGTCCTTGGGGGGACAGAGGCACCAGCCCTGGGTAGAGATGGGAACATCATGTGTGTATAGACGTAAAACAAGCAAAGGGCCAGCTAAATCAGGTCTGCCAACCCCAGCCTCCTGGGGAGGCTTTGAGAATTAAGATAGTGCTTATCCAGATAGTGGCTATAGCTTAGGTGGGAAAGCATTACCTCATCCTTGCATTGTCTCATAGACCTTTAGTTACTCTTTCAATTATTCAAATTGGAAGTCAAAATAAAGAGGAAAACATCACAGACTTTGTGTATGCATCTAGATGTGTATGTGTGCCCATGTGTATGTGAAAGAGGGAGATGGAGAACAGAGAGAAAGATTTGAGGTGAATTATAGGGGTAGAAAGAGATGGAGAAGATATTTGTGTTGAGATCTGGAGGTCCAACTTGGGAAAAGCACTAGATAGAATCTGAACAACAACAACAACAACAAAAAAACAGTCGGAGCCAGAAATGGATGCATTAATTGACATTCATTAACCTGTTTGCTTTTTAATTTGTCTTTTAATTGATCATCTAATACGTATCAAGCACTGTGACAGACAGTGAAAATGGCAGATAAACAAAACAGATAGGACCCATTTCCAGAGTTCCCAGAGCCAGAGTGGATGTGAGGCTGCCTTGACAATGGTTATGAAGGACAGGGCCTAGCAACTGAATTTCCATATGATGAAGTTTTGTAATATAGGTGAGGTCCAGAGCCAAAGACCAAGAACGAATTCTTGAAACGTCTTTGGTGCAAAATAGGGATTTTATTAAAGCACAGGGACAGGACTGGTGGGCAGGAAGAGCTGCTACCCAGGGCCTGTGAGGAGTGGCTGATTATATACCCAGGAGTTGGGGGAGGTAAGCAAAAGGGAGATTCCAAAAGGATTTCCATATCCTACAGAGGACCTCCAGGATACTGGGGGCCTTACCATTGTCAAGTTAAAGATTGCTTTTCCCTCTAACAAGGCATTAACATTAAGGCAATTGGAAACTTCCTGAAGAATGTCACACATATCCCACCTTGGGTGGGGAGTTGTTTGTGGGATATCAGCTGTGCTTTGTCCTCAGCTAGCCCTGCTCCTTCATCACATAGGTGTATATGTCAGATCCAGACGGGGATATGGAAAATTAAAACAAAGAGAAAATAGGACTGAAATGAAGATGACAAAAGGGAATGAGCAGATCTGTGGCAAATGGAAGGCAGGACCCAGAGAGAGTGTGTGGAGTGCTTGTGTGTACAGATAATTCATTGGATTCCCCAAAACTTGAGTATGGGTAAAAAGTGGTGAGTCAGTTTAGATATTTAAGGAGAGATCTTGCCAAAGGACAATGCTCATATGCATTTAAAAGGAGTGATAAAAAGAAGGAAACTCCTGGAGGGTGAGGAGGGAGAAAGCTTTTGGGGGTTTAAGAGTGAAATGAATTACTTCCTTTAATTAAGGAGCCTGTGGCCCAAGAAGCCAGGCAGTCCTGACAACCTCAAAACAACATGGTGTGTAATGGAAGCAAGACCCTGAAAGTAGGATGGCTGGCCAGATAGAGGGGGCAAGAAAGAAAGCATCCGAAGACCTCAAGGGAGAGAAAGGGGAAATTAGTTTCTCATAATGGAAAGTTCCCATTTGTAAAATAAGTTCCCGTTAACCTCAAGGATTTTGTAGTTCTATGACTTTGAAGGCAGTTAACTAGGTCTTCTAGAAATGCTTTGAGGGAGAATGACATAAGCATACCGCTTATGAAATATTGTTTAATTACAGTTATAAGCAGGATAGTTTGAAAATGAATGGAAAATGAAATAGAATCATTCGTTTGATAACAGGGTTTCCAAGCATGGGTGGTGAGAGATTGAACCAGCATCGTGACTCGTCATATGGAAGGGAAAAAGCAATTCACCATCCCGTGATAGAATCCTGTAAAAGCTTTCTCATCAATGATATGTGTCTCCGAGAAGTTTTTTTTTTTTTTTTTTCCTTCTTTTTTTTTTTTTTTTTCCTTTTGGCCAGTAGTGCCACTGGTTAGAAAGTATTTATCTTGGAGTCAAAAACTTTTTTCCAACCTCCAAGTCTGGCTCTTATTAACATAATTGAAGTCATTGATCAAGTCTCTTCTCCCGCTGGCTTTCTGTTTCTCCATGTGTAAGATGAGAAAGGGAAATGAGCATATTTCCAAGCTTCCTTCCCAATTGAATATTTTATATTCTAACTATTCACTTGTTGAAAATAAGGAAGAGGATGCAGAAGTAGGAAACTGACTGCCTTAACTCAATTTTATTTACAATCAGAGAAGAAACCTTAATGTAAACCTTCCCTGGGCTGGGCCCCATTCCCCTCAGGCACCTCTAAGGTGGGTGGGGCAGTGTCAGGGCTTTGTGCAGAGAGAATAAGCATGAGCCACACCAGCCAGAGGCTTAAGATTTCAGCAAGGCCACTCTGGCTCCAACAATGAGAACACGAAATGAGTATAAGGAGGATAAATGCAGATAACAAACCAGTAATAAATAGGATTGAATGTTTGCAGAATGTATCAGGGTGGAGTGCAGTCTTGGGAGAGAGCCAAGAGAACTTTAAGTTTAGACATAGGAGGGTAGGCAAGGAGGCCGGTAGGGGGAATGACATTTCTCTATAGACGGCTCTTGATGAAGAATTCATCCCTTCTGAGCCTATGCATGGGGCTTAAAATTTCTGATGAGGTTTGCACACGGCTTTAACAAAATACACTTCCTCCTTGAACCTGTCTACAATTAGGAAATTTTCAGTTTGATTTTTAAAGCAGTGAACTTGCCCTTTCGGCTAAGGATTAGTGATGTGTGTCTGTATGCGCAAGTGTACACATGTGATGATTATGGGAAGAAACCCCTGAAGGAAAGCATCAAGCTTTTTCAGACATGACCCCAAATCTGAGTATGAAGCATTTGCTTGACAGAGCCAGTGAATCAATTAGAATTTTACTATATTGGAAATGAAGTTTATTAAAGCAATTAAATACATAGACTCTGGAGGCAGATTCCTTGGTTGAAATCCTGCTCTGAAATTTATTATTAGCTGTGTGACCCAAGCACACAGCACTTAGCTTTTCTCTGCTTCACCTTCCTCATGCATAAAATGAGTATTGTAAAAATGCTTTACTCACAAGATCGTCGTGAGAATTAAATGAGTATTCAAAAAAAAAAAAAAAGCCACCACTTAGAGCAGGGCCTAAGTTTGTACTCAAAATTACTGAAAGCTTTAATAGAAGGAGAGTTTTCAAACCATAGAGGATGCAGAGAGTTAAGGGGAAACAAAGTGGGATTTTTTTTTCAGTTAACTTAATATCAGGTTCTATAATATATATACTATATTTTATAAGTATTTTTTTTAATTTTTATTTATTTATGATAGTCACAGAGAGAGAGAGAGGCAGAGACACAGGCAGAGGGAGAAGCAGGCTCCATACACCGGGAGCCCGACGTGGGATTTGATCCCGGTCTCCAGGATCGCGCCCTGGGCCAAAGGCAGGCGCTAAACCGCTGCGCCACCCAGGGATCCCTATATATACTATATTTTAAAAGACAAATGCTCTCCTTTTTCTTATATCATGTGTAAGACAGAGAACGTCTAGGAATTGTTCTTAGGAAATTTCATAGGGACATAATAGTTTCTAAATTGCAGGTCTTTTATCGTTCTCTGTTCTTCAAACCAGGAGTTTCGTCTTCATTTGCCTTCCCCACGTGAGGCTGTGAGCTACTAGCTCACCTTGCTCATATCATGGATACTGCTTATAATATCTTGCTTCTTACTCAGAATTCTGTGAACTCATTCAAATCTCAGTCTTATCCCAGAGCTCTATCAAAAAAAAAAAAATCTTCCCTTTTGTTCTCTAAATTAGTGACATCCCCCTCCTCACCCTCCAAGAGTTTCCTTCTTTTTATCACTCCTTTTAAATGCATATAAGTACTGTCCTTTGCAAGAGCTCTCTTCAAAGAAATGCAAATGGTGCAACTATTTTCTTGCTGCAGAGGGTAAAGAGAAGACTGAAATATGCAATATCACCAGACAATAAGATTTTTGCTGAGAAGTTCTAATAGAACTGGCTGAAGCAAGAATTTCTATAACAGAAATATAAAAAAGGAAAGCTAGGGAGATCCAAGGATGAAATGTTTAATCTAGGTAATGTGAAAATAAAAGTTCTCATGGAAAAAGCGCTGTTAAAATTGAACCCCGTGGATGGGCATGAATGACTTGGTATTATGGATATGGTGGAGGGGGAGGAACCTCCCAATGGGTGGAATCTCAAGAGCAGAAAAGGGATGGGTGGTCATAGAGGGTCCTACTCCTAGAATTACCAGTAACCCTTTCTGTCTGAGACTTGGGATGCATGTAGGGAGTGGTCAGAGTTAGGTGAGGCTACAGAGAAGAGAAGAGCTCCATCCTCTTGCTGGATTCTTTGTAATTTATTCTGTATCATCTGATCATATCCCAGCTCTGAGAGGTAAATTTCACATCCATTTTACTTGAAGGAAAATATTGGAGTGTTGAAAACCATGCCAAAAATTGCTCAGTTTGTTGGACCCTGGCTCACGGGTGCCAGCGTGTCCCGGTGGACGCCCCAGAGACCCAGACCCCAGACAGGCAGATGCAATCAACAAGAGGGTTTATTGAACGTTTGCGCAAACGGGCTCTCCGCCTCCGAGGAGGAAAAGAGCCCCGATTAGCAATCACAGGGATCTTTTAAAGGCAAAAGGAAAGAAACCGCCTAAAGACAAAGAACCGCGGGAGTCGCATAGCATCCAGGTTGATTTCACGGAGGGTCAACATGAACCTATTCAGGGACATTCCAATCAGGGTGTGGGGGGAAATGGTTTTCTTATTGTGAACAGAATGCTTTTAGTTGCTAAAATTTCAGGAAGGCGCCTGGTTGGGCTGCCTCTGGATTAGGGCTGGCCCTACTTACAAGGGGGGAGGTTTCTTCAAGTTAAAATGTAGTAGACCTCTTTGGCAACTTCCTTCCTACGAAAATGGCCAGAAATGTTTCAGTAATCAGTTATATAAGGTCGACCTTTTTAAAAGCAAGAGTGCAATGTGATTAAAGCTGTAGATGAAGATAAATCCTGTAGAAGTCTGTTGACTAGGTTGGAGAAGAGGTGGGTGACCAGTTGTGAAGAGGAATATAGTCATACAAGGAAAAGTCAACTTGGGCCAGAAATACCTGAATACCTGTAAGAAAGGAAAGTAGAGGATAACTGTGTGTGATATTGCAGAGTTAACAAAAGCCTTCGGATCTAAGGCAACACAGTCCTTTGACTTTAAACCATTGAAGGTTTTGTTGTAACTACTAGAGTTTGAATGCACTTACCTCCTACAAAATTTTAACTATGTCAGGATATGTATTTTAGTCACCTCCATCATGGGGTAGTCAGGCAGGTTTCTAAGAAACAATTTCCTCCTGCTCATATTTTGCTCTATTACTGTGACCCAAATAAAAACTCAGTGGAAACCAGGACAACATTATAGCAAGCTCATTATCAGTTCTGTGGAGGTGGAAACCTGCTGTCATTAGCATGGGGGAGGACAGATGCTAAAATCTGACTTTCCCAAAGAGGAATTATACAGCAAATTGAATTGGGTCTTAAATTGAACAGAGTGGAAAGAAGTGCTTATGAAAATGTCAGCATTCACAAATAAAATAATGTAGTGGATGTATTCGGAATACAGATCTAACTCTCTTCATATGTCCTTACATGACAACAATTATTTTTCAAAGTGTTTTTCATATTTACCATCTCATTTACTCATCACAATAAATGGAATAGAGCAGAGGAGAAAGTGAGGATCTAAATGCCAAATGACTTTGCCAAGATTCAAACAACTTTCTTCTTGCTTCAGTATGGCTTGTTTCCTTACTGAATTCAGTAAAATGATCCTTTGCCCTTCTAGTTCTAGGTTTTTTTCCCTCCCACTCACATACATTTACCCAATCATCTTGAAGTAGTTAACTAAGATTGAAAAATAACAATAAGGAAAAAACCAAGTTGCTTGACCTTGCTGTACTCTGAAGATTACAGAACATAAGGCACTAAGTTCCAAACACATGTATCTGTTGGTTTTAAATCAACAGCTTGCCACACCAGTAAGTTGAGATCAATTCTAAATCATACTGCAAATATTTTTCTATCATAATAATGTGTTAAAGTTTGTGAATGATTTACTTTTTAAAATAAACTAAGGTGCATTCAAGGTTATCTCAATAGTATCTGTAGAATAAATATTACTCTCACTTACTTGCTTACTTGAATTCAAATGTATTTTCTTCACTGAGCAGAAAGAACCATGGCATTACAATGAGCAAAATAAGAAATTTTACAGCTGTGGGACATCTGGGCGGCTCAGCGGTTAAGCATCTGCCTTCGGCTCAGGGCGTGATCCTGGAGTCCAGTGGAGTCCCACTTCGGGCTACCTGCATGGAGCCTGCTTCTCCCTCTGCCTGTGTCTCTGCCTCTGTCTCTGTGTCTCACATGCATAAATAAATACAATCTTAAAAAAAAAAATTTACAACTCTAGTACTGGATATATGATTGCAAGTATTTTCTCCCATCCTATGAGGCTGTTTTTTCACTTTCTTATTTTTGATTTAGTCCACAATTTAAAAAAAAATTAATAAAGTCCAGTTTCTCTATCTTTTTTTTTTTCTTTTTTCACTTTTCTTTTGATGTCTTGGTAAGAAATTATTGTCTAATCCATGGTCATGAAGATTTACCCCATATCTTTTTCTGAGAGTTTTATATTTTCAGCTCCTACATTTAGGTCTCAGATCCATCTCATGTAAATTTTTATGGATGATATAATAGAGGGATCTAAATATTGTCTCCTGCATGTGGAATCGTTTTCCTGGCACCATTTCTTGCAACCACTGTTCTTTCTCCAGTGAATTGTCTTGGCATCTTTGTTAAAAATCAGCATAAGGGTTTATTACAGGGCTCTCTCTCTCTCTCTCTCTCTTTTTTTTTTTTTTTTGGTAACGATTTCATTTATATATTTATTTGAAAGAGAGAGAATAAGAGAGAGAGTGCATGTGCAAGTAGGTGTGGAAGAGGGATGGGGGTGGAGTGTGTGGGGGAGTGGGGAGGGCCAGAGGAAGAAAAAGAGAATATCCAGCCAATTTACAAATGAGCACAGAGCCTCATATGGGGCTCAATCTTACCTTTCTGAGATTATGACTCTGAGATCATGACTGAGCCAAAACCAAGAGTCAGACAATTAACTGACTGACCCACCCTGGCACCCTTATTATAAGACTGTTAACACTATTCCATTTATCTATAGTTTTGTTTTGTTTTGTTTTGTTTAATTTTTTTTAAATTTTTATTTACTTATGATAGTCACAGAGAGAGAGAGAGAAAGAGAGCCAGAGACACAGGCAGAGGGAGAAGCAGGCTCCATGCACCGGGAGCCCAACGTGGGATTCGATCCCGGGTCTCCAGGATCGCGCCCTGGGCCAAAGGCAGGCGCCAAACCGCTGCGCCACCCAGGGATCCCTATAGTTTTGTTTTTATTCGAGGACCACACTGCTATGTTCACTATAGCTTTGTAGTAGTTTTGAAATTGAAAGTATGAATTGTCCAATTTTATTTTTCTTTCTCAGTGCTCTTTTGGCTATTCAGGGTTCTGGGCCTCTAATCTTTTCATATGAATTTTAGTATTGGCTTATATATATTATATATATATTATATATTTTTTTTTTTTTTTTTTTCCCAAAAAAGGCCTATCTTCAGTAGGTTTTGCATTGAATCTGTTGATCAACTCAGAAAGTATTGCCATCCTAACAATATTAATTAAGTATTTTAATCCATGAAAACGGTAGGGTCTTTCTACTTGTTTATATTTTTTATTTCCTTCAATAGTGTTTTGTAACTTTTAGTGTATATATTTCACATTTCTTTTGTTAACTGTTTTTTACTATATTGTAAATTGTTTTCTCAATTTCACTTCCTAATTGTTCATTGCTAATGTATGGAAATGAGATTGAATTTTTTTTGTATTTTGATCTTGGATACTACTCCTGCTGAACTCAATATCTACTGTGTGTATATAGGTGTTCTTCAGGGTTTTCTACATATAAGTTCTTATGAGCTGTAAACAAAGATAGTTTTACTTCTTTCTTTCCAACCTGAAAATATTTAATTTCATTTTCCTACCAAATTGCTGGAGCTAGAAACTATAGTAAAACACTGAATCAATGTGAGGAGAGTGTCATCATTGTCTTATTTCTAACTGTAGGAGAAAAGCTTTCAATCTGTCACTATTAAATATAGTGTTGATTATATTTTTAGTAGATGACCTTTAACAACTTGTTGAAATAGGAGACATTTTTAAAGGGATTTTCTAATAATAAATCTTCATTTTTAATTATTAAAAATTTATGATTATGATATTAAATTTAGAAAATGCAGACATGCAGAAAGAAGATTTTGAATCAGTCATCCACTACATAAGCAAAACCATAACTAATCTTCAATCTGGCACACACTGAAAAGAAAATATTAGACTTCAAACTTTCTCCTCTAGTTTTCACCTTCATAGATGTTGTAATTAGTATATTTTTGTACACTACTTTTTCCCCATTGTGATGGATGACTTTCTGAAAGATTTCTAGAAGTTGTGCTTTAAGATCAAAGAATGTATATATTGTGCATTTCAATCTCTTATCCATCTACCTCTCTTATCTATTCTCAATCATTTGTCTTTCATCTATCCATCTGTCATTTATATATTAAGTATCTACATGCAGATACAGTTTCCCCTATATATTTATTTATTTATTAAATATTTATTTATTTATTCATGATAGTCACAGAGAGAGAGAGAGAGAGAGAGAGAGAGAGAGAGAGGCAGAGACACAGGCAGAGGGAGAAGCAGGCTCCATGCCGGGAGCCCGACATGGGACTCAATTCAGGGACTCCAGGATCGCGCCCTGGGCCACCCAGGGATCCCCTCCCCTATATATTTATATATATAAACACATATATATATATACATACACACATATAAAATTAAAATTTATTTTCAGGAATTCTTATTTCAATCTATACTCCTCTCAGAAATGTACATTTTCATTCTTTGGTATCCCATAAACATTTGATATTGTCTTTTCTTTCCTTATTTTAATATTTGCTAATTTAAGTAGAGATTGTATAGCATTGTTGCTTTTTTTTTTTAATTTTATTTTTATTTTATGATAGTCACAGAGAGAGAGAGAGAGGCAGAGACACAGGCAGAGTGAGAAGCAGACTCCATGCACCGGGAGCCCGATATGGGATTCGATCCCGGGTCTCCAGGATCGTGCCCTGGGCCAAAGGCAGGCGCCAAACCGCTGCGCCACCCAGGGATCCCAGCATTGTTGCTTTGATCTGGCATTTCCAGTTTATTTATTTATTTTTTAAGACTTTATTTATTTATTCATGAGAGACACAGAGAGAGAGGCAAAGACATAGGCAGAGAAGGAAGTAGGCTCTGTGTGGGAGCCTTATGTAGGACTCAATTCCAGGACCCCAGGATCATGACCTGAGCCAAAGGCAGACACACTCTACTGCTGAACCATCCAGGTGCTCCTGGCATTTCCAGTTTGAAATGTTGCTTTGAACTACATAGTTCCTAGATTGTGTGAATTCAGTTCTCTCCCTTTGTGAATTGTTGTTCATGTCCTTTACACATCTATTTATTACGTTATTAATGCTATCTCTTAAATTGTTTGTGCCCTCTATGTAGTAAAAGCGCCAGTCCTTTGTTTATCATACCTATAAGAAAACTGACTTTTTCAGATAGTAGAGATTATACTTCCAAGTAAGTAGCATTTCCTTCAAAATAGTCACTAGAAATTACACTTATTTCAACAATGTTTCCATTTATTATAACACTGTGACATATTTTCACTGTAGAATGACCTTAAGATCTCTAATGCAAACCACAGAATTAACCCAGCCTTTTTCATCATTGTGAACCCAATTAGTGTAACCAGGTTGCTCATTCACCTATTCCCCAGACTTGATGTTGAAATAATTTCTGGCTATTTCTAAACTAACATTCACCTTGAAAGAATGAATATTTGCTGCTATTGATAGCATCAAAAGAATGAGATCTTAGTTCCAAAGTAAATTTGTTAGAAAGACAAAGAGTTATAAACTCTTAAGTAAGCTTAGCATTATAAGGAAAATTTAATCGCCTCCCACCCATGACTACTTGGAATGCTAAAATATGCTTTATGTTGTCTGATACTTTTAAATATCTATGTATATTTATGCATTTTATAGAAATACAAATGACTTGTTCCCTGTTCCTTGTTTTAATCCCTCATTTCTTCCTGTCAGTTTTTACACCTCTACACTTATAAAATGCTGTTTTTTTAACATTTATTCAACAAATATACACAAAGCTATCAACCTTTTTCACATCTCTTAAAAAATAAATCTCAATATCTAGAATTTGTGAAAGATACATGACTTTAGTAACTTTAAGAAAGAATAAGATGCTGTGATTTTTCTTTTTTGCTAGCTTATCTACAAATTTTGATTCAAATTAATGGAAATCTACTGAGTTTATATTACATGTAAGATTTTGTACAGCCTACCTAGATGCAAATGGTTGAGAGTAAAATTCCTGGACCCTCAAAATACACATAATGAAGTCTTTGTGAATTCTAAGAAAGTAGCTAGGACTGGTTACCTTATGGCCCTGTCTTTCAAGGACTTCTCTTTTAGTACTTTACCTGATATTCTAAAAATACAGGAAAGCTAGGCTTTTGTGTGTCTCCCCAAAGAGCCTACTGCCCTGAACATCATTAGAAATGTTTCCCTTTAAACGTTCTATTTTCCAAAGACTTCGACTTACACCGGCTTATACTCTTCTATATTGTCCCCAGACTTCACCTTATCTGTACACCACGGATAGTGCTTTTGATAGTTACATTTCTCTAGAGAAGAGAACGAGTTTTGAACATCAAACTGAGAACTTATTCCTTTTGGGGGCTGGGGGAAGTGTTTGCAGAAATGTCATAGAAAAGATGTTTCTTAAAACCAAAGATATTCTTTACATTCTTTTCTTAACACTTTGCAGATCCTTGAGAGTGTCCTGCTTTCAGGGATGACCCCTTTCAAGGCAATCTCTTTCTTTCACTTTAATGCCAAGGGTTAAAGTCAAGACATAGGCTAGGTATTGAGATAATTCTTTCTGTTCTGTGACTATATACCCTATCTTTACTGGCTGTCCACCATTTGTCAAGCCCACTTTCTATGGCAGGCAGGCCAGTACCCCCGGCAGTGCTCTCATTGGTGTGATAAAAACATCATCTCAGTTTTAACCTCAGCCACAGGCAGGAAGACCAATGGAAGGTTCAAATAGTGGGTTCAAATGAGTATATTGAAAAATCTCATTTGAATGAGTTTTCAAAGCAAGAAGTACATGTTATGTTGATGGTTGGGGATTGGAGGAAGATAATAGAACAAAAAAGACTGAGGAAACAGAAAAAATAAGAGAAACAGAAGGAGGAGCAGCCTTAAAGAATAAAAAAGAAGTGTTTTCCCATATCTGTTGAGTAATTTGGCCAAGTGTAGTTAATTGATATGGGCAAATTGTATATAACAATTGGTAGTGCCAAAGAATATTTTGCTTTAATATTAAAGGAGATTGGCAGTCACTCATTCATCAAATGTCTATTGTATTACTTATAATTAATTTCTGTAATTATATTACAGAAATAAAATAAACAGTTCTAAGATCTGATGTTTATGTGGAAGAGTAAACATGTACACAATTTAATATGGTAACTACAAGGATAGAGTTAGGGAAGGAACAGAGGAAAAACACTGAGCATAATCTGGGGAGTAGGGGAAGGATTCCAAGAATAGGAAACATTGACCTGTAGTATTAGGGTGAAGCTATAATTCTAGAGAAAATTTTTGGAGACTGCCAGTGCGCTTTTGACATACAAGTAAGAGAGTCACACAAGACAATTGTCTGCTACAATGGCCTTTTCCTCATATCACCAGATCCATCTGAAATAAACATTGTTGTGAAGGTCCATTTTCCTATTACATATGATGTTTTCTATTGGTTGCTCTATTGAGAAGAAACTTATAAAGGGAGAAAGAAGGATATTAGTATCAAGCATGTATTGTATGTGCAACACTGTCGTACCCATGGGGAGTCCTTATATCATAAGACTATTCTCTATGTGAATATTTCACACGTGAGGAACTGAGCCTCACTTTGGTAAGCAGCTTACAGAGGGTACATATAGAAGGCAAGGGCTGGAGCTCTTTGTGCTTCTAGTGCCTTGGAAACAGTCTGGAGGAAAGACTGTCGTCCTACAAACTGATTGGGAAATCTGTCACTGACCAGTTGTGCAAGTTCAGGAAGTCACCTGATTTCTTTGAACTTTTGCAGCTGCTTTGTAAAGCAAGGATATCAACCCAAAGGTATGGTAAATAAGAAGTATAGAGAAAATTTTGTGGATTTGTTTGTTTGGCAACTCTGGTGAAAACTACAATTTTTTTTTTAATATTTTATTTATTTATTTATTCATGAGAGACACACAGAGAGAGAGGCAGAGAGACACAGGCAGAGGGAGAAGCAGGCTCCATGCAAGGAGCCTGACATGGGACTTGATACCGGGTCTCCAGGATCACACCCTAGGCTGAAGGCAGCCTAAACCACTGAGCCACCCGGGCTGCCTGAAAACTACAATTTATAAGCACATTTCTGGATAAATTTAGGTTCCAGGGCCTAAATATAGGTTAAATTTCTCTGTTTATGAGACAAAAGAAAAATGTTTAGTGTTGCTTCAGAGTGTGAGTAGAGCTAGCAGGATAATTGAAAGCTGGAAATCCATGAATTGACACTTCCTTCAAAACCCACAAATATTTGGTAAAGTTATTAAACTCATAAAATACTTGGGTAAAGGTGTTTTGTTTTGTTTTTGATAGGAAGACCAATAAAGTCCCTTTCAGGCCCGATCAAGATGGGGCATGACTGAAGCGGGATGTGCAGGCATGGAAAATAGACAAAGAGAAAAACCAAGAGAGAAAGAAATGTGCTGAACCTTCAGACAGCCGCAGAGCTGAGTTTGGGCCACATCAAGCTAAGTCTTTAGGGAAAAGAGGGACTTAACTAACATCTTGCAAAATGTTATCAAGATCACAATAGATGACAAAGAAAACATATTTTCAATGTACAGTAACACCACTATGATCAATACAATGAGTTTGATGTACTCTACTTTACTCTCAGGGGCTGAGGGTGTTGTAATGAATCTAAGATCAATCTTTGACTCTTAGACTCTTTCCCTACTTCTCACAAAAAGAAAAACAAAGAGAGAGAAAGAAGGTGAAAGCCAGGATAGTATCCTAAGAAGATAATGTAATGTTAAACAAATGCTGTGAATCTTGAGCTGTTTGCAGATTAGAAGTCTGGTGGAATCACCATTGAAGGTAAATCACAGAACCATGCATGTTCTGCAGACAGCCACCTGTCCTCCTAAAAGTGGTGTGTGTCCTAAGTAAGAAACAAAAATATGTTTAAAGCAGGAATCTAGGTAACTGCTTTATTGCAGATATGCTTTGAAGCAATTGCGACAAGTACCATCCTCCTTCACTACATCTTCATAACTGACTGCCTCAGCTTCCTACATAAAATTCTCCATTCCCACAGAATGCAGAACAGAAGTAGTGATATCTGTGCAAGCTTAGATAGAGAAAGAATCCAGAGGCAGAAACTGATTATCAGGGAGTGGTAATCTGCGAAAGTTAAATTTATGGAGAAGATTGGAGACAAGAATACTCAGAGCAGGTATTTCAGGGGATTTCAATTTTCCTTGAGTTTCTTCTTGACTCTGTATCTGAGCCATAGGTGTGAGGACAGAGTAGATCACATTTCAGTTGAAGAGGGATACATTTGATAAAATCTGTTACAGACAGCAAGTTTATCTAAGAGGCACAAATGACAATATGACACCCATCAGACAGATGGAAGTAATTTATTATTTGAACATGAAAAATGATTCATAAGAATTCTACAGTATTCAGGAAGACATGTCTACAATGAAACAAGGACATAATAAGTATAAATAAGAGGCATCAAAGTGAAATGAAATAAACATGATTAAATAACAAAGGATTGAAAAGAAATTTAAAAATGGCCACATAGGATTTATTGTCTTCTTCCCTGGAGACAGTAAAGAACATAAATAGCCCTGCAGATATTTAAAACATAGATGAAGAGAAAAAATACACCAAAAAAAAAAAAAAACTTTAAAAATTAGTCCAGAGCCTCAGAGAATGATTTTGTCTTTTTTTTAATAGTTTATAATGACAACTCCTCAAAAACAATCATAAAAACACAACGCCTGAGCAAAAAGCAATGGGTATATGTAATAGGGGAGAACCTCCTTTGTCAGAGTCTCAGTAGTATCTCTGAAGAGGAAAGGCACAGGAGAATTATTATTTTTTTATTTTTATTTTTTTATTTTTTAGAATATTTTTAGGGGTGAAGGACCTGGGCTGAGTTACTTCAAGATTAATCTGCTAAGACTCCCATGATGGGGAATTGGTTGCCACTGGGTAGTTTATACCTGATCTCTTGGACGGATGAGGAGGGAATCAAGAACCCTGAAGTAAATCTTGATGAATAGCTGTTAGTCTTGATAAGATAACCAACCATCTTAGTTGGTTTACAGTTTTATGTTAGGAGACAAGAGTCTTCCAGGGCAAATGGTATTGGCTTATTCTCTGTATTATTCAATATAGAGGCAGAAAATTAAGTTGGTTATATTCCTCAATAGTTAATCTTTTTTTTCTGTTTTTTTCCCCTTTATTCTTCTATCTTGAAAAAAGTGACCAGATTTTTGTCACATGCGGAGTTTTTGTCATTACTTTTGCTTGAGTATGTTCCTGCTTTTTGATAACCATGATGAGATTGATTATCAATTTAAGAAGGTCTGTGTGCATTGTGTCTCAGAGATAATTCGTGTCCTATGCATGAGTTCTTTATTCTGTAAGAACAGTTCTTCCTAAATCAGTCCATGTTCTGTACACTCCATATATATCATCTTTCTCTTCATCGTTTTTTCTCTTTTCTATATAATTTGTTTTCTAAAAGAAGTGAGTGATAACTTCAAAACTTAAAAATAGACATTTAAATATATGTGTACAAAAAAGGATCAGAGGATAAATGTTCTAAAATCTTTACAAAGTCTGTTTTATTTTGGAAAATGGGCCAACTAGGTAAATTTTTAAAGTCTACTATTCTTATTTTCCACATTCCTTTGAGGAATACATATAATTGTGGCCATTGGTGGAAACCTCATTTTAATTTATATATATATAAAATAACAAAAGAGATGCACAAGCTTTCAAGCTCTCTTTTTCTACTCTTAGCTTTTGTAAGAGTATGATTTGTGTATGAGAGAACGTCCTGGTGGAAGGGAGCAGAGCAGGTCAGTGTGATAGCAGACAGCCCCTCAGCAGCAGCACCACTTCTGTTCCATTGAACCAAATTTCACATCACTTCTTTGTGTTACATGAGCCATCTTCAGTAGAACACCTATGAAAATTTAGTGACTTTTCTGTAGTCCATCTCATTACCCTCTTGGGAAGTGAGACACTCTTGCTTCCACTTTCAGGAGTGAGCTCAATGTCACAGCAAGGAAAATACCTGCATAAGTTTATGGCTTTTATAGCTAGGGTCCATTTTCATTTGTCCAACTTTTGAGATCTAAACATAGAGGTCGGGGGAGATGGGCAGGGGGATGGGGTGACTGGGTGATGGGCACTGAGGGGGATACTTGACAGGATGAGCACTGGATGTTATATGTTGGCAAATTGAACTCCAATAAAAATATTTAGGGATCCCTGGGTGGCGCAGCGGTTTGGCGCCTGCCTTTGGCCCAGGGCACGATCCTGGAGACCCAGAATCGAATCCCACGTCGGGCTCCCGGTGCATGGAGCCTGCTTCTCCCTCTGCCTGTGTCTCTGCCTCTCTCTCTCATTCTGTGTGACTATCATTAAAAAAAAAAAAAAAAATTAAAAGTATAAAATAAAATAATCATAGAGGTGAAGCTTGGATATTTCTAATTTGTATTTACTAGACATGATAAAAAGTCACAGATATTGAAGAGGAAGGAGGGTATTTCTCTGGTTGGAGAGAGACCGTAGCTGTGAGCTTCATTTTGCATTTGGCATATCCAGTGTCAACAAAGATAGATGTAATGCCAGGATAACATATCTGCCAATGAACTGGAAGTAACTCTAGCTTTCCCTCACGAATTTTATAATTCTGTGGGTGTTAAGAATAGGTGATAAACAATGCTTGTAGATGAAATATAAACACAATTTCCTCTCTCTAAGCCTTGGTAGTGTAGATAAATATATTATGACCAAATGACAGAATCAAGATTGTTACATGATTTGAAAACTATCTTTAGTAAAACCGTTATAAAAATGTGATAAAATCATAACAAATTCTTTGAAGGTATAAAAATTAAAGTAATATCTTGTTTCCATTAAAATATATACACACTTCATGATTTTAGCACTTCTCTTTAGAAATATCCTGACAGATGCTGATGCATAGAAATCCAACACACCTTAAATTTCATAAAGAAGAAATAGCTGAGTCTGAAAGCAATAAGTATCATGCACCTAGGAAATTCCAGAATCTTATCTCTCTGTTTAGTATCTTATCATAAATTTAACAAGTAGTTCAGCTTACTTCTATATCACTTGCTTCCATTCTGATTTCTTTTTCTTTCTTTCTTTCTTTCTTTCTTTCTTTCTTTCTTTCTTTCTTCTTTCTTTCTTTCTTTTTTTTTTTTTTTTGATTTTATTTATTTTTTTTGAGAGAGCACACAAGAGAGAGCTAGCAGGAGCAGGGGGGAAGGGCATAAGGAGAGGAGAAGCAGACTCCCTGTTGAGTAGGGAGCTGGACTCTGGGATCACAACCTGAGCCTAAGGCAAACACTTAACCCACTGAGCCACCCATGCATTCCCATTCTGATTTCTTTAGCCATTGTTTACCTCAGTAACTTTGGGCATGTCTTTGAGCTTCTCTACCAAAAATGATTGCAGTGCATAAAGTCAGAAAAAGAAAGCTATTGTCCACTGGGCACTGGGCTGTGAGGGAATAAACATGACAGCACATTAGCTGGATACCTCTGCCTTCACCTGGTTGTCAGTTTTAATTGTTTCAGCCCTCCAGGTCCAAGCTGAGGTTTGACCTTATTGGAAGTACATCTGTATTTCCTTAGTCCAGCTCCATTAACTCACTTTACACCCGACCATGTAGCAATGGATTTTGTGTTGGGCAAGCCCCCATCGAATTGTCAATAAATAACTGACTACATTTGATTTGTCAATACATATTCAGTCACTGTTCAATACGTTTTTATGACCACACCTACTGTGTGTCAGTCAGTCTTTTTCTAGGAATTCAAGATACAGCAGAAAACAATCAAAGGATGTGGCTTATGGTAGACTAAAAAGGACAGACACTAAATAAACAAATAGGCAAATAAGTTTTACTCATTTCAGTTTTATGAAAGGATTATGATTGTTTGTAATGTCTCATATTGATTTTTCCTGCTGCTGACTATCAGCTGGGATGTACAGATGTAATTCCACTATAAATTATGTTTTGTTACTTTCTTCATTGGCTCCCTGGACACCTCACCCTTTGGGTTTTCCTCCTGTATCAATGGTAGGTCCTTATCAGATTTGATTGCAAAATTGATTCTTTTCTCTGACTTGATTCAACTATTGTCATATTACCAAATGTATATGTCCAGAAAGACCCCCTGCTGACCTCTAGACCCATGAATCCTGTCTTCTCAACATCTCCCTTGTACCAACTCAGCAAGACTGAAACAAAATGACTTCCTCTCCAAACTTGCTCACCCTCAGCCTTTGAAATCCTAGTGGATGACAACTCAATCCTTCTAGCAGCCCCCAAACCTTAGCTATATCCCTGCAACTTTTCTCTTTCACACAACTCGTAATCCATCAACTCTGCCTTCAAAAATATCCCCCTAACTTATACCACCCCATCACTACCTCTGGCTCCAAGTCACTGTCATCCTTCCCTCAGAGTGTCATTGCCTCCCTCTTTATCTCTCTGTAATCTATTCTCCACTCAGAAATCTGAGGCATCCCTTTTATAGTTTACATCAGATTATGTCTCTCCTCACTCAATCCCAGGCAGAGGCTTCTGATTGAACTCAGAATATTAAAGGATGAAGTCCTTATAGTGGTCTATAAAGGCATACATAATGCATATAACTTCCTGAGACCTCTCTCATCCTTCTGTTCTTTTACTCCAGCAGCATTGGCTGCCTTCTTCCTGCTGGAAAACACCAGGGTCTTTGCTCTAGTTGCTTCTCATTTCTGGATCACTTCTCTGGTAGCATATAGCTCACTCACTACTCCTTTAATTTTTTGCTCAGATCTCAGTCTTTCAATAAATACTTCCATGATGAACGTCTTTCAAGTTGCAAACTATCCCCCTTCACCTATGACCTCTGGCTTTCCTTACCCTACACTCATTTTTCTTTTGTCCAGAGCACCCGTATCTTTCTATCATACTATTTCATTTATTTATATTTCTGTCTGGCTAGAATGTGAGGTCCATGAAGGAATAATTTTTTTTTTTCTGATTTGTATGTTGCAGTATTCCAAGTGTGGTGAAGAATATCTGGTTTAGAGTAGGTACTCAGGGAACATTCAGTGAACAAATGAATGAAATAATCCATACACTTAAGAGATTTTTTTTTTTTTAATTTCTAAAGGAAGAAACTAATGTCATAATGCTGGTTAATTTCCCAAAATAGAATCCTTAGAATATTCTGAATTCAGACAGTGACTGCACTAGATAGAATACCAGAAAGAAGAAAAAAAAAATCTACAAGACATACATAAAATCTACAAGCTGCATTGGCTGCCTTCTTCCTGCTGGAAAACACCATAAAATCTACAAGAGGAGAGAAAGGAAATTAATGACAGATAATACAATAGAACTTTGGTTTCAATAGTTGTGAGACAAAGCACTTACCTTCCTAATGTATTCATCACCCTCTTTCCTCCTTACATGGTGCATGGCACATGGTAGACACACAATAAATGTTAGCTGAACTAAACTGAAATTCTAGAAGAGATATGAATTAACCACCAACAATGACCATAAAGTTGATATAGCACTAGTTAGTGGTTCTTGAATGGATTTGTCCAAGAAATATTAGAAATCCTAATAGATATTCCATTCAATTGGAAGAATGTTAAGGGGGAATCTGCGGGGAAGCTATTTTGGGGAATCCTTGTATACTTTGCCACTTTTCAAAAATGCATGATTCACATGAATTAAGTTAGGTTTAGGGGACATATTGCAATAAGGAAACTAAATTAGTAAAGTTTTAATGATTATTTTCTAAATATCTCACTCAAAATTGGTTCATGGTGTTGGAAATATTGAAAAGGATAATCTTGAATTTCCTCTTTCAATACTAACACTGAGGGGAGGAAAATAAAAGCTAGACTTTAAATCTGGAGACCTGATTTTAAGCTCTAGTTTTACAACTTAGAAAAATTTTCTTAGGAAAGTTCTTTCTATTTTGTGAGGTCAATTTTATTAATCTGAAACATGAAGTTATTAATGAACTTCTTCACCAGGTGTTTGTGGGGATTATATAGGCCAATTAATGGTCCTTCCCTTCTTTCTCCCTTTCCTCTTCATTATGCAGTTATTTCCTTTAGTCAAATGTATTCAATTTAAAAACATAGTAAGACACAATCACAGTCAATTCCAATCTACATTGAAATTTTTGGAGCAAGACTGGCAGTGGCCATCTTGGGGCATTCATAGGAAAAAATAAATCAGGTAAGTATCCTTTATATTGCAAAGTATACAGCCTCAAGAGAAGGAAATCAACTTTGGGCTGAAGCCCTGGTTCCAGAGGAAATTTCTCCAAAGAGAAGTGGCAGCCTGAGCTTTGAACAATCTTACCTCTCAAGGTGTTATTCTAAAGACAAGTCACAGAGCATAATTTACCAGCAGAAAAATAAGGACATACTCCAATTAGAAGCCTAGTAGAATATATATCTATTTTCACCAATAAAATATTTTACTTAGGGTTATTGATTTAAAGCTATTCACTTTCTGGACAATCTGGGATACTCTCTCTTCTTCTGTATTTGGAAACTTTGTAAGGTAGAGAACATTGCCCCATTATCAAAATGCAGAAATTGAGGCTTAAAGAGGACTAATGAATTAGTCTTAGGTCACCCAGGTCATCAGTGGCTAAGCCAGGATTCAATCCTTCATCTATCTGCCTCCAAAGATCATAGTCTTTAGATTTTTAATTATAGTTAATAGCAAACTTAAAATTTGTTAGCACCCCATGACCAGCAGGAGGCCCAGAGCAAACTGAGGAGGAGCTAAGAGAAAACAAAATGTGATGTTGCAATCTCTATGCCTGAAGAGAACAGAAGACTCTTGGTGATATCACTAGACTGAAAGTCAGGCATTCTATATTCACAATGTATCCTGCATCACCAGAAAGCTGCACACATCTCCTTTTCTTGTAGCAATAATAAGGGGATGGGATGTCTCTGGTGTTTGATTCTCACCATGATAGTGTCACTAATTCTGAAATTAGCAAAATGCTGGCAGAAGGGATCAATGTCATATGCAGAATAATAATTGCTGTACCTGGTACACATACATGAAAAAGAACCAGCATAGACCTTGTCCAGAATTGCAGAAAACAAGGCAGAGTGACATATTTAAAGGCTCTGACTCTGTGCTCATTAGGTTTCTTTTTTACCAGATATATGTCCAGTATTGAGGTACAGGAGTCTTTACTTGTGACTTGGCTTTTGTTAATGTCTTTACTCTCGGCATCTAGTTAGTCTGTGCCACATGATAGGTTCTGGATAAATAAATATACAATGCTGAATGTGTCAATTAATATTGACTAGCATGCATGTGTACATACCCGGGAACTAGTGCTCCAAATGAGACTGTGGGTGTTGGTCATGTTGCCTGGGAAACAGACTTTGGAACAGGGATTAGTGTGTAGGATGATAATTGGAAGGTGTTTTAGAAGTCAGTAGCAGTTAAAGGAGGAAAAGGCAGCATGGCTAGGCAGAGGGAGAGGCTGGGCTGTGATATAATCCTAGCCAAAGCCATAGCCAATCTCATGGAAACTCTAGAGCTGAGACAGCCCAGCAGGTTGTCCAAATTGAGATAAGAGGGCTGAGACTTATTCTAGTCTCCCACAGATGTGGACCAGTCTTAAGTTACAGGCCCTAGGGAGGAGACATGACTTTGGACAAGGAGGCTCTATTCCACTAGGGCAATTCCCAGTCGTGGACTCAGGCAAAGATTGTCTAGTGCCAACATCCACATCAGCTAAGAGGATGAGAGCCTCACTCCTGAGTGGGGATTGGGCCCTTGTGTCCTAGCACCCATGATAGGTGCATGTGGTCACTAGGTCAACATCATGAATGAGTAAAGGTATCTATCATTCAATACATGGTTAGAAGAAAGAAGAAAGTATGGTTGACTTCTGAGCAAGGTGGGGGTCAGGGCCACTAACGCCCAGGCAGTCAATAATCTGCCTGTAAACTTTCGACACCCCAAAGCTTTCCTAATAGCATACCATTGACTGGAAGCTTTACCCATAAGTAAACAGTTTACTAACATATTTTTTTTTTTTATGTTGTAGGTAGGTATCTTATTCTGTACTCTTACTGTAAATTAATCTAGAAAAAAAGGAAAAATTAAGAAAATCATAAGGAAATGTGAATACATTCACAGTCTTGTATGTATATTATTGAAAAAGAATTCAGGTGCAGGTAGGTGAGGCCAGGGGCTGGGGCAGTGGAGAGACAGGGCTGCAGGGCAGGGCGTGGCCATTGGCTGGCTCTGGACCACAACCGCAGGGCCTTCCCTCACCAACCCCCTGAGGCCTGCCTGCGTCTGCAGCCTGGAGCATAGTACAGTAGCCCCATCTGCCTTGAGGTGCACCACTAGCCCCAGGCTCTGGCAGCTGAGGTCACATGTGAGTGCTGTGGCCCCTTGGAGGTGGCAGGATGGAGTTGGGAAGTTGCTCTGGGGAGGAACCTCAGCCTGAGGCTGCCCCAGTGCAACCCAGCAGCAGGCCTGCAGAGAACTGAGGGCAGGGGTGCTGGGGAACAGGCAGCAAGCGCTGTGCCTTCCCAGCCATCTAGGAACATTCTTCTGCATCAGCCTAGCCCCCTGCCTGCTGGCCTGGATGTTAGATCTGACCACCCCCTTGGCACTCCTGGACAGCCTCAGGCCTGCATGGGCCTGGGCCTGGGCCAGGGTTGCTGATGGCTGGGGCACACCTCCTGGGCACTAAGCAAGCAGCCAGTGCCACACCTGCACCAGTTGCCTGTATTAGATCCTTTGGAGGCTGGGCTGAACAGTTGCAAATAAATGCCTTAGGGCTCTTGTTGTCAATTCTTAAAAAAAAAAAAAAAAAAAGGAAATAGAATCCCATGTTTAAGTGGACCAGCGCAATTCAAACCTGTGTTGTTTCAGGGTCAATTGTAGTTAGAAGTTCA
The DNA here is from genome assembly GCF_905146905.1 of Nyctereutes procyonoides. Classification (NCBI taxonomy): domain Eukaryota; kingdom Metazoa; phylum Chordata; class Mammalia; order Carnivora; family Canidae; genus Nyctereutes; species Nyctereutes procyonoides. The sequence continues at coordinate 12,666,491 of NW_026575030.1, forward strand.
GAATGATCCTTTAGGATAATTATTAGAGTTTGGGACTTTTGCTTCCTGAACAGAGACACAGGTGGGTTTGAACTGATGAAGGCAGAGAGGGGTAAGGAGAAACCTTTGTGCTCTGGGCTGGAGGCCAGGTTCTGATTCCTGCCCCATCAACCTGCAGCATGATTCTATGCCTGCTACTAGCCCCCTGGCCTCCATTTCACATCTGAAAGCTCTATGTTGGCATAAATTGATTTCTGAGGGCCTTGGGTTTTAAACTGTGCTCTATCTGAATCACAGAAAGGATTGGGCTCCCTGATGTGATGGAAAATTATAAAATTCACAAAACCTTCTAAAATGCTAACTCTTTTATTATGGCCATTTAATGACTTTCATTCAAAGAGCAATTACTCATGGAAAGAAATCAATTCTTGGAAGGGGACTAGCAGATAATTTCTGAATGTACTTGCTTTTCAGCGCTGTGTATCTGAGCAGATATTTTATTCCAGTCAAATATGTAGCACATGAGTGGTGTGAGGCCCAGGGACCGCCCTCCTCTACACTGTGTAATTTTCAAGTGTGTATTTATAAATAAGTTATATAGAACAAGTTGATTTGTTTACACATTTAAAAAATGTTGTAAATACTGGCAAAATTCCCTGACTAGTCCATGTATTAGCCTCTTAAGCTTATATTGAAACAAACACTTGCAGTAATAAATAGCAAGTTCGATTGGTGAAACATTAAGAATTAATATGAGAAACACAAAAATATAGCTTTAAAATTTAGCTTCTAAAACTTTATCATAATAAGAGATATGCAAAATAAAACTATGGTGAAAAACCATTTTCCCCTGTCTGATTGACATATCGATCAAAATGCTTTATAACACAGTGTGTTGGTGGGGGTGTAAGGAAACCCACTTTCTCAGATACGCTAGTCAGAGTGAAAATTGGTGCAGCCTCCAAAGAAATCAGTTTGGTAATATCTATCAAAGTTACAAATGTACATACTCTGACCCAGCAATTTCATTTCTAGAAATTTGTCTTAGAAATATACATCACATGGGCAAACTAATGGAATAAGTTAGTTTAGAACCTTTCCTGTAATAACAAAAGGTTAGGAGCAAATGTCTATCATCTGTAGGAGAGTCAGATATAATTGAAAACAAAAAGACATTAAAAAGAATAAGAAAGTAACTTATATACTGATAGGGAAAGATATCCAAAATGTATTATTCATGGAAAAAAGGAAGATGTGAAACAGTTTATGTAGGGTAATATCATCTGTGTAAAAAATGAAAAAAAAAAAACATATCTTTTTGGTATAGGCATAGGATGTCTCTGGAAAGATACAGAAGAGATTAGCCATTGTCACTTCTGGACAAAGAAGCTGAGGAGCCAGCAGTGCATGTAAGGAGACAGAGAAATCTTTAGTGAAAGCCCATTCAATTTTTAACCATGTTTTAAAAAAATGGTTAGCCCTGTGAAATTGTTATCTGTATAAACCAAAACAATTTTTTTTTTTTTTTTTTTTTTTTTTTTTTTTTTTTAGAGCTAAGAAAGCTGGTAGTTTGAAGAAAAGCTTATTTAATTAGAAAGGGATAAGAGGGAGAAGAAAAAGGGTTGTGGCAACTTGGTAGCTCCTGCTTGAGTGAGCCTGATTGTTCCATGGGGTCCCAGGGTTTTCCCAGAGCACTGGGGATAGTGAGGAGAGAGCATGATTCTTGGGGAAAGGGAAGAAATGAGTTACACCTGTCTTAGCTCATTCTTCTAGTTGTTGAGGAAAAGTCAGGGACTCATAATCTCAGTGTCTTTAAAGGATTTTGTATATTTGCATAGGAAAAAAAAATTTTGGATACCACTGAGCCCAGAAGAAAGATAACATGCATAAAAATCAGGAGATTCTAGTTTTAATTACAGTCAGTTATGGGATTTTAGTTGTATCATTTAATGTCATGATTCTTAACTCTTGCTAAGATTGGATATAACTGGAGAGCTTTTAAAAAATAAACCCACGTTGGAGGCCTCACCTCAAACCAATTAAAACAGAATCTCTAAAGGGATGTAGGCATGTAGGCATTGATATTTTTAAAAAGAGTCCCAGATGATTTCAAATTGGAGCCAGGGTTAAAAACCTTTTATTTTTATTTTTTTTTTTTGCATTCAGTTGTGGAACTTGTCAAATTGTGATTTCTAAGCATCAATTGAAATAACAAATAGGTAGTGACGCATTTTTACTTTGTATTCTAAGAATAAGTACACACTTTTAAAGAGTTTGTAGTTATTTTAGCACATACAAAGTGTCCAGCAAATGGCATATATATATATATATATATATATATATATATATTTTAAGTGTCCATGGAACAGATGTAAGAAGATCTTAATTTACACCTGTAGTGATTATACTATATGCACATCAAAAATAAAGGCAGTTTCCTGGGGCTTATTAGGAAAAGCACCAAATTAAAATCAGAGCCATTTGGGGTCAATTGCACTACTAACTCATTCTCATTCTATTTTTAGTGGTTGAGTAATAATATTCCCTTGTCCATATACCACATCTTCTTTATTCATCCATCAGTGGACACTTGTTTTGCTTCGATATCTTGGCTATAATGTTTCAATAAACATAACAGTGCATAAATCTTTTTGAATTAGTGTCTTGTTGTTTTTTTTTTTTTTTAAGATTTTATTTATTTATTCATGACAGACACAGAGAGAGAGAGGCAGAGACACAGGCAGAGGGAGAAGTAGGCTCCATGCAGGGAGCCCGACGTGGGACTCGACCCTGGGTCTCCAGGATCACACCCCAGGCTGAAGGCAGCACTAAACCACTGGGCCACTGGGGATGCCCTTGTTTTTGTTTTTGGTAAATACATGATAGTGGAATTAGAGGCTCATATAGACAATTCTTTTGTTTTTATTTTTTTTTCCAGTTTTATTGAGAAATAATTGGAATATATCACTGTATAAGTTTAAGTTGTACAGAATGATGATTTGACTTATATTATGAAATGGTTATCACAATAGGTTCAGCTAATATCCATCTTCTCATAAAGATACAATAAAAATAAAAGAAGAATAAAGAAAAAAATTCTCCTTATGATGAGAACTCTTAGGATTTACTCTCTTGACAATTTTTCTTCTGTATATCATATAGCAGTATTAACTGTAGTCATCATGTTGTACATCACATCCCTGGTACTTATTTCTCTTATAACTGGAAATTTGTACCTTTTACCCATCTTCCTCCAGTGTTCCTGCCCCCTAACTCCTTCTCTTGAAGCACAAATCTGTTTTATTTTACTATGAGTTTCGTATTTTGTTTTCTGTTTTCTTAGATTCTACATATAAGTGATATCTTACTTTTTCTGAATTATGTGATATATATATATATATATATATATATATATATATATATATAATCACAACTGTATCCATTCATCCAATAATGAACTCTAGGTGTCCCATGCCTTGGCTATTATAAATAATACTGCTATGAACATGGAAGTGCAGATATCTTTTAGAGTTAATATTTTCATTCCCATTGGATATATTCCCCAAAGTGGAATTGCTGGATTATTTGGTACCTCTAGTTTTAATTTTTTGAGGATTCTCCATAGTGTTTTCCTAGTGGCTTCATCAAATTACAACCCCACCAAAAGTGCAAGAGTTTCCTTTTCTCTACATTCACAACAGCACTTATTATCTCTTGTTTTTTTATTTTCATTCTACCAGATATAAGATAATATCTCATGGTTTTAATTTGCATTTCCCTAGTAACCTTAAGCATCTTTTATGTACCTGTTGGCCTAGCATATATCTTTTTTTGGAGAAATTTATGTTCAGTAGACAAATCTTGAGACTCTGAAGTCCTTGAGAGAAGCATGAACTCTTGGATATCTGATCATTTTAATTTCCTACTTCCCGCTCTACATCAAGGGAGAGGAAACTAGGGAAATAAAGTTGGATATAAAATACAAACTGTTGGTTATGGATTTGATATTTGACATCACAATTTGATTTTTTTAGAATCATGCTTTAGAGACTGATTGTACCTCATGGAGTATGGGGAGAATATGTTTGTTCTGACATTTGAGATGTTATCAGAATTGTCTTAGTCTACCAAAGTATGGAATGAGAGATAAAATATCTAATTAAAGTAACTATTATATAAAATAGAGAAGCTTTTCCCAAAGTGTCCTTTTGGGGAACATTACCATAAGATCAAAGAAAGTATATGCAACGTGAGAGTTCTATGATAGAGCTGGTTTGGAAAGTGCTGGGTTAAATATGCCAAAGGGGCTTTTGCTTTTAATCACAGAGCTTCTCATAGACTTAGCATGTTAATATGAACTGTGAATCCCCTCTGACAGATACAGCACATGAGATTTTTTTTTTTTTTAAGATTTATTTATTTATTCATGGGAGACAGAGAGAGAGAGAGGCAGAGACACGGGCAGAGGAAGAAGCAGGCTCCATGCAGGGAGCCTGATGCGGACTTGATACAGGACTCGATCCTGGGACTCATCCCAGAACTCAATCCCGGGACTTGATCCCAGAACTCAATCCCGGGGCTCCAGGACCACGCCCTGGGCCAAAGGCAGGCGCTAAACCACTGAGCCACCAAGGGATCCCCCAGAACATGAGTTTCATAAAGCTGTGGTATTCACAACTGAAGTACTCTGAGAAACTTTGTAGTCATTGGTAAGAAGAAAGTTGAGTAACAGTAAATGTGGGGGAAGATGTGGAAGGATATAGGGAATCATAGATCTGATCTTAACTTACTATATATAAATACTAAATCTGTGGGTAATTAAGACATAGATAGAATGTGTCTACATCATCCCCAGTTTCAGGGATGCATTTAAAAGTACAGAGATTGTGCTGCACTGGGGATGGCCATATGTCCTAAGTTTTCAAAAAGGACTACAAAGGAGGATTTATATTTTATTGTTAATTTTTCCCTACTTAAGAGACCTGGGAAACAAGTTGCCTGGTACTGATCAGCAGCCAATTTCTGACAATGAAGTGAATCAACTTTAGGATAAAGGTGCATCTAGGGACAGTAGCAAGGGCAGTTGTAAAGAACTAAAGTTTCTGAAGATATTACAGCACCATTCAATCAAACAACCCCAAAGTTTCCCCCACTTCTGGACTTACTAATGTGTAAAGTATGAAATTCTGTTTTATTTAAACCAATTTGACTGTTTACGCTAACTAGAGCATCCACAAAGAATTAATAATATGGCACTCATTAACACAGAATGGAAGAGTAACTGTGTTCAAAAGAATGAGAATTTTTTGGAGGAAGCAAGATGGAATCTAATATGCATGTGAGAAAAAATATGCTACTGTCTAGAATTCCTTAAACCTGATGGTTTGAGCCCATTTGATGAACTTTGCATACATGCAAATAAAGAAGGCAGCATTATATCCCTGAAGAGATATGGCAATCCAAAGATAGATAAAAGAATAGTCACATATGGAAGGTACCACTGTGTCAGAGCAACATCACTATTCTTGACATTAGCTTGGAGTTTCAGCATAAGAGGAACATTTGATAAATTTTTTATTTGCTTTTCAGACAACCTTAAACTCTTGAAATGTATGTAAAGGATAAAGAGTACTATTATTTCTATTCACAAGAGGATGTTTCTTTATAAAAATTAGAAACAGAAGGCTTATGAAAGCATTAAATCTCAAAGATTCAAATCAAAGATTTATATACTCATTCAATGGTGACCACAATTACAATTCCCAGAAAGGAGAATTATAAAGGGAATATATCAAGAAAGGTGGAACACAGTATGACATGAAATTGTGATTTTAAAAAATCAGCAATGACCTTGAGAAATGAATTGACAAGGAGGAACTAAAATATTTGAAGTGGTTGCGTGAAGTGTTCACTATTAAACTGAGATTTTAGCAAGATGTCTATAAGTCATCTGAAGAAAGACATGTTATTAAGGATGAATACAAAAGCACGGCATAAGATTATAAAAATACTACCTAGAAGCCTAAAGCCCAGAATAATTGAGACTTTCAGAAAATTGTAAAGCAAAACAAAATAAAACTCTTTCAATTATGTTAAATGAATTTTCAGTTAAATTAGGACTTATGTGATTTTACTTCTAAAGACCTCTTTTGAATAGGTGATTATAAATGTGGACAAAGATTTATATGCAAAGATGTTTATTATACTGCTACTCATGATGATACAATATTGAAATAAAACAAACAATCTAATAATGGAGATTTAGTTAATTCTAATGAATATATAAAGTGATATACTATCCATTATTAAAATTATAATCATGAATAATCTTACATGTGAATTTACTCCCATGATAATTGTGTTAGATGAAAATAGCAGAATATAGAAATGTATATTCAGTGTAATCTCATATATATATATATATATATATATTTGTATATATGTGTGTATGTGTGCACAATAGGTAAAATATATATCTCTGATGATGACATTATGGAATTTTTAATTCTACAGTGACCTTATATTACAACAGCTTGATATTAAAGACAAATTCTTAAAAAGATAAGATAAAGACAGATTCTTAAACTTTATTTTAATTTATTTTAGAGAGAGAGTTCAAGTGGTGCATAGGAGAGGGACAAGGAGACTTCACTCTGAGCTTGGAGCCCAATGTGGGGCTCAATCCCATGACCCTGAAATAATATCCTGAGCTGAAATCAAGAGTCAGACATTCAACCAACTGAGTCACTCAAGCATGTCTGTAGAATTTCATCATATCTAATTTTCTTCAGATCTGTCTGTAAAAATTGAAACAAAATGATCAGTAGGGAATTGAACTTCAACTAGTAGAGAGATCATAAGAGAGATTCTAGTTGCTCTTAATGAATACTAATCTCCTGGATCCTATCCTCCAGACATGCTAAATCTCTGGGTACTGAGTGTACTTCCAGAAAGAGTCAACAGTTTTCCTTTCAGAAATAATGAAGAACAGATATGTAGGAATACTAGGCATCGTACCAAATAACCCTCATTTACAGTAAAGTAAAATAAAAGCAAGAAAGCCCATAAAACAAGTGTTAGTGAACAAAATACTTATATTAGGCCAAATTATAGTATGTCTTAGTTAATAGTGTGTGTGTCCAGTATGTGAAATGCTAATTACTACGAGCTGATAAGTGGTCATCAGGAGTAAGTCAAACCTGCTCCAATAGGAATGAGCACACTTTGTGGCAAGATCTTGGCCTCTAAATACCATTCTCCAATAAACAAAGCCACGGATTCTTGAAGAGTGTTTGATACCAGAGTTGGGGCAGGAAGAACATAAGGTGGGCCTGGATCATCTTGTGATGCCAAAAAAGTAAGGAAGTACTGAAAATAAAAGATGAGGATGTGCCAAGTGACACAAGAGTCAACCTAAAAGAGCTCCTAAAGCTGGAACAATTTGAGAAACATAATAAATCATGGCCATAATAGATTATAAACCATAATCTAAACTAAATACCCATGAGTCCCTCTAATATAGGTAAATAATTGAATAAGTAAATAAAATGTGAGAGAAGGGACTGCTCTTTCTTATAGAAGAATTCTAATTAACAAAGAAGATTGAGTGAACAAATTAGAAAATCACCATGGGAGAACCACAGTAATAAGCAGACTAGAATCATCTATGGATGCTAAAATTAGTGGATAAATGTTTGGGGAGAGACAAGATATCTACAGAGTCTCAATGTATCTCTCCAAAAATATTAATTACAAAAGGGAAAATCATAACTTTACAATAAAGACACCTGCAGACTCCTCCATAACAGTGATCGAGGTGGGTTTCATCAGTAATAAAGCATAGCAATATTACCATCCCCCAACATGATGCACTGTCACGGGTACAATGTCACTCTTATGAGTTCTTTTCCCAAATATATAACCTCAATATCATCATTAAAACACAGAGGCCCAAGTTGAGGAACATTCTACAAGATAACTGACAAGCCTTCTTTAAGTCTGAGGGTCATGGAAGATGAAGGAAGACTATGGGACTGCCATCGGTTACAGGGACATAAGAGGACATGGCAGTGCAATGGTTTGGATCCTGGACCAGAAAGGAGACAGCCATGGAGCCCCTGGTGAAATGCAATGGAAGACTATATTAGAGATACTAGAATGACCCCAATGTACTTTTCTCATCTTGGTAATTGTACTGTGGTTTTGCAAGTTATTAACAGCAGGGGGATCTGGCTGAACAGTTTTTAGGTACTTTCTGTGTAGCTTTGCAATTTTCTTGTAAGTCTAAAATTATTTCAAAACAAGAAGTTTAGAAAAAATAGAGCAATCCAGTTTAACATGTTCTTGTATATTTATATAGATGCAATTTTAAAATGTACTAAATGTTAACTCTGGTGAATTCAAAACTGTTGACCACGTAATACTCAAAACGCTTTGTGAGAGCATTATTACCCTGAAGAGTGGCTTCAAAAAGGAATCACCAAGTCTTTACAGACCTTGGCCTGCTGCTCCATATTGTAATCGGGTTGGGACAGGTATGAAGCTTGCAAATTTTCCATTAAATATAAAACTAGGAAGGAGGAAAAATGTAATAGATAATAGAACTTGGGTCCTAAATTTAATGAACTGGAAGAGAAAATATTGCCCTTAGTTTCAAAATAATCATCCACACATGGAAAGATGCTGGTCATCATGAGTTCGGGAGAAGAAGAATGATTGACAGCTGCCATTCATTTAACAAAAATGAGGTTTCTTTGTTGAAAATCCATAATAAAGAATATACAGTTTTCTTTTTAATAAAAATCTCAAAGACAAAAGTAAGAACAATATTGAAAGTTACTGGAAAGTACATGGTGCCTCAGAAAACCCTAGCAGTGGTTACTTATGAGTAGTATGTCACACATCCATGGTTATGTTCAGGAAGAGGGGGATGGTCACTTTATGGTTGATTGGCCGAGATTCTCTGTGTTGAGGATGAATTTTTCACGATCCCTAAGAGTCTGTCTAAACTAAAATGCTGTGACATTAAAGTATATGCTTTGTGTATGTATGTGTAATGCAAAGTTGAAAGAACAAGCATTATTATTATTATTATTATTATAAAGTTTGGCATTTGTGGGGTGGCAGTTTGTGGTTGCATAAATGCTTTTTTGTGAGCATGCCATTCCATGTTAATATCTAATTTCTCCTATTTTTTAAGAAGATATTTACTTTGGTGTGAGCTTCCACGAAGGATCCAGATGGCCCAACCTTTTTTCTCTTAAGCTTAAGAAAGTAATGAGAAATGAATTAGAGTTCTTTGATGAGTCAGGTTTCATGCCTCCAGAGAAGTGCTGGGGAAGGCACTATTGATTTATTTTCTTCAACTCATTTCCTGTATTTAAATGGATATATTGATACCTGTAAACAGGTTTCTCCTGAGGTTCTGGGGATGTGAAGCTGTATTTTGTATTTGAATCAAAGTGAGATTTAGATTTTATAGCATTAAAGTAAGAAATGTGAGGGATTAAAATAAAAGTTTCTAGGGAGAAAGAAGCACGAAAAATCTTTGCTAATAGCCTTAAAGCAGCCCCAGAGGCAGTTACTAATTTCAAGGATAATGTGCTAGGCAAAACTCAAACTTACCAAGTAGCTAACGAAGGAGGTGGTTAGATACATTATGAACACTTTCTTCCACTTTAGAAATCATTCCTTCTTTTAGTAGAAGGATAGTAGATTTATTCTTCAAAAAGGGTCTCTTTCTAGGTTTCTGAATGTTAGCATATGGGTCACTCTTTATATGAGAAAAAGAATGAAGAGGCTATTGGGTGTAGAAATGAAAGAATTATGGAAAAAAATCATAGTAGGGGCCACCAAAAATTTCTGCAAACAAAAACAGGAAAAAAAAACAAAAACAGGAGTAGGGTTCTTAAGAATAATAATCAACATCACTGGAACAAAGGAAATTGGTTTTGGAAAATTTTATGGTTAAAGAGAATGCAGTACCTACAAATTAAACTTTCTTTTTAGTTCTAGGAAATACAGGAATTTCTGAGCTAAATGTGTAAATGATATTGAAAGGAAAACTTTCATATGTACCTTATGTGCCAACCTTAGTACTGTCTCAATTCAAATGGTGCTCTTGGCTGAGCCAGGAGACAACTAGCCTTTGGATTCACTCTCTTTGCCACTGGCAATTCTAGGAGCCAATGTTAATTCCTGGGAATGTTGTTTTTACTCTTTTGGTATCCCCTTTTGGCACCATCACATGCCATATGCTCACAAGATTTTGTACGTGGGGACTGATGCTTCTCTAGCATTTTTATGAGATAGTTTAAGAGGACTGAACTGGTTACACACATGCATCAAAAAAAATCTTAATCTTTTAAATAGGGACTTCATGAAGATGACAAAAAGACTGATTAAAGACTCACTGCAAGGAATAAATTCTATATCATATATTTAAATAATTATATATATAAAACAGAGGTGGCTATTTTTAGTATTTTTGCTTGTGTTTTTTCCAAATATTTCTCAAAATATGCAAGTATAACCATATACATATAAATGTCAAAGGGTACATATTTTTAAATGTTTTTCTGTCATCACGTGAACATTTGCTTCATTTTTTTTTTCAATAACTGCTTACAATTCCATTACATAGTCTCACCACTATTTCCTTGATTTTTGGACAATCAGGTTGATTTCAACTACGTTTTCATGTTTCAACAGTAGTGCAGACCTTGTAAATTTTTGTAAATTTTTCTTGGCATACTTAAGGGAGAAATAGTAGAGGGTCATTTCCTAGGAGTGGAACTGTTAAGGCACAAGGTATATGTATTTATAGATCTATTATTATCGTATGTTGCTTTGTGCTGAGATGTTGTTGACCTCAGTTATTATTGACATTTGGGAATATTTGTTAGTCTCTGTTTACGTCTTGATAGAGGGAAACAGTATTCCATTTCAGAATGCCAGGGAACAAGCTCATTTTGCATATGAATCACCCTGCATAAGAGGCTTGTTTTCTCTAATACCCTATGAAAAATAGATACTGTTAATTTTTTTATTATTTTTATGAGGCCTGGTAACATGCTGGTGCTGACCTCCCTGAGAATTCTACACTCAAGGCAATGTTCTGCATCCACTCTTGACATTCTACTCCTATATATGGTAAATGCAGCTTCCTGAGTAGTAGAGTCTATCCTGAATGTGGATCAGTGGCTGGGCAGAAATTTAGGTGGCATAATGCGTCCTTAGGAATAGCATAATGATACTCAGGGACAGCAGATGGTCAAAGGTGTTACAATTTAAGTTTGCTGTTTCTTATACTTTGGTTTTAGCAACTTCTTCCTATACAATTTAGGACATAAATCAATATTGGAATTAGGATCTGTGTTAACATATTTGTCTTATGTTTGTTTTATTATTTTTCCTTAAACTGGTTTTCTGTCATTCTGAGTACAGTCTATTTGTTTTGGATATCCAGAAATTTTATCCTATTTATTGAATTATTATTGAATTGATGAAGATTTTGTACACATATTAAGACTTAAAGATGCTATTCCAGATATTATTAGCTTTAGTTTATTAAGACTAACCATACATCAAGAATTGTGTTTTGTACATCATCTCATTTAATCTTAAAAATGATCTTGTGGGATCCCTGGGTGGCGCAGTGGTTTAGCGCCGGTCTTTGGCCCAGGGCGCAATCCTGGAGACCCGGGATGGAATCCCACGTCAGGCTCCCGGTGCATGGAGCCTGCCTCTCCCTCTGCCTGTATCTCTGCCTCTCTCTCTCTCTCTCTCTGTGACTGTCATAAATTAAAAAAAAAATAATAAATAAATAAATAAATAAATAAATAAATAAATAAATAAATAAAAATGATCTTGTAAGATAAGAAAACCTAGGATTTAAGAAAAAAGGAAAATTGCCAGAGCTGGTAAGTGGCTGAGTTTTAAGGTTCAAGGTCAGATTTTTCTTCCTGCAATGTTCATACTTTTTCACTTCATTGACCAATTTATATTGAACTTGAGCTTGGGCAGATTGGGTAGTATGATGTCTCCATACTGTGGTAGAGAAGAAGACAGATAAATGCATAGACTTCAGTTTATTTCCATCTTCATCAAATAAGCATATGCTTTATAGGACTTGCCTTAATATCATGTATTTTAACATTTAATTGCATATCTTGTGCTGTTCACTCTTCTCTCTTCCACATTTTTAATAAAAACTATCAAATATTTTTTATTCCCTTCTCCCTTCTTTAAAGCAGTTTTGGAACAGACAGCCAAGCATAACACAAATATTCCTTGGGAATCTTACTAAATGTATGGCACCATTGTGGACTCTGACGATAAAACAACAATCAAAACAGAGTCCATGCTTTCACAAAATTCATATTCCTCTTGGAAAAAAAAAAAACGAAAACAAACACACCAAAAATAAAGAAATAATTTTAGATAATGATATGTATCTTGCAAAAAGTAAAATACTGATCTATTGAATAGAAAATTATTTAGAAACCACAGAAAGGGGTTATTCCACTGGAGAAGGGAGAGCTAGGATGTCTGGCACTTGAGCTGGTACTTAACTGTTCAAAACAGGCAGCTATGGGGAGGGAGAGTGTATCTGGGGGAACTGAATTCTATCCAGAAGGAAAGTGAAGTGCAGAGAACCTGATATGGAAGCTAGCTGGGTGTGTCTGGGGATCAACACAGGTCTGATGTAGCTGGGTGGTTGGAGACAAGTACATGTGGCATCAAGAATGGTAGAGAGCAAGGTAGACAGCTATCATGTAGGGATCTTACAGAACTTGGTAAAAAGTATGGAGTTTGAACTTCACTTAAATTGGAATAGACTGCCAACATAATGTTCTAGATGGAAGGAATAGTGTGATTTGTTTTACCTGTGAGAACAAGTACACCAACTGGGAAAATGGACAGCAGGCAGAACAAGAGTGGAAGAAGTAACACCAGTTACAAAGTCATTGCAGCAGCTCAAGAAAGACATGATTATGGCTTGGACCAGAATGCAATGGTGAGGAAATTTAAAAGTGATCATATTTGATTGAGCCAATGAGAAGGACTGATGAATTATTTCTAGTATATGAAGAAAAGATAGGAATAGGAGTGTCCCCAAGACTGAGCCTCTTGAGGGCATCTTCTTATGGCGGTGCCATTAACCGACAGGAGTAAGTGTCCAGCAAAAGATCATCTGTTGGCAGATGTGGAAAGGGTGGAAGGTTTTATTTTAGCTCTAAAACTTTGAGTTGCCTATTAGCCAGCCTGCGAGATGTGGAGAATGACCTGCAAGCCAATGGGCTAGAGGATTACATCTATAGACACAGAGTCACTGAGCATTATCAGTGGTAGTTATAGCTATGGGCTTGAATGGGATTGCCTAGGAAAAGATCTTCCTCTTGGTGATGAAGATGATAGGTCACAGGACAACAGAACCCCAGGGCCTCCAGCAGTAGGAAGCAGGAATAGTAGGACCAGGGAGCAGACTGAGAATGAGAGATAGTGAAAGTTTAGGGAAGCAAGGAGGACATGATATCAAGGAAGCAATGTGGGGAAGCAGGGAAAAAGAAGCACGTGGTAGCCACAAGGGGTAGTACAATCTAGGTCAGCTTTATTATTTGCTTTATTTTTGTTACTTGTGGGATCCCTGGTGGTGCAGTGGTTTGGCGCCTGCCTTTGGCCCAGGGCATGATCCTGGAGACCCGGGATCAAATCCCATGTCGGGCTCCTGGTGCATGGAGCCTGCTTCTCCCTCTGCCTATATCTCTGCCTCTCTCTCTCTCTCTCTCTGTGACTATCATAAAAAAATAAAAAAAAAAATAAAATAAAGATTTTATTTTTGTTACTTGCTTTCGAAGATGAGGGTCATTGAGGCATACTTACATGCCCAGGTGAGTGATGCAGTAGAAAAAGAAAGCTGATGACAAGGAGTAACTGAAGAAGGGAAGGGCAGGCTGGAGGATAAAGGTAAGACTGGTTAGCTGGTGCCATGTGCCAAGGGGGGAACCCCCTGCTCAGCTGGCTGCTCTGGATGGCGGGTGGCCTATGTGAGCAGATGTAGGCAGGGTATGGCTTTTAGGATGGGTAGATGAGCAAGTTCTAGTCTGTTTCTGTTATGTTCTAAAAATATGAAGGAGTCATCAGCCAAGTGTGGGAGTGAGGAGGGAATTTTGGAGGTTTGAGAAGAGAGAAGATTGCATGAAATTATCTGCTTATAGAGTGGGAGAGTGAATTTACCCAGCGGTGGTTTTAAAACTCTGAACCACAGATTTGAGTTTCAATTTATTCCCCTCCTCAGCTTCACGATCTTACAAAAACTGTTTAAATACTTTAACCTAGTCTCTTCCATCAATACAATTAAAATAATTATTGAGAATCTTTGCATAAAAACCTTGTGATGTCAGGCGCTTTCATATATAACCTTCGATTTAATCTGTACAATGAGGATAATGACGGTTACTAGGAGATTTTTTGGATGCTATATATATATATATATATATATATATATATATATATATATGAAAGGGCAATATAAACTATTCAAAAAAGCAAGCAATTAAAATACTTTGCTGCGATTTTTCTTACCCACAAATCTTAGGTCAAACTATTTGATGGTTGATTGATTTCAAGGACTCTTTCTGGTTTAATCCCTATGTCAGAAGTTTAGAAATTGAATCTCTGTGTCTTTTAAAGCAAAACAAGTTATTTAACATAGAAAAGGCTATCGTTTCTTTCTTTTTTTTTTAAATGTTCTTAACATTCCTCAGAGTCCAGCATTTTCTTGAAATGAAATTAGGTGTGTATTTTGAAATGCGGAGTTTTCAAATGCTCCCCTGCAGACCAGCTGCAAAGTCCTCCCTTTGTTTCAGTAAATTCTGCAAACATACCTTCCATTAGGTTCCAAGCCCCCAGCCCCAGCTCACAATGGCTCTGTGCATTTCCCTGTCACCTTCCTTTCAAGGAGTTTAAAGCACTTGGCAGACATTAACTCTGGAGTAATGATAACAGTTCTTTAGGGTTGCATAGCTGCAGCCTTCCCTGGAGCCTACTATCTGCATTCATATTGCCTGATTTACTCTTCCATTACCATCTTGAAGCAAATGTTAGCTTTGGACATGTGGACAGGGAAACCAAGGTCTTGAAAGTTTACAGACATAGCTGTATCGTTTCCCAGTAATGTCCTTCTTCCTAACTTGCCAGCTTCTAGCAGCCTTCTGAGGCCCATCGCGGCCCCTCTGCACCATGAAGGCTTCCCTAATCACTGCAGCAATGATCCACACTGCTCCTGAACTACCTCTGTTGCTGTATTGACGGCCCCAGGCAGGGTGCTGCAGTGGTAGGCAATGTGGTCTAGTAGAATGAAAACAACACACAGCAGAACCAAACTGGAATTTCAAGCAAAGCCCATCATTTACTACCTGTTACAGAAAATCTCTGAGCCTCCCTTTACCTTTTTTGTAGAAATTGCAGGGCTTGTTATGAGGGTCAAGACTAATTCATGCAAAGTGCTTCACTAACTTCTTTCTTACCATAAGTGGGCTCAATGAATTATAACTCATGAGCTATAATCAACATGTATTTTATCATTTGCTAATTGTTTCACATAAATATGCTTTTATCTCTTTGATAATAATAAGGTCTTGTAGGATATGATAGATATCACATTGTAAGATGTGAATTCTTAGGTTTGACTTTGCTCACTTGCCTTTATGCTTCCATATTTTCTAACCAGTGTAGTCAAGCTACACATTTCCCCCTAGATAATGCTTTAACCTGGATATGGAGCCCATTACTTGTTTAGCTTTAAAAGCATTACGATTTCTCCTATTATTTCCCCTTTCATTCATGATTTACTATTAGTGGGTTTTGATTTTCCAGGTATATAATTTTTAAAATGTATTCTGTAGTTATGTATTTTTATTGTATTTCTTTGTGATCTGTGAACATAGGTCTAGATGTGTTTAAGTCTTAGAATTTTTTAAAGTCCCTTATCTGACATCATGTAAGGTAGATTTTTTTCTTTTTTTTTTTTCATCATGTAATGTAGATATTTATAAATATTCCAAGCATGCCAGAGAAGAATGGGCATTCTCTGCTATACTGACTTTACATGGCCACGTTGTATTGAATTTTAACTGCATATAGAACTTAGCACTTCATGCCCCTTCTCTTTCTCACATGGAGACATCTATGTGTGTATGTAGTTGTAGTGGGGAATTTGGAAGTTTGCTTGGATTGATTTGGAGAGGTTTGTTTTACTGTCCAGTGTAGGACAGAGGATAGAGAGGGGCAATAAGAAAGAGGGGAGATATTTATTAAGTAACTATTATGTATAAGGTCCTTTATATGTATCCCCATTTAGGATAAAGGCATATTATCTTCACTTTAAAGATGAGGAAGCCAAAACTTAGTAAAGATAAATTCAGTCTGAGTTCTTCTGAATCCCAAGATTATCCTTCCTCCTGTTGAATAGAAAAAATAAATAGCCATGTTGAATGAGCTATGGATTTGTTTTGTTCTTCCTCTGCTATTTAATTTCCTCAGTCTTATAACCTACAGGGAAAGAACAGGTACTCTTTCTGTGCTAAATGTGCCCCTACCCATTCTCTTTTGTTCGCCTTACTGTCTGCCTTTCCCATCCATGGCTATACCTTGACAAGTGAGATTGTAGAAACATGGATGCCATATGGACTCAAATATGAGACCCGTGCCTCACTGGTTTGATTATTCCACAGAAGCAGCTGGTATGTAACAAATGATTAGAGGTCACTTTGCAAATGGCAGACAACCAGCCTTGGAGCAAGAAGTCCCCACCACACCTCACTTTTTGGATATAAAAGACATTTTGTTTTAACACAGATTGAAGATATAAATTAGTTTTGTAGATGTACCAGGGACATTCAGCTTCAAAATCAGGACAAGAAGGCCTGTTGGTAAATGAGGTTGGTTGTTATGTCTGTTCTCATCACAGAAGCATCAATGGGAAAGGCATATATATCATCATCACTGACATTATGTAAATATTGAATGTTTCCATCATGTTCTGTGCTAGTTACCATGCTAAGCAGTTTTTTTGCATGTATTGTTTCACTTTAGCCTTATATCAATCCTGAGAAATAAGTGTGTTTATTATCCCTGGTACCCATGGCCAAACTAGGCCCCTGTTCCTCTTATTACAATGATGCTCTACAAGAATTTAAATAAATTGATATGCGATTAATGACTACCTCCCCCCTTAAGACTTTATCCTCTGCAGCGACAGGGTCTGGTCTGTCTTTTCATAACTCTTTTTAGTGCTTTGTACAATGCTGGCCACATGATTAAGCACTCAAAAATATTTTGGGGGGGGCAGGTAAATGAATCTGCTTTTACAGATGCTTAAGTAGCAAGTAAGTGGCAGAATTAGGATACAGTTCCAGGCCCATCTGAACATCTTTAAGTACTACATTAAACAAATCTGTGCTTCCTTCTTGACCAAGAAGGATCATACGTATCCCTTCAAGACAAGTAAAATGTCCTTTCTTGAGCAGTGAGAAGAGTCCTCTAAGTGTTCAAGCCCTACATAGGAGCACAATACCTTCTCTAATCTCCACTCCCTTCTTTGGCATTCTGGACAAAGTGTGTTTGTTCTCTTTTTCCTACTTTCTTCCTTTCAGCTATAGATTCCTACAGAATGCATCATTCAGTTTGTATCTCTGTAGTGTCCAGCATGCAGACAGCATTCATATTTGTTGAGCGAATGAATGAGTGAGTGAATAAGTAAACTTCCGGAGGCTGAATGCAGCTAATAAATGGTGGGCATGCTATACTTAGTAGTAACCAGGATTGAGAGACAGGATCAGTCCTTTCACATTGTAGGTGACCTTGGCAATCCTCCAACCTGGTCTACCTCCTTCAGGAATTCCCCCTGCGCCATCCCTGGAGAGCCTGGACAGCCAGCAGGTGATGCTACTACCTCATCATGCAGACTTTCCCATTCTTAAACAGTATTACTCCCAATAATTCCTTCCAGTTTGTTCTATATCTGTAATTTAAAACTACATAAAAGAAGGCTCACTTTTCTTCAATAGTGATCTGATGGTAATTTTCATCTACTTTTTTCACCATCTTCCTTCGCACACTTTGTGTTTTTATCTCTATCTATCTATCTATCTATCTATCTATCTATCATCTATCTATCATGCCTCAGTGGCTTCAGTGTTCCTCATGTGATCGTTCTCAAATATCCTTCCAATCTTGTAGCCTCTTCTGATCATACTCTGTAGATGTTTTTCTAAAAATACACCAGTCCTCTCAACCCCCACCCCAACACACACTTCAGATTTGGCCTGATAAGTAGAGCCTAACTGGAATGTCATCCCTCCACTGGGGACAGACATTGGCTATTTTGCCTACTATGTTGCATTGCTAATTTTCTTACAATCCATTATTTTCAAGGAAGAGGCTTGGTGTGTGTTTTTCTGTTGTTGTTTTGAGTTTTGTTTTTGTTTTAAATTAAATCTCTGGATTTGTACTCTGAGATCAGAATGAATAGAAATGGAGGCTAACTTTGAGTTCAGTCCATTGCCATTGAATCTTAGCCAGTATTTTCTGAGAAAACCAAGCCTAAGGCCAAAGCTGTTTTTTTTAATGATTCTTTTTTTAAGGTTTTTATTTATTTTTCATGAAAGACACAGAGAAAGAGAGAGAGAGAGAGAGAGAGAGAGGCAGAGACACAGGCAGAGGGAGAAGCAGGCTCCTGATGTGGGTCTCGATCCTGGGACTACAGGATCATGTCCTTGGCTAAAGGCAGGTGCTAAACCTCTGAGCCAACCAGGGATCCCCGCCAAAATGTTTTGACAAATGAAATTCCAAGGAGGCAAAAGTAAGGATAAAGGGGATGGAGGAGGAAAAAGAGGGAAAGCCACTATAAAGAAGTGACATTCTAGGCTGGCCACATCTCCTTAAGACTTCCTAGTGGCCTCATGGAGCTACTACACATCCTAACAGCATGCCCAAGTACCAAGGGGAGGAATTTATCCATCAACTCTGTGTCATTGATCAATTACCTCTCTATGTGCTACCTCCTCACACATTCAGTTGACCATCTGTGAACACAGACTGCCGGAGCAGGAGCATAGAGGGCAGGAGCATAGAGATGCCTGGCTTGGGCTCAACCCAATGTGCTGTTAGGCTGTCATTGGGAGGGCTGGAGCTGGAAGAGCATTTGCTGCTGGAGTGATCCTGCCCTACAGCAGGAGCAGCCACCATAGCCCCCAGAACGCGGGATCCATGCAGAGCACCTGGGGAGCCACTCCCGCATTGCAAGTGTGGGGCTCTTCAGGGACCTCTGGATGCGACTCATCATACTTGAGTGGGTTATATCCTTCCTTCTTCCTGTGTTTATCAAAACTCTTGGCTTTTAAGAAGCTTAGGGAGCAAGCCTCATTCAGCTCAAGCATCAGTTTTCTGGGAGGGTATTTTGTGAGCCTTCATTCTAGGCCAGGTACCAGGATTACGCACTCTTAAGGAATAGATAGGCACCTTTCCTCCCCCTTCATCATCACGAGTCCATCTGTGTAAGTATTACATTATGTCCATCCTGGGCCTGACTTCCGACCTAGCACAGGGCTTTTTTTTTTTTTTTCCTTTCACCATCACCCCAGTGCTTTACAGAATGTCAGGCACACAAAAGGGCTTAGTGTTCATTCATTCAGGAGCCAAAGTGAATAAGCTGTGTTGATGGGACCTGAGAGAGTAAAGGAACCCATTTCCCCACACACATCTTCTTTCCAAAATCTCAATTCAGTAGAGCCAAACTCAGTGGGGGCAAATGAAAGGAAACAGAACTAAAACAAAACAAAACAGACAGACAAAACACCTTTTCTGTGGGGTAATGTTTAGGTACAGATAGTAAATGCAAACAAAAAGTTTGAAAATCTAATAAAATGCATTGCTTAAAAATACATATATATGTCCCTACAATATGGGAGAAAAGATTATCTACTGGAAATACTAACATTTCACCTTTCTCCTTTCCAATCCCACTCAAAATAAAATTCTACAAGTTTTTTTTGTTTTGTTTTGTTTTTATATGTCGATTTTCTACCAGTAATAAGAACATAACATTTAGTGTCTTTCTTACTCATTCGATGCTTTTCACAGCCCCTGGTATGGTTAATTAACCCATAGGTTATGTCTCTTGCCTTCTAAAATAGGCTTTTGCTTCTATGTTTTTCACACCAGAACTAGTTTTTGAAGGCAAAAGGAATACATATACTTAACAAATAATTTAATTATTCACATAATAAGATTCTGGTATTAGTTTTGTTGAGACAAAAAAAACAAAACAAAGGCATTTCTGCTTTTCACAGAGAATACAGATGCAAACAGATGCAAAAAATTGGTAGACCTTTATTAAAAAAAAAACTAAACTAAACAACAACAACAACAACAACAGTAAGAACAACAAAGCAAGCTTTGGTCACCAATGTGAAGGTGAGCCCCAAAGTCCTGTCCAGGAAAAGAATCAGGGGTGTAAGTGCCCCAAAAGCATGCCTAAGCATAGCAAAAATTTCATAGGAAGTGAATTTGGTCTGGTCTCCTAGTTAACAAACCATGGGCTAGTCCCTCTCCTTGGCTTCAGATAACCCAACTGCTTGACCAAATCAACTGCTAGATGCTTTTCATTTATTTATTGTATGTTTTAATGTGTGATTTTAGTTCCTCATCTGCATCCTCTGGTTCACCCCTCACCTGTCTACATATCAGCTTGGCAGCCAGCCCTGATGAGTGACTTCTGACTTCCTAAATTTCGCAACATTTGTTCCCGGTAGGGAGGAGAGTTGACTTTCCAGCAGAATTTCTCTATTGGAAAACTAGAGCAGCCCACCAGTCCCTGCTTTTCTCCTGGGCTACACTTGCTGATCGCAATCAGCTTATAAGAAAGGAGACAATGGTAGACAAAGACAACCAGAGGTGAACATACTGAAGAGAAACGCAATGGCATATAATTGGAGGCACCTAATTGACTAAACTATACAACCTGGGAAAGATTCATTTGTGTAGCAGCTGAGGCAAAAATGGTAACATGTTGAGTTGCATACTCTTCATCTATATTAATAGAAAATATACATTTAGCTTTGAAATAAGTTATTTTTTCTATGATTAGCTCAAGAAGGAATTATTTAATCACACCTCTATATAAAGTCATTGAATGTCATCATGGGCAGTGCATTAAAAAGTAGTTTTACACGCCATGCATAAAAGATGTGACAAAAATGCAGTTCAGCGATATTTTTGCACAAGATCAGGAAAGCATATCCACTCTCCATAAAGACAGAGAACTAGGATCGAGACAGTGTTGTAAAGGCATTTCTGCAACGAAGATATAATGAGAAGATATAACTGCGAAATCAGTTTTAAGAGCTGTGGGTTCACTTATTATTCTGCATTGTCCTGTAGAAATGTTAAATTTTGAAGCCAAACCAGTATGGGTTTAGATCTCGATTCTATGAATTACCAGAAGTGTGCCATGGAGATGTTATTTGAATTCTGTGTGTCTGAGTCTTCATCAAAAGATGGGTATAAATAAATCTATCTCACAGAGACTGTTTAGGGAATTAGCTAAAATAACAGATTCCTAATGTGGTGTGTGGTGTTGTGTGTGTGTGTGGAAGCTATTACATAACAGATGCATAATATTTGCTAAGAACGATGTATAAGGAGTAAGATGTTTTGCACACTGAAGATATTTTAAATGTTAAACTATTAACATATTTGTGTTAACAAGAACAGAAAATATAGAACTTTTAAACTGAAAGTAGACACAACTTGATCATAAAAATGGATGGAATTGATAAAGTCATCTTGTTGAGTTCAATTTATTGACCTACTCACATCACTTTGTACCTGGCATAACTCAGGTAATAAAAATAGAAGAAAGTGGCCCCCTTCACTCATTGACCTCAGGAAATTGCCATTTGCGCTGGGGGAGTGGTAATGTGGCAGTCTGCCTCAGAGCTTTTCTTGGTAATCTTTGAGCCTTTTGTTTTAGTACTGGTGTAGAAACCCTAAACAGGACTAGTGACAGTATCATTAATCCAGAGCACTTGCTGTTCTCGCCAAAAAAGGCAAGGTGAGACCAGGCATCAGGAGTGACAGCTGAAAAAGGCAAGGAGCAAGTAATCAAACGTTGCTGAGAGTGAGAAAGGTGACAGAGGATGTGGATCTGGATGAAAGACACAGAGCAAAGTGACCTCTACCATCTCTGCTTTATGCCCAGAAACCTTAAATTGAAGCATAAAGATATTTATCATGGGAACCTTTTAAAGGGCCAATTAGCATTTACCATATACCAGGACTGCTTACTGTGAAGAAATGTTAGCAGGAATGAAGAACTATAAAAGCTGACAAGGAAAAGGTCAAATAATCTAAACAGGATAAAATGGTGTATACTCAACAATTACCCCTGATGATGGAAAGAAATGGCTTTGATTGCCTTTAAAAGGAAAACAGTTAAAAGGATGCTAATCCTTTAAGCCAGTTGTCTTTATAAGTCTCTAGGAATGGGTTAGTTAAATGAAATCTCTAAATAGCTCAGTAAGTCAGTTCACAAAACCGAAATCTCTTTAATGGAGACAGAGCTCTCATGCATTTTGACAGCCACATTGGAAATTAAGACTGAGATTATATCATAACAAAGTAAAGCCATAATGAAATTTATTCATTCGATCCTGCCGTCTCTGTCAAAATCCCTAGTTCCTGCTCTGAATAATTTGCTCAGATATGTTTCCTATGTAATATTTGGTTAACTCTAACTTTTGGTTTATATTGTGTTTTTTACCAAAAGAAAATACGGAAGGAAGGAAGGAAGGAAGGAAGGAAGGAAGGAAGGAAGGAAGGAAAAAAGGAAAATAAAATTCTTTGATCAATTTGTTTTGGCAATTTGGATATCAGATTAACTGAGGAATTATGAAAAAAGCACTTTTAAAAATAGCACTTTTCAGAACTTTTCCTTAAATATATTCTGGGATGTGCAAGACAATTGAGATAATCTACATTGACCTCAGAACACTCCTTAACATTGTTTGGCTTTTTAGTTTGCTTTATAACCAATTTCCAAATATTAGCTTATGTTATCTTGTGTTTTTTTCTTTCCTCCTGGTCATTGAATCTAAACATGGGAATGAGAGAATATAGTTAGTGTCATAGGTTTTTTTTTTTTTTTTTTTGGTCAGCTCTGAGCCTACCTATGCCTGTTTACTGTCACATGCTGTAAAGTGTGGAGACTGTTATGTGGCATCCCTGAGCTCCTGGCCTGCAAGGATCCCTTTTCTCCTTAATTCTCACAGTGTTAGCCAAACCTCCATTTTTCATGACTTCTCTAACCTCTAAATATTTCTGAGATGCTGAAAAATATGTATATGTCCTTCAAATCCATCCTGGCGGTTACTCTTCATTTCAGCCAGGACTTGAGGCCTTTTTGCTATATCAGGATTTATGTCTCCAAGTTCCCCTAAGTGAAGACACAGTTCCCTCAAAGAATTCTCTAAATACCAGTTAAAACTCAACTGTAGAGTTTGGATATAAGAAAGCAGCTTGGAAATAAGTAAAAGAAAATTACAATCTAGTGAGACTTCAAACCGATTATCACATGTTAGAGATCCTAGACCAGCTCGCTCAGCACCTCCTAGCAGGCTATCCTGAGGTGCATCTCTCTTCTGTTGGCATTTCACTCTGTTGCAGACACTCAGGTAACTGTCTAGCCTCTACAGGGTGCCTTTGCCTGGATTGCCTATGTTCCAAAACCATTGGTGCCCCTCCTCCTGGCTTACTCCAAGGGGGCAGGACAGTTTCCCTCACTTCAAGTGCAGGCTTGCTCTGAGCACAGTCAATACGCAGAGGAGCTACACATGTCATTATTCCAGGTGTCACTCCACCCAAACCAGATTTTGGCTTTACTTTGGGAAGACCAAGGACTAACTGAAGCATTGTATTTTATTTCTACAAAACAATTTGCGATTTCTTTCCATACATGAATGAATCAGTGCAAGCCAGCTTTAAACTAGCTGTTCATCCTGGATTCCAACAACCAAGGTTTTAAAATATTTGGAGTAAATTAGAGAATTCTGTAGGTGATATCCCTCATATTTTTAGGCATTTCTAATATTTAATTGATACAGCCATTGTGTCCTTTTCTAGCCGTTAATAAAAGAGAATAAGAAGATGGAAACAGGAGAGACAGAAATGATACATCCCTAGGCCAGCACCAGCACCATAGTCCCTAGCAGAACATGGCTTAGACCCCCAGGGACAGTTTGAGCCCAACCTGACCCTATATGACAAATGATATATTATTCAAGAGAAGGAGAAGATGGATCATAAACATGTGATGAGCATTTGCTACATGGAAGATTACTATGTATTTTGTATGTACCATTGTCTTCTATCCTTACAACAGCCCTGCAATGCACACACTGCCATGATCCCCATTTTACAAATACAAAGGCACAAAGAGCTAAGGTAACTTATGGAAGCCGCATTGTGATGGAGACAAGAGTGGTCTCCATTGGGTTGAATTTTACCCTTCTTTTTGAATGCACTCCTGCTCCTGAATCATGCTTTCTGCCTGCACTCCATAGGAATCTAGTTGAGCTCAGATTTAGCCAAAAATCCCATGAAAATGTCAAGACCACTTGTCACAGCAGTTATCTATTTACTTTTTTTTTTCTTACGTGCATATTAAAATACTTTGGATGTTACCCATGATAAATCCTCAGGTGAGTCTTCTGAAAACTAAGTTCACTCAAGGAATGTAGACTCTAACAGAGGAGCATTTATCCTTTGCAGTTGATAAAGCAAGGGAAAGAACCAAGATAGAAAGAGGTGGGGCTGTGTGTCCACCTTATAAGGTCAAGCTTTAAGCTCATGTTTAATACATGATAGTAGGCAAGTGAGAAGGTTATGAGATGCAATTATATATAAAATCCTGCACTACAAAATGTTTATTCTTTCATTATAAAAGTCCTGGGTGCACAGGCATTGCTATAAAACAAAATAGAAAGTATTAAGTGCCCAGACAGAGTTAGAAATAACATACAGTTGCAGTTCAGAGGACAAGAAGACCATGGTTCCTAAAAAGCAAACTGCGTGGGTCGAGGAGAACTAAGGCTTGAACAGATGGGCAGCCCTGTGCTCGCATCCCTGCTCCACTGCCGGGGATTCACTGGACCTCTAAGTCTCAGTCTCCAAAAGGCCCAGGAAAAATGTAGAGTGGGACAAAGACTGATGGCAGAATGCTTGCCTGGATCATAATTGACATTCGATAAATATGAGCCCCCTCCCTCTTCTGCCTGGAGAATTAAGATTTGTTTAATAAACAAATTGACATTCGATGTGGGCTTGATAAATAATTATGACCTAACTAAACATGTAGAACTAACAATAATAATAGTATTTATAGGGGTGATACTTTATGCCAGAACTTCATGCTTCTTGCAAGAACTATTCTAAGCAATACCCAAGCCATCTATATAAATGTATATATTACTTAGGATAATTCTGGCATGATAGATGAAACATGTATGTGTTAACAAATATACACATAGGGGCACCTGAGTGGCTCAGTGGTTGAGTGTCTGCCTTTGGCTCAGGACATGATCCCAGGGTCCTGGGATTGAGTCCCACATCAGGCTCCCTGCATGGAGCTTGCTTCTCCCTCTGCCTATGTCTTTGCCTCTCTCTGTGTGTGTCTCTCATAAGTAAATAAATTAAATTAAAAAAAAAAAACAAATATACACACAGACATGCCTGCGCACACACACACACACACACACACACACACACACACTCATTTCAATAATCCTGAGGAATATACTCTCATCCTCATTTTAAATTTGGGCAGATATTAGTACAGAAACATTAGGTACTCATCCAAGTTCTTCCACCCACTAAAGATTTGAACTTAGGCACACGCTCTAAAATCTGTTCTCCTAAATCTACACTGACATGCTACAAAAGCATAGCATGAAGGTACTGAACAAAATTCCATGTAATACCCAGGGCCACTGACAGCGAAAAGCCTAGTTTTTGGACTTCACAGGGCATGCAGGGATTGTGAGAAATAAGACTTATAAAACAGAATAGGATCAGCTGACAGGGCCTCGAATGCTATGCTAAGGAACTCAAAATGCCTGTTTGGCTGGGTTCAGACATGGTCAAGAAAGAAGTCAGACCAAGTGTAGAGTTATCTAGCTGGATAGTCTGAAAGCAACGATTATAATTTGGGGATGAAGCAGAGTTATGAACAGGGCCTGAGTGTTCCTCGACACAATAAGGTACAGATGCATTATCCAAGTTGAATCCTCTCTATTCTATCTGGAGCATGCAGACCTCCCTGTTACTAATGTGCAGGGGCAGCAAGAAGGACAGTTAATGTGAGCAGCAGCAGCCACTGTGCAAACTATTGGAGAAGAGCTCATCAATTTATAGTTCTAGGGAATCTTTTCTTGGAAGAAGGAAGTTTTAATATTTAATTCCTTTCATAAGTATTACTATTCCCATTTAATACAGAAAGAGAACCAAGATTCTGAAAGACAGAATAAATGGCCTTTGGCTATCTGTGAAATAATAGTAGGAGGTTGTTTTCAAGGGTACCTTCACTCAAAGCCCAGCAGCTTCATACCACGTCAGGCAGCTGAGGAACCAGTAACACAGTTCAAGAAGGGTCAGCGATAATAATTGACATGAAGAATGAAAGTGTCATGCATTTCCCCCCTGCCATGTGTCAGGTGCTAGAGACACAAAATGACCAGGGAGGAAGTCTTCAAGGTCATTGTTATCTGCAGGAGAGGACCAGTATAATGCACACATTTCAGCCCTGTTGGTGTGATGCCATGGCCGAAGAGATAGCAAGTATCAATAAGGGGAGTGTCACCAGCTTAAACAAAGAGGTGGGGAAGAGCACAACAGAAAAGGACCTTAAAGTAGGAGTCTGTTGATGTGTTTGAGAGAAACTCTAGCAGTGTGGTACCATAGAAGAAGGGCATGGTAAGGAGAGAAGCAGAAGGAGATGGTTTGGAAAACAGAGGCTTTATAGGGCATACTAGAAATTTCCCCTTGATTTTAAAAGTAATAAACTCTCTTGTAAGAAAGAAGGCCTCACCTCAGCAATCAGACAACAAAAAGATATAAAAAGCATTCAAATTGGCAAAGAAGAAGTCAAACTCTCCATCTTTGCAGATGACATGTTACTGTACATAGAAAACCCAAAAGACTCCACCCCAAGGTTGCCAGAACTCATACAGCAATTTGGCAATGTGGCCAGATACAAAATCAATGCCCCAAATTATTGTCATTCCTATACACTCACAATGAGACTGAAGAAAGATGAATTAATGAGTCAATTCCATTTACAATTGCACCCAAAAGCATAAGATACCTAGAAATAAACCTAACCAAAGAGGTAAATTATCTATAACCTAAAAACTTCAGAACACTTCTGAAAGAAATTGAGGAAGACACAAGGAGATGGAAAAAATATCCCATGCTCATGGATTGGAAGAAGTAATATTGTGAAAATGTCAATGCTACCCAGGGAAATTTACACATTTAATCCAATCCCTATCAAAATACCATGGATTTTCTTCAGAGAGTTGGAACAAATCATCTTAAGATTTGTGTGGAGTCAGAAAAGACCCCAAATAACCAGGGGAATATTGAAAAAGAAAACCAGAGCCAAGAGCATCACAATGCTGGATTTCAAATTGTACTACAAAGCTGTGATCATCAAGACAGTGTGGTACTGGCACAAAAACAGACACATAGATCAGTGAAACAGAATAGAGAACCCAGAAATGCTCTCTCACCTCTGTGGTCAACTAATATTCAACAAAGGAGGAAAGACTATCCACTGGAAGAATAGACAGTCTCTTCAATAAATGGTACTGGGAAAATTGGACATCCACATGCAGAAGAATGAAACTAGACCACTCTCTTACACCATACACAAAGATAAACTCAAAATGGATGAAAGATCTAAATGTGAGACAAGAATCCATCAAAATCGTAGAGGAGAACACAGGCAACACCCTTTTTGAACTTGGCCACAGCAACTTCTTGCAAGATACATCCATGTAGGCAAGGGATGTCTTATCTGATAAGATAAAGGGCTAGTATCCAAGATCTACAAAGAACTTATTAAACTCAACAGCAAACAAACATACAATCCAATCCTGAAATGGGCAGAAGACATGAACAGAGATCTCATATAGGAAGACATACACATGGCCAACAAGCACATGAGAAAATTCTCCGCATCACTGGCCATCAGGGAAATACAAATCAAAACCACAATGAGATCCCACCTCACACCAATGAGAATGGGGAAAATTAACAAGAGAGGAAACCACAAATGTTGGAGAGGATGTGGAGAATAGGGAACCCTCTTGCACTGTTGGTGGGAATGTGAACTGGTGCAGCTACTCTGGAAAACAGTGTGGAGATTCCTCAGAGAGTTAAGAATAGAGCTACCCTACAACCCAGCAATTGCATTGCTGGGATTTACCCTAAAGATACAGATTCAGTGAAACACCAGACACCTGCACCCCAATGTTTATAGCAGCAATGTCCATAATAGCCAAACTGTGGAAGGAGCCTCGATGTCCATCAAAAGATGAATGGATAAAGATGTGGTTTATATATACAATGGAATATTACTCAGCCATTAGAAACGACAAATACCCACCATTTGCTTTGATGGAACAGGATGCTATTATGCTGAGTGAAGTAAGTCAGTCGAAGGACAATTATTTTATGGTTTCACTCATACGGGAAATATGAAAAATAGTGGAAGGGATTATAGGGGAAAGGAGAGAAAGTGAATGGGAAAAATCAGAGAGGGTGACAGAACATGAGAGACTCCTAACTCTGGGAAACGAACAAGGGGTAGTAGAAGGGGAGCTGGGCAGGGGGACAGGGCGACTGGGTGACAGGCACTGAGGGGGGGCACTTGACAGGATGAGCACTGGGTGTTATTCTATATGTTGGCAAATTGAACTCCAATAAAAAATATACAAAAAAAAAAAAGATTGTTTAAATGGAGTAACACTAGAGGGAGAAAAATTATCTGGTGCTTCTCGCGGTCAGTCAGGGAAGAACTGATGAAGGTGGTGCAGAGGAAAAAAGAAGTGAACCATTCACCAGATGTTTTCTACGTTCCCATGTACTCAGGGTCACACCTGAGTACAAATATCCAGGTATTTGATTTCAAGTAATTAGCCACACTATCAGCAGAAATGAAACATTTTTGCATGCATTTTTTTCTTCCTTTCTTTCCTCCTTCCTTCTTTCCTCCTTCATTTCTTTCTACTTCATGTGTTCCTGAAAACATCAACCACAGTGTGATATCACCTCACACTTGTTAGAATGGCCGTCATTAAAAAAACAAGAGATAAATGCTGGTGAGGATGTGGAGAAAAGGGAACCCCAGTGCCCTGTTGGTGGGGTTGTAAATTGGAACAGCCACTATGGAAAACAGTTTGGAGGATCCTCAAATAATTAGAAATAGAACCACCATATAGTCCAGCACTTCCACTTCTGCGAAAATATCCAAAGGAAATGAAAACACTAATAAAAAAGGATATCTGTACCTTCATGTTAACAGCCACATTATTTACAATTGGCCAAGCCACAGAAACAAGCTAAGGATCCATTGGCAAATGAATGGATAAAGAAGGTGTTGGGGGAGGGGGACTGGATGGAGGTGGTCAGAACCTAGAAACTACCAGTTATCAGATAAATACTAGGGATGTAACACACAGCATGATGACGGCTGTAGCTTGCACTGCCATGTGATATCATAGGGGAGTCATTGAGAGTAAACCCTAAGAATTTTCATCACAAGGAGAATTTTGTTTTCCTTTTCTTTTTATTGTATTTCAATGAGATGATGGATATTACCTAAAACTGTTGTGGGAATCATTTCACAATATAGGTAAGTCAATCCACCATTCTGTATACCTTATACACTGATGTGTGTCAATTATTTCTCAATAAAATTAGAAAAAAATGGAAGTTCTAATTTTCTCTAGGAAGAGTCCTTGCTTAAGCTACTCACAAGTTAACAACAACAAAGCTGAAAGCTAAGAGCAGAAATGGAACAAAGTAGGAAAGGAGAAGAGAAATAGATCATGATAAACTTGGCCTATAATATGGTTTTGCCAAAGGCTGACAATGAGCTAACATCTTCTCTTCTGAGTGCTAGTTTGAGATCCAAATCTCAGGAAAACAAATGGGGGAAAAAAGACACATGTTGTCTGCTTTCATGCTCTTATTTCTAGAGAAATCTGCTCTCTCCTCAAAGATTTCTATTCAGCAAGGTTAAATTATCTTAAGAGAAAATCAGCTACATGACAGGTGAATTGGAACTTATCAGCTGGTGTACACATTGCTATTTGGAAGTGAACCCATAAAGCACTATGAAGGAAATAATGGTAACAGCATCCTAGAACCTTTTAGTCTTCTCTTGGTCCTCATGGGACTAGCATCAGGCTTAGTCTCTTCTTTGGCCAATTGAATGTAAAGGACTGTGGGAACAAGACTCATAATCTGCAAATAGCTTTTGAGGCCAACAATTGGACCCTCACAGTCAGAATAACATTAAGGAGGAATTATGCACAGTGTGTGTTACCCACTCTCTCTTTGTGACACTTGTCCCTCAGGTAGTTTCTGATAGGCTGGATAGCACAGGCTTTCTTAACTATATAGATTGAAACTTCACTGTCCCTTTGCCTCTCTGAAGTGCTCTAGTCTAGGATTAAGAGCATTAAAGTCAGCTATGGTAGTAGAAGTTACTCTCATATGTGATCTTGTTTCAGTGTCCCCTTCAACTAATGATCTTTCCTTGAAAAAATGTCTTAAAAACTCCATCTTTGGTTTTCCCTCCAAATTGTGAATATGAGATTCTCTCAAGATATTATGTACACATTCCTATGGAGCACAGTTCCTTTAAGATATTCTATGCAAATATAGTAGGGTTCCATAATGAAACAAGTTAAGGGAACAAATGTGGAATCTTCCTTCATTCAACTTTACCTGTGATTCCAGGTAAGATCCTGGTCTCTTGAAGCTTGCAGTGACAGAGACAAATAAGTAAAGCAAGATGCATTTAGAAAGGAAAATAAAGAAAGACAGGAGGGCAGGCTGTGCTGGAGAGGGAAAAGGAGTTGGCAAGATCCCTTACTAAGGCCACTGAAGAGCACATGAAGGGATCAAAGAGTTCAACAGTCTTTCCATCTTGGTATTTACCAATGACTTTACTCTGGACACATCAATTAGTCTCTTTCCAACTCTGGGCTTGGCCTTTACTATAATGTCCTTTCACTCCAGGTCCTGTAGTACAAGACCAGGCCCTCTTGGTAACCCCCAAGATCAGTTCTCCATTTTATTGAGGAGGAAGTTCATAAAGTTTCCTATTCCTTTTTCAGAAATCAGAAGAAGGCAAAGGCATTGCCTCTTTTTGTTTTCATGAAGTGTGAAAAACATGATTTTGCTAAGTGAGTATTACAGTTTTCTCCAGTTGTGCACCATATGGTCAAGCTCCCATACATTTTGGTGTTCTAGCTCTCAACACAGAGATGGAAATGTAAATAGATGACATTGTTGTCAACACTCCCTTTATTACCCCTTATACTTATTGCAGCAAAAGTCAAATAAAAATCAGAACATCTGAATAAATATAGCAATGACAGTGGAAGAATTTGATGCCTCAAATATATACTCATATTTAAATAGATACTTATCAGTACATGCATAGTGTCTTCAAGAATAATTAGGGGTCTGGATGATCCAAGTCCAAGAACAAAATTCCATGTTTCTATTTAGCTGTGGGGTGATATACCTGATTTTCACATTATTAGTCAACTATATTTTATTATCTATAAAATGTGACCCAGATCAATATTTGTCACAAGGAAGCTGATAGCCTAATTGTATGCATAAGGTTCCTCTTGGTCTAGGAAGAGTTTTAAGTAACTTAACCCAGGAACTTCTTTTAAATCAATGATGATTTGTTAAAGCTATAAATGGGCAGAGGCCAATGGTGATATGAGAGCCCTTCAACTTTTACTTTAACAAACTTTAGCAATGCCTTTTCCTGGTGCTTGTAACTCTTGACATTCAATGAACTCTTTTTGTACTTGAGTTATTGATGGAATTGTTTTCATGCAAGTAGTTACAGAGGAACACACTGGATCATCACACTAGGAGAACAATGAGGAAATGGGATATAGAATTAATCACTTTTGATGGAAGAAGTGGAGGTAGAGATCCAGATGTCATGGCCATGTTGTGCTGCTTCTATGAGAAACCAGTTGTCTTGCCAGGGACTGGGTACTGGGTTCTAAAGGCACTGGTGCCTCCAATGAGAGAGGTAGTTGATGGAGGACGTTACTTTTAATCTTTGTAAGTTACTCAGTAACTTCGGCTGGCAAGTCTCACTATCTCCATTTACTAGGATTAAACAAGAATGAGTGTGATGGGTTAATGCCTCTGGGGACTTTATTTTATACCTGATGAGATTTCATGCAAAAACTTTTATATGTGTAAATTAATAATAAAGTCACCGCTATTAGGACTGATATTAGGATTCCATTTTCTAAAGTGGCCACACAGTAACCATATTTCAAGAGGATGATTGACAGGTAAGGGGAGAGTGGAGCAAAATGATAATTAACTGTTGACTGCATAAGACTGTGTGTGATAGAGGTTGTGTCAGATTTTGTGTGTGTGTGTGTGTGTGTGTGTGTCAAGGTTTAGATGGGAATGAGGGAGTACTCATGCCTCATGCTGGAAGGCATTTCCACTGCTAGAAACAGAGGAGAAAATATCCCTTCAGTGATACAGTCACATAATCTGGAAAGAGCAAGAACACATCATTCTTAAGAGAAGGAACAGAACATGAGTGTGTGATTATAACTCGCAGGGTTCCACCTGAATGCCCCACTTAACTTGCGGTCAAGGTCAAGTGGAAGTGAGAGTTTTTCTCTACTGTTGCCCTGAATCCTTGAATTGTTGTACTCTGGAGGCCACACTGACAATGGAGGCAAAGTGGATGGTGGCATGGATTAGTTTTCCTCTTTGCCAACTATCAGGATTAAGCAACAGAAGTGGAGCCATTCTTATATAACAATCAAGTTCAGGGTGGTCTTCTAGCCCAATTAAATCACTGTCTATGAAATTCAAATAGATACATGACATCTGTGCTTATAATAATATAATAATGTCATGTACTACCAACAAGAGTAGAATAAAAAATAATTCAGCAGTTTGTCTTCTTTTTACACCCCTAAAATCTATCACTTAGGGAATATAGTCAGTGATATTGTAATAGTGATGTATGGTGACAGATGGTAGCTACACTTGTGGCGAAAATGGCATAACACATGAACTTGTCAAATCACCATGTTGTACACCTGAAACTAATGTGACACTGTGTGTCAATTATACTCAAATTTTAAAAATGATAAAAAAATAAATAAGTGCTTAAAAAAAGAAAGAATTCCTGTCAGCCACCAATAGTGTTCAGTGCCTAACACCTATCTCTTTCATTTCCTTTTCTCTAAGTGTCTGTCTGAAATATCCATTTCAACACATACCCCTACAGAGCAGTTTGGAACATCGAAGTCTGAGTGGGTTTATCAGTTTAAGTTTTAACTCTGTGGTTTGCATGTTAATTACCCTCTGCCTTATTAAATATATCTTATTAAATTTAAAAAAAATGCTTTTCTAATTAGCTCTGAGCTGCTAGTCCTTCCTTAGCTTTCATTTGTACTGTTTTTCTGGGAGAACCCTTTGAATGTCATTCAGAAAATTTAAGTATGATTGACAAATGCCTTGCATGGGGCTTGAGAGTATTAATAAGTCACTGTTTCAGAATATACTCTCACAAAAAATATTTTTACACAAGAATTGGCGATCCCAACTCCTTTCACTCTCTGTGAGTATTGTGTGTATCTGTGAGAATCTATTAGGTGCCATGTCATTTGCATATAGCATTCAATGTAAGGTTCACAACTGCCTTGGAGATTTTATTTTCACTCTTCTCCTGATGAGAAAACCAAGAGTCAGAAAAGTTGTCTTCCTTTGCGTATCCATTCATTCAATGAATTCAGCAACTTACTAATAACTGTGTGAGCCAAGTCAGGGTGCTGTTGGTAATTCACTGATTTTGAAATAACTACAGTGCACAGATTTGCTTTGGGTTACTGAAGGCCATTTCAGCCATACCTTTAAGACATACTGTTTCCTGCACTAAGCATTTCAGTTTAAAATAAGATACAGTCTATATCCCCAAAGGAATTACAGCCCTAGTTCCTTGCTGAGGATGACAGAGCAAATCAGCAGGGTGGTTAGGATTAGCACTCAAAGCTTATCTCCTTTCTCTCCCACTCTCCTGCTTCTTTTAAAACAGACCCTTAGGCAGCATGATGTTTGGCAGAGCACCAGACTTGAAATAGGTCTCCCTGAGAATTCCTGATATTCCCTGTCAAGGTTACAGAGGCGGAGTTTGGTTGTTGCACCTGTTAGTTATTGCTCAAACTGCAGTTAGGCAAATTAATGACATCTTCCCCGTGGCACCTGGATGCTTGCAATCTCACTGCCAAAGTCATCAGTGGGGTTGGCTCAATGGGATGTATTTGTTGAAGCCATTTGAGTTGCTCTGGTGGCAGCTAACACACACCCATCCATTCTCCACCAATAATTGCCAGTGACCGTCCCATCTTAGCCTCATAGTTTGTGCCTACTCGGTTAGCTACCTAGTAAAGAGTAAGAAGAACATCAGCGTCTTCATTATGACCAACGTTCTTCCATTCATAAGCCAAAATGTTGTTTACTGTTAAGGAATGAACGTCTTGGGATCTCTGGGTGGCTCAGCGGTTTAGGCCTGCCTTCAGCCCAGGGTGTCATCCTGGAGTCCTGGGATTGAGTCCCACATAGGGCTCCCTGCGTGGAGCCTGCTTCTCTCAATGTTCTTTGAGCTCAGGCATGAGAACAAGATGCAATGATATCATAGACCTCACTGAGCCTCCTTTTCTGTCTGCAGACCTTTGCAGGAAACATGAATGCTGACAGTGTGATGCACCACAAGTTACTGCACTCAGTGAGAGCCCGCTTCGTTCGCTTTGTGCCCCTAGAATGGAATCCAAGTGGAAAGATTGGCATGAGAGTGGAGGTCTATGGATGCTCCTATAGTAAGTATATGCATGTGCCCTCAACTTGTGTATTATGAGCAGCCCTCCCCACTCATACTAGTTTATCTACATTGAGATGGCAATCTCAGTTGTTTTAACATTCTTTCAAGTCTCTAATAACTTCTGCACATTAGAAAACGTAAAATTCAATCCAGAGGTAGAAACACTCTACTTCTGTCTAGGAATGAAGGAGCTTTGGGGTAATAACACAATAAAAGCTTGAGAACAACAACACAAAGTTCAAAGTTAAGAGCTCTTGGATTCTGAGCATCATTTGTCCTTGAAGTAGAAGAGTAATTTGAGCTCCATTCTTTCTCAGAAGAGGGGTGAAGTATTACAAATTCACTCTTCCTTCAGAACCGTCGGGGAAAAAGGTTCTCCCTCTTCACCTGTTCTAGAAGAGGAAGAAATGGAACATTTCAATCCAGTGTAGCCCAGGGAATGCTTCTTTCCTGGAATTATGCTAGCTATGCACTAGTCTGTTAGTTGTTGTGTATTGAATGTAAAAGCAGTGCTCCATCTAGCAAATAAGAAAGGTTGTAATGGTGGGTAGAACTGGCAATCACTCTAGAATAAAGTAAACATTATGCAAAAAATGTAATTTTCCCTGCAAGTTTTATATTCAAATCTAAAATTTCATCATTATAAATTATTTTTCTACCTTAGCAGTGACATCTCTTGCTTATATGCCAAAACCCAGTGACCTCCAATGAATGAACACACGCATGATTTGCTACCACTAAAATTTGTTCAACAGATCCTGTTGAAGTGTCTATTTGGGTTACCTCCTTGTACAATTTTCTATAATGTAGTCAACCGAATGCCTGTATCAGGATCATCTGCTGTGGTCCTTAAAAATGCATTTGCCTAGCCATGTCTTATATATCCCGGATTATGATTCTGGGCATAGGGACCTAGAAAGCTGAATATTAACAAGCTCCCTAGGGAAGCTATGGACATAGAGTATCTAGTAAAAATAAATCTCTGCACAGGGGATTTACTTGTGAAATGATTGTCTTTATCTTGAACAAGCACTTGCAGAAAGAATGTATTATACAACAGATACATCAACAAACCATTAGATTAGGGAGACACTTCCTTCCACTCTAGCCCTTCCATAACGAAGCATACAACGTCTATAAGTGTTTACGCTTCCTATCCCAGGATCTCTGGCACACCCAGATTCTCTT
The DNA here is from genome assembly GCF_905146905.1 of Nyctereutes procyonoides. Classification (NCBI taxonomy): domain Eukaryota; kingdom Metazoa; phylum Chordata; class Mammalia; order Carnivora; family Canidae; genus Nyctereutes; species Nyctereutes procyonoides. Next base: position 12,702,891 of record NW_026575030.1, read on the forward strand.
GTTACCTCTTCTCTTGATAATAATTGTCACTACTCAGAGGTTTACTTTTAGGTACAACAGGAAACCTTCATGCTGAGGTAAAAGGGTTATTTATATTATAACTTCAGCCACCTATTTTGGTGTAACAATCCTATGGCTATTTAACGTGTCCTCATTGTTTTCCGCCAGTTCAGTCCATTGCCCTTGTTCTTTATGCACATTGTTTGATGTGCCTGCACAGAAAGACTCATGGCACCAAGTTAAATAGCTGACTGTAGGGTTGAAAGAGACCTTTGAGCAGCATGTTAAGCTTTTTCTGGTGCCAGAACCCTTTGAGAACCTGATGGCAGCAAGGAACCCTCTCTTAAGAAAAGTGCCCACAGCATTCTTTTTATAAGTAGATTTTTCAACAAAGGAAGTCCACAGATCCACTAAAAGCCAATCCTTGACCTAGCTAACAGCCCCCAATTTGGAATAGCGCAGTCCTATGTGGATTCCTCTCCAGGTAGGCACTGTGTCTATTGAGTGCCTCCACTCAGGGTACCTTACCTTCGGGTACCTAGTGTGAGTGGTGGGATGTTAGGCACCTGGGGAGCTGCTGGACACACACACATCTCTACAACCATCCTCAAGCCTTCCTCTGGTCCTTTTCAGTCACTAGTCTTTTTTTTTTTTTTTAATTTTATTTATTTATTTATTTATGAGAGACACACAGAGAGAGACAGAGACACAGGCAGAGGGAGAAGCAGGGAGCCTGATGTGGAACTTGATCCCAAGACCCCAGGATCATGACCTGAGCCCAAGGTGGACCTCAACCCCTGAGCCACCCAAGTGCCCCATCAGTCTCTAGTCTTATAGTTTTGCTGCTCTTTCCCTTGGGGAAAAAAGAATACATTTCTCATTTATTTTCCTTTTCCTTTTCCTTTTCCTTTTCCTTTTTCCTTTCCTTTCTTTCTTTCTTTCTTTCTTTTCTTTCTTTCTTCTTTCTTTCTTTCTTTCTTTCTTTCTTTCTTTCTTTCTTTCTTTCTTTTCTTCCTTTCTTTCCTTTCTTTCTTTCTTCTTCTTCTTCTTCTTCTTCTTCTTCTTCTTCTTCTTCTTCTTCTTCTTCTTCTTCTTTCTTCTTCTTTCTTCTTTTAATGTCTCTTATTTCTATCTAGAAACATGCTTTAGCTTGTCCTCTGGATCCCAACTCTCTTTCCCAATGTCATCTCATCCCCCTTTTGACTGGATCATTCTTATAAATATAAAAATTTGCATCTAAACTATCAAACAAAGCAGCAACAACAAAACCCCTAAGGTCCTATTTAGCACCCACTTCTCCTTCTCTCCCTACCTTTGCCCAGAATAGCTTCTCTCTAAAACTTGTCTGTAGTTACTGACTCCACCTTCTTACCTCCAGGTACCCTGAAGCTGATTCTCTTCAGTATGTACACATCTGGTGTTTAAAGTGTTAGCTTGGCCAAGTCTTGTTCATTCAACCAAACACGAAGCTAGGTATTGCTGTGATGTGGTGAACATCCGCAATCACTGGACTTTATGTAAAGGAGATTATCCTTGATGTCTGGGTGGGCCAGATGCAATCAGTTGAAAGGTTTTAAGATCAGAACTAAGGTTTCCCTGAAGAAGAAGAAATTCTACCTGTGACATGCAGCTTCAGCTCTTGCCAGAGTATCTGGCCTGCCCCTCCTGACCTGACCTCCTGTTTGAAGATGGATTTCAAACTTGCCTAGCCAGCCCCAACAATCATGTAAGCCATTCCTTGTAATATAGCTATATCTGCATCTGTACATCTATCTATCTGTCTCTTTATCTATCTATCTTCATCCTGTTTCTCTGGGGGAATCATGACTAATGCAGAATGCCCCACAGAAGCTACTTCATTCAAGATCACCAGTGACCTCCACATTGCCAAATCCAATGGTCACTTCATTTTTCTCACTTCACTCAATCTCTCAGTGGCATTTGGTTCAATTAGCCATTTCTACTTTTTAAAAACCTGGTTTTCCCTTCTAGCTCCCTTGTTACCTATGCTAAATCTCAGGGTTGAGCCTCAGGACCTCTTCCCCTTTCCACCTACACCCCAGGCCTACCTGAATTTACAGAGTTCCATATGTTTAAATACGGTGGATATGCTGATCATTGGCACATCTGCAGCTGGCCTGTCCTCTGGAATTACATAGGCAATATACTAGATCTCTCCAGATGAATGTCTACTAGTATATGTGCTGCCGAAGTGAGCACTCCATATGAATGTCTCTACTAAATTTAACAGAGCAGAAACACAACTCTTGACTACCATTCCCTCAGACACCTGCTTGTTAACATCTCCCTCCCATCTCAGTAAATGGCACCACTCTTCATTCACTTGCTAGAGCAAAAAACCCAGAAAACAGTCTTGATTCCTCCTTTCCTATAACCTATACTCTCATGCAACTTATTTACAGTTCACAGCAGCTCCATCAGCTCTGTCCTCCAAAACATATCCTAAATCCACACATCCTTCTTCTGCCTTCCAGAGCTGTAGCCTCTGTTAGTAGTCACTTTGTGTATTTAAATAGCCTTCAAGCTGGACTTCCTGCTCCATGCCACAGTCTCTCCAAACCTATTTAATACAATCAGCCACCAAAGTGATCTTTGTAAATAAGGGACAAAACTGCATCACTCCCCTGCCTGCTTCACTTAAAATAGACTCCTTTCAGGCAAGTACACTTTCTTATTGGATGTTCCATGTCAGCCTCTTCAAATTTCTTCTATTTCTTTCTGTCCTTAGAGGCCTTCTAGCTATTCCTAAAACAGCCCAAGCTGTTCTACCTCAGGGCCTTTGCACTTTCTGTTCCCTGGGCACAGAACAGCTTTTCCAAGAATTTATGTAGTTAGTTCTTTCCACCAATGCAATTTTTAATTCCGATTCAGCCACTTTAGAGAAGTCCACTCTGATCACCTTTCTAAGGTCTCCTGCTCTACTTCCCATGCATCAACCAACATCCCCTGACTATCTGATGTGCTTTTATTTTCCTTTTGGTGCCTGTCACAAACCTAATCTTGTTTGCTTGTTTTGGCTTACTTGTTTGTTGTTTGCCCTGCTAAATCCCTGCAGCAGAATGTAAGTTCCATGAGAACAGGCAACTTGTCTATTAACTCTCAGGACCTAATAGGCACAAGTAGATATTAAATAATACTTGTGGAATGAATGGACACATATATCAGTCCAATCTCAGCATGGGCAACCATGTAATGCATCTGAAATTACTTTCTGTCAAACCCCCAATGTAGTTTATAGGAAACTGTTTTTTTTTTTTCTTATGGGCTTATAAATTCTTTTCTCAAAATTCCATTTAAGTAAGTTGCCAAGACTATAGAAAACTCACAGGTCTATGATTTTCTAAGACGTCAAGTCTTGCCATTTTTGCAATACTGCATAGTCATGCATTCATTCATCCATTCACTCATTTATTCCTTCAGCTAACAACTTTATTTAACACTTAGGATACACCAAGCATCACGCAGAGCCCTAAGGGGTATAAGAAATAAAAAATGAACTTTTCCTGGACTTTTGTAAGACCTGTACTTTTTTCTTTGAAGAAATTTTTTTATGATTGCATATCATTAATTAATTATGTAACTGTTTCTTTGACATATGCCTCCCTCGACTAGATTCTAAGCTTTGAAAAGGCAGTCACGGGATCCCTGAGTGGCGCAGCGGTTTAGTGCCTGCCTTTGGCCCAGGGCGCGATCCTGGAGACCCGGGATCGAATCCCACGTCGGGCTCCCGGTGCATGGAGCCTGCTTCTCCCTCTGCCTATGTCTCTGCCTCTCTCTCTCTCTCTCTCTCTCTCTCTCTGTGTGACTATCATAAATAAATTTTTAAAAAAATTAAAAAAAAAAAAAAGAAAAGGCAGTCACTGTGCCTGTCAGGCATGTCGGGTATACGGTATATTTTTAGTGAGCATTTGTTGAGTGATTGATACTGCTGAGAGTCAAAGATGGGGTAACAAGTATGTAAATAAAAACATGCCATAAAGAATTGAATGTGCCTGTTAGGAATCTGTAAAGGGAGTTCAGGGGATGAAGAGGACAAAGGAAGCAGGTGTCGCTGCTGGCATCAGAAAGATTCTGGAGATATGATCCACCTCAGCTGGGTCTCAAAAGTTAGTAGTGACTTCCCCAGCACAGAAGGCATCTCCAGGCAGCAGGAGGTGCAGGCACATAGGGAAGCAGGGACAAAGCCTTGGGGTTTTGTTGTTTTAGTGCACAAGCAGCAATGGCAGGAAAGTGGGAAATGAAGCCACTTGCCTCTCTTTGCTTCAGCAGTTTCTTTCAGTAACATAAAAAAAAAAAAAAAAAAAAATTCCTCTGATGATCCTATGGGTCCTAGAGCCTCTGTGCCTTAGCCTGCATATGACTTGCCAACCTTGTCCCTCCTTGTTCCTCAGCCAGTGCTTCTGCAGCTGTTCAGGTAGTCTCTCTGTTTCCCGAAGGAGCAGTGACTCACCCTTTAGGGGCTCCTCATAGTGTTTGGAAGAGTTCACAGGTCTCTGCCCCTCTCATTTGCTCCATTCCCCATATCCAAATTCCACTGAGTGTACATGTACAGTTAGTTCCCTGCAAAGACATGAGCTTCTCTCCTGATTCCATATTTTCATATTTGCAGCTTCCTTTTTTTCAGAAAAATCCTCCTTGTCCTTTGCCAGGTCGCCCTTCACCAGCCAGATCAAATATCACCTACTTTTGAAATCTTTTTGCCTCCTAGACCTTGTCATGTGATCCCCTTTTAGGTTTAATGTTTCAGGTCTACGTTTTATCATATTAAATTAAAGTTACCTGGTGCTTCCCCACCTAACCACCAGTCTGTTCTATAAGGTGGGATCATGTCCTCCCTTTCTGCTACCCAGGACGTAGATCAGTGTCTGACAACTGCTATATACTCCATGAATATTTAAGGTGTTTTTAATTTTTAGATCTAGAGGCTAGCCATACTTTTTCATTTTTGAAAGTTTTTATTGTATTTTTAAATTGTATTGTATTGTATTTTGTAAAATCATGATACTTTTTAAAAATAATTTATTTATTTATTCACGAGACACACAGAAAAAGAGGCTGAGACACAGGCAAAGGGAGAAACAGGATCCCTGCAGGAAGCCTGATACAGGACTCAATCCCAAGACCCCAGGATCATGACCTGAGCCAAAGGCAGATGCTCAACCACTGAGCGACCCAGGTGCCCTTACAATACTGTGTTTTATAATAATCTTTCTAATGAAGGCCTCTTTTCTCTTGTATGTGTATATATGTACACATGCATATATATATACACACATTTTATAAGTAATAAAAATTACGAGCTTATTAGAATCTTCCTTATATACAGGTTTAATATCTCACACTTTTACTCCTTGAACAACTGAGATTATCAGTGGCTGTAGTTCCCAAATTAAATGTATTTAGAGTTTCCTTAGGCTATTCTGGTATTATGCTGCCTTAAAATCTCTAGAAGTAAGAATGTATCTAATCTCCATTTTCCTTAACTATTGACTTTTTAAAAGATTTTATATATTTATTCATGAGAGACACACAGATAGAGGCAGAGACAGAAGGAGAAGCAGGTCCCTCATAGGGAGTCTGATGCGGAACTCAATCCTTAGACTGGGATCATGCCCTGACCCAAAGACAGACGCTCAACTGCTAAGCTACCCAAGCATCCCAAGTATTGATGTTTTTAAAATCTTTTCTTTTTGATTGCCTTCATTTCCTTTTATTTATTTATTTTAAAAGATTTTTACATATTGGGGTGCCTGGATGGCTCAGTCGGTTAAGTGTCTGCCTTTAGCTCAGGTCATGATTCCGGGGTCCTGGGATCAATCCCCGGAGTAAGGCTCTCTGCTCAGCGGGGAGTCTTCCTCTCCCTCTCCTTCTCCCTCTCCCTCTCCCTCTCCCTCTCTCTCCTCTCCTGCAGCTCATTCTCTCTCTCTCTCTCTCTCTCTCTCTCTCTCTCATATCTTATTTATTTGAGAGGGAGCAGGAGTAAGAGAGTGTGCATGAGTGAGGGGAGGGGCAGAGGCAGAAGGACAGACTACCCTCTGAGCGCAGACACAGGGCTTCATCCCCCGACCTTGAGATCACAACCTGAGCTGAAACCAAGAGTCAGATGCTTTAACCAACTGCTCCACCCGGGTGCACCCTGCCTTCATTCCCTTTTACATATTCCAGGGTGACTGTCTCATTTTATGGAAGTTCCCATTGCTTTCATGTCATCAGTGCCATCTTTTTGCCATGGTCACAATGAAGTTCAAAGCAACAGATTCCTTTTGTGGGCTCAGATATGAACAATTGAACAAATGGTCTGTTCTTAAAAACATGAACCTTCCAGCAAACCCTGTTAACGTCTTTGAGCCTCTGTTTCCTCATCTGCAAATCACAGTGGTAATTACTTTAAAGACTACAATGTCACTTCAGAGTTATTAAGTATCAAGCATAGAACAGAATATGTAGCCAATAGTCCATGTTTAGTAACTGACATTCTGACTTAGGTGTGTATCCATAGAGGAAATCCCTGTACTGCCATTATGTGTTGACTTTTTGGGAAACATTAACCTTATCCTCTATTAGACTAGGGGCCCGTCTTAGATTCAGATATGTCCTGTTCTTGTTTCTACTTCTGCTGTCATAGGCGCTGGGATCTCAGTTCTCTGCCACCTTCAGGTTCTCTCTCTGTGCTCAAGAATAGGATCAAATGTGGTCTCCCATGGCATTCTACAAAGACTAAAAACAAGATTTTCTCCTATTTTGATTGCTACTGATAAATAATTCCATGGAGTAAATAATTCCATGGCGAACCAAGAAAATAATTTTTTAACATCCTTCCAGATAGTTATTTCAAACACATTATATCCACTTTCTGCTATATGTTGACTTCATTATGGCTGTGACACGTTTTGCATGTAGGGATGTTTGGCAACCAAACTTGCTACATTGCATTCTCATAAGAACTCAAGAATACCTCTTCCGTTACCATTTTTCCTCCTGTGTCACCTCTATTATAAAATGAGGTATGTGGTTTTTGAATTTTGCATGGGTGTTTTCTCTCTCTGATCAGTTTTCAGGTTGATTGGTTTTTGGCCAAACATGTGTGAGTAAACCAAGTAAGTAAAAGACATGGATTCTGCTACATCACTGAGTTGCTGATGTTAAGATGAACACTTGAAGTAGAGATGTCAATAGAGAATTGCGCAAAATAATTCATCTCCTGTAGAGACTACAAAAGAGGAAGAGGTGGGGGAATGAAGAGCACCATTCTGAATGAATGGTGATTCTTTCTTGGAGACAGAGCCAGTATGTTCCCTATTGGTGGCAACTTTTCCATTGTTAAATTACAATTTCTGGAGGGCACCTGAATGGCTCAGTGTTTGAGCATCTGCTCAGGTTGTGATCCCAGGGTTCTGGGATCGAGTCCCACATCAGGCTCCCCACAGGGAGCCTGCTTCTCCCTCTGCCTATGTCTCTGCCTCTCCTCTCTCTGTGTGTCTCTCATGAATAAAAATAAAATCTTAAAAAGTTACAATTTCCATTAGAAATGTCACCATCATCATCAATATCCCCCTTCCCCCACTCTCATTTAATATGCTCATTATGGTGGAACACACTCCAAACCTCAATAGTCTTTCAAATAGAAATTGCTATTCCTATGTACTATACAAAGAGAGACTGAAATTTATAAAGTTGAAGTGTCTTTTAGATAAGTAATTTGCATCCTAAGCCAAATATTTCTTCTGAGCTCTAAAAATATATATTCATTTGCCTGATTGATATCTCAATTTGGTTATGTCATAAATAGCTCAAATTTAACATATCCCAAAGGGAACTCTTTTTTTTTTTTTCCAAAGGGAACTCTTAAAATCAACTTGTACCCTCCAACCATGCTCAGTTTCTTCTTCTTGTGGACTTCCCTATATCCAGAGATAACACCAGTTGCCACCACCAGCCGTGGGGAGCTTTCTTTAAGTCTCTCCTCTCACTTCTTTCCTGTGGTAGATCCATCAGCACGTTCTATCAGTATTACTTCCAAAATTCATTGCAAATATATCCATTTCTTTTCCTCTAGCCTGGTTCAGTTATATCTCTGATCACCTGGATTTTTAACTCAGTAACCCACTTTCAATCCTTTTTTCTTTCTTTCTTTCTTTCTTTCTTTCTTTCTTTCTTTCTTTCTTTCTTTCTTTCAGTCCATTATCTCTGCTATAGTCAGCAGGATTGTCATAAAATGCAGAGTTGACCCACTTCCTGCTGAAAACCTTTTACTGGCTTCTGCCTGCATTTAACAAAACCAAAGTCATGTGTGTGAAGAAGAGGCCTTGGACGATCAGGCCTTTGCCTGCTTCCCTGACTTCACTGCCCCATTATATCCTTCCCTATCTGGGCTCAAGCCCCATGGGTTGATTACTCCATCTGCAGGGCTCCCCACCTCCTCTGCCTTCTTGAGCCCACCTTTTAAATCATCTTAGCTTTATTATCATTTTCTCAGAAAGGTACCAATTGATTCCCAATTTAAATAAACTTACTCTTGCTTTTTTTTTTTTTTATCTTAAAACATGCTGTTCTTTTCTTTCAAAGCACGGATCTCTGTCTTAGTCTGTTCAAGCTGGAATATGATAGACTGAGTGGCTTATAAACAGTGGACAGTTATTTCTCACAGTTTTGGAGGTTGGAAAGTCCAAGATTAAGGCAGAGTGAATTTGGTGTCTGGCAAGGGCCCACTTCCTGGTTCATAATTGGCCTTCTCACAGTGTTCTTACCTGGCAGAAGGGATAAGAGAACTCTGTGCTTCTCTTTTTTAAGAGCACTAATCCCACTGATATAACCACCTCTCCAAAAACCCATCTCCAAATAACATCATATTGGGGATCAGATTTCAACATATGAATTTTGGGGAGATATAAACATTCAGCATATAGGATGAATAACATACATACACACAGAGACAGAAAAAGAAATAGATAGAAACAGATAGATCGATATAGTTATCTACTAGCTATTTACATGTGTATTTCATTGTGAGTTACCTGTCTCACCTACTGGTTTTCAATCCCCATAAGATCAAGGACCATATCTACTTAAATACCCTGTTCATAGCACAGAATGAGGCCCATTTCAATTAATAGCAAGTGAATTTGTTGAATGAGCAACTTCCCCAAAATGGCACAACCAGTTGGCATTGCAGAGACATAGGCAGAGGGAGAAGCAGGCTCCATGCACCGGGAGCCCGACGTGGGATTCGATCCCGGGTCTCCAGGATCGCGCCCTGGGCCAAAGGCAGGCGCTAAACTGCTGCACCACCCAGGGATCCCTGAAGACAGGTTTTGAACCTGGTTTTGTATTATTTCTATAACCTTGGGCTTTACCCTGTGTATCTGAAAGACTTAGCCATATGACATGGGAAAATCTTATTAGAAAGAAAGCATCATATTCAGTCTCCTAATACCCATATTATTGCTTTACTCACAAGGCCCAAAATGAGCAACCCTCAGTTCCCAAGCATATGTAACTAAGATGTCCAGGGACAGAGTTTAGCTACTGTCCAGTCCAGGAGCTCCTTACTTCTTTATCCCTTACCTTCATCTCAGACCTAATGCTACTTAAGAATCATCTGGGGAATAGAGGTCCCAGTATAAGTAATTTCTTGCTGTTCCTAGGTGATTGTTATATGGAGCCAGAATTTAAAACTCTACTTTCAAATTCCTTCTCTAACTATGAGAGTCACTCCATTCTTCTTCTACATTGTCATTTTCATGTCTGTGATTGCTAAACTTAAGGGTTTAAAATGAAATGTGGATACTATTAAAGATAGTATACAATAATATTAGACACATGGGCATACTTGCCACCAGCGATGCAAACATAGCTTTATCACCTGCTGGTTGTATAATCCTGAACAATCTTGAGTCTTCTGTAGACACAGTTTCCTTTTTAGTGAAGACAGAGGTAAAAATAATGCTCATTTCATATATGCAAATTGCTTGAAAGAGTGCTTGGCATATGATAAGCATTCAAAAAGTGTTAGCTGTGATCTTCATTATCTTCAACTGTATTTAAGCTGGTCACCACACTTCTCCCTATTTTTCCTTTACCCTCTTTTTCAGGACCATATTCCACCTGTACCTCAAAAGAAGGAAGTAAACTTTTTTATATACCCTCAGCAGGCCATCTGGTGACTTTAGGCTATGTGGACTTCTGTCTGGGGGCTTCTACTTGAATTCCTTTCCATATGGGAAGCTAATTAATTTTAAAAAGCATTATAAATTCTGATAAGGTTTAATGATCTGTCAGGCTTCCCAATCTCATTAAAAATTACAACCATCATTTCATATCTCAAGTTGCCTCCTTTTCATACACAAAAAAGACTTTGCCCCTATTTGGTTAATTATGGCCAAGTGGTGTCATCCAAAATTCATCAGCCTCAGAGCTGAAGTCATATTCTCTTTCCCCAAATAAATCTCTTTGTAATTCCAGCTTCAGCTGCTCGCGCTGTTGTTCTCATCATCTGGAGGCATTTGTTAGACATGTTAGAGGCCACAAAGTTGTGAATTTCATCTTTGGCATGTTAAGGCCCAGATCACAGGGAGGACCTCAAAAGGCTAGGTTTATAGCTATGCAAATCCTGGAGGGGGCAGGATGACAGCAGTGAGGTCTGTGGGCTTGGAGACTCCAGTCTTTGGGATCTTTGAGCCCCACTTTGGAAATCATAGCATTGTACGACTTGAAATACCTTCATGATTGCTTGTTGCAATTCCTTCATTCTATAGTGGAGGAAATTGAGCCCCGGAAAGGTCTTAAAATTTGAGTTAGTCAACTTCTTTTCTCTTTTTTTGCTTTCCATTCATAGAGTAATAACTAGTATACATATATATGTACAGTAAGAACACATAACCTCAAAAGCTCTATGATATTCTTCTACCTTAAGTCAAGTTTTCTGATAAGCCTGGAATAACTTTTCTTATTGATTGAGGATCTTAAAAGTCCTTCAACAGATAGTGAACATTACTTAGTAGTCCCTCTCTGCTAGGTTTTGGAATATCGAAATAAATAAGACAATCTTTGCCCTATAGGAACTCAGGATTTTTAGTAGCTACAAAAGGGATATAAGAAATGCTTCTAAACTTGAAGGTTGAGGACGCAAAGTGTTTTATAAGGTTAGCAATGTAGGAGAAATCCACAGCTAACAATTTTTCCTGATTAATTCAAGTCCTACTGCTTGCTGTGTGCTCAGAGCATATGGCTCTGATTCCTGGGACCGGTATGCTAATGGTTGTGATTTTAAAGGAACCTTAAGAGGCAAAATGAACTAGTAGTTAGATCAACTGCTTTGTGCAGCAGTGGATTTCCTCACAAATGTCAAGGTCTTGTCCCCTACAGTTTATTTTACATTTACTCTCTGTCCAGGGACACCTGAGTGGCTCAGTGCTTGAGCGTCTGCCTTCTGCCTGAGATCCTCGGATCAAGTCTCACACTGGGGCTCCCTGAAAGGAGCCTGCTTCTTCCTCTGCCTCCATCTCTGCCTCTCTCTCTCTCTGTGTGTCTTTCATGAATAAATAAATAGTATTTTTAAAAATCCAAACATTTATTCTCTGTCCAAATGATCACTGGAGTGGCTTGTTTCCTGCAGTGACCTTCTCTTGCTCACTTTCACAGTTTGCAGCCAGGTAGAATCATTAGGAAGGGGTATTCAAAATGAAACCATAGTAAATCTTACTTTAGAAAAAAAAAATACCAACTGGTTTTAGGGTGGGAAATAGCAGCTCTATTTCTCCAGTTTTGACACTCCTATGTAAACATTACCTCATTGCACAAACAGCGTTTCACAAGAAACATTTGTATATTGTGGCTCTGAAGATTATTGATGATCTATAAGGTGAAGGGGCATAATTGTGTTATGCCATTTGCACAACAAGGGCTGGCTGTTCAGGATCAGCCTTTGCCTTGACCATTCCTTCTGGGAACTTATGAATAAGATTTGTGAAACAGTACTCCTTTAAAACCTCCTATTAACCTGTGGTGCCTCACTGGCTGTGACTGTCTACTTCTCATGGCCCGCCCTGTACTTTTTACTTGGGAAACCCCATGTCTCAGCTAGTTTCCTGGTCCATGCTGTTGTCCCAGTTGAGTTATCTAATGTTCCCTTTAGTCCCACAAGCCCCTACTTGGGCAACAAGATATAGAGACCATAATTATGCTTTCCTTTATCACCTCCTTCTCTACCAAAGCAATTCATTTGCTGGGTTTTCAATGTTACTATGTCGGAGTCCCTGGATGGAACAACCCATATCTCAATCATCTGCATCTCATAGCTCAATATAGTAACCAAGAAGAGTACAAAATATGCCCAATATCTGCCAATGAATTTAAGAATAGGCAAATCAAAGAAAGCATCTCTACTATTTATTATTATATTATTATTATTATTATTATTATTATTATTATTACTGACTCTCTACTATTTAAAAAGTTCTTTAAAATCATTGCATTATTTGGGCATTATCTTTGGAGTTAGCAAACAGTCCAGTTGAACAACAAATTTTAAGTGTGCTCAGAGATGTCTATATGTCTAAGATATCCAAAAAAGCCTAGGCATTTTAAGAAGGCGCATCTGACTGTCAGAGCTAAAAATTCTATCTGCTAAAGTTAGGATTGGAATTCAAAGTTTTGCCTCTTTTTTTTTTTGTACTATGACTGTTTTTCATGTTGTCTTCTGTATATTCCTTGCTATATAGTACATAGAAATGTCAGAAGTTCCGCAAGGAAAGCGATTCTTGGGGGTTGTCAGTGCTAACTTTAGAAACTGACATTGCTTTCATAGTTCATCTGAGGTTATCATGAGCTTCTGATAAGGCCTGGAAAAGTCAGGATTGGTGGAGGATCTGTGTAAATTTGAGCTGACTGTGGAAACCTTTGTGGTTTGTGGATTGCAAGCCAAAGCCCTGGAGTCCTCAGCACAAGTGCATAGTCTGAATAATAATCATTTTTCTTATATAATGCATCATCAGCTAAGCTTCAAATTGTAACTGTATTGAAAATCATGTTTACTGTGAGCAACCAAAGAGTCTGAGTGGGACTAATTGTCTCAGGGTATATCGATGGTTTCTCCTGTCAACTTTGAGGTTGGGCTTTCATGTCTGTGAGAAAACAGTGTGTCACAGGCCTATGCCAGAATCCTTTTCAGCTCACTTGGGGATTCAAGCTTGGAATCTTTTATTCAGTGGAGCCCTTGTTTTAGCTGGTTTGTTGACAAGCTACCAACATCCATCAAATATGCCAGAGTATGCCTCCAGAACTCTGTCTTTCTCAGAAAACAAGCTATGACAGCAGGGTCAGCAATTATGGGACCAGTGGGAAGTTGGCCAGCACTGGTGTTGCTCAGCACCGCAGGGATGGAGGGGAATGTGTGCCGGTTTTATCTTGACCTAAAAGGAGAGCTGTGTGAGCTGTAGGACCTGTACTTACCCTGAAGACTTTTTGGGTCCCCCAACGGGCTCTTCTTCATATTCTAGAGAAATCTGCCAATGTATAACCACCTTAACAAACCACAAATTGAGTTGAATTGAATTCACAATAATGAGATACTAAAAATTGATTTTGAGAAAGAGGAAGAAATTGTCCTCTTCCCGACTCTGGGAAGTAAATATCTAACATCTGTGTTCTAGCCAGCATTGTTGATAAAATAAGAAACTCTGAAAGAAGAAATTGGGTAACTCCACTGGGGAGGGGCAGGATGGGTAGCCAGGACTGGAATACAGGCTGACTGAACAATACAGAAGAACTTTATAAAAACCAGAACTAGACATGCACTTTCCCTAGTGAAAATACTTGGACAATTATTTCTCCATTGACCTCAGGGTCACATTGAAACCCATTTTATTTTTAGCAGGATGCTCCCTCATAGAAGCCTTGACTCCGGGACGACTGAGTGGCTCAGGGGTTGAGCGCCTGCCTTAGCCTCAGGGAGTGATCCTGGAGCCCCGGGATCGAGTCCCACATTGGGCTCCCTGCATGGAGCCTGCTTCTCCCTCTGACTCTCCTCTCTCTCTCTCTCTCTCTCTCTCTCTGTCTCTCATGGATAAATAAATAAAATCTTAAAAAAAAAAAAAAAAAAAAAGCCCTGACTCCATCCCCAGGCCCTGGATTCTCTACTGCCTCATCATTCTATGCTTTCGCACAGAGTTCTCAGACCTAGGCTAGTATTAGAATCACCTAGAGAGCTCAATACAACTTGTATTTCTGTGCCTTATGCTCAGAGTTTCTGATTCCATAGGACTGTGGTAAGGTCTGAAAATGTGAAAGTCGTAACAAATTTCTGGTGATACTAAAGTTGCTAATGCAGAGAGCACACTTCTAGAGTCAGTTCACCAACAAATCTGAATCCTTGCAAATCCTAGATCTGACCCCATGTCCTCTCCATGCCTCAAACAGGCAGCTCCTTCTCTCTGCTGGCAGTCCCCTGTCTCCACACCTCACCTGCCTGATTTTCTTTTATCCCTCATGACCTAGGAGAAGCATTATCTCCTTCTAAAGAGGGTTAGGCACCCCTCCTTTGGGAACCCCCCAGGACACAGTGCTCACCTTCCCACCCAGGGATGTGTGATTATGTGTTTGCTATCTCTAGCTTAGCCCTGGAGAGTAAGGACTTCTCTGGAGTTTATCGCTGTCTACCTGTGCTGAACATAGACACTGCCGTGTTGAGGGGGTTCAATGAAGTTTTCAATACAAGAAGGCCTTACTGAAATAAGACCACAGAAATAGACTAGGATAGAGGGTTTGAGCTTAGTGGAGATAGTGAGAGTGGGGAGGGCAATGCATGTCTACCCTAAAAAAGTCTCTCAGATATTTGTGTGGTTTCCTTGGTCCTCTTAGGAAGAGCACTGCTCTGACTATACGTGGATTCTGAGTGTAACAGGTAGTGAAGAAAAGCAGGGACCATGGGGAAATTCATACCAGCTTTTTAAGGAAAACCAAATTTCCTACTTAACATTATCTTCCTTTTAAGTTGGCATCTCCTTTCTTATATACACATTCCCCGTACATACATCCTCCCCAGTGCATGCTTGATGCTCATTGTGCAAAGTCATGTGCATTCTCATTGGGTATGAGATGTAAATTTGATGCAGCCTTCACACCAACCCCCCACTTTTAAGAGGAAACATTGGTGGTTTCTGTGTCACACAACTCATTCCCATGTGTATGCCTTTGGGCAAGGTACATAATCTTTCTGGGCTTTGGCTTCCCCATGTTACAAATGGGAAAAAATATGGACCTTGCAGGACTGTTGAGAGCATTAAATCAGGCAATGTGTGCTAATTTGTTCCTTTTTCTCCCTAGAGAATGGATTACTTCATTCAGAATAAGAAATCGCTATGGGTGGCAAAGAGAGGCAGCAATAAAGAACAAGAAAGATATATTTAGTTTTGTCAGTTACTTTCTTGGTGCCCTTAAAACCACATTCTGAGGTGATTACACACTTTCAGTGCCAGTAGGGGCCTATCTCTACTCAATACACACCTTCCGACACACTTCATTTTACTTCTTTTCCTTCCATTTCTTTTTTTCTTTTCTTTTTTCATCTTTTCTTTCCTTCATCTTCTTTCCTTTCCTTTCTTGTCTTTTCTTTTCTTGATATTTTGAAAGAGGATCTTTTTTCATGTTGCTTGTAAGACATGAAGGAAGGTGTTCACATCCATACCCAGACCTCAAGCCACAAACTAAGTGCTAAAAGTGCTGAGTAAGAGAATCAGAACAAAGCAGTTACAAAAAGATCTAAAGGGGAAAAAACAGCATATAATAGAATTGTTTCTCTCAACAACCACAACTTAAAAATATGGGCCTTTTTTTATTTTCGTTTGAAATCTACTTATCTAAGTGAAGTTGAGAATGCTGAGCACTTCACCTAGCTCCATGCCAGGAGGAAGTATTAAATATTTGACTGGGGAAGGTTTTAATTCTTCTATAAAGTTTTTTTTTTTTTTTTTCTTAACTCCCCGTTTCTCCTTCTGAAAAATGGTTGATGCATTTTGTGTGTGGCTTCATATTGTAAAGGTTCGGGTGTTTGCATTCCCTTAGATTGTGACGTGATTCTCTACTTAGTTGTTGGTGTTCTTAGGAAGAAAGCTTCCAATCTGCCAGGCCAATTTTGTGCTTTCTAAAGGGGGCTTCTCACCTCTGCACTAGTAAGGGTCATCCCTGAACATGTGTCTCCACGGAAATGGATGCTCTGTGTGTGACTCAGCAGCTAGACTCTTAAAAGGTAGGGGCAGGTGATATGACAGGAAGTTAGGGGACAATCGACAGTATTATTATATTTGTCACAGGTTCCTTACTGGATCACTAAATCATTTCACAGGTGTCTCTGAACAGCATCATGTTCTGGGACCAGTGCTGGGCTCTGAATTAATGAGGTGGTTAATACATATCTGGCCCCTGCCCTCATGGGATGCACTCTCATGCTGGAGAGCTGGACTATAAGCACATTGGGAAATAACCAAGTACTAAATTCCAATTGGAAGGTGAATTCTGAAAGAAGTAGCAGGGTGTTTAGGGGAGATTAGCTACGGGAGGAACCTGTTAGGGAAGGTCAACCACTTGCCTGACAGATGAACATCAGAGCCTGGTGTGAGAGAAGGGCGGCATTTGTGAAAATGCTCAGCCTACTCAGAATAGGTTAAGTCATTTGGAACAGATCGGAATCCAGGTTCTGCCACTTGCTAACTTCGTATTTTACCTTTTTAAAACATAGTTGTTTTATTTTTTTTTCATTCGTAAAATTGGAATAATAATAGTTTATTTCTCATAGGTTAATTGAAATTAAGTGAGTTCACATGTAAAAAACAAAAACAAAAACAAAAAACCCTGTACCAATACAGGGCTCATATGTGCTCTGCGTATATTATCCAGACTAATCCCCACATTGCACATGCGCACACATTGAAAGTACATCATATAAGACATGGAGTCAGGGTTGGGGAAAGAAGTAAAAGACAAGGTGGGAAAGCAGGAAAGCCAGATCACGGGAGGTCTCAGGGAGATAATTTAATTCTTAGTGTAAAGGGAATTCACTGACAGGCTTTAGCAAAGGTGATGTGTAATGTTACTTATGTTTTATGAGGATGAGAGAATGGGTCAGAGGGAGGTAGCAAGTGTTGAATCAGGGAGAGCAGTTATGAGACTATTTTAAGAATATGGCAGGTGATGATGTAGGCTTGAGTGAATATCTGCTCAGTGTGATATGAGAGATACCGAATCAAACCATGTTCTTTGTATCATCTCCACACTGTAATGTGCAAATCTTTACTACTGTAGTAATGCCTTTGGATTAATGATGGATGAAGGAGGGGATAAAAAAACTGAGTGATTCTTTATTTCCAGGTATGGTTTATGTAATTATCACCACGGCTTTGTCGGGTGAGCTTCTCTTAGCTTTACTGCACGGATAGAAAGGCTGAAGCCCAAAGAGGTCAAGATAACTTTCAAATAAGCAAAACCATAATTGATGCCCGTGACAGTTAAAATTCAACAATGTTCTCTTGTTCCTGTCTGCCGATTGCTTCCATTAGTTTTAGGTTTCATGGCAATACAGAGATGTGTTTTCTTAGAGGTAACCTAGGTCATCAACACTTGCATCACTAAGTAAGTTACTAGATTAGCTAGACATTTGAGGGAACGGAATGTAGAACATAAGTTCCGTGATGGATCAAGAGAGAAGAAAATAGGGTCCTGAAGTGGAGAGAGGAAGAACCTGGGCACTTCAGGCTGAGACACAGGGCATGAGGTGTGTCTTTGAAGCAATAACACACCCCATGTTTACTCATGAAAGCATTTGTCCCACAATCATAGACAATATAGTGTTTCAGCTTTCTGTTCCCATAGCAGTGGGTGCACCCTCTGTATTAGCTATAAGTCATATTAGCTTGGCTATCCATAGATAGTATATGTCATGTCTACTCACTCAACACCAAAGCTCCTAAGCACCCAGAGTCTGGTGCAGTAACAGAGGGGAACAATTGGAAGAGAACGTGGACTCATAATTTACACACCCTGCACATAAAAAGAATTTCAACTAGAATGTGAGAACTAAAATATGGCAAAAAAAAGGAAAGTTGGGGTACACTTGGCATCCCATGTGCAGTAATCCATTGAATCAAAAAGTGGAATCACACCATTTTGGGTGAGAAGGTGAAGTGTCAGCCACCAGATTAGACTGGTTAGGAAATCTCAATCACTGTGAAAACCCTACTATCTATTATTGTTTTAACACAAACAATGTGCCAGACATGATGGCATCACTTTGTATGTATTATCACTTTATATGTGTTAGCAGATTCAACTCTTACCACAGTCTTCTCTGGAGGATGCTAATTACTCCATTTTATGGATGAGGACATCAAGTCTCAGAGAGGTAGAGCTGTCCAAAGTGCATCAGTTAACAAGCTATTACTACTGTAGTTTAAAGCTATGACCTCTCTTATTCCACGATTGATCACAGATTGTTGTCTGCAGCTTCAATTTGGTGGGGTAGGATTCAATTCAGGCAGCAGGTGTAGTGGTGGTAGCAGGCAGTAGGTGGTGTGGGAAGGGTCTAAGGGATGTTGGAATTGGTGAAAACTTCTCTGTATCTGGACTATTTCTTTTTAGGGTCTAGGGAGTTATCAGCAACCTTTTGGTTAGAATCACTTTGTTCCATAGGAATAAATTGTGAGGGATCCCTGGGTGACGCAGCGGTTTGGCGCCTGCCTTTGGCCCAGGGCGCGATCCTGGAGACCCGGAGTCGAGTCCCATGTCGGGCTCCCGGTGCATGGAGCCTGCTTCTCCCTCTGCCTATGTCTCTGCCTCTCTCTCTCTCTCTGTGTGACTATCATGAATAAATAAATAAAATCTTAAAAAAAAAAAAGGAATAAATTGTGAAATTGCATTTTAAAACTAATTACAGTGAAAGTGTGATTTCATTTTTACTTTCATTTCAGAATTTGGGCGTTACAAATAATGTTCCAATTTGGGCAGCTTGAACTTGGCCAAAATAATATACTTAATTTATCATTGTGTATGCTCAAGCTGAGCATTTTAACTGCTTGGAAATACTGAAAAATTGAGGTTTTCTGAGTACTTGACTTCAAATAAGTCTAATCCCACCACCTCCATACACCCATTCACCACTGTCCCACCCGCATAAAATGGTATATAATGAATCTTTTTCAAGTCATATTAAATAGCCTTAATTTTTTCTATTGTAAAAGTAATAAAAGCTCTTTGTAAAAGTTTTCATAATTAAAAAATGGGAGAAATAATGTGAAAATAACATAGAACACCTCCCAAATAGAGTGTCTATTAAATGGTTTATAAAGGCTTACTTTTTTTTTTAAAGATTTTATTTATTTATTCATAGAAACACAAAGAGAGAGAGAGAGAGAGAGAGAGAGAGAGAGAGAGGCAGAGGCACATGCAGAGGGAGAAGCAGGCTCCATGCAGGGAGCCTGATGTGGGAATCGATCCAGGGTCCCCAGGATCAAACCCCAGGCTGCAGGCGGTGCTAAACCGCTGCGGGACTGCCCAAGGCTTACTTTTTTTAGAGCAGTTTTAGATTCACATAAAAATTAGGTATGCAGATTTCTCACATACCCTCTCCTTCCACATATGCAGAGCCTTCCCTATTATCAGCATCCTCCACCAGAGCAGTAAATTTCCTGAAATTGATGAACCTACATTGACATATCATAATCACATAAAGTTCATAATTCACATTATGTTTCACTGTTAGTGTTTTATATTATATGGATTTGGACAAATGTATAATGACATAGTACCTCCATCATTATAGTATCATACAGAATCTTTCCAATGCCCTAGAAATCCTCCTTGCCCATCAGTTCATCCTTCCCTCCTCCAACCCCAGGCAACCACTAATCTTTTTTTCTGTCCCTATAATTTTGCTCTTTCTAGACCATTGTATAGTTAGAATCATACAAGAGCCTCTTCAGATTGGTTTCTTTCACTTGGTAATATATATTTAAGTTTCATTCATGTCTTGCTAGCTCATTTCTTTTTAGTGCTGAATAATATTCCACTGTCTCAGTGTACCAGTTTATTTATACATCCACCTACTAAAGAACATCTTGGTTGCTTCCAAGATTTGGCAATTATAAATAAAGCTGCTATAAAGCTGCTATAAAGAGGTTTTTGTGTGAACATAAGTTTCAACTCCTTTGTGTAAATACCAAGCAGTGAGGTTGGTGGATACTGTGATAAGAGTTTGTTTAGTTTTGTGAGAAACCACCAAATTGTTTTCCAAAATTACTGCACCATTGTGCATCCCCACCATGAATGAATGAGTTTCTTTTTTTTTTTTTTAAGATTTATTTATTTATTTATGATAGACATAGAGAGAGAGAGAGAGGCAGAGACAAAGGAGGAGGGAGAAGCAGGCTCCATGCCGGGAGCCTGACGTGGGACTCGATCCCGGGACTCCAGGATCACGCCCTGGGCCAAAGGCAGGTGCCAAACCGCTGAGCCACCCAGGGATCCCCTGAATGAGAGTTTCTATTACTCCACATCCTCGCCAGCATTTCTTGTTGTCAGTGTTCCATATTTTGGTCATTTTATTAGGTATACACGGTATATAATTATTGTTTTAATTTGCATTTTCTTAATAACATCTGACGTGGAGGATTTTTTTCATATACTTATATGCCATTTGTCTGTATTATTTGGTGAGGTGAGAATCTCTGTTAATATTTTGGCATAACGTTTCCAGACATGTTTATACATATCCATTAAGTGAGTTGATTTAGATAATCATTACTTGACTTTCTCTTTTTTGCTTTAATAATAATAACTGAACATTTTTGTACGTAAACAATAAAATGATATATATCACCAACACAGGATAAGGGAGGGATGGTAAGGATGCCATACATTTGCCCTCCCTGTACAAACTACAATTCTTCCTTCACTGCACATTATTTTGCACTGAACTCAGAGAGACCTCAGAATCTTTCTCAACACAAGTTCTAGGAAGACAGTACTATTCAGTTAGATGTGGAATAATAGACTATGTTTTTATCTCTAACCTTGAACCTGAAATGAGAGGATCAAGTGGCTCCAGGTATCAGAAACAAACTAATAATTAAGATAAATCATGAAAGAATATTACTACCAGGCATTTGACACCATAAAGCCTGACATAGGTACGTGTGGTTTTCTTATCCTATCCCCTCAAGCAAAATATGACATATCACTAATAAGGGGTTTTACTTCCAAGCTAATGATCAGTTCACTTTGACTCAGTATGTGATGCTTGGTTGTGTAATGATTTCCCTGAGTCTAATTAGGTTAGGTCTACTCCATATGTTAAGATGGGACCTTCCAGATACCAAGAACATTCCTATAAATTAGACAACAACCAAGATGGGAAGCGGGAAGAGCAATTATGAGGATGTGCACTGATCTCTCTCTCTTTCTCTCTGTCTAGAATCAGATGTCGCTGACTTTGATGGCCGAAGCTCCCTTCTGTATAGGTTCAATCAGAAGCTGATGAGCACTCTTAAAGATGTGATCTCTCTGAAGTTCAAGAGCATGCAAGGAGATGGGGTTCTGTTTCATGGAGAAGGTCAACGTGGAGACCACATCACCCTGGAGCTCCAGAAGGGGAGGCTCGCCCTGCACCTCAATTTGGGTAGAGTCAGGCTTTTTTCCTTTCCATGTTGAGCTATTACGAACTTTATTTTATAGTGGATCCTTGTTGTCCTGGTGTGTCAGGTGGAAGTCGCTGGAACACAATCTAAATTATATTTCCCCCTTTTACATATTGGAGAAGAAAAAAATAACTATTTTGTGAAATATTTAAGTCATAGATAATATTCTTTGAAGCAAGGTAATATTGGTAGATAGGAAGCAGTACAAGCTTATTGCTATATTATTTATTTATCTATTCTACCTATTTATCTGTTTATCTCTTTGACTACAATTTAACTTGAGCAAGTTTAACACGCATGCACACATATTTTAATCAAACTTGCTCACAATCTATTCTGATTGGTACATTTTTGAAAGTTCAGCCCTAAGGCAAAATAGAGAAGAGATATTTTAATTAATTTTTTTTTTCCTTTGGTTTGTTTTGAGTTGCTTTTTTGTTTGTCTTTTGGTAAGAAGAGAGGGTCATATGTATAGTAGAAAAGTCTAAGTCTATGTTTCTGGGCATTTCTACGTCTTGTTAAGGGAAACACTGTTTCACTTAAGTGCCCTGGCTGTGCCAGTGTGAGCCCTAGACTTGCCAAATGCCAGCTAAATGAGTACAATGTCCTGCGTTCTGTGTATTTGGGACACCACCTTCCACCTGTAGATTGGCATCTAGCATGGCCTGCCTCACCATAGGTAGGCCATCATTGTAATTACATGGTAATCAACTTCCTATCCCCGAGAAAGAGAAGGGCTAAACCTCCTTTGTCTGCTCAAAGGTACTATTGAAGGAAGAGTGAACCAAATGCTGAGGGAGAGCAGGGGGCAAAATTCCCAAAGGTGAAAAGGCAAACCAAAATGCTCTTCCACAGAAAAAGAAGAAAAAAAGGGGGGGGTGGAGAGGCCAAGCTGAAGAAAAAGGAAGTGCCATTCCTTATCAGAATGATTCCCTGCCTCACACTAATGTTTGTTAGTATCAAGGGTGAATATTGTATTTATGGAAGAGAATTGTCACTAAGTATTTGCTATCAAAGCAAAGGACAGTCATAGCAGAACTGAGTTTGTAAGTTTAAGTTGCATGGAAAACTGGAAAAAAATAATATCAGATAAATACATTTTCACAATTAGGAGGAGAGACATAAAAAAGATTAGCATGGGTTCACTTCAAAAGCCAGACAATGTCTTTATTTTGAGGCATTTCTGAGTACCTTCTTAGCTGCCATGGTGAATATTGACAGGGAGAACATCTGAAATTGACATCTAATGCATTAGATTTAATATACACCAAAAGCATCTTTAGAAGGAGAATTTTACCCAAAAAAGAACAGTAAGAGGATTTGTTAGTAACCTGATTAATTGTATTAACATACCTAAAGAAGCAACTTATCAATGAATTATCTGAAGTGTGAGCACACAAATATTCAACAAAAATGCATCAGTTCATTAACTAGCCTTAAATTTTCAGGAAGAGGATGTGGATGAATGAAGTGGAGCTCTGCAACTTCCCATGGCTTAAAGAGCATTGTGAGTTGTGAGTGAAGTTATTGTTACTTGTCAATAGCAGAGCAGGTGTCTTCTACTGGTAACAATCAATCTGCCAGTTACTGCCATTTAGATTCCCAATTAGATATACCATCCCTCTTCCAAAGCTTTGCTCCACTATGCATGATCCAATGCTGTGAACCAGTTTCACTCAGTGAAACTCATGCACACAGTGTTGCATGATGGAAAAGAGGAAGTGTGATCATGCAATAGATCTATTTTAATTGCACACATGTGCTAGCTATTTGTTATAGGGAAAGTTCCATAATCCAGAAGCCTCTTTTTACTTATGCTAAGGAATAACTGTATTGCAGAGCATGGACATGAAAACCAAAGATAATATAAATGAATATGACAGTAAGTAAATATAATGAAGTATCAAAAAGAGAAGCTCTTAATATTCCTCATTTATTCAACAAACATATCTGAATGTTCTGTACTCTGTGCTATCCCAGTATTCCTGAAAAGAAATGGTATATGAAATGAATAGGACCTGCTCCTTGCTGTGCAACATAGAAAATAAAGTAAGTCTCTCCCCCCCACCAGATTCCACAGTCCCTATATTTCTAATCATGGTGGTGACAAAGTAAAACTTCATTTAGTGAATGATTCAGTAGTAAGAACGTGTTCTTTCAATATTCTGCATAGTTTGAAAATTTCTTCATCTTTTTCATCTGCTTAGAAAGTGAAATGCTGGGATGCCTGGGTGGCTCAATGGTTGAGTGCCTGCCTTCGGCTCAGGGCATGATCCTGGAGTCCCAGGATTGAGTCCCACATCAGGCTCCCTGCATGGAGCCTGCTTCTCCCTCTGCCTATGTCTCTGCCTCTCTCTCTCTCTGTCTCTCATGGATAAATAAATAATATATTTAAATTTTTTAAAAAAGAAAGTAAAAATGCTGTGGATTTTAATGTTCCTTGTACTTACCTGTTTGAAGCAGCCACCTAAGTTTCTTGTAAATTAGTACCAACCTTCATGTTTCTTCTCTAGTGAGACACTGCCACATACCAGTTCTTTAGCATTTCATACCTCAGAAGTAGTCAGCAGATCTCTGAAAGCACCAGGTTAAGGGGAAAGGAGGATAGTTGCTTTGATTTGCTCATAATAGAAAATTTGTAGTGTAGGTTGCACAAGGACCAAGACAATATCTGTTCATTGCTGTAGCTACAGAAATTAGGAAAGCACCTGCCTAAGGAAAGTACTCAAGGTAAAATGAGTACAATGGGAACAGGGGTTTCCATCTCAAATATCAGGGCCTGACACAATACACATTATTACCATTGGGCATGCTTTCCCCCAATATTGTGCTTCTGGCTTTCCCATGTGCCTCTCTCTCTCCTCTGATGTGGTCTTGATATTTACAGAACACCCACCCATTGGATATGTTAATATCCTATCCAATCCTCAGAGCAGCCCTATTAGGTAAATAAATAATAGCTCCAAATTACCCATAAGGAATATTAAGCTCAGGGGATCCCTGGGTGGCGCAGCGGTTTGGCGCCTGCCTTTGGCCCAGGGCGCGATCCTGGAGACCCGGATCGAATCCCACGTCAGGCTCCCGGTGCATGGAGCCTGCTTCTCCCTCTGCCTATGTCTCTGCCTCTCTCTCTCTCTCTATCATAAATAAATAATAAAAAAAGGAATATTAAGCTCAAAAAGGATAAGTCACTTCTTTAATTTACACAACTAGCTATTAGGTGTGGCCACTATTAAAATATAGTTATAGCTAATAATATTTTTCACTATTATCTTCAGATTATAAAATATATGTCAGTTTTAGAAAACCTGAAGAAAAAACAAAAGCAATTATATTTAAGGAAAAGAAAAAAAAAGTCACTTGAAATCCTACAATTCAGTCATCTCTCCTATAAACATTTTGGTATATTTTTAAAATGCTTTTCTTAATTATTTATAAGAAATTTTATATATTATATAAAATTCATTGTTCTTTCCATGTTGCCATACAGCCTCCAGAATGGAAAGAATCCATATTATCCATGATCATGCTTACCTTTTAAAAGATTATTTAAAATCGATTAATTAACATATAGCATATTATTAGTTTCAGTGACTCATCAGTTGTATATAACACTGAGTGCTCATTACATCAAGTACCCTCCTTAATGCCCATTATCCAGTTACCCCATCCCCCAACCGCCCCCCTCCAGCAACCCTCAGTTTGTTTCCTAGAATTAAGTCTCTTTTTGCCTCCTTTTGATTTCATCTTTTTTTTTTAAGATTTTATTTATTTATGCATGAGGGACAGAGAGAGAAAGAGGCAGAGACACAGGCAGAGGGAGAAGCAGGCTCCATGCAGGGAGCCTGACGTGGGATTCGATCCCGGGGCTCCAGGATCATGCCCTGGGCCCAAGGCAGGCGCCAAACCGCTGAGCCACCCAGGGATCCCCTCCTTTTGATTTCATCTTATTTTATTTTTCCCTCCCTTCCCCTATGTCCATCTGTTTTGTTTCTGAAATTCCATGTATGAGTGAAATCATAATAAACGCCTTTCTCTGATTAGCTTATGCTTATATATTTTTATTACTATTATTTTTTACTTTTCAAAAAAATGAATCAAGAATGAGAGGAAAGAAGGAAGAAAGAGAGACATGTGAAGAGGAGGGGAGGGATGGATGGGGAGAAAGAGGCAGGGGGAGGGAGGGACAGAAAGAGGAGGGAAGGAGAGAGAGACAGAGAGAGGGGGGAAGTAGAGAGGGACAGAAGAAAGGGAGGCAGAGGGAGAAGAACAGAGAGAGGAGAGGCAGAGAGAAAGAGGGAGGAAGGCAGGAAGGGAAGGAGGAGGGAGAGGGAAGGAGGGAGGAAGAATCCAAGAATCCAAGTTAGTGGGCTAAAGGGTGGTGCTAGGCCAAGGTAGGAGGTAGTTTTCCCCTTCGCAGATCCCATGGACACTCCAGTAGTGCTTCTTTTAGTGACAGTTCTCCAGTGTGTGTCCCTTATTTAATCTGACTTTACAATTCAGCAATTCAGGATAGGAGGGGTTCAGCACCATGGCCAGCTGCCGAGGCTAGCCTTGGGAGCCGCCTGGACTGTGGTTGTTTTCAAGTAATGCTCATTGCTGACTGTCTGATTCACATTGCCTAGTTACCCCTACTGTAGCTCACTTGGACATGCCCGTTCTGTGGTGAAATTGACCTAGGTCATTCCCATTTAATTAATTTCTTAGGGTAGAGTAAATTTTTTTTTTTTTTTTTCTGAAAGTACTAATGGGAAAGAGATTTCTTCTCTTACTCTGTAAGGAGAGATTCCTCTTCTCACTTTGTACCTATATCATTCACACCACCTGTGGTAGTTTGCCCTCTGCAGAGCTCCAACGGCACTAACCCATACATGCAGGTGGGAGAATCAAAGAGCAGGTATTACATGACTGGGAAAGTGTTGTAAGAACTAAGCAAGACATCAATAGTACATGTAGGTCATTCATCCTTACAAGAGTTCAGTGCCTTTTAACTGAGGCAGAATGTGCAATTGCGATGAGCACAGCTATAGTAAAGTGAGAATCCTGGAATAGCATAAACACATGCACAGCAAAGTCCTTGGGGAGGCAAGCATAGGTCTCAGAGGCCAAAGCAATTGAGTGAATAATCAACTCGTTGTGAAATCTTGAGATATTGGTGAAAGATCTGCACATTCTCCAAAAAGCCAAATGGACATTTACATTAGCTTTTTTGAAATCTAAACATTTGAATAGGGACACTGGGGTGACTCAGCAATTGAGCACCTGCCTCAGGCCCAGGGTGTGATCCTGGAGACCTGGGATCGAGTCCCACATCAGGTTTCCTGCATGGAGCCTGCTTCTTCCTCTGTCTGTGTCTCTGCTTCTCTCTCTCTCTCTCTCTCTCTCTGTGTGTGTGTCTCTCATGAATAAATAAATAAAATAAAATAATAAACATTTGAATAAACCAACCCACATGTATTTATAAAATGTTTATCATGCTTCTCAGTTTGTACTGAATACTATGGAAGATATTTTAAGTGTTGCTCTTTTCTGAAAGCCTGCACTTAAGCACTATACTAGATATTTTAAATATGTATCTCATTTAAAATCCCATTTAAAATCACATAATAGCCCTACAAACTATATCCAAACCCATTTTACAGATGACCAAACTGAGGGTCAGTGATGTGTAGTCACTTGTCCAAGATCACATAGTTCCATTATTATATACCTGGGATCAGAATCCCCTCCAGCTCTACCCCATTGTTCTTACATTAATAATTAAAATGTTACAAATCTTCACAAAAGAATTACATATTAAAGATAATTAAGTCCATGTTCACGATTAGACTGTGACAATGGAGGGATCATGGTTAAATACAGGGGCCCAGGAAGGCTTTATGGATGAACTCTGATTTATCTGGACATTTTATTATAAAAAGTAGAGGAAGACAGGTGTTTCTAAGTGTCAAGTGGATAAGATGCACCCCGTTTTTCATAAATTCTGTCATTAATGTAGTAAAAATTTATTGAACAAGCACATTAAGTCAGGTACTGAGCTAGCCACTAGGGGTTAAAAGTTGTATTTACCCATCCCTGATTTCAAGAAGCTCTCAACCTGGTAAAATAATTATTTCTATTTACATTTAACTTTGTGATATTAATTTAAAGTATAAGAGTACGTATTATCGAAACCATATAACACCACTGTATTAAGATAGCATTTTTTTTACAGTAGCAAAATCACAGAAGATGGATATGAATTAGAGGCTGGACTTGAGCAACCACCCCTAAATCTAGAGAGTGTTTTATTGAATGAAATGTAGAAATATCCTAACAACTAAAGATCTATGTTTCTTTGTTTTAGTAATATATATAAAGATTTACTCTTGTTTGAATGTTGGCCCCACTGGAATCATGTCTCTTATTGTTAGTTTTCTTTCTTTTTCTTCTTTCTTTCTTTCTTTCTTTCTTTCTTTCTTTCTTTCTTTCTTTCTTTCTTTCTCTTTCTTTCTTTCTTTCTTTCTTTCTTTCTTTCTTTCTTTCTTTCTTTCTTTCTTTCTTTCTTTTTTTTCCAGAAAGCCTCCCCTGGGCACATAGGAGAACATTTATTAGCCCTGCATTTTTCTACCAAGAGCCTTTACAATACTGGATAGCTTATGGAGTTGAACTTTGCTTTTTCCCTCTAAAGACTGTTTCCCCCTTAGCGCTACCCCATTTTTCTTTTCCACAACTCTCTGCTTTCCATTCATCAAATTCTTTCCTGCTAAGTTACACAGCTTACATGTGTGTATGGTGGTATGAAGATGGTCAGAAAGGGTCAGGATGTAAGAAATGAGGGTGAATGGGAGTATTACTTTTTCTCCCAATGAGGTGGTAGTGAGAATATTAATGTTAGAGTCAGAGAGAGTTTGATCATAACCCTAATTCTTTGTGTTCTTGAGTAAGTCATATGGCTTCTTTGACACAGAGCTTTTTGCAGGTTTTGTTCAGGGATGATTGAAACAGCACATACAAAGTGCTTGCTTTATGTGAGAAGCTTAATAGTATAAATGAATACCAATATTGATAATCTGAAAAGTTAAAAGTAGAAAGGTCAGTTATGAAGGTCGGATGGAGGCAGGCATTGAGGACTTCCATTTGAGCGGCCACCTATATCATTAAGCATAAATGGAGCCCTTTCCATAACTGACTTTTTGTTGAAATACAGTCTTGAGCAAGAGTTCCCATTCCCTTTTGTTCAGACTATCTGAAGTTCACAGATTGTGAAAGTTAAAGTGACATCCATGTTTGAACTGTTAAGGTAAGACCATGCAAGATGATCTAATCAAAGAAGACTTTTGGGTGGAAACACTGCAATATGTATGCCCTTAGATGGAAAATGTTAGTTCTAAGGGTGGAGAAATTGACATGTTTATCCACAATATGTTGACAGAGAAGAAAGATGAAAAATTAAGTTAGAAATATTTTAGAAATATTTTAAGCTTCCTGTAAAATTGTTATGTGCTCTAGGGCCTTGAGAGGTATTTACATTGTTTCATTTTAACTATATCTCAAACCATATGAAAACAAGTTTTTATTTAATTAGTAAATGGTTATTATTTTCCCTAACATGTTTCTAGTCATAAAGGTAGCTTCTGCATATTTTTGTCTTTGACCTCTACAGTTGCCCATTAGAATTTTTGTCTTAAGAAACTGGAAATTAGTAAAGGTAGTAGTTGAACCTCAATTGCCACTGAGGTAAACTGGAGATACATATTTCAGTATAAGGAGTCTGATAATCTCTTGAGAATGAAGTTTTTTTTAATTCCTAATAATGAACATTTCTAAGCAAGATAGAACATTTCCTAGGGCTGACATTCTTCTTTCTTCATAGCAACATCTAGTGTAAATAGAATTCAAAACATCTTTCTTGATGAATTTCAGAAATTCCCTGTTTCTCCAATTGTTTAAACAAACTCATTTTCACTCAATTTGTCTTAATACAAGATTTCTAGTGTTAGCATGGGCTAATGGATGGAGGAGTGGGTGAAATTCATTTGCAACTACCATTTTCTTTGTTAATTAAAAAGGAACTTGTACTGGAGGGGATAGTCAATAATTTACACATCACTCATATACAGTGAACCAGCTATGCAGGATAAGGAATTTGTTTTTAATGAAGCTTATTTATTTTTCCCATTATCAAAGATAGTTATGTCCACTACAAATACAGAGAAAACATAAAAGAAAAAAGAAAATCAAAGCTTCTGTTAATAATTTAGTAAATGCATTCTTTGGTTTGTTCTCTCATTGTGCTTATCTGTTTCTTTCCCAAATTTGTGATTTAGTCTTTATATGTTCTTTTCTATCCTGATTTTATATATTTTAAATCAGGCAGGTGTAAACCCTGATTTTATTAAATGTTACTTTTTAATTTTATCAAAAAATGACAGTCAGTACTGAGTATAATTTTGAAATGATGTAAGTACTTTATAAGTATCATTTAGATGCTTATAAAATATTCCATCTGGTGATTTTAAGTTTATTCAAAGCCTTATTTTTTCTCTCTTTCCAAGTGTTTAGACATCAGCTTCCATTTTTAAATTATTAGATACTTTGAAAAAAATCACCATATTTCAGTTTGTTTTCTTAGAAGAGACTTCCAGAATGTAGATTACAAGATAAAAAGTTATGAACATTTTTTAGTTCCTCAATACTTACTGATTTTTTTCAAAAATAATGGTGAGATTTTGTTTTGCATAATTTTTAGGCAATAAAAAGATTTGGCTAAGTAAGTAAACAGTGTAAAGAAGGAATAATATTAATTCACTTTTGAGGGAAGGTCATCAAATTGCTATAAATATTCATGAAAATTCCATAACCTATTTTGCATGAGAAGATAAGTGTGTTAATTAAGGCTCAAGTTTTCATTAGATGCGGTAGAGGGAAGTAGCTGCCTTTTATTTAAGAAGATATACACTTTTATTCCTCTAAAGTCTTAGACTTATGAGTAGGATTATTGCATGGAACAAAAAACTTGCTAAAACAAGGTTAGGATGTGGGAGAGGAAGGCCAATTTTAACCTTGATGAGAATGTGGATGGGGCTATAGATGCTGACTCTTGTTTCTTCCTGTCCAGATGTTCTGAGGCATGAAGATTGTGATGATTATGGTGGCAGTAGATGGAAGTAGAATATGGGGGCATCAGCCAACTTGGAAACGTACCATTTGAAGTTTTAGGATTTATTTATTTTTTTTTTGAAGTTTTAGGATTTAAAGATATCAATATACATGTCCAGAGAACTTTGATCCGATCAATGTAACAAATCAAATCATCCAATTTAGTAGTGTTTCTTATTACCTTTGACAGTTATATACCTGGTTAACTTAGGAAAATCACACAAGGATTTAAAAACAATGGATTTGGGACATGTAGTTAGCCATTTAAAAAGATAAAATAAGAACATTATCTTATATCACATACCAGATTAAATCCAAATGAGGTTTACTGTGGCACTATTTACAATAGCCACGATATGGAAGCAACCCAAATGTCCATCAATAGATAAATGGGTAAAGACGCGGTGTATATATACAAAGAATTATTATTCAGCCATAAAAAGAATGCGATCTCACCATTTGTGACAACATGGATAGACCCAGACAGTATCATGCTAAGTGAAATAAGTCAGAGAAAGACAAATACCATATGATTTCACTTATATGTGAAATCTAAAAAACAAATGAATAAAAAACAAACAAAAAGCAGAATCAGACTCGTAAATACAGAGAACACTGATGGTTGCCAGAGGAAGTGGAAGAAAATAGGATAATTCTTTAACAATCTCAGAAAGGAAGGACATGTTAAACTATAACACAAGTCCATAAAACAAGCCATAAATGAAAAAAGAAAACGATTTTCTTGTGCTTTTTTCACCACATGAATGTCTGAATAATAAAAAATTAGAAAAAAAATTAAAAAAACAAAAGCAAAAGACAACAGCAAAAAGATATTGGCATAATCCATGTTACAGAAAGTGGACTAAATACAAATTGACAAGAAAATGAAAGAAAAACTAGGCAAAAAATATGGGTAGTTAGATCATAAAAAAGGAAATACAAATGAAAAGGTTTTCAAACTGATCCCTTTCAAGAGGAATGTATATTAAAAATATACTGTTTTTGCCTATCACACAGAATTCCAAAGGCTTGAACATATTTTTTTGACAAGCCTGTAGAGAAAAACCACTCTCATAAATTGTTGGAGTTTGAATAGCCACAACTTTTACAGAGGACAATTTGGCAGTGCCATCAAAATTGCAAATGTGAAAACTTTTGACCACTCATTCCTTACCTACAGAAAGGCTTGAACACATCCAAAATGATGGCTACATGCAAGGTATGTCAGCAGTATTAGGTATCAAGAATAGATTGAAACCTAAATATTTATCAGTAATAAACTGGCTAAAAAATATAAATCACATATATCATCCAATAAATACTCTGAAGCTGTAAAAAAAAAAAAAAACTATACAATTTTTAAATACGGATATAAGAAAATTTCCTGGATAGGTTAAGTGAAAGTGAAAAGGTACGTAAAAATGTGCATTGTATTTCATCATTAGGGTAAAAAATTAAAAGAGGAGAAATAAAGAATACATATATTTATATATATAAAGTCTTGCATATATTGCCATATATTTGCATATGATGCATATATAAGCATTTATAAATTGCATGTGTAAAGTATATGTGGATTGCATACTAGTAAAAAGTATACATAAAAGTATGTATATAAAGTATAGATATAACATATATGTGGATTGCATATGAATCAATTTTTTTTCTGGAAGGGGAAATGGGGCATTGGTAACAGTGATTACCTATGGAAGTTTAGCATATGGGGGCAGGGATGTGAGGAAGATTCATCACTATATCCAAAAAGTTAAATAAAAAATATAGTCACTTTGACCCTTTTATAATTAAATTCATCTTTTGAAGCTGGAATAATAGTATAGAAAAATATTTGAATATTTGACTTTAGCTCTCTGAAAGTACTCAGGATGTCACTAAAATCCACCAAAAGCAACACCTTGAATAAATACGTAGGGAGAAAGGATGTGAGTCCTTTTCTTTTTTTCTTCCTTCTGTGACCTATAGTGGATTTGCATTTTCAAATGCTTAATGCTTTTGGCTTATTGTTAAGAAATAATTGTTGGGACACCTGCATTTGGCTCAGGTCATAATCCCAGGATCCAATATGGAGTCCCACATTAGGTTCCCAGCAAGGAGTCTGTTTCTCTCTCTGCCTATGTCTCTGCCTCTCTCTCAGTCTGTGTCTCTCATGAATAAATAAATAAATATTAAAAAAAAAGAAAAAATAAATAATTGTTAAATGTCTTTTTCACTTTTAAGAAGAAAATTGAAGCACATACCAAAGTGAAATCTCTAATATTAATTTCTCTTGCCTTATTACCCAGAACTGACATAAGGCAAACCAAGTTTCTTTCAATAGTTCATTAGCTCTTGGACAAATTTATTTTATAGATTAAGGGTGTGTGTGTGTGTGTGTGTGTGTGTGTGTGTGTGTGTGTGTGAGATGTGGAGTGAAAGAGAGAGGGAGAGGTGTTCTTGTTTCTATGTTGTGTGTATCTCATGATTGGTACCATTTGCACCCTCCTACTCAATGAAAGAAAACCTAGAGATCATCCTTAGGGGAGTCTCCCTTTATCACTTCTCCCTCCAATATCCAAGTGACAATATCCAAGTAAGGCTACCACCTTATTATCACTTGGAAATCCGTCCCTCTTGCCCTTTCTTTACTGAAGTCCTGGGTCCCTCATCTAGATTACTGCCAGTGTTACTGTCAGCCTTGCCGCCTTTTTTTTTTTTTAAGATTTTATTTATTTATTCATGAGAGATATAGAGAGAGAAGAAGAGACATAGGCAGAGGGAGAAGCAGACTCCATGCAGGAAGCCAGATATGGGACTTGATCCTGGGACTCTGGGATCACGCCTTGAACCAAAGGGAGATGCTCAACCACTGAGCCACCCAGGTGCCCCAGCCTTGCCTTCTCATACAGCTGACAGAATCATCTTTTTTTATATAAGAGTAAGCACACAATAAAAAAAATGTTAAAGACTCTGTCCTCTTATCCTCAGTGTGATTGGAGTTCTTAATAAACTTTTTAAAATGTTAATTTGAGTTAGTAATCTCTGATTTATTAATTCACCAATGCCCATTCCTTAAAGGTAAATATAATACACGGTTACCTTGCACATACTAGCATACTAGTCCTAGATGATATAAGCCAGACTGGCATGATTATGGCACTGCTGCATGGACTCCCCTACCATGTTTCCCTGCACCTCCAAGCCTTGTCAATGCTTCTTCTGGCTTTGTGATTGTGCTCCATCTTCCAGCCAAGTCTCAGACCTGTCACTGCTCTATTGGAGCTTCACAGTTCCCTGTCCTGCATTTGCTTAGCTCCTGGTACTAAACATTGTATGCCACCAATATACCTTTTATCAATTTACTTATTGAGACTCCACATTATGACTTTCAGAGAGGAGAGTATGCCTTTTAACTCTGTATCTCCTTTATCTCCTTTATACATCACCTGCCACTATGGCCAGCACAGGTAGGTATCGGTACCTTTTTGTGGAAGGAAATAAAGAAGAAAGAGAAGGAGGAAGGGAGGGGAGAAAGAAGGAAGGAAGGAAGGAAAGAAGAGGGAAGAGAATAAAAGAAGAGATGGAGAGAGGGAAGGGAGGAGGGAGAAAGAAAAAGAAGTATCTTTTAATTATTGGCATAATTTGCCCAATTGAGAGAATGTAAAAGTTGTGGAAGAAATAATGAAAAAAATATGAAATAAAGTCAGCAATGAATGCACCATCTATTATTTTTCAATTACAATAAGTTTGATGCTCACCTCCCCCCATCTGAAACAACCAAGTGTTATTCAGTACAGGAAGCAGTGCCATGGGGCCATAATGGAGGTGGGAGTGAACAGCCTACAGGGGAAATGGTGGCTCCTGCCCCCTTAATGCCACACTGTTCAAGCAGACTGTTGCAGCTGTCCTGGTAAATGTGTCTTAGGAGACGGGAGGGAGACATTTAGCTTTCAGTTTCTAAGGGGACTGAATAATAAAACATTTAAAAACCTGTAAATTTATACATAAGTCTTAATTAATTGCATTTAACTGTTCATTTAGCTAAGTCTGAGCTATTCTGCTGTAGGAACAATGCAGTAATCTTTTCGACAAAAGGGTATTGGCAGGAACTTCCATAATATTGGAGGAGGGACAGAGGGGAGGGGGAACCAGCTCAATTTGATAGAAAAAAATGTACGTCCTAAGGTACATTTGAATCTCTCACAGCCTCCTAAGGAGTGTCTCCCAAGCTCAGTTTATTTATTTATTCATGAAAGACACACACAGAGAGAGGCAGAGACAAAGACAGAGGGAGAAGCAGGCTTCTAGTACGGAGCCCGAAGCAGGACTCAATCCCCGGACCAGCATCACACTCTGAGCCGAAGGCAGATACTCAACCGCTAAACTACCCAGGTGTCCCCCAAGTTCAGTTTAGATGGAATCAATGCATATGGTCCATGCCACACAGAGTAAAAAGAGTTAAATGGACCTGGGTTTGAATGCCGGCTACACCTCTGGGTCATAGGTGCTGATTCTCACTGGTTCTCAGGTTCCTTATTTATGAAATGTAGATAATAATCTTCCCTTAGAGGATTAAAGATATAGTGTATAAACTTCTTACTTAAGTGCTATTCATATGGTAGGCACTTGAAAATCACGGCTAAAATGATTATTTCCTCACCTTTGCCTTTGCCAGGTAACAATGTAACTTGATGCCCACTGTCTTCCTTTACTTATCCAGAATTCACTCTTCCTCCAAAGCATAACTCAAGATTTGTTTCCTCTATTCAAGAGCCATTCAAACACAAAACTGTGTATTATTTCTAAATGTGATACTCCTTGTTTTCAATATTATTGATGGCCATTAGGATATAGTATATTTTATTACTTAATTGTTCACATTCTGAAAACATGCCCTTTCACATCCATTAGGGGATGTGTACATCATCCGATCTAGAATTTGGTCCTGGAAT
This sequence comes from Nyctereutes procyonoides, assembly GCF_905146905.1. Classification (NCBI taxonomy): domain Eukaryota; kingdom Metazoa; phylum Chordata; class Mammalia; order Carnivora; family Canidae; genus Nyctereutes; species Nyctereutes procyonoides. The sequence goes on from NW_026575030.1 coordinate 12,738,679, forward strand.
CTGTGGGCAAAGCTTGTTATTGCTTTACAAGCCCAACACAGCCCTGGTCCTGGAGAGAGAGAATTATTTACCTTTAGTATAGAGAGAGTTGTCCTTGCTTGCAAAATGTGCTAGTTCTCAAGGCTGTCCTTGGGCACGGATGCCATCCTGTCTTCCTTTTGCTTTCACAGATGACAGCAAACCTCGCCTCAGCAGCAGCCCACCCTCGGTCACCCTAGGCAGTCTCTTGGACGACCAGCACTGGCACTCAGTCCTAATCGAGCGGGTTGGCAAGCAGGTGAACTTCTCTGTGGACAAGCACACACAGCACTTTCGCACCAAGGGTGAAGCAGATGCCTTAGACATCGACTATGAGGTGAGTTGACTCTCCCTGTGGGTCCCCAGGCCCCTTGCTCAGTGTCAGTAAAAATATCAGGAAACAAAAGAGCTATTGAGAGAAGATGGGTGAGCCCAACAAGTCTTAACCTGTGTTCATCTCTGTTTAAGTCCAGGCACACTTCTGGAATAGTCCAAGGAGGGCATCTGAGCAGTGTGTGTGGAGGGGAAATGTCTTATCAATAATAGGATGTAAGCAAATTGTGTGCATTTTAAAATCAGGACATCTCCTTTTTTCACTTTTAAAAATGTTTTCTGTTTATAGCCTTTCTGTATCACTGTGTAATCTAGTAGTGACACTCAGGGGTTCTTTTTTTTTTTTTTTTTAGTTGTTCTTTTTCAAAAATAAATTTCAATTAGCTGGAAAATACAGAAATTATACTAATATTATATGTCAAATATTTCTGAGTATAAAAAGAGAGATAAATAAAATCCAAAGAAATCTAAAATCCATACTATAGGCACTTGTGTTTAACCTTCATTCCTATGCAAAATTTGACAATATGAATGGTTAGTTCTTTCTTGCTTTCTTGCACAAGAAGCACAGTGAAATGCACTGAGGCTGCAACACAAAGAAGATTGCACAGGTTCTGCAAACTGGCAGCCAAAAGTCATCCATCTTTGCTAGTAGTTCAGTTCAACAAGTGTGCCCCTGCTGCATATCAGACTTTGTTCTAGGCAATAGATATACAGAGATGGTAGACCCAGGGTCCATGATTTGGGGAAGCTTACAGGACTTTTTGCAGGATTGTGGTAAGGCCAGTTTTATGTTTTAGGCCAGTAATTCTGAATGTCTGTTTCAGGAGTCAGCCCAATTAGCATCCCTTGTGGATTTGTTAAAAATGAAAATGCTCAGGTCCCACCCAGACCTACTGAATCAGAACTCTCAAAAATTTGTTTTAGAAATTCTCCGGGTGACACCCTACTTTTGAAGAGAACTATTTTAGAGCAGTTACTATGATGTGGTTGAGACCTGTGGGGAGGTAGAGGCAGGGGATTGCTGGACAGATAATGGGAAACTGTTAGGCAACAAATTCATTCACCAGTGGAGTGCATAATAGAACAGAGGAGGTGGAGATGAAAAATTGAAAAATTGGGGTTTGACTTACCTTTTTTTAATCACCATTATGAGCTATAAGAAAGATTTCCTCTTTTGATCCTAACTTCAGCTTGGTGTACTGTTGATAAGAAACACCATTCATTAACTTCAGAAAAGAATTTGTTACTCTGACTCAGAAGGATATTGGGTAGATTTTTTTTGAGTTGCTGATAACTGGAAATTTATAAATATCAATCATCTTCTTTCGTCAACTTTAAGTGATTGAAAAAATAAAAAATAAGGAATACACAGATATTGAAAGAGATATCTTTTATGAACTTGAGGACAATAGAAAACATAAAATCATCTGTACATCTTACCATTTCCCCAAATACTTTAACTCTACCCACCTAAAAGATGGTTCTAAAATTCTCCCAGTTGCCTGATTTAACATTTATTTTATGTGGAGAATGTTTATAAGATCACAGCTGAGTGGCATTAAAGTGAATGTCAGCATTTGAGGGAAATGAAATCCAGTGATGTCACTCAATTTATGAAATTGGAAAGATTTTTTTCAGGAAATGCCTGAATTTCATGTTGTCTTATAAAAAGTATCTCCTGGGAAAGAAACATCTTAGAGTATTCCTTTGAAGTAAACTCTGCTTCAGAGAATTCAAGCCCCTGCCAGACTGCCTAGTCATGTTGCTCCAATGACCATATAAGAAGACAGACTGACTCTAATGGTGACATTAGATGTCGACTGTACTAGAATATGAGGGTTGTGTGTTGGGAGAAGTCTCTGGAACAACTGGAGCTCTCCAATCTTTGCAGATTCATCTTAAAGACTATGTGGAAAAGAAAGAGCAGTAGAATAGGAGTCTTATGTTCTAACTGCCACTTTACTACTAACGAGTTATATAAACCTGGAAAATGAAAACTCTTAACTTCAGTTACTCAGAAGCAATATTAGCACCTTATTGGCAGGATAAATAAAATATCTAATTCTAAAGTTTATTTTGTAACAATGTTGTCTGTTAATGAGAATCTAAATTCTTGATTTGATTTCTGCCATGGGACCATATGTGCCCATATGAGCCCCAGATACCATCAACTAGCAGGATAACCAAAAACAGGTTCTTGGGTTCTTATGACCCATTGTCAGAGCACACCCTGCTGCTCCAAAGCTATGATCTTTCAAATTTAATACCAAGGTTAATTATATTATGAAAATCTATGTCCCTCTTAAAATTTTAGCATTAGGAGCCAATAATTGGCAAGAAAATATGATAATCTTCATCCTCCCATCTTAGACTACCTTAAGGATATCCATCAATGACCTCATGCTTTTCTATGGAGCCCCCTGAGGACTTTTGTCACAGTAAGATATATTAAGTTGTTTGTTTCTCCTCCCACCTAGGGCTAGGAAATTTCTGTCAAAAAAAAAAAAAATACAGAAAGAATGTAGATCCTTTGCTTCTCTTTGGAATGTAATCCTAGCTCACATCACTCAGCCAATATGATTTTCTCCAAAAGTATGTGACTATAGCAATCCACTTCACTTCCAGTCTTGAGCAGAAGGATTTAGAAAAGAGATATTTTTAGGTTCTTATAAAGGGCCTATTTCTCTGAGATTCTTATAATCCAATAATTATTTCCCTATCAAAAGTGCTCCATGATCCTGTTCACATAGCCATTTTATAAGCACCAAAACTATTAAAACATTTCTAAAAATATTGATTTGCATAATACCATGTCATAAATACTGAAAAAGCATTTTACAAAATAAAAAATATTTTAATAAGAATACTTAGTTAAATAAAACTATATTAGATTTATCCTTGTAAGCACTTAAAAACATATATGTATACATATATCTTCAAATGAAAATTTTATCAGAATTTTAAAGAAAATATGAGATAGTATTTTTTTAACCAAGGATTGTGGATGGTTCTTCTACGTCTGACATAAATTTCAGAAACCTGGAAATAATATGTATGACAAATATCCACATAAAATTTTTTCCACATAATTTTTTTAAAGATTTTATTTATTTATTATTTATTATTTATTCATGATAGACCTAGAGAGAGAGAGAGAGAGGCAGAGACACAGGCAGAGGGAGAAGCAGGTTCCATGCAGGGAGCCTGACGTGGGACTCATCCTGGGACTCCAGGATCGCACCCTGGGCCAAAGGTAGGTGCTAAACCACTGAGCCACCCAGGGATCCCCTCACATAAAATTTTTTTAAAAATTCTATGTGACTTTCCTAAAAAGACGTATATAATGACATTACTCCCCCAATAATTTAGAAAAGTACTTCAAAATTTAATTAATATTTAAAAACTCCTACAAAGAATTCTTAATAGTTAAAGGAGAATTAAAGAACATGAATATGTAAAAAGTACAAACTGCTCTCAAATATATGAAAAGATGTTCAACTGCACTCATTAAGAAAAGGAATGCAAATTCATGCTACAATGATATTTTTCAATTAGATTACAAAGACTAAAAACATTATAATGTTGACATGGGTATGGAGAAACCGGAGCTATTTCATCTATTGTTAGTGGGATGGTAATTAATATTATATCAAAGAAAGGTCACTGTCGTCAAAATTGTAAGCACATGGTCTTCAACCCCACAATCTGTTTCTAGCAGTTTATCCTATAGTTATAAGCAAATATGTGTATTTTAGGAATAATAAAAGATCGGGAATTCCCCAAAAGTCTTTCAAAAGGGGATTAATTAAGAATTATGCTAAACTCCATAGGGAAACAGCTCTGCCAGGGTGTCCTAGGGACCTCACACTATCTACTTGGTCCACACAACCAGAGCTTTGCACACTAGCTTATCTGAGTCTTGGCAGGATGCCTTATGATCTTCCTGGAACACCAGAAGATGGAGGCCTGTGATCAGCCACTTCAAAGCTGTTTCCCCCTCACTTCACCTCCCCGGGGGAAGTGGTCATGACACAGTTTCTTGTTGCTTCCTAGGTTCTGATAAGGCATGAGACATTCTGCCCTGCACTCTCCGAATAGAGTTGTGTCATCAAGAATTGCTTAGCTAAAGGATGCTTCTCTTAGAACTCTGACTTGATTAAAGGACTGGACAGACATTATACAAGTGCTTATTTAGTGGTTGAAATAACTAGATAAGGCCTATAGCAACAGGGAACTCACTATATTGTGGTCATCTGACCCCTTTTTATTTGGATCATTTTTTTGGTGCATGGGACAGGGACAATGGTGGGCAGCAATGTTTGGCTACTCTTGCCCTTTTTGACTCTGTAAGTCATGAACAATCAATCTGTAAGTGACTCCTTTATCCTTATAAGTGGTTCAGTCAGATCTTGGCCTTGGGCTCACCTTGTTTGTTGTGTGTGCTTGACAAAACCACACAGAAGTATTATGCAGCTATTAGAAAGAAGGAGGCAGCCCTATATATTCTGATATTTATTAAAAATTTATGTGTAAATTTTTAAAAGGAAAGAAAAACAACGTGCACTGCAGTATAAAGAGTATCTGTGTTTAAGATTAGAAAGAAAACATGGACTTGATAGCAGACAGTATGTAGATAGAAATCTCTGGAAGTGACTAAAGGGACAGAGAAGGCAGATAATAAAATACTGGATTCAATGAAGAAGGAATCCTTACTTTTTACTGACCACTTTTAAAAAAACTTTGAATTTTGAACCACATATAGAAGTATTTTAGGAGAAACTGAGGCAATAGAATATATGACTTAAAAGATATTTCATATATTGCCTGCTAAAATTACATCTGATTTATGTTTATTGATAGTGTTTTTCAAAAACACCACTTTAGAATGTTGTTGAATTTACTTATTTTTAATTGTCTATCTCTTCATCTTCACCCTAGACATAGAATTCAAGCTCATCATAAGGATTGACATTTTCTTTTTTACTTTTATTTATTTTTATAGAAATCTGTTGCTACATATATAAAAAAATAAATCTGTCTGGTACATAATGCACAGTCCATAAATATATGTTAAGTAAATGAAGGAAGTTTCTTTCTGTAATTATGAAAGGTAACAATTGGCCAACTTTGGTTCCCATAAGAAGTTCCTTATAGGTCCATCATGCTTGAAGGCCACCTCTTGCCATCACCCTTACTTGACGTTGCCTAAAGGATGCTTCTCTTAGAATTCAGACATGATTAAAGGACTGGCCAGACAATATAACTACTTATTTAGTGATCAAAATAACCACAAATCACTAAGGAAACCGTTTTCCAGATCATGTGGCAGTATAATTGTTATTGATCCTTTTTTCTTTGGAAACTCAGCTGCAAGGATAAAGTAGAAGGCCTACATGGAGAAAAATAAATGAAAGAAAATAAAAAAGAAAAGGAAAGTGAGTAGATGCAAAGCAATCAGGTCAAAACAAGTTAGAAGAATGAGTTGAACCAACTGGACTGTGTCAGCTGCTGATGTCCATGAGTCTGTAAAAAGATACCCATTTAGGGGTACCTGAGTGTTCCAGTCAGCTGAGCATCTGACTCTTGGTTTCCACTTATGTCATGATCTCAGGGTCATGAGATCAAGCCCCATGTTGGGCTCCACACTCAGCGTGGAATCTGCTTGAGATTCTCTCTCTTCATCTCCCTCTGCCCCTCCACCTGCTTTCTCTCTAAAAATAAATAAATAAAATCTTTTTTTTTTTTTTTAAAGACACCTATTTAGAGACAGGAACTATAGGCTAGCATTTGACAAGATTTGGGCCATGAGAATGCTAACAATACCACCACAACAACAAAAAGTGGTAGAATCCAGCCCCTGGTGCAAAACCTACTTGTAGATTGAGAGCATTAGTGTTGCTCAGCAGAGAAAATATGAGGAACTGATTTATATTTTTGAGAAAACATTGGTTGTTTCTGCTGCTAAGTAATAGTACATCACCTCTTCTTTTCTTCCCATCAAAGAGACTACAGAAATCCCACCAAATAGTGTATAACACGGTTTGCCCAAAATTAAGGGGGTTCTGGATATATGAGACTTTCAGTTTTAAAAATGGGAAAGTTTCAGGCAAATCAGGACAAGCTGTTGATCCTAGCCTAAAACCTGATTCACTGAGAGACCAACTCCATGGAACCAGTAATAGAAAAAGCAAGAGTGGGAGCAGTGTATGTAGTGGATAAAAGAGGGAGTTCTCGATTGAAGGACTTGAAATTTCAACAGCTCCACCTCTTGACTGAGGCCTTAGTCAAGCTGCTAAATTTCTGTGTGCCATCATTTTCTTTTCTTCTCTTAAAATATTTTTATATTTATTGTTTTAGAGAGAAAGAGATAAAGAGAGCAGTGGGGAAGGGGCAGAGGGAGAAGAACAGAGAGAATCTCAAGCAGGCTCCACACTGAGTGTGGAGCCCAACATGGGGCTTGATCTCATGACCCTGAGATGTGACCCTAAAGTAGGAACAAAAATAAGACATTATATGTACCATATGCCTTTTAAAGTTAAAAAGAGATCAGACATTCCAATGAATTTAAAAACTGAGTCATTGATCAAGTCAAATAGTAGAGCAGAAGCCATAAATGGTGGCCCTAGGAAAGATTTGGACTGCTGTTATCCCACATGGCCTATCTGGTATTTTTCAGTTTTAACTATTTGCATTTGAGCTAATATTTAAAAATCAAGAGATTTTATGGGAAAATTGGGATTTATGGTGTCATTTGAAATGGGAGAAACTCATCAACCTTTGAGAATATTCCAAAGGTCAGTGATGTGCTTCTCTTCCATAAAGAACATGAACTCTACACATGGCTCAACAAACACAAAGCCAGAGCAAGTTTTAAAGACTGAAAAAGAAGACATCTGTTTGAATCTATTTTCATACACCCTCTATTATAAAGTGGATTATCAGAGCAAAAGTGAGATAAATATTTACAAATGAGAAACTTCAAAAGTATCTGAAATCCAAATCTGACAGAAAATGGAATCTTCTAAACAGGAAGACTCCCAAATTTAAACAAGACCAGAGAAAAAGCCAATGAGGAGTGAACTCATTGCCATGGAAGTAACATCAAAGATTGAAAAAGATAGAAGAAAATGGCAGACAAAGAAGCGAATGAGATCAAAGGAAGAGAGAGTAGCAGATTCTGGGACCTCATACATTTAACATCAAAGCAGACTTTCTTCTGGGAGTCATCTAGTTGGAGCCCACCTGTGACACCAGCAAGTCCATCAGGTTACCAGATGGACTATGTACCTAAGACACTGAGACTGTGAGTGAAACTTTACAATGTAACACCTGGTTTTGTTGACTACTAAGATCAGTGAAAGGCACACTATGCGATTTGCCAAAAACAAACAAGAAAAGTAAGCAAAGAAAGCAGCTGAATTGACCAAAACAAAAGGACAATAAGGCAAAAGCAACTTTAGAAGTAAATTGCTAGTGTTCTTTTTTTAAGCAATTCAACAAATATTTGTTGGATTTATTATGTTTGAATCATACCTCTTGCATTAAATATTAAAAAGTGAATAAGATATTGCCTTTGTCCTTGAGAAACATTTTTAGAGAGATATTTCAAAACATTTAACAAATATTTATTCTGCATCTATTATATATCAGGCATTGTTTTAAGTTCTTGAATAATTGGAATGTGTCAGGGAAAAGAACAAAGATGCCTACCCTCATAGCGCTTGCATTTTAATAGGAGAGACAAACCATAAGCAGTAAATATAACAAGTAAATTACACATGTAATGGAAAGAAGAAAACAAATACATATATAGGTAATGGATTGGATGTTCAAAGATGAAGGAAGAGGGACGTGTGTGGTTCAGTCAGTTAGGCATCTGACTCTTGATTTAGGCTCAGGTCATGATCTTGTGGTTGTGAGACTGAACCCCAAGTTGGGCTCTATGCTGAGAGGGGAGCCTGCTTGAGACACTGTCTCTCCCTCCCTCTCTGTCCCCCACTGTGGCCTACACACATGCTCTCTCTCTTTCTATTAAAAATAAAAATAAAAATAAAAATATAATGTTGAAAAAGATGAAGGGAAACAGGTTGCAATATTGGATGTGCTGATCAGGGTAGACATAATTGAGATAGTGTCAACTGAACAAAGACTTAAGAAAAAAAGTGAGTTTATTAAAGACTATTTGGAAACAACTGGTTCAGAGCATCTGGCTCCCTTATACTGCAATAACTATGCAATGTTATATGAGCCCATGAGCTAATAGAAGCTGGGTTTCCAGCTCTGTGACACATCCTGAAGGCCCTTGAGCAACATCATACAGATGATGTACTCTGAAATATAATCTCTATTCAATATCATCAATATTTGCCCCATGGTGAAATATGCTGGAGTCTGAATGGATGGGCAGTGTTATATAATTAGAATCCTAGACAATGAAATTAATGAATGAAGAGGTTCAAGGATTGCAGCCATGTTTGTCTTGAAAGCAAAGATTAATTCAACAAGACTCATTAAAGTTTGAAGGAAATACATGGGTGATTGTCAACAAAAAAAATGATATGGCAGGCAATAAAAATAATAGTTTATGCAACACAGACAATTGAAGTTACTGAAAAAAATAGGATAGAAATTCAGGAAATCAAACAAACAAAGCAAACAAATCAAAAACAATATTTTTTAGAATGATGACAATGCAATGCAATGATGACAAACGCAGAACGTGAACCTGAGAAGCTATTCCCCTACGTGTGGAACAAGTGATACAGAATTTCACACACAGCTGTATAACTACATGTTCTGACAATCTGAAAACCAGAAGAAGTCTTCTACAGGACCTTGGGAGAAAGTCTGTCTGCTTATTAATTCAAAACAAAGAAAAGGCACTCAATAGAATGGCTATTGAATAAAATATCAATATGTAATATCACAACCTTCAGTTGGAAAATATTAGAAGAATTATTATCCATATAGCTTTTATTCAGAAATTGTTGGATTTAATGCCGCAAAATAAGATTTTGAAAGAACTTCTTAACTGAGAAGTTGCTACAGTGTGGACAACCTTACTAACAGCAAGTACTGTGTGCCATGGTCCATTCTCAATTCTTTGGGTGTAGGAAAGTATTTTGTTCTCACATTACCCAGTCAAGCTCAATTTATAAACAACTGTCATATAAACTGACATAAGTATTGTCATTATCCTCATCTTGTATATGAGGAACATGAATCCCATCGAAGTTAGGTATTTTTCCCAAGGTCCCACAGAAAGTGCAAAGCAGATCTGGATTTGAATCCAGTCAGGGAAGTTCCAGAAACATTGCTTTTAAACACATAGCTGTGGAAAGGGAGAAGGTGAATGCTAATATAATTTATAAATTTATGCAATTTTGTAACAAATTGCTACATAATACAATATCTTAAAAGGGAATTACAAAGTGGAAAAAATGTGGGGGGCTGATTAATAATAACAATAATAGCTTAAGTAAACAAAATTCAGAATAAATTGGGGTTGAAGGAAAAATATAGCAATCTGTGCTTCATAGAAAGTAATCCATAGTTTGACAAGCTAGAGAATCACAGCAACTGTCTTCCAGGTGAGCTTCAAAAACAGTAAACATTACACAATAAACTTAAAAATTATCTAAATTTCCTCAGGTGGTAAGTAGTGTCATACTGCTTTAATAAACGAACACCAGACACATGCGTGATTTACAAGAAACACACTTTTGCAGAAACAATAAAAAATTAAATTTTTAATAAAAATTTGGATTGAGGGCAAAGATACACCAACTAAATTTATAGAATAAAACAGAATTGGAAAAAAATAATATCACTGAAAGTAAAAATTAAGATCAGAAGATAAAGGCCATCATAAAATAATAATCATTGTGCTCTCTAATTAAAAACATCTATATTGGGCAGAAGTATATATCAAGTAAAAGATCAATCAAATACAAAAAAATAACAAATAAAACTGTCCATTCCTACCAGTTAGATATTGGTTAACACTACCATACATGAGTTGCCTGTGTGACATTTCAGGATGTGGAGACCCAGGAGCCAAGCTCAAGGAATTGGTCACTGGTTTCCAGTTAGGCTGCCAAAGAATGAGCTAATAGTCAGAATTAAAGGAGAAAAGCTACTGTTGCAAACCTGGGAGACAGTCAGTCAGATGCCAGCTGAACTAAGCAGAATGGCTTGGGAATAATCAATATTCAATTTTTGCAAATAATAGCTAAAATAAGTTGGCTATCCCAGGTCATGCAGAAGAATGAATTTAGTGTGAATGGCTTGATGGACAGAAACATAGATTGGAATAATATTTTAATTTTTATTCTCACAATTTTGATGGAATGCAAATGATCTGAGGAATATAATTTTTAATGTAAAATTAATAAATATATACCAAGTACAACCTACAAGTGTTTATGAAGTATTGAGAAAAAGTCAGTACTACATGTGTAGGAAAGAAATCAATATATGAGGCAAATCTTTCCATTCTAATGTATCTGATAAACTATCTATAATTCAAGAATATAATTATAACTTCAAATCCTTGGCTTCTTAAAAATTTTGAAAATATAAACTATGTCAAAAATGTACACTTTCACTCAAATGTGCAGAGAAATAATTATGTTCCTTCTTCCCAACTGAATCTGACTTCCCTGATGGCAGAAAAATCTAACCTTGATAATGAACGGTAACTAGTTAATGCCTGTTTAAAACTTAGTGCACTGTGTAAATATTGGGATTGTACCGATGTTTCTTCTTTCCCCTTCTTTCCTTTTCCCTGGACAGATCACTGGCTGGGGGGCTTGTGTATTATCCTGCATTACAGGAGGCTTGGGGATAAAGTGTTAGCTTTGGTGGCTGCTGTCCATGGTACTTGTTTGGGCTCATGCTTTGAGGTCTGGTCACTTGGACTCTCTCAGACCTGCAGATCCAGCTACCATCTCAGTCCTTCCATGTGCCTGCTGTCACAGGCTAGAAGACCCTCAGCAGTCTACCTTCCACTATACTAGAGTGACCACGTTATTGTGAAGAGCACTCAGGCCTTTCTGCATTGTCATTTCCCTCAGCTATTGATACTCTGTCTCCCTTCTGGCCAAGTTTTGTTCTGGGATCCTGCTGAACTTGTGACATCTCTAGTAAACTGTAGCCATCACTATTTGGGGAATGAGGGGAAGAATAATTATGCTTTCCAAAATCTGTCTTGTAATCGATATGAACATCCCCCCAAACCTCAGCAGGTTTCAGTTTTCCCAAAAATCAAAGAACAGGGCCTACACTACTAACTATATTTTTGTCTCCAAATTTCTCCAAACTTCCACCACTCGGACTAGAAATAGCTTTTGCTGTCCTTAATGTGACAGAAAATTACAATTTTGCAGTACCTAGTATTCTCTATACTACTTGGCTTCTAAGACAAACAAACAAACAACCTACCCCAAATCTCTCAAACACTAATTTTTGCCATATAAAAGACAGTGTTCTTTGTTCTTTCTCTCTTTTTCATGTATTTATCTGTGACTTCTATTTTCCTAAATCACAAGTGAGTGAAGTAGAGCATTAAAAACATTTTTACAAATTGAGGAATGTATCATTATATATTTAAAATTACAAAAATTATTAAGAACTTATGTCCACACAAAAACCTGCACATGGATATTTACAGTAACTTTATTCCTAGTTGCCAAAACTTGGAGGTAACCATGATGTCCTTTAGTAAATGAATGAACAAATAAGCTATGGTATATCCAGATGGAATATATTCAACACTAAAGAGAAATGAGCCATCAAGCCATGAAAAGGCATGGGAAAACTTTAAAATCATATTACTAAGTGGAAGAAGCCAATCTGGAAAGGCTACATACTATATGATTCCAACAGTATGACATTCTGGAAACGGAAAATCTACCCAGAGAGGAAAAAGATTAATGGTTGCCAGGGCTTACAACTGGGGAGCATGGGGCAGGAGGATGAATTGACAGAGCTCAGAGATTTTTTGTGCAGTGAAACCATTCTATACGATACCATAATTATAGATACATGGCATTATACATTTGTCCAAACCCCAAAAATGCATAACACCAAGGTGAACTGTAATGTAAACTATGGGTTTTGGGTGATTATAATGTGTCTGTGTAGGTTCACCAATTGAAACAAATGTACTATTCTGGTGAAGGATGTTGATAATGCATGTGTGAGGACAGAGGGTGTATGGGAAATCTCTGTACCTTCCCCTCAATTTTGCTGTGAACACAAAAGTCTCCAAAAAATGTATTTACAAAAAGAATTAGTAAAAATAACAAATATTATATTTAGTCTTACATTATAAATTTGATTTATGGAAACAATTTAGAAAACAGAAATGGATCTCTTTTTTTTCAATATAGCTGAATCAAATTGAAAATATTTGAATCTTGCAACTGATCAACAAGGAAAATTTTATACAAGTTATCAAAGAAAAATTTTACAAAATATTTCTCAGCTAAATAAATTTGTTGGTGTTTTTAAAATTTTCTTGAGTATTTCCCAAGATTTTTGAGTCATCCTTAGATAGAATCAAAGATAAGGGGCACCTAGTTGGCTCAGTTGGTTAAGCATCTGCTTTCAACTCAGGTCATGATCTTGGAGTCCTGGGATCAAGCCCCACTTTGGACTCAATGCTCAGTGGGGAGTCTGCTTCTCCCTCTTCCTCCGTATCAAGTAAATAAATAAAATCTTAAAAAAAATCAAAGATAAAACTCCCATAGTTTTTCTCAGAGATAAATCTAGACTTGATCTAAATACTTGACAAAAGAAGAAAATAAGAGCTCAAATTCATTTACTATTTAAAATATGAGCACATGTATTTTAGGACAAAAGGAGCACATGTATGGTTTAATCAAAGAGAATCTATTAATTTATGACCCATTAATATAACTAAACCTATCAGGAGTTTTTTTTTTTTTTTTTTTTAGATTTTATTTACTTATTCATGAGAGACACAGAGACACAGGAAGAGGGAGAAGAAGCAGGCTCCATGCAGAGAGCCCCATGTGGGACTCGATTCCGGGACTCCAGGATCACGCCCTGAGCCAAAGGCAGATGCTCAACCACTGAGCCATCCAAGCCTCCCACTCATTAGGAGTTTAAACAAAATACCCTGTATTCTTATTTCATAAGGATTTCTGAAAAACCAGTGTATAATAAAACAGCATTCATTTCTCAGTTTAAATAAATAAACAAGCAAATAAATAATTTATGTGTTAAACAGTAGAAGGATATCTCTTTAATGTGATATGGAGTCAGAATCAGTATTATAGGTACTCAGGAAATATATAAAAACACAATTTTTTTGCAAAATTTTATTTTGTTTAAAATGTTTTGGACAGGCGCACCTGGGTGGCACAGTCTATTGAGTGTCTGACTCTTGGTTTCAGCTCAGATTGTGATCTCAGTACCCTGATTTCAGGGTCATAAGATTGAGTCCTGACTTGAGTTTGGTGCTGCGTGAGAAGTTGGCTTAAGTTTCTCTCCCCTCTCCCTCTGCCCTTCTGTGCCTTTGTGCATACACACTCTCTCTTTTACTCTTGCTCTCTCTCAAATAAATAAATAAATCTTTAAAGAATTTTGGACAGATTTTAGAAAGTTTTTACAAAGACAATGGAATAAGAAAAAAATATATAAACATTGGCTTGGAAGAGGGTAAAGTGTTTTAATTATGTTTTATGATTATTTCCTTTAAATAAAATCAGCTAAAACACATATTATTCAATATAAAATTTAATGTAAATATATATTATTTAATATAAATAAATATTGTTCTATCTATCTAGAGAAAATAGTTATATAGTCATGTAATTTATATGACAATGCTTAGTTAATAAAAACAATTCATTTACAATGGAAGTTTTTGAACTGTATTTGACATATACTACTATCAGGTGTACAACATGCTGATTCAATATGTGTATATATTGTGACATGATCACCACAATAAGTCTTGTTAACATCCATCACCACACGTCGTTACAAATTTATTTTTTTATGATGAGAACTTTTAAGAGCTACTCTCTTAGCAACTTTGAAACATATAATACAGTATTATTAACTCTTGTCACCATGCTACCTTACATTGTACAATTTATTTATTTCATGACTGGAAGTTTGTACCTTTTGAGTTCTTCCACCCCCACCCCTGCCTCTGGGAGCCACCAATCTGTTGCCTATATTTATGAGTTCATTTTTTTCTTTTCTTTTCTTTTCTTTTTTTTTTTTTTAACATTCCATACGGTGGCAAACTTTGAAAGCATGGAATTCACAGGACTTAATTTAATGATGAGTATGTAAACTAGAGTAAAAAAAAATGATAACCTTAAGTGATGTGCCTTACCAAAAACATTTGAAAATGATAAAGACACTATGTTATTATATAGAAAGATGAAATACTTCAAAAATATTCATTCTTCTTCAAGTAAATGTGTTTAGGGAAATGACAAATTCTCAATCAAAACTCCAACAGGCTATTTGAAGTAAAACAATTGTGAAATTTAACTTTAAGATAAAATAGGCAAAAATATAAAATGATTCTAATAGAATAAAGCAATGATAAGTAAAAATTAGACAGCAGGATTAATAATCCTAATCACATATTACAATTTTTCTAAGATAATATGGGACTTTTGAAGAAAAAAATAAACATCTAGAAGTAGCACTGGGTATATGAGAAGCTATTCATATAGAACAAAGGCATTCTGGTTGGGAGAACACATCTTCCTGAAACACCTAGCATCAATACGGCTTAACTTGTTTCTGGAGGTAATATTTCAAAGCAGTGAAGAAACCTGGCTTACACATTGAATCATGTGATAAACGTGTTTATAAAAACTATCGTTTCTCTCTTTTTTTTTAAAAGACTTTATTCATTTATTCATGAGAGAGACACAGAGAGAGAGGCAGAGACACAGGCAGAGAGAGAAGCAGACTCCACGCAGGAAGCCTGATGCGGGACTCCATCCCAAGACTCCAGGATCACGCCCTGGGCTGAAGGCAGGCGCTAAACCGCTGAGCCATCCAGAGATCCCCCCGCTTTTTTCTGAATTTTGTTTATTTTATTTTATTTTTTTACTATCGTCTCTCTTGTATAATGGGAAGAATATTCACAACCAATCAAGTTTGTTCTTTAAATAGTATTAACATTAAAAAAGTAATTTGTAATATTTTACTACAGTAAAAGAACAGTAGTAAAAAAAAAATACAAAAATGAGTATCTCATGTTCTTCCCAAAGACAACCATGATGAACAGTTCAGTGTATTTCCTCCAAGTCTATACTGTATAAATAAATTCTTGTTGTCAACATCATATCCAATTATAACTTGATTTTTCAATCAACATTATGCTTATTTGCCATTTTATCACATTTAATAAACACCATTATTGACAACTAAGTAAGTTTCCATCACATTAACTATTGATTATTTACTTTTAAGAAATTGATGGGATATTTGGATTATTTACTATCTTTCACCTTTATAGAAAATAATTTGGAAATAATCATGTACATAGGCTTTTTCAGCACAATGCAGACCTTTATTTTTATTTATTTTTTATTTTTTTAAGATTTTATTTATTCATGAGAGACAGAGAGAGAGCGAGAGAGAGAGAGAGAGAGAGACAGGCAGAAGGAGAAGCAGGTTCCATGCAGGGAGCCCGACATGGGACTCGATCCTGGGAATCCAGGATCACGCCCTGGGCCGAAGGCAGGCGCCAAATCGCTGAGCCACCCAGGGATCCCCAATGCAGACCTTTAAACTAGGTTTTCCTGTAGGTGAACAGAGGTCTATTTTGTTTGTCCCTTGGTTTTCATTTGGCCATACTCTCTCAGATGTTTAAACAAGAGATAAATATAAAGTTGTTGATTTTCTTTTATTTTTCCCTCCTTCTATAAATTATTGTTTTATTTAGTATTAAAAAGGTTCAGAAAGGAAGTGAAATAGTTTTGTAAAATAAGCCCTTAAAAAGCGAGCAATTATAGTTATTTTTATGTGGGCTAATCAGTATCCTTTTAAATGTGCAATCAAGTGGCATCTATAATTATTTGAGCCACTTGGCTCGCACATACAATTGGAACTACTAAAATTCACTCACTTTCCTTTCCTACTGCTTCAGGGCTTATAACTAAGAGTTGATTTTTTTTTTTTTTCTCTTCATAAAGCTTAGTTTTGGAGGAATTCCAGTACCAGGCAAACCTGGGACCTTTTTAAAGAAAAACTTTCATGGATGTATTGAAAACCTTTACTACAATGGAGTAAACATAATTGACCTGGCTAAGAGACGAAAGCATCAGATCTACACTGTGGTAAGTTAACATCTTTCTCAGCATGTTGGTTTCTAAAACATTGGAGTAAGTCTTTTTTCCATCCCATCTCCTGAACCTCTTTATAATGTGTTTATATTATACTCTTTGAGGTCCTATCAATCTCCCAGGTGAAACTGGAGTATAAGAGAAAAGGCAGGAACTGAATGAGTGTGAACTGCGTTATCAGGACTAACAATACATTAGAGGCTCCTAAAGAATTCCAATTTCCTGGCTATCAGTTGTGTGCCAGCTGTGGGGAATGTTTGCAGCTAACCCTGTGTTAACATCAATCTCTTTATTATCTCTGGGAAATGCAAAAGTAGAGCCACAGATCCTATTAAATTCTGTAGCTTGGGAATTATGAATTTGTTTACCTATTATTTATATTGAAATATGGAATTTTGAATGAGAGGTTAAACTTTTTGTGTTTTTGAGATTTCCTTTGAAGCATTTATCATGCTGGCAAGTCATATAGTTTTCTAATTGATTAACATTTATCATCCCCAATAGACTGAGGATGAGAGCTATCTTTCTTTCTTACCACTGCATTCTAATACCTAGCAGAATGCCTTATACATAGTAGGTACTCAATAATGGTGTTAATATTTCCAACTTTAATTGTGAATTTGTTCATTTCTCCTTCCAGTTCTTTCTGTTTTGCTTCATGTATTTTATATCTTTGTTGTTTAGTACATACACAGTTAGGACTGCTGTCTTCTTGGTGGATTGGCCTTTTTATCATTATATAATGTTCTTCTCTATGATAATTTTTGTTGCTCCGAAGTCTACTTTATCTAATATTAATATAAACACTTCTGGTATTTTTCAATTGATGTTTAATGACATGTCATTTTTTCATTTTTATACATTTAACTGGCATATATTGAATATTTGTAGTAAGTTTCTTATAGACACTAAATAGTATAGTCATTTTTAAATCCACTTTGTCAATCTCTTTTTTTTTTAAGATTTTACCTTCAAGTAATCTCTACACCCAATTTGGGGCTCTACCTCACAACCCCGAGATCAAGAATCCCATGCTCTTGCAACTGAGCCAGACAGGCCCCCCATCAGTCTCTTAATTTTATATTTAAATCATTTACATTTAATTGTAGTTATTGATATTAGTGCTCAAATACCTGTTTATTTTTTTGTTTTCTGTGTATCTATTTTTTTTATTTTTTTCTCTAACTTCCAGTGTGTTTCTTGAATGATTTTTAGAATTTTGCTTTGATTTATCTAGTATTTGAATATATTTCAGTGTACAGTTTTGTTGTGGTTTCTTAAGATATTAGGTACACATATTAACAAATTTTACTAGTATTTCACCAATTCAATTGAAGTTTAGAAACTTTACCTCCTTTTATATTCCTTTATCTAGTCCTGTTTATTATATAATTCTCTTATTATTTCCTCTATATATTTAGAATCATTAGTATCAACATCTAGATAATTTTCTTATTATATCCTCTTTACATATTTCAAATCATACTATTTTTTTAAGATTTTATTTATTTATTCATGAGAGACATAGAGAGAGAGAGGCAGAGAGAGGCAGAGACACATGCAGGGAGCCTGACATGGGGACTAGATCCCAAGTCTCCAGGTTCAGGCCCTGGGCTGAAGGCGGCGCTAAACCGCTGAGCCACCGGGGATGCCTATCAAATCATACTATTTTTGCTTTTTTTTTTTTTTTTTAATTTATTCATGATAGTCACAGAGAGAGGGAGAGAGAGATAGAGACACAGGCAGAGGGAGAAGCAGGTTCCATGCACCGGGAGCCCGACGTGGGACTCGATCCCGGGTCTCCAGGATCACGCCCTGGGCCAAAGGCAGGCGCCAAACCGCTGCGCCACCCAGGGATCCCCTATTTTTGCTTTTTGTTATTCTTTCTTCCCTCCTGAGTTTCCAGTTTCCTTCTTTCATCCTCTCATTTCTGTTTTAAACAACTTTCTTTTGCCATTTTTCAAGGTATGTGCTTGTGACAAATTCTTGGTTGTCCTTCAATCTATAATGTCTTGGTAGCTATTCCATTCTTGAAAGATATGTTCTCTGTATAGAAAACTCCAGTTTTGGGATCCCTGGGTGGCGCAGCGGTTTGGCGCCTGCCTTAGGCCCAGGGCACGATCCTGGAGACCCGGGATCGAATCCCACATCGGGCTCCCGGTGCATGGAGCCTGCTTCTCCCTCTGCCTGTGTCTCTGCCTCTCTCTCTCTCTCTCTGTGACTATCATAAATAAATAAAAATTAAAAAAAAAAAAAAAAGAATACTCCGGTTTGGTTTTTGTTTTCCTTCAGTCTTTGAAAAATATTAGGCCATTTTCTTCTGGCTTCAATGGTTTCTGGCAACAAATCCATTATTGTTAAAAGATTTTGCCCCAGAGATAAGCTTTCATTTCTCTCTCAGTGCTTTCAAGATATTCCTTTGTGTTTAGTTTTCAGAAATTTGACCATTAGGAATTATGTGATTTCTTTTGGTTCATCCTGTTTGGGTTTCATTCAGTTCCTTGAATCTGTGGCCTGTTGTCTTTCACCAAATTTGAGAATTGTTCTGCCACTTATCTGAGTTATTTTTAGTCCTCCTCTCTTTCTCTTTTCTGAATTCCGTGACTATGAATGTAGATCTTTCATTTTAATCCCACAAGTCTTTGATCCTCTGTCCATATTTTTTCTTGGTTTCTTTTGCCTTTTGTTCATTTGGGTAATTTCTATTGCTAGATCCTCAAGTTCACTAATTCTTTCCTTATTCTCTTCATTCTGTTACTGCACATATCTGTTAAATATTTTTATGTCTGTTATTATATTTTTCAGTTTTAAAATTTTTATTTGGTTCTTTTTTACCTTTTCTGTTTCCATGCTAAGACTTTCTATTTTTTGCTGGATCTTCCTATTTTCTTATTTGTCTCAAATATATTATTGTTCCTTGAAGGAATTTTATTATAATGGCTGCTTAAAAATATTTGTCACATAATTTGAACATTTTTTTTTTGTCATCTACGAATTAGCATCTATTGATTGTATTTCTTCATGCAATTTGAGGTCTTCGTGTTTCTTGGTATGACCAGAGGATTTTTATTTATTTTTTATTTTTTATTTTTTGAGGATTTCTCTTTTAACCTGGACATTTTAGGGATTATGCTATGTTCAATCATATTAGCTGTCTGTTATCTATTCTCTATTAGATAGATATCTTTCTCTGACACTATTCCAATAGGGGAGGGGAGGATTTTACCTCAATTCTCCTAGGTGGGGGTAGCCTCCAGGGTTTCTACTCAGCCCCCATTGACATGTAAGGGCAAAGTAGAAAGGAATGAGAGTTCCAGCTCCCCATTAACTCTTCAGTAATAACTCCCACTGGCTGGGATGTGTATAAAAGCCTCATTACTGTTCTCCACATGACCTCCATTTCCATCTAGTGTGTATGTGTGGGGGAATATTCTTGTTATCACTAGACTGGCATAAAAGTCATGACTCTGCATTAATACCTCCAACATAACAGCTGAGCGGAGGTACACAGTCCAAGCTCTATCAGACAGGCGGTTTGAACGTACTACAGGGAGAGGCTTGCTACTCTTTGGGAAGGCTTAAAGTCTGCTCTCTACTCAGTCTTCTCTGATACAATCTTGACTAGAGGTTTTGACACCTTGTTATAGAATGAATGGAAATAGGGTCAGAATTTTTTGTATGGTGTTTGTCTGACATAGAGCCGTTATTATTTAAAGATTTTCTCTCTTACTATACTGTCCCTCTCCTGGGCTTATGATTATAAAGAATAGGCTTCTTTTTTTAAGATCTCATTTATTTATTTATTTATTTATTTATTTATTTATTTATTTATTATTTTTTATTTTTTTAAAGCTTCCATCTTTTTTTTTTTAATTTTTATTTATTTATGATAGTCACACACACACACAGAGAGAGAGGCAGAGACACAGGCAGAGGGAGAAGCAGGCTCCATGCACTGGGAGCCCAACGTGGGATTTGATCCCGGGTCTCCAGGATCGCGCCCTGGGCCAAAGGCAGGCACTAAACCACTGTGCCACCATTTATTCATGAGAGACAGAGAGAGAGAGAGAGAGAGAGAGAGAGAGAGAGACATAGGCAGAGAGAGAAGCAGGCCCCCTGCAGGAAACCTACTTTGGGACTCAATCCCAGGACCGTGGGATCATGACCTGAGTCCAAGGCAAACATTCAACCACTGAGTCACCCAAGTGCCCAAAGAACAGGCATCTAGTTGGGATATACTTTTGATCTGCACCAGTTGGTCTTTCCAGGTTGTTGACTTCTTCAGCAATACATCTAAGATGTATTAGACTAAAAAAAAAAAAAAAAAAAAAAAAAAAAAAAAGAGGAATTCTTCACTGTTGTTTATTGGCTCTCAAGATCCTTATGAATGCTTTCTTCTCTCCACCATTCAGAGTCATCTTAAGTTTGTTTCATAATTTCCAGCAGTTTTTAGTTTTACTTAGTGGGAGAAATAAGGAAAATTGTACTACTCCATCTTCCCAGAAGTGGAAGTCCTTTAAACTGACACTCTTTCAAAAGCCATGACAAGAGTAGGCCATTGCATCATTTGACACACAAAATCTGATTCTCTTTGTAATCTGGCCAGTAGACTCTCTGGAAAACCTATGAGACTTAAATGACCTTAATGTTTATGTTTCCCCATGGAAAGTATACCTTATAATGAATATTTTATTTCTTTTAGGTATTTGAATTTTATATAAGTAAAGCATTTTCTAAAGTGGCCATTGGATTCCAGGGTGTGAGCTAGAATTGCTTGAGGGGAATCATATGTGGTTTAAAGATTGCCAATATTTTTAAAAGTTTGTATCAAATTTTTGACTCCTGTAGTTTTGAAGAGTAAGGATGATGCTAAGAAGGGGTTAATCCTCTGACTCTGGTTCTAAGAGATCTAGTGACATTACTTACCCAACCTTGGCTCATGCTCAGCAGTCTTGACAATAATCTAACCCATGTGTATTCAGGTTGTCCATCTCTAGGTTGACCTAAGCACTAGATTGCTAGTGATATTTTTCTTTCTTTCTTTTTTTTTTTTTAGATTTTATTTATTTATTCATGAGAGACACACACACACACACACACAGAGAGAGAGAGAGAGAGAGAGAGAGGCAGAGACACAGGCAGAAGGAGAAGCAGGCTCCATGCAGGCAGCCTGACATGGGACTCGATCCCGGGTCTCCAGGATCAGGCCCTGGGCTGAAGGCAGGTGCTAAACGACTAGTGATATTTTTCTTGAGTCTCATTCAGGAGACTTGAGCCATGTAAAATACACTCGTGCCCACCCATCGCCAATATTACTAACAAATATATCATAATATACCAGTGTCATTGAGTTCAGTCTGCCTGTTGGCAGTAAGACTCCCATGCTACTGAGAGTTTAGAGTAATGACATGAACATCAACACATCTGAAAGGCAGGACACTACTTGCCGTTGTGCAAGGAGTTGGCAGATCATGTTGAAACACAAGGAGCTTGTGACATTATTCACTTCCATTGTTTATAGACAGGTCCAAAAGTATGCGAGCCTGAGCCTTACATATAAATAACTAAAATCCTTATGTCAGGATTCAAATAGGAAATATCCATACATATTATGTGTTCTATGTATCTTTAATGATGATATATGTTTAAAAATGTGCTGGTTACACAGAGCAAGAAGGAGAAATAAAGGAAAACATGGAGAAAAAATGAATTTCTGAATTTTGGAAGATTTCATGATCTCTTTTTTTCTGAGAGAATGGTTAACCAAAACTTTAATAAATGTTTTGTTGATTTTATACTACTTTAGCACTCATCAAGTTGCCCAAAACTTTACTAGCATACTTCATTCCTCAGAGTTTAATCGGCAATATTGTTAATATGAAGCACAAGAAATCCATTTAGCACTAATGTACTTGGAAAAAAAATCCCAAGAAAACGGTTTTAGTTTGTAGGTAGACAACCTTTAGTTTTAACCTTCAAAATTTAAAGGAAAAAAAAAAAAGAGAAGCATTATTTTTATTCCAAATTGCTTCCATCACCTTGCTTAAGTGAGAATTTTTTTTTATATTTTTATTTATGATAGGCACACAGTGAGAGAGAGAGAGGCAGAGACACAGGCAGAGGGAGAAGCAGGCTCCATGCACCGGGAGCCCGATGTGGGATTCGATCCCGGGTCTCCAGGATCGCGCCCTGGGCCAAAGGCAGGCGCCAAACCGCTGCGCCACCCAGGGATCCCTTAAATGAGAATTTATATCACTACACAGACACAGACACACCTTTATATACCTAGTCTTTTTCCTTTAGGAATTCTGTGAGGGAAGGGATAGTTTGCACTGTTAATTACAAGTATAAACTCTTTTATTCCCCTACTCAGGCTTAATGTGTTCCCCCAAAGACATAATATCAGCTACAAAATCCGCTTTGCTCGAGTGACTAAGTCACTGCCATGCTAAGTAAGGGCTTTTGAAAGGGATGGTGCTTTTGTCCTTTGCCAGTGTTTACAGACTCTCACACAGTTATTGAGTCTTGGAAAGTTCAGAGTTTAGCAGGAGAGTTGAGGAATCAAAAAATCAGGAGCACGGTATGATAACACCCATAAATTACAAAATGTGATTCAAGGCTCAAGGAAGCACCTGTGTTGGCCTCATCCAGCACAAACCTCTCTAGCAGGCAGCACTCAGGGAGCATCCCCATTGCAATTTGTCATTCCCTTCTGTGGGACCTGCCCATTCCCTGGAGATTTAACAGCTGTTCCATGGGGATAATTCAATTTAGTCTTTATGGCTCGATTTGACTACGAGACGATCCTCCACATCCCGAAATGCCGTAAAACTAACAGCTTAAAGTAGACATAAAAAATACCTCACTATTCTTCCTCAAATCTTTCATCCTATGCTAATACAGTACCATATAATAAACAATCAGAAAGTAAATGGCCCATTGAAGTGTGTGTACAGTACCTGTAATGTGGATTATTATATACATAATATAAGAAATATATTGCCCTGCTAGTTTCCTGAAAATGATTAATTTCACACCTTCCACTTCACAAGAAATGCTGCTTCCTTGAGCTCTGCTTTCTGAATGTTACATACCCTATTCTAGAGGTAAGGAGAATAACGTGATTGGTTGTTGGCTGAGGTCTAACTTACTTCACTATAGGTCTTAAAATGATTTTTTTTTCCATTATAAAGAAGAGCATAGTAGAAATGGTCTTGTTGCTTTACTTTGTCTTCAGTACAGGAGGGAAAAAAGCAAATGGCTAGTTGCAGGACTATGAATATACACTTGGCTTTGGAGTTAATTAACCACGTCAATTCACTTCCGTGCCTTTGTCTCCAAATAATTGAAATTAGAGAATGGAATGAATGATAGCCAATACTAAATACATAGAATGATACTCCCAGCCTCATGGCTGTAATTACTTAATGCAATCCCAAAACGTGTTTCCACTCAGCTGATAGGGAAGCCCCAAGGTCTTCTCAAACCTGCACCTGGAGTAGCATAGTAACTAGGCTGATAGACTAGTTACATTCCTAAACACATAGGCTTTATATTCGATGATCCCAACAAGTACTAAAAGTAGATTGGTGACATCTTAGGTCCTACTTTCTGAATCTAAAGTTTAATTTATTTCCAAACCGTATGAACCATGAAGTGGGTTTGAGTAGATATATTACAAGCTTGCTTACCTCATTCATTTGAGGAAATTGGGCATCTCTAGTTCAGATTTTACCAAATGATGGGCTCCAATGAAATAAGGAATATAAAAAAGATGTTGCCCAGTGGGCTTGAGTGTAAGAGACATACAGATAGGTAAAACAGCAAGCTTCTGTGAGGTTTATTGTCTTGTTTGCATCTGCTGACACGACAATCATTGCAGTGTGGTTATTTCCTGCAGCTCTGAAGCCAAGAAAACACAGAGATAAATATGTTTGCACAAGAGATCGTATGCACGCTTACATTGTATATCCACACATCCACACATGCACACATACGCACACACACACACACTTGGTGACAGCAACCTCTGTCCTACCTTCTTGTGACCCAGAAAGTTCATGAAAATTGCTCAAAGTCCCTAGTGTCTAGTGAAGCCTATAATCTCTTCAGTTTGTCCCCAGGATCATGTTTCATCTCTGTGAGTATGCTCTGTGATAAATGATACTTCCCCTCGATGGAAGAAATCACTTGAAAAAGCAACTAACATATCATGTCTTCTCTCTCCACATTCTCTGGGTCTTTCACTGTCATTTGACCAGTCTGGCATTCACATCACCAGCTTCTCAGTTGTATGCTCCTCATATCCTGGAAAAAATATTTCTAAATTATTAACTTCTGGAGAAGTTGTTTCCTTTCTTTTGGTGAGAACATTAAAATTAGTTTCAAGGTCATATGAGGAATAAAATGACATAAAGTTAAAAAAATAGTGGAATGATCATCCTCTCTGAAAATCATTCTACCTAAATCCGTACTATGACTTGTTTTTCTAAGATGGCTGATTTCATTAGCTCATCAAGTAAAATAATTACTTGAAGCTATTAAACAAAATTTCTTTAAAATGTTAAAAATATTCATTTCTCTATATTTTTAATGAATATTTGGAATACACAGAATAAAACACAAAACCAACCAGAGAGGGAAACACTGTTCTCATCTATATGTATTTTGTTTCCATATTTTAAATGTATATTTTAAATAGCATAGACCATATTTTACTGACACTTTTTTAGCTTGCTTCTTATAGTTAATATTTTTCTTAAAATATATTTTATATCTTAATTTTTTTTTAAGATTTTATTTATTTATTTGAGATAGAGAGGGAATGGGCATGAGCAGGGGGAAGGGCAGAGGGAGAGTGAGAAGCAGACTTGCTACTGAGCAGGGAGCCCTACTCAGGGCTCAATCCCAGGACTCTGGATTCATGATCTGAGCTGAAGGCAGATGCTTAACTGACTGAGTCACCCAGGTGCCTCATCTTTAAAAGTTTTATTAAAAACTTTTAATCTTTTTATGTATGTACATAATTTAAACATTAACTCAATTCACTAAATGCCTTTAAATTCTACTGTGCTTAGGGAATCCTGGATGATTCAGTCAGTTTCATGTCCAACTCTTGATTTTGGCTCAGGTCATGATCTCAGGGTCCTGAGATCGAGCCCCTCATTGGGCTCCACACTCAGTGCAGAGTCTGCTTGTCCATTTCCCTCCGCTCCTCCCCCTGCTCTCTCTCTCTCTCTACCAAATGTTTTAAAACTTTTAAAAAAGAGTTTACTGCACTTAAATTTTCAGTGGCTTGAATTTTTACTGCCAAAAATAATGTGGTGATTGTAAACATAATAAAAAAGTAATTTTCTAAGATTTAGAATAGGTAACCAGGAGTGAAGATTAGTGGGTGAACAATTATGGATTTTTGACTCAATTGTTTAAAGTCTGTACCAGTTTCCCTACATAAACACAGTGTGCAGAAGCACCTGCTTCTCCTGCCAGTTCCACCTCATACTTTCCCCTCATTTGAATATTTAAATACCTTTCAAAAGAGTGAGGTTAATTCACAACAAGGTGGATAGACATAGAGGGTATATGCTAAGTCAAGTAAGTCATTCAGAGAAAAATAAATATATGATTTCACTCATGTACAATATAAGAAACAGACAAACAAACAAAAAAAAACGAACAGGAATAAAAGAAACAAAGAACAGACTCTTAATACAGAGGAAAAACTGGTGAGTGTCAGAGGGAGAGTAGGGTATAGATGAAATACGTAAAGGGGAGTACACTTAAATTGATGAGCACTGGGGGATCCCTGGGTGGGTCAGCGGTTTGGTGCCTGCCTTTGGCTCAGGCCGTGATCCTGGAGACCAGGGATCGAGTCCCACATCGGGCTCCCTGCATGGAACCTGCTTCTCCCTCTGCCTCTCTCTCTGTGTCTTTCATATGAATAAATAAATAAAATCTTTTAAAAAAAATGATGAGCACTGAGAAATATATTGAATTGTAGAATCATTATATCATACACCTGAAACTAATATAACATGGTGTGATAGTTATACCTCAATAGGAAATTAAAAAAAAAAAAAAAAAGAATGGGTCTAAATGAAACTTGAAATCAACTCAGGGGGCAGCCCAGGTGGCTCAGTAGTTTAGTGCCTGCCTTCAGCCCAGGGCGTGATCCTGGAGACCCGGGGTCAAGCCTCATGTTGGGCTCCCTGCATAGAGCCTGCTTCTCCACCTGCCTGTGTCTCTGCCTCTCTCTGTCTTTGTCTCTCGTGAATAAATAAATTTAAAAAATCTTAAAAGAAAAGAAATAAACTCAGGTTCCTTTTTTCAACAAAACTTCCAGCTAATGAGCTGAGCATGTCTTTTTAGGCTCTTCTGCCCCTCAATAATGCCAGCAATGATAATCCCTTCATTTGAAGACATCTTGTTTCAGAGAGCTGTCTTATAGATAACCATGATGCCACAAATCATGATGCTAATGCCAGGGGACAGTAAGGGGGGTGACAGATGGACCTGTGGCTGTGTTTGCTCCTTTATCCCTGAAACCTCTGCGGGATGCAGACAGGGGCAGACATCATTGTCCACACTTTATACTGAAAGATGCTTTATGCCCAAGACCAGGGAAAGTCAATGATATATAGTCAGCGTCTGTGTCATTCACAGTCCTCTTCCTCTTCTGGAAAGCGCTACACCATCAGCTTTTATTCATTTTTATTATACATCTATTTTTTCCTAGGGCCTTGAATGACTTTCACACCAAAGTGAAAAAAAATACAAGGCTGGGCAGATTCGTGAATAGCACTGCCTACTTGGGAATTGAAGACCAATGAGGTGTTTCAGAAATGGCCCCTATGTAGTTTGCTAATTGCCAAATAAATCTCTCTGGGGTATCTCTTGCTGTGTCTGAGCTATGGGGCAGAATCCCTGCCTTCAGCCAGAGGATGAAAGATGGCAGCAGGGGCAGAGTCTAACTCCTTGACACTTGCATGGCTGTGCTTCTTGGCAGGATCTCCTCACTGGCCTTGTGGCTCTCACCTCAGTATGTCCAGTTGCCAGCATCTGCTTCTCCAATATATAGAATTTTACTTCCCAATTTCTTGTCAATGATGCTTCTTTTCTAGCCACGCCTAGATGCTTCACTGTTTCTGGAATTGACTATATGCATACTCCTCTCTAAGCCTTTTCATTCCATGTTGCTTCTGTACCAGTTGAGCTGCTTTTCTCCTTGGGCTCTTCCCTGACCTAGTCCCAAACCAGCCATCATTCTCTAAACTCACAAGTAGGGTTAACATTCTGAATCAGGATGAGACTCAAAATATTTAATGGTTTCTTGAGGTGGAGCAGAGTACTGAAGTCCCCAGGCTGTGCCAACCATGGACTCTTGAATTGTTGCCTTGTGGGAGGCCCAGAGAGAACTGGCAATCAATCAGACAAGCCTAGGTTTCAGGGAGACACTGAAGATCTTTGGGGCCATGGCTACCTAGCAAATAATTAGGAAGTTTCAAAATTTTAAAAATGAAACCACCCATAGTGTATATAGTGTGAACCTGCTCTACACCTGCCATGCCTATGTCAACTCCAGTGGATTGTTTGTGGCCCTCTGCAGCATAGTGCTAGGGAAAATCATGGCGCTCGGTCCAGCCTGCAAAGAAGAAGCTGCTATGATCCATAGGCAGAATCCACTATGGGTTTGCAGAAGGTGTAGCGTCAAATATACTGTGTCTGCCAGCCTTGTGTGGCCATTCCAGATCCCAACTTCTCCTCAGAGCACCTTCACTATTCAGCTCCATTATATTTTCTTTGCTGTGACATTCACACTTACACTACATAACATAATTCAGCATTTAATTTATCATCATCATTAAACATAGTTTATTGAGTATCTACTATGCTCATAGCAAATGATCCTTGCCTTCAATGGATGGGAAACCTCAAACCTCTCTCTGCAGCAATTTCCACATACCGGGCATTGGGTCAGCATTTCAGAACTGAGAATTAAAAGCTGATGCACTTACTTTGCCTGTCTCCTTGTAACATGTTTTCTACTCTCCTGGATACCGTTTTGATGAACTCCTCTCCTCCTTTCCTCTCATTTGCCTTAACAGTTTGACATATACTTTCTATTCATTTTGCCACCTTGATTACTCTTTATGATTATCAGTGATTCTTGCAATGATTCCACTTGGTTTTATAGCTTCTTGCTTTCTTACTTTGACTACAGCCCTGCTGTCCCAACAGTGCTCCTGACTGTCAAATCCCCAGCCACTGAAAACTAATGACAGGATGCAAAATACCTTATGAAAATTAAGTAGGAGAAATCACAGGGCTAGTGGGTTCAGGAAAGACTTCATGAATGCATAGGAACTTGGTGTAGGTTTTGAAGAAAGGTATCTCTTAGGACAATTCCAAGGTAATAGGAGGGCACTCCGGGTAGGGATGTGGAGACTCAAAGTGGGAACATAGTGTTTCTGGGAAGCAATGTCTAGTCTAGTCTAGTGTAGTCTAGTTCCTTGTAAGAGTTTCTCCCTTCACCTAACACTTTAGGTATTTTGTAAGTTGCACCAAAAAAACCATACCTTTCTGTATCATTCATTCATCATGTTGAAATGTACTTAATGAAGGTACTGCATGCTGAGGAAGAATATAACCTTTGAAGGAAGTAAGATTAAATCCCACCATCACCATGCAATAGCTACAGAATCCGGACAAAGTTACTCAACCTCATCATATTTTAGTGTCATCAATTCCAAGATAGAACTAATAAATACCTACTTTGTGATTGATGGATCTTGGGATATTATAGGCATTGAATCCCTAGTAGCTAATAATAGTGTTATAATTATTTTTATTGTCCCCCTTTGCTCACCATTTCTCCATGTATGTTCCCCATGAAAACCACAGTCCTATGGTTGTCTATCTTGTTCTGTAAATCGCCTACAAGAACAACTGTAAAGATTTTAGGTCAATGATTATTAATATTTTAGGAGGCATATATCTCTTGAAGAATAGAATGAAAATTATAAACATATTTTATTTTGTGTAACGTTTTTGGAGCATATAGATTCCCCTGAAGTTCATCCATGGACAGTAAATTAAGAGTTCCAGAATGCATTTTAGATTAGGAAAATAGTACATAAAATCAAACCTTTTCTGTGTCTTTATAAATTCCTAAAAATCTTATATAAATTCTTATTGTTGAATCACCAGGACCTCAATAAGTAGAGACCTGACACTAACTCTGTTCCTTGTGGGACAGTTGAACTGGCTTCCAAGAAGCTTTTCCACTTTGTGTCACAAGATTTAGAAGACACCTCTATCTGTCGAGGTCCTGGTTGTTTGAAAAGGAAAATTTTAGTATATATATAAGAAAAAATGTTAGCTAGTAGGAGGTGGTTAACTGCTAAAATGGGTAAAAGAGGACTTAATGGTCCAGAAAGAGCAAGTGCAAAAAAATCAAGTACTTTCTCCAGGCTGAAGGAAAACAGACAGTGAAGGAAGTAGGGAGTAGGGGAGCTCCCCCTGCCTGCCTCTCAGGCTGAGATTCATACCTCTTCAAAGAAGGTGGCTACCAGGGGACCCTGCAGTCTGCAAATAGCACAGGTATTGCCAGACAGCACAGATCTAAGCTGCCTGTGGGAGCTGCTACCAGGGGGCAAAGTGTCAGCTGAGGGCCCAGCTGGAGCTCAACCGTACAGAATTACTAGGTTCCCCACTGACTATCTATAATGGAGGTCAGGACCCCAGAAAAGGCCTCCAAAACTCTCTCTTGCAGTGGCTCTCTCGCGCCCTCTACTGGTAAATCCTGACATTGGGGCGGGAAATGTTGACAGCCCAACCCCAAGTTGTCAAGAAGCAAGGCAAGGAAGGGTGGCTTTGGAGCTGAAACTCAGAAATGGATAACTGCTACACCCTCTAATCTCTTTTCTTCCTTTTAAATCGTAGGTTAAAAACCAGAGGCAATGGACATATGCAATAGGGGGTAGGGAAGACGAAGGGAAGCACATTCATGTTCATGTTTTAACATCGCCTGAGAATAACCTTTGGCTATCAAACATGTCTCACAGGGGTATGAGCACAAATTCTTAAATACAGGTGCAGGCTCTTGTGAGTAGAGAGTTAATAATTCATTTCATTTTGTCATCACCTATTTCCTCAGTAGAAAATAGTGAAACTACATTCATTCTCTTCTATGAGTCCATGTAATTTATTAAATTAAAAGGAATTTCTCATATTCAAAAAGTTTGGGGTATGCTGTAGGTAGACCTTCACTAGTTTTTTTGTTTGTTTGTTTGTTTGTTTGTTTTGTTTCATTTTTGAGATTTTATTTATTTATTTGACATGCTGAGAGAGAGCAAGCAAGCACAAGCAGGGGGAGTGGCAGGCAGAGGGAGAGAGAGAGAAGCCAGCTCCTGGCTCAGCAGGGAGCCAGAAGTGAGGCTCAATCCCAGAACCCTGGGATCATGACTTAAGTCAAAGGCAGATGCTAACCTACTGAGCCACCCAGGTGCCCCCTTAGACCTACATTTGGATTACCTACACAATTCACCCCTCCAATGAGGATTTCTTATGCCTCAATTCTCATAAGACTTCTTCCCATGTTTCACTTAAAGGTTTTCTCTTGCAACTCACTGCCCTCCTCTGAAATAGTTTTATTTCTGTGCCATTTCTTTCCATCTTTTTTTCTAATATCCTAAGTCAGCTCATCCTTCTATTCCTAAGTTAGCCCATGGGGTTATCCATTCTCACCCATAGTGGTCAATTATTTCATCAATTTCTTCCCTGACAACAAGGTCCAGAATTTACCTTGCTTCTGCCAAGGAAACAAGCCCTTTGATGGACATTCATATTTGTCTTCATTGCATCAATGCAATCCAGTAGCTAAATAATCATTTTTCCCTTTAAAAATAATAAGGATAATTTAAAAATGAAAACTGGATTGACTAGGCCTTTTAAAAAGGTACCCTGAGATCAAGAATGTGGCTATATGGACACCTTCAGCCTCCACAAGCCACACTTGATGTGTCTGCTAGAAATCTTATATCTGAATAGATTTGGGGCTAAGGGCATGCCCTAAAACTGCCATTTACTTCAGTTATAGATGACACATGGTGGAAGCTTATAAGCACAGTATGATTTTACAGAGCACTGCAAGAACACAGCTGAGAATCAGACCCTGAGGACGGAACATCCAATGTTAGCTTCTCAAGGTGATTGAAAGACCAAGTTCCAGAAGATACTCTTAGTTTTATGGGCCGAAGCTTTGGTGAATGCTTGTCATTCTGTATGCATGAGCAGATGCAATATTCTATATTGAAACAATTGCAAGAGCCCGTTCTCTAGTCTTCGAGGCAACTAGAAAACACATGAATTTTACCAGATTGTTAACTCTTAAGAATGTGATGACTGGCAAAAACCATTAAGTTAAGATAAGCATCTTGTTTTTTTTTTATGTTTTTGTTCATAAAATTAAGTGTTTATAAGCAGGTTATGTGTCAAATTTTAGTACTTTGTGATTGATATGCCTACAACTTCATTCTCTTTATAAGAAGCAGTGGGTCCCCATGATACTGCTCTGGGAAAGCACAAGAATCACAGTCCTCCACCAATGTAATTAAATAACCAGAAATATCCTAAAAGTGAAATGCAATTCCCATTTTTTCATAAGAGAATTCATGTTTACAGATTATAGGAAATTTGGAAAACGCAGAAAAGTTGAATGAAAGAAAAAAATCACCTGCATTCCCATCAGAGTCAACCATAAATGGTTATAGAGCGCCAATGTAGATTTTGTAGTCTTCTTTTAAAAAAGGACTGTTCTTCCATGTAACTTCTTTTCTTTTTTTTTCTTATTATTCACACAGTATGTAATGAAAATAGTAACTTACTGAGCATTTAGTATGTGCCAGATACTCTGCCAACTGATTTTCATATTTATTGCAATCCGTGAATTCACCTTATGAAACGGACAACTATTTGTGGTTTTGTTTTGAAGTTGAGAAACACGAGTCTTTTTTTTTTATAAATTTATTTTTTATTGGTGTTCAATTTGCCAGCATATAGAATAACACCCAGTGCTTATCCCGTCAAGTGCCCACCTCAGTGCCTGTCCCCCAGTCACCCCCACCCCCCACCTGCCTCCCCTTCCACCACCCCTAGTTTGGAGAAGCAGGAGTCTTAATGCTATTAAAACCCTTGCCCAAGATACATAGTTAGGAAGTCTCTATCGCTGGCCTTTCTGATGCCAAATCCATGTTCATCTGCTGCGATATGCGTGTTATGCACATGTTATATCTGCTATAATCACTGACTTTCTGAATTTTAGCAAAGTAACATTACATCAGAAAAATGATCAACAAATGTTGAGTAAGTAAATTATATTTTTTTTAATAGGGGGAGAAAGGACTAATTTGGGTTCCCAGTGAGGAAGCTAGCATACTACAGATAGTATGTGCTTAAGAAATATTTATTTAAGGGTCACCTAGATGGCTCTGTAGTTGAGCATCTGCCTTTGGCCCAGGTCACGATCTGGGGTCCTAAGGTCGAGTCCTACATCGGGCTTCCCACGAGCCTACTTCTCCCTCTGCCTATGTCTCTGCATCTCTCTGTGTGTCTCTCGTGAATAAATACAATCTTTAAAAAAAGAAATATTTATTTAAGCTTGTGCTGAGATGATTATTCCAAGACAAACTTGCAGATCTGATTAGCAGTGAGAATGTCTCCTTATTTAACACTGGAGAGTAGAAACATCTTCTGAAGGGAGGCTGTTCCTCTATATTTAGTGATCTTCACATGTAAGTAAGAGATCCTTGGCACCGCCTAACTCTTAGCCTGCTTAGCCACCTGAGATAGAGAATTAGAAGATGATCTTCAGGGGGCACCTGCGTGGATCAGTCAGTTAAGCATCTGCCTTCGGCTTAGGACTTGATCTCAGGGTCCTGGGATAGAGCCCTGCATCTGGCCCTCTGCTCAGTGGGGAGTCTGCTTCTTTCTCTCCCTCTGTGGTCTTTCCCTCTCTCTCTCAAGTAAATAAATAAATAAATAATAAATAAATAAATCTTTAAAGAGAGAGGGGGGAGAGAGAGAGAGAGAGAGAGAGAGAGAGAGAGAGAGAGAGAGAGAGACGATCTTCAGGTTAATGATTTCCTTCAACTAATGATTTCTATGTCCCTGATGTGGAAGTGGTGTGGCCTGCAGAAACACCACTGTATGAGTTAGGAGTTGTGGCTTCTCTATCCAATTGGGTTACTAGGTAGTTGGATAAACTTCATGATTAACTTATTCTTTCTGGGGCTGTGACTGAGAAACATTCTTTAGAACATCTAAAATACTTTTCAACACAATGACTTCATTAAGGGGAATTATTTAAAAGCCCTCTAACACTGTATTAGCTAACAAGGACTTCCATAACAAAATACCACAGGTATTTGGTTTAAACAGTAGAAATGTATGTTCTAGGGATCCCTGGGTGGCGCAGTGGTTTGGCGCCTGCCTTTGGCCCAGGGCGTGATCCTGGAGACCCAGGATCGAATCCCACATCGGGCTCCCGGTGCATGGAGTCTGCTTCTCCCTCTGCCTGTGTCTCTGCCTCTCCATCTATCACTGTGTGCCTATTATAAATAAATAAAAATTTAAAAAAAAAGTATGTTCTCATAGTCTGGAGAGTAGAAGTCTGAGCTCAAGGTGTCAACAGGTTTAATTTCTCCTGAGGCCTTTCTCCTTGGCTTGCACAAGGGTACCTTCTGTCCAGCTCCTTAAGTGACCTCTCCCCTGTATCTCCAGATAGTTGATTTTTCTTTGTTTGTTCAATTTTCCTCTTCCTGTGCAGATGCCAGTTAGATGTCTCATCTTCAAATTACATTCTTCAAATTACATTCTGAAGTACTAGGGGTTAGAGTTTCGACATATGGATTCTGGGGAAACACAATTCAGCTCATAATAATCACTTAGAATTTTATTGTCCAGGGGTGCCTGGGTGGCTCAGATGGTTAAGCATCTGCATTTGTCTCAAGTCAATGATCTCCGGGTCTTGGGATCAAGCCCCACATCAGACCCCTGGCTCAGTAGGAAGTCTGCTTCTCCTTCTGCCCCTCCCCCTGCTCATGCTCTCTCTCTGTCTCAAATGAATACATAAAATCATTAAGAATTTTTAAATAAAATAATAAAATATTAAATTTTATTATCTGAAGACCACTGGAAGTACTGTGTCATTTATCTATAACCTCCTCCTCTGTTACCTCGACAAACAATAACATAGAAAGTAGAATCCCCAAGAAGTAGTTAGGGATCCAGACTATTCTATCCTTCAGAGAAACCACTTACTCTGTGGTTTCTATCCTGAGTGCCCCAGTAGGCTTCTGGAACTTGAGGTATCATATTTATATGCAAAGCTTTCAGAGGAAGGGAAAAAAAGAGGCAAAAGTAGTATCCCTGTCAGCTAACTTGGCTCTTTTTAAGGTTTCCAGGAAGTCCTAACCAATGCTTCTGCCCTGCCATGCCTCACAGGCCAGACTAAGTCACCTGGCCATGCAGATTTGTAGGGGGATTGGGGACATATAGCCACCCACTTGAAAATATTGTTGCCTCAAAAGAGTTCCACTATAAGAAAGGCAAGGAGAATGGATTTTGAGAGGGATCTCTGCCTAAGTCTCTTTGAGCAATAAAGGTCAATATATGAGAATTCTCATGTAAAAAGTGATAGAGTTTCTGCCTTGGCATCAAGGTCTACCATCACCATTTTAACAACACTTGAGACTTGAGCTGTTCAATATGGTAGCCACTAGTCATGTGTTGCTATTGAGCATTTGAAATGTGGCTAGATCAAATTGAGATGTGCTGGAAAGATTAAAAAAAAATTCAATAATTTTAATATCAACTACATATTTAAATAATATTTGCATGCATTGAGATAAATCACTCAATATTCAAATTAGAATTAATCTCTTTCATTTTTAATATAGCTACAGAAAATTTTAAATTACATGTGTAGCTCACATTATATTTCTATTAGACAGTGTTGATCTAGCATATTCACCACCTCAAATATAAGTATTCCAGTTTCAGCTTCTATTTTTGAAAGTTCTTTTTTTAAAGAAAGTTGTTTTTATTAGGAAAACTTAAAATGTTTATTTAGAGATAACAGCAATAATTGGAATTAGATGTTTCTTCTCATTTCTAAGTCATTATTGATAAAATTGAGAAGCTGACTTTTATAATGTATTCATTTTGAGCTATAAATTTGCTTAATTTTCCAGGCCAGGTAAGGATATTTGCCCTGCACACAAACTTGTTACTTTTCAGTCTCTTCTTAGGACACAAAAAGCCCATAGTATGTTTTCAGAGCCAGGAACAGAGTTCCTCACTAATGTGAATTTAGTCTAAAGAGGCATCAGTCTATGCATGTAGAGAAAAGTTGCTTTGTTTGTGGGCCAAGTACTCTGTATAAGAAAGTTTACTTAAAAGGAAAAAAGTAAACACATGTTCACCCAAGTACTCTGTATAAGAAAGTTTACTTAAAAGGAAAAAGTAAACACATGTTCACAGACATACACATGCTTTCACATGACATCTTCTTTTGACTTTTCTACCATAATGACTTGTCACCTTTGCCTACTTCAGTGGAATAGACATGTAACTAAAGAGGGGACAAACATTCTGAAATTACTCAGGTGTGGGAAACATTTGAAAACTAGTAGCCATTGGGTTTAATATCCAGTTGCTTCTATCCGTACTTGGATTAACTGCTATTATTTCTTTTTTTCAATAATCTGCACTAATGCCCTTGATAGTAGTTACTAATCCTCAATACTCTTGTCATGAAAACTTTCAAATAATACTTGAAAACCTATTTAACTTAAACTTCCACTATAAAAGTTTTAATTTTTCATTTTAAATACGTTTAAAATGGAGAAAAAATTAATTATGTGAATAAAAGTCACCATAATTCCACAAGCCAGATAGAGAGCTACTATTTAGAAAGGAGTTTCTGTTCTATACCTACATATTTATATAGATATATTTGATCTGATTTGTTTCTACAATTTGTATTCCGTTCATTTCATTTGATGTTCTATTAAAAGCAAATTTCATACTTAAAAATTATTATTAGTGGTGGCAAAATAGTATGTCATATGAATACACTGTAGTTTACATAACTATTCTTCTAGTTTTAGAGCCAGGTTTGTATTATTATAAATAATCGTGGCTTAGTATGTAAATCTTGGCTTAATTTCAGATTATTTCCTGAATATAGATTTCTAGAAGTGAACACAAAGTGTCAAAAAGGATTATTAATATTCTTAAGCTTCTTGATTCTTATTTCCAAATATCTTTGCATAATATTTGGAAATAGAAATTAAGGAGTTTTCAAGGTAGTTACAGCCTTATCTTCTACCTTAAAACTGAGAGGTTATCAATGTAATCTTGGGTCTATTTGCATTCCCTTCCACTCCTCAACTCCCAAGGACCTCATCTGGGGCTTGTTTCTAGGTGAAAGACACCACTATTTGCAAAAACTGAAATTCAGGTGGGGATATTCATCTTTAATGCATAGGGAATAAGCATGAAATATGGGGCCAGAAACAGGGGCACACATAGGCAGGAAACTAACAGAGTCCATAGCCAAGGAGTTGAATTTGGGAACTTGGGTGAGGGGGGCTGGTGGGCAAAATTGAGGCAAAGTCAAGAGAGACCCTCTGAGGCCAAAGGCAGCATACGGCTTTCAGTGGGTCCCTGTTTACTGATATGTGCATGTAGCCAGCTCGTGGAAAGCCAGAGAAGTGGACCATGTGAGGAACCACCTGCCAATGAACCCAAACTCTTTGGCCAAAAGTGGGACATTCCCTTCAATATTAAAGATGCTTCCCCTAGAATCCTTCAAATTAAACCCAAGAGACATGATTTCTATCCTCGAAGGCCTTCTTTGGCAGAAACAATATGTTGCCTGCGTAGACTAATGCTAGGCATCTAGTTTCCCTTAAATTCCAAAACTTTGGAATGACTTTGTTTCTAGTGATTGTCCTCCTCTGCTTTCTCACCCTCCACCCCAATCCTGTTCCCACTCCCACTTCTTCCTAATTATCCAAATCAAAAGGTACATCAGGAATCCCTGTTACATACTTTCCTATCAACATTGACTTCTCCCTCCTAGCACCTAATCATAGTTGTGATGACATGTTTCATGTCCCTCTTCTAGTGTACTGCAAGCTGTAGGTGGCTGTCTCCTGGACTTGCCACCAAGCTGCAAGTCCCAGGTGGCCTTTGCCACCAAGCCTGACCCATATGAGCTGCTTAATAAATATCTGTTAAATAAATAAATAAAAGATTGAAGGAGTGTATCTTTGTCTAAACATGAAAAATTACCCTATTTTGGCTCGCTGCTCTTCCTAAGTTTGTGAATCAGAAAGATAGCTTTAGCTTATAAAGCAGCCTTTTCTCTACATTTGCCGATAGCATGCCAGTCAGTCCTGGGAGTTTTCAGACAAATCAAATTAGAAATGGTTGTACTCATTTGGAAAATCAAGAACTGGCTTGAAATCTTTCCCCACAAATTAGATTGAATCAAGATCATTTTCCCCCAGCTTATAAATGCTTGATTGGCTTTGTTTGATGCCTCCTGATTGAAACTCAGCCTTGCACTGCTAGCTTTATTTTTTACTCACCAGGGTGTTGTGATGTCTGGATGATGATTAAAAACAAAGCAAACACCCACAATGAAAATGCTTTGTAAATAACAGCTCAGCATTGTAATATAACCCTTAGAAGTACGCATTTAAGAAACTTTAAAGCCAGTCAAGGTAAGCAGAACCTCAAGATGGGTCTGCTATTAATCCCTTCGGATCTTAAAAATTGGTTTTCTGATATTGCAAGACAGTCATCTCTAACATAGCATCTTTACTCAGGACCCAAGGAAGGGATGTACCGGGACTTGGTTGTGACGATATTTGAGGAGTCCCAATGGGAGTAGAGTGGCCACCAATCCTCCATCTCCCCTAGCCACTCACATAGCCCACCTTTCTAGCCCCTACCTTGTTCCCCAGACTAGATTCAAATTCATCCTAACTTTAGTCAAGTTCCTTTCCCAGCCTACCTCAATCAATCACCTCAAGTTTCTTTTCAACAGATAAATACTGGCCTATTCTTTGAATTCTTGTTTTCCCTTCTCTTTTTCTGCTGGGGTGGACAGAGGTATTCTTAGATGAGTGACAACTACAGTCAGGTGTCCTTAGGGCCAGAGGCCTTGAGTCCCAGATCTGATAGATGGATTTCTGGATCATGTCAACCTTCCAGCTAAAGCCAATACCTACAGCCACCCCATCCCCACATCAGAGGCTGGTGGAGGTGTGGGCTAGCCTCTTTGTGGGAGAGTGAACTGTGACTGCACATGTGTGTGCTTTGGGGCACTTCCCTCCCCCACCACTGGGGAATTATCTGCCAAGGTCAAAGGCCACAGCATCCCAACTGCATCAGTTCCATTGCACATCCTGGTGTGCCAGTAGGTGGCCAGTAGGTCCCAGACCAGGACCTGACAACTGTCTTACTTCTGTCCTACTTTCTCCAGTTAACTCTAAGCCAGGCCGGGGTCTTATTGTTAGGTGGTGAGTAGCATTTGGTGGATGAAATGAAGCCCTAGAAAAGAGTCAGGAAGTAGTAGCAAACAGCCTGATTGAGAATGAGTTAGAGACATTGACCTTGCAGGCTCCTATCATATGCCTTTCATCTATGACTTCTTTAAGACTATCATTTAAAGCAGAGGATAATATTCTGGTGCCTTCCACAAAACAGTTAAATGGCCTGAATCACTCTTATAGGCAGGAATAAATATCTTTGAGTAGTGAAATGAGTTGGGAAGGAATGCACTTGCTAAACCAAGATAACTAGGAAAAGGTGGTGTCTATCATAACTGATCAAATTTTGATTGGAGAAAAATGCCCATGAGTAACAAATGTCCATGAACAATTCATCACTCATGGCTCCTTTAGCCATAACCTGTAGTCTATGCAGCCAACACAAGTAAGGAATAATCTTGAAACAAAGTAGATCCCTTAGTGGATAGATAAGGTAAAGATAGCACCCAGCTAAAAATTCAGTAGAGTAAGCTTTAGCTGCTGTGTTCTAAAGTGCCTCAGGTACATCCATGACCTCATCTAAAATAAACAAAGGATTATGTTCGATCCTGCAGCTGTGAAGTAGGCACAAATTAAGCCATTCATGAATTTCTTTCTTCTGAAATTTGTTAGCTCCTTGTTCTAGTGTGGTAAATTATGGCATTTTCACCCTGTGCTGTCTGAGGCCTGGCTAACATATCTGGTGACCAATGAAACGATGATGATGATTTACATGTTTAGCAACGTTTGACAAACTGGAGACCATGAATTCACCATCCATTGCATTTCAGGCTGTTTCCCCTATTACACATTCCCATTCAGACCATGATAGCATTTCCTCTACTGTGTCCATAAGCAGAACAGCAGCTTCTAAAGTTTGTCCCTTTGTATGAACAAGTCTTGCTTGTGACAGTTCATCTGATTCATTCTGTGCTCACATGACAAAGACTTAAATGTACAGGCTATCTCTGTCAGATACTCTTCACTCTCAAGTCGTCAGGAGACCATGGTAATTATGCTATTACTGCGAGATCTTTTTGACGAGCCTCTCTTTTTACGAGTTAAAAGAAAGCTTTCAGTTGGATGGATTTTGTTTGGAATACAGTCAGCATTTGACAGACTTCTGATTTTGTGGCAGAATGACTTGGATTTATTTGGAAGGAAGCTGCTACTCAGAATCTGTGTTCTCTCTCATTGTTTTCTTCTGATTTTAATTGCACCGTCCTTGGACCAGCACCAAGCTAAGCAGGTTATAATTTCATATAATTTTACCTATTTTATTAACTCCAGGAAATTGTTAAACATTGTAAAATCCTGCTGCAATTCAATGTAAACGTAGCATTCTCGTTGTAAAGTGTTTACAGATGCTTTTTTGCAAAGGGGGGGCAGGGAGAGGAATGGTCACTCAATTGGTTGTTATTCTTTGCTAATGATATTTATAGAATGTGGGCCTCTTTTTAAAAATATGAAACAATGTCATTTTCTGTTTATTGCTTTTCAAATATATATCATCATCTACAGAGACTCTTGCTTTGTTCCCTGCAGTTAGAAGAGAATTGGCAGGAGAAAGGCCTAAGTGCCCTTTCTTATGCTCTGAATTATTATAAAGAAAAATATTTTAAAATATAAATACTTGGTTACACTTCTCATGCCAACAATAGGAATGGTTCAAATGATGCCTGTGCAGCACTCCAAAAAGGAGACAGATGATAAGGATGTGGATGTTTAGTCCCAGGTACCCTAAGAATGGGGAAGCAGTGAGGACCTGACCCAGTCTAATGGTTTCAGGTTACAAAACAGGAAACTAAGACATAGAAGTGACTTGCCTCAGATCACACAAAAAATTAGTAGACCTGGGAAAGCAGAAAAACAACCATCACGAACAATGCTGGGCATGTTGCTCGTGTTCTCATTTGATTTTAAGTCAACTCTCTACCATTGTCCTCCAAATTATAGTAGCCAAAAATAAGGATTAGATAGCATATATGGGTTTCCAGTAAATATTGATAATAAGAATCCATTTCTGCCTAAATTGAAGAATTTTACTTCCTTCTCAAAATTCAAAGCAAGATGCTCTATACCCAAGTACAAATGTATTATTGCATAAAGTCTATATAAGTATTCAAGAGTAGCTAATTATGACAAGGCAGCATTAAGAGATATGATAAGTGTGTGGTAATATATGTGTAGTGATGTGAATATGTTATGCTGCTAATACAACGAAAACTGGTGGAGAAGGTGGCCACCTTGTGGATGGAGGGATCTGGAACAGGCTTGGGCATGTGGCCCATGGGAGAGGGAATGGGAAGTTGGGTGCAGATGCCTTAAGAAGCCACTCCTGGCCTAGGGAAAAAGGCAGGAAGTGTGTTTAGGGAGCAAGCTCCCATAGCAACTATACAATTTGGTTGGATGAGTGAGCTTAAGGACTTCTGTTTGCTGTCAGTGTCTTCACACTCTCCTGGGGGTGGGTGCCAGCCATGGCAGGTTGCAGTCAGTCAGTGGTCAAGGACTATCTCTGCTCTTTCCTACATGAATTCCCCTGTTCAAGAAGAGTTCAAGAGAGCGGGAGCTATGTTTGATTTTCCTGTCCCTCCACCTTGCACAGCACCTCCTATCCATTTTACCTGCAAAATATCTGTTTGCTTTTCTCCCTTTCCCCTTTTGCCATTCTAGATAGAGCTCTCTATGAGCCCTTAACTGTTCTGGTCTACTAATTGCAACAGCTGCCTGAGTTGCAACACTTGGCCACTCAGCTCTACACACAATACAGTCCATTCCCTAAAGACAGTTCCCTGAAACACCTTATGACTGCATCCTAGCCTTGACGTCAACCCCCTCTTCCCCACTTTCCATTCTCTTTTTTTCCATAGCATCCATTTCTAGTGCCTCAATATGCTCTACAAGCTTACATGATTGCCCCTCTCCCTGTCCTTTCAACTTCAGTTGCTGCCTGGCTTTAGAACTGTAGTCAGCTGACCTGCTCAGGCCCCTGACTATGCCTGCCATACACCTTCCAGCCTCTGCCTTTCCCACTGTGCTTCACTTTCTTTATTCTCCACATTGCCACTCCTGTGCCTCTGGGAAATCAAAGGTCTAGTGTCACCTCCCTAGGAAGCCTTTTGTAACTATCCATATTAGGATAGGCTCCTTTGCATTAGACCATGTACTGCTCCTTCATGACTATGAGTGTGGTAGGGGTTTTTATCTGCCCTCTGGAGGGAGGGCCTCCTTGTGGAGGATGAATCAATGAAAAGGGTTTACTTCCTTCATTGAAACATACTTGGTTCTTGGGTTCCAGGTCCTGAACACCTGTAGAAGGCCATCAGGCTTCTCATTACAGGAAACAGCATCAGCTCTTGCTGTTTACGGTCCAGAATAGCATTTTTACACAGATATGCACAATCTCTCAAGGATGGTCTATGAACAGGTCTTCAGGGTTTCAAAGTTCTGTGCTCCATCTGGAGAGATCACTCTTTTGTCTGAGAAAGGTAGGATAGGAACTTCTGTGTTATAAGGGTTGTAAAGAAAAGACCTTGGTGGATCCTTGAGAAGGAATGTGGCTATTGCTTGAGGGTCTCTAATGGACAGATGGCTGCTCTATCTTGGGGTCAGCACTTTTGGAGGATGGGCATGTATGAAATGAAAACCGAGGGTGCTAAAAACTGCCGTCCTGGGGACCTCACTTTGTGATACCTTTTTTGTCAGTTGTTTCTTTGGGGACGCAAACACACTGTCTTGACTGGCATCCTCAGTCACGTAGTAGAAGGTCGCTATCCAACCAGGACATGGTGGAGTTGTCACAAGAAATACATCAGGTACCAAGGATTTAGCCTCCTTGATGTAGAGTGACCTCCTTTTTGAACAGTAAAAGACCCTGTGAGTCTTATAGTGAAAAAGGGACCCATGGCAGTGATAAAGACTTCCTCTTCATCTCATCAATAAGGCCAGGGGTGGCTGATTTACCTTGAAGATTTGTCCACAGTGTGCTTCTGTGTTATGGCACACTTTGTGCCTATTACAATCAAAACATACATTTAAGGACTAATTCAAAAGATTTCAATCACACTTATAACTTATGTATAACTCCTGTACTTAGCACATTGTTTTATAATGCTTGAGAAATCTTGAATAAATGTGAAGTCTTTAATGAATTAAATATGCAGGGGGAGAGGGGATCTGAGAAATGGAGCTTTCTTCTTGGCAGGCAGGACAGTGGGG
Organism: Nyctereutes procyonoides; assembly: GCF_905146905.1. Taxonomy (NCBI): domain Eukaryota; kingdom Metazoa; phylum Chordata; class Mammalia; order Carnivora; family Canidae; genus Nyctereutes; species Nyctereutes procyonoides. Next base: position 12,782,198 of record NW_026575030.1, read on the forward strand.
ATGGGGGCGATAGAATTAAAGTTGAATTAATAGATTGAAGGAATATATATGGTTGAATATAGTCTGTAAACTTTTGCCACTTTCTGCTTTGACACTGTTCTAAAGTATATTGCCTTCTCACATATTGTTTCTAAATCATGGCAGGGACTCCCTCAAATGTCGCCTGGAGAAGGATTCCAAAGTCACAAATGGTATTATTGAAAAAGATTAAATAATCTGTGCTGATTTCAAAAGTAGCACTTTTGCATTAGCTATTTTTTTTTCTTCTTTCTGTCTACTGGGAATTTGGGGGTGGAGTGGATATTGATGTTTCTCAACACTGTGACATTTCTGCCAACAGTAAGTGTAGCTGAGACGGGATTAGAAGCAGAAATGGCAGCACAACAGCTGTGTGATGGGGAGCTGAGCTGGAAACATTCACTTGCCAGGAGAACTGGGTCAGATTAGGTATGGAGGGCATTTCGCATCTATTCCCATCTCTTCTCTCCTACTCTTTTGTCCTTGGACTTGCCCATCAGAGAACAAAGCAAGGATGTGCTCGAATAACGGGGAAGTTTGGACAGCTCAGGCAACTGCTCTAGAGCAAGGACCACAGAAGACAGTGTGAAGGCATAGGAAGAATGGACTGGAAGAGCATGAGCTGCAGTGAACCAGGGACACTCCAATGCATTTCAACGCTGTCCTACTCCCCCAGGAGGAAAAGTATTGGTTGCCACACATGGCTTTCCTCTAAGTGGGGAGAAAGCCTGAAGCGTTTATCTGAATTTCTTGCTACCAAAATCTAGCAAGGACATTTGAGTGTCCTTCAAGGGATATTGAGGCCCCTTGCCTATTTCACAAGTACCTGAGGTCCATCAGACATCCTGTGGATGGAGCAAATCTAAGGAAGGGGGCTCCCAGACCTGTCAGATGTCCCAGACCTGTCAGATGTGAGTGAACTGCTCAGATAAGGGGAGAATCTCAGTTTCTGTAGACCCTCACTTCCCGTGGCTATCTATTCAGAGAACACTCAGAGAATGGCTTGGGTTGCGCTAAACATTGGGATTTATTTATTTATTTATTTATTTATTTATTTATTTATAAAAGATTTTATTTATTTGACACAGAGAGAGAGAGAGAGAGATCACAAGAAGCAGGGGAAGCTGCAGGCTGAGGGAGAAGAAGCAGGCTTACCACAGAGCAGAGAACCCAATGTGGGGCTGGATCCCAAGACTCTGGGATCATGACCTGAGCCTAAGGCAGACACTTAACCGACTAAGTCACCCAGGTGCCCCTAAATAATGGATTTTAAATCAACAGGGAAATGGGTCATGCTTATGACCTCCTATTCTTCTACCTGCAGCCTCATCACAGCCTCCCAACCGTTCCCCCTTCTGCACAGGCTCAGAATTTGGGTACAGCTTTACTCTGGCAAATTTGTTACCAGAGGAGGTAACACTGACCTCAGAAAAAGAGAAAGAATAGTTACTCTTATCTCTGGACTTTGCTGTAGGAATATTTGTGATTTTGCCTCTTGCAAATTACAGCTCTGCCTCAATCAATCTGTCATCAGTGGAATATTTTCATTCTTGAAAAGAAGCCCATCGAGATTTTTAAAACAATTTTATTTATTTATTTGAGAGAGAGAGAAAGAGAGGGAGAACACTAGTGTGAGCCGGGTGAGAAACAGAGGGAGAGGGAGAAGCAGACACCCTACTGAGCTGGGAGCCTGATAACGCAGGCCTAGATCCCAGGACACTGAGATCATGACCTGAGCAGAAGTCAGACAATTAACCAACTGAGCCACCAAAGTGCCCTAGAATTTTTTTTTAATGCAAATTAGAACAACAAGGGGTATCATGAGCAAATGGGTAGAATTTTTAGAATGTTGCTACCTGGTGCAGAGGAGAGAGGTGTCAGAAATGGTGGCTAAAAGAAAGTCTTCCATGTCAGACAAACAGATATTTGTATCCTGTTGTCACTGCTAAGGAGGCACAGGGCTTCTGTTGCACCACTTGCCTTCTTTAAGCCTCATTGGTGAACTATTTAAATGGATACCGTGTTACTGTACAGAAAATGGGAGGTATGTATGTGAGCACTTGGCCTACTGCCAGGCACAGTGGGGCAATATGAACTGTAGGCAATTTCTTAATGCATATCAAGGGCCTTGCCCTTTGACACATTAATTAACTTCTGGGGATCTAACCCAAAGAAGAGGAAACATCTAAACAACTACAACAAATGGTTAATATAAGCATAGACTCATGGAGGCATGATTGATGAGTGAACCATCAGAAATGTGCTCCTGGTATCAGTTTGGAGATTGCTGTTTGCTTTCAGAAATGCAGGGCTATCATAAACAGACATGGTTGGGACCTATGGATGTTTTTCCAGACTATGAGGATTTTGGAGTTGAACAATTAACCTGCTCCAGTACTGGGGGCTGCACCCTGTGTGGCCACCGTAGTGGAAAGTTGAACTCAGGCAGCCAGGGTGGTCACCCCTGGAAAACTTGAACCAGTTTTCCCTCACTTTTGCAAAGAATAATCTTCCTCTTTCTCTTCCTGGTCCTGGTGGATGCACACTTAATATTCCCCACCTCTAGTCTTCCCATATGCTCCTCATACTACTAAAAATCCTCTTTATACCTTAAAATCTGACCAGTGTCATTTTATTGTTTGTAAGCTTAGATGATAACTTGAGCAAACATTAAAGGGCTTTTAAATCCTGCCTCTACTCCTCTTTCTCATCTTATCTCCTTCATGGCCTCCCTGCCTCACTTAATGTTCAGCACTGACAAGTTCCCTGTAATTCCCAGGAATGCCATTTTGCTAATTTCTCCAAATCTTGGTACACAACATGCCATTTGCTGAAAAGGCTAGCCAGGCACATTCACTCCTCTCCTTCCCCACCTCCTTCCAGAAAAGCATCACCTCCCTTGTGAAACCTCTGCTTGCTAGTTATTTTTTTTCCACCAGGCTCCCCTGGGAGCTTGTGTCTGTCTCTCCTGTAGCACATTCTATGCTGTAACAAAGTTTTTCATGTGTATCTCTTCAAACTGTATCCCCTCTTAGCCTATGATTGATTTGCAGTATGTATTTATTCAATGGATGAACGTGCTTGTTCTTGTATCTCTTTCCTTAGGAAATGTTGACTCTTTCCATCCCATCGCCTACCCAACTGGGGTCTTCTATGGCCTTTCTCACAGATAACAGAGAAATCTATGTTATACATAAAAGAGGAATGGAAACAGTCTCATAGGTGTATCTGAACAAAGCTGACATTTTTTCCTTTAAGATCTTGCAGCTGAATGTGGAATAATCTTGAAATTAAGGTCAGCTCCAGGTGGTTGTTTATATCAGCTGTCAGATTGCAGAATAAAAAAATGGCTTTTATATGTTTGATTTTTATTGTTTTCCAGGGCAATGTCACTTTTTCCTGCTCTGAACCACAAATTGTTCCCATCACATTTGTCAACGCCAGCAGCAGTTACTTGCTGCTGCCCGGCACCCCCCAAATTGATGGGCTCTCAGTGAGTTTCCAGTTTCGAACATGGAACAAGGATGGTCTGCTTCTGTCCACAGAGCTGTCTGAGGGCTCGGGGACCCTGCTGCTGAGCCTGGAGGGTGGAACCGTGAGACTTGTGATTCAGAAAATGACTGAACGCACAGCTGAAATCCTCACAGGTACTTTGTGCTGACAACTGCTAGGTCACTTTTTTTGTTCAGCCAAGTATTTTATAGGTACTTTGTAGATAAGGAAATGGAGAGTCATGGAAGCTCAGTAACTTCTAAAGTCACATGTTATTAAGTGATGGAGCTACAAACTCACCCTGAATTTTCTGGCTTCAGAGTCTGTAGTTTCCCTGTATATCTTACACACTACCATGGACCTTTTACAGCCACCAAATTTTATTTTGAGTGAAAATCAGTCAGTTTTTTTTTTTTTTTTTTTTTTTTTTTTTTAATTAGCCAGTTTTAAGAAATATTTTTTAGGCACACCTGGGTGGCTCTGTCAGTTAAGCATCTTCCCTTAGGCTCAAGTCATGATCTCAGGGTCCTGGAACTAAGCCACTCCCTGCTCAGTGGGAAGTCTGCTTTTCCTTCTCCCTCTTGCCCTTCCCCCTCCTCCCTTTCCCTCTCACCCTTCCCTAGCTCTTAAATAAATAAAAATCTTTAAATAAAATGTTTTTAAAGTATATTTTTAAGATATTAAGTAAATACTGATACATATGGCATCTAAGTATGGCAAACCTTTTTCATTTTTTTATTTTTATTTTTTAAAGATTTTATTTATTCATTCATGAGAGACATAGAGAGAGAGGGGCAGAGACACAGGCAGAGGGAGAAGCAGGCCCCATGCAGGGAGCCCAATGTAAGACTTGATCCTGGGACTCCAGGATCACACTCTGGGCCAAAGACAAGCGCTAAACCGCTGAGCCACCCAGGGATCCCTGGCAAAACTTTTTAAATTAGTCCTTGGATAGCTGAATTTTGGAAAGACTTTTGGGATCCCTGGGTGGCACAGCGGTTTGGCACCTGCCTTTGGCCCAGGGCGCGATCCTGGAGACCCGGGATCGAATCCCACGTCGGGCTCCCGGTGCATGGAGCCTGCTTCTCCCTCTGCCTGTGTCTCTGCCTCTCTCTCTCTCATTCTATGTGACTATCATAAATAAATAAAAATTAAAAAAAAATTAAAAAAAAGACTTTTATGGTGCTATAACATAGATTCTAATATGTAGCAATACAGAAGAGATTTAGGACTAAGTCATGTTTTTTCAAAACCCTCACTCTTCTGTGTGATGTTTATGCAATTTCAGACAGCAGAACTTTTTCCCTCCTTCTCTTTTTATTATCTTACTAATGTTGCCTGTTCTTCCAGAGGCAGTATTGACTTAGTCCACAAGTACTTACTGAGGTTAGACCACATGCCAGGCATTATATTAGGGGATGAGGCATGTTCCCAGGTCAAAGAATCATTTGAAAAGCCTCCCTGGTTCTACAGTCTGAATCAAATACTCTTCTCTGTGTGTCTTGGGCCAATAGCCATCCTTAACTATATATACTACATTGTATTCTTCTTTAAGTGTCTTCCTTCTCCCACTGGACTATGAGTTTTGTTATCTAAATAAATGAGAGAAAATTGATGTAAATATACAGGGCATGGCTTAATACCCAATGTCAGGTCAGACTGTGGGAGAACTTCATATGCCAATAAGTGAACAAAAAGTCCATTAAACCCCCAGAATAGCAGGAGAGTTTGGGTCTGGAACTTAGTTAGGTTCAAAATATACCTACTTTTCTTACTGTTCTATGACCCTGAATAAACTTCTTAACCTTTCTCATATGTAAGTGAGAGTGTATTAGTTTTCTATGGTTGTGTAACAAACTATACCAAAATATAGTGGTTGAAAATGTTTATTGTGTCCTAGTTCAGGAATGCAGGGGCATCTTGGCTGGATAATTCTGGCTGTAATCAAGTTGTTGGCAGGGGCTACTGTCATCTCAAAGTTCAACTATGGGTAAATCTGCTCCCAAGCTAATTTATATGACTGTTGGCAGTCCTCAGAAAATGTACTTCCAAGTTTATCTCATGGCCTCTCCAGAAGGCTGCCTCATGAAATGGTAGCACTTTTACCCCAAAATGAGTGATTCAAGGAAGAGAAAGAACACTCAAGACAAAAGCCATAGTCTTTTTATAACCTAACACCAGGAGTGACATTCCATCACTTTTACCATGCTCTGTTCAGTAAAGAAACAAGTGCCTTAGCCCTTGCTCAAGGCACAGGGGTTATACAAAGCTGTGGATATTAGGAGTCATGGATCACTGGGGACCATCTCAGAATTTGCCTATAACATGAATGAAAAAAACAAAAAACAAAAAACAAAAACTCTTACATCAAGTGATTGCCATGATGATGATTCAATGAGATAATGTGTCTAAAATCCTAAGCACAGTGTTGAGAAGCTATTCAACAAAGTCCTTTTCCTTCCATGCTGACTCAAGACCTATAGCTAGAAGGGGCCTTACTCCATAGAGTCATAAAAGCTGAGTCAGTTTGGGCAGTCATAGGACTTTTATAAAATTTATGAAATTTCTAGTAATGGAGGTGAGTTAATCACTTAGAAGCATAATATTCATGTTCAGAGTTATAAAAGTTAAACCTCAGTCCTCCCTATTTGAAGAAGAAAAATGTGAACTGACACTAGGTTGTTTCTCTCTCTAATCGGCAAGATGTTTGAGTATAGAGACTTGTAGGCCTCAGGTCAATAATGCAGTTTTAATACAGGATAGGCCCTGGCGGCACTTTGCTCTAAAACATCCAGGTGCTGCCTGTATTATTAAGCACATGCCAGTCCATTAAAACACGTTTATGACTGAGAGAGGCTGGTAAAAGCTGCCACGTTACCAAGCTGCAGAAGGAGAGAAAATCATCTGTTATTTCAGACCTGTCTTTCAAGAAATGAAACAAGTGAAAGGAAGTTTTTAAAATGTGCTGACTGAGTTCTTGAAGTCTGTCTCAAAAACTCTTGGTTTATTCTTTCCCCAAAAAGAATCTCTGAATTTTGGAAAATTTGAACTTCCCTCATTTTTTCTTTGAATTGAAGCTATGCCATATGTCTGCTGGAATTTTTCTATCTTGGTGGTGGCGTGGGGAGAGACAAGCAAAACAAAACAAAACAAAACAAAACAAAAAAACAAAAAGTCAAACAAAAATAGCTTTCTTGTTCCTCAAGTTTCTGAGGAAACTTGTTTTCGAAGTACTTGAGATCATAATGGCTTTCTAAGGGATGACAGCCTCGTATGAAAAAGTAGAAGGTAATGGCAACTGTCCCTATGATGTTTGAAGCCAAGTGGAGCTACCGTGACATATGGTAGGTGCATCAGGGAAAACAGACAGTAGCACACTGCATTTTGTTAGTGGGGCAGGGAATCCAGATATTTAAAGATTAATTGGAGACTAGTTCAGGTGTTTCTAACATGTTGGGTCTAAAAGAGAAGGCAACCCCCATGGAAGCGAGGGTAGAGAGATGGCCTGGCTCATTCATTCTTGTTTTCAGAGCTTCATACAGTGTACATAGCTCTTTGATTTGGAGATTGGGACAGAAGTGCAAACTAAGTGCATCCTCAAAGTAGAAAGCATATAAATTAGGTTGTTCTAGGTGATGAAGTTTCCAGAAGATGAAAGAAAATGGTGTAATCCTTTCTTTATGTTTTTCTTTATTTTTTGTTTTTGTTGTCTTTCTTGAAAGCCTTGTTCATGTGGAGATGAGGAAAAGTTGAGGACATCCTTTCACTATAAGTGATGCAAGAGTAGAATCGCCAATCATTGTAGATCTCTTGCAGGTCAGGCATTGTGTAATACTGCAGGTAAAAAATAAACATGAAACTTATGAGGTGGTTATTATTTTCCCAACATGCATACGATGAAACTGGGAACCAAAAAATTTGAGTTAAGCTGACCAAGACGGTGTTCAACCTCAGGTTTTTCCTTTGGATTCCTAAGTTTGTGGTCTTTTTACTAGAACTTGCTGCCGGCCATATTCATGTTTTATATTGTAATTCAAATGTAAGAGAACTTTGGAGGAAAGATCTATAGACATATGTTCAACAAACTATTCAGGTAAATAGCTATCTAGTGTCTAAATTTAGTTCTTCCTAGAACATTTTATTTGGTGGCCCCATTGATGGATTCTTGGGTTAGGTGGGATTAACACAAGATGGTGAGTCCATTTGTCTTTAAGACTTCTTATATAATTTAGCTAAAGTTTGCCTGTATAATATTATAAAATAAATAAACCATATCTATATTTCAATACACAAACATACACACACTCACACACACATTCTGGTATTCATTAAGTATATATGGCATAAATGCTTAGTGCCACTTCCTTAGTAAGATTATCATCTAAAGACTAAGGGTACTAGCAGCATGAGGTACTGCTTACAGTCTATCTGCTTCCAAAGACTTTGCCCTGTATCTTAGAGTCTTTCCCATCCTGATAACCCCATGCTCCAAGCCCCACCAGGATCTTGGGGCTGCCCTGGAACAGAAAAAATACCTTCAAAGTGTCCTGCTGCATGGTGAAATTTTCCAATTTCTCCTTTCATGAACCAGAAAAGATATATATAGGCAAATCTTAAATAAATGAACAAACACCTGGATTTTCTACTTTATGCATTTCAAACTCTCAGTCTTTGACTACATTTCATGAGGTGCCATGTGTCACAGGGACTACTCCATCCCTCAAATCCACACCTGTTCATTGGGCAATAGATACTCTGTTCTATTTTTTAAGGTAGGAAATAGGTGCCATTTTAGACTCTTAGAGATACTGAAAATGGAGGTTGCTATCATCCAAATTCATCTAAGTGACTAAGAGAACAGGGAATCGTATGCAGGTAAATAATACCACCAACCCTGTTTCCTTAAAGAATCAGGGATGAGTGTTTTGAATTTTGTGTGCAACATTAAATGTTCTAGAGCAAAAGCTAGCATCACTATAATTATTTTAAATTTTATCTGGACTTTCAATATTATTTTTATTTTTCTGATGGGAGGATGCTGGAGAATGAGAATAGGAAGTAGAGGTCTGGGGGCTTCAGTCATTAAGGTTTGGAATCTGCATTTTCTACCTAATGTTTCTTAAAATGTCAACTCCCCACTGAAAAGTGAGCCTGGGCAAAAAGCTTGAACTCAGGCTTCAGCGTTCAGGCCTCTGGCTTACCTGGGCTCTGCATGGATGTAGAATGTGAATAACTCTTGTTCTGTTAGATCTCATTGTTCTGTTCTGCTAAAGGGGAGATTTGGTTTAAAATTAGTAAAAACCCTTCTAGTCTTTTATGAGTTCCTGAAGAACAGCAGAGGTCAGCCCTTTTCCTTATTATCTTCAAGGAAATCATCAACCCAAGAGTCTTCTTTTGAAAATATGGTAAATGGCCTTCACTGTCTGAGATCATGTTTCTCACATCCCAAATTGTGGTACATTTTGTGCAGTAAGAAAGGTGAACTTGGCCTTTGTCATACAATGATTTTTGTGAATGAAGCTTGGATGTCCTAGAAGGGTTATGCATGTGACTGACTCTCAGTGACATGTTAGGAGCCAAAAATCCCAATATGAGGGATCCCTGGGTGGCGCAGCGGTTTGGCGCCTGCCTTTGGCCCAGGGCGCGGTCCTGGAGACCCGGGATCAAATCCCACGTCGGGCTCCCGGTGCATGGAGCCTGCTTCTCCCTCTGCCTGTGTCTCTGCCTCTCTCTCTCTCTCTCTCTCTCTCTCTCTGTGACTATCATAAATTAAAAAAAAAAAATCCCAATATGAGAAGTTGGTTTTTGGGAACCTTCTTTAAACTGAACTAGGAGAGAGAGAGAGAGAGAGAGAGTAAGGGACTGATCAGAATGTATAAGATCTTCAAACCGTGTTAATAGAGGAACAGTTGTAGGTACTGGAGCTATTACAGGTGGAGAGACAAGGACAGAAACATGACAAGAATCTTTGAATATGGAACAAGCTTTCTCATAGTTAAAGGTTTTTATATGTTTATGTCACTGCAGAAAGTAGAACAAGCACCAGTAAGGTCAAATGACATAAAGACCAGTTTTGGTTTTCCAATAGAAAAATAATATATCCAAAGCTTTCCTCAGTATCACTAGAGGCATCAAACTCAGAGTGGAGTTTTCAGGATTAAGAGATGAGTGAAACTTGAGAGAAGGAAGAGGAAGTCTCCAAAATTAGAGATGTCAACCTAATAGCTAGGCACCACTGAATGATTATAAGCTGGAAGAAGGAAAGTAAAAACCAGTCCACAGGTACAGAACAGAATTCTTGGGTAAGAGGAGACACAACAAGCAAAGGTCCAGAAATCAACCAGATGCCATGGAAAAATTTTCAGTTAAGGCCAAGAGCTTATTAAAGAGACCCTCCCAGCTTACTCCATTTAATTTCTAGGTACAAGCAATTGTGTTCACTGTATTTCCTAAACCACCTTGCAACTCTCAGTATGACTATATAATAGCTTGAATAGGAAGAATTCTAGAAATGGCATTCCAAAAATACCAGTTAAGCTATATGTTCTGATTAGCTATCCATGTTCTATACTTACGTGACTGAAGATAGGATGAAATTCTAATGGCATAACCTTAGATAACAGCCATGATGAATGTTTATCTGAACATTATTTAACATTGACTATGTTTAAATGAATTAAGTTCTAGAACTATGGTCAACATCATCCCACTTATCTTTGAGAATGCATCTCAAGTGATATTTTTTCAAGAAACCTTTCCAAAGCTAGCCAGATGCTCCATCACTCAGCCATCTAGCTCTTTTCCTATGTAGCATTTGCCCTGAAGATATGTGTATGTGTGTGAATTAGTTTGCTGTGACAACTATAACCAAACACCATAGACTAGGTGACCTGGGAATTTATTTTCATAGTTCATGAGACCTAATATCATCTTCTTGTAAAGATATCAGTCATACTGGATAGGGGCCCACTCATATAACCCCATCTTATCTCAACTATCTATTTAAAGGTCCTTGTCTCCAAATAGACTTATTCTCAGGTATTGGAAGTAAGAATCTCAGCCTATGAATTTTGGAGAGCACCATTCAGTCCATAACAATGTATATCAATCATGTGTCTATTAATTGGTTACTCATTGCTCCTCTGCCCATTACAATGTAAAGATTCATGGGAATAATAATACTGACTTGCTCATCACTGTTTGCCCAAGGCCTATTATAGCACCTTGCTGATAACAGGTTTTCAATAACTATTTGCCCAATGTATAAGCAACTGCCTAAATGAATAAACCAGTAGAGTTGACCTCCAAAATAATTCAGAAGGATGTAATTTTAATAGTGAAAGAAGTGTTAATAGTGATTTTTTTTTAACAAATGTTCATGTTACCACAGTTATATGCTGCATAATGTGTCAAAACTAGGGATGAGCTACATTCAGGGGAAGTACTAATTAGATAAAGGCCAGTGGAACTCCCAGAGGTGAAGATATGGCTTGAAGAACCGTATCATTCAGGATAGAAGTGCTCACCCTGATTAATACTTGTGGCCAGATGGTTTTAGACTACCGCCCTGCAATTAACAGAGCTGCTCCCCAAATATTGTCCTTTTTCATATAAGCCATTTGTATCTAGTCACCATCTGCGCATCAAGTAAACATGATAACTTTGTGAACTTCGTCCACTGCTTCAATTAAGTTGTCATTAATGCCTCTGTATTTCAGCTAAGATAATGTTGATGAGAAAATTCCATTAGCGAGGGCAAATACATAAATAGCCACAAGGCTATGATTGTCACAACAAGCTGTCTGCTGAGAACAGAGTTCAAGTTTCAAAAGTCAGAAATATGATGAGGCATTCCGTTTTATGGGAAACTGAGAAATGCAATTGCTTGAGTTTCAAGATATCCTGCAAAGGTTGGAAATGTTTACCAAAACAGTGATCTCTTGGGCATCTGCAGCTTTGTCAAGTCTGAGTAATGACAGTGATGTTATTTTATTTCATAGCTTACTCTTCTTTTTTTCCACTTACTCAAAAAAGGAACTGAGGGAGCTGGATTTTTATTACTACATCAGAATACTCTAATACAAACCTGATTTCACTTCCTTTGCTTGTTCCTATTTTTTGCTTTGATAATTCTCTTATATAATTGACTTTGCCTCTATTAATTCAGGAAGGTTTTGAAGTGTCTACTCTCGGCTGGCGCTATACTCAGGCCTGAGGATGGAGGCATTGCCCACAGGAGCTCATAGGCATAGCTGGAAGGGATGGTCTTAAGGCATTTGTAGTGCAAGAGGACACATGCTTAGGATAGTGGGGGAGCATTGAGGATAGGATGAGTGAGAAAGAAGAGTTTTTCCAGGGGCAGGGTGAACACAGCTTGGTTTCGAAGAAAGGATAGAATTTGGCCAAACAAAGAGGGAATGAAAGAATGTTCCAATCAGAGGAGAGAAGTAGGAGAACTAGAAGTATAAGAATCTACAGGTAACCCAGGATGACTGGGTCACAGAAGGCAAAGGAGGACAGACAAAATATAAAGCAACATTCTGGCAGGGACATCTGAGTTTGGACTGTATTGTGAAGGTGATTGAGAAATATCTGTCTCTGAAATTGAGCTTGATTTTTACCATGTAGATTTTGGGGCTGAGCATTCAAGTCTATATCTAGGAAACAAGGGCATAAACATCAGCCACAAATATGTCACATTTCCTGTCTGACTCTAATGGATCACAAACCCAGATGTTTTCCTTGCATACCCTGACCAAGAGTTTCTAGGATCCAAGTTACCCCGACATATGGACCAGGCTCTAATAACTAGGAAAGGTTTAACCTGTGATTTATGGCCCGAGAACCAGGGAGATCCTGCTGCTAACACTTGGCAGTGGAACTTCAGCTGGTGAGATGCAAAATCAATCAATGAGCATTTGGAGAGGACAGGATGCTGCCCTGTTGATCCTGAGGGGGATACCAAAACAGGACTCAGAACCTGACCCCCAGGAACTTGTAATCTCATTGAGGAGATGAGACTTGCAGTGATGCATTGTTAATTAATGGTAAAAAGCAGTAAATGATATTAACTAAATGCATAAATCAGACAGCAGATATTGTAGGAATTTGGAAGGAGAAATAATTATATTGGTCTGGTCAAGATAAACCTGCTTTGTTCATTTCTTGGTGTATTAACTGACTCATTCATTCATTTGGCACTTGTTACAGGCCCTGAACTATGCTAGGTGATTAGGATAGAAAGTCAAAAAAATGTATGCTTCCTAATGCCTTTGGATAGCTCAGTCAGTTAAAGGTTTGACTCTTTTGATCAGGTTATGATCTCAGGGTCCTGAGATCGAGCCCGAGTTGGGCTGTGCACTCAGTGGGGAGTCTGCTTGGGATTTTCTCCCTCCCATCACCCTCTGCTCCTTCCCTTACTCTCTTTCTCTTAAATAAATAAACTTTTAAAAATCGTATGCTTTCTGTCCCTACAGTGGAGGAGAAGAAGCTCTAGAACAAATATGGGGATTGGAGGACAGGGAGATGGGCTTGGATATTGAAGAGCTAGGAGTAGAGGCACTGATTAGGTAAATGTATTCACTTGGAGCATAATAAATGTATTAGCCTAGCTACAGTAGGGAATTTAGGTAGGAATACTAGGAAATGGGATTGAGAGGATAGATGGAGTCTTGATTATAGAAGGCATAGATTGTCAAGCTAAGCAGTTTGAGATTTGTTCTCTGGGCTTCATGACCCACTAGAATGACATTTGCTGAGAGGTGTTCCTTAGGCAGTTCAATCTAGTAGGCTGTCCTGTACCAGAAAGAAGTCAGAGGCTGGGAAAAGAGGGAGGGCATCACAAAAATTCCCAGCTCTAGTGATAAAGGATAAAATAAAGGCTAGAGAGGGAATTTGAGGAAAAATGTGAATTCAGTCTACTATATAAGGAAGAGTTAATAAAATTAGATAATTTATGAATAAACAGCATCCAAAAAAATAGAACTCAGGATCTAAATGGTAGCATAATGGTACTAATAATTTTAATATGCTCTTTTACGATGTGATTGGCATTTTAAGATTGCTATATTCAATTATTTATGTATTCCCCACTTTGTTCCCACAAAAATTGAAACTACCTTTGAACTATAAAGTAAAGGTAGACATGACAGGATGTGGAAAAAACACCTGAACTGGGTTTTCTAGACAAGATAAACCCTAGAAACTTCCAAGCCAAGCCAGGTAATTCTGCCTCTATTTTACAGATGAAGAAGCAGGTTTAGAGAGATTAAGAAATCTGTCTAAATTTCTAGAAATTATAAGTGGCAGGGCCTTGAGCAAGGGGTAACAGGTGAATAAAGGCATTGAGGAAATCTGTGACAAGTTATTTCCAGGGTTGGAAATAGAGTCTTTGAGAACTTTGCTCTGGCCTGGGCTGAATCTCTGCATGTTGGCATGTGGCTCTAACAGCTCTTGCTTAGAGGTCCTGGGACAGCCACTCTGTTTCAAAGGTTCTGTATTCAAACCATCAAGAGAGATACTGAAATAAGATGAAATCTAAAATGCAAATACCTGTTAGGTATTTAAGGACAAGAAAAATTCAGAAAGTAGGAGTGAGAGAGAAAGAGAGAGAGCACCCAGGCTCTGCAGCCCCCAAAATTATTTAACATGTCATTCCCAACCAACATTCCCCACCCACTCACCCCAGGCTCCCATTCCCCCAAACCCACCCAAAGGACTTTTGTCAGTATTTGGAGACATTTTTGCTCCTGGGAGTAGGGGACTGTTACTGGCTCGAATGAGTCAGGGATGCTGCTAAACATGCCTACGAGAAGCACAGTGCATAACAGCCTACCCTCTATAAGAATCATACTGTCTGAATGATCCAATGCCAGTGGATCATCGAAGGACACTGCTTCAAGAAAAACCTTACTTCTAAAAAAAAAAAAAAAAAAAAAAGAATTTAGGTCTTTCAGATAGATTATTACTTAACTTCTCTTGAGTCTCAGTTCCATTAAATGTGAACTGTATGTTGCTATGAAGATCTCATCACAAAGTGTACTAAAAAAGGCATATTAAAGGGTGCCTGGGTGGCGAACTTGGTTAAGCGTCTGACTCTTGTTTTTGGCTCAGGTCATGATCACAGGGTCATGATATTAAGCCCTACAACTGGCTCTGCACTCAGTGAGGAGTCTGCTTGAGATTCTCCCCCTCTCTCTGCCCCTCCTTCTCTCTCTGTCTCTCAAATAAATAAATCTTTAAAAATAAAAAAAATAAAAAGTCATATTAAATCTTCAATAATAGGGTAGCCCCGGTGGCGCAGTGGTTTAGCGCCGCCTGCGGCCCGGAGTGTGGTCCTGGAGACCCGGGATCGAGTCCCGCTTCGGGCTCCGTGCATGGAGCCTGCTTCTCCCTCTGCCTGTGTCTATGCATCTCTCTCTCTCTCTCTGTGTCTCTCATGAATAAATGGATAAAATCTTAAAAAAAATAAATCTTCAATAATATTACTTATCTGGAAAAATAAAATCAAAGTAATTAGCTAGATGCCAAGTCAGATCTAAGTAGAATTCTAAGAAGAAACAGTAGTTGGATTGTATTTTAATTCTTAGAAGCTAGAAGATCCACAAAAGGCCCGGATCAAAGTTTGAACTCTGTATTGTCAAAATGGAAGTTTCCTTGTGAGAAGATGAACTGGGGTAGACACTTTGAAAATAGCATTTCCTCCTAAGATGAACTATGGAGTTACATATGACCGAGCACTTGTACTCCAAGATGCACATCTAAGAAAACCGAAAGCTCAGTTCTACACAGAAATGTGCACAGATGCTCACAGAAACATTATTTATAATATTTTCCAAAATGGAAACAACCCAGATGTCCATCAACCAGTGAAATGGATAAATAAAATGTGATATAGCCATACAATGGAGTATCATTCAGCTATAAAAATATGCTGATATAAGCTATAGCACAGGATGAACCTTGAAAAGGTGCTAAGTGAAAGAATCCAGTCACAGAAGGGAATCTAGGGTATGATTTCATGTATAGCAAATGCCCAGGAGACAGAAATCCATACAGACAGAAGCAGACTCATGGTTGACTAGGGTGGGAGGTAAAGGGGTGAGAAGATTAGGGAAGTGATAACAGCACGTTACAGCATTTCTTTGAGGGGTTATAACATGCTTTAGAATTAATTGTGATGATGGTTGCCTAACTCCGTGAATATATTAAAAACCATTAAATTGTGCATTTTAGATAAATGAATTGTATGGTATGTGAATTTTATCTCAAACTGTTTCAAAAATATAAATAATGAAACACAAAGTTGAATTCAATGGCAGAAAATAAACCTTTGCAGAAGTAATTGGCCATCAGTTCCTGAAGCAGGGCAGGGCTGGCTCTGGTGATGTGGAGAGCAGGAGCTCAGTCTGGGTCCCCGGCACCACCCCTTCAATTCTGGTTCCAACCCAGTAGCCACGTGAACCTGAGCAGCTTCTCTGGCTTTTCATTTTAGCATCTATAGCATGAGAACAATAAAACTTGGCCTTCTGGACCATTGTAAGAGTTAGGAATTCTACATTTAAAGTGCTTGACACATTGCAGTTATTAGATACTGTTAGCATGCATTATTAACTATTTTTACAATCGTCCTGTGTTTCAAAATTTCATTTTCAAGTTCAGTTAAAAAGATGGATTTTTTTTTTTTTTTTTTTTTTTTTCCCACGGAGAAAAACTTTTCAGTCTTGGCTTGGATCCTGAGCAAAACACAGAACATCTTTTTTAACCCTTTTTGTAAAGGATCTTTATCTGAATGCCTTAGGCTGGATTCAGGAAACTGGGAGCAGCTGCTTTAAACCATGAGGGCAAGAAATGAGAAAGAATCAAAACATTTCCTATCCTTTATCTCAACTTAAACTGTTTGTTACTCTTAAAAAAAATCATAAAGCTTGTACATTTTGTTTTTAGAAATTTGAAATTTCCAGTACTCTGTATGAGAGGGAAAAAACAAGAATTAATCATTCCAGGTCATTCTGCATTTTCTCTTTCTAGTAATTTTTAACAAAATGGAAACCATAACTACACATACTATTTAGCCTGAGTTTTTCACTTGTCAGGATTTCACATGCATTCTTGGACATTATAATTTTTAAAGACTACATTATATTTTGTATTATTAAATACACCATATTTGATTTAGCTAACCTGGAAACATTGGTAATTGTGAATTTTTGATGTGTGGAAATAATAGCGTTATGAAGTCTTTTCACGATAAATCTTGGCTGCAGCTCTTGTATTATTTTAGGATTACTTCTTTGCAATATAATTTATGGAGAATGAGGTATCATATTTTAGGACTTTTTTTATGTTGTTTGATATTTTGCCTTCCATTTAATGCACAAACTTACGTTGCCACAAACACTATATGAAATTGCTTGTTTCCCACTAACTTAGTTGTTTTCCACTAACTTTGCATATTGGTTTTTATGTTTTGTCTGGGAGATGGCAAATATTATTTGACATCACTCTGACATTCTTTCCAGAATCCAAATCCCACATTTGAATACTTTGAACTCCAAAGTGACCCTAATTACACCTCCAGGGGCTTTTACCCCTCAGGTGTTCCTGACCTCAAAGCTAGTGCTTCCCCATTCTCTCCACTGAAAACTTCTATTCTTTCAGAACTTTTTGTCTCAGGGGAGGTTTTGGGGAGGAAAGCAACCCAATAGAATTGATTTTCCCTAATTTATGTATAATTAATAGCACTTAAACCTGTACCTTTTAAAAAAGAATTCTTAGAAACTAAACCTTGAAGGACCCCTAGCAGTGTTATATATATTATAGTTATTAACAGGATGAAGTAGGACCAAGGCAGAAAGCAGATTTTTAGAAGGAAACATATCACTTTGCTTGCCTTGGAATTTGTTCCCAGCTCAGCCCCTCTCTAAAACCAGCTTTTTCTTTCCCAGCTTCTTTTCTCCCTCTCTGGAATCCTCAAATGGTGTAGTTCTTAGCCCAGGCTGCACAACTGACTCTGGGGATCTTTGAAACTTCCAAGGCCTGGGGGCCACCCCTGAAGCCTGCCTTAATTAACCTGGTGTGGGGCCCAGGGACCTGTCTTTTCAGAAGCTCCCCAGGTGCCCTTTGTGTGGTCAGCATGGGGAACTACTGCCCCAATAATTTTCTTCAGAAGAGTGAAGACTTCACACAGGCTCCCCTGCAGGGACTCAGGACCCTGGAGGAAAAGATCAAAAAGATCAAACCAAAAAGAAAAGCAGAGTAAAAAGGGAAGAAAAAAAAAAAAAAAAGGAAGGAAAAATGAAAAAAGGAAAAAGAAAACAACCAACTAAGCAATTGATGTTAAAGGGAGTGACAAGGATAGTGATCTGAGAACTGGGGTGGGCGGGGGGGGGGGGGGAGACCCAGACTCAGATTTCAAAGGCCAGTGCTCTTGCCCTACCACTCAGGGGGGTCAGACTTATTCTTTTAGGCCATCTTCGTTTGTAAAATGACTAGAGGATGTATCTCTGATTAGGTAGGACACTCCCCTTGATCTCTGTCTGTGGCTTCTTTCTTATTGTATCCTGATGCTTAGCAGGGCACTGGGCCCTTGGGGGCTATTTACATCCTCTAAACTGAATTAGTTACTGACTCCTTTCCAGTTTAAACAGTCTATAGATTGTCTGCAGATGCAGTCTCCTATGTTATGCAAATGCATTTCAATCAGTATGCAAATAAGGGTAAAAAGAAGTAAAGAAATACAGCTGGGTATGACCCCCAAATGCCCCTGCCAGAAGTCAAATGTTCATCACCAGGAAACATCTGACAGAGCCTCTACCTCATTAGCAGAGACCCTGTGGTTAGGACCCAGACTCTGGCTTTTGGGAGGAAGTAAGGCCGCCAGGTTGAGCCGCCCCTGGGTTCACCCCTAGCAGATGTTCAGGGCTGCAGTGAAGACTGCTAGGGAGCTAGCTGGAAATGCAGGAGGGTCCCTTACATCTGGCTTATTGTGAGCAGATGGGGCACAGCTGCCCTGGTGCAATGCAGCTGGGCCCCTGCCTGGTGCTGTGCTTCTCCTTGGGCAGCTTCTCCAACCATCTGAGAGCTCAGGGGCACAAGCTCTTCAGTAGCTGTTCTGAAGAGCCCTGCAGACCTCTGCTCTGATTTTCAGGGCTTGCTTCCCAGCTGGTTTCTTAGGGACTGCTCCTGTAGGCTCTACTAAGTCTTATCCCTTCTACCTCCAGAAATAGCTCTTAATCCATCCCTTGCTCTCCATTTTCACTGCTGCTACTTTGGCTGAGATTCTCATCATTCTGTCCCCTGGGGCCAGCACAAAAAGTAGACTCCATCAGTTCTGCTTCCAGCCCTGATTCCTCCCAGCTGTCCTCTGCCACCAGAGTCTTTGGATGAGTATCTCCAGCCAGGTCTTCCCCAGGCTAAGGACTCCTCATGGGTTCCCTTTGTTCCAAAGCAATGATTTTCATTCTTGACTATACATTAGAATCACCCAAGGAGCTTTTAAAAAATTCAGATGCCTAGGGTGTCATCCTCAAAGATTCTGATGGAATGGCTTGAACAAAGAACTCTTCAGAATCATTTATCCGAGAAAATTGTGGAAACCCATTCCTTAGTTTGGCATGCCAAGCCCCTGGATGATTGATTCCTTTCTCATTTGCCTTCCTGTTGTTTTCCCCTGCTTCTCATTCCAGACCTTCGCTTTTTTTTTTTTTTTTTTTTTGTATAGGCTGTCTCTTGGACTCTTGCTTTATGAATAGAGAGCTCTTGTGCATTTTTCAGAACTTCCCTGAACTGTCACTATCTCAGTTGTGAAGCCTTTTTGGCACCCTCACATGCCATTACTTAGGCTTGCCTTCTTCTCTGCACCCAAAATTGCAAGTGTTGCTCTTTGCTTGCTTGTTTGTGTATCCCACTACCCTGAACTCAAAGGACAGTATTTGAATCCTTCTTACATATTTCTCTTCTATTTAGTGATGGACTATAGACACCATGTGCTGTTTCTCTCCACACTTCCAGATATGAGGGACCATTTTGCAGTTGCTATTCTGACCATTTGTTTTAGCTAACATCATTGTCTACTTATGATGTGACATGAACTGTGCTAGATGTGCTCCTGTAGTAACTACTGTATAATTCTCACAATGGTGTATAAGTACAATCATTTCCCTCATTTTGCAGGGGAAAAACTGAGCAATAAGAGTAAGAAGGCCACTCAACACCTAGCAAGGCACAATAAATGTCTGTTGAGGGAAGACATGCATGGTGGTGTGCTTTTGTCACAGACACATCTTTGGGACCAGATTGGTGAATAAGATTATGTTTCCTTCAGCAAGTACTTGGCACCAACAACCTTAATAGATGATATATTTTGTAGAAGGAAATAGTTCCAATATTCATGACTAATTCCCAAATCAGATTCTCAGTCAGATAGGCCAGCACGGTCGTGTGCACAAAAGACATTTGGGGCATGAGAACAAGAGAGGAATTAACTTGTAATCAACACCTACCATGCCTGCAACTGTCCTTGAAACTTCCCTACCACATCTCAATTGATCCTTTGAATGATAACACAAACTACGAATTATGATCTTTGCAGATGATAAAGCCAGAGTTCAGGGAAATTCTCACTGGATAACTCAGCCAGTGTCGCCTAATTAGTTAAGGACAAATGTTGGGATTGAAATAGTCTGTTACTTCTCTGACAGGACACTGCCTCTGCCTGGCACATCATTAGAATTTACCATGCTTCAGATCTATTTTTGACTTTTTACTGAAAAAGGCAGATAAGGCCTTTGTGGAAAACTGTGAGAAAACTAAAATCTCCTATAACCCCACCACCCAGGGATGAAATCTCTATGGGCATTTTGAGATTTTCTCTTTCAACCTTTTACTCTGCATTTCTATCAAAAGGTCAATTCATTTAGCCATGCCTTTGGTTGTAGTATACAAATTTGTGTTTTGCCCTTTTGTTTTGAAACCAAACATATTAGATGTGGTTCAGCCACTTTGAAAATAATAGAATTAAAGTGGTAAACAGAGAAAGAAAGGTGAAATTTGTGGAGACACTGGGGGTTTGGTTTAAGCACAAGGAGACATGGGGAGCATACTGAGGATGCACAGGAACGCAGTAAGTGAAGAGGATGAGCCCCACTTGCTCCAGACCTCCCCAATCAATCATCCCTATGCTTGCCTTTCCTGTTTCTTTTGCAGGCAGCAGCTTGAATGATGGCTTGTGGCATTCAGTTAGCATCAATGCCAGAAGGGACCGCATCACTCTCTCTCTGGATAATGATGCAGCATCCCCGGCCCAGGATACTACCCGTGTACAGATCTATTCTGGAAATAGCTACTACTTTGGAGGTAAATTCCTTAGATTTTGAAAATAAAAGAGGGAGGGAGAATGCAGTGAACAATTATTTCTCCCTGATGATTCTTTTTTGTCAATTTGACTATACTGTCTGTCTCACACACACTCATAGGTACCCACTCCCAAAAACAAAATAATGAGAAGCCAACTCTCTAACATCTGTGCAAATATAAACTATCTAGGTCAGTTAAGAAGAAGAAAAAAAAAAAAACTAGCTATAAGAGCCAGTGTTACATAACATGTCCAAAGGAGATTTTTGTAGTCATGCCAAGCTCTGTGATCACATTGGGAAGGAGAAAGTCAGCTGAAAACTTAGAGAATGTGTACTAACAGTCAGCAGTATGTGCAAAAGGAAAAATCCAGGTGGGAAGGCACAACCAGCATGTTCAACTTTCTAGGCTATTCCTTTGCTCCTTTGCTGCCTGAATCCCTATCTGTTCATTCCTTCCTGGCATCCCTGCAGGCCATGCTCATGGAATGGGGCTCTAAAAATGGTGAAGGTCCATGAACTTGTACCTCCACATGGAGCAGACAGTACAGAACTAGCTCTCTCCATCGCTAGGTGAATCCCAGGGAACTTCCCTATGATGAAAACACAGGGCAAACTAGAACAGATGAAAAATATGTGATTAGGAATTCACTACCTTTTTATGGATGTATGTGCATTTATATTTACTTCTTTCAAGGCATTTATTTCATTAAAAAATATAGTATCTAATTTCCTAGTCATCTGTTTGCATTAGAGAAACAGTCTCTGGAGAGTAATCTCAATTACTGTGTACCTTGAGCAAGACACTGAACTTCCTTAATTTAAGCAAGTCCTTGAACTTCCTTATCTAGGACATGGGGAAGCAAAGCCAAATTGTTGGAAAACTTGAGTAAGGTCAGCGTTTAAGTGTATAGCCCAGGGCTTCCAACAGGGCACAGAATGGACAAACTGGCTTTGACTTTTGCAAATATGGGCATGGGCTGCCCCTGTCCTCTGGTTGCTATTTCTTTTTCCATTAGGAAACTGAAAGGAAGTATTGTGTAAAATTACGAAGTACAGTCTCTCAAATGGAATTTACAAATCACCTCTCTCATGTCATGACATGTGGTTAAGCTTTGAAATACAAAATGAGCTTTGTATAGGTGCAGCATATGTATTGGGGCATCCTGGAAGAGAATCAGCATAGAGCAATATTTTTGTGGTGTGATTTTTAAGGCCCCAGGAAGGGTCTCTGTCCTTCATTCTAAGTCTTCTCCATGTCTGCAAGGACAATGATTCCTCCAAGAAGGGAGCACTTCCATTCACTGCAAATGGTCTTACCTCATTTAGTTCATGTAGCAACTTTGGGAGATAGGCAAATTTAGCTCATTTCACAGATAAAATAAGACTGGTGTTTACTAAGGTAATATAATTTATTTAAATATTAGAACTGGGATTCACCCCCAAGTCTGTGTTCTCTACAACCCACTAGGTTGGGACATCTAGCAAATGTATCATAAAGGATGCAGAAGAAGAGTTTCGGGGGTCCCAGAGATCCATGTCACAGAGTGCATAATTTTTGGCATCATATGCAATGTTCACCAACAAAGAGAGAGAAACATTCTTATACTTGTTTCTGGGGAAAACAGTGTTCAATAATGAAGGCATCTGCAATGCTTCAAAGGGAAAATGTCTGCCTTCCCCAAGTTAAGGGGGCACTGGGTTTAGAAGGTGAAGATTTATCTGTGATTTAAACAGTATTTAAAGAAGCGACCCACATGTAGACTATAAACTTAAGGAAGGTGAAAAATGAGTTTGAGTAATAATAGTCAACTTACATAAATTCTCTCTACAGCTTCAATTAGAACTTGTAGCATCTCTCTTCATTTTATAGTGTGCCTGTGAGCTGTTAACCAGCTGCCGGGCTTCAGCCCAGCAGTGACTGTCTATTAGGAATGGCTGAAATAATTCCCAATTATTTATGGGTTATTGCCATGTCTTCAAGCTTGCATTCCCATATGCTCCGAACCTATTAAAACCATTGGGATGGAGTTTATAAAGAGCACAAGCACTCATATACCTATGTTGCTCTGTACCTGTCTTAATGAGAAGTAGATATGCCCTGGATGCAAGCTATGCTAAATTAGTGTAATGTAGTTTTCTTTAAAGAACACTCTTTAAAAAGGCATGGTGTTAACCTTTCACGTGTGCTATTATAGCCCTATAACTATGTGCATTTAAACACCTAGTTCCTTTGGCGTCGGCGTCCTTTGGTGCCGTTTGCTTTGCGCAACTCTTCAAAATTCCAGTTACATTCCTATGTGTACCTTTTTCAGGAACTAAGCCTGTTAATGCTAACAATTAGCCAGACAATTACTCTGCCACCATTCTTACCCAAAGCATAATTTCCTTTGAAAGTGTAATTCAGAATTGAATTGTGCATCTAGAATGTGTTTCAAGACAGAAGGAAAATTCCCAAGTAGTTATAATATGTTGCCTCCTTGGGATGAGTGAAGTATACCACGCGGTGGAATGGTGGATAGCTTACCAACAGGCAAAAAGAAATAGGAATGAGATAAATGCTGTAGTATTGGTATTCCCTTTAACACATTTTGTTTTTTGTTCTGTACAGCGATTGAGGACACCCCGTTTTGTACCAATTCTGTCCCTTCTGTGAGAATGCTAGGATTTACAACAAAAATGCATGCACTGCTGTGAATGAAAATGCCCCAGAATAATTAGACCTCCAGGTCCTCCATCAATAGGTTGCCAAAGCAATGACTGATCATTTCAGTATTCTTCTTCATTTTTTTTTTCTCTGTCCCACAGGGTGCCCCGACAATCTCACCGATTCCCAATGTTTAAATCCCATTAAGGCTTTCCAAGGCTGCATGAGGCTCATCTTTATTGATAACCAGCCCAAGGACCTCATTTCAGTTCAGCAAGGTTCCCTGGGGAATTTTAGTGATTTACACATTGATCTGTGTAGCATCAAAGACAGGTAATTATTGTCTCTTCTCTGTTCTCCCACCCCCTTCCCATTCTCACTGTTCTAAATATGAGTTTCTTTAAGCAAAATTCTAATCCACTGACATTAGCCACATTAGACATAATTGAGTCGCCTAATGGAAAATATTTCTGAAAGGATTTCAGGCCCAGAGAAAAATGGTTTAAATTAGTTGAGTCTCTCTTCATGTTGACTTGCAGTAAATGGGATATGCAAATTAAATCAAAATACAAATTTGTGACAGGATTAAAATTTTATGCGTAAACAACATTTGATTACTTTGAAGTTAAGAGTAAAGCATAAAGGAGGGAGGGATTACTTCTCTCTTAAACCATTTTGTTCTTTACTGTAGTGAGCCTTTCTAATGGGGGCAGATGAGCATTAGGCTCTCAAGGTCTAGAAGAGAGGTTCAGGTGCTGCCAGTGGTGCAGTAACTCCTGGGGCAGCTGGCCTTTGCTTTTGCTATCCCTAACCTATTGCTTCTTTGGCCCAGAAGAGACCAGGCTGCAGACAGAGAGAATCAGCACTTACACTCTGCAGCCCACAAATCTAGCAGAAACTCAGTTTCTCTATTTCTTCTGGGCTCTGACTCCTTTTATATTTAAAGTTTCTAGGATCAAAGACATGCTGCAGAAAATTAAAGAGGATCAATTCTGATTTTTCAGCCAGGTTTATCATGATCTTCATGTTTTATCTCTAGCACTTACTTCCTTTATTCTCACAATTATACTCATCCCCATCAAAATATCATCTATCAAGTGGGTGAATATTATATGTTACATGTTTGCCTGTGTGTTGGTGATACAGGGTCTCTGCTCATGTCTCATCAGGGAATAAATTAACCATTACAATAAAGTACAATAAACACCCAAGAAGTTCACCCTTATCTGTGGGACTTATGGTAGCCACAACTCCATCTGGCCTTAGGGAGAATGAGGTCGAGAAGGTTTTTAAGAAGTGGTGCTGAGCTGGATTTTAAAGGACAAGCAAGACTTAGCTGAGGAATGGTGAGGGGTGCTCAGGTAGGATGGATTTTCAGGGTGCAGCATGGGAAATGGCATAGAAATAGAAGAAATCATGGCTGGCAAGTATTTTGTCGATTTGAGGTGCATATTTTTCATTTTAAAATCTCTAATATTCGGACACATTTTGCAATCAACGGTGCATCATTTTTCGATTGGCAACATTTCTTTCTCAGTGGCATATAAAATAATGGTATGTCTTGCAGTGAATAGTGTCTTAGAGTCAATAAAATATAACTTGATAGAGTTGGGTACATCACTCCACCACAGTGACCTACATGGTGTGAATGTGGCTAGAGATGGGGGCCAAAAGTAACTATGAAGAAATTTGTTTGTTTGTGGAATGCTGACTCCTGTGCTAGGTGAGAATCAGGAAGGAAGGTATGAGACTTGCTTCTTAGATGGAATACTCAGGAAAAATTGAAAAGGATGAATCAAAGAGAACCAGCCCAGAGATGGGAAGGTAACTGCCTCTGTCCCAGGGAGCAATGATGAGAAGTAGCAGGTGCCTCTTCTGAGCAGCACAGAAATCAGCTATGCAGGTTGTGTCCTCTGATGCTCAGAATGACCAATATAATTTGATGGAGCTTTATGTGCATGTTTCTTTGTTAATACCACTACACATGGGATCCTCAACAAATCACACAGACTTCCTGCCTCTTCTGCCTTTTTTTTCTATTTGACCAGCTGGAAAAGTGGGTAATAAAATGTGTGCTTCATTAAGATGTGTTAGTTTAGAGACCTCAGAATAAAAGATACTACACAGAATGGTTGCCACCCCTATAGTCTTTATTAACAACGAGAGGGAAGCATCCAGCTTCATCAGCCAGCAGAGCCTTTTGCAAAGTGGAGATCAATAGAGGGAACATTTATCAGCAGGGATCTCTTATGATACCTTAATTTCTAATCAAGGACGCTCTCATTATTTTCGATTACATGAAAGTCATTGCCATCTATACTGCATCATTACTTTTGTGTAATTGTAGTCTGTATAATTGTATTACATACAATTGTGTTTTGGTTAATTATATAATAAGGGATTGTGTTTAGTTTAGTGAGTAAATGGTACGTTTTTCTTGATTTACCAGACAGTGCCTCTAACAGAAGGGGATACTGTGGTAAAAGGCTTTGCTTGATTAGTTGTTTCTTGAACTTATATTTAACATTTGTTGGAGAGGGGCAGGAGTTAGAAAAGCTAAGTTGTGTGCTTTATTTTTAATGTGTTGGTCAACTGAAACTGATTTAAGGGCAAATGCGAAGTCTTTGTCTACCTCTAGACATTGTCTACCTGCTTGCCATTTAGGGGTGGGGTGTGGTGTGGTGGAAGAGGTTGGGGTAGAGAAATCTGGCTGTGTGTGTATTTTCTTGGCTCTGTTTTTGTTTTGTTTTGTTTTGTTTTGTTTTGTTCTGTTTTGTTTTTAACTGTGTTCCATTCTGGAAAGTCCAAGAAGAACAGCCTTTGATCCGGCCTAAGTGTCTCTTTTCTCCCAGACTCAATTCTCTGTCCCTTCCTCTTGGGCTGTAGAGACCCAGGCCTCCTTCCCGGCTTCTCTGTGATTGCCTGCCCCAACCTCCCTCTCCTCCCTCAGAGTGAGCCCACCTGGCTTCTAGAGATACTCTGCCCTCTCATTGTCCCTTGGGTTCTCAGTTCCAGTAACTGTGGAAGAGCCAAGGTAGCATTCACAGAAGAGGCCAAAATTTGAAAAGCTTCCTCTAGTGGGGGTCCCTTTAGCAGTTTGCCTTTGGGATGTCACCTTTGCTGCCCAGCCTGAGCAAATTCACAAGCTGGCCATGAGACAATGCTGGCAACAGCAGGGAGGGTCCCTTCTCAAGGATTAAGGAACCTAAACAGTTTGAATTTTGATGAGGGCAAATTAGTAAGTCTTCTAGTCTCAGGGAAGAAAAGAGGTAGAGTAATTGGCCTGGCCCCAGTCTGGCAGCCAAGAGTGCTGGCTTTAGGAGGCTTGATCTATAGAACTGCCGGGTGCCTGGCAGTCCAGTGATGAGTTAGGAGGAAGAGGTAGAGCATCCTTGTAGGAATCACATTTGGGATCAGAATGGAGCACTCCCAGCAGACCTCACACATTTACAATAGCCTTTCATCTACTATCCCTCCTCTGTGAGCTGAATCTTCAACCTCACATTTTCCACATCCCACACCTCCTGTTCTTTGAGATCTACACTTACCTCTTGCAACCCTCTTGGACTTAAAGTAGGCAAGACATGATATTCTAAACTACATAGAGCAAAGTCCCCCTCAATAAATGCTGCATTCCATGAACAACTCTATCGTACCCGCAGGGACTCAACCTCATAGACATTGAATGAAGGAGTCAGGCAACCCTATATAGATATACTTGGGTAGCATTAAGAAGTGGTAAGAACTGCAGAAGCCCTGGCAGTGCAAGGGCATCATTATCCCCATTTTTAAAGAGGTAAACTAAGACCTGAAGACATATGTCAATTTTTCCATGGTCACAGGATTGAAGTTGTGGTTCAGAGTTGAACCCTGCCAGTGTTCTCTCCCTGTACTTCCACTCGGCAGGCACTGGCCTGGACGTGGCAGTCACTGTGTGTCTGTGGCTCCTAAACAAGCCACCCCATCTTTTGCGTAATTAGGTTTTTCAGTGATAATAAGCATGTTAAATTATTTGTAAACATTAGGTGCCGAATGAAATTTCATTTAGAAAGGGGACAGTCAGAGTGATGCGCATTGTCAGGCAGGGTCTGAGTGAAGTAAGTCCTGGTGGTCCAGGTCAAGAAGTACCTTTCCCTGGGATTTTTGTTGAAAGATCTACCAAGTCCATTGGAGGAGCCATGCCCAGTCCCGCTGAGTCCAATGTCCAGAGCAGAAGAAACAAATCACCAAATGTGTCTACAAGTTTGATTGGGAGGCAGGATCCAAGGCGTGAAGCCAAACTTGGAAGAGCAAACAGAGACACTGTCTGAGATGGGGGCAAGTGGAAGTTACACCGAGGAGAATTCATTAATCTCCGTGCAGGTGGCAGCAAGTTTGAGAGGTGATAGAATGTGTTTAATTCCCAGGCTACAGTTTATCAGCACATATTATTCAACATTTTTGCTTCTGTTTCTTCTTTTGCAAAATCAAGATCATAAAAATGATAAAACCTACCTTTCAATGAGAGTCAAATGAGACAGTATGAGAAATCAGGTGCTCAGCTCCATGTCTAGTAAACAGTATATACTCAGTAAATAGTCTCCATGTTAATTCCCATGGCCAAAGGTTTGCTAGCTCTCTAGATGCATGGGAAGAGGAGAGAACTCAGGTCATCCTCTGAAGTTCTTCCAGCCCACCATGGCCAAGTGATCCCTATAGCTTCTGGGGTGAATCCCCATAAATATACCTCACATGTGCCCTCAAATCAGTCTTCTCACTGACTTGGACTTGGTGCTTTGATTCCCACTTGTTCAGAGGAGCTGCTCCTCTGGGCCACCGTCAACCATGCATTAGGAAAGTACCCATCAATTTGGGTGCCAAGGTTGCAGTCTTTGGATTCCCCCTCAGGGCCTGGATAGGATAAGGAAAACATGTGGTCAATATGCTAAGGACACAAAATTTAAGGCAGCCTTTATTTCCTGGTTCATGCACCTGCAGACACTGAATTTACATAAACCCGGAAGTGCATGCATCAATACATTTTGCAGGTGAATTCCAGCATGTTTATGTCAGAATCAATGGGAGGTTCTTCTTAAAACCCAAATTACTGGACCCTACCCCTAGAGTTTCTGATTTTACTTTGATGGGCCAAGGAATTTGCATTTCTAACAAATCCCTAGAGTACTGGTAGGCTGGTCCAGGGAGCAGTCTTTGAGAATTACTGGCCTAAAGCCTCTGATCCTGGAGGTGGTGGGATTGTGTAGATTCTCTACAAACGTGGTATAGATGTGGGAGAGAGGGATGGCTGCCTGCACCTACTGGGCCCCCAAGCAGCTGTCCTTCTGAGAAAAATCTCATGGGGTCTCTGATGAGTCCCGGCAGGTCTGTCTCAATGTTCATCTCCAAAGGGATGTTGAAATCAGTCCATGGGACACTACGGGGGGAGGGGCACAATTGAATTCCATCTCCCTCTAGACTTCTCTGTTTTATCACTCAGCTTCTCCCTGGCTTCCCATTATAAATAAAACTTTTGGGAATATAAATGAAAACAGTTGGATCCTTAGTAGCCCCTGAACAAAGGGATATTTTGGTGTGGTGAGAGTGTGGGTCTTAGAGTGGCTGCAGTTACTAACAAACGTAACTTGTCTTTGTATTCTCTGGGGGACAGTGGGCTTGCTGGCCCTGCTGACAGTCCTTGTCCCATTTTTCTTCCTCTCCCTAAGCCTTGGGTGGTGGTAGTGACATTCTAATGAGAGTGACTCCACCCACCAAAACATATTGCTCCAAACCTTTATGAAGATTCATAGAGACTGACTTCATCTAGTCTTCTGATACCTAGCAAAGTGTCTCTGTGGTCACATGTCCCATTTCCTGCCTCCCTTCCTCCCAGAATTGTGGTATTGAGGAACATCCTTGGAGATCATCCAGCTCTGATTTTGCGTAGAAGTTAATGGAAGTCTAGCCGAGTGTAGCAAAGCCACATAGAGAAGTCTAGGTCTTTGCTATTGCATCCTGTGGGGACTTTTTTGCATTGACCCTTTTAAAAATGAAACAATTTGCTTGTTCCAATGAGTGAATCACACGTGAAACACTGTTTTAAATGTCTTGCAGCCAAATAAGTATGAAATGTAGCTTCTCACTCTATAACCACTTCCTTTTTCCCCAGCACACATTGGTTTAAGAAAAGCATCTGCTAAACTCTCCGGTCAAGATTCTTACCTTTTTGGTTCAGAGTTTGGAGTGTTGTAAACACTGAGAGTGGAGAAGCATTATTTTGGATGACCTCCCATAAACAGACTTATGCTAAAGCCCCACTCTGTGTGTGGGAGTCTGTTAAAAACAGTAGGCTATATAAAAAGATTACATTGCCTGGTAATGCATATGTTTTAGTTCTTCTCTAAAATTGAAAGCCTTTCCGCTGGGTGCCAGAAAAGCCATTGTAAGGCCAATGCCTACACAATCTGAGCTTCTAACTCTAAAGTGAGAAATGCTACAATATGGTGTTCTCCTTTAACTCATGGGATGGAGCCAACATCAAAACAAGAGCACTTCTGCTGTTTTTATTTATCATTTTAGTCGATTTCATGAAGGAAAAGAAAAGGTCAGAGTTTATGTAATAGTCACTGTGCAAACATTCTCTAAATATGATTTCATTTAATTCTCTTTGCCATCTTGCAAGCCACAGAGTGGTTGTCAAAGTGAGACTCCTAGACCAGCAGCACCAGCAGCACTTGGCAACTTGTTAGAATGCATAGTCTCAGGCCTCAACCCATACCTTCTAGATCAGAAACTGAGGGGAGTGAGCAACCTGAGTTTGAACAAGTGCCCCCACTCCCCAGGTGATTCTGATGCACATTCAGATTTGAGAACAATGGGGTTGCTCCATTAAAGTGATTTTAGGGATAAAATCGCCCCTAATTAGGAAGGTTCAGTAAGCTGCCTGAGGTCACGTTTTTAGTATTTGGTGGAACCTGGACTCAAATCCAGATTTTGCTGATTCTTCAATCCATAGAGAGGCAGAGGGCCTATTGCCCAAAGGGCAGAGAAAGAGGAATGATGTGTTCTGGTATCCAGAGCAAGTCAAGGGGATATCACGGAGGAAATAAGATTTCCAGAACTTGATGCATGGGCTGGGTTGAGGGAGGTCAGGTAGGGCTGTTTCAGGTGGGGTGGAGTGCATGATGCTGGATCTGAGAATAGGTGAGATGCTGGATGTTTGTTTACCTGCGTGGGAAAAGCTGCAGTGACATCAAGGGGTAAAAAGAGAACTTAAAGTCAAGGCCATAGGGAACTTGAAGCAAACAAAACAGTTTAAAATCTAAATAACAGGCCATATTAATAGCTAATCCTAAAAAATGCTGACTGTGCGTCAGGACATTTTATAAGTGTTTTGTATATATGATATATATCCTCACACTACCCCTACGGAGTGGGTCATCTTATTAACTCTGTTGTACAGAAGAGGATTGAGACACATTGGCATTAAGTAACTAGTCCACGGTCACACAGCCAGCACATGGCAGAGGCTGACTGCTCACCAAGGAGTCTGGTTGAAGAGATCTGGCCTGTCCTTGCACTCAGCCACTGGTACCTTCATAGCTAGGAGGCATCCTACATTCTTCAGCAGGACTGCAAAGTACAAAATGATGTACTTTCACCTTATGTCCTAATCATGAAGGGGGTTGTATTACTACAGGAAGAGAAGGGACATGGTCTGCAATGGCTGGCCCACCTCAGATGTCTGAGGGGTCCTCCTTCTAGCAGCTCACTGTCACCACCTTGTGACAAGTGCAGTGGCACGTGCACGAAAGCCTCCGCCTCTATTTCTTTGGGCTGGTAAGGCAATGGAGAAGCCTCAGAACTCAGAATGACTGTCTTGAGGAGGTAGATATGAGTGGATTTGTTAAGTGCCTTCCATCTAAAAAATAACTGATTTACTCACCCGCTTATTAAAGGAGGGTTACTCTCCCCACCACCTTTCTTATACTTCTTTGAAAGTCAGAGGGTAGAGGGATACTGGAGGAATATGGAACCTGGCTTTGATTTGAATATGTGACCTTGAACGAGTGCATCTGTGTTCTGTTACCAACCTCATCTCTCTCAGTCCTTGTTTTTACAAGAAAAGTGGATCATTATCTTGATGAAATGGCACTTCTCTACCTGTGCGTATGGAAAGGCACCAGGATGCCTTTGATTAGTGGAAAACACAGAGTGCCAACAAACCCAGCAGTGGTACTTCCTCCTGTCCCATCAGAACATGGTGAGACTGACTTTTTCCTCACCAGCTCAGTACTCTGAAATATTGATGTAGAAAACAAAGCCAGAGCAACGAGCTGGGTGTATGATCCCAAGTGCTTCTGGGGAGGAAGGATTCATTCTAGGAGCTATTAGTTATGAGGTTGAGGTGAGGTGTGCACCTTCAGTAGCAGTAAGAAGATGTCTTTCCAAGTTAGGAGGGGCTTGGGGCATCTTTCCTGAGACATACTGGCTAAGAAACTCAGATGTTTTAGATGACATAGAAACCAAGGAAAACTTTTGATCTGTATCAAAACATGGAAAAAAAGAGGCTATTTTAAATTCTTAAGTCACTTCTGGCAGGCAGTGCTTATATTTAACTGTGCAGAAAACATTTCTAA
The DNA here is from genome assembly GCF_905146905.1 of Nyctereutes procyonoides. Taxonomy (NCBI): domain Eukaryota; kingdom Metazoa; phylum Chordata; class Mammalia; order Carnivora; family Canidae; genus Nyctereutes; species Nyctereutes procyonoides. Next base: position 12,814,321 of record NW_026575030.1, read on the forward strand.
ATTAATAAGAACGCAGAGATTTTTCTTGCTCCCTCCACACATTCATTACCTCACTAAGCCTCACCCGGCACCCTGATAAAGGCCTTCCATCTGTTTCTCTCATTCTCCGAAGAGTGTGCCTTTCTATGTGGCCAATGTCACATTCAGTCTTTTTCCTCATTTACACTGATGTCCACTCACTGGGCTGCTGCGGCAAAGCCTCTGTCACCTTTAACACTCTTTTCCCCTAGTCTAAAAGCTTGCATTGGGGCTCATTGTAAGCACTGTTTAGGGGCACAGTTGGAAGAGAAAAGGAGCTTAATATGTTTTTAGTTGGGGAAAAAGCAGATCTGACCTGCGATAAAATGTCCTCACCTGTTTCTAAATTTAAAATCAGTTGTCTGCTATTTTTATCTTGCATTAAGATATCTCACAGGAAGTTCTGGGAACTCGAATCTGGTCTCCTGGGTTTTACTGTGACCCGGAATTCTGAGTGCTGCGTTTCACCACCCCCCCTCCACTCCCACTGCCTACCTAACATGCATGGTCGGCATGATGATACACTATTGCTGTAACCTCTCCACAAAGGGAACATTGGCTTCTCTGGGCAGCAGATAAGGAAACCCACTTTCACCTAAATTCAAGAATTTACCTCAGGACACAATCAAACTCAGGCTTTCAAGGGGATAAAGCCTCTGCTGTTTACATTAAACCTACCTTTGGACACAACCAGTCACTGAATCTCTGCATATCCCAGCTCCCTCTATGGTCAAACGGGGACAACGGGTGAATTTTGTCACTCCAGGGGGTTGATGAGAGCCATGCGATATTATTACTGCCTACCTCTTGGACTTGTGGTAAGGATTGACTGAGAGGAGGAAAATAAAAGTTCTTAAAGTTAAAAGCAAGGGAGACAGAAATGGATGGGTCTGTATGTATCTCAGCGGGCCAGATTTTAGAAAACCCATATACAGGCAGAAAAAGATGACACTCTTCTGAATAATCTACCTACATACATAACCCATTTTATTTTTTTGGACAAGTGATTAATGGTTTCTCTTGGTTCAAGTTACAGATTTGAAATCTTCCCTCCAGGTTTAGCTTCATCGTCAACAGATTGCTTCAACATGATTTACTAGGGTCTTTCTCTCCTAACATTGGGATATACTGGGGACGGAGCGGGAGATTATCTCAACACCTGGAAAATGCAAAGGGAAGCATTACAAATGTAAAGCAGATAGTTATGCAAGACAATATGGACATATAAAACTTTATAGTCTCTAGACTCGTGCAATACCTCATGTGTCCAGAACACCATTAGCTTTATTATGACAAAAATGTCATTGTCGTCTTGCTACCTGCTTTTATCCATGCTGAATAACATAATTTCCACTATAATAATTGGATAAGAGCCTATCCTTGCTTTCAATATTAAAATAATCCCAGATGGCATTAATCAGCTTCAGGTTTATAGATCTGACCAAATAATTTTGTTGAGAATTACAGAACCTCCCACTCTGAAGTGAGATTCATATGCATCAGCTTCACCATTTGCACAGATATTTACATACACAGTACACAAAATATGACCCTGTCCAGTGAGTCCTGGTGTATTCTTGTTCCTGCTTGCTGAGAGACTGTCCATGCTCTGCTAATATTTCTCTGGTACCCACAGATTCAGCAAATCTTTTCATAGGGTATATGTGCCAGGCACCTTTTCCCCCCGCCCTCCCCCGGAGATCCAAGGGTGTACAAGACAGACAGTTGCTGTGGTCTTCCTGGTGTTCTTAGATCAGGAGTCTGTTTATTACAATTGTGGGTCATTCATGCCTATTTCGTTCATTCATTCATGCATGCATGCATATTTCATTCATTCATTCATTCATTTAAATCTTGTATTTGGAACGTCTCTGCTGGGCCAGGTGCTGGGTAGGAACTGAGATTGTATTTATGTCACAAACAGAGTAGATTACCCCTGACTACAGAAGCTCCACAGAGAGACACAGATCTTGACCAAATAATCGTGGACGTAATCATATGTGCTTCCAAATATGATGATTGGCATGAAGTGAATACACAGGTGCTAGAAGAGCCTGAGAGGAAAGCTAGTTTTTAAGGAGGTGGGGGCCGTGTGTCAGGAAGAGGAGATGTAGGTGTCCTTGTCTTTAGACTCTGCCAAAAGAACTGTTCTGAGGTCATTGACAGTCTGGATCAGTGACTTTTCTCAGAGGTTTACACTTTCTAATGCCTCCTGCAAACCTCTGACTGGTGATTCTGTCCTCAATGCCCTGCCTGTGGGTCCTCTGCTGAAATCACTATTTTCTGTGAGGGTAAGGTTATAAGGAATGGAAAGGTTCTGCTTTCTTTCTAACTGGGTTTTTAACAGAAAGCAAATTCCTTAAATTTTCCTCAAACATGAATGTGCTGGGAATTCCTCTGCCTGCCAGGCATAGTAACATCTCCTTAATCCTCCCTGGCCCCCACATACGCTGTCCTGCCTGCTATGGCTAAAGGATTCACCTTTACCTTTCTAGTAGCTCATTTTTAGTATTATATAGGTTGTCCCTATGCTTAGCAAAATAGAAAGAAAAAAACACAAGCCACAAGTCCACATCTTCCCATCCAAAATGAACCCCAGTATAAAGGTGGGGATGATATTTCAGCTGGCAGTTTGGTAAAGCCCAAGAATCTGAAAGTGACAGGAACATATGCATTTTAAAGGTCATTCCAATTACCATGCTTACTCATGCTAAGCTGCAACTCTGGGGTTCTTGTGAGAAGATCCACACATGGCAGGGGGTGGTGGCAGGGGATGAGAACATGTGGTTGGCAGGTACTTGAACAAATAGTAAGGAGGATAATACAAATTACTATTGTTCCCAGTGATGTTAAATAATTCTTCAACATCTGAGACATCTGAGAAGAGTGGGAGCAAGCGTTGATAAAAAGCAGGGCAAATCCTCACAGTTCTAAAAGCTGTGATGCCATGATGTCTTTTCCTGGAATCCACATTTTTTACATGGTCGTATGGGGACCCATGAGAAGAAACCCTATGGAAGAGCTCTTGGCTGCATTAAATTTCCCATTTGCAACCACTTCATTCTCCACATCATAGTGAATTTGTAACACAACTTTTCTTGATAGAATTATCCTAAATGTAGAGGTGCTTTTTTAGATAGGGAAATAAAATAGCAGAGAACTATTCTCTTAGTGGCAATTTAAAATCTATCTTCTGCTTCTTGAAATATATATTTTATTACAAGTCTCACTGTGGTGAAATTCAGATTCTGTGTATGTGTGTCACATGTTCTCTGACACTTGATGGAGCAAGGCATTAAATACAAAGATCCACGTCCCCCTGCTTACCTTTTGAGCTTTCCCCTTGACCTCTCCTCCCCTTTCCTCCCTTTTCCTGTTCACCTTTATCTCCTATATTAATGCATCATTCTATCTATATGCATTTACTGAGCATCTGCTGTGTTCCAATGTACTTATAATAATATAATCTCTGCCTGCAGGAAACTCAAGAGCAAGAGAGCCAGGCAAAAAAGCAGACATTGTTCACAGGGACACTCATGGTGCTGAGGGCCATGAAGTCACATCTGAGCTACATTTTGACAGACAAGCAGAAGTGAAAATAGCAGTGGAAGGGTATTCCCCAAATGGACATACTCCCTGCCCCATAGCAGCTTATCTCATTCCAGCTTCCAGGCACCAGGCATTTGGCTGGAGTTCCCTTCCTTTTGCCCAAATTCTGCCCTCTCTCAGCAACTCCTCCGGATCCCACTTATTCTGTCAAGTGTCCCTGACAGTGCCTGATGTTCACCAAGACCTTTCCTTCTGTGACTGTCTCTAGCACTTTAGTTTCTCTTTGATTTAGCTCCCAATCATGAGGGTTACCTGTTTTGTATCTATATTTTGCCTTCCCAGAGAAAGTTCTTGATTCCTACTGATGCCTTCTGTTGAGAGCACATGCTTTGCAATTATTGTTGAATCTATTGAACCTTAACAGCATCTGCCATCAGTAGCTGGACATGAACTGGAGGTGCAACTGCCAGAAGTCAACACTCCTCTTGGAGTTAGATGTAACACTTCCTCGAGAGGTGGAATGAACTCAGTAATCTTTAATATCTGTGCACATCCCAAACTCTGGAGACAGTTGTCCAAGATTTGGGAATTAAAGCCCTTCACCTCTTTCTCATATTGAAGACTTCCCAATGTGGTTCACATGAAGTATCAGTCTATTTGAATAGATAGAGTGCCTAATAAAAGCAGCTGGTGCCAGCTGTCATCGTTCACGTGGTGTTAAGTGCTCCTTCTGTAAGCACTAGCAAGCAAGAGTATTTTTGTTTAGCAAGGCCATCATAAAATTAGACAAGCAAACCAGAGCAATGTATTTGAGCAATGTAGCCTATAAATATTACAGTGGAAGGAAGCATGTGAGCACATTATCCTTATTACAATCTTATACTTTAAGAAAAAAAGTGGGGGCAGCTCTGCAAGAGAAGGCGAGTCTGAATAGAATCCAGCTCTAGAGAAACATACAAAATGTCTGTTGTGATTGTCAAAGAATGTCACTAGTTTTCTGGTAATAGGATCTAGGGAGCGCACCCCCTGGATGCAGTGAGCTCTCAACAGCCTCCTGGAGGCTGAATTGGGAAGGCTTGAGAAATTGGCACTGTTTACCTATTAGGAGTGGGATAAAAAAAAAATGATACTGAGGGGTGCCAGTGTGTCTGTAACTCTGTCAGCTGTTTATCTGCAAGTGAAGTCATTGAAGAAGAGTAAAGGTTTCCTGCGAGCCCAGAGAGCAGCTTCAGAATCATATACAATCCATACTCTGTCACGGCTTTATTTTTTCTCTTTCTTTTTCTGAAGTGCCTGGCAGAGACTTAAACAACATTGTTATTATTCAGTGGGCTATGTCAAATTCTCTAGTGTTTTCTAGTAACATAGAAAGCTACTTCCAACTTTTGCTAAATGCCATATAAAGTCTCTCCGTAAAATATTTAAGATGTATTTTTTTCTTTTCCTATGAAGTTTTTCTCTTGGTTGTTTTTATACTATACCTGGAATCACCTAAATTTAGTAGAATTCAACCATGGGCAGGGTGTCATGCTAGGTTTTATCCTCTACTAATTATCTTGCTCAAATCTATGAAGACTTATATTAAAGTGTTTAAAATAAACCATTCTCATTTTATAAAGGAGAGAACTGAGGTTTATAGGTGTTATGTGACTTTTTTAAGATTATATAGTTAGCAAGTATTTTCATTAGAAGCTAATGGGCTAAAAAAAAATAAAATAAAATAAAAAAGAAGCTAATGGGCTCCCAAACAACTCAGAAATAAAAGGAATAGTTTTGCCCTGTCAAAATTAAGCCAAACATCTCATAGTTCTTAATGGATTATCTTGAAGATACAGAGCAACTATGCCAGGCCAAATCATACCTGAATTAATGGCATCAAATGCAACACCTGCATTCTTGTACTCCTGAAGTCAGAGTGAAGGACCATCATGAATCTCACTCTCCCTCCCTAGAATGGATGAAGCCTATGGGGATGTAATATAAATGATTGTTTCAAGGAATTGAATACTAATTAGACTAGAACTTTACTGCCCAATGCAACATTGGGCAGTGATGGAAATGATCTCTTTTATGTTGTCTACACCTAATCACTAGTAATTATTGAGAACTTGAAGTGTGGATGTTATGGCTGAGGGAGTGAATTTTTAATTTAATTTAATTTTAATAAAATTACATTTAGATGGGCATGTGTGACTAGTGTCTACCCTATTGGATAATACAGGACTAGACTCTCTGCTAGTGCGAGTCCTCATGGAGCTATAGTTTTTCCCCTAAGTTAGCAACCTAGGGCTGCACCTGTACAGATTAGGCATGGGCCTCAGAATCAAGACCCAGTGAGTGGATATAATGTCAACTGTAGCCACCCAAGCTGTATATGACCATGGTATACCTTTCTATACATTTCCTCACAGACATTTGTATCAGAAGAGACAAGCATATCACTCTTTGCCTTAATATCTCCCAAGATCCTGGGCAGACAAGTGCTTTAACTGATATTAGTTCAAATGTCAAAACCCGTACATTATGTAAGAGATAACTCTACTACACCAAGTATTCTTTTGCTGTGTCTGTTTACCAGTTCAGAATTACCTTCAAAATAAGGATATATTTTGAGCAAATATGTACTTATAATCTAATTATATATCACCAATAAGGTTTTAGTTTCTAATTTTTTAAGGAAAAGAATCTTCACTTTTTAAAAATCTCAAGTATCATAGAATATGCTAAAGTTAGTTATTGTTAGATCTCTAAAAGCTGCATGCCCGAATCCAAGCAATTTGGAGTAAGAAGTGGACTTGAGGCCAACAAAATCTGTGTGAGTTCACTCACTAACATAGGTTTGGATCTGTCTGTCTGTCAGAGAGTACTGACATTAAACCCAGAAATTCTGGCACCATCCTTATTCTGATTTCAAGTTTAACTGACTGACCTACTATTTTGCAATCCATGAAGATTCCTTACCTACACGAAAAGGACATATTGGACAATCCGGTGGAACTATCAAGCCCTTTGTAAATTATACTCTTCAATGTAAATCCACAAATTGGAATTCTGGTACACACTTGTGTCTTGCTCGATTCACTTGCATGAGTCACAATACTGGTGATTAACGGTCCTGGTAATTCGTGAGGATTGGATTATAGTGCTTGCAGGTTGATACCCATCCTTGGATGGGATGTTTTCCAAGGTAAAGGCCATTTAGTGTGGTCTCTTTAGGCAAATAGTTGACTTCACCTGATTATTTGTACCAGCACAAACTGCCTCACATAAAGATTCATACCAGACTGCAGATGTAAACTTAGCACAATTTCCAATGCTATCAATGGAAAGTAATCTTAAGATTTGATCCCAGCCTATTGGAGAGTAGCTTAAATTTTAGAATGCATAAAAATCACTTGAAATGCACTTTTAAAATGCAGATTTCTGGGCTCTACAACTCCAGAAATTCTCATTAGTCCAAATGAGATGGAGACATGGAATCTGTATTTTATCCAACACCCCAGGATGTCTGTTGATCAGTCATTCAGAAATATTGTGTCAGCAGATTAAACAAATTTCCTTATTTTGCTCATCATAATACAGTTGCATCAAATTTTCTCTACACAGTGGGAAACAACACTCCTAGTTCTGCCTGATGTTAATGATATTCTCAGAAAACCAATTGCTTTGTTCAAATAAGTTTGAGAAATGCTGGAGTAAGTAAAATTAAATGGGTTTCTTTACTGCAGGATTTCTCAATGTGTCATGTGGTGGTGGTTGTGTCGTATGTGTGTGTGTGTGTGTGTGTGTGTATGAATATGTACCATGCACTTAAAGGCTGTACAAGAGGTGAATTAATTAGAAGTTCAGAATTTCACAAGTATATTTGACCAGGAAACCCTTTTTTCCACAAACTACTCATCCACATAATAAACTTTTGGACATGATGCCCTTGTGTATATAGTAAGTACATCAGAGTAAACACTGGGAGGTGGTTAGTAGTGTAGACAAAGTGACCTCAAAAGTTAGCATTAAAAAGAACAAGAGTGTCATAAGCAGACATTAGACTTCCTTTTTCATTTTTCTCAATAAAACAAATTGAGGTGATTCCTCTGCCTCTTTTCTCCTTCTAATTTTGTTGCATAGAACTTCTGCATTTGGTTTGTACACGCCCAGATTTACAGCCTGCCTTTTACACGTCTATAATCTTAAATAAGCTATTTAATATGTGATCTTCACTTTCCTAGAGATAGTGATAACTGTCTTACAGGGTTGTTTTAGCTGAAGTAATTACTGTGATAGCCTAACACTAAGTCTAGCATGCCAAATATAACATTTAATATATGGTAGAGAAGTTAATATTTTTTTTCACATATATAATTATTTGGGGAAATTCAGACATTAAAGGGAAGAGCACAGTGTATAAGTTATTTCCTAAAGCCCTAGAGCTCAGCAGTTTAGTGCTTGCCTTCAGTCCGGGTCATGATCATGATCCTGGAGACCCGGGATTGAGTCCCACGTCGGGCTCCAAGCATGGAGCCTGCTTCTCCTTCTGCCTGTGTCTCTGCCTCTCTCTCTCTCTCTCTCTCTCTCTCTCTCTCTCTTTCTCTCAATAATACATAAATAAAGTCTTTAAAAATAAAAAAAAAATAAAAATAAGTCAGAGAGAACTGTCTGTCAGCATGCCATTCAATTGCAATGGAAGAAAAATACAATTAATGAACAGTTACAATCTGAACTTTGCCATATGGATTACTAATTTTGAGAAGAGACAGATTACTGTAGGCTTGGAACACGTGTTCAGTTTTAGGATGTCACTTAAACTCAGCCTAAAATGACAGAGATTAGATTTCTTTAAAATATTTTATTTATTGGGATCCCTGGGTGGCGCAGCGGTTTGGCGCCTGCCTTTGGCCCAGGGTGCGATCCTGGAGACCCGGGATCGAATCCCACATCGGGCTCCCAGTGCATGGAGCCTGCTTCTCCCTCTGCCTATGTCTCTGCCTCTCTCTCTCTCTCTGTGTGACTATCATAAATAAATAAAAAATAAAAAAATAAAAAAAATTAAAAAAAATATTTTATTTATTTATTTGAGAGAGAGTGAGAGAAAAAACAAGAAGCAGGGAGGGGCAGAGGGAGAAGCAGACTCCTTCTGAGCAGGGAGCTGGATGCAGGTTTGATCCCAGAACCCTGAGATCAAGCGCTGAGCCAAAGGCAGTGGCTTAACCCACTGAGCCACCAAGGTACCTGACAGGGAAGGTTCTTATGCAAAATTGAAAACCAGTGAATGCAGGCAGTGTGCAGATTCCTGTGTTAAAATGGGGACTGTGGGCAGTCCTTTAGAGGCCATCTATAATTTTCTGTGTCTAGGACCTCTCATCCTTTATTATCTGGAACTGCTCTTTCTCCTTCCCTTCTCATCACATACTTTTGTAGAACTGTACTCTTACATGGTTCCTGGCCCTTGGCCAGAGTGGATTGACCCATTGAGCTGGGCTAAACTGGTCTCCCCTAAGGAGTCCCAAACTTGACATTAGAGAGAAAAATCCCTTCCTAATAGAGGACACCTTAGGTTCAAAACTTGCCCATTCACAGTCATACTTCATGCCTCATCGGGGAAGATAAGATACAGGCAGACTGAAGGAAGTCAACCCACAGAGCAAAGCAAAGGCCAGGGAGCAGAGAATCCCCTAGCTGTGTTTACCTGCACAGGTTTGCCTGTTCTGATGTCCAGCTGCATCCCTGTTCTCCTTGATGCTTGGGGTTCCACTCTTAACTGTATTCTGTGAGCCTGTGCCTCCACCTTGACCTAGGATGGCTTATGTTTTGAGGACTTTCAACTAAGGTTCTCCTGAAGAGAAGGCTTTTCATATCATATTTTCCATACTTGTAAGTTAGATAATGAAGAATCTAAACAAGCTGAAAGAGGAAAAAATGTATATATATGATGGTCATAGGAAGGATTCCGTAGTTTGTTTCTTGTTTGTGTTCTTCATGTGCAAGGGTCATAGCGTTTTAGCTTAGATTTGGGGCCTCTGCCCAGAACAGACACAAAGTCAGAGACCAAGGAAACTATTCACTGGCTGTGAGTGGAATCATTAGCAACTGTCTGTGGCCAGTGGTTTGGCCACTAAGCAGGGCATGGCGCCTGAGTGGTTCTGGTCTCTGCTATCTTACCTCTCAAGTCCCAGACACAGATCTTAACTCAAACAGAGCAGGAAGCCAGGTTTGCTGCTCAAGTGGACAGGACACTGATGAAACTTAAATGAGCAAAGATGAAGTGTGACCTTTCTTAGCAACTCCTGAGGTTAGCAACAGAGAATGGAAATGTCAGATCTGCATAGACAGGCCAAGTAGCAAACCCAGCTTAGCAGACCAAACGTCTCTCTTCATGTACTGGGCAAAACATATCTACTACAAAAAGAAAGAAAATAAAATACACAGTCTGGGTCTGTGTCATAAACCACCTATAAGTATCCATGAAAAAAAATAATGAGTTTATTGACACTTATTCATGTTCTGTCAGGCCTTATTTAATTTTCAAAATGATTTAGAGATTATTTTTGCCTTGGTTTTACTAATGAAGAAATTAAAGCTCAGGAAAGCATAAATAATTTTGAATGTCATACAAGCTAGAAAATGACAGACAAGGATTTGAACTTGGATCCTCCTAATCTGAAGTCTGGGTTGTTGGAGGGCACCCAGTCCCCTCCCCAGTGAGGAAGGCCACACTGTCCTTCTGCAAGGATGCAAGGGGACAGTCCCAGACCAGCCCTGAGTCATAGTAGAGTCCCCACGCTCAAAAATGAGAGCCTCTGGTAGAGCCATGAATTCTCCAGTCCTTAAACAACAGCTCAAATTCAATATGAAATGGCCTTTAAAGTGAAAAATTAAATAACCTTATAAACATGCCCAAATTGATCAGCATCCCATATAATCCAGGCCCTGCTGGTGTCTTGTCTATCCCCACTCTTTGTAGATTCTGGGGGCCATGACAGTGACTGTAGCAGCCAGGGCCAGCCTGGCCAGCACTAGCATCCACAGGAAAATAAGACATTGGAGGAGTCTGGATAATAAAACCTGAAAGAAGATTGATGAACCCAATCATTACTGTGTCCTTCTTGTCTTGTATCTGAGAGGTTTTCCTTCTTTCTTGTTTCATCAATGAATTTTTTTTTATTCTGCCAAATAAAATTATAGGACTATTTATAAAAGAAAAAAGCAGTATTTGAACATCAAATTAAATATTTCTAAACTTTGTCTATGAAAACAATGAGGCATTTTGACCGAGTGGTCACTCATTGTAGTTGTGCCTTAGCCTCAGGACTCATTTTATGTGGCTCTTCTAAATATTTCAAAGATCCTGATTCACATAGGTAAGTAGCTGCCAACTGATACAGGTTCCGAATGCCTTTCCCTGAAATAGCTGATATATTTCATGAAGATTTATCCAGAATGTTCAAGTGTAGGTACAATTTTTTTTATTTCAAATTTGAGACCTGTATTCATTTCTTATAAATACAAAAGCCAGATAAATGCATAGTCAGTGCTATCATTTTCTATAATATGACAATTTTTTGGTGTCATGTTCATCCATTCACTTGTTCTTGCTCTGTTATTATACAGTGGAAAGAGCATGTGGCTAGCAGATGTTCTTGAGCTTGGCTGGGTTTAAATGGATTTAAGTGGGTTTAAGTGTAGCAGGGCCTTCCCTTCAGCTGCTCTACCTTCTGCGGCCTGAGCAGACCGGATGGCACCCAGCTGGTGCAGTGCAGCATCCTTTCTCATAGATAATACTTGTACATTCTTATTCACATAAATACACAGGGAAGGCAGAAAAAGACTGACATCAGGGTCTCCAGGGTTAGCCTGGGCACAAAACAGGCAAATTGTGAGTGCAGTATATTAAAAACTGATATAGGGGCACATGGGTAGCTCAATCATTGAGCATCTGAGTTCAGCTCAGGTCGTGATCTCAGACTCCTGGGATCAAGCCCTGTGTCAGGCTCCAGCTCAGCAAAGAGTCTGCTTGAGATTCTCTCTCTCCCTCTCCCTCTGTCCCTCCCTGCACCCTCTCTCTTAAATAAATAAATAAAACCTTTAAAAAATTAAATCTCATACAAAGTACATTGGAAAACTCTATTTTAATTTAAAGCTAAAAGAATTAAAAACATTTGCAAAAAGAGCACGAGAACTAGAAAAGGGAAAAGAGAAATCTCCATAATTTGCAATCCTTCTGACCCATCTCTACAGGATGGTTCTTGAACTTGACCTCAATTAGATCCTTGGTATTCACTGCACTTTGAGGACCAGCAGCTCTGGCATCTTTAAGGAGCTTATTATAAATGCAGAATATCAGTTTCTACCCCAGACCCACTGTATCACATTTAAGAAAAAAAAAAAAAATGGAAGCAATGAGCCAGACAACAGAATTATTCCCATTTGTAGTGGGATATGAATGATGGTCTAAATTTTAAGAATAAGACCATTCTGGTAATCTGGAAAGTTCTATTGTTTGCATTTCCTGATTGACTTTAACAATTGAGATGTCATCTCAATTATATATGCTAAACAAAATCATTACACTGTGAGGCGCAGAAAATCATTTACCTTATTGATATGTAGTAGATAAACCCAGACCAAATTTCTTTCCCATAGTCCAGAACCTGTCTGTAAACGATGTGGTATGTTTCCATTCCAATGAAGCACTTCTAGGCCATTGAGACAAATTAATTGATTAGGGAAATTCAATTCTGCCTTATTTGGTCAAAACGATCCATATCAAGCTAGTAGGGAATTCTCTTCCCTTGTGATTTTTAAAAAACATTATTTTGTTATTTGGAGAAAGAGACATGTATCTTTGTAATCAAATAGCAATGATTTGGTATTAGTTTCATGGTCTCAGCTTACTTCTCATATTAACAGCATGGGAATAGCGAATGTTGATTTATTCTTCTTGAATCACAACATCTTCTGCTTTGAAGACATGGCCTTTGAAGAGCCCTGAGCAGCTCTTGGTCATAAACTTTAGGTTTGCTGATGTGTGGAGAGGACTGTTCCATTTCACCATCCAAAGCCAGGACAGGGAGGAGGAGTGCCTGCTGTGGGTGCTGGGCTCTGTCTGGAAGCCGGGCAGTGATTCTGGGATCCCTGATGTGCTCAGCACACTCCTTTGACCACCATTACTTTGTCCATTATCTGGGGATCTACTCGGCAACAATTGACAATTGGCTTCCTGCTGTGAACTAGCCCCTTGGAAATTTAGGAAACTGACTTCTGACACTTTTCTTTTTATTCACTTAATTCCTTAATGTCTGCATCTGCTGTAATTACAACAAATTTCAATTATAATGAAGATCCAACCGTGGGGGTAAAATGAGATTATGGTAATTGTTAGAATGGAGAGGCATAGAAATAGGTTTCAAAAGCTTTCAGAGAAGCTATCTGATCAAAATAAGATCAATGCAGTTGGCTGCTAATTAAAGCAAACAGACAAAGGAACACAACCTAGCTGATTTTTAATGTATGAGCTTCATTAAAAAGCTTACATTAGTCAGCTTGCATTTTGAGGACTATTGAAATGTTTTGTTCTTTTTGTCTCTAAGGAAAGCATATAGAAATTGAAATTGACCTTCAACTGTATAAAGGAGGGATGAGAATTCTTAAGAAGGGAAGTAACTCAATGGAGCATAAATACATTCAGACTCATTTATAGGTAACCATTTATCTGAACATTTGGGAATTTCAGAGGCCTGCCAGTAGATGTCCTATTCATTTCAATCTGTTATGGGGAATGAGGGAAATTTCATACTGAGGAAAAAAAACATTTCTGTAGGTGTTTATAGAAATACAATGTTTTTTTTTTAGGCTGATCTAAACAAATGACTTCCTCTAGCTGTGTTCAGGTTGGGGATTTTTTTGGGATATGTGTGTTCATGTGCCTAACAGTGCACATGTTTAAATAACTGTAATAGAAGGATGGGTACTCAGGGACACACAGTTAACCATTGTGCTGATTTTCTCAGACAAAAGACCCTTTTCTTTTAATTTTTCAAGAGACTTTAAAAATGTACATGTATCAATAGAGAGCCATAATCAATGTGATATTTGGAGCATATTACCAGGTGGGCTTTGTTCCAAGGAACAGAGAGGTCTCACTCACTGAATTTTATTTTCAGAGTTTACTGAAGGAGGTAGAAGATGTTCATTTAGACCTGGATTTGAGTGCCTGCTCTGCTCTAGAGGGTGACCTGGGAGCTCACTGAGCCTCAGTGGCTTTATGCAGAAAATAAGATCCATTCACCTGAACCTCTTCTCTTGTTCAGCTGGTCTCTACCTGTATTGAAAATATGTCTTGGGACACCCTGACTCACTCTTCTTAGAGACCATTTCTTAAGTGAATGAGGTCTCTTTGCTATTGTCTACTATCAAAATAAAGTGTGAAATGTAAGCACCTGTATAAGTTTATTTCCAGTTTCATTGTAAAAGTCATGATGAACCCAGAAATAAACAAAGAATGGGATGGTAACTTTTATTCCCACACTTAACCACTATTAGCAGATTACTAATTTGGACTATGTCCTTCTATACTTTATTTTCTCCTTATAACAATGAGGGCAGTAACAGTAGAAGCTACATGTGATATTCTGCAATATGCTTTCTGTACTTAAAAGTATATTATACATGTAGAACTTTCCAGTATCCTTAGGTATACATGTATGGATTCATTTTAATTGCCTTATAATGCCATAGTATGGAGATGCCATCATTTCTTTACCATTCCCCAAATGGTGGATTATGGCTTCATTTTTTTTAAGTCGTTAATAATTATAATTTTACATATGTCTTTTTAAAAAGATTTTATTTATTTATTTATCTATCTATCTATTTATTTATTTATTTATTTGAGAGAGAGAGCGAGAGAGCACATGCATTTGCATGTTTGTATGTGAGTAGGGAAGTGGCAGAGGGAGAAAGAGAATTCTAAGCCGACTCCACACTGAGCAAGAAGCCTTGGCACAGGACTCAATCCCAGGACCCTGAGCCAAAATCAAGAGTTGGATGCTTAACCAACTGAGCCACCTAGGCACCTCAATAATTATACGTATATTTTTGTGCACATAAAAAAGTATTTTGGGGGCATTATCTCAAGTGGAATTGCTAAGTCAAAGTACATACATAAGCTAAATTTTGGAAATGCGTTAGTGGTAAATAGCTTCCCAAGTTACATGAACAGCAAGGAGCGTAACAGGGCAATACTAACAAAGGCCATAGAGGAGCAATGTGTAAAATAAGAGAAAATACTCATAAAACATAAAGAAAATAAAAAGAACAACTATCCAATATTTTAAAAAATAATACAAATTAAAGGAGGTAATGCTTTTTTCCCTGACACTTGAAAATTAAGACAAATAAAATAAAATCCAAGGCTGTCTAGTTTTGAAGAGACAGATTCACTTCATTATTGTTTAGGGGAGATTAGGGCATCTGGGAGGAAAATTTGGTTAATAGATTGAACCTAAAATCTGTTGTTTTCAACCAAAAAGTACTCCCTAAGGTGACAGAGACACAGAGAAGCAGGGGAACTAGAGACAGAATTCAGAGGTGAGCAAAAAGAAGTTGTTCTCAGGGTGAAGCTCAGGGGTGCTGTGCAGAGCCTGTGGACGGGCATGCTGCTCTCCAATAAAGTGGGTTAGGGAGGTAAGATTTAATACCTAAATAATCAACCAGCACAGGTGTGATGAATGTGGTATGCACAAAGGAGGATTTTGTAAGGTTATTTTTGTTTCAGAGTGATACTGAAATTCTTAAAGTTACAAATTCAAAATTTTGTTTTTTAAAGTTTTCTTTTTTACTTTTTAAAAATTCAGCTTATAAAATTATATTCTACTTAGAAGTCTAGCAAGTATTAGCACGCAGGTCTAAAAACTCTTTGAAAAATCCCATTTATGGATTTAGTTACTTAAATACCTTCCAATATATTAACTACATTTATAATATGATTTATTGCCTTTCTAAGTTGTGCAATTTACTGCATTAAAAGATAGAATGCCACGGATATTTCTAAAAGTTAACTATCTAGAAAATGAACATTTAATTTTGGTGAATTTAATTTATATTAGATGTTCTACTAAGGAAGATTTTTAAGGTCTAAATCAGTTATTCTATACTTTTTAAATTGGAGTTTACAAGGCTTATATTAAATAAGCCAAATTCCCTTAAAAAATACAAATACTAAAGAACTATTAATTTTTTTCAGTTTTATTAAAATCTTCCTACAAGAGAAAAGACCCATCTCAGGTCAATTCAAAGACTCATTCTTGGAAGGAGCCATTTTGAGGACAAGTTTTTAGGGGCCTTTTAAAGATATCCCTTCTTAGACTGAATTTTTAAAAAATGAAGTAATTGGGATCCCTGGGTGGCGCAGCGGTTTGGCGCCTGCCTTTGGCCCAGGGCGCGATCCTGGAGACCCGGGATCGAATCCCACGTCGGGCTCCCGGTGCATGGAGCCTGCTTCTCCCTCTGCCTGTGTCTCTGCCTCTCTCTCTCTCGCTCTCTGTGTGACTATCATAAATAAATAAAAATTAAAAAAAAATTAAAAAAAAAAAAGAAGTAATTATAATTAGACTCCTTGACTTGTTGCAAGACTGTTTAAGTTAGGTTCATTTTAAGGTTGACCATCGACCGACATTGGTCTTAATCCTATTAAACTCCATTATAAATATGCTTAGGCATTTTATCAAAGTCAAGAACACTAGTTCCTTCCCAGGAAGACACAGATCACATCATACAGACATTTCTGGCTGAGATCAGCGTTGGGACCATTTTTTCTCTTTCAGTACCTTACTCCTTCTTAACTCCCAAATATTAATACTAAGGTTTTGATTATCATAAACTTTTGCTACTGAATTCAGAAATTTGTAAATTAAAAATGTCATGTCTAAAGAAGATACTTATTATGCTGAGTGATGGAGATATGAGCATAATCCTTGTTGTTGTCAGCGGAGCATCCTGAGTGCTGTGTATGTATGGGTGCTCAGTCAAGCCCATAGCCCTGCATTCAAGGCTAAATTTGGATCCTAAATTTACTTTCCATTTTGCTTAATAGACCTTGCTGGGCTTTTGCATTTTTCTCTATTTGTAAGATTATACAATTAAGAAGTTTATTTTAATATTATGCCATAGCTTTGTCTTACTTGTGATAACTTAAATGTCCTTTCTACAGAAAACATACAGAGACTAGAAGCAATCACATTAACCCATGAAATGTAGAGGAAGTCTCTGTCATCTGAAAAAAAAAAAAATCAAAGTAAGAGCAGAACAGGGACAGGGGCTAGCTTAGTAGTAGCTGTATTTTAAGAATTTCTTATTATTTTAAGAATTCAACACTGGTTATGAAAAGGATTGAAAATAGAATCAAAACCTCTTTTCCCTATTCTTCATCACCGAATTTATAGAATTTGTAGAATTGATTACATATCGTTAAGCTAATTATATGATAAATATATCCTTTATTCTCTAGTTCAGGTTTGTTTATTGCCAATTAACCCTTTTGTCACTATCATCAAGACCTCTCTACCTACCAAAAGTATCTTTAAAAACTCCAACCTCACAGGTCCTAGTTTGCTAATGAGTTTCTCGAATCAGTGGGCAACTATGTGAGGCTCCCCTCCCTCCCATTCTTTGCCGAAATGGTGCTTTAATGCATGCTGGGAGTTTATTTTTAAGGAGGTGGATCATCTGGCATTTGGTAGATAGAGGATGCATAGTCATTGAGAATACAGGCTTCAGTGACAAGTAGCATAGCTCATGTGTCTGGATCTGTCACTTCACACTTGGGCAAGTTATTTATCCTCATCTTGTCTTACTTTCTTCATTTATTAAACGGGGGAAATAATACCATTAAAGCAACAACTCAGATATGGTTGTGAGCACATGTTAAAGTTTCATTTCAAGATTATTTCTAAGAGGAAAGTTTCCGAGTAGGCAAACCTAGCTTGACTCTTGGTGGATATATTTTATAGATTAGCCATGAAAACAATGTTTGGTTAAATGTCATTAGGATAGTTAAAAGGCTGGTTAAAGGTAATTGCATTTTATGATATATGGCAAAAAGGTGACAATAACCAATGTGAATAAGTGTCTTGATCTTGCAGAAGGCTGTCTTTGTTAGACAGTGTGCACCTAGAGAAAGCACATCCATCCAGATTCAGTCTGATATGAAATATCATTAAAGGGCACCCGGGTGGTTTGGATGGTTGGGCATCTGCCTTCAGCTCAGGTCATGATCCTGGGGTCCTGGGATTGAGTCCCATATCAGGTTCCCAGCTTAGCAGGGACTCTTTTTCTCTGCCCCTCTCCCCTGCTTGTGCGCTCTCTCTCTCTCTCTCTCTCTCTCTCTCTCTCTCTCTCTCTCGCTAGCTCTCTTTTTCAAATTAAAAAAGTAAATAAATAAAAATCTTAAAAAAATAAAATAAAAAAGAACTATCATTAGAATTTTAGGAGATAGGAATTCAGAGTACTTATCTCCTAACAATTTGAAGTGAGGGCCTTATCCCTAAGATTGTGACAGCGCTCACCTTTAATGGGCCTTTCTTACTTCTGTACCTCTGTTCTCTTTCTGGGTCATGCCTTCAGTGCGCAATTTATGGCAGGTAGGGAGAAAAAGAAACAAAACACCAGTTTAATAAACTGATTAAAGAATATGGAAATTATACTCATAAAACCGTCCTTGTTAAATAAGCAAATTGGGGTTATGCATCTTTTATTTTGAGTGTCAGCTTTACAGATGAGGTTTTCTAATCATAGTCTGTGTTGAACCAAAATGAACCAAGCTAGAAGCATCCATTCATTTTTTTCTTCTCGTTCTAGACATATTAGATTTTCTTTTAGCAAAGTACTCTTTCTTTCAGAAGTATATTATATTTTTTAAAGTGACCATAAGCAATGTATTTCTCTCCTACACTTTCTTGGTAAATTGAGTTTATTAACCCTGCAAAACAAAGTCTATGTGAGGCTTATAAAAGATGTGTTCAAAATGTCCAGATATTTCTTATTGTTTTCCCCAAGGCCCCTCCTACTACATGCCCAAATGAATTTGTCAATCTTGAGTTTTAAAATATTTGAAAGTGTTGAATAGAGGGGAAAACGTGTGCTTTCACTTCTTTTTGTATTTACAGGATGCTGTTTTATAAAAAGTTAAGATTCCTGCCTTGAACTAGCCTGAATGGAATGTTTTTTTTTCTAGATCTTGGGTTATCTCACAACATGTGATACAGATGAAAACAGGCAGTCCTCAGAAAGTTCAGGGGTGCAACCAAATCTTGGAACAATAGGAACCAGCCACACAAGTACTGTCAGCACTCTCCACCTGTCTTTTCTGCTGCATTCTGTACTCCAGTATTCATATTCTCTCTCTCTCTCTCCCTTTCTCTCTCTCTCTCTTTCTGTACACACAAACTTTCTTCTTGTGGCTGAAAACATGGCCCCTGAGAACTTCTGAATTTTCTATTTTATAGCTTCAGCCATTAAAAAGAGGTGGCCTGAACCTTCTTGGTACTGAAATCAAGAGAACCATAGAATTAAATGCCTACAGACCTGGCTTTGCTCAAATTTCCATCTTTATTTTCTTTTAAAATTTATTTATTAATTTACTTGAGAGAGGGAGTGAGGCGGGGAGTGTTGGGGAGAGGAAGAGAGAGTCTACAGCAGACTTCCCTCTGAGTGCAGATCCTGACACGGGGTTTGATCTCACAACCCTGAAATCATGACCTGATCTAAAACCAAGAGCCAGATGCTTAACTAACTGAACCACTCAGGTGTTCCTCAGGCTTTCATCTTTAAAGCAATTAGTTTTATGTTGGAAGAGGAAGGGGAGCAAATAATAGTATAATTTACCAACTATGTGTGTGTGAGTGTGTGCATGAGTGTATGTGTGGGGGTGTATTTGGCATTGGAGGAAGGGGAGTAGAATGGAGTTGGATGGGGGGATGGGGGTAAAGACAGGCCTTGAAAGTTCCAGAGGGGAAAACTATGGAGAAAATGCACTGCAGGATCAGCATAATTCAGAAGCAGGAAGATGCCGGGATGTAAGGGTAGAAAGATGTAGGGCGAATGGGTTTTCATGAGCTTGCCCCTCAGGCTCTCAGTCAGGGCACACCTTGAGGCAGAGGTCCTCACTTGGACAGGACACTGTCCTGTCCATCAGAGGACACTGATGCTTCAAGTTTCTATAACTCCTCACAGCACAAGGTTAGTCGGGGCAGGGAGGTCTATCTCAGTGATGAACCTGTTTCTTTCCCTTTCTGCCAAGATCAGGAGCTGGGAATGGGAATCAAGAGGAAGGATAAAATCTGGAGTAAGGAAGAGGACCCCTTGTTTTTGTTTATGTGTTGATCAATTGGTTTCTGTGAACATGTTCTGTAGAAAATTTACTAGTTCCTTTCTTTCCCCTTCTATTCCTTAAGCCATAGTTGGATACCATGGAGTTACCAATATGCTTTTCCCAAACATAAGCCCTGTCAGCACAATTGCATGTTTGCTGTGCTGAGTGGAAAATTTCTAATAATATGTCTGAACATATGCAGGAATATTAGTTTCTGGGCTTTGAAACAATCATTGCTGGAGGGTTTCCTACCTATATAGGGCATTCACGATAAATCATCTTACTTTTGCTTGGCTCACATTCTCAGAGGCTACACAATGAACCCTTTTATTGTATTAGACTACTTCTATAGCTTCATTGCTCACACCTTCTCCCCTTTTAAATCTGTGGGGTTTTTTTCCCTTTAAATATTTTTTTTTCAAGAATTCCAGGATTTATCTCTGCTTTTGGTCTTAATTTTATCCATTACAAGTATTGAGCACTCACCAGTTTATTTCTTGGTAACAATAGAGCCTGCTGTGTAGATTTTTAAAAATATTTTATTTATTTATCCATGAGAGACATGGAAAGAGAGGCAGAAACATAGGCAGAGGGAGAATTAGGCTCCCTGCAAGGAGCCTGATGCGGGACTCGATCCCCCCCCGGATCACAACTGAGCCAAAGGCAGACGCTCAACCACAGAGCCACCAGGTGCTCCTGGGATTTTAATCACATATGTAGGGAGTGAAGAGAATTGTCCAAAGCCAATGGCTGAGCTGGGATTTGAATTCAGATATAAGTGACTCTGATGCCCATGAACTTTGACCAGAAGATAGGAACATTGCCTCTAATCCCATTACCTCAAGTAACGCGTGACATCTGTCCTTCCCATCAGTGTTTGGTTTGCTTTGTCGTGGCCATGCCTCATATCTTGAATTTTCATTTAATCCAGTCTCAGTCTGTTATAATCCTTTTTGCTAACCGTTTGTGGTAGCTGTATGATAACCCATTAATTTTATGTATTACGACGTCCTCAAGAAATTTTCCAGTGTTGGACATTTATATTGATTCATCATGACTTCCTTGTAAATGATGATAATTAGCACACATAGTTTTTATATTTTGAAATGTATGCTTAAGATGGAGCCATTTGAGTGTGATTGTGAGGTCAAATTCTATGAATGCTTGAGAGCATTCTTAACACGTGTAGTGAAAATATTTTTCAGAATAGTCATACTGTTTTCATTGTAAGTAGTAGAGGCCTCATTTTAAGGGTGGGCTGGCATTTTGTGAAATGACAGAATTTCCCTGCAGGTTAAATGATTAGGTACCATGTTTCCAGATTTTGTGTGTAGTTTAAAATAGATTCCTGGCCATCACCCAAAAGAGAGTCGTGAGGACAGTGACCTCCATTATCTGCTCCTTTCCCCATCTCTTTAAAAGTGCAGAACCTTTCAAAAATGTAAAAATCATGATCTTTGTACAGTTTATTCTATAGTAAATGAAAAAATCTTATGAATTATGACCACTTCGAATTAACTTTAAGTCAATGGCAATTTGCCCCAATGTTGAAATGCCCAATGTCATCACCTAAATCAGTTCTGAGCCTTCATGACACATAGTGTTGGATGTACCTTCTGTGGTGAAGCCCGGAATTATTTTGCTGTTGCTCAAGTCTGACTTATATACATACAGACATACAGCAGACCAATTTCTACTATCAATTCATGCAGTTGGATATTAATTTTTTTTTTATTTTTTTCCCGTCATTTCAACTGAGTTGGTTTATTTTGTTTGCTTTTGGTTTAATCTTCTGTTAGGTGTTTGCCGAACTACTGTGAACACGGAGGATTCTGCTCACAGTCCTGGACTACCTTCTACTGTAACTGCAGTAACACGGGCTATACTGGTGCCACCTGCCACAACTGTGAGTAGTCACGATTTACCCACAGACTGGGCAAACATCCAGGAATATCAGTGTTAACTTCAGGATGCATTCAACTCTGGGTGGACATTTTTTGTTCATTCATTCACCATGTGTTTCTCAAAAGGCAGCTATATATGCCCACACTGTGGTGGCCCTTTGGGATAGATAAACGGATACAATCTATAGCCTCATGGAGTTTATGGCCTGTCAGGAACACAGATAAGAAATAGAATAAGTATTGGAGGCAGAAGTGAAACAACGTCCTTAGGTCGACAAAAGAGAGCTATTGAGTCAAATACATGGTCTAGATGGGCTCAGTTGTGCTGCTGTAATAAATAACATCTCAGGGGCCTTAAATAACCAGTGGTTGTGTCATGCCTGTGTTACATGCTCATCTCACATTGGCAGAGACTCCCCTTCCATTGTGTCCTCATTCTGTGATGCTGACAGAGGCTCCATCATCCAGGTTGCCATGGCAGAGACAAGCACAAGGAAGCGTGTATTCACTGTTGAAAGTTTCTGCCTGGAAGTGGCAAACATTATCTCCATTCACATTCTGTTATCCAAATAGTGTCACAAGGACATGCCTGAATTCAAGAGGAGAGGAAGAACACTCTTGCCATGGGATCAAAGAGAATGGAACCAGCATATAGTGATTAAGTGCAGATGACTACATGCCAATGTTAAGGAGGCTTTATGTAGAAGCCCTGGGTTGGTCTTTGTAGGAATGTGGCAGAAAAAGAAAAGCAAAAGAAAATTGAATTTCTAAGTGGTTTCATATGGATGGAGGGTACTGAAAATGAGAAGCAGGAAGAGAGGAAGCCAGGAATGAGGCAGGCTGGAGCACACAAGGAGTAAGAGGTGATGAGTAAAAAATAAATGAATATTATGAGCCCTGATTATTATAGTTTTATAGTCTCTATGGGGTCACCAAACAAAAACACATGACAAAATAGAGGTTTTCCATTTAGGGAATTGTGTGTCAAACTGCGTGAAATGAACTCTAAGTATGATTTAGAAAGACATAATCTGACGGTGCTGGCTCTAGTTGTAAGAGATTTCATTGAAAATGTGAGCTAAGAAATTGACTTAAAAGGTAGACAGGTAGGAGAAGGACCTGCTAGAAAAAATGTAAGAACCAAACCAATGAGTTGTTGAGGACTACAGTGAGGTCCACCTGGGGCTGACCTCACCAGTGTTTCTTAAATTCCTTTTATTGCTTGGGATGACATGTAGGTATTTGGAAAATGAATGGGAGATGCCAGCAGGGCTAAGATCAGACTGTGATCCAGGGTGGACATTGTCTACACTCTCATCTCTGAAGAGCTCTCAGTCCTTCTACGGGCCTTTCTGTGCCTTGCAAGGTAGTATTCGCCAGTGATACCAACAGAGGTGTCTAATCCAGAGAAGACATAGCCCAAAGGTCATTACTGTTGTTGGTTGCCTGTGGAAAAGAGAAACACCACCTGGCTATCTAATCTAATCCAATCTAATCTAATCTAATCTAATCTAATCATCTAACTATATCATTCAAATTTTTCTATTCAGAAATTTGGAACAGTGAAGCGAATGCCAGACTAAAAGAGATTAGATTTAGATTTTACCTTGCTATTATACTTGAATAAATTTATGATTGTATCACTCCAGAGATCAATTCCATTACAGAACCTATAAGGAAATCTAATGAAATCTTGTGGGCCCTTTTAAGGCTAAAATTACATGTTTTGTTTAAGATTCCCAGTAAATACCAATCTATATGTTGAGCCTTGTTCCAGAAATATCATCCTTAAATAGACCTGAACAATGTATACCTGCACAGAAACATTGCATGATACATACAGTACTGTCCAGATTGTCATGTCAGTGTTCTTATAAGAAGCAAACAGAATAGCCACTAATGTAATAGTGAGGACCTTGAAGGAGATTATGGCCAAATCACATGACAACATGCCTATGATTTTTCAAACTGAATCTGTTCAATTTCACCTAAAGTAATTTAACACTCTTTTGAGGAGTTCATCTCTATGGATACTCTTCTCCTTTAATTTTCTCCATCCATCAGGATAAAAATAGAATATTTCCAGCTTTTAAAAAAAAGTGTGAAGTTGGAAATCAATGGAGGTGAGGTGCTGATTTTTAAAGGAACGCTGTCAAAGCTGATGAGCAGGAGACCCAACACGTGAGGTCTTAAAAAAATACCATTCTGTTTTATAACACCTTCTGATTCCCCTTGCTGTGAAATTTCTCAGTGCCTATACTGTAGGTCACAACATTATTAAACTCTTTTTTTCCCTTCTGCGCACCTAGCCAGGAGAAATCAGAGGTACTTGGGGGACTCTGAGGTCCGCCAAACACACCTGGTATACTTAGGTAATACAGGAATTTGTCTCCCTCTAACTCATTTCTCCCCGTCCCCAGTTAGATGAGGACCATTTTTTTTTTATTCAGATTTGTAAATTGAGTGAATCCAAGGCATGCCTTCCTGCCTGCAAAATGTATATGCCCTTGATGTGGGGCATCAGAGATGAGAGCTGCCAAAATACAGAATACAACACATAGGATACCCTTGGGTAGAACAAAACATACAAGTTCACAGCCTTAAAAAAAAAAAAAAAAAAAAAAAGTTCACAGCCTTACTCTTGTGAAGTGGCAGTGTCCTTGATGTGTTGCAGCATACTTCCTTGAAGCAATCATCCACAATCAGAACAGTAAATAACATCTTCAGATTAATAAGGCATTTATCATACTATTTAAGACTGATAATTTCTTGATAGTCTTAGTCTTTTGTCTCTTCAAGCTCTTCAGGTTTTATTTATTTATTTATATTTTTTTCATAATGGGTGCTTCCAAGTGAATGTGAATCAACAGTGTTCAGGATACATAGGATTAACTTTTTTCTGTCCAGCATTTGTGGGTAAGAGATGAGTCTGGGTGAGGGGGAGAGTGTGTTGGACTCTAAGAAATAGCAAAATAGGAATTCCCAAAGTCTCAAGGCATAGTGGGTTGCTGTTAAAAGTAGATATGTCATCATTCCATTTCAATTTTCTTTCCTCCCTGCCTGATGACCCATGAAGAACTTGGGTGGACAAGTTACATTACTTTTCAAACACACTTCACTCAAAACCACCTGTTCAAGAAGGAGGTGGTAAGCATGTGGACAATTCCTACCCAGTCTGGCAGCCTTCTCACATAAAGAGAAAATGTGAGACTCTCACTTATCCCGTAAACTGTCACTGAACACCATTATGTCATGTCTGTAAGTTTTTTTTGGTTAGGAATTTTCTTCTCTATGTTGTATCCTATTCTCCAGAGTAATAGCTGAAGGTATATCAATGTTTGCTGTCTACATAAGTCCTTTCAACCCAACCAATGATCAGAGCCTTCAGATGATCAGAGATGGTTCTTGGTTTTATACAATGAGCAACGTTAGAAGGTTGTGCAGCAAAAGTCAGAATTCTAAGTATTTACTCTATATCTTGGTCATGATATACCATAAGTCCAAGTTAATATTAAAAAAGGTTTTGATAATAGAATCTTAATGCATAGTCTATAATGTAAGGATGAAGTGAGATGGATATTATTATTTCCATTTTATAGATGAACACATTGAAGCCCAGAGAAGTTACACACCTTCCTCAAGTTCACATAACTAGTGGAGCTGGGACTTGAATGAGTGGAATCTGGCTACAGATAACTGTCTTATCTGCCAGACAGTTAAGCCCTGTATCTTTTTTTTTTTTTTTTTTGTAAGATTTATTGATTTAGGGATGCCTGGGTGGCTCAGCGGTTGGGCACCTGCCTTCGGCTCAGGTTGTAATCCTGGGGTCCGAGATCAAGTCCCACATCAGGCTCCCTGCGAGGAGCTTGCTTCTCTCTCTGCCTGTGTCTCTGCCTCTCTCTCTCAGTCTGTGTCTCTCATGAATAAATAAATATTAAGAAAAGATTTATTGATTTACTTTAAAGTGAGAACACCCGTGGGTGTGTGACTAGAGAGAGAGAGAGAGCTCACACACATGTGCACAAGCATGGGTGGGGGGACGGGTAGAGGGAGAGAATCTTCAAGTAGATTCTGTGCTCTGCCTGGAGCCCAATGTGGGGCTTGATCTCATACCCATGAGATCATGACCTGAGCCGAAACCAGGAGTCTGCCACCCAACCAAATGAGCTCCCCACACATCCGAACCCCTGTATCTTATTTCCTTTCTCAAACAAATAAGATATTTGCAAACCTCTCTATGGGAACTTAGTGATGAGACATCCATGACTTACTTCTTATTGCTTGAGGTACACTAAGCTATCATGATACTATAATTGAAAATGCAGTTCTAGAAGACCAAAAGATGAGGAAGTTTTTGTGTTCTTGAATAATCATGCAATCATCATGGAAGAAAGTAGGATGAATTAGCACTTGAAAGATAGCTATATAAAAGAAAGAAAGAAAGATAGCTACAATAAAAATAAATATAAGAAATAGAGAGGCCTATTGAAAACAGCAGGTAGCCAAGACCCAAGACATGATGGTAAGAATATCTATGCTACATTTTGGAGCACTGTATATGTATCCCTGGCTCAAGAAAGGAAAAATAAATAGCTCTATGCATTCATTCCTGAAGCCCAAGTGATATTCCCATGAAGCACTTTTCCCTAGGGGAAATCTGAGCTCACTTCTCATTATAGCCAAAGCTTTTTATGTGCTATTGCAACATCTATAAATACTACTTTAATGACTACATAATAAATAGTTTACTTAATGACTTTATTCAAACGTTTTCTTTCATTTTTTAAAGATTTTATTTATTTATTTGAGAGAAAGAATGAGCAAGAGTGAGAGAGAGAGAGAGCACAGTGAGGGGAGGGGCAGAGGCAGAGGGAGAAGCAGACTCTTCCACTGAGCCAGGAAGCCTGACGCAGGGCTGTATCCCAGGACCCTGAGATAATGACCTGAGCCAAAGGCAGACTCTTTAACCAACTGAGTCACAAAGGCGCTTCTTTCTTTCTTTCTTTCTTTCTTTCTTTCTTTCTTTCTTTCTTTCTTTCTTTTCTTTCGTCTTTCTTTCTCTTTCTTTCTTTCTCTCTCTTTTCCTTTCTTCCTTTCTTTCAGATTTTATTCATTTATTTGAGAGAGAGCATAAGCAAGGGGGGAGGCAGAGGGAGAAGCAGACTCTCTGCTGAGCAGGGAGCCCGATACAGATTCTACCCTGAACCAAATGCAGATGCTCAATCGACTGAGCCACCCAGGTGTCCTATTCAAACATTGTCATCTACTTTTTTTTTTTTCTTTTTGGTGGGGAGGCGACATGTGTTGTTTCCAAATATTTATTATTGTAACCAACACTGTAGTGGTCACCTTTGCACTTAAATAATCTTTAAATCCTTCATGTTCTATTGTTTTCTTAGAATGCCTTAGTAATGACATTACTGAGTCAAAGATGATGAATAGTGTTAAGGATCTTGGTTCATATTTTCAGCTTTCTTTTCTAAAAGTCTTGCCAATTTGTTTTCTGGTCACTGTTTTCTGGTATCTTCTTTTATCTTCTCTGCCACAAGTGTTTAGTATAATTTATAAAACTGTTAGACATGCATTTTTACCAAAACATTTGTTTATTGAGATGGAAATTATTATTGACCCTCATGATGAGTTCCAGATGAAGAAAAGGTGGGTTTGTTGTTGTTGTTGTTGTTATTTTTAGGTGACTCATACAGTAAGATTGTCTCTGCAGAATTTTATTTCATCAAACAAGTACCTTGTGAAAGCACATCTGATGTCAGTAACTATGCATTTGATGATTCCTTCCACATTGAGTGGACTCAATAATTTACTTATCATCTTCTCAATGTCTCCTATTGACTGGAATTGTCCTTGATCTTCTCACTATGTCTGATGACATTCACATGAGCCCTTCTCAGGATCTCTTCACCATTTCCCAGCCTGTGCTAATCTCTTTTTGCAGCATGGCATCTCTGACATCCTAACAATGCCTTTTAGCTCACTTTGCAGTTGGGCAAGAGGATGTCAGTTTTCCTCCTCTCCCAGGCCTGATATAGTGTTTCTCTCATTGAGCAGTCAATAGTCAGGTATTGATTAGGAGCATGTCAAGTTGTCTGGCTATCAGACTCTACACTAGTCATCACAGAGGGATAACAGTTTTGATGTTTTAGCAGTAGGTAAATGGTCCTCTAACTGTATGGTATTTCATTGTTGGAGTGACAGGTTGGAGAGGGTAGGGGATTTTGGTAATAAAAGGTTTATTTAAAAACATTGCTTACAGGGACACCTGGGTGGCTCAGCAGTTGAGCGTTTGCCTTCAGCCCAGGGTGTGATCCTGGAGACCCGAATCAAGTCCCACATCGGGCTCCCTGCATGGAGCCTGCTTCTCCTTCTGCCTGTGCCTCTGCCTTTCTCTCTCTGTGTCTCTCATGAATAAATAAATAAAATCTTAAAAACAAAACAAAACAAAACAAAAAACCATTGCTTACAGCTCTTAACTAAGAGCAGCTCATATCTTAATATTATCCTGTGGGTTGCTTATCAAGATCTAAAGAAAATTCATCTTCCTCCTTAACCCCCAATGCCTTCTGCAGATGTTCCTAGCTATAACTAGACACCTAAAGGAGAAGAAAAGAAAAATAACAGTAATGAATTGTTGAATCCACACCCTGCTTCATTTTATGACACTAACCACAGTCTTTTGTGTCATCATTATTTTTATTTATGCTAACTCTCCTACTGAGACTATAAACTTCTTTAGAGAAGGAACTGTGTCTTATTTATATTTGTAGTAAACATATCCAAGGAATTAGTAACATAAAAAGTGTACCATGTAATTGG
This sequence comes from Nyctereutes procyonoides, assembly GCF_905146905.1. Lineage (NCBI taxonomy): Eukaryota > Metazoa > Chordata > Mammalia > Carnivora > Canidae > Nyctereutes > Nyctereutes procyonoides. Next base: position 12,842,986 of record NW_026575030.1, read on the forward strand.
TGAGACAGACAATGAAGTGGGAAAGGGTCATTCAACATGCCATTAGATGAAGACTCCATAAGGACGGAGTGGTGTTTGAATCTTTTCTGTGTCTCCATCCCCTTGTCTAATCCTGTACACATGGTGGAAATCAGCTGCTTGCTGTATACACCAATAGATAAATGAGCTACATGCACACAGTAATGGTTAGTTACCTGGGTAAGGGTACTGTCACTTTCCAGGGAGGTGAGAAAGTTTTCTCAGCAATTGACCTTGGAGTAGAGCCTTAGAGGATGAGAAAGAACAAGAGCAAGAAGGAAGAGTGAGCCACGTGTATAAAGGCAGAGAGGCATGGTCATGCAGCAAAGAGAGGACTATCCAATGCCTAGCATTGCTAGAATCTAAGGTGCAATGGGAAAAGATGGAAAAGGAGGAAATGCAGCTAGATAGAAGATGGGTGATCATTTCAGAAGGGGTTGCTTCTCTGTTGAGCATTTAGGAAGGAGTCAGCCACCTTTTGTTGGTTTTGCTTTCTATCCAGGGAATGACTTACTAATTTTACTTTGTTGTTGTCTGTGTTCTTTTTTATTAGGTTTTTAAAAGGGAATTATAACTGTGATGGTTTTGTAAAGTACACACTGAAGTTGGAAGATGGAGATGTGGGTGCAAGGAAGAGATACTGAATGCTCTTTGCAGTTGTGTGGACAGCAAAAGATGAGAGTCAGAGCAAGCTAGAAAGAAGGGACCTGACTTGAAAGGCATATCTAAAATTGGATCAAACAGACTTGAAGACAAATTGAATACAGCAGAAAGAAGGATGACTTTTAGCTTTTTAGCTAGGAAGCCTTCGTGAATGAAGAATATAGTGACTAAGTCCCCAGGTCTTCCTGGGCTTGACAGTCTCTTGTCAAATCCAGACCCTACAATTTACAAGCTGTATAACCTAGGGCAAGTTATATGAGTTCTGTGTGCTTTTAATTCCTTATTTGTGATATGGGACTAATAATGGCAGCCACCTAATGGAAATATCATGAGGATTAAATAAAATAATCCCTCCGGAGTATTTAACCAGGTGCCTGTTCCATGTTCTCTGCTATTCGAACAGAGAGAGGAAAATATTCAGTGGATGCTGTTATCAGTTCAGCTTGGAGAACAGTGCCAGTCTGGAGAGGTGCTCACTGTGCTGAAGTAGCTGGAAATCCCTGAATGATGAGGAAGATCAGAACCATGAGGTGTGTAGTGGCTGAAGCTTTTGAAGTAGCTGAAGTCATTTGGTGTGACAGGCCAAGGGTGGAACCTACAAAGTAAATCATTTTAAAGGACTCAAGAAGAGATACAAGTGAGACACAACTGAAGGAATGGTGGAGAAAGAGAAAGGAAGCCTAAGGAAAGTGGTACCTTGAAAGGCAGAAGAGAAATCTTCCAAGAATAGGTTATAAACAAAAGTGTCTGAGTGAGAACCCCCAGATTACTTCATCATGGTGTTTGGTGATTGTTGAATGACTTGATGGGTGTTTAGAAAGAAACCATTTATCTAGAGGCGATCTGTGACTGCAGAAGTATTGGAATGCACTGGGATTCGCTGTTCCAAGAAATTTGTGAATTGATGACTATCACAGGTGTTGTCAGGATCCAAGGGATTCAGAGCCACTACCTGCCATTGAGAGGGTTTTAGTTTTCTTCAGGAGAAAAGACCATTATCTTTGCACTCATTAATAAATGAGTGACAGAAGCAGTATGTAAGGATGTAGGGTGATTGCTTCTCTGTGAAAAAAAGAATCTGAGCAAACTGAGCTGGTGTGTGTGTGTGTGTAGTTCTCAAAGGATTAATCAGACCTGTACAGAAGGGCCAAATGTTAATAGAGAAGTCTTAGGAATGTGTTTCCAAAGTGAGAACTAAAGGAAGGATTTGCTCTAAGGATTATCACTGAGGATGTTTGGGTTTGTCTCAAAGTACAAACACATGGGGCATGGGAATGATTATTTATTTAACTTCTTTTAAGTGCCATGAATTGTACTCTGTGGCTTACCCATGTCATCTCACTTTCTGAGGTCCCTTCAATTCTTAGCTCTGATCTTGTTAGACTATGCCAATTCTTAAAAAACCTGGGTCTTTACATGTGCAGATCTCTTGACCAAATCTCTTTTTGGCCCAAGTGACCTTGTCAACTCCTGCTGGAAGCCTACCAAGAACTTTCCTGGTTGTTGTTCCATTTTGCTCCTTTAGTAGCCTTTCATACAGAATTTATTCCACCATATTAACATAGAAGTCTTGATTCTTATTTTCCTTACCAAATTGCCAATATTCTATGCATACTACTTTGTATAATATATGGCACATATGGGTGCCCAGTAGAGGATCAATGGATATAAACATATTTTATGGCCAAATGCTTAAAGCCACAGAGCTAGAGGAAGTGGGATTTGAACCCAGTTCTAGATGGCTTGAAAGTACTTCCTCTTCACATTACAACATCTCTAAGTGGAAGAAAGAGCACTCTTAAATATTTTATCGAACATGGCAGGATTTAAAAACAAAATTGATACAAAGACTTCTTATCATAAAGGATTAGAAATCAAGGTTGCATGCTCACCTTGGATCGATTTTCTTCCTTTCAAACACATCTCAGTGATTTAAGAGTTTCCCACAGTCATTTCCTACGTGTTAATTTGTTCTGTTTGTTCTTTCCTTCCTCTTTTCTCCATCCCCCCCTTCGCCTCCCCTTCCCGTCATTAATTGAGGTTAAGTAAAACCAACTTCAAATACTTACGTTGGATTGACAATGTGCAAGAAATGTAATCACAAGTTGTGGCTTTATTCCAAATCCTTAGAAGCAACAAAAGATCCGAAATATGAAAGAATATAATTAACTGGAGATAATTTAATTGTTGATGTTGCCTTCATTTGGAGAACCATTGATATTTACTTTGAAGACTGAGCAGGAACAACAACCATTTATTTTTAATGTATTTCAATCAACAGAAGACTAATTGCCATAGAAATGTAAAGCACTGGTATGTCCCATGAGTTGGAAGTAATCTGGACTGGATACATACATATTAAACTCAATATATGATGACACATTTTCCATCTGTGCTTCAGCTTTGTATCCAGACAGATACAGATCGCATTTACAACTCTCTGGTCTTGGACATATTACTTAACTTTTTTCAGCCTTGGTTGCTTGATCTCTAAAATTTTACTAACTCATTCAAACAGCTATTGTGTGCGCCACAGCTAAGGAATGAGCAACATCTAGCACCATATTTGCAATTTGGCATTTCCACATTACATGGTATCTATTATATATTTAAAATCATGTTTATGAAAGTTTTGGTATATTTTTCACATAAGAGACATTCAATAGTTTATCTGCCTAGGCTAATAAGTCATATGGCTATACGAACACCTTTTAGATTATAGGTTGCTAAACAGGTTCTGGCATAGACAGTTCATTAGCAGAACTGAGAAATCCCATGTCACTGAAAAAAAGCCCAAGCTGGGGCTCAAGGGACCAGAAGTTAGCTCTGTCTCTGCTACAAATGACCTTAGGCAAGTCACATACTTCATATAGCCCATATTCCTCAAGGGTAAGGTGTGGATTATATATGGATTATATGTAGTCACTAAGAAGGATTATTTTGATCTGCTCTGACAGCATGACTAAGGATGAGTGTGCTGGCTCTCTGTAGTGCATTGTTATCATTCTGTGCAGTTGCTATTTCTCATCTTGGCCATTTCCCATGTTCTAGCTCAGGATATTATTTATGTAGGTCATATAGCCCATCTCTTAAGTGTGGTTTAGAAAACACTAAGAACTCTTTTACAGTGTTAGCTCAAAAAAATCTTTCAAAGTAAAACAAGTTAAAATGTGAAAGTATAAGTGTCACACATATTGATACTCTTGCATCCTGCCTTTGAAGCATGTGCTTGAATTGAACTGCTGTGTTTTTTATCAGGAGAGGATCAACTCAAAGAATAATAGTAAGAGTAAGGAATAAGAGAATGAGAGAGACAGCATGATCACTTAATATAGTTTACCAATTTTACTTTAAATGGTAGAGTGAAACTGGACTATCTAAGGTGTCATGAAACAAAGGACTTTTTAGTGTGCTCAGCTTGAACCTTGCAAAAATATTTTGACTATGTAGAGATAAAATTTGGAAAATATTTCTTTATCCATTGAAATTCCATGACACAGGGGGGCCTGGGTGGCTCAATCAGTTAAACAAGCAACTGCCTTCGGCTTGGGTCATGATTTCCAGATCCTGGGATCTAGCCCCAAGTTGGGGGGGGGGGGTCCCTGATCAGCAGAGTCTGCTTCTGCCCCTCCCCCCACTTGTGTTTTCTCTCTCTCTCTCTCTCTGCTCTCTATTTCTCTCTCTCTTTCAAATTAAATAAATAAATAAAACCTTTAAAAATAAAATTCCATGGCACAATAACACGATGACCTATGGCGAGTTATTTCACCAATTTGAGCCTCACTTGCACCATATACCAAGGGAATATAATAGAATCTGTTCCTTATTGCTCCTAGGATAAATTCATGAATCAATGTGCATGAAATCCCTTTGACAAGTATGATTCTAGCCTTTTCTTATAGGTTCTTTCTTCTTATATATTTGCATCATTTTGTTTCCACCGCAACTTTGGTGAATGGTGACAAGGCAAGTATCCAGAGGAAGGACCCAAAATTCAGAGCAGTTTAGAATGCAGAGTCCAACAACATTCAATTAAAGACCCAAACAGGACTCAAACCTGGATATTCTTATTGTCTCTGACTTTATCAGTGTGTGTATCCCACAAAAAGTTCCTTGTCTACATTATGCTCTAGCCAAGGTAGGTTGTTGGTGGTGAAATTCTAGGGTTATTTCAAAATTTGTTACCTGTTTTCTAAAAGGAACTCTGAATGTATCACTTCTCAGCTTCAGATTCTTCAGTGGCTCTCCATTATCTTAATTATAAAATCCCTGCTTCTCAGCTCAGTAAGTATGTCTCTTCATCAACTGGAACCCTCATAAATCACAGTTTTCAGTCATGGCCCCATATATATCCATGTTATTATATCTCTAATTGACTTTCACTCCTAAGAGCATCAAATTCTTTTTATCTTCATTCTTCTGATCCTGAATGTTTGTTTGTTTGTTTGTTTGTTCTTAAGTAATCTCTACACATAACATGGGACTTGAACCTATAACCCCAAGATCAAGAGTCACATACCCTATCGCTAAGCCAACCATGTGTCCCTGACTCTGAATGTTTTTCCCGATTTTCCCTTCCAGGTAATTCTCTACTCTACTTCAACTCTCTGCTTGGGTATCACCTTTTGATCTTTCTTTAGCATTAGTTTAAGCTCCTTGAGTACAGGTACTTGGGCTTTTCATGTCTATGTCCTCAATACTTAGCACTAGCTCTGGAATACCGCATACACAAAATAAATGTTGAGATAATGGAGCTTTAATTTTCAAAATGTTGTCTTCACTCCACACTTCACTGTGTATTTGTATGTCTTTTCCATTGAGAGGAGAAAGACAAGAAACCATATGATATCCCATGACATCTGTTAGGCTTTCTCTTCGGCTACTATGAAGAGAAACTCCCTGTTCTTAACTTGATGAGAGACCTGAGGCTCCTGCTTTGAATTCAGAGCACACTTCTGGAAGACCCCCCCCCCCCCGTCTAGTCCTCCATTAGCTCTCAAACTGGCTTGTAAACCACCTTTCATGTGGTATAGTTGTAGTCATAATTTTAAGATACTAGCACAAAGACATTTGTCTATATGTAGAAAACATAAAAAGGAAATAAAGCTGCCCATTGTCAGAGCGGGACATGTAACTGAGTTTATTAGTCTGTCAACGGAGGAGTTGTCAAAATCAGTTTTTGGCAACACAGATATCTCACTTGCAGCTAACGTGATGATGAAGACCTTGGCAATCATTCCCTTGCTCTTGTCTCCCTGATTCTGCTGTTGTGATGGCTGAAAGAGAAAATGAGCGAATCTGTCTGCTAACATTTGATTTCACTGCTGTGTATTGTCTAAATGGGCAGTCAGTGGAATAACTGTGATATAACCTGCAGCCTGCAGTCTGAGGATGCCTAGAGCTCACAGGCCATCAGATTAGGGACCTATGCTCCCTATTACCTAAGAGGACTCTCAGTCCAATGATGTTCCTAGGGGATTAGAAAAAGATGTAGAGGGCAGCCCCGGTGGCCCAGCGGTTTAGCGCCACCTTCAGCCCAGGGTGTGATCCTGGAGTCCCAGGATCGAGTCCCACATCAAGGCTTCCTGCATGGAGCCTGCTTCTCCCTCTGCTTGTGTCTCTGCCTCTCTCTCTCTCTCTCTCTCTCTCTCTCTCTCTCTCTCTCATAAATAAATAAATAAATAAATAAATAAATAAATAAAATCTTAAAAAAAGAAAAAGATGTAGACAATACATGGGTTTTTTTTAAGGTTTTATTTATTTATTTATTTATTTATTTATTTATTTATTTATTCATGAGAGACACAGAAAGAGAGAGGCAGAGATATAGGCAGAGGAAGAAACAGGCTCCATGCGGGGAGCCCGCTGTGAGACTCAATCCTAGAACTCCAAAATCACGTCCTGAGCCGAAGGCAGATGCTCAACTGCTGAGCCACCCAGGCATCCCACAGTACATGTTTTTAAGTTTTGTTTTGTTTTATAGAGATGAAACATGAAAAGGAAATACTTTTGAAAATTAATCTGCCTAGGGTTCAGTTCCAGGCTCTGGCAGTTACTAAATGAGTAAGCTGGGAAGGAAAACTTACTCAGATTCCTTGAAACTTGGTTTCCTCATCTCTAAAATGTAGGAATAATCATGTGTATGTCTTAGATTTTTTTGTTAATTTTTTGATGATAAATAGATCACCTTGGAGCATCAGATGTAGTGCCTATATAGGAGGCTCTTCATTTACTTACTTTTTTTCATAAATCCTCTTCAGTTTTACCTTTTCTGGTGGTCTGTAGAGAGCTTTTAGATTAGTAACAGATGCTTATTTCTATGTTTGGAAGGGACCTTTCAGTACAAATATGTTATTTACATCCTTCCTCAAGTGATGCTGTAGAACCAGGGTAATCAATACCTCCTGCTATTATTGTGTCTCTCTGGTGGGCAGAAGATTTGTTTCTCTTAGAAGCTAGAATGTAGCCTCTTTTACCTTTCTCTGGTTAGTCTTTCTTGGGTGTCCAATGAGCCTGCCCTGGATAACCTTCCATGTAAGCCCTCTTTGCCGAGTGTTGAAAAGGCCCCCAAAAAACAGAACTTGACATCATTTTCCTCTGTTTGCATCACACCCCTGTTGCCTTTAATTAATTATGATGTTGGTGATCTCCACAGTCCTTATTATCACTGGATTCAGAAAGGACTTAGGTAATATTAATCAGGGAAGGAAATTGCTTTTATTTACATTAAGCAATGTACAGTATACTTATTATCATCATATTATAATAATCACAGTTGATCCCCAAATCTGTGAACATAGATGATTCCCACATTCTATTTTTACTGTTATGTTAGAATTTAATTAATATGTTTATTTTAATTTAGCTTTAATTTGTGAAAATCTCTTCTCTTTTCAGATCGCTCTTTTATGCAACATAATATTCTATCAGGCATGTGTAAATAAGTACCCACTCTGGGTCCAACAGTATGACTATGGGTGATAATTGAGCAATTGAAGATCTTATTCCTGTTCTCAAGGACTTTAAAATTAGCAAGAATGGTTTGGACCTATATTATATACTCAGAAATTAGTTCAAGATCATACATGGTCAAATAATTAATTGAATATAGGTAAAGATAAAAATATAGGCACAGAGCAGGAGAGACCAGATGAGACATGAAGGAGGTGAGGGGAATGCTCAGTAATTCTAGACCTGAGCTATACCTGATATGTAAGTGTGATCTGCACAGTCAGAGAAAGTGGGGGAGGGTCAAGAATACAGGGGGAAAATAATTTGGCTGGAGTTGGGATAAATAAGGAGACTGACTTGTATAGATTGAGGTTCTTACTAACAAGGAGTGATAATGATGATAAACACAATTGACATCAATCAATAGGGTTTAAGCAGAGAAACAAAATCAGGTGGAGATATGTATTAAGAGATTTATTCCAAAACATTGGCTTCTGCGAGTGTGAGAGCTGGCCAGGCACAACTAAAGTCCATAGGGTGGGCAGTCAGGAGGTGCAGGCTGGAATCCTAAGGCAGCAGACCACAGGTTCAACTTCTTTTTTCTTCAGAAAAGCCAAAGCTCTGTTCTTAGGCCTCTCTACTGATTGAAACAGGCCCATCCAGATATTTTAGAATGATCTCTGTTACTTAGTCATTTGATAATGGACTTTAATCATATTTCCAAAATACCCTCAAAGTTAGTGTTTGATTGAATAACTAGGGACTATAGTCTATTCAAGTTGGCATATAAAATTGACCATTACTGTCTGCCCAACTGTCACCTTGGTACTTGCATTCATTTTATTATATTTGGTTATACTTCTACCTAAGATGTCATACTTCTGCTCTATATGGTACAACTATCTTGTTATAGGTGATATCATATAGGATTGTTTAGCGCTTTAATGATAATAGTAGTCACAATGTTATCCCCATCAGCCATGGTGTGACTAAAGTGCTGCCTAGGTGATATTTTATGCAATATAAACACAGCTCTATATTTGTTTCCTACACTTGCTTTACACTTTATTTAATGAAGATAATTTCTTCTGCCTTTTGATACAATCTTGGTCAAGAGTCAGATTTTCTTCTTACGTATAGGTGATAAACATTCTTATGAATCCTTTAGATCACAAGACATAAACCTAAATGCAAGATTTAAAAAGATCCCATTTACAATAGGCATTAATACTTTGATCTTCAACCAGAGATGGGATTTTAAAAAGGCTAGTGGCAGGAGAGGACCTACCTATAAGAGGGGAAGGGTTGTGTGGGTTAAATTAACTGTTTTTACTCAGTGTAATTCCCTAAAGATTCATCCAGGTTGTTGCCCTTTTCTTTGTTCAGTAGTATTCCATTGAAGCACCACACTTTGTGTTTCTGGATAGTGCAGCTCATCCTTCTGCTTCCCATCTGACTGCTTTCTTCCATGGTGAGATCTGTCCTGTAGGTGCTGCCTGGCTTACCTGGTGCCTTTTGGTGAGAAGGACAAGTGCTAGCCCCAGTGATGAAGGACACTATTTCTCCTGGCCACTTATTGGTAGTGGGGATCCCAAGGCCAGGTTCTGCCCGATACTGCCACATTCACCTGGTGTTGTCAGAGGTAGTGTCTTTCGATTCAGTAGACTAGTGGACTGGGAGTAAGGGGAGGATGATCCTATCTGGGCTGCCTTATGTGCTACATTAAGGTCTGAAAATGCTGGCTTTGGGCCACCTTCTTGGATTAAAGGCAGGTATAGAATCACTATTGTGTTATCCCTTCAGTTCTGAGGTCTCCAACCATGTTACCTTCCTCTTTTCACATCTCAGAGTCCTCCTTGGCGACTTCTTGCTACTTCTAGGGTGATAGTTGTAGCTAGCAAGGAAGATCAGAGGGGAGTGAATCTAAGTTATCTTCTCTGAACTGGAAGTCCCTCCCCAGATTTTAAAAATGTAATTTTTAAACATTTTTTATAATAAATTTATGTTTTGTTGGTGTTCAATTTGCCAACTTACAGAATAACACCCAGTGCTCATCCCATCAAGTGCCCCCCTCAGTGCCCGTCACCCATTCACCCCCACCCCCCGCCCCCCTTCCCTTTCCACCACCCCTAGTTTGTTTCCCAGAGTTAGGAGTCTTTATGTTCTGTCTCCCTTTCTGATATTTCCCACACACCTCTTCTCCCTTCCCTTATATTCCCTTTCACTATTATTTATATTCCCCAAATGAATGAGAACATATAATGTTTGTCCTTCTCCGGCTGACTTACTTCACTCAGCATAATACCCTCCAGGTCCATCCACGCTGAAGCAAATGGTGGGTATTTGTCGTTTCTAATGGCTGAGTAATATTCCATTGTATACATAAACCACATCTTCTTTATCCATTCATCTTTCGATGGAATTTTTAAACATTTTTTTAAAAAGATTTTATTGGTTTATTTTAGAGAGAGAGAGAGATGGGAGGGACAGAGGGAGAGACAGAATCTCAAGCAGACTCCCTGCTGAGTGTGGAGCCTGATGCTGGGCTCAATCTAATGACCCTGAGACCATGACGTGAGCTGAAATCAAGAGCCAATGCTCAACTAACTGAGCCACCCAGGTGCCCCAAGAATGTAATTTTAAGTATATAAAAATGATGCTTGAATTTTTGTATTTAAATTTTGAATGGGTACTATGTTCACAAATCAATTCATATAAAAGATATTTAGTGACATCCTGATTTTCAATCCTGTCTTCTAGTTGCCTAGACCTACTTTGAGGCTGTTATAGGTAACTTCTGTCTTCTACTTGAGTTTTTTTTTTAATACAGAAATACAAATGAACATGAATGCATGTTATACACACTATTTTTTGAATAGTGATCTATCTTAGAGCTCATCTTTCCATATCAGCACCTAGAGTTCCATTGTTCTTGTTTCACCTCTTTGGGATTCAGTTGTAGAGCTGTGCCATAATTCATTGAATAAAGCCCAGATTGATAGGCTTTTGTAGATTTTCTTTTTCTAATCCCATACAAATAAAACCACAATAAGTAAACTTAAACGTATGCCATTTCACACACTTGCATGTATTATCTGTAAGTTACATTCCCAGAAGAGAGATTGCTGGGTCAAAGGACAGGTATGATTTTGCTACATACCACTAAATTGACTTCCACAGGCGTTCAGCCAGTTTTTACTCCCACAAGCAACACATGAGAGTGCCAGCTTCTCCACATACTCACTAACAAAGAGTGTTGTCAAAAGTTTGGAATTTTGCCAGCCTGATAATTATTTCTTAAGAAGATAGAAATAACATTTTTAAAGCTCTGGTGGTGTTTAGCAAATGATAGGAGAGCCTTAGGAATGTTTGGCCTCCTCCTCACAGCCTTCAATATGCTTCATCGTTTCCTTTGATCATGATGCTGGAAAGCATACAATCCATGTCTGTGTCTGTGTCTATATCTACATCTATCTTTGCAACTATATATCTCTTTATATTTATATCTATATATCTATATATCTATATCTACATCTATAATCTGTATCTATATCTAGTTTCTGTCTTTGCAAAGTGTTTTGGGGACAAAATCTATGCATATGGAGTGATTATGAAGGTTAATACTTTGTTAAATAAGTGGAATAGATAAGATTTTAGAAATCAGAACAATATGGGACACCTAAATTTGGGACACCAGTGTGAAGCTCAAGTCCTTACAAGATGCAGGTGTTTGCACAAGTAGGAAGACTTAAGAAAAGGCATCATGGTGGCAGAAGAGATGCCTGACTTCTCAAAGGCTCTCACTAAAGGATCATGGCATGTTGATAGAGATGATAAAGGGGAGCATGAATAGCTGCCTTGGGAGGCATAAAGAGAGCAGGTTGACTGGGCAGGCTGCATAGGGAGGCAATGAACAACCAGTCTGGGCACCATCAGCAATTTGGGGTGGGAATAGCCTCTCTGCACTTTCCAATTCTTCAAAAGTTGTCTCTGAACAATATGGATATTTTTATTTCTTGATTAGTAGAGATCATTTCAGGTTTCATAATTGTAAGTTAAAATCATGTTAAAGCAGGAATAAAAGTGAAAGGGGTAAGAAGCGAAGGTTGAAATAACGTCTGTGATAACCTTCTCTTAGTCTCTTCATTCTTCTACTAAAAACAACAACAACAACAAACTACTCTCCAATCTTCTAATTAGAAGATAAAGAATAAAAGGGAGTGCACAGACTCCCTCTAAGAAATCAAAGCTCTTTCATTTTCAATTTTCTAGTGTGACAACATAAAACAATCTCATTAAGGACTTTGTGGAATATTGGTAAAGGTTAGGTAGAGTTCAGGCAGCGGTGACTGAGAAAATGTTTGAGAGTTTGTACAGAAATTGGGTAACTTCAGGTAAGTTTTCCAGAAGCTGGGATTGTACATGAAGAGAAAACTTACAGGTAATGATCAGTCACCCCCTCAGACCCTCAGACCTGGCAGGCACAGGAGGCAAACAGATACCCCAAATGCAAGCTTACTGGGGAAAAATAAATAGGAGGAAAAGAAAATGGTTATATATGCACATAATGGGTATCCAAGAAAGATGAAGATTATCTCTGTGGTAGCCAAGCCATCTTCCCCAAAGGTGAATGTCATGTTGCAGTATAAATAGTGCCACAGGGAATCTACTCCAGAGTCCAAGAATGAGGCACATTCTCAAGCTGTGGCTCTTTTACAGACAAGGAGGCAACTTTTTAAGTTACATATTAAAACAGATGGTGAAATTTCTCTACTTTAAATCTGCCTTAAAATGAATCTTGAAAGATTGACATGCCAACGATCTGGGAAGACTATAAATTGAAGTTGCTGTATAAATCTGATGCAGTTTCCAGCACTAAGGAGTTACACACTGTCCTGAATGAGCTGCTTTTCTCTGGGTCAGAAGGTCTCAGTGGCTGTGTTGTCTACCAGGTTGTAGACATGCAGTTAGGGAACAGGAGCCCATGCAGATAGCGAGCAGCCTCATTGGGACAACTGTGAAGTGGTGGTAACTGCTGCTTCTGAGCTTTGTTCATTCTGGGAACCAGCATTTAACTCTTAAGAGGTGGGTAGAATTCCCCAATCAAGCCATCCACTTAAAAGTTTCCCCTCAGGGGCTTTATCTCAAGGTGTCTGACAAGGACAAAAGGATAACTGAAGAGTCTAGAATGGGAATTAAATTCAGCTTAATATGTACACTTATAAAAAGTGGTAGTAGAATCAATGAATGGTGAGATTAGGCTCCACGATCCCCTTGCTGGGAAGCTGTATACCACCTAACCAGCAAAATGACTATTTCTCCTGGCCTCTTTCTCTCTTAGGTCCCAACCCTATCCCTCTGCACTATATCTCATCTGTCCCTCACTGTCTGACCAGGGGTGGTGTCTTCTTTCTCTAGAAACCTTTGCACAGAGTTCTTACTTGGGTTTATGCAAGTGCTCAACAAAGATTCTTTATATAGCAAGATGATATGGCTTGTCTTGGTGGAAGGCCCTGGTTATGACCCCTGCTCCTTCACTGAATGCCTTTGTCTTCCCTCCTCTCCAGGCAAATGAATGCCTCCTTCACAAACCATCATCTCAGAATGTGTTTGGGAATCCTGAAGAGTTCTCCCACAGTATTTCCAATATCCCACACTATAGCTTCTGCTTTCTTCCTCTCACTTTGCCCCTCTTCAGTTTCTTAGGCACCAACAATATATTAGACAGTTTGAAAGCACATTCCAATGGTCTCATTTACTCTTCAAAACAGGCCCAGGAGGTAAATAAACAGTATTATTATATTTTACAGAAGAGGAAATTGGATGCAATGATAATTGCATAGCTTCTCTCTCTTTGCCTGGCTCTAGTACTCTATCCACTTTTCAATTTTCTAAGACACTGCTACACACATGATTTTACTTAAGAATAAAGTCAAAGACAGGCTGAAGGTCCTTGGATACCAAGTGAAGCCTATGTCAAGGGTCCCAGGGGCTCTTGCTGACTTGAGAGAAGTGCTCAGTCACATTCCTGGGAAAGGCAGGCTGGTGGCTTTGTTCCTTGACTTTGGAAATGATCCACTACCAGTGCTGCTCTCACTCTCTGTACTCTGAGCTGGGGCAGATCAAAGTTTCAAAAGCCCCAAAACTTATATAATTCTGAAAATCCAATTTAATAAAATTTTTCTACATTATTTTTAGAATGAGAAAATAAATGACTATAAATGCCAAATTTAAAAGAAAGGCACCTATCACAAACATTTCCCAATTTAAAACAAATAATGTTTCTATGAACCTCCTAATATAATTTTATATTATATATATATATATATATATATATATATATATATATATATATAATATCTTTGGGCTGTTTTCTCTTTCTCTTAAAAAAATATTTAATTTTAGAGAGTGAGAGTCTGTGAGTGTGAGTAGGGCAGGGGCAGAGGGAGAGAGACTCTCAAGAAGACTCCTTGTTGAGCAAGGAGCCCAATGTGGGGCTCAATCCCAGGACCCTGAGATTATGACCTGAGCTGAAATCAAGAGTCAGCCATTTAACTGACTGATCCACCCAAGTACCCCTTTCCTTTGTCTCTTTACAAGATGCTTTTATTTATTTATTTTTTCACAAAGAATAAAGTGGTAATTCAGCTTTTCCTCTAGTATGGTTGTTTGAAATAATGTAAAAAATATGCCGATCACTTAGAATATTATCTCTTAGAGATTTACATTTTGTTATTGGTAATGCCACATACACATTCAAAATATCCATTGCTTGTTTACCTTAATGTAAACATGCTAATAGAATTGAAGGTTTCGAAATACTCATTTTCTCATCTGGTTATATGATGAATGAAACTTCACATAATGATGTTAAATGTCAATACTTTTTAGGCACGCCTAGTACTAAAGATATCTATTTTTGTGAATATCTTCAGATGTTTAATGCAAATATTCAAACTTGTTTTCCCCCCTTTTTTTGTTATGGTAAGATACACATTATTTAAAATTTACCATTTTAGCCATTTTTAAGTGTACAGTTCAGTGGTATTAAATACATTCATAATGTTCAACCATGCTGACCACCCATTTCCAGAGCTCTTCTCATCTTATAAAATTGAAACTATGCAAATTTACCAAAAACTCCCATCTTTGCCTCCTATGCCATATAAACATTTATGGATGCGGTTGAAATTGGGAGAATTCCTGTCAAGTTTCACAAATTAGAAGATTTACAAGTATTTCCTACATATGTGATTCTGGCTGTGTGCACTTGAAACTTGGCTTCTCCATGAGGACACAGACATTTCTGGTGCTAGATGCTACCAGAGACATTTCTATTGATATATGACCTCTGGCTCTGGCAGCTTTGGGGAATAGTATTGCATGAATTTGTGGAGGGGACAGCAGAAGTGTTTGTGGAATCTCCAACCAAATAACAATGGCTAGCAATAATGATTGATATGTATGAAAGCCTGCAAACCATGTGATTATAACCCAGTGATCTGCCCTTAAATATAGTATCCACAGCATACCTTCCCCTTAACTGGATCTTAAATTTTTCTGTGGTTTCTCCAATGCTACCTGGCATGAGTAGTGTGACCATAGGGAGGGTAAGGGAAAGAGACAATGGTATTAACCAGTTGCAGTTAATACTTTGGTTTGGGTCACCTAGGAGGCTTAGTGGGTTGTGTCTGCCTTCAACTCAGGTCATGATCCCAGGGTTCTGTGTTCAAGCCCAGCATTGGGTTCCCTGCTCAGTGGGAAGCCTGCTTCTCCCTCTCCCTCTGCCTACCACTCCTCTGCTTGTGCTCCCTTTCTCTCTCTCTCTCTCTCCCTCTCCCTCTCCCTCTCTCTCTGTCAAATGGATAAATAAAAATCTTTAAAATGATAAAAAAATTTTACTTTAACTGATTATAATTAAAATGTACCACTTTTACAAATTTGGTAGCTTTATAGGTGTCACTTGGTTTGGCTGAACTCTATTTCCCAGAATTTTCTTTCCTACATGTTTCTACTTAGGGATGACCAAAAGAGAGATACTTTTAAGAGGTTTGGATGGTGACAGGGAGCAGCAACATTGTACAGTTCACACTCACTGTTGCTGATTCAGTGCCTCACCTTGGTTGCTTGGGGCAGTGTCTATGCCTCCTACTGCTCCAACTTCCTCTGGATCTTACCTCAGCTTTTTTGACTCCTGGGCCAGGTGAGTGTGTTTAGCTCCGTGACAAAGGGCCAAGGTTTTGCAGGATACTCATCTGCTAAAGTGAGAAACAAAAAGTAATCTCCCAGGTTTCAGTCTATCCTGGGCTCCGGCACAGGGTTCGGAGGGAACTCAAGGGTTCCAGCATGCCCTTGCTCCCCTCACTTACATCCATCTTCCCTGCTAGACTGTGCCTTCAAGTTCTGGTATCCAACAGAAGAACCACAACCTTTCAGAGACTGCTTTGCCAGCTCCCTCAAATCCCATAACAGATGTCCCCTAACAGATCCATGTGATTTCCCAATGGTCTACTTCTATGACTGAACCCCGACTGACACACAATGTTTACAAAAATGCATAACCAGTCAACACATTGCTGGGACACTGGTTAGGGCTTTGCAAGGGGGTCCTAGAGCTTCAGCCTTTTTACCTTTATAATATATACACCTCTAGCCCAGAGATTTGTCTCTCGGTTTTCTCTTCAGTGGTCATGCTGTTTCAGGATGATTAGTATTCTGTGAACAGGGTGATGAGAAGGATTTGTAAACATAATCTGGTAGGAAGAATTACAGTGCACTTGACTTTAACCTGGTGGGAAATGGACATCCTACACTGCACCAACACAAGATGCCTTGAGTGACAAAATTAAGTGTCCTCAGTAAGGGGAGCTCCAGGCATTTTTGCTAATCTCTTTATGTCAAATATATAGCCTGCAAATACTAAAAAAAAAGACATTTTTCATTTTAAAATGTCTGTCTCATATCTTAAAAAAATAGACATCTGCCAATTTGTACAGGAAGACACATTCTACATGGTGTGCAAAAGCAAAGTATTAATTTCTTTTACACTGTGGCCTTTACACAGGGAATTCTGGACCTATTAACAATGATGGTAAAATATAGACAGATAAATATTGTGTAATTATTTCCAAGATGCCTTCAAGGAACTTTTACTAGGATTGCCCTTATTACTCTGTCTATTTGAGACCAGTTTCAGGGACTTACAACCACAATATAACTCTTTTATTAGTTTTTGTTTGTTGGTAGCATTTAGAGGAGAGAGCAAGGAGTTTAGAGTCAGGGAACTGCTATCAGATTTCTTGACCCAGCCCTCACCAGTTGGGATGGCTTGGGGCCAAGCTCTTGAATCCTATGAGCTCATTTGCATTATCCAAAAATAAAAAATGCTTGTTACCAAGCTTGGCACTCAAGAATCTCCCGAAGTTTTAAGGAGCGTGGGAAAAGTAGGCTAACTAGGGTGATAGGCAACTCCCAAATCTCAGTGCATTACCAAAATAAAAGTTTATTTTTGTCTTCTATCACACTGTAGTGGGGCTGATCTATGCAGCCACATGAGGACTCAGTCCACTTCTCTCATAATGTTCTACTTCATTTTAAGTCCTTGGGAATGAACCTTCATTCAGCTGGTGAAGGAGAAAGAAGATGAGAATCACACATGGTAAATTTCTTAGGGCCACATCTGGAAGTGAGGCATGTGTCCCTATGCCATTTCTGCTGGAGCAACACTAAACTAGTCTTAGTGGCCCACACATATCATGCTGTTCTACTTCTGACTTTTAAAATACACGTCACTTCTGCTGGAAAGGCTGAAGATTGCTTGCCAGCTTAGAAAACTTCTATTCAGCTTTTCACACCCAGATCAAGTGCCATCGAACTAATGCCTTTAGTAGGTTTGGATATTCTTTTGGTCAGATGTATACTTGGCTTTGTATATTTCCTCATCGTAGAACATATCATATTATAAATGGTGATATGTCTATTTCTTTGTTATTCTGTTGGAGAATATAAATTGCTTTTTCTTCTTAAGTTCCTGAAAATTAGTATAGGCATATAGATATCCGTGTAGTAATTGCAGGGCAGAACTGATAAGGTAGAACAACAAATGGTGTGGGAAGCACACTTGCTGATTAGAAAGATGCTCACCCAATCAGTACACTTGCTGGATATAAACCTTTGATGCAGCTAGAACGTGAGCCCTGGCTGCTTCCACTCTGGGCTGGAATGTTCTCAATCAACACTTGATGAATGTAATTCTGTGGAAGAGAATTAAGAAGAGCAGTAGGAACTGACTGATTTTGAGCACCAACTATGCGTTTGCTTGAAAATTCATTATAACCTTCTGAAGTAGACCTATTAACACCCTTTTAGGTTTAGGAAAATGTAAACCTAGCATGGTAATCAGGCTAGGTTTACAAGATTTATAAGCAGGAAGGTTAGGGTTTTAATATAAAACTCCTTGGCTAAATCAACAAAACCTCTCTTTTTCACTGTACCCCTGAACTCTTCTCTCAAGAGAATCACCATTTGGTTGTGAAGTCAAGGCTTACTCCCATGGACCAAGTATGGATCATTCCAAATATGGTATGAGTCTACTTTCCAAAGCTTGATCCCACCCAGAATGCAGACAGATTAGAGACTGTGTTCCTCGAGTCAGGCCTCCAGGAGGTAGATGTGGAAGGGCTTAGTTTATTTTTTCTCCTCTGCCTGGGGTAAAGAGGTTGGAGATCCTCACTTGGAGGAGGGCTCCCTCACCAGATGGCAATTTCAGTACCAAAGCCAAAGTCACTGAACAACTTATGTTATCTTATCTTTCAAGATTATTTTCCAGCTGTATAAATCAACCAGCAATTTGTACTCCTTATCTAATCTGTTGACAACATGCCAGCCTGCTACATTAGTGAGGTTTTGTTCTGTGTAAGATGATAAGAATGCCATGAATCAGGGGTTCTTGAACACTGTGAGCCTTAGGAGAAGCCAGCTTAACCCCAATGAAACCAAGTCTAGATTTGACACTAGCTTGTCTATAGGGTTTATGAGTTTTTGTTTGGATTGGATTTTTGTTTTATTTTGTTATGCTTTTATGTGTAAAATGGAGAATAAAATATCCTCATAATATCATATCAGATATCATCTTAAAATCTTCACTTTTTTGTTTTTGTAGCTTGGGAAGAGGTAAAATGATGTGATCAAGTTAGAAGCCCCAGGCAAATGCAAAGACAACTTATCATCTATGGATGCTTTTCTAAATTTAAGTACTACAACAATCTAAAAGCTTTCTTTGTTATGAGTAAAGCTAGAAAGTCACAATTAGGTGGATAGGTCCTTCTGGGGACCTTGGGGGAACTCCCCGAGCTATAAGGGCAGCTGTGTTTACATAACTCACTCTGAGGGATAAGAAAGTTTGCAAACGTTTGTTGGAGACTCTGAAATTGAAATAAATTTGTGAATATCACATTTGATTTTTCATATTAAGTGTATCTAAATGAGATGCAAGAACATCTATATGAAGGAGAGAATATGCAGAGCACGGCCATGCCTGGGGTCAGATATCAGTTGCTGTGCTGCTGAGTGGGGACTCAGATAAAATGAAGGTGATCCTCTGAGCTTTTGTTATACATCCATAAAATTGAAGCTCAATATTGCTGTCTGAGGCTTTAGCTATCCTGCATGTAATGTGTCCATGGCACATAGTAGGCATCGCATCAGCATCAAATAGTAACTATTATCATTATGTGATCCAATGATCTGTCTCTTTGCCATTTCCTTATGCTGGATGCATTTGTACCCAACATTTTTATGTTTTACTATTGCAGGGTAGCCTAGACTTATACAGAATCTTTGTATAATTTGAAATGGGTTTTTGGATTACAGCAATAGATACATTTAAGGCTTAAATCTTACCATTGTATTAAATCAACTTGTAAACATTTTATTTTCCTCCAGAAGAAAATAATACTTCTTCCTATTTATCTTTAATTGATTTCTGATTAATTCTTTCCAAATGAGATGCCAGATATATGGAGTCCTAGATAAACTGTAGAATAGTTGTCTTCAAATTCAAATATTCATAGAAATGCCCCCGTGGCATACTCACACCTCTTTAGAAAGACCTACAATGGCCTTTTTCTTGCTTAGATGTTCATTCTTACTCAGGGGAACTATGCAATGTTCTTCTCACTTGTCTACCCATATTCAGTCTAACTCATTTCAGTCTGGCTTCCAGAGATGCTTCTCAGAAGAGCATGTCTGCTAAAGACATGTGTGGTCCTCACTGGTCCCCACAGGGGCTCTTTTAGTCTGTTCATTTATATGTTTCTAAACTCACCAACAGTCATTTCCTGAACACCTACTAGGAACAAGGCTAGCCCCTGAAAATACAGGACATTTAACATCCAATTCCACCTAAATTTATCATATAAATGGAGAATATAACTCAACCTTCTCCCTCACTTACCTTAAAATCTGATACCAGGGCAATATCTTATTCATTTTTGTATCCCTAGCACCTAACTCTACACCTAATACAGGGCTGGTGTGCCATATATATTTCAATAGATTTCCTGATAAATATCCTAAATTTACTGTGTACATGTACTCAATCCTTTTTTGGTTAATTGTTTTAAATTATTTATAAATGGTAACAATTGGATCGCTCTCATTGTCTGAATCCCTACTGTGGTGAAAGTATCTTGACAGCCAGATTACATATATTACCTCATCTAATTTTTATAAAAATCTTGAAAGAAAAGTAAGAGTCAAGAGATTAACCAATTTAACAAAGTCTTTTAAATTATTGGTTGTGTTTGAACCCAGAGTTTTTGGCTTCTGAAGGTTTTCTAGGAAGATGTCAAATGGTACAATGATAAAATTTTTAATAAAGAGTAGGGTCATATACTGAGTGAGCTGATAATCACTCTTAATTAACCCAGATACATGATGAACATTACTCCCCATAAGAAGTGCAATATCATGAAGAAACACAAAAGGGAGGAGAAAAATATATGGAGAAAGCATTCTGGGCAAAAGTCGAAATTATTTTGTCTATAGGCATGCCGATGCCAATACTTAAAAACTTGAATTTTCAGCTAATGGAACAGAATTGTAAAAAAAAAGTACCACTAGCTGCCACTATCTAATAAGTATGGCTTTTAAAGTTTCTTTCTTTTCTTTCTTCTTTCTTTCTTTCTTTCTTTCTTTCTTTCTTTCTTTCTTTCTTCTTCTCCTTCCTTCTTCTTCCTTCTTCCTTCTTCTTCTTCTTTCTTTCTTTCTTTCTTTCTTTCTTTCTTTCTTCCTTCCTTCCTTTCTTTTATTTCTCTCTTTTTCTTTTAGAGCAAGGCTTCCCAAGTTTTAACTTGCAAAAGAATCACCTGGAGATCTTGTTAAAACACAGTTTCTACACTGTTGCCCAGAGATTCTGATTCAAGGTAGAGTCCGTGAATTTGCAAGGCCAGTGAGCTCAGAGTGTTGCCAGTTGCTGCTGGTTTAAGGACCACAGTCAGAACTACTGCTTTAGAAGCTGTGTTTCCCCCCTGAGGTTCATGCCAGTAGCTGCCTACAGTCCCACTGCTTTGCTTCCATGCACCTGATAAGCTATATTTAATTCAGATGTGGATTATTAAAAAGGTTTATATTAAGCATGTTTACACATTCATCATTTACATATAACACATTATTAAGGATAATTACTATAAGTTTTATAGATTAATTTACTGGATCACAGAGGATCAGGATGGCAACATAGCAGGAATATTAAACACAAGATCTTCTATTTAGCAACTGTTGTTTCATCTTATCTTCATTTTAATGAAATGTGTTGTGGCTTTCAAGGAGAAAAAATATTGGTGTGGTCTCAGGTGGAGGTAAAGTAGGAATCAGGCATGCTCCTTTGCCTCTGGAACTCATGAGTGGTCATTTGATGGATGTGTGCTGTATTCAGACATGTGGTTCAAATGTAATAGACACCATGGCTCTGATGCAATGTGTTCTCAAGGTTTGAGGTAAAACAACTTTTGGATGGGATCCCTGGGTGGCGCAGCGGTTTGGCGCCTGCCTTTGGCCCAGGGCGCGATCCTGGAGACCCGGGATCGAATCCCACGTCGGGCTCCCGGTGCATGGAGCTTGCTTCTCCCTCTGCCTGCTCTGCTCTCTCTCTCTCTCTCTCTCTCTCTCTCTGTGACTATCATAAATAAATAAAAAATTAAAAAAAAAAACAACTTTTGGGGTCTTTCCTGTGACCTAACATCCTGCACCTGGCTTTTTTCTTTTCAGGTTTATTGAGGTCTATTTTTACATCATAAATTTCACCTGAAGTGTACATTCAGTGGTTTTTAGTATATTTACACGGTTGTACAACCACCATCACTACATAATTATAAAATATTTCCACACCCCCCCAAAAACCCTGTACACTTTAGCAGTCATTTCTCATTCTACCTTTTAAATAACCTACCCTCAGCTGCTAGCTGCCACCAATACACTCTCTGTATATATAGACTTGCCTCATGTAGACATTTTTAGGTATATGAAAGTATACAGTATGTGACCTTTCTTGACTGGCAAATTTCACTTAATATAATGGTTTGAAGGTTCAAGGTTCATCCATTTGTAGCATGTGTTGATACTTAACTCTTTCCTATTGCCTAGCATTCCACTCTATGGATGCACTTTGTTTCCTCATTCATCATTTGATTGGTGTTGAGATGTTCCATTGTTTGGCTGTTAAGAATAGTGCTACCATGAACATTCATGTACAGATTTTTATGTGGACATGTGTTTTCATTTCTGTAGAGTATATACCTAGGATTAGAATTGTTTGGTCATATCTCCCCTTTTAAAGCTTTTTATTTTGAAATAACTCACAATAAATTGGAAAAAAAAAGTACTAGGAGATCGTGCATACCCTCCAATGATAGCATCTTGGATAACTGTGGTACAATACCAAAAACAGGAAAAATGGCATTGATAATATACACAGAGTTTTTTCAGATTATTCCACTTGGCATGCACGTCTGCGTGTATGTGTGTGTGTGTGTGTCTGTCTGTCTGGTTCTGTGCAATTCTATCACCCATGTATGGATTTGTGTAATTGCTGCCATAACCAGAATGAAGATACTTTCATCACAAAGACCCTTCATGATGTTCCTTTGTAGTCATACATCTCTTATTCTCCCCATTCCTAACCTTTAACCGCCACTAATCTGTTTATGTCTCTACTAGCTTACTTTCCAGTAATGCAAATACAACAGAATCTATGCCTGTTTTCAACCTACACCATATATTTATATATATATATATATAAACTGTGACATTGAAAGATCTGTTTTCTAATTTAATTTCTTGACACATTTTTTGAACTAATGTCAGCAATCCCATCAGTCTTAACATAGTATTTTTTTTTCTTTCTTGTACTAAAAACAGGCAAGGCAAAGTCCCATAGACCTACTTGCACAAGGGGTTTGCTAAATGTAATTAAATAAATGGTTGTTAAGTGCAAAATGCTTCACAAGCATTTACTTAATTACTAGGATTAATTTGATCTTATTTATGTCTGTAGGCCGTGTATGTAGATCTGTAACTAAATATTCAATCATGTGGTAAATATTAGATTGCCAGGGACATGGAAGGAAAGGAAGGAAATAGGACTGAACCATTTTAAGGACTCAAAAAACATGTATTTGTCTTGTAAGCAAGTTTCTTGTCTATTCCTATAGTTTTACAAAAGAAATATACTACAGCTCTGACCTTGGTACTCGAAAAGGTGAGATCTAAATAAAACTATTTTGCTGTCTGAATACTATCATTATCTTTAATGAGAGTGGGCATCACAAGGACATTTCAAATTGTACCATAGGCAATAAATTAGCTGCCAGAACTAGATTCAGACTATTTTCCTTAAATATGAAAACACTGATCCATCTGCTCTGTCTAGCTACATTATACATCAGTTTATATTAATATAAAAATCTATTCTAACGAGTCTTAATATGTCCATCATTGTCCTTTTCATTGACGAGCACATATCTTTGTCTGCATCCATAAATATTAGACCTTTAAATGTAGCACATTTACTATTTGCTGTTCTGACTGCTTTGAGTGGAGGTAACTCTTGCTCTACTGATAGAATTTCTTTTGTTTTTCCTTTGTGGTCTCTCTTCTTCCTGACAGGAAATGTGGTGTTTTTCCTGTAGAGGACCTCCAATAGCAACTTAGAGACCATATAAGACATAGCAAGTCTTTTTTTTAAAAAAGATTTTATTTCTTTATTTGAGAGAGAGAGCACGGGCATGGGGGAGGGGCAGAGGTAGAAGGAGACAGCCGGCTGAGCAGGGAACCCAATGCAGAGCTGGTTCCAAGGACCCAGAGATCATGACCCGAGTAGACGGTTAACTGACTGAGCCACTCAGGCATCCTCATATCAAGTCTTTTTACATGAGTGGAAATGATCATAATTTTTCTTTTTGGCTCTACTATTGGATTAAGCCCACATTTGGCTATGATATTCTTTCAAAATATGCTTTTGGGTTCTAATTGCTGATATTTTAAGTAAAATTTTGTTATTGATATTCACGACTCTGTAGGTCTTTTTTTTTTGGGGGGGTGATCTCTGTTAGATTTGGACATCATCTTTATACTATATATCATATTTGGAAAATTTATTTTTTTTCTGTACCTTGGAGAAATATAAATAGCATTAGGCTTATCTACTCCTTAAAATATTCCCTTGAGAAATTATATGATCCTATGCCTCTCCCCACCAGGGGAGCTCTTTTTAAATGTTTTCTTTAAATTCAATTAGCCAACATATAGTACATCATTAGTCTCAGATGTTTTGTTCAACAATTTACCAGTTGTGTATAACACCTAATTCTCATCACATCATGCTTCCTCCTTAATGCCCATCACTCAATCACCCCAACTCCCACCAACCTCCCCTCCAGCAACCTTCAGTTTGTTATCTGTAATTAGGTTCAATTTGCTTCCTCTGGTAGTTTTTCTCCCTCTCTGATGACTTCCCATTCAGCTTTCCCTCTTTGGAGGAGGGAAAATACTTGTTTTTACTTTTTATATTTTAGGAAGTAGGTCTTTAAAAAATTTTCATCTATATTGGGGTTAATTTTGTTAAGTTGAAGATCTGAATTATGTGATATCTAGAACCATGCCATGAGGCTTGCACTCAGCAGGGAGTCTGTTTCAGATTCCTCCCTCTGGCCCTTGCCCCTGCTCATGCTCTCTGTGTCTCTTTCTAAAATAAATAAATACGGCACCTGTGTGGCTCAATCAGTGGAGCATCTGCCTTTGGCTGAAGTCATGATCCTGGGGTCCTAGAATTGAGCCCCTGAATCAGGCTCCCTGCTCAGTGGAGAGTCTGCTTCCCCTCTCCCTCTCCCCTTGCTCATGCTCTCTCTCTCTCTCTCATGTTCTCTTTCTCTCTCAAATAAATATTAAAAATATATATTTAAAAAAAATAAAATAATAAATAAATAAATAAATAAATAAATAAATAAATAAATAAATCTTAAAAAAAAAAAAAAAAGAATGGCTGGCATGATGGTGTTATAAGACCAGGGAGACAGCTGTGTACCAGATAGAAACCATACCATCTATATGGATCAGATCAGAAAGATCCAGAAGGTAAGTTTTTTAAGAAGTTGAAATTCATAGAGTACCTGAAATGCCTGAATATTAAGACAAAATATTTATTATGAGAGACATTTTCAAACATACATAATGATAGAATAGTACAGTTGTTCTCTTTGTATTCTTCCCTCAGGTTCAACATTTATCAATATGCTGTGATTTTTGTTGTAACTATTTTCATTTCTCTTTTTTTAGATGGAGCAATGTATTCCTTTTTTTATTTTAATTCAAGTAGATTATACAAATAGTGTTGTATTAGTTTTTAGTTTCAGGTATTCAAGATAGTGATTCAATAATTTAATACATTACTCAGTGTTCATCACAATAAGTGTACTCAATCCCCTTCATCTGTTTTCTCCATCTCTCCACCCACTTCCCCTCTGGTAACCAGCAGTTCGTCCTCTATATTTTTAAAGACTCTGATTTTAGAGTCCTCTCTTTTTTCTTTATGCATTTGTTGTTGTTTTTTTCTTAAATTCCTCATTTGAGTGAAATAATATGGTATTTATCTTTCTCTGACTGACTTATTTCACTTTTAGTGCCTTATCTCTAGATCCATCCATATTGTTGCAAGTGGCAAGATTTCATTCTTTTTCATGGTGGAATAATATTGCACTGTGTATATATACCACATCTTCTTTATCCATTCATCTACTAATGGACACTTGGACTGCTTCTATAATTTGGCTGTTTTAAGTAATGCTGCAATAAACATAGGGCTGCATTTATCTTTTCAAATTAGTGTTTTCATATTCTTTGGGTAAATATCCAATAGTGGGATTATTGGATTATATGATAGCTCTATTTTTAATTTTCTGAGAAAATGCCATACTTTCACAGTGGCTGCATCAGCTTGCATTCCCACCAACAGTGCATGAGAGTTCCTTTCTCTCCACATTCTCGCCAGTACTTTGTTTTACGTATTTTTTATTTTAGCCATTCTGACAGGTGTGTAGTAATATCTCATTGTAATTTTGATTTGCATTTCCCTAGTGATGAGTGATGTTGAGCATCTTTTCATGTGTCTATTGGCCATCCGGATGTCTTCTTTGGTGAAATGTCTCTTTATGTCTTCTGCTCACTCTTAATTGGATCATTTGGTTTTATCTAATATGTCATTTGCAAATATCTTCTCCCATTCAATAGGCCATCTTTTAGTTTTGTTGACTATTTCCTTTGCTGTGCAGATGCTTTTTATTTTGATATGGCCCCAATAGTTTATTTTTACTTTTGTTTCCTTTGCCTCAGGAGGCATATCTAGAAAAAGGTTTCTACAGCGCATGTCAGAGAAATCATTGCTTGTGTTCCCTTCTAGGATTTTTATGGTTTCAGGTCTCATATTCTTAATCCATTTTGAGTTTATTTTTGTGGACAGTGTAAGAAGTGATCCAGTGTCATTATTTTGTGTGTAGCTGTCCAGTTTTCCCAATACCATTTCTTGTAGAGACTTTTCTCATTGCATATTCTTGCCTCATTTGTCAAGGATTAACTAATTATATAATCATAGGTTTATTTCTGGTCTCTCTGTTCTATTCCATTGATTTTATGTTTGTTTTTGTGCCAATACCATACTATTTTGATTACTATACCTTTGTAGTATATCTAGAAATCTGGGATCGTGATACCTCCAGCTTTGTTCTTTTTCAAGACTGTGCTGGCCATTTCAGGATCTTTTGTGGTTTTATACAAATTTAAGGATTCTTTGATCTAGGTCTGTGAAGACTGCTGTTGGTATTTTGACAGAGGTTGCACTAAATCTGTAGGTTGCTTTGGGTAGTATGGATATTTTAGCAATATATGTTCTTCCAATTTATGAGCATAGAATATCTTTGTATTTGTGTAATCTTCAATTTTTTTTTTCATCAGCATTTTATAGTTTTCATAGTACAGGCCTTTTACTTCCTTGGTTAAGTTTATTCCTAGGTATTTTATTATTTTTGATGGAATTGTAAATGGGATTGCTATTTAATTTCTCTTTCTGTGTTTCATTATTGGTGTATAGGAATGCACCAGATTTCTGTGTATTGATTTTGTAGCCTGTGACTAAATTTATTTATCAGTTCTGGTAGTGTTTTGGGACTCTTTATGGTTTTCTATATATACTATCATGTCCTCTGCAAATAGGGAAAGTTTTTCTTCTTCCTTGCCAATTTAGGTGTTTTTAAATTTCTTTTTCTTGTCTGATTGCTGGGACTCTGTTGAATAAAGTGGTAATGTGGACATTATTTCCTTGTTCTTGATCTTAGGGGAAAACTCTCAGGTTTCCCCCATTGAATGATATTAGCTGTGGATTTTTCACATATGGCCTTTAGTATTTTGAAGTATGTTCCTTCTAAACTTACTTTGTTAGGGTTTGTTGTTTTGCCTTTTAAAATTAATTATTATTATTATTTTTTAAGAGATAGAGTATGTGTGAGCAGGCAAGGAGGGGCAAAGAGAGAAAGAGAAAGAGAATCTCAAACAGGCTCCATGCTCAGAGCAAAGCCAGGCATGGTGCTCAATCTCACAACCCTAAGATCATGACCTGACCCAGAATTAAGAGTTGAAGGCTCAGCCAACTGAGCCACTCAAGTACCCCAAGGGTTTTTTTTTTTTAATTCTTATTATTGTGAATGAATACTGTACTATCTCATGTTTCTTCTGCATTTATTGAAAATGTCATATGGTTATTACCCTTTCTCTTGTTGATATGATGTATCATGCTGATGGAGTCACAAATTTTGAACCACTCTAGCATCACAGAAATAAATTCCACCTGGTCATGGTGAATGATTTTGTTAATGTGTTGTTGGATTCAGTTTGCTAATATTTTTCTGAGGATTTTTGCATCTTTGTTCATCAGTGACATTGGCCTGAGTTTGATTGATTGATTTATCATGTCTTTATTGTTTTGGTATCAGGGTAATGGTGCCTTCATAGAATGCATTTGGAAGCCTTCCTTTCTCTTCTGTTTCTAGCATACTTTTAGAAGAATAGGTATTAATACTTCTTTAAATGTTCAATTGAATTTGCCTTAGAAGGAGGAGGGGCAAGGTGGCGGAAGAGTAGGGTCCCCAAATCACCTGTCCCCACCAAATTACCTAGATAACCTTCAAATCATCCTGAAAATCTACGAATTCGGCCTGAGATTTAAAGAGAGACCAGCTGGAATGCTACAGCGAGAAGAGTTCGTGCTTCTATCAAGGTAGGAAGACGGGGAAAAAGAAATAAAGAAACAAAAGGCCTCCGAGGGGGAGGGGCCCCGCGAGGAGCCGGGCTGAGGCCGGGGCGAGTGTCCCCAG
This sequence comes from Nyctereutes procyonoides, assembly GCF_905146905.1. Lineage (NCBI taxonomy): Eukaryota > Metazoa > Chordata > Mammalia > Carnivora > Canidae > Nyctereutes > Nyctereutes procyonoides. The sequence goes on from NW_026575030.1 coordinate 12,871,536, forward strand.
GACAGGAGAGCCCCGTCCCGGAGGAGCAGGAGCTGCACCAACCTTCCCGGGCGCAAAGGGGCTCGCAGGGAGTTGGAGCAGGACCCAGGAGAGCGGGGATGCCCTCGGGCTCCCGGGGACACTAACAGACACCTGCGCCCCGGGAGAGTGCGCCGAGCTCCCTAAGGGCTGCAGCACGCACGGCGGGACCCGGAGCAGCTCGGAGGGGCTCGGGCGGCGGCTCCGCGGAGGGGGCTGCGGGGCGGGAGCGCGAATCCAACAGCGCAGGCCCCGGAGCACAGGGCGCCGGGACACAGCCCAGGATCCGGCCTCCCCCAGGACAGGCAGAGGCCGGGAGGGCCCAGGACAGCGAGGACGCTCCTGCCCCGAGCTGAGCGGATCAGCGGCCCCGCCCCGGAGCCTCCAGGCCCTGCGGACAGAGAGCCCCGTAGTTCCTGCGGGGGCTGAATCCAGGCTTCCAGAGTTGCCATAGCAACTGCGGCTGTTCCTCCTGGGGCCTCACGGGGTGAACAACCCCCCCTGAGCCCTGCACCAGGCAGGGGCAGAGCAGCTCCCCCAAGTGCTAACACCTGAAAATCAGCACAGCAGGCCCCTCCCCCAGAAGACCAGCTGGACGGACCAGTTCCAGGGGAAGTCAAGGGACTTGAAGTCTACAGAATCAGAAGATACTCCCCCGTTTTATTTTTCTCTCTTTTTTTTTCTTTTTCATTTCTGATTGCTTCCCCCACCCCCCTTTTTTTTCACCTTCCTTTCTTTTTCTTTCTCTTTTTCTTCTGTTTTTTCCTTTTTTTCTCTTCTTTTTCTTTTTTCTTTTTCTCTTTTCTTTCCTTCTCTCCCTTTTTCTCCTTTTCCCAATACAACTTGTTTTTGGTCACTCTGCACTGAGCAAAATGACTACAAGGAAAACCTCACCTCAAAAGAAAGAATCAGAAACAGCCCTCTCTCCCACAGAGTTACAAAATCTGGATTACAATTCAATGTCAGAAAGCCAATTCAGAAGCACTATTATACAGCTACTGGTGGCTCCAGAAAAAAGCATAAAGGACTCACGAGACTTCATGACTGCAGAATTTAGATCCAATCAGGCAGAAATTAAAAATCAATTGAATGAGATGCAATCCAAACTAGAAGTCCTAACGACGAGGGTTAACGAGGTGGAAGAACGAGTGAGTGACATAGAAGACAAGTTAATGGCAAAGAGGGAAACTGAGGAAAAAAGAGACAGACAATTAAAAGACCATGAAGACAGATTAAGGGAAATAAATAACAGCCTAAGGAAGAAAAACCTACGTTTAATTGGGGTTCCCGAGGGCGCCGAAAGGGACAGAGGGCCAGAATATGTATTTGAACAAATCCTAGCTGAAAACTTTCCCAATCTGGGAAGGGAAACAGGCATTCAGATCCAGGAAATACAGAGATCCCCCCCTATAATCAATAAAAACCGTTCAACACCTCGACATTTAATAATGAAGCTTGCAAATTCCAAAGATAAAGAGAAGATCCTTAAAGCAGCAAGAGACAAGAAGTCCCTGACTTTCATGGGGAGGAATATTAGGGTAACAGCAGACCTCTCCACAGAGACGTGGCAGGCCAGAAAGGGCTGGCAGGATATATTCAGGGTCCTAAATGAGAAGAACATGCAACCAAGAATACTTTATCCAGCAAGGCTCTCATTCAAAATGGAAGGAGAGATAAAGAGCTTCCAAGACAGGCAGGAACTGAAAGAATATGTGACCTCCAAACCAGCTCTGCAAGAAATTTTAAGGGGGACTCTTAAAATTCCCCTTTAAGAAGAAGTTCAGTGGAACAATCCACAAAAACAAGGACTAAATAGATATCGTGATGACACTAAACTCATATCTGTCAATAGTAACTCTGAACGTGAACGGGCTTAATGACCCCATCAAAAGGCGCAGGGTTTCAGACTGGATAAAAAAGCAGGACCCATCTATGTGCTGTCTACAAGAGACTCATTTTAGACAGAAGGACACCTACAACTTGAAAATAAAAGGTTGGAGAGCCATTTACCATTCAAATGGTCCTCAAAAGAAAGCAAGGGTAGCCATCCTTATATCAGATAAACTAAAATTTACCCGAAGACTGTAGTGAGAGATGAAGAGGGACACTATATCATACTTAAAGGATCTATCCAACAAGAGGACTTAACAATCCTCAATATATATGCCCCGAATGTGGGAGCTGCCAAATACTTAAACGAATTATTAACCAAAGTGAAGAAATACTTATATAATAATACACTTATACTTGGTGACTTCAATCTAGCTCTTTCTACCCTTGATAGGTCTTCTAAGCACAACATCTCCAAAGAAACGAGAGCTTTAAATGATACACTGGACCAGATAGATTTCACAGATATCTACAGAACGTTACATCCAAACTCAACTGAATACACATTCTTCTCAAGTGCACATGGAACTTTCTCCAGAATAGACCACATACTGGGTCACAAATCGGGTCTGAACCGATACCAAAAGATTGGGATCGTCCCCTGCATATTCTCAGACCATAACGCCTTGAAATTAGAACTAAATCACAACAAGAAGTTTGGAAGGACCTCAAACACGTGGAGGTTAAGGACCATCCTGCTAAAAGATGAAAGTGTCAACCAGGAAATTAAGGAAGAATTAAAAAGCTTCATGGAAACTAAGGAGAATGAAGATACAACTGTTCAAAATCTTTGGGATGCAGCAAAAGCAGTCCTGAAGGGGAAATACATTGCAATACAAGCATCCATTCAAAAACTGGAAAGAACTCAAATACAAAAGCTAACCTTACACATAAAGGAGCTAGAGAAAAAACAGCAAATTGACCCGACACCCAGCAGAAGAAGAGAGTTAATTAAAATTCGAGCAGAACTCAACGAAATTGAGACCAGAAGAACTGTGGAACAGATCAATAGAACCAGGAGTCGGTTCTTTGAAAGAATTAATAATATAGATAAACCATTAGCCAACCTTATTAAAAAGAAGAGAGAGAAGACTCAAATTAATAAAATCATGACTGAGAAAGGAGAGATCACTACCAACACCAAGGAAATACAAACGATTTTAAAAACATATTATGGACAGCTCTACGCCAATAAATTAGGCAATCTAGAAGAAATGCATGCATTCCTGGAAAGCCACAAACTACCAAAACTGGAACAGGAAGAAATAGAAAACCTGAACAGGCCAATAACCAGGGAGGAAATTGAAGCAGTCATCAAAAACCTCCCAAGACACAAGAGTCCAGGGCCAGATGGCTTCCCAGGGGAATTCTATCAAACGTTTAAAGAAGAAATCATACCTATTCTCCTAAAGCTGTCTGGAAAGATAGAAAGAGATGGAGTACTTCCAAATTCATTCTATGAGGCCAGCATCACCTTAATTCCAAAACCAGACAAAGACCCCACCAAAAAGGAGAATTACAGACCAATATCCCTGATGAACATGGATGCAAAAATTCTCAACAAGATACTAGCCAATAGGATCCAACAACACATTAAGAAAATTATTCACCATGACCAAGTAGGATTTATCCCCGGGACACAAGGCTGCTTCAACACTCGTAAAACAATCAATGTGATTCACCATATCAGCAAGAGAAAAACTAAGAACCATATGATCCTCTCATTAGATGCAGAGAAAGCATTTGACAAAATACAGCATCCATTCCTGATCAAAACTCTTCAGAGTGTAGGGATAGAGGGAACTTTCCTCGACATCTTAAAAGCCATCTACAAAAAGCCCACAGCAAATATCATTCTCCATGGGGAAGCACTGGGAGCCTTTCCCCTAAGATCAGGAACAAGACAGGGATGGCCACTCTCACCACTGCTATTCAACATAGTACTGGAAGTCCTAGCCTCAGCAATCAGACAACAAAAAGACATTAAAGGCATTCAAATTGGCAAAGAAGAAGTCAAACTCTCCCTCTTCGCTGATGACATGATACTCTACATAGAAAACCCAAAAGCCTCCACCCCAAGATTGCTAGAACTCATACAGCGATTTGGCAGTGTGGCAGGATACAAAATCAATGCCTAGAAAACAATGGCATATCTATACACTAACTGAAGGAAGAGAAATTAAGGAGTCAATCCCATTTACAATTGCACCCAAAAGCATAAGATACCTAGGAATAAACCGAACCAAAGAGGTAAAGGATCTATACCCTAAAAACTATAGAGCACTTCTGAAAGAAATTGAGGAAGACACAAAGAGATGGAAAAATATTCCATGCTCATGGATTGGCAGAAATAATATTGTGAAAATGTCAATGTTACCCAGGGCAATTTACATGTTTAATGCAATCCCTATCAAAATACCATGGACTTTCTTCAGAGACTTAGAACAAATTATTTTAAGATTTGTGTGGAATCAGAAAAGACCCCGAATAGCCAGGGGAATTTTAAAACAGAAAAGCATGTATGGGGACATCACAATGCCAGATTTCAGGTTTTATTACAAAGCTGTGGTCATCAAGACAGTGTGGTACTGGCACAAAAACAGACACATAGATCAATGGAACAGAATAGAGAACCCAGAAGTGGACCCTGAACTTTATGGTCAACTAATATTCGATAAAGGAGGAAAGACGATCCACTGGAAGAAAGACAGTCTCTTCAATAAATGGTGCTGGGAAAATTGGACATCCACATGCAGAAGAAAGAAACTAGACCACTCCCTTGCACCATACACAAAGATAAACTCAAAATGGATGAAAGATCTAAATGTGAGACAAGATTCCATCAAAATCCTAGAGGAGAACACAGGCAACACCCTTTTTGAACTTGGCCACGGTAACTTCTTGCAAGATACATCCACGAAAGCAAAAGAAACAAAAGCAAAAATGAACTATTGGGACTTCATCAAGATAAGAAGCTTTTGCACAGCAAAGGATACAGTCAACAGAACTCAAAGACAACCTACAGAATGGGAGAAGATATTTGCAAATAACATATCAGATAAAGGGCTAGTTTCCAAAATCTATAAAGAACTTATTAAACTCAACACCAAAGAAACAAACAATCCAATCATGAAATGGGCAAAAGACATGAAGAGAAATCTCACAGAGGAAGACATAGACATGGCCAACATGCACATGAGAAAATGCTCTGCATCACTTGCCATCAGGGAAATACAAATCAAAACCACAATGAGATACCACCTCACACCAGTGAGAATGGGGAAAATTAACAAGACAGGAAACCACAAATGTTGGAGAGGATGCGGAGAAAAGGGAACCCTCTTACACTGTTGGTGGGAATGTGAACTGGTGCAGCCACTCTGGAAAACTGTGTGGAGGTTCCTCAAAGAGTTAAAAATAGACCTGCCCTACGACCCAGCAATTGCACTGTTAGGGATTTACCCCAAAGATTCAGATGCAATGAAATGCCGGGGCACCTGCACCCCGATGTTTCTAGCAGCCATGTCCACAATAGCCAAACTGTGGAAGGAGCCTCGGTGCCCATCGAAAGATGAATGGATAAAGAAGATGTGGTCTATGTATATAATGGAATATTCCTCAGCCATTAGAAACGACAAATACCACCATTTGCTTCAAGGTGGATGGACCTGGAGGGTATTATGCTGAGTGAAGTAAGTCAATCGGAGAAAGACAAACAGTGTATGTTCTCATTTATTTGGGGAATATGAATAATAGTGAAAGGGAATATAAGGGAAGGGAGAAGAAATGTGTGGGAAATATCAGAAAGGGAGACAGAACATAGAGACTCCTAACTCTGGGAAACGAACTGGGGGGTGGGTGGGGGGTGGGGGTGAATGGGTGACGGGCACTGAGGTGGACACTTGACGGGATGAGCACTGGGTGTTATTCTGTATGTTGGTAAATTGAACACCAATAAAAATTAATTTATTAAAAAAATACTTTCTTGATATCATCTGATGCCAAATTGTATTTGCTTATGTTTTGCTTGTCTTTGTGTGTGTGTGTGTGTGTGTGTGTGTGTGTGTGTAAGTCTACACATAGTGTTTGGTGTGTCTCTTGCATCCCTATCTTCTTTTTACTATCTTTTTTTTTAAGGAAACTGAGTCATATGTTCCCACATTCTGGATTTAGCTAATTGCATCCTTGGAGTGTTGGTGAGCATGTTTCTTTACCTCTTTTTGTAAATTAATGTTTAATTTTTGGAACTTGATTAGATCGCCTTCAGATTTTTGGCAAGTCTGATGTAGTGCTATGAATTTCTGATTATATTACATTAGAGACACCTTAGTAATTACTTTGGGGAATGTTGAGATTGATCTGTGAGTTTGGGTATTGTTAATTTAATCCATCCATTACAAAGTCCTCTGTCAACTTATTTTTTTAACGGAATATTAAGTTACCATCAAATATATTCCATACAAGAAAGGAAGGATATGATTTGTACTTTTTCCAATTTTTAGAATAGGACTTTGTTCTCTAGCATCTTCCAGGGGTGACCAAGGGACTTAGAGAGATAGATCAATGATAAATAAGTAGATGATAGATAGATAGATATTTAGATAGATAATAGATAAAAAACTAGCAGATTGTATATCTTCAAATATATAAATACAGTCATTAATTTTTTGATACTCAAATTCTTACATCAAATTGACTCCAGTACCATTTTTTACATACTCTAATTTTTATAGCTTTCTTATTTTCAAACAAAAAAGGCATTCTAATCTCATTCTGTCCAAACATAAACTCAGTAAAACCCTTCTTCCTTTTAGTGGGAAAATGTGTTTAGAAACCATAGTCTGTGCATTAGAGTGCTTCCAGTACTTGCAGTGGTCCAAATGTGAAAATACATCATTAAAAATATTAAATAATGAGTTCATACTGATACTACCAACTTAAATTAAAATTTCAGTTATATTTTTTTACATTTTACATTTTTATTTTTATGGTAAAATTTTAGCTTCTGTTGTCATTGACAACATAATTAGCTATTAGTTGTTCTTGATATGTATAATAGTTTAATAAATCAATACCAATATTATTTAACATGAAGGCAGTTTAATATATTTTAATATTTTTGCTAATTTTTTCTGATAAATATATCCTATTTTCTACTAATCAAGTTACTGTTTTCAACGTGTTTAAGTTTGTGAATTTATAATAAAACTAAAAATATTTTCATTAGTCGCTTGTGAAAGGTAGTAGGGGACAACTCGTGTTTTGAAGCTGATAAAGAGGAAGCATCAGCTATCACTCTGTTTTTTCATATAATCTTGTTTATTGTAAACTAATAATTAATTGATAAATAATATTTCATTTTTATAAAATGCTCCCAGTAATAAATCAAGAAAGAATGATAGATCAGCAACATACAAATGTGTGTTTTTGGGCAAAGTCCTTATGTTTTATGAGCTTATTTATAGTATTTATAAGAGGGGATGCTTATTACAGTCTTCCCTCAGCTATCTCCCTGTAACTGAGCCAAAATTTCAGGATAAAGTGTATTAGGAATGGTAGGCTAACTAAGGTAGTAATTAGTCCCCAAATATCAATGCCTTAGTAAAATAAAAGGGCTTTTTAATACCTCCTCCTCCCATTACATGCCATGTGACCCTGTTCCATGAATTCAAAGATGATACAATCTACCTCTATAACTCCATTTCCTTTTAGGTCCTTGTGATGGTCTATTTGGAGTTTGGTTAGCTAAGTGATTTCCTTTGATCAAAATTGCATTGAGCAAACATTGCAGTCAGAGGCCTGACAATTGCTTGCCATTTTGTTGATTTTGGAGCCTTTATTTATGGGAATTTGCATCTGAAAGACCACAGAGGGAGAACCACAGAACCCCAACAAGCTCTGCTGACCCAGGAGCTAGGAGCAGACAAACATGCAGGCCTCATATGACATTCTGAACCTGACCAGGAACTTCCCAGATTAGCCCAGACCTGTAGAATCCTGGAATGATTGTTGTTTTAAGTTAGTTTTTTCAATGGTTTATTATATGGCAATAGATAACTGATACACTGAGAATATTAAATAAAACAAGATTAGCCAATATTATAATAGTGTGATAATACCAGGTTCATTTTATTACTTTGCACTCTTTACATGAATTCCAAACATTCTGTAAAGAAAAGTTACAAAGAAATGACTGAATGTCAGTATCACCTGAAACAATTGTTAATTAATTTGTTTTCATTTCTCTTCACAGTGTTTAAAGATTTCTTTTTTTCTATACCTGATTTTTAAAAAAAATACTTAAAATATTTGTTTTGTTTCAAAACTTAAAATATAAATATCCACAACGTTCTAGCTTTCATCTCTGTACCCTCTCCTCATCCTTTCTTTCTCTCCCCTTAGGTATCCATTTATATTAGTTGTTACATTAATATTTTGGGAGGCATTTTAGAGATTTGTTAGTGAATTTGTAACTGATACAAATACAGTTAAATTTGTAATTGATACATATACAACTAGGCAAATGAGAGAATAAGGCAGTTATTAATTTAAAGAAAAACATTTGTTTCAGAAAAAGAAAATTAATCACTTTATAAGATTAGCTACTTGTGAATAGCATGTAAATTGTCACATCAATGTAAACAGTATCCACTGATATAACTAAAACTATAATACAACTATATTGGAAGTTTGGGAATGGGGGAAAGTTCTTTGAATATGGGGAGTGAGTGAGAAGCCAGTCTTATCTCTTATGCTGTGAATATTTATGTGAATAAATAACCTGTATAAGTGAAAAAAAAAAAACCCAAGAAATAGCAATTTGGACGTGTTATACAGAGAAAGAAACAGTCAATATCAAAAGAATGAACTAAGAACTAAAAGTCATCATCTCTGCAGAAGGGAGGTAGAACCTGTTTGTTGGTTTTTCACAACGAGCCTTGTGATTATCTTCTGAGTGTCTCTTTGAAGTCTTACTAGTTGTATGAAGTACTCTCTTTCTTATACTTATGGCCCCTTGAGAAATTAATGCATTGAGAGTTTATCAGCTATCTATTGCTGTGTAATGACTTATAGCAAAACTTGGCATCTGGAAACAACAGATATTAATATCTCATAGTTTCCCTGGGTTCTTGAAAAATTTAGCTGGATGGATCTGGCTCAATCTCTCATATGTCTGCAATTAAGATGTCAGTCAGAAATGCAATCATTTTGGTGTTTGACTCTGGAAATCTGCTTCAGGGCTCAGTCACATGGCATGCCCAGAAGACTTCAAGCTCACTCACGTGGGCCTTTTCCCAGGACAGCCTCGGGACAGAACACTTGGCTTTTCTGACAGCAAATGATCCAGGAGCATCCAAGATGGAGGCCACAGCCTTTTTAAAATCTAGTCTTGGAAATGACATCTATCACCTTTGTCATATTCTGTTAGAGGCATCTCCGTAAGTTCAGCCCACACACAAGAGGAGAGCATTAATTCAGGAACAAAATATGAATGCTAAGGATGTGGATAAGATGAATTATCTTAGAGGTTGCTTACCGCAGGAGAAGTGGCTTCTCCCAGTTCCCATAAGTAAGTGTAAGTGGTAGCCCTATGATGCAAAATCACCCAATATGATTCCAGGGCTCATGTTCTTTTTTTTTTTATTTTTTTATTATTTTTTTAAAAAATTAATTTTTATTGGTGTTCAATTTACCAACATACAGAATAACACCCAGTGCTCATCCCGTCAAGTGTCCCCCTCAGTGCCCGTCACCCATTCACCCCCACCGCCCGCCCTCCTCCCCCTCCACCACCCCTAATTCGTTTCCCAGAGTTAGGAGTCTTTATGTTCTGTCTCCCTTTCTGATATTTCCCACACATTTCTTCTCCCTTCCCTTATATTCCCTTTCACTATTATTCATATTCCCCAAATGAATGAGAACATACACTGTTTGTCTTTCTCCGATTGACTTATTTCACTCAGCATAATACCCTCCAGTTCCATCCACGTGGAAGCAAATGGTGGGTATTTGTCGTTTCTAATGGCTGAGTAATATTCCATTGTATACATAGACCACATCTTCTTCATTCGTCTTTCGATGGACACCGAGGCTCCTTCCACAGTTTGGCTATTGTGGACATGGCTGCTAGAAACATCGGGGTGCAGGTGTCCCGGCATTTCATTGCATCTGAATCTTTGGGGTAAATCCCTAACAGTGCAATTGCTGGGTCGTAGGGCAGGTCTATTTTTAACTCTTTGAGGAACCTCCACACAGTTTTCCAGAGTGGCTGCACCAGTTCACATTCCCACCAACAGTGTAAGAGGGTTCCCTTTTCTCCGCATCCTCTCCAACATTTGTGGTTTCCTGTCTTGTTAATTTTCCCCATTCTCACTGGTGTGAGGTGGTATCTCATTGTGGTTTTGATTTGTATTTCCCTGATGGCAAGTGATGCAGAGCATTTTCTCATGTGCATGTTGGCCATGTCTATGTCTTCCTCTGTGAGATTTCTCTTCATGTCTTTTGCCCATTTCATGATTGGATTGTTTGTTTCTTTGGTGTTGAGTTTAATAAGTTCTTTATAGATTTTGGAAACTAGCCCTTTATCTGATATGTTATTTGCAAATATCTTCTCCCATTCTGTAGGTTGTCTTTGAGTTCTGTTGACTGTATCCTTTGCTGTGCAAAAGCTTCTTATCTTGATGAAGTCCCAATAGTTCATTTTTGCTTTTGTTTCTTTTGCTTTCGTGGATGTATCTTGCAAGAAGTTACCGTGGCCAAGTTCAAAAAGGGTGTTGCCTGTGTTCTCCTCTAGGATTTTGATGGAATCTTGTCTCACATTTAGATCTTTCATCCATTTTGAGTTTATCTTTGTGTATGGTGCAAGGGAGTGGTCTAGTTTCTTTCTTCTGCATGTGGATGTCCAATTTTCCCAGCACCATTTATTGAAGAGACTGTCTTTCTTCCAGTGGATCATCTTTCCTCCTTTATCGAATATTAGTTGACCATAAAGTTCAGGGTCCACTTCTGGGTTCTCTATTCTGTTCCATTGATCTATGTGTCTGTTTTTGTGCAGGGCTCATGTTCTTAACCACTACGTAACTCCCACATGTTGCCTGCATGGTCTTTACCCTGCAGGGGAAAGCAGTACCACCTTTCACGCCATCTTGGAAGTGTAGGGGTGGTGGGTGGGATAACAACACATAAGAGCTGACTTTCATATGTGTGGCACACAGCCAGGTATGTTAGATTTGGGCAAACAGAAGTAAACTATATGTTATACTCAATATATAGGATGAAAACTATGACTCACCCATTTACCTCTGGTTCCGAAAGTGTGCATGACTGTAAGAAAGAATTATAGGAGTACAAGGATAACCTTGAATTCACTCTAATTTATAAAAAGTCAAACCCTCTCAAGCTTTAGCACTTTATTGGTAATGAATTATCTGAGGCACCCCTCACACTTGATCATGACAAAGTACAGCTTCATATTTCTGGGATGGGGCATTAGTCACAGGGGCATGTTGGCTAAGGTGAAGAGTTGGTGCTATATCTTTAAAGCTGTTGGGAGCCACTGAACTGTTTTAAGCAGGGGGGATGACATAATTGGATATGTACTTGCTGCTCTGAGCTATACCATTTTGTCTAAAACATCAGATGACATTCTACATTCTCATGCATGAGACAGCAGATGCCTCCTTTACACACCACCAAATTCGTTCATGTTACTCTAATGAGATTTATAAATTTCTCATATCTATATATTGGTCAAAGTACCCTATCTCAAGGCACCCGTGTCTGCCTCTCTCTGTGCACATAAACAACTTTGTGGCTATAGTCAGGCTGTGAGTTTTCTACGGCACAGACTGATTGCCTCATTCATGGTCTGTTGTCAGGTGGCAACCCCGTTGTTGACACATATTAGGAACTCAGGCTGTTAAGTAAAAATGGACTCTACTTGATGTGGCACCTGCTCTATGTTTTAGGGACTATACTGAGTTCTGGATGTGCAGAAATAAGATAATGTCATTTTATTTTATTAATTAAAAAGTCATGACCATATATATTCATTCAGTTTTTCATTCACTAATCAAACACTTTTGAACTCCTATGAATGTGGCACTGTGTCAGGTGCTGGGACACAGCATCATACGGTACAGGGCCACAGCTCTTACAGCTTCTGGGATCCTTGGGGAGACAGAACAGTGTATGATGATCCTACCTCAGTACAGGCTCCTACATGAGTGCAGAAAAGGACCACAGTCGAAGGAAGGGGAGACTTTTTGGAGGAGGAACCTCTGAGCTGTTCAGAAGAATGGATGCTAGGCAGAATGGAGAGGCAATTCCATTAAGTATTGGGACAGTGGGTTGCTAAGAATTGAGTGGGGGGAGTGGGAAATCAAGGTTATTTAAGGGGAAAGAATCAACAATGAAAGTAAATATTAGTAGGAATTACTGATCCCTCCAAAATGATACACAGAGCCTCCCAAAGCTTCATCTCTGCTGTCTTTGTGTCTTTTCAGCTCTGTATGAGCAATCCTGCGAGGGATACAGGCATCAAGGGAACACAGCTGGCTTCTTCTACATCGATTCTGATGGCAGCGGGCCATTGGGACCCCTCCAAGTGTACTGCAACATCACAGGTAAGGATCAGAGTCTCCACTCATGCTTAACCTAGCTGTGTGATGGTACACAGCAGAGGGAGGGCCACTGGAAGGGGACGTGTGTAAATAAAAATGTAAAGAACCAACTTCAGGGAGGGTGTATTTAAGTAAATAATAGAAATTAGGAGCTCAATTATCTTCATGAGAGAGGAAGACTTAAAGGTCTTGATCACATTCTGCAGAACCACAAATTTACTATAACGCATTTTCTGTAGAGCTTGCCAAGGACATTTTCTCTCTTAAAACTCAAAAGCAGAAAGAAAAGAAAAACAACTAAATAAACAAAAAACAAAACTCAAAATCAATAAGGGAACTTTGAGTCAGGAAGTGAGAAAGTGTGATTCATGTCTGGCCTTGGGGATAGTGTGAATCCTTTATGCCCTCTGGGCTTCAGTTGATCATCAGTGAAATGGGAAAAGTAGCTCCTTCTTCCCAGAGTTGAGGATTAGACACAATCATGAGTATTGGAGAAAGTAGCCAGGCTAGTCATCCAGTAGAAGCCTAATTAAAAAAAAAAAAAAAAAGAAAAGAAAAAAAAAAGTGAGCTATTTGCATTTTCCTGGCCACTCCTTTCTTTCTAAAGTGCAGAAAGATATAGTGAGAATCAATTGTTCATTGGATTTAGAAACAATATATGATCACTAAGTTATTCTGAACAGTAATTCCATGAAGCCAAAACCTGATGCAATAGTTGTTGAAAATACAGCAGTGCAGGTACACTCTCTATTGTGAGTGTCCTTAATTGGCATATACACATTTTTGTGTGTTTGTCTCAGGCACTTACCTTTGGAAATGACAGCAGAATCGGGTAATAAAGTAGGAAAGTAGGGGATATTAAGGCTCACTGAGTCCTCAGGCCTCAGGCTTTCCTGCAACAAGGCACACACATTCAAAGAGCTCTTTCTGTAGTCACAGGCTGGAGTGGGCACTGAGGGCACGCAGAGAAATAAGACATGGACACTCTCACTTAGGAAGCAATAATATTGGGAAAAATGCCATGCACTTTCACAGATACAAATGCAAGCAAACCATTGCAAAAATGGTGATTATGGGCACTTAGCAATTTGGTCATCTGGATACAAACAGCCGCACTTTTTCTGCAGTAGATGCTAGTTACACAGAATTAGATGCATTTCATCACGTTTCCCTAATACTTCATTTCTCCAAACTGCATATATGCTGGCTGCTTCTCAACTGTCCCATAACATAATTAGAATTTGTGACACTGTTTGCTTTTCTTTGTTACGGTAACCTATAGTGTTAAACCATAGGTGAAGAACTAATTTTCTCTGTGGATCTTGAGTATTTTCAAAATGTAATTAACAAATGGAACTTCAGGATTCTTGTTAAAAATTCAGACTTTCTAGCTTGAGAAATTCGAATTCAGTAAATGCCCTTTTACTAAGTCACCTAAATGATTCTGATGCAAACAGTCCCTGGCCTACAAGTTACCAAAAAATGGAGAAAGTGATTTGTCTACAGAATAAGAGCAAGGGCACCAGTGCCTGCTAAAGAGAGATTAGGTGTGATTGCTCAGCGCCTGCCCACTTTGGGAGCTGAACTGAGTTTACCAATACCATATCTTGCACTCCTCATGATAAAAACCTGAGTTAGATATTTTTATCTCTATCTTACATAGAAGGAAAGAGAATATGAGAATTTCACGACTTGCTCGAGGTAATAAATACTGGGACTAATAGTCAAGACTCAGGAAGCAAACAAAACCTTCTGGTGCAGTAATAATTTATATCATTCAAACAGTAATTGGATACTTTGTATTGCTTATGTTTTGCTTTATACAGTGATTTTATTTTTGTTATAAAATAAATCAATATTAATTATAGAAAATTTAAGGAAAAAACAAGGTCTGAAGAAATTGTTAAACTTACCTGTAAACCACAATCCACAGATTGCTGTTGTTATTTTGTTAGGATTTCCTTGGGATTTTTTTTTCTGTGAATATTTGTGTGTGTTTCTTCTATGAATGTATATATTTTTAAATATATATTTTAAAATCATGAATTTGATAGAACAAGCATAGACTTGCCTTTATATCATGAAAATATACTTTGAGACTAAAATATATGCATTAAATATAGCTGAAATTTTTTAAACTCTTCAAAATAGTATGTCATGGGGAGTATAATTCATTCATAGGTCTTATTAACATGGTGCTCCCTGATTCTTTGTAAAGGTTTCTCTTGGGATGTATGTATGGTATTTTGTCCAGGAGTGGCTAAAGAGGAATTCTTACTTGTACTTTAAAGGTTGCTGTTTTGCTGATGTGATACTAAAGGAATCAGGACCTCAGGGTTGTGTCCTGGAGTTCATACGCTTGATTAGGCATTAGTGGGCATTTCTTTCACTGTGCTTTTCTGGTTACATGGAGTTGCAAAACAGTTTTGCTTTCATTTTTGTTTTCTAAAAGAACTATAGAAATAAAAGCAAACCTTGGTACAGGCGAAATTCCGTAATTCTCATATTTAACCGACACACATTTTAATACATAAATATATAATGCTAATCAGATACATATTTTTCTGAGTGTTAAATGTTAAGTATGAGTGACTTGTGACGCCAATACAGGTGTGACAAAGTGGCTGAGGGAAGAGAGAGGAGGAGGGACAGAAGGAATGGACAAAGAGAAGAGAGGACACAGAACAGTGTGGGGTGGGGTGGGAGGGAGACTCTGTGCCTAACTCCACTCTGAAAACACAAAACTCGCTGTTCTCTGCACTTTCCAGCAGCATTATTGGGGTAATCGCACAGAGTATAAATGACACCAGAAGGCGGGGGACCTGGATTCTCTCTCTGCACCTTGCGCCAGTCAGCTGAGTGCCCCTGGCCTAGTTACACATAAATAAGATCTGGGAATCCTAAAATAAGGATCTGGGGCCAGGTGGTCTCACAGGCCTACCTCATTTAGAATTCCTGAGAGATCATTTGAGGCTTGACAGAAAAGGAGATGTTTCTCCTAAGAAGTCTACAGATACTTACAAATAGATGTCAGGAGGGTGAAGGACAGGTTTTAGTTTGGAAAACAGTAAATTCAATCTCAGCTGCATCTCTCTTCACAATGTGCCCTGGGGGAACATTGGCTTCCTATTCCTATAGGTGAGGTGGCACCTTACCCCACCCAGGAGATTTATGTCTGTGCATGTCACCTAGCACAGGGTGGTCTTGGGGAGAAGAGCTCCTCAAAAGTTCACAAAGCAAAGGTCCCATTCACTGGAAGGCAGCATGATCTCTGCATGGAGACAGTATGCCAATTTATGGGAGTAACCCAAGGGGGTGACTAGGCTTATTTATAAAGTGGACTGAATCTAAACCTCTACACATTTTGACAGTGTGCCTGCCATATCCCACGCTGTGTTTTAAGTTGGTTCACCGTGGCCCTAGTGGATAGGAGAGAGGGAAGGCCTACCGTTTGGATGGAGTGTCGAGTGAAATTATGGTAAAGAAGATAAAAAGTTTCAGTAGGAATAAACATTTGGCCTACTTCTAACATCTCTATATATGATTTACAATTCAGTTCAGCTCAATATAAGTTTGCACATTTCAGGCACTGTGCATACTGTTAAGGGTATACAAAATAGTGCCTGTTTAAGTTTCTCTAGGCTGCTGTAACAAATTGAGTGGCTTAAAAATATCTAGAAATGTATGTGTCACAGTTCTGGAGGCTGCAAGTCCAAAATCAAGGTTCTTTAGGGGCACACTACCTCTGAAACCTGTAGGGGAGAATCCTTCCTTGCCTCTTCTGCCTTCTGCTGGATTGCCTACCTCTGGGCATTCCTAGGCCTTAACAGCAACATTTTGGTGACTGCCTCCCCATATTGTCACCCTGCTTCCATGTGAGAGTCACATATAATTTTCTCCTCTCATGTGTCTGTTTCTTCTTTTCTTATACATATATTAGTCATATTGGGTTAGGATCTACTCTAATGGAGTATCACATCCTAGGTTGATTACATTGCAAAGAACCTATTTTCAACTAAGGTCACACACACACAGATGTCAAGGGTTAGTACTTCCACGTATCTTTTTGCACAGAATTCAACCTATAATGGTATCATTTCAGTCTCCTTAATCATAGAAAAGACACAGAAGCAATTATGATATAAGGATCATGACAGGGTATGTATAGTGTTCTGGGATCCCACTGGAGGGACATCTAACCCAGTCTCCTATAGAGTCCAAGGGCTTTTGGGCAGGCAGGCAACATGTCTCTAGAACCTGGAAGGGGGTTAGGAACTGGACAGAAGAAGGGGAAAAGGAGAGGGACATCTGGGTGGCTCAGTGGTTGAGCATCTTCCTTTGGCTCAGGGTGTGATCCTGGGGTCCTGGGATTGAGTCCCACATTAGACTCCCCACAGGGAACCTGCTTCTCCCTCTGCCTAGGTCTCTGCCCTCTGCCTCTCTCTCTGTGTGTCTCATGAATAAATAAATAAAATCTAAAAAAAAAAAAAAAAAGAAGAAGAAGAAGAAGAAGAAGAGGCAAAAGAGGGCATTTCCAGGAAGAGTAAATGAATGTCAGGAACAAAGTTCAAGGGTCCCCTGAGCCTGCATATTTGTGGGGCCCACCAAACTCACCAAGATGAGCTGCCAGTTTAGAACACTAAGGAAGTATCAGGCTGAAAGAATAGGAAAGGATCACATTTATTGGAGTAGGGGCAAGCAAAAGCTGTTGAAGGTCCATAATCTGAACATAGTTTCCCAGTAAGGAAATCTACTAAGTCAATTTCAGGGAAGAGAAGGAATATTTTATCATAGGCAGCTATTGAGTATACAGACTGGTTTACTGACCCTGAATGAAAGATGAACCATTCTCTGAGCACTAGCCAGAAGAGGCCATTCTCATATAATGCATGGACTGTAGCACTGTTCCCTTATCTTGAGGAGAGTGGATCACTCAGAGGACTTGCTCAAATTAGTGACTGTTTACAAAGGTGTGAGCCTACAAAAAGAAATTACTGGAAGGGGAACACTCAGCAGAGCTAGTAGCAGCGGGGCTGTTCTCACCATCAGGCCCATGGAGGTGAAGGCAGGGGGTGTTGCCAGAGTGGGAAGGAAGGCAGCATGCAGAGAAGGGGTTCTTGAGAGAACTGTAAACTCCTGTGAGGGAATAGCCAACTAGGAGCTTGGAGAATGCTCTATCTATTCTTGTACTGTCCAGTCTCTTCCCTGTGTCTCCGCTGAGAGAACCCAGCTAGAATTCAGAAGGCAAGAGCAATTGTTGATGCAGTGTTTTTCATCAGCCTTTCTGGGCTCAGAGAAGGCAGCAGACAGATGGAGAGTGCATTGCTGGGGGGCAAATGGAAAATATCGAGGTTAGCCTGTTTAAAGAACTGTGCAAAGAAGTCTGGGGAAGCAAATGATTAGAATTCATTGAGGATCAAGGATGGTGGTGAGGTAGGAGCTATCAGCAAAATCCACAAAGCATGCAAATATTGGAAGCATGGATTTGTTTAACAGATTTCAACTTGAAGCAGAAAGGACCTCCCGTTGCACGTTAAATGGGAGTGAGATTAAGATGAATGCAAGAGGGGTGCCTGAGTGGCTCAATCATATGGACATCAACTCTTGATTTCGGCTCAGGTCATGATCTCAGAGTGGTGGGATTGAACCCCAGGTCAGGCTTTGTGCTCAGCACAGCTTGAGATTCTCTTTCCTTTTGCCTCTGCCCTCCCCTTTAAATAAATAAAAACAATCTTAAAAAAAGATAAATGCAAGAAACATGCACTGAACAAGAGACCAAGAGAGCTAATGAACTAAAAGTTGGTAAGTCACTCAGTTGGTGATTAACTGAGGGACACATAGACCATTAAGAGAAACCATGGCATACAAAAATGTAATGTTTTGTTAAAAGGGGCACCGGGCCCCTTTTACCACTACCTGGTGGTAAAAACTCCTGGCCTTCATGTGGATAATTAAGCCAATGATGTGAAGTTTGTGGTCATCCTTGGCTGTATCAATCCAGTTGGGCAAGAAGGGGGGAGTGCATTTAAGACAACAAGGGGTCCAGCTGGACTCAGAGTTAGGTTGCTGGGAGAAAATTCATATAAGGTGGGCCTGTAGAGTAGGTTGGATGCCATCAGGAAATGAGGGAGTTCTGGGCACTGGGATCAATACAAAGGAGAAGATGGGAATGGAGAAAGACCAGGGCACAGAATGTAGTTGAAATTAGTGAACATCTGAGGAATCTGTGCAGGAAGCTGGGGTTGAAAGATAGGAGAATGAGACTTCTTGGGTGTTTCCTGCTTCCCTCAGTACAATGATTTTTTTTTTCTCATTAAACTTTTGTTTTAATGGGTTTCAAAATTCTATGACAGATTTTTGGTCAAGTTGTTTCCATTAAAAAATACTGATTTTAAAAACTAATAACTTAAAACTGCCACACATGCACACACACAAAAAACAAATGGTCCATAACATATTCTCCTTTCCTTCTGAAGGTTTTACGATGCATTGTTATCATTAACCAGTCTTTTACTATTAAACTTAAATGGTCAGTTGACACAAACAGTTCTGAGACCGTTCTTCCACCACTGATTAAGACTGGGGTGGCAGGTATTGGGGATAAAACTCATTTAGC
This sequence comes from Nyctereutes procyonoides, assembly GCF_905146905.1. Classification (NCBI taxonomy): domain Eukaryota; kingdom Metazoa; phylum Chordata; class Mammalia; order Carnivora; family Canidae; genus Nyctereutes; species Nyctereutes procyonoides. Next base: position 12,890,682 of record NW_026575030.1, read on the forward strand.
CTTCTGAGCTTTCTGGGCAGACTTGGTGACTTTGCCAGCTCCAGCTGCCTTCTTGTCCACTGCTTTGATGACACCCACAGCAACTGTCTGTCTCATGTCACGAACAGCAAAATGGCCCAGAGGAGGATAGTCAGAGAAGCTCTCAACACAAATAGGTTTGCCAGGAACCATATCAACAATGGCAGCAGCCCCAGATTTCAAGAACTTGGGACCATCTTCCAGCTTTTTTCCAGAACGACAATCTATCTTCTCCATCAGCTCAGCAAACTTGCAAGCAAGGTGAGCTGTGTGACAATCCAGCACAGGTGCATATCCAGCACTGATCTGGCCTGGATAGTTCAGGATAATCACCTGAGCCGTAAAGCCAGCTGCTTCCACTGGTGGGTCAATTTTGCTGTCACCAGCTGTGTTGCCACAACGAACATCTTTGACAGATACGTTCTTGACATTGAAGCCCACATTGTTCCCAGGAAGAGCCTCACTCAAAGCTTCATGGTGCATTTCAACAGACTTTACTTCAGTTGTAACATTGATTGGAGCAAAGGTGACCACCATGCCAGGCTTAAGAACACCAGTCTCCCTCAACCCACTGGGACAGTACCAATACCACCAATTTTGTAGACGTCCTGGAGAGGCAGACGCAAGGGCTTATCAGTTGGAGGAGTTGGTGGCAGAATGCGATCCAGAGCTTCAAGCAGTGTGGTTCCACTGGCATTCCCATCTTTACGGGTGACTTTCCATCCCTTGAACCAAGGCATGTTAGCGCTTGGCTCCAGCATGTTGTCACCATTCCAACCAGAAATTGGCACAAATGCTACTGTGTCAGGGTTGTAGCCAATTTTCTTAATGTAGGTGCTGACTTCCTTAACGATGCCCTCGTATCTCTTCTGGCTGTAGGGTGGTTCAGTGGAATCCATTTTGTTAACACCAACAATTAGTTGTTTTACACCCAGTGTGTAAGCCAGAAGGGCATGCTCACGGGTCTGCCCATTCTTGGAGATACCTGCTTCAAATTCACCAACACCAGTGGCAACAATCAGGACAGCACAGTCAGCCTGAGATGTGCCTGTAATCATGTTTTTGATAAAGTCTCTGTGTCCTGGGGCATCAATGATGGTCACATAATACTTGCTGGTCTTGAATTTCCACAGGGAGATATCAATGGTGATACCACATTCATGTTCAGCTTTCAGTTTATCCAAGACCCAGGCATACTTGAAGGAGCCTTTTCCCACCTCAGCAGCCTCCTTCTCAAATGTTTCAATAGTTCTTTTGTCGATCCCACCACATTTGTAGATCAGATGGCCAGTAGTGGTAGACTTGCCCGAATCTACGTGTCCAATGACGACGATGTTGATGTGAGTCTTTTCCTTTCCCATTTTGTTTAGGTTTAGCGGTGTTTTTCACGACACCTGTGTTCTGGTGGCAAACCTGTTGTGAAAAAGCCAGTGCAATGATCAATTTGAGTTTCAACTTGGCTGGACCATGGTACCTAGATATTGGGTCAAAATTACATTAATATTTCTGTGAGGGTGTTTTTTTTTTTTTTTTTTTTTTTGGAACGCTTCACGAATTTGCGTGTCATCCTTGCGCAGGGGCCATGCTAATCTTCTCTGTATCGTTCCAATTTTAGTATATGTGCTGCCGAGGTGTTTTTAAATGAGAGTAACATTTAAATCTGTGAACTGTGAGTAAAGCAGATTACCCTCCAAAATGTGAATGGGCCTCCTCCGATAAGTTCAAGCCCTTGGTAGAACAGACTGACCTCTACCAAGCAAAAAGAAATTCTGCCAGCAGACAGCCTTCAGACTCCAACTGCAATTCTTTGCTGGGTCTCCATGATCTTGTGACTCAATTCTTTAAAATTGATTGATTGATTGATAGATATATAATAGACTTACACATATATAGATATGGGTAGATATTTATACTCACATCCGGTTGGCTCTGTTTTTCTGGACAACTGGGTCTAATAGACTTGGAGTGCCTATAGTCTAGGTGCTCCGACTCTGTGATCTCCTCTCATTTCTATTTCTACCATGACATCACATTACATTATAGCTGCTAGTGTCTACTTGTGTGTACCCATGGATCTTCCAACTCCTTGATGGAAAATGAGGGACAGGAGGTGATGAATCCTGAATCTACTTTATGCAAATTCCAATGAGTTCAGTGTAAATGAAACTCTGAAAAATCTCAACCAAATTAAATATTAATTTCTACCTTCCCCCCCTTTTTTTCTACTCTTACTAATTTATCTTAAAGTCCTGTCCCCTTAAATCAATAGCAGTTTTTAGAACTGTGGATGCTGCCTCAGTGTCCGATTTAACTGGGTTTGAGTCATTTCTACTATGTGCAACATCTTCTACAAATCCAAGAGTGCAAATGCTCATTGTTCCCATTGCCTCCAAGACCTCCCACTGATGGCCTTCCCCAAATCCCTTCTTTTCTTCAAACACAGGGATGACCAATGGGAATAGCACATGTTTGGCATTCACACTGGAATTCAGATTCTAGTGCTGACACGTTCCAGCTGTGTGTGACCTTGGACAAGTCATTTAGTATTTCTGGATCTTGTATTACTTATCAGTGAAATGAAGATGTTAAAAATGGCTGCCTTCAAGATTAATGTGGAGATTAGAACACATATGCAAACTTCCCAGGCCCAAGAAGCACATGATCATGAAACTGGTTAACCAAATATCCTGGTTTAATGATTAATCATGCCCTCATTCTCTCTCACTGCTGCCCCAGTATATATAATATCTGTATAATCATCCTAGCTGTAAAAGATACCTGTCTCCTCTTGCCAGTGATAAAGTCTGTGATCCTTCTGTAGATGCCATGAGGTTTCTGAGGCTCTAGGAGCCTGAAGGGAGCTTCTAGTACTCCTGAGGGGGAGTTTCTAGTACTGATAAAGCAGAATTAGAGAGGTGGGGCATTCTGACAAGATTTTCCTTAGAACTTGACATTTAAACTCATTCTATGCAGTTTCCATTTTGCCATTTTTAATGTTAACAGGACACCTTGTCAACATGTTAAAAGATGTTTGCCAGACACGCACTGTTTCTCCTCTGTATACAGTACAATTGCATATTGATATGCAAAATTGTTTGTTCAGAACCACTAACAAAAACACATTTATTTTCTCCCTTGATGGATACAATGCCAATTTCGTGTATCTAGGCTTATACAGCAATCATCAGGCATTGCAAGGAGTTTACAAGGACCGTTTAGTCAAATCTCTAAAGCAAAACTTGTTTTTCATTCTCAAACAGCTCATAATCCATTTGCAAACCACCTTACAAGTCTCCATATCTTATCACTCGTTATTATGATGCTCTGTTTCTCCTTTCTTTGGCAGCAGGCTCTGTTTTCATTAAAACTCATCAAAGCATGCATAATGGAGTAGGTACAGAAGCTGCAATTGAAGTCTCTCTAATATTTCTGCACATAATTGTGCAGTGTGATTGCAGGTAATAGATTATCATCCAGACTATTGACAGAAAGAAAGAAAGAAAGAAAGAAAGAAAGAAAGAAAGAAAGAAAGAAAGAAAGATGTCCACTCAGGTCTAACAGCCTTGCTTTAAAAGTTAGAGCGATGTCTGCAAATTTACAGTTTGTATATGGGCTGCACAAGGGTCTAGGGTCTATCAGTGTAAAGAAACAAGAGTTACCCATGACCATTACATGGAACCAAATTATATTACATTTATCTTTCTCTGAGTTTCTTAGTATGTTGTTAATTTTCAGAAGCTGTATTGTACACCAAGAAGAAGTAGAATTCAGTTGTTGCCATCTTGTGCATCTGTAATGAAGTTCTGTCCTAGCACCTCCTATCGGCATTGCCCTGCTGGCTTCTAGCCCAAACATTGCACTTTACGCACACATGTACATATATAGGGCACAAAAAGGAAATGTTAACTTCCTTGACAATGTCTTCTGTAAGAACAATTGAGGCTCAAATTCTCAAGCTTGCCTTTCATTATAAATTAGACAGCCATCATTGCAGAAGTATGGTTGCCAAAAAAATTGTCATTTGATTATAGACTGCATACAATTGTGCCAGATATCTACAGGGTACTGGGTTAGTTCAAGATGCATCTCTATGAAATACCTGGAATTGTTTTTACTTCACAAATATGTTAATGAGGCTAGTAAGTTATATAAACAAGGTTCCAATTATAGCCACCAGACTTAAAGCAGTTCCTTTGTCTGGTGTGTTCAAAGGCCTAGGAAGCACTTTCCTCTCTTACTTTAAATCAGTATCCATTGCTTGTCTGCTTGGGCCAGGCACTGACAAGGCATTGAGAATATAGAAATGATTAAGATATGGTCCCCTAAGTCCACAGAGTTTATAATCCCCTGTCCTTGTGGTAAAAAAAAGGAAACAAACCCTAGTTCTCAGCCTTCCCCACTCTAATTCATATTTCGTACAACAGCTGGAGGGATCTTTTGAAAACCCAGGTCTAACTGTGCCTCCCATGTCCTTCTACCTGTGCAAATCCCAAGCTCCTTCTTCATGGCTTACAGTCTTGAAGGGCATGGTTGTGAGAGTAAGTGAGTTCATACGCATTAATTAAAAGTCTTAGAGCAAGCCCTGGTGCTTATTACATCCTTCAAATTATTATAATTAATATCTATTATAATTATTGTCTTGGGACCATGGGCAAGGCCCTCAATCTTTGGATCTTGGTTTCTCTCTCTGTACATGATTTTGTGATTGGTATATACACAATTAAATGAGCTAACATTTAAAGAATGTCAGAGAATGGCTGACGCAGATCAGGTAGTAAAGGAAAGATAGGTCTTTTTCCTTCTCTTCTTTCCCCTTCCCTTCCCACTGTCTCTCTGGGAAGCAGGCTCAGCTCATCCTGGGGAGGAGCCCGCAAGCTGTGTCCCTGTCCCCAGGTGGCACAAGCACCATTTCCCGCTTGAGACTCACTCATGGATGACATATGTGCCGTGGCTCACTAGCAGTTTAATCAGTTGGAATAATACTTGTATTGTTGCTTATATTTCAGAGGGACAATTTGCTTTCTGTAAATTAAGTGTTTTCTAGAGGACTGTTTTAGGCTGAAGAAGAATGGCAATTCAACAATTTAGAGGAAGGAAACTTTTTTGAAGTGTCTCTCTCCCTGTTTGATATGCTGTCAGCCAAGGTGTGGTGACCTCATAGGGCTTCCAGAAGGCTGGTCTCTTAGGTGAAGCTAGGGAGCAGATCTGCTAGTGTCGAATGTGTGAGTGTTAAAGTGTTCTCTCAGGGCTAGTGGCAGGCGGCATAATCTCCTGCTAAATTGGGCCATTAAATAAAACTACTAAGTCATAAAGCTGTAGCATTACCCTGAAATTAAAGCATTGTCACCTTTGAATTGCCAAGAATTTTAACAAGCACTTAGAGAAATTCCTTTCACACACTCATTTAGCACGGCCAGTTGACTCCAACCACGTGGATGAGAACAGAAGGCTCAGGACAAAAGATAGGAGGATGATTGCAATGTGATTTTCATTCATCTATTTGCTTATCACTCATTCACACATACATACTTTACTAACACATTTACTGATTTCTTGAATTTCTTTATTCATCTCTCATTTATTTACTCATTAATTCTCACATGTATTTACTTCTGCATTTATTTTTCATGTGTGCAATTACTTATACATTATTCATTCATTCTTTGAGTCAGGCACTCACTCAGTTATTCAGGTGGTCATTCAGAAATTAAGCCATTCACATAAACTTTTGGGAAGTGACTGAGTTAAGTGTCAAGGTTACAAAATGAATGTCTGTCCTTGTCCTTAAGGAACTCACAGTTGGGAGACAGAGACAAATATTGTAATCAGATTATTTATACATGGTGCAGAAAATAAAATATAAGTCAATAGATGGTACATGATAGTACAGGGAAGGCAGGGTTGAATCAAGGAGTCAAGAAGACTGGGGATGGTGGTCAGAGAAGGTGTCCCTGAAGAGTCCCTGAAGAGCTGTCGTCTCAGCAGGGTTTTGTAGTAGAAACAGCCAACATTTAACTGAGCCAGTAGATACTGGTATGAGGCACCATGCTAGGTACTTTATATTCATGATGTCATTCAGTTTTTCTGGCAATCATGTGACAAGGGAATCATTCTTTCCATTTTGTAGAGTAGGACACTGAAATTGAGAGGCCGAATTACTTGTCCCGGGTCTCACAAGTTGACATGTTAGCCATAAGTTGGAACTGGGTGTGCACTTCCTATCTCTGGGTCCCTAGGACAGGTGACACAGGGGTCCTGAGGCAAAGGAAGACCCATGTGTCCAAACAGACGCTTCCTCTGGCTCCCCCTGGTTTGTCCTGCTGTCATTCATTGGTCAGTAACACAGTGGAAAACTTCTCAAGGAAATGACCCTGAAGGAATGAGGTCTCTCTAATATCCACTTTACCTCCCTTATTATCAGCTTCCTCATCTATAAAATGGAGACCTTTCAAAGTTTTCTGAATATTGCATGAGAATTATATAAAGCAAAGATTCTTAAATTTTATTTCCCCAAAGGATGACCTGGGATAAATGTTTAAAATGCTATTTTGTAGGATATGCCCAGAAATGGTTATTCAGTAGGTTTAGGACAGTGATCAGAAATAGTATTTTTAATAAGTACCTAAAGATATCAAACTTTGGAAAAATATCTCCATCAGGTGATCAGCACAGTGTTTAACCATTAACAAGTTGGGTCCTTATTCATCTCCCACTTCTAAGAGGGGCCTGGTCAGTGACTAAAAGAGCTGTTCTTCTTAACACCTGAACACAGGACCTATCCTGGCACCTTCCTGGTAGATCTTTTGTGGCACATTTGTATTACAAATATCTGGTGATCCCTTCCTTTTAGTGCTGTGGGGATCGGGGCACAGTCCAATCAATGTGTTTTTTTGATACTGTGCTCTATAAGCTATTGTAAACCACTAGCCTCTATGCCCAAGGATCTCATATTTAACTTCTAGCTCTTAAAGCACTTTTATCTAGGTCATTCTATTTAAGTCATGCAATTATCTTGTAGATTTGACAGCCATGGAATCCCAGGAACATTAACTTCTAAGAGACTCAATTGCCTCATCTGTATAATAGGGATGATCAGTTACAGTTACCTCAATGTGCTGGTGTGTAGATTAAATAAAATTAAGTGAGTGATATGCTTAATGCACTCAATCCAATATGTGGCATTCTCTAAGAGCTTCTGAAATAGAAGCCATCATCAACAAGTACCATTATCATAGGAAGATCTAGATGTTGAAGGAATTCAGAGATAGGAGCAATCAAGAAAGACTTTGTGGGAGACCTAGGGCTTACATCTTGATCTTGACCTTGAAAGATAATTATCCCAGGGCTGGACAGAGAGGGAAAAAGAGGAATAAATAAATCCTGTTGAGCTCAGTAGAATCGCAGATGTGGAGATGCAATGAGCAGGTGCCTAAGGGCCCTTGATCTTCTTTGAGGGCTCCTGGCTCACCCATGTATTTTGAAACTGCTACGATTGGTGTGAATGCTTTCCTTGTCTGGAAGAGTGAAATAACAGGTGGGAGTCAAAAGCACCTCCCAGAAGGCTCACTTGCTCTTGTTCACTTTTCCTCTGGGCCCAGGATTCCAGAGATGGATGATGAATTGAAGTCAGTCTAGACATTTCAAAGAATAAAAGAAAGATGTGCTAGCAGCTAGTGATTCCATTCTCTCTCTGCAAAGTAGGGGAAGCAGAGGAGAAATTCTCTAGGAGCAATTTTCCTATTATTCAAGTCAAGAGAGCACCCATCAGCCTTGTGCTTGCAGGATGCAAGGGTTTGAATATGTTAAACATATTTGCAAGGAGAAATTGGTAAGAGCATTTGACTGGTTAGCCTGTCCATTGAGACAATTGCCACACAGATGTAATAGTGCCACCTCTGCCACCATTCTGTCCAGCCCTCAATGCCCTGTTCCCAGTTCTGTTCTTCCGGAATCTCATTCCTTCACCAACTTCTTTAGACCTAGCTCTCATCCCTCTCTATTATGAAATTTCTTTGCCTGTCACAGTCTCATGGTTCCTCCTTTAAATCACACAACAAACAAACAAACATGTACCAAATCTAGCATTGTCATTAAAAACTTGGGCTTGGGGCATCCCTGGGTGGCTCAGTGGTTTAGAGCCTGCCTTTATAAATAAAATCTTAAAAAAAAAAAAAAAAAAAAAAAAAAAAAAAAAACCTTGGGCTTGGTTTGAATCCAAGCACTAGTACTTCTTAATTTTCTCAAATTAGGTGATGTAATTGAGCTACTCAACTTCCCTGTTACTTAGATTCCACTTCTATAATTAAAAATAGAACCTATTTTTAAGGTGGTTATGAGACTTATATGAGATAATTGATGTAATCCATAAGGAAAAATGCCTGGCATTATATACTTAATGCATGATAGTTATTATTACTTATTTTTACCACCCTAGCCCCAGAAACCTTGACTCTGGTTTCTGAAGATGCAATAATGCAAATAATTAATAATTTTTATGAACGCACAACACCTGATACTGAATGCACTCCTGAGAATTAATTCAACATTATTAATAAATATGCACTTGAAAATGGATATGCTATCATGTGTGAATGATTGAATATGAAACTAATTTTTTTTCTATTTGATAATTATTAGGCCAATTAGTCCTAGTTATGTGTGTGGTGGCAATAGGGCAAATGCACATGAATTTATCAGAACATAGTAGGATAGCTTTGAGCACTTACTACAGGTGAAGTACTGTGCAAAGCATTATCTTTTTCTCCCTAAAGTTTTTATTCTAAAATGTTCAAACTTACAGAAAAGTTGAAAGGACACCAACATGAGCACTCATGCATCTTTCCCCTAGCATCTTCAAATGTCAAACTTTTGCTGTATTTGCACATTTGTGCCATCCTCGTTTCCCTCTCCCTCTTTTGTCCCCCTCTCCCACTTCCCTTACTTCTGGTATAAAATATTTCTTTTTTTTTTTCCTGAGCATTTTGAAAGTAAGTTGTAGACATACTGATAAATTTAAACCTAAACACTTCTGCTCATATCTTTAAGAACAAAAATACCACCCTACATAACCATAGTACCAAAACCACACATAAGAACATAACCATTAATTCAATCAAAACTATCCAATATATATAGTCTATCTTGTTCCTACAGTATCTTTTTTGGCAGCATTTGTTTTGTATGTCTATTAAGGATTCAAGGAGTGTCCACGTGTTGGGTTTGATTGTCATACCCTTCCCCAACCCATCTCTTTTGTATGGTTTTCATCCCAGCAACTTTTTTGGAGGATATCAGCCAGTTATTAAGCAAAATGTTCCATACTTTTTTGGAATGTTTTCTGATAATTTCTTTATTGTTGGAATACTTTGGCAAGAAAACCTCATGGGTGATGTCTGTCTCTCCAGAGCATGCCACCAGGGAGCACATGGTGTTACTGGGGGGCTTCAGTCCCATCACTGGCTAAAGCACTTCTGCATCTCTATGTTATAAAGATGTTTATAATCCGTGAATCATCTGTGGGGTTATATTTAGACTCTGTGTGACTGTCCAGTTCCTAAACATTTCCTCCCAGTCCAGGAATGACCCTGACCCATATGCTATTTCACTGGAATTTGTAAAATGCCGTTTTACTAATCCTATAATTCCTTCTGCATTTTCAGCTGTCATTCTGCATTCTTCTCTACATAAGAGTCTTTTTTTTTCCAGAAAAGCTTTTTATCCCTTGCCTTGCCTCCACCTCTCGTGTTGCTCTAGACTCATAAATTATCTCATTTTGAAATGTCACTATTATTGTTATATATTTTGATGTTCAAATTGCCCCAAATACAGCTAGTTATTATCCCACTAATTCTGTTCCTGTGTCTTTCTTACCTGCCTCCATTAATCTTGGAGTACTTCCTTGTTTTCTACCAGATGTTACCTTGGACTTGCCTTGCTTAGACTAAGACTCAGGGGATTTCCCAAAGAAGCAAAAGACACATTTTCATAGCAAATGGTATTTGGAAATTAGAATCTAGGTATTAGGTTTGCTTATTACATCTAATCCATTTCAGTGGACAGAACTTGGAAATGTGTGTGTGTGTGTGTGTGTGTGTGTGTGTGCGCGCATGGGTGCATAGTTATGTATACTTAAATTATCATTTCTTACGGTTATCTGTAATGCATATGGAGCACTGTTAGATTTTTCCTCATCATTCTCTTTTCCATCTCTCTCTTCTCTCTCAGTAAAACCTGTCTCAACAATACCGATATATTTATTCATTTGTTCTACCTGACAAAATATACAAAATAGCTTCAGAGTCATATGAGCAATATAAGTACCAACAACAAAGTGAAGCATAACATTTACTGAATTTTAATTTTAGTTCTTAGAAGGTATTCTATCAAAGGTGTATAGCTAGACAGACTATTTCTTTATTATGAGTGCATAGAATTTCACTGTGCCAATTGACTATGTTTTATTAATTCAGAAACCCCTTGGTGGATATTTGATTTTTCCCTTTATATTTATTCATTTATGAGAGAGAGAGAGAGAGAGAGAGAGAGAGAGAGAATTCCAGCTAGACTCCCCATTGAGCACTGAGACTAGTCAGGGTTTGATCTCATGACCCCAGCCAAAACCAAGAGTTGGACACTCAATGACTGAGCCAACCAGGATCCCTGAACTTTTTCTTCAATATGCTGTTCTTGCAATAGATATCCTGGGCTGCAGAGCAGAATTTCAAGTACATATCTGAACATACTTTCCCATCCTATATCACTTTTTGCTAATTTCAGGAAATGTCACTGAAGTCAGTGAAATCCTGGCAATCTGTTGGATGTTTAGTCACATGGTAAGTAAATGCCATGGTGTTTGGTATACAAAGACGTACCAGATCGTCTTTTGCCTTGTAGAGCTTACAGTTTAGCAAGGATTTGAGTAAACAAGTTTTTATAATGGTTCTTGAGCAAGACCAGACTGGGATGCTGGTGGAGTTAGAAGAGGCTTCCCACTGGAGACGACACTGGCACTTTGGGAATATCATTAATACTGTGATGAGCTCCAGAGCAGAGATGTTTGCTGAAAGAAATATGAACCATTCCAGGCTCCTCTTTAATTTTCTTTTTTGTCAGTCACCTCTAGGATCAGAGTATAAGATCCTTGAAACTGAGTATTAGACAATCTGTGCCTTGTCTTTCTTTGTTAGCTTGTAAAAGGAGATGTAAATGCTGCCCTTGGATATCCCTACTCAGGACTATGGTAAGAAGTCAATTCTCTCCTTTCCAGACTCCTAAATTCAATCTTGGCTACTTTAGCTCTTCTTAACCAAAGGAATGGAAAATACTACTTGTTGTCTACTTATGTTCCAAATACTGGGCTATATCGTCTTAATGTTTATTTCATTGAATCCACATGATGAAGTATGAGGTAGAGATCACTTTTAACTTGTATTTTAGAAAACAGAGGCTCAGATACATTGAAGAACACGTCCAGCATCACTCAGTAAGTACCATATGTAGGAACTGGATTTAGATCTGTGTGCATGCCAGCTTTTTCCTCAGAATGCACCAAAACAAAGGTACTCCTAAAGATTTCATAAATACCTCTAATAGCAACCAGAACCTACTCACCAGCTACACAGCCCATTTTCCATCAGGTGATTTTGATATGGAGGCTTCTTTCTACTTTCCCTTGCCCAGAAGCCAGGCACACCTGGCTTGTCCACATCTGCCCCTCCTGCCCCACACTGCCAGACTCTCGGCTTCCATGTGAACTTCTCTCCCAGAACTGGCTGTGAAGGCCTTGAGCTGGTGTCCAGAGTGTCACTTAACCTCATAACCCTCACCCTACATTCCCAGTCCCTAACTTAGTGTTCTGCACACTCCAGACATTTAATACATTTTCCTTGAGTAAGCCAGCGAGTAACAATCAAGTATGATACAATGTGCATGGAGTCTGGTCACCCTCACCACGCCCCCCCCCCCCCCCCACCAAGCCTAAAACAGCTTTCCCAGGCCTCTGTGATCATACCACCTGTTTTAAAGCAAGGCAAGAGAAAAGTAACCCCCCCCCAAAAAAAAGGTATATAAAAAGTAAAGGCTCCAGCGAAGTAGGAGAATCAATCAGAGTCAAGTGTGTTGTCTGGAAGGCATAAAGCGTGGCCTGCGCAGGCAGGTGGGGCCCCAGGGCGCTGCGGTGTCTGCAGGGCGCGGGCCAAGCAGGGGGCCCCAGTGTGCTGCGCTGCGCTCCGGGAGCAGAAGGCCAGACCCTGAGAGCTGCCTCTGCGGTGGTTTTAGCGCAGCGCGGGGGGATTCTCGCGCAGGCAGCCAGGGGATCCATCTGGGAGGGAAATCAGCTCCTGTGACACCTTGAGGCCTTTTAAAGGAGTTGGAAATTGTCTCACACCAATCGCCCCTCTTCGCTTTACGGGCAGGTTCCCAGAACTGCGTCTGATAATGAAGTTGTCCTTTCCAGTGCTCCCTGAGCGGTTTCATCGGGAGGCGTGATGGCCCTGGCCCCTGATTTTCTGTCTGGTACCCAGGTTCTGGGCTCAGCATCCCCCCTCCCGCCCCGCCCCGTGTTTTATTCTGCTCTGCCGTCGTCACTGCACAGTGGGTTGTACCCAGTTCACAGATGAGAAGACTGAGGCTTGGGAAGGTGAAGTTCTCTGCGCTGTTCAGGGATCCGAGCTGGTAGTGTCCGGCCAGCCTGCGGTCGGTCCCCCGCCCTCGCTTTTCTCCCTGGCATCTGCTTCCATTAACCAGAGAAGCCCTTGCCAAGCTGATATTTACTCAGCAGTCATTGCCCGTGATTTAAATGGAGAGAGAAGGTACAAGCATATGAAAAATTAAATAACTATCAATGCAAAACGACAAGAGATGTCACTAGGCTGTACATGGGTAGATGGCAAATGAGTGGTACAGGCAGTGGTTTGAGGATTATTTAAACTGTCTTTACCCTTGGCACAGAAAATTCACTTTGTCAACATAGATAACTGTACCAAAAGTGACCCCAGGGACCTTAATATAGACTTGCTTTATTACAATGGGGGCATAAGTGAATTGGCACACTTTTCAAAGGACTATAAGCAGCTCCCCACGGTGATTTAAGTTCAATTAAGCTGGGTATTGACAATCTGTAGACTTCCCTTCCTCCCATGCATTGCGATAGAAAAATTGCACATTTTTTTTGGCCCTGCAAATAGACAGATATGTGCGTAGAATGAGGTCTTATTAATCAGAGTTATTTCTTCTCTCTCTGTCTCTCTCCTTTTTTTTTACTTTCCTTTAGTTTGTTCTTTCTTCTCAGTGGTGATATCCATGGTAACAGAACAGCTTACATCATCTGCAATTACTGCTATTGTTAATAATAATAATGATCATCATCATCATAATAGCAATCAGATAGAATGAGAGAAGAAATATGAAAGAAAATTAAATTGTGGCTCTGTATGTAAACAGTTTACGGTTTCTGAAATGAGAGCAAGTGAAACTAGCAGGTCACAGAGAGACCCAGGATGAGGGTTCATAGAGGGCTTTCTTGGAGGACAACTGGAAAGATTTTACAACAGAGATGAAGATACAGAATGTTCAAAAATATCTCATCATTACTGTGCTAGCACTTTGTGTAACTTCTTTTTCTTTTCTCTGGTTGTTGATATTGCTGGTGGTCATATGGAATGTGTATACATGTTTATGTATGTTGATCTTATAACTTGAAACCTCTTTTACATTTGGATCACTACATATGCATAGAGGAGTGGCTTTGAAAACGCTAGAAGAAAAAACCTGTTAGAGACAAAAGAGAGTGCTTAACTAATCTCCTTGTTTGACAATGATTTCCTGAAATCCTACAAGTGCTCAGTGGCCCCCTTGGCGGTCTGAGGATGAAAGATTTCAATGATCTGTCCATTCTCAAGGCAAACATTGCAGTCTCTGTTGGGCAATGTCCTCTGACATCCACTCCCAACCCTGCCCCCACCAGGTCTCTGGGCAGACTCACTTACTTGTAGTAATTTCAAGAGTACTTATAATAGCCTGAGACATTTGTCATTCTTCTGTACACAATTTTACCCCATAACAACGATAAGCTTTTAGAGAGTTAGGCAGTATATTATCCGTCTGAGCAGGTACTCTTGCGGCTGGCACAGCATTAACTGGGTACATATTTGAACATAAGTATGAATAATATACTTCATATTTTGGAGATCTCATAGCTTTATGGGAAGATAGCCTTCAAAACTTAATTCACAATGTAGTTTGAGAAATGGCTTGCTAGCCTCCATAACAATACATTGTTATGTCTATGAAATGATGTTTTAGAATTTTATCACATATGCTCTTTGTTGCCCCATGGCCTATAATTCCTTTATGCATAAAGGTGGCAAATAACTGGTGGGGGTCTGGGTTATGAGATCATTTACACTCATCCAGTACATTGGGCATCCTTAAACAATATCCTCCGATTTCTTCAAAGCTCTAGTAATTAAAACAGTATGGTACTGTCATAAAAAAATAGGCACATAGATCAACAGAACAAAATGGAGAGCCCAGAATTATATCCCCACAGATGTTTTCAATTAATATTTGACAAGGGAGTTAAGAACACTCAACGGAGAAAGGATAGTCTCTTAACAAATGGTGGTAGGGAAACTAGATAGCCACATGCAAAAAAGAGAGAGAGAGAAATTGGGCCCCTATTTATACCATTCACAAAAATTAACTCGAAATAAAGTAAAGGCTTAAACATAAGACCTGATACTGTAAAAATCCTAGAAACACAAAGAAGTCACTCCTTGACCTTGGTCTTTGCAATAATTTTTTGGCTGGGACACCAAAATTACAGGTAACAAAACCAAAACTCAACAAGTGGGATTACATCAAACCAAAAATGTTTCTGCCCAGTAAAGGAAACCATCAACAAAATAAAAAATGGAGTCTATAAAACGGTAGAAAATATCTGCAAACTATGTATTCACATAAAAAAGCAAATATATAATTATTGTTACTTTAAACTAACTAAGATCCTTAGTGAACTGAATAAATTCCTGCTGCCAGTTCAAAAGTCTCCAAATACAGTGTTCCCTTAAGCAGGGAATTTGTCTTGGGTAGTTGAATACATGTATTCTTTTGAACAAGTTAGAAAGAAAGGGCTATGCTTCTCATTAGGGGACTGAATGGTAGTATACACTAAGAAATAATGGAGAATGAACTGAGTAGCAAAAAAGTAGTAGCAAAAGCAGTGCTTTTCCCAGGTTTCTGGGACCATGAGGACTAACCAGCAAATTCCACTGACAAAATTTCAGGAAATGAAAGGGACACAAATATATAAAGAGACACAGGAGACTCTTTTAAAGTGTAAAGATAATTGAACAAGATAGTAATAAGTAATTATACACCACAATAGCTATATTACAAGAAATTGAAGTTAAGCCCACTTGTTAACCTCATTTCCTGGATGAGCTTCCCACCCTCAATTCCCTAAGGAACAAAGTCCAGGTCCTCAGTCTCATGTTGTAAAAAAGCTTCAAAACATAGATTCTTTACTCCTTTGCATGCCGGACAGACTGTTACATGTCCATGTGAAATGTGATGTCAAATCACTATGATATTATCATGGATAAAAAGATTGATATTAATATCCCATTTTCCAAAGCAGAAACTTCAGAGGTTAATAACTTGCCCAAAGCTTCACTACTGAGATGTAGCAGAACACATTTTCCAATCAGACAGGCAGACTTCTAAAGCCAGGCAGTCTCATGGGATCTTGAAGTCCTAGATTCATCTCTAGAGATGAGAATATATGCCCTGTGGTAGATGGTCTGGTTTGGAGGCAGACCAGCAGAGGATGGAGCTTGGAGCTTGGAGAATTTTATAATTCTCCCAATCATAGAATTTATTTTTTTTAATTTTTATTTATTTACGATAGTCACAGAGAGAGAAAGAGAGACAGGCAAAGACACAGGCAGAGGGAGAAGCAGCCTCCATGCACCAGGAGCCCGATGTGGGATTCGATCCGGGTCTCCAGGATCGTGCCCTGGGCCAAAGGCAGGCGCCAAACCGCTGCGCCACCCAGGGATCCCCCAATCATAGAATTTAGATAATTTACTCCTCCGACCCTGAGTGTAACTGGACTTTCTTAAGTTATAGGTAAACCTCTAAAAGTTTGTATAAGAGTTCAAGTTCACAGAACTGTGGAAAGGATGAATTTCCTGTTCCAGGTCTCTTGAAACTGGTGTGTTTTCCTCATGGATCTGTAGAGAGAGAGAGAGGACCAGTCTCAGTTTGCCCCCACCCCCTCCAAGTGCCTCATATGTCTAACTTTATGTTCTGGGAAAGAACCCCGTTAGTAAGAACTATTGTGAGAACCACCAGAAGCCATCTCCTCCTTGATGCTATTGTCAATAATAGTACCAAGTGATATCTGTGGGATCCTTAGGAAAGAGATGATACATCTATTATATAATAGACACATACAGATTTTTGTGGAATGCTTAATAATTTAGTTAATAATGGACCTTCTCACACAAACCCCCTCAATCCTTACAACCACCCTAAATGGTTGACATGATTTCTGCTTTCCAAATACTACTGATGAGGAAACTGAACTCTAGAGAAGTAATGATTTGACCAAGGCTAGTGTTAACCAGTAAGTGTTGAGTTGGCATACAAATCCAGGTCTTATAACAGCAGAGCCCCTTCTGTGTCCATAAATATCCACATGCCCATTGACTAAATTGACCATCTTTAACATTTAGCTTCATGCCTTCAATATTCAGTTAAGCTATGTGCATGCTGTTCCATGAATGGGTTCCCACCTCTATCCACCTAAAAGACGGTTCAAAATGAATCTTACTTGTTTGAAAATCCTTAGAGGTAAACTTCACATAGACATTCCCTAGCTAAAACTACCTGTCCCCATCTTAGAAGAGACACTGGGAGCATCAAGCACAAAAGCCAACTTTCATGAGTGGCATTGACCCCTAGCCTTTAATATTTTGTCAGAGTGCAGGGCTTAATCTGCACCTGCTACCAATGAAATAGAGAGGAAAAAAAGAAAAAAAAAAAGCAGAAAGTGAAAAGAAATAGCATCCAATTACCTCCTTCTTTTCAATCTGTCTTCTGCTATCTCCCAGGAGGAAAAAATAATCAAAGGACAAAGGGCATCTCTGAAAGGAAAGCCAGCTAAGAGGCTCTAGGTTTCCCATCATCACCTCTCCTTGTGTCTCTCATACTGTGTATGCAGGGTTTGTGATGTCTTTGTGAGTCATGGGGAGCACTTTGGAGCTCTTAATTGTTCCTTTGTATCTTGTGTATATTTGCATATGTCAAAAGGTGCCAATAGTTGAGCTATTAGGACTTCCATTCATCCTTAGGTTCCAGAAGGCAGAGTTGGCAACATTAATGGCTTTGAGATGAGAGGTTGTCTCTCCCACACATTTTCCTTTTCCATCTTGCTAAAGATGGAATATGATTCTGGCAATATGAGTCTGTGAGTAAATGAATAAGCAAATCAATGAGTAAATGTATGAATAATCAGATGAATGGATATATGGGTATAAGAATCTGTGTATATTTGGAGGGAAATCTAAATTCGTGTGATTTAACGATACTGTGCGGACCATTTCTGGCATCAGATTGGACACAGTGAGACTGGGAACAAGTTTATTTTTCTCTCTCTAAGCCTTCGTATATCTATACCTCTATGTATATGCCTGTGTCTATACATATGGCTGTGTCAATATCTATGTCTTTCTGTCTATATTTATCTATCTATGTTGACATCTCCCATGGTGGATTGTTATGTACACCAGAAATAAGGTACGTAAAATGCCCTCACATGAAACAGTAACACAACACCTAGTATTATACATTAAATTGGTGGTTCTTTTCTTCTTCTACATACCATGGACATTTCGGAACTGTCAGTCTTTATTTCTCTCTGTGATATTGTGTTATTAAACAATTACCTTTCTTTGTTCATTTAACAGAGTTTATCTCATCAGTACTGACATTTTGGTGTTATAGGTTAACTACTTGTGTAATATTATTTTTACCAATTAGAAATAATGTCCTATTATTACTTTAAAGTCTGAATTAATAACCTTCTTTCTGATTTGTTTTTTAGACTTTATAGAAAATGTTTTATACCTCCATTAAACATTGGAGACATGGTTATCATTGGACTGGTTTTAGGAAATAGTCTGAAGCTTAATCAGAATACTTGAATAGGGTTTAATAATTTTGCTTCAAGAAATAGTTCCTTCTCTGTGGTTGGAAATACTTTAGGGATAATGGAAACCAAATTTTCTTTCTCTCCCCTCTCCTAATATAGGGAAATAGAAGTGCAAGCAGTGACATTACTTCTTCCAAGTCATGTACAGAGTTAGGGTAGAGAAAGTATTAAAACTGGGGATCTTGGTTGCCTGTGCTTTTCCTTTTTTGATAAATATGCTTACAGTTGTGATCCTACTTATTAGTAGTACAAATTAATAATAGTTACTTTTAATGTGGGCACTGATCACTATTGTTTAATAGATATGACTTGGGTCATTTCTTTACTTCCTAGCCGTTGGTTTCCTCCTTTATAAAAATTAGGAGGGTGAAGTAGGAGGGAAACCACATGATAGCTATGTTAAGTTATTTTTCAGCTCTGAGAATCTATGAAGAGTAATGATGTTATTATGTGGGTAAGATTCTCGGATGACAAAAGCTTTTTGAGTCTTCCTATTTCCTCCTTTGCTTTATTTGTGAGCATGTTTGGAATGAGATTCTATGTCCAATTGCAGTAAATGTTTTAGTCTAGGTTATTAGTACAGACTGTCTGATAGATCTCAGATAGTGCCTTACAACTTCATATGTTTGGTTGCTGTTCCATAGTAACAGCCCTGCTACTGGGATTGCTGTCTTTTTTTTTTTTTTCTGATAATAAAACTGAGCCCTAGAAAACTGAAGTGATTTTTTCCAAGCTTGTTGTTGGCAGAGATAGGTGCCAAATACACATGTCTCAAGCTGTAAAACTCAAATTTCTCTCCTCTCTCCTCACCTCCCATTCTTACCTGTAATGGGTAAAATGTGTCCTCCAATCCTGATGTGAAGGTCCTCATCTCTGCATGTTATTTTATTATAAAACTCTTAAAATATTTCTTTGGCAAATAGAGGTAGCAGAGAGAATTTTTTTTTAAAGGAACTTCAGTTAAGTGTCCTGTATGTATAGTGTGGATCACGCAATCTCATCCTTGTTAATTAGGTGTATTTGATAGTTAACTTTCTACATGGAGGTCTTTCTGTGTATAGTAAACATTCAGTGTGATACCTGTGTATCTGCGAGATGGTTATCTGTTCTAGTGTTTGTCTTGTGGGGAAGTGTGTGTGAGTAGCTGGAAGTATGGGCTTTGCAGTCAGACATCCTTGGTTCCTATTCTTGCTTGGTCACTTGCACATGGGTAAGCTGCTCAGTTTCGGTCATTCACTTTTCCTTCATTTCTAGCACGGCATTTCTAACTTCCTTCCAGTTTAGGTGATGCCAGTTTAAAATTATGGGCATTAAATGCTTAGCATAATGGGCCCCACAAACTTAGTTCCTATGATTATTAACCCCTGTACTAACTCTGGGTGGAGCTCTATGAGAAACAGAAATTCTCTGGTCATTTGAATTTGCATAAGTGGAGCACTCCTGTAGATTATTTGTCCCATGTTGAGTCAAGCATCGCATTACTTGTATGATCCTCTTCCCCACCTGCCCACCCCCAGCTTTATTGAATTATATAAGTATGATCCTCTTTTGACCTTCTTTTTAATGTTTCCTGCCTTGGATTGTGTTTTCTGGATAGAGGACAAGATTTGGACATCAGTGCAGCACAACAATACAGAGCTGACCCATGTGCGGGGCGCCAACCCGGAGAAGCCCTACACCATGGCTTTGGATTATGGTGGCAGCATGGAGCAGCTGGAAGCCATGATTGACAGTTCAGAGCACTGTGAACAGGAAGTGGCCTACCATTGTAGAAGGTCCCGCTTGCTCAACACGCCAGGTAAGGCTCACCCCCAGCCCTCTGTGTGAGCTGCACAGGGTAACCACAGATAGTCCTGGAAAACATGGAATGTCAAGGAGAAGGGTATTTGCCCACAAGGTGGGGTTCAGTGATGGTTGTTCATTGTGTGGTGGAAAGAAATGAAGCCAAGACAGGACTGGGGATGTACTCATCCTGGCTCTGATTTCCAGGTATGACCAAAAGGAAGTCTCTCAAGGTAACCTCTCAAGGTTGCATCCTAATCTTCAAAGAGAAAGTGGTGACAACATACATCCTTCAACAATTGAGAGAATGAGGAGTTGCTTGAAATCAATAGCACTTGAAGAGAGCATTGAACTAGATATAGATGGTTTGGAGGTGGGAAGGAATGTTTCTGGGAAAGGGAACAGCATCTTAGAAAGCATGAAGGATCTCTGCACATTCACCAAAGAACAGTGAGCCATGTCCAAGGCAAGAGGTGCAGAGGGAAGAGGGCAGCCCTGTGTGTGTACAGTAACTAATGTTGCTTGGAAAATGTGGGTCTTGATGGAAATGACTGTTTTTAAACATAAAGTTTGCTTTTAGGAAAAACAAAACAAATCCACAAACAAAAAAACTTCTAGGACCACTTCCCAAAACCCAAAAGGGTTTTCACAGAATGTCAAGAGGGCTTTGTCAAAGTTCATGAGTGCCCTGGGAATTGGCCATTTTTGTGAATATCTTCACCCTGTGTTCCATGGTGCATGTGCGCGCGTGCATGCAGACAGACAGACCCCCCGCCGCACACACACACACACATACAAGCTGAGGATCATAGGGGTGTGGAATATCCAAGAATGGTGTCACAATCTGTAACCTCAAGACATTTATAACCCCATGCTTGGAGGTTAGGAATTTTGAAAGGCTTGAGAAGATTAAACAGTGGAATGTCAACAAAGGAGAAGCGATAGAAGCCTAACTAAATATAACACGCCGCCTCACTGATCTAGAATCTTTAGGAAAGACGTTGTTCCACATAAGTGAATTTTCCAGATAACTGTCACTTATCCCTTTAAGCACCAAAAATGTTTTCAAAGAATTTTTAACTATTTGAAATGAAAATCTTTCTCAAATGGATTACATGCTTCCCTGCCTTCTTAAACAGAGAGTTCTGAACATAAAATGTAACCTTTTCTTGATGACTCAGAATCATCGTTGTGAAAATCAATTATTGTACTCTCCTCAGATTCAGCCATGCTCGCAGGGCTGATTAGATCTGAGGCAGCAGTGGTTGCCCCTCTTCCCCGTGTTCTTAGGTGGTGCTGCTTGAGAGGCTCCGTGTGTATATTGTTTGCATTTCTCTCCGTCCTGGCTCTCAAGCCTGCACCTGTCACTATTGTCACTATTCAGAGTACCCGTGTCTGGAAAACTAACCTATCCTCTTTTCATTGTGTGGCTTCTAGTTTTCTAAGAATTGAGTTTGATGGAATTTTAGGAAAAATGGGATTCTGTTCACTCAGACCATGGATTTCCTTTAGTGTATGTATTAAGTGATACCAATTTCATGATACTATTGCCTTTGTTGATGTTTTTGTTGTTATAGTTGCTGTTGTTATAATTCAACTGTCATGAATTCCCTGAGTGTATTCAAGTATGAGAGCATGGATTTGGGGGCAGGCCATATTGAGAGTGACTCTGTTTTTCCTACCTATAGAAACTTGTACAAGTTGCTAAATTTCCACTAGCAATTTCAGCACCTGAGCAATTTACACAAAAATCCTGAACGAATAAGACTGATATGAGGACTGCAGGAAAAAATGTAGTCTGCACTCCTTGTACTGTGCCTGGTACTCATCCTGTGCTCAACAAACACTGGGGTCTTATTTCTTTCCTCTTTCATAGCTTCCATCCCAGCAGGGAAGGTCCAAATTTGTACTGTAATGAGACACAAACTCAAAGAATCACTTTATTTCTATTTGTGTAATATTTGTGCTGTAAATAGAATAATAATTATAACTCATGCATATAGATAATCTCACTACCCAGAGACACAAATGTTGCATTTAGGTGTGCATCCTTCCAGACATTTTCCCATTTTTAAAAAAGATTTTATTTATTCATGAGAGACACAGAGAGAGACAGAGACACAGGCAGAGGGAGAATCAGGCTCCCTCCGGGGAGCCTGATGAGGACTCAGTCCCAAGAGCCAGGATCATGACCTGAGCCAAAAGCAGATGCTCAACCTCTGAGCCACCCAGATGCCCTGACATTTTTCCATTTTTTGCACATTCACAAAAACACAGCGAATGTTGGGGTTGAGAAACTCATTAATCCTCCTTTCTTCCATGGGTTATGAAACAAATGAGGGAGATGGAGGACAATAAGCATGTATACAGAGTGTCCACTCTTTTCTGGTGAGCTGGATTGTAGAATGGTATATACCAGGCACTGCTTGTTTGGAGGATGGGACTGAGAAGAGAGCCCCATAGAAATATGGCTCCAACTCCACACCCCTCAGTATGGGGATGAGCACTGACTCAGTTGTACTTACTTCACAGAAATAGGGGCAGAGACAACAATGTGCACCATTGTAGGCACATGAATCCCAGAGCCAGGGCCTAGCATACTGCCTTTGTTGAGTTGCTATAACAAAATATGACAGATTGATGGGCTTATAGAAAACAGAAATTTGGGATCCCCGGGTGGTGCAGCGGTTTGGCGCCTGCCTTTGGCCCAGGGCGCGATCCTGGAGACCCGGGATCGAATCCCACGTCGGGCTCCCGGTGCATGGAGCCTGCTTCTCCCTCCACCTGTGTCTCTGCCTCTCTGTATGACTATCGTAAATAAATAAATAAATAAATAAATAAATAAATAAATAAATAAATAAAAAAGAAAACAGAAATTTATGTTTCATGGTTCCAGAGGCTGGAATTCCATGATCAGTGTGCCAACATAGTTGGATTCTGGTGAAGACCCTCTTCAAGTCCCAGACACCTCACTTGTTCTTATATCCTAACGTGCCAGAAAGAGAATGAGAGATCTTTTTGGAGCCCCTTTTAGAAAGGCACTAATCCCATTCACGGGGACTCTGCCCTCATGACCTAATTACCCTCCAGAGGCCCTATCTCCTAATATCATCATATTGAAGGTTAAGATTGTCACATATGAATTTTGAAGAGGCATAAACATTCAGTCTTTAATAGGCACACACTTGCAGAGTTGTTTTTCTCATTTCTCTAATTATTTAGGCAACCCCTTTCCTATGGAAAAGACCACAGAAAGGGGAGATGAGTAGAGGCCATCTCCTACTTACCTACCTGCTGTATGGAAGAGATGAACAAGTCTCTCCCTTACCTGCTGAAGCCAGAGCCCCCCCAGTGATACTGTTTTATTACTTTGTCACACACATGCACATATACACACATGTACATGGTAAACATATCTTTCCATATCAATAAATATGACTCTATATCATTAATGTCTATTAACAACAGATAATATGAGAATGTGGAGGATTCTTTATTTGCTATAGATTCTCCTTCATTGTATGGACATACCACAATGGATATACAAAATTCACAAATCTATTTTGGACATTTAGTTCTCTCTTTTTTTGTAATAAAGATGCTGCCAGAATATTTTTTGCACATAGATCTTTATGAGCAAAGCTGATTATATCCTTAGGATAAATTCCTTGAGGTGCCATTATCAGAGCAAAGAGTGCACATATTTTTAAGGTTTTTGACATATTGACTTCTGCAACATATCAAGTTTGTGCCAATTTATACTCCCAAGAATACAGTAGGATTAAGTACCTACTTGTCAGCAACATATATCTTATTTTCCCTTTGGCAATTTGAAAGATGCAGAAGAAGGTCAAAGACAATTATAATTTTGTTTAATTAAAACAATGTATAGTATGATTCCTTTAGGTTATTGGAGGGAGTTTCTACTGGTAGTCAGGGTTAGGAGAAGCTATAAAGTGTTATAAATTATAGTGACTGTGGACTTAAATCAATATGAAGAGAATGTGGAGGATGCTTTATTTGTTATAGATTCTCCTCTGTATTACACACAAAGATAATATAGAGAGGAAATAAAAGAAGGCAAGATGAGGGAAAAATAAATAACTTTTCAAATGGCCACCAATGACTAAGCATTTCTCATGTTTGCAGCTATGTCTGGGGAGCCATATAAGCATTATTTCTAATCCAGACAAGGGCTCTGCACAGTAAGGGTTGTTATCCCCATCTGGCACTTGAGGAAACAGAAGTTCAGAAACAAGAAGATGCTTGATTAATGCCACATAGCTGTGGAGGGGCAGATCAGGTTCTTGGACCAGGCCTATGGTCAAAGCAAGGATACTATTTCTGATATACCCTGCAAATCTCAAAGACCCAGAAGTTAGAGGGAAATCAAGCAGTCAGGGTAAACATGAGTTTCTGTGAATTTCCTTATTCTGTAAGAAAATGGAGATAAAAAGATAAAAGAGATGACACATCCCCCACCTGTCAAGGCCCTGGGATTGTCACAGCAGCTTGAATTAGGGCAAATTCCTGGGTAGCTACAAAAGTTTTGTAGCATCCTTGATGAGTTGCTTCCCAGGGTGGCCTGGAGGACCCCCACAACAGCATTCCTAGAGCCTGTTCCTGCTGGCTCTCAGCTCTGGCTTTGGTTCCATTCATCCAGGAGCAGCAAAGGGAGAAGGTAAAGAAGGTCAGGCAGGCTAAGTTCAGGCCTGGTTGGTTCACCACTATGTATTTTTCATTCAGTCAGTGATTGAACCATGACACTGTCATTTTCTGACAGTTTCCTCTGATATTCTTGCCCAGAGCTGCTGATAAGTGCCAGCCAATGGAATGTGTCATCTGTCTCTTTAACTGAAAGTTTATGCTAGGAACTCTCTGAAGAACCAGAATTCCAAGCCACAGAGGTCCATGGGAGAGGTATCTTTGCTATCCCTGTGCATCTTTCAAGTTGTCTTCCCTATGCTTCTACTTACTATCCTGAGCATTGTGCAGGGCCTACAATCCTGTGCTACAGAGAAGTTTCCAAGACAGGAATCATCAGCCTACCTGTGCTCTTTGTCACCAGGAGTGGAGGTGGCCACTTGACCCTAGGAATAAAGGGTTACCCTGCTTGAGCTCAGACCTTTGTCATGGTCAACATCTTCACAGGAATTTTGCCCAAGGCCAGGGTCCTGAAGGTAACATGTGATGAACTTATGAAATAAAATAGAACCCAGCTCATGAAACATTCACACAGAAGATGCAGAAAGAAATATGGAATCCACAGTCTGGAGGATGCTTTAATTATGTGGCCAATTAGCTCTATAATCCACAACTTACCTCTGCAAGGGAGACAAGATTGAAGGGTATAGGAAGGTAATTACCTGGGGAAGCCCAGTGCCCTGGTCCCTGCTAGGAATGACAGTGGAAAGTCCTGCCTATCCAAAAACTGTCTTCCATAGTCTCCAAGAGTTCCCTCATTAGATTTTCTCATTGGAGTGTATCTGGTGTATGTACCTTTTGTACTTACCCGTCTGTATAATGGAAGTCTATTTGGGAATACTCTTCCCAATAAAGCTGTGAGCTCTCTAAGGCAGAGGTAAGAAGTCATAATTGAAACATGAAACCACTGAAATGGTTTGAAAATACGTATGAAAATTGAGAGTCCATTACTTTGAAATCTAATAGCCACAGGACAGCTTGAGCTGGAGTTTACTTTGGTTCTGAAGAGAAAGCATTTGCCAAGCAAATCAGTCATGCAAACAAGTTTGCCATGAAGATTAGTTTCCTCAGTAGAACTAATTATTCAGTGTGGTAAAGTGCTTCAAAGTCCTTGTTTCCCTACTCGTATGGGCAAACATAATTCATTCATTCATCCATTCATTCATTATTCATTCATTCATTATTCATTCAGATAGGCAGGCACTTGAGTGGTTTCCACCTGGGGTCAATTGCTTTGTTGCTTTACCTACTTGTTTTCCCAAGGATTTGAAAGCACTGAAATCCTATTTTTCCTCCCTCCCTCTCTCTCTTCTCTTTTTCTTTCTTCTTTCTTTCTTTCTTTCTTTCTTTCTTTCTTTCTTTCTTTCTTTCTTTCTTTCTTTCTTTCTTCTTTCTTTCTTTCTTTCTTTCTTTCTTTTTCTTTCTTTCTTCTTTCTTCTTTCTTTCTTTCTTTTTCTTTCTCTTCTTTCTTTCTTTCTTTCTCTCTTTCTTTCTTTCTTTTTCTTTGTTTTTTTTTTCTTTTTTAGAGAGGGAGAGGGAGGGGCTGACACACAGAGAGAGAATTTTAAGCAGATTCCACACCCAGCACAGAGCCTGACATGGGCTTCATCTATAATAACCCTGAGATCATGATCTGAGCCAAAATCAAGAGTTAGGTGCATAACCAACTGAGCCACCCAGATGCCCCTGAAGTCCAATTTCTTTTAAAGACTTCCAAAACTTTCTATTTTCTTCTTTTCCCTTAATTGATGATATTTTAGTGAGTATATGGCTAACTGGGCTATATATATAATATGTGATATGTAGTTTAGATCATATATAAATATATAGCATATCATGAATGGATATATTATATATACATACTATGCACTATACATACTATATACTATACATACTATGTATATATATATTATATATACACTATGCAGTATGGAGCATATACTATATAATATGTATTATATAACTATATATACTTTTTATATGTCCAAATATAAAATGTAATGTAAATGTACTTGTGTGTATAAACCCTCCTGCCCATTTGTAATATTTGGCTTCAGATGTGTATAAAATGAATGATCAGCCTTAGAAATCTAGGTAAGGAATTATGATGGAGAAAAGTCAAATTATGGATAGAAAAAAAAGGAGCTTTTCAGGATACTTTAAAGAGTTTAAACTCTTTGTCCCCAGTATTTGTACCAATCATGACCAATTAGCAGATGATTACATTTTCTTTCAAACAGTAAGTATTTATTGATTTTCCATTATGTGACACATACGTTTCTATCCAGTGGGAATGAAACATTGAAAAAATGGAGTTCCTGCCCACATGATTGTAGCAGGAGTATGAGAGAGACAGATCAAACACACACACACACACGCTCCCACCCCCAAACATATTCAGTTCATGATGAACATAAGGAAGAAAAATCAAGAAGCAAAAGAAGCCTGAGAGTGACCAGGCATGGGGAGTTCTATTTCATGAAAGGGTAGCAAAGCCTCCTAGTTTAGGAGGGGAGGGGTGTGCCATAGAGTCCTGTTTGAAGAGAAGGTGGGGCCATATGATATCTGGGGCAGAAGATTCCAGGCACAGGAATTTTTTTTAAATTTTTATTTATTTATGATAGTCACACACACAGAGAGAGAGAGAGAGAGAGAGAGAGAGGCAGAGACACAGGCAGAGGGAGAAGCAGGCTCCATGCACCGGGAGCCCGATGTGGGATTTGATCCCGGGTCTCCAGGATCGCGCCCTGGGCCAAAGGCAGGCGCCAAACCGCTGTGCCACCCAGGGATCCCTGGGCAGCGGAATTGAAAGAGGGCCAGTATGGCTAGTGGAGAGAGAAGAGTAAATGAGAGTGACAGGAGAATGAGGCTGGGATGTCCGGAAACCAGATCATGACAGCCCTAGTGCTATCAATTTTATTCTAAGTGTACAGGGGAAAGTCACTGGAACATAGAAGCAAAGGATTACTCTTTCTCTTCCTATTTCAAATCCAAAGAATTTGTTAGTTTATTTAAGTCAGGCTAAACAAGGTATCCATAATTTGCTACAACCATAGAAATTTTAGGTCACTTCCTAAGCCTGGTGAACTAAAAATAGCTATGAGCTCCCTGAGGACAGAAGCCTTGTCTCATACAGTCCTGATCCACACAGTCTAGCTCAGCACTCTAAGCAGAAGGCTCAGAGGCCCCTCTGGTTACTTCTGATTCATGGTAGTATTTTTGTACTTGTTCCCCCAGTTACACTGAGTTGAGGTTGCATTGGCTCCTTCACCCATTATTTCACTACTTGCCACTTACCTCCACCACACTTACAAATTCTAGAGGTCACCTTTGGAGCTGGAATCTTTGTCCTCTGCAGCATACCCACTTCTTCCCTCCCTTCTTTCTTTCCTTGATCCCTTCCTTCCTTCCTTCTTTCCTTCCTTCCTTCCTTCCTTCCTTCCTTCCTTCCTTCCTTCCTCCCTTCCTTCCTTCCCTCTTTCCTTCCTTTCTTTCTTTCTTTCTTTCTTTCTTTCTTTCTTTCTTTCTTTCTTCCATCCTTCCCTCCTTTCCTGCAACACACACACACACACACACGCATGCACACACGCACGTACACATGTGATAGAGTGATAGATAGATAGATGATAGATAGATAGATAGATAGATAGATAGATAGATAGATGACAGACAGAACTGATCCCAAAGTCCATCATGGTCCTTTCATTATGCCATATTTTAATCATATTACTTAAAACAAGAAGAAAAGGTCTTACAGAGGGAAGGAATATAATAAAAGGAGCATTCAGGTACCGAAGAAAAGTTTTTTTTTTAAATTTATTTTATTTAATTTTATTTATTTATGATAGGCACACAGTGAGAGAGAGAGAGAGAGAGAGAGGCAGAGACACAGGCAGAGGGAGAAGCAGGCTCTATGCACCGGGAGCCTGATATGGGATTCGATCCCGGGTCTCCAGGATCTCGCCCTGGGCCAAAGGCAGGCGCTAAATCGCTGCGCCACCCAGGGATCCCCCGAAGAAAAGGTTTATCTTTTGTTCTGACTATCAATTTTTAGGTAACAAACCACCGTAAACCTTAATGTTTTAAAACAACAACAATAACATCCATCTTGCCCACCCGTCTGCAGTGTGGTTAGGTACCAGTAGGACTTACCCATCTCGGCTCCAGCTCCAGTAGGACTTACCCATCTCGGTCATCAGGGCTGTGGCTGGGGCTGGGGCTGCTGTCCTCCAGGGCTCTCACTCACTCACTCACTCAGTTGGTGCTGTCTGGGTCCTCATTTGGGCACATGGTCTTTCCATGTGGCTGCTTCATTTTCTCATAACACAGTGGCCGAGTCTCAGGTATAAACATCCCAATAGAGGGAGAGGGGCAGGTGGGACCTATACTGCATTTTATTACCTAGTATTGAAAGTTATACATTATTATTTCTGTCACTTTCTAATTATTAGAAGACAGTCATTCAGGCTGGCCCATATTGAATGGGAGGAGAATTTCATTCCATTTTTTTCATGGGGTGAGTGTATGAACATGCTTTAAAACTACCATGTTTTCTTCAAAATTTTTCATGGATAGTCAACTACTCTAATAAAATAGAGCAAATGGCAGGCAGAACTAGGAGTCAAACCCACATCTCTCCAACTCTGGACTGGAGCTTACACTTTGATATCCTGCTGGCCATTGATGAGTCAGTTTTAGTTCAGCCAGGAAATGTGTCTGACTCTCCATTTTTTCCCTCTTATGGACTTTTTGTTGCCCTTAAAGTAGTATGGCTAAAATGTGTTTATAAGAGTTTACCATAGGTCTTAAAAAATATAAAGAGACTATCACATGAATCAAGTCAGTGCATTTTACTGTGCATGAAAGCCACCTCTCCGAAGGTCCTAATAATTCATTCTTGATGTTTTGCTGGGGACATAAAGTCAAAATTAGAAGTGGGTGGATTTTACAAAGAAAACATACACCTTAGTTGAGCTAGAGATGTGGGTATGTGTCTAAGGAAAATAAAAAATATCCCACATAAATTCGAGAGATAATATGTGCCTGATTGCAAATGAATTGCTTTCTAGACCATTAATTACTTTGGTAGTTAACATGGATCGCTCAAGAATCAACAACTGAACCCCGTATGAGATAAAGATTTTATTTTTCTCATTGCTCTATGAAAGACTGTGTTAGCTTAATTTATTTTGAATGTACTTAGAGGTAAAAGTGTTCTATTTTCTAATCTTAAGATGTAGTACAGGGGCACCTACATGAAAGTAGCATGAATTTTGGAATCACAGAAAATGGCATGAAATTTACTTTTTCTACTTCTTAACTCTGAGAGTATGAGTATGTTACATAGACTTTCTGAGCCTCAGTTTCCTTATCTGTAAATGTAGTAAGATAGATGCTGTGTCTTGCTTATAGTAGACATTCAAGATACTATGGTTATTTTAGTCAATATTTTATTATATTTTCAAAAGAGCAAGGGAACATTCATTCTCCTAGCTGCCAGGAGAGGGTCTCAGAATCCCACTGTATGTCTGGTGAAGTTGAATTTTGGGATCTGCCTTTTGTTTTATGGGCTTACTTACTTTTAGACTGCATTTTAAGTATTTATAAATATGATATTTGCCTACCTAATAGCACTGTTGAAAGTGTTAATATTAAGTCTATGTCCATTCCCCTCCTCTGGCAACGGCTCAATTCCATTTATTTTTCTATTTTTCTCATTTCAATAAATGACACTATTCAGTTTCTCAAAGCCAAAATCTATGGCTCATGCCCTCCTTATCATTTCCATTCCCATCCAGTATATTAACAAATACTCAGACTCATCAGTCACAGCTAACTTTGACCCATGCTCTTCCCTTCACTTCCACTGTTACCACTTAAGTTTAGACTTCACCATCTCCAGACTGGACAAGTGCATCATCCTTGCTTCTCTTCTATCCCACTGTTACCCCATCTCCCTATGGTTTCTATCTCACACAGCAGGCAATGTGATTATTTTTTCCAAAATGAGATTATATAAACCTGGCTATAAACCCTTTCCAATGTCCTTGAGACAGAACTCAGACTCCTTACCATGGCCTACAGAGCTCTGTAGGCTGAGCCCATTCCCTACTTCCCATTCTCCCACCTGCTCTCTAAACAGAGCCCTATATCCTTTTATTCTGCTCCATGCCAAGCTAGCTTTCTATGTTTTAAACTAATGTATTAGCTGCTCTCTCTACTCAAAACTTTCATTCCTCCTCCCATGCTTAGCTCTCAACTTAAATTTTACACACCTCTAAAGTATATGGTTTTTCATTCTTTATCACTATATCCCATTTTAGTATTCTCCATAGAAGTTATTACTACCCAATATTTTCTATTTGTCTGCTTACTGTCTACCTCTGCCAGTAGAATGCAAGCTCCATGGGGGAGAGACTTTCTTTTTTTACTCATTCACCATTTTATGTCCCAAATGCCTAGAATAGTAGTACCTGACACCTAGCAAACTTTTAGTAAGTCGTTGTTGAAGGAATAGAATAATCCACCTCAATCAATAGTAAAATGTCACCAGTGTCCATATTTTATCAGAGGACCCATGATAAAACAAGTGCATTTCACTAAGCCTGCTGCAGAAACCCTTGTAAGCAGAGAGCAGTTTGGGAGTGGAAAGGGCAGGACTGGAAGTGGGGAGGCACTGTCCCACTTCTGGCCCCAACACAGTCTCTGCAATTTTGAGTAACTTACTTCTATTTTAATAGGCCTCAAATTTCCCTTATTTAATCCTAGTGGGTTATTTTTTGTTTTTGTTTTTGTTTTTTAATCCTAGTGGGTTATATTTAATTTTCTCCAGGTGTCCTTCCCACTGTGACACTTCATGACTAGGCTAACCACTACAAAGTGAGTTAAAATGTATGTTACAGTTTATTACTTTCTTGTTACCATAAGGAACTATAGGAGTTGGTAAAACAAACATCTAAAAAAGGAGACTTTTCTGGCTCTTAAGACAATGAAATATGGTAATTTATTTATATAGTAGGTGCTGGTTTTGATACCTTCATGTACCTGATCTTTGCCTCAGAATGTATTTTCCATATGGTAATACTGATTTGTGTAGTGAAGATGTGAAGCTTCCCCAAGGTCATAACAAGTCAATACAGCAGGGATAACAGATTTTTACCTTAGAGTATGTATGCATGTATTAGAGTAGTTACTTTATAAACACTTCGGTGGTTGATAGAAATCTTAGGATGCCAACTGCACTGATGAGGCCTGTTAGTCTACACAGACTTTGTGCATAATGGCATCTCAACTTGTTATGGAGAGTCAGGGCTGACACTGGATTTCCTTCTCACCTGGCCCCTCACTATAACTGTGTCAAAGGGAAGGCAGCAGTGTGCTGATGAAGAGCCCAGGCTTGGTTTGCCTTGGCTCAAGCACTTGGTCTACTGTGTGTTAGCCTTGTGACCTCCGAATAGGTACTCAACATCTGCCAGCCTCAGTTTCCCTATCTCCATGCATGAAAACAACAAAAATAAATTAATTGTACCCACATAATTTCTAAGGATGAAAATGGTTGGAAACTTTCACTCTATAATTTAAGTTCCCAATTTAGCTAAGTTCATTTGAAGGTATCTTTCTATATCTAATTCCCACTGTCCTTTCACTTTTGCTGAGAGACAGGGATGAGTGTATTATGGTATTTTTATTTCTCCATGCTTTCCTGTGTGTGCGCGTGTGTACCTGCATGCAAGCATGTGTGTATAGGATTTGATGAGGAATACCAAGCAGTGTACTGGGTAGTGTACAGATGTCAAACCATAATCTTAGTGTTGTACAGTGGAAATATTTTAGGCTCCAAAGCCATAGAAAGAAAGAAAGAAAGAAAGAAAGAAAGAAAGAAAGAAAGAAAGAAAGAAAGAAAAATAACTGAACTCCCCTGCTCTGCCACTTCCTTGCTGAGAGGCCGTTGTCAGGCTATATGACCAAAATCTCTGAGCCATGTTTCTCAACTGCAAAATACGTAATATATTATCCCAGCTTGACAACTTTTTCAGATATTGCAATGCATATGTAAAGGGGTTGGCCACGGTGGCTATTACCGTTTAAGGATGCTATGCCCTTGTTGGTAGAATTAGAGACAATATTTATATGCCAGAAAGATGGAAAGTACTCTGGAAAGGAAAAATCAATTCTACTTATATGAATCTCAGAGATCTTCTATGGAAAAGAATCACTTCTTTTTAGATGCAGCATGGATAGGAGTCATTGGGAAGATGGGGAAGAGCATGGAGGGAGACCATTCTTAAGGAATGGGGGAGAATCCTATTTAGGAATGTAGCAGTTGAGGCTTATTTCAATGAGAAGGCAGAGAGGATGAGAACAAGGGTAGGAATGGTAGGAAGGGCCATCTATGAGGGTAGAAAGAAAGGAGGGCCTTCTATGTTGTAGATACTTTGCAACATGCTTTTATAGATGAACTCCGTTACCTCCACTGAATGAAGATTGGAAAGGGATATAATAGGAAGATTAGCCACATGACTGTAGAGATAACTGACTGGGTCAGGTGAAGACTACAGACAAGGGGACCATTAGGTATATCTCTCCAGTCAAGGAAAGAGGGAAGAAGCATGGGGTCATACAAAAAGGAAGAGAAAGCAAAGAATGATTGCTGATGAACAAAATAGACCCAAGCAATACTGTTCAATGGAAATGTTATAATTTTCTAGTAGTTTCTTTGTAAACATAAAAAGAAATCCATGAAATGATTTTTAATACATGTTTTATTTGTGGCAATTTATCCAAAATAGTATCCATTCAATGTGTAATTAGCAGAAGAAATTATTGATTTATTTTACATTATTTTTTATTCCAGATATTCAAAATCTGGTGGGCATTTTGCATTTACAACACATTTTAATTCATATTGACCACATTTCAAGAGATGAATAGTTATATGTGGCTAGTGGCTACCATATTGGATAGTACAGGTCAAAAACGTTTTCATTCTGGATAAGGCTTCCAATGCAAGACAGAAAAAATGGAGATAAGAGGCTGGAGGGAATTGATTCTAGTAGGGAATGAATTCGATTTTGTACTAAATAAGTTGATTTCGAGATATAGGGTGGGCAACAAGTGGTGCTGAAGCCTGAAGTCAGAGGTCAGAGTGATAGGGTGGCAAGCAACCAGAGTAGAAGGCATAAGGTCCATTAAATAGCACTAGGGACAGGGTGCTGAGGGGAAGCAGGGGTGGGGAGTGGTGGAAGAAACCTATAAACAGTGAGAATAGGGGTCTGGGGGCCTGTGATAAAGGAAGCACTGTGGGAAGCAAACAGTGCCTGAGCCCTGGAGCTCACATAAGTGCAGAGAGCAAATGTTCTAAGAAACAGGCATAGAAATGTTCCGGGGGTGAGGGGAATCTCTGCAGCTCTAAGGATGGCTTACTATAAGGAATACTATATTCTTACACCTTGAAAGTTTGGTGTAAAGGCATAGAGGGGATCCAAAGCCCCTGCAACCAGGTGTGGAAGACCAGCCAACAAGAGAATCAAGAGATATCACTAATTGTACAATAACAACCCCAACAGTGATGGCAGCACGTGCCATCTGCTAACATACGTATATGTACATATACATGCCTATGTGTGTATGTATATTTACACACAATTTTATATTCTCATATCAACCACTGAATATGGTGTTATTATTCCACACATTTAAGTGAGGGAATGGAGACTTCAAGACTAAGTAACTTGCCATAGGTCTTACAGGGAGGATCCAAATTCAAGTAGCTCTAACTTCAAAGCTAATGCTTCTGAAAGTCAAGGAGAAATGTCAAGAGAAGATGAAGGAGAAGCAGGATCATGACCCTGAGTTCAGATACCCTATTCTGTGTGCTGGTTCTGCCAAATGAGGAGAGATGTGTTTATTGAATAGTACATATTGATAGAGGCCACATGTATCTGGTTACAATATATGTCTATATACATATGTAAAACAAACTCATTTATAAATACTTGTATATGATATGTATAGAAACCTTTATTTATATATACCTATATATGATATGTATACATACATGTTAAGTATATATGCATTTTATTCATTTTTTTTTCTTTTTGGATTCCTAATAATTCCCATGTAGGAGACACTTAAAATATAGAAAAATGGGGGATCCCTGGGTGGCGCAGCGGTTTGGCGCCTGCCTTTGACCCAGGGCGCGATCCTGGAGACCCGGGATCGAATCCCACGTCGGGCTCCCTGCATGAAGCCTGCTTCTCCCTCTGCCTGTGTCTCTGCCTCTCTCTCTCTCTCTCTGTGTGTGACTATCATAAATAAATAAAAATTAAAATATATATATTTATTAAAAAATATAGAAAAAAGGAAAAAGAACAATATTAGTATTAAGCCTAGCCTTTGAATCTAATAGCTTTAATGTGCCAAAATTTTTAAAACGTATTTTTAGTTCCCAGTATAGGTGGATTATAAAACCATCTAATTTAATCTTTATGATACCATAAATCAAAGGTTTCTACTGATAAATAAACTGAGTGTCAAAGAGTTTAAGTAAGGAACACATGACCCTATCCATATCTGAAAAAATACAAATGAGTCTAATAAAACCTGTTGTGATTAAATCCAGTTTGATGGATAAATGTAAGCAATCCTGTTTTAGTCTGGCAGGTCACCAGTTACTCAGGTGCCAGTTATACGACATTCCCTTGAACTGAATCAAGCCAACGCTGGATTTTGCCTAGTAAACCAGTATTATATGTACAGTCAAGTCACCGTAAAAACTATCTGGACAATCATTTCATAAGATGTCCCTAAGAATAGAAAACTAATTCTCTCCATGAACACGTCACTGACAGGGAAAAGAAGTCAGATAAGGAGAAAGTCGGAAATGAAGTTGCTGACACTCTAACAATGCATCTGTGTATTCAGCAGAGTTTTTGATTAAGTTTAGAGAGGATAAGATGTCTCAATATTAGAGTAGTTGCAGAAACCACCTTGGGAAGACTAAGACAGAGGAAGGGAGGAAGGAAGGAAGGAAGGAAGGAAGGAAGGAAGGAAGGAAGGAAGGAAGGAAATAGAAAGGAGAGGAAATAGAAAAGGGGCAAAGGAAAGAGAGTGAATGGCAGGGAAAGAGCGTGGGGGAAGAAAGAAAAACAACCTTCTGGAGAATTGTCTCTGAGTTAGAATCCTGTATTTTGTCTCATTGTGTATCTTGAATAAAGTTGAATAGATTCTCAACTTGGAGGCATGATCCTAGGCAAAAAGCACTATGTGATCTTCCCAAGGGCCTCAAGTTATGATGTTGGAAACAAAAGTCCATGACAACAGACGTGAACATAACAACTATTCTAAACAGCTCGTCCTACAAAGAACTTCTTAAAGGGAGAAATGAATATGATGGCAGTAGGATCCAAGGATGGCAACTTGTTGGCAACTGAGTGGAACAGAAGACGTTCATTTCCTCAGTGGCATAATTAAATAAAAATTCTTTTTCAAGGGAGACTTTCCACCTCTGAGTTTTTAAGCATAGCTTCTCTGTCTTACTCATTTCTGAACATTTCTAGAGCCTGGCCTGATGCCTGGCACAAAGTAGGTGCTCAAAATTATTTCTTATATCTGAAAATCATGTAAGAATGTGATTTTAAAAAAGAACTTTGAAAACAACAATTGGCATTCCTATATCAGTCAGGATAGTCTAAATATCTGATGACCAGATACTCTTAGGGATGGCTGGGGGCTCTGCTCTGGGTCTTCTCCCTCCATGACCCAGAATGATAGAGTAGCTCCCACTCAGGTGTCACTGGTCACCTTGGAAGAGGAAAAGAGATTGAGTCCTGCTACAGCCTGGAGTGATAGATGTCATTTCTACTTACAATTCATCCCCCAGAATGAAATACATAGGGGAGGAAAAATAATTTTCCCATGAAACTTTTGAGTTTCTTGGCTAAGATCCTTTTAAGAAAACACAGGTGAACAAGAAAAAACAAACAGAGGTTTATCAACATGTATTATCTCATGTATACATAGGAGATGCCCGGGGAAAAATGAATAATTTAAAGAAATGGCTTAGAACACCAACTTATATGGTACCTTCAATGAAGAACAGTAAATCTGTAAAGAAATGATATGAC
This sequence comes from Nyctereutes procyonoides, assembly GCF_905146905.1. Classification (NCBI taxonomy): domain Eukaryota; kingdom Metazoa; phylum Chordata; class Mammalia; order Carnivora; family Canidae; genus Nyctereutes; species Nyctereutes procyonoides. The sequence continues at coordinate 12,927,525 of NW_026575030.1, forward strand.
AAAGGAAAACAGTTTTAGGTTTCCAAGAATAGAGATAAAGGCTAGTTAGTAATATTTGTTATGTAGAATCTTCTGGTGCCATTGCTAGGCTGAGAGGGTCTAAAGTTGTTTCCAAATGGTTAACTTTTGTCCTCTGACAAAAAGGGGAGGAGGGATACCTTTGTAAATTTGTGTCCTGCTTTTAGGTAAATATAGGGAGAACAGAGAGCTTTGTTTGTCTCTACTTCTCAGGTACCTTCCACTCAAAATAACCTATAGGGGAAGTGGCATATTTTGAAGTGGCATATTGTACTAGCGTTCAAATACCTATAAGCCCAAATACCTATAAGCCCACCAAGCATAATGCTACCATTTGCCTGGAAGGTGAAGAAGCAGAAATAATTGGTGCATAGCCTCAATCCCTATCACACAGTGGGGAAATGGGAGAGGAAAGAACAGGGACAAAAAGAAGCAAAAACAAAGTCATACCCATATTGGGATTGAAACAAAAGGGTATGCTTACAGTATCACTTTTCTCATCTACTATAAAATATATTACTTTTTTTAATGCAGGACACACCAGAAAGAAAAGTGTATTAGATATCTAAAATACTATAAGCTATTTTGAAACCTGCAAGTCTACTTTTGGATCTTTATGTATGAATATATATACATCTATATATTCATATATATGTATATATAGCATGAATTTTAGTTTTAGCTAAGATCAAATATTTTATTAATTTCAAAATTAGCCTTATTATTTAGTTAATATTACAGTTTCTGTGTTAGTTCATGCTAGTGTCAACATAAATTGTAGGGCTAATATTTAGAAAGTATTATAATACTCCTTTTTTTTTCCTAAACCAAAGCAAAATTTCAAATTTAATTATGTAATTAGTCAAGAAGCCCTAACATATGTGTGGATAAAAATGTCTCTATATACATGAATTATATATTTTTTGATTCACACAAATGTGTTGATTCACACAAATGTCACACAAAAATGTTACTTTTATGAATCTGTTTGCCTCTGAAATATTCTTATATGTGTGTACTTGTGCAAATGTATAAAATAGTACATCACAGTGCCCTGTTTATATGTTTTCCCTCATGCTCTGAATGCTAGCATACTCAATCTGGTATCTGGAGAGCTGGCAAAGCAGATGGTGCTGGGCAGTCTTGGCCAACAGGGCTGGTGTGCCATACTGCAAATGCCCCAGGGCGACAAGCACAACACTGGGCCATCTTGCACTGAGTGCATCCCAGTAACCTGGGTTACTTTCCCACAGTGGCTTCTTCTACTGCCCCATATCGTATGTTTAGGGGAGTTGCTTTGATATTTTAAAACTTTCACATATGTTCAAGTGATTGAGCATGAACTGCAGCAAGGAACCAAAGGGACATTATTACTCCGGATGTTATGAGATTAACAGTTTATGGCAGCTAGAAGTGCTTTCTGAAAAAGATGTGGGGAACATTAAAATGACTGGGCAGTTAGAGATTGGTAGAAATCATTTGATACCATGAGGATTAACCAATACATGAATGAAGAGAGCTAAAAGAAAATATGTCCTGGGGTGGTTTATGCTGCAAGCGATTCGAATGTGTCTCTATAGGGTCTGCTGAGAACATTTTAGTACTGACTGAATAGCGACAGAAAAACCATCCTACCACCTGCTAAATGAAGGACTGAAGGGAGAAGTCTGTGCTGTCTCCAAGTAGTCTATTCTACATGACTGTGCCTTGGGTGCCATGGAATTATGTGTACTTGATTTGATAATTTAGATCTCCAGTGTCTTAGTGATAATTTAGGTCTCCAGTGTCTTAGCGATAGCATGTTTCTCCCATTTTCTGTATCAGGATATCGTTGTACTTAAGCCTGCTCCATGCCACCTGCTCTGTGGTACTATTTTGATCAAAGTATGTATAACTCCTCCTCCAGTTATTCATCAGTGCCCTTGGGTCTTTGGGAGATATGTTCTTCCCTGCCTCAGGGCTACGCTGATTTCATTCCTCATCTTCCATCGTGCCTGAATACACAGTTTACCTAAAGGTTAAGAATTATGAGTCTAATTAAGAGGATAGAGCAATTCCACTACATTAACATTAATAGCGCATGGAAAGCACTCCCCATGGCTTCATTTTTTAAGCAGTAGCCATTTCTATGTCTCTTCTCTCTTTCCTATTTTTCCTTCCTGCACCACTTAATGGTAATTTTATGGTAGTGATGGCACCTATGTTGATGAAAGAGAAAAGGTGAGAACTGTCCCTGCCTGTCTCTTTCTCATTCTCCCACTGCTAAGGGCAGTGTCCTTGAGACAGGTTTGCTTTACTGATCAAAGGCAGTCCACGGGAGAAGAGGCCCAAATGATGGGGAGTTGCCAAGAAAGCTTCACTGCAGACAAATATGATGGAACTCATTTATCACATGATAAAATGTGAACTTCTCTTTAATCCTGGAATCGAAAGGTCATTATAGTAGAGGCAGTTTTATAAAGGTTAAATAAAAGTAAGTCACCAATGGTGATGTATCATGGAATTCCCGGGCCTTGTTGCGCTGCCTGCATCAGGCTCTCCTGCCCTGCTTGAAGTTTTAAAACACCAATAAGGCCTCTGAACCAACATAGAAGGCATGGTTCAGTCACTGTCTGTCCAGAAAATCCTATGGCATTAGGAGCTTCCAGAGGGAGCAATCCCGGAAGTCCCATTCTGCTCTAGATTTCCTTCAGACTTTCCTCAGGGCTCCCCTGAGGAAGGGGCCAGGGTCTGAGATCTGTAGCTACTAATTGAAAGATTAAGAAGCAACTATTCAGCGTGACATGTGTTCCAGAGGCATTGAAGGGAAAGTAACAAATTGAACATATGTCGAATCATTACTAGAAGGAAAAAATTGCCCAGGAAACTAGATGATGTGGAGTGAGCCTTCAAAAATATTTTATTTACCAAGACTTGGCAGGGTGCAGCTTATTTTCCCTCCATAAGTCCCTTCTTGTCCTTATTTCTTTATGTATTATTCTTATGCATTATTTATCAAATAATCTATCATTATTTAAATATTATTTATTTATAATCTTATTTCCCTCCATGGGTCCTTCCTGATACTGTACACTTGAGCTCAGGGATTCACAAAGCATGAAATGCAAGAAGGCTTTATGTGGTCTCTGGATGAACTTTTCAAAAACATTATTTGTATTTTTATTTTAATATATGTTAGAAGAAATATATACAATTAACATATTGACCACATGATTTCAAATCTCTTGTTACTTAGAGAATAGTGTAAACTGAAAAGTCAGTAAATTTAAGGTCAATTAATTTTTTAAGAAAGATGTGATACTATAGAGATAAACTCAAAGTCGGTTCTGCTCTGACAGAAGGTTAGGAAGTGTTAGGATGCTTTTCCTTCCCCCACGAGGTTGGCTGTGTTACATACCATGTCTTATTCACTCCTGGTTCCACTTCCAGAGGTCCCTGCCCCATGCAGCAGGGATGGTGATATTTCTTCTTTCCCAGGTCTGCTCCCCTGTGAAGCCCACTCTGGTCCATGTGGGCCAAGTTGGTGTCTGCTCTTGCTCTCTTTACCTGGTTCATATTGTCACTGTATTTTTTTAAATATTTTATTTATTTATTCATGAGAGGCACAGAGAGAGAGAGAGGCAGAAACACAGGCAGAGGGAGAAGCAGGCTCCATGCAGGGACTCGATCCCGGGTCTCCAGGATAACACCCTGGTCTGAAGGCGGCGCTAAACCGCTGAGCCACCGAGCTGCCCATATTGTCACTGTATTAAGTACCCACTTTTGTTGTAATGGGTTGCATACCAACAGCCAATGGCATCCATTTATATTTTCTCAATGCATAGGCCTGCATTTAGAAGATACTACATAATTTGTTTTGAAATACACCGTTAATTTCCCCAGAACTTCTCTTAGGAAGTTCACCAATGAGCTTCGCAGTTGCTTAATTCCATGGGGATCCTGGGAGATCTTTTCTTGATGTGGCAACATTTGGCACTCCCACTTTGAAACACATGCTTCACTTGACATTGAAGATGCTATGCTCACCTTCCTACCTGACTGTGCTTTCATCTTCACTGGTTCTTTCTTTTCTCCTCACAACTAAAATGAGGAGTTATCCTTGGGACTCAGTCCCTGGCTCTCTTCTTCATTCTCCTTTGGGGTTACAATCTATTCACATGCTGGAAACTCTCAAATTTAGATCTCCAACCAAGATTCATTTTCTGAATGTGAGATTAACATACCCACCTGCTGACTGGTGTTACAGTATCCAGAAAGAATTTTCTAATTTTCCTCCTCCACATCTGCTCTCCAGCATTCTTGCCTAGCTCTATAAATGGCAACCTATTTTGTCAGATGCTCACACCAAGAAACCCTGGAATTATACCTTGATTCCTCTTTTTCCCATTATTTAATTCTGTTGACTGCAATCAAAATGTATTGCAAATTTAACCATCACCACCGTGCTGATCACTCCCTGAGATCCGAGATGCATTGTCTATCATTGGGATTGTTATGATTGCCTCCTAAACGGGTTTACTTGCTCCTTCCCATCACAGCCTTCAGTTTGTTCTCAACATACAAGTCAGTGTGTATTTCTTCCTGACACAATGATCCAATGTCTCCCTATCTCACTTAAAGTGAGACCAGTGACTTCTCAGGCCTTCCATATTTTGGACCCACTTGATTCCTTCAGCAACTTGTTACTTTCTCTTTTTTTCATTTGTAGCCATCCTAGCAGGAGTGGAGTGATGATCTCATTATGGTTTTTGGTTTGCATGTCTTTAACAATGAATGATGCCAATCATCTTTTCATGTGCTTATTGGTCATTTGTATATCTTCTCCGGAGAAATGTTTGCTCAAATCCTTTGCCCATTTTTTAGTGGGGCTGTCTTCTTTTGTTGAGTTGTAGGAGTTACATACATATTCTGGACACTAGACTCTTGGCAGATATATGAGTGCAAATATCTTCTCCCATTCCCTAGTTCACTTTCTTCATAGTGTACTTTAAATGTAAGTTTCTAATGAAGTTCAATTTCTCTTTCTTCTTTTGTTGTTTGTACGTTTGGTTTCCAATCACTTACTCCTCCATCTGCAAAGGTATTTTCCAATTTGCCACATGCCTTAGTACTTTATCTCTTTCAGAACTTGGCATAAATACAACTTCTTAACAGGGCCTTCACTATTAATCGTATTTAAAACGGTAATCCTTCCTGACCCCAGCACTCCCTACCCCATTTTACTGTTCTATTTTTTTCCGTTATTTGCATGTGATAGGATTTACTTACTTATGTGTACATGCTTTCGGAGTTAATCTAGATAAGGCAGAGGTCAGTGGCTGATAATGTTCTGCTGCAGTCCTCATGCTTGAAGCAGAGCCTGCTATGGGGAAGGTGCGCAATATACTAACTGGCAAGGGACTTCAGCCGATCACCAAGAAGCTGACTCTTCTTGTGTGAAGCCAATTTTATGTCTCTACTCACCTGCCTTTGACTTCCAAGTGTTACTTCATCATTGGTGTAATTATCAGCATAATCCTCACTATCAAGCAATATTTAGAAAGGTTCAACCTCTTCATGGGGCTAAGTATAGCACTGGAAACATGCATCTGGGATATTCCAGGACAGCCTTGATTTAAAAATAAATTTATTAGACAATGTAACCTAGTTTTCTCTAAAAAAAAAAAAGGCCTAAGAAATAGCAATTTTGCATCACTGCTTATGAGCTGAGCTTCTGACCGTAAATCAATGTCATGGCTTTTCTGAGCTAGTTTCCTCATCTGTACAATGAGGTTGTTGTGAAGATTAAGGAAAATCATTTCTCACAATGGGAACTGTGTACTCAATTTTATTCACTGGTAAGCCAGGCATAAGAATACTTAAAATGGTAGCTATTATAAGAAGTATTAAGCTTATTAGTAATAACCGTGATGTCTTTAAGTTTAAGAATCAGAGTACTCAGGCCTAAAGCACTACATCATCTTAAAGAAATTAACTTGTGCTCAGAATGTGCTTTCTTAATGTATTTAATTTAGTGATTACAGTAGTGGTGATGGTACTGATGATGATCATTAAAATGATAAATACTGAATTAAGAATCCATAGTTCCTGATCAGGGAGTAGTAATACAGTGTCATAAACAATGTCAAGGTATTTGTGAGATACATTTTTTTTTCTCCCCACTTGCCTGAGTTCCTAAATATTTTAGCTAACTTCTGTTTCTTTAAGGCCTCAAATGTGAGGGTACAAGTCATATTCCAAATAGTCTCTATTTGTTGGGATATGTTCATATACAAAATGAAGTATCTGCTAAGATAATGGAAATAGAATCCACTTATTGGATACCTACTCTGTGCTAGAAAACCAGGCTAATTATTTTGTGTTTTAGATAATTTAATCACCCATACTTTTCTGATTTTATAGAGAAGCATCTGAGTCACAGAAAAAAAACAAGGAATTACTGCAGTTACACAGCTATAAAGGGGGAAATGGAAATTTCAAGTCAGTTTTTTTCTGAATTCAAAGCTCTAAGATATTTTCACGACGATGAGGTGCTATTTTTTTTTACAGTTTTATTAAAATAAATTTAACATGCCATAAAAGTTTCCCAAAGTCTGTGATTTGTGGTTTAGGTATATTTAGAATTGTAAACATCACCATAGTCTGATTTTAGAACATTTTTTTAACATCTCCAAAATAACACCCCCTACATATCTACAGTCATTCCCCAATGTTTCATTGTCCACAATGCCCCAACCGCAGGCAAATACTAATCTACTTTCTGTACTCATGCACTTACCTGTTCCAGACATTTCATGTAAATGTACTCATGCAATGTGTTTTTTTTTGTAATTGGATATGTTTTACCTAGCATAATGTTTTTAAAATTAGTTCACATTATAGGATGTGTCAGTATTTAAGTATTTTCTATTGTCAATTAATATTCCAAATATTAATCATTAATATTTTGTTAATATATGGATATACTACATTTTGTTTATCCATTCATCAGTTTATGAGCATTTTAAATTGTTCCCAATTTTTTCGCTATTATGAATACTGTCACTATAAACATTAAGGCCAAAATAAAGCTTTCCTTTCTCTTGAATTATGTACATGGGAGTAGAAGTGGATCATGTAGAAATTTCATGTTTAGGACTTTGAGGAACCACCAAACCATTTTCCAAAGCCATTGAACAGTTTTATGTATCCATCAGCTATGTAGGAGGGTTCCAATTTCAATACACCTCTTCCAACATTTGTTATTCTCTATCTTGTTTATTTTAGTTGAGTAGGTGTGAAGTGACATCTCATTGTAGCTTTGATTGTCATATTTCCTAATCACTAATGTTATTGACCAACTTCTCATGTGCTTACTGGGGTCTTTTAGATCTTCTTTAAAGATATATTTAAATTATTTACCTATCTTTAACCCAGATTATTTGTGTTTTCATTGTTGACTTACAAGGTTTCTTTATATATTCTGGAACCTACTCTGTTATCAGATATATGATTTGAAAATATTTCTCCCATCTGTAGGATGCAGGTTCACTTCTTGATGGTTACCTTTGATATTCAGTTTATTTTTTTATTATGAAGTCCAATTTACCTATATGTCTTTTGTCACTTGTATTTTTGATATCATATGTAGGAAATCATTATTTAGACCAAGGTCACAAAGATTAATTTCTGTTTTATATTCTGTTTTCTATTTCTCTAGGATTTTTAGAGTTCTAGCTCTTAAATTTAGAAATATGACCCATTTTCAGTTAATTTTTATTTATAGCATGAGGTAGGGGTACTATACCAATTGAACTGGCACCATTTGTTTAAAAGGCCAATATTTCCCATTGCATGGTCTTTATGCCCCTGTCAAAAATTATTTGATCATAAATGTGAATGTTTATTTCTTCACTCTCAAGTATATACCATTGGTCCATTTGTCTGTCCAATATCACAATCTCAATTACTAAAGTGCTGAATAAGGTTGTGAAAAGGATAAACCATTAAATCCTCTAACCATTAAATCCTTTTCAAAATTGGTTTGGCTATTTTATGTCTCTTGCATTCCCATGTGAATTTTCAAATTCATATATTGTGTCAGTTTCTGTAAAGAAAAAGCAATGTTCTTGATAAGGATGACGTTGATCTGTAGATTAATTTGAGAATTATTGTTAAGATGTTAACTCTTCTAATCCATAAATGTATGTCTTTCCCTTTGTTTAGATCTTCTTTAAATTATTTCAACAGTATTTTCTAGTGTACAAATCTTGCAATTCTTTTGTTAAATTTATTCCTAGTTATTTCTTTCTTTATTAATGCTATTATAAACATTTCTTTATTTTCTTTTTCTTTTTACATGTCTATTTTATTATATATCATTTTCTTTATTTTTATATTATTCATTGCCAGTATATAAAAATATATTTAATTCCATATATTGAACTTGTATCCTGCCACAATCTTAAATTATTTATTGTATAACTTTTTATTTAATTCTTTAGCATTTTTATACACAAGATGGTGTCATCTGAAAATAGTGAGTTTTACTTCTTTCTTTCTAATGTAGTTGACTATCTCTTCTGCTTGCCTGATTACCCTACCTAGAACCTCCAGTACAATATTGAGTAGAAGTAGCAAAAGTAGAGAGACATCTTTGACTTGTTCCTGATCTTAGAAGGAAAATATTCAATCTTTCTTCATTATGTATAATGGTAGCTATAGGTATTTCATAGGTATCCTTTATCAGATGCAGAAGTTTCCTTCTAAACCTGATGTCTGGCTTTTTTTTTTTTTTTGGTCTTTTTAAAAAATTATTATTATAAAATATGTTGGGTTTTGCAAAATGATTTGTGTGAGTTTACTGAGATGATTATATAGTTTTTATTTTTTTAAGATTGTATGTTATACTATGGATTTTCATATACCAATGATTTGTCCTATTGTTTAATCTTTTTATATGTTTTTGAATTTGCTTTGCTGGTATTTCATTGGATATTTTTATATCAATATTCATCAATGGTATTGGTCTATAGATACCTTTTCTCTTGATGTCTTTATCTGGGTTCAGTATCAGAGTAATGCTGGTTTCATAGAATGGATTAGAAATTGTTCCCTTTTCTGTATTTTTTGGAAAAGTTTGGGAAGGGAGAATGTTAATGGTAGAACTGGATAAAGCTATCAGGACCCAGGATTCTGTGTATATGTGTGGCTGAAGGGGGAGGGAGGGACAGATTTTTTTTTTTTTTTGGTTTGTTTTTCAGTGATTCAATCTCTTTGTTACAAGTCTATTCAAATTTTATGTTTCTTCTTGAATCAGATTCAATATCTTTTTTGTTTCTAAGATTTTTTCCACTTCATCTACATTATCTAGTCTCTTTCTATACAATTGTTCATCATATTTCATTATTGTCCTATATATTTATGTAAGGTCTGTAGTGTTGTATCTTCTTATATTCTAAATGATAAATGATAGTAATTTTCATCTTCTGTTTTTTTTTGTGCTCCGTATAGCTAAACTTTTATAAAATTTGTTAATCTTTTTTTTAAAAGATTTTATTTATTTATTCATGAGAGACACAGAGAGAGAGAAAGAGAGAGAGAGAGAAGCAGTCTCCATGCAGGGAGCCTGATCCCGGGACTACAGGATCATGCCCTGAGCCGAAGTCAGGCACTGAACTGCTGAGCCACCCAGGGATCCCCAATGTTAATCTTTTTAAAGAATCTTTTGGTTTCATGGATTTTTCTCTATCATTTTGCTATTATATATTTCACTTATTTATTCTAATCTTTATTATTTCCTTTTTTCTACTTAATTTTGGATTAGTTTGTTTTTTTCCTAGTATCCTAAGGTAAAAAAAAATGAGGTTGTTCATTTGAGATCCTTTCTTCTTTTTCTTTTCTTTTTTCAATTTAGGCATTTATTGTTGCATCCTGTAGATATTTTAGCTGCATCCTGTAAATTGTCTTTTGTGTTTTTGTTTTAATTTGTCTGAAAGTTTTTCTTGTATCTCTTGTGAGTTCTTGTTTGACTCATAGGTTATTTAGGAGAATGATGTTTAATTTTCAATTATTTGTGACTTTCCCTATTTTATTTACTTTTTATTTTAACATAATTGCAACATCTTTGTATAACATGTTTTGTATGATATCAGTAATTTTAAATTTACTGAGTCTTGTTTATCTCCTAACATATCATCTATCTTGGGAATGTTTGTTATGTACTTGATATTATATATTCTGCTATAATTGTTGAGTATTTAAATGATATCTCTTAGATCTAGATGGCGTATGGTGTTAAGTCTTTTGTTTTCTTTTTGTTGTTCTACCTAGTTCTAACCTTTATTAACACTGGGGTATTGAATTTTCCAATTATTATTGAATTATCTATCACTCCAACTGTTTATGTTTTTGATTCAATATTTTGGGGATCTTTTGTTAGTTGTATATATGTTTATAATTATTGTATCTTCATGACGATTTGATCACTTGTCATTATAAAATGTTCCTTTTTGTCTCTCGTAACAATTTCTTTTTTCTTTGTAACAATTTCTTAATATTTGTTTTCTCTAATATTAGTATAGCTATTATACTTCTCTTAGTTATGCTTGCATAGTATATATTTTCTCATCCATTTATGTTCAGTATGTTTGTATTTTAAAATATACCATATTATTATAGAGAGTATATATTTGGATCTTGGATTTTTTTGTATATGCCTATTCTCTCTCTTTATCTATCTCTACCTTTGATTGGAGTTATTTAATCTATTTCTTATATAATGTAATTACTGATACGATAAGATATACATTTATTGTTTTCTATTTGTTTCTATGTGTTTTATGACCTTTGTCCCCAATTTTTTATTTCTGTCTTACAGTTTTTTAATAGTTATTTTCAAAGATATCTCTTAAATTTTTTTTTGATGTTTTTCTTACTGTATTGTTTGGGTCATTTTCTTACTAGTTACAGTTAGTATCTTAATTTAAAACAGTATAGTTTGGACTAATGCTAACTTAATTTTAATAATGTACAAAAACTTTTCTATGACATGCTTTTATTCACTTTCCCACCTTGGTATTATCATTAAAACACTAATGAAATCTTTATACCTTATAAATCCATCATTGTAGTTTTTTATTTATCACTTTAGTCCAATATTTGGGCTTCCACAGGAACAGTTTTTATCACTCCTTGTTTGTTTTGTTTGGGCCATAATTTCCTGTTTATATTTCATATTTTTCTTAAAAAGTGGACATTTTAGATAATACAGTGTAGCAACCTTGAGAATTAGCTCTCCCCTCCCCAGGATTTTTTGTTGTTGTTGTTGCTGTTTTATTGTTGTTGCTTCATTGTTCATGCTGCTGTTGTTTGTTTAGTGAATTTAAAGTTTATACTACTTTTACTTTTTACACACAGTCACTAAAGTTTCTGCTCAGTTAGCATTTTTTTACAGCTAATGATTAGGCAACTTTCCCTAAGTGCTCCACACCAATCAGTCTTCTAGTCTTCACTAAGGGTCTCTAAGTATGTATTGGGGCATTATTTCAATATAGGCATCTTACAACTCTGCCTTTGTCTTCACATTCTGCTTCTGCATATCCTTAAAATCAGCCATATGTGAGAAATTAGGACCTTTTTAGGTCTTTTCTGAGTATATGCACAGCCCTGCACATGTGCATAGACTTCTAGATTCCCAGAAATCTACATAAGTTTTCTAAAGCCATCTGTAGTCATCTCTTTTTTTTTTAAGATTTATTTATTTATTTATTTATTTATTTATTTATTTATTTATTTATTTATTTATGATAGAAAGAGAGAAAGAGGCAGAGACACGGGAGGAGGGAGAAGCAGGCTCCATGCCGGGAGCCCGACGCGGTACTGGATCCCGGGACTCCAGGATCACGCCCTGGGCCAAAGGCAGGCGCCAAACTGCTGAGCCACCCAGGGATCCCTGTAGACATCTCCTTTCCTAGTTTTTCCTTTTATGTTTTTAGTTATCCTCTTGGTAGTCCCACTTGACATCACTGATATTAAACAATTTTCTTTTTTTTTTAATTTTTTTTTTTTAATTTATGATAGTCATACAGAGAGAGAGAGAGAGAGAGTGGCAGAGACACAGGCAGAGGGAGAAGCAGGCTCCATGCACCGGGAGCCTGACGTGGGATTCGATCCCGGGTCTCCAGGATCGCGCCCCGGGCCAAAGGCAGGCGCCAAACCGCTGCGCCACCCAGGGATCCCCGATATTAAACAATTTTCATTGATTGTTTTCAACACGCATCCTCAGGACAGGGATACTCACACAGAGTGAGCAGTGAGTCAGGTCATAAGAGATAAGCTCTGAGACTGGATTATTTCAGAGAGTTTTCAGACAGATCAAATAGTGACAATTCTTGGTGGTGTGGCTTTTGGGAAATATCAGGCTCATTCTACTCCTTTGATTGGCTGTTAGACTATGGTAGTTGTGAAGCTGTTAGTTTTCAAGGCTGCCATGTTTCTGAGGATGAGATGAGAATAGGCAGGCTACACATCCATATAACTTATCCTTTATCAAAATTCAGTTATAGTTCTTAAATAAATGCTCCTCAGTTTGTTGCAAACTTAATTTACAGATCTCTAGAAAAGTTGTTTTTTTGACGATGTTCTCATTGCTTTCATGGAAAAGCAGGTTTTCAAAGGCCCTTACTCCACCATTCTGGACATGGGTTTTGGTTTGTTTTATTTTTGCAGTTGGGGCCTTTATGTGAGACCTGATGCTTACATTTGCTTAAGGTCATTTCCTGTGTTGGGAGCTGCCTGATCCAACAAGCACTCCCAAACCTAGGGTAGAAAAGTATATATTATAGCAAAATTAAATCTCTGCTAAGCAAAGAAGAAGCTAAGAAGGAAGTTTGCTTTCTTTCTTCTGACTGCTCTTTCCTTGATATTTGGCTTCTCTTGGCTCCTTTCATTCTCATACTTACCTTTATTATATAGCTCTGACCACTTAGTACCTCAACTGTATCCTTTTGCTAGAAAAGGAGTTTCCTCAAGGACAGAAACAATGATAGTTGCTTTGCCTCTCTATTGCTTAAATAAGACCTGCTATACAATAGGCACTCAGTAAATGTTTATTAAGTAAAGTGAACTGTCTACACTTTTTTTTTTTTTACTGTCTACACTTTTCATTTCAGAATCCCAAATACATGTTAGGCAAGACATGTTGAACCCTCAGCTACAAACTCATTTCCAGCAGAAAAGTAAAAAAAAAAAAAAAAAAAAAGGAGAAATGTCTGCAACACCCACATTCTCCTTATTAGAGAGATGACTGTCTTGAGGCAAAGCCAAGTCTTGAGGCACGGTAGGATGTGACTCCTTATCCTTTGAGAGGTACCTCTGTGGTAAGCAAGACAAAAACCTGTTCAATGACAAGTCTCCTCGGGACACCTGGGTGGCTCAGTGGTTGAGCATCTGCCTTTGGCTCAGGGCGTGATCCTGAGATCCAGGATGTAGTCCCATATCGGGCTTCCTGCGAGGAGCCTGCTGCTCTGTCTGCCTATGTCTCTGTCTCTCTCTGTCTGTGTCTCTCATGAATAAATAAGTAAAATATTTTTTAAAAATGACAAGTCTCCTCAAAGAGGTGAGCTGAGCTAAGAGCTAGACCTCCCGGCTGGTGCACACCTGGAAGAGGCATAGTTTAGGACCCAGGAGTCTTATCCTTTCCCAATAAGGCAAGCCTGCCATACCAGTTTTCTGTGGCTAATGAAAACAATCTTTATCACCATTGTTACTTCATCCCTTGTGATTCTAAAGCACTTCAAGGTTTGCAAAACTCTTACCTACCATGATCCTCATGGTGGTCAGGTAATTTTCAGTCTCTACAGGTGAGAAAACTGAAGCTAAGGATCATTCCCCAAATCATTAGTCAAAATAAGTGAAAGAGCTGAGCCTAGAACCCAGGTTTCTGGCTAATTATCCCATTTCTTTTATTGTCTGTCTAGAATTCAATGCAAAATACATTTCCTTGCTAATTCCTTGGGATATATGACTAATTACATTCTTATTTGGCTCAGCATCGTCTCTGTGACTGGCTCTCCCTCTCTCCATCCTCTGTTTAGTCAATGGACACACTAGTTACTAGTCTTTCACTTTGAAGTTTTAAGGAGTGGAAATTTTATCTGATGCTCAGATGGGCATCTAGATAAAGGTATATCATTTCTAGTCAGATGCCCTCAAGGTTCTTTGTCAAATTTCTCATTTGTATGAGGGTCACTCCAACTCCTCTCTGTCCTTCAAGATTCAGTTTAGATGGCATATCGTCTGGGAACTTGTTTTGCACTCTCCAGTGTAGGATAGATTCCTCTTTCCTCAGTTTCCACAGCATCCCATACTTTTCTCTACAGAAACAAGAACAATATGACTCTGTGCTGTCACTTCTTGTAATATTTTTTTTTTTACCTTCCCTTTACTGATCTGAGTCAGCAGCAAGGGTGGATGCCTAGAAAAGCTAGTAATGACTTACTATTCCCAACCATATCCTTGTGCCTCACACAAAGCCTGACACATAATAGGCTCCCATAAGCATTTTCCAAATGACTAACATCGATCTTTCCCCCGGCCATCCTAGCTCTGACATCAATAGTCACCCCACTGCGGCAGCAGAGATTTCCAGAGGAAATGCATTTTGAACAAAATATTGACCATGATCTGATGATGATGATGATGGTGCTTTTAATGGAACTGCAGATCACTCCATTATCTGCAAGTTTGCAGGTTATTAGCTACCAAGCCACTGAACTGGGGCAAGAGAGAAAACAGAACATCAAATCCATCTCTACTGTCTTCCTGAGGTTCAGTAGTTTCACTTGGATTCTGTGGCTTAGGTTAATTACCAGAGTTCTGAAATGGTTGATTTTAGTTGTTCTGCCTAGAGTTTTGTTGTTTTAGAGGGAGAATAAGTTCAGCAAGGTCTTCACTTTGCCATTTTGGAAGAGATGCTGACTTTATCATTTTGAAATTGTGAGAGTATAGGCTGGGTTTGGAGTGAATTGCACCTTGTTACCAGCTACATAAAAATAAGTTGGTTAATTAGTGATACAAAAATAAGAGACAAGCCATTTCAGTGCTTAAAGAAACAAATTGTTTCAATCACTCTGTAAATATTTACTTATCTTCAAACAACTATAGCGATCATAATAAACTTCTTCATCTATCTCAACTGATTTTATAGATTTTTGTTGCTGCCATTAGTGGTAAGGGTAGTGGTGGCAGGTGCGTGGGCATATTGTGTATGTTTGAGATGTTCATTTTAACTTAAGAAAATTTTATTGAGGATAAAATCAACTATTTTCAGAACCTAAAAGCAATAATCTGGATGTTTCCTCCAGTTAATATAAATTATTCAGAAGTCTCTGTAAGCACAGTGTGGCTGAATATGAATATCTGCTATTGGGGGATCAACATGCCTCACTTTTTCCCAAACACTGTGTACACGAGACTGCTTGGTTAGTCCATTATAAGGTCTACAAATAGGGAAGCCTATGAAGTATCTTCCAATAATTGCACTGATTTTGTTGTAGTTTCAGTAATCACTGGAAGGGAATATTTGTGATTTTGCTTTGTCTTAAATTCTGTGATACTAAGTCATATATGTACTACATTAGTTTTTCTGTCATTTTCCTCATAAAAAAAAAAAAGAAAAGAAGAGCCCTCTAGTCAATCCTGCAAAATGTTAGGCAACTGACATTTATTGACTGACTGATCACCTTACTTTATTGAGTGAGTAATCATCTTATCTACATGGTGCCATGGGGTTGGGGGATAGTAAATTGTGAAATGCCACCTTGGACAACACATTTTCTTTCTCTGCACAAGGCTTGGGATCTTTCTAGCCAGATTGTACTGAAGAATGTCATGTTTCCAAAGGATAAGCTTTATCTTCCGTGAAACAGACCATTTGCAAAATTAATAGGTAAATTAGCAAAGTGTAACAGCCCATTAAACCCACTGTCATAGTTTAGAATCTGGGCTGGGGAAAGGAAGCAAAAGCTAAGTGTGTAAACACAAGTTCCCTGAGATGACAGGAACTATCTGTCTGTGTGGAGAGTTGTGGCCACTCAAATGGAGCCCACAAACTGCTATTAACATGCGGTCCCCACAGAATGTCAGTGCATGTGCACCAGGGGAAAGCTCTTGAGCTCTAACACTGGAGCTAGCAACCTTACTTTGTGCATGCTGGAAGCATTATATTGCAGCAAAAGTGCTACAGCCTACTCTACTAACCATTTATTCTTCTTTTTTTCCCCAAAAAAAGTATCTATTGAATACTTAAGTGTTGAAATTTTAATAGCCCTTACTATATACCAAGGACTGCATATGGCCACAGTTTTCTACTTGGAGAGCTAACTCTTACTTTAGACTGGAAACTACTACCCTCCTGACCAAAACACTATGGGCCATATCAGATAAAATCAGGAACTTTACAATCAAAGACTAATGTGTGATCTTGGGAACTTCTCCAGTCTCTTATTAAAGCCTACATTCATTAGATATAAAGCGAGGATAATATCATTTTGTGGGGTGGTTTTAATTGTAGTAATTAAATTTAAAAAGCCTATGTCAATAATAACCACAGGTAACTCTTCTTGAATTCTTAGTATATGCCAGATAGTATGTTAAGAGATTTACAGTGCACTGTGTCACTTAAGTCTCACAATTAACCTGTAAGCTGAGAGCTACTATTGTGTACATCTTACATTTGAAGAAACTGAGGTTGGAAACATCAAACAGCTTGTCCAGCATCACTGAGCCAGTGACTGATGGAGGTGGACTTCAGCTCTACGATGTCTGGCCCCAGAGCCCTAATCAGCCTTAGCTGTTCATCATCCAAAATTATTGCATTTGTAAATGGTAGCTCTCAACCAATGCCAGGTTCCTTCCTTTGCTCTTATTACCACTTCCACCTCTCATATCTTCCATGGGGATTAAAACTCTATTTGAGTACTTTTCTAGCTAACCTCTGAGGTACACAATCTTCAAATTGGTTAATAAAGGCTCTTGATCTTCAAAATGTAAATTACTTGAGTGCTGAGATGCACCTGGATGAAAATCCCCTTGGATGCTTCTTTTAATTCCAGCTGCCAAAGTGCAAGGGGTTCATTTCCCTTTTGCCTTTCATATAAATTAAAGAAGACACACTATTTCCATTTTCCTGTCTCAGATCTCGTCTTCTTCACTATTTTGGAGGCTGTGCAGAATAAATACAGTAAAATGGCTCATTTCTGCTTACACTTTATTTCTTAGTACCCACATAGATCATCTCAATCACCTATAGAAATATTTGTGTCAAAGGCTAAGGCAGCTGATAAAATTTTTTCCTTGTAGGTTATGAGTCTGAGTATCCCAGCATCCCTGCATTGAAAGAAAAATAGTTACATTTGGTGTTTGTGATGACTTGCGGTAGTGAAAATATTTTTACTGCCAACAAAAGCAGTTTTATGGTGTTCAATCCTGAATCACTAAAACCTGGATTTTCAGTAGAGCAAATTGCACTGCTTACAACTGAGGTTTTTTAAAATGAGTGCAATTTATTATTTAAGCAGTCTTCATTGGCAAGTTTGTCCATATGGTTAATGTCTTTAAAGAGTCAAGGGACACACAACACCTAAAATGTGTGTGTGTGTGTGTGTGCATATGTCATTGACTATTCCTATGAGAAAGAGGGAATGGCATGTAAGTGAAAACGCTGACCTTGTAAGCAATGTAAGGTCCAGAAACCTCAGGTTGTAGTTTCTTTAAGAGTTGTCATTTTTGCTATTGTTTCCTTGTACTTTTTAAAATTCTTATTCCAGAGTTAAATTTTCTCAGATTTATTATTATTACTTTAAATATTTTATTTATTTATTCGTGAGAGACGCAGAAAGAAAGAGAGAGAGAGGCAGAGGGAGAAGCAGGCTCCATGCAGGGAGCCCAACGTGGGACTTGATCCCGGGTCACCAGGATCAGGCCCTGGCTGAAGGCGGTGCTAAACCACTGAGCCACCCGGGCTGCTCACATTTTCTCAGATTTAAATCATCTCTACAATTACATTATAAAGCCCCTACAATTGTTTTTGAAGCAATATGATGTAGTGGGCCATTAGATCTGAGATTTAGACCCCGTCCTTCTAACTCCAAAGTTTATTGTCATACTACCCTAGACAGAAATCGATGGACACTCTCCTGCTTTTGAACAGAGACAATGGGGTCTGGGTTGGATGGCTGTGAAGGCATATTCAATTGATTCTTTTATTTATTAATGGATTAATTTGTCCACAGTGTTCATCTAAGTACTGGAAGGCTGTGAGAGGTACATAGATACTAGACATTTTGGACTTGATTCCTTTAAGAAATTAAACGTATATTTTGGTAGAGTGGGGTGGAGAAAGAGACATGAACTCAAGGAAGATTAAAGGACAACATGACGTTTATATGAACTTTAAGTTCATATATGAAGGCTAGAAGCAAAGTCATTTTATTCAAGTTTATAGAACTATGAACTAAAGTGGTAGATCACTTCATGAAAGACTGTAATTTATGGATATACTAAAAGTTCTTCAAAAAGAGATCACTTGGAGAGGAAGAGAATCTGGGACAACATGGTGGGAGGTGGAGGAATGGGGGGAAAGAGAGAGAGAGAGAGACAGACAGACAGACAGACCCAGCTTAGTACTCCAGACAAGCTCAGCCTTTCCAACATGCCAATATGCCATGGAGGTAAAGTCCACACTCATGGAGGTAAAGTCATGTTGACATTCCAACTTCAGCTGACATCTCATCACAAGTATGAGAAACTCAGTGAGATGAGAAAAAGAATTGTCTGGCTGAGATCTAGTCAACTCACAGAATTGTGAGAAATAATAAAATAACTATTTAAAGCCACGAGGTGTTGGGGTAGCTGGTTATGCAGCACTGGATAAGTGCAACAGTGGAGCTTTGAAGCTTGGATAATTTGAGTAAATAGATAGGAACTATAAGCACCAGAAGTTGTGACAAATAATTTGGAATTTATTCATTTTTTTATTTATTTATTGAATTTGTTAGGATTCTAAATAATCTAATTCATAATTTTCCAATAGAACTTACTGCAATGGCAGAAATACTCTTTAGTTAACTTCTCCAATGTAGTGGTTACATGTGGCTGTGGAGAACTTGGAGTGTAGTCATTAAGAATAAGAAATTGAAAATTTAATTTTAATTAATTTAATTTTAAACTTAAATGACTGCATGCAACTACAATATTGGGCAATACAGCTGTAAAGCTTTGGAAGTGGATACATTTGAGTGGTAGATGATATTAATTCTTGGCTTTTCCAATCAGAAGTTGAGTTGTTGAGATAGGAATTAGGTGACTTGGTGGCTGTATTCCTTCTAGGTTTGGCATGTGACTAACTGGATGACAAGGGCCAGAGTCATATAGGGAAGAAGTGGTATATTTACTACTAAAAGACTTGAAATCAGTGTTTCTCAAATTGTTGTATAAAAGATTAGGTTGTCTATTAACAATGGCCCACCCCAGTTGTTCCGTGTGAAGGGCCCAAGAACTATTTTATAAGGAGGCCCCTGGCTGACATGGGTACAGGTGCAGTTCCTTCTTTTAATAATCAATTTACCATGTCTGTGGGTGACAAAAAAGGCTCCTCAAATAGTTATTAAGCATTTCATTAGATATGTTTGACATTCTTCAGGACCCTCTAGCTTAGTTTCTCTTTTCTTTTTTTCTTTTCTTTATTTTCTTTCTTTTCTTTCTTTTCTTTTCTTTTCTTTTCTTTTCTTTTCTTTTTTTCTTATCTTCCTTTTCTTTCTTTTTTCTCTTCTCTTCTCTTCTCTTCTCTTCTCTTCTCTCTTTCTCTCTCTCTCTCTGAAATGCATTACTTTGGAAGTTTCATAGGTTCATGAGTTTCCTTTTCAAGCAGAATTACATTTTTCTTAAGTTCCTCCCTTGAGTGCTTAGGGAATATTGATGTGAAAAGTAGTTGGTAATCATAGGAAGCAATTTCTGTATTCAGAAAAGACACTACTTCCTGTGCATGGAAACTACAGAGAAACCTATAAGTGGCAGACAGGAAGCTCCAACTGAATTACAAAATGTCTGTCATGAAAAACATTATGACCTTCAATTTTTCTTTAGAGCATATATTCTATTCTGTAAATCTACTCTTGGTTTTAGTGAAAACAGAATATTATTTGTAGTTATTAGTAACCAGGTACATTCAATTAGAGTATTGAAATGTTAGGAAATACTATGACATCTTAGTAAGTTAATTTTGCCCTATTTACACTGAGTTAGATATTTAAGTATTAGAATATTTATTCAAAAATTGAGAAATTTGTTCAAGTACATTTTACTAGCACGACTTCTGAATTAACGGGGCCCAAATACATGAAACTGCTTTATTCATGAAAGGTGTGCTGGGTTCCCAGTGTCGCATGCTCTCTAGACCTTAGGTTCTTTCGCATGTATGTTGAAGGAAACACTGCTGTCTAAAAGACACTTATTGCCTAGATCTAGCTGTGAATATCTTTTCCAAATCCCATTCTTTAAGCAATAAGCTTTATAGTGTTTACTAACAACAATGACGACAACAACAACATCTCAAATTTGTTTTGTTGAAACGAAATCATGATTAAGCCTTTGGCAATGATATTTTTGGAACTGGTGGTTTATTTATATATTTATTTTTTAGGAAGCAGAATCCTGAGTACACTTGGGGGTTTGGGGTAGGGAGATATCTAGATCAGGTTAAGCAATCATGTGACATGGTCTGGTTTGTGGCTTGGAATTCTCAGCAAAGTGAATTTGAGGGGAGAGACTGAGGAGAGAAGACTGATTGGGAGCCTGAGATCTAACTAGGGACACTGTCAGTAGCTGGGCTAGAGAATGGGGCCAATTTCAGGGAAAGTTTGTCAGCTTCCATGACTGTGTAAGAAGATGAAAGAGCAAGAAAGTGAGGCAGACAAAATGGTCTGGGGTTCAAGAATGACTTCTAGAAGTTTGGCTTCATGAAAGAGGTAAATGTTAATTGAGTTCATTCAGAGGGGAGGGAGACTCCTTGGTGTGACTGGAAATAAACTGAGTTCATCTGGGGACATGTAGTTAGAGTGAGTGTTACATCTTGGGGCATGGGAAGGAATTAAAAAACAAAGATGTGAAATACAGCATCAGATGGGCCTGTTAAGCAATAATGTATTTCCAAACTGATGAAAAGTCATTACCCTTAAATAATGGCCTGCATCTGAAAGTTAATTATTATAGGGTGAGATTATGGGTGCCTCATGCAGACAAGGTCAATTATCTTATACCCACTTAAAATGTATTATGAATAATTCACAGGTAAAAGTTGACTGTAAAATATGTTAAAAAATAAAAGGTAGGGAAAACATTGAATTCAGTGGTAATATATTTTGATGATAGCAGGTAGATAATTTTACGTGGCCAATGTTTATACTTAGGATATAAAGAATTACTCATTAGAATGAAGGCTTGCCACTATCCTGCGTCTGGGAGCTGTGACATTATTGTTCTTAGTACCATCACTATTTTCATTTTGCATTTGACCACACCCAGCACAGTAACCATTTATCAAGCATTTACTCTTTTCCCGGCTTTATGTTAACTCCCAGGGATATAATGTAAGTAACACAAGAGCACTGCTCTTCAGGAGTTCAGTCTAATGGAGGAGATAAATCAGTATACAAATAATTTTAAATAAAATAATCATTGTTAGGATGGAAGTAGAGAGGCTGGGTCCTGGGAATTGATTCTTGAGTAAGATTAGATTCAAAGCAAGTCCTAAAGGATCCATGGGAATTAAGCAAATTAGGATGCTGTAGCCTGGGGGCGGGAGGGTGAAGCTGAGTCAATGTCATAGGCTCTACAATATGAAACAGCATTTTTCATCGACATACATACGTGCATGCATGTGTGTGTATACCCATATGTATTTATGTGTGCCATGTGTATGTGTATATCTCTGCATGTGTATAAATGTGTGTTTGTGTGACTGGGGGAGGGTGGTGGGACCAGAGGTAGCTGGTTTATCTCTAGATTATAGGTCAAAAGGCATTCAGTCTCCATTTACAATCTCCATGGTGTTTTCTTTTCTCATTTCAATTGGTTTTGCTCCGAGCCCTAAACCAAAGATTTCTATATGAAGTAAAATTAGCATTACTATTTCTTTATATTTCCATTCTGTCTGCTTGTCCCCAGGTTAGGATAATGACTCCTCACACTTGTGGAGAGTGAAGTAGGGACACGCAAGAGAGACTAGAAGGGAAAGTTGTCCGGTCCTGCATTCTCTCTCCCTCTTTTTATTACTCTTCCCTCTTTGGAAAAATTATCTATAATGAATGAACACATATTACTTCTATAACTTGAGAAGGAAGAGATGCTTTTAAAATATATTTAAAAACTTTGACACTAATATGAATTCTTGCTTGGAGTTTAAAATACACACACACAAAAACAAATAAAAAAATAAAATACACACACAGTAGTCTCTACCCGTTTAAAATGTATTAAGTGTCCATACAAGGCTCCTTACTGAATTTAAAAATGTTTTAATTATTGAAGGTCAAATTAATTCTTTGGATTTTTTTCAGAATGAAGCTTTATTCCAGGATTCTTTCTACAAGACAACATGCTTTGTATTTGTTATTTCTTTGTGTACGCTTCCTCGTATATTGTTCTTCCTCTATACCAAAGTCTCCCGAAGCAGATTTCCCCCTCACTGAGCAGCATGAATAAACAAAAATGTTGAAATGTGTTTTTTTCCCAAGTGGTCATCAATTCATGCCTGCAGTATTTTAATTCCCTTCAAACAGATATCTCTGTTTCTTGTTTCTTGTTTCACCAGTTTCTATTCTACACTGTTGCTTAAAATGCTTAGGATTTTGAAATCCCGCCTCAGATCACTTGTCCCCAGGGGGAATGCAGGAATCTTTGCTTGTCACTCAAGGCCTCTGTGGCTGTTCCCAGCTAGGCCCCCTCAGACCCTTCCCTATCATTTGTGGGCAGTCCCTCTGGGCAGTCAAGCCCTTCCTGTCTCCTCCCATTTCCACGCTGTTCCTTCTGACTAAGACACCCTACACCTGAGACATTGTGTTAACCTCTCCTTAGTCATTAGATTTTGTTCTCATATTATCTATCCAAAGCCTCCTCTGCATCTCCAGGCAGAATTTCCCCACAGTGCTCCCATCACTCACTTTTCTGGTCTCTAATGTACTATATTGCTGAAATTGTTCTTTCGGCCCCTTCTTTCTCATATCATGTGAACTTGAAGAGAGAGAAGTGTCTGTCTTTATCTGTGTCTCTGGCATTCTAGTACAGTAACTAGGACTTACTGAAAACCAAGTCAATATTTGAGAAATGGATTATTCCCTTCCATACCTTCAGTGGTCCTAGTTTTCTTCAGTTAAACCCTGAACTTCTGTGACCTGGTACCTCTGCACACACCATTATTTTATGATTAATTATGTGATAAAAAATGTGATAAGTCCTATGATAGGATGTTTGTAAAGGAGGCTACTGACAATCCCTTTCATTCCTGTATGTGTTCTTCTCATAAGGAGACAGAATCTCTTTCCCTTCCCCATGAGTCTAAGCTATCTTCTTGTTAGGACTTGCTTTGACCACATAATTAGTTCTGTGCCAGTTCTCTGTCCAGGCACCAGGAAGCCTAAGAGTTTTACTTTTGTACTTTTGGAAATCTATCCAACTTCCATATAAAGAAGTGAGAACTGGACTATTGTCTTTCTCATATGAAAGACACCATATGAGAAAAGAAAGGAACAGAAAGTCCCCAACTGTTCCAACCACTCCAGCTGAGGCACCAGACATGTAAGTGAAGCTTTTTGGCATATTCCAACCCAAGCAAAGCTCCCTGAATAATATGGTCATAATCTATGTCACATGTAGAGAATAATAGCCAAGAAAATTGTGAGGAATAATAAATTATTGCTTTCCACAAAGGGTGAACAAACTGTAGCCCATGTGGTCCATTGATTGTTTATTAATAAAGATTTATTGGAACAGAGGTATGTATATTTATTTCTCTCTTTTTAAAAAGATTTTATTTATTTATTCATGACAGACACACAAAGAGAGTCAGAGACACAGGCAGAGTGAGAGCAGGCTACCTGCAGGGAGCCTGATGTGGGACTCTATCCAAGGACCCCAGGAACATGCCCTGAGCCAAAGGCAGATGCTCAACCATTGAGCCACCCAAGCATCCCTATTTATTTCTATGTTGACTATTGCCACTTACCAGAACAGAACTGAGTAGTTGTGACTGAGACCAACATTATGGTTTTCAGTCTAAAATGTATATTATCTGGTCCCTTACAAGAAGATATGTGGATGATAATCAGTTTCTGAGAGTTATGAATCAGGAGGGGCTCAGTTAGATGGTTCTGGTTCAACTTTTCTCATCAGGTTGTAAACAAGTATCAGCTAGGGATGCATGATCTGAAGGCTTGACTGAGGCTGGAGGGGATTCATCTTTTAAGGCACTAATAGTGGAAATATAATAAATAATAAATATGCATAATAAATACATTTTTGATCTTAAAATGAAAAAATTAACTGTTCAAATATGATCTCATTCAGTGTTCATTTTTTTATTGGGGTTCGATTTGCCAACATATAGCATGACACCCAGTGCTCATCCCGTCAAGTGTCCCCCTCCGTGCCCGTCACCCATTCACCCCACCCCCCGCCCTCCTCCCCTTCCACCACCCCTAGTTCATTTCCCAGAGTTAGAGTCTTTATGTTCTGTCTCCCTCTCTGATATCTCCCACACATTTCTTCTCCCTTCCCTCTATTCCCCTTCACTATTTTTTATATTCCCCAAATGAATGAGAACATACACTGTTTGTCCTTCTCGATTGACTTACTTCACTCAGCATAATACCCTCCAGTTCCATCCACGTTGAAGCAAATGGTGGGTATTTGTCGTTTCTAATGGCTGAGTAATATTCCATTGTATACATAGACCACATCTTCTTTATCCATTCATCTTTTGATGGACACCGAGGCTCCTTCCACAGTTTGGCTACTGTGGACATTGCTGTAATAAATATTGGGGTGCCTGTGTCCCGGCGTTTCATTGCATCTGTATCTTTGGGGTAAATCCCCAGCAGTGCAATTGCTGGGTCCTAGGGCAGTTCTATTTTTAACTCTTTGAGGAACCTCTACACAGCTTCCCAGAGTGGCTGTACCAGTTCACAATGCAACAAACAGTGGAGGAGGGTTCCCCTTTCTCCACATCCTCTCCAACATTTGTTGTTTCTTTGTTAATTTTCCTCATTCTCACTGGCGTGAGGTGGTATCTCATCATGGTTTTGATTTGTATTTCCCTGATGGCAAGTGACGCAGAGCATTTTCTCATGTGCTTGTTGGCCATGTCTATGTCTTCCTCTGTGAGATTTCTCTTCATGTCTTTTGCCCATTTCATGATTGGATTGTTTGTTTCTTGCTGTTGAGTTTAATATGTTCCTTATAGATCTTTAATTCTAGCCCTTTATCTGATATGTCATTTGCAAATATCTTCTCCCTTTCTGTAGGTTGTCTTTTAGTTTTGTTGACTGTTTCTTCTACTGTGCAGAAGCTTTTTCTCTTGATTATGTCCCAATAGTTCATTTTTGCTATTGTTTCCCTTGTATTCATAGATGTATCTTGCAAGAAGTTGCTGTGGCCAAGTTCAAAAAGGTTGTTGCCTGTGTTCTTCTCTAGGATTTTGAGGGATTCTTGTCTCGCATTTAGATCTTTCATCCATTTTGAGTTTATATTTGTGTATAGTGTAAGAGAATGGTCTAGTTTCATTCAAATGCACGTGGATGTCCAATTTTCCCAGCACCATTTATTGAAGAGACCGTCCTTTTTCCAGTGGATCGTCTTTCCTGCTTTGTCAAATATTAGATGACCATAGAGTTGAGGGCCCATTTCTGGGTCCTCTATTCTGTTCCATCGATCTATGTGTCTGTTTTTGTGTCAGTACCACACTGTCTTGATGATCACAGCTTTGTAGTACAGCTTGAAATCTGGCATTGTGATGCCCCTGGCTCTGGTTTTCTTTTTCAATATTCCCCTGGCTATTATGGGTCTTTTGTGATTCCACACAAATCTTAAGATTATTTGTTCCAACTCTCTGAAGAAAGTCCATGGTATTTTGATAGGGATTGCATTGAATGTGTATGAATGTGTAAATTGCCCTGAGTAACATTGACATTTTCACAATATTAATTCTTCCAATCCATGAGCATGGAATATTTTTTTCATCTTTTTGTGTCTTCCTCAATTTCTTTCAGAAGTGTTCTGTAGTTTTTAGGGTATAGGTCCTTTACCTCTTTGGTTAGGTTTATTCCTAGCTATCTTATGCTTTTGGGTGCAATTGTAAATGGGATTGAATCCTTAATTTCTCTTTCTTCAGTCTCATTGCTAGTGCATAGAAATGCCACTGATTTGGGGGCATAGATTTTGAATCCTGCCACATGCCGAATTGCTGTATGAGTTCTAGCAATCTTGGGGTGGAGTGTTTTGGGTTTTTATGTACAGTATCATGTCATGTGCAAAGAGGGAGAGTTTGACTTCTTTTTTGCCAATTTGAATGCCTTTTACTTCTTTCTGTTGTCTGATTGCTGAGGCTAGGACTTCTAGTCCTATATTGAATAGCAGTGGTGAGAGTGGACATCCTTGTCTTGTTCCTGATCTTAGGGGAAAGGCTCCCAGTGTTTCCCCATTGAGAATGATATTTGCTGTGGTCTTTTCGTAGGTGACTTTTAAGATGCTGAGGAATGTTCCCTCTATCCCTAGACTCTGAAGAGTTTTAGTCAGGAATGGATGCTGTATTTTGTCAAATGCTTTCTCTGCATCTATTGAGAGGATCATATGGTTCTTGTTGTTTCTCTTGCTGATATGATCTATCACATTGATTACTTTACAAGTGTTGAACCAGCCTTGCATCCCTGGGATAAATCCCACTTGGTCATGGTGAATAATCTTCTTAATGTACTGTTGGATCCTATTGGCTAGTATCGTGTTAACAATTTTTGCATCTGTGTTCATCAGGGATATTGGTCTATGATTCTT
The DNA here is from genome assembly GCF_905146905.1 of Nyctereutes procyonoides. Classification (NCBI taxonomy): domain Eukaryota; kingdom Metazoa; phylum Chordata; class Mammalia; order Carnivora; family Canidae; genus Nyctereutes; species Nyctereutes procyonoides. Next base: position 12,954,624 of record NW_026575030.1, read on the forward strand.
CTTTTTGGTGGGGTCTTTATCTGGTTTTGGAATAAAGGTGATGCTGGTCTCATAGAATGAGTTTGGAAGTAGTCCATCCTTTTCTACCTTTCAGAACAGCTTTAGTAGAATAGGTATTGTTTCTTCTTTAAATGTTTGCTAGAATTCCCCTGTAACACCATGTGGCCCTGGACTTTTGTGTCTTGGGAGGTTTTTGATGACTGCCTCAATTTCCTCCCTGGTTATCAGCCTGTTCAGGTTTTCTATTTCTTCTTGTTCCAGCTTTGGTAGTTTATGGTTTTCAAGAAATGCGTCCATTTCTTCTAGATTGCTTAATTTATTGGTGTATACCTGCTCATGTTTTTAAAATCGTCTGTATTTCCTTGGTATTGGTTATTATCTCTCCTTTTTTCATTCGTGATTTTATTAATGAGTCTTTTCTCTTTTGTTTTTAATAAGACTGGCTAACGGTTTATCTATCTTATTAATTCTTTCAAAGAACCAACTCCTGGTTTTGTTGATCTGTTCCACAGTTCTTCTGGTCTCTATTTCATTGAGTTCTGTTCGAATATTTATTAATTCTCTTCTTCTGCTTGTTGTGGGTTTTATTTGCTGTTCTTTCTTCAGTTCCTTTAGATACAAGTTTAGCTTGTGTATTTGAGTTTTTTCCAATTTTTTGAGGGAGGCTTGTATTGCCATTTATTTCCCTCTTAGAAATGCTTATGCCAAATCCCAAAGATTTTGAATAGTTGTACTTTCATTTTCATTATTTCATTAGTTTCCATGAATCTTTTTAATTCTTCTTTAATTTCCTGGTTGACCCATTCATTTTTTAGCAGGATGCTCTTTAACCTCCATGTGTTTGAGTTTCTTCCAAATTTCTTCTTGTTATTGAGTTCAAGTTTCAAAGTATTATGGTCTGAAAATATGCAGGGGACAATCCCAGTCTTTTGGTATTGTTAAGACCTGATTTGTGACCCAGTATTTGGTCTATTCTGGACAATTTCCATGTGCACTCGAGAAGAATGTGTATTCAGTTGCGTTTGGATGTAAACTTCTGTAAATATCTGTGAAATCTATCTGGTCCAGTGTATCATTTAAAGCTCTTGTTTCTTTGGTCATGTTCTACTTAGAAGATCTGTCTTTTGCAGAAAGCACAGTTTTGAAGTCTCCCAGTATTAGTGTATTATTATCTACATATATCTTTTCTTTCATTATTAATTGATGATTTACATGGCAGCTCCCACATTAGGGGCATAAATGTTCATGATTGTTAGGTGTTCTTGTTGGATAGATCCTTTAAGTATTATATAGTGTCCCTCTTCATCTCTTACTACAGTCTTTGGGATAAACTTTATATCATATGAGGATTGCTACCCCAGCTTTCTTTTGAGGACCATTTGAATGGTAAATGGTTCTCCGGTCTTTCACTTTCTGGCTGTAGGTGTCCTTAGGTCTAAAATGAGTCTCTTGTAGACAGCAAATATGTGGGTCTTGCTTTTTTCATCCAGTCTGAAACCCTGTCTTTCGATGGGATCATTTAGCCCATTCACGTTCAGAGTTACTATTGAAAGATATGAATTTAGTGTCATCGTAATACCTTTTCAATCCCTGTTTTAGTGGATTATTTCTTTGGGCTTCCTTTATTTTACAGAGTCCCTCTTAGTATTTCTTGCAGAGGAGGTTGAGTGGTCACATATTCTTTCAGTTTCTGCCAATCTTGGAAACTCTTTATCTCTCCTTCTATTCTGAATGAGAGCCTTGCTGGATAAAGTATTCTTGGCTGCAGGTTCTTCTCATTTAGGACCCTGAATATATCCTGCCAGCCCTTTCTGGCCTGCCAGGTTTCTGTGGAGAGGTCTGCTGTTAATCTCATATTTCTTCCCATATAAGTTAGGGATCTCTTGTTTCTTGCTGCCTTAAGGATTTTCTCTTTATCTTTGGAACTTGCAAGTTTCACTATTAAATGTTGAGGTGTTGAACGGTTTTTATTGATTTTTAGGGGAGGACCTTTCTACCTCCTGGATCTGAATGCCTGTTTCCCTCCCCAAATTAGGGAAGTTCTCAGCTATGATTTGTTCAAATATGCTTTCTGGCCCTCTATCCCTCTCAGCACCATCTGGAACCCCAATTATATGTAGATTTTTCTTTCTGAGGCATTTATTTCCCTTAACCTTTCCTCATGGTCTTTTAATTGTTTTTTTCTTTTTTCTTCAGCTTCCTTCCTTGGCATCAATGTGTCTTCTATGTCACTCTCTCTTCTACCTCATTAACCCTCGTTGCTAGGACCTCCAGTTTGTATTATATTTAATTTAATTGATTTTTATTTTTTATTTTATTATTTTTTTAATAAATTTATTTTTTATTGGTGTTCAATTTGTCAACATACATATTAACACCAAGTGCTCATCCCATCAAGTGCCCACCTCAGTGCCTGCCACCCAGTCACCCCCACCCCCTGCCCACCTCCCCTTCCACCACCCCTAGTTCATTTCCCAGAGTTAGGAGTCTTTCATGTTCTGTCTCCCTTTCTGATATTTCCCACTTATTTTTTTCCTTTCCCCTTTATTCCCTTTCACTATTTTTTATATTCCTCAAATAAATGAGACCATATAATGTTTGTCCTTCTCCGATTGACTTATTTAATTGATTTTTAATTTTGGCCTGATTAGGTCTAAATTCTACAGTCATGAAGTCTCTTGAATCCTTTATGCTTTTTTCCAGAGCCACCAGTAGCTTTATAATTGTGCTTCTGAATTGGCTTTCTGACATCGTATTGTAATCCAAATTCTATAACTCTGTGGCAGAGAGTACTGTTTCTGATTCTCTCTTTTGTGGTGAGTTCTTCTTTCTAGTCATTTTGCTCAATGCAGAGTGGTTGTATGAGCGGGCTGATTCAAGAATATCAACCATGACCTAAGTACATTTCACCCTACATGATTCTGCTGAGGTCAGAGACCAGAAATTGAAAACAAAGATCAGAATGAAATAAAACAAAAGGACTACTAAAGTGAAAAACAAATTTTAAAACAAAGTAGTAAAAAATAAATGTCCAGGAATCCTAAAGAAGAAGATAGAAAAAGAAAAAAAAGAAAAGAAAAGAAAAGAAAGAAAAGAAAAGAAAGAAAAGAAAAGAAAAAAAAAAGAAAGAAAAGAAAAGAAAGAAAAGAAAAGGAAAGAAAAATAGAAAAAAAAGGGGGTACTGGGAGATGGTGTTGGTGAAGAAGTTGTAATGAAGGGGAGAATGTAGTCTATCTGAAGGGTTCTAGAAAGTGATCCTCTTGTTTTTGAGTATATGAAGCTCTGTATGTTGGAAGATGCTCAGTCCCCAATTTATATAAACCAGAAATACTTGTAGGGGTCCCCAATATTGACCACCAAAACATAAATAAAGTTAAAGAGGGGGGCAGAATGGCAATGAGGAATCTCACAGAATGAAGCAGCATGGTATGTATACCACTTGGTTCTGAGTGCTTGCGGGTCATGTTTTTAGAAGTTATTCACTTTTGCCTTTGTAGAACAAAATGAGGCAGAGAAAATGAAAAATACAAAACAAAACAACAAAAAAAGGTATCTTGTATATCTCCCAAAATTAAGTTGAGCATGTTGAGGGGAATCTAGAAATGGAAAATATATCTAGGATCTGAAATTGTAGAAATATGAAAGTCAAAAAGGAAGAAGCTTAAAAATGAAGAGGTGGTAAAATATTGTAGTTAAGGTGGGAAAAGGGAAAAAAATTGGAAATTTGTAGTCTCATATAAAAACGAGTTGTACTGGAGAAAGGAAGATAAAAACAGGAGGGCTACCCTCTGGTCTTACATACTGAAAACCCCTCGACTTCCCATGGAGCTTTACAACGCTGCCTGGTCAAGAACTTGCTCTTCCCCTGTCCTTCCAGCTGGTCTTCTGGGGAGGGGCCTGCTGTGCTCTCAGGTGTGTGCACCTGCGGGAGCTGCCTCACCCCCCACTGCTGGGCTCAGTGGCAGCTGTTTATCCTGTGAGGCCCCTGTTCCCTGGTGGCCCTGCTCTATCCTAGGCACAGGGTGACAACAACAGTGGCGGTGGCCAGCTCCCCAGCTGGAGTCAGCTCCTGCAGTAACTACCGCAGCTCCCAGTCTGCAGGGGCCTGGATGCTCCGGGAGTGGGGGCCGCGGATCTGCACAGCTTGGGGCCCCCGGAGGCAGGAGCGTCCTCGCGGTCCTGTGCCCTCCCCGCCTCTGTCCGGGGGGAGCTCAGGATCGGGGGCTGTGTCCCCCTGCACCCTGGGCTCCTCCATGCGGAGCCGCCGCCCGAGATACTCCCGGGTCCCCTCCCGGCACTCCAGCCCTTTACCTGCTGGGCCCGCGGGGTGCGGGGCGCCCTCCTCCGGGCGCACCTCCTCTGGTAGTGACCCTGGGAGACTGGAGGCTCCACTGCCCCTCCTGGGATCCTGCCCGAGTTCCCTGCTAAGAGCCTTTCCCTCCGGGGAGAATCTGGTGCAGATTTTTTAAAGTTCCTGCTTCTCCGCGGCTGGGCCCTCCTGACCAGGAGGCTTTCGCTGCCACCCCCCTTAGCCCGGCTCCTCGTAGGCACCTCCCTGTGTTGATTCTTTTTTTTTTTTTTTTTTTCCACCTTCCTACCTTGTTAGAAGCAAAAACTCTTCTCTCTGTAGCATCCTCAGGTCGAATTTCTAGGTTTTCTGGATGATTTGCAAGTTACCTAGGTAAGTTGGTGGGGCCAGGTGAGGTGAGGGCCCTACTCCTCCGCCGTCTTGCCCGCCCTCCTCACTCAGTGTTCAAAATAAAGATCCCAGGACTATATCTGCTTCCCCAGAACAGTTCAACAGTGATCACAACTTGGCATAGTTTACTAAGCAGTAATGGATCACCAGAATGAATGCTGTCAGTTATCAGCTGATCCCTGGAGGAGAGAGTAAAGAAAGATGTCATAGGTGATATGAATTAGAGGAGAGACTTTGATATTCAATTATTGATGAGAGTCCAGTACATGGAGAGTTGTTACAAATAAAAATCAATACCGCTTTTGTTCCAGTTCTTATTCTTTTTCCATCTTTTGCTGTTGTCGGAAAATAAGAATGCAGAGAAAGAGAAATTCAGTAAATATATTTCCCAATTATGTGCAGGTGATGGGATTTAAGTACTGTTTTCTGATATTACCAAATGGAATCCAAGAATGAACTGTTCAGAAGCTGGAATAATGAGCTGTAATGGTTCTCTGGGGAATATCCCCACAGATGAATAGACCCTTTCTTCATTTAGCTTCTTTTGCTAGCTCTTGGCCTTTCCTATGATTCCTTAAAGGGGTAATCCATCTGTTCTGTTGAAATGAGGTATTTTTTTTTTCTATGAGACATGAATCTTTTCTGGTGAATTCTGAAATTCTTCACAGACAGATCTAGAGTATGGAAAGAAGGCAGTATGTGATAGTGACAAGAACATGGGTTTTGGAATCCATGGTTCCAGGTTCAAATCCTGGCATCACCAATTAATTGCAACAAATTAAACCTTTACTGGGCGACAAATTTAAACCTTTCTGTGCACTACTTTTCTATATAGAATGGACAAAAGTGGGAATATAGTTGGCACATGACATGCATTTGGGTACTTTTCATAATGTAGATATATTATTTTAATATATTCAGAAATGATTTTATTCCTGATTCAAAATAAAATCCCAGGAATATCACTGTTTCTGTAGAACAGTTTAACAGTGATAACCATTTGTTGAGAACATAATGCATCCAAGACATTGTGTCAAGCTCTGAAAATACAAAGATGGATATCATAAGTGATAAAAGTCTCTTTAATATGAGGGATCAGAGATCTGAACTCTTACATCGACTAGGATTTAGGGTTAGACTACATTTTATTCAATATTTTCAGAAATAAGAATGCAAACTGATATCCATCAAATGTTGTCTTAGTGTCTAATTCTAAGCACTTTACACAGTTTTCTTCTGAGGTTCCTGTGAAATCCATGGTTATGACATAAATATGCCATAGTGGGCTGTACTTTTGCTACTGCGAATCATGTCCCTACTGCCATATAAATGGCCTATGCCAATCTATTTTCAATATAATGGAACCACTTTTTCTTTCTAGACATTTTTAAATATTTGAATCTAACATTTCATTTTAAATGAAGTTACATGGCAAACAAAACAAATACAAGAAAACAAACCCAAGAAACCTAACTCTTGTGTTTCATTACAGCTGAGTCTAATCAGCTGCAGCTAATAAAGGACTATGAATTTTGACCATTACTGAACCTAGCTAAAGATATTTGCCTAACCCGTGACCAAATATGAGATTTTTATAATCATATGAGTACAGGCATATTTGCTCTTTCTGTTCTTTCTCGGCAATGATTTCATTGCAAAGTTGGTACATTCTATTGTTTCTCCTTTGAACATTCAAAAAGCCCTGATTTACCCCTCTTCAGTGAACTTTTCGGTGAATTTGTTTCCAAAAGAGTATTCCCTGGCTGAGCAAATAGAGTTAGCATTATAATTTTTTTTAAGATTTTTATTTATTTATTTATTTGTTTGCACAAGCCAGTGGGGGGAGGGTGCACAGAGGAAGAGGGAGAAGCAGACTTCTCCCCGCAAGCAGGTAGCCTGACTCGTGGCTTGATTCTAGCACCTCTAGATCATGACCTGAGCCAAAGGTAGCCGCTTAACAAACTGAGCCACCCAGGTGTCCGAGGAGTGTAATTTTTAAAAACTTTTGTGTATCTTTACACTCCAGTATTTTTTGTTTTATTATTTTATGAGATATTAAGTGAATAAATAATTTGTTTGCAGACATTAGCTTGTACGTGGCAGGGCTGGGATTTGAACCCAAACAGTCTGGCTCTAGAATATACACACCTGGTATCCTTACTATGCTTGCCTGCATATCGTTGAACATTAAACACTAAGTTCTTTTTTCACAGGAAAATGCCAAATACTTCACCACAGCTTGGAATGAACTCATAGTGGTATGGTTTGCAGAAACGTTGGTAAAGACCTTAATATATGAAAAGATATGAATTATTCACCATAATGCATGTAAACAACACATAGATGCAATTTTTGGTGTTCATGGTAAATGTTTAACAACAAGCTCTCCAATAAAATGTTTATGTGTATGTGTATATATTTTTATTATAAATTTACTTATATAAAGGATGCCTACCATACAATTTATAAATAAAAATAAAATACATACTACTCTTAGTATAAATTCCATGTGGACATCTGATTCTCACAGAATGATTTTTATGTTTTTTGCCAAATTGCAGTATTTATGGCCAGCCTATGGTGGGAGTTGATCAAAGAATATAGCTCCAACATGAATTTTGTTAATATTTTCATATATATTAATGAGTAGGACAAAAGTGAAACAATGAAGACAGATGTTGAAATTTCACTTGTTTCTTTATGATATGAACAGCTTCTTTGGTGAATCAGATAATACTTTTTAAATATTAGTAGAATATTTCCTCGAATTTTTGTGTCATTTAAATGTAATGGATACAACATTAATCTGTATTATTGTTTTTTTCCAACACTTTCTGAAGTCTGAGCAATTAATCAATCAAGCCCTAATTTATAGTGTTGTCAGTTTCTATGATGTGAACATGCTCACCATGGCTGATTTCATGACTACCAACATGGCATCACTGAAAGTGGAGCTGGAAAGACATGCACAGCAGTGAGGTGCTATGGTATATTCAGTTACAGTGAACAAAGATAGCCATAAGAACATAAGTAGTTGTAAGGTGCAATGAAATGATTGAAAAATAAAAATCCTTGAGTAGTCCCTTTGTTTTTAATTTAATTATTAATTATCAGGTTATATACTGATTCTCTAATAATGAGTAAGCTTCACAGCCAGCTCATGAAATTTCTGAATATTTACCAGTGCACTCTCTTGAACCAACATAAACTGAACACAGAACACCTCTGGGTATCCCTGACAAATTTGGCACAGGAAAAATGTAATCTCAGTTGTGACTTAGACTTTAAAATATGCACCTAAACTATCAGACATTTTCAAATAATCTAAAAAAGACCAAGCATCTCCTAAACCAAGTAGGGTATAAAGAATATTTAAAGAAATAATGTTCTCATCAAAGGGGATCTCATCAGCCTAGAAATCCACATTAGGTCCAGATATATGGGAGAGCAAAACCCCAGTGGGTAAAAGAAACAGTAAGAACAGGGGTCTGCATAAATGACAACAGCTTTACGCATGTGGCAAAAGCCAATTATTCTTGCCATTGGTCTGATAACAGCAATGATGGGGGATAGATGGCCAGGCCAGCTGAGGTCTGTTCTCCTGTCCCCCACAGCCCCCTAGTTAATGCTCCTCTGAGACCTGTGCAGATAGTCACAGATGCAGTTCCCTGCTGTCCCTCTAGTGATTGGTTTCTTGAGCTGTTTTTCCTCCCTTGTTTCCACATATTTTACATTCAACGAGAATAAAGCCAGGAGCCAAACCAGACTCGGGGCTTCACCTTGGCACCTGCACTTCTTGGCGGTGCCTGATGGTATAACCCCTCTGGGCTCTGGCCTCGTAACCCCTCCAAGACTCTGAGTAATTATTTCATCTCTTGTGGGAACACACCATGGGGCACAGATAGAGGGAGCCTGGCCAAACCTGCTAATGCTAATGCTCCTACACCAGGGCTGTCCTTAGAAGATAGATGGAAGCTCACACTCTCAGCTGTTTTCTGGATGAGCATTGCAGTGGAGTGGAGAATATCATTGGAAAGGAATAGAGAATGCCTAGTACTGTCATAGGTTCCTTAGATAACTTTTTGCTTGTGTTAAAGCAAATCTCCTAGGTAAAAGTATTGTTCCTATTCTTAAAATAATGAAACTGAAGTTGAAGAAAAGTGAAATAATGTGTTCAAAATCACTTATCAATTAAGAGGTAAAGAGATAGAGCCATAATGTCAACCCAGAAAAGACCCCAAAGCCTTCATTCTTTTATCCTGAAAGTTATTTATCTATCTATCTATCTATCTATCTATCTATCTATCTATCTATCATCTATCTATCTATCTATTTATTTACTGATTGATTGATTAACTGATTTGAGAGAGAGAAAGCAGGCAAGCAGGAGGAGGGGCAGAGGGAGAGAGAGAATCCTGAATCAGACTCTTGGCTGAGTGTGGAACCTGACATGGGGTTCGATCCCAGGACACGGAGATTATGACATGAGCTGAAATCAAGAGTCAACCACTTAACTAACTGGGCCACCCAGGCATCCCTTCTGAAGATTTAGCTACAGAAAACAAAACAAAAACTTGGTTACCTCAGAAGGGAAATATATATCTTGGTACCACTAAGACCTGCCTTTCAGGAAAATGTGATCTTTAAATAACCAGCATGATTCCTAGTAAAAGTGAAAAAATGTTATCAGTAGAAAGTTTGGTATATTTGGGAGTATTTGCTTTCGAGTTTTTGGTTGAGGAAGAAAGCTTTTCCAAGTTTTCTTGTGCCTTTGTTCAAAAACAGTGGTTCCTTTGCAGAATAAATCAGAGAAGCAGGAAATTATGGTTTAATACCTCTGATCTCATCTCTTCCTCTTGCACTTTTATCCTAGAGTTGCAATTCAAATTAAAAAAGGCTTGAAATTTTTTCTTTCCTAGAGAAATAATTCCTTTGATTTCCCATCTCATCTTAAATGCACTTATTTCATTTTTTTTTCCTTCTGCCTCTCAGTAAAAAGTAGTCTTTAAAGGACCAGCAAAAAGCTGACTCTTTCCTCATAGCCATACACAGTCAGTGCTGCCTAACCTCTCTCAAGGTACTCTGTCCTGGTCTAAATCATTGATTTGTATGTTCCTAAAGGGGAGCAGGATGTTCAGTTCATTTAAAAATTTCCTAAAATATTTCATTCATCTATAAATCAGTGAATTCATGAAGACAACCATAGCTCAGGCTGACTTGCTGACTTCTGAAGCATCATAAGGGAGTGATATTCTTCAATTCTTTAAGTTTTTTTTTTAAGTTCCAGTTAGTTAGCATACAATGTAGTATTAGTTTCAGTTGTATAATATAGTGATTCAACACGTCCACACAACACAAGCACCCTCCTTAATCCACATGACCTATTTCACACGTCCCTCACCCATGTCTTCTCTGGTAACCATCAGTTTATTCTTTCTTTAGTTAAGAATCTGTTTCTTGGTTTTCCTCCCTCTTTATTCCCCCTGTGATCATATGTTTTATTTCATAAATTCCAGATATGAGTGAAATCATATGATATTTGTCTATGATTTGTTTTGCTTAGCCTGATACTCTCTAGCTGCATCCACATTGCAGTGCATGGCAAGCTTTCATTCGTTTTTATGGCTGAGTAATATATACTATATATTATATATTATATATTATATATTATATATTATATATATATATCACTTTTTATATATACTATATATTATATATAGTATATATATAGTATAGTAATATATACTATATATATATATATATATATATATCACTTTTTTATCATTCATCAGTTGGTGGGCAGTAGGGCTGTTTCCATAATTTGGCTATTGTTGATAATGCTGCTATAAACATTCTTCAGTTCGTAAATCTACCCGTCTCTGACAGCCTCACATCATTAAGTCACACACATACATACACACGCACAAGTGCATTTTTCTTTTAATTTCCAGATTAAGATTTGCTTCAACAAAATGTCACTTGATATTGCTAGTTCATTATTTACAAACTGAGTCTTTTCTCTCAGAAATTCATGACATTTTAGAACTTTGTGAGAAAGTAAATTTTGTTCCTTTTAACCAACTCTTTGCACGAGAAAATCTCTCAGAAAGGCTAATTAATCTAAACCACAGTCATACATCTACTCAATGGTGGGTTTGTTTATATATCTCAGATATCTTGATTTTTTTTAAAGACTATTTTTTGAATAGCTTTAGATTTACAGCAAAATTGAGAAGGTACAAAAATTTCAGTTAGCATATACCTCTTGCCTCAACACATGCATAGCCTTTTTTATTATCAGCATCCTCCACCAGAGTGGTACATTTGTTATAATTGATGAGCCTACATTGACCATGACAATCATCCAAATTTCAAATCATAAATTAGATTTTACTTTTAGTTTTGCACATTCTATGAATTTGGACAAATGCATAATAATGACGTGTATCCCTCATTATAGTATCATACAGAATATTTTCACTGCTCTAAAAATCCTCTGTGCTCTACCCATTTATCCCTCTCCAGTCCCCAACCCCTGGCAAATACTGGTCTTCTTAAGATCACTATAATTTTGCATATTCCAGCATGTCATATACTTAGAATCATATAATGGTAGCCTTTCCAGATTGGCTTCTTTCGTTTAGTAATATGCACTTGAGGTTGCTCCATGTCTTGTCATGGCTTGATAACATACTTTCTTTTAGTGTTGAATAATATTCCATTGCCTGGATGTTCATTCACCAATGGAAGGACATCTTGATTGCTTCCAAGTTTTGGCAATGAATACCTGTTTTTTTAAAAACAGTCTTACTTTTTAGAATAGTTTTAGATTTTTAGAAAAATTGAGAAGATTAAAACAGACTCTCCATATGCCCTGTACCTAATGGTATGGTAATTTGTTTTTTTTTTAAGATTTAATAAATTAATTAATTAAAGGAGCACATGTGCACACAAGTGGTAGGGAGAGGAAGAAGGAGAAGCAGAGACTCCCTGCTGAGCATGGAGCCTTACTCCAGGCTCCATCCTAGGACCCTGAGATCATTACCTAAGTGGAAGGCAGACAATTAACAGACTGAGACACCAGGTGTCCCAGTATGATAATTTGTTTTAATTGACAAGCCCATATTAATGCATTATTATTAGCAAAAGTCCATAGTTTATTTGGATTCTCTTAGTTTTACCTAATGTCTTTTTCTATTTCAGGATTCCATCCAGTGTACCACATTACATTTACTTATCATGTCTCCTTAGGCACCTCTTGTCTGTGACAATTTTTCAGAATCTCCTTAGTTTTGATGACCTTGACAGTTTTGAGGAGTTCTGGTTAGGTGCTTTTGCAGGATGATGCCCTGATTTTGAATCCAATGTCATCTCTCCATTTATTCAATACTGACTTTTTTTTTTAAATGACAGCTTCAACAAAGCTTAAGTGAGCAATATTAATGAATGATTTAATGGAAAAGCCCATTCTTAATTAAAAAGAAGGAAGAAGATGAGATAAAGGAGGAAAAGAAGAAGGGAGAATAAGAAAAAGTCATCTCCTTCCAGAAGCCTGGCATTAGGCCTGCACATACTCCAACAGAGATTCCTTCATCTGGAGTGTGGCACCACCCAAGCTGAGGCAGCACATTAGCCCTCTGTTGTCTATTAACCACCCAGCACAACTGATTTTTTTTTTAATTCTCCCTACTACACACCTGATACTGTTCTATGCACTTGTGTTAAGCATTGCAACAATCCAAAGTCGAAGTTCCAATTCACATCTTCCTTTTATACAAGGCAACCAAAGTATATAGCGTGCACCAAAACTAAGAAGAGAGACAGAGGTGGACTCTTGGAAAAGTAGAAAACATTTCAGTGCACATGAAGCCTGGAAGGGAGTGAGTAACAAATGATGGGACTAGCAGGATGAGCAGGGACTGCATCCTAGAGACCCTTTATGACCATGCTAATGCTATCGAATTTCCCTTGGCCTAGGACATAGGTAACAATGAAAGGGTTATAACAAGGAGCATGGCATGGTCAAATTTATTTTTTCAGGTAATCACTTTTCCTGCAGTGTTCAGAATGGACTTGACATAAACCAGACTAGAACCAGAGGCTGTTATCTAATATAGGTGAGAGAGATGGTGGTCTGCATGAAGGCAGGAGCAATGGGGACATCACCATTCTTAGAAATTTTGCTTTAGGCAGGCCTCACTCATCATCATTTTCTACAGATACTCCTGGAGTTGCAACTAGAAAACTCATAGATTTAATATTCCTAAAAATATTATACATGCAGATATGTGGATGTGTGTGTGTGTGTGTGTGTGTGTATCTATCATGGGATATTTGATTGATAGCAAATATGAATCTCTTGTTCATAAACTTTGGCAAATATAAATAGAATCTTTTTGTATTTTCTTCATTTCAAATTAAATCTGAATCTGAGCTGGTCTGAAAAGAAATGTGGTCTTGGTGATTTTAGGGGAATCTTCCCTAGCAAGAGGAATTAGGAAAGCTGACACAGTATACCATAATGGGGGAAGGGCTTCTAAGCTTCTGTTATCATGATCGCCACCAATATTGCCACTGTACAAGTGAGTACTTCCATTACCAACTCCTTGGTGATGTAGTCCAGAATCTTTGTTTTTGCTAGAAGTGCTGAGGTCCAGAGTCCAGCCATCCTTGATAAACCAGGAGCTTTTCTCTCTGAGGATTTTCTGCTCCCAGCCCATCATTTAGCCTGCCTGAGAGACCCATTTTGTCTTTTTTCCATGGACAAACATCTTCTGTCTTTCTCCCACTGTTTCTGTCTGTATCCCTCCCAAGGAGCTGCAATGTGTGTCCCATGGAACATTCTGTGATGGTGGAAATGTTCAATTCTGCACTATCCAACATTGTAGCCACTGGCCACATGTGACTATTGATCACTTAAAATATGGCTAGTGCCAAGGAGGGACTGAATATTTAATTTTAATTAATTTAAATTGAAGTTTAAATAGTCTCCCATGGCTATTAGCTATAACATCAGACAATGTAAGACAGAGAAAAGCCAATAAGGCAGTTGTTTTAAGCAGGTTGGGCTTTCTGCCGTGAGCTACAAACCACACTCAACGCTGGGAGCAAGAGGCATAGTCACCTGCTTAGAATGGGGAGGAAAAGATACTGTTTGCTATCTCAATAAAGCATCCTGACACAGATATATTCTCTTCCATTCTTACATAGTTTGGATGCAGCACCCACCTACAAGTTGGGGGAGGAGCTCAGAGTAATATTTGAAACAAATGTGTTTTCCACATTTGGAATGTGTTTTCCAGACTCTATGCTGTGCCCTCAACACACCAACTAAATGCCTGGCTGGAATGACCCAGAGCTTCGGGATATTCAAAGGTGGGCCAGGTCAGCTTCAGCATCACTCTAGTCCACAGGGTCAAGTGAGCAGGCTGTTCTATGAAATGAGATTCCTCAAAGTCCCACAACCAATGCCAAGTGTGCCCACCACCCATTCTCCCTTGCTCACTTACCCGCCCCTCTCTGTGGCATCTTTCACTGCTCCTGGAAACACACCATTCTTTGCAAGCCCATAAGATCAGCTGGTTGAGATGGCCAAGGCACAGTTGCCATCACTTTGGTTGTATGATAAAGTCACTTCCAGGCTTTTTATATACGCTCTCAGTTTTAGATTCTTGTGTTTGATTTGTTTTCTTTTTCATTCATTCTTTCTTTTTACTATTGGTATATAACTTCATACCATAAAACTCACTATTTTAAAGTACACAATCTTAGAATTTTCACAAGGTGGCAGAACTGTCACCACTCTCATCCCAAAGCAACCTAAACTGAAACCCTGTACTCATTAGTCACTCTAATGAGTAGTGTCCCAGCCCCTTTTAAGCATTAATCTACTGTCTTTATGAATTCGTCTATTGGATATTTCATATAATTAATACCATGAGATATGCTGCCTTTTTGTTTCTGGCTTCTTTCTCTTTTTGTAATTATTTTTTCATGGTTCATCCCTGTTGGAACATATATCAATACTTCATTCTTTTGTATGGCAATTATCTATTTTCTTATAGTCATCCTATTCAGTGCACAGGTATTTCATTGTGGTTTTGATTTGCATTTTCCAAATGACTAGTGATATTTAGTATCTTTTCATGGCAAAGGATTTGGGGTGTGTGTGTGTGTGTATGTGTGTGTGTGTTTATATCAGATTATTTTTCTCTGTATTTTTCTTTGTTGAGTTCATTGTAAGAGCTTTTTATTCTCACTAGACTCTTGTCAGTTACATGATTTGAAAATATTTTTTCCATTTTCATGAGTTGTCTTTTGACATAATTGTATGATCAATTCAAGAAGAATTTCTATCTTACTTTTTCCCAGCATCTTAATGGTAAATTTTTCAAATATACATACATAAAAACACTTAGAAATTGTACAGTGGACTCTCATAGCTATTACGCTTATTCTACAATTAATATTTTGCTCTTTTTTGCTTTATCTCATATCTTTATCTGCTGATCTTATTTTCATTTTGCCCTTGAGCTTTTCTGGACATCTCTTCTGGACCCTTTCCTCCTTCCTAAACCTTACTACCTCTTTTTTTCAACGTCTACCAAGGCATTAAATCATTCATGACCTGGGACAGAAGAACAATAACAACAACAACAAAACCAAATTGTTCTGATCAAAAATAAGGGCATTTACTTTGAAGATTTAAATTTAAAGGGTCCTATCAGTTTTTTTAAGGATTCCATTGAGTGGACACCAAGGCTCCTTCCACAGTTTAGCTATTGTATTGTGGACATTGCTGCTATAAACATTGGGGTGCAGGTGTCCCGGCATTTCATTGCATCTTCGAGGTGGGTGGAACTGGAGGGTGTTATGCTGAGTGAAATAAGTAAATTGGAGAAGAACAAACATTATATGGTCTCATTCATTTGGGGAATATAAAAAATAGTGACAGGGAATAAAGGGGAAAGGAGAAAAAATGAGTGGGGAATATCCAAAAGGGAGACAGAACATGAGAGACTCCTAACTCTGAGAAACGAACTAGGGGTGGGGGAAGAGGAGGTGGGTGGGCGGTGGGGGTGACTGGGTGACAGGCACTGAGGGGGGCGCTTGATGGGATGAGCACTGGATGTTATGCTATATGTTGGCAAATTGAACTATAAATAAATAAATAAATAAATAAATAAATAAATAAATAAATAAATAAACTTCCTCTTAAAATGTCAAAAAAAAAAAAAAAAAGGATTCCATTGAGTGGGAGCACTGGATCCTTCAGATTATTTGGGATTCAGACTTAGGATGCCCTTCTGCATTGTAATGCATAATGATGAGGGTCTATTAGCTATACCTTCTCCTTTGTTAGTGAAGGACTTCCCAGGGAGAAAGGACTGATAACACCACTCTCAACTTTGTGTGTTCCAACAACTAAGGTGACCGCTTAGGGATATAGACTTTTTTTTTTTTTAAAGGTCTTTGTGCGTGGGAAGTTATCTCCTCTAGTGCCTTATTTTATGTCCCTAAATTTAATAGTGCCAATTCCATGGCTGTTGAGTTTACCTGCTTTATTTGCTCTAAAGAGAAAGTTCAGCAGAATTTCAGAGGGGCTGGAGAATTGCATGTCAAGCAATGCCTGCTCTATATCAATTTTGCACAGCACCTGGGAAAGAGAACTGAGATGAAATTTTCCATTATGTAAAATCAGCTATTAAGAAGATGCGAGTGAAGTTAGGATGATTGGCAAAGGAATGGGATGCAGCATTAAGGAGAGTTGGGGGCACAGTTAAAAGATTTATTTGCTCCCTTCCCTGTTCTCTCTTTCTGATCCTGTCATTTACTTCAGAGGCTATCAAAAAACACTATTTTAAAACCGATCTGATTTTTTGAGCATTACCATCTGATGTGCTTATTTCGACATATGAACATGAGCAGATGTTTACATTATAATGTTAAATGTGCCAGCTGTTCTTATGTCAGAATAAGCATCTATGCATTTTATTTAAAAGTAAAACAAAGTTTTTAAACCTCTGCTCTCAAACATCTGAATAAATGACACTTTACTTCCTTTCTTCTTTTCTCATCTCTCTTGAGAAAAAGCAAGGTTTCTTGGAATAATATGTGCCATTTCTGGATGTATCACAGATCAATGCCTGCGGTATCAGCCAGTCAATGGCATTCTTTCATAATTCACAGGACAAAATCAAGTTTAAGAAATTTGTCCCAGATATTTAGGCTTGAGTTTTTAGGATTTCATCCACAGCTGCGAAAGGCTGGTTATATTGCTGTAGGCAAATGTCCATGAATTGTGATCGCTGTCACCATTTGAATGACTGCCCATCAGACTTCCTTTTTTTTTCTTCCCTGTTTGTGGTGCACAAACAAAAAGAGCAAAAATTATCTCTATTATATTACTGTAATTCTGTATTCTTTATTAAGATATAAAATGAGGGATTTCAGTTTCCATTCTAAGAAATGCACTAAAGATAACTTGATTCACAGGGACAGAAGGACAGAATAGGTAGCCCTGATCTAACTTGGTGGTTACAAGTACAGGCATTGCCCCAGGGGGCTAAGTAAGGGGCTTCTCTATCTGGAAAAGCAGAAGATCTCCACTGAAAAGATCATTAATGCCTAAGTGAAGTATTTTATTTTTAATATTTTCCTGATTTTCTCAAAGTATTAAAAAAACATAACAAGGAAATGTTGGGGCATCAAGTGTGAAACTTATTATACCATTATTCCAGGAAGATGACAGAGGCTATATCTGTTTTAAGCCTGTCCATTTGAAAGATAACTAGACTACATACAGTCCTTGGATGCTTTCATACAGAGTGCTTTTTTTAATGTTATAGGGAAGTAATTTTAAAATATCCTTAATTGGTAGGAGAGTACCTCATACAAGATTTAATGTTTAATGTTTTTTCAAGCATTTTAAATGTTTGCCTGAGTGTAAACAGGAAAAAAAAGTCGGGAGGAAAAATAGCAGATTGTTTATGATTGTCTTCTGATAATAGTGTTCTTTGCGGTGGCTACAAATACCTACGTCATCTGGCTGCCTCTCTCTCTCTGTCCCTACCCCAACACCTAGAATCTCCTCCACACTTGCCCTCATTCCCCAGTTAAACCCGCATGCTTGTTATTGCCCAAGCTCTTAGCTTAACATCTCGGTGCCAGGTGGTACTACCGCCTGGGACTTTCTCCCTGTGTGCAATGCTTAGTGGTTCTCTGACATTCTTCAAATTTTCATCAAATACTGTTTGGCTCTGGAATGAATATTTATGTTCCCCAAACTCTCTCTGATGTCATGGTACTTGGAGGTGGGGCCGTCTAGAGGTGACTAGTCATGAGGGTGGAGCCCTCATGAATAAAGGATTAGTGCCGTTATAGGAAGAGACAGGACAGAGACCATATCTTTCTTGGCCATGTGAGAACACAGCTAGACATCTGTCTCCAGCTTCTTGATCGTGGATTCCAGCCTCCATATCTGTGCAAACGTGTGTGTATTTAAGCAACTCACTCCGTGGTATTTTATTATAGCAGCAAGAACTTCGTAAAACATACTTTTTTTTCCCCCTAAAAGGTCTATCCTCTTGGAGATCCTTCTATTTAGTATGGCTCCTGCTTTTTCTTCTCTTCATATCCAATTCCCATGTCTTGTACTTTCAATTTTTTTAAGGATTTTATTTATTTATTTATTCATAGAGATGCAAAGAGAGAGAGAGAGAGGCAGAGACACAGGCAGAGGGAGAAGCAGGCTCCACACACACACACAGAGGCAGAGACACAGGCAGAGGGAGAAACAGGCTTCCTGAAGGGAACCTGATGCAAGACTCAATCCCAGGATCCTGACCTGAGCCAAAGGGAGACGTTCAACCACTGAGGTACTCAGGGGCCCCGGCTTTCAATTGTTTTAGTACTTTCCACTTAGTTGTATACCGTGTAACTATATTATGAAACACATGGGTATACATTGCACACATTCATACATACGTACATATATTTTATAGAGTGGTGTGTATATGTATGTGTGTGTTGTGGGGTAACTCCGCTTTTCAGAATCTAAATTTCGTAGGAACAGGTTATATTTGTTCTTTTTAAATCTAATGATATATGTCTGGCATATAGTAGGTGCTTTCTAAATATTTGGTAAATGAGTTGGGGTTGGCATTATATATGATTTGTAGTAAGAATAGAATAATATGATTTGATAGAATGATGACTCTTTAAAAATGAAGCAGATATACTTCATAATAAAATGAATAGCATAAAAATCAAAGTAAAGCTTCAAGGTATTCAAATGCCTAGAAACAGACTTTGTAATTAATAAGGTAACTATTAATAAAACATGGATTCCTGCCTTGTCACTTTTCATAATATCTTTAGTTTGAAATAGACTTTCAGTTTGATTCTTCCCTTGCTTGTTGATTGCTTTCCCAGGTGAAAGGGAAATCTGACGGGTCATTCTGCCCAGGTGTCATCTCTCCCACCTTCATAACAGGTGCTGGGCCCAGAAGACATATAACCTGTTCCTGCGAAATTTAGAAGAGAGTAGTGACTCCTTGTGGGTTTGGTCTTGAAACTTGAGAATTGTGAAGTGTGGAAGATCCACTCCTAGATTACTTCTCCACACCATATGAGATTTCATCACTGGCATGAACAGACTTGGCAAAACATCGAGTATTGCTTTTCAAATGTTCGAAATAATTGGTCTTGTGTGAGTTGGGGCCAATGTCCATCAGTTTAGGAAGAAAGGAAAAGATTAAAGTTCCATGTGGTTTCAACTCTTTCATTCCTCTTAGCCACAACTGAAATCCAATGCTAATTGCTAATTTCTTGATGACTTTATTTTGGGAGAATCACATCTACATGAAAATATGATAATATGTGTGTTTCCTCCCAAAGTACTGTTTGTTATTCCATTGCTCTTTTGCCATGATTGTTATGGCCTTTAAGGTATCCTAAGATAGAAGAAGAAACTTACAACCATTTAGTGACTTTGAGAAGAGAATTTGGTAGTCTCTGCCAAGTGAAGATCCCATGAGATGACCTGATGATGGGGAGAAAAAGATCTCCAAAAATCTCCATCAAAATCTAAAATAGGGGATCCCTGGGTGGCACAGCGGTTTGGTGCATGCCTTTGGCCCAGGGCACGATCCTGGAGACCCGGGATCGAATCCCACATCGGGCTCCTGGTGCATGGAGCCTGCTTCTCCCTCTGCCTGTGTCTCTGCCTCTCTCTCTCTCTGTGTGACTATCATAAATAAAAAAAAATAAAAATAAATAAATAAATATATTTTTTTTAAAAAATCTAAAATAAAGTTTCATTTTTGATGGGGAAAAATGCCATCTTTTCAAGTAAGTGGAAATATAAATACTCCTAGAAAGAATTGCTTGTTTATTGAGCTGCATCACATATTGCATATTATCTAAGTAAATCCAGGTTACAATAAGTGTAAATAAAGTTTGAAGAAGAAAATCACTATCCCATGATTGCTATCTCTCAGCCACTTAGGATACAGATAATCCAAATAAATAATCACCTTTAGATCATGGCCAGGAATGGCTAGCACATTCAGGGTTGGAGGAAGGGAAGAGAGAAGCACCAGATTTTATCTCAGTTCTGGAGTGGTTCAGCCCATGACCCTGAAGATGCCTAACACCTCCCTGTCCCATTTTCTATTTGTATAAAATGAGCATCTCTTCCTTTTTGGAAAAATAAAGGTTTAGATAAAAGATTACTTTAAAAATTAATTATAAAGAAAAGTCTTTCTCATCAGCATCCAGTATTGTAAGTTTCCTTTCCATGCAAGCAAAAATACATAAAACAATGATTCTAATTTAGATATTTTAAAGTGTAAGTGAGGATGAATAGCTTTTCATATACTAGTGAATGTTGGCAGGATAAAATTCAAAATAAAAATTATATCCAGAATGATGTAAATAGAAACTACTCTTTTGTGTAAAGGAAATTTACATGTCAAATAACTAGTTGGACCCATATGGTTTTCTGGTGATTTTTGTTATTGTTTGGTAAATCATCCGAGTATTTACAATTGAGCTTGTATTGTTCTTTGAGTTTATAATAAATAAATTGAAAATCCAACAGACTTTCTTTTTCACATCTGTTAATGTATGATCTATACTTCAACTCAATCAGAATGAAGAGGGTTTTTGTGGGTTTTTTGTTTCTTTTTATTTCTTTTAATTTTTCTTCCCGTATAATTAATATATAGTGTTATATTAGTTTCACTTGTACAGTATAGTGATTTAGCAATTCTATACATTTATCCCATGCTAATCAGCTAAGTGTACTTTTAATCCCCAGCATCTATTTCACCCGTCCACCCATCAATTACCTCTCTGATAATATCAGTTTGTTCTCTATATTGTTTTTTTTACTTGTTCCATTTTTTTCCTTTGTCCATTTTTGTTTCTTAAATTTCACATATGTGCAAAATCATATATTTGTTTTTCTCTGAGTGACTTATTTCACTTAGATCCCTCTATATCCAAACATGTTGTTGCAAATGGCAAGATTTCATTCTTTTTTTCTTTATGTGTGAGTAATATTCCATTGTGTGTGTGTGTACATGTGTGTACCACATCTTCTTTATCCATGTATCTGTTGATGAATACTTAGTTTGCTTTCATAATTGGCTCTTCTAAATAATGCTGCAGTAAACATATGGGTGCATATATCTTTTTGAATTAGTTTTTTCGTATGCTTTGGATAAATACTCAGTAGTGGAATTACTGGATTATATGGTAGTTCTATTTTTATTTCAAAGTGATCAGGCTTTAATGAAGTCATTGCCTACTGAGGTGACAGCAGGAATGGAGATACGGTCAAAAAGTGAAGGCCCCTGGACACTAGCAAAAGCAGTGGCCATCACTACCCCTGGGACTGAAGAGGATAGTAGTGGAAGAGGGCTACCATAGAAAAGCTGAGTTCAGTTAAGAAGCTCAAGCATTGCTAGTTCTAACACTGCAGAGAGGAAGCCAGAAACAAATATCCTGACTTCCCACTCCTCTGAACCTCCTGCTGGTGTTTTCATTGCCAGCAGACATGGGAACTTGAGTGGGGAAGTCTGCAGAGGCAGTTCCCAAGGCCACTAAGAAGGGCAAACAAAGATAGAGAATGTATCTTGGGTGATAGAGGTACCTAGGGAATAGCCAGCATGAGAAGGTTATAAATTAAATTGCTGTATATTATCATGTCAGATACTGGCATTTAGGTGTCTTTCTTGGAACTGCAGTTGCAAAATAGCTTCCTGAGATTTCATAGATTAAGGATGCTTCAAATAGTTTCCTTGCTACTACCTAATTTCTAAGAATGAGTGTGATTCCATGTTTATGGTGGCAGTGAATTCCCACACCATTGCTTAGTGATCATTAACCATTGGTGTTAATTGTTGAGTTCTCTGAGCCAGAATTGCTCAGCGGTTGACAATTGTGGTGAATCAGCAATTACTTATGTACAGTTTTTCTTTAATGTGGTCTTACCTGACTATACAGAAGCTTCAGAAATGGGTTTTTTCTGTTCTGCACCCTGGGCAGAGAGCCCAGCCTGTGACTTCTCTGAACATCAAATTGTAATAACTTTCTCAGTTCAACGGAGTGTGGAACACAGTCTCTCTTGGGCAGAACTGTGAAGTGGACAATCTCAGACATCACTTTTATTTGATATTTCTTCTGACCCCAGGCTTTGTAAAAGTACCGTTTCCTTGGGAAATTCCTATTGCAAATTATTCACATCGAGATCCAAGTAGAATTAATAGCTTAAGGAAATACTGCCAGCTTCATGGGGGGTGTGTGTGTGTGTGTTCATTTTAATAGAGATCACCAATGGAAGTATCTACATAGGCCAAGCAGCTTACATAAATAAAGGCATTATTTCTACAAAGACTCATTTTGTATTAACAAAAATATTAAGGAAAAGTTCTATCTTTCTCAAAATATAAAATTATAATTGTCATGAAGTTAAAAACATAGCTTGCATACAAATATGGAACAATGCATGTGGAAGATTTTTATAAATCATTAATAAGAGAACCAGTAGGATGGTAAAGTCAGTTCAAAAATCACTTGAGAAGACAGATTTACATAGTTAGGAAAACATGCTAAAACAAGTTAGTTTGTTAGAGACAAAACTGGTCAAACTTTATAGGTCAATAAAACTATAACTTTTGGAGTTAGAAATCATTTTTATCTCTACTGGACAAAAATCCACAAGTTAATGTGTATTGTGGTCCTAATCAATAATAAAGAACAAGTCAAACAAAGATAAATCCCTTAAAGAAACAATTAATCCCCTAGATAATTAAATAATCTTTTAGAGAATTAAATTAAGCATTGGATGGGCCTGTTAAACATATCATGCTTTAATATGACCTTGAAGGAATGCCAGCCATCCTTCTCCTTATTTTCAAGTTTCAAATGACTTTTCTTAACAAAGGAACATGCTGTCTTCTATTTTTCTTAAACCACAAAATCACCATGGTATCCTTTGGTTTCCCATTTTTGATAGATGTAAAAGCAAAATAAATACTTTCCTTTTAATTATTCTATAAAATTACAACAACAACAAAAGTAAGTCCAAGATCCCATTGTTTTGCTGTTCATGGTGAATGAATAGATGGTAGCTGAAACCCTCCCTCCATTCCTGAAGAGGGTGTGTTGTGCTGGAGATGATGAGAACATGAATTGGAAGCCCAACTCTATCCTCAATGGAGAAACTGTTTTGTGGGAATGTGGGCCCAGTGATACTGGGTCTTCTGGTTTTCCAAGCAGGATCAGAAATCTAAACTTTTTAGGTTAACTCTCTTGATTTTTAAATGTTGGCAAATTGGTTTGAAAAGCTAAAAACATGCTTTGGTAAAAAATTACAGGCTACCCCTGCTTAGGGATTTTTCTATCTCAGAATTTCTTAAGTAGAACAAGCTAGGGTAGGGAAATTTTAGTTTATTTGATATCTCTGTGCATGAGTTGTGATAGAAAACCAGTGGATAAGCCTATATAAATTTGGATCTTTCAACCTAGAATCCTTAAGTCTTCTCAGTTTAACAAGAAGACTTAACATTCACTATCTGCTCATTCATTGATTCATTGATTCATTCATCCATCTCCATCTATCCATCCATCCATCCATCTATTCATCTACCCCTTCATCTATCTGCCCATCCATCTATCTGTCCATCCTTCCGTTAATCCATTCACCCATCCATTTACCTATCCTTCCATTCATCCATCCAGCAAATGTCTACTGTATATAGATGATAGGCCAACTGTTCTGCTGAAAACATAAAGACAGATACAATTCCATTTCTGTTTGAACCATTGCAGCCAGATTTCCCACTTGTCAACTTTTAGTCCTCAGATACTTCCTTCAACTATTTCAGAATACCTCATCTTTTAAGCACTATTCTGAAACTATTCTTTTCAGGGAAATCTGAGGCCAAGTCCTTGTTAAATAGAGCAAACTTTTATTAGTCTCTATCTAACCTCAGTTTTCTGTGGCATCTGAGACTGTTCTAATTTCTTTGAAAACTTTTCTTTTGGTATCCAGAAAAGTGTTCTCTACTGTTTTTCTTCTCGATACTGCAGCTAGTCTCCTAGATGGTATCTCTTTCTTTCCTTCCCAAGTCCTTTGAGTTATTGTCCCTTCCCTTTGCCACTGGAGTGGTACCAACAGAACTAGCCCTGTCTTCTTGCCCTTGATATTCAAATAGTCACTGGTTCTTTTATATACTACATCCTTAATATTTTCAAAATCAACTTCTTTATCTGCTTTACTTCAGTTTCTTCTCATTTTTTATCAATTATAATAGTCAAAGGATGCCTGTGTGGCTCAGTGGCTGCCTTTGGCTCAGGGTGTGATCCTGGAGCTCCAGGGTCGAGTCCTGCAACAGGCTTCCCATGGGGAGCCTGCTTCTCCCCTGCCTGTGTCTCTGCCCCTCTCTCTGAGTCTCTCATGAATAAATAAATAAAATCTCAAGAAAAGATTATTTCTAAAAAAATTATAATAGTCAAGATGCCTGAGTACAAAAGTAACAGAAAACTCAGTACAAAAAGATTTACATAAAAATTTTCTTATTTTATTTGCCAAAAGTTGTACATTTTGACACTTTCAGGATTGTGTAATTCAGCATCTCATCGCACACAAGTTTCTTACCATTTTTTCAATGTTTTTCTCATGCTTCACTCTCATGGTCCCCTACTGTATTTCGGAGTTCCAGCCTCCCAGCAGAAAGAATAGCATCCATTAGCAGAGTAAGGCCCTCCTTAGGACCCATTTTAAGCCCCTGGCCTGATATACTTTTACATTTTATTGGCCAGAATTATATAATACTTCCCTGTCTAAAACAATTACTGAAAAGAAATTGAATTGCATCTATCAGTTTAGGCCAGTTACAGTTTACTTTTCATCTGGGACCCACCTCCTTAGAGGCTCCCGTATTATGGATACATGAACAAATAACAACAAGGACAATAATGATAGCTAAACTTGAGCATGCCAGATGCTTTTGTAAGCATTTGCCTGTATTACTTCATTCAATCCTCACAATAACTGTATTTGGTGGGTAGAATTATCTTCATTTTTCAGAAGTGAAAACTAAAGCTTAGAAAGTTTAAGGGTTTGAACACGATTACATAGCCTTCAGGATTTATACCCAAGCTGACTTATCCAGAGTTTTGTTCTTTATCCCCGTATATCCTACCTAACATAGGTTTTATTAGCAGTGAAAGGAGGATCTGTGGGAGGAAGTGTTGCTGGATTGGGTGCCAATGGTACGTGCTATATTTCTACCTCAATGACATTCTAATAATGTTTCTTACTTTCAGTATTGTCTCTCTTCTCACCTCCCTCTCAAACCAGCTTCCATACTGCTACCAGAGTAAAACACAAATTTGGTCATATTATTCTACTTTGATGTATAAATCTCTTGGTGTCTCACTATTGCCTTTAGGAAAAACTTCAACTTCTTTATGAAAGCGCATATGGCCCATTACCATCCGATTCCCTATCTCTTCCCTTTGGTTCAGAATATGTTTGGACTCTTCTTTTCCAGGGTTAATAGGTCACCTCCTTAGGTTTTCTTTCCTGACATCATTTCCATTCTCAGTTTGATGAGCCTCATTTTTGTTCCCATAGGACTCCACGTATAATGAAACATTTTGTCTGCCCATATGTCCCCCTCTAAGTTCCTTGAGAGTAGTCACCATGCCTTATGAATCTTTATATCCACAGCACATCTTGGTGTAAACCTTTAATACATTTTCTTTTTTTTTTTTTTTTTACAAATTTGTATTTAAATTGTAGCTAGTTAACACATGGTGTAATATTAGTTCAGGTGTAGAATTTAGTGATTCAACAATTCCATACAATACCCGGTGTTCACCACAAGTGCCCTCCTTAATACCCATCGTCTATTTACCTATCTCTCATCCATCTCCCCTCCAGTAACCATCAATCTGTTCTCTGTAGTTAAGCATTTATTTCTTGGTTTTCCCTCTCCCCCCTCCATGTTCATTTGTTTCTTAAATTCCACATATGAGGGAAATCGTATGGTTTTTGTCTTTCTCTGACTTATTTCACTTAGCATAATACTCTCTCGCTCCATTCATATCATTGCAAATGGCAAGATTTGATTGTTTTTTATGGCTGAGTAATATTCTGGTATATATATATGTATATACATATATATATACACACACACACATATACCCTCAAAGAGCTCAGAATTTAGTGAGTTAAGGTATAAATTTAAATTAGGCATTTATATAGTAAGGGAAATATTAAAATAGACCATTGGGCTTAAAAACAGAACCCCATCACAGCTGAATACAATTACTTAATTCAATTCATTTCTTATAATTCATGTCCATTTCCTTGATGAATTATTACACACACTTGGTGAAATATAAGGGCTCCACATGGAATGGAAGAACAGATTGAAAGATTTATTCATTATTTTATACAGTGAACTCAATTGACCATAAATCACGGGCTAGGTGCTTGAGACATGGAAATTAAAGAAGTAATACAATGGGATGCCTGGGTTGTTCAGTGCTTGAGCTTCCATCTCTTAATATCAGATCTTTATCTCAGGGTAGTGAATTCAAACCTCATGTTGGGCTTCATGCTGGGCATGGAGCCTACTTTAAAAATAATAAAAATAAAATAATTTTACTAATAGAAGTAAAACAAAACAAAGAACCATGAGCACTGATATTGTTCTTGTGATTCACTGTCTAGGAGGAAAAAAAGAAACAAGCACATAAGTAGTAGAAGTAGGATGTGATCCACTCTGTCAGCAACACAAATCCTGGGTGATACAGGAACCTGAGAAAGGTTTCTAACCACCTGTGGCATGAGGAAAGGCTGTGATACTTATGGGAGGAGTCAAGCTCATGATCAGGTGTGCCTGTGAGTTAACTGTCAAGAAGGGCATTCTAGTTGGAGGATGAGGGTGTGTATCAGCATGCCTCCCTGTATATCACCATTCATATCTCTTGTGTTCCCATAGTTGACCTTAGCCCTCTGCTAATAAACCATTCAGCTCTAGTTTTTAACTATTGTCACCTCAAGAGGTTCATACCCTTTGGCTACTGACAGATGCTGCATTAAATAAACAATCCACATAGATTTCACATTGAGTGGTTTTCTGATTATGGCCCCTAGTGTTTCACTGTCTGAGGATATTTCAGAAAATGTTGTGAGATCCTTGAACCTTGATCCTTGCAATGAGGATATACTTAGTTCCATGACATTTGAGGTCCAAAACATACTGGAGTGATCATTCTTATCACTGACAACACAGAATTTACACTCATGAACTACACCAAGCAAACAGTGGGCTACTCCAATTAATGTATGTTGGGATTTGGTTGCGAAGAAAATGCTTGGGCCAAATGAGTAGTTTGGTAAAGTTCACCTATTGCCTTTTAACACCTGGGTTTGAGGCCTCATAGAGCTTACAGCATTATTTATTCTGCATTAAGGGCAACGTGGGTGTCCACCTTTCATTGCCTCTCAATTGCCTGCAATTTTAACATGAAAATGATGGTGATGATGTGACACCTTTTAAATATTTTAGAACATTGTTTTTGTACCTAAAAATAACTATTCAAATTTATTTTTGATTTAAACAATTGATATTCAGTATCTTACAGTTATATAGCCTTTTTTAAAAAGATTTATTTATTTATTCATGAGAGACATAGGGAAAGAGGCAGAGACATAGGCAGAGGGAGAGGCAGGTTTCTCCCCGGGAGCCTGATGTATTACTCGCTCCCAGCACCCTGGAATCAGGACCTGAGCCAAAGGCAAATGCTTATCTACTGAGCCACCCAGGTGCTCCAAACTTTAAAAACATAATTTTTAATGCTTTTAAATTTATATTAAAAGCTTATTCCATTTCTATGCCTAAAAGATTTTAATAATCACATTTAAAGGAACTTTAAATAAAAATTGGCTCCATTTACAAAGCTTATTAAACACCTTTAAAGGTTTCAGTATGCATTTACGAATCTACTCAATCCAATGTCCTTTTAAACTTGAGTGAAGCCTGGTAATAACACAAATTTTGATGTAAAACCATTGGTAATTGACATGTTTTCTTAGTCTGGCCCCTGGTTCTCAAATGCTGAGGAGGAATGGCTATCACAAAAAAAGTCATCAGTTTTATTGTCTCCTTCTGCTTGCTACTCCTGCCCTCTAAGGCAACACAAATGTTTTATGTTTTAATTTTTGTTTTCTGTGCTTGGAAATCACTCCTGATTTTTTTCTTCACTTCGCACCAACCTGACCACATATAACAAGGACTGACTAGATTTTGAGTAGAAACCAAATCTTTTGGAAAACATCTAAAGAAAACTCAGACCATGATAGTCGTGAAAACCAGAACTTTTGTTTTGAGGGTTGTAAGCTTTAGGTGTGGTCAAGTTTCAGACATCGTGTTATTTCAAAGATAAAGGTGTTACCTTCAAGTTGGTATCTAGAATTTACTATTACTGTCTGTTTATAAAAAGCTATTTTTTCTTCAAAGTAAGCCCAAAGTATTTATTCACTTAGGGAATTCTGGGAACAATATTGCTTGTGGATTTAAAATATATGGGTATAGATATAGCGTGATGTGTACTATGTACATCATATATTATGCTGTATATTATACATTATACAATATTAAGATGTGTAGATGTAGATGCATAATGTGATAAGTGAATTATGAGTGAATTATATAGTTTTATTTATTTATGTATTTGTGTATTTATTTATTTATTTATTTACGAGAGACAGAGAGAGAGAGAGAGAGAGGCCGAGACACAGGCAGAGGGAGAAGCAGGCTCCATGCAGGGAGCCTGACATGGGACTTGATCCTGACACTCCAGGATCATGCCCTAGGCTGAAGGCACTAAACCACTGAGCCATGCGGGTTGCCCTGAATTATTTGTTACATATATACTATATATATGTCTATTATATATTATAGATTTACTTTTGCAATAGTTAAATATGTGGTTATATTTTTACAGGGTCACTTATATATTAAATATAAATTATATTTTACTAGACCACATATACATAGATTTTTGACTCTTGAAACACATCTGAAAATCCAGAATTCGATCCAAAAACAGACAATCTGGATAAACCTCAATGTGAAGATTCACAAAGGCATGTTCATGACTTACAGAAAATACCTCATTGACACTTCAGGCATAACTCCAACACAATTTATTTACTGACTTTTAGGACAAATTGGAAAATACAAGTTCACAGAAGAAATGAAAAAAGATAGGCCTACTAGAACAAGACTAGACAGTAAGAAATTGTAATAAGAGATAAAATGTGTTCCTGTTATTGGCCACAGAAATTCAGAGTTATGCTCAATATTTAGTCAGATATGCATGGCAGCTGAACTTAGTGGGTATTTCTACTTCAACTGTTCAAGCAACTACTGTGTCAGGCATTGGGCTAGCACACAAAAGTAAGACATTCCACACGCTCTCCTTATATTGGGATCCTGTTACTTAGAAAACACATTTGACTGTTGAAATAATCAAAATAGCAATGCCTTGAACACAAGACACATTTGTGTCTCTCACATAATGATCCTTGGTTATTTTAGTTCTGGCTTCTTCTTTCTCATTGCTTTGCCATTACCAAGAGATTGAACTTCTCTGTGTTTTCTTGGCCTTTTCACCACCATGTTCCCAAGGATGTTGCAGTACAGAGCAAGGGCATTGTCTCTTCATTTAAAGGACACAAATCAGGGCACCTGGGTGGCTCAGTCAGTTAGGCATCTGCCTTTAGCTCAGGGGCCTGAGATCAAGCCTTACGTTGGTCTCCCTACTTAGTGGGAAGTCTGCTTCTCTCTCTGTCCCATCCCCTGCTTGTACTTGCTCACGCACACACTCTCTCTCTCTCGCTCTCTTTCCCAAATAAATAAATAAATAATCTTTAAACCTCACAGCAAAGAAGCATTGGAAACACAACCTTTTATCTAGGGAACATACTTCCCTAAAAATTCCATTGTTATAGGAAAAGGAAGAATGTCATATGGAAGAATAACTACCATTCTCCATCACCTTATCTAATACAGGAAGATGGATATGTGAATAAATAGACAGACACAGACCATGACTTCCAAGTCCCCTTCTCGGTGTAAAAATTGTATAAACTTAATACTACCCAAGATGACCTCCCATTGAAATATACTAGAACCAATAAAAAATACAGGTTTGCAATTTATCTAAAGTCAACCCTAATGTGAATTACATTTTCAAACTCAGATGTATTTTGATTTAATTCTTCTTTTATTTCTTAACTTTAAGGTTGCATTAAAAAAAAGGTCATCTGCATTCTTCCATTTATTCTCTACATCTTTCTCTTTCCAATGGACAGTTCTTTATTTTTAAATTCTTATATTCCTGCCAAGCTCCCTACACAACCACCACCAAAAATAAAATGATAAAAAATTGAAAAAAATTAAAGTAGCTCTAACTATATAAACAAACCCTGGTACATACAGTTCTTGCTCATGATAAAAACTCTGAATGTTTTAAACTATATTCTAGTTTTAAAAGCTTGGGAAGAAAAAAAAAAAGCTTGGGAAGATTAAAACATTGGTAGAAAAACATTATTATAATTATTTTTCTTAAAATTGCATGATAAAAAAATCTACATCTATCACTTGGGAAATGCACTTATGGACTATCTCCCTTTCTGAAACTGCTGGACAAATCATGTGTAGCAATAGCAGTATTGGTAGTAGTAGAAGTTATTACCTATATAATACCTGGAAACTCTAAACATCTTTAATAGAGTACCATCTTACCAATGCACATTTGTTTCTTTAATTATGTAGACTGTAAACAACTTAAGAAAAATGAAAAAAATTTGATTTCTCTATATTCTATCCATACTTAAACAGTGATCGAACACCTGCTATGTGTAAAAACCCATGGTAGATATTGGGGCTGCCTAGGTGGTTGGAAAATGCAAACATACACACATTTTTTAGAATAGGCAACTTTTAGATGAAGAGTAAATAGGTATTGATTAGCTGATAGATTTTTCTGGCATGGTACCTAGTTAGGATGAGAAGAAATAAAATTAGGCGGTTAGTCTCTTTGCAAATTCCAACAACCTGTGGATAAATATTCATCTCTTGGGAAATCATTCTGCTCTAAAATAGGGCTGGTCTGGCAAAACTTCTGTGGTATTCAGTGAAGTGTTCTTTTGCCTAATTTCTTCCTGTTACTCATAATCACCCCCTGCTTAAATACTCTGGGTGCTTATCCTCTTCAACATGATTCTACATATCTAGATATCATCCCCCACACTTTATTTTCATTTGGCCAAGCTCCCACTATGTAATTATTTTAATCAAGAGCACCATCTCCTTTAACCATGATAGCAAATGATGCCATTTCCAGAGTACAGTGGAAATTAAAATGGTTAGATTCAATTTGATTTGCTCTGTGATGGTGATTCAAAGGGGATGGAGGAGAGGAGAGGAGTGTATACTGTGTTTGCCACCATGAAGTTCAGAGGCTGCATGCTGCAAGATTAGCATAATTTCTACCTATGCAAGGTTTTAATTTCAGAATAGAATTGTAGAATTTGTATTATTGAAACATTTAGGGAATACTTGAGTAGTGTTGACTATTGCATGTTAGTGTGTAGAATAAAAGCTCTTACCTAGAGACACTCAATAATTGGTTTAAATAGGTGATAATACAAACAATTGTAAAATAAATCACTGACTCGACACAGTGTCTCCCAAACCACGGTGTGCCTAAGAATCATCTAGGGAGTTACAGAAATTCTGATTTCTAGGCCTTATCCCCAGAAATTCTGATTAAGTCAAAGCAACGGAAGGCCCTGAATCTGCAATTTAAATAATTAAAGATACTATGCGTGAGTCTGTTGCAGCTGGGATGTAGATTCCAAACCTTTACAAAATACTGGGAGATCTGAAATCAATAATATAAGCCACGCTGGTTTAAGTGGACTGTGAAATGTAAGGGAATGAGGATAGAATTCTCATAGGTCACTCTTACCTTCAAGAGGAATTTGACTTGCTCCTCTTTAAATTCATATTTGACTGCTGGATACAAATACAAATATATTCACACAGGGTTTTATAGAAGTAAATACGGATGGATTGTTCCATGGTAAACGTTAGACACTCCTTATGGCTGGGGATACGCAAGTTTCCAAATTGCTTAGCTACTCTCAAAGCTAGTCTTGAAGTGTGAATGCAGGTTTATACACCTAGACGTGACAGTACTGATTATGTGCTGACATTGCTGTCTGTCCACAGCAGTTGTTCCAAACCTTTGTAACAAATAAATTAGAAGATTAACAGATGCAGAGAGGACAATAGCTTGATCTAAATGCCCAAATTTCCAGCCTCACCTCATTCTGACTAAATGAGATCAGAACATGAAAACTTTACATTAGAAAAATATAAAAAGATGAAGACAAATGATTATTATTTATTAAGCTCCCCCTTCTTGGCCCAAGAAAGTGATCTGATTTGGGTTTGGTAATAAGGAATGGTGACTTTTTCTATTTTCGCTTTATAAACCCACCCTTCCATCTAGAGAAAAAAGTATAAAACTCAGTCCAACAAACTATTTTTCAGTAGAAGCTAATATCAGTGAACTTCCCTGACCTTTGTTCTTCCTGTATCTTTTTTCTTTTGCATTTTCCAACTGTGCTATACGTGTCAGGGTATAAGCTACGGAAGGGGAAAAAAAGAGCCCAAATGGTCCATTTATTGAAACGCAAACAAACAAAAACCCAACCATTGCTTTCATATATGCTGCCTGTCCTGTTGCCAAGATAGTGTTGGTGAGTATATGTGCTGAACATAATCCCATTGGGTGTTCTGGGTTTTCATATTCTGTTTCCTTTGGAACCATGTGCATTTGCTGATCCTGGAAACATTACAGAAGTGATATGAGGTCAGTGACTTTGAAGAATGGCATGGACTCATTAAAGGGCAAACCAATTACTTTACTGAACAGTGACTAAGTGCCCCTTAAGAGAATAGACAGAGCCCTGCCATGGATAAGAGAATAGATGGACTCTGACAAGCCCCACTTCTTGTTATACATTGGGTACATTGTTTAACCTCCCTGAGCCTCAGTCTCTCCAGCTATAAAATGGGTCTAATAAAACTTTCCTTATAAAATATTAAAAGAATTAAATAGACTCTTATCATCATTAATGAATAATAGATACGTAAGAAATATTTAATCCCTTTATTTAATTGCCTCCTGTGATGTACATGCGCCTTAGGAGATAATAAAATTTTTAATACTATGCTTTACACAAAGAAATGTTTTATGAATGAATGAAATCAAAGTCCTGTCTTTGAGAGCTTATAATCCATAAATAAATATGAGGGACAGATATAAAGAATGGTCTGACCCAGTTGTAAGCTTATGATGGGGTTAGAAATGGAGGAGATATCATTTGTTCTGATATCTGGTTATTAGAAGGGATTTTATTTTATTTTATTTTTTATTATTTTTAAAGATTTTATTTATGTATTCATGAGAGACACAAAGAGAGAGAGAGAGAGAGGCAGAGACACAGGCAGAGGGAGGAGCAGGCTCCATGCAGGGAGCCCGATGTGGGACTTGATCCCAGGTCTCCAGGATCAGGCCCTGGGCTGAAGGCAGATGCTCAACTGGTGAACCACCCAGGTGTCCCTGGAAGGGATTTTAAAATGACATTTAGTTTTAATTTACTTTCCAATTTCCAATTTCACAATAGAAATTTGGAAAACTTCTTGTATAAGGTGATTTTCAATGGCTGCATAAATAGTTCCTTATGTGATTGTGTGGCAATTTATTTAACCATTCCTCTATTGAAGGAATTTAGATTGTATCCGATTTTTAAAATTATGAATAATGTGATGAACGTTCTTATCAAAAAAATTTTAAAAAGGTCTTTAGAATTGGAGTTGTTAAGATTAAAAAAAAAAAAGATTACCAGTGTTCCTTTAGAAAGTTTGTCTAATGTTTAAGACAGTGAATGGCTAAGATTTAGGGGTGGACTGCTTGCAGTTTTCTTTGCCTGAAATCTGATTTCTTTGGGACTAGTCCCAGAGAAAGTAGAGAATGGTGAATTCTTAGGTGAGTGAGATTCTCTCGGAGATGAATTCAGGATTATGTGTAGCCCAGTCAATGGACATGAGATGGGAGTGATGCTCCTAGCTCAAAGATAGTTCTGCATTATTTGTGAATCCAGTGTTGTCTATGTCCCCTGATTCCAAGGTGTTTGGATTCTCTTGGTGACCCCACATGGGGAGACCAGTCCTCAAGGCTGGTTTTCCATTCCTTCATCTGTGCGAGAAAAGTGTGGACTGCTGGATGTCTTGTGTTGACTAATTTATTGGTTGTTTTCAGAGTTTGTATCTGAAGCATTTTAACTGCTAAATATTGTCACTAAAGCTGTTGAAAAACCCAGTGGTTTCCTCCTTTGAATATTTTCTGAAAACATGTGTTCCCATTTCCCCTGTCGAAGCTGAATTCAGTAACATCTGGTTGTTTCTTCCAATCTCTGTTCCGTGGTGATGAGTTTTGAGTGTACAACTGATGAAACCAGAAATAACTTAGCAGCT
The DNA here is from genome assembly GCF_905146905.1 of Nyctereutes procyonoides. Taxonomy (NCBI): domain Eukaryota; kingdom Metazoa; phylum Chordata; class Mammalia; order Carnivora; family Canidae; genus Nyctereutes; species Nyctereutes procyonoides. The sequence goes on from NW_026575030.1 coordinate 12,989,463, forward strand.
GATGGTATTTCAGGAAACAAGTTTTTTTTTTTTTTGTTTTCAATCCCCAATTTTTAAATGACTCAGAAAATGAAAAAAAAATAATTTGAATTTTTCAGGTGACTCTACTACTTTTAGAACTAGTTTTAGCAGAAACTAGTTCATGGCACAGGGAGAAAACGTAGAGCCAAGAATTTCATTGTCCCTGAACAAGCCTTACTGGGAGTCTTATGGGTACAAAACACAACTAGGTTCAGAAATTAAAATGTAAAGTTTAAATCAATTTGCTGTAGCAAAATATTCATTGTATTTTCCCCCCAAATGACAAAATATATCATTTTTGTGCCTATACCCATTTAGGTATAAAAAAAGAATGCTAAATTTCTTTGAAGGCTAATGATAAGTTTATAGTTTACTAGATCATACTGAGAATGCAACTTTTGAGCTTTTATTATTATTTTTCTTTTTTGATATATTTTAAAGTGGCAAATAATGTTTTCTTTACTAATAACCTAAATAATATTGTTTCACCAACTGTGGAACATTTGTCTGTCTAGCTTCCATCTTTTTACAAAACTCACTTACTTCCTGGGGTAGGAAGCTGACAAGTCCTGTTAAACACATAGAAGAAAAGAGTATATCCCAACAGTCACCTTTGCCTCTGCCCAGCTCCCTCTTTGCACTAGGTGGTAGACAGATGTCAGTACTCAGAATTGCCAGATAGATTTCCACTTTGTTTATCTATAAGAATCAAATGAAGGGCGGGGGTTGGGGGTGATTGGGTGATGGGCACTGAGGTGGGCACTTGACGGGATGAGCACTGGGTGTTATTCTATATGTTGGCAAATTGAACACCAATAAAAAATAAATTTATAAAAAAAAAGAATCAAATGAAGGGTGCTGGAAACAGACTAACCAAACAAAACAAAACAAAAAGGAATCACAGAAGAAATCAAAGTTAGTAGCTGTTAAAAACATACTGGAGAACTAAATTTGTCTTTCCCTATTTCCTTTCATGAATACCACTACCTCTCTTAATACTTAAGAACCATTAGACTTACCTTCAAGGTGTTAGAGTTTTTAAAATTCAAAACTTTCAAAAATCGGGGGAAATCCCAAATGGTACTGATTTCACTTACTAGGGCTGTTATGATGAAATACCACTATTTGGGTGGTTTAAAAACAGAAATCTACTCTCTTATAGTTCTTAAAACTAGAAGCCCAAGATTAAGGTGTAGGCAGGCTTGGTTTCTTATTCTGAGGCCTTTCCTCTTGACTTCCCAGTTGTTTACCTTTTCGCTGTGTCCTCACATGGTCTTTGCACTGTGCATGTGCATCCACTTGTATCTTTTTGGAAGAAGAGACTTTATAAGGGTACCAGTCATATTAGATTAGGGCCTCAAACTAACAACTTCATTTTAACTTAATCACCTCTTGAGATACTTGGAGTTGGCAGCTCAACATATGAATTAGTGCGTGGAGGAGAACTCTTCAGTCCACAACCGGTATAAAGACCTAAAAATAATTACACATGTCATTAATCAATTACCAATCTTTTCTGAGAGCCTCAGAAATCACCTCAAATCACCTGGATGGTAATGTGTATGAGGATATAGGCAGAGGTTCTAATGTTCCCCTTCTTTCCCTTGCCCAGCTTGAGTACACAGTGTGGATGGTGGCTTCTTTGTGTCATCTGTTCTCTAAAGCAGTTGGTCCTGATTCAAAGCAGCATCACATATCACAGACCCTAGTCAGAGAGTCTGTTTTCAAAATGTCTTCTATCAATCATTTACTCTGAGCCCAGTTCAGAAAAGTAGTACTGGAAGAGGAGAGGGTCATGGGGAGGCCATGTATTCAATCTATTTCTTAATTTCACTCTTTAGATCAAGCCTGTAATTTGAAGGTTAATTCTTAACTGCAATGCACTGCCTTATCAACAATAGTCCCTTTACTTTTTCCCTTTTCCCAAAGGACTGCCAAGTAAAATTCAGGGTATAGCTTTTGTGGTAGGCATGCTATTGAAGACATTTTTCTGGTAGATTTATTTGTGCCTTCCTATAGAGGAGCTCATATGAAAACTTACTTTCTAAACTCAATGTCAAAAAAAAAAAAAATCCTGTACCTCCCTTGAGAATTGGTACGCTTTCTTCTTTGTGTAAGAAATGTGTAACTGATGGTATCTTTCTCGTCTCTTTTACTGACAAAATAGAATTTTACCAAATAATTTACCTCTATAATTTTATTTTCTATTCTTACTAGGACAACCCTAATCTATATTTTATCATACATTTATTGGTCATTTTCTTTCCTAAAGCCATCTGAAGTCAAAGGATTGAATAGAGACAAATAATATTGTTGATTTAAAGAACTTAAAATATCTTTAAAATACAGAAGTTTTTACAAATACTTTTTCAAATAAAAGTTTCTAATGAGTACTAGCCATCTGTAGCTGGAGTTGATCAAAGAAAGCCTCATGGAAGAGGTAAAATTTGTAGTAAAAGTAAGGCATGGAGGAGAGCCTGGGTGGCTCAGTTGGTTAAGCATCTGCCTATGATCTCAGGGCCCTGAGATCAAGCCCATGTTGGGCTCCATGCTCAATGGGGAGTCTGTTTCTCCCTCTCCCTCTGCCCCTCCCCCGACTCATGGACTCTCTCTCTCTCTCTCTCAAATACATAAATAAAATCTTGTTTTAAAAAAGTAAGTCATGAGGATATTGGCTTAAAATTTTTAAGACAATTCTAAGTCTTTCTTGAATCTTCTGAATGATCTTTTTTTGAAATCTGGTAACTCCATGAAAAGAATGCTGACTGGTTCTTTATAATCCAATATTTAAGCCAAACTGAATGGTAATTCATAATTTAACTTGTAAACTAAGATATTTTCTATTATCCTCTGTCAAATTCCAAATATATAGGGTCTCTTAGACTGTCGGATAGGCCTTCTCACCTCTTTGGTGCACAAGAGGGATTGTTTCAGGCAACTGGACATAATTAACAATGCTCTCCCATGAAATCACAGTCCAGAAATTACCAGACATGGTGTGCAAGGACCTCACTTGCCAAGTCACCTAGCACCTCTTCTGCCCTGCTTTCTTGGTTGATATTCACAAGTCTACACAGATTTAAAGGAAAAGGAGTGTTTCAGACCCTCTTTCGAAATCACCATGTGTATACTCATTTCTTATCTGAAAACCCTTGTCTTCAAATATTTTTTGAAAATACTTATATTGAGTATAATTTAAGCTAGACAGTAGAAATTGTTCATAAGAAAAGTATTAAAATCTTGATGGATTTTCTGTGACTGTTTTTTGTTTTAGACGTTATTTTTCATCCTTGTTATCTCTCTTTTTTAAAAGATTTTTATTCATTCATTATTCATTCATTCATTCATTCATTCATTCATGCGAGACACAGAGAGAGGAGGCAGAGACATAGGCAGAGAGAGAAGGAGGCTCCATGCAGGAAGCCTGATGTGGGACTCGATCCTGGGACTCCAGGATCACACCCTGGGCTGAAGTCAGACACTCAACTGCTGAGCGACCCATACATCCCTCCTTGTTATCTCTACAATAAACAAACAAATAAATACTAATCAATTTTCCTAACTAGATAAAAAAAGAACATTAATTGCAGATTGAATGAGTTATGGGAAACTTAACTATATACGTAAATGTAATTGAAACCAAGTTTCTTTTTGCACTTTTAATATCTCTGAAATTGGAATAAATCTTATAATCAATGAGGTATTTTAGTTGAACCAGTAGTTTTTCTTTCTTAGTGGTATATTAAATAATGGCACAACCTATTATCTATGGCAACTAACCTTTAATGAAATATGATAGCTGTTATTCACAATTCAAAAATAACCAAAGAAAATTATCATACAATAATACCCTCCATTTTGAGAGATTTTTCCATATCACCAGAACAAGTCCTAGATCTTAGATCTTTCTTGAATTGCACTATCCTAGACACCTGTTAACCCTCAGAGGTATTTTTTCCCTGTTGTTAATGTGCTCATTTTCCTAATTTGATTCTAGACTTCTAAGAGCAGCCAACAATGCATTAGCTATCTCTGTCAACTGAAAGGCCCCTAATTGACTCGTTCCTATTGACTGAGATCTAGAAGACAGTCTCTGTTAATGGTGAATCCTGATGGATACAAGAACTGGGTTTAGCCAGCATTGGGGCTGAATGTTAGATGTAGTGTATCATGTTATATTCTCATCACTTAGTTTTTCTTTATGATAGCAACAAAATGACTTCTTGGAAAATGAAACCTTGCATCATGTTATTTGATAAAATATATACCGCCTGTGAGCAATATAGCTACACATTCTTGGTAATGATCCTGTCTCAAATCTTAGGCAAATTAGTCATCTTTTGGAAAATTGTAGTGAAGTTATTTAAAGTGGTTGTGCTGCTATACTTTTCAAATAGGATTGTGTTTTGTGTTGTGTACTAGACATTGTGCGCGTGTGCACATGGACATATATCTACAAATATATGTGCTTGTAGTCATTTAAAGAATTACTGAAAATCTAATATACAGTGAGTGTCTAATGATTACTAATCATCTCTGCCCTTAATTGGATTATTGTCAACTTCTACAACCTCATTTCTTCCTCTGCAGCTTTTGTGATGTACACACATAGCAAGTAGTACACTGTAAATCCTGAGTGATCACTAGCCAATGTTCTCACTTTTTTATTTCAAAGATTACTTTATATCAACATACATAGTTAATCAGTTTTTTCAACTGGTCATTTTATCTATTTTTTTCAAATATAGAGTACTCCTTTAAATGGCCTATTCCTGTTCAGAAGCCAAAATTACCACTTTCATGTATTTTCTGTTTGTAGAATATCTTTCAGAATAATTAAATGACCTTTGTGGTCTATCAGGGAACAGAAAATCCTTGAAGACAGGAAACTCATAGCATTGTTTTATTTTTTGTTATGTACCCTGCAAATAACCATAAACAGGAGAGTGGTTAATAAATATTATTCAGATTTGGGGATGTGAAATAGGAGATACAGGCATGAAATCCTATTTTTATTACTATCATTATGCTGATGATCCTCTGGCCACTTCTCTCTGGTCTGTGTAATTGCAGAGCTCTTCATATTTTATTCATTAGAAGAGCTGCTCTGTGTCCATTCTTCTTATGTTGCTGCCTTGGACTGTTTCGAGGACTGCCTGGTGGGTGTGTTCTGTGGGTTCCATCAACTTTCTGTTTGTGCCTTGTTCAGGTTTCTAATGAATATTAGACTTACACCCATTAGTTATGTTTCAAGTACAGAAATGAATGAAGAGGGAGTTTTTGTTTGTTCATTAACACTATGAAAAGCAAACTCACTTTATCTCCTTCACACTCTCTTTCATGAATTTGCTCACCTATTATAATTGGAAGGGAAACCTGATTCTTATAAGGATTTACACAGAGGGTTCCAACTAGCTCTTTCTTTTTTTCTTGTTTGTATTTATTTTTTTAAATCATAATCAGATAATGTCTATTAAATATCAGTCAGAGAACATTATAGACAGAATTGTGAACAACTCTTGTATTTATGTTTGTGTTTATGTATTTAAGAAAGAAGAAGTTGAGAATTACTTTGGGTAGTAGTTTAAGAAAGAGGATGGAGAAGAGAAGGAATAAAAGCAGCAAAAATGATTCTGGAGGGAGAGATATGAGGGAGAAGAGAGAGAGAGAAAGAGAAGCGATGGAGGGAGGAAGGGAGAGAGACAGAAATGAAGGGAGAAGGGAGAAGAGAGAAAGAATGAAAAAGAAAAGGGAAAAAAATAAAAAAAAATAGAAAATTAAAGAAAAAGAAAAGGATGATCAGGGAAGAGGAAAGAAGAAATTAAACTGACCACTCAGGCAAGAAAGGATCTGGATGTGTGGGGATGTTCCTAATATTCTGCAATTTACAGTTGAGTCTGTAGTAGTTGTTAAAGGACAGGAAATATTGATGGCCTTACATAAATATCCTCACCTTCTGTTACATGGTTTTCAACACAAAAAAGCCCCACAAAATGTTCCATTAGCAAAAGGAATTTACAATGTGGATGGGAAAAATCATGCTATACACCACAGCGAGGGTTAGGTACTATCTTGATCAATGTTAGCAGTCATTTAGTGCTGATCTATTAACATGAATGATCACAATGGCATTTTGATTAGCAATGCGACATTTACTCCTTTCCCACTTCAACACACAATTACTGGTTTATTGAGTGCCTTATTTAATAAAAGACTAGGAGCTTTTTGGGGAATATGTATGTTTGAATACCTCCATGTGTATATTTCGTATTCATTCATGTAGGATAATTAGTAATAAATATTTTTCAAAATCTGTAAAGAAGTATTGGAAAATACTGATGGGGCAGTCATGTCCCTCAAACAACTCAGGAAAGAATGCAGGGCTAGGAATCTAGGCTTTTTAGACATCTGCGATAAGTAATAGATGAAATATTTAGGAAGAAGAACAAAGAAACTACTCCACATCTCCAAGGGCTAGGCCCAATGAAGGGCTGTGGGTGAGAAAAAGCTCAGTTAAAACATCTAAGTGGATGGATGAGTGGATGGGCTGAGGAGTAGACAGATGGAGTAAGAGAATGGAGAGATGAGTACCTTCATCATCTTCCCATCAAAACAAATTAAAACTGAACATGGAAGAGCCATTTGACCCAGGAAGGGGAAGATAGTAACTTTCTATTATGTTCTGTTCTGTTTTGTTTTGTTTTGTTTTGTGAATCATAGTAGAAGAAAACTAAGAGAATGTGAACTGGTGCTTTCTAATCTTTCCAAATTATGGAACAGAGTTTGCTAAAGGAGATCAACTGAAGTAGAATGGGGATGGGAGTTAGAGAAGGATAGATAACTGTGGGAGATACTTCTCTGGTGAATCTTCTAGGGAATTCGTGAGAAGATTAGCAGCATCAAATATACCTTAACTGAATTTATATTAAACCAAAACAAAAGAGAAGAAATAGTTAATATATATTCTGGTGACCTTTTCTTAGTTACAAGTTAAACTAATTTTTAGTATGTATTTTATTCATCTCCTATCATTATATCTTTCCTTAGCTGGAACTAATAAAAAACTTAATGTCTGTGTTTTAATAATAGAATTAAATCTAAAACTAAGGAGCTCATTAGTATTTAGTAATCCATTGTGTCATTCAACAAGAATTCTTCAAAAATAAAAGGAGGATGGTATTTGAATCTTTTGAATGAAGTTCAAACCATCTAGCCAATGATTCTAAAATTTCTTTGCATAAAATTTTGGTGTCATTGCTTGGTGAGTATGATAGAATTGGAGAATTTTGAACTCTACTCCCTGGGGAAAGATAGAGAGCACTTGTTCTTACAAGCATGCCAAGTCATTGTGATTAAAATCAGACTGAGGGATCCCTGGGTGGCGCAGTGGTTTGGCGCCTGCCTTTGGCCCAGGGCACGATCCTGGAGACCCGGGATTGAATCCCACGTCGGGCTCCTGGTGCATGGAGCCTGCTTCTCCCTCTGCCTGTGTCTCTGCCTCTCTCTCTCTCTCTCTCTCTCTCTCTCTCTCTCTTTCTCTCTCTCTGTGACTATCATAAATAAATAAAAATTAAAAAAATGTAGACTGACACATCTAAAGAAATATTGGGATTTTAATTTTTTTATTTTTTATTTTATTTACTCATGATAGTCACAGAGAGAGAGAGGCAAAGACACAGGCAGAGGGAGAAGCAGGCTCCATGCACCGGGAGCCCGATGTGGGATTTGATCCCGGGTCTCCAGGATCGCGCCCTGGGCCAAAGACAGGCGCCAAACCGCTGCGCCACCCAGGGATCCCAATATTGGGATTTTAAAGAAGGTATCTGGACATACTTGTGAACTTTCAATCACATTACATTAATATGAACCACAGTCATCTCTCAAGACCTGGCTCAATTCCCATAATAGTTTAAAAAAATAATAATAATAAAAAAATAAAATCAGACTGAAACTGCACTTTGAAAAATACTGATCTAAGATTTCTGAAGAGAAACTCCAGTTAGTTCCTGTTTATAGTATTAGCCTGTCTCCTTAGGTAGCTATTGAGCAGTTATAGAAATTCAGGCAAACTGGCTTTCTGAGAAACAATTATAATTAATAGAACATTTATTTTTGCAGGGTTTTTTTTTTGTTTGATTGAGTGTTAGGTAAATCAAAGATATACCAATATAGTTGGGAAGACAATGCAGTTTGGAATATCTCCAAGAGAGCCGGGGATACAAACTCAATAAAGCCCTTCAGTTTTACAAATAAAATATTTATTTGATGTATCTCTTATAATTGTGACTAAAGACCAATTGCTGTGAAGACCTATGATACCCTTTCACTTCTATTTATTATTAAGCCTGGGTTTCATTTGATATTGTAAAAATAGTATTGGAATTTGGAGCCTTAAGATGTAATGTCACATCTTCCTAATTGTGTAATCTTGGGGAATTTACTAATATTTTATTACCTTGAATTTATTTGTGAAATGAGAATAAACATCTTCACAGAATTGGAGGGGTCATTGAATGACCTAAGTTACGTGAACCTTGTTTTGAAGGCTAATATACAGAAATACAATTTTATTTCACTGGTTGGAAAACTGAAATGGCAGGTATATTAAAAAAAAAAGTGACTTCAGAGTTTTCCCCTGTAACCGTACTTTCCACTAAACATTAATCTTGTTTTTTTCCCCTTGACTCTCCACATGTTGCTTAAAATTCTACTTCAAATCTATTTCATTCCAACTGTGTACTTAAAGATAATGTTTGCCTTTCCCTTCACCCCATTGTCTACTACATTGTGAGGTCCCAATGGCAGGGCTTATATCTATTTCCTGTTCTGTACTCCATCCAGATAAGTGTCTTGTCCACTATAGGTATTTTATGCTGTTATGTTAAATGCACAAATGAACTGATGTATGAACACTCTTGTGTGTGGTTATCTCATTCTAAGCCACATTTATAATAAGTTCTTACTCAAAGCATGATAGACTCTATCCCTAAAATGACAAAAAAAAAAAAATTGATGTCTGCAATGATGGCCCAGAATGCCAAAGATGAATATACCTATAGAGAGACTAAAGGTATCCTAATCATATGATATTCTATAACAATATATTTTTGTAAAATTATTTTTAATATAATCTATGCAAAACCTCTCTGGGCTGATGTTCCTTTTTCTTGGTATTTAGCCATTTGTTTATTCAGCAAGTATGTATTTTATTCTTGGCTCAAATCAGGAACATTCTATATTCTGAGGATACGGTCCATAGAAGGAGTTAAAAGCCCTTGCTTTAATTCACATGACGGTTGACATATGAGGGACATGTTAAACAAACAAACAAAACAAATAGAAGTGTAGTTTAAGGAAGTGGTAAGTACTACTAAGAAAATAAATGAGTGGTTTTGGAGCACTTTAAATAGGGTCAGCGGGGGGATGCCTGGGTGGCTCAGGGTGTGGCCTGGAGTCCTGGGATCCTCACATCAGGTTTCCTGCATGGAGCCTGCTTCTCTCTCTGCCTATGTCTCTGCCACTCTCTCTCATGAATAAATAAATAAAATCTTTTAAATAAATAAATAAATAAATAGGGTCATTGGGGAAGAGGTAAGATTTAATTTCAGGTCCAGTGATACAACACAAACAGCCACTATAAAAACTCATGATAAGACAGATTTGGGGAGGGAAGAGCAAAGATAAAAGAGCATGTGTGAGGGTCCATGGTAAGGTCAGTGCAGTTGGAGTAGGCTGGAGTACCAATAAAAATCAGGCTGAGAAGTTTGCAGGAACCAGATATGTGTGGTCTTGGGGTCTATGGTAGAGAGGAGTTTGGATTTTATTCTTGTAGTGGGATAATACAGAAAGATTTTAAATGAGAGAGCAATCATCTAATATAAACTTTTAAAAATATCATTTTCTGTTATTAGAATAACTTTTAGGGTGTGGAATAACAGTGCAGGGAAGCATTTTACTTTTGAATCAGTTGCAGTCACCTACAAGAGCTCTCAGTGGCTTTGGCCAGACATAGATGAGGGACCTCAGGCGAGTAATATAGCCTTAGGCTAATACCTCATCTGTAAAATGGGATAAAAACATTTTACCTCATAGGGAGATTGGATAAGCTAGAATATAAAAAGTACATACAACTGACTGAAATATTTTAAATGCTCAATAAATGCCGGTTGTTGTTTTTTTAAGCTTTTATTTATTTATTCATGAGAGACAGAGAGAGAGGCAGAGAGACAAGCAGTCTCCATGCAGGGAGCCTGACATGGAACTGGATCCCGGGTCTCCAGGATCTGGCCCTTGGGCTGAAGGCGGTGCTAAACCGCTAAGCCACCCGGGGTGCCCAATGCTGGTTGTTTTAAATTTGGATTAGTAGTATTAAATAGGCACATTCGCTTTAATCCCCAGATTTTTGCGATTATTTCTATGACTGTGTGTAGATATTAGGTGTTTTACTTTTCTAACTCTTTTTCTCATTCATTTTTTTAACATATTAATCAGTATAGGTTAGCTATGCCATGGTAATAATTACATCCCACCCCAAGTCTCTGGGGCTTCCCACAATGATGGTTTCTTTCTTCTCCCATTACAGTTTGATGTGAAAGGGAAATCCTCCTCCATCCTTGTCACCCAGCATCTGAAACTACTACTTTCAATTTTGTCCTGTCAGAGAAATGGTGTGTCAAACCAAATATCTTATTTTATTAGCAGTTCACACACATTTATCATAACTGATCATTTTCTGCTACCAGGCTCATATATCCGTAGGTTTTTTGACACAATAAAAAGTAAAAAAGTCTGTGCATCTGTGTGAAGGTAAGTGTTCCAAACACGAGCCATGGAGTGGTGGGCCTTCCGGGACCCAGAGCCGTGAATCCAGGTTTTCTCTCTGTTACTGTGTGACTTAGGACAAGTCATTGAACCTTGCGAGGGTTCTTCATTATAGCTCTTAGGATAAAATATACAGCCAAATGCAAAGTATTATTATATTCTCTCACAAAACTGAAACAGTGTAAATAGAATTAAGTTATTCACTTTGTTTATCTCTTTGCCTGATCAGGGGGGATTCCTGTGGCCCCTTCTAGAGACGTTTGTCTAGTTCTGCTTTAAATAACCCCATCACAGTGATTTTTATCATTTGTTTTGAGAGGGCAGTATCATTAATCTTTTCTGTCCCCCCTCCCTCTTTTGTGCTCACTTCAATTAAATAGGTAGGGAGAAGAGACCATTGAACAACATTATAAAAATGTTAATTCCTAATGTCACTGAGTAGCTCTTAATCACACTATTAGACATATGTTCTGATTTAATGATCCTGACCAACAAGCAGTAAGACCAAGATTGACTTTGATAAATGTCTACCATTATTTTCTGATATGGATGAGGTTGTTTTTCTTTCTTACTAAATGTTTCCTCAGAAATGATACTCTACTCAGATTATATAAAATGCCTTCTTTGGTGTTTGAAATTTTCTTTCCTAAACCACTGCTTTGATGATTTGTATTTCGATCGTACATGGAAACATTTTGGTGCAATTACCTGTAATTATTTGCCCTTTTACCTTGGGTGCCATCATTTTTCCCTCTTATTTTTCAAGCCCACATGCTCAAGTACAATCAGTGAAGTAGCTTATCTTTAGTATGTGCAGAAATATTATTTCAAACAGTTGCTTCCTAAGGATGCTACAGTAAATTTTGGGTCACCTTTTGTGTCTCATGTCTGCACAGACTCTTCCCAGTGGCACTATCCCCCTCAACACCAAGCAACTAGTTAAATGTCATGATTTCCATGAAATTAAACCATTTCCAAGAAACTTTTCTCAAGATTCCTAGACAAAATTTATAGTTTCTTATTCTGGGCTCCCCTAGCATTTTATTAACTGCTCTATTTTGACCCTAATCTCATTCTGACTTTCATTTCTCTCAGCAGTGTACATGTCCTTCCCCTAAATGTTATGAGCTCCTTTGGGGCAGTGATAGTCTATTAAAATTATATCACTGGATACACACCATGACCTTCATGCAGCATAGAATTAAGAAATAATTGAATGGAATGATATATATAAATATATATACACACAATACACATATATACAGTGCATATATATGCATAGATACATATATATCATTATATATACACACACTAATTTATATTCTATTTAATTACATTGTTTTAGAGATCATAGTTATATGCAATATATACATATATATGTATATATATTTATTTAAATCTTATATTACTCTATTAGTGGAAGCTGTGACAGGCAACAGTCTTGTGATCATACATTTGGAATAATTCCTCCAAAGTCCTATGCATGATTTCTAACCAAATGTATGGGTGGGTGGCATTGAGCCTAGAAAAGGTGAACCAGGACTATTACCATTGGGAAAACTGTTATCTGGATTGGAGGAATATCTAAGCACCATCTTTGAAGGGGACAGAATTAGGTGTGAGAGTCAAAGTTCTACTGGCAATAACTGGCACTGTGTTGGGACAAGCTCAGAGTGAGCCAAGATTGGGCTCAAGTAAGGAATATGTGGGAGGGGAAGAAAGGCAACTATAGAAGAGACTCCCAGAGCAACCACTCAAGTGTCTGCTACAACTGCTTGCATATATGGGCTAGAAGAGAGATGATTAATTGGGTCAAAACAGAATTGATATTGCTCTTTATTCTCCTCACCCACCTATATTTCTCTTTATTTATAATTCTAACCAAACTGCAAATCCTTTGAAAGCAGAGCCATCAACCTTTCTGTTTACTACCTCATAATCCCTACAGAATATTTTTCTGTGGCTGATATCTAATTTTTATTATCAGCGATTGTCACAATAGTTTTATCTAGCTGAGTGACAAAGCTCAGTGGCGTACAGCATTCAATACTTATTCTCAGCTCACACATCTGTGCCTCAGAGGTGACAAATGTGCTTCAGGTATCTTATTCTGGGGCCCAAGCTGGACAGGTTGTAACTCCCTGAAACATGTTCTTATTTTCATGTCAGAAGAAATCCCCAGGATAAAGTAGAAATATGCTTAATTCTTTAGGTCTAACCTCTGAATGGATACACTGCCATTTCTGTCCACATTCGATGGGTCAAAGTATGTAGCAAGAGCAAGTCTAACATCAAGGGGACAGTGATGCTTACTACTCCCATGAAACCACTATAACGTATATTTACTGATTAGACATTTTTGAAACTGTAAAAGAAATGAGAGCTAAAACTCTTTCTGTTGGAACATTGAATTTACCAGAATTTAATTCTATGAGCATACTACTTGTAAATGCAGAAATAAAATAAGGAAAAACCGTGACAACAGCTCAATATTGTAGCCTGTCTCTATATATTTACAGAACTTTCCAGCTGCATGCTGGATTTGTTTGGAATTATGTTTGGACTGTTCACAGTAATGGCAACAGCCAAATTCTCTTGGCTCTGGCTACAGTTATCACTGAGAAACTATTGTGCTTATTGTTTTCTCGGTTGTCAAGACTTTAATTTAAACAATTGCAAGATTAAGGAGGGATCTCCAATTTGAATTCTGTTCAACAACTCAGTGATTAAGCCATAAAAGTGCAGCTAATCTGCCTCATGATATCTTTTAAATTTCTGACATTAGGAAAATCATAATTTGAATTAAGAATGTATAGGTTGGGTTTCTGCTTAGGTGTTCTATAAAACTTATTTTGATTTTTCTCTCCTTAAACTCAGTCTCTGTGTATATCATATAAATGCCTCACTGGAGGAAACCCGTGCTTATGTACTCATTAGCAAAACTCATAGTTTGACTTTCTATAATTTTTTTTTAATTTTTATTTATGACAGGCACACAGTGAGAGAGAGAGAGGCAGAGACACAGGCAGAGGGAGAGGCAGGCTCCATGCACCGGGAGCCCGATGTGGGATTCGATCCCGGGTCTCCAGGATCGCGCCCTGGGCCAAAGGCAGGCGCCAAACCGCTGCGCCACCCAGGGATCCCTCTATAATGTTTTACATTCAGATATAGTATTTTCTGATGTTTTCATAAAGGAATTAATATAGGCCTAAATTTCTGAGGTCAAATGTCAGAATAAAGATTGCCCCTCATCTGCATCCTCTTATAGGTCTCTGTTTTTTCTCTCTCTTTCTCTGTCCCTATCAGTCACACACACACACACACACACACACACACACACACACACACACAACTGCTTCTCAAAACTCAAGTTCCCTTTATAAGATATTCTACAATATGCAGTTCATTTCTAGCTTTCTTTAGCTCCATTGTAAGAATTATTTTCCAAGTTTATGTTGCATTACTTTCTTGAGGATAATTAGAATAATAGGAACTTAGGGGCTGTCAATCTAAATGGGAAATGAAGTACATACAAAAATTTCTACCTGAGCCCAGGGATGGAGAAAAGTTGTAGATTCTTGGACTTCATTCCTTTCCTGATTAAGAAAGAGTCTCCTCATGTTGAAATGACCTGAGAGGAATTCTGTGGCAAGGAATTATTGTGGACAAACCTAAGTCTACATACCTTGAGTGGTTTACTATGTCAAGTGGGTTACATGGTTGTCTGCACAATTTTCTTGTTTAACTTGTTTGTCAAATACTCTAGCCACTTTAAAACTTGAGAAGCAACTCAGGTTCTAAGAAATGGATGTTTAAAAAAAAGGAAAAGAAAAAAGAAAACTGTGCAAAAGCTCAGAAAGGTACAGAGATTTTGAAAGGAAGTCTAGCTACAAGGGGATAAACTGTGCCTCTTAGTGTATGTGCTGTCTTTAGCAAAACCAAGGACACTTCTGACTCTCTTCTGGAAATTCCTGGTGAGAAAGTCCTAAGAAGTTTCTAGCAAGCAATACTAAAGTTAAATTCTGCTGTGGCATTATTAGTGTGTAGAAATATATAGTAGATATATTTATTTATTCTGTTGTCTTTATTTTAGTGAACGTAAGAGATTATTCATCACTTGCAATTTTCTTAGTTATCACTTAAATCCACCTGTATGTATTTTGCTGAAAGGCACTAAGTTTTGTTTTGTTTTGTTTTTGTTTTGTTTTGTCTTTTTGGGTTTTTATTGGCCCTAAGTATTTTAAGCATGAATTATTTCTCCACATGTCAGAGCACAGTGTCATAACATGGGATTAAACCCATAAACTCTTGGGCAAGAATGCTTGGATTCAAGTCCTGACTCTGAACTTTATATGGCCCCAAGACAGTCATTTAAATTTTCTCTGCCTTAGTCCCTTTGCCTATGAAGTGAAGGATAATAATACCTATCTCCTAGGATAGCAGTGTTGATGAATTGGTTTAATTTATTTACAGCATGTTAGAATAGTGCCTGTAACCTAGCACATGCTCAGTTATGTTTCCTATTGTTATTTTTATAAGCCTCATGACAAATGATTGACGTTGGTTTGGTGATATTCTTTTTGGTATTAACAGAAGGTGAGTGATCACCTTCTGTGCTCACTTACTGCCATGCATTGAGGTCATTCACTCTAAGCCATAAACTTTCTTAGGAGGGTTTTTGCTTAATATATATGTAAGATGAATTTTCCCAGACCTTTTTTCGTACAAGAGATTACATAACAATAATAATCCCCAATGCATAGAAATAATGCAAATGAAAGCAATTCCTTAGTAATTTTTCCTATATTCTGTATACAGAAGACCTTACCACCTCTCTGAGGCCTCTGCGCCTACTGCCAAGTTTCTGGTGCTACCATACTCTGGGAGGATCTAGTCCTCCCACATTCTTCTCCCTAGTTCTCTTGTGGAAGTCTCCCATAGGGTTGCTGGACCTGTGCATGGAAACATTGCTTCTTTGACAAGAGTCTTATCCCTAAAAACATGTAGCACTGGGCCCCAGAAGCACAAAGCAGTGTGTGGACCTTCCGTTGTGGAGTGCATAAACGCTGTCCCTTTAAGTTCAGAGTTCTGATCCAGTAAGTGATACCAAATGTATGTTTAGGTCCAGAAGAGCTATTTGTTTTATTCATACCTGTCCCATATCTTTGAGTAACATTTTTTGTATTAAGTGAAAGTTCTAATTGTGAGTCCTGCCTCTACAGAACTCAGAATTCACATCCCCAGTCTCCCTTCCAGCTGGGATGCAGGCATATCATCTTGCTTTCTTCATCAGACTCCTATGTGTAGCTCTGACTGGAGGTGAGCCCTGGGAAGCAGGCTCTCCATGGAGCTTCTATTCTGAGGGTTGAGATCAGGGGCCACAAAAACATCTCTCTTTGAGGGCATGGAGCCTGTTTACCTGAGATCCTCAGAACGGAATGGTTGTGTCACTGGCAAGGTAACATCTTCAGCTGGATAGGTCTCCAACATTTGCCTTTCAGGGGCCGTGAGACAGGCAGAGTCCCTTCTGCAGGCCGGTGAGCAATATGGTGAGCCACTTAGCCAAAAACACATTTCTTCCCTGGTCATGGTTGTTATCTTCTTAATAAATACCCTGTGGCTTGGAACTATCGGAATGAATTCTTAGCTTATAGCCAAGAATCTAATTAATACATTTTCTATTTTACCTTTTCCCTGTTACTTTTTTTTTTCAATTAAACCTTCTAATTAGAATTTCCCCAAAACTTTGAAAATTGTAGTTTGAAAACCTGGTAATGGATTTTAGGAAATTCCCTTATTTTACATTGATCCTACACATCCTAAATGATTAAATCATTACATTTAATCGTTTACACTGAATGTTTCATTTGTTTGCTTTGTTATCCTCCAGATAGCCAGCCATGTGCCACTTACTCCTGCCTTGAAGTTTTGCTCAGTATTTATTTTTTTGTATCAATTTCTATCCTGACCACTCTAAAATTGTAGCCCACCTTTCTTTGCAGCCTACCTTATCTTGCTTGATTGTATTGTTTCCATACCTCTTGTTCTTTTCTAGTAAAAAAATATTATTGGGGTGCCTGGGTGCTTCAATTGGTTATGTGTCCAACTCTTGATTTCGCCTCAGGTCATGATCCAAGGGTTGTGAAAACAAGCCCTGTGTTGGACTCCATGCTGGGCATAGATCCTGTTAAAGATTCTTTCTCTCCCTCTCCCTCTGCCTCTCTTCCCCTCAAATAAATAAATAAATAAATAAATAAATAAATAAATAAATAAGAAATTATTATTATTGTCTGTTTCTTACAATTACAATGCAAGCTTTTGGGGCATGTTTTCTTTGCTTGGTTGGTTTGGTTTGTCTTAAACTGATTTATCCCAAGTACCCAGTATAGTTCCTAGAACGTTATAGATCTTCAGTAAATATTTGTTTAATGAATACATATTTAAATATATCTATATATTTATAATTGTGCTTTGTTCCTTCACCTTTTTTATTCATCTGGTCAAGAGAAAATAAATTCAATTTCTCCAGTGGTCGAAATGTAGCTAGGATGCAGATTCCTTTCCTGACTATATCATTAGAGTCATGAATCAGGGCAAGTCTCATCCTGTTTGATCTTCAATTTCCCTTTTTGTTATACTCTACAGGAAAACAAACACAAAGCTGGGACATCCACAAGGAAAATTTAGCAACAATTCTCCTGCTTTCAAATATCTGTGTGTGTATTTTCCCCCTCTTTTTCCTTCCTTTCTTCTTACACATTGACATGCATTCTGTGAACACGATTTAAAACCATTATACTAATTTCTAGACATGAGAAGGGGAACCCAAGCCTCAGTTCTACAAGACACTGACGGATTTGAAACAGAACAAAGCCTGGGCTGCTGTGGAACGTCTAGAGGTTTAAGACACAAAGTGAGAATTAGTAAAAACTTCTAGAAAGCAATACCATTAGTAATGATGTTATTAATATGATTACAACCTTGGTTTTGCTCTTAAACAAAAATAATCCATGATGATATTGAACATTGTTATGTGATCTGGATTCGAGATAATGGTGGGTGGCAGGGAGGCCTGAATAGTGCCAGAAGGAGGGAGAGGTGAAGAGATTTCTTCCCATTTTTTGGACCCAAAACCAACATTGGGAACCATACATACACAATGTTTTAGCCTTGTGTTGCCTGGACTCACACACTGGGAAAATCTATCTGAGCTTACTCCAGTGCTGAGAATAGTATTCTGTGCCCTAAATCAATCCACCAGGTCTCAGGGCCACTTGAGCATGGCATACCTAAGCTAGATTTTAGAAATAAAGCAATTCGTTCGAACTATTGTTCCATGATTTATAGCTGTTTGAAACTAGAGAAAATGGATTTATACCATTGAGAATTAGTATTTAAAATGAAGATACTGGTTTACAGACATTGCTAACTGGAATTCTAGCTTAAAAGATAAAAAAAGGGGATGTGGGAAATTTTAGGCAGAATCAGGGTGTTATTTTGGGGTGAGTATGGTCCCTCAGGCTGTTCTCCCTCTAACTCAGTAACCCTAAGATATTTCCGCTTTCACAGTATCTTCCTTATCTTTTCCTTATGACCTACTGATTCTTGGAAACTCCAGATTGTCATTCCTCTTCCTATTTGCCTCAGTGACGTTCATAAGGTTATTAGCACTGAGAGCAATTCAGAGAAAGTTGTTGCTCTCTGTGCATACACAAATAATTTGTAAATTATGTGTTTGTAAATCAGGAGTCATATGCACAATTAAATCTTGGCTTGGCTAAATTCCAACCTAGAACATCATTGGAAAAGTATTATTCTACTTTGAAACGGTACATCATTAAAAACTGGCCTCTAATAAGCATTTCTTTCATTTTTAAATAATCACATATTTAGTGCCTGTTGTGTGCCAAACAGAAACAAAACAGCAATTTCTGAAAGGAACTTAGACCTGACTCCATGCAGCCTAATGATGATACCTCCACCTCTTTCTACAACCTGTTTCTTGGATACACTGTCATCTTCCAAGTAATCTTTAATCTACTGAAATATTTCAATCATAAAAGAAAACTCCAACAGATTTATTAAATTAAGCTCTGAAAAAAAGGAGAAAAGAAATGGAAAAAAGAAATTGACAAAGACAAGATTTTAAAGTAATTTTCTGTCAACTACATACACCAGAAATTGGAGTTTATATACCAACTTCGTGTGAGTCAAATATGACATTCAGAGGAATTATTTGGGCCAGACAGTATTGACCTTCGACAGGTTTTATTTTTCTCTTTCAAATCTTTGAATCTGAAATATATGACCTCTCTTTAAACAAATTAGAAGCTATGGTAATCCAGGGTACCACATTCTTTCTTCAGTTTAGTATCTACCTGTCCTCAGAGTCCATCAGAAACTGAGAACTAAGTTCAGACCAATCTTGGCCTCATGTTGTTGTTTTCCTTTTGGTAGTTTTATAGGGGAATTAATTTCTGTATCTGTATCTTAAATATTTTTGGTCTGTAATCTGGCCCAATTTACTTAACTGTGATACCTGTCTGATTTGAGTTGTGACACTGCCCTTGAACATTGTGATGGATCCATGTCCTACTACATAAATGCTTTTCATGAAAGTGTTGTTTATGTCTGTATCTGTATATATCTATGTATATATGTATAATAGAGATATATAGATATAGATGTGTGTATGGATATATTTTACATATATATGGATTTATTTTAAAATATATATATTTTATATATATTTTATTTATATATATATATTATATATATATATGAGAGGGAGAGAGATATGTATATATGTATAGCTAGAGATCCATATACAGGAAGAGAGAAAGAAAGAAAGGAAGTACAGAAGAAAGAAAAGAAGAGAGGAAATGAGAGAGGGAGGATATATATGTAGATATATATATGCATATTGCATATGTATAGGTATATATGTACATGTATAAATACATATTTATCCTTCAAGAATGTTTTCATGTAAGCTTCTGACACCCTCTACAAACTATTTTATCTTCCAGATGGAACACCGTTTACCTGGTGGATTGGGCGGTCCAATGAAAAGCACCCTTATTGGGGAGGTGCCCCACCTGGGGTTCAGCAGTGTGAATGTGGCCTAGATGAGAGTTGCCTGGATGTTCGACATTTCTGCAATTGTGATGCTGACAAAGATGAATGGTAATGGGGATGATGGTCTTTCTGCAGTTGTGGGGGAAACCCATTAATTAATGCATAAAATTTCCCCCCAAGAGAAAAAAACATGGATGAGAAATTCAATATAAACTAGGTCTCCCTAATGATTGTGATTGTTTTTATTTTTTTTTTAATTTTTATTTATTTATGATAGTCACAGAGAGAGAGAGAGAGAGAGAGAGAGGCAGAGACACAGGCAGAGGGAGAAGCAGGCCCCATGCACTGGGAGCCCGACGTGGGATTCGATCCCGGGTCTCCAGGATCGCGCCCTGGGTCAAAGGCAGGCGCCAAACCGCTGCGCCACCCAGGGATCCCTGTGATTGTTTTTAACTTTGAAAATTGCCAGTTCTAGTACTTTTAGGGCTATTGCTGAGATCTGTAACATAAAACATGTTGTCACATCATCACCTCCTTATAGTCCGAACATTCCATTTTACACAACAGAATGAATACTAAGCTTTGTGATTTAGTCAGTATTTCTGCAATGTGTGGAATATAGCTTCTGGGAGACAGTGTGGGAGATAGGAACGTCAATTATATAGACCATGTCTTCATTCTTGCATTTTCTCTCTGATGTTTCAGTCACCAGCCTCCTTATCATGGAATAAAAATATAGCAAAGAAAATTTATATTTATTGAGTATCCATTTAATCTTCCACAAAAAAACTTATTAAATCCTTATAATTTCCCCACTTTTGCATCTTTAATATTGAGGAATACGGTTTACAGAGAAGTTAGATAATTTTCCCAAGGTTATACACAAGTATTGAGTGACAGATCCAGACCTTGAGCTTAGTTATGACTGGGTCCAGGGTCATTTTTGCTCTTCCACAACATGTTGCTTTTGTAACGTAAATCTCAGTTTGTAGTTCTCATATCCATAACTTTGCCTGTGTCCTCCAGGTGAACTGCCTGTTTTTTAACTGTATTATGAAAATATGTACAGAACATTTCCAAACCCACTTTCATTTTCACAAAATTTAAGGCATTCTTCAGTTTTGGCTTTGTAATTTTGCTTGCTTCATGAAATTCTGCTCAATTGTAATTAAGAATTCCTATATCAAGCTGCTCTTAACCCACTTGAAATTTATTTTAAGTACTTTTTCTTCACTGTTTAAATTGATAACAGCAGGGACTCTTTGAATGAAATTTAAGATGCAGTCAAAATTTCAGTTCAGTGAGGAAAGGAGCAAACATTTGCCTGCACTGGGTTCTCCTACATGGGCTACCTCTTCAGACTGCTGAAGGGCTGCTTGGGCCTTGGGGCAAGTTACCCAGATGCCTGCTTCTAACCTCAAATCTTCATGTAGGTAAAATCAGACAAAGTTTCTATATTTTATAAAATAAAAAACTGCAGACCAGAGGTAGTCGGGTCCTCTCTATTCTTTGGGCCCCCACTTTGCCCTGCAGTGTATTCTCTCATAACATCAGGGAGACATGCAATCAAATATAATTCATAGATGGAGATTGTGTCTCTTTTAATATTATATCCTTCAAGATCTATTCCTTGTACAGCAGAAATTCAGTGGTAGTTAGCTAAATAAATGAATCTAGAAGACCTTTGAGGGAGAGAGATGACTGCAAAATAATTCCTACAAGCTTGAGAGATATGTATAGAAAAGTTAACTGGTTTTGTTGCCAGGAAAACATATTCAAAATGGTCTGCAACCAGTAGCCTAGATTCACTCATTTTTCTATGATTCATTAATTTCCCTTCTTTATTCTTGATATCAGAAATGTATAGACGTGCATGGAAACACCTTTATTTAATTACGTATAATCAGGGAAGTTGATGTGGAGTGGTGGAATATAAAGGGAAGGGGAAGTGGTTCTCCTCATTATCTTTAATTCACTCCCTTTCAGCTGAATTCTTGATCTTTGTTCACGTTTTATTTCCTGTGGTGTTGCCCTTTCCATACTGAACACCACTTTAGTGTCTTTCCTTCCTAGGGAACAACCAACCAGGGCTGGACTTAATTTACTGAGCAATGAGAAGCAGTGGGGGAGAATGACATCACATTACATAAAAGTGGAAAATAGGCCACCATGTTGATGAGCTCTCACACTGTCTTCTCTGAGACTTTCCACTGACCATCTCTTTTACTCAGATTCCAGCCTCTTCCTCCTTTGACCTACTCACTAGTTCACTAAGCTTTGAACCCTTTACATATTTACTTAACCTAATCATCTAGGCTGTATTCAGGAGTGTTTCAAAATGTGCTTCCTGTCAACCCTGGTGCCATCATACTTCTGTCAACATAGAGGTTATTGCATATTTCATAACCCTTTCTAGTTCCTTTACAGCCAGGGAAAAGGCTCCATTATCTTCCACTTTCTGTGGAAAGTGACCTCTATTAGGGGCAGCAATATTTAATTTTAGGTATAAATTTTGTTCAACAACCCACATAACAAGGATCAAAAGAAATGATCTGAACTTCCTTTTATAAAGATGCCTACTTCATTGTGACTAGAATAACATGTTCAGCATCTCAGGGCAAAATTTAGGTGAAATCAGGGAGTTCCTTCTGTTATTCTTACGAAGGAGTAGAGGCTGAGATTCCAATTTAACTCTTTTGGATTGCACTCATTTGGCTCAGGATGGTCACAGCCTGTTATACATGAATCTGGAAAATACTTTGTTACAGGAAAAGCTGTACTTACTATTCTATCTGACATTTACTCATGTATCGCCTGTTTATTACACGCCTGGTCTTTGCCAGTCATGCAGTCTGCTGTGCGGAGAACGTCAAGGGCATTATAGTCTCTGCCCTTGAGGAACTCACAGGAGAATGAGAAAGACAGAGCTAGTTAGTTAGCAATAAATGTATCAGTGTGACAAATTTGGTAATATACATGTGCCCAGAGCCATGGTGGATATGGGCTGGGAAAAGTGGCAGTTAGGTTTTGAAGGACCAGAAGTTAGCTAAAGTTAGTATAGTACGGGTAGGTGGAACCTCCATATGCTCAGACAGGGGAATGGGAAATAATATAGAGATCATTACTTCCCCAAGACACAAATATTTTGGTGTGATCATTGCCCCATTTTCATGTGGAGAATTTAAAATAGAAAAGGCAGGAAAGAAGACCAAATCCACATCAAGAAGCTCCTTGTAAGTGAACTAATCATGAGATATCCCTTTGTAACAAAATTATAGACACAAAATACCCATTCTGCCATGAAAACTGGTAGAGCCTTGTGGAAATGCATTCGTTACTTACCTATTCAAGTCTATTATTTACTGTAGAAGGAAAAGTACAGAAGCTCACACAATGTGAAATAGTCTTTTTTTTTTAACATTCTTCTAAG
Source organism: Nyctereutes procyonoides (assembly GCF_905146905.1). Lineage (NCBI taxonomy): Eukaryota > Metazoa > Chordata > Mammalia > Carnivora > Canidae > Nyctereutes > Nyctereutes procyonoides. Next base: position 13,012,813 of record NW_026575030.1, read on the forward strand.
CACATTCCTAGCTTCCACGTGGTCAAACTGTCATCCACACATGTGGAATTTTTGTTTCATCTGAGCATGTCCCTGTTAGTATCGCTGGTATTTGTATGTGCTCCTAAGAAACCTCAAATATATTTATCTTATACAACTCCCTCAAGTTTCTACTCTTGGTAAAATTGATCAGAAAACTGATTTGGGGCTGGTAAAACATCTAGCAGATAGCAGGTTGATGTATTACAACTGCTAGGTAATATTGTTGCTTAAAAGTATTACATATCATAGACTTCAGTGTTCTTCGCATTTAATATACTGAATCCCAGAGCATCATCCCACCAGCCCTTGAAGTAAGTTTTATCATCTCTTTTCCCCCAGAAAAGGAGACTGAGGTGCTGTTGTGGTAAGTGGCTCAGTGAAGTTCACATGACTAAGAGAGCAGAGTAGGATCCTCCTGAATCTGAGGATGCTCTGAGTGACTATATGAAAGAACCACCAAGTTGAGATTCTGATTTTAGACATGGGGTGAGAATTCCAGAGAAACCTCTCCCAAGGGCATCTCCAATCTCATCACGACAGCCCATGAGTTTCTTTTTGCTAAATCAGGCTGTTTGGGAGGCTCAGCCAACCTCATGGCCTCTGGTAATTTGACAATAGTTTATTCTGCTTTTAATCAACCTGTGTAACTGAATAAATTGCTGCCATATATTTCAATGAGACCAAGTAAACGAGGAAAATGATTGCAGGGTAGATGTGAGAGGAAATGAGTCAGCTCAGAAGATGGAGGTGGATGGAGGGGAAAAAACTTGATGAACACCCAAAGCATGACTTCTTAGAATAAATGGAAGTGTCAGGTAGGCATCTGAATCAGGTAAACAGGAAGAAAAAGAAAAGAAGAAATGAGAAAACTTGAAATGAGTAATAGTTTTACAGTCAATGATTGTTTGCAAAAGAACTTCTCTTCAACCTAATGGTTCAATGTATAGAAATCCTGCCAATCAGGTGTCTTCTCATCCCCTTACTTCAGACTGATAGACTGTAGAGAATAGCAAAGAACAGAGGATAGCTGCAGGCTGGAGACAGCACAGGGGCAGTGAGGCTATGTAGGATGGGAAACCATCATCCAGGTAAAGGGATCCAAAGGATGGTTCTGGCAGCAAGTTAGAGGAGGTAAGATTTTTCAAAGTGTGCCTCTTGGTAGTGGCCTGCAGCCCTAATGAGGATTTCTTTCAATCCAACAACCAGGTAGAACTGAGGTGAAGCTCTATTGTTTAACAATAGAGCATCTTTTAAAATTTATTCATAAGAAAGTGCAGACATTTGTATTTGATTTTTGGTAACTTTGTTCTTTGCCTCCTATCCTTAATGCACTCTTATATAAAGCGATGTGGTACAAGATAGGAAGAGAAAATGATGTAAGGTTTAAATTCTGGTCATCTGGTCATCCAAAAAAAGAGAACCTATTATTCTGTTTCTTAAAAAAAAATACAGGATATTTTTAGGTTTCTTTCTTTCTTTTTTTTTTTTTTAGGTATATGGAATCCTAAAGCTTCAAACTACTCTTTAGTCATTGATTCCACTTCTCTACCACAGAGAAATTATTTAATAAATGGTGTCAAATCTGTGAATGAACAATTGAATGACTTCTATTGGACATATTTTTACTTTTCGTAGGTCAGGCCATGGTCATTCTAGGATTAACTGATCTTTATTTCATTGTTAGTTATCCATCTTTTATAACCTCACAAGAAACATTTACCCAAAGTTTAGCCTCAACTTTCTGCTGCACATTCATTTTTCTTTTGGCTATCAAAGAGTAGTTAGAAGTGGCCACTCTGTTCCAAAAGTTATTTTTAAAAATTTATTTATTTCTAGAGAAAGAGAGAGTGCACAAGCAAAGGGAAGGGCAGAGGATGAGAATATCAAGTAGACTCCCTGTTGAGTGTAGCCCCTGATGGGATGCAGTGCTTGGATCAGATAGCAGGACCCTGAGATCATGACCTAAGCCAAATCCAGAGTCAGACACTTAACCAACTGAGTCACCTAGGTGCCCTAAAATGTATCATTTTATACATTTACTTTCAACTTTTCTCTTTGGTAAATACATGTCTTACCCAGTCCCAGGATCTTGACCTTCACGAAAACCCTTTATGCCTTTCCAATGAGGTTTGATGAGGCAGATGCCTATAGGAAGAGGATGCTGGGTACATCCGAGTAGTTTAGGGTTTCTTCACATAGGCTGTTCTTTGATCTCTCAGACCTTTCTTCAACCTTCCATACCTGAAGATCTCAGACTTGGTGCAGTGAGGGTGCTTCATCCTTGGTGGTTTTCTAAGATGGGGCAGGAGTCCTGAATCCTGAGAGAAAGGAAAGGATCACCTCAGAACACACTAATGCTCTACCTCACATATATATAGATACACGCACATATATGCACACGTATGTATATTTCTATTATTATTTCTGCTGGTTGAATTTTATTATTCATGAATCTATTTATGAGCTATTCCAATGCCTATTGAGCTTTGCAAGTGCTTTTGTCCTTTGCAAGCAGAAATTCTGAAAGTTTTATCTGGATTTTTGCTCTCACTAAATTTCCACATGTCTAGTGGTACAATCAGGACTTACACCTTGTGCTATAGAGAAGTGTGCATGGCACATGGCAGGACCCTTGTGTACAAACTGCTGAAAGAATGAATGAGATAATGGCTACATGGGGTGGCCGTCCTCCAGATCCTCTCTCCTTGGCCAAATATGACCTTCACTTACTAGTTATAGTCTGCTGTTTCATTCGTGACATTTTCACTTAAAATTTATGTCTTGGGACAACTTGATTTTGGCTTGTTCACACTAAGTGTCCCATGACTAGATTCCAGATTGTTTTTAGACAGAATGTTTTCTGGTGTATCTGATTGGAGAGAATAGAAGGCATAACATACTCAAGAAGGGACAATACAAAAGTGGAGGAAAAGAACTTATATCAGAGGTTGATAACTCAAAACCAATCTATCACATCATTATTTCATAAAATTCTAGATAGAGTAAAATAGCTGATATTTACCAAAGACAACACTTAGGATTTTTAAAAAGATTTTATTTATTTATTCGAGAGAGAGAGAGAGAGAGAGAGAGAGAGAGAGAGAGAGGAAGAGACATGGACAGAGAGAGAAGCAGGTTCCCTGCAGGGAGCCCAATGTGGGACTTGACCTCTGGGACTCCAGGATCATACCCTGAGCTGAAGGCAGATGCTTCACCGCTCAGCCACCCAGGCATCCCTAGGATTGTTTTTTGATTGTTTGTTTCAATTCAATGATGCTGCCATCCTATCTATTGGAAAAATATTCAACATGAGGCATTTAAGACCTGTTGGTTCTAGTAAACAAAACACAGCTATATAATACTCCTTCTAATGCTTCTAGGAAACAAAGATGTAGACTGAAACTTCTATTGCATCAGTTCTCTGTCAAGCTTTACAAATATACTATCTCAAAATTGTCTGTGGAGTCACATTACTTAGCTAATTGCAAAATTGTATCAGAAATAGAATTCAAAGTCAATATCAAGATTAAGAGTTGGTATTTAAATAGTATATTTTATATAACATTTTGATTTGTACTGTTATTGTATAAAACATAATTATACTTAGAAATACAGTGAGACTTTAGGTTCTATTTTAATTTGCCTACTTATCACTAAGTGTATGGCATTACTCACCTAACAGTAGCTCTTAGTCAGATCCAAATTACATGAGCTGCTTACTTCTTTCATATACTCTGCAAGTTTGCTCACAATTGTCAGTTCTGATTCACCCAATTTAGGTTTCTATATTTAACAAAGGATAAAGGGAATGTTTTCTTATTTTTTTTTAATTTTAGGAGCTCATTTTCATAAAAATAAACATATTCTGTCCTATCCTTACTACAAAAATTCAAATATTTAAGAAAAAATGTAAAATCTGCTTCCTCACCACCATTTGGAATTCTTACTTGTACCCCATGTGTAAAATAAATCTGACACCTAGAGATAATAGTTGGGCATATTGGGCATTTCCACATAGAAATATCTTCCTATACATATGACACATTTACTAAGTGTGAGATCATATTAAATATGTTATTCCATAACTCACTTTTTTCCACATAAAATATGTCTTGGAGAGCTTTTATGTGGCATCATTAAATAAGCATAAATGAGTGCATCCTGTCCATTTTAATGGCTTCAAAGTATCCAGTGTGGTTGTATCGTAACTTATTTTATCATTTCTTTATGATAAATATTTTCCTAGTAAATGATTTTTCACTCTTAGAAAAAAAAAGCTGCAACGAACATTTTTGAGTTTTGATTTATATGTTTTTCCACTCGGAAAATTATTTCTATTGCATAGATCCCTAGCTTAAAATTGTTAAATTATCCACTTTTCTATTTTGATAGATGTGGCCAAATTGCTGAAGGGACTTAGGGTGTTACATAGACAACAAAGGGATCAGTTCAGAACTGGATACCTTGACTCTGTGGGGGAAATGATTCTCTGCCCCAGGAGGAAGATGCAGAACTCACCAGAGTCAAAACAGGTCCACACAAGGAGATCTCAATTACAACCACTTTTTGCACAGAACTTGCTGGAACCTTTAGCCAAGAGCAGAGGGCTGGGATGGACCCCTATAATGCTAAGTTCCTCTGCAGTTCCTTCTCCCTGCCTTTACCATTTCTGCTGTGCCTGGTGCCACTTCTAAGGTCCAAGGGAACGCTCTTGGCTAAACAGAGAAATCCTAGCATCTCCGCACTTTTTTTTTTTCAAAGTGTAGAAACTTCATCATCTTAATGATGGAGGAGAAGAAGGAGGAAGAGAAGAGCATCTCCAAGAAGGAGGAAGAGAAGAGCAAGTGGAGAGGGAAGGAGGAAGAGAGGAAATGATTCCATCTCCTTTGCAAATCTGCTTTTTAGATTTTTGGTGAAAATATCACAAACAAATATGTATGATAGAGTTAGAATGCACTAAATTGTAGCTACTTTTGCTGGCAACACTCATTTTCTGGATGTGAAATGTAATTTATCTCTAAGTAACATTTTATTATGTAATGAGATGATGAAATCCTGGATTTGTCAATTATTAACTATACAGCCTAAATCATTTAGCCTCTCTGGGCTTCAGGTTCCTATTTTATTTAAAAGAAAGAAAAAAAGAAGGAAGGAAGGGAGGGAGGGAGGGAGGGAGGAAGGAAGGAAGGAAGAAAGAAAGAAAGAAAGAAAGAAAGAAAGAAAGAAAGCAAGCCTTTGTGGAGTTGGGGAGTACTGGCTGAGTTAGTAGTAATTTATGCATTGAGCAGATGTGCCGTGAATTTGATTCTCAAAAATTTGTTAGTCATCATTTTTATTATTTCCCTACTTTTTACAGTATCTTAAATAAAAGGTAAGAGGTAACATTGATCTATAGAAGTTAAACTAATTTCTAAGAAAAAAAATACATACATCTATGTCATAAAATACATAGCAGATAGAACAATCAAAGATATCGTTCAGCCATTTAACTCTAGGTGAAGTGAGGAAAGAACAAGGAAAGACCCTTCCCCCAAAACAGAGCTGCCCTCTGAAAGTCACTAGTGAAAATCACCATGTAATGGATACGTCTGCCCCCAGTAGAAATAAACTAAGAGATTGCTTGTAAATGTGTAACTGAAGAATTTGTGAGCTCCCGGAACTCCTGCCAAGGTGACCCACGTGTAATCTCAGGGATGCAGGGTTGGAAAATGATTGCAAATTAGTAAACTGAAACCTAGTCAATTGAATTGTATCTTGTGTGGAGAAAGCCTGTGTGAATGGAATGGGGATGGTCAGCCAGAGGCCCAGGAGGGCAGCTCAAGGACTCAGGGCCGGTGCCATTATCCCAGCACTACCTGGAAAAGATGTAGGGACTGCCTGTGAGAAGGAGCTGTGTCCCCATGTGAGAGAGCCTCTCTCTGGAGGACTGAGGCCAGGAGACTAGAGGAACACCATGGTTGCTACAGCAAAGATATGCCGTTCAAATCCTGGTCCCCTACTGGCAAATAATGGACCCTGGGAAGTTTGGTCATCTCTATAAGGTTCAATTTCCTCTTCTGCACAAGGCAGGTGCTGGTTACAACATTGTCACAGGGATGTTCTGTGGATTAAATGAGATCATGTGTAAAAATCTATTTTTATCTATTTCACGTGGCCAGGGAAAGGCAAGAGGCAGCTTCCACGTGCACGTTCAGTGATAGAAAGCATTCAGCTGAGCCACAGAGCCAGCAATAGGTTCTAAGAATAGCAGTCCTAGACTCAAGCCATACCTCTAACCCCTGGATCATTTTTTTTTTTAGAAAGAACTCTCTGTAAAAGGCAATCATGATTTAAATGAGCAATTTATTGTCCACTTTATGTTAAATATTTCAGAATTTGGGCCATACCTGTAAGAGACTGAGACCTCTTATCATAAGGAGTTTTTAAGCAATGAAGTATGAATCACCACATTGGTAAATGTGTTACTGGGAGTGTTATGGAGGAAAACGAGTGTAGGAAGACAGTAGTGAGATTGGCAGCAGGCAGCCAGTGTAGGTAACCATCACCAAGGCCCAGGCAGAGAACCTGGAACTCCCTCAAAATACAACTGAGGCCGGGAGGGTGAGGATAAGGCAGCTGGACAGAGCCACATAAGACAGGTGAGCTTGGTGGAAGTGGTCAATCAAGAATGCGGGAGGAGAGAGGAAAAGAGGAAAGGACGATATGTGTATGTACAGCCTCAGCCAGTGGAGCAAGGGGTCTCATCCTTCACATAACATAACAAGCAGGAGGGCAGATCCCTGAAGCAGCAACAATGGGAGGGGGCTGGGGCATATTCCTTAGAGGTGACTGCTGACATCCAAGGGAAGTGTTCAGTAGGCACCTGTATTCATCGTGTGTGTCACAGGGAAGAAGGCAACACGGTGAAATGCTGCTACAGAGTAGAATGAGTTAGGGGCCAATGTGTCCATGGAAGTTAGCCATTCAGTAAGAGGGCTTGCCCTGTCTTGAAAGAAGAGAAGGCGGATTGTGGGAGTTGAGGAGGCAAGGGAGGAGCAGGAGAAGAGGGAGAGTGCAGACAGTTGTGGTAAGAACTTTTCTGGCACTGCTAAAGACTGCCTTTGTTCATATCCAGAGCAGGTTAATCAAATCATGCCTCCAGAAATCTTCATCTGTGGTAGTATTTTTTAAATTGATTTTATGCTCATAAAATCTTGAGGGCCATGGTAATATCTTAATAATAAGATAATATTGGGTAGACTTTGTCTGTCTTCATACACCAAGACCTGATTTTGTTTTCCCACATCTATTTGAGGAAAGCCCTATGGTTTCAAGTTTCTAGAATATTTATAGAAGAACTGTAGTTTCCAAAATGTTTAAACATTTGAAAAATTGTGTTGTTTTGCCCTTCATGTTCCTTATCCTGGGAACAGAAAACAAGACTCCAGACATTGTCTGGTTGGGGTAGGGTAGAGAGAAATGGATATGACCTCCTGGTTTGCACTTGTCTGTGTGACCGCTGTCAATGCTTGCACTTGCTTTTTTTTTTTTTTTTTGCAATCAAGTGACAACCAACCTTTAATCTAATCCCCTAAGTCTTTTTTTTTTTTTTAATCAGGAAGTCTTAAGAAGGAAGACAAAAGGGAAATAATTGCCTTAACCAAAGTTAGGGTAGAATCACTGGCAAGCATCACTACAGTACTTCAGACTTGCAGATTTGCCTATGGGAATCTTACTGTCATTCCTCCCTTGCAGTCACAGGAAGTGGAGGACATCATGTCACCCACTCAAGAGAAGGCTGTGCAGACTGATTCACTTCGATTTACACAGGGGCTTCAAAGAGTACTAGGGTTTTCAGTTTTTGAATAATTTGCTAGGTTTTTACTACCTTGTTTTGTTTTTTACTTACAAGTGACTAAAAGAAATAAGGATAGAATGAGGAAACAAAAATCTTTCTTAACAGGCTCAGTGACCCAAGTTCTTCTACTAAAAGAAGCTTACAGAACAGCAGTTAACCAAAATTTGTTGGTTCATGGAAAACAAATGGCAGCATGTGACTTTTCGCCACATTTTACTCCAATGAATCACTAAAGAAATCAGCAGCCCCTGTTTTGCTCAGCAATCCTGAATCTGGTAATAATGCAAGATGCAGATAGTTAAAGGAAAAGGAGAACACATTGCTTCTGCCATGTTTTTCCATTAACTCATGTGTGTCTCCTGAGGACCACATATGTCTATGCTTTGTATGCTTGGAGCCGCCATAACCTGGTGTCGACAGGTGTCTGTGGCTGGCCTCTGCTCATTCACACCAGCAGCTAGTTTCCCTTTCTTACTTTTCCTTTAAAAATTCTTTTCATTTCACATTTTTATTTCAAGTTTTACAGGGAATTCCAACAACTATTTATTGAATTCCCACTTTGTGTTAGTATGTTAATAGTTTTATCATTGTTGTCTTCTTTAATTTATACAATATCAGAGTGATATTATTATCCCCATTTTAGAGATAAGAAAACTTAGGCCAAGAGTGACTTCACTGACACTCTATAACAAGTATGGTGAGGCACATGGATTCAACTTGTAACAGTCTTGTCCAAATGGCAATGTTTTTCCACTACCTATTAATCATTTCTGTACTTAATCAAGTACATGAGTACCTAGTACCCTTAGGAAGAATCTTGTATATTGTTTCAAAAGAGGACAAAATCTATAAAGTGTTTGCCCTTGGAAAGCAAATTTAAACAAAAGAGAAAGGAAAACAAGTTAGTGTGTAGAAATGTACAGCTGTTGATTTCTTGCTTATTAATAGGTACTACCCTGATTTGTATCACTGTGTATCATCATCTTATACACTAAAATCCACCATCACCATCCACTCCCCCAAATATTCCACCTATTGATGCTTTGAAATGTTTGAATCATACCTGTCACTCATAAGTTGAATTAAATCCAATTTTACTCTTACTGTGACCTTAAGAGCATGAATAAAATATGCAAAGAATCTTTGACGCCGTCTATGAGCCGAACACAACCCTCACCTGCATCTTATTGCCCAGTGCAGTGTTGGCTCCCACTATGTATATGGTTTTTGGTTTGTTTGTTTTTTTTTTTTTTTTAGAATTTAAAATCCATTGTCAAGATTTTAAAACTTGAGAAGTTTTACATTAATATTCCAGTCTGAGTCACTTGTTTGACATTCTTGAATGGCATAATTACTTGTTACTAATGGATATCATCATTTCCCTTTAGCCAGAACAAGTATTTTCTAACAGTTTTCTTCCCTCTATCTCTCTTTTTCTCTTCTTCTCTTTTTCTCTCTCTCTTTACCTCTGACAATGAAGGTATATGTCAGGTTCCATTTATTACCTAACACAAAGCTGGCTCACTCATTTTTATTACTCATCTGGCCCCTGTAGGAATTTAAGTTTGTATTGAAAAAAAAGTATTTTTGGTATTGTGCCTTGCAACATCAAACTAAATATGATTTTTTTCACAGTTACATGGAGAAGATTTTTATTCTTAGAATGCTATTTGTATATCCCAACACTTTGACATAGGACATCAAATTGATTCAGACAAGGTGTGTGTAAGGGAGGCAGTAGTTAGCATTGATGGACAGACTTCAGAATCTCCCATTTTCACCTTGAAAATAAAAATGGAGAGAAAAAAAATCCTAGAGCAGTGTAGTTTCTTCAGGATTACATATGGGTTTTCTTTACTTTGACTACTTGGAATTTACTGTAAATTCTCTGCTTAAAGGATATTGAAATATGAAGACTAAAATGTTATTGTATGTCTTTGTAACAGTCAGAGTTGTTCTTTCAAACAGAAACAAAAGTCTTATTTCCTGATCCTTCGAATGGCCTCTAAATATAGGTACTCAAATAATAGAAAATGGATAATGCATTTCTTTACCATTTTGGTTACTTGACCTGAAGGGTACATGTGCAGGTGAATATTTCATTTATTTATAGCCAAGATGAACTGATATGTTTTTCTCCAAATCTCATGAGCTGGATGCCAAATCTTAACATTTAATTTTCTACAATGTTCTGTGTAGTATGAGATCTCTAATACAGAGTAATAGCTTGATGCATAAAAAGATGGATTGAATTGCCTAAGGCTACAGAGGGACAAAGATAAGAACTAAAATGAGTGTTGCCACTACCATTTTCAAGCATTTTCCATAGATCAGGCACTATTCTAAGTGACTATGTGATCTCATTTAATTCTCTCAAGAACTCTGTTATATAGACTTTATCACCATTTTAAGATTGAGGATGCTGGAGAATCTCAGAAATAAAATGATTTGCCAACCTAACATAGCTAGGAGCTGGGGGCTTCTGAAGCTATGTCCCAAGCATCACATCACAGTACTCCTGCAATGCTTCTCCTGTTAAGAATTTGAGATATTATTTTCTTGGGCTCTAAACTCAGAGTTGTAAGGGATATGTAAATCACAATGAAATATTACACTGATTTCGAGTGTGTGTTGTTTTGTTTATTTCTTTGTGACTACAGAGAGAGAATCAATATGAATTTGCTCCTTTATGTTCTTGTTATCAAATTGCTACATTATATGCTTTGCCCTGAATATTGGTTCGTGGTGCTGTGTCTCCCAATTCCCATGTACTGGCAAGATGAACCATCCTGTGCTTAACTAGGGCTGTGTGGGTGGGGGGTCCAGCCCACTCTGTGCAGGTTTCAGGCCACCTCATATGATTCAGTTCAACTTGTCATTTAAATTGGTAGCATGCCTAATGGATAGAGCATGGAAATGAAAATGTCCCATCATCTTTTCTAACAGACCATCTGATGTTTGGATGAGTAAAATGGAGCAAGACAGAAATGCAAAGTTCACCTTGCCCAGTTAAAAAAGCTTTTGGAGAATTTTGGTTACCATTTCAAGACTTGCTGTTATATAATACATTTTGTGTTCTTCCCCTTCTTTTAGAAATTTCAGTCTTTTATTAGTCATAAGTTTCAAATTATTATGTCAGAATGATATGTTAGCTCATAACCTATAGGCATCTTCATATATATATATATATATATATATATATATATATATATACTTAGCCATGGCTATTTTTCTATGTTTGTTAAATTTAGACATGAGGTAGGTACCACGTATGTGACCAAGCCCCTGACCCTTGTGCCCTGTGAACTTAGGCATTGTCTGATATATCTTAGACTCAGTTTTCTCATCTGTGAATGAAAATAATGGTACCCACTGCACAAAGGTATTGTGTGGGAAAATTTACTTATCCCCTAGTATATTTCTGGCTCAGAATAGTTATTCATTCAATGCAGGTTTCTTATCTATATTTTTATTCTCTCAGTTAAATGGTATGTCTTTACCATGAGTCCAAAAACATAGCTTTAAAAAAGGGAAAAACAATAGCTTCACCCATTTATTTCTAACATTTTTTTTGCCAAAAGGTGACTAGTTAGTTATCTATTTGCATAATTAACAAGGACAAATCACCCCCCAAATCTTTAAAACATAGAGCAAAATATAGAGCAACAAATCGATAACTCTAAAGACTTGTTTTTACCTAGAGTTAAAAGGTGGTAAGAAGCATACCCAGCTGATTAAAACCTGTAGGCAGGTGGCTGAAACAAGTCCTGGGAGTGATTTCAAGTGGGATTTGTGGCGCCCATTTCAAGTTAGTTACTGAGATAGCCAATCTCTGTGGAAAGAGAGCTGCTATTTCATGTTAACATCAGCGCTGCATGGGGGCAGGTATGGTGCTGTCAGCCTCAACAAGCAACAGCAAGCTCTGTAAATTACCTGTGTTTCTGGAAAGATGTAGGGAAAATGTGAATTCCACTGGATTTTGGAAGCTGGCCAAGGGTTTTGTGATTGGCATTCCAGTCTTGCATATGCTTATGAGATGAAAAGCTTTCTGGTTCCCCCTCCCTGGCCTCACCCTGCTGCTGCAAGCACCCAAATCACCTTTGAAAAAAGGAGTCTTGGTAAAAGAGTCCCTACATTATCCACATTTTTCCCTCTCTTTTCTTAAATTTATGTTTTTCAGGACAAACGATACTGGCTTTCTTTCCTTCAAAGACCACTTGCCTGTCACTCAGATAGTTATCACCGATACCAACAGATCAAACTCAGAAGCTGCTTGGAGAATTGGTCCCTTGCGTTGCTATGGAGACCGTGAGTACTAAATCTAAAGAAGCTTTCTCTCTTCATTACATAAGCACAAGATGTTTTTATTCTCTTATCTCTTTTCCTGCAGTGCCCCTCAGTCTTGAAAATTATTCACATGTCCAATGCTTTTCTATATCCCATTCTAAAACAATGAACCATTTTTTTTTTAATCCAGGGCACTTCTGGAATGCGGTATCATTTTATACAGAAGCTTCTTACCTCCACTTTCCTACCTTCCATGCGGAGTTCAGTGCCGATATTTCTTTCTTCTTTAAAACTACGGCTTTATCGGGAGTTTTCCTAGAAAACCTTGGCATTAAAGACTTCATCCGACTTGAAATAAGCTGTAAGTGCCCTCATTTATTAATTTAATGTAATGTCAACAGAAGAAGTTCAAGTCTTATCTTTGCCACCAACAACTAGTACATGTTGATACTATCAAATTAATGTCTCTGGAAATCTGTGAAATTAGCCATGATAACTTCTAGTTCTTTCTAATGCTTTTTGTTTTATTATTACCTATTAGCATTTAATCTTTCTCTCTTCAAAATAGTGCATTCCTCAAATTTCCATAGATACCTACAATGTCTTTTCCACACCTCAAAGATTTTTCACTGCAGTTTCTATGGAAAGCTTAATGTATTATTATTATTATTATTATTATTATTATGCATTCTGTTATGCATATTTGGGGTCTACTTTTTGTTGTATTTTTGCTCTGAAAGTAATTTCCTGATTTATTTCCCACCTTAGGAGGGTGTGACTACCCAATCAGAATTCCCATTGTTTCTCTACCACTTCACCATAAGCAGTGGTGTATCTAAAGAATTTGACACCAGGATATGGATCATTTTCTAATATCCCATCTCCTATCCACAAGGTTCTATTCAGTAATGATCATAAAGTTAGATGAGGAATAATAGAAATGCAGATAGCAAACTTGTCCTTTGAGCTCCCATATGTAATCATGCCAATAAAAAAATTCCAGTACAAGAAAGAAGACATGAATATTTTCTTGTCTGAATATTATTTTAGTCTTTTTTTAATAAAAAGGGCAAAAAAATACCTGTGCATTGGTTTGTTGCATTAATAATTACATTAAAATTTTTCTTCCTTCAAGTTTACTTCTGCAAATTTGTAGTTGACTTCATCAAAATTAATTGTCTTCCCCTGTGTGTGTTCAAAATATAGCATAATCAGATTTGCCCGTCTATCTTATATCGATCAAAAGATACTTCTACAGGGCAGCCTGGGTGGCTCAACGGTTTAGCCCCACCTTCAGCCCAGGGTGTGATCCTGGAGACCTGGGATTGAGTCCCATGTCAGGCTTCCTGCATGGAGCCTGCTTCTCCCGCTGCCTGTGTCTGTGCCTCCCTCTCTCTGTGTCTTTCATGAATAAATAAATAAAATCTTTAAAAAAAGATACTTTTACAATTTACATTTAAAATATTTTTTCACATTAAGCAACATACATGTACATTTTAAGAAATGTTTTAAAGATAAAGATAAATTTGGTAGATATTCATAAAAATATTTTATTTTACAATAAATTCCAGGAACTGCAATTCTTTCCATGTGTTTTCTTCAAGATCAATTCTAGCAACTTTTATTTATTTTTATTTTATTTTTTTTAAAATTTTTTTAAATTTATTTATTTATGATAGAGAGAGAGAGAGGCAGAGACACAGGCAGAGGGAGAAGCAGGCTCCATGCACCGGGAGCCTGATGTGGGACTCGATCCCGGGTCTCCAGGATCGCGCCCTGGGCCAAAGGCAGGCGCCAAACCGCTGTGCCACCCAGGGATCCCCTCTAGCAACTTTTAAATTTGTCTGTAATCAATAAAAAATTCAATAAGATATTTTCACCAGAAATTTCATCACAGATTATTATCCCATTTGGTAAAATATTATGGAGTTCCTAAAGGTTTGCAGTGTGTGAGCTCCCTTTGGGTGCAATCTGTGTCCACAAGCCCTGTGATAATGTGTGTTCATATGTGTCAACAGATTTGAGTTAAACAATGATAGCACAGTAATTACAAAAATGAGAAATCAAAAATTGAATTCTTACTCTTAAAGCTAAGTCTATATATTTGAATCTGCATGTTTAGGAGCCAAAGGTATATCTGGAGTTTTTTGTATTAACTTCCCTCTTGAATATATTTATTAAGTGGTAAGTAATAAAATGTACTATTTGAAGCTTACATATACATTATTAAAGATTCATACTGACATCAGCATTTGTTAGAACTTAGACCAACAAAAGGCTTTTTTTGGTAGAGGAATGTTTTTTTTTTTTTTTTTTTCACTGATACTGTTTAGAATTCCTGGTGCATGACAATAATAAAAGCATCTACCTTTAATTGCTTTTGCTGGTTTTCAGTTTTCTGCACTCATTATCCCCCACCCCCTTATTTCTTTTACACAGACAAATTGCTCCCACCATCTTGCCCTCGTTATGCCCATGGCCATGATCACTTATGCTTGTCATTAGATGTCTCATTTATCTGTGTCTAAACGGAGTTTTTGATAGTTTGATGGAGGCAGTTGACCCATACTATGATAATGATATGACTTCATGAAATATCCTTAAAAGCATAAGTAATGTCTTGGCAACAGGAGCTTGGAAATTTGAGAGTTCCAGAGAAAGACACAAAAGCATTGCTGGAGGAGATGGTGGAGGTGTTTACACCAGACCCCTGCAAATCACCAAGCAGCAAGTGTTTCTTTTGCAGTTGCAGCACAATATATACAGGGAAAGAGATCTCTTTAATTCATAGTTTTAATCTCCTTTTACTCCAACTATGTAGACTATTAATGGGAGGAAGATTCTGTGGCTTTAGTGTGAAATAAGATCTCTCTTATCTAAGTTAACCAGGCTCTGAAAATGTGGGGTTGAGTGCCAACCATTGCATAATATGGATATAATAACCTCAATGTAAATTTAATAAAAATCAGGCCCTAAGGCCTTTTGATTCATTAAAGCAGCACAAATGTCATGGCATATTATCACAAGGTAATGAGCAATGATTTAGTGTTAATTACATTTCAATGTCCAATTTGTTTGTACTTTCTGGTACTATATTTTGTCCTTTGGGTTATAAAAAATGATTTAAATGAACGCGGTATTAAATTTGATGAAAATTTAAAAATACATTGATGTAATTGTTTATTGTACCCTTTTTCACCAGGTTCGAGAACATAGTTTTTTGAAATTTTATGTAAAAGTTTTAAAGCAAGACATCATACTTTTCAAAATATTTTATTATTTAAAAGGAAAAAAAAAACAAATTAGAAGGGATCCTGCATTTCTTATTGAAAGCTACACTCATCCCATGCTTTTTCTGCAGATAAAATTTTCACCTTAAGGGATTCATAACAAGATACTTCTGTAGATCAGTTACTTACGAAGGAAATGGCCTTTAAAAACATGAAGTGGCTCAGAATAGATTCCTCTTCCATCCTCAAGGAGTGTTCCTCTCTAACTATCTGAACAGAAGCTTCCAAAGTTGATATATCCATATTGTTCGACAGGGAATAAGAAGTTTCCATGAAATTTTCAGTCCATTTTCTTCTGGGTCACTTCCAGCTAAGATGTGTGAATTCTGTAGCCTTGAGATTAGTCCATATTCTAAGAGAAACAAGACATTTCACAGTGTCAAGTCTTAGTGGGTCTGTTTCAAATGAGACTGAGGGAAAAAAAAGAGCTATTTTGACAATTATCTAACAATTGCTGTGCAGATGGAAATGGGTATTTTGGAGTGGGTGAGGAGAAGCAGAGGGAGTGGCTGTTGAGAGTGTGGTGTAGTGGAAAGAGCCTATTGCTTACAATCCCAGGTGGATTCAATTTCCATTCCTCTAAATTTGTCAGCATATTCTTCATCTGTTTAGTGCTTACTTATGCAAAAATGGGATTTATGAATCCATATGCCAATCATATGTATTTGGCTGCAATTAAAAGAAAACATGATCTGAACTACTGGACACAAGGACAGAAATTCACCAGGATTGTGACATGTGACTAAGTCCAGAATTGACAAGACACTTTATTTCTGGTTGGATTCATCAGTTTTATAATGTTATCTGTGATTTATTTCCCTCCTTACACCGACTCCTGAATATCTGCTTCAGTCTGAAACTAGCTCTCCTCCAAGGGAGAGCTGCATTTCAGTTGAGAGATGAAATTCCTGATGTGCAGCTCACCTGGCCACCTCTGACCAATGCCTCTGGCTGTGGAAATAAGATTGCAGACTAGTTTTGCCAGGGCCCACCTTTATATCTGGCAAGGGACCTAATATGTCCTAAAATATATAAAGAGGGAAAAATAATTTCCCTTTTAACTTCTCTATTCTTGGCTGCAACCCCTGCAATAAGAGTAATGAGAGAAAAACAAAAGGAAGTTTACTAATATGCACACATTGTGTGAACATGAGAAATGGACAGAGAAAAATGAGTAACTCGAAGAAGTGACTTAGAACTACAGCTTATCTGTTCAACAGAGAATAATAGATTTGTGGAGAAATTATAGACAAAAAAAGGAAGTTTTAGGTTTCTAAGAGTAGAGATAAAGGCTAGTTAGTAAAGTTTGTTATGCAGATTCCTCTGGTGCCAATGGGGTCCACAGTTGCCTAGACCCTATCTCTGGACTGATAGGGTCTACAGTTGTCTCCAGGCAATTAATTTTTGTCCTTCTGGTAGACAGGGGAGGAGAGACATCTCTGTAACTTTATATACAGATTTTATTTTAAGATTTTTTTAAGATTTTTTTTTAAGATTTTATTTATTTATTCATGAGAGACAGAGAGAGAGGCAGAGACACAGGCAGAGAAAGAAGCAGGCTCCATGTAGGGAGCCCGATGTGGGACTCAATCCTGGGACCCCAGAATCATGCCCTGGACCGAAGGTAGGCACTAAGCAGCTGAGCCACCCAGGGATCCCCTATGTCCTGCTCTAAATAACAGGGGGAGCACAGGGAGCTTTCCTTGCTTCTGCTTCTTCTCAATTGCCTTCAGCTCAAAATCATCCTGAGATTAAAGCAGCATATTTTGGAGGGGTATATTCTGCTAGCCTTCAAGCCCATGGAAGAAGCGAATGAGATAGACATATATATAAGTATATATGTTTATTATATGTCATATATATCATTTTTGTGGATATATATGTATATATGACCTGTATCCATACATGTCATATATATATGATATCTATCTACGATATACATATATATATGGAAGGGGGATGGGAGAAAGAGAGATTTGAGTTGTGATATTCAGCAGTATCATATCAAGAATAATACCAGGGCAGCCCTGGTGGCTCAGTGGTTTAGTGCTGCCTTCAGCTCAGGGTGTGATACTGGAGACCCGGGATCGAGTCGCACGTCAGGCTCCCTGCATGGTGCCTGCTTCTCCCTCTGCCTGTGTCTTGGCCTCTCTCTCTCTCTCTGTGTCTCTCTCCCATGAATAAATAAATAAAATCTTTTAAAAAAATAAAGATTAAAAAAAAGAATAATACCAAAAAACCCCAATATTACCAGATATGATGAGAACTTGAAGATAGACTCTCAGATCCTCCGAGAAGGTAAAATTAATACTAATAATAATTAAATTTATATATTTGTATAATATAAATAGTATAATGTATTATACTTAAAATAAATTGTTGAGTGTCCACATTGATTAGACACTGTATTAAATAATTTACATTTATTATTCATTAGTTTTCAAAGATTTTATTTATTCATGAGAGACACAGAAAGAGAGAGGCAGAGACACAGACAGAGGGAGAAGCAGGCTCTATGCAGCGATCCCGATGTAGGACTAGATCCCGGTACTCCAGGATCATGCCCGAGCCGGAAAGTAGACATTTAACCGCTGAGCCACCCAGGCATCCCTATTCATTAGTTTTCAAAGAATCCTATTGACAATATTCAAGACACTGCACTATAAATTTCATTGTTCAATTCCAAGTCAGATATGCAGATGAAGAAAGTGACCCTAGAGAGAGTTAATAACACACCCAGAGTCACACAGCTAGTAAGAGTCAGAATCCAGGATCAAGCAACCACTCTGTTCCTTTTTTTTTAATAATTTATTTATATTCATGAGAGACACAGAGAGAGAAGCAGAGACACAGAGAGGGAGAAGCAGGCTCCTCGTAGGGAGCCTGATGTGGGACTCGATCCAGGTATCAGGATTGTGCCCTGAGCCAAAGGCAGACGCTCAACCACTGAGTCACCCAGGTGTCCCTACCACTCTGTTCCTTAATGCAACTTCCTATTCTGCTTTGCCAGACTGCTTCAACACACAAGAATGTTAGGACTCAAGAGAAAATAGAATTGTTTTTCTCCATGATTTGGGACATAAGACATTCAGGAAGTCCTCAAAATTTTACGCAAAGTGTATGTGATTTTTTCCTAGAGGTATCTTGTCTCCAAAAATGTTTAACAATATATCATGTAGTTCATATTTCCCATTTTGTAAATGTATGCTTGGAAGATCAGAGAGGGTAAGTGACTTCTTTGTCCATAAATTGTCCCTGGGATTTATCTCACACCTGACATGGGGTCAGGGCTGAGGACACAGACATGGGATTCAAGGAAGAGAGAACATTATACAGGAGCCTTAACTCAGCTTCTCATCCTCTAGAAGTACCTGGTAGACATTCTCTTTAACTTATGGCATTTTCTTCCACATAGTATGTCCCTTTGTCTGCCTTCTCAATAGCACACTGTGAGATCATTGGGTTTCTTTTATCTGTGCATTCTCAGGGCCTTGCATAGACCTGGATTAGTAAAAACCCACTGAAGGGCCAAGTTACTCTTCAGCTTTGTCTTGAGCCACAAGGGAGTAAATAATGAGGAAAAATATTTGTCAGACAGGTGAGAGAAGGAAAAGCCAGGGGGTAAATTCATACTGGAACTACGGTTGACACAGGACTTCTGGGTTTCCCCTCCAGGGCCATCGGGTGATAACCATCCCTCTAGCAAATGAGAGCGGGCTTATGTTTGCCTCAGGTTCCCATCCTCAGAGGCATTAGGCAATGTTGGATGAATCGCTATTTACTTACATTATTCTTCTCAGTTGTTTCCAGGCATATAAATTATATAATTGCACTTTGACACACCCCCCACAGGACACTGCATAGGTTTGGGGGAATATTTTTTTTCATAAGAAGAGTGGGTTTAAAAAATGAGTTCCAGAGACACATTGCCTGGATTTAAATCTTGACTCTGCCCCATCTGGGTTGAAGCAACTTGTCAGCTCAGCTCCCTCAGCTGCATTATGTTACCTGTCTCATAAGATGATAGTGAATTTCTTAAAATATTAAGGAATTCATTCATGAAAAATGCTTAGCCAAGTAAGTGTCTGGCTTGTGGTAAGCACTCAGTAGACATTAGCTGTGATTATTACATTTTACTGATTGTCCCCCAGTTCTAGGAGGAATGGATTAAACAAAATAGGTCTTTAATAGTGACCTAAATAAAATTAAATAATGATAATTTAAAAAAAAAATTCAAGGAAGTTAAGTCCAGGGTATAAAATTAAAACAAAACAAAGCAAAAACAAACAAAAATCACCTAAAGAAAATTATAAATTATATTTAGTATGTATAATGTTTTAATGAATGAGTCTTTTGTTGGATGAGAGCTTCCTATATACCAGCCCTGGTGCTAGGTGTCCAATTAGTGAGGTGTTCATCTAGAGTTTGCAGACTAGTTGGGGAGACAGACCATAAACAGATCATTATACAACAGGGGGATAAATCTTGGAGCAGGGATGAGCCTGGACAGGAAACCTAACAAGCAGAGGGGTGGCAGGGGGTGGTGGGCAGATGCAGCAGTAGAGGAAGAGCTCCATAAAGATATGCTGTCCATGTAGAACTTAATATCCACAAAACCAGCTTTGCAGGAAGGCTTTTAGCAAAATCTTTAATGTTTTTCCTTTCCAATTCTCACCAATCTTTACCTTTGTTCTGTAGAGAGAAATAAATTGAGATCCCAGTTATCTCACAGTTAGTGTTTATTTGATCTCAAAATGTGCAGGGCTTCAAGGTGTCATCTGTGGCCTGAATAAGAAACAGAAAATGGCTCAAAGGGCCAAATTCACTCTTATTTAATCATTTAATTGTTGAACCCAATTTGTTTGCCTCGGTTCTGTCTTCTTTAATGCATGGGTTTATGAGCCAAAGCCATGTGGCTGAATTGGTCAGCCATATCACGATAATAATAGCAATAGCTAATAGGTGTGACAAGATTGAAAACATGCTTTAGGTCCTGGTGGCTCCAGAGACCTTGCTTTCAAATCCCATTTCCGGGCCTCTACCTCCTTGCCTCTCTTTTAGGTCAGGGCTCACTTTGACCAGAATGCAAAACAATTCAAGCTCTCCAGTTACTTTAAATGCCACCTACTGGGGGCTTCTTATGCTAAGGCTGGTTCTTTGTTTGGGTTTAAAGCTGAGAAGAAAAAAAAAAAATGAGTGGGAAATATCAGAAAGGGAGACAGAACATGAAAGACCTAACCCTGAGAAACGAACTAGGGGTGGTGGAAGGGGAGGTGGGGGTGGTGGTGGTGGTGACTGGGTGATGGGCACTGAGGTGGGCACTTGACAGGATGAACACTGGGTGTTATTCTATACGTTGGCAAATTGAACACCAATAAAAAATAAATTTATAAAAAAATAAATAAATAAAGGCTGAGAAGAGAGTGGTCCAGAGTGCTATTTGACTTTTGGTATCACTGATAATTCAGATGTGGCAGTGGATGACTTTATCAAATAAATATCCATGTCCTGTTTCAAGTGGAAAGGAGGAGGGCTCCTCCTCCTAAAGGAGAGGGGGCTGCCTAAGGTGCTTAGAAGGAAGAGAAGATCTGTCATAGGAAGTCTTCTGTGACTGAAAGGGGACTGTATTCTCATCAATATCAATTTATAATTTACCCCTACATATCCTTCAGATTTAGAAAATTCTTATGTAATAATGTACAATATGAAAAGACATACTCTAAGTAGAGAAAAATGGAGAATTCTACTTTTTGAGTCAGATTCTTTGTACTATCTAAGAAACAGAAAATTATAACTTTAGTTTTCTCATCCATAAGATGGGCTTAAAAATGATGCCTTTCTCATGCATTGTTTTGAGAGTTAAAATGACAGGATCTATGGTCAGTACTTAGTATATAGCACTCAGTAGAATTTATTGTACTTATTGTGTTCCTGCTATTTCTCTCTTTCTCTGTCCCTCAATGGCTATATGTCGCCACCACCACCATCATTACCACCATCACCACCACCAATACCACCATTACCATCACCAGCGCCATCATAACCACCATCACCACCATCACCACCACCATCACTATCATCACCATCGGCAGCACCACTACTATCATCACCACCAACACTATACCACTGCCAACACCACTACCATGACCATCGTCATTGTCATCATCATCATTGGTATTATTACTCCTGATTGATCCCTGGCATGTGTGTTATGCAGATTTTTATAGAAAGGGAGAAAGAGTCATGAAAGGTGGATGCAGGCTTCTGTTTTATCCCAGGCATCACTACTTGCAGTGAAATGTCCTTGAGAAAAGCACTTAAACTTTCTGAGTCTCCTTGAAAAAGAGGAAAAAGTCCTAAGAATAGCATAAATGATTACAATCATATATAGTAATGAAATAACATAGAGGAGAACACTGGACTTTCAAGAATGTGAATCCTCTCCCTGCGGGAATATAGTGGTTTTGTTAATCTAGTATCTACTGATAACCATGAGAATACCATTGAAGCCCAGATAGGCCCATAAAACTCCAAGCCTTGGCATCTATGCATGTTTATCAGATAGGCATCTGTGGCCTTGTCCCTTATCCTATTTCTTGAATTCTCATGATAAGTATCAAGTAGGCCAAACAAAGAGTTTAGGATTTAGTATTTGGTAATTTTCACAATCAATTGGTAATTTAAATACTGCAGAGATTTCAACTGAAGACCTCTTTACCTCATATTGACTTGCAGTCATTCGTACCATTTATTCAGGGCATGCCTATGACCTCAATGCACTGACATCTCCCCTCATCTTCCTACCTGTTTCCTTTGTTGGTTTCAGCTCCATCTGAGATCACTTTTGCCATCGATGTTGGAAATGGCCCTGTAGAGCTCATAGTTCACTCTCCTTCTCTTCTGAATGACAACCAATGGCATTACGTCCGGGCTGAGAGGAATCTCAAGGAGACTTCACTCCAGGTGGACAGCCTCCCGAGGATGACCAGGGAGACTTCGGAGGAGGGTCATTTCCGATTGCAGCTGAACAGCCAGCTGTTTGTAGGTAAGGAATATCTTGATGCCCATCTGTGCTAAAACCCTATAAGACTTCTGTGTGAGTAGGCCCGGGGAAAACTATGATTTTGTTTCAGAACTGAAGGATGATTAAAATATGGCATAAAGCATTTATAAACATAAATATGATTTTACAAATTCTTCCTTTCTAGCTTCATCATCCTCAGCAATAGGAAGTTATACCACCCCTCAGCAAATTTAAAGGTGATCTCAGACTCTTCATATCTTTTCTCCTTGTACATATTATCTTCAGATGTCCGAGGACCCCTATTATTTTTCATTCTTACAGTCAAAATCTACTTGTAGAAAAAGAATATATCAGCTATTTACACCTTAGTAGGTGTTGCCTCTAAGTCAGTGAGCCCACCCTTCACCCTTCCTAGTGATACCTGACTCTTGATAATTATTGATAATTGTGCAATAAAATATATTACAGTATCTCACAGGGATGTGTCACCAGTCATATGGTGGGGAAGGAACTACTGTTTTCCATGGTATTCTTTGATGCCCCCTGAAATCACACCATTGAGGTAGCTGCCTTGCTTTTGCACAGAAAATTAGGCCTGGTTCCTGAGCTGATGTCCCTCCATTAGGCAGTTTCTCCTGAGACTCAGAATCAGCCTCTAGACAAGTTGTTCATCTCAACTGCTTAGAGTGGGACCAGAAAAGTTCAAACATCACTTACTGAGTCCATTCATTCGTTCATTCATTCCATAAGTAGTCACTGAGCACCAAAAACAAGCCAGGCACCTTGTTGGATGATGGGAACTGAAAGATAAATTGTGCAGTGACACTACTTTTCAAAGAGCTGTGTGTTTGTGTGTGTGTGTGTGTGTGTGTGTGTGTACACAAAAGAGAGAGAATGAGAGAGAGAGAGAGGAAGAGAATTTAGCCACACAAGTCCAGGTAGGAAAGGTCAGCCTCGTAGCTATAATTTAGTAAAGATTTTTTGAAAGTAGGTTAAACAGGACTTGTAGATCTTTAAAGTACAAAACATAGCTGTAAATATTAGGGCAATTGTAATATTATCAAAGCTAAGAAGTTGTTCTTATATAAAACTTAAGGTTTATACTTATAAGTATATAAGTAAGGTCCAAAATTTTCCAGTCAACCCAGATTTGATTTTCTTTCCTTATTTATTTATTTAGCCAATTCTCACACTACATAACTTTACTACTAGTAATGAAATGTCATCAGCAATCAATGGGTATTTCTTACATGTTTCCTTTAAATTGTGTTTGTGCCACTTTTAATTCTGACAAAAGCATTCACTAAAAGCACACCAGCTAAAAGGAAAAAAAGTAACAGAATATGTCATATTTTCTCTTCTCAAGAGGAATCATATTTCTTTCTTCATCTGTCATGTTTTATCTATGTAGCAGAACCAATGATTTAAGTGATTAAGAGCATTTTTATGATTATAAGGCATTTACTTAATTAATAACCTACATGAGTGATATGATTTAATCTTAAAATATTTTTAGAAATTTATATTGCTGTTTTAATTCTATTTAAACATCAGATTTTATTTCTCTGAAGAAGTTTGCTAGTCATCAAGATTTAATGTCTTTTTTGTTGAAATCAATTCAAGTAGTTTGCAATTTTCATAAATTATATTCCATGCCAAAGTTTAATTTATTTCAGGCAGTATTTATGAACCTTTCTGGCAGAAAGGTGTATATAAAGACAGAATAATATTTTTTATCCTTTCATGCAAATTTCATGTCCTCATGAAATTATCATGTCCTCATGAAATTATCATATGTCCTGAATATGTGATAAACTTTGTGCAAGTCAAAAGGGAAAAGTCGCAGCTGTGTTTCATGGCAGGTTTTTATCTCCAGACATTTCAGTTAAATTGATCACAAATGCAGTGAGTTGTAGGAGCATGTCAATGGGACTAGAGGACATATCTTGCTTGAGCTGAAGCCAAGGTCAGCTGTGGTGAGAGCACCTGCTTCTGTTATGTTTCTCTCCAATAAGTTCCATCTCAGATGTTACTCTGCTTTATTGAATTTGTCTTAATGTATTTGAAGAAGAAAAAAACAACATGCTTTTAGAGGTCATTTTAGTCTGTTGGTTTGAATTCTGTTGTTTAGTGTTCAGTAATACACTCATTTAGAAATGTCAGGTGGCCAAAAATGCTGAAGTCCCAATATTTCCATTTTGTATAATTCAGTGGTCCAAAAACAAAAAACAAAACCCTCTACTTAGCTCTAACGGAGAAAATGAAGAATCGCATTCCCTATCATTCAAAACTTTAGAGACACTGGATATTTATATTTGCTAGGCAGAAAAAAGATATCATTGATGTATACTTCTTCCCAGGGATATATTGAAGGTAGCAGTATTTAAATATTCATTTGGATATGCCTGTCTGGATACCTCTAGCCACTAAAGGATCTTTTGATCAAAACAGAGCATTGTTCAGCATTGTAATCACTGCTGTTGATGTGTGCTTGTGAGTGCTTCCTGAGTACTAGAAACAGGTTGAATTTTATAGAACAGCATGTACCTCTTCACACTGTCCTTGTCATTGGAATGTGACAAGTTGAAGTGCTCATATATGAGTCAATGCATGCTGGATTCCCAGAATTGATATTTTTATCTTCAGACTTTTATTACCATGATAGTTAGGGATATTTGCAACCATGCCATCCTACTGGTCACATTTTTTTTAATGGAATAGGAGAAACTTCATAACACATAGATTCTGAAATATATGCTGCAAGTATGTAATTAGCTCATCCTTGAAACTCTTGGAGGTACTACCCCTCTGGTTTGCTGTTCCCTATGAATGTGCCAGTCGGTGAGCAGATGAGGCAAGAGGAATCCAAGAACTAGCACCCATTGCTGAAAGTGAAATGGAGAGATATGGGTGTGTATACCAGGTCAACTGGCAACAGGTTACAGGAAATTGGTTAAAAAACCAAACCAAAACCAAACCAAAACAAAACAGCTAGCCTTGGTTTACCCATTGTCTTTATCTGCAAAATGGAAGAGAAGAGTCTGGTAGCTGATCTCTCAGTACCCAATGGTCTGCAATCTCCATGTTTATGCTAGGAATGACAATCATCTTTATCCTCATTCTCCCCAAATCTGAATCTCATTTTTCCAAATTTGCTGACTTATAGACATTTTGTAAAGATGTGGGCCTGTGAGTTTCATTTTCATGTGATTTTACTGCCTTCTTAATTTTTTTCTTTCATGGACTCATGTTTTGTTTTGTTTTTTGTTGTTTATTGTTGTTGTTGGCTTAGCTGTTTACTTGTGTCAAAGTAAACTGAAATTGTTCCCACTTGATAGCTCCTTAGGGAAAATAGTAGACTATGAAAGATAAAAACATGATTCTTGATAAATAATAAAGTTTAAAGAGATGTCTAAAAATGCTGCTCCGGCCTCCATGCTCATAGGGAACTATTATTCCTGTTTTCAGGTGAAGCATGCAAAACTTACTAGGGTCTATGGTGAAGCCAGTTAGGGAGCAACTTTGAGCTTTGGCACTGCATAAACAGGTGCTCTGTGGCAAAAATGCAGCCATATTCATTAGCTGCCACAGAGTCTGTATGGGAATAGTTGCTCAGATTCATCCTTATGAGGGCAGCCTGGGTGGCTCAGAGGTTTGACGCCTGCCGTTGGCCTGGGGCATGATCCTGGAGATCTGGGATCGAGTCCCATGTCGGGCTCCCTCTGTGGAGCCTGCTTCTCCCTCTGCCTGTGTCTTGGCCTCTCTCTTTCTCTCTCTCTGTGTCTCTCATGAATAAATAAATAAGGTCTTTTAAAAAAAATGTTTATCCTTATAAGTGCCTCAGGAAGATGGATTTCTTGATGAAGACCAGTAGAGTTTTCTATTTGAGAGGATATAATGTGTCTCAAAGCACAGGAGAAGGTATGTATCCTTTTCACATTAAAAAGCAACTGAAAAATCACCTTTTAGCATATTTATTATATAAACCATAGTGCATAGAAGATGTTACTTAACATGACATCAGTGGTAAAACAAAAAGTAAAGGAATCACTGTCTTTTCAACATCATATAACTTTCCAATGATAACACCCAATATACCAAAATTATTTTTTCAAAGGTAAGTCATTTGTTAAATATTCTTAAATTGCTTTTAGTAAAAAATTTAATATGTGATTTCTGATGTTCCTCATTAATAGTTACATGTAAAAAATTGCTGTGATGAGTTTAAGAAGTTGGCAAGAGACCTCAGATCGCCAGCAGGGCAAGTCCCAGAAATGCTGTGCTTTGTTGCTATGCACCCAGTACTTAGAGGAGCATGCAGTGTCCACTCAATACAAAATTTTATGATGGACAAAAGACAGAAAACAAAAAACCCCAATGATATAGAACTACCTGCCCCTCCATGCATTTTCCCTCCCCAACACCACTGTTTCAACAAATCACACTCTTATAGCTTGAAAATATTTTGAAGGAACATTGGTTTTATTTTCATATTTGGACAAGTAAGTGATTAAATCACCCCCTTCTGCAAAATATCTCTTCTTTAAGATGCTCAGAGTTGAAGGCATTTAACCCATTCCCATAGTCCACTTTAGTATTTTCTGTCCACCAATAGTCCAGAAACTTTCTTGAAATGTTAATCTACAACATCTTCTGCTTTAACTAAAGCTCATTTCATCATATGCTGGTCTGCATTGGGTTGATAATGGGCAATTGAAGGGGACTGTAAAGTTTTCTTCTTTGGTTTGATTGACTACCATTGGTAAAACATATCGCAAGTCATACTGTCTTTTTTAAAGGAGGGTACAGTATGGCATATGGCATCATTTTCTCATACAAACCAGGAAAAGAAGCCCTGAGATTTAGACTACACAAAAACACAATGTTAGAAGCAGTTATTCTGATTCCTCTGGCACTGCCATCATCAGAATTTGTAACACGGTAAAAAGAAAAAAAAATTAGGGCAGTGTCGTTTATGTGGAGCTGGAGTGATAATTGTAAAAATGAAAGTAAGTCCAGGTCTTTCTGGAAAATAAAATCAGTACTCCCTGGACATTCAAGGACCTGATCTGAGGGAAAAAGGAAGGTGAGAAGTTGTTTATGCATTTTTCCAAAGCCAAGGTGCCATTGAGTGTTAACTATCAGGGAGACTCTAGGTTGGAAAAAAGCAGACCCAGCAAGACACGCGGATGCTGGAACCCTACCTGCAGCCTAGGGAGCCTGTTTTGATTTCTCCAAGGCTTTGTCAACATAGCTGAGGATTCAGAGAGGGCGGTAGAGGGATGCCTAGGTGGCTCAGTGGTTCAGGGTCTGCCTTTGCCTCAGGGCATGATCTCAGGGTCCTGGGATTAAGTTCCACATCAGGCTCCCTGAAGGGAGCCTGCTTCTCCTTCTGCCTGTGTATCTACCTCTCTCTGTGTGTCTCCCATGAATAAATAATATCCTTAAAAAAAAGGAGAAGAAGGTGAGAAAGCCCTTGAGTAGAGTGATGGAGGGGAAGAAAATGTAATGGAAATCCTCTGCAAAGTGTTACTGGCAGATTTACACTGAGTTCACATGTTATTACCAAGTTCCTTCTGATTCAAAAAGGAAAAGATTTGACTTCAAAGCCACTTGTGTAGGGGAAGGCAATTTTATAGAAGAGGTGACAAGTGCCACATTTGGATTCAGCTTTCTTCATCATCCAGGTGCCAGGCTAAATGGTGAGGGTCGTCTCAGGACCTATTTATGGTGTAGAGAAAGGCTTAGGAACCCAGAGTAGACATAGAAATGTGCTGTTCAGGTTCCCCTTTAAGAAGGACCTGTTGCCCTGCCATGGGAAGGCCGTTGACAGATGGTCTTCATGTGTCTGCTTCTTCAGGAGCTGCCTCAGCTGCAGAGAAACCCCTGGTCACAGTCACATCCATTCTAAGGGTGTCACATACAATGACCATTTGAGTCCATGGCAGAAAGCTTTGGCCATTTGGGCCCAAAGAGGTACAACTCTCATGGGTTTTTCTAATTCTAGTGTTCTCTGTGGGTTTTTCTAGATTGTTGTCAGGTCTGCACTGCAGTTCTCACCTCCCCTGTCCCCTTCCTGCTTTCTTCCCCTCCCATCTACAGGTGTGGTCCCCAAGGGCACCCCTAACATACCTCTTGCCCCTTTAACTTCATCCACAGCATGCTTGCTGAAGAATCCAGCCTAAGCCAGAATCATGTAGATTTCTTGTACCACACACACATTAAAAAAAAAAGGTAAAAAAAAAAAAGGTAAAAAAAAAAAGGTAGTAATCTTCTTAAGCAAAGTTTATTCTTCATTTCTCCACAGGACTAGCTACAATGTAACTCCTCCTCCCTCTTTCTTTTCTAAAACACTCTTTAAAGCTGATGGGTTCCTTAGAGTCCAGTTTGCATTGTTTTCATTTCTACCTTTTTAATGGTCCTATTCTTCAAAGTAGGATGCGCACCTTTACCCCTGATCTACTTGGCAGATTCCTCTTCATTAATGGCACAGGTTTTTGATGATTCAGATCAACCGTCTTCTCATAGGGGAAGGTACTTCCACTCCACCCTCTACCTGTGATCATACCCATCACACCAGCTTATAATGATCTGGTTATTACCACTCTCCCCCTAGTGGTTTCCTTGTGGTCATAGTGTCTAATTTGCCTTTACATCTTTGTGCATGGTGCAGGTTCTCTGATACATTTTGAATTCAGTACATGTATAATGAAAGTGACTGAATGCAAAGTCCCAGAAATGCTGGCCCTTTTACTACTGGCTTTATGTTAAGACATTTACCTTTTCTGAGCCTCAGTTATCCCATCTGTCCACTGGGCTTAATAACCAACACTTCAGAAATCAGTTGCAAAGCTTAAATGAACATTTTTTCTCCTACTTGGAATTCCCTATCAAGCAAGGGCTATTAAAAAGGAGTTGCAAGCAAAGTGTCAATTTCAATGGGAATCATTTGTGCCCACACCCCAGGGGGATAATGAGACACTGCTTTGTCTGAAAATTTATGAGATTTGACATTTAAAGGACACATTTAATTAATGCAATAGCTCCCAGGGGAGGGATCCTGCCCCACACTGGGTTTTATCCCTTCTTTGCACAAATCAGCAAAAGTGTCCCCACGTGGTAGTGTATCTGATGCCTCAAAAGCTGAGGTAGGGCCTTTATAAAACGGAAAGTTACAATCGCTGTTGTCTTAGCAACTGGCTTTCAAAGGGAAAGGAATTTTCAAAACCCCATTTTCAAATTCTTACCTGGTACCCACAAGCTTGCTCCGAGGTGATGTCACCTTTGTGATTGCTGTCGTTTTCCCTCTGCTCCGGTGGGTGTACAGGGCCTTATTTCTGGAGAATCCTATCGGATCAGAGGAGGTGCTCAGGCCAGTCCCTCCGTTCGTGATTGAACGATACTGTACGTTTTAGGAAATAGACTGAGAGCCGTCCACTTCCAACACCCATTTGTGGAGACATCTGAGCAATCATGACCTTCTGGGACAGCCCTTCTCTCAGCCTATGCTGCCAGTGAGGCAGCTGCAAAAAGCCAAACCAGTTCTTTTTTTCTTTATTGGAATAATTTTCAGTTTTTAATTGAAGTAATTTTTTAAACAAAGTTTATTTTTTTGTTCATTCAAGTAGCAGCCTTATCCTTTCCTTCCTTTCTGTCCAAATGGCTCTATGAACCAAAAGTTCTTCATAACAGATTATGCACCATTTTGCCAGATTGGGGAGGAAACACTGCAAAGTATCTGATCCTGTCCCTCCATTTGCCACTGTGTCCTTCCTCTTTTCTCTATTTTTTTGGAAACCATTCATTTAACAAATATTTTCTGAGCATATTCTCCGTTATCAGCCCAAGAGTAGGCAACAGGACCATAAAAATGAATAAGATCCATTTGCTATTTAAGAAGTACAGGCTTTGGGGCAGCCCTGGTGACTCAGCAGTTTAGCACCGCCTTCAGCCCAGGGCCTGATCCTTGAGACCCGGGATCGAGTCCCACATCAGGCTCCCTGTATGGAGCCTGGTTCTCCTTCTGCCTGTGTCTCTGCCTGTCTCTCTCTCTCTGTATCTCTCATGAATAAATAAATAAAATCTTTTAAAAAAGGTTTAAGAAGTTCAAGCTTTGAATGGGGAGGAGGGGTTTCAAGCAAGGTGCCTTAGGGTGTGTTATGGGGGTGCATATCCAAGGAGGGCTGAGCAGGGCTTAGGGGGCATGGCTCTCAGGTCTATTCAGGCTATCCTTCATAAAAGTGCTGTTCACCAGGCCATCTTTGGAGTTATGTCCTCTACTCAGAGAAATTATTTTCATCTCTACTGGATAAATATCACCTATGATTTTTGCTTTATTTCCAAATTTCAGCTATTTTTTTTTCTAACAAGAGAGCTGCTTCTTACATATAACGGTGTGTCCGTAGTCACACTGCAGCCATCACTTCCCCAAAGGAAGCTTGGAGTACGAAAGTGCCCCAAAGTGATTGCTGCAGAAACGCTTTAATGTGTCATGACAATATTAATAAATTGGATGGTAAAAAGTGGCTGCCCCCGACTTGCTGATGCTACTATCCTATTTGGTGAAATGCAGCCTTTTAAAAATATATATTTTAGTGTGTCCTGGTGTCACCCATAAAATCACTCTGGGCCAGGTGAAATATTAGAGAAAATTCTGAAAGCTTAAAATTATGGAATTTTTCCTTTATCTGCTTATTCCTTTGAATGAGTCTGTCCTTTAGCTTCTGGGACAATATCTATTCTCAGTAGGGCCATGATGGAAAAGACTAACCAGCGATTGCCAGGGGCCGAAGCAGGTGGGAAATCCAGATATTGATGTTAATAGGACAATGACTTGGCCAGGTAGCCAGCTGGGAAGAATGTAGGTGCTCCAGCTGATTCTAGTAATGACCTGAAGCTCATATGGTATTTCGTATCCAGTTGCTCTTGCAAGAAGGGCAATAATCCCTCCTCTTTCACAGGAGCCTTTGTAACTTTTCTTTGAAGCTCTTTTTGATAGTGATTTTTCATCTTCAAAAACTTTGGCAGAAGGGAGTACAGTGAGGCATGACTTGGCACTCAGCTTTGCAAGATGGGAGAGGATCATTTTGTCAAAATGGCACTCGTGGCTACTCTAGACCAATAATTACAATTATGGGAACTTTTCTGCCCCATCATCATGATACTCTTTTGGGGGTGCCTCCAAACAATATGCAAAGCAATAATCAGCCACCTTGGACTGCACTGGGCTTTGTTCTCTATGGCTTCACATTAGCAACAAAAACAGAAATACAATTCAAGTGTGTGCTTCTTTCTTTCCCCTCCTCCTGAATTGTAAATAATAACCGAATGGAGATTTCCACAGAGGGTTTATTTAGCACTCCGGGCAAAATATTGTGCCCTGCCACCATTCTGTTAAAAAGAAAGCAAATGTTTGTTTGGGGCCAGTAGTCTTGAAAAAAAAAAAAAAAAAACAATAAAAAAGGAAGGCTTTTTGCAGAAAATCCAAATAGCAAGATAAATACATCCTACACACCCATACCCCATACCCCTACACAAACATGCTAAAGCTGTCAAAAGTATCCTTTAATATCCAAATACCACATGGTACTAAAACACTTTTAGAGATACACACAATTCTATAGCAAGAAGTTTCATTTGAAACTTGATATAATAAATTATTTCTAAAATGACTTTTAGAAGGAGACCAACAGTGTTATACACAATATACATAATAAATGAAAATATTGATTTTAAATTACACAATCAATTATGCAAATGCATGCCTCCTGAAAATTAGTCAATAATACCTCCAAGTACTCTTATCAGACGCAGCCAATATTAGCACTGTATGAGATTTTCCAGGCATTGTTCACGGTTCTTACATACATTTAAATACCCTTAGGAAACACTGTACAATATTACTATTTGTGGATATATTTACATAAATGATATATTTATAAGTATTATACCACAGCTTTCTCACTGTTTTTTGTTTTTGTTTTCTTTTTTACCTCAAATGTTCTGTAGAAACCATAGCATGTCAATATAAATAGCATATTAACAGCTATATAGTGTTTTACCTAATATTTTCAGTTTTTGCTTATTTAGTTGCTATGTTTGTTTTATGTCTTTAATGCATCTAGAATTTGTTTAAGATTCTGAGGTAGGATTGTAATTTTATTTATTTTCCAAAATAATATTTTCCCATCTCCATTTATTTCATGGTTCCTCTTTTTCATAGTTACTTAGAACTCCAATGTACATTATAATGTAAAAAAAAATCTTTCTATATAAAGAGTCTATCTCTGTATTTCTTAGAAATGTCTGGTTTTACGGGGTGCTTGGCTGGCTTAGTTGGTAGAGCATGCAACTCTTGATCCTGGGGTTGTGAGTTCCAGCCCCATGTTGGGTGTAGAGCTTACTAAAAAACAGAAACAGAACCAAAAAAACAAAACCCAGGAATTTCTGATTTCTGTTTTATTTATTTATTTATTTATTTATTTATTTATTTATTTATTTATTCACGAGAGACAGAGAGAGAGAGAGGCAGAGGCACAGGCAGAAGGAGAAGCAGGCTCCATGCAGGGAGCCTAACGTGGGCCTTGATCCCAAGTCTGCAGGATCAGGCCCTGGGCTGAAGGGAGTGCTAAACTACTGAGCCACCCAGGCTGCCCTATCTACATTCTTATACTTTCATTTTAATTGTAATAGTTTGTCATTATTGTTTTGGGATTATTTTCTAGGTAGATAATTATACTATTTGTGTACATAATGAAGTATTTGTAATGACTATGTATGAAATAAAATTAATTATATTTGGGTGTAATCATCACCCTTTCTTCATTTTGGGGTGTTTCCTTAAAAAGGTAGAACAAGGCCAATGATAATAATATTTTCATGGGTCTTGATACATGTTGCTGAATTGTTCTTGAAAAGATTTTCATAGCATTTATTTCCACCAAACATAAATAGGAAATACTTTCAATTTGCTGTTAGTGATACTAAGTTATTAATCTCTTTCCCAAATTTTTGAGGAGGATTAGTGTTTTATTTGAGGTTCCACAATTTGTAGTGAGGATTACATCAGAAAATGTCTCTAAAGCACAATCCTCAGAAGGTGCTTTATAAGAAGTAACTTCTTAGGGGCACCCTGGCAGCTCAGTCCATTAAACGTCTGCCTTCAGCTTAGGTCATGATCCCAGGGTCCTGATATACTCCTACATCTGCTCTTCTGTTCATCGGCAGCCTACTCCCTTCCCTCCAACTTGTGATCTTTCTTTCTTTCTTTCTTTCTTTCTTTCTTTCTTTCTTTCTTTCTTTCTTCTTTCTCTCTCTCTCTCTCCCTCTCTCCCTCTCTCCCTCCTTTACTCTCATAAATAAGTAAGTAAATAAATAAATAAAATCTTAAAAGAAGTAAGCTCTTAGTTCAAATTGACTACTGCCTCATTATTTTACCTTTTCAACATCCAGTTAATGCCACACCTATATTATGAAATGGTATGTGTTGATTGACTTATGAACAAGCAATCACTATATCTGGCCAAACTCAACCAGATGCCTGCCTTGTTCTTACATAAATGATATTTTAGAATTAAAGTTTCTACTAGGATTTCCTTCTGGAGCCAAGACTCTGTCAGTTGGAGGAGCAGGATAAGAGCATATGATAGCTGATGGCTAGTATATTTGTTTTTATTCTTCATGTATATTCTAAATCTGCTGCCAGTTTAGAATTTGGAATCTAGGTGGTAAATATACCAATGGTTGAGTTGGCTGTTGTAATTTCTATAAAAAAACAGCTACTCCAAGTTCAAAGTCAAAAATCCAAGCAAGAAAAGAAGGCAGGGAAAAAAAAGAAAAGAAAGAGTTATTATCTTTATGAATCAGGAGCCCAACCTGGCACATTCAGTGTTTTATCAGAAGAGTTCTCAACAAAGGAGTTTTTCTTGAGCATAGGGAGGAAAGATAGCAGGCACCCAGAAGAGAAATAGAGACTTTTGCACTTGGTACCAAAGATCACAAAAAATTAAGATGTTCCTCTGGAAGTGATGAGCATTTACGGAGCTGATGGAGCATTTATGGAGCTTATGGAGGTTTTCTAAGGCAGGCTTAGAATGGTGATAGTGACATTTTTAAGAGTTGATTCATTCTCAGTTGATGGAAATGACATCATAATGAACAGGCTTGATACCAAGGGCCAACTATGGAGAATGTAGATTGCTTCTAGCTAGGCCAGTCAACTAATGGTGATAGTTATCCAGAAGAGTGAGGTAGAAGTTCAGAGAATAAATTCATGCATGTATATTACTTGCTGGAAGAAACCATGTTAGGGATAAGGATAAGAAGTTAGAAGAACCATTTAGTAATAGTACTGGCTCAAGTTGTCTAGTCAAATCAATCATTTTAGGATTTTAGAGCTCTCAGGTATGCAGGCTTTGAAGATCAAGAGATCTCAGTGAGATGCTGGGCTCTGCCACATAAAATCTGATTCTTGACTCTGGCCAAAGCAATGTCTCTGACACTAAGTTTCAACTAGATAAGTTTCAACTAGGTGAGGTGAATAATATGAAAAATATCTCCTTTTCATTTGGGTATTCAGTGAGTTAGTGATAAAGTTCCTAACAAATAAATATGTTTGAAATGTATTTTTTTAATTAGAAGCATTGTTCTGATTCTCTGTCAGCTTGCAGATTAAATGCAAGCCTCAAAAACATGGCTTTCAGCTGCTTTAAGGATGATGCTACAGTTTTATTGTTGTTCTTCCTCTTCCAACCTTTTAGTGAACTCTAGACAAGAGATACGCAAGTAAAAAGCAAAGTATCGAAGAATAGCAGTTGAAGAGCACCTAGATGGTTCAGTGATTGAGCTGAATGATTGAGTGATTGAGTGAATGATTGAGTGATTGAGTGATTGAGAACAATGCTTCTAATTAAAAAAATACATTTCAAACATATTTATTTGTTAGGAACTTTATCACTAACTCACTGAATACCCAAATGAAAAGGAGATATTTTTCATATTATTCACCTCACCTAGTTGAAACCTTTGGCTTTGAACCTTTGGCTCAGGTTGTGATCCCAGGCTCCTTAGATTGAGTCCCACATGAGGCTTCTCTGCCTATGTCTCTGCCTCTCTCTGTGTCTCTTATGAATAAATAAATAAATAAATCTTAAAGAAAAGAAAAGAACAGCATTTGAAAAATCAAAAACCTACAAGGGCCTGGAAGGCCATATGAATGAATGAAGTGATCCTGATGGAGATGTGGCTAAGTGGAGATTAAATTCCCCATCTTAAGGGAACTGACCACAGTGCAGCTGTGGCTGAACTTTGCTGTGCAGGAAAGCAGGGTTACTGATAACAGATCTTCTGATTTTTTCTCAAAGATGTATTAGAGTTTTTAAAAATATTTCTCATTTACAAAAAAAAATAGCAACTAATTAAAATAATTAAATACTGGATGGCAGAAGATATGTGAGGAAAGAACATGTGTATATGAGTGCAGGTATGTATGTTTGTAATAGTAGGGATAGAGTACTATGAGCCCTTGAATGCATGGGGAAGATACCATACCACATAAATGTAAAGTACATGAATAGATCCAAAGTCAATATAGACCACACGGCACTGGGAATCCACTATTAGTTCAGCAGGCCTGGTGCAGTGAAGTCAGAGAAGGAATGTGGGAGGACGAAGCTGCAACAGTAAGTGGAGGCCAGATCTTTCATTCTGTATCATCTGTACAATAGAATTTGAACTTGATTGTGAGGACAATTAATTGTCTCTGAAGAGCATTAAATAGGAATGGTAAAATCAAGTTTTCAAATTTGGTTGATCTTTTTTTTTTTAAGATTTTATTTATTTATTCATGAGAGAAACAGAGAGAGAGAGAGGGAGAGAGAGAAAGGTGGAGACACAGGAAGAGGGAGAAGCTGGCTCCACACAGGGAGCCTGACATGGGACTCGATCCCCGGACTCCAGGATCATGCCTGGGCCAAAGGCAGGTGCTAAACTGCTGAGCCACCCGGGCTGAGCCACCAGCCGTTGGTTGATCTTTCTGATTCCAAAGTGATGAATGGAGAAGAAGAGTCAGGACTGAGGGTAGAAAGATTAGTTAGAAGGTTGTTAAAGTGGGCAGCCTGGGTGGCTCAGTGGTTTAGCACCGCCTTTGGCCCAGGGCATGATCCTGGAGACCCAGGATCCAGTCCCATGTCGGGCTCCCTGTGTGGAGACTGCTTCTCCCTCTGCCTGTGTCTCTGCCTCTCTCTCTCTCTCTCTCTCTCTCTCTCTCTCTCTCTTTCTCTCTCTCTCTCATGAATAAATAAATCTTAAAAAAAAAAAAAAGAAGGTTGTTAAAGGGAGTCCAGTTGAGGTGAGGAAGATTGTACTAGGACCATGGCTCTAGGTATATAAAGAAGCAGATGGCACTCTATGTTAACTATATTGGCATTAAAAGAAGAAGGGAAGAAGCAGCAGCCAGAGATACCTGGGAGGGCAAATCCATAGGTGCTTGGTTTGGGGGTTGGGAAAGATTGTGAGTGAGAAGGGAGAGGAAGATTATGGCTGCATCTCTGTTGAGTATTCAAGGTTCACAAAAGATTTACACCTGTAACAAAACCCTGCACATAGCAAGTAAAGTCAGAAAAAGGAGAGCACCAACAACCTGATTGGGTGTGAGTGTGTGGGCAAGAAGCATATTTCTGGAATTATTCTATTCTTAGTCTACCTATTACCTCTCCATAAAGAAAGAGGAGACTGACCTCCAGTTTTTATCCTTTGTAAAGAATGAAAAGCAGTCAGGTGAAAACTGAACTTTAGTTCATTGCACAATTTACTTCATAGTTCTTTGCATCATGTGTTTTGTCAGCATCTCAGAGTGAAATGATCCACTTGTTTTGGGTCATTCTCTCCATACTTCTGTATGTCTCAAACCTCAAGGAGTGTATTTCTGCCAGAGAAAAGGCCCCAGCCGCTTTCATCTCCATTTATAAACTTGTTGACTAAGTCACACATAAGAAAATGTGCAGTAGATCTTGCATTCTCCACCTCTGCTAGGAAAAAAAAAAAGTGCCACTAACAAGATATATGAAGAGTTATTCAAATCTACCACAGAGAGTGACTGCAAAATAAGGGGGAAAAAAACCAAGACAAAACATTTGACTACATAAATCCTCTCCTCTTTATTCTGCACAATCTCTGGGAAAGAAATAATGAACCTTCCTTTATGATCTGCTTGTATTTATAATTGATTTATCTTGTGGTTAAAAGTAGATTTACTCACTAAAACTGAGACAGACAGGAACATGCAATTTGGGTTTGACCTCCTGGCCTTTTTGGCTATCACTTATCAGATCTGAAAATACAGTAGAATTTCAGCATTATTTCAGAATAAAAGAGTAGGTTAATTCTTTTGAAGCATTATGTCTGTCAGTAGATGCAGCCAGTGACTGCCATACACATAGTTATATGTTTATAGATCTCTTGTGATTCAGGGAGGGCACAGTACTCCCTCAACCCCACCTGATACTCCCATCAACCCCATTTCCAATTATTTCTTTGTCCACCCTGCCAGGCGGACTGATGCGAAGAATGTCTAGGTTACCTAACTCATTTATTTAACTTACCGCTTTGTTTCCTGTTTAACATTTATATTCCTGGTCTGAAATGACACATTTGGAATTCTCATATGTATCCACCTTTGTGGGACTATATTTTTATCTGGTCATTTGCTAGTTCAAGATTTAATAGAGTTGTAAGGCCAGAAATTAATGAGGCTCAGAAAAGAGAATTGATGGATACAGAAAATAAATGATAAACCTATCCTGCCTGTTGTTTTTGTCTCTGTTAGTACACTTTGTAGACCTTGAAGACTTGAGGGTGCCCTCCAGTTATCCGTCTGTGTGGACTTGAGCTCACAGTGTTGAATTTAAAGCCTGTATCTTTAAAGGCAGGCTGGACCCGTGTCTTCTCAGGGATCTCCCAGAACTCCAAACACCAAATAAATACTTGCTAATGGGGGCAGCCCAGGTGGCTCAGTGGTTTAGCACCGCCTTTGGCCCAGGGCATGATCCTGAAGACCTGGGATCGAGTCCCACATCGGGCTCCCTGCATGGAGCCTGCTTCTTTTTGCCTCTGCCTGTGTTTTTGCCTCTCTCTCTCTCTCTCTCTCTGTGTCTCATGAATAAATAAATAAAATCTTAAAAATATATTTTAAAAAAAGTACTTGCTGATGGGATTTAGCTTAATTTCTTGGCTTGTGTTTCTCAATGTACATTTTTCTGATATCAGAGGTTTAGGCTAGTAGAATCTTGGATTTTCAGTGGTAACAAAATCCTCTGTCACTTTGAATCCACTCCATTCTTGAATAATTTACAAGTATTGTGACTCTCTCTGAAAACTTCATAATATGCCTGCAACAGAAAGTCGGGTTAGTATCCTGTCCTGTGTTCCAGGAGAACACATTTGCCTTCCAAACAACACGACATGTATATATGTCTGTGTGTATGTAAACAACCTTGTTCCAGTCATTGTAAGGGCTCAGAAGTCATAGCAAAAAGTAATGATTGAGCACGTGCTATATTCCATTATCTTCATTAAGCTTTACTGTAAACACACTAAACAGACATATTTTATAGATTTAGTAGATAAAACTGAGGTGAACAGTGGTCAACATGGCTAATCATCTAATGACATGGAGTATGACTCCATTATCTATCTGTCCTAAAGCCTAATGCAAGCACTGCATGAGCAACATAAAGCTTATTGCAGTTTTCTAAGTTGATGTTGATAGCTTGCTTCTAACTCTGTCAGAAGGGACAATCTGCTTGAGCATTCTACTTCAGACAGAAGTCCACTATAGACTATGTCATGACACATTTTATTTCATTTACAAGGAACATGGTGATCTGAAATTTCTGTCTGAAACATGTAAAGTATAGGATTACACATGAAATATAATCTTTCCTTGTTTCTTTCCTCCCTCTTCCTTCCTTTTTTCCTCCCTCCTTCTCTCTTACTTTTTCTTTTTGCTTCCTTTCTTTCCCTTCTTTCTTTCTTCTTAAAGATTTATTTATTTGAGAGAAAGAGAGAGAGAGAGAGAAGGGGGAGGAGCAGAGGGAGAGAATTCTCAAGAAGACTTCCCGCTGAGAATGGAGTCTGACATGGGGCTTAATCCCATGACCCTATGATCATAACTTGAGCAGAAACCAAGAGTCAAACGCTCAACCAACTGAGACATCCAGGCACCCCATTTTTTTTGTTTTGCTTTGTTTCGATTTTTGGAGTTAGGGGTGAGGAGATTCCCAACATGGAAAGAAGTGCATTTTGCACATGCTATTTGAATTCCTAGTTCTCATTGGAACCTGTAATGGAAAAGTTCAACACAGTATGACAACAGAACAATGCTTAACTGTTACAAGTGTCAATATTAAACCTAGAAGAATTGAACTGTATGGCATCTTACTTTTTTTTGTTCCTTTTATTTCTCATTTCTTAGGGGGAACGTCATCAAGGCAGAAAGGCTTCCTAGGATGCATACGCTCCTTACACTTGAATGGGCAGAAACTGGACCTGGAAGAGAGGGCAAAGGTGACATCTGGAGTCCGGCCAGGATGCCCGGGCCATTGCAGCACTTATGGTAGCATTTGTCACAATGGGGGCAAATGTGTGGAAAAGTACAGTGGATACTTCTGTGATTGCACCAATTCACCATATGAAGGGCCCTTTTGCAAAAAAGGTACAGTTGGCACCTCTGTTTTTCTCCTGTGCTGTATTGCAGTACCTACAAGCCATGGCCAAGTCATGCCCTTAGTCCTCAAGTGATCATTCATCTTCGTCAGTTTTGCTCTGTTTAAAGACTCTGTGTAGCCCCTCAAAATAATTACATATATACATTTTCACTGTGTGCGGACATTGGCAGTGCAACTAATCTGGGTTGATAGTAATAGTGCAACACCATCTTCTTGCTGAACACTGGGAGAGGTGAACTTCATTTCTGTTGTATGAACCCTATAGTTTTTTTTGTTTGTTTTGTTTTTGGTTTTAATGAGCCCTGTTGTGAGGGGCACACTAATCATTCCAGTTCCAATTCCTTAGCCCACATGTATAATCAGAATTGTAGAATCTACTCCTAGAAGAGCCTTAGGGATCCTTGAGTCACTTTAAAGCATTTTTACAATAGGGAACTTATAGGTAAATTAGTGGGAACAATATCACATATTTAATAAAATCTCCCTATTCTGCAGGTGATGTGAGTGGGGCCTGAAGCTTTAAAAGCCCTGCCTGAAGATTCACATTTAGTTCATTAAAGTGCTGTGAATGGAACACAGTGATCAAAATCCCTGTCTCAGTATTTCTACATCCTTTCCTAATCTTATGAATTCATTGCATGGACAAAACTAACAATTATAGATATGTATCTTGAACGAGTAGTGATGGTCATGGTGTAAATTCTCTAGAAAATTCAAGATAACTCTACCAACTATAAAACTGCATTATTCAGTATAAACAGTATTTTTTTCAAATACAAGGGCAAAAGATTAGGTCTTCCATCTTTGCAGGATTTAAAGTTTATTTTATCCATGGGGGAAAATGTTTGTTAAGCAAATAATGTAAACAGTATTTTGAAAGCAGCATTTAAACTATTAAAATAAAATGTTTTAATTACTTTGAAACACCATTTACATACAAACAATGATGGCAATTATACATAATTCTTGTTAATTCATTAGAATGTATTTCCCAAACACCTCTACCAAACAATGCTTTATTTAGTCCAATTTACTGTTGGAACTTAAAAACAATAGACAAAAGAAGAGCACCCAGTGTTCTTCTCATTGAAGGACTCTGTAATTTGAGCTCTTCATCATTTACTGACCTTCTCTGCAGTTATGTTGAATTACTTGCTTGTTATTGTTTGAGAAGCATTGAACTTCTTGGGAGAAAATTAATGGTACAAATTTTAGGGCCAACAGCATGTTGGGACCTGCATGGAGCTTGACATAAAGTGGCCCCATCACAGTACGTGTTGAACGTGAGCTAAGACAAGCAAAGCACCACTGGATTTTCATACTGAGGAAGGTATCTGAATAAATGCCCCTAAAAAAATTTAAATGCCACGTTAGTTTGGACCCACATGGCCAGAAGGAGTAAACACAGAATAAACACTACCAGGACTGCTTACAAAGGTATACTAGAATTATTTTACAGGCTCTATACCCAAGTTCTGTTTGGGAAAACGAAGCAAAACAAAAGCAAACAAACAAAAAAACAGTAGGATTCTACATTTCTCCAGGGACATTGTTCAACCATCTCATAGATCATATTGTTCTAAATTTAGCCTAATTTTTCATTGGGTTTTATTTTTTCCCTGAAACAACTCCAATTACCTTCTGTCCATACCACCATATCTTTTGGCTGCATATGTTAAAGCAGCCTCTGTGCTCTCTCCCCACTTTTTACTTTGATCTATAACAAAAATAGATCAATATGTGCTTAGCCTTCTCAGCTTGCTTCATTTTTCACAGTTCCAAACTTTCTCCCCTTTCTCATAAACCTAAGGCAATGATTCCCTGTATGTTCAGTAGCTGCAGATATGTAGGATGAACCTTTTAACCAAGTCTTCTAGCCATACGAGTTGCCTGGGGGAAATGTCGCTTGGAATGGAAGAAAGAGCCATTAGCTAGGAGGTAGTCCTGAACAAGGGTGCTGTCTATTGGGTTATCTTCTATGTTAACTTACCAGGGCATGTAAATTTTAGGGGGTGCAAATACTGGAAATAAATGAGGTGGAATTGCCAATACCTGAGGCAGAACCATGATCCATTGACCTATTTTTTGTTTCTGATTATAGTACAAAGTAATAATAATCATGCAATTAGCAGTGATTATTGACTGCAACATACATTCCTCATAATGAACCTAATGGGGAAGATATCAACATATTGAGAACATTGAAGTTCACAGAAGTTTAATAACTTGCTAATAAATGTCAGGGCTGGAGACACATCCAGCATCTTTGTATTTTCTTTTTTCTCTTTAAAACTCTAATTTCATTCTGTAGAGGAATATGGCCATAGGATTCAAATATGTTTTTTTTTCCTTTTACTGAGGTGTAATTTTCGTACATTAAAATCCATCCTTTTAAATTGTATAATGCAATGATTTTTAGCATATTCACAAAGTTGCACAACCAAACTATTATCTAATTTCAGACTACTTTTCATCACTCCAAGAAGGAATCCTATACTCATTAGTAGCTCCCCCTCCTTCACCTCTCCTCTCTGTCCTTGGAAACAACTGATTTATTTTCTGTCACTAAGGATTTACTTATTCTGGTTATTTCATATAAATGGAATCATACACTATGTTTCTTTTTTATGCTAGTTTCTTTCACTTAGCATGTTTCCAAGGTTCATCCATGTTGTAGCATTTTTCTTTTGTTCCTTTTTTTATTTTCAGAGTATTTTATTCCATTATGTGGCTACAACACATTTTGTTGACCTGTTCTTTATTTAGTTGATGGACATCAGGATGTTTTCATTTCTTTGGTTAATATAAATAATGTTGCTCTTAACATTCAGGTACATGTTTTTGTGTGGATTTATGTTTTCTGTTTTCTTGAGTGTATACCTAGAAGCAGGATTACTTCGGTCATATGGTAACTATATGTTTAAATTTTTGAGGATATTGGCACAGTGTTTTCAAAGTGGCTGCTCCATTTTACATTCTTACCAGCACAGTATAAGGATTCCACTTTATCCAAATCCTCACCATTTGCTATTATCCTCCTTTTGATAAAAGACATATTATTGTGAATGTGTAAAATAGTACCTCATTGTGGTTTTGACTTGTCTTTCCCTAATGACTAAAAACAATGGAAATCTTTTCATGTTCTTATTGGCTGTTTGTATACCTTCTGTGATGAAATGTTTTTTTTTTTTCAAAGTTTTGCCCATTTTTTGAGGGTTATTTTTCTTTTTATTGTTTAGTTGTAGGGATTTGCGTATTCTAAATACGATTTGCACATTAGATATATACTTTGCAAATATTTTCTCTCTTTTTCGTATTCTTGATAGTATCTTGGGAAGCAAAATGTTTTTAATTCTCCTAACATCCAGTTCTTAATGTTTTCTTTTTGTTGCTTGTGCTTTTGGTTTTAGGGCTAACAAATTATTGCCTCACTGAAGGTCCTGAAGATTTATGTCCATGGTTTCTTCTAAGAGTTCTATAGTTTTAGCTTTTATATTTCGTCTTTTATCCAGTTTGAGTTCATTTTTGTAGATGGTATGAGGTAAGGGTTCAGCTTCATTCTTTTGCCTGTGGATATCCAGGTAGTCTGACACCATTTATTAAAGTATATGTTACTTTAGCCCCCTTCCACCGCCACCATTATAGGAAGAATCTAGGTATGACAGTCTTAGTGGTATCATTTTTTTTCTAATTAAAAAGTTAGACAATGTATTTGGAATTCTACTTGGAAATATATATAGGAATTTAGGGAAAAAATCTAATTACTCAAAGACAAACATTAAAAAGAAAATCTGATTTCCTTCTCTTTTCTTTGCATTTAATCTAGTGGCAATAATTCTGTATTCATATCTACATTTTATATCTTAAATTTTATTTACTTCATTTAATAGACATTTCTATATAATTCATCAGTTTTAATGATCTCAATGTATTTCATGCCATGGGGTTGCCTCTGCTTACTTAGTCCCCAGAACAGTTTAGCTTAACAATAGTGGCACAATTCTGTACTTGATCTGCCTAAATTCAGAACCTGGCTCATCTACAATCTATATTGTGTGATGCCATTTGTGTAACTCACCTCCCAATCTCTCATTTTATCACCTATAAAATAAGAAAATTAAAAAACTCTTCACAGAGGGTTGTGATGAACATTTAATGATCATTTCACAAAGCACTCAGGATAATGCCTGACAAATAAAGTCTCACTAAGTGCTAGCTCTTATTATTGTTTTGGAATTTTAGATTACCCCAACTTTTGCACATAAATAATGCTGTGATAAATGCATACATTAATTAGTTTCTTGGTAATGGAATTTCAGTGAAAAAATAGTATCTATATTTAGGTACACTTAGCCAGTTGCCAAAAACCTGTTGAAAAATTCTTTCATATTTACCTCCCTGCCAATATATATCACTTTTTTTTTTACTTTTCATTACCAAAAAACATAATTCTCTGTAATAATAAGGAGAGTTTCAGAACCCTCATTCACCCATGAATGAGCTTCAAAAATGATCAACTCATGACCATTTTGATTTCATCTATACACTCACATCGTCTTCTCTTCCTTTATTATTTTGAAGCAAACTTCAAATATCACATCATTTCATCTATAAATATTACAACATGTATTGCTAAAAGATAAAAGC
The DNA here is from genome assembly GCF_905146905.1 of Nyctereutes procyonoides. Taxonomy (NCBI): domain Eukaryota; kingdom Metazoa; phylum Chordata; class Mammalia; order Carnivora; family Canidae; genus Nyctereutes; species Nyctereutes procyonoides. The sequence continues at coordinate 13,057,642 of NW_026575030.1, forward strand.
TTATTAAAAACACAGATCCACAGGATCATTATTGTAAGAAAAATGAGTAATGTCTAGTATTATGAAATATCCACTCAGCATTCAAATTGCCAACTGTTTCATTTATTTTTAGTTTGATGTCTTGCTAAATTAATTATAGTTTGACTGCTTTCTAAGTAATCACTAGCTTCCTCACTACCTTTATGCTTATTCTAATTCTAAATTCTATCATTATTATTAAGACCAGCTATTATCTATTGAGTTCCTACTATGTGTCATGCTTCTACGTGATGTTTTCAGTGCTTCTTCCCACTGCAAGAATGAATCCATCCCTACTTGTATCTGAGGTTATGAGCTGAGATTTTTTTTTTAATTTTTTTTTTTATTTATTTACGATAGTCACACAGAGAGAGAGAAAGGCAGAGACACAGGCAGAGGGAGAAGCAGGCTCCATGCATTGGGAGCCCGACGTGGGATTCGATCCCGGGTCTCCAGGATCACGCCCTGAGCCAAAGGCAGGCGCCAAGCTGCTGCGCCACCCAGGGATCCCTATGAGCTGAGATTGAGTGGGATCCTGTGAGAGTGTTAGAGAAGGGATACAGTCAGGTGCCAGTTCTCATCTGTCAGACTTCACAGCTGGCTCAGATACATGCTCTTTTCAGTGCCACACTGTTTCCTAGCTGTTTCCCTTAGTTCACTGCACACTTTACTCCTGGTCAGTGTTGGTCAAGCTACTGTGGCCACAGAGACCTCCAGATCCAGGAATCATTGGCTCTGTCACACACATCACACTCTAGGCTATCTTCCATTGTATTTTGTTTTGTTTTGTTTTTTGTTTGTTTTGTTTTGTTTGATAAGTATCCTTTCTTGTCAGAAGCCTATCAGCATAATTATTTCTACTGGGTTGGTGCTCAGTAGATATTGCTAATATTGGTTCTGTGGCCTTGGAGTAACATGACGGTCATTGATGATCACATCCAATTTAGGAGTTTTCTTCTAATGAGCCCAGTAATTTTGTGTGTTCAGACAAATCACTCAGAGAGCTTAAATATGGTCAGGGAACTTAAACTCTTAGATTATAAAATGTAAGAAACTTAGAGAATAATAGAATCCAGGTGTTTTGCTGAAGGAAGCTTTATGTTGAAATTGACAGTATCTAAACATTAGACATCAAAATTAAACATTAAGAATAATTAGAACTGGGACTAGGGGAGAAAGGAAGATAGAAACTTGGTAGGACATTTCTAGTTTAAAAGCGGTTCACATTTTAATTTCCTGTCCTAAGTATTAAGACAAAATGTAATATATGTGCCCATATCGAATATGCTATTCATAACAGAATGCTCTGAATTATAGTTACATTTGAATACACTCACAACATCAAATAAAAGCCATTATTCAGTTAAGTAAGGAGATAGTAGCTCAAAATACAGGCCAAATGTCCCTGAGGAAATTTACTCAAGGAAAGTGCTTGAATCAAGCTGATGATTAACCGGGATCCTCACTGTCACAAGTCTCTGCTGCATATCTTTGTAATCAGGCATACTGATGTCGTAACTCGAATGATAAATGCAGAGCATATTCTAGGAACCTTTAGTCAAAATGAACTGGTATTCCCAATCTGCTAAGCAATATGCATAAAATGCAACTTTATTTTTTTGGCACTCTTACAGGCTGTTATAGAATTTTCACAAAGGCTGAACAAATTTGCAATAGAATTAGTAAGAGAAATCCAGATTTGATTATGTTCTAGGTGTCACCAACTCAATCAGGGAATTTCACGGGGAATTAGAAAAACTCCACATATCATTCAAGAAAAAGAGAAATCAATCATGCCTATATGGGTTCATGTTTACTGTGCTATCTTTATGATAGGAGGTTGCCTCCAGAATCAAGTATGTTATTCTATGAAGGAAACTTTCCTCCATGACCTGGTACTATATTACCATATAGAGATAAACGTGAAAGAGAACTTAAGAGCAACCTGGATTGAAAAAAAAAAAAGAATATGTCAGTGTTTGGATGGATACTGTAAAGGAAATTGGGATGGTTTCAGGTTAAAGTCTCTTCTCATGTGGAGAGCCTGAAGGTTCCAACTGTAGTGTCTATCTCTTGTAAGTACTATACACATATTATCTCATTTATCCCCCATAAATGCTGTTGAAGTGGGTGTGATACTTCCCATTCACCAGGTGACAAAACAGTCTCCACAGGGGTTCACTAACTGGCTTGGGACCACACAGCCAGGATGGTATTGAGGTTTCAGATCCAAAACCGAAGCCATACTTCCACCAGACTAAAACAATAATCTGATGTTTTAATGAGTGCATGATACAGGGAAGGTGGGTGATTTGCACATTCCTGCTAATTGAATGTCATTGGTTTGTAGATGCTGCCTTTCTCCACAGTGGTGACAAACTCCATCCAACATGTTATGCTACAGGAATTGACTCCCATAGGAAGGCCTGCTTGCTTAAGTTTTTGCTGTCTTTGGAATTAAATACCAATTCTTAGACATACACACACACACATACACATATAAGAGTCTGGGGGTTAGCTACTCATGCCTTTTCTATTAGTTCCACAGATTCCCTGTCTTCTGTTTCTGGGGAATTACTGCTGCCTCCCCCAGTGTCCTATTTTCAGTAACTTAGAACTCACTCACAATCTTCCTAACACACCAGAAAAGCACAAGCTGGAACCGTTAGAATCTCAGTTTTGAAACTAAGAAAGTCTCAGTAAAATTGATCTCTACTATGCTGGAGGCAGGGACAGTTCATCTTTGCTTCTTGAGAAATCAGCCTGGCACATGGTGGTTACCCCACAGATGTATGTTAAACTTGAACTAAACTTCAGAATTCAAATCTCAGCTCTCTTTTCTTAGCTATGCAACCTTGTTCAAGGTGCTTAACCTCTGCAAGCCTCATGTTTCTCATTTGTAAATGAGAGTAATGACTTCTGACACTTCAAACTTATTGTGGAAAGCATATTATATAATTCAGGTGAAAACCCTTACATGGTACTTGATGCATAGCAAACAATAAACAGTTATTGCTGTCTTTAATAATCGACTAAATGTTGCAATGTGTGCATTCCTCTCTTCTATTTTTCAGAGGTTTCTGCTGTTTTTGAGGCTGGCACTTCAGTTACTTATATGTTTCAGGAACCCTACCCAGTGACCAAAAATATAAGCCTCTCATCCTCAGCGATTTACGCAGATGCGGCTCCATCCAAGGAAAATATTGCATTTAGCTTTGTGACAGCCCAGGCACCCAGCCTCTTGCTCTACATCAATTCTTCTCAGGATTACCTGGCTGTCCTGCTCTGCAAGAATGGTGAGTACTGACAAGCATGAAGCCTGATGGAGTGTCACAGTGGGCTAGAGGGACAGTGCATGCCCTCCAGAACCCTGCATAATTTCTACCTAAATTTGGTCCCACCTGGGCAGCTTAATTCCAGACCTCCAGCCAAAGTCTTGATTGTACTTTACCTTTATGACTTGCAATTGGTATTCAGGGCCAGTGTCAATTCATTGCTGAAGTCTCAAATGCATTGACTTTAATTTGCCTCATCTGTGTAGCAGTAATTTTTTATTATTTATTCTGTGCTGGAATCCATTAAGTGTAGAGGAGACAATCATAAGCATATCTGAATTTCAGAAGGACACTCGTCACATATATCGTGTCATCTTTGCTGCAGTCTCCTTTATTAAAGGCTGTTAAAACAACTAGCATAAATGCAGCTGTATTAAAAGAAGTTGATTGCCTAGGTCTTGGAAAGAAATGGTATATGTGAATCATAACCTGGTGCAATGTGGGGCATGGTGCTGAGAACCAGACTTTGAAGACAACGTGCACAAAATGGAATATGCAAAGGTTAGATGGGTACAGAGCCTGGGACCCACTTCATGCAAGGGATGTTGAAGGACACCAGTTCTGACAGCTGTAAGGAGAAATGAGATTTTCTTCCCTCACTGTGTATTTCCACCTCACAATGAGGAGGGTTGTTTATATAGTCATGGTCAAGGGCATTGTGAGATCAAAATCCTAGGGGATGGAACAACAGAACAAAGAGGGCAAAGACATGGACATCCCTATAGTCTGGTCTCAAATAACACGTTCCCATGATCAAGAGCATGTTCTTCCTCCTTCTGTAATTTGCTGATATAATGAGAGTAGCCCAGGTTTTAGAACCATCCCCTGGGATGGACTGTGATGGGGCAGAGAAAGGAGGCTTGAATTTTGCATCACACCCTCTGCCTTCTCTAGACCTTAGGACAGAGAAGAGACTCCACAGAGACTCCAGCTATTTCTCTTGCTCTTCTTTTTTTATGTGGGGTTGGGGTGGGGGTGGGTATTATTCTTTTTTGCTTCATCTTGCTTTCTGACTAGGGCACTGAAAATAAAGACTGATGTGTGGACCTAATGCAAGGATCAAAACTGGTGGGCATAGGAGTTGAATCATGCCTGAAGTACATTAATAATAACAGTGGCTCACTAACGATAACAGGACTCATTCATTCTAAGAGCAAATGTAAGGGAAGGAATAAAGAGAGAGAGAGGACCTGGGGTACTGACTGACCACTCCAAGACTATCTGATCTTGAAGAGCCTGTAAGACAAAAAAGAACCATTATGGGTTATTAGACCTCTTATTTATCAGCAGACCTTTGTATGATTAGAACCATTATATTAACTTGTCACATCTTAAACTTTGCCCCCATAATGTCTCTGTGAGGTGGATAAGTCTGGCTGAGGATGCTGAGGCATAGATTAACTAATTAACATAGGCCAGCCAAATAATTCATGACACAGTTGGGGCCAGAAGCTAGATCTCCTGATAATCAGCTCCTCTGTCTTTCCTCTAAGCTAGACCATTCTGCTGTGACGTAGCTGAACTATAGTAAGATAGTTACAGAACACTGAGATGCACGATCTTCCCCAAACCTTCTTTTAGGTGTGATTTCATGGCACATTGGTACCTGCCAGGCTGTGCCTATTGATACAGACATTGCGTAACAGGAATAACTATATCCAATTACATATACATACTACTCCATATGCTCTCTCTCTCTCTCTTTACACACACACACACACACACATGCACATTCTGGGCACTATTCTCTTTTTTTTAATAATAAATTTATTTTTTATTGGTGTTCAATTTGCCAACTTACAGAATAACACCCAGTACTCATCCCGTCAAGTGCCCCCTCAGTGCCCGCCACCCAGTCACCCCCACCCCATGCCCTCCTCCCCTTCCACCACCACTAGTTCGTTTCCCAGAGTTAGGAGTCTTCCATGTTCTGTCTCCCTTTCTGATATTTCCTACCCATTTCATCTCTCTTCCTCTCTATTCCCTTTCACTATTATTTATATTCCCCAAATGAATGAGACCATATAATGTTTGTCCTTCTCCGATTGACTTATTTCACTCAGCATAATACCCTCCAGTTCCATCCACGTCGAAGTAAATGGTGGGTATTTGTCATTTCTAATGGCTGAGTAATATTCCATTGTATACATAAATCTGGGCACTATTCTAATTAATGTGGACATCTCTTAATTCTCACAACAATCTTATGTGGTTGATGGTATTAATCTCATAGCTCCAGAAACTAAGGCATGCAGACACTACATAACTTGCTTAAATTCTCACAGCAAGTAAGTGAAAGAGTTAGAATTCAATCCTCCCTCCCTGACTTTGGTAGCATATTTTGTGTTGTTGTTGTTGTTGTTTTTAAGATTTTATTTATTTATTAATGAGAGACACAGAAAGAGAGAGAGGCAGAGACACAGGCAGAGGGAGAAGTAGGCTCCCTGCAAGGAGCCCATGCAGGACTCAGTCCTCAATCCCGGGATCAGGACTTGAGCCAAAGGCCGACGCTAACCACTGAGAAATCCAGGTGTCCAGTGTATTTTGTGTTCTTAAACCACAGCTCTAAATGAAGGGTGTTATTTATTTTCTGAAACACAGTGTGTTTTAAATAACCTGAATTTATTTAATTGGGAAGAAGTCTTGAATTTGACCTGATCGCCTATTTTCTTATACTCTAAAGCCTCACTTCCCTGAAAATTCTACTTGACCCCATAGAAATTTGCATTTTCTAAGCACTGGCTAAGTACAGGAAGCAAGGAGATATTTGTGCCATCTTTGTTTGCTTTTTTGTTTTAAGCTCAGTCTCCCAGGGCAAGTGTGAAAGTTCAGGCTTCATATCTGACTCTGCATCAAGGAAGACAGGTGTCCAGGCGGTGGCTAGTCATGGAGTGCTGTGCCCTCCTTCCCCTCACTCTGCCTCAGAGAACCTCCTCCCCCAATGCTCTGAGGAACTCTTGTCACACTGGGCAGTGGTAGATGCATTCATGATTTAGGATCCTGGGCATTTCCTGCCATCTTATCCTATAGAGATGCAGTAGAAGTATTCATTCATTCATTCATTCATTCATTCCCTCACCAACTCACAGCACAGTATCAGGAACTGTGGAGAGCAAGAAAAATAAACAGGATACTATGCTGTCTAAATATGATAAGGAAAAAGAGAGACTCAAAGAGAGACTTATGGTTTTTGATGGACAATCTAGATACATGAAGGAATCAGATTGTCCAGATTTTGCAAGCAATCTAACCAGAAGTTAGATTTTTGAGAATGAATCTCCTAGGGATTCAGGGGTTAAAACAATAGGGCAAATGCCTTGAGCAAGAGTGGATTTCTTGTCATCAGAGGTCTTCAAAAAGTAATTAAATGACAATTTGTTGGAGAAACTATAATAAGAATTCTGGCAGTGGATGAGAGAGAAAAATAATCTGAGTTTCTTTCCAAGTCTAAGATTTTGTGATTCTCTATTCCCTTCTTATGTAGTCTTACATTTATATTTCTTTCTGCTGGAGCTGCATTTGCAGCCTTTGAAATGTTTCTACAAGGAATTCATAATTGCTCATGGTATTAGGCCACTGACCTAATTGCCAGTAAATAATATGGGAACCCTGCTTCATGAAAAGCTAGGAATACATTTAATAACACGTTGATAGACTTCAGTGAGAAATATACCCCTGGAAATACTAATGGAAGTTAAGAATACCTGTACCTTGGGAAAACAAAACAAAATAAAACAAAACAAAAAGATAGCAAACATGGTAAAGGGTTAACTAGGGAAGGTCTTTCTCTGGAAGGGTTTTATAAGATTGATTCACACCTCTCTGAGATGAAGTTAAGAGTTTTCTATTAGTGCAGGTTTCTTAACCTTTCTTTGGGTTAAGACACCTCTGGGAATCTTATGGAAATTATGATGAGAGGATCACACTTAAAAAGAGTGCTTTTTGTTCTCCCCAGGAGGAAGGAAATGCCCATGGCCATGTCATACAAAATGGCTCCAATTTCAGCACTGTGGGTTAAGAAGCCAGGAGGTGGAGACAAGTGTATGAACTGCATAAATACTGAACAAAATCCTTGGCTTGCAAATCTATTTAATATGGGTATACAGGCTAGAGGAGAGAAGAGAGAGCAGTGGGACTCAAAGTCATACTTCCAAGTCTCTCCCTGGCAGGGGTTTGGTTTGGCACGTCTGGAATTTTTCTTTGCCCTTTATCATTTTTCTTGAAATTTCTCCAACTAGAGACTTATTCAGGTTAAATTGTAGCTGTCTTTTCGAATGAAAACAGGTCCTTTTTCCTAGAAGATGAAAAGGATTTTCATTTCTGGGATGGAAGATTAGAGAATGAAAAGGAGGCATTTGGGGTTAGAGAGTCCTCAGGAGAGCAAAGATAGTTGTGTTCTCATAGGTTGGAGCTTTGGACAGCAGGCAACTTCTTGGAGGTGTGGCAGTTGGAGAAGAAGTGGCATATGAGGAGGAAAGTGTCCAGAGAAGGCAATGAGAGTATTCTAAAGAATAAAGAATATTTTAAAGAATACACATAAATTTCACAGCATTTTATTGAGCAATGGCTCTGCCTTCTGCACGGTACCAGGGAGTTCACCTTCAGATTTGTCGTTTAACAAATATTCAGAGTATCTACCATGTGGCAGGCACTATTTCATGCAGGGAAGAGATGGATTCAGACAGGCTTCTGCCTTTAAGGATCTAGTTTTGGGACAGAGATAGAACAAAGAAGGACAACAATGTGTCATAGATGTGAGATAGAGTCTGTTCCAGGTAGATTGAGGCAAAGAAAGGAAGACTGACCGATTCATTCTGGGAGGGAGGGTCAAAGGGGCTTCAGGGAGATACTGCTTCAGTTGAGACATGAAAGATAAGACAGTGTTTTTCAGGCAGACGTTAGATATTTGTTTAATAAAATGAGAGATTTCTTTGACTGTTCTTCATTTTCTCCATTTCATTTCCACTGCATGTGAAATATACATATTTTTTTCCTATCAATTCCCCTTTTTACTCTTTCATCATATGTCCTTCTTGACTCCTTGATAGTAAAAATGTTTCAAAAAATCAAATTTAGAATATATGCTAAGTCTAAGGCCATCAACCTATGGTGAAATCATTTGGATACCCAATTCAAACAGGACCCCCAGGTCACCTTCCCAAGGTGGCTCTTCAGCTGCCCTCCAGCACTGAATCGTTTGTCTGGCTTTGCTTCAGCATTTCCTTTTTATCAATCATTTTTTTTAACATATACATTCACAAGGATGTGCTGTCTGCATTTGTGATTGTACACACCTTGGAGGGAATAATGATGAACCCAGACACTTTACATTTTGAATAGAATGACTCAAGGGAGACAAGGGTAAGGAGGAATCCAGTGAGGGAGTGTCTTCAAAGTACAAACTTCAACAGCTGCTAACCAGGGCTAGTTTGACCCTAGACTACTCTCTGCCTTTGCTGCTTTCTTGCAGAGACTTCCAACATTTAGTGCTGCCTCCTATCACTCCCTCTCTGACACCAGCATATATTTGAGTTCCTCAGAGCAGCAGAAATGTTGATAAACAGGCAGAGAAAAGCACATCTCTCAAGGCATCACCATGACCATCTCAGTCACTGGTCTCCTGTCAAGCAACTTTTTGCTGCTATTGAACTTAAAATTCTCCACTGTCTTTTGATATCTGCAGGACTATTTTCGTTGATGCATTTTCTCCATTTCTGGGCTTTCCAATAATCTCTTGTTGTGGGGAGATACAGGTCTTGCTGTGCTTCTCTCCTTCATTTCAGAGTAATGTGTTTATGATACATCATGACTTTGAGAGGCTATCAGTAGTCTCTCCTCATCACCTCCTCTTATAGGAAGGACAAAAATGTGGGCATGCACAAAAGGCGCCTCCAGAATAGACAGTTAATCCACTGTTCCAACGGGAGGGCCTGAGTACAGAAATGAAGGTATGATGAATAAAACTGGATCTAGGTTGGGGCACCGGGATAGCTCAGTCAGTTAAGCATCTGACCCTTGGTTTTGGCTCACATCATGATCTCAGGGTTGTGAGACTGAGTCCTTTGTTAAGCCCTATATTGGACTCCATGCTCAGTGCAGTCTGCTCAAGCTTCTCTCTTTGTCTACTCTTCCTCTGACTCATGCTCTCGCTCTTTCTCGCATATATATATATATGTGTGTGTGTGTGTGTGTGTGTGTGTGTGTGTGTGTGTGTATGTGTGTGTGTGTGTGTGTGAAATGAAGTCAGACGCTTAACCTACTGAGCCATTTGCGTGCCTGTCCTTGTATTTAGAGTAAGAAGGAAGTTAAGGCTAATTTAGATAATAAGGAGAAAGCACTGATCTGCTAGGGTTAGTGTTCTTAAAAGAGGCAATACCAGATTTTCTCCTGTCTCTCTCTTTTCCACATAAGGACATAGTGAGAAGGTGGCCATCTACAATCAGGCAGAGAGTCCTCACTGGTGACTGAATTGACTGTCACCTTGATCTTGCTGGCATCCAGAGTTGTGGGAAAATAGATTTCTGTTGGTTGGTCTACGTAGTCTGCAGTTTTTTGTTATAGCAGTTTGATCAGACTAATACAAAGATCAAATGAGATGATGCAAGAAGATGTGCTTCATAGACTGTAAAGAACAAAACACATTGCATTTTCCCATTGATAATAATAAAAATAATAATATGAATTATCTGAATGCTTGGGTCTACAGAGCATGAATGTGAAAGTCAAGATTCAGGATGACTGAGATTAAAATTTAATCAAAGAGGGCAAAGAGAACATGAAAATCACCCATTGTCTAGAGGCTGAGCATCTAGTTGGGAGGAGGGCATTACCTTGAAGAAGGAGAAAGAGAAGGCACAGGGTTATCAACCTCCATGTTAGCTGTTGTCATTAGGTACCAGCAGCAGCTTTTGATATATATAGGTATGAAAACAAAAACGCTTTAAGAACAGCTTTCTCAAATACCCTTTTGAACTAGACTTTTGGAGAACTTGCCTGATGTTTCTGAAATAAAGACAGAGACTGAAGAACTGAATAACTGAAGAACAGATTCTATGCACAGGACTAAGTAAGCTCTCCTCACTACTGGGCCAGGCCCAGCAACATATGACTGAAGGGATATAGTTCAATGCTCAGAAACTCCAACCTTAAGCCCAGGCCCTCTGGCTGTGGAGCTGGCTGGACAGTAAGCACCAGGATCAAGGAAACCAAAATAGGAAGAGCAGAGTTAGTGAGTCAGTGTTCTAAGTCCCTGGGTAAAAAGCAATAATCAAAGGCCAGTATGTAATTAAGGGTAACAGAAATGACAAGGGGCACCTCAGTGGCTCAGTTGATTGAGCATTTGACATTTGGTTTCATTTCAGGTCATGATTTCAGGGTCCCTGACAGGCGTGGAACCTGCTTTAGAGTCTCTCTCTCTTCTTCCTCTATCCCTCCACTGCCTTTCCCAACTCATACTCTCTCTCTCAAAAACAAAACAAAAATAAACAGAAACACACCCCCCCCCAAAAAAATACAAAATACAATTATCTCTACAAACATTTATTTACTACCTACTGTTTTTATCTGCCAGCACTGCCATAACAAATTACTAGACTAGTAGTACTAGTTTCACAGTACTTTCTCACAGTTCTGAAGACTGGAAGTCTAATATAAACGTGCCAGTTGGGTCAGTTGGGTTAGCTCTCCCATCAGGTTATAGATGACTCCTTTCTTACTGTGGGTTCACATGGCCTTTTCTTAGTATGCATGTGCCTGAGAGAGAAAGAGAGCATGCTCTGGTTTCTCTTCTGAAAAGGACATTCATCCTATTGATTAGAGCCCCACCCTTATTTAATTAGCCACAACTACTTCCCTAGAGTCTCTATTTCCAAATATGGCCACAATGGGATTAGGGCTTCAACATAAGAATTGGGGGGAGGGGCATAAACATTCAGTCTACGACACCTACTATGTGCTAGATGCTGTCCTATGTGCTCACATTAGAAGAACAAATAGGGTATATATAGTTGGCTCCAGGGAGAAACTTAAAGTTGGACTCCACATACAATTTTCATCTTTGTAAGGTCAGCATCTAGCAGAAAATTTAGCACAGAGTTGGCCTCTGGTATTCTTGGATTGAATTATGCCTAACAAGTGTCAGAACTCCCCAGAGTCCATGAGAGGTCTTTCTAGAATGCCAGTGGGGCTGTATTGGGGGGAAATAGGGCAGTTCTCAGTCTATCAAAAAAGGTTTTCAAGTAAATTTGGGCATGAACATACATTATATTAATTATTAATATTCTTAATTCTGGCCTTCCTGAGATTCCATTTTGTCACCTGTGATGTACTTTTGAGAGGCAGGGTTGTTTGGGTAGTGGAGCTCTGTGGAGCTGGCATTCTTTGATTTTATTTTCTGAGGGCCTTTGGGATCTTTGTACTTTCTCAGTTTAAAAAAAAAAAAACTTTAGAAATTTTCTAAGAATTGAGCAACTGTTTTTATTTTTATTTTTTTCAGCAACGCTGGCTGCTTACAACTGTACTGTGAGAACTAAGAGAATTATTATCTGCTTTTATGCTTCATTGTAAAAAGAGATAAGGCGTGCCCTTGGTTTCTTCATCTGTAAATTTGGGATAATTGCAATGGTCAAGGATCGTGCAGCAATGTTGTTGAGGATTAATAAGATCCTGTCTGTAAAGGGTTTGAAGGAACTCAGATGAAAGATGTGGGATAAATACAAAGAAGAGTTATTATAAAACAGAGCAAAGCGCTGGCTGGTGATTGAGCCACCTTGATATTTTTTAAAGCCAGGGTTGGAGAGAACAGGGAACTGAATGGTTAGCTTTTGGACTAGAACTCTAATTAGGAGTTTAAAGATTAAGAAAGTAGTTGAAGTCTGTGTGAAGAAAGCTTTTCTCAGAGAAAAGACATGTTTTTATTCTTCTTAGAACACTGGATCTGTAAATACTTCCATCTCAAGATGTGAAACAGTCAGCAGATAGTCCGAGCTCGGGGTTTATTCAGTTCTCTGTGCAGTTAATTACCTTTTGTGCAGCAAGTAGGCCTTGGGTTATCATTATTTCTCTTCATTCAAAGTTATTGGAGATGTGTTTCCACTTTAATAGGTAGCTTATTCTCTCAAAGTTTAGAAATGAGAGCTCTGGAAATCAAATCCCCTATTATAAAGCTGCCGTGGAGACATGGTAAGCAGGCTTTCAATCTTACGAGTCCAGTCTGAATTTCTAACACCGCCCACCAGAAACCTTCCCTAACCTTCTAGCTCAAAAACAGTTGATAACAGCTAATATTTGAGAAGTGCTTTATGTGTACCAAAATGTAGTTTTAGCAGTTTTAGTTTTGTGTTAGTTCATCTCATTCCCTTACATTGACTGTGAAGTTAGTACCAACATTTCCAATTTTATAGATGAAGAAACTTAGGCACAGAAAAGGTTTAAGTGACTTGTCCAAGAAGACACAGCACTGAACCAGTGAGACTGAAAAGTAAACACTGCTGGTCTCTTTTTAGCCTATGAACTATTCTCCTCTGTTCTCTGACCTCTCATGGTTCTGTGTGCTACTCTCATGGAACCTGCTATTTTCTCTCTGGTGTTTGCTTCAGCTTTTATGTAGGGTGTGTGCTGTTGTCAGGAAGGACATATTCACTCCCTGTAGTCCTTCATAGTGCCTTGCTTCCAGAACTCTGTTTAAAAGGTGGGCCAGACAGAAAGGATGGGGCAAATCTATAATGAGGACTAAAACCCTGTGGGATATTTAGAAATGCATTGCCAGTGGAAGAGGTGCCAGATATCTCCTTCTATTTGGTAAATTGTACTTTGGTGCACACTGAAGCACACGGGACTATCCAGTGGAAACAAAACAAAACAAAAACAGACAAACTAGCATTCCTTATTGATGCGAAATTCTGTGATGCAAGTTGCAGTGTACAGCTAGAGCCCCTGCACAGAGACTAGCCAGCTAAATTTGACAGTCACTGTTGAGTGAAAGTTTGAAGTGAAATAGCACATGGGGGAGTGCTACTTTCTCAGAACAAGTGATTTTAATATTATTAATAGGGCTCAACAGAACTTTTCTGGTTCAGAAAAATCTTGTGTAATAAATACATGTTCTTATTTAAACATGAGGGCTAAATATATAAATTTATTGCTGTTCTCTTCATACACTCCTCCACAATGACATAAAGAAATTTAAAAAAAAAATTAAAAAGGTAAGAACCCCAAAAGACAAAGAATCAGAACAGAGCTTATGATGGGTAAGAAATATGAAAATATTTTAAAAAACTGAACAGCAGATGAAGGAGGAAAGCTGGCCTCAGTCCAAGTCACTAGGAAGGGATGCTAATGGGATGGTTTCATGAGAAAGGATCAAGCCTGGGCATTCTGTACACCATGGAGTCCAGGATGAGGCATGAAGTCAGAGAAGGGAAAATGAGAGACTCTTAGAGAGAACTGTTGACCCTAAATCTGTTTTTCCTTGTCTAGGAAGACAAACAAGTTCCTTTTCACCTCCATCCCAGATCAGACATATTTAGTAGCATATAGAAATTGAACCAGAGTTTCCAAAGCTGATGGCAAGATCTAGATACAGGGCTAAAGGGAGAAATGACATAACAATCTATACACTGGGGTATGGAATACCTGGCCTTAACTTTCCCTTCTGCCAAGAGCTCTTACAGAGATGCGTTTCTTTCTTCGTGTAGGAGATGAGTTTTTCACAGAAGAACTGAACAACTCCATGAAAAATATATGTGATAACTGGAATTTTAGGAATGCCTCCATTGAAAAGAATAGTTTACCCATGTATTCACCTATTGGAAAACTCAGTCCCTGCACAAAATCTTCAATCCAATTTATAGTGCCTCAGTCACAGATGTGAACAGATGACCAGAACCATCACATATTTCCATAAAACCTCCAAGATGAAAGAAAAAGATCAAAGCAGGTAAATAAACAGAGATAAGTGGAGAAAACAGGGATAATGTGAAAGGTAGAAGAAACTAAAAATATAGCATTTCAGGGAAGTAGGAGAATATATAAATCTATGAAGCAAGAACGTGATTCTTTAAACTAAAACTAGAAAACAATAAGTAAGAACTCTTGGAAATGAACTAGAGAAGATTGTTAGAAATCTAGAAAGTTGGAAGATAGATAACACATTTGAAATCTCTCTGAAGGTCAAACAAAAAAATACCAAAATGTGGGCAATATGAAGACAAAAGAAAATTGGAGGGCAAAACATGATGTTCACTATCTAATTGCATTTATAAAAAGGAGAATAGGTGGGGAAAGTACATTAGCAGAAGTGTACTAAAAAATACTTTGTAGGATAAAAGAAATTGGATGTAAAACTGCTTCTCTACCCAGCAGTGAACAGAATCACACATAAAGGCAAATGGAGAACCCTAACTCTGCTAAAGACAGGATTAGGACTCAAACTAGCAAACAACTTAACAGAATCACTAGAAATTTGAAGATTTTGGACAAGTATCTTCACAATCCTAATGATAAATGGTTTTCCAACTGGAATGCCATGCTTAGTCCAATTATTAGTCATATGTGAAGATATGAACAATTTCATACGTAAAAGGGTGGAGGTAGCTTGGGTGATTAAGACTCCCTAAACACCTTTTTAAAGATACTACTTAATATGCATATATTAGTCATCAAACTCTGTGTAAAAAATCACCCCCAAATTTAGCACCTTTAAACAACAAAAATGTATTCCTTTATACAGTTCTGTGAGAGGTTGGAAACCTGGGATTGGCTTAATTGGATGTTTCAGGCTCATGGTCTCTAGTGAGATCACACCTCTTGACCTGGGCTGCAGTAGTCTGAAGGGACTGGATAATCTGCTTTCCAGCTCCATCATGTGGCTACTGACAGGAGCTTTCAGTAATTAATTCTTCGACTTTTTCACAGGGCTTCACAGCATGTCAGTCAGCCTCCCCAAGAAAAAAATGGTGGAGAATGGTGGGAAGAAGAGAGAGAGACAGAAACAGAGAGAGGGAGAAAGAAATACACAAAAAACAGAGTACCTATGACAGAAATTGGGGTATTTTTAGAACCTAAACTCAGCAGTGACATCTAGTACAATGTGATGTTGAAGGAGGTGACATAAAGTTATGACTACTGGAAGATAGGGATCCATGGTGCCATGGTAGAGGCTGCCTGCTACAATGTGCTTCATCCAAAAAAAAGAAGTATATCCAAAAGAATGATATGAGATCCAGGAACAGGTCACCCCCGCCCCTCCCCAGAACAGGCAAGGTAATTTTGGGATAATAGCTACAGTGAAATCCTAGTAAGGAACAAGTCCAGACCAGTGGTTCTCAACTGGGCGTGATTTTTCCGCCCAGGGGATACTTGGTAATATTTGGAGACATTCTTAGTTATAAAGATGACAAGCACAACTAGTGTGTAGTGGATAGAAGCTAGGGGTGATGCTAAATATCTTAAGGACCCCAGCCTCCCTTCTCCCTAACCCCCCATGCCTCACCCCACAAAGAATTTTCTGACTCAGAATGTCAATACCTTAGAAGTTGAGAAAACCTGGTCTTGAATAAGGCATATTGACAGAGGACTTTTGAAGAGAAGCTCTTACAGAAAACATACAAGCGATAGATACCATCAAAGGGTGATACTTACATCAGACACAACAACATGGACTTTGAAAACCAACCTAACCAAAATTGTAACTTGCCTGTATTGGAAATATGGGGAGAATCGACCCATATGTGACTGGGTCCAAAGAAGGTAATTCCTCCTCTGCCATTGTGGGAAGGCAAAATATAATATTTAAAATTAATGCATCAGGAAAGAACAACATATTTAAGAAAATAAAGTTGAAGGAGAATAACAAGAAAACTTACAGAACTAAAAGTCAAAGCATAGAAGGAGGAGGGCCCATAGTAGGACGGTGTGGGGAAGAAGTTGCTTTGTCTTGTTAAATCTTTCTATATTAATGACAAACACCCACCATTTGCTTCAACGAGGATGGAACTGGAAGGTATTATGTACGCTGAGTGAAATAAGTCAATAGGAGAAGGACAAACATATGTTCTCATTCATTTGGGGAATATAGATAATAGTGAAAGGGAATGAATAGAAGGGAAGGGAGAAGAAATGTGTGGAAATATCAGAAAGGGAGACAGAACATAAAGACTCCTAACTCTGGGAAACGAACTAGGGGTGGTGGAAGGGGAGGAGGGCGAGGGATGGGGGTGAATGGGTGACGGTCACTGAGGGGGGCACTTGACAGGATGAGCACTGGGTGTTATTCTGTTTGTTGGCAAATTGAACACCAATAAAAAATAAATCTATTATTAAAAAATAAATAAATCTTTCTATATTATTTGACTTTTTGGACTATACTATTGCCTATTAAACAGTATTATTTTCATAAACAGTTAAATGCATAAATAAACTCATTACTTGGATATAAAGAAATAGGTGTACAGTTTTGTTAATAGAAACCAGTTCCCCTCACCAGTAAACACATAATTACATAGATATACTAAGTACATATAAATATAAAGGTATTGGTTGGTTGAAGGCACATTAGAGGATTGTCTCTGCACAGTTGTATACATACCCCATTTCCCTGTTTTCAGTTAGTGAAGTAAGTCTTGTAATGAATGAATGGAAGAATAAATGAGTGAAATAATTTAATTGGGAATCATATAACAAACTGTTTTACTTCTATAACTGTTAAGCACACTTTATTGAAGTGGCGCATGCCAAGACCACTAAGAAGTCATCTTACTGCCAGAGCTCTTTCAGGCCTTAACTTCCATGGGTTTGCTACAACACATGATGCTGTTGACTGCTTCTTCAGCCTTCTCTGTGGATACCTCATCCTCAGGCTGCCTTTTACATACTGGCTTCCTTGGGGCAGTTCTGGGGTTTTTTTGGAGCAAAAATACACCTTTACTGAAATATCATCTATTCTCGTGACTTCATTTAGTGATTATGCAGATCTTCGTGGCTTTGGGAAAATTGTCCCAACTGCTTGAGGGGGCAATGTTAATTGGCTGTCATACAGACTCCTCAAGCTCCACGTGTCCCAAACTAACCTCAACCTTACCACACCTCCAGCACACACAGGTGCATACACATACATGCATGCACACACATGTAATACACACATACACATACATATGCACACAGGTACACTCATGTAGACATATGTTCATGAACACATACACGTAAGCACACGCACACATACACATGCACATAGCTACATCTTCCCTTGCTTGAGTCTTTCCTTTCTCAAAGGAGTGCTCTATGTTCATGCAATCAGAGACATGCTTCACCCATATCTTCCTTTTCCTTACCCCTCCAGAGACCATCAATCACCAAGTTTTATTCAACCCTCTTGCATCACATTGTATTTACTTCTTCAGTCTTTTACATCTGTCAGTTTTGAACACCCTCACTGGGTTCTCTTTGTTCTAACCATTTAACCCCAGGATCAGATTACCACAACAGTGTCCAACAACAGTGTCTCAGCCTCCAGGCTGTGCCCTTTTAATTCATTCTCTATTCTGACCAGGGTGATCCTTTTAAAATTCAAACATATTCATGTCACTCATTTCTGATAGCTCCTACTGCCCTTGGGCTAATTTCCCAACTTGGCTCAGCTCTAGGTCCTTGCTTTCCTGTGAAGTTTCAATTCATATTATTCTCATACCCAACTGTACCCTCTCCTCATATTGAATTATGTTTCCAGGATTGAATACATCTTGCTGTTTCACCTCTGTGTCTTTGAACAATTTGTTACCTTTGCTTGAATCATTCTTTCCTTTCCTACCTTCATCTCTTCTTTGTTGGCAAATTATTTCTTCCAGTCTAAATTTAATGTCACTTCTGGGAAGCATTTGAGTTCCCTCCCAAATACTGTGTTAAGTGCCCTTTTACCAGGTTTCTGTAGCAGCCTGTTGCCAAAATTGTCTCAGTCCTGTTAACTTGTTGGATCCATCACTATAACACTAATTCAAGGACTCAGCACGGGTCCAGGACCATTGGAGGCCTGATATGTACACATGATACATACATTGCCACTATAGACAACATTTTCATGTGAAATTGCTTGAGAGCTTTTAATGAAAATGGGGCATTTCTTTTCTTTTCTTTTTTTTTTTTTTTTTTTGCCAAGCAAAAGAGCCTTTTTAGAAGCATATTCTAATGGTTCATTTTCAAAAGAGTTCACTGTCATATCTTTATGGTGTACTAAAGTGCAGCTATGAATCAAGCAGAATAAATTAAATTGGATAACAACTTTACTTAAAAGCATGAAGTGAAAATGAGAGAAAAACCTTAAGAAATAGCAAATCACAAAACTGGATTACCATTATCCTCTTATTTCTAATTTTGATAGGTATTTTTCCTCTCAACATACATGAAGGGTCTGGGGAAAGGTATCTTAAAAGAGAGGCAGTGTGAAACAGATAAAATACTGCATTTAAAAATGGTAGAGGAAAAGCTGTGAACAGGTCATGAGCTCCATAATGGTACTGCTGTTGGGTTTTAGTTGTTTGTGATGCCATCCTTAGGTGGGGCCTCTAAAAGACAAATGAGATTAAAGATGAAATTCCTGATGGTTCAAATGAAAGCACAACAATAAAAATCAAAGAAACAGCACACATAAATCCTCTTTGAAGGTCCTGATTTCCAGCTCTCTGTAGCAATAACTAAGAAAGCCTGGGTGTCCTGTACCATAGGCCACCAACATTTGTCAGGCTTTCCAATAAATTGGCAATGAAAGACTAAATCCATGCAAGGTGGGAGATAAATTAGCACACAGCCAAAGTACTGGAGAAATAAGCACTGGTTTCGTAGCTGAAATATTTTTTGATAAAGTAATAATCCCCGGTAATCTCTCTCTAGCTTTAAATAACAGCCGGTCTTTGTGCCGGCAGTTTAATTTTGTTGGCTGCCCTTGTCTTACAAATATATTTAGTGGAGTCTGGAATATCATTTTGTACTGAAAGCTGAAGTTTGTCGTGCTGAAGCTGGGCAAAGGCAATAAATCAAGGACAAAGTGAAAAGGAGTAGAAACGGGGTATCGGAAACTTATTTCCCCAGAGCGGGCAAGCGTTCTTCTCATGCGAGCAGGTGTATTGCATCAGTCATGTCTTCCTGTTAAGCGCCTGTGTTGTAATGATATTGACTTATATCTACGTTGCACCCTGGTGGGCCTTGCTCCAAAGTGCTTAAGATGCATCTATGGGAAATACATGCTGAAAATAGCATCATGAAAATATACAGCCCCCATTTTCTTTTTTCTTCTTTTCCTCCTCTAAGATCATTCTTCCCAGGAAGTGTTCTGAGATGCCCAACCTTAGCTGTTTCTGTTTTTTTCATCTGTGTCTGACCAACTAATAAATGGCTTTCTAAAGTTAAAGGACAGGCTGCTGTAGATTTAAAATGATTAAACTGTGACTAATATACTTCATGATTTGCATTTACCACATTGGTTATCGTTGAAGATGGATTACGGAGAAAGAATATGGAGTTGTTTATAGGGTGTTTGTTTTTCCTGTAGCAACACAAAGGGATAAAAATCACTATGCTAGAAAGCCAGAGATCTGGGTTCTTGTATTAGTTTTCCATTTCATTTCCAATTAGTGGCTCAAAAGAGCACACATTTCTTATCTCACAGTTTCCTTGAGTCAGGAATACAAGCAGTGTATTTGGTCTCCTGCTCAGGATTTCACAGGTGGGTTGTGGTCTGATCAGGGACTCAGGGACTTCCTCGGGCTGTTGGCAAAACTCAGGTCTTTGAGGTTTTAGAATGGAGGTCTCAGTTTCTAACTGGCTGACCACCAGTCCTTGCTCTCAGTTCCTAAGAGCGCTGGCAGTTCCTGGCCACATGGAACTTTCCATACGTCCTCATAGCTTAACTCTGCAAACCAGCAAGGGAGCACCAGCAGATATATACATGGATAGATCTTGATATAGAATCCCAGGAGTGATATCCCATCACCTTTGCCATTTTCTGTTTGTTAAAAGCAAGCCACAGGTCCCCACCTACACTCAAGGGTTGGGCTTACCTATAGAGTGTGAACATGAGACCCACCCTAGAGTCTGCCGACCACATTTTTAGTGTTTCTTGGGCATTAAAACATGGTACTTTTATATATTCACTCAACGCAGTAAGAATGAATGACCTAAAAATGCATCAAACACAATCGATAAATCACAAATTTAATGTTGAAAGAAACCAGATTTTAAAAAAGATTTCTGTGATTTCAATTTTTATAAATTTTAAAAACATGAAAAATTAATCTATGTCATTAGAAATTGTAATAATGGCTAACCTTGGCAGGGGAATAGTGACAATAAGGGATCTGAGTGTACTTCTGTGTTGTTAGAATACCGTCTCCTGGATTGGATGATTCCATTTGCAAATGGCTGTTTCATTTAGGTCCCATGAATGGCATCTTATCTGAGAATCCATCCTGGGCCACAGGCTGCAGTATTAGGACCCCAAGGAGTGGGGTTTATAAGGACCACACTGTCTCTAAGTCAGGCTGTACTTTTCTTTCTCTGCCTTCTACATTGCCTGGTGCTCCTTAATCATCTTATTACCCGGCATTATATTATACATTTATTTGCTTGTTGCCTGTCATCAAAACCAGAATGTAAATTTTGGCTATCACAAACTTTGTCTTTTGTATCTCTAGAATGAAGTTCAGCACATGGTAGACATTCACTGAAGTATTAGTTGATTGAATGATTGGAAGTTCAGTTTATCTTTTATACTAGTCATAACGAGATCACCAGCATCACGGCTGTGGGGCTCCTCTTTTCTACTGGTAGAATATTCCTAATTAATAAATGGCAGTATGAATCTGTTAGTATCCAATGACCTGAGACTTGTTGGAGATTTTCATCATCTGTCACCAGAGTTTCATCATAACTGTCTTTAAAAAAAATCAGTACATAGTTGGTGATCCTGTTACCTAACAATTATATTAAATCAGCATTCCACCCAAGAAAGAGTTAAAGTTGACTTCAAAGTAACAGTTGGTCAGTAGGATCTGATGAATTGAGATTTGTTTTTAAGATTTAATCCTTCAGCTTCAAAGCTAAATTTAAAAACCAGACTAAATAATATAAAGTTAAGGGAAAGAAATAAAAACAGAAATGAAAAGAAGCAAGCACAGGAAGCCATAACAGCAAAACAGGTTTTTTTTTTAAAAAAGGAAAAAAAAAAAAAAGCAATTGCCAAAGCAGAATGAGAGACAAAAGAAAAATAAGAATAGTAGGAAAATTCCATGCCACCAGGCTACATGTTCTATGAGCTTCTCTACCAGTGGTAACTCACCCCATAAGGCTGCATACTTACCATGTGTCCTTTTCTTGAAGTGTCTATTCCTGTTCCCCATGCTTTTCCTTTATTGGCCATATATTACTTTTTAGGCCTCTGCTTCTAGAGATGTTAGTTTGGGAAGTGTAATTGCATATTGTCTTAGGGCCTTAGAGCAACACAACTGTTTGATTTGTAAACTGATAGAACTATCTGGAAGGGATAAGTTTCTCTCCCTTATAGAAATGGGTCAGGTCTGGAGAAAGTCACTGAATCTCCATTAGTATGCATTGTACATTCTTCACACACTTCTGTTCTGTTACACACTCAGAGTCAAGCTGTTGTCTACTGTGACAACTAAGAACTTAGTCCATTTGTTTCCTTCAAATCATATTTGAAGGTAAATGTGATTTCAAGCTATCGAGGCATTTTTAAAGATTCAGATTTAGAGGTCTCTTCATGCTGATAGTCAGATGATTATATCCATCTAGAATACACATTCCAGTACTTTTGGCCCATTTTATCATCCCTTGGAGAATGATGATTTTCTGCTCTGGAATCAAGACCTGATTAGTAACCAGAATGGGAGCATCTTCCCTCTCTTTCCATTTCATCCCCAGCCCTACTCTTCACATCAGCTGGAGAAGTAAGGGGAAAAACAGAAGTAAAACTGCACAGAAGGTAGGAGAGAGAAGGAGGAAAGGAGGAATGAATGAAAGACAAAGGAAAGAGAGAAAACGAAAGGGAGGCAATCTCATTAAAGAGGCACAGTTAGGAAAATCCCAGCAGTTGTGCCTCTAAGTTATTGTTTTCAATCTTTGCCCTAAATTATAGTGGCCCCTCTTTCAACAAGTTTTTATGTATATTATGTCTCTCGTCTGCATACGATGCCTGTGTTAGCCTTACTATCACAACTAACACAACCCAAATCTCAGTGTCTCACAACAAATATCCACATTATTTCCCTCTGGCTGTGGGTCAGGTTCTATGATTTTGCTCCGTGTGTCATCTCATTTTGAAGGCCTAGGCTGAAGCAATAGATCTATGTGGGATTCTCTCTTCTCTGGTAGAGGAAAAAAAGCAAGCTTGCCTGTGGAAACATGCAGTGCTTCTTAAAGCTTCTGCTTGTAGACCCTTGGGCAAGGCAAGTCAGGTAGTTGAGCCCAACAGCAACCAGGGCACAACCAGTCTCATGACCATGGACAATGGTGTGTAATCCCTTTACAGGAAATATAAATATGTATTTGGAGACAATAATACAACCTACCTTAATACCTGAGTAATTAGGGAAGAACCCTCCACTTACAGGTAAGAAAATTGAATGACAGAAAGCTTAAGTGGTATGTGTAAGAGTCATAAAACTGAGAAACAGAGCTTGGCATCAATCTCAGGTTATCTGATTTCTAGCCCATTGATTTGTACATCCATCTACATCTCTCTCCCATCAGCATTTTCTTTCATCTTTAGGTAGTGCTTCTCAAACTTAGTGGGCATCAGAACCACCCACAGGCCTCCTTGAAGCACAGATTGATGGGCCCTACAGTGGGAATGCCTACAAGGGGGCCTAAAAAATTAGATTTTTATCAAAATCTCAGGTGATGCTGAGGGACACACTTTAAAACTACTGCTTTGGTGCAATGTACAGCTCCTACATTAGATTTTGTGTGTATGTATTTATTTTGAAAAAGTGAACAGGGATGCCTGGGTGGCTCAGCACTTGAGCGTCTGCCTTTGGCTCAGGGCATGATCCTGGAGTCCTGGGATAGAGTCCCACATCAGGCTCACTGCATGGAGCACACTTCTCCCTCTGCCTGCGTCTCTGCCTCTCTCTCTTTCTGTGTCTCTCATGAATAAATAAAAAAAAAAAATCTAAAAAGAAAAAAAAAAAGAAAAAGTGAACAATGAATTGGATGATTCAGTCATATATCTTTAACAGTGCCTCTCTAAAACTTAGGAGAGGCTGGCACACCTGGGTGGCTCAGTTGGCTAAGTGTTTGCCTTTGGCTCAGGTCATGATCCTGGAGTCCTGGGACCTGGCCCCACATCAGGCACCCTGCTTAGTGAGGTATCCACTTTCCCCTCTCCCTCTGACCCTCCCCCCTGCTCTCTCTCAAACAAATAAATAGAACATCTTAAAAAACAAAACAAAATGAAAACTTAGGAGTGACTGAAGAGTCCTTACAGCAGTAGTTCTCAAAGTGTGGTTCCCAGCTCAGTAGCATCAGCATCGCCTGAAAACTTATTGGAAATGCAGATTATTGGCTCTGCCTTAGACCTCCTGACTCCTAATATCTGAAGATGGGGCTGAGGCTTCTGCATTTTTATCAGTGACCCCGGTGATTTTTGATGTACACTAACCTTTGAGAATCATGGTTTGGTCCTACAGAAACCTCTATGAAGACACTGCCACACTTTGCAGAAGGTCTTCAGGCTCCTGCTATTCAGCGTGTGGCCCACAGATCAGCAGTCTCTTTATCACCAGGAACCTTGTGAGAGATGTAGGTTTTCAGGCCTCATTCTAGACCTACTGATTTCTCCTCATGTTCTGGGGTTTCTTCTCCTTGCAGAGTATCTGCCTTCTGTCTTATCATCCAGCCTTTTTTTTTTTTTTTTTTTTTCTGTCACAGCTGACTTTTTACTTGACTGTTGATTATGATTTTATCCTGCCTTGGTTTTGTAGTCTGTAGCCTTGGGATTTGATAAGGCCTCCCATCTTCCTGGCTAAGATGGGTTCTCAGAACTTTACTGGGTAATAGCTTCTGTCCCTCTTCTCTACTAGGTTGAGGTGGGGGGTTTAGGTAAAGGAGTCTTAGAGTGAGAACCTCTGATTCTTCCAATTTGCATTTTTCCATTAAGACCCTTCACCTTCCTTCATTATCTATTTAACTCTTCTCTTCATCCTTTGAGACTAGCATTAGAGCAATTTTAACCAGTCTATTAAATAAATTACTATAGCCATGCTATTGTGTATTTATGGAACACAAATTATCTAAAGAACCACTGTGACTGCCTTTGCATGAATTGTTCATAGAAAAACATTATGTGATTAGTAACCCCTTGAACTAGATGCATTATTACCATTTTTTGAGAAGTATTTCTGTATCTAAAAGTTATTTAGTCTTTGCTTCAAGTTAAAAAAAAAGCAGGTTTCAGACAATGAAATCAGAAAAACAAATCAACATCTCAAATGATTTCTAGGCAAACTCTGAGTCATTTCACTCTAAATCTGTGGTGTTTATATAGCAAATGCAGATGTTATGTTTACTCACTTCTAGAGCATTTGCTAAAAAGGCTTGGCTTGTATGGGAAACTTTTCTGGGATATTCTGTTAGACTGTGCATGTTTTGCCTACTGAGAGAGATTTTAAATTAAAACAAAAACAAAAATAAAATAGCAACTATATCTCTGGCAGAAATTGAGGTAAGTGTATCTTAAGCAAAAACTTCAGGAAGTAAATATTGAATAATATGTCTACATATAGGGAACCTCAATTATACCTGTGTGTGCCCAGCATTGTGCTGAAATGTGGAGAGATGGAGGTTTAAGTGCCTAAAACATTCTTTTTGTGCTCAAGGAGCGCATGGCTTGCAGAATAAAAATAACTCAGAAAAATAAATGTGGTATGTATCATAAATGCTGTAATTAGTGCAACCAATAATTTATCACCAATGCAAGGAAACTTGATACTAAAAAGGGATGTTAATAATAATTTTACCCTCATAACTTGGGTAATTTGGGGTTGTTCCTGGCATGCTGATTATGGGGTCATCCTATCTACAATTGATGAGCAAAAGTATGCTGTAGGCTTACAACCAACCTCTTCTTGGGGCATGATTCTGGAAAAGTTACCTGGGACACCACATCAAGTGCTAAAACAAAACAAACAAACAAACAAACAAAAACCCAAACAACAACAAAAGAAAACCTAGCATGCTCCATTGTCATATAGGGGCCACTTCTTATATATACTAACGAGCTATTGCATTTGGTGTGGGGGCCACATTCTAAACCTGACCCCTCATCAAGTGCCTATTGTCCCCTACTCACCAGCAACCCCCATCCCTGTGATTATCCTTGCCACCACCACATATTCCACCTTGGCAAAGACCTTCACCACACTAACCTGGGCCCTAAAGATTAAATGCAGAAGGAATTATGGAGTAAGATTTACAAGAATCGGGGCTTAACCCTGACTTTATTGCAAACTAGGTATGCCCCTTTTTGCAAATCAGTGAAGTCTTCCAAACTCAGGAAGGAAAAGCAGTGTTCCTGTTCACATTGTTCTCTGGTGCCCCCATCAGACTAAAGAGTGGTATAGTAGATGAAAGCAGGTAGACTTCGAGATGAATCTCAGCTCTGACATTCCCTAGCTAGATGATCTTGGATGAGTCCCTGAATACATCTGAATCAGAGTATCTCCATTTGTAATAACAACAGAACCACAGAGGGCAGGCCTGTGGACTGACAACAATGATGAGTATGATACGTGAAATGCCTAACAGAGTGGCCACTACAAAGTAAGTATTCAGTAACATGGTGATGAGTTGCTATCATCACTATTACTGATGGAGTTGGGTTATTTTAGAGATTTTATTTATTTATTTGATAGAGAGAGAGAGAGAGAGAAACATAAAGAGGGGTGCAGCAGAGGAAGAAGGAGAAACAGGCTGTCTGCTAAGCAGGGAGCCCAATGTGGGGCTCCATCCCAGGACCCTGAGATCATGACCTGAGCTGAAGACAGATGCTTAACCGCTGAGCCACCGAAGCACCTCAACTGATGTAGTTAATGACTGTACCATGGGGTTGGCAAAGAGCAACAGTACTGATGTTCTTTCAGACAAGTGACTGTATCCTTTCCCAGAACCACCTGGGAATAATCATTCCATTTTTTTTCCATCCTTGTATGATGTTTTCAATTTTCTTGCTAAAATTCCAGAAACAGTTTGCTGCTCATTTCCCTGCTGCATTCCCAAGCAGCAAGTAGCATGCTTGCTTGCAGGTGTTGGCTGTTTGACTGAAAGGAATAAACAAAACACTGTGATGATACAGTTTGCTAGAATGTTTTATACATTGTGTGCAGTGGAAGGGGGTTCATTAGTGAGAAACTCACTCTGAAGGGTGCCCAAGTCAGAACAGTCAAAAGAGGCATCAGTCAGTACTGGCATCTGGTTAATTTTGGCATGAGAAAACCTGTGTCATGTCAGTTATTTAAAAGATCACCTTTTCCAAAGATGGCGATCCTCGTGGCAATTCCTACTGATTAGTAGTGGTGCCCTGGGAATAACTGGAAAGCTCCTTGGCCCTAGCTGGAAGAAGGGCATGATGAGTGGTGTCTGCTTGTGATGGAAAAGGAAACTACATGTACATTCTCTTATGGCCCTACCTGTCCTAATACATGAATTAATTGCTTGGGCATGGGTCTGTCATGTAACCAGAAGATGTTATAATTCATTCACTAATTTCTCCATTTTTAATAGTTCTTGTTTTCCTGGATTTAACATGCTTTTTATAAGATCTTAGAGATCAAAGAATTGTTTAATTCATGTTGTTCTTCTCTACCCACTCCCTCCCCCCCGACCTGAAAACAATAGACTTCTATTCATGCAACTATTTTACAACTACTCATATATTCATAACAATTGTAAAAATGGGAGAATGGCCAATATAGAAGACAATAGAAAAAAGCTGGGAAATATTAGATAAATGAAGCTAATGATTATTTAAACCATCTGTATATAGAGTTCCTGATAAAAATACCATTTTCTTCTAAGGTCTACCTAACTTCTATTTTCTCTTATACAGAGCATAGGATATGTGTGATTTCATAAAGCATAGCAGAGATAACAAATTTATATTCTTTAAGTAATTGGAAAATGGTGATTTATTTGCCTTTAAGAGGAGTTGTTTATGTTTTTCTCATCTCCAACAAATACTTGTTTGTATTCAGAGATGGGTATGTCAGCATTGGGAATGTTGCCATGTAATTGTTAATCTAAAGTCCCACTTATGCCAATTCTCCCTCGGGAAGGATTCTTACAGGTCATAAGGCAAAGCTATGAGAAGCCACTGCAGAAATTGGATATTGACTGTAGATCGTCCCTCCCTCCGAGAGTTTACACCATAATGAGGGAGATGGAGAACTAACTCACCATAGATCAGAAAGGAATGAACAGTAAGGACATAAGAAAACCTCGCCATTTGGTAATGGTGATCTGGTTCCCTGAAATAATTCAGATTAATCACATTTTCTGTTGTACTTCTAAAATCAGCCAACCATGTATCATTTGTTGAACTGTGCAAAAGGTGAGATGTAGAATAAGTACATAATAAGGCAAAATGTAGCTTTCTGATTTCCGCCTTTGTGAAACATGCATACTTTATGAAGAGAAACTTTCTAGAACATCAACACTGGGAGAGGGAGGGGCACGATGGCAGAGGAGTAGGGTCCTCAACCCACCTGGCCCCACCAACTTACCTAGATGACTCCCAAAACATCCTCAACACCTACGAATTCGACCTGAGATTTAAGGGGAGAACAGCTGGAAGACTACAGAGAGAAAAGTTTTTGCTTCTAACAAGGTAGGAAGGCAGAAAAATCTAAATAAAATAAAATAATAAAATAAAATATAAAATAAAATAAAATAAAATAAATAAATAAAATAAAATAAAATAAATAGAAAAGAATAAAGCAAGTAGCCGAGCTAAGTGGAGCAGGGAGAGCCTCTGGGGCAGGAAAGCCCAGCCCTGGAGAAGTGGGAACTTTAAAAATCCGCCCCCAGAGTTCTCCTGGAAGAAAAAGTGCTGATTCCCTTCCCAATCAGAACAGCCTTTGAGATGGAAATACTTGGGGGATTTATACTTTAGGGCCTGCGGGTAGCTGCCCATCTGAAGTCTCCTTTTATTCTGGAATCTGGAGAAAAGGAAAGACAATATGCTTTCTGCAGAAGATCTGCTGTGCTCTCTACAGACCTTGGAACGGCACCATGAGGAGACCCTCTTCAGCAGGTCCAGGAACATCTAGAGTTAGATCCATGTGCTTTGTATGTGAGATGTTTCTGTGGACAGGATGCCCAGCTTTTATTAGAACCTCAGAAGTGTCTTTAATTGTAGAAAAGTAAGAAGGCTCAGGAAGGAGGCCTCACAAATCGCATTGGCTTATTTTAATAAAAGTCATTTCAGTCTCTCTTCTGGCTATTGTATTTTAGCATACTTAGCTTATTTTTATATAACCAAAAATACTTGTCTATTAATTTAGTTAACATAATATTTTCAAATGGTATTTTTTTAAATCTGATCTGGATTTGAGACCTTACCAGAGATTTATGACTGCACTAAATATTAAAAACTGGAAGAGATACCTTAGTTTAAGAAAACTTTATGGTCAGGGTACACCTGGGTATTTTGGTAAATTAAGCATACACACTCCTGATTTTGGCTTAGGTCAAGATCTCAGGGTTGTGAGATTGAGCCACATCTGAGATCCCAGCATGGAGCCTGCTTAGGATTCTCTCTCCTCTGTCCCTCTAACCAAACATGAGCTTCCTCTTTCTCTTCCTCTCTCAAAAAAATAAATAAGGAGTAAGTAGCCTGTTAGAAAGAAAGAAAGAAAGAGGAAAGAAAAAAGAAAAGAAAAGAAAAGAAAAGAAGAAAGAAAAGAAAGAAAAGAAAAGAGAAGAGAAGAAAAGAAAAGAAAAGAAAAGAAAAGAAAAGAAAAGAAAAGAAAAAAGAAAGAAGAAAGAAAAGAAAGAAACTTTGTGGTCATATCCCTATCCTGTTAAAGACTTTCCAAGGTAATTAATCTTGTCTAATCTTGTTTCCCAGAGTTACTAGTGAAATACAAAATTTTAAGTTAGTTGCATGGCTTTTTCACACACACTCACAAAGGCCCCAGAGATGTTCAGATTTTTTTAAATATTCTTTTTTAAAATTTTATCCCTTTTTTTAGATTTTATTTATTCATAAGAGACAGAGAGAGAGAGAGAGAGAGGCAAAGACACAGACAGAGGGAGAAGCAGGCTTCATGTAGGTCCCCTGACGTGGGACTCGATCCCAGGTCTCCGGGACACACCCTGGGCTGAAGGCAGCGCTAAACCCCTGAGCCACCCGGGCTGCCCAGATGTTTAGATTCATTGATGGAGCAAACTTAGAATTGGGACCTCCCCCTTCCAAAGGAATATGTACAAAAGGAGGTAAAGAAAGAAAGGAGGGAGGTCAGATAGTGAGCGAGCTTCCAGACCCAATTGCCAGCCCCTTCAAAAACCCTGCCTGCTTGACTCTGGAACACAGCCCAGAATTCCTCCTCCTCCCTCACCCTGTTTGCTCCAGGGCCAGATATGTTATCGTAATCCAGAGGATCGCAAAATATGGTCTTTGGACCATCAGTATCAATCTTACATGGAATTGGCTGGAAATGTGAATTCGGATGCTCTCCCTAGACCTACTAAATTGGAAATTTGAGGGGGACCCAGTAATTGTGCTTTTAGCAAGGCTGCAGGCAATTCTGTCTTGGGGTCCAGGTTAAGAAACACTACCTTAACCAGATAATATTTCCAAAACTTCCTGTGATAGGATTCACTGAAGCAGTTGATTAAACATATACCTTCCCAGGTCTCTTCTGAGATTTTGATTAAGTGGGTGTGATGAGGCCCCTGAAATGTTGATTGTTAATGAGTTCCTACAGGGATTCTCATCATCAGGAAGCTTTGGCACCACCAGGCAGGCTTCCCTCCCATATCCCATGGCACATTGCCTGCTGCCCAGGGGCCATGACAGTTTTCAGCAGTGCATCCCCTCAGGGTCCAGGCATACCTGGGGCAGATGACATTCCTGGACCAGCCATCTCTGAACAGTCAAGTCAGTGCAGTGCATCATCTCTACAGATACTAAATGAGAATGTCATGACGCCTCCCAGGCCTGACGCCTCACCCCCGCCTGGAATAGCCCACAGGGACCAAGCCCTTCTTCTCCCATCTTGGTCCTGTGAGAGACTCAGGCCACCCAGACAGCAGCCTTTCAGACCGGCACCCTGGGCCTCTCACAGATGGAGAGTAACTGAAGACAAAGGGAGGAAATCAAGGGAGACCATTGCCCACTTATATCCTTATTTGATTTTTAAATAAAACACCACGCTTTCAGCGTTTGTTGTGTGTAATACATTGTGTTTCTTTATTGCAAATTATCAGCTAAATGTGATGTATCCTTTTGTAAGTAGTTCCATGTCAGGATAATAAACACTAATGCTTATTGCCTGCTGTAATAGAGTAGTTCTAAGGCAGCTGTGTTCTCTAGCCTGTGTCTATAGCTTTTCTCCTGGCTCCTTGCTGGCAGCTGTCTCAGATGGAGGCTTTCGGGGCCCAGGGAGCCCATTAGCTTCTGTCAGCAACTGGTTCTGGTCTAGGTGAACTGTACACCACGTGTCAGGGGTGGATGAAAAGTCAGAAGAAAAGGGTCTCCAAGTCAGCTCCACGGTGCTCTTCCTCTGAGATGTGCTCTCAGTGGGGTCACGGCTGAGCGGGCTGACCGGATGCCATGAGGAGTGTTGCACTTGACACATCCTACCTGGAGTCCTGATACCCTACAACCATGACCTTAGAGGAGCCATTTCATTTCTCAGAGACCATGTCAATGCCATAGTTTTTGATAATGTTGCCTACTGTTCTCTCTCTCTCTTTTTGTAATTCTGTGTTATGAAAAAGGAAGAATTTGTAGGACACCTAAAACCATACCTGCTACATTTTCAAAAAATGCAGGTTTCCTTCTTCTCTTAGTTATTCCTTGGCCATTTGTACCATTGATTTGCTTGAGAAGTGGCTTCTCTAGAACTATAATGTAAGTATCTGCTTGATAGAGACCAACTGTGTGCACACAAAACCCAAGAAATAAGAGAAGATTGAAAGGTGACGAACTTATGTAACATTCACTCTATTTCAGACACTGCACCAAGTGCCCTCCTATGCAGAAAATACCATTAGTATCATCCCAAATCACAGATGATGGAGCTGAGACAGAGCAGGTTTACATAAATTGCTGACAAAGTCACAGCCAAGATTTGCATCAGATAATTCCACTCAAAAGTCTCTATTCTTCACTATTGATATCTAGACGTTAGCTTTGAGAGGTTCTCAGTCTAGAGCCTGAAGTCTAGTGTCTTAATTCAAACACACACACACAAGTGATGTTTCCCTTAAAAATGAATTTTTAGACAATTGACTTTGTTGTTTCATTTCGCCAGCTGTACTTTCTCTGAAGAGTTGAATTTACTGAGCACGAATCCCCAGGGAGAAATGGCTAATTAAGGCACAGGCTTCCTAGCCAGCTGTTGCATGCAGAGAGAGGTAGTTTGTGTTTAAATATCCAGGCTGTAAAGGGGAGGTGAGGCAGCAGAAGGCCTCTGCAAGCTGCCAGGAGATATTTCCTGTCGAACAGCACTGGAAGCAGGACTGACACAGCGCAATCTGTAAGTAACAGGACAGTGGACTCCTCTAAATCATGTCAAGGAAGCTCTGGGCAGCACTGTAACCATGGATTCAAGTACACTATGGCATTGAAGGTGCCACTTAGATATCCAGCAGGTATCTCCTCCATACCTTCCTTTGTTGTGCTTGCTTTCAAGATATATTTAAAATGACTCACAATTAATACCTACTCTGAAGAGTTATTGCGGGGATTAAATAGCAGTGCATCCAACAGAGCATAATTAATGTGACTTTTATGTATTCCTATATAAATACAAATATAATCGGACTGTGCGTACTGTTTTAGAAATATTCTTTAATATTGTATTATGGAATCTTTCCATATAGTTATATACTAGCAGATAAATTGTATTAGATGATAACTTGTTCGCATTTTTCCTATGTTTGAATATTAACATTGATTTTAATGTTTTACTGGGGTTTTTTTTTGAAGGCTATGATGAATTACTTACTACTGAATCTTGGGACCTCAACTATTGCCTTGGGTAATTGCTCATTCTACGTGTATGCATATTTTTTAAGGCTTCACATATACACTGCCAGATTGTCAAAGGTGCTGCAGAACTTGGTACACATGACACCCCTGGCCAAACGCCTAGAATGCAGAGGGACTTGCCTACGGTTGAGCATCCTCTGGGATGGCAACATCCAGATCCACACATAGTATTAGGGAGTCTAAAAATCATAAAATCAAACCCTGGTATGGCATTTAGCACCACTTTGTCCCCAGTCATGGAACTAGATGTCTGGCTTCTGAAAATTGGTATTTGCTGAATGCCTGTTATATGGTGTGTAAGGCTAGAGCCTACAATACTGGGTTGTTTGTTTTTCTTTCTCAAAAAACTAATGAGATATCTGCAGAATAGATACTGATATTGTTATTCTGCTTTGGGGAACAGAGAGATTAGGTGACTTGCTCAAGCTCACATGGTAAAGAATGGTTGCCTAATTCTTTCTATGTGATTTACCTAACACAGCTGTACCAAGAAGCTTCATCTCTTGCCCCAGATCACAAATGCTGGTATTAATAAGGAGGACACTAATATCATGGCAAGCACATTGACTTTGCACTCTCCCAGTTAGAAAAGTAACACCTCCGTCCTTCTTTCCAATTGAAAGCATATCAGAGAGAGGAAAGGGAGTTGGAACAGAGGTGGGTAGCCCATGGTAGGTGACTTCAGCTTTGTTCTCTGGTAAGCCAAAGATTTAAGATGGGGAGGGTAGAAAGGAGAATGAAGAGACAGTGGAAAAAATATAGCATTTTCCAAGGGATGAGTATAGGGGAAAAATGGCTATAAGCAGATTTAAGAAACTTATTCACCTCAGAACTGCAAGCAAGGTTCTGGAGTCATTGGGTGGTTAGCCAAGTGCCCTGTAAAGCTCAGAACTGCACACCATATAGCTCTATGTTAGGAGCTGAAGCAAATAAGTAGTGAGAAGCAAATAAGTTAGAGCAGATATTTAAATCGTAATATCGTCTAAAAATAAAAGTGGCCTCTAAATTGAAATTGTTTCTGCCACAAACAGCTCACTCCCTTGCAGGTTTTTATTGTATCCATATGTTCAGGTCAAACACCTGTGTGTGCTTTGTGGCCTGTTTATAGAGGGAATAATTGGGAACAGGGGTTGGTTTTCTGTTTCGGTTTATGATTCTTCAGAGAATCCTTGGCACGTCTAGTCATGACTATCACTGTCCTTTCTACCAGTCCTCAAGTGAGACTAGTGGGGTCATTTCTCAAGTCCTGTCATCTTCTGATATGGGAGCTTAATGAAACATGCTGTATCCGTGGTAGCTTCTATCCAGGCTCTTGAGTGCTCTGCAAATGAGTTCTCCCTACATGCATGGGGAGTACACCTTGTGTTTTGTTTTTTTGTTTTGTTTTGTTTTGTTTTGTTTTCTGAAATTGTTTAACTATCTTCCATGAGTGTCAATGTACAAATACTCTCTTACCCTAAGAGGCCATAATCCTTACTGAAGAGTTATTAATTATACACATACCTAGTGTTTGTATTCCAGCTTTCCCCAGGGAGCTCAAAGCACTTTGCAAATATGAATTGCAAACAATAAATAATGACTTTGACTTCTAAGAAACCTATTTCTGAGGGTTTAAGTCAATGCCTCTCTGAGCATTCTCATAAGAGTGAAGCCCTCCCTTCCCTAGGGCAAGAAATCACTTCCTGTCTTCTGTAAGAAAGAACAGTGGATTAATTTTACCAAAGTGGAACTGGGATATGTGAGGGGACACTTTGTAATGATGTTTTAAAAACCAGATACATGACAGTAAGTGGCTTTTGGAAAGAAAACATGGGTTTACGCTAATATTGGGCCATCAGAAATTTTCATTAATCGACAATAATGATAAGGGGAGGGGGCATGTAGGCGTGTACAAAGCATGGACTACAATTTGACAATCCCAAGTTAAGTATTGGCTCTGAAACACCCGAGTGACTAAATCTCCTCGTTGGCTAAAAGAACTCATTTCTTGCCCAACTGATGGGAGTTATCCAAAATGAAATATGTGCAGTTAGGATGGGCCTATTTAGTTCACAGCATGCTCTATTTTGAGTCCCTCACCCAGGGAAAGCAGCAGAAAAATTATTTGGGCCATGTTTGGGTTTAGCACAGAATCCAACTGCAATTGAATTAGTATGTAGCAAATGTGGTATTTTAGGAACAGTTTTGTTTGCAAAATAGTAAATAAGTAAGAACCACTGGTTGCTTTCTATATAAACCTGCTTCTCCTAGGAAATAATCTGTTCTGAAATTTCCCTTTCACAAAGCAGAAATTTGAACTTGAGATGAGGATCAAGTCTTTCAGAATTCTTTGAGGCTGCTGCCTACCCAGCAATTTGTACACATTCAACTGATATCAATTGGTAATGAGACCAGCTCTCCAGGTGGCTGTTTCAGAGCTCACTACCACTCTTGCTTCTTCCCAATTCCCTGTTGTGTAAATGGAGCTCTTAAATATGGTGCTGCATTAATAGAGCTCTTTGAAGAATCATTTTGCAGCAACAAAAATGATGACACAGTATCAAGCCAAGCCAACTAAAATGATGATGATGATGATGATGATGATTCACCCTTTATCCATAAGGAATTCTTGCAAAACAGCTTCAGGAATTACATAATAATCAAAATAATAATTATGACACAAGCTCACACTTATGAATGTCATGTTGCAGATACTTTAAAAGTACTAAATATGGCTTGAATTCACAGGATTTCATGAAGTAAATGTTATAATTGTACTCATTTTGCACCACAAGGAGCGAGGTACTGGGAGTCCATTTGATTTACCCAGGGCCTCACCGATAATATAGAGAGATATTGGGATCTGATCCTGGAAGACTAGCTAATAATAACTATTACTCTGCCCTGCCTCTCAGAAAACATGTTGACAGGCACACAGGCTCAGGATTTGAACTGGGCCACCATGTCATGGAATTCTACAATGATTCTGTCATTGGAAAGGGTAGAGTGTCTTGTGAAAGAATACATCTTTTGTTCCCAGCATTATAACCAGACTTTGAACTGGACAGCAATATTCCCAACTTAGGATAAGGCAATATCTTATCACACATGGCTGACTGAATCTAATTGGGTTATAGTCAACACAACCTCCCTGTCAATGGCTCTTAGCTGTTTATTTCCAGCCAATGTTTTTCTCCAATATTCCAGTTCCCATATTTCTTGCTGTTTGTTGCCATTTTTTTCCTTTATATTTATATATTTAATACATCACATAAATTTTAGTAGTTAAAACCTACTTTTTGTTCCATTTTAAGACTTGTCTTTTTTCTTTCCATATTGCCAGTATTATTAAAGCTATCAATTAATTCCTTAATTCATTAGATGACTATTAATGAACTACCATATACCAGATGCCTTTGATAAGTACTGAAGATCCAGAGGTTGAGTGAAATAGAGAGGACCTCTGTCCTCTTGGATCTTGCATTCCTTTGGAAGAGTCACATATTAATACACTAAGAGAAATAGAATTACAAACTGTGAAGTTTCCTATGAGAAAATGCAGCGTATTATGAGAGCTCCTATCACAACTGGGGGAGGGGTGAAAAGAGGGCATTCCTGGGGGGAGAGATGGTTCTCCTCCAGTAGGAAGGGTGGGTGGGGCCCCCTGATGGATGGGGTGGACTCCTGTAGAGAAGATACTGGCAGAAGGCACTTTCTTAAGAGGGCAGACAATGTGTGGAGTTGCTGACAGATGGTTCATCTGCTCACAGAGAATGGAGAGTGATATGAGAGGGGTCAGCTGGACACAGCACAGTCAGGCCCAGAACCTTATGGTCATGCTTCTTCTCTTTGTCTTCCAGTAAATCCTGCTGATTTCAGTGTCACCTTCTGAAAATTATCTTTTCTCTTATCCAGTCTTGCCTTGGCTCTGACTATAGGCCTTTAACTTGCTTTCAGGGCTCCCATCTCTAGCCACCCTAAGGCCTGGAATTTTTCTCTGCAATTTTTCCAAGATATATCCTACAATATTCTTTCCATTAGAAACTTCACTGACTCCTCAACCATTGCAGTATAGGCCCTGACTTATGAGACAGTGTATACAGACCCTTAGTATCTGGCATAGCCTGCTTTTACATGAGGAACTGAACTTCTTGTCAGAAAGTTTCTTGCTTTAACACTCTTCTCTAAACTAGAATGTATTGTCAACCATTGTAGAAGTGTTTGGGGAGCTCTGGAGCTCTTTACTAAATATTGGAAAACACAAATGTGATTATTTTATTTTTCATTCAAGAAAAGCACACTGGTCTCTTTTTCAGTGTTTCCATAAGTGAACAAATATACTGATGTCTTGAAAAAATAACCTTAGCTTTCTTTGTATGTACAGGTTTTCTGAAGTGCATTCATTCTTTCATTTGGTAGGTATTTCAGCAGCTTTTACTGTGACATAAGAATGGTGGAGGAAAAACTTTAAAGGATGTGAACCTCTTTTGCATGGAATATAAGACTACAGGAGGGCTTTGGGGAGATATAGCTAAAAGGTTGAGATAAGATTAGGTGATATAAGTATCTGGACCTGATTATGTTGACAGGTATGGAGGGTTCTTCACAGTGAGGTAAAGCTGTCAGGCATGATGAAGGAAGGTAAATTTGATATTGATACAGGGGAAAGTGCTAGAGAAAAGGTGGTCAGTAGGTCATGTATGGCTCAGGCACTGTAGAATATTGGAGGAATGTCCTTGAATAAAGGGCCACCTGTCCACCCATTACATGCTCCCATCAAGGCTGGGACATTTTCTTTAGGAACCGTTTTATTCATAAATTTAGGTTTACTTTCCATCCTCACTGGGAGGCATAAACTCCATGAGAGGAGAATCCTTGGCTGTCCAGTCCTAATGCCCAGCAAAAAATAGTTAAATGAATGAATGAATGAATACATACATACATACATACATACATAATAAAAAAATTTGCAAAGTAGCAGAGTAGGCAGTCAATAGGCAAAAATGTGGAGGCTTAACTACACAGCCTCAGATTTTTTTTTTTCCTCCAAGGACTATTATTAATATTTTTTAAACTATTTTTTTAAATTTTTATTTATTTATGATAGTCACAGAGCGAGAGAGAGAGAGAGGCAGAGACACGGGCAGAGGGAGAAGCAGGCTCCATGCACCAGGAGCCCGACGTGGGATTCGATCCCGGGTCTCCAGGATCGCGCCCTGGGCCAAAGGCAGGCACCAAACCACTTCACCACCCAGGGATCCCTATTATTAATATTTACTCCTATTTTTTTTTCTCTCGTAGGACTACGATATAACCTTCATTATCTCAGTAGAGGGCAAAGACTCGTATCTTTTCTCTTCAGTGCATATATAATGTGTATATATTTTTTTTGATAGATTAACCTGAGTAGTTGAGCAAGGGTATGCCATGTGTGTAAGCATATGTGAGTGAGAGGGTTTGCGTATGTTAGTATGGGGAGAGATGTCTTTATCATTATTTCATTTCTGTTATACTTCATATTTAGAAAAAAAAGGGGTTGAGGAGAAAAAAGTATTCTGGGCTGCTATTCTAGTCTCTTCTCTCCATTCTGTCTCGGATCAGGAGGTGAGAAACTTCTCCAGCTTACCTACCTCAAATCCATGGTGGCAAGGAAACACAGTAGAATAGGCCTTGGCTTCAAAGCCTTGTATTGCAACTGAGACTTAAGGTACATTTTTAACTTCCCTGAGATTTCTCATTTGTAACAAAAATAATGACTATTCCAAACTGTCATGTCATAGGCTCTGACCCAGGGAAGTGGCCGGTTCCTCTTAGGGATGGGGCAGGAATCTTGGGAAAGGGTTTTGGGGAGGAGCCAGAACCAAGATCTTCAAGCCTGGATCATGGGACATCCCCAAATGCAAGTGAAGTGCCCCACATAAATGCACAAGAGCTTTCACAAGGAGTGGCCCAGGATAGGCACTTGGTTAACTTCTTATTTATCCTCTTCTTTGAGCTCATTTCTCAGACACAAATGACCATCTCCATGGCTAGGGCCCCATGTTTGAATAAGAAAGACTAAGGGATCCCTAAGGGAGAACATCCTGGATGTGGCCTTCACTTCTGAACCGTTGGGAGTCCCAGTTGGAGGAACCCTACCAGGCAGGAAAGGCCTCCATGTGATTGTCTCTGTGCCATTAAACAGGATCCTGTGGTTATATCTTGATGACTTTGCATTGTGAAAAGTGCCTGAAGTTATTCAGAGCTAGTTACACTATTTGTTAATGATTTTAGAAAATGGTTTAGGAAATCATCTCTAATTGACCATCATTTATATTTTCATTTATGGAAGTGCCTGAAGCCAGCACTGACTGCTCTGCAATTTCTGTACTTGGCATGCTGCATGGCACTGACAGGCATCAGGAAAACACAAAAGCCCAGGCATGTGGGTGCTGTTCAGACCATGCTACACCTTTCATTTCTTTAAGTTTTAACGAGTCATCATCCTATGCTCAACATTTTTCTTAACATTCCTTCTTCATCATTTCCAAGTGGTGTGCACAGTATTAGATGCCCAGGATACTTTCAGACTTGATTATTCAATGCAGGTTGGCTCAGCTCCCCATCATATGGATGTATCTGTGCTGTGGTCAATCATGCTAGCCCCAGTCCCTGGAATGACATCATTAGAAAACGTATCAGAGCTGTCATCTGGAACAGTGCTTTTGAACTTAGCTTAATAAATAACATTTAGAAAAGGCAAAATTATGATTTGAAGAAATAATGGCTTCATGGAGGTAATGGTTTCCTTAAGGAACAAAAGGTTTACATCTTAAATTCATTATCTTCTGCTTATTCTCCATGGGTACACCTGCATTCCATCTAACCACAGACACGCACACCCTCTTCTTTTGCTTCTCCCTGCTATTTCCTCTTTTTTCATCTTTTCTTCCCCTTGTCTGTGTGACTAAGTTTTCTGTGTTCTTTATGACTCCAATTTGGGGATCATCACCACTAGCAAACATTCTCTGATTTTCCAGTTTTCTTACATGGACAGATGCATTTCCAGAATTTGTCTTCACTATACCCTGTGCTATACTAGTCTTTGCATGGTCCTGGGTCACTTAGTAGGCTGTTCATGCTTTGTCTTTCTTCTCTGAGCCAGTGTTCATAACACCATTCCTGGAACATCATGGTGTGGCCCTACTGTCTGCTGCACATTGACGGAAGGCCTGCTTATGTGGAGCTCCATACTGGGCACTATGAGAGATGGAAAGAAATATTTATAGCTCCTAGTTAGAGAGAAGTACAAACTCTCAGTGGCATTTTAGCCAATCTGATAACAAGTCACAAATGGTGACCCAAGATTTCTGTGGATTTGATCCTTTTTACTGTCAGTACCTGTCGTTATCAAAAATTTTTTTAATATTCAAAAATACATGCACAGCTAACATTAGTTCCAAATAGTGTAAAGTTTTAAGCACCATGATCAAAAGCATCTATATTCAAAAGCAATTGGATCATAAAAAGTGAACATAAAATTTACAAAGCCGCCTCATCCTGAATACTTTAAAGACTAATTACTATGTTGAGTTCTAATGACTATTGCCTTCAAACCCCATAAATCATATACAAATAAGAGGAAAGAGTTTTTTAAATGTAAGTGAACTCTAATTGGGTCTCAGCAGAAAGGAAAATAGATCTTTAGTAGCTCAATGAAACCTCTAAGCACATAAAGCACCAGCCAGTGTTTCCCATGGAGTTTTGTGGTCTGTGCCTTGTACACATGTTGTAAAGACTGAATTTAGAGAGGAACCCATTTGGTTTCATTCTTTTATATCATTTGAAAAATAAAAATTAAAAAAATAAGTTACTAATTTTGTCATTCAGTGTATTTTTCTTTTGTTGGAAAGAGGCTGACATTCCATAATGTAGGCCAGAAGGGAAAAAGGGGTTTGGGCAGAGGGCCATGTAAGAGGGCAGTTGGTCTGCCTTTATTCCCAGTAATGGGACTCTTTTGCTATGCAAATGACTTTTGAATTAAAGGTAAGGCAGGTTGTGGAATATTTTGTGCAAACGTAAACAGAAGCATTGAAATAGAAGAAGATAATTGTTACTTATTAAGGTGCTTACAATAGGGCTGAAAGAAGCATACCAGAACCCATCGCCGAATAAGCTGGAGGATTTGGTACCTGTTTATGACTTCCTCTGAGAGTTTTCAAGGTTGTTTTTGAATAAGAAATGAATTGAGCCCTAGAAAACCATCATAGCTGAGTGGATCTGGGAATGCTCAACGCATTGCAGTTACTGACTCATGAGAAATTCTCAAATAGCTGAGAATTTTTTTTTAAGGATAGCTGATTCTTTTCACTTCTAATCTCTCTTCACCTTGCCCAAGATAGTATTAGGAAGAACAACCTTAATGTTTAACTTTGCCATGAAAATCGACTTTATCTTCCATGGGGCTTGCAATTCTTTTAGTATTAATGTCTCCTTTTTCCGAAAAGCTTAAAAATTTAAGATATTTTTTGTTTTAATTTAGGGACATTTCATTAAATTTAGCATTCAGTTGTGCATGCAGTGATTTGAGAACAAGCTCTGGACAATTGAGTTTGGCTTCAGAGTGGCCACAAATTGGTTTTTAGTGTTTTATCTGTGAAATATGGCAAGTAGGATTATCATGCAAATATATGCCTTTATCCAAAGGGCTTTATTTTTATATGGTGCGCCCTAAGGAAGAGATGCAAAGTATGGCTGCTACCCTACAGAGAAATTCAGATTACGATTAGATTAAAGGGAAGATCTGTATGAAATGACTGATATCTAAATGTCCAACCAGGTTAGACAAACTACATTCTCTTTACATGTAAAATTAGTGTAAAATATTAATGTATATGTCATAATTTTTGAGGTATAAAGGTGAAATATGAAAAAAAAGTTTAGACAATCCCTAGAACAAAATAGGCAGGTGATGATATTTTAATACTACTGATTATATGCATAACAATAATTAACATTTCTAGCTGTAACAGTGACTATTGAAATTATCATGATTGACTCTTAAAAATTGATTT
Organism: Nyctereutes procyonoides; assembly: GCF_905146905.1. Classification (NCBI taxonomy): domain Eukaryota; kingdom Metazoa; phylum Chordata; class Mammalia; order Carnivora; family Canidae; genus Nyctereutes; species Nyctereutes procyonoides. The sequence goes on from NW_026575030.1 coordinate 13,099,302, forward strand.
CATTAGAAATGTTTAAGCATGAGTGAGATAAAAGAAATATTTTTCATATATCACCAAACCTACCTATCCACTCATTCAGCCTATTAAAAAAAATCAATGAATATTTAATGCCTTCCCTCCTCCTTATTATATGCTAGACATTTTTTTCTCAACACTGAGAATACCTTGGGAGAAATACAGATAAATTTCTGTTATCATGGAGCTTATAATTAAATGAATGATGAAAATTACTAAATGAGTTTAAAAATGTATGACTTAAGAAAAGAACAGAATGGTGATAAGTACTCTAAAAACTAGTTATTTGAAAAACCAGACATTTCTACAATGTCTGACTAAAATATCTGTAAGGAATATTTTTACCTAGTGACTCAGAATGAGTTTATGAGTTTGTGTGACTGAAACTATATTTCCCGTAAGTATACTGAATCATATTCATATCTTCTGTTCTAGACTCTTCCATTTTATTAACTCTGCCTTTATGCAACTTACATTCTAGTACAGGGAGATAGACAATAAATAATAAATGTAACAATAAGGAAAATGTTACAAGGTTATATATAAGCTCTGTTGGGGGGGGGAGAGCAGAGTAAAGAGGTCAGGAATATGTATAAGTAAGGTGAAGTTCTCACAGTTTTCAACATGACTATCAGAGAACTCTTTAAGCAGGTGGTATTTGAGCAGAAATTTGGAGGATTTGTGGGATGGGGGATTGTTTGTTGGGGATCCATGTGTATATCCAGAGAAGAGCATTCCAGGCAAAGAAAACAGGGAATACAAAGTCTGAGACAGTTGTATGATTGTTGTTTAAGAACTATTAAGAGAAGCATTGTGACTGGACCCCAGTGAGAAGGCAAAATGGAGTAGATGATGAGGAAAAAGAAGTAATGAAAGCCTTAGGACCCTATAATCACAACAAAGGTATCTCCTTCTACTCTGGGTAAGATGGGGAGTTATTAAAGAGCTTTGAGCAGGGGAGTAGTAGATCTGATTGATACTGATTTATAGCAACTGCCCTGATTATTATTGATTTATATGATTTACACATCTGATTTGTTTATAACAGGATTGTTCTACATGCTCTGGTAAGAATCCTTTCTAAGGGGCTAAGGCTAGAAAAGGCATAATTAGGAGGCTATTGAAATAATCTGGGTGAGAAATGCTGGCTGTTTGGATGAGGGTGGCAGTAATAGAACTGGTGGGAGGTAAAGAAATAATTGGAGTAAGGACATATTTTGGAGTAAGGGTGTATAAAAGTATGTCATACCCCACTGGAAATAGGGTATGAAACAAAGGGACATCAGGGGTGATTCTAAGATTTTTGGTCAATCATCTGGAAGTATAGGCTTACTAGTACTTAAGGTGAGAAGTTATGGAAGGAATGATTTAGAAAAGAGGATCATAAATTCAGGCATATTAATGTTTGAGGTTGTTAGGCATTCAGGTAGAGATGTTGAGAAGATAATTGTATAGAGGAGACTGCAGGTATGGGGAGAAGATCAATATGGAGATATAAATTTGGAATTGATCTACATTTAGGTAATGTACTGCTTTCAGTAGTGTCCCTCCAAATTCACCTAAGAACTTCAGAATGTGATTTTATGTAGAAACAGTGTCTTACCACAACTAATTGGTTAAGATAGTCATGCTGGATTATAGTGGATCCTAAATCAAATTACTGGTGTCTTTATAAGGAGAAGAGATATTGATACACAGACTTAGAGACACATGGATACATGCAGAGAGCAGGACATGTGACATGACAGTAGAGGCAGAGATTGAAATGATGCAACTATAAACCAAGGAAAACCAAAGATTGTCAGATCCCAGCAGAAACTAGGAAGAGGCAGGAAAGATTTTCCCCTGTGGAAATGCTGACACTTTGATTTCAAACTTCTAACTTCCAGAATTATGTGTAACAGCAATTCTAGGAAACCAAAAAGATAATAGTGAAAGCATAATACTGGATGAGATGGTCAAGAGAGTAAGTGTTGATAGAGATAAGTCCATAGACTGAGCCCTCGGACTTCAGCATCAAGAGGGCAAGGAGAAATAGAGGAACTGGTCATGCAGAAGGATGGGCCAATGAAGAAGGAAGGAAAGTAGGAGAGAGAATGTTCTAGAAGCTAAATGAAGAATTTTACAGAAAAGAGAGTGTATAGAATGTTAAAGAGACTTAAGATGGGGATTTTGAGTGGGAATTTGGTTTAGCAACTTGAAGGTCATTGATATGACTTTACCAATAGAAGTTTTTGGTAGAGACCTAGGGCTAAAATCCTACTGGAAGGATTTTAAAAGTAGATGAAAGAGAGGAATTGGACATAGGAAATATAGATAAAACCTCAGGAGTTTTATCATAGACCAGAAGAGAACAGAGAAATATAGTAATAGCTACAGTTAAGAAGGTTGAAGAGTTTTCTTTTCATTTTTCCCCCTTTAAGATAGGAAAAATGCTAAAAAAAAAAAAAAAGATAGGAAAAATGCTAATGGAAATGTAATACAGAGGATGAAACAAAAAAATTGTAAAGGAAGGGGGATGTTTCCTGACTGATGTCTTCAAGTACATGAGAAGGATGAAAAGGAATGCATAAAATGATATTAGGTGAGATCGTGGACAGTTTATCAAAGTAAAGAAAAAAAGTAGTGTTCTACGGGTTTAGAAATTGATAGTTTAGTAAATATGGTAGCAGGAGGTTGTGGGAGTTCTTTTCTGGTTGTTCAGTTTTGTTGGAGGATGGGAGGCATCAGCTGAAAGTTGGGAAGAAGGCAGAGTTGGGGGCCAGAGGACAAGAGAAGACATTAAAGAACTGTCTAACCCATCAAGTGCACTGAGACAGAGATGATGCAAGAAAGACCCACTTGAAGTTGTGGACAAATCTGAAGTGGCCTACCAGCAGTATACATGGTTTGTATTGTCTTCTGCCAGCTAAACCTGGCAGGAGTAGAGACTGTGTAGGTTGCATTTTAGTAGTTACAGTTCTGGGAAACAAATATGTCCACTCAGTAAAGAGTGGCCAAGGGAATTAAGACCCTGTAAGAGAGGATGATTTGCAGGCAGTTTGAGCTAGGTCAGGAGAAAAAAGAGGATATGAAGGGGTTGAGAAACATCAAGTAGTTGGTGAGATTACTTCTTACACTAGGGATTTGGGGAATCCAGGCGTTAAAAGAAGGGAGCCAGAAAGGGAGGAGGTTGTATTCAGGAAGTGAGACACTTTCCTTGCAGTTATGGAGGGGTTGTAATTATTAGTAATAGCAAATACCAAATTCTGATATTGATTCCATGATGCACTGATCATTCATGACCAGCAGTTTCGGAAAACATTGTTACATGGAGGTGCCGAGGTAGGTTTGTATGGATATAAAAAGCATGACTGCATGGATCACATCATCCATGAATGAGGAGAGACTTTCTGGCAATGATCTGTATGAGGAGCATTCCAGATGGTGAGAAAACCAAGTGTAAGACTCTAATGTAGGAGTGAACTTGTCACATTGGGGATTATGAAGTAGGTCAATAGTGGTCGGAGCTTAGTGAGCAGGAGCAAATGTGGAATGCAGTAAGATCAAAGAGGTGTAGAAGAAGATCAAAAACATCTTGAAGGCCATGGCAAATAATCTGGATTTTTTTTAAGATTTTATTTGTTTATTCATAGAGATGCAGAGAGAGGGGGGGGGCAGAGACACAGGCAGAGGGACAAGCAGGCTCCATGCAGGGAGCCTCACATGGGACTCGATCCCAGGTCTCCAGGATCACGCCCCGGGCTGCAGGCAGTGCTAAACCGCTGCACCACCGGGGCTGCCCAATAATTTGGATTTTATTCTAAGTGCACTTAGGAGTTATTAAAATCTTTTAATCAGTGGAACCAAAATTTCAAGTGTATTTCAACTGCTACGTAGAGAATGGATGGGTATGGGATAAGAGGAGTTAAGACTAGAATCTGGGAGATGACTTCAGATGTGTTGCAACAGTCCACATGAGAGTTGGTGATGGATTGAATGAGGTTGTGGTGGTTGATCTAGAAAGAATCTTGGAATGCAGAATTTACTTGGAATGCAGAGACCAGATGACTGCTGATGACTTGGGTATGCATTATGTGTGTAGGGGTACTAGCAAAGGAAACCAACAAAACAAGGAGTTTTGACATAAGCAACCAGTGGATGGGTATTGCTACTGAGGGGGGCAGTGAAGACAGAAGAGAAGTCTAATTGAAAAAAAGAAGGAAAAAAAAGAAAAAAGAAAAGAAAAGGAAAGAAAGAAAGAAAGAAAGAGAAAGAAAGAAAGAAAGAAAGAAAGAAAGAAAGAAAGAAAGAAAGAAAGAGAAAGAAGAAAGAATATATCTTTAGTACAGGGTCAAATGTCTAAAAGTAGGCATGTATGGTTTTGTCTTTGCTTTCAACTAGGTTATAAAACTCTTAAAAATAGAACTATAATATTGTAACTGTTTATTTAGTATCTGACACACAGTGAGTAATTTTTAGCTTATAATTTTGGTGGAGTGGTAATAAAATTCTCCAGAGTAGATATTTTATTCAACAAATGTCTTCTGGAGACTTACAATAGCAAACCACATGTTATACTTTGTAGACACAAAGATGAATAAGCAGCTATCCCTCCTAGGGGACCTTAAATTCAAGAAAAAAAGACAAGATAAACATGATAAATTGAGTCTGTTACTAAAAGTGAGCACAGTGGTAATATAATACAATAAAAGATTATGTCAGACTTAAGGGTTAGTGAAGACCTGGTTCATGTGAGATGGGTTTTAAAGAATGAGGAGGAGGATGCCAGGCAGATGAGGAGGCAGAGGAAAAGAAAAGCACACAGTGGTAAAGAGGAACATTATTTGGGGAGATGCTGAGTGTTCAGGTGTGATTCAGATATGAGTAAGATGTACATGATAAAGTTGGAAAGGTAAAAAAATAAATAAAGGGCTTTGTACATCAGGCTAAGAAGTTGGAATATATCATATAGTATTAAGCAGGCTTGGAATTTTTTAAGTGCGAGAGTCACATGTCCAAATATGTGTTACAATACACTAATGGCAGTGTAGAAGAAAGTAGAGTAAGAGGACTGGAAAAGTGGGAACTGGTTAAATAAAATAAAACAAAATGATGTTTTTGAATAACTGAGACGCAAGAATCTTTAAGGCCCAACTTAAGGATTTTAACTGGATATTACTTAGACTTTTTAATTTTCAGTTTCTACTTCTTATTTTCCCACTCTTATGAGTAGACAATTGTTAAGAAGGACATGAATAATAAAATTAATGAAATGAAAATCAAAACACCAAGATTCTTAGAATTAGAAGGAATCTGGAAGAGCATGTTACCCAACAGCCCACCAGTGCGCATGATGGGTGTTCCCTTAAAATAGACTGGCTTTGGCCGCCAGGTCCCCTTGCCCTACACCTACATATTTCCACCACTACCATGGTTCAACTCCTCTCAGTACTAAATACCATACTGCTACAGAACTATTATTTATATTTAGGTGGTAAAAACCCAAATAATAATAATTGGGCAACAATATTTGGGAATATGAAACAGTGAGAGCCAGAAAGAGAGAGCAAACCAGGAAGACCAGCATTAGCTGTTCTTATATCAGCTGACTCTATTGTGTATTGGTCTCATAGACCAAGCATGTTTCTTCTATTCTGGCTTAGATTATTTTATAATCTTATTTCACACTATGTATTCTGAAATGCCATAAAGGCAATAGGAAGAAAGAATTCTAGGAAGTAGAAAGAATTAAAGAGAGAATGGAAAGGACTCTATTTTATCAAAGTTTTCACAATTCAATTACAAAATAGACCTGTGGCTGTTTTATTTTCCAGTCTGGCATTGTGGTTTCTGATCTCTCTCTCTCTCTCTCTCTCTCTCTCTCTCACACACACACACACACACACACTCACACACACATACACGCACACACAGGATTTTGCACCTATACTTAGTCCATATGGACCCAGATGCTATAGTAATAGCATATGTGAATACCTTTTTAAAACTTGAATAATAAACCCTAGAAAACAGTAAGGATCAACTAAAAGACAATTTTATCAAATTTTTGCATTTTATGAATCCTATGTTTAATTCTAATTTCTAATATATATTTTTTCAAGGAAGCTTACAGGTTCGCTATCAGCTAAGCAAGGAAGAAACCCAAGTTTTCAATATTGATGCAGAGAACTTTGCCAACAGAAGGATGCACCATTTGAAGATTAACCGGGAAGGAAGAGAGCTTGCTATTCAGGTACCTTACTTCTCTTCTCATTCAGCCAAATGTGCTTTGACTGTTCAGCAAAATTTTCTGAGCTTCTACTCTGATCCATGTATGCATCCAAGTTCCGGGGATATATATTAAGTACACTTGACTCCAGCCTTTGAAGAACTAGACAAAGTGAACTACAGTGTGTTCCCTACTTTCTACCAGCATCAACATCACCTGAGACCTTGCTAGAAATGCAGATTTGTGGGCATTACATCAGATTACTTAATCAAGACATTTTTGCAAGGGAGGTACCAGGTGATCAGAAGCCTAATCAAGTTTGATAATCTTGAAATGGAGTCTAAAAGGAAGACACACAGCTGAAGGGGAAATTATAAGAGACTGGCGAGGGCTAGGGTAGAAATGTGCACAGGTGATATGGGAGCACAGGGGAGGGCACTCAATATTTGTTTCTTGGAGAAAGTTAAGAATAAACTGAGTCTTTAAGGTGAGTAGGAATTGGCTAAGTGAAGAAGAGAGAAAGAAATACTCTGATGATTAGTCCATGTGAGAAGCAAAGATGTTCAGAAGAGCAGAGCAGGTGGCAGGTACTCCGGAATTCCAGGTGTCTTGGTATAGACAGCAGGGAGCAGGTGAGGGCACATCACAACAGAGAATTGGCAGAGTCTAGATCATCCTATTCAGAATCATGACTTCAAGTGAGCTCTTCATCTGACCAACAATCAGTTCTTATGTGCTTAATCTATTACTCTCTTGATCACCTGGATGATAATTTTAAACCTCCTTCTTTCTCCTTATAGCCCAACAATTACAACCCCATCTTCACTTGTACAAGATGACTTTGTTTTCTTCCTTCTTGTGATAAATGTAGCATTCAGAAGAGAATACCTGCACACTCTCACCACCATATTAACCCACTCACCTGCATCGGTGTCTGGGCAGTCTGTCTCCCTCATGTTGATGAATATGAGCAGGCAGGGCTTCTAGCTAAGGCTGAACACACCAGTTGTAGGCCTGGTCTCATACCCCACTCAAGAACATCACTCCAGCATCTAGATCTTCCCCTCCCTTGTCAACATTCCCCAGTTCTGTTGAATGACTTCCTAAAACATAAACACACAAGGATTTCATGCATTAGAAACATAATTACAATACAACAGAACACAATACAATACGATAGAAAACATTCTTTAGGTCAGAGAAGGAGACCTCTCTCTTATGACTTCATATACTGCCCCATTTTCTCTTTCAGTTTATTGCCCACATACTTGGGAATGTTTATATATTTGGTTTTCCAAATTCCCCTTACTTTTTCTTAAACCTGCACCAATGAAGGATTTGTCACTATGCTGGGGTAAAATTATACTTCTCAAGACACCAATGATCTTCAAGAATCTAGCAATCCTTTCCTTAGTTGTCTTCTCACTGGCATTTGACACAGTGATACCTCTGCTTTTGAGACACATTCTTATTTGACTTGTAGAATACCACTCTCACCTGTTTCTTCTGCATCTCTTTTGTTACCTTCTTGTCATTATCTGAACTAGAGCATCCCAGGACTCATCTTCACATTCCTTTTATTTTGAGTTTATACTCATTCCATGTCTAATGTGATTCAGACTCACATCTTTAAATGCCGTGGAATGCTAATTAGTTAATTCCAAAGGTACATCTAACTCCAGTACATTCTCTGAATTCCAGACCTATCTCTCATTGCCTACATGGTATATCTCTTTGAATGTCTATTGGGCATCTTAAACATTACATATTTTACACTGAGCTACTGAGAATCTTTCCCCAAACACACCTTATATCCATAATCTTCCACATCTCAGTTAAAGACACCTCCATTCTTGCAAATTCTCAGTCTAAACACTATGGTGTTATCTCTGATATCACTCTTCTCTCATGTGCAACATCCTGTTGAACTTCTACCCTGCCCCAGCCACCTTCATCTCATCCTTGGATTGTTACAGTTTGAAATTGCATCTTAATCGACAGATCTCTGCTTCACTTTTTGTTTCCCTACAGCCTCTTCTCTACAGATCAGCCATAGAGATCCTATTAAAACATAAATCAGGGATGCCTGGGTGGCTCAGCGGTTGAGCATCTGCCTTTGGCTCAGGGCGTGATCCTGGAGTCCCAGAATCGAGTCCCACATTGGGCTCCCTGCATGGAGCCTGCTTCTCCCTCTGCCTCTCTCTCTCTCTCTCTCTCTCTCTCTCTCTCTCTCTCTGTCTCTCATGAATAAATAAATAAAATCTTAAAAAAAACAAACCATAAATCAGATGGTTTAGCTCTTCCATCTGAACACCTTGATGAATTTTCTTTCTCATGTAGAATAAAAGCTAAAGACCTTGCAGAGACTTAGGAGATCTCTATGACCCAGCATCTGCTGCTCCATTCCCATATTACTTCTCATATATCAGTACTTTCTTTGACTCCATTCATGTCACTCTGGCCTTCTTGTTTTCGAGGCTTTTGAATGTACTTGAATATGCTTTGCCTAGAATGCTATTGTCCATATATCTACATTCCTAGTTGAACTTGCACTTAAATTTTTTATTTATTTATTTGAGAAAGAGCATAAGCAGAGGGAGAGGCAGAGGGAAAAGCAGACTCCCCACTGAGCAGGGAGGCCTATGCTGGAATTGATCCCAGGACCCTGGGATCATGATCTGAGCCCAGGACTTAACTGATTAGCCACCTAGGTGCCCTGTACTTGCACTTCTTCCCAGGGTTTACTCAAAATGCTATTCTCAATGAGACAATTTTTGATCATCTTGTTTAGTACAGCGACCTAGCCCTTTGACTTCCACCCTACAATGCTTATGCACAATCTAACTTTCAATATAATTTATTTATTTATCTATTTTTTTTTTGTCCTCTCTCTTTCCTCTAGAGGACAGGGATTTTTCTCTATTTTCATTACCATAGAATCCCCACCTTATCAAGCAGTGCCTAGCATACAGCAAGTATTCAATTAATATTTATGAAGGAAATTAATGAATTCTAGAGGATTTATTGTACTATGTGGAGAAGATCAAATTCGCCCTGTGAAGAAGTGAAGGGAAACCATTGGATTTTAGGCAGGGGAAGTAGTAGCATGGTTAGATTTTCATTTTCAGGGATTTACTGTGATTACTGCATAGAAATACACATTTGGGAGTGATAAGACATAAGACAGAGGATGGTCAGAAAGAAATCATGGGGACTTCAATTAGTACAGTGGGGGAACCATGGAGATGAAGATGTTAAATGTCATAGAAGCAACATCCACCTTTTGGATATGGGCTATGGGAGAAGTCACGGTTGTCTACTAGTTTTTTTTCTTGACTGAGTGGGAGTTCAGGAATAATTGTCAAGTGTATGGTACAAAATCAATCCCTGAGTGATTATAATTTAATGAGCTCACCTCTAGAATTTACTCTTGAAATAAGGGCACACATCTTTGGAGAAAGTTTAGGTTGGGGAAAGATTGAGGGAGGAAAGGTATGGGAATGATGACTTCTCAAAATCTCAATGACTTTTGACTGAGGTGCTGATGGGACATGGAGGATGCATTCTAGTAGGCATGCATATGTATGATTCAGTTTTCCTTCTTAATATTTCCTGTATTCTTTTCCATAAATGAAAGACACAAACAGGTCATGGAGAGAATAATAAGTATTTCCTTCTCTTTTCTATCAAAAGATTTCCAATCAATTTAATACTCAATGATAAGCACATATTGGTTGAAAAGATATTTCCAAAACACTGAGGGAGCAGAAAAACCTAGAGCCAGAGACTTTTTTTTTTTTTTTATGACAGTCATACAGAGAGAGAGAGATAGAGAGGCAGAGGGAGAAACAGGCTCCATGCACCGGGACCCCGACGTGGGATTCGATCCCGAGTCTCCAGGATCGCGCCCTGGGCCAAAGGCAGGCGCCAAACTGCTGTGCCACCCAGGGATCCCTAGACTTTTTTTTTTTATATGTAATTTTAAATCAGTTTATTGACACAGTAACACAACACACCTGCCTCCCAGACACCCCCACCCCTCTTATCCTATCTAGATCTCTTCTTCCTCCTGCTTAGAACAAAGTTCAGTAAAAACAGAAAAGGGTAAGCAACTACTACATCTCCAGTCCTACCCTTAGGCTGAAGCAGAGTGTAGGCCTTACTCAGAAGTGGTTAGAGAGAGGCCAGGTGGGCATCACTCTACTCAACCAACTAGAGGCATGTAGTACTTAAAAACAAATTCCCTTCTAACCCCTAGACCTTGAGCTGCTTTTCCTCCTTCTTTATTTGAGATGCTCTGAAGATCATGGGGACTGAGCCTGCAACCAGCAGCAAGTACTCCTAGCGATGATTTAAGAATTGTAATTTGGCTAGTGTTTCAAGGTACAGGTGCCCCCTAAAATGCTTCAGTGGTGGAGGTGAATTTCATTGTTCCTATTTAAAATGCATTCATGACATTAAACAGATTAAGCCAATTTACCAAAATGCCAGCTCAACAAGCTGTAAAGAAGGAGGTGCTAAGCACTTTTGAAACAAAGTAATTACTTTTTTCCTTTGAGAGATGAAGATCCTGAGGTCAAGAGAGGCATCCCTATACGACTTGAGTGTGAATCCCTGTTCAACCACTTACATTATGTGATCTTAGACCATTACTTACTGTTCTAAGCTTCAGTCTACTGCTTTATTAAAGAAGAGGGGGGTGCAAATGCAAACTGAGCTCAATCAATTTTTATAAAGATTATATGAAAGAACATAGCTAAAAGACCAAGCATGAGGCCTAGCATGTAGGACTTACCGAAAAAAAGGTTTGTCCCATTTTCTTCCTTTTATATCCCATTTAACAAATTGACAAGAAAAATGGGCATCCTAGATTCTGAGATCAACAAAGCTTCTTTAGGCCAAATTACAAACTAGATATCCAGCAATTACAAAGGACTACAGATAGTACTTCACCCCTTACCACCCCACCAATTATAATTAAAGCAATACTAAATCATAAAATAAGTAAAACAAAAGCAATACTAAACATAAAATAATAAAAGGAAATCTGGCAAAATAGTGTATTTCCTGTTGAAAATCTCAATGATTGCAATAGCCCATATTATAAATGTTTAAAGCCTAAAAATAAAGACCTCTGGTACAGCCCTCTTTTGTGTATATATGCTTTTGTTCTATGAATTTGCTAAGTTTTTTTTTTTTTCTCAAATTGGTAATCCAGCGCCTGAACCAGCACTAGCACTCAGGTACCCATGTTCCATGTTGGGGCTCAATCCCATTCCCCAATTTCCATGGTCCAGCCTTAGGTATCCTTTGAGTCATCTTTCTTTCCTCTCCAAACCTTTACAAATACTCATCTTTTTCTAAAAACTCCCCAATTGAGTGTCATTTACTTACTTCTGTATTTCACTGGTCATCTAATTTAAGTACTAAAGACCAGGTAAGTTCCCACAAAATAGAACAGCAGGATAGGGATAACTCATGTATTTGAACAGTAAGTTCTCCCACATGTAACATGTAAGCATGGACCAATCAAGGTTCAGGAGCAACTTGTATAGGAAGCTGATCCAGTGGACCCTGGGTAGCAGATGACCAGCAGAAGGTAGGGGAATCTCAGCTCAACCTTCAGTTCTAAGAATTCTTTTTTTTTTTTTAAGATTTATTTATTTATTCATTCATTCATGAGAAACACAGAGAGACAGAGAGAGGCAGAGACACAGGCAGAGGGAGAAGCAGGCTCCATGCAGGGAGCCTGACGTAGGACTCGATCCTGGGTCTCCAGGATCAGGCCCTGGGCTGAAGGTGGTGCTAAACTGCTGAGCCACCCGGGCTGCCTGAGTTCTAAGAATTCTTCTACTGTTCTCCACTCTGCAGGAAATTCCCACTCATTTCAGCCTCCTCTCCAATCTGGACAAGAGCGCATGAGAGGAGGCCCCTGCTCCTGCTGGAAGGGGCAGTTTTAGAGAGTAGAAGAGGCAAGAGAGAGCTTTGAAGTAGGGTAGGAAGAAAACTCCTTCAGGGAAAGGATTGAATCTGATCTCTTGAGTTTGGTAAATGGAGACCATGGGGACCAAAAACCCTAAAGATGTAAGGGTTACCGGGCAGTGAGAGGCATCCTGGTAGTGTGACCATCTCTGTCCCCATAGCCCCAAGATAGAAAGTGAATCAATACACTCAACAAGCTTGTGTTAGGAGTTATTCTGCCAGTTTCTGTAGTAGGTCCTATGGAAAACATATATTGAAAGATGTCTGAATTCTCAAAGAGGCCATAGTTTAGTAAGCGTGAGAGGGAGAGAGGAGGAAGGAAAAAGAGAGAGGGAAGTAGATCATTATAATGCAACACTTTAAATTCAAACTTACGGGCAGAGAAAAAGCCACCATGGGAATACAAAAGAGTGTCAACTGACCTAACCAAGACATCATAGAAAGCTTCCTGGAGGACGTGGATTCCTAGAGCACTTAGAACAGTGTTTGGCGCATAGTAGATTCTTAGATGTTTGCTGATGAGTTTTGTTGAAATCTAGAAGTGAAAATATATAATGATTGTCTACAAGTTGCTCAGATACCTGGAGAGGTGTGGACAAGTAAAGCAAACGCCATAAGGAGTGATGAGTGGGCCACATGACAATGGGACACTGCTTTGTGGCACTGTCTGGCCCTGGCCAAGTTGTCAATCTCTAGGATATCAGTTCCTCAGTTGTAAAACAGGGTCAATAATACCTATTTCACAGTATTTTAGAGAGGCATATGTTTTGAAAGATGCTTCAATGTGATGTCTCACACATACCAAGTGTTCAATAAATAGCAAATATTATTCCACTCTAATTTAATAAATGAAATAGTAGTAAAGCTTCTGATCATGTACCACAAGTCATAGCTGGTGACTTCTCTCACAGCAGAGACCACTACAAAATGAGGATTCTAGAGGATGGTTAATGTGAGCAGAACTGGGTGTGGAGGGACCGGAGATCTGGGAGAGTTAGGTATCAGTCCTGGATTAGTTGCTTCTCGGGGGGGGGGGGGGGGGGGTTGGGCACACAGTTCTAAGAGGTTTTTTTTTTTTTTTTTTTTTAGTTTTAAGAGATCTTAAACTCCTTTTCTTCCAAGTGAAACTGTGAGATAACAGGGATCCTATCTAGGGATATATCACATAAATGTTCAGTATAGAGTCTAGAAGAAATTGCAGATTTGACTAGACCAAAAGGCTAGGAATGGATGGGTAACACTGCCTTGGAATGAGGAGGGGTTGAAGAAGGGGATAGAGAGGGGATTAGGTACCCTGAAAGGAGGGTCCCTAAAGGATTATTCTGGAAATAAAGTTCTAAAGAATCCCAGTGGGGGCTTTTGCTCACCCCTGTGAGGGGGGCTTATCAGGTGTTTATGTTAGTGGCAACTGTTCAGCTAGCCTCTCCTCCCAAGGGTCCAACTTTTTGCCAAACTGAAATATTTGCTCAGCAAAATTCCCTAGTCCACACCCGAATGAGGCCAGATCAGAATTATTGCAGCAAAGAAGGTATCGAAGGCCAAATGGGAAAAGGGGGCAATGGGGAATGAATGTGTGTTTTCCATTCAATGTCAATCCTGCACAGTGTGGTCCCAAGAAGGCTTCATTTGTTTGCTTGTTTGCAGCAAAGAACTTGGGGAGAAAGTCTCAGTGGGGAGATAAGTACCTGTCAAAAGCTGTACAGAATTTCCCAGGGAGAAGCCTTGTATGAAAGCCTTTATTTAACCAAGGGGAAGAAAGGGGTATTTTATGTGCATTGTGGGAGAATTAGCAAGACATTTCTCATCTCTCCAGATAGAAAGTCTCAAAGAGGGGTCTGCTCTGTGTGTGTTTCCAAGCTCTTTCTTTATGGGAGGGTTTTATGCCCTTTACTGACAGATCTCTGCTGATGCACCTTTGTTTTCTGTTCTTCTGCAGGTAGATCATCAACTGAGACTCAGTTATAACTTCTCCTCAGAAGTTGAATTCAGGGCCATACGGTCACTCACCTTGGGCAAAGTCAGAGGTTTGTTGTTCTTGTCCGTTCTTTTCCAGTGGGCTTTATTGAAATAAATGAAGAAATAATTTCATTATTATGAGTTTTGTTGAAATCTAGAAGTGAAAACATATGATTGTCTACAAGTTGCTCAATTATTAGATTAATCATAATTATAAATTATTATAATAATCATATATTATATATTATATATAATATAATAATATGTTGATATATTAATATAATAATTAATAATTAATATAATAATATAATATATTATTATAAATTATAAATTATTATAAATCTAGAAGTGAAAACATATAATGATTGTCTACAAGTTGCTCAATCAAATAATGGCTGGTTAGTGATTCAGATCTGGAGGTTCTTGTTCCTAATAACATGCAAGATCTAAAACTAGGGTTTCTGGTGTAGGACTTGCTGAGACACATGTGGCATTGTTGGGAGCTGGCATTTATATCTACTGTATAGAAGCCTCAATGAGGCACAAAGAAATTAAGTAAAATCATTAATGTTTACTTACTTTCTAATTAATTAATTTTAAATGTTTCTTGAATTTGTTGCTGAAATTTTCTAAATTTTTAGTCAAAGAAATGAAGGATTTGAGCTACCCAATTATTGGATAGTTCAGATGCTTAATCTCTTTATTAATTCATCACCAACTGAAAGAGGATTGAAATCTCCTATAATAGTGGATTTTGTTTTTTTCTACTGGAAGTTCTGTGAATTTTCATCTTGTATACAATAAACGTCTTTATTAGGTGCACACAGGATTGAAATTTGTGTATCTTGATAAACTGAACATTTTTTTCATACTGAAGTGGTCTTTTTAAAACTTAATTTCTTCTTGGGGTTAAGTCTCTTTTGTCTATTATTAATAAGTCTGATTTCTTTTTGCTTTAGTTAGTATTTTCCCATATATTTCCTTTCAATTTTTCTTCCCTTTTTTCTTTCTTATTTTTTTAAAATTCAAGTACAATGAACATATAGTATTATATCCCTTTCAAGTGTACGATATAATCATTCAGCAATTCTATGCATTGTTCAGTGCTCATCACAATAAGTGTACTTAAAAAAATACATTTATTTATTTATTTATTTATTTATTTATTTATTTGAGAGAGAAAGAGAGAACATGAGCAGGGGGAGGGGCAGAGGGAAAGAGAGAGAATCTCAAGCAGACTCCCCACTGAGGGCAGAGCTCTATGCAAGGCTTGATCTCAGGACCCTGAGATCATGACTTGAGCCTAAATCAAGAATCTGATGTTTAACTGACTGAGCCACCCAGGCACCCTATGGTAAGCATATTCTTAATTTTTCTTTTTCTTTAAGCCTGTGTGTGGTCTTGTGAAGAACATATGGCTGAGTTTTGCACGTTATCCTATCTGGCTATCTTTGTGTTATAAATTGGCTACTGTAAGCCTCTCTACATTGTTGGGTTGCTTGTATGGTTGGATTTGTTTCTGCTTCCTTATTTTCTATTCGTTCAACTTTTTAGGCATTTAGCAAGAATGCATATAACACTGGAAATGAGTTGCTTGCAAAATTGTGGCACCTCTTCCAATACTGGTAGATTCTTGTTGCAGTCTTTTGGAATGCTCTTCAGTAGTTCTGAGGGGATTTATGGGGATCTATTAGCTCTGAGGCCATCACTGATGAGAAGCTAGAGTCCAGAAGTCACTGAGGCCCCAATACATAGTGTTCCTCCCCAGGAGGCAGAAAAAGATCTCTGAAAAGTGATGGCAGAAGACATTTCATGTTACCATGATTTCCCTTGCCAGAAACAGCTCAAAAGGCATAAAAATGACTCATATCTCACCACAGCCTTCCAGATGCAAAAATCTATTTAATTTCTAGAACATAATGCATGTCCAGAAACCCAGCTGCCATCAGGTCTGGCTTCCAAAATGGCAATTGAATGATCCAGTCATCATTGACCAACCTCTAGATTGAATTTTGTGGGTTTTTTTTTCTTATTTCCATCCCCTCCTATTAATAATAATTATTTTATGTAGACACTATTATTATTATTATTATTATTATTATTATTTTATTTTATTTTTTAAAAAGGAAGAGTGCAAGCAGGGTTAGGGAGGGGCAGAGGGAGAAGGAGGGAGAGAATCCCAGGCAGACATCAAGCTGAGCATGAAGCCCAACATGGGCTGCATCTCATACTCCCAATATCATGACCTAGGCAGATAACAAGGGCCCAACACTTAAGTACAGAGCCACTTAGGTGCCTGGGAGCTATTATTTTTTACTTACCAACGGAGTCACTAATCCATTTGTTCCTCATTCCTTCATATACATCACAACTTTCTACTTACTAAAAAGTTAGATTTCCTTCTTTCTGACATAAATCCTTATGAGTTTCTATTGTTTAAGTGTCTCTTCATCTGATAAAAGACTTCATTTCACCTTTATTATTGGAAGATAATTTTGCTAGACATACAATTCAATAATAAAGGGTATTTTCCCTCTAATATTGAGAGAATTGTTCAGGTATGTGATGGAGCCAGCTCACACTAGCTCATAAGGACCTGTTATCCACATCTGTACCCAATTCTGCATCCACTGATGTTACAATTCAGTTTGAAACTGGCTAAACTCAGTGCTTAATGAGAATCACAAATGCTACAGGACTTTTGCACTGCTGGGGGGCCATTTTTAAACTCTCCCCAATTACTGTAGTCTTCTGTCTTTTGCTCTTACTGTTGAAAAGTTGGCTGGCTGTCCTGACTTTGAAAGTGCTCTGGCTGCTCCCACCCTCAACACCCACAAGCTACTTTTAAGGTCTTATTTTTTATTTTGGTGCTTTGCAGTTTTATCATTTTGTGTCAGTGTATTTCTTTTATTTTTTTAATTATTATTTTTTCTTTTTTTATAAATTTATTTTTTATTGGTGTTCAATTTTCCAACATATAGAATAACACCCAGTGCTCATCCCGTCAAGTGCCCACCTCAGTGCCCGTCACCCAGTCACCCCCACCCCCCGCCCACCTCCCCCTCCACCCACCCCCAGTTCGTTTCCCAGAGTTAGGAGTCTTCATGTTCTGTCTCCCTTTTCGATATTTCCCACTCATCTTTTCTCCTTTCACCTTTATTTCATTTCACTATTTTTTATATTCCCCAAATGAATGAGACCATATAATGTTTGTCCTTCTCCGATTGACTTATTTCACTCAGCATAATACCCTCCAGTTCCATCCAAGTCAAAGCAAATGGTGGGTATTTGTCCTTTCTAATGGCTGAGGAATATATGTATACAATGGAATATTACTCAGTATATTTCTTTTAAAGTTTCTTATTTGATGTGTTTCTTGTTCGTATGTAATTTATTAGTTCTTATGTGTGAATGTATCTAGATCATATGTACAATTCACATGTATCCATGTGTTAATTCTCAGAAATTCTCAGCATGTCAAATCACTCTTCTTCTTTATGCTCTAAATCAAGGATGTACAAACATTTTTTTTATAGTAGATACCCAGGCCAGGACAAACAAGTGTAATAAATATATTCCCTCAGTTTTCTTCAGCATCATTAAAAGCATTTCACTGTGATATGAGAAAAAGTTGTTTTTCTGTTTGTTTTTCATTTTCTTTCTGTATGAGGAAGGGCCAGTTCACCTTTATAGAGGACAGTGACTTAGTACGTAGTCTGTACCAGCCATAATGTTCCATGATACATGATATATTATATACATATATAATATGTCATGATGAATATAACACTTTCTTTCCTAAAAAAAAAAAAAAAAAAAAAAAAAACCAGCAACAAAAACACTTTCTTTCCTGAGAATTCCCTTGATGCAGGGACTAGTCTATGAAAGTAACATATAATCGTTGTCATTAAAAACTGGATTGTGGGTGTTCACTCTGGTATCATGGGACATTGATAGGCTTTTTCTTTCATTTATTTATTTGAGAGAGAGAGAGAGAGAAGCCAGGTGATGGGCAGAGGGAGAAGCTGACTCCCCGCTGAACAGGGAGCAGGATGCAGGCAGGGCTCAATGCCGGGATTCTGGGATTATGGCCTGAGCTGAAGGCAGATGTTTAACTGACTGAGCCATCCAAGATGCCTTGATGCTGACTTTTAAGGGAGATTTTTCAGCTTTGTTCTATTGTATCAATGGTTTTTCAGAGAAATTAACATTAAAAGGAAAAAAGAGAGAGTGTGTGTTTAGGCAAGTCACTCTTTTGGACAATATCATCTGTAAAATAACTTTATTCTTAGGGTGCTTGGGTAGCTCAGTCAGCTAAGTGTCTACCTTTAGCTCAGATCCTGCCTCCAGGGTCCTGGATCAAGTCGCAGGTTAGGCAGAGGAGGGAGGGGGAAGGGGCCTGCTTCTCCCTCTCCCTCTGCTGCTCTCTGGCTTTCTCCCTGTCAAATAAATAAATAAAACCTTTAAAAAAGAAAATAACTTCCTAATTATTTAGAAAACATAGAAGTGCATTCTTTAGATTCAAATAGTGTGACTTTACCGGGTGTTTCTAAGTCTCTGACTTGGCCTGGGTGGGCAAGAGAGCATGGACATTTAGACAAATTTAGGAATTCAAAACCTTTTAAACTTCTAAGAGAAAATGCCTGCTTTGGTTTTGGTTTAATTTTTTTTCTGGTCCTGGTTTTCCCTAATTTACTGTGCCAGAATATATCATTAAATTTGATTATAACATTAAAAAAAAAAGAACAACTATTTTTGGTAAAACTAACAATTAAAGGTGATGATGATGATGATGATGATGATGATGATGATTTTCCTGAGAAGACCTTCTTAACTGTACTACAGATTCAGAAAGTAGCTACTTTTTAAAATATGGAAACATGGGATCCCTGGGTGGTGCAGCGGTTTGGCGCCTGCCTTTGGCCCAGGGCGCGATCCTGGAGACACAGGATCGAATCCCATGTCGGGCTTCAGGTGCATGGAGCCTGCTTCTCCCTCTGCTTGTGTCTCTACCTCTCTCTCTCTCTCTCTCTCTCTCTCTCTCTATCATAAATAAATAAAAATAAAATAAAATAAAATAAATAAAATAAAATAAAATATGGAAACATGTTAAAGTTTAAGTGGAAAGAAATCATAGCACTGCCCTATACCATAGCTACCAGTTACTGAATAGATATTAGCATGAGACTTGCACTCAGGGCGTGCTTACAGGGTTGTCTATATACGCAGCCAGCATGAACTAGTTCCTGTCTACTTGCCAGTTTGCAAGGCCATAGCTCACACCTAGCAGAGACATTATTTTTGTGCTCTGATGGCTGTTTGCTGACATAACTTCAAAGTTCAGTTGGTCTTAAGAAGCAATATAGAAATTGAAAGAATACCTTCTCAACCTGCATAAAACCCAGCTAATCTAGAAATTGCAAGGCTAGACATGGGCACTAGTAGATGCTTTTTTGGTCTATTAAAATGAAGTGAGTTTTGTGTCTATAAAGCAGGGTTCTTGAATTCTTCCAAATCCCTCAGTTTTGAACTTCAAGCCTACTGTACAGGTGTCTTCAGTAACATCAGAGCCTTGTTGAATGAATGCCCTGATTGTTGTTATGTTAAACTATTTCTTGAGCATCTTGTAGAAGATGAGTTATGGCTGCCATTTTTAGAAAGCACAGCAGGATCTATGTATAAAAATGAAAGGTGGGTACTTCAAAGTACTCATTTTAGAAGACTGAATACACCCTAATTTTTTTTATTTTGTACAGAGTTGGGCATCCCTTATGATTCAAATCTGGTAAAGTTGATATTAAACTTAGAAGCAAAATTAAAAAGTGAAAGATGCTCAGCTTTTTAGGGACAAAGTGACATATGTTTGGTTCTGTGTTGCAATTGCTGTCATGTGACTATGGGGAAGTCGTCCAATCTGTCTGTAGTTCCTCCTCAGTAAAATGAGGATCATTTAACTTACTTAATTCATTTAACTCATAGAGCTGTGTAAGGATTACATGAGACTCTATAAAAAGCATTTATTATTTAAAACACACTCAATAAATGTTAGTTTAAGCAGCTTAAGATTGTGGGAACATAAAGAACTAATGTTTTGTTTTGTTTGAAGACTCCGGAAAGGCAACTGTAAAAGTAACTTCCAAGGAGACACACAAGTGTGTTCTAAATGAGCAGTTTTGAACCGGATGGGTCTCGAAGACATGAGTGTAATTCACCATCAAAGCTGTTTCTAGGGCATATCAAGCTCATAACAACTTAAACAATGGTGATAGTAAAGAATATAACAGTTGGTGAAAGTGGAACATTCAGAGCGTAGGCTTTGCTTCAGGCACAGCTGGATTCAGAAGCTCAAATGTGACCATGATTTAGTGTTTGTCAATCTCTCTGCCTCTTGCTGTACTTATCACTCTGCTACCTTTCTGGGGGCTTCATTCCCAGGCAGAATTTTAAGAGTAACAAAGATGGAATCAGCAACTCCAAGCTTAAATACTAGAATTTCAGCCTCTCTGATAGAAAGAAAGCCTTTGATTTCTTAAAATTTCCATGTACTGAGAATAAGGAAACTGAGGTACTCCTCCTAGAAAGTTAGATGGATTGTGAGAAGGGAAAACAACAATAATCCAATAATGGCACTGCATTTTCTCAGTGGCATTTCTCCTCCTCCTCTTCTTCTCCTCCCCTCCTCCTCCTCCTTCTTCTTCCATTATTAATTATTATTATTATTATTATTATTATTATTATTATTTATTATCATTAAGAGAGAGAAGGGGGTAAGGGCAGAAGGAGAGGCAGAAAAAAAGTCTCAAGCATGGTCCATGAGCCTGATACAGGGCTGGATCTCACGATCCCTGAGATCGTGACCTGAGCTGAAATCAAGAGTCAGATGCCTAACTGACAAAGCGACCCAGGCACCCCCATACTCTGCTTCTTTGAGCAGGAGAGCGAGCTGGATGCAGTTACAGAGGACAGGCTAGAAGTTGCTCATAATTTTGGGACTGCATTGTGCTTGTGAGCATCAACAGTCCATATGTATCACAAAAGATAGAAGTTGAGAGATGCTCTTTTAAGAAATTCATGTTACCTTCCTTGGGACAAGTTTATAGCTTCCCAAGGGACTCCTTTGAGGAAGTTTTCACTTTGAAGAAAGTATTCATCCATCCATCCATCCATTCATTCATTCTGAAAGCATAGGTTTCTTAAAAAATGTTTACTTAGTCTCTGTTCATTCCTAATTCTTCAGTAAATAAAAAGATTGCCAAACCATAACCTTTTCTGACTTCTGATAATGTGTGATTGTCTCCTACTATGCCCAGAAATTTCTTCAATGATATGTTTTTCGAGTAATAAGATATTTCAGATTCATTAATCTAATCTGATCTTCTCATGAAGTGAATGATTTGTTTTCAAGCATTCTGAAATACCAGCTTGCAGTAACCATGCCAATTTCTTAAATACACATACCTTGTCCTTCATATTTTGAAGATAGCCAACATTGAATTGCAATTGGGTTATAAAGGATTTGCTCCTGTTCTTTTAAAAACAACAAACTGCCTTTGTTCCCCATAGAGAATTTCAATAGATGATTTAGTTTCATCTCATGCAGACGGAATGTGTGTTATCTTCTGATTTAAAATGCAATTTTATTTTGTATTTGAAATGAATCACTTCATAATAGGAGCCTAGACCTACTCTTTGCTCTGTGCAGCTCTGCAAAAGTCATCTTCTTTGTTAAAGCGAAAGCACACTTTTGAACAGCATGCCCCTTAGTTAACCATTCAATATAATCACTTACTTGCTCTGTCTAAACTAGTAGGTAATACATGAATGAAGACAATGCATCTAAGATGTTGTTTCCAAATGTGGATTATCCTCAGCTGAGAAGAGCTATTTCTAATCTACTTGAAAGAGGGATGACAGGGCACCTGAGTGGCTCAATTTGTTAAGCATTTGCCTCCAGCTCAGGTCATGAAACCTAGGGTCCTGGAATCAAGTCCCATATCAGGCTCAGCAGAGAGCCTGCTTCTCCCTCTCCCTCTGCCCTCCCCACCTCTCTCTCTCTCTCTCTCTCTTTCTCTTTC
The DNA here is from genome assembly GCF_905146905.1 of Nyctereutes procyonoides. Classification (NCBI taxonomy): domain Eukaryota; kingdom Metazoa; phylum Chordata; class Mammalia; order Carnivora; family Canidae; genus Nyctereutes; species Nyctereutes procyonoides. The sequence goes on from NW_026575030.1 coordinate 13,121,541, forward strand.
CCCCTCTCTGTCAAATAAATAAATAAAATCTTTCTAAAAAATGAAAGAGGGTGGCCCTTCCAAGGAAGTGTCAAACTTTGTACATCTTTGCCTGCCTCTGATAGCAAAGGATGTTTCCTGTGGTCTACCAGAAGCATCATGACATGACTGTTATTGATACAAGTTCAATCAATTTTTATCATACAAAATGTATTTAACAAATGGTCCCTATTCTAAAGATGCTTCTTAAAGTAATTAAAAGTATTTTTCAAAGGAAAGTCATCAGGGTAAGTTTGGGAATATTAAAGTTTTTCAAAATTTTGAAGTATCTCTTTTAGGCTATGGTAAGTACTAGGTTATCTTCACTAATCAAATAATAATAATACTTGTATAATATTTATAGCCTATTGATATTAAAAGTATAAGAATAAGTGGAAATTATTTGTGGTATTAGTATTTAATAATATATTGCTCTGTGTTAGACCTAAGTTCCTATGTTAACTCATTTTTTAAAATTTTTCTCCCAACATCTCAGGAAGGTCAGTGCTGTTATATTGCTATTTCATAGGTGAGGAAACTAAGTCACAGAGGTTAAGTGACTTGCCCAATACCACTGACTTAACAAATGGTAGACTTGGTATTTAAAGTAAGACCCTGGGATGCCTGGGGGGCTCAGCGATTAAGCCCGTCTGCCTTTGGCTTAGGATGCAATCCTGGAATCCCAGGATCCAGTCCCACATTGGGCTCCCTGCCTGGAGCCTGTTTCTCTCCCTCTGCCTGTGTCTCTGCCTCTCTCTCTCCCTGTCCCTCATGAATAAATAACTAAAATCTTAAAAAAAATAATAAAGTCAGACCCTATGAGTCTGGGTTCCACACTCCTGATCAGTCCTGTCATAATTTGTTTTTTAAGGAATGACAGATATTCCAGACCATGTACACTTCCTTTTTTTCTGATGAGGACTCATGAATTAAAGCCTTGTGTCTTTAGCTGTAGTGGGCTTAAAGGTAGAATGTAGGACCAGGTTTTAATTATGGGAACAGAGCAGCATATTTATTATAAGTCAGGCTTTGGAATCAGCCCTGAGTTCTGATCATAATGCCAGCACTAACTAGCTGACCTGTGCAAATTAGTTAATTTTCTGAGCTTCACTATTTTCCATTAGAGATAGGCATACATTATTATACTTCCTGTTACTCTTTGAAAGATTAAGTTATAATGAAGATAAAGTGACTAGCATTATGACTGACCTATAAGAAAAGCTCAATAAATGTTTGCAATAATAGTAATGATGATGATGATGATGATGATGATGATGTAAGAAGCCACTTGATCTGAACCAACACCTTTTCTTTTGAAAATTGCACTAGACTCTAATATCTTCCAGATATAAAGGACGTCTTCCAGGGAAGGAAAAGGTGGCTATCCACTCCTTATATAATAAAACTTGCATTTCACTCTTCTTTCCTGCTCAGGGGGATCAATGAATAAGGTATTATATAACCTTGACTCTAACGGATGCTCAATAGTTAATTCTTAGTTTCTCATGAATACATCATAAAAGAGTTAAACCAGTACAAGCCTACCTGATATTATATACATGTATATTTTAAAGAGTAAAGCTGCCTCTGATGGATTTTTAACCATGTGATATGAATCAACTATCTTAAAAGCATGGGATCCAGTGTGATTTTTAAAAATGTCAGTCACAGTGTCTACCCTTCTCCCACTCACAGAATAGGGGAATCATAGGGTTCCAAAGACTAGACCTGCATCTTATTTATGGCTTTACCTCCTTGCTATATCAGGAAGTACATACTGAATGCTCCATAACATTTAGTTAAGGAAGAACAGTGGATAATTATAAATATTAGTGTTCTAAGAAATGAAAGATCATTCTACTACAGATTAATGGGCTCAATGCCATATAGCTCAATGCTGTAGTTTGATCTTAGATGAGGATCTCCAGGCTTTGTATACACTGTGTTTTTCCTTATAATGGTGCTTGGCAGTGGGGTGGACAATTAATGGGTTTGGAATCAGACAGTATCGGGGCTTAAATCCAACAACGGTCACTTACTAGCTGTGTCACCACTAACTTCACCACTTTGGGCCCAGTTTCCTCATCTGTAAAGTAATGGTAATACTTGCTATATTGACTGGTGATGAAGATAAGAGGTAATGCATGTAAAGTGTCTGGCACACAGTGGTATTTCAAAACAGCAGCTATTGTTAATAAGATCATACAGCCATCCTACCTATTGATTTTCTTCAGCTGGTATCCCTTTTCCTTGCCAATGGCACTGCTATTGATTTGTTTACCGTTGGCCTGAGGGACCTGGGACAATGTTATAAATGTCAGTGTTGACAGGGTAATGAAGTGAATGGGATCCTAGCTGAGTAATGAACTCTCCAGCAGCCCTTCGGTTACCCCTCCCCAGCTTAGTGGGCATGGAAGCACCGACCTGCTTAGAAGCTGGGACAGTAGAACAAACACACATTAGAATTCTAGATGTTTCCCCATGAAATGGAGAGAAAAATCAAGGTACAAAGAATGTCATGTGGCCACTGGTTACTCAGTCTACTGGGGCTTTATTTTCAGAAGATGCTATTAACAATAATTAAGTATTAAAACAGGTTAATACGGCATGAAGTTCATTTCCACTTATGCATGGTATTCTAGGAGGGATTTGATCTGAATCCCTGCATTTTCTTTCCATTTCACTTCCACAAGGATTATTCCCAAGTGATCAGTGGCAGGACTTGACATCTGTAGCTAATATACTAATGCTCTCTACCTTTGGCTTAAGAAAGAGTCACATTGCCTGCTTTCCAGAGGGAAGGATAAATACATAAATCTTTCTACCTAGAAAATTTCTGGCTTAAGTTGATCCCTTAAGATGAATCATTGCCTTTTCTAATCTACCAAGACTTGGCTATGTGATTTAGCTTCCCATCTATTTCCTTGCTTTTTCCAAAATACTTCTATAGATAATAAGCTTTGCATAGGCCATTCCATTCTTAAAAGGTCAACATTATATAAATGTTTGGAATTGGGAAGATTACTCTCGAGTATTCTTTGTGGGTAATTAATTCAATGAACAGCTTTTGAGCACCCAATATGTATAAGGCAAGATTTTAAATCAAACAGACTACTTTAACAAGGTATAGCTTAGGGATCATTGTTACCCAAATGATAAAACACAAATTATGCAGATAGGATATCTGCATTTAATCATTATTTAATGATTAAAATATGTGTTATTTTGATACATGTTTCTAGGATTCTTGAGGGAGAGACCATTTCCAGCCAGGATGATTCAGAGTAGTGTCAAGGAAGAGATCGCCCTGACACTAGTGTTGAAGCACAGAGGTGGTCTCAATAGATGGAGAGCATTCTTGGAAGGACTGGTGTAAACCAAATAAGAGAGGGTGCTAGCAACAATAAATAGGCCATCTTCAGATGTTCTCCTTCATGATGAGGAGTAGGGAGCAATAAGGTGAATAAGAAGGTTCAGAAGACCTATGTTCTGCTGAGATGTTCAGACTTCATTATATAAATGGCAGAAGCCACTTAGGGGAACTCCCATTGTCAGAGCTACTGGTGTAACTCTCTTTTAAGGGTAACACGTAGGATGGAGAAGAGAGAGGGGGTGTGCAAGTTATGCTAATACTGTCCTTTGAGTAGGAAAGGACAAGAGCCTGGACCAAAGGATCACAATTAGACTTGGGAGCATGTGCCAGGGAAGTTTATGAAGTAGAAACTGGGACATTTGGGTAATTCCCTGGGTAGTTGGTTAGAAAGGTATAAGGTGGAATAAAAGGGATGTAAGAGAATAGGAATGAAGTTGCAGCTTTGGTCAGTCATTTGCAGAGGGAAATCTGTCAGTTATGGGCAGGCCTGAGCTCATGTTTACTAACCTAAGGCAGGCCTTACAGTGGATTATAAAGCTGATACGTTACAGGCTTCCTTTAACCAGCACTCCAGACCTGCTCAACTGCTTCTGTATTTGTGAAATCCCTCTTATCAAGGACAGGGCAAAGAGCCACAGAACAGATTGTATTGGGAAGTCTAGTTTGGACCCTTCACAGTGTGGTGATTTCTGTATTAGTCCGCTTCTATTGGGACATCTCTCCCCATCCTGAGTAGCTCACCATTCCCCTGGCTTGTATTTCTTATATGTGTGTGTATCTGTTTTCCTGGGGGAAGACTGTGGTCTTTCAATGTGAGAACTTTTTGTTATCTGTATTTCTACCACTCCCATGTCACAGTACATGCCTTTGTGCTGTGTCTGTTCTCCATATGCATTTTACAATACACTTCTCTTGGCTAGTGTATTACAGATAGAAAGTCTGTTCTCAGGGCAGGAGGAAAACTCCTGCGTCAGTATTCCTGATTTTATAATCCATGCTAGGGTGAACAACCATTCCAATCTGTGGGAGACTGGGGGATTTCCAAGGACAAGGAATTATCAGTGCTAGAACTGAAACAATCCTGGACAACACTGAGCAATTAGTCTCTCTGCACCATGCTTAGTTGAGAGGTTTTGAATAGTTTGGAGGAACTAGGCTCAGAGCTTTGGATGCCAGCTGAACAATCAGGTCTCCTGTTATTCATAGTCACAGCAAAGCCCAGCAGTCACTAACCCAGCAGGCTGACCCAGGTGAGGTTACAAAAGGAGTGAGAAAGAACCAATCAGCATATTGACTAGCACTTCCCAGGCCCCTGCTGCGGTGCAGATCTTGGCAACTTTGTGTGCAGAGATGACTGGAGAAAGGTGTGAGGTTGCTTCTGCCCTTGCAAATCCAGTGGGCTCAGTGGAGACATGAAAGTGCATGCAAGCAGTAATCACACAACAATTAATCTCTAACTCTCAGAAATTGGATTGTTAGGGTATTAAAGGCCCAGGGAAAGGAATCAGAAGTAGAGCATCGGTAGCCAGGATACTGTCCCCCTACTGATTCTGGGTGGGGGTGAGGGGGTCAGGCCCTTGTTTTTGAACATATCATTTCTAGCTATGCCGAGCAGTGGGGTCTTTCCATTAGAGGTACTTTGTAAACCGATGAGTGTCAAATGCACATAGCATGAGTTGCTCTCCATCTCTGAACAGGAAAACTCATCTGCATCTTCCATTCCAGCAAGGGGTCACATTATCTTGGGGCCAGTGGGGGTTACTTTGGCATGTTATGGAAGTTGGGGGCCTTGGTTATTGGTAGAGTGATTCTCTTGAGGTCTGAGTGGATTTTTTTATACATGGGAAGCTTAGCTCTTGCAGATTAATATTAGGTTTCAAAATAGAGTTATCTTTCCTTATCCCTCTGAGTATATTGGTCTCCTGGTTTATGTGTGAATGTAGGGGTGTCCCTGTGTTCTGCTTATTTCTGCATACTTTGTCCCAAGTTATTTTCTGTTATGTCATTTGATCTCCCTCACTTTGATTAAAGGGTTTCCTTAGAGTTCTAGTGATCCCAGTCTTTTTGCCTATAATTAATAATGAGTTGGTGAGCATGTGTTGATTGGGAGCTACACTGAAAGGTATGGCTGGGCCTTTAATTAGAGAAAATCAAATTGCATATCAGGTCATTCTTCTTGGGATAACATTATTTCTCAGGAAAGATTTTTCCAGTCTCCTTTTGAACAGAGGGTGGTCCTGAAAGTCATGATGGCAAAGAACACTGGTGGGGCTCATTATCTGCTGGGGAAAAGACCTTGTATTTCCTTTGTTTTCCACTGAGCATCTGTGGCCTGATTGGTGGGCATTTCCCTGACCTGTCATAATCCTGCAATAACACTTACTTATTCATTTCTCTAAGAAGTGTGGGCAGTTGAGGTTCTAAAGAGCACTGTTTGGAGCTATTTTCTCCTCCTCTAGGATTTCTGTCTTTGTGAGGGGATCACTGCAGAGCTGGCTATGACAGAACAAAAGGCTTTAGGATGCCAAATATTCCAAATTTAGAACACACTCGTATCAGTCAGAGTGCAGCCAGTGAAGATACTATACTGAGACTTATTGCAAAGAGTGGATTTATGTGATCATGGAGCCTGGGCAGGAGCTCTGAAGTCCTACAGTGAGCCCTTGGGAAGTGTGGGCTGGAACTCTCAGGCATTGGTTGTGCACAGTGGGATTTCTTCTTCAGCAAAGCTGAAAAAGCCACTTTGCTCTTACATCCTTGCAACGGATTGAATCAGACCCACATAGATTATCTAAGATAACCAGTCAACTGATTATGGATTTCATTCACAGCTACAAAATACCTTCGTGGCAACAGCTGGATTGGCCAAGGTAATCCAGAGTCAGGCCAATCAAGAGTCAGGCCAAGGTAATGGATCAATAGACTATTGTAGCAACTTCTCTTTATTTGTATTGTTTTTTTATCAAAGTAAAATTCTCACAACATAAAATTATCAATGTAAAGTGTACAATTCAATAATATTTACCACATTAACAGTGTTGACCAAGCATTACTTATACACAGTTCCCAAACATCACCATAAAGGGGACCCTGAACCAGTTCGCCATCATTCCCCATTGTCCCTTCCTCCTTGCTCTAGGCAAGCACAAATCTGCTTTCTGAATCTATTGATTTACCTATTCAGGATATGTTGTATAATAGAATCATACAGTTTATGACTTTTGGTGTCTTGTTTTTTGTTTTTTCACTTAGCACAATTTTTGAGGTTCAGCAACATGGTAGCATGCATCAGTACTTTATTCCTTATTATGATTAAATAGTATTCTATTGTATGGATATACCAGATTTTGTTGTCCATTTAGTTACTGATGGATATTGGGTACATTTTTACCTTTTGGCTTCTGCAAATATTGCTGTTGTGAACATTCATGTATATGTATTTATTTGAATGACTGTTTTCAGTTTTCTTAGATTTCTAGGAGTGGAATTGCTGTCTTTGGAAAGCCATCATACCCAAAGTTTTGACAAACAGTGCAATTTAGGAAATCCTATGTTGTTGCCTATTTGCCCATGCCTCCAGTCACCCCCTCTCTGTCAATATAAATATGTCTTTAAAGAGGACTCCTAAAAAAAAAAAAAAAGGTCTCCTTTGAAGACTCTACCTGTGTACATTCTGGAGAAGGCAAACATACTACCACATCTTATCTTCCTACGCCTCAAATGTCAAAGAATGCATATCTTTCCTTGGACTCTGCCCCTGGAGCCTCTAGAATTCTATGAGTCATATCTAAGTAGTTAGAAATTGCAATTTGCTTATCAACATGTTGGTAACATTGAAAAGCTCTGAATTGAAATTTCCATCTCTTTTCCTTGGGTGACTCATGTACAGATACTTTAAGTGATCATAAGAACTATTTCTATCCAGTGCTTCCATAGACATTGAGGATTGATTGATTGATTGATTGATTTTTACTTACTTATTTACTTATTATTATTATTATTATTATTATTATTATTATTATTATTTTTAGAGAGAGAGAAAGTAGGGGGAGCTCCAAGTAGGCTCCATGCTCAGGACAGGGCTCAATTCCATGATTCTGAGATCATGACCTTAGCTGAACTCAAGAGTCAGACACTCAAGAAACTGAGCCACCCACATGCCCCCTATCTTTTTTTTTTTAACTTAGTGGTCCCACCTCCCCAAATAGTGTTGCTAGGTCTGTATCTCTCATTCAGGAGTGAGCTACTTATTAATCATCAGCTGGGACTCATCTGAGTACCTGAGTGCATGCAGTGCAGACAGGTAGTAAAGGAAGGAAAGTATAAGGAGAGAGCATAAGCTCTGATATCAGGCAAACCAATCCTGAAACTTGGCTCAAGCCTGGCTCAAACACTGGTTTCTTGAGACGTTGGTGATTTCCTCATTTTACCTAGGCCTCAGTTTTCCTGTTTGTAAAGCAAGACTAATCATTCCTTACCTATCAGAATTGTTTTGATATCTAAATAATTGTGTGTGTGTGTGTGTAAGAATATGTATGCACTATATACAGTACTTAATACACAGTGACTACCTGATATTTCAATATTAAATGGAGGCACAGTTACAAAAGGAGAATATGGAAATGGAAATAATAGAAGGATTTCTTGCGAAATTCATGTCTGAAAGAAAACTTGGCAGATGAGAAACTCCATGCTTCCTAACTCTTTCTTTTATAATATTTTTATTCTCAGGATACCTAGGTGGCTCAGTCAGTTGAGCCTCTGACTCTTTGGTTCAGTTCAGGTCATGATCTCAGGGTCTTGAGATCAAGCCCTCCATCAGGGTCTGCACTCAGCTGTGAGTCTACTTGAAGTTTTTTTCTCAAGTGTGTTTATACGAAGAGTCAGGTCCAGATCCTCAAAAGTCAGGACTATTTGTTTGATGTCCTGTAATTTGATAGAAAACCATAAATGGTTTTAATCAGGAAGGAGATAAAATTCTTAAATACACCATTTTGTCTTCTTTAGCTAGAGAGCTCTTTTCTAACCTGTGGTATTATTTTTGTTATCATAGTGTGAGGTGTTTTTGCAGTCATATACTCAAGTGCCCCTATATGATGGGTGGTATTTACTGATCAAATTAAAATGCAAACACTTTTATCTGTTACTGCTAATGCCAATAATTGATAGGATAAAAATGGCAGCACATGTTTTCCCATTATCATTATGTCACACAAGTTTTTTTTTTCCATTTGCTTGGTATATTCATTTTGCTTTTATTAAAGTATTTGAATGTTTTTTAAAGATTTTATATATTCATGAGGGACACAGAGAGAGAGGCAGAGACATAGGCAGAGGGAGAAGCAGACTCTTCGCGGAGAGCCCAATGTGAGACTCGATCCCAGGACTCCAGGATTATGCCCTGAGCCGAAGGCTGATGCTCAACCGCTGAGCCACCCAGGCGTCCCAGTATTTGAATGTTTTAAACTAAGTAGCATCTCTACTGTTATCTCTGCTATTTGTAGGATGACTGGAATAGATATTTTAAAGAGGGTAATGGATTGTTATTTTTAATAGAATGAGTTCCTATCAAATATCATCTACTGATTTCAGCTATTTCCCCAACTTTACTCGATGATATCTGTGAATTCCATAAGAACAGGACTCTGAGAATAGTAGGAATAATACTCTAAAAGAATAATGATTTTTTGATTAGTTATTTTTATCCTAATTTGAGAGATGGGGAAATGAAAGTTCAGTAACTTGCCTTTTCCATTTTAATGCCAGCTCATTTCCACTTTCCAGCACCTAAAGTCATTTTACAGAGGGCTTTCTTTGGCTACTAGAGCATGCTTTGCCTGTTTACTTGGCAGGCCAGACATGTCAGTGTTTTAATGCCTGCTGGGAAAAACCCACCATCAGTGTATAAATACCCCAGCTCCTTTCCACCAGTCAGGATAAATCTGATGTGTGTTCCTCGTTTTCTTCTAGTGTTTTCCCAGGAGGATTGAGTTATAGTTGGGCTCTGGTTGGTATGATAATGGACACATCACTAGTTTCTTTCCCACTTTTATCTTCTCCCCTACCCCGCCAGTGTTTTACTTCACTTCCCAAGTAAAGTACTGCAACTTTAGTGCTTGCCTTATAGTCTGATTTTGGGAAAATTCAAACTATAATGCCCAATCACCCATTCATTAATTGGAAGAAGTGGTAAGCAAGCCAGATTTACCTGGTTCCAGAGATCATATTTATTCTACTATGCCGTACAGTGTTTAATAAGAAGTATATGAAATATAAATCCCATTTCACAGAACTTGAGATCTTATACAAAAAATTAGCACATGAGGAGGAATGACATAGCTAAATCAAAGTTAACATGTTAGCTTAAAGGCTAATTAGGAAACTTAGTTCTGAAGTGGTGAGTGCATGATAGAGATCTGCATTGGACAGACAGGCATCTCCTTCCACAGGCAGCAGTGTGGAATCTTAGAGAATAATATATTAGATATATTAGATAAGCATTGTTAAGTATTTACTATGTGCAAGGCCATAAGTGAGGAGCTTTACCTTCATTTTATATGTAATCTTCACATCAAATATGAGGCAGAATCTTAAGTATTTTTTTTCCTGGATGTCAAACGATCCCATAATTTAGTAGTTTAATCCAACATCTATTTAAAAATATTTAATGATTGTGTGGGACAGGAATGTGGGCAGATCTTGCCTCATTGGTCCTTTAGCTCCTTGAAGAATTAACTAGAGTATCTTGGTGATATCTGGCTAATAGCCAGGCCAGTCTGGAGAATCTAAGACATATTTGTTCATGAGTGTGCTGCCTTGGAAGGTGCATCTAGAAGGCTCAGCTCAAGCAAGCCCTTCTCTTTCTCTGTTTAGTCTCAAGATCTGTCCACATGATCTATCAGGGCAGTAGGGCTTCTCACATGGTAGCTTGGGGCAGAAGGTGCCAGCCCACTTGACAGTTAGTTCTGGAATTGGCAGAGTATCATTTGCAATGTGTTCCATTGATCAAAGCAGTCACAAGTCAACTCATGTTCAAAGGGAGGGAATACAGAGCTATGTCTCAATGGAAGGAATATAAATTATTGTGGCCCCTTGTGCTCATGCATGCACTCTACTCATTCCCATTTTATAAACGAGTAAACAGCTCAAAAAATATCATGGAATATACTAAGGACACAATGTTAATCAGTGGGATAGTCAAATGTTGAACCCAGGGAGCAGTCTGATTCATTGATAACAAAAATCTGTGTCTGGAGGGGAAGTTGCACAATTGTTTAATTGAATGAAAATGTAAAGAAGAAAGTTTAGCTGAAGAATGTTGAGTCAGAGAGTGTAAATATGATACATGATACTCAATACATGGTATTCAATATTTATTCTCCTCTTCTTAATAGAACATAGTAGTGTTTTCTGGTTTTGTTTTTGTTCCCAATTGTTCAGTACATTCCTAGCCTTCTTCTTGGGTTAAAACTGGTCGTGCAACATTGTCCTGGACAATGAGCTTGAAGCAAAAGTCACTAGATTTTTCCAAAAGGCCTGACTTAGCAAGTGTGCCCTTCACCCTCCCTTCTTTCTTCTGCCTGGAACATAGACCTAGTAGCTGAAGCTCCTCAACTTAGATTATGAAGAGGAAGAAAAAGGATCTAGTCTATGGAGCTGAAAGTGTAAATCTAGAAAAAAATCTAGTGATATCTGGAACTAAGATACTAACTCTATACTGGTTCACATCCAACCTACTAGCTGAGAATAAAATAGTTTTGAGCCATTATTATTTCTTCATTTCTCTTTTTCCTGATATATGCAGTCAAATGCAAATAACTATGGATAATTTGTGGGTTTGTACTCTCTGAGTCAGATGGAGAAAGAGGAAAGGAAATGCCACTACTTTAGCCAAACCCAAAAACTCTGATAGAAGAACAATGATTTATATTACCAAGAACTGATGACTGAGGGTTGCAACATTCCGTTTTGTGTCCCTTGCCTTACAGAGAAGTCAGTGGATGAAATCTTTGTTCACATCTGGGTCATGAAACCAGTTTGATCTCTATTATTCTGGAAGTCATCTTGTTGTAAATTCTGTAGGTTTTGAGGAGAGAACACACTCTGTAAACTTGCATGGAAAGGAGACTACCTGGAGGAGGAGGTTTCTGGGCTGGGGCAATTGCCCTGCTGGTGGATACTGCACTATAATTGTGGCGTACTTGCTTGTCTTCAATTACTATTTACTGAATTACCTATGTGGTATGATTTGAAGCATTCTATAAAACACACCAATTCCAGGCTCAGAAATCTCAGAAATATGCTGCTTCTTTTTATGAAATCTTTGAAGATTCATTTTTAAAATATAAATATAAATGTGCTCTGGAAGAAGAGCATAGTAACTAATCACTGAACATTATTACTTCATTAGATTGTCAGTCACTTACCATCTCCTTTCATCAGGAAGAGTTTGGTTCTCTCGGATGAGCACACTTTGTCAAAGAAGGTTAAGTTCATGGAAAAAATTCTAACCTTGTTCTGAGGGAAAAACAAAACAAAACATATAGAATAGAATTTAAAGGTCTAATCACGGAACACATTTATTGAGTTTCTACATCTCCACACCTAGGCTCTGTCTGGAATCAAGGTTTACCACTAACTATAGGAATTTGGACAAGTGGCTTATTTCTCTAAGCCTTAATTTCTTTATTTTGTAGCATGGAGATTAACATAGTTCCTATTCTACAAGATTGTTGTGATGTAATCATCACACAGACATGCTCATTTAGCTTGAGCAACACAAAGCCTCATTCAAGACTGAAGCTCTATGAGTGTTAGCAGTGTGAGAGAGGAAGACAGTGTCATGTCCTGCAGTCTGGGGCTGAGCTACACAAGCTAAGTCCAAATCTTAGCTCTGTCACTTTGGGTATATTGTTTAACTATATTTTATCTTTGTTTCCTAACTTTTAAAATGAAGGTAATAATACAAATGGTGTTTTATTATCACAAGGCACTTAAAATAAGCATTTGGTATAGACTTAGTCATCTTTTCATTGTGAATATGATACAGGCAATTCTTGCTTAACATGGCACTGCAGAACAGTTAGAAGTGATCACACATGCTACTTGGGACAAAAGTTCTTAATAATGCATGAGAAAAATTTTGATAGTTCTATTACCTTTAACTTTTTCTCCCACAGCATTAAAAACTCTCTTAGGGAAATGAAAAAAAAACCTGATATTTGTTTAGTAATATTAGTTACATACTGTAACCCAAAATATTAGAAACATTGAGAATTACTGTGTTTGGAAAAAAAAACAACCTTATAAAGTGTAGTTTTAACAGTGCTTGCCTTCTCATTGTATGACAAATAGGGAGGTAATATCTTTTCTATGCTATGGTGAATTGTCATATGCCTAAGTTTGGATCAGTTTCTAACATGTTATCCTTTGTGCTTTCAATGTCATGAAATGTCTTGGCTATTTCTTTTAATGTGAGGATTACTGCCATATCACTTCCTCTGAGACATTATCATTCTCTTGTCACAAATCCACTTCATTTGTATCAATTTATATTTCCTCTGATAATTTCCTGTGGCTGAGGATCTAGAGTCTGTCAAATAGTGTGTGTCAGCATTGCCATGGTCAGCTATTTTTTTTTTTTATAAATCCCTTTACATTTGAATTTAACTTTCAGTGTAATTTTTAATCTCTTTTCTGTATTTTCATCCTTGTTGACCAATTCCCCTTTTGATTATCTATTTTTGTAAAATGTCACATGGGCTTATGATTGAGAGACGAAGAAGCAACACAACTCTGTGCTTTGCTCTCTGTGTGGGACCTTAATAACAGATGGCCCAGTGACCAATCACCTGTAGACTTTGAAAGAAATGGTGTGATTGGTCCCTAATTATGGTGAACATCTTTAATTTACATATTTGTGGACTGAAGAACAAGCAGGAGAATTTGTACTTTATAAATTATTCCTAGTTAGTATACTATGATCAGTAAAATTTAAACTATGTTGCTTGGGGACTGGAGTTATTTAAATTGTGGTAATTGAAATTGGAGCCTTACAAAGTGGAGACTTTGCAAGCACCAACTTTATTGAATAGAAATATTTAAATGAAAAAATTACTATTGTTATATAGCCACTAAAATATTAATATCTAAGCATGTTTTAAAAGTGGAAATAGAACCACTTTAACATTCATAAAGAATGTTCCTATGTATACCGTTTTCTTATTGTTGCTGTAACAAATTATCACAAACTTGGTGGCTAATAACAACATAAATTTGTCATATAGTTCTGGAGGTTAGAAGTGTTAAATAATCTTTATGAGGGTGAAATGAGGCAGAGCTGTGTTCCTTTTGGGAGCTTCAGGGGCAAATCTCTTTCCTTTTCCTTGCAGTAGTCATTTGCATTCTTTGGCTTATAGCACTTGCCTCATATTGTTAGAACTTCTTGCTTCTCTTACCACATCTCCTGCTACTGCCTCTGACCTTCTTGTCTTATTCTTATACGGACCCTTCTGATTACACTGGACTTACCTGGATAACCCAGGATAATCTTTGCATCTCATAACCCTTAACTTAATCATACTATAAAGTCCCTTTTCCCAGATAAAGTGACATATTCAATGTTCTGAGGATTAGGATATGGGCATCTTCAGGGGACTATTATTCTCTACCACATCATATGTCTTGCAAATCAAAATATCAAAATATATATTATGATCAGCTCAATATCACCTACTGGGGAACTGAGAAATGAAGTATGTTCTTCATGGTTAACCTGTCACAGATGTTATTTTAATGAATCCTACCTATTTAATATAAAAATCATCAATTGCTTATTGGGTGATAGTCTAGAAATACAAAGACAAATTATGTCTTCCTTCCATCCCCAAGGTACTAAGAGCAGCACAGATAGTGTTATGTTCATCAGAAAGTTCAGGTGCCAGGCCCTTGGACTATACTGATCCAGTCACTTCTACAGACACACAGCCAGAGGACACAGAGTTCAAGCCTGCACTGGCTTCTGGCCCTAATGTGCTCCTCTCTCCAGGCCCAAACCTAGGCTTTGCCCTAGTAGACTGAAAATGGCTCCTCCATATAGAGGTTTTCTGTAGCCTCACCATAACACAATATCTGTGGTGTACTAATTGTCTAAAATTATCAGGTAAACCATTATGTAAACTAAGCAAGCTATTAAGCTCTTGTTTGTAGGTTCAGAGGGGTTGTATGATACATAAGGGGAAAATTATAATAGAAGAGCCAAGCATTCTAGCTACAGTGATTTTGAATCCTTGTGAATTTATTTTCTTCATCACAGAGACAGTATAATTCCACACTACTCTGTCTTTTCCAACTCTTAAAGCTAAAAAATGTGTGCTATTTATCTATATGATGGTTTCCCACTTAATCTGATAGATGCTCAATAATTAGTACTCCTAGTATTATTATGGAGCAGTATTTCAAAGGTTTATCTGAATGACATAAACATATAATAGTGTCTAGTGTTATGAGGTATGTGATACAGGTTAGAATAGAAGATAATTGGCACAAAAAGAAAGAAAGAAAGAAAGAAAAAAGAAAGAAAGAAAGAGAAAAGAAAAGAAAAGAAAAGAGGCAGCATCAAATATAATCATCACCAGCGGGATAATTTTGCTGTGGCTGTTCTCCATTCTGTCCCTAAAGAGTAGCTCTATTTTCCCTTATTTGGAGCAGCCAAATTTATGTCATTCAACCTAGACATTAAGATCTTCATAAAAGGTCAATGTATAGCTTATCAAAACTAACTGCCGTTTAAACTGAATATGTGGGGAAAGGTAGGGTTTTTAAAAGGTAGAACTTTTGTTTACTGAAATGACTTTGTTATTTAATGTTATTTAGATGGCTTCCTATGTATGTATATATGTATCTTGCTTGGCTTCCAGAGATTGGTGTGTGTGTGTGTGTGCAGCTAACAGTATTAGTTGCCTACCCATCATCCTTTTTGACTTCTTTCCCCCTTCCTAACAAAATTCCAGTTTTATTTAAGCATTCATGCTCCTCCATGAAGCCATGTGCTCCTTGAAAGTTTTCCTCCATCTGAAATCCTGGAGGATACCTCCTAATTGTCTGAAACAGTGGTTTTCAAAGTTTGGTCCATGGTTATTGGGGTGGGTTTGGAGGGGGTCCTGGGACCCTTTCAGAGAATCCACAACATTAAAACCATCTTCATTTTCACACTAGACATGTGTTTTTGTTATGTCCTCTCACACATGTAGAATGGTGTTTTTTTCAGAGGCTACAGATGTGTTATGGTGTCTCCACTCAGACAGCTAATGGAATGTGTACTGTGAGTTCTTGTTTTCAAATTTCCTGAGCTTTGATTTCCAATACAGGGGATATTGATAGATACAAAAGAGATACAGATATTCAAAAATTTCTTCAGAATTTTTTTTCAGAATTTTTAAGAGTAGAAATGGGTCTTAAGATCAAAAGCAGGTCTTAAGCACTTCTGGTCTAAGCAAAAACTATGGTCCATTTTCACTGCCAGAGATTTGAATAACCATGAACATGTGACACAATATGGCCAATTAGAGGAAGTCTGCAGGTAGCGGAGGTTGCTGAGTAAATATTTTCTGAGAAAGTATCCTTCATTCTTTTAAAAAAAAATAGATTTATTTATTTATTTATTTATTTATTTATTTATTTATTTATTTATTTATTTTAGAGAGGGCATGTGTATGGTGTCAAGGAGCAAGAGGAAGAGAGAAACTTAAGCAGACTTTGCACTGAGCATGGAGCCTGATGTGGGGCTTGATTTTATGACATGAGATCCCACCTTCAAGGGTTGGACACTTAACTAATTGTGTGCCTGCCACAGGTACTCCAAGATTCTTCATTCTTAAAAAAATCACAGGATGAGGAATGAGGTAGCTTTTTTCTTTTCTTTTCTCCTGGATTTTGCTTGGTCTGGATGTGGTCATGGTGTGATACCTGGAACTGCACAACCACCTTGCTACAGCTTGAAGTTGAGACAGCCACAGAAGAGGAACCCTTACCTTCCATGCTCAGAGCATTCCTTGTCTCATTTAAATCTGTTACAACAAACAAACAAAAAAGAAAGAAATAACATCAAAAATCTGAAAGGCGCTCAGGATGGCTTTTACTCTTCTCGATGCTTTAACTCCACAATTAGCAATTCCATATCAGAGTAGAATATATTTCTATTTTTTTAGAATGTATTTCTATAGATTATTTTTGGACTCTGTTAAAAGGCTATCTGTTAGGAATTGTAGGACCTCAGTTTTCCTCATTTCGTCTAACAGAATAAACAACATAAGTATAAATTAATACACCTGAGTTTGATTCTGACCCCACATCAAATAATCAGTAACCTAGAAGGAACTATTTTTGTTTCTTTGAATCTCAGCTTCTGAATCCCAGTTTTAAAGTCAGAAAAATGATTTTTCTATGGAAAACAAGCAGAATTGCGATTGGGGGTATGATAGCTAAAGTTTTTTATTTTGGAAATTGTTGCTAAGGTTTAAGTGGTTCAGTAGTCACTGTCCTACATCCATAGAGGTGCCTGTGCATAATGCACATAACCAAGCAACCCAATTTAAAAATGAAAAATATAGTTCAGGTACTGAGTTGTTCAGTTCAAATAATCTTTAAATGGCAGAACTTTTGTTTACTGAATTGGCCTGGTTATTTTTTAGTCTTCTTGCATCATTAGCATTTATATGTATGCATGTATGTATATATTTTTACTTTAAAGAGTTATGGAAGACCTATTATGGGCCAGACCCTGTTCCATGCAGACTCATTCAATCATACAACAGATTTATTTAGCAACCTCTATGTCTGAAATACTATGTTAGAAATTAAGTAGTTAGTGGTAGGCAAATAAGCACACTTTCTTCATAAAACTTGTCGTTTGGAGTGGTGCCTAAAAGCTAAACCAATAATCATATCACACATGCACACACACACGCACATATATACACAATTACAAACTTCGAGGAAATGACTTAAAAAGGAAATCATCTTGTTTCAGTGCTAGAGACTAAGAGGAGAAATGTGGTCCTTGGTAAGGTATCGAAAGAAGTGCTCACTGACAAAGGGACTTTTAGGCTGATACTGAAGAAAAGGAGGCCGTCATGCAGTGTTTGGGAAATGCTTCCTTGGCCAATGTGTAGGCCCTGACTCTTGAAGCCTATGGGGTCATAATGAACAGGACAGACACTGGGATGTATAGCAACAAATGTCCTTGGCTACTCAGACTCCATATGAACAGTGCATTTAGCTCTAGGTAACAGGTGCTGAAATAATGAGGAATCTATTCCATGTGCACTCTTGGCAGAGCTGTACGAAATATTAATGAACTTGGCCAGCCTCATCAAGAGAGTTCCACATAGTGTGTCCTGAGTGTGAATGTGAAAGTAAAGAAACTAATGCTGATCAATGGCCAGAATGAAGAAGTTTGAAATGTATGTAAATATTCCTGATTAGGCTACGTTACTGCTCAGATTACGAAACATTTATTTTTTCATTCATTAATTCCTTTTAGTGTTTACTAAACACACAGTCTGTGTGTTGGACACAGTGTCCTAGTTATTGAAGGTGGAAATCTGAAAAGGACAGTTCCCCTGAAAACATGAAGCTTCCAATCTTGTCAGGGGACAGATTCATAAACACTATTGTGAAATAAATAAGTATCATAGAAGTGGGCAAAATAGCTTTCTTGTTTCCTGCCTATCTTTTGAAAATCATATTTTGCTTTGCTCTAAGGCAGAGTTAACTTGATTTTTCAGTGTTTTGAATGTGCTGGACTTTCTCATTTGAGGCCTTATACGATCTTTACTGGAACATTCTGCCCATCCACTCATCCATGATTATTGTCTATTCGTCACTTAAGCATTTATTTAAATATGTTTATTCCAAGCCATCTATTTTTTAAGAGTCTATTTATTTATCTGAGAGAGAGAAAGAGAGAGAGAACCATCAGGGGGAGCAGTAGAGGGAGAGCAGGGAGCCTGATGTGGGGTTTGATCCAGGACCTTGGATCATGACAGAAGCCAAAGGCAGACGCCCCATGGACTGAGCCATCCAGTAGCTCCTGGTAGTTAAATTTCAGACTACTTCAGGTTTTTCTTTGTATGATAACCTGTGTTTTTTCCAGATGTTGATAAATAGTATGAGGAGAAATCCTGTTATTCTCCTTGATTGGAAAGGAAAATCTTGGGGAGAGTAAGAGAGAGAACAGCATTGTCCCCTGGTGGGGACATTGTTTGCATTCTCATTCTACCATTTCTAGGTGATAGCATTCATTCATTCATTCATTCATTCTGTAGTCATTCCATAACCCACACATAAATTAGTCCCTCCCTTGCTCCTGATGAATGCAATTGCAACCTAAAAACAAACAAACACACAAACAAAAAAATGAATTAGGGAATGCAGGGCAGCCCTGGCGGCTCAACGGTTTAGCGCCGCCTGCAGCCTGGGGTATGATCCTGGAGACCTGGGATCAAGTCCCATGTCAGGCTTCCTGCATGGAGCCTGCTTCTCCCTCTGCCTCTCTCTGGAAAATAATAATAATAATAATAATAATAATAATAAATCTTTAAAAAAAGAATTAGGGAATGCATATGTCTTTACTATAATACAGAATTCAGTATAAAACAAAGTTTGTGCTTTCCTTTGTTTTTGCAACTTATTTCTTCTTAGTTATATAAAAATATTTTCTCTGGGATCCCTGGGTGGTGCAGCGGTTTGGCGCCTGCCTTTGGTCCAGGGCGCGATCCTGGAGACCCGGGATCGAGTCCCACATCGGGCTCCCGGTGCATGGAGCCTGCTTCTCCCTCTGCCTGTGTCTCTGCCTCTCTCTCTCTCTCTCTCTCTCTCTCTCTGTGACTATCGTGAATAAATAAAAAATTAAAAAATATATCTTTTCTACCTAGGATATGTACAAAATATCTTTTCTACCTACGATTTGTTGGTGGAACTTTTTAGGCTGGCAGCATAGCTTAGATTAAGAGTTTGGAATTTCACTTGCAAATCCAAAGCATAATATCACCTCATAACATTCAGAATGGCTAGAATAAAAAAAAAAAAAAGATAAGTAACAAGTGTTGTCAAGGATGTGGAGGAAAGAGAGCCCTCATGCACTATTTGTGGGAATATAAATTGATGCAAACAATATGGAGGTTCCTCAAAAATTTTTAAAAAGTAGAGCTACCATATGATCCAGTAATTGCCCTGCTGGGTATTTCCCCAAAGAAAACTAAAACATTGACTTACAAAGATCTATGCACACGAGTGTTTATTGCAGCAGTATTTACCATAGCCAACATACAGAAGCAACCACATAATCATGGACAGATGAATGGATAAGGAAAATACACACACAATAGAATATTACTCAGCCATAGAAGATTGTGTCATGTGCAGCAAGATGGATGGGCCAAGAGGGTATTATACTAAGCAAAATAAGTCAGAGAAAGACAAATAACATATGACTTTATTTATATATGGAATCTAAGAAACAAAACAAATGAACAAACAACCATAAAACCTGAATCAGACCCAAAGACACAGAAAGCAAACTGATGGCTGCCAGAGGGAAATGAGGTGGGGGGATGGGTAAAATAGTGAAGGAGGTTAAGAGGTACAACATTCCCATTATAAAATAAAGAAGTCATGGGGCTGAAAAGTGCAGCATAGACAATGTAGTCAATAATATTTTACAATCATGTGACAGATGATAACTACACTTGTGGTATTTTGTAATGTACAGAATTGTCAATTCACTATATTATATACTTGAAATTACTATACTATTATATATCAACTCAATTTCAGTTACAAATAAAAGGCATTTACGGGTGTCTGTGTGGCTCAGTTGATTAAGCATTGACTCTTGGTTTCAGTTCAGGTCATGATCTCAGGGTAATGAGATGGAGCCCCACCTAGGGCTCTGCGCTCGTAGGTGAGTCTACTTCTCTCTCTCTTTCCTTCTCACTCTGCCTCTCTACCCACTTAAGCTCTAAATATATAAATCAATCAATCAATCTAAAAAAAGATTAAAAAGGAATTGACATCAACAATTTAACTTTGTTATCTCTACCTTCTGGTAATAGAAAATAAATCCCAGAAAGGTTAATTTACCCAATAATCCACAGAAAATGGTGGAGATGGAATCAAACCAGATGTTTCCAGCAGAGGGGTTAACTGAACAGGAAGAGTTAAAAAAAAAAAGTTTGGCATTTCAAGTTATAACCTCAACTTTAATTGAGCTTCAACTTCGCCATATGATCTTTTTATATTCATTTAATTTTTCTGAGTACCAGTGTCTCCATCCATAAGTTTTGGGTGATAATAACAGATATCTGGAAGAACCTTTGAGGGGAAAAGAAATAATACTTTGACACAATTGTAGCATAGTTATATGAGAGGTATTTAATAAATGGGGATTATTATTTGCAGCTTTTAAATTATTTTTAGCAAATGAGTACTCCCTACCACATATTAGTTAACAAGGTTATAAGAAGGATAATAATTTGGAGTAATTCTAACATTTTTATTTTTTATTTTGCTTCTCCATATGTGCAAAGATTTGAGAAATGATTCTATCAGACCTCATAGTGGGAGTATTTTCTCCTATCAGGGATTCTTTCCCTCTTCATTTCTTTTCAGAAACATTTCCAAGTTCCCATCTTTATTATATATCTAGAATAAATACACTTTCCTAAACATAAGACTTTATTCAAAACATCTCTTCCTTTAAGGAGAGAATGTCATTTTCTGTCATTTTCCCCTTTATCCATGTACTTTTTCTTGTATCTGGAGCTTGTATTCCTAGCAGTCACTATAGTGATGTCTTCCAAGGACCTTGGCCCTGATAGAGGCTTCTTTCTACCTGGGTTCTGGGAATGAGATGGGGCATTTTTGACTTAGACCCTTAAGGTATGGTGACAGTGACATCTTACTTTCCACTGCTTTGAAATCCTACAATGCAAAAACTTCATGCTAGTTTCTGCTCTTCTTTTCCTATCTTCTGCTCTTCTAAATGCTCTGATCTCTAACTTTACTTCTTGAGAACTACCAATCAGTAGTGAATGTGCATTTGGAATTATAGCTGGGTACATTGAATTCTAGTGCCATTTAGCAAAAGTACACAGTCTTCATTAAAGAAAGCTTTTTGGCATGGGAAATAGTTGCATGACAGTGTTCAAAAAGTCTCTAATGCGACAGTCTTTTGAAGCCCATATTAAGAAATAAATACACAGGGATGTCTGGGTGGCTCAGCAGTTGAGCATCTGCCTTTGGCTCAGGGCGTGATCTGGGAGTTCTGGGATCAAGTCTCACACTGGGCTCCCTGCAGGGAGCCTGCTTCTCCCTCTGCCTGTGTATCTGCCTCTCTCTGTGTCTCTCATGAATAAACAAATAAAATCTTAAAAAAAGAGAAAGAAATATACATGCAATCCTTTAACGAGTAACAAATATGTACCACTACTGTGGCATATATATTGGAATATTTGGAAATCAGCAGTTTCCTCTCCATTCCAATGTTCTTTTACATTTAAAGAAGTGTCACCTTACATATCTGTTGAATTCTCATTATCTTTACCTGAAAAATTCTCATGGAATCTCAGATATGCAGTAGTAGGAAGAATAATGATCCACAGAAATACCCAAGTCCTAATCCTCAGAACCTGTGAATATATTCCGTTAAGTGGCAAGAAGGAAATAAGATTGCAAATGAAATCAATGTTACTAATCAGCTAGCTTTAAAATAAAGAGATTATCCTAGAGCATTTGGGTGAGCCCACTGTATTCACAAGGTTCCTTAGAGTGAAAAAGGGAGTCAACAAAAGAGAATTAGAAGCAGGTGTAACTGTGGAGGAAAGACACAAAGACATGCAACAGAGCTAGCTTTGAAGATATGGGAAGCCATAGGAATGTGGGTGGCTCATGCAGAAGAATGAAGCTAGATCATTCTCTTACACCATACACAAAGATAAACTTAAAATGGATGAAAGGTCTAAATGTGAGACAAGATTCCACCAAAATCCTAGAGGGAGGGGATTCCTGGGTGGCTCAGTGGTTTAGTGCCTGCCTTTGGCCCAGGGCGTAATCCTGGAGTTTCGGGATTGAGTCCCACATAGGGCTCCCTGCATGACTGTGTCTCTGCCTCTGTCTGTCTGTGTCTCTCATGAATAAATAAATAAAATCTTAAAAAAAATCCTAGAGGAAAACACAGGCAACACCCTTTTTGAACTTGGCCACAGCAACTTCTTGCAAGATACATCTATGAAGGCAAGGGAAACAAAAGCAAAAATGAACTATTGGGACTTCATCAAAAAAAAAAAAAAAGATAAGAAGCTTCTGCACAGCAAAAGAAACAGTCAGTAAAACCAAAAGACAACCTACAGAATGGGAGAAGATATTGGCAAATGACATATCAGATAACGGGCTAGTATCCAAGATCTATAAAGAATTTCTTAAACTCAACAGCAAAGAAACAAACAATCCAATCATGAAATGGCAGAAGACATGAACAGAAATTTCACCAAAGAAGACATACACATGGCCAACAAGCACATGAGAAAATGCTCTGCATCACTTGCCATCAGGGAAATACAAATCAAAACCACAATGAGAGACCACCTCACGCCAGTGAGAATGGGGAAAATTAACAAGACAGGAAACAACAAATATTGGAGAGGACGTGGAGAAAGGGGAACCCTTTTGCACTGCTGGTGGGAATGTGAACTGGTGCAGCCACTCTGGACAACTGTGTGGTAGTTCCGCAAAGAGTTAAAAATAGAGCTGCCTACGACCCAGCAATTGCACTGCTGGGGATTTACCCCAAAGATACAGATGCAGTGAAAAGCCAAGACACCTGCACCCCAATGTTTATAGCAGCAATGTCCACAATAGCCAAACTGTGGAAGGAGCCTTGGTGTCCATCGGAAGATGAATGGGTAAAGAAGATGTGGTTCATGTATACAATGGAATCTTACTCAGCCATTAGAAAGGACAAATACCCACCATTTGCTTCGACATGGATGGAACTGGAGGGTATTATGCTGAATGAAGTAAGTCGATAGAAGAAAGACAAACATTATATGGTCTCATTCATTTGGGGAATATAAAAAATAGTGAAAGGGATTATGGGGGATAGGAGAGAAAATGAATGGGAAGTATCAGTGAGGGTGACAGAACATGAGAGACTCCTAACTCTGGGAAACGAACAAGGGGTAGTGGAAAGGGAGGTGGGCTTGGGGTTGGGGTGCCTGGGTGACGGGCACTGAGGGGGGCACTTGATGGGATGAGCACTGGGTGTTATACTATATGTTGGCAAATCGAACTCCAATAAAAAAATATACAAAAAAAAAAAAAGGATGTGGGTGGCTCATGGGAGCTAGAAAAGGCAAAGAAATGGATTATCCCCTAAGACTTTTAGAAGAAATGCAGCCTTGTCAGCACCTTGATTTTAGTGCAGGGAAACCCACATCAGACTTCTATAGAATTATAACACAATAAAGTTGTGTTGCATTGTTTAAATTGTTTGCATTTGTGGTAATTTGTTACAATGGCCTCATAAAATGAATACACATGGTTTCTTTACTTTTCCAGTAAGAAGAGAGGGATGATAAACTAGTGAGGTTTATATGGGTATTGAAGGTGGAGAACATAAGGGCAAAACTAGAAAAGGCATTAACAAGATATATTAATTTTTCCTTTTCTTCCATATTCTCATCACATCTTTTCCTACATACTGCCAAAATAATTCTTCCTTGGAGATACATAGAGGCAATCTGATCTTTGTGGATTTGAAATAAATCATAATCTCTGCTGGGTGGAGAGGGAAGTCCTTGCCCTCTTCCAGAAAATAAACAGATTATCACAATTAGATAACCTTTTGAACCATTTAGGTAGGTTGAAACCGTTATACCTTAAGAAAAAAGGAAGCAGTTCATGTGTATTGCAATTTTATGTAATTGTATCTTAGCAATTTGTTCAAATGATCTTTACTAAAAGAGAAAGGGGCTACTGAATAATCTGACTACAAAACTTGAAGAAAATAAGACATTAGATTTTGCTGTGAATCATAAATGATTGCCTGTTCACCTTTTACAAAGACTCAAAGATACTTTGGAAAATCAGAAAATCAGTGCTCTCCAACCAGTACCATGAACATAACTAAGCAGGTGAAAATCTTGAATAGATGGTCAGTTTATACAGGCCACTTAAAACACTGAACATGAGACACTTATGGAAGGGCTACTTTGACTTCTATTCTCTTTAATCCATTTTTTTTCTTTGTGACATTTTTGAGTTCAATGTTGTAATGAACACTGTAATGTCCTTGTACTAATTCCAAGCATCCATAGATAAATGGTGATGGGGATAATGAAATACATTTTATAAAACATCTAGACTGTAGAACAGATTTATTAAGTCTTTGTTACAGTTCATAAAATACATGAATGAGAATTTAGAAGTTTGAAATGTTATCTCAAGGCAAAGATGCCCTAACGGTTTTCTATGATATGTTGTTGATAAATTGATGTTTATAGTGTGGAGGTAAGGTATGGGAAGAGAGACAGGAGATGATTTCCCTTACTCAATGGACTGTAAGGTAAATTCCGTGATTTTAAACATTATTTAAAGAGGATATGGAACATAATTTGGAAAACAAAAAACTGTAAAACACATGAGTGTCTTTCATGTTGCAGAGCATCTTGGATTGGATTCTGAAATTGCCAAAGCCAACACCCTGGGTTTTGTTGGATGCCTGTCTTCAGTCCAGTATAACCAGGTAGCACCCTTGAAGGCAGCCCTGCGTCATGCCACCATTGCACCTGTGACTGTCCAAGGGACCCTGATGGAATCCAGCTGTGGCTCCATGGTGGATGTGGATGTGAATACAGTGACCACGGTGCACTCTTCATCAGGTACACAGAATACCCAGGGGAAACTGCCTTCTTTTGATAGCACTGCTTTTGATATCTTCAAGAAGTTTCTAGGTTAAAGGCTAGTATTACGCAAGTCCTTACTTTATATGATTACAGATAGTTAAGAATTATGACTGGTTTCTCATGGTTTTGAATATTATATGTGTTGAATATAATCCCACTTTTAATATGATGAGTAGTTAGAACTCAATGCATGTGTGTGTGTGTGTAAATACACACATACATATATATATATATGTATATATATCACTACAGTTTGAATGACTACTTCTCTGAGGATTGAAGAGTTTAGGATGAGAGATGGGCAGGCTAGTTGTTGAACTAATATAATTCATGTGATTAAAATCAGCCTTTCATAATAATAAAAAGGCCCCACAGCATTATCATTCATATATCTTCTCTTATTTTATCACTCCCTAAAACACCTTTTCTGTCTTTCCTTAGTCACCACCATCATGAGTGTCTTAAACTGTACCTGGGATTTGTCTTAATCAAGCATGGTAATCAACTGCCAAATAAGTTATTAATCATGAACAAAGAAAGGGGACTGATTTTTGCTGTTGCCTACTCATCACCAAGCTTGGTGTTTTCCTGGAAGCAGTGAGGTGTAATAGAAGGAAACAGAATGTGACAGTTGACTAGCCTTGATTTGAATTCTAACTCTTATAGAACTCCAGACATGTTACTAAATAACTTCAATGTAGGGATTCCTGGGTGTCTTAATGGTTGGGCTTCTGACTTCGACTTGTCCCAGAGTCCCAGGATTGAGTCCTACATCAGGTTCCCTGCAGGGAGCTTGCCTCTCCCTCTGCCTGTGTCTCTGCCTCTCTCTCTCTCTCTCTCTCTCTGTGTGTGTGTGTGTGTGTCTCATGAAAAAAAGTAGAAAACATTTTTAAAAACAAACAAACAAACAAATAACTTCGACCTAATCTCCTATCCATGAAGTGGGAAAAATAATACTTATGTTGTAGGCATTTTCTGAGGATGAAGGGATGTTGATGTCATCCAATATTGTATTGAACATTCCACGTGTGCTTTATGCATACATATGGATATCATTACCCCCTTGTAATACATTTGCAGATTTGTTATTTAAAAATGTCTCTAGTTCAACAAGTGGCAGAGCAAGATTCAAATCCAGGTCTATGTGCCTTCAAATTTAATGATCTTTTTTCTTTGACCATTTATGTTAATGTACCTAGTGAAATCCCTCTCCCTGTCATTGAGGTTTTCTTGGGGGTGTTAATCCTCCAGCACTTTTGTCTTTCCCTGTCAATGGATTCAGAATCCTTGAGCAGCTAAAGAAACCTCTGAAGCAGAGAGCATATGCATGCTTGAGGTAAGAGGCTATTGTAATGAAGAGGGAGAGTCCAACCAAGCAGAGAGGGTACCCTAGGTTAGGCTGGGAGGTAAAATGTAGGTGAAAGCAGATATGGGTGGGTTCTACCGTCATTTGTTTCAGCCAATTATCTTATAGCCGACATAGAAGCTACTAGTCATGGAACTATGGGGTGGAAGTTTTGTACTTTTGTGTGTATGTTTGTCTGGGTTTCTAAAAAGCAATCTCACAACTGTTTGAGAGCACTTGGTCTAATCCACAGATATGTCATCATCTCAAGTCCATATTGTAGACCTCCTTCCTGTACTTTGAGTCAGGAGTGAGTGTCATGTCTTTTACTCTTTGCAGATCCCTTTGGGAAGACAGATGAGCGAGAACCACTCACCAATGCAGTTCGAAGTGACTCAGCTGTCATTGGAGGTAAATCATTCCTGTTGCTGAAAACAGAGGGGACATCAGTGATTCTGTGCTTGGGAGAGATTTGATTCCTTCCTTAATTATGGCCACCTAGCATACAGAATCCTGCATGATCTGCAAGACTGTGAGCCTTTTCATGAATAGCCATGGGTGCTGTATGATTCAAGGCACCCCCTCCCCCTAAGCATCCGTAGCTCCATGGACGCATCCTGCCCTTGATCCATCAGGCAGCTGACTACCGAGTCAACAGCTGGAACATTTACTTAGCGACAGACAGTGCACTGTGTTCATCTCATCCGGTTGTCAGTTTTCCTAAAGCACAAACAAAGCGCACCAATAAAACATATGGGAAGAAGCCATGTTGGGGCAGACAGATGGGTGAAGCTCCAGTCCTGTTGGTTTTCTCCACCAAGTGATTTGGGTTGAATCTAATGAGCAGGGTGAAGCCCACAGGAATGGAGTTTCAAATCCAGCAGCACATATGGTTACAGATACAGATCTTGTCTGCTCTGCTGTGAGCTCAGCTCTCCCTCCCACCTCCCCTGTCTTTCCATTTTCTCACTGACTGTCGGTCTCACCTCTTTTTATCTTGCCTCGGCCTGGCCACTGCCTCCAGTAACTTTTTTTTCCCCCTTCTGGGCTTTGCAACACAGAATGATTCCCAAACCTTGTTTAATGTAAGATGCCTCTGAAAGACTGAATTCATTGCCATCCAAGAACCATAGCTCCAGCAGGTGCCCCCATCACTGCCTTCTGGCAGGCAAGATTAACTGATCCACACCAGATGGAGTTCTTTTAAAAGTCAGCAGTATCCATTCATTTAGCTTCTATTTAATGAGTCTTAGCTATGGGTCAGGCCCTGTGCTAAGTATAGGAATACATGGTGAAAGACGTGGATGCTGCCCGCAATGAGCCCACAGCCTGGTACAGGAGGGCACTGGTAAACAGAAAACGTTGGAATTGGTGAGTGGTGTTTTGAGAGGGAAGTACAAACGGCTGTGGGTGCACCATTACAATGCAATTGTGAGGAATAAAAACCATAACCTTTCCTTAAGAAGTTCTTAAAATGACTGACCTGAATTTCTGCTTCAGGGGAGAGAGTCCAACTTGATTTTTATTTGGCATTAAGAAACATAGAAAAGAATGTGCCTGTTTCTCTTCCTACAGTTTCACATTTGACAAGAAGAGAAAAGACTTTTGTGACTGCTGACATTTTCTCACCCAGTAACGTGCTTCTGTGAGTCTCTAAGAGCAGGAAAGGCATCCCAATCCCTTGGGAAAACTCCTCCAATTCTGAACAGTCTGTGTACTAAAGGAGTAGAAACTGGTTCTGTACTGTATCTCATAAAGCTGCGGCCCGATCATAGGAGTCCCTCACTACGATCCAGTTTACTCATGTTGTTAACTTGGGTGGTTTTCCTCTGCCTTGTTCTAAAATAGTCAGGGAGGATGATGTATAATGGTTTTGGAATATTAAAAAAAAAAAAGTAAACCATCTTAATCATGGCCCCAGCTCTGATACAAATCATAAAAAATGTACAGTCAACATATCTAACTCTCAAGTGCCCATACATGTAAATCAAAATGCAAGATGTCCAAAACTATCTTTCTAAAATAAGCATATTTCGTCACCATCCGTTCTACTTAGAAAAACAGAAACAGCGGCATGTATGCTTTCTTGGGAATACATTTATATTTGAATATCATAAACACATCTCAAAATTTAATGATGAAAAACCTATATCCACATATAGATGCATTCTCTCTTTAAGAGTCACTAGTTTCTACATTGTCACCTTCTTTTTGCTGACTTTGTTTTTCTCATCCCCAGAGGCTGCTGGCAAAGGTAGGGACAAGACCTTTGAGTCAGCAAGGGCAACTTGCCGAGTAGAAGCAGTAAAATCACATGCAATCAAAGCAGGCAGAAATCCGACCTAACTGGAAAAAGTTTGCCATTTCAGTTGACTCTGAGTTTCTGGATGATAGAGGCATACTGTTTCTGAACTGTCCCATGTCTAGCAGAGTGCACAGCCGTGAAGAATGTCCTACATGTTTGGGAAGCATTCCATTATTAACAAAAAAAATGTTTAGCAAAGCAAACATATACCAGAAACAAATTTAGATCAGGAGAATATGTACTGAGGCCTGGGATACTTCACTATGGTTTTCTAGGGTGCTAAAGTCGTTCTAAAATACTCAGTTGTAAGAAGTGACAAATGATTAAACATCACAAATATGCTAATTAAATGATTCTGTCACATTCTTTAAATCAGGTCTTGAGGAAATAACTAAGAAATCCTTTGCCAGTCTGAGTCCATATTTAAATAATGACACTCTCTGATTTAGACTGACTTTATTCCTGGCCAGTCTGGAAGAGGAGATTTTTCGGTAACTGAAGACTGAATGCAGTTTAGCTGGTCTTCAGTTCTAAGCATGCAGCAGGGTTTGTTGCTGTTTGTTTTGTCTTGTTTCTTTCTCCTAAGTGCCTTCCCTGTCTAGACTGAATCACCTCTTTTGAGTGGATGATCTGTGATGATTTCCATCTCTCTTTCTTTACCTCTTTATCAACAGGAGTAATAGCGGTGGTGATATTCATCATCTTCTCTATCATCGGCATCATGACCCGGTTCCTTTACCAGCATAAGCAGTCACACCGTACTAACCAGATGAAGGAGAAGGAATACCCAGAAAATTTGGACAGTTCCTTTAGAAATGACATTGACTTACAAAACACAGTGAGCGAATGTAAGCGGGAATATTTCATTTGAAAAACTGCAGGGTCACCTAATATTCTCTTTTGGGTTGTTGTTATTTTTTTCACCTTTTTCCCCTCTTTTAATTTTGGTCATTCTCCTTTTCTTATTAGTTTGCCAATTATTTTTGGCACATACCCGTATCAGCCACAGCTTCTATATACCCTTAACCCAGCCCAGAAGACCAGGCAGCTATGGCCACTGCCTTCCTTTCTGATAAACTTATTGTGATGATAATGATCACTCAAGAGACTGACTTTGCTCCTCTAGATAAAGAAGAGACACATGTGTGCACATGTGCATATTTAGTTCTGTATTTCCAGTTTCTAAGTAAGATGCACTCTTTAGTTCCACAGCTGTTCTGTCTTGCATTAAACCTCAGGCTTGCTTTGAACCTGAGCTCTGTGACTTAGGCTTATGACACTCATCCTTGACATCCTCCCCCATCTCAAGTTCATTCCTACCAGGGAACTCAGGGTAGAGAAAGAAGATGCTAAAGGTCTGGTTCGCTTCAGTGGCACTTTCAAAGGAATAAGAGAGGTTTGTTATGTGTTGATTTTCCTTAGCAAGGGACGCCCATTGCCCTAACTCATCACCTTTTTTCACTTTGACTCTTATCCCCTGAGTATTTCAAATATAGGATTCCTGACAGTAGTGAGCTATTCCTTTGCTCCTTTCTTACCAGTCTCTCCTGGGGCCGACACTTTAGAACAGCACACAATAGCATAAACCTAGGGGAAGCATGGAAAATAGTAGCTCGAAACTAGGAGGTAAAAAAGGAAGCTGCTAGGAAGTAGATGTTCTATAACTTCAAAAATGCCTCTTCCAATTTTGTAAGAAATGTTAGCTAGGTTATTCCTGGGATTATTATCCTGAGGTATATATATACATATATAAGTTGCTGCAGCATAAAGAAATTTAAATAAAAGTCTAAAATAGCACCTGTCCATGAAAGAGTTTAAACCATCTTAACTGAGCTTTAAAAACAAAAACAAAATTTAAGAAAAAAATCAAAACTGCGTGAAAGAAGAGAAATACCAAGCAGGGTTCTTCCCTTCCATCTACTCACCAAAGATCTGGTGAATAAAGCAAATGCAGATTTCATGTTTTAGGGCAGACACATGATCCACCTCTGTCCATAGAGCCATTCTCTGGAAGGTTCGAGGTGTACTGACTGATGGAGCATATGATTTGTGTAGTGAATCCTCACTGCTTAGTTTCAGAGGAGCCCATAAGTTCTACAGTAGATCACATTTTCAAGTCATCTACACCCTATGTATATAAAGCCCCCTCCCCCATCTTTGTGTAGGCATAGACTCCTAGATGAGATGATGGTAAGTTTCAGCACCTTTTCCCCTCTGGATAACAAAGCTTCAAAGAAATACAGTCATTCCTTCAAGAAGGCATCTCCAGTTCATTCATGAAGTGGTGGTAAGAATCCTGATGATTTTTTGCTGTGGCAACAGGTCTAGATCTTTGCTTCTGGGCCATCTTGGAGAAAAAGAGAAGGGGAAAACAATATCAATCCTTCAGAATGCTGGGAATGCCAATATAATGATCCACAGATGTGGAAAGTACTTGCCGATTCTCTTTACAAGACAGATTTGGTTTGGGAAACAATTACCACATCGAAGTTTGCCAGCCTTGATAGTTAGCAGACATTCCATCTTGTTCTTAGAGTGTCTCTCTCCTCTGATTATTTAACACTCCCCTGCGTGGCCAGATTCCCAATGAACAACTCATTAGCTCCATCTCATTTCAAATCCATTTCAGGCTTTTCTTTCAGTGTCTGAGCACATGGGTAAGGATTCATCTTATAATCACATTTCTCAAATTTAGGGTGTTGTTCTAAATATACATTCTCTTCTAAAAACTTTCTGTGGATTCTTAATCACTTCATCATTATATCGTTTTGCTAGTAAACTTATTTTAAGTGATTCCAACATGAGCATCTTTTTTTTTCCTTCTAGCTTTTTAATAAGATGAATGATCCATCAATAAGAGGAAAGATTTTTAATATTGTTTTCTCCTGCCCTGTCCACCTCTATTTCCCATTTTCATTTTTGAATTTTCTACTTCCATAAAGGCTGTATAAATCAGCCTTTTGCTGGGATACATAGTCCTTTGTCCCCTGAAATAAAAGTCACCATGAAGTGCAATGGGTTTAGCCTGAAGCATCTCCAATAATGAAGTGGAAAGGCAAAGGAAGGTGTGAGTAATAAAACTGGAACCCCTCATTATTCAAGTCTCTGAGAAACGAGGACTATATTTTGCTGACATGGTGCTAATAGAAGAAATGGAGAACTAGCAAAGGCCAACTCAGAGTACTTGCTTTCCTCATCTACTTATATATGCTCATAGGTAGTTCTATAGTGTGAAGAATATATGAAGCTCTATCCTTGCCGCATCTGCACTGCAGAATCCACCAGCACGCCTCTCCGTGCACGTAGACGATGTACACAGACGCACGACGTATCCAGACCTATGAACCAACAATGCCAAGACCGTGCAATCAGCACATCACTCTTACAAGTAGAGTCTCAGGGCTAAACCAGAATTACTTTTACAGGGTTGGATTATTTCGTAACCCCAGAGAACACTAACTTTCACTAGGTGTATATGGAAATAAGCAAGCTGCTCCCTCCAAAGCAAAACACTATTTCCCCTCAGAATTAAGTGCTAACTCTGCCTGTCTTTCCTCAGTGGTACCAAATCCATGTAGTTTTGTGCAATTGTTTAATTGTGTGAGTGTTTGGATATCTGAGTGATTATAATCTAAAACAAATAGTCTTTGAAAGCATTCTGACCCTCCTTAATCACTGTTTTCTGCTTGGATAATCAAGGTCCCTGACATGCCAGCTGGACCACCATAATCCTCCACTGTAACACTTGGTCCTTGGTAACTGCTGATTACAGAAAGATTTTATGGAGTGTGGTCACTTTATAGCAAAACCAAAAACACCTGTGCAATTTCACATTCTAAGGGGCATATTTTATCGATATAATTACCACCAAACAAGCTTATTTATGTAGCAACAGTATATTTGCTTACCCTAAAATATATTAAACACCCACTGCATCACTCATTGTACATATAGGTTAGACTGCCATGGTCTCTATGAGAATTAATCCAGAGAATTAGACATTTGTCACTTCTCTAGATATATGTTTATGAATAGCTTAGCCTCTTCTATTCACTCTCAACTGCATATGGGAGATTTATTTTAAAGGTCCTGAGACTGAATTTTTAAAACAGTTTCTGTTCTCTTTAGTAATAACAGAGGTGGTATAACCTGACTTCTATGCCACCCCAGGGTAGCAGGAGCAGGATCAGAACAAAAGAAATAAACTTTTTTCTTTCTTTGTTCATCATGAAGTATTTACTGAATGCCCAGTGCTCCAAGGGTTATGCTAGATATGGGCTGTACAATAATAAAGTATACCTTGTTCTTGCCCTTGGAAGAGCTCAAAGTCTATCAGGGTGGGTACATATTGTTGTAACAGGGGTATGCAGAAGGTGCTATAGAATGGAAAGCAAGATCCAGCACAATCATTTTTGCAAAGCCTTGGCTAGAGACTTAAGCAGATGAATTTCTGGAAATACTCATAATTTTTTTCTTGCATAGCCCACCTTAACAAGCTGCTTTGTTTCTCTTCCTCAAAGCAAATATCTACCTATGCAGATATTTTTCTCTAGAGGGAAATAGACTAACTCTTTAGGAACAGCAAGAAAAGATGATCCTTGTCTCTAAAGAACTTTGGAGGAGGGCGAATTCTCTCCATCTTTACTTCATTTCAGGTTGGGGGATTCTGAAAATCCTTCCCATCAATCAGACCTGATAGTGACGGCTTGGGGACCCTCCCTGGGGTAGAGACAAAAATCTCCATTTTCACCTCTCTCCTCTTTTATCTGTTCTTTCAGTGCCATGTGTTTATGAGCTTTTGCATCTCATTTGCTCTTCCGGATGACACTTAAGATGTCTGCTGTCCTTCCGTCCCTCCTAAAACTCCTCTTTGTCCCCATGAACCATTTGACTCTATTTAGAATGATCTCTGAGAACTAAATGAAGTATCTTTGAGTAAGTAACTGACTAAAAGTTGTTGGCCATCTACGTGAGGTCTCACCTCTGTACTCTGGGTGAGTTTTTTCCAAATCCTGAAAGTCACACCTGTCTCTTCTCTGCAGGAAGCTTATTCACTTACAGGAGCCTCACTGGGAGGCTACAGAGTGTCTTTTCCAAGATATTCAAGGAAATAGAAATCGGGCTGTTGAAATCTTTCTTATAAAAGCCTTGACAGTTTGTCTACCAACATCCTAGATTCCTTTGAATTCCCTCATAGCTGCAATCCATCAAATCCACATTGTAATACCACCTCGCCAGGGGGAATTTGAGACAGTGTGTAGCTCTGCTACTCATTTTTCTTTAACCTAAATGCTTTGACATACTTAGGCTTCAATTGTCCTACAGATCACAAGTGGACCAAATAAATAGAGGTTTCCTTGTTCCTGTAGATGTGAAAGTGGTTAATGGAAGAAGGTGTAAGCAAACCCCAAACTTTCAGAATACCTGGAGGATAACTGAGTGCTATTTCATGTCTCTCTTGCAGTTTGAAAATGTTTTCTTTATTTTCATTTTTTGAAAATGTTTCCTTTAAAAGACACATAGTGTACTTGAATCACTTCCACATACTGTTCTTGGTTCTTTGTCAACCTGTACTCTTATACCTGCACCCTTACTTGGTGGGCATTGCAGATTTGGGTGTCCCCAGTTTTCATCTCTGCTTCCACAAATCCTAAATAGTTGAACCTTTTAAAGTTAAAAACAGTGTAAACAGACACATACACAAAGACTTTGTAAAATAGGGCTGTTAGTCAAGCTTTCTTCAGGATGTTCTACATACACATCTGTTTAGTAGGGATAGACAAATTTCTTCTTGAGTTGGCAATTATTTGAAACCTTCATATAAGGTTTTAATATTGAACTCTTGCTATGTTTGAGTGAGTTTTCTCTTATTTTGCACTAAGGTACTCTGAGGAAGAACAGAAAAGCACATTTTTTTAGTGAAATATTGTACTTTGTAAGCTAGTTGTCTGTCTTTTGTAATATTTATAGACTACAAAGTGGCTGAGCAGAGATGAGCAAGGATAAAGGCAAAAGTTGGTGTTGGTGTTTTGACCACACCTGCCAAGAACATGTTGAGGAGGAAGAGGGAATCTGTGGCAACAATTGGTGGCCTCTCAGATGTAGAGGGTCATTGTTCCCATCATGGATCAGTGGCAGCAGCTCTTCCCATGCTCTTGGCTCCTAAATCAGGAGTTCCTTCAGTGCATTTGGACCATTGTCTTACACATTAGGGAAAGAGGCAATATCATGGGGTTTACATAAATAATTCATTACCTACCTTTGCATGACACATTTTTTACCCTTCCCAGCCTATTCCAACCACATATTTTTTCTTTTAAATTATGTTTATTTCCTCAAGATTTTCCCAGGATGCTTTAGTGCTATCACCACAATGATCTATCCTGCCCAGGTTGAACACCTAGATGCAATTTTAAGGAAAAGAAGCTGTCAAAAAACTCTTTAGGTTCACTATCCCAAATCAAAACTCCCATGTGTGGAAGGCTTGAGGTCCTTAAATCAGTCTACTGGTCCTTCTTTCCCCTTCATTGGTCCTGCCATAGGCATGACACATTATAAAAAAGATACGATACTCTCCATTCCTGATAGTGAATACTCCCAGGGACCCACCATCTAACACTATTTGTAAACACTGCCTTTCTTAATCATTCCCAGTGACACAGGGAAAATTTTACAAAACACCAGTATAAAATTTAGAGAGTAGTACTAGACCATGACCAAAGATGAATCTAATTGTTTCAGTAATTAAATACTGGTCTTATTTTCATTTGCTTCATGTTCTCCCATGCCTCAGATGCCAGAAGTAGCCTCAGAGGGCATGAACAAGGTGCTGGGCATGAAAAAGGAGCATTGTATTACCCTGCAGACTCTTTGGAAGGCACATAAGTAGAAACTTTCAGTGAAACTTTAAGGAAACCTAAAGTGAAACTTTAATATTCACAGGCATCTGCCTAGTCATATTTTTCCATTATAGTCTACCCCATCCCAAAGGCTTTACATGAAATATTAACATAGTCTCTTCTATTTGAATGGCAGTGTCAAACTGTGTAACCTTGTCCTGCCTTAAATACTCAGGCAAAAAATACCAAACCCTGCTTTAGAGCAACATAGTTATAGTATGAGGAGGACTTTCCATTTAGTGAGATCTAATGCCAAGACTTTTCTCCTTCTGAAGCCAGTAGTTGACAGGCCTTCTGATATTCTGGGCCGTCTTGGGTTGTCACTTCCCTTAGTCAACTGGTAGAGGCAAAAAGGGTGCAGGGTTGTTACTGGGAATACACATGCCCGCTGAGGGGGAACCTCCAGGATTTGACAGGTAAGGAGTCAGTAAACATTTTCAGTTAAAAGGCTGGATGGTCAATACTTTAGGCTCTGAAACCAGACAGTCTTGGTTGCACATATTCACTTCTGCTTTTGTAGCAGGAAGTAGGACATATGTGCCATGGCTACATTCCAATAAAACTTTATTTACAAAAACAGGCAACTGGTCATATTTGGCCCATGGACTGCAGTTTGCTGATCTCTGTGACAGAGCATTATTACCATGTCCATTTCAAATGGGATATCAGTCTCTCTGGCATGCAGTGGCCCTCATTTTTTGAGGAATTAGAAAGAGCGGGAAGATTATTTTTAACAAATAAACAATAAAATGCAAAATAACCTCTCCCCTCAAAAACTATATGTTGGACTTTTTGTTATGGCAAAAGCACAAAACAGGTCACCTCTCTTTGTAGATCTGCCACAGTCTAGCTTTTCCTTTGGAGCTTCTCATTTTTGTTCTTAAAACAGAATCCCAAGTGATGTTGCCTCGTTCCAAGTCAGTTTTGTAGACCACGTAACATGTCTTAATACACTGTATGGGGAAAAATAAAAGTTAGCCTTAGATTTCTTTGTTTTCTATGGTTACTGTTGTACAGAAGAAAGACTTAAACTGTAAATAATGTATATTTAATAAAGAGAGATTTTGTATGATTTTGTGTGGAAGCTAAATGTGTCTTGCCGTGTTTTCTTGGGTTAATGAAATGTCAAACAATTAATCCCTTAGCTCCCATTCTCATCCCTTAGACCATTAACTCCCAGAAAACATGACCTGTTCTGTTGCTGGAGAAACATGAAACTCCCACTCCCTGGGTTTATTGATCTCAGCAGGCCTGAAAGTGCTGTCTTGGGCTGTCTCATCACTCAGCTGAATTATACTTGCCTGTGTGTCTGGCTCAAATGTGTACAAGAGCAAGCTCATTGACTTGGTCAAAAGTCACTTCAGGGCTCTGGAGCCATCCAGGTTTCAGCTTCCCACATGAGATCCTGGGCCTCTGTTAAGCCTTTATCAGAGCCCATTTCCAGCAGCCACATTTCTTACCTCACTTTGCCTTCTCTATCTTTTCAGAGTCCTAAGCCCAACCATACTCTATGTGTTTAAGGTATTAAACATCCATTGTCATGAAATAGAGCTCACTTCATATGTTGCTTATTGACATTTCTGTGTATGGGGTAGTTAGTCAACAAATAGGCATGAAAAATTGGCAAAGTTTTTAGACAGGAGAGTGACACTGTCAGATTTACCTTTTATAAAAATCACATCTAACTTTTCAATGAATAATGGGCCATAAGCAAATATGAAAAGAGAAAAGAATGATTAGGGTCCACCACTCCAATGGTGGTTTGGACTAGGGCTGTAGTAGGAAAGACTACCATAGTAGCTGGTCCAGACAAAACCCAGAGGGCTTGCTGAAGGACTCAAAGGAGATTGTGAGCAGAAAGAAAGGAATCAAGAATGATTAGAATTTTAAGCTTAAGCAACTGAATGGACAGGAGCAAATAGCTTTGTTTTGGAGAATAGAAGCTGGGAAGTAGGAAGGGTGAATCATGAGTTCAATTTGGGATTTTTAAAAGTTTGAGATTCTCTAGGCAATAAGTGGAGGTGTCAAGCAGGTATCAATGTATGTGTCTGCCGTTTAGGAGTGTGGTCTAGTCTGGAGAGACATGTGGGAGATATATATATATATATGCAAGAGAGAAAGAAAGTCTGGTTGAGAATAACCAGGGCATAACTAGAAAACAGAGCCTGGTATGTTAGAGGAAAAGAAGGCAGACACTGAGGAAGGAACAAGACCAGGTGAGTAAGTTGGAGCCCAGAGAAACAAGTACTTAACCAAGAGGAAATGAATAGTCCTTAAATGCTACTGAAAACTAAGTCAGATGAGAATACACAAACACTACAGGCTTTAGCAAGATTAAAGTACTGAAGACCTTTCTTAAATCCACTTAATGAAGAAGTAAGGAGTAAATACAATTTTTAAGTCAACTGAAGGGATGGAGAAGCTAGAGGACAGCATGGGATAAGGCTCAATGCCATAATCATATGGTAGAAATGCATGGACTTTGTAGCCAGGCAAACCACCAGGGCTCAAATCCCATAAAGTACCATTATTTAGTTTTGTGACTTGAAATAAATTAACCCCCATAATTCTTAGGTTTTGAAGATGTAAATTGGAAAATTAAAAACAAAACCTTTAGTGAGTATCAAATGAAGTAATACATGCAAACCACTTAGCTGCATACGTGGACAGTAGAGCCCTCCATAAATGCTGTCATTAATTATCTCTTTATCCTTTCCTAGTGTTTTGAAAACAAATGATACATATCATACATAATAAAGCCAGGTACAGAAAAGGCAGTCATGCTTTGTTCTGTAAGGAGGCTCAGTAGTAGTTTGCAAGCAGATCGGACTATAAAGAGGTCTTAAGTTCTAGCTCTGGCTCTGCCGTAAATGAACTTTTGAGATGCCCTTTCCCCACAAAAGCAGATACATGATTGTAAATAATGAAACAAATCAATTACCTTAAATGTCAATAATAATCTTTCATATTAGAGAACTGGACCTCATGGGCTTTTGGCCAGAAAGTGCTTCAAATTCCAACTCTATTAATTAGTAGCTGAAGGACAGTAATAAATATGTCCTTTCTTATCTTTGAGTTTCAGTGCCTGATCATTCAATGGATTTTAAAACAACATTCATGTTAAAAATATATTAGTTTCCCTACTCTCTTTATCATGAGCTGCTTTCTAGTCATATAATCAGAGAGTAACATGCAAAGTTAATAAAGAACTATAATAACTTTATCCACCTTGCCATATCCATATTTGATTTAAGCCTGTAAAACAAAAAAGAAAAAAAATGGCTGAGTCCAAATGGACATATGGGGGAGAGGGCAGGGAAGGAATAACTCCATGGTGTTTTTAATAATACAATTTTTAAACTGTGTGAATTGATTTCATTGTTCATGATGGTTCAAAAAGAACAAATTTCCAAGGGCCAACATTTGATCATGTAGATGGGTTCACATTGTCTGCACATCTGAGACAGGTTATACAGGCTCTGACACTGTGTGCCAGCTGCTGAAAGCCCAGTCTGAAATGTGAAATCCATCCGTGGGGAGGAAACACCAGCTAGCTAATGACAGTGCTGACTAGCCGAAAAGGCAAATCTGCTTCAGCTGCACCCTCCAAGGAGCTCCAACTGTTCAAACAGGCCTTACTTAGAGCATATCTTTCACTGAATGGAGGAGAAAAGCCATCAAGGGAGAGCACAGGAGGACTCTCCCCATAAAAGGGCAGGTGGTCTCTCTCAAGTCCCTGTCACATTGGTTTGGAGAATGTGACAACTTGTTCTTGTCTCCAACGGCCTTTTGTTGTGTGCAAAGCTCTCATTTAAGAGAAAATTCATGAAGAGAACTAGTATGAGTCAAATATTCTCATACAATAGTAATGTAATAATAAAATAATTACCAATTGCTGTGGACCTAGTGTATGTCAAATATTTATACAAGCTACTTTTTTTGTCACAATGAAGCTACAGACAGATATTGTTTTTCTCATTTTGCAAATAAATATATCTAGCATGAGAAAATTGATTTGCTAAAAGAACTGCATAGTCTTTGATAATACAGATGCTTGGATTCAGTGCCCACTCTGTTATTTGTGTAGTTTTAGGCAAGGGTCTTACCCTATGTGTGACTCTGCTTCTCATCTGGAAAATAAGAATGTTAACTCCAATTTCATAGATTGATATAGGTAGTTAGTGGAAGTGTAAAGATTTAGCTAATTTCAGCCTTAAACTACATATAGCTATACCCTGCTACAGCTAAAAAAGTCAAATAATGTATTTTGACCCTGGTATAACTGCTCTGTTCCTGGCTTTTACTGCTCTATGAAACTAGAGGAAAGTCTCCAATAAAGGGATAAACAAAAATGCCATAAACACCAAATTGAGGTGTTCTCAGACTATAACCACTTACACTGAACCAACACTGAATCTGTGATACCAACAGAATATGTAGGAATCATTCTGTGTCTGTAGGAAACCCTCTGTGAAATACCTACTCACTGGGCCAATCTCCTGTGAATCAGGAGTGTAGCTGATCTTTACTTGCCAGATGTCTTAAGAGGCAGAGCCTCTTCTGGAAGACAATGACAGTATTCAATGTTCACTTAAAACCAGGGCCCATAGAAAACATTTTTGAGCACAGAATTTTTTTTAAGATTTTATTTATTTATTCATGAGAGGCAGAGAGAGAGAGAGAAGCAGAGACACAGGTAGAGGGAGAAGCAGACTCCCCATGGGGAGCCTGATGTGGGACTCGATCTCAGGACCTTGGGATCAGGCCCTGAGCCAAAGGCAGACGCTCAACCCCTGAACCACCCAGGTGTCCCCAGCACAGAAATTTATAACAAGTAAAACCAAATGCTCCTTTCTAATAAACAGGCAGAGATCTTCCACCAGTCATGGCTCCGTTTTTGGAATTTTGGTGGGATATTCATGCTGTAGCATATTCTAATTCTTGCGGATCTTCTCTTTAGGTGTCTGTGAAGAAGCTGGTGAGCTTATTAAAGAAACTTTATGATACGACGTTAATTGAGAGCCTGCAGTGTGCTAGATGCTGCACTTCCTACGTATGCTTCTGTTTGTTTGTTTGTTTTTTAAATTTATTTATTTATTCATTCAGAGAGAGCGAGAGAGAGGCAAAGATACAGGCAGAGGGAGAAGCAGGCTCCATGCAGGAAGCCGGATGTGGGACTTGATCCCGGGTCTCCAGGATCACGCCCTGGGCTGCAGGCGGCGCTAAACCGCTGCCACCAGGGCTTCCCCATGCTTCTGTTTTTAAATTATAAGGAAAGGCAAAGTTAAAAATAAAACTGTCAGAAACCAAATAAAAAGAGATCAATGTCATGTGATGTGTATATATGTTCTTTAACATTTTATCTCATAAAAAAGACATCTAATTTTGTCATCCTTTAGATTTTGCAAGATAATTTTATAGTATTAATATTAGAGTGTATAATGTGAACTCTACTATATATTCTGAGAGTAACCATTAATTTTCTCTCTCATTCACTCAGCAAATATTGCTAAGCAATTTTGATGTGGATTTTGAGTGAGATGATGGGAATAATCACATAATATTTGGGAAGTCCAACAGATAAACAACAAATCTGTAGAGCAGGTGCTATAGAGAATGCTCAGGTTCCAATTAGCACACATGAGCAGAGAGCAAGCATTTGACTAAAGAAGATGTGATTTCAGTTGTGTCTTGTAGGTCTAGAGGATGATCAGAAGTTAAGTCGAAAATGACATGTAAGAGAAAGGAAATAGCATTTGAAAAAAGGCACTAAGGCAAGAATGAGTGTACCCATTCAAGAAATTTTACATAGCTCAATGTAGCTTAGAATAAAGTTAGAAAGTTCTTATTCAAAAATGACAGGCAACTCAGCAAAGATGTGAGAATGACCTTTTATTTTAAAGTTTCCTCACTGGGATAAGGAAAGCAAAGATAAGAAATAAGGAAAGTGCAAAAGTGAAATGGAATCATATTTCAGTTGCATCATATTTAAGCAAATATTAGATGAGATTTGATATCAGAAGATTTCCATTTGGTACCACTCCTCCCTTTTCCAGCTAAGTAGACCAGAGGAAGTTGAGCCACTATTTTGAGCTTTAGGTGTCTAATTTATAATATGAATTGTTATGAGTAATTAATGAAAGAAATACAAAAGTATTTTAAAAACTACCGAGAGCAATACAAATATTAGTTATTTTTATTGCACCTTCAAGCTCAGAGTGGGAGAAAATATACATAAATTTTAGCAGGGAAAGATAGTAAATATTTTGGGCTTTAAGGATCAATGTCTATTTAAAGCATTCAACTCTACTATTTTAGTATGAAAGCAGACATGGACAGTGTGTGAGTGAATGAGTATGGCTGAGTTCCAATAGAACTTTATATATGGAAGCTGAAATTTAAATTTCTTATAATTTCCATGAAATTTTATTCTTCTTTTGGTTTTGTTCAACCATTTACAAATGCAAAAAAAAAAAATGCTTAGCTCACAAGCTATGCAATAACAGACAATTGGCCAGATTTGACCCATGGAATCCTTTAAGTAGACAAATATTCATTGAATTTGAAACCTATCTTGTCTTAGTGTTAAAAGTGGATATATAAAATATATACTTGTTTTCTTTTGGAGACCAATACCATGAAAATGTACATGCAATGTAGAAAATAAGGCTGAGAATGCAGAGAGGTCTCTAAGTGGTGTGGGATGCAAGAGATTAAGACTGCTCTTGAGTTGGTTGAATGGAGAAGAGTGTAAAGCAGCTCCTTGGGCTACAGCTTCTACAGGCATGAGCTGGATGACCTTAGTTTCCTGCTTACCTCAAAAAGCTGCATGGAGATAAGAAACAAACAGGTTATGAATATGAAAACACTTCTTATCTATAAAACATATGAATGTGAGTTATAATAGAGACACTCTGTTGTAATCTTGTTTGTTCAGATTGAAAGACCCAAAGGAAATTAGCAACTTTTGCAGAAATCATGGGATATGACCAGATTACATATTTAATTTTGTGATCAAGTTAATTAGGTTTAGCCACTTTAAAGGGAAATAAACATGCTTGTGGAGAAAGGCAGTTTCGTTTGCTCAGTAGAGAGGATATTAATGTATGGGATCAATTGGATAATTTTAAGCTTCTAAACCTATGCATAATTCATGGGCAATGGGTATATGGTAAGATATTGAATCCTTAATCCCTTGGTGAGGAATCCCTGCCAGACTTCAGGTGGCTGGGACACTCCAGCTAGTGAACTTGTCCAAAGCTCCTGAAATGATGGCCTTTTAAGACGGCATTGTAGGGATGGTGGATCAAATTCAGTAATTCCAGATCTCCATTGTTGTGTTGGGATAGACAGTACAGACAAAATAGCTAAGCAGAAAGCATAAAGAAAGGCAATTTAAGGATTAAATTTAGGAAGACTATAGCTAGCAAGACAATGCCAAGCAAAGGAAAATGGAGGGGGAAAAAGCTGAAAATTTACATAAGACAATTGGTCAAAAAGTTTTGTGCTCTTCTAGAAAGAAAGAGCTCTTAACAGAAAGCCATAAAAATCCTGAGGATTTGTATAGCCTTTTCACTTCTCACTTTTAACGCAACTGGATGTGAATTCTTGAGTTGAATAACTGTCAGTTTTGTTGCAAGGTCAAATCTAAATGTTGAAAGATAAAGAACCAGGAACAGTGTCATATTTAAATCAGAAGAATTGAATGCCATGCTCTTCAGGCTTTCAATGAGCTTGGCCATGATCCCTGGCATTGACCCTAACTACCTGTTCTAAAGAAGGAAACATTCAGAAAAGTCAGGAAAAAAGAGAAAGAGGAGAGAGAGAGAGAGAGAGAGAGAGAGAGAGAGAGAGAGAGAGAGAGAGAAAAGAAGAGAAGAAGAAGAGGAAGAAGAAGAAGAAGAAGAAGAAGAAAGAAAGAAAAAGAAAGAGAAAGAAAGAAAGAAAGAAAGAAAGAAGAAAGAAAGAAAAGAAAGAAAGAAAGAAAGAAAGAAAGAAAGAAAGAAAGAAAGAAAGAAAGATCCTAGCAAACCCATTAAATAACCCATCTGGGGTAATCTAAAATAGCATGAAATGTTATTGTATTAGAACACAATATTCTGGAAGAAAGCAAAGCTTTTTAGATCAATTTAATTTATTTCAGCAAAAGGGTATAAGAACACAAGAATAAGGTAGAAAGAATAAAAGTCATTTATCTTCTTTTCAAGAAGGCTTCGATCAATCTCAAAAGACTCTTTCTCCTCTGTGTATTATTCATACATGCCATAGATATTGGCTCCACAGCTTTTCTCCTATTGCAACATAGGTATCCCTCTGTTATTAAGACTTTGCTTACCTTTTACCTGTTTCCAGTCTTGCCTGTCAGTCTCTGAGAATTTTGAGGGCAGTGGCCAAGCCTTACTATTCTCCTTTATACACATAAGAGAAAACAGAAAAAATACAAAAGGTGTTTGGCCTCTCCATTCATATTGTTGGATGGATCAATGGTTAAATGTCAGGCTAAAATACCATGATAACTTTATGGAGAAATGTGGGACAAAGAGGTTTGTGATGAGTGCTCAGAAAATAATATAAAGTATTTTTAAATATCTCCCACAAAATATTTCGGGCATGATGAAATTAAAAAATGAAGTAGAGCATAAATCCCTGAAAACCTTGAAGAGAATATTTTTTTATCCCAGAAAATTTAACTACTGTCTTTACTTTCTTGTCATCAAACATTTATTGAGTTTCCTTACACTGAGTTTCATAATTGTCCTTTAAATGTAACCTCATGTTAAGGAAATCATTTAAAAAGTTTTAGTTGATTATTAATAACTGATGAGGAGACAAGTCTTACATTCAATTTATTAAA
This sequence comes from Nyctereutes procyonoides, assembly GCF_905146905.1. NCBI lineage: Eukaryota > Metazoa > Chordata > Mammalia > Carnivora > Canidae > Nyctereutes > Nyctereutes procyonoides. The sequence goes on from NW_026575030.1 coordinate 13,166,297, forward strand.
ATACATTCCAGTAGTAACATGGTAGGCTACCACAGAAACGTCAGTTATTGGGCTAACTGCTCATTGATATTGTTTTTGTTTAATGGTGAAAAAATAAGCACTAATATTAAAAACTCACACACCTGTCATGTCTTCAATAGTCTTAGAGATATGGGATGACTGATGCTAGTTCTGGGTTTGAAGGCATTAAGGTCAGGCTGGAGTAAGATTTTGAGTAATTAATGAGGCACCATCTGAACTGTGGTTTGCAAAGACTTCTAATAGCTGTGCATATTGGGACGCCTGGGTGGCTGAGTGTTTAAGCATCTGCCTTTGGCTCAGGGTGTGATCCTGGAGTCCCAGGATCAAGTCACACATCGGGCTCCCTGCATGGAGCCTGCTTCTCCCTCTGCCTGTGTCTCTGCCTCTCTCTCTCTGTGTCTCTCATGATAAATAAGTAAAATCTTTAAAAAAATACTTGTGCATATTAATTTCTATGAAATACTAAAATATTATAGAAATAAAAAGGATTGCATGAGTAATTAATCTTTGAGGAGCAAAATATATTTTCTAAATCTGGCACTTCAATGTATGTGGACAAATTGTAAGAGTCTCTGCAGTAAAGAAATACAATGAATTTTGTTTATCCCATGTATGTCAATGTTTTTGAACATGGAACATCCTCTCCCAAGCCCCATTAATTAGCTTCTATTTATGGAAGTGAACAGTACACTGATCCAGGAGTCAAAAGGTCAGTGAGATCCTACCATCAAATCTATTCCTGACACATTATTTGACCTTGGACAAAACAATTCTACTTTCAACAACACAGTTTCCTCTCATGTAAAGTGAGAGAGCGGATCCACAGGTATCTCAGTGCCGTCACTCCCCTCCAGCTCGATGACAGAAAGGCCTTGACAGAGAGGACACCACTTCCTCCATATTGATCTTCCACTGAGTCTAAGTCAACCCTAAGGACATGTAACAATAATATTAATGAAGAATGAGATTAAGGACTGGCAAAATCAGTTACCTTTTAAAAAATAGCATAGATGAGAAACATTAAGAATTTTAAAAATTGTTCTGAATGTGATATAGAATTTGAACCTCGTTGAGTCTGAAGGAACGAACAGGAAAACTGAAGAGTGATATACAGAGGAAAATGCAAGGCTCTGACACATCAGCCTCAGGATTGTAACATTTTGGCAGAAGACACCAAGGAATGTTTTGTATTAAGACATGACGTCATCAGCCACAAGGTGAAATATGCCTTCTATCCCGGTCTATAGGTGTCACTATTGAGAAGCTCCCAGGAATCCGTTATCTGTGGATTAGTCAACTCTTCTTCAATTTGCGTGTGAAAGAGGACTTCAACTCCCTCCAATTTGACCTCAAACTTTCTTATTGATTAAATTCTTCTTTCCAGTTTCCCTTAACTGAGGCAAAAGACCCTGTGGACAAAGAAACCCCTGATGGAATGGAAACTACTCCCTCAAGCCATAAAGACTGCTCTGAGCCAGCAAGACCCTGTCCATGATTGACTCCAAGACAGTAATCAATTTAACCTTCACTGCCCACCTGCAGGTACTCACCAGCCTTTGCCTCACATTTTCCTTTTATAAACCTGGAAATATTTTTGGTGCCTTGGAGACAGTCTTTGAAATGCTAGTATGCTACCTTCTTGGTGTTAGCCTCACTGAAATTAATTCCTTTCCTGTTTCACCATCACTAAGTTCTCTGCCTTTGTATTTTGACAGCAGCAAGTGGCCAAATCTGGTCTGTTTGGGAGCCTCAGAACCAGGTGCTCTCATACCCCTGCACCCAGACCACACATCTTTATTTAGTTACTAAAACTTATTTCATTAGTTAACTCCATGTTTGAGTTCCATGGCAATACAAACTAATTTTGTTTGTTTGTTTGTTTGTTTTTTAACCTAACTAGTAGCCTGAAGAATTAAGGAGACATCATTTTCCCCAATATTTTGGGATAAATACTGTTTTCCCCAACTTCCCGTAGAAAGAAGCAGCAGTTCTTGCCCTGCCATATATTGAGTGACTCTTTCAGATTTTTACAGAATGAAATGGAAACATTCTATCCCCCTTTTTCCACATCTAGAAACAGAAGAAAAGAAAGATGAAGGCAAAAGTCTAAGGTCACACTGAAAGGGCCAGAATTTGAGCCCAGGTGAGTCTGAGGGAATGAAAGGGAGAGATCCAAGAGACAGTAATGTGTGGAGAAGCTGAGGCATGGGCACATCACCAAGCTCTATCATCCTTCCCCAAACTCCATCTTCCTTCTTTGTTATACCTCCAGACAAGGAATTATCTTAGTTAAAAAATGTCCCTATGAGCCGTGGAATGATGTTGCCTCCTTTTTTTTTTTTTGTCTTTATTTTTTCTGTCCCTTTCCATTGTCACAAATGTAGGCTAAAGACACCTAAGTTGTCAAAGTCTGTCCTCACATTCTTTTGTCAGGAAGAATTTCCCCACTGAGTCCATTCAAATGAATAAAATGCCCTTACACCCTGGGAACCTCCCTATGGCAGAAGAAAAGACAAGACACTGAGGAGATAATGGATAAAAGGAGAAATTAGCAGAATTAGCAGCATTCAGATGAAAATTGAGAAGGGCTTAGTCAACATGGTGCTCTTTCCCAGTGTCAGAAATTTGAATATTCAGAAATTTGTCAATCTGAGCAGACTGTTAATTTTAAGGGATGCTTTTCTGAATAGCTCTGTGGAAACCAGAACAAGCTGCCAGATAAGATCACTGCCCCTGTAGCTAGGAGTGAAACAGATCAAAGACATTAACTGGGAAGATGAGATTGCATTTCTGCACAGAGAAGATGCTTTCTTGAGATTGGAGAGTGCAACACGAAGTAAAAGGATAACAGGGCTGTGACTTAATTGTCAGAGTTTACTTTGCACATAGCAATAATCTCAAATGCTCAGGAGATGTCAAGAAAGCAGAATATAGTATTAAACCTCATCAAAGAACAGACAGTGAAAGACAGGAAGCCCTGGGAATGGGCAGAATTTTCTTTAGGAGCTTTGTGTGTGTGCAGGATAGGCTTCTGCCATTCTGGGCCTCAGTTTCTATCCCCTTCAAATGAAGGGAATAGACAAGATGGGCTCTGGGGCTTTTCCTCCTCAATTTATGAGTCTGTCCTGAGAAAAGTGAAGTCCATTGAGAATTCAGAAGTGTTTTCAGAAGATTTGGGGAAGAATCACAGGATTCAAATAGAATCACCTCCCCATAAAACAAAAACAAACACAAAAACAAACACAAAAACATGAAAATAAATCTTAGTTTCTCTCATGATCAAATTCTGAAGTGAAAATAATGATCAGTCAATATATTCTTCTAGCTAACAGCCATAACAGTGACAACTTCTGCCATTATCGCTAATCCTCACAGTATCTCTGCAGAGTAAATCCCTGCATTCCCAATTTACCGATGAGAGAATCTTGTCTTCAAAAGATCACATAACTTCTCCAATTTCTGCTCTTTTAACCATTTGGAAGAGGGAGAAATCCAATGTGAGGTGATATGATTCCAAATGTTTTTCAGAGTAATCACCCCTATATTCACCTCCTTATCCAATCTTAACTGGGCTGTCCCAAGAGCAGAAAAAGACAAAATCCCGAGACTTAAAATCAGAAGTTGGTACAAAGTGACTGGTTAACATGAACTTGGTGGTTAATTCTGAAGTTAGCATACTTGGGAGTGACCCTCACATAACCAGTGAGTTGATTGGGATTAAGCTGGAACACACAGTAATAAATTCTTTGAGAAAGTTTTGAAAAATTAAAAGCAAACCGAATAAAAAACAATATTTGACATTAATTGAAATCTTAAAATGTTAAGTGTTGTGCTAAAATCTTTATGATTATTTTCCCTTTAATCCATCAGCTCCATGGAATAGGCATTATCTTTTCCTTTCCTGTTTTTTGGCTAAAGAAGCAGAGTTTTAGAGAATTTAAGTACTAAGGTCTTAGAGCAAGATTCCAAGACAGATCTTGAATCCAAATCCCATGATCTCAACCATTGTTTTACTCCATTCAGCAGCCAGTAGCCAGGTAACATTAGGCTTAGCTCTTAATACTGGGTAAGTACATGCAGACTCAAGTACCTTGGGTGTATGAGGTGCATGCATGTGAAACTGGAAATGAAGAAAGTAAATGCTTTACTCTGGGTCAAGCATCTAGCCAAAATACCCAGCTTAGAGTCCAAGTTAAAAACCCTTGAACCCATAAACTGGGCTGTTTTCCAAACATAGAAGCCAATCACTAACCTAGAAGCCAAGCAATAGCCACTTTTCAACAGTGATGGAGAGGACCTGTGGTCACAAGAGCAAACTAGCTAATGCATGATTGACTTTTTGAACATTGGGGTCTTAACCATCGTCCACTCTTCTCTTTCTTTCTTTCTTTCTTTCTTTCTTTCTTTCTTTCTTTCTTTCTCTCTTTCTTTTCTTTCTTTCTTTCTTTCTTTCTTTCTTCTTTCTTTCTTTCTCTGTCTTCATCTTCATCTTCTTCTTTTAAACTTGGAGTGAAATGGGTACTATTACTCAAATTGTAAAAACAAGACATAACTATGCTGAGTGCTTGCTGCTTTGCCTACCCTAACCCTAGTCAAGCCCCAAGACAAGTCAAAATTAGGTATCATAAGATTGAAGAATCTGGGATTCACATGGTTTAATATATTTATTTTTCAGATGAAAAAACAGAACTATCACACAGCTTGCTCATTAACCCCAAAATTGTTATTTACAATTTATATGGGTTTGGGGAAGACATTCAATTTGTCCAGATCCTCAGGTGTTTTGTGTGTAAAATGGGGATAATATTAACCAAGCCTCCTGCACAGGATTAAATCAGGAATTAAATGAACTAAGAAAATTATCAAGGACAATATCTGGGACAGAGTTCAGTAAATGCTGACAAATTTTAGCTCACGTCAAATATCTCTTACCAAGGTCTTTTGAAATTGCAACTCCTCTGTGACATTCCCATGACTACTTAAATCCACATGGAATTGCTTTCTCTGACTAAATTATTACTCTAGAAAATTTACCACTTAATTTTACATTTGTAAGTAGTTTATTTATATACAAGCCTTTGGCTCTTAATTCCAGATTCTCTGCAGAATATATATTGAAATGTCTCATTGGAGACATTGGTGAACATTGGTTCACCATGGCCCCCATGCTGCCAACTTCAATGCCGAGGTCATAGTAGATACCCATAGCTAACTTTTAATTGAATAATTAACTTTTACAATCATCTAATCAACTTAAAGCCACAGCTATTCTAAAAAGTAAAATTGTTTGATAAGTCTTATAATTAAACTAATCATTCTCTGTCCCACCCACCTCCTCGCCTGATTTTAAAAGCCCCAAAGAGAATCTATTTCAATTGTTTTTTCTGGTACCGTCCCATATTTTTCTAAATAACATGTTTCTGCTGGAAATTTTGACTTTTTTAAATAATAAATTTATTTTTTATTGGTGTTCAATTTGCCAACATACAGAATAACACCCAGTGCTCATCCCATCAAGTGCCCACCTCAGTGCCCGCCACCCAGTCACCCCCACCCCTCACCCTCCTCCCCTTCCACCACCCCTAGTTCGTTTCCCAGAGTTAGGAGTCTTCCATGTTCTGTCTCCCTTTCTGAAATTTCCCACTTATTTTTTCTCCTTTCCCCTTTATTCCCTTTCACTATTATTTATATTCCCCAAATGAATGAGAACATATAATGTTTGTCCTTCTCCAATTGACTTATTTCACTCAGCATAATACCCTCCAGTTCCATCCACCTCGAAGCAAATGGTGGGTATTTGTCCTTTCTAATGGCTGAGTAATATTCCATTGTACACATAGACCACATCTTCTTTATCCATTCGTCTTTCGATGGACACCGAGGCTCCTTCCACAGTTTGGCTATTGTGGACATTGCTGCTAGAAACATTGGGGTGCAGGTGTCCCGGTGTTTCATTGCATCTGAATCTTTGGGGTAAATCCCTAACAGTGCAATTGCTGGGTCGTAGGGCAGGTCTATTTTTAACTCTTTGAGGAACCTCCACACAGTTTTCCAGAGTGGCTGCACCAGTTCACATTCCCACCAACAGTGTAAGAGGGTTCCCCTTTCTCCACATCCTCTCCAACATTTGTTGTTTCCTGCCTTGTTAATTTTCCCCATTCTCACTGGTGTGAGGTGGTATCTCATTGTGGTTTTGATTTGTATTTCCCTGATGGGCAGTGATGCGGAGAATTTTCTCATGTGCGTCTTGGCCATGTGTATGTCTTCCTCTGTGAGATTCCTCTTCATGTCTTTTGCCCATTTCATGATTGGATTGTTTGTTTCTTTGCTGTTGAGTTTAATAAGTTCTTTATAGATCTTGGAAACTAGCCCTTTATCTGATACATCATTTGCAAATATCTTCTCCCATTCTGTAGATTGTCTTCTCGTTTTGTTGACTGTATCCTTTGCTGTGCAAAGCTTATCTTGATGAAGTCCCAATAGTTCATTTTTGCTTTTGTTTCTTTTGCCTTCGTGGATGTATCTTGCAAGAAGTTACTGTGGCCGAGTTCAAAAAGGGTGTTGCTTGTGTTCTCCTCCAGGATTTTGATGGAATCTTGTCTCACATTTAGATCTTTCATCCATTTTGAGTTTATCTTTGTGTATGGTGCAAGAGAGTGGTCTAGTTTCATTCTTCTGCATGTGGATGTCCAATTTTCCCAGCACCATTTATTGAAGAGACTGTCTTTCTTCCAGTGGATAGTCTTTCCTCCTTTGTCGAATATTAGTTGACCATAAAGTTGAGGGTTCACTTCTGGGTTCTCTATTCTGTTCCATTGATCTATGTGTCTGTTTTTGTACCAGTACCACACTGTCTTGATGATCACAGCTTTGTAGTACAACCTGAAATCTGGCATTGTGATGCCCCCAGATATGGTTTTCTTTTTTAAAATTCCCCTGGCTATTTGGGGTCTTTTCTGATACCACACAAATCTTAAAATAATTTGTTCTAACTCTCTGAAGAAAGTCCATGGTATTTTGATAGGGATTGCATTAAACGTGTAAAGTGCCCTGGGTAACATTGACATTTTCACAATATTAATTCTGCCAATCCATGAGCATAAAATATTTTTCCATCTCTTTGTGTCTTCCTCAATTTCTTTCAGAAATTCTATAGTTTTTAGGGTAAGATCCTTTACCTCTCTGGTTAGGTTTATTCCTAGGTATCTTATGCTTTTGGGTGCAATTGTAAATTGACTTTTTAGTTGGAGATACCACTATGATTTTCCTACTATAGAAAATAAGGATTTAGCTTTTCTTTAGTAACGCTCTACCATCCACCCAGAATAATTAATGCACAGTTGTTGGCCACATCAATATTCAGTGCTTATATCATCGTGACTATATAAATATTAGCCAACCTAAGGCAATTACCATGTAATAATTTCGTATATTATCATATAAATCTCTATTTCTTTATGTTTTCACTTGCTTGATTAGCCTTTCAAAAGTTTATCATTAAACTTCCTGAAGAGTGAATCTCCTCTCAATACGCTAAAGCACATCAGGTATGCGGTTTCATCCTTCCCTTCTGAAGCCTTTGATCCATCTGCTCTAGTCAAGAGTTCTGCTCTCAGGTCTGTTGCTGAGCTATTCTCCTGGGGTTTCCCTTCACCATCATGTAGGAAATACAATATACAATGCTTTATTTTGCATTATATTCCCTTTGCCTGAATATCATGACTTCCCTGCTTTTTTTTCTTTCTCCCTCATTTGGGGAGACTGTACTGAGGAAAAATATGACAAGAATGAAAAAAAATTACATCTTGCTTATATATAAAGCCCTAATGCTTTTCTCATACTTGATAACTAGCTAGGTGAGGGGCAGAGTTTTTAGTTTAAGAATATTTTCCCTTAGAATTTTGAAGATTGTTCCACTGCCATTTTGGCCTCTGATATAGGAACTAAAGTCTTGGACTATAATACATTCCTCATTCATTATAGAATGGTGCTTATTTACATTTTCTAAAATCATTTAGGATTTTCCCTTTGTTGCTCTTCTGAAATTCCATGACGTTATTACTTGTTTTAAGTGCTTTTCCTTTCATTGCGCTTTGCCCATAACAAGCCCCTTTAAGCTGTGGCTTGAAAAGCTCAAGCATTCTTTAATAAAATTCCTCCTTTCTGATTTCTCTGTCTTTGTGGAACAAAATGATTTGGAGCATCTGGGTCTGATTATCAGTCTCTTTCTTTTCTTTTTTTCTTCCTTCCTTTCTCTCTCTCTTTTTTTGTCTGTTTTTCCATCATCTTACTTTTCAATCTGAATATTTCCCTTAGTTATCAATCCTGCTTTTGAGCTTTGAATTTGTTCTATCCTAACTTTGCTTTCCAAGAGTCCTTTTATATTATCTTAATGTTGACTTATTATAGCACCTTGTTCTTTTTAAGTTCATTTTCTATCTCCACTCATCAGAATTAGCTACATTACAAATACGAATTTGAGTAATAAATCTACAAGTTTGAGTAAATATAAAAATCTTGCTCAATTTGGCATTGCAATATAGTTTTGAGAAAAACTCATGAGTGACACTTGCTTTCAGATAGACTGCTCTGTTTAAACTAGATTTGCTCAAACAAGCATTTGCAATGCAAGTAAGAAGAAATGTTCCTCCCCAAGGGATTACTGAGAAAACAGTAGAGCTGTGGAGACAGCGAGTTATCCAGCCCCTTCTCTTCCTCCGCCTGTCTCATTGCCTTATTCTCCCAAAAAGCTGTTAACCAAAAGTCACTCTATCTCATCAGCTGACATGTTGCTTTTACATACTGTTGAAATAAATGTAGCACTCAAGAGTACTTGCCAATTGTTTTTACCAGAATTGTTTTCTGTCACCCCCTCCACAAATGTTTTATGTTAAAGCATCATCCTTCAGTGTGAATGTATCAGGAGTTAGGGCCTTCCCAGAGGTAATTAAGGTTAAATTAGGTGATAAGAATAGGTCCCTAATCCATTAGGATTGGTGTTCTTATAAGAAAAAGAAGAGTCACCAGGAAGCTCTCTCTCACTCTTCCTGTGAACACTAGGAGAGAAATGATTGATCACCTGGCCATATGCAAACCAAGAAGAGTTCTCTCCAGATTCCTCCCTGACTGCACCTCTATCTTGGACTTGCAGCATCTAGAAAAATATCTGTCCTTTAAGTTACTCAGCATGTGTTATCATTATTTTTCATTTATTTATTCATGAGAGACACATACAGAAAGACAGAGAGACAGACAGACAGACAGACAGAAGCAGGCTCCATGCAGGGAGCCGGACGCGGGACTTGATCCCAGGTCTCCAGGATCATGCCCTGCGCTGAAGGTGGCGCTAAACCACTAAGCCACCCGGGCTGCTCCCCATGTGTTATTTTTATGGCAACTCTAGTGCATTAACAGTTCCTTAATAATCGAATCAAACTTTCACAATCTACTTTATGACTGTTCTATACTGGGTCTGGAAGTGGGAGTGAACCCAACCACAAATTTCTAGGAATTACCAGTTTAGAAAGAAAGTGAGAACATCCATTCCCGACTGCTGGTGCAAAACTCTACTGTAATACTTTCTGATGATCTTAGATAACTGAAATGCTGGAGTTACTTTAGATCCCAAATAAAGTCTCATTTCAGCAATTTAAAATATCCAGAATTAATTATTAATTAAAACTTTACTAGATTTTAACTTAAAATTCCTCTCCTTTCCAAGAAAGTGCTGCTTACTTTGATGGGGTGATGGTGATGATTTTTTTTTTTTTTGGCCAAACACCTCAGGCTTTGAAGCACCCACAAGCTGATGTTCCTCACTTTAATAGGGGAAAGCAGAAGAGGTTAAGTAGCCAGATGGATCCCAAATGGACCCACTACACATGTTCACTTGAAGAGTAAGTTAGGAATACATTGGAAGTATTCATGCTTCTTCCTGGTGCTTTGTCTCCAGTGCCTGTGGTACCACACAGGTTCCTATAGAAAATAAACACTGATCACATAGTGATGAACACATTAAGAAATAGAACCTCCGTTATTTTCATGTGATCAACTGGAATTCTTTTTGGATTAAACTATTTTCAGCTTTATTAAGATAAAATTAACAAAGATTCTATATATTTAGGTTGTACAGCATGATAATTTACATATATTGTGAAATGATTACCATAATATGATTAACTAACATATCCATCAAAATATGGTAACTATGTCTCAAATGTACAATACTTAATTCATACGTGAAGTTATTTATATACCAGTAATATCTTTAAAACAGAAATTCATCCCTATAATTGATTGGCCTTTCTTTTGTACTTCAATATTCATTTTTTTAAATTTTTATTTATTTATGATAGTCACACAGAAAGAAAGAGAGAGAGAGAGAGAGAGAGGGAGAGGCAGAGACACAGGCAGAGGGAGAAGCAGGCTCCATGCACCGGGAGCCCGACGTGGGATTCGATTCCGGGTCTCCAGGATCACGCCCTGGGCCAAAGGCAGGCGCCAAACCACTGCGCCACCCAGGGATCCCTCAATATTCATTTTATTTTGCCTTTATTTTTTGTTTCTTATTGGCATGATTGCAAAGACAAGGTTTGTTAAAAGAACATTTTTGGGGTACCCAGTTGGTGGTGCAATTGGGTAGGCATGGGACTCTTGGTGTCAGCTGGGGTCCTGATCACAAGGTTGTGGGGCTCCATGCTTAGCAGAGTCTGCTTGGGACTCTCACTCCTCTTCTGCTCCTCCCCCACCCTTCCTCCCTTCTCTCTCTCTCTCAAAAAAATGAATAAATCTTAAAAAAAAAGAAATTTTCATTGTCCATATTTCCTTTTATGTCTTGATGTTTTTATTGAATTATTAATACTGAAAATAATTATGTCTAATAAAAGAGAGGATTGATTTTTAAAAAGAGACTTGCAACTATAAATTAAGTTGGTTTTACCACTGAAGGAAAACATATCATTGTCCTTTACTTAGCAGAAGACCCCAAGATGTCTATAGCAAAGGTGCATTCTGTCCTCTGTTTGCTTCAAGTACCAGCCTTGCCCCTCCTCTGCTGAACCCTTCACTAGCAGCTTATTCTAGCCATGGCATTTCCAGAGCAGCTCCTCTACATCAACATACCATTGCTCATGCAATATCTTCTAACTGGAATTTCTGTTCCCTCTGTGCATCCCTTTTGAGTCCCTACAAGGCATTAAAGATTAGAGGTAGTTTTATCTTCTTCATGAAATCTTTCTTGTCACTGTTCTAAGAATATTTTTTAGTCCCCTATCTGAGCCCCACTGCACTCCATAAATAATTCTCTACTGACTCCTATATAATTTGCTCCTTTTTTTTTTGTGAAATGACTCAAATATATTCTGAGACCACATTAATTATCCTTTTGTGAAATATTTCAAGTATAGGTAAAAGCACAGAAAAAAAATCAAATTCTCATGTACCAACCAGATTTAACAAATGGTAACACTTTGTCATTTGGGGATCAGATCTTTTGTTATTATTATTTAATATTATTATTATTATTAAAGTAATAAAATATAAATCTTGAAGACCATTCCTCTCATTTCCATTTCTGTCCATCCATTGATAAAGGTAAACAATAGTCTAAAACTGATACATATTTTTCTGAATGATATTCTCTACTTACTATACATGTGTTGCCATAAAATATATCACTTTCACACCCATATTAATGTGTATATATTAAACAAAAGTATAATATTTATATACATTGTTAATTTCTTTCTTTTTTATTTTTTAAATTTTAATTCAAATAAGTGGTATCACAGTGCTCATATTTTTCTACAATTTTTTAATTTCCACCCACCTTTAAGTTTTTAAGTTTAATCCATTTGGATCAGATTTATTAGTGAGAGCTGTTGTAAAAATATCATGTTATATATACCCACAACTTACCTATTTGTGTAGTGATGGAAATCTCCAAAACTAATCTATTCTCACATCTTCAAAGAATGAGAGGGCCTGCTTCTCTACACATACCAACTTTTAGAAATTGTGTTCTTTTAAACACCTGTGACTTGATGAGTATGAAATGAAGTCTTGATATTTTAATTTAATTTGATATTATACTTCTTGGTAAAGTTAATTTAGTGCATTGAACATCTGTTATGTGCCGATCACTGTTCATACTTCCTGGGATACCTCAGTGAACAAATTAAAGAAGGATGCTTGCTCCAGTGAGGCTGATATCTGGTGGGGGAAGGGGAGACAAAGGATAAGATATCAATAATATATAAGTAAATTAGTGAGTACATAAGACCTTTTTTTTAAGATTTTATTTATTTATTCATGAGAGATACACAGAGAGAGGCAGAGACACAGGCAGAGGGAGAAGCAGGCTCCATGCAGGGAGCCTGACATGGGGACTAGATCCCAAGTCTCCAGGTTCAGGCCCTGGGCTGAAGGTGGCGCTAAATGGCTGAGCCACCCAGGCTGCACTACATAAGACCTTAGAAGTACATTATACCTTTATTATATTCACAAAATGTGAAATATACTAATCAAAAATTAGCAAAAGAAAGACTTAATCAGATATACTACTTGTTATCTTCTACCTGGAATGATTGAATTTTCCCCACCTAATCAATTGCTTCCATATCAGGCAAAACCACCTTCATAGATGTGAAAAAAATATTATATCATAACTTCAGTTGATCTTGATACTTTGAGATTATAGTCTTAGGTTAACTGTGAAGAGCATTGTTTTTACTAGTGAACATATAATTGTTCCAGCCACTTATTGTTGCATAACAAACCATTCCAAAAGGGTAGCTTAAACATTAGCAACAATCTATTTTGCTTACTAATTTGGAGGTTGACTGGACTCAACTAAGCAGTTCTTACTTGTGGTTTCCCTATATATTGTAATGAGATAGCAGTTGAGGCTGTAGACTCCTTGGAAGCTCTCACATGCCTGGTTTCTGGGCTAGAGAGACTCAAACAGCTGGACGCTGGATGAGCTGGGTCTTCCTGGACTTTTCCATCTATACAAGGGCTTTCTACCATTTTTCCAGGTGTCAGTCTCAAAGTAGCTGGACGTCTTACATGTTGGCTCTGGGTCCCCAAAAATCCCTTTATAAACTAGCTACCGAAGTCACTCCATGCCATTTTTTGGCACTATCTGTTCACTGAAGCAGTATTTTTTTTTTATTTCCTTTTTCATGAGAGACACACAGAGAGAAGCAGGCTCCCTGTAGGTGCCCTGTGTAGGGAGACCAACGTGGGACTCGATCCTGGGTCTCCAGGGTCACGCTCTGGGCTGAAGGCGGCGCTAAACCGCTGAGCCACCTGGGCTACCCCTGAAGCAGTCTTAAAGATCCGTCACTGTACTATTGGTGGGAATGTGAACTGGTGCAGCCACTCTGGAAAACTGTGTGGAGGTTCCTCAAAGAGTTAACAATAGACCTGCCCTACGACCCAGCAATTGCACTGCTGAGGATTTGCCCCAGTGATTCAGATGCACTGAAACGCAGGGACATCTGCACCCCAATGTTTCTAGCAGCAATGTCCACAATAGCCAAACTGTGGAAGGAGCCTCCGTGTCTATCGAAAGATGAATGGATAAAGAAGATGTGGTCTATGTATACAATGGAATATTCCTCAGCCATTAGAAACGACAAATACCCACCATTTGCTTCGACATGGATGGAACTGGAGGGTATTATGCTGAGTGAAGTCAGTCAATCAGAGAAGGACAAACATTATATGGTCTCATTCATTTGGGGAATATAAGAAATAGTGAAAGGGAATAAAGGCAAAGGAGAGAAAATGAGTGGGAAATATCAGAAAGGGAGACAGAATATGAGAGACTCCTAACTCTGGGAAAGGAACAAGGGGTGGTGGAAAGGGAGGTGGGCGGGGGGTGAGGGTGACTGGGTGATGGGCACTGAGGGGGGCACTTGACAGGATGAGCACTGGGTGTTATGCTATATGTTGGCAAATTGAACTCCAATAAAAAAAATTTAAAAAAAAAAGAAAAAAAAGATCCATCCAGGCTCTTGGAGACAGAATGTAGATTCTTTCTTTTGACAGCAAGTGTGTCAAATAATTTGCAAAATATAACAAACAAAAAAACTCACTATAGTAACAAATCATGATCAGATGTCAAAACAAACATATTTCTGCTTAAGCTACTCATTTTAGAAGATACCTTAAAAAAAAAAAGAAAACTCAATCTACCAGCTATATATATATACAATGAAGGCAAATAATTTTGTTGAGACTCTATTTCTAAGAATGTTCTTAACAAAGAGAATGTGTCCATCCTAACATAATCACCTATGAAGAGCAATTTTTCCCCTGCAGAATCATTTCACCATCAGAGCTTTATCTCAACAGGATAAAAAGGAAAGAAATAGACTAGTATTACACAGACAGCTACAGACTGCATGGACAGATGTCTATGGGCAAAAGCCCTTGAAAAAATGTGGTGGGAACAAAATAACTTCAGAAAAGACAAGAAATGTATCAAAAAAGTGACAAATATTTTACTAAAAGGATACTTCTCTTCCAGAATATAGTATCTTCCTTTTTTTTTTCAGAATATAGTATCTTCTGCTTGAAAGTTTTTACTACACAAATCTCCTAGAGCAAATGATAGCAACTGGGAATATAAATCAAAATTTACTGAATGTCTTTAATCTTTAAGGCATTGTGGTAGATGCTAAGTATACAAAACCAAAACAAAAAATAAAAAACAAAAACAGAAACAAACCCAAAACTTTAGTACAGGATAGTTGTCCTCAAAATTGTACACATTTCTGAAGTGGCAGTATATACTTTAAAAAAAATGATAATGAGGCTCCTGGGCGACTCAGTCAAAGTGCCGGATTTAGGTGCAGGTCATGGTCTTAGGGTCCTGGGATTGAGCCCTGCATCTGGCTCTGTGCTCAGCAGGGAGCCTGCTTCTCTTTCTCCCACTGCCCCTCCCTGTGCTTATGCTCTCTCTTTCTCTCCAAATAAATAAAATCTTTAAAAAATAATAAATAAAATAAAAATTTTAAAAAGCAATGATAGTAATTAAGTAGTGACAATTGGAGTTACAACTTCTGGGATGTTGACAGTATGCCAGGCAAGTTCTGAATACACTGATTATATCTCTTTATTCCTGATTAGATTTATGATATGTGTATTTTCTATTACTGTCTCACTTAAGAAAAATTAAGGATGAGAGTTGTTATCACAAACCAAATGAATACAAAATGCTTTTAGCCATTGTAATAAACTCACAATCACACTCACTACCAGTATGTATATTGAGGGAGGTGCACAATGACTGGCAAGGACCCTAAATACCATCTCAGTTCAGAGGTGGGAAGTATGGCCTTGCACTTGTGGTAGATAATATTAGATATTATTAGTATATTTCAATAAATGAACTTTACCAATCATTTGCTATAGGATAGTGTTTGAATGGATCCTTCCAAGATGACCAGATGTGATTCAGATAAGCAGGAGGGTAAAAAAAAATAATGGCTTTTGCAATAGGAGCAATAGAGAAAAACATTAGGGAAGTGATTTCCTAAATAATATATTATCTGGCTGAAAGATAATTGGAGAAAGAAGTAATAAAAACAATTTGTTTACTGTTGCATATGAAGAATGCTTTAGAAAAGAGTGATCCATTACATGTCATTCAAATAGGAATGTCTAGATTCTTTATGGATTCTTTATGGATTTTTGAGTTTATGCATTATGTATTGAATGGAAATTGATAGTTTATGTGAAACAAAAACTTGGACATGCAGGTAGGGAAACATCCAACCTACAAGAATCAGTGTAACTCTGAACTATGGCTGTGGAGACAGAAAAGAAACTTGTTCCTCCTCCACTTGATCAGAACCTGGAAATGTGTTCCCTGAAGCCTACAGGCAGCCACCTGGGGACCTCAGGAGAGTCTGACAGTGACTCAGATAAAAATGTGGAGAATAGCACGATAGAGGGAGAGGAAAGATGGAGAGAAAGTAGATTAGTGTTAGGCTCAGAATAGACACATTTCAGGCAGGCTTATGACTGAACTTCTCATTAGAGGAGTCTTTTTTGTGAAAACAACTTGAGTATTTTTTTCTTGTTTATTTATAACTACAAGATTCCTAAGTGACATACCATTTTGCAATGTGTTATCAGGTAATATCTAGAGTCAAACTCTAAACATAATCAAATTAACCAATAATATCCATTTTTTCCATTCATCAGTTATTTGCCAAATAGTTAATTTTATTTTACCTTATAAATGTATCTAGCACCTAGCTGAATATAGAGATGAAAATATTATTCCCCTTGCTTCAAAGGGTTCATAATCTAGTAAGAGGAAGTTCTTTATGCAATGGTTATAATACAGCGTGATCAATGTTATAAAGAACAAAAATATTAAGACAAATGTTACTTATACTTACCACATCTAGATCTGTTTTAAAAAGTGAAGAAAGCTTCAGATTAAAAAAGTTACTTAAAATGAAATTTAAAGGGCAGCCCAGGTGGCTTAGCAGTTTAGCACCGCCTTCAGCCCAGGGTGTAATCCTGGGGTCCCGGGATCAAGTCCCACGTCGGGCTCCCTGTATGGAGCCTGCTTCTTCCTCTGCCTGTGTCTCTGCCTCTCTCTCTTTCTCTCTCTCTTTCTCTCTCTCTCTCTTTCTGTATCTCTCATGAATAAATAAATAAAATCTTAAAAAAAAGAAACTTAAAGATTACTATTACACAATCTTCACTCTCTACTTTGCAATATTTGCATCAGGGAGAATTAATTGTTGAGGAGACATATAGTTATACTTTTCTTCCTAAATTCTCTTCAGAACAATAGTATTTGAACTAACGTCAGTGAAACAGCATGCTTGGAAATCCTTGGTAGTAATAAAACACCAAAACTCCAGGTATCAAGTTCAAGGTATTGACTTAACGGCAGGGAGCACAACTGTTGCTGAACATTTCCATAAGGCAGGACTGGGCTAGCTTCAGTGGAGGTCACCAGCTGGTGCTCTGTGGTCTTGGAATGAGATTCACTACGTTGACATTTAAATGGAAATTTCTTGGATAACATATTTATTTGTATCTCAAAGACAAGGGAAAGAGTAATGTGCCTGTTTCTTGGTCAGATTATCTCTGAGCTCAAGTGATATTTTGAGAGCAGGGTAGGTCTATGGAAAGTCATCCTCAGACTGTGGCATGACCAGGAGCCATTTAAATCCAGGCAATGAGAACTCTGTAACTCTACTACACACTTGTTCTTTTAACTTAGCTTCTAAAGAACTCAAAGTTTAGAAGTTCAACTAGAACAATAATCACACGTCAGACTGAAAGACTGAAAATGTGCAGTCTTTGGTTCTTTTATTTCTTTTCTTCTCATTTTATTTGTTCCAACATATTATTATGAAAATTCCTAAACATGCAGAAAAATGGAATTTTACAGTGAACACCTCTCCATTCTGCCTTTATAATTTTACTTTATAATTTTGTTTTATCACACCTTTCAATCCATTTATATCTCCATCTATTAATCCTTTTTGATGTAAAAGTAAATTAAATAAATTTGCATGAGTACTCTACCCTGTATATCATTAACTAGAGTACAGTTTTGTTCATAGTGTTTCCCTCCTTTGAGGTGACATTTACAATGATGAATTACATATATCATATTTCCTTTCCCTAAGTTTTGACAAAAGCATACATTGGAGTAACCAAACTTCTACTAATATACTAAATTTTCCACCCCCTCAATACATTTCTCTGTGACCTCCTCAGTCATTTGCTACTACCACCACCTCAAGCAATCACAGCATTGATTCTTTTTATTCCCCAATAGGTTAGATTTATGTATTTTAGGAATTCATATAAAGAGAATCCTATGGTGTGGTGTTTCATGTAAGGTTTCATTTACTTAGCATAATATTTTGAGATTCACTCATGTTGTATAGACTCCTTTTCTTTTTATTGCTTAATAATGCATATTTTTGTCTAAATATACCACAACTTATCTATTCCTGTACATTAGGGTGTTTCCATATTTTGCTTCATCATGCATAAAATTTTATGAACGTGTTCTTTAATAAGTACTTCTATGGATATGTATTTTAATTTCTCTTGGGTAAGTATGTAATATTAGAATTGCTGGGAAGGTGTGTTTTTAGTGCCATTTTATATTCATACCAACAGGGTAATAGAATTAGTGTTCCATATACCTGTTAACATTTGTTTTTATTCATCTTTAATTTTGTCCTCCTAGTGGGGGACAGTTGGTATTTCACTGTGTTTTCCATAGTTTTATCTCTATTGTTTCATAATTTTGAGCAATTTTCATGTACTTATGGGCCATTTTTATATCTTCCTTTATGAAATGTCTGTTAAAATATTTTGCTCATTTTTAATAGAATTAATTGACTTTTTATTATTGAAATGTGGCATTTCTTTATAAATCCTGAATACTAGTCTTTTAACAAATATAGGTTTTCTTTTAAAAAAAATACATTCACTGTGTGTTTTATCCATTTATTTTCTTAATGAGTGAGAGTTTCTAGTTTGACAAAAGTCTAACTTTTTTCATTTTTTCCATTATTCTGCTTTTTATTATTAACAGATGCTTATGTTGTGCTTAGTCTTGAAAGTGCCTTAATCCCTTTTGAAGAACAGACAAATTAACAGAAGGAGTTACAGTGGTGGGAGTAGATATCTGCTATGATATTGATAATCTAGTTATTCACTTTTTTTTCAAAAGTGAAATTCCTTTACAGTTACTTTGCAGGAATATAGTGGCAAATGAAACAAGATCTCTACACTCCTAGATAAGTGGGAAGGGGGCCAGTATAGCAAAGAAGGAGGTTAATGAGTGATGAGGAATGCTATTTTAGGTAATATGGTCAGGAAATACTTCTCTGATGAATTAATAAAGACTATAGTAATAACAAAAGTGCTACATAACATTATGGAATTTTTACTACGAACCAGATAGTTTTGCTTCACATGCTTTACCGATTTGTTCTTCATACTACTTTATAAAACAGTCACTGTCTTTGGAAGTGTGCAAATGTCATCCTCTTTATAATAATAAAATGAAGAAAGAAGAAGGAGAAAGAAGAAGAGAGGAAAGAGGAGGAAGGGAAGTAAGCAAGACGAAGGCGAAATAAATTACACTTTGGTCTACCGGAGTCTAAGGTCTGAGCTCTAAATCACTATTTCATGGAAAAATAATAAATAATAATAAATATATGTGTGTGCAAGCATGTGTATGCCTGAGTGTGTGTGTTGGTTAATTTTTTCTGGATCTCAATGCCCAAATATTTATTTGGTCAAAACAAATGCTTCTGTGGCTATTTCTGTGAGGGACTTTCTTAAATGAGATTAACATTTAAAATTGATGGACTGAGTAAAGTACACTATCCTGTGTAATGTGGGGAGTTCTCACCCAATTATTTGAAAGCTTCAATAGAACAAAAACTGACCTCCCTGAGCACGAAAGTATTCTGAGAGTAGGCAGCCTTGGGACTTGAACTACAATACTGGCCCTGGATCTCTAGTCTGCAAGCTCACCCTTCAGATTTGGACTTATCATCCTTCATAATTGCCTAAGTTAATTCCTTAAAATAAATCCTTTTCTTTCTATAGAACACATATAGATAAAGGTATGCACACATGGATTCTGACTAGCCATGATTAACACAACATGTATATGTATTATGTGTGTGTGCCGAACTCTTTTATGTATATTAGGAAACTTGATCACATGCATGTCTGAAAATGGACAAATCAAATTTGCCTGGGTGACCCATTTAGATTATTAACTGTATCTTGAACTAAGTGGAATTTAAAATAAATGCTCAAACATAAGCTGTGGCTTATGGATAAATATGGCTGATTGACCACACACATCTAACATATCCCTCTTGAAAACTCATTCAACAGTAGTACAAGACTCTTTGTTGTTGATGTTAATAAACCTACATAAATGAAAGAATCATAGATTAATACAGTGACAGTATATTGAGACCTGCAAAGCTCCAGCAACAAGGGGTTATTTACTTAGTCCTGAGGAAGCTCAGTTGTGAGTCATATGGGTGGATAAGTTTGTGGGTGGATGTGAGGGGTGTGACAGAAGAGCAGTTTGATTTATATTGCAGTTTTTCCAACAGGCTGGTGTCCCTTGAAATAGATGTAATGGGTCAGGAGATTAATAAAATAGAAGATGACTATTTAGAAGCTGTTGGGAATTAGTTAGATCCCCAGATCTTTTCACCCACTTTGTTTCCCTAAGCTGATGTCCCTCACCCCTCAATTCCAGAACACTCAAAATTTTTCACTGAGGAAGATAAAATAAAAAAAATAAAATAATAAAATAAAATAAAATAAAATAAAACAAAACATCTCTACACCAGGGGAAGCCAAGGTATTTGAGGACAGAGATGCTATGCTGGAACCACAGCCATTAAGTGAATGCATGCTTATTGTAAGAAAGAAAATTGAACTCCAACTGCCCCCAGCTTCCAGAATTCTGACAGTCAAGGCTTTGTCCTCTCGTCTGGAGAAGAGAAATGATTTCTTGGAGACTCTGAACACCCCAACCAAATAGATTAATCCAGTTGCCATCAGGGCAGTCCATAGTACATATACCCTAAGTTTACAAATGTTTTAATCCACCCACTCAAATAAGAATAGATAGTCTAAAATCATTAGGTATCTGAAGAAAGCCTCTAGCATAAGAGATAGAGATCAGATACAAAAAAAAAGCACATTTTGAACAGCCTTTTCAAGAAGAGCAAGACTTCAAATAAATATCACTAGATATCCTTAGAGAAATAAGAAAAGACTTTGCAATTAAGACAGAAAAAGAAATTAGAAGGAAAAGAAATATTCGTGGGACAAAAAACATTTAGAGATTACTCATAAAAAAACTTCAATGGAAATTTGGAAGATATAATTGAATGACCTTCCTTGCAGAAGGGAAGGCAGAATTAAAAATGAAATGGGTAACATGAAATGAAGACCAAAAATAATAGAGAAAAATTCAGAATTTATAATTTATGCTTAAGATGTATTTTGCAATAGTTGCAAAAAGCACCATCAGCAAAATTACTGAAATATTCAGACATGCAAGATATAAGTGTCCAGAATAAGAGAGATCAGTTAAACAGTGTGCTATTAGCTCAATGGATGAAAACAGATCCATGGAAAGGTGTATCATTAGAAAATATATGAATAATGAGAACAAAGAACAATGAGAAAAAATCATAAAACACAGAGGTTACTTAAAAAAAAACAAACAAACCTGGGAGTTAATCAGAATGGTTTGCAACTTCTCTATACGAAGAGAGAAAAAGATTTTCAATTTTTAAGGAAACACATATTTTTTTTATTTAGAATTCCCTTCCAAGCTAAATTACCAAATAGCAGCATATAGTGAAGATTTTTATAAGATATGATGTCTCCAAAAATGCATTTTACTATGGTCTGTTTTCATCTAGTAACTATCAGAGTATGTGCCACCCCAAAAGAGAGACTAGTCTGAGAAGCAAAAATCCAGGGCCTCACAATCAGGAGATCCAAAGGAAATCACCACTGTAGTGGTGAAAGAAGCCCGATGACAGCTTTGTATCAGAATAAGAGATATTCAGTCCAGGTTTAAACCAGCCAGAAGTTTCAGGAAAGATTTCTCTAAGAAGATGACATAGATACAATACCTGATATGTTAACGTCCTAAGATATTTTGGAGTAAAATTAGTAATAAGCCTACTAAAAAGCTAACAAATAAAACAAAAACAACCATAGCATAATAATTTTGCATTCCAGAGCAAGATGTGATGGAAAGTAAAAATAATCAGTTTACTACATGGTGACCTGTGCGTAGCATTTCAATTGTTAGAACGATGTAGATACTGACTACTCACTAACCCTAATTATAGCACCGTTTTGTTGGAAAAGTGACAAGAGAGAAGAAAGAGATGTCGAAGGGAGGAAATGGTGTGAGTTGGAGAGGATCATGAATCAATGATGGATTGCCCTAGAGAATCACAAACTAATCTTTAAAAGTGAAAACCAAAGGTAACAATTATAGCATGTTGTTTGGAGATATTGAGGTCAAGAGAAGTCCGATTAAGAAGTTTGGTGGGTTGACATAAGTGGAAGACAGAGGCTGAAGGAGAGTGGAATACCACTTTTCAGGAAAAATAGTATAAAGAACAACTTTAGTCCTTACATTCAGATATTGAGTAAAATTAAAATTTTAAATAAACAAATAAAGACAAAAATTAACCTGGTGCCAGTCTGCTTTTCCAAGCAATCTCTCAAAGTTTTTAACTCTTAATTTTAAGAACAGTCTCCAGTTCAGTTACTATAGTGTCAAGGTTTTCTAATCGCTGGTTTTTTAATATATCTACCAAAGGAACACTGGGATTTAAATACTTTTTTCTTAAAGTTTTTTAAATTTATTTTTAGTAATCTGTATGCCCAATGTAAGGCTCAAACTCACCACCCTGAGATCAACAGCTGCATGCTGCCCTAACTGAGCCAGCCAGATGTCCCCACTTTGTTCATTTTTTAAAATTTTCCATATATATATATATGGAATATATAAGGAATATATATATTCCTTCTTTCACTTGCATTTTATTTCCTCATGTGTCCTTTTTATTTGGGGACTTCATAAAAGCACCCATTTGAGTACAGATGGACATTGCAATTTCCTTTTTCCACCTGGCAGCTGCAGCCCTTATGGGTCTTCAGAAGAAAGAGATTGCTACAGAATATTGAACATAAAGAGAAACAAATGATCAAGCTCCAAGAGATTCTATACAGGAACCCAGCAAAGCATCCATTTTACTTCATTCCAGTTGAAAATATTTGGGCTTTATTTATTTATTTAAGATTTCTTTATTTGAAAGAGAGATCGAGAGAGCAAGAGGAGGGATAGGGGTGTAGGGAGACAGAAAAAGAGAATCTCCAGCAAACTCTTACTTAGCCTGGAGGCAGAAGAGAGGCTCCATTCCATGACCTTGAGATTGTGACCTGAACCAAAAACCTAGAGTCCGAAACTGAACTGACTGAGCCACCCAGGCACCCTGGGCACTATTGAATGATCTAGTCTGAGATGCTGAAGGATAGATTTGACCTTGACACCTCTTTCCCAGAGTAGAGTGCATTAGAACCCTTTGTAGAAGGCCCTCTTTCACTTTCTAGTCACAGTCAGTATTTTCTGGTCCTATGGGGGAACACAACAGCATCCACATCTTGATTGGAATGTAATAATAATCTCCTTAAAAGTTTCTTGTTTCCCCCAAGTCTTCCAATATTAAATCCAACTTCCACATTGCCATCAGAAAGACTTCTGAAACATTAATATAATTATGTTCCTCCCTAGTGTTTAAATTCTTCCTTCAAAAAAAAATAAATAAATTCTTCCTTCAGTGTCTACCCATCAGTCTCACAACAAACTCCAAAGTCTTTAACAAGTATATCCCACATTTTCTGATTTCTTGGTACATCTCAGCCTCACATCTTCTACCCCTCCCACACTTTCTATTCTCAAATCACACCTAATCACTTGCTTTCTCCAGGCTGCTGAGTTTCTATTCTTCTGTGTCATGGTGTACAAGTTACACCTCTCAGAATTCCAGTGCATTTATGATCAAATGTTAATCAAGCATTTATTTGTGCACAAAGGAGAGGAAATATTATGGGCAGGAATTACATTGTATATGCACACATAGCTCAGGAGACAAAAGCATCTGTTTAGGAGGTCAGGAAGTATTATATCTGATCTGGATATGGCTTTTACTAGGTGCATAGGTTTATTTGTCCCTCCTTTTCAGGCCACATGGTCCTCTAGTGTCTGAAATAATAAAAAAGCAAAAATTAAGATGACTTTGAAGCAGGAACTTGGGTGAAGAAGATGATTTCTTCCTAGCCCCAGGAAAGATAGTGGAGAGTCCAAAAGTCCCCATTATTCTCATTAATGGCCCCACTTTTGAAGAAAAGTAGATGAAGGAATATCCACTCTCTTTGGACTGCAGTGAGAATGGGCCTGGTATGGAGAGTAGAAAGAAAAGCTACAGTTAGCAGCAATGGAGGAAGTGAACACAAAGCCTGATTTTTCTTACCTAGGAGCATGGGCTCCAAACTGACTACAGAACAAGGAAACCACATGATAGTCTTTCCAAGAAAATAAACACCCACCCTACTAGTAGAATAAATGTAGTACAGAGTCTGGTTGTTTCAACAAAGTTCTAAACACAACTACAGCTGAATTTTTGCTTTCTCTTTCTTCCATTATAACACAGTACATCAAGCGCAATGTGTTCTCAACCATTTTTGAAAGGGGAACACAGACAAGTGTGAGATAAAGAAAAGGGAACTTAGAAAAATTCCCCTAGAATCTCTCAAAGTAAATAGAATCAGAACAAGGTTGCTCATAGTAAATTTGGCTACAAAGAGAGGAAGAGAATCACAACACATGTTGACTAGACAAATACAGAAGACATTATAATAAAAAAAGAAAGAGGGAAATTATAGCATGTAAAAGCCAAAAGACTCCATTTATAACAAAATAAAATGCAAGAGATAGAATAAAATATTCATTTGTGTTTTATATCCAAAATAATTTATTACTATTACATTCACAACATTTAGCCTGAAGATCAATAAGGAAGATGAGGACTTCAACAATACTATTAAGAAACAAAATAAAACTCAACCTAACACACATAGAATACTCTACCCACTAACAGCAGAAAGCACATTCATCTTAAGTGCACATAAAACATTTCCCAGACCATATGTTAGACCACAAAAGCATTCTCAATTAATTTTTAAAACATTGACATTGGACAACAGCATATTTTCTCACCACAATGGAATGAAGTCTAGAAATCAAAACAGAAGAAAAACTGGAAAATTCACAAATATGTGAAAATTAAATAAAATGCTCTTAAACAACCAATGGTCAAAGAAGAAATCATAAGGAAAATGATTACAAATGAATGAAAACAAAAGTACAATATTCTAGACTTATGACATGCAGTAATGGGAGGCTCAAGTGAAATTTATAGCTGTAACTGCTTACATTAAGAAGGAAGAGATAGCTCAGATAAATAACCTAAGTTTACATATTGAGAAACTGGAAAAATATGAGAAAACTAAGCCCATAGGCAACAAGAAATAAATAGATTAGAGCAGAGCAGAGATAAATAAAATAGAGAATAGAAAACCAGTAAAACCAATGAACCCTAAAGTTAATTTTTTAAAAAGATCAACAAAGTTGACATACTTTTAGCTAGATTTATAAATAAAAGTAGCCAGAAGACACAAATAACTGAAATTTTAAATAAAAGGACAGCTCTACTAACTTTACAAAATAAGGAAGATTATAAAAGAATACTATGAACAATTGTACACCAACAAATTAGACAGCTTATATATCCTTGAAAAAGGCAAATTGCCCAAATTGACTCAAAGTGAAATAGAAATTCTCAACAGACCTATAATAACTAAAGAGATTGAATCAGTAATTAAAACTCCCTACTTAAAGAAAAGCTTAGGGCCAGATGGCTTCACTATAAAATTCTATCAAACATTAAAAAAAAAAAAAGAATTAACATCCACTTTTGGTAAAGTCTTCCTAAAAATAAAGGAAGGAACAATACCTGATACATTCTATTAGGCCAGTACTACCCTGCTATCAAACCTAGATAAACACGTTATAAGATAATTACAAATGAATATACCTTATGAATATAGATACAAAAATTCTCAACACAGTACTAGCAAACTAAATTCAACAGCATTTTAAAAGGATTACACACACACACACACACACACACGTACAGAGGATATACACAATCTGTCACAATTCACACAAGAAGAAATCAATAATCTGAAAAGACCTACAACTACTAAAGAAAATGAGTCACTAATAATAACCTTCCAAGTCAGAAAACACGAGGCCCAAACACCTTGTGTCACAACAGCAAGCTAGAGAAGAAAAATCACATGGTCACATAAACAGATGTGGAAAAATCATTTGACAAAATCCAACACCTACTTATGATAAAAACTCAGAGCAATCTGGAAATAGAAGGAAACTTTTTCAACTCAGTTAAGAGCATCAATGGGACACCTATTGGCAACACACATACTAATGAGAAAGTAGAAGTTTCTCCCCTAAGTTCAGGAACAAGACAAGGATATGACCCTCTTACTGTTCATTTAACATCATATTGGAAGTCTTCACTAATGCAACAAGATGAAAAAAGGAAATGATAGCTATACAGATCAGAAAGAACAAAATAAAACTGTCTATGCAGATGACACAATTGTCTATGTAGAAATTTAGAAAGAATCAACACTACCAACAAAATATCCTGAAACTAATATGTGATTATAGCAAAGATGCAGAGCACAAGGTATATATACAAAGGTCAATCTTTTCTACAGGCAAAACTGAACAATGGGAGTTATTTTTTTTTAAAGGTAATAGTTAAATCAGCATTTCCCCAAAATTAAATACTTAGGTATAAATCTAACAAAACAGGTGAAGGATCTATATGAGGAAAACTTACAAACCTCTAATGAAATAAGTTTTTAAAAATTAAATAAATGGGTAGATATTCCACATTCACAAACTGGAGGATGCAATATGGTCAAAATGTTGGTTGTTCCCAGTATGGTCTCTAGATTCAATGCAATCCCAACCAAAATCTTAGCAAGTTATTTTATTGACAAATCAATTTATTTTTTTTATTGGAGCTCAATTTGCCAACATATAGCATAACACCCAGTGCTCATCCCATCAAGTGCCCCCTCAGTGCCCGTCACCCAGTCACCCTCACCCCCCGCCCACCTCCCTTTCCACCACCCCTTGTTCGTTTCCCAGAGTTAGGAGTCTCTCATGTTCTGTCTCCCTTTCTTATATTTTCCACTCATTTTCTCTCCTTTCCCCTTTATTCCCTTTCACTATTTTTTATATTCCCCAAATGAATGAGACCATATAATGTTTGTCCTTCTCCAGACAAATCAATTTTAAAATTTATATGGAGATGCAAAAAAACCCAAAACAACCAACATGATATTGAAGGAGAAGAATGAAGGTGGAGGAGTGACGATTCCTGACCTCAAGATTATAAAGTCATAGTGATGGAGACAGTGTGGTATTAGAGAAAGAGCAACCACGACAACAAAATAATAGGTCAATGGTATCCAGTAAAAAGCACAGAAGGACAGAAATATAGCCAATTGATCTTTGAGAAACAAAGTCAATACAATGGAGAAAAGATAGTCTTTTCAGCAAATGGTGCTGGGAAAACTGAGTATTCACATGCAAAAAAAAAAAAACTGACTTTAGACACATACCTTATAGCCTTAAAAAATTAAATCAAAATGGGTCATACATGGGTCATAGATCTAAATGTAAAACATAAAGCTTAAGATTCCTAGAAGATAACATTGCAGAAAATCTAGATGACCTTTAGTTTGACGATGACTTTTTGGATACAACATCAAAGGCATGATTTATGGAAAAAAAAATATACTAGTAACTTGGGCCTCATTTTAAATTAAAAACTTCTGCCCCACAAAAACCACTTTCAGGGAAAACAAACAAACAATAAACAAAACAACATCCCACTGGCTGGGAGAAAATGTTTTCAAAAGACATCCCTGATAAATAACTTATATCCAAAATATTTTTTAAAAGGACTTTAAAACTCAACAATAAGAAAAGTAACAACTAGATTTTAAAAACAGGTTAAGGATCTGAACACACATCTCACAAAAGAAGATAGATGGCAAATAAACATATGGAAAGATGCTTAGCATATGTCATCAGGGAATTAAAAAAAATAAAAATTAAAATAAGAAAGCTATCTGTACCACTACACACCTATTAGAATGACAAAAATCCCAAATATTGATAACACTTAATGCTGGTGAGTATGTGGAGCCATAGATAAGTTTCATTAATTGCCAGTGGAAATACACAAATGATAGATTTTGGATACTAGCCCTTTATCTGATAAGATATTTGCAAGTATCTTCTTCCATTCTGTTGATTGTCTTGGTTTTGTCGACTATTTCTTTTGCTATGCAAAAAGCTTTTTATCTTGATGAAGTCCCAAGAGTTCGTTTTTTCCTTTTCTCCTCTTGCCTTTGGAGATGCGTGGAGCAAGAACTTCCTGTGGTCAGCAGTAACATCCTCAATATTTACCCAAATGAGTTGAAAGTTTATGTCTCTACAAAAACCTATACCTGGTTAATTATAGTAGCTTTATTCTTAATTGGCTACACTTGGAAGCAACCAAGATAACCTTCCCTAGGGAACGGACAAATTAACTATGGTACATTCATACAACGAATATTCCAGTAACCATAGAAAGTGGAACATAAAATACCTGTCCTTTTTTTTTAAAAAAAAATATTTATTTATTTGAGAAAGAGAGAGGCAGAGACACAGGCAGAGGGAGAAGCAGGCTCTATGCCTGGAGCCCGATGCGGGACTCGATCCCTGGACTCCAGGATCATGCCCTGGGCCAAAGGCAGGCGCTGAACCGCCCAGGGATTCCCATGCCTCTCCTTTTTTAACTGGCTTATTTCACTTTACATAATCTCTCCAAGGTTCATCCACGTTGTAGTCTATGACAAATTTCTTGCCTTTTAAACCTTTGTGCATTGTTGGTGGGAATGTCAATTGATGTAGCCACTATGGAAAACAGTATGGAGGTTCCTCAAAAAATTAAAACAAGAACTATCATAATATCCAGCAATGCCATTTTTGGTTATTTACCCAAATAAAATGAAAACACTAATTTGAAAAGATATATGCACTCCCATGTTTATTGCAGCATCTTTTACAATAACCAAAATATGGAAAGAACATGAATGTCCACCAACAGATGAATGAAGAAAACATAATATATACATGCTAATGTATATAATATATATAATAGTATATATATATATTATTATAAAAACTTCTTTCTCATTAGTATGTGTGTTACCAATAGGTATTCCATTGATGCTCTTATATTATATATATTATATATATAATATATATTATTCAGTAATAAAAGTATATTAAATCTTGGCATTTATGATAAAACAAAGAAGCTTGAGAGCATTATTCTATCTGAAATATGTCGGACAGAACAAGATAAATACCATATGACTTCATTAATATATGGTATCTAAAATAATGACAACAAAGACTACAATAAAAACTGAGCTCATGGGGGCACCTGGGTGGCTCAGTGGTTGAGCATCTGCCTTTGGCTCAGGGCGTGATCCCGGGGTCCTGGGATCCAGTCCTGCATTGGGGTCCCCATAAGGAGCCTGCTTCTCCCTCTGCCTATATCTCTGCCTCTCTCTCTCTCTCTCTCTCATAAATAAATAAATAAAATCACTGAAAAAAAAAATGAGCTCAGGGAAGTATAGAAGAGCCTGATGATTGCCTGAGGCAGAGGATGAGAGTGAATAAAATGGGTGAAAGGAGTGAAAGATACAAATTTCCAGTTATAAAATAGTCACAGGGATGTAATGTATAGCATGGTGACTACAGTTACTAATACTGTATTGCATATCTAAAAGTAGCTGTGAAAGTGGATCCAGAAAGCTCTCATCATATGAAAAACAATTTGTAACTATTTAAGATGATGGATGTTAACTAGACCTACTGTGATGTTCATTCTGTAATATATACAAATATCCTTATGTTGTATACCTGAAACTAATATAATATTATGTCAATCATACCTCAATAAAATAAATATATTATTTATCCTTATAAGGCTTAATAATTTTCATTTTATGTATATGCCACATTTTGTTTATTCGTCAATGGACCCTTGAGTATCTTCCAACTTTTGACTATTGTGAATAATGCAGTTATGAACATGGTTGCACCAATAAATTTTTTAGTCCCTGCTTTCAATTCTTGAAGTATATACTCAGAAGTGGGTTTGTTTGATCATAATGGTAATTCTGTCTTCAATTTTTTAAAAATAACCCTGAGCCTGTTTTTTTTTAAAGGGGGCTCATTTATTGTCACTGTCCCAAATGTACAAAAAAATTAGAAAATAACCCCTCAACTCAGTCTCCCCACCCCCCCAACACCCCCCCCAACACAAATAATTTTTCCCAAAACCACAAACATCAACAGGTCCTGATATTTCCATAAACAGTGCAGCTAAGAAACAGTTTAGAGAAAATTAAACGGGATTCAGATTATATCTATTGTGGCCTCTCTGCCCTGAGAGTAGTAATCCCACATGGGTCTCAATCCTCCCCAATGGTCTTCCCATCTTTGATGGAAGAATCCTTTTACAAAGTGGCATGTTTGGCTGCTGCTTTAGAGATCCTTCTGTGCCTTCTTCTTCTTGGCTTTTTCTTCTTGAATTACAGGGGGTTTTGTTGCCTCTCATTGTAGCTAGCTAATAAAGTCACTTAATTCACGGCCACCTTCATATTTCTTTGGATTTAGCTTCTTGTTGGCTGGAGAGAGGTAGATTGTAGGAAAACCACTGACTTCATATGCAGAAGGCACATCATTGGCTGTCGCATCCATCTTGGCTATGATAATATCTGGGTCTTTTCTGAGCTTCTCTCCCAGTTCTTTATGCTCAGGCTCCAGATTCTTACAGTGACCACACCAAGGAGGATAAAATTCAATCGGCACATCTTTATTTTCGTTATTCACTATTTCATCAAAATTCTCTGCTACCACTACCTTTACTGGCCCATCATTGCTTTCTGGGATGGGCTCAGACTTCAGATATCTCTTCAGGCTGCCATCAAAGTAATCCTGCAGGAATCTTTCAAGAGCCTTGCCATCATGCGAGAACTCCTCTTGCATGACAAACTTCTCTCCTTTTGCAGTTCTGATAGCAACAACAGGAATCTCTCCAGCAGTGCTTTCCAAGACAAAATCAGAAAGTTCGTGGTTAAAAGTTTTGCCACCATCATCACTGTTTCTCCAGTAGTTGGAACCTTTAGCATTCTTTGCACAGTCCACATCATAGTAAGCCACGAGTAAGTCCTTGCCCTGTATCAAATCTTTATGGTCTTCTGTCATGTGAGGGAAGATCCCAAAAATGTTTTCTTGGATATTTTTTTTTAATCTTGCCACTGGTCATCTTCTGTTCTATATATGCCACAGTCTTGTCCTCAAACTTGCTCATCAGATGTGAAGGAGGAAACAAGGTGACACCCTCTCCCTCATCATCATCATATTTGTTCACCAGAGACTCCACATTAGTGTGTGCAAATAGGTAGTTATCTCGAAAGTTACTGGCTGCTTTTAGAAACTTAGAATGAGCTTCACTAAATAAATCTTGGAAAAAACCCACCACAGAAGCATCTTTATCACTAATGAACTTCTCAAATTCTTCCTCGGTCCTGGGAGGAACTGAGGCTGGTCCTGCCTGCTTCTTCAGATAGCTGACAAGTCCATGGAGAGTCCTGGGCCCATCATAAGCACCAGCTTCTTCACCATCTCTAAACATCCTCAGGGTTGGATATCCACTGACTCCATACCTATTACAGGTGTTTGTGTTGGCAGTACAACCAACCTTTGCTAACGGGACTATTCCTTTTAATCTGGTTGCTGCGGCTGCGTACTCAGGGGCAAGCCTCTTGCAGTGTCTGCAGGCCCGACCACTGCCCTGGGCCTGCGAGTAGCTGCGCGGTTAGATATTCCCACAACGGCTCACCACTGCTCCCCAACTGTGGTGTTTGTTTCTTTGTTTACTTTTGGCTACTTGATCTTTGCCAAATTCACCAAATACATCCCACGGAGAAAAGAACCATCTCTTCAACAAATGGTGCTGGGACAACTGGATTTCCACATGGAAAGAAAGTAACACCTATCTCACACCATATACAAAAATTAACTCAAAATAGATTAACAATCTTTATAGGAGAGCTAAAATCATAAAGCTCCTGGAAGAAAACATACAGAAAATAATTATGATTTTGGTATTGATAATGGATTCTTAGATATGACACCGTAAACATGAGCAATAACAGAAGAAATAATAGATAAATTGGACTTCAACTTAAAATCAAAGGACATCAAAACACTTAAACGGCTCTATAGAATGAAAGTATTTGCAAATTATTTATGTCCTAAAGGCTTACTATCCATAATATAGAAACAAACTCTTACAACTAATTCTACAATAATGCATGCAACCTAATTAAAATTGGGCATAGGGGTTGTATAGACATTTCTCCAAAGAAGACATACACATAAGAGCAAATAAATACATGATAAGATGTTCAGCATTAGCCATTAGGGAACTGCAAATGATAACCACAATGAGCTATCACTGCACATCTCTCATAGTGGTGGAAGTGAAAAGTTGGGACAAGAATACAGTACTGTATGAGGAGAAACTGGTCTCAGACTCTGTGGGGGAATGTGAAATGGTGCAGCCAGTATGGAAAACAAATGGGAAGTCTCTTACCAACAAACCAAAACAACTTCCTCCTCAAAACAAACACACATGCAGCTTCCATATGACCCAGTGTAATAGTTCGAGGCTTTGATCCCAGAAAAGCAGATTTATGTTCACTCAAAAACCTGTACACAAATGTTTCTAGCAGCTTTATTTGTAATGCCCAACAAGTGGAAAAATCTAGATGCCTTTCAATGTTTGCAGGACATCTGTGCCATGGAATACTACTCAGCAATAAGAAGAAACAGATTATTGATACAAGGAGCAACCTGGGTGAATTTCCAGAGAATTATGCTGAATGAAAAAACCAATCCAAAAGATTGCATGCTTTATGAGTTCAACCGTATCACATCTTTTCAATATCAAAATTTTAGGAATGGAGAATAGATTAGTAGTCATCAGAACTTATGTAAGTGGTGAATGGGACAGGGAAGTGAGCATAGCCTTTAAAGGGCAACATGAGAAATCTGCCTGCTGATGAACCATTCAGTGTGGTAACTGTATCAGTATCAACATCCTGCCTTTGATATTGTGCTATATTTTTCATGTTACTATGGGGGGAAACTGGTAAAGCATGTACAGGATCTCTCTGTCTTACAAGTGTGTGTAGATCTGTAGCTACCTTAAAAATTAATCAAAAGTAAAGATTAGCATATTTATGAATGCTTGATAACAAAGCACAGGTCATAAAGATAAAATAAATATGTGAAATGAGGACCTCAGAACTGTGGAAATTATACTATATGGAGTGAATGAGAGTATTAATTACATCTGACTTTATGGGCCATTATGTTTCAGATGTTTATTTGGTAGGCAACTAACGAACTTAGTAACTAGATTAAAGAAAATAGTATGTTTTACATAGACTGTGGATTTTTGTCACTTAAAGGGTGAATATGACCTATTTATCACTTATTATAAATACTGATAAATGACATTTGTTCCTCATATAACTGTTTTTTATTATACTGTGAATTTTATTTTTTAATTATGTTTTCAATCTTTCCATTAAACTTATCAGATTTGTTTTATTCCTTCATTCTCTCTTTTCCCTTGGCTCTGGAAACCATTCTGGTATTTGCATTATTTGTATAGTTTTCCCTAAAATATAACATATACCCACAGAAAGTTTAGAGTTAATATCACCTCCTTACCAACCACAGAGACAATACACAGTATTTTATTTGTTCAATGTGTCCTCAAATTTCAATTCCACCTCCTTTAAAATCCAAAATTAGTCATTATTTTTGTTTTTCAGTAGAAGCCTAATTAGTTTTCCACTTAGGTTCATTCATCCATTTGTTCATGATTACATCTTCTATGCCTTTCTCTTTGTTCTAACATCCCTTTTTCTTGAACTTGTTTCCATGAGGATCTGTGAACTGTACTCCTTTTGACTGAAAATATCTTGAATTCATCATTCTGGAATGACAGTTTGCTGTGCAGGGAATTCTAGATTGACATTTATTTTCCATCAGCACAGTGAGAATAAAATTATTCCATTTTTATGTTGTTGGTGGTTTTTTTTTAACTCTTATTCCAACAATATTGTATTATTTTACTAAGAACCTCTGAGTATGCCTTTAATTTTATTAATCCTGCCCAGCACTTGGCATGCTTCTACAATCCAAGGCTTCATGTAGTTCATTGAAACTCTTAATTTTCTTAATTTGCTTCTCTATCTCCTTCTGGGTATTTGATGGATCCTAGTATTTTATTAACCTGATATCCTTACTGGTCATTTATTTATTTACTTTTTTCATCTCCATCCCTCAGCACTCCATTTCAAAGACTTTTCTCATACAGATCAGCTGAGGCTACTGTGAAACTTACTAAGTTTTTAATGGAAATGATTATATATTTTTTCTTAACAGTTCCTGTTAGCACGTTAGAAGTTGCTCTATTTTATTTTTATAGTACCTTTTTATTTTATTTTTCTATTGATTTGCATTCCTACTTTCAGCCCTTAATAATTTCAAAGATATTTATAGTGTCTTTTCAATTGTCTTATCTCAGATTCTTGGAACTATTAATCCTTCTGACTCTTTTGTTTTACTTTCTACCATGACCTGTGTCATTTGCAGGTTTTCTTTGCTGACCCAATAAACTTGAGGATTACTTTTTCTGAAATATAACTTTATTCTGGGTTTATGTAAGGTGTCCTTAGAGAATTAGGTACAGTGCTTATAGACCAGTTTTGTGCTAAATTCTTAGTTTGGAGATTCATATTCCATATGTGGTGTGTAAATGCTGCCTCTCTATTCATGGGTGTGTAGACTTGTGTCTCTCTATCTCACATGAGGTGTGAATTTTTACTTGGCATTTCCTCAGGCCTGTGGATGATGTGTTTCAGTCCCTCTTTCAGCAAAAGGCAGCTATTCCAGAGTTTCTTTTAATTAGGGTCCTAGTCCCAAAGTTCTTTTCATACAGGCCATGAATCTTGCCCCAAAATGATATTAGAGCCCTGTCCCCTGACTCTTAGAACTCCTGTCTTCACTAAATATAATTCTGGCTACAGCAGATGCCTAATCAGTATAGTGTCCTGGAAACCTGGATTACCTCAAAACAGTATCAGGACTACACTAAAAGAATGGTTAGCCTTGACTCTCATCCAAGGATGTTAATAAAATGTGAGAGACTTCTGAATAATATCTTCTCATCTGTCAATGAAGCTTTTTGCCTCAACATTAACACAAATGTTACAGGGAATAAGCCATTGCAAAATATTTAATGGCAATTTTTGGCTGATGGATGCTGCTTTATGACTAGTTATCTTGGAAATTCACATTTGCTGCTCAGGATTCTCAAAAAATTATATGCACACAGGTTTCCAACAACAAACTTTTTCTCATTTCCGTGCAATTTTGTTGTTGTTGTTGTCGTTGTTCTGTTTGCATGTTCACCTGAGGACAATTAGGATTCATCTAGAGTAGCCTGTTTTTTTAAGATTTTATTTATTTATTCATGAGAGACAGAGAGAAAGAGAGAAAGAAGCAGAGACACAGGCAGAGGGAGAAACAAGCTCCATGCAGGGAGCCCAATGCGGGACTCGATTCCGGGTACCCAGGATCACGCCCTGGGTGGAAGGCAGGCGCTAAACTGCTGAGACACCCAGAGATCCCCCTAGCCTGTTTTTTTAAATAAAGAAAACTAGTCAATCAAAGTGATATACTCTTTTATAACTTGGAGGTAAATAGAATAATGTCAACATAAGGTGATGGCATCAAACTTTTGACCTTTATTTCAACAACGTTGGAATAGGTAATAATGTATGCAGGATACTGTGCAGATTATATTAGATAAGGCATTGACTCTTCTTATATATTACTTAAAATTATTTTAAATACATATTGTAACAAAGAATTACAATATGATAATTAGCTGTGATTATCAATAGCCATACTAGGGTGAAAAATTGGAACTATTTTCAATTCACACTAGAATAAGAGGATATTTTTTCATCTTTCATTGGGTAAAAAGTAAACACATTACAGTTTTGATGAATAACATTAATCTGCATAGTACATTTCCCTCCAATCCTGCAAGTCATTTTATAATGCTCTGTGCTCAATTCTTAGAAAGAAATGTGGACTCTAAAATCTCTTTCTGGTATTTGTTGTGATGAGCACTGGGTGTTGTCTGTAGGCGATGAATCACTGAATTCTACTCCAGAAACTAATATTACACTAAAACATTAACAAAATTTAAGTTAAAATAAAACAAAAAGTGAAAAAAAAGAAGAAAAGAAAAACAAAATCTCCTTCTATGGCATGTGAGGAGACTGCATCCAGAGAAGACATGAGGTCCCCCAGATCTCACACTGACCATCAGTGTGGTCAAGGTACTGCAAGAGGGCTGTCTAGGCAAGGGTTATACTTTAAATACTGTCATTGGAGGAAGAACCAACAACCAACAGGTAAATCATTTTGTGTGATAGATCAGATTTCCAGATAATAGGTAAGACTTACAAAATCAGAAATAGAAGAGAAATTTCAAACTCAAGGTACTGGTGTTTTCAGCATTTGAGTTTCCTTTCTGTTTCAGAGGTCATCTGCCTCACGAAGAATGGTCACAAGACAAAATTAACAGTGAGGTAAGATAGTATTGTGATTCCTTTAATCCTTCCAGCAACTTCCCCAGGTCTGTAATAATGCTTCTTTATATGCAGAGAAGCAGAGGCTTACAGTTTAAATAGCTTTCTCAAGATCACAAAGTGAAAAGAAAAGTGAACACGAATCTATCACTACACTTCTAGAGCACTTTGGTCAATTATCTATCTTGGTCTAAGGACATCAACTTGGTAGGAGATGGTTTTGTCTGAGGTTTTGTTTTTGTTTTTGTTTGTTATTATTATTGTTTTCAAGTAGGTATAACATAGACATTAGACAATTCATTATAGAGAAGCATGGAAATATTTCATATACCATGATAGGAATAATTCTTGCTAAAGTAGAAGTGAGTAATTGATACTGATTACTTGTTTTATCCACTCTGGGGAGTAGAACATTTACTCTGGTAATCAATCAGAAGTGACCTACCAAGTCCAAGTAACTCTAACTGTGTTGGAAAACTCAGTACATTAAAAAAGATAGATTTTATTGGTAATCTCTGAATTCATATTTTAGAATCAATAATGCATGGATGTCATCAATAAACAGCTTATTAGGCATCAATAAACATAGGAACATCAATAAGCATAGTTTATTACTAAACACCAATAAACGTAGGGACATAGTTCTGATATGAACTTTTAGTGCCTCCTCCTTAAGAAACAGCAGCAAGTAATCCCATTTAAGTGTTCTGTGTTAGGGTCTTTTAATCCTCTTTTCTAATTTTTCATGTATTTACCTGGTTTCACTGTAGATTCAGAATTGATGGCAACAAACGTCTTCACTCTTGTATTAAGCATCTTATGATTGCTTGATCAATCATTCTTGATTTTTCTGGTAACTTCTATGGTAAGTGGTTTCTGCCAATAAGATTCCACCGAACTTTGGTTTAGCCCAACCTGAGCATCCCTTTTATGTGATTATGTCTTTTCTGGCTGAATACAGCAAAGCAAGGGGATTTTTATAGTCTTTATGTGCAAGCATTTCCTACCCTGGTCAAGTCTGAAAACAAAACTCCATGTAGGGCTTGTGGAGACCACAGCAATTCCACAGTTCTTGCATGTTATCATCTCATGTCCCTGTAGCCTCATGATTTTGACAGCAACTCTGTGACCAAAAGTCCCATTTCAAGATAAGAATCAGTTGCAGTTAAATGATGACTACAAGTAAAGATCATCAGTCACCAAAGTTTTCTTATAGCTTGAAATCAAATACATTAAATGATTAAGGTGGGGGAGGGGTGTCAACAAATATTCAGAAGCAGTGCATAAAGGTTTTACTCTTATTTGTGTAATGACTTACGGTCTGAAACAGGATAGAATCTCTGGTTCATATACACAGGGCTTGTATAATCATGTACGCATGCATGTGTGTGTGTGTATGACTGAAGCCACTCTAAAGGAAGAGGGGTTTGATAACGACTCTCAGTCAATTAGTAGAGGATCGTTGGGTGGCAAA
This sequence comes from Nyctereutes procyonoides, assembly GCF_905146905.1. Lineage (NCBI taxonomy): Eukaryota > Metazoa > Chordata > Mammalia > Carnivora > Canidae > Nyctereutes > Nyctereutes procyonoides. Next base: position 13,204,326 of record NW_026575030.1, read on the forward strand.
CTTGTGCTCTCCATCATGGTGCCAAGATTTTTATAGGATGTAGTATTGAAGTCTTTATCTTTCAACTTTGCCTCTCTTTATTGTACTGTCCCTGAATCAGACTTATAATTTCTCTGGAATTAGGGAGAAATGATCCTTTAAAAACTAGCAATTTATCCCCCATCCATGGAATAATTTAAGATGGCTCTTTTGTGTCATCCTAAGTGTAAAATATTGCAGTTTACATTTTATTTATGGAAATATAAGTGTGCTGGCAATTTTCTTTGCATAAAACAGATGTGTTTTGAGGAAAATATATATTTCCCATGTACCCATTTATAGATATATGGCTTCTCTTGGGAACTGAAAATATTTCCATTTTTTTCCTCTCAAATCCCCTTAGTGTTAATTATCTGCTTACAGCCCTTATTTTCTTTTATAACAAACGTGATATAGGCTACTAAATCAATTAAGGCACTGGCTTCCAATTTGAATCTCTTGTTAGCAATAAGTAGGGTTTTCAGATTTAACTTTTTATCTTCTTATGAACTAGTGTCTCAGTAAATTTCAGCTTCTCTCATATTTCAGGACTGAAACTCTATGTGTCTATTTTTTATGTGTCTATTTTTAATCCCAAATATATGCAATCATTTATACATGTGTAATAAGATGAACTATATGTATGTGTAAAAATAGATGGAAACGTCTTCCTTTCTCCTAAAAGTGTCCTATCCATGGTTTTAATTTCAAATATGTACACCTTATGTGGACCTTTGTAAGCAATTTTAGAGTCCTCAAATTCTTTGAGGACATGATGAGATATGAGTATATAAATCATATATGATATATTCCATTTTGGCTTGGTATTCATATTGAGGAGCCTGAAGAAGTTTGGTTTTCAATCCAATTAGAACTGGTTATGGCAGTGAACACAGAAGGGGAGTGTGTCAACTCAGTGCATTGATGTTTCCCCCCTTTGGAATGTTATACTCTTATCAGATACAGAAGGTTGTGGGATTTCCATTAGGAGATGCACAAGGTAGTGTCCCTTCTTACTCAGCACTCAACACAGGGGGCCCTCACTTACTTCTGGCAGCTTGTTTTAAGAAAAAGTTATGCTTGAGATAGGTATCTATGAGAAAATGAAGTACCTGGGGGCCTCTGAGATGTGATAGAAAGCTGTCCTTCAGTTATTCCAACCTAGCACTAATTGTCTTAACTTTTGACTGGGTTTGAACTCCGATTTCCCTTGTATAGTATCAGGTTGCTGAAATTCTTTGCTGTTTTTCCTTCCTCTCACTTTCTTTTGCTTTCTCCCTTCTCTTTCTTCTTCCTTTCTTCTTCCTTTCTTCTCTACTCCTTCCCAAAACGCATGCATCGAGTCCTTCATGAATAACATGTGAGACATACTACCCATTCCCAGACTCTTTCCCTCTCCCCTCTAAACACCCGAAATAAATGTAATCAGCCAGTCACTTCATATGTGCAAAGATTAAGAACAAAGTCTTAATTGTAGAAGAACAACATACTTTCTTTCATGATTTTAGAATGCAGTATCCAGTAACCCTTCTCAGAGAAAAGGGCTGCTATTATTCTCAGGATCCCTGTGGAAAGTAAAGTTAGATCATGTAAGAGCAAAAGAATGTAAAGACTAAGACCCTGTAGGGAAAATGGAATTGCAGTGCTTTTGTTTTTCTGTTCTTTATTTTAAGAAATCTTTATTTTATTCTACAGAAATCTTTAGAAATGTCAGTTCTCCCCAGACTTGAATTACCAAAAAGCTGGCATTTTATGAAGACAGATCCTAAATAATGTGCTTCAGGAAATCACTACCCAACCCTAACTCCTTTACGGAACACTCTGCCCTCCTGTCTATATTCATTGTAGGAGGAAGATAAAAAGCTTCATTTCTTTTTAGTGGTTGGTCTGTGGTAAATGGTATCTTATTGTTTTAAGGAGTGATCTACCAGCAATGAATGTATCATTTAAGTCAGTCCTGGGGAGCTGGATTAGTCTTGCTTTCTGTGCAGTACATAAAGCAAGCTTAACATGGCCTGCAGAATTCCAGACACCCAGAGGGGGATTACAAATGTTGCCATTACCCTCTGATTCCAGAAGTATGGGACTGTCTCTACTAAATGAGATTGGACAAGAATAAAGCCAGTCTATTCTCAGCTTGCCAGCTGCAGCTCAGCTCAGCTTTTGGGTGAAATGAGGTGCTTATCTGCTCTCTTCTCTCTCTGCAGAAACTCCTTTCATACGAATCACGTGTGTGCATTTCCTTGTACCATTTTATATTCTTTCTCTCAGCTCCACTCTGTCTCCATCCAAGGAATCTTCAGACTGAAAGATGAAGGATTGAATGGAAAGTAGAAGGTTCTAGAATTATACATGGACTCAGTACTGGATTTTGGGACAGGCTGTCTCAACTGATAACAACAAACTTGACTGAAAGGTAAACCCTCTCTTGTTCAGTCATTCATCCATTCAAGAACCCACATTTCAGTTCAAATAATATTTCTGCATGGGCAGATGAAGGGCCTACTTCTGGTAAAATTCCATAGTTATAGCAGTTTGTCTGCCCCCCCCCCCCCGGAAGCCCCATGCATTGGAGCTTTTAAAAACACCAGTGCCCAGCAATTATATCAGAGTCTCTAAGAATAAAATCTGGGCATAAATATTTTTAAAGCTCCCTCAGTAAGTCTATTGAACAGGCAAATTTGAGAAATACTGAGTTAAAAAATTTCAGGCATTTGTAGTTACATGTGGATGTATTGTGAGGGACATGAGAAATTTGCTGAAAGAGTTGAACTCAATATTTCAATAAGTTTTTAGTTCATTTAGAATGAAACCAATATACCTGCCTTGACAGGAGCTAGCACCTTGTTAAATTATTTATAACTTAGAATCTTGCCCTTGTTCTTATTGACTGGAAACTTGGCTTCTTTTGTGTCTACTGAAAATAGGACGGAAGTGTCAAGTTATTAATATATCATCAGTGTGTCAATGTTTCTATTTATTGATGAAGGTGTATTTGGCTCCTGTGGAGGGCTCAGTGAATATGAAATTATACCATAGAGAGGGAGATAGTTTTCTAAGAACTTTCTTCTAAGAAATGTTGGAGCTCAATATTCCAGTGCTGTCCTCTCTAAAACAAAATCCCTTATCAGGTCTAAGTTGCTTATGACAGCTCGTTTATCTCTTGCTCTTGAGATGTCAGAAACAATATTGCCAGTTTTGCCTATAGCAGGCATATCGGTTATCATCTCCTCACTTCCATAACTTCTCAGGGCCTCTTCCTTACAATTTCCCTAAAGACATACACCCATGATCCATCACCACAACTTAATGGGTTTAGATGGTGAGCTGACTGGAGAGGAACTAATCAGATCACAATTTAAGAATCTGGAACTGGTACAATGACTTATGCATAACTGGTAAGGTAATGATGATCAAACAGTATGTGTGTGTGTGTGTGTTTTGCAAGAGTCAGTGGCCATGGAAGGCAAGAGGCAGACCATACTGAAGTCACTGGCAGTAGACACATCTGTAAGCAAAGAAAGCTGGTCTACAGAGAAAAGTGATGGAGTAAAGTCACTATACAGAGAAAAACAGATACACAATGCAATGTACTCCCATGAATGATGGGGGGTGTATATCTAAGTCCCTGAGTTTCCATTATATGACATTTAATTTATGTTGTTAGTATTCATGACTGTGTACTATTAAATTTTAGCCATCTTCTATGTTTCTTTTTTTAAGATTTTATTTCTTTATACATGAGAGACATGGAGAGAGGCAGAGACACAGGCAGAGGGAGAAGCAGGCTCCAAGCAGAAAGCCTGATATGGTACTTGATCTCAGTACACTGGGATCATGCCCTGAGCCAAAGGCAGACGCTCAACCACTGAGCCACCCAATGTCCCTTCTTCTATATTTCTATGTCATTTTGTCCCCTGAAATAAAAAGTTTTAACAAAAGTGGAGCATGGGTGGCTCAGTTGGTTAAGCATCGACTCTTGATTTCAGCTCAGGTCATGATCTCAGAGTTGTGAGGTTGAGCTCCATGCTCAGTGGGGAGTCTGCTTGAGATTATCTCTCTCCCTCTGCCCCTACCTCTCCTCCCAGTTGCATGTTCCTCTCTCTCCTTTTCTCAAAATAAATAAAATCCTTTAAAAATGTATTAGCAAAAGCATCACCACCCTTCAAAGCCTAGTTGTCTATATATTACTCCCTCTCATCCTACAGATAACTGTTAGTTTTCTGTACCATACACTTTATGGCTTAGAGGCGCAGTAATTAATTCTTTCACAATTCTGGAGCCTCAAAGTCCAAAATCATAATATTGACAGAGCTGTGCTTCTTCTGTAGGCTTTTGGAAAGAATCCTTCATTGTTTTTGCTATCTTCTCTGGTTGTTTCTGCAATCTTTGCTTTTATTTAACTTGTAAACACATTAATCCAATCTCTATCTCCAACTTCACATGGTATACTCCTCTAAGTTTATATGCCTCTGCTTTTCCTTCTTGTAAGTCATTGTATTAGGGCCCACTCTAATCCAGTATGACCTCACTTTAACTTAACTACATCTGCAAAGATTCCAAATAAGTTTACATTCTGAGATTCACAGTGGAAGTGATGTTTGGGAAACATTATCCAATCCAGCATAAAGTCTATGAAATGTATTTTCCTTGAATCTGGGCAACATATTGCTTTGAAGGTCCTTCACAGAGGTTCCCAAGTTGAAGAATCAAGTGCCTCCTAGACATGTTCATTCACATCACTGTACTAACATAGAGAGAAAGGAATTTGAGAATGAAAAAAAAATTGTAGCTTTTTCTTGAGGCCAAGAATATAAATTAGAACTACTAGATCCTGGATATTAAAGATCACAAAAATAAGATAAGATTGGGAAGATCTCCTCAGAGGTTATGAAACAGTGAATCTATAGTCTAAAAGCATCTAGGAAACTGCAATAAATTTTCTTTGGCAGAATAGAATTTAATCAGATGATGGTAAACTGAGCAGAAATAGCCTGTATTTCTCACTGTTTTCTCTTTCAGTATTTAAAATTCTTCACTTGAAGGTGCCACTATTCATAGATTGTCCTGACTTTAGAAAACAAGGGTAAACCTTTACCCTCAATATTAGACAAGGTATTCTTACTGTTATAAGCATGATGGCATATCCAATCCTAGGTGGACTCCAAACATGTTGGTGTGAATTATCTGTTATACCCAATTTCCTATATTTGAAGAATCACACAGACAGTTACAGGAAAATCTAAACAGACTTAACTTTGCTTCTGGGGCACATTCCTCTGTTTGACACCTGTATTCTTAATCTGTATTGGTATTTGGTTACATTTTGATGACGATTTGTTATTTTGCGATCTTACAGATCCTTACAGATCCTTACAGATCTTACAGATCCTTATTGCAAAATAACAAATCATCATCAATGCCCCACTTATTCAAGGATCTTACAGATCATTATTGCAAAATAGACTAGTCTATTTATCTAACAACTAGACTATTTATATTTTCATTATCTTTCATTGTCTTGTCAAATCCTGAGAACTTAATAAACTTTCATTGACTTTCTGACTGACAGACAAGGAAAAGAAGGGAGACCTTGTGCTACATGTATTTTCCCAAAATATCTCATTTAATCTTGACATTAATCCTTAGGTTAGGTGTTATTATCAATAATTTGAAGATGATAAAACTGGGATTCAGATAAGTTGAGTAGCTAGTCCAAAGAGATCAAGGCAGTAAGTAGCACATCAAGGATTCAGCTGTAGTCTGTGACTAAATTCTATTTTTCTTTAGCTTCAATGCTGTCTTTATAGAGCTTGGGCTAGATGATCTCATGAAGTTCTTTCTAATCATAACATATATAATTTTCCAGTGTGATATTGGTACAGTGAAAATGGTGGAGTTGGCATATGCTGGGTTACAGTTTGCGATGGACACAGTTTATTTTTATTACCATTGTTTTCTCCAAGAAATCTGACTGCACAGCTTCTCTCCCTTGTCCATTGTCTTCCTGCCACTCCTTATAATATCAGGGTTTATTTTCCACCTTTTTCATCTGGATTCCCTTTACGCTTTACCATGTCCTCCAAAGTATAAACACAGCAGTTCTTATTTAGCTGTTGGTTGGTTGTCTGTGTTGTCTAGAACAAGTCAGGAAAATGGTACATTTTATGTAATAAAGAAAATAATAACCATTAAGTGCCAACTCATCAGGTATTCTGTTAGAATGATTTTGTATATAATCATCTAATTTGCAACACCAAGGCACCAGCTGGTTTTGTGATAATACATCTTCTGAATTCAGTAGCAATCTATAAGCTTGTAGATACACAGAAGCCAGAAGAGAAGATTAGTCACAAACATTGCTCTGGTGATTCTATTCCCTTCTACAGGAGTTCCAGACCCCAGAAGCAAGTGATCTTTTCCCAGATGGAAGCCCTGAAGTCCAGAGAATTTAAATATTCTACTCAAGATCAAATAGCTATCATGTGAATTTGGATTCAAACTGAGGTTTTTCCACCCCCCAACTAATCACACTGTCTCTACTCTTCCCAACTACCTACTCTGGTTTACTCTTGGAAGGTAATTACTCTGTGTCAGGCCCTGTTCTAGGTGCTGGAAATAGAACTGCGAAGATGTCCCTGTCTCTACTCTCAGTAACCTGGTATTTGAGTGGAAAGTAAATGACAATCAACAAGGAAACTAATATACAATGAAAGGTAACTTTGTTTAGTGCTGTTAGGACGAGTATAACTTTAGGGTGTGTATTAGAGAATATTGGGTCTTGGAGTAAGAAATTTAGATTAGGTGGAAGAGAAGGCATTTACAAGGAGGCCTCTGTGCTAGAACGCAGCAACAGAATACAGCCTGGAGGGCAGTATTCTGGGGAGAGGAAGAGCTGGCACAGAGACCCTGGGTCACAAGAGTGAGCTGGTATATTCAAAGCACGTTCTCAGAGCGTGGTGAGCCTTCTTCTCTTGTCCATTTGTCACTATGAGAGCTGCTGTAGCTTAGCCAAGAAGGAAGCCAGTTCCCTGAAGTATGGAAGCAGAAGTATGGAAATCCCATCTGGGAGCCACCGTGGTATTCATCACTCCTGAAAGGGGGCTGCCTTCTCTTTGCTGGGCAAAGTTCAGTCCTGCAGGTCCACACCAGTTCAGGCTCTCTGTTCCAGAGGGATCTCTGTGACCCACAAAGCAATTTGGTTTTGTTTTTAAATTACAGAAGTGGCCTTTCATTGCATAGATTCTAAGCAAAAGTCATGAAACTGCACAAGGAATTGCCACAGCGACTTACGGAAAGTTCCAAAGGGGAAAGGAAATAAACAAAAGGGCTGGAGGAAAGGAACAAGACATTTCAGTTGGCGTTAAGCTGACTTTTCTTCATTTCCCATAAGGTCACATTCAAAACTCTCTTTGCATTTGGATAGCTTGGAGTGGTTGAGTGTTTGCTGTAGGAAAATGATCACCTTTTCTGCTACTCCTCCAGTCAAGTCTGTATAGTAGATAACAAGAAGGAAGACTAATGCAAAACCATTTGAGACCTTGCTCCCTAGTAAAGCACAAGACCTGGTAAATCACTTTAAACAGAAAGCATAGAGGATGTTTTTAAATTCTGATGAAATGATCTGCTCTTTCCTTATCCCCTAATCTCTACTATCTCTGCCTTTACAGGAGGGTGATGGCTAAAAAGAAAAAAAAAATGTGATGATGTTCAGGGCAACAGAATCCAAAGTATTTCAGGTAACACTTATCCCCGGGGGAGTCATACTTTTCCTGGTCTGAAAAAGTTGATCGGTCCTGAGGGAGAGTTTATGGTGTTGCAGTTGACAGTGGTGTTTTGTTTTTGCTTCTACTTCAACACACTTTCCCTCTTCAGAAGGTCATGCACACAAGATCTGGCTTACACAATAATATTAGGAATGCCAAAAAAAAAAGAAGAAAGAAAGAAAGAGAAGAAGAAGAAGAAGAAAAGAAGAAATGCCCCACCATCCATCCATCCAAGTGATTGGGTAGCTCAGTAACCAGTAGCAGTGATATGTTTACTGAGCACTCAGTATATAAAAAACACTATGTTTCTTGAAGGTGCTTTCACTCTTCACCCTAATATTATGGACTGCTAGGGTCTGGAGCAATATATACATACAAGAAAGTGAAAATAGTATCTTAACTCATTTTTGCTGAATAATTGCTCCTCCAAGGTAAAGTTGAATCCAGCCAAGATGGTAGGGATTAGAGGAAGAAATCACAATTAACTGTTCAATGCACACGGTCATCATATTTACCATAAAAAATTCCATGGTTTTGTCATTTGAGTGTACTCAGTCAATCAAATATTTTCCAATTTAACTTTCCAAATTATCTTGTGTCCCCACATGCCTTGAGACTGTTCCTACTGCCTTAATTCAGGGCTGGGACTAAAAAAGTAATGAGAACCCCATTTGTGACTTTTAGGGTCTTAGAGTATCCATTAATGAACAGAACAGGTCTGCATGGGTATAGAGTATGAGGTCTGCTCCTACTCGATGATCACTGAGATGCCCAGAGCAGATAGAGACCAGGAGTCAAAGCAAATATGACCACATAAGTACCTAAGCTGGGACAGTCACTTTCTATTACAAACTAGAAAGGATGATACGAGAGAAGTGGACTAAAAGGTCTGATACCATGGAGAGCCCAGGAATAAGTACAAGACTGGAAGAAAAGTGGGCACGTTCAGTGTGATTTCAGAACAGATACCCTGAGTGGTTGAGAAGGACGAGGCAGACATGCTCATCTGATACCTAAGCAGATGCTTAGTTGAATCACCATCAGCAGTTTCAACAGCTCCTGACGCTCAGGCTGACCTGAGCATTTAATTACATGAAGACCAATTAAAACACAGAATCTCATGGCTGAGGCCCCAGCATGCTGAACATTCTCAGTGACTACAGTGATGAATAGCCAAGGCTGAGAACCTGAAAAATAAGAGGTTGGAAGTGGTGGGCAAGCCCACACAGGGTAGTACCCAGCATCCAGCCAGCCTATTTTCTTCTGTTCTGGTCCCCAAACCCAGGGATTTGGCCACATTTCTGAGGAAGTGCTTCTGCCCACTGTAATTTGGGAATTCCTAATCTCTTCCAAACTGGAATTCCTCTTTGGTTCTCCTAAATACAAGTCCATCAAAACTTCTTGATATAGACATAGATTACAGTAACTCCTGATAGCAAGTTAACAAGTGTGTGTATGCTACAAGGCTTTAGTATCTGGAAACTTGGTTCCAGGTGCTGGACAAAATGTTTTCCATGCATGATTTCACTGGCTCCTCACAACCATTACATAAAAAAGAAAACTGTCGGTTCCTTTTTACAGATGGGAAAACAGTTGTTTAGAGAAGTTTAGTAACTTGGCAAAGTTCCTTTGGCATGTCTGTTTATCAAGACTGGGCATGAGCCCAGGTCTGTGTGATTGAAATCCTTGATCTTAACTGAAAGATGACACAGTTGTATGGCAAAATCACAGAATATGATAGTGGCCACTGCTGTTCACTATTCTCACTATGTTGAGATGCAAGCCCCAACTTGCCACGAACTTCTGACACCAACTCTAGGAAGGCCCGTGGTCTTCTCCTTCATGGTGGCACATCCCACCTGGGTCTTGTCTCTGGGGTTAGGGATTGAATCTAGGCAGCACAGGGCTAGTATAATCCAGTGTGGGCTTGGGACTCAGAGTCATCTAATTTAAAACTGTTTGACCTTGCAAGTTACTTCTTCATCTCTTTGAGATTTGGTGTTCATCTGTACACTTAGAATATTTTTAAAAGAAAAGCATTGATAATGAGGACCAAAGGAGAAAGCATATAAAATGCCTATTAAAATGCAAATGTGTAACATATTCCTAATAGATGATGGTGGATGCGGGAATGGTTTGTATTTCTTAGATGCCATGAACCCAAGACCCTTCAGACACAGAACTCTATTCTGCTTGCCTTATACTTTGGGCATTTCTTTCCATAGGGCCAGTATAAACCTCAGTCCTGGTCCAAGGAAGGGACTAGTGTCCCACAGCCCTTGCTTCAGTTGGAAAGGCCAGCCTAGCCTTGTGCCATTTCTCATACTTGCCACTATGGTTGCTCTGGCCTGGCTTCTTCCTGCTTCCTCTACCTTCACTACTTCCTAGTTCGCTCTTAAAACTGTGTTACTAGGTCTGTAAGAATTGCTGTTAAAGAATAATCAATCCTGAGTAAACACTCTGGATTCACACCCAGGGTCAAAAGCAGAGCTTCAGTGCTGAGTCTCTGTAGCTGTCATTTTGATACTTCAAAGTCTTGTATGCTATGGAAGGGTGGAAAATGCTACCATGCTTCATCAACCAAGGACAGCTTATACCGGGCACCTCTCTGTCCATATGCCTTGGAAAGTATAAAGTAACAGGCGAATATGGCCTGCCTTCATATACTCAAAATTTAACAGGAAATTAATAATGTGATTCTTACCTAAAATAAACTTACACACACACACACACACACACCTATATCCCCCTACCACTTACACAGATAACAGAATTTCATCAATATCTAAGACAAAATGAGACTTCAAATATATTTCCCATTTGGAGTGGGCTGTGATTAGGGCCCATGGTCAACCTGAGTTTATTTTCAATTGCCTCAGACTTTCAGGGTGCTTAGGTGGGAAAGCCTGAGGAGCTTTGGGAGAGGTATATAGAGGTGGAGGCCTGGTGGGCACAGAAAGTCAATGTGTCATATTAGTTCAAAACCCAGCTCTGCCACCAGAGAGCTACATGATTTGCAAAAATCACTTTGAACTTGAGTTTCCTATATGTTACAAGGATTGCTATGCTGGTGGTTCTATATGCCCTGTCTCCCCACCTCCATCCATGTTCACACCTTCTCTGCTCCGCTTCAGGTACTGGAAGGCTGACCCTGTGGACTACATGCTGGGGAGGCCATGGCAGGGCAGCTCAGAGAAGGAAAAGAGGGACATTGTAGAATGTCACCCACTCCCTTTCCTGCCTGTGGAGTCTTAGCAGTGACTGCATTTCTTTATGGCTTTAGTTCCTGCCTGAGAGTCCCCTTAACAGTGGTAAGCCCTTGCTCAGTCACAACAATGATCCTTTCCCCTTTGCCCCTTCATGTCAGGGATGAGGGCTTTTCCCCCACAGCCAGTCCCAGAGCCTGCATGCTTCACCCTCACTCATGGGTTCCTTTAGCCTCACCCACACCATCTGTACATCACTGTTCACAAAGCTCTAGTAGGTTCCACAGGTCCTAGGCCATTACTTTCCTGCCCCACCTTGATGAATACAATATCAATATCTATAAGTGCCCGATTGCTGAGAGTATAGGCATATACGCATTGTGTGCACTTGATAAGCACTGAATAGGTGGTAGCTATTGTTATACTTTTGTTTACTTCTGGGTAGGGGAAAGGCTACAAGGACAGCCCGTGCTAGAAGTCATGGGTATTACAATACCCACACTGTTCCCAGAGGTTTGGTGACCCAGGCTGCTACCCCTGCCCACACTCCTGCACAAGAAAACCATATGTGTGACATCATATATGTTTTCTTTGGGTTTTCCCTTACTTGAACTTCTTCACCTCAGGATTTGTGAGTCATCATTATAGAACCAGGCATATCCCCTTCCTGAGCCCTCTATCCCTACAGTCCCAATTATTGAGTCAGTGTCTGGCAGGCATCAGTCTGGGTCGTGAACATATGTCAGAAGAAGGAAAGCCATGTGAAAGAGGTTTCTGGGAACCCAGGACTAAGAGCCAAAGAATTGCATACCACAAAGGCATTTGTAGAGAGAACTGACCAACTGACTGACCTATGCCTCCCTGAAACTCTGTTAATGATGGATGCTAATTAGGCTCCCATGATCTTTTTTTCTTGCTAGTTAAAGATGTATATGTGTCATGAATTTCATGTTTGAATTAATGATTTAATGTTCTATATATTACCTCGGCTTATAAATTCAAATGGCTCTTGGAGTTTCTTCAAGTAGGAAATGCATTCCATAAATGTAAGATTGTTATTAATCTTGATTATTAATATTTAATTTTAAAATGAATAATTAACCTCATCTTAATTCCACTTTTTTATGGTGTTTCTGGAATTCTTTCTTTCATGTCCAACCTCACTATTCTGGGGCTGTAATTGGCTTTGAAATGTCAAGATCTATATCATCTTTGCATTCAGGCTTTGTCTTAGGGAGAGCTCCTATTTGTAAGACACACATTAGGACTGGTATAAGCAAAAGCAGAAATTAGTGAATGGATGTCAGACAGAATAGTAAAGGTGAAAAACCTGACTTGTAAATAAGTGAGAATCGAGATGCACCAACAGGTCAGACCACTACCCACAACCCAACTCACTGTGTGAGTGAGGGACATGACTGCCCTCATCACTGAAAGTAGATCATCATCAAAGGCACTGCTGAGCCTGCACTGGACGTGGGCACAGTCCTCACTCATGACCTTGACACCATCCTTAGTCACCAGAGAGGCTCCTCTATGGTAGCTGCTCCTCTATGTCACCAGCTCCTTGTCTGATGCAGTGGCACATGCATCTGTCTCATTGAACCTTGATCGCCTGCCTCCCTGTGCTCTCATGCAAGAGAGGCTGGAAGAAAAACTTCTGGAACACTCACATCTCCAGCAGAACTGCATTTCAGATAGACAGGAATTTCAGCTTTTGGGAATGCAAAAGAGAAAAAAATGCACAGTGCAGTCAGTCTCCATTCTTGCTATCATCACCAAGTGATGAAATAGTACAGCTCCACTGCCCACATGCCTATGTCTTCAAAATAGCACCATTATTCCTTGTGAAGGGAAAACTCTTTTTATTTGTTAAAGAGATTTTTCCCCCTTTTTCTTCCTCCACTTTGGCAACACTGTATATTTAGTAATTCCCCAAACTTCCCTTATTTTGCATGTGGTTAAGAATCTGGGCTTTAAAGCCAGACTGCCTGGTTTCAGATCTACCTACGTATCTACTTACCCGCTGTATTTATCTCAACCACCTTGTGCCTCACATTCTGCTCCTAAAAATGAAGATAATAATAGTAACTATCTCATAGATGTTTGTGAGAATCCAATGTGCTCATACAGTTCTATTCAAAGTGTGTGTGGACAGAACCAGCTACATAGTTTGCTCAGTGCAAATGACAATGAGAGGCCCCTTATTCAACAATTATTAAGAATTTCAAGTTAGGGATGACGGAACACTTAAATAAGTTTGTGGCCCTCAGAAACATGTGTCCTGTGCAACTGCACAGGTCACACATCCGTGAAGGGGCTTTGTGCGGTTTTGTAAGTTACTGCTCTAGAAAAGGTGAAGAAATTAAGAAGAAGCATTTACAACTTTTTGTAGTAATTTGATATCATCCTGACATCTCAGTGTGTGTTCAATTGAAATGTGTTGTTGAATAGGGCAGATACTGGTTTGGGTACTGTCAAACTTCAGCGTTGAGGGGTATGAACCTTGCATTAGTCATATCCAGTGTGATTATTATCCAATTGCAGTTGATAAAAAATTAGAAAAAAATGTTGTTTTTCTACACATACAATTATGTGTTCAATAACTGTATGTTCAGTAAAGGTTAGTTAGGTGTTCTTATCTGTGATTATTTTTAACAAACACTATTTCGTTTATGGGATTGTGCATGTGTAGACATGCAATGTGCTCTTTCAGAATTTTTTTTTTGTTTCAAGCTCTATTTATGTATCTATCTATCTACCTATCTAATCCTGACTAATTCTTTATGACTGTCCACTTTCTAGGTGAAGTCTTCTGGTCCCCTTACCTGTTAACTGCGCTAGTCACCCCTCATCTGTACCTCTTACTTCTCATGAGCATCTTTAGTGCTAATAATACCTCTTACTGTATTTATCTCTTTTCTCTGAGATGTTTTCCTTCTCAAAAACTTTCTTCTGTTTCTAGGAGGTCCTTGAAGATGAAGACAACATATTCTAATTATTTTGAGCATATGCAAAGCAGCCTATTTGACTCTTCTGGTAACCAAATTAACATTGATTTATTTCTGTTGGTCAGAGTCACACACTAATTCCAGACTCTGTTCCATGTAAGTCTTTCTTTGTCTAATTTTGATTTGTATCCTTTTACTTTACTAAACAGAAACTGTGAGGGTTATAGCTTTCAGTAAGTTCTGTGGGATTTTTTTAGTGAATTATCAAGCATGAGGTTGTTTTGGTCTTCAGAGCTGCCAAATATCAAGCTTAGAGTATGCACAGTAGCCTCCTCCCACCGCCCAAAGATTGCCCACACTTCTGACAAAAACTGCCTTTCCAGGCAACATGATGCTAAGCAGTTATCTGAATATTACCCACTATGGGGGACTCATAATTAACCAAACCTGATTGCTTTCCAAGGATCCTTTACATGGGAACATGCATTTGTATCAAAGGGAAACCCATGAAAATCATTTATATACCCTTAACATAGAGGCATTTTGTTTCCATTTTCTTTTTATTTTTGTTTTATGTTCCATGGAAATAAGTATGCAATACCTCAAAATGTAATATAAAATAACAAATATGTATTTTAAAAATTATTATAAAAATTGTTTATAACAGAGAATATCTTGAGGCAACTTAAATTCTCAACAATAAAAGGATTATTAAATACATTATGGTATAAATTTCTAACAGAATAATATGTAGCTATTAGAAATATTGTTTACTGAGAATTTTTAGATGCATGTGAAAATACAATATTAATTAGAAAAAGCAGAGAGCTCAATTTTATCAGCAACATGACCTTGACTCTGATTTTTACTTACTGCGCTTGCTAAACTGGAAGTAACTAGAATGTCGATTTTTGTAACAAAAACAAGTCAACTTTATTATCATAGGAAATTTGGAATTGGAAAGCTATACTGAGCTGGGGGAACTAGGGATGGATCACTTCTGTGCCTCTCCAACTTCTCTATGCATTACAATGGAAGGAGTCTCTGGATATAACTTAAAGAGGTCTGAGAAACATTTGAAACACTATATTAAGACTTTTTATTCTAGTATATGTGTAAAATATTCCTTTTATTAAATAATATATCAATAATATATTTATGCCTGTTTTAATTAAAAAATAAAATTACTTACCTTCAGGAAAATAGTTACAACAGAAAAGACCACAACCTAAATTTTCCAATCATTTATTGCACATACAAGTTTTCTGCTCACCCAGCTTTCATAAAATCCATATTCACCAACATGAAATTTTTATCCAATTAGGTGATGCATGCATAGCACCAACTTTTTAAAATTAAAAATTAAAAAAAAAAGTCTTCATCCAGCATCTCATTCAATGAAAGCATTGCATTGGGAAGATTACTCATGTGGCTTTGGGTGCCCTATGCCATCTTGGGATGTGCCCCTGGTGCAGAGATATGTACCCGCTTTTGAGGAACCTGATTACTTTCAAGTCCGCATTTTGAAGATGACATATAGAAGAGTGAATATATTCCTTATTTTAATTTCTGGCCTTTTATATTTTTCCCTAAAGTAGATAACAGAACTTGTCAGCTGGCTTGCAATAACTATATGAATATTTTGGGTTAGGGTTAGGAGATAAAATAACCAAACTCTCTAAAAGTTCTCCTTAAAAATTAAAGAACCGGACTTCCTATGCCCTGGGGTGTTTAAACAGAAGGTGGGTTACATCTCTGAGACAGGTGGTCAGCATGGGATAGAGGGGCTAAGATGACTTCTAAGTCTCCTTCTGAACTTGAAATTGTGTAGAGGATGCACCCATAGCCATTGAATGATGCCTGACCTTACCAGGATGTGTATGCACCACCTCATTCATCCTCACATCTACAGCTTCTTCCTTACTTTTGTCTCCTTCAAATAGTTCCTCTTCCTCTGATGATGCAGCTTTTAATGCTGTGTTCAATTTCCCAATATACCCCGCATACACTCCCCCATACTACTTTCACTGACAATTAATTCAGGCACTACCTGGTAGGACCGCTGTTTGTTCTGCTCCAGATATTCACACACAGTGGCTCTCTCTGATACCACAGTTAGGCAGTACTTGTCTGGTTTCCATCATCCACAGCACCTTGACATGCCCTTTCCAATGCCTTTCTTCCCCCTACCTGAAACTCATTAAGATAATTGACTATTTTAATTTTT
Organism: Nyctereutes procyonoides; assembly: GCF_905146905.1. Classification (NCBI taxonomy): domain Eukaryota; kingdom Metazoa; phylum Chordata; class Mammalia; order Carnivora; family Canidae; genus Nyctereutes; species Nyctereutes procyonoides. The sequence continues at coordinate 13,220,494 of NW_026575030.1, forward strand.
ATTTCAGCTATAGCATAAATTGCACTCGTTTAAAGAATACGATGGCCTGACTGGTTTTTAATGCTATTAAGGTGATTGTAATGACAAGTGCTCTCACTAGAAGATGACATGGGGTGAATGGTGGGGAGTACCAATTTATACTTCAGTGAGCAATATAAAATAGCCTTGCCTTGAAGGAATGACTTAGGAGAGGCACTCCGAGGTGTCTTCTTCAAGTAAAAGGTTGAGACACAGAAGAGAGAGGCAAAGAGAAGCCCCTGGAAAACAATCCCTGGGGAATGAGGCAACCCTAATAGCAAAATTCCCAGTAATTCGCAAACAAGTGAAGGAAGCAATAAGGAGTCCTGGAGTCATCAGAACCAAGTTTGTGTCCAAGCTCTACACCTCATTTGCCATGTAACATTGAACAAGGTTGTAGACTGGAACTCAGAGTTTGGTGGAGATAAATGGCCAGGGAGGCAGGGAGACAAGTGTGGAGGAGATGAGTCTGTAGACTTCATATACTCTTAGATTATAAGAACTCTGTGAGTTAAAATACAATTTTGATTTCATTGATGCCAAAAATCACTTTGTTGGAGGTTCCAGAGAATGTGCACAACAGCAATAACAACAAAAACAGAGAGGGACAAATTAAAAGTTTACCACAACAACATAGAGGCTTGATAAGATAAGGGAGGTGGTAGTAGAAGGAAACAGATGCAACAATTAGTAAGAGAGATCAACTAGATTCATTGCTTTGGACAAAGGTTACTCCTTGTTTTCTGGGTTAGCGACTGGAATTACCATAACATTGGAAGAAGATGAGACTATGAACAAAAATAAATAAGCAATTCTTTTGAGGTCATTTTGACTCAAAGAGCTATGTACATCATGCAGATGGAAATTATCTGCAGGTGTTATTATTAAACTAATAGATTCCATGTCTTTCTGCTACCCTGAGCCCAGCTGCCTAACTATAAAAGGCAGCAGAAGACTAGATTTAACCATCAGAACATCTGAACATCTGGGAAGTGAGAACATTCTTCAATGCTGTGAATTATGGTTCCATTCCTCTGTTCCTATTCATACTTGAGGTCATATAGTTATTGGCTTTCTTGATTTTGAGTTCCCCTTCCATTAAGAATATAATTTTATTGACCTTATTATCTTACAAATATTGAGTTTCTTACATCTGGCAAAAATTATTGCCATGACTTGGGGTTTAGGAAGAACTCATATCATCAGATTTCACCTAGATTCCTAAGCAAAGGATGGAAGAATCTAGTGTTCTTTCCCCTCAAAAAAAAAAAAATTCCACTTTATTTGAAATGTTCTATATCAAACTCAAAAGAAATTCTAGTTACAACAGTGATTGGATCCTTCACCTAGGAGAGCCAATATATCTTGTGGACAAGAGGTGCAGAAGAAGGTTTCCTGACCAAGATTTGATTGAACCAACCTGTCAGATGTGGACTCATTGACCAGGGATCTGTGACTAGAATGGGCAGGATGACATTGAACAAGCATGATGACCAGGTTCTCTATCAATCTAACCAAAAGATGGGAGAGAAGGAAAAGAAGATAAGCATGTTTTGTTATCCAGTTCTGAAAGTTAACCCTGATAATATATTGCTTCTATGGGCAAATGTGTTCAGAATGCCAAATGTAGACTCCATCTCCTTTGGGGAAAACATTGGAAAACTTCTGCAACTGGAAATCTGTCCATGTCTGGAAATCATGGAGAATGATTACTAGTCCTCAGTGGCAGAGGTACCAATTTTTTCTCATTTATTTCAAGTTTTGTTCATGTACTACAAACTATCTTTCCAAATGCTCATATGTGAATATATGCTCAAAGGACAAAATAAAAGATTAAAACTAATGTTGCCCAGCTATATTGTTTTTTATTATTTTTTTTATTTTAAAGATTTTATTTATTTCTTTGAGAGAGAGAGAGAGAGAGAGAGAGAGAATGAGACAGAGAGAGTACAAGCAAGAAGAGGGGCAGAGGGAGAAGCAGACTCCCTAATAAGCAAGGAGCCCAATGTGGGGCTTGATCCCAGGACCCAGGATTATGACCTGCCCATATATATTCTAAGAAAATAAAAGGAACCCCCAATCCATGAGGAATTAATGCTGGAGTATGTACTATGGGGACAAATGGAAAGTGTTTAAAGCTGGTTGACCAGTCCCCGATTCATAAAGTCATTAATTTCTGGGCACAGAGGGTGCAGGTGATATAATTTCTTTTTTCAATTCACAGTTTATTAAACTTTCTCACATTTAAACCCCTGCAGTATTTACTGCTTGGACTTTGAATCTGTCACTTCTAGAACTGCAGGAATCTGTACACAAGTCTTTTTTCAATTGGCTGTAACCTTCTGGAAGGCAGAGCTCAACCTTAGACTGTATTTCCTCACCCATGGAGCCCAGTTCAGAGTCTAGCACATGTGTTCAGGAAATGAATGCAGCATGAATGAATACAGTTGCCAGAAGCTACTACATTTCTGGGATATTTCATTTGGTCTTTCAGCTATTTCAGGAGTAATTTCCAAATTCCACAACTTTTACTAAAATTGCATGCCTGATACAACTATCCAGTTGGTGAAATTTGCTATTACTGTGAATCAACCAACAGATGGGAAGCTTTTGTAGTTGGAAAAGCACAAATAAACTAGCTTCATATTAGAAAATACTCCACCTTGTTTTTGTTTGGTTTTGTTTTTTAATGGCCAAGAACTGCACCATAAAGAAATGAGTCTGAAAGACCAATAGGAAAATAGATTTCCAAAGAAGAGTGGGGGAGATGTACAAAAGAGACTTATGAAGCTGAGGAGGAATTGATTTGTCTTTTTATTCTTTAAGAACAAAATGAAGCTGAGATAAAGCTAAAGGCATCACCATTGGCTTTAGCTTCTTGATAAGCACTGTGATTATAGTGGAGGCTTTCAGAAATGGAGAGTAGAGGTAGCATCCTTATTTTCAAGTGGAGTCACTCCCTTATGATGACAAAAATCAGAGCAGCAAAAAGAGGGAGAGGGACTTGCCAGCTTTGTGCAAGCCTCTGCAATATCATGAAATTGTATGTTGTATTGATTAAACATGTTAATTAAATCTGTGACAATACAATTGGAGAAGGACAAACATATGGTTTCATTCAGACGGGGAATATAAAAAGTAGTGAAAGGGAATAAAGGCAAAGGAGAGAAAATGAGTGGGAAATATCAGAGAGGGAGACAGAACATAAGAGACTCCTAACTCAGGGAAACCAACAAGGGGTGGTGGAAAGGGAGGTGGGGGGGATGGGATGACTGGATAATGGGCACTGAGGGGGACACTTGATGGGATGAGCACTGGGTGTTACACTATATGTTGGCAAATCAAACTTCAATAAAAAATACACAAAAAAATCTGTGACAATAATGCATAAAAGACATTTGCTTCATATATGACCATTAATTGGATCATAAAACTTGCATAACCTTGTATAGCACACACTAAACAATGCAGAATCAGTTTTTACCAATGGTTTGAAACAACTAGGCATAAATGTTATAAGGATTATGATTTTAGGGACACCTGTGTGGCTCAGTGGTTGAGCATCGGCTCAGGTCATGATCCCAGGGTCCTGGGGTCAAGTCTTGCATCATGTTTCCTGCTTCTCCCTCTGCCTGTGTCTCTGCCTCTCTCTGTGTGAGAGAGATTACTCCCATGATTATTCAAAAAAAAAAGAGTTTTTGAAGATTTTTAAAAGATTTTTTTATTTATTCACTCAGTACCAGTTGTTCTCAATCAGTGAAGAAACACCCCTCCTCAAGGGAAATCAATATTACAGAGGTGATATGGCACTTCTGTAAGTGGTGTCTAATAAGAGAGTCGATATTTTGCTATAGCTTCATATGTAGAAAATATTTATTGTTTCATAGTAGAAATTTCTACATAATTGTAGAAATTATGTCAATTAAAATCTTGGTTAGAGAAAAAGGGATAAGAGTAGTTGAGAATCACCCGGGGTCCTCGTGGCTCAGTTTAAGTGACCAACTTGTGATTTCAGCTCAGGTCATGATCTCAGGGCCATGAGATCGAACCCTTTGTTGGGCTTCATGATCATCCAGGAGTCTGTGAGTCTCTCTCTCTGCACCCCACCCCCAATAAAGAAAATCTTAAAAAAAAAAAAAGAATAGTTGAGAAGCACTGAAATAGGCTGTGAGTTTCTTGCAAGCAGAAGGCCTGTCTCCTAGTTATTTTTATCACTCTTCCTTATTCTCCTTCTCTTGGTCCCTGCACAGTAAACTCTCTGTAGTTGTGATTTATTAAATGTGGGCTCCCCCTTGCTGCATTCCCAGGCTCTAGGCAAGACACTGAGGACACAAAGGTAACTAACTAATGCAAAGCCTCTGGCCTCATGATATTCACACTCTAGTGAAGAAGATAGTTAAACACGGACAGTTGAAACAAAGTAGCAAGATTTTATCACGGGGTGTGGAGGGGGATAAGAAAACTCAACCCATGTTTGAGTTTGACAGAAACATAAAAAGCTGATAAAATGCCTTTATAGTATTCAGTGGGACAATTACTGCAGCAAACATATATCGATAAAGACTACCTTTCCTCAGAGATTATCTCACAAGGAAATTATGTTTATGTGGTTTGTCTCTTTCTCACTGGAAACAAGCACTTTGCTCCCAATCCACATATTTGGCTTCTGTGGAATTTATTGCTGGAAATTCAGCAAAATAATGTATGAGTAAGATGTTTTCAAGTGTCTAATTGGAAATATCTCCCTTTCTACTTTTATTACATAGAATATAGGGGTATTATATAGAAAGCTTTCAAAGAAAAATATTTCTAAATCAAATTACTTCTAATATAGTGTGTGTGTGTTCCTGATGGTTTTTGTTTTCCACTTCAATAAATATCTCAGTTGAGATGTAGAAAACTAATTAGGTGTCTATCTCTGCTTTGCAACTGGGTACAAGCATGAGGCTAAGTACCACAGTGTGTGTGTGTGTGTGTGTGTGTGTGTGTGTGTGTGTGTGTGTGTGATGGGGTTCCTTCTCACAATAAGGGAGACAAAGGCATCAGTTTCATTTCCTGTCCCCAGCAGAATGGCCAAAAGTCCCAGGAGTCAGTGAATTGCTTTATGATGAAAAACAATAGTGTTTCATCTAAAAGTGATTTCTAAGAATGAGTCATTTTCTTTTGCTTCCTTTTGTTTATTTAAGCTCACTGATCAAACAGGACAGCAGGGAATGGTGGCTGTCTGTCCCAGACTCAGGCTGCTTCACTATTATGAACTGAGGGGCTGTGTATAAATTACTCGGCTTCTCTGAAATGTCATCCCCATCTCTGTGAGATATTGGTTAGCCATAATATACCTCCCGCCTAAGGTACATGACCTGTGGTCTTTGAGCAAGTTGTCAGCTCTCCATACATACCAATAGCTGTAAGATGAAGATAATGATGGTACTTTGAAAGTGTGGGACCCAGGAAATTTAACAAAATCCCCTACCCCTGGACAAGCAGAGCAGGACTAACTCCATTTTGTGCTGCACCTGCCACCTCCTGTATGACCCCCACATGACCTGCTTATTGCTTAGGGCGCTCCCCTCCCCAGTCAAGTCGCTGGGCACACCCTAATTGGAAATGGGCTTATAACAATGTAACCCCACCTTGTGCCCCCAAAACTGCGCGCCAATTATGACCAAATTTCTCGAATTACTAGTATGAGTCAAATAGTACACACTGGTTATCTTCCTTTAATTTTATTTTCACAATGGCCTTATGAAGTATTAACATTCATTTTACAGATGACAAAACTGAGGCTGAAGCTCAGTGGAATCATAGCATCATTCTGCAAGTGGCTGAGACAGAATTTACCTGCGGTTGACTGACATCTGACTGAGGTTGTGTTTTATTTTGAACACCAACTGGAATAATTGCAGGAAATTTCATTTTCAGTAGTAAAAAATAAATAAAACTTTTAACCATTGCAAAGAAATCCTTCCTTTGCATTAAACAAGTCCAATCAAGTACTTCTTTCACTTGAAGATGATATAGCCAATGGAGGCCATATGCATGAGTCAGCACTTTGACCAGGTCCTAAGACTATCAACGTGGGTGTCTCATAGCCAACAGGAGCATTCCTTATCCAAGAGAGTTGGCTTGAGTGTTTTCCCAGAATAATTAACATTCTTTGAAGATTTGGGTCCGCCTCTTACATTTAAAAATGATCTTTATTTGTGCAGAAATGCTTATGTGTACATGTGAGAAAATGTGTGTGGTTTTCATGTGCCATTTATAAACAGGACCTTGAAGCTAAGCCATGGTGGATGCGTTTAGTGAGTAATGAATAATAAACGAGGAAGGTAACGTTGAAAGGAAAAAAAATCTGTGAATTCATACAGCCCCAATTACATTAAATAGAATAAGTTTCTCTCAATGTAAGTAAACTCATCATACAGAATTTAATACTTATCAAATAGATAAAAAAGTAGATAAAATACTTATCAAATAGCAAAAAAGATAAAAGTTACTTTTATAACTTTTATAGTTATATTGATATAACTATAATCAATATATATTGATAGTATATATACTATATATATACTGTATATATATACTATATACTATATATATATACATTACTAGTATATACACACACACATATATATATACTATTAGTCACCTCCACATACTATCTCACAGACCCCCTACAACAATCATATGGGACAGATAATTCATTAGGCAGACATCAAATTAGAAAATCACACAGAGTGATTAAACAAAGCCATAGAGCAAGTAATAGTAACAAAGACTACAATTTTTTGAGCTCTGAGCACATGTCAGATACTGCTTTAAGTGGGTTTTAGGTATTATTCATCATCAATTTATTAAATATTTATGGAATGTCTACTATGTACCAGAAACTTTCCTAAGCCCAAAGGCTATAGCAGGGTGCAAAACATGAAGATCTTGTCGAGCTCATGTTCTAGTGGTGGGCATGGGGGCCGTAAACAAATGACTACATTTTATGACATAACATTATAGTATATAAAAGCTATAGAGAGTTGTATATCAGGAGAGTTGAAGAGGAAGGGCTAGGAAGTTGGGAATCAAAATAGGATGGAAGAGTTCCCTAGGAAAGTGAGGAGAAAGTTCATTCATTTTAGTAGTTCATTCATTTATGCATAGAGGAAACACAGGTTGATGTGTTTTGAATTACTGAAATATACAGAGAGGTAAAGTGACAATGAGAATGTCTTATCCCTGGGATCCGTGGTGATGGCCAATAGATTATGGCATGCAATGAGACACTAGGTCAATACCCCCATTGAAAGGAAGCTACTTCCTAGAAGGCACATGATAGCTCTCATGGAAAACTGTGGCCCTCAGTGGAAGACAGACCCTGAGCTATCCACTGAAGTGGTGATCAGATAAAGGATTTGACAATGCCACCAAAAGTGTTGTACTAAATACTACCCAAATTCTTTCTGAAAGAAACCTGTGATAATATATCTGACTAAAGTTGTACTAGAGAAAAAAGAATGTCAATACTTTTTTTTTTTTTAAGAATTTTTGCTATAGGTTCCGGTATATCATTGGTACCAGAGAAAGAAATTGCCATCAGACTCCTCCAGCTAGTAAGAGCCCTACTGAGGCCACTTATAAGTAGAATTATAGGCCAAGTCAATTCCCAAGGGATTTGGGCTTTCTTCAGACCCTTCCTGTTATCATTTCCCTGTTCTCCATGTGTATAATTGGGGAAATATATTTAGTAGCTGGCAGAACTTCATTTTAGTTCCATGATAATATGGAATAAGAGCCATGATGATAGTAAGGATCAAGTCCGTGAAATGGCCCTTTGTGACACCCTCCTCCCTCAGCAATGGTAGTAAATCAGAAATCATAATGTATGCTATAAGAATTGGGGATATTAAAGCCACTACTAAAGATTTAAAACTTTAAGGGATGCTACAATAGTATTCTCCAATATAATCACATTCAATTAGTTTGTATGGCTTCTGCAAACAAAGATCACTTTTGGAAAATGACAGTGGTCTACCATAAACTTAGTCAAATGATAGCCACAATTGTACCTGTATGTATGATGTGATGTTTCTACCAAGCATATTAACACAGCCTCCAGTATATAGTATGTAGCTATTAATCTAGTGAACAGACTCACCTCAAAACACATCAGTAAGAAGGAGCTGAAGAAGCTTCCCAGACGGCTTTATTGAGATATAATTGAGGAATGACACTGTGTAAGTTTTAGATGTACAATGTGAAGATTTGATACATGTATATATTGCTGAAAGTTTGCCACATTAAGGATAATTAACACATACTTCTGCTCACATGATTACCATCTCCTTGTTGTTATGGTGAAAATATTAAAACCTTACTACCATAGCAACTTTTGAGTATAAAATATAGCATTGTTAACTATAGTGGCCACGATGTACCTTAAATTACTGGAATTTAAATTCATCTTTGAAAGTTTCTCTTCTTTGACCAATGTCTTACCATTTTCCCACCCCTCTCAGCTTTTGATAATCACCATACTACACTTTGTTTCTGTGAGTTCAGTGTCTTTATATCCCACATGTAAGTGAGAATATACAGTATTTGTCTTTGTCTGACTTACTTCATTTAGCATAATGCCTTCAAGGTTCAGTCATTTGTCCCAAATGATAGGATTCCTTTCTTTTTATGGCTGAATAATATTCCATTGTGTATATAGAGCAGATTTTCATTATCCATTCATCCGTAGATAGAAATAGTTTCCATGGTCTTGTTTATTGTGAATAACGGGGCAATAAACATGGAAGAGTAGATATTTCTTTGAGATCATGATTTTATATTCTTTTATATATCTACAAGTAAAGTGGCCAGATTGTGTGATATCTCTAATGAGATGAGCATGAGGTGTTATACTATATTGTCAAATTGAATTTTAATTAATTAATTGATTTGATTTATTCATAAGAGATACAGAAAGAGACAGAGACATGGGCAGAGGGAGAGGCAGGCTTCCCACAGGGAGCCCAATGTGAGACTCAATTAGGACCCTGAGATCACATCCTGAGCTGAGGGAAGATGCTCAACCACTGAGCCACCCAGGTATCCTGGCAAATTGAATTTAAATAAAATATTTAAAAAACACATAGTGGCTGTACTAATTCTCAAAGAGTGCACCAGTTTACCCTTTGCTTCCTATCTTCACCAATATTTGTTGTATCTTGTCTTTGATGATACTTATTCTAACAGTATGAGGTGATATCTTACTGTGGTTTTGATTTGTGTTTACCTGATGTTGAGCACTTTTTCCACAAATAGAGTGGCCATTTGTATGTCTTCTATGAGAAAATATCTATTGAGAACATCCAGAGATGAGGTGGGGTGGGATACCTTGCCTATCAAGGAAAGCACCTGCCAGAAAGGAGCAGAGGAAGACACAGCCATCTTGCTCTGGGCAAAATGGCTAGGAGAAAGAATCCACTACAAAAGAAGGACCCGGAAGTAATACTCTCTGCTGCAGATCTACTTGATATGGATTTAAGTAGCATGTCAGAGATATAATTCAGAAGTACAATTATAAAATTACTGGTGGCTCTGGAGAAAAGCATAAGGACACTAGAGATTCTCTTACTGCAGAACTGAGATCTAATCAAGCCAAAATGAAAATACTTTAACTTAGATGCAGTCTAAACTGCATGTTCCAAAAGCTAGGGTTAATGAGGTGGAAAAGAGAGTGAGTGACATAGAAGACAAGTTGATGAAAAGGAAGGAAGCTGAGGAAAAAAGAGAAAAACAAGAACCCATGAGGAAAGGCTTAGGAAAATAAGTGATAGCTTGAGAAGGAATAATATTCATATTATGGGGTTCTCAGAAGAGAGAGAGAGAGAACCACAAGGTATATTTAAATAAATCATAACTGAGACCTTCTCTAATTTGGGGAAGGAACCAGGCATTCAGATCCAAGAGTTAGAGAGGATCCCCTCCAAAAATCAACAAATATCGATCAACACCCCAACTTATAATAGTGAAGCTCGCAAATTTCAAAAATAAAGAGAAAATTTTTTAACTAGCTCAAGACAAGAAATTCTTAACTTATATGGGGAGAAATATCAGATTAACAGCCAACCTATCCACAGAGATCTGGAAATCCAGTAAGGGCTGCATAATATATTCAGGATACTAAACAAGAAAAATATGCAGCCAAGAATACTTTATCCAACAAGGCTATCATTCAGAATAGAAGGAGAGATAAAGAGCTTCCAGGATAGACAGAAACTGAAAGAATATGTAACCACCAAACAGGGTCTGCAAGAAACATTAAGGGAGACCCTGTAGGACAAGGCAGGAGCCTAAAGAAACAATCCACAGAAACAGGAACTGAATAGGTACTACAATGGTACTAAATTAATATCTTTCAATAGTTACTCTGAACGTAAATGGGCTAAATGATCTCATCAAAAGACGCAGGGGTATTGGACTGGATAAAAAAGGCTGTATATAAAAGTCTGTATATATATATATATATATATATATATGTCTCTTGATAAAAAGGCTGTGTGTATATATATATATATCTGTAGACTGTATATATACTATATAAAAAGGCTGTGTGTATATATATATATATCTTGTAGACTGTATATATATACTCATATATAAAAAGGCTGTGTGTATATATATATATATATCTTGTAGACTGTATATATATACTCATATATACTGTATATATAGACTCATTTTAGACCTAAGGACATCTCCAATCTGAAAATGAGAAATGAGGGAGTGGGGAACATTTACCATTCAAATGTTCTTCAAATGAAAGCTGGGGTAGCAATCCTAATATCAGATAAATTCAAGTTTATACCAATGACTGCAGTAAGAAATGAAGAGGGACACAGTATCATACTTAAAGGGTTTATCCAACAACAAGAACTAACAATCATGAATATTTATGCCTCTGATGTGGGAGCTGCCAAGTTTATCAATCAGTTAATAACCAAAATAAAGAGATACATAGATAATAGTACATTAATAGTAGGAGACTTCAACACAGCACTCTCAGAAAAAAAAAAAAAATCTTCTAAGCAGAACATGACCAAAGAAACAAGGGCATTGAATGATACACGAGACCAGATGGATTTCACAGATATTTACAGAACTTTACACCTGAATGCAACTGAATACACATACTTCTTAAGTGCACATGGAACTTTCTCCAGAATAGACCACATACTGGGTCACAAATCAGGTCTCAGCCAATACCAAAAGATCGGGATTGTCACCTGCATATTTTCAGACCACGATGCTTTGAAACTAGAATTCAATCACAAGAAGAAATTTGGAAGATACTCAAATATTTGGAGGATAAAGAGCATCTACTAAAAGATGAATGGGTCAACCAGGAAATTAGAGAAGAATTAAAAAAGATTCATAGAAACTAATGAAAATGACAGTACAACCATTAAAATTCTTTGGGATACAGCAAAAGCAGTCCTAAGAGGGAAATATATTGCAATACAATTCTACCTCAAAAAAATTGGAAAAAAAACTAAAATACACAAGCCGCCCTTTCACCTAAAGGAACTGGATATAGAACAGCAAATAAAGCCTAAACCAGCAGAGGAAGAGAAAGAATAAAGATTAGAGAAGAACTCAATGAAATAGAGACCAGAAGAACTACTGAACAGATCAACAAAACCAGGAGTTGGTTCTTCGAAAGAATTAAGAAAATAGATAAACCTCAAGCCAGGTTATTAATTAGAAAAGAAAAAAGACTCAATAAAATCAGAAACTACAGAGGAGAGATCACACCAATATCAAGGAAATACAAACGATTTTAAAAACGTATTATGAGCAACTATATGCCAAAAATATTAGGCAATCTGGAAGAAATGGATGTATTTCTGGAAACCTACAAATTATCAAAACTGGAACAGGAAGAAATAGAAAACATGAACAGGGACACCTGAGTGACTCAGCAGTTGAACATCGGACTTCAGCTCAGGGAGTTATCCTGTGGTCTGGGGATCGAGTCCCACTTTGGGCTCCCTGCATGGAGCCTGATTCTCCCTCTGCCATTGTCTCTGTGTCTCTCATAAATAAATAAATACAATCTTAGAAAGAAGAAAACCTAAAAAGGCCAATAACCAGTGAGGAAATTGAAGCTATCATCAATAACCTCCCAAGACACAAACTACAGCACCAGGCTTCCCAAGGGAATTCTACCAAACATTTAAAAAGAAATAATACCTATTCCATTAAAGTTATTTGAAAGGCTAGAAATGGAGGGAATACTTCCAAACTCATTCTATGAGGCCAGCATTACCTCAATCCCAAAGCCAGACAAAGACCCCGTCAAAAAGGAGAATTACAAACCAATACCCCTGATGAACATGAATGCAAAAATTCTCACCAAGACACTAGCCCAATAGGATCCAAGAGGATTACTCACCATGACCAAGTGAGATTTATTCCCAGAATACCAGGGTGGTTCAACATTTGTAAAACAATCAACGTGATAGATCACATCAGTAAGAGAAAAAGCAAGAACCATATGATCCTCTCAATAGATGCAGGGAAAGCTTTTGACAAAATACAGCATATTTTCCAATTAAAAGACTTCAATGTGTAGGGATAGAAGGAACATTCCTCAATATCATAAAATCCATTTATGAAAAGCCCACAGCAAATATCATTCTCAATGGGGAAAACCTAAGAGTCTTTCCCCTAAGATCAGGAACATGATAGGGATGTCCACTCTCACCTCTATTATTCAACATAGTAATAGAACCTAGCCTCAGCAATCAGAGAACAAAAAGGAACAAAAGGCATTCAAATTGGCAAAGAAGAAGTCAAGGTCTCCATCTTTGCAAATGATATGATACTATATATAGAAAACTCAAAAAGCTCCACCCCAATATTGCTAGAACCCATACAGCAATTCAGCAGTGTGGCAGGATACAAAATCAATGCCCAGAAATCAGGGACATTTCTATACACTCACAATGAGACTGAAGAAAGAGAAATTAAGGATTCAATCCCATTTACAATTGCGTCCAAAAGCATAAGATTCCTAGGAATAAACCTAACCAAAGAGGTAAAGGATCTGTACCCTAAAAACTACAGAACACTTCTGAAAGAAATTGAGGAAGACAAAAAGAGATGGAAAAACATTCCATGCTCATGGATTGGAAGAACAAATATTGTGAAAATGTCAATGCTACTCAGAGCAATTTACACGTTCAATGCAATCTCTATCAAAATACCATGGACTTTCTTCCCAGAGTTCAAACATATAGCCTAAGATTTGTATGGAATCAGAAAAGAGTCCAAATATTCCAGAGGAATATTGAAAAAAGAAAACCAAAGCTGGGGGCATCCAGCAGGATTTCAAACTGTACTACAGAGCTGTGATCATTAAGACAGTGTGGTACTGACACAAAAACAGACACATAGATAAATGGAACAGAATAGAGAACCCAGAAATGGACCCTCAACTCTATGGTCAACTGATCTTTGACAAAGCAAGAAAGACTATCCACTGGAAAAGGGACAGTCTCTTCAGTAAATGGTGCTGGGAAAATTGGACAGCCACGTGCAGAAGAATGAAATTAGACCATTCTCTTACACCATTTACAAAGATAAACTCAAAATAGATGAAAGATCTAAATGTGAGACAAGAATCCATCAAAACCCTAAAGGAGAACACAGGCAAACACCCTTTTGTATTTGGCCACAGCAACTTCTTGCAAGAGCCATCTATAAAGGCAAGGGAAACAAAAGCAAAAATGAACTATTGGGACTTAATCAAGATAAAAAGCCTCTGTACAGTGAAGGAAACAATCAACAAAACTAAAAAACCTACAGAAGGTTGGGAGAAGATATTGGGAAATGACATATCAGGTAAAGGGTTAGTATCCAAGATCTATAAAGAACTTATTAAACTCAACACCAGAAACAAACAATCCAGTTATGAAATGGGCAGAAGACATGAACAGAAATTTCACCAAAGAAGACATAGACGTGGCCAACAAGCACATGAGAAAATGCTCCGCATCACTCGCCATCAGGGAAATAGAAATCAAAACCACAATGAGATAACACCTCACACCAGTGAGAATGGTGAAAAATAACAAGACAGGAAACAACAAATGTTGGAGAGGATGTGGATAAGGGGGAACCCTCTTGCACTGTTGGTGGGAATGTGAACTGTTACAGCCACTCTGGAAAACTGTGTGGAGGTTCCTCAAGAAGTTAAAAATAGAGGTACCCTATAACCCAGCAATTGCACTACTGGGGATTTACCCAAAAGATACAGATGCAGTGAAACGCAAGGACACTGCGCACGAATGTTTCTAGCAGCAATGTCCACAATAGCTAAACTGTGGGAGGAGCCTTGACGTCCGACAGATGAATGGATAAAGAAGATGTGGTATATATATTACTCAGCCATCAGAAAGGATGAATACCTATCATTTGCTTCTGTGTTGATGGAACTGGAGGGTACTATGCTGAGTGAAATAAATTAATCAGAGGACAATCATCACATGATTTCACTTATATGCAGAATATAAGGAACAGTGAAAGGGACTATAAGGGACAGGAGGGAAACTGAGTGGGGAAAAATTAGAGAGGAAGCCAAACCATGTGAGACTCCTAATTCTGGGAGACAAACAAAGGGTTACAGAAGGGGAGGAGAGTGGGGGAATGGAGTGACTGGGCGATGGGCACTAAAGAGGGCACTTCACCTGATGAGCACTGAATGTTGTGCTATATGTTGATGAATTGAATTTAAATTAAAAAATTAATTAAAAAATATAATGGCTATTGGACCTAAAAAAAAGAAAATGTCTTTTTAAATTCCTCTGCCTATGTTTAAATAAGATTGTATATTTTGCTATTAATAAGTTCCTTATATATTTTGAATACTAGACCTTCATCAGATATATAGCTTGCAAGTATTTTCTCCATTCAACGGGTAACCTTTTCATTTTGTTGATTATTTATTCTATTTTACAGAAACTTTTTAGTTTGATCAAGTCCTATATATTTACTCTTGCTTTCATTAGTATGTTTTGATGTCATATCAAAAAAATCATTGACAAGACCAATGTCAAGGAGCATTTTTTTTCTCTGTTTTTCATCTAGAATTTTTGTGATTTCATGCCTTATATTTAGGTCCATTTCAATTTAATTCTTGTGAGTGGTCAAGATAAGAAAGAAGTTCCTTATGATTTTTCAGATTTTTTTCCTACTTCTGTAAAAAATGTCATTGGAATTTTGATAGGGATTACATTTGAATCTGTAGATAATTTTAGATAGTAAGGACATTTTAACAAATGTATATCAACTATATTAACTATACCAATTCATGACAACTTAATATTTCCCATTGGTTTTTGTTTCCATTAATTTCTTTCATTGGTGTCTTACAGTTTTCAATATATATAACTTTCACTTCCTTGGTTAAATTTACTCTTAAGCATTTTGTTGTTTCGATGCCATTGTAAAGGTAATTGTTTTATTTCTTTTTCAAATATTTTTCTATCATATAGAAATGCAACTAATTTTTGCATATTGACTTTTGTACCCAACAACTTTATGAAATTTGTTTATTAGCTCATGTTTTGAGGGAGTCTTTAGTAAGATGTTAATACATAAATTCATGTCAACACCAACAAGAGATAATTTTATTACTTCCTCTTAGATTTGTATGTTTTTTCTTTCTTTTTCTTGCATAATTGCTCTGGCTAGGAATTCCAGTGTTATGGTAAATAGGAGTAGTAAGAGTTAGTACATTTGTCTTGTTTCCAAACTTAGAGCGAAAGCTTTCCAGCTTTCACCATGGAGTATGTTAACTGTAGGTTTGTCATATATGACCTTCATTATGTTGAGGTATATTCCTTCTACCCTCAATTTGTTGTGAGTTTTTATCATAAAAAGATGTTGAATTTTGTGAAATGCTATTTCTATCTATGGAGATGATTATTAGATTTTGCCTTCCATTCTATTACTGTGATGTATGAGATTTATTGACCTGCTTATGTTGAAGCATCCTTGAATTCCAAGGATAAAGTCCACTTGATCATGGTGTATGATCCTTTTAAAGCGCTATTGAATTCTGTTTGCTAGTCTTTTGTTGAGAATTTTTGCATCTATGTTCATCTATGATATTGGGTTTTAGTTTTCTTTTTTTGTTGTATCCTTACCTGGCTTTGGAATCAGGATAATGCTGCCTCATAAAATGGGTTTAGGAGTGTCCCTTCCTCTTCAATTTTTTGAAAAGTTTTGAAAAGAATCAACATTAATTCTAACCCTGGATGTTTGTAAGATTCACCTATAAAATCATCTGGTCCTAGGTTTTCTTTGTTGGGGGTTTTCTGATTAATGATTCAATCTTACTCGTTTTTGGCTTGTTTGGATTTCTATTTCTTCATGATTCAGACATGGTAAGTTGTGTGTTTTAAATAATTTATCCATTTTTTATGGATTATTAAATTCGTTGGCCATTCAATAGAATGAATTCAATAGAATGAATTCAATAGAATGATTCACATTTGTCTCTTAAGATCCTTTGTATTTGTGTAGTATCAGATATAATATCTTTTCTTTAAAATTTTATTTATTTGAGTTATCTGTCTCTATCTCTGTCTCTCTGTTTCTCTGTCTCTTTGCAGGGGTGTTAAGTAAATACTAATAGGTCTAGACAAGTAACAGACAACACAACAATAATAGAAGACTTCAAGACCTCACTTGCAACAGTGAATAGAGCCATCTCCCTGCATGGCTTATACTGCATTCTGTAAGTTTTGGAATGCTGTGCTTCCAGTTTTGTTTGTTTTGAGATACTTTTTTATTGCTCTTTTGATTTCATCTTTGACCCATTGGTTATTCAGAAGTTTATTGTTTAATGTCCATGTATTTGTGAAATTTTCAGTTTTTCTCTTGTTATTAATATGTAGTTTCATGCCACTGGGGTCAAAACAGATACCTGATATTATTTCAATATTTAAAAATAATTAAGCTGTTGTTTGTGATCTAAATCATGGATAACATTCTATATGCAGTTGAGAATGTGTATTCTACTGTTGAATGAATATTCTGGAGCTGTCTATTAGACACGCTGGTCTAAAGTATAGTTCAAGTAAAATATTTCTTTATTGATTTCCTGTCTAGTAAAAGATGAACAAGTCCAAAGTGAGTAGAAGGAAGGAGATAACAAATATCAGAGCAGAAATCAATGAAATAAAGAAGGGAAAAACAGTAGAAAAAAAGCAAACATTGAAGAGTTACTTTTTTGATATTATAAATACAATTGACAAAAAGAAGCTTCAATTTATGTAGAAAGGACATGGATGTTAACTTCCCCTGACATGGTTAATTTCTTTCACAATACAGGGCAGCCCGGGTGGCTCAGTGGTTTAGCGCCGCCTTCCGCCCGTGTTGTGATCCTGGAGACCCAAGATCGAGTCCCATGTCGGGCTCCCTGCATGGAGGCTGCTTCTCCCTCTGCCTGTGTCTCTGCCTCTCTCTCTCTCTCTCTCTCTCTCTCTCTCATTAATAAATAAATAAAATCTTAAAAAAAGAAGAAGAAGAAAAAGCTTAAGAACTCAAAAGCAAATTATCATGTTAAATAGTTTAGGGAATGGTTTGAAGAAGTCTTAACACTTGACAGTAAATCAGATGGCAGGAAATAAAGAATAGAAAGGAACACTGGGGGCTGAAGTATTCTTGCTAAGCCAGGTTGGGAGCCTGCTGAGCTCTGCATCAGTGACTTCCTCCTTAATGGGAAAGGGCCAGAGCTTCACTAGTGAAAGAATGGAGGAGTTAGTGTCTGGAAGCATCAAACATCATCTTTAGCAACCAAGTCCTTCTCTATTTTGTGACTTCCTGATGAATGATGATATTCAGGGATAAGCAGTTCCCAGTATAGATGATGCTTATCTCTCTTCCTCCTGCCAAAGTTGTCTTCAATAATCAGCTGTGACACCCTTTCTAAGAGTTTAGATTTGGCTTCCAAATCATTCTTCCCACTATGATCTGGGAAGTCACAGCAAATGAAGAAAGATAAAATCCTGCATGAGCTTGGAAAATCATCACAATGTTGTGTTTAAGAAGGTAACATATACTTTGGCAGTATTTCTGGTTTGTACTGAAGCACCTAAAGAAAAATACAATACCTAGTCTAGCTCTATTGTTTTTAATTTATAGACTATTAAAAATTGGATGAAAAGAGACTCAAGTAAATAAAGTTTTAAAGGCTACCTATATATCACAAGTTTGGGTTTGTAAGTAGATGCCATTAGAATTTTAGGGGAAAAAATGATGAGGAGGATGTTATTAGAAAATCTGTGCCAGACATTGTGCTAAATGGCTTAATATGTCAATCATCAAACAACTCTGAATGGAAATAATTTTCCTACGAATTGTAAATCACTATGTCTAATTAAAAAGTAAGAAAAATGAAATATAGAAGGTTTAAATAACTTTTTAAAGTTGCACATTCAGATTAAGGAAAACCATGAACTCAGTCACAATGCAGGATACTTTACCTATAAGGAGAAGTTAAAACGAAGATGTGGAAATGTGTAACAGGGGATTTATTATATATTTCTTCAATTATGTTTGTGATTCAATTTTCTTTCACAATGTGAATACAATTTATTTATTAAACAACTATTAATAATCCTATCTAACCATGGAGATATGGACATGAGTACCTTGACTTTTCCCTCTAGGAAATATGGGAGAACAGACAGGTATAACAACTATTATAATACAATAATTAATATGGTTTGAACAATTTTATAATATTAGATACTTTAGATATCAAGAGATATTGAGGGGCCATTCTTCAATGGAGTGAGGTTATGGAAGGTTGCTTTAATGGAATGGCAAAGGAAACAAAACGGAAAAGGAACTGGAAGTGCTGTATAGAAAAAAATATGGTGTTCTGGAAACAGGAGGACTTTGGAATTGGACCATGTGGGTTTTAATCCCTTTCTCCACTTACTAGCTATGTAACTACTGACACATTACTGAATGTCTCTGAGCCTCACATTTCTAATTATAAAATGGATATAGTAATTACTAAGAGAATCTTTTTAATTTTTTTTAGTTGAGTTTTTTAAAAATTTTACTTATTTATTTATTTATGAGAGACACACACACACAGAGAGAGAGGCAGAGACACAGGCAGAGGGAGAGGCAGGCTCCATGCAGGGAGCCTGATGTGGGACTCGATCCCGGGTATCCAGGATCATGCCCTGGGCTGAAGGCGGTGCTAAACCGCTGAGCCACCTGGGCTGCCCTTAAGAGAATCTTTTTTAAAGGCTTTTTATATTCTGGAAATATTGTTAAAGTATTCAAATATATCATCTTATATAATCTCAATTCTTTCACAGTTAAGGAAATAGGCTCAAAAGGTTTAACAAGTTGCCCAGATCAAAGAAACATTAATTAGTAGAATCAAGATTTGAACCCACAATCATCTGATCTCCAAGTTCATTTTTCCTTCTATACCACTCCCTGCTTCTAACTGCGAAGTTTTCTTTGGAGATGCCAATACATAATACATAAAAGAGAATGAACAAACCAGTTGTCAACTTAGCTGAGTAACTGACATAAAACAGGTACCAAATGCTGACCATCAAACCGACATTATTCCTAGTCTCCTCAGACCAACTCAAGAATTTCCATGAGTATACTGGGGTGAGAATTACTATTTAGCATGGCAACAACATAGGAACAGGAGTATGTATGTTCTTTATGGGCAAGGATTGTATATAATCCATTTTGTGTCCCCACCCCACAAAGAGTGCCTTTCAAATGACAAAGAAAATAACTGGAGAAAAAATAATCACATTCACACACACTACCTTAGGTTAATATGCACCATGATGGTATAAAGAAAGATTATTTCCAGTTTTGTTTCAAAAGTTCTTTCCTGATGACAAATGACTTTCAATTGTTGAGTGTCAGGTACACTGGATATGTCTTCAGGGAGCCAAGGCTGGCACTCGATGATGGTTTCTAGGGTTAGAAACCAATACCTATAACTAATAAGCCTGGGTTTCTTTCTGACAGGAAAACTAAATAGACTAAATTGATTCATGTTTGACCAAATTCTTTGCTGTGACCTGATTGACTGAAAAGCTTAACAGCAACGAATATTGGAGGGTAAGCCAAGTAAATTTCACAAGAAACATGTGACTTTAAGTCATGCCTTTTCAGTGATATTTTAAATCTCTGAATTTGTGCTTTTGTAAACCATTATGTTTTAAAGACACCTTTAATTTCAGAGTTGGAATCTGGCAAAGACAGCTAAAACTTTGTTGTCCCATACCATAATTAACCAATATAGTTCAAAATGCCAATCTCATTACTTTCATTGAACAGACTTTGGCCTTTCTAGATCATTTGGAATTTGGATCAGAGTCCTCTTTATCCAGAGAAATTATAGTGTTTACCTCTTGCCGCAATGGTAGCCTGAAATGACAGGGATTTCTTAAGAGGATAGGAAAATATGTACCGCACTGACTCTGGAAAGAGGAGCCCTGAGTTTCACCCATGGCATTATGAATAATGAGAGAAAATCTTTGGTTTCTGGGACTACTTAGGAAAGAATTTGTGGGGAAGGAATTCTGAATGAACTCAGGTCTTTCCAAAAATCAGGAGTGTATCCAAAATGGAAAACAAAATGTTTTCATAGTGATCTCATATTTTATACCCTTTCTGGGGAGGAAGAGAAAAAGCTTATGGCATGTCTCAAGCACCAGGTCTTTAGGATGTCACAGCAGATCCCATGAGCAAGATTTATGACTTTGGATTCCAAGCACTGTTGAGGAATCACCTAGACCCTGAGAGATGTTTATGATTCTGAAATTATTCACTGCCCCTGTCATTTTTATCAAATTCTCCATATTTGGGCCAACTCACAGCTTAAACATCAAAAGCTACTGGCAACTATTTATATTCTCTAAATCTTTCCAATTAAACTATTACTGTTTCCAATAAAAAATTGTGTAATTACATTTTTTTTTTCTTTTTGGGTACACTGAAAAAGTACTGTGAGTTAGAAGATCCAGATCCAGATGTGAGCACTACTCAGTTACTAGTTGTCTGATTTTAGGCAAGCCAACTTGTAAACATCAATTGATTGCTCCCCCTTTCTCTTCTCTTCTCCCCTCCTCACCTCCTTTTCTTCTTCACTTTCCCCTCTTACTCCTTTTCCATCTCTTCCTTTTCCTTCTTTTTCCCCATGTGTCCAAAATCAAGTGTGAGGATCACTATACCTATCTTATCTAACTAGAAAACAAAGATCAAATTAAATATTATAAATAAAATGGAATAGGGAACTTTCTCACTGTTTGGGCTGCTATAACAAGATCTCATGGACTGGTTGGCTTAAACAGCAGACATTTATTTCTCACTGTTCTGGAGTCTGAGAAGTCTGAGATCAAGGTGATGCTGGATTTGTTTCCCAGTGAGAACCCTCTCCCTGGCTTGCAGATGGTCATCTTCTCATTGTGTCTTCACATGGCAGAGAAAGAGAGGGATGGAGAGATCTTTGGTTTCTTCTTCTAAGGACATAAATCTCATTATGATGGCTCCACTTTCATGACCTACTTATATCCCAAAGACTCCACCTCCAAATATCATCACATTAGGGATTAAGGTTTGACATATGACTTTTTTGGGGGAACAAATATTCAGTCCATAAGAGGCAATGGGAATGTTCTCCACGAAAACAGCACAAACACTAGCAAAAAAAAAAAATCAAAATCTAGTCATTGAGGATATTAATTAATTAATTAATTAATAGCTTGCAATAATATGAGGAGTATTTATTTACAATAAGGCTGAATCTTGGTGAGAATAGGAAGCTGTGTGCCTTTTGACTTGTTCCAGTCCGATGTTCCTCTTAGCTTTGCAACCTCTTTGAAAACCAGCAGCCTGGCAGACACTGGAGGAATAGGAGTTTAGGAGACTGGATTCAGTTCTGTTCTGTTCATTTATGAAACACTTCCTATGTGCATTTACCTTCTAAGACATGGAAAAGAGCCAATGTTTTTAGTAGTTAAAATCATATATAAGTAAAATGCCCCAGCAAGAGGTAGGCTGAGCAGGGGACTATTTTTATGTAAAAAAATACCTATTAAGAATGCCTCTTTGCTCTAAGGAATTTAAAAATGTTCTCAGACAATTCAGAAGTGGTATGTGCACATTTTGAAAATAGGAGTCTTGAAAAGACTTCTCAAGAAGTGAAGGTCCTAGGTAGTGATGGCATCTTGGCTGTGTAGATATATAAGCCAAGGCATAGAAGAGAGAAATGAGGAGATAATGTTTAGTGACTAATAAATAGTCCAGTTGGGTTCATGATCTCCTTGTGGATTTTTCTTTTTAAATTATATTCTTTTTAGTTTTCATCACATTTTGGTGCTAAAAGCCAATTCCATTAACTGTATCACATTTATCACCTTTCTACACACTTTTGAGCAATTTTCTCAGTCAGTATGGATATTTGCCGCAGTTCTGGAGATGTAAGTTTAATTAGTCTTATATTTATTCTCTTTACTATGCCATGGAAAATTTTACATCTCATGCAATGTAGCACAATCTATTGTCTGCTCATTTAACTTCGTTTTCTTTGAGGACTGTGTCTGGCATAAGAATCTAACTCAATCCTTCCTCACAAATTCTGATCCATCCAATAGGGAACAGGCTCTGCAGGAAACTCAGTTGTTAATCCCCATATTACTCCCAGGGCCACTCAATCTGCTACTCAATGCCAGCCTCACTTGAACCTCCCTGTATGTAATCTTTTATGTCATACTCTTCCATTCACCTTCGACTCTTCATTTTTTTCTTAGTGTGAATTCTGGATACAACTCTGGACTCATGCCCACTCCCACATTTTCTTCTCCTGCTCTTATGTACACAAAAGTAGATTCAACTATGAGTGCAGGGGGTGGGGGTGGGGTGTCACCTTTCACCCAGTGCTATTCTTGTCCTTCACCTTCATGGATGTTTACATAGGGGTTAGTATCTACTTCTCTAAACCAATAAAAAGCATAGTCAAAAGCACTGTTTACCTAATTTGTGTCTTTTATCTAAGTTTACAGGAAGAAAGACACAAAAATACTCTTGAAGAAGACATACTATTTTTTCCCCAATAGCTCTCTCATTCCAAAGTACCCTTTACATTCTCACCTTTTATTAATAAAGAGCCAATATGCCTGCATATTTCCCAACATTAATGATATGACCAGTTTTCTCCTCACTCATTGATTTGCTGATGGTACTTGATGCGATTGACTTTACCATGGTCATGGTCATCACTGGCGTTGTTAATCACATTGTGTATTTTTGTTATTGTTGGTAGTAATATTCTCCTAATTGGGCCCGGAGGTCATATTTCGCAGAGGTAGAAACTCTTGCCAATAGTGTTGCCTCTCTCCAGAAAAACTTGACTAGCAAGTATTATATCTCATTTATGAGGATCACAGTTTAAATGGAACTGGCTGAAAACCTGTTTAAAGCACAGAGGGAGCAGTGTGACAAAAGTATGTCTTGGGAATTCCCACTGATTTCCGCGCCCCCCCCCCCCCACTACCTTGGTTCAGATTTCTTTGCCAAAGAGCATTGCCAAAGTCAACCACTTGGTTTACCTATGTCTTATCTAATCCACTCTGATCTATCTTCCCAATTATGGCAAAATAGATTAGTTATTAAAGTATTTTTTCTGATGGTATTTTCTTACAGAATAAGTAACTGATGAATTTTCTAATTATATTCCATGTGAGAGAGCATAATTTGTATTATACTCATAATTTTTAGAGTGCTGTTTTATGGCCTAGAACACAACTTACCCTTGAAAATGTTCCAGGTGCACTTCAGAAATACATGTTTTTTGTTGTTTTGAGTGGAATATTCTATAGATGTCTGTTAGGACAAGGGGTTTATAGTCTTGTTCAAGTTTTCTACCCTCAATAATTTTCTTTCTAGTTGTTCTAGCCATTTTTAAAAATAGGGTATCAAATGCTTCAATTATTATTGTCAAATTGTCTATTTCTGCCTTTATTTATATTAGTTTTATTTTGTGTAAAATTTTGGTGCTCTGTTTTAGGTGCATATATGTTTATAAATAGTATTTATTCCTAATGTATATGGCTTCTCTTTGTCATTATAAGAGTGTTGTGCCCAAGATTGCGAATTCAAGAAACCACCAAACCGATGCAAGTACACGAGGTTTATAAAACGAGCTTGAGTCCAAGTATACTCCACATAGTAGAGCAGAGACTCGAACCCCAAAGTGGGTTACAGCTGGGTTTTTTATGGGCTGGTCTAGGGGATTTTCAGAAGGGGTGGGGGAATTTTTTCCCTTCCAATATGGGGGACAGGGTGGGGGAGTTTCTTAAGATCTGATATGGGATTCTCTGCTGAGGGCATTCTGAGCTCTGTTGTCTTTCTGATATGGGATTCCCTGCCGAGGACATTCTACAGTTTTTCCTGTAAAGTTCGGCTCTTATTCACAGGGGCCTAAGATGGCTGTACTTGCGCTAATGCTAAACTTAAGGTGGAATGGCCTTAATTTTCTCGGCCTCCACAAAGAGGTATCTTTTTATAATATTTTAAAACAAAATCTGTTTTAAATTCTATTTTTTTTATTTTTAAACTCCATTGCATTCCATATCAGTGTAGCTACTCCAGCTTCCCAGTTGTTGCTGTTTGCATGTCATAGGATTTTTCATTCTGTTATTCTCAAGCTATGTATTTGAGTCTGATCCTGCCTTCCATAGACACCATATAGCTGGATCTTGTTTTTTGTCTGCTTTAGGCTCTCTTATTCTCTGGTTCTCTCTCTCCTACAAACCAGTTAACTTACAACCTAGGCCATAGCCTCATTGATCCACAGATCTCTTCCCAAATGCCCTCATCACAACCTCCTCATTCTTGAGAGTGTTCTCAGAGTTAAACTTCTCTACACTTTATTATAAATAAAGTTAGTTATTTTAGCAAGACATTAGGAACTATGTGATTTATGGCTCTCCTCTCCTTCAAGGTAAAATCTGTGAGCCAAGGCCTTGAGCTGGAAGTGTAGACAATGGAAGTCTTCTCTGACACTCCTGTTTCTAGGAGCTGAGTGCTCTGGGGGAGGGGAGAAGGCAGCTTCTTGCTTGGTTTCCTGAGAAGCACAGCCTCACAAGCTAGAGGAAGTCCTCTCAGGGACTCAGTATTCTCAGTATACTATGCCTCAGGCAAAACTTCTTTGCATCAGTGTAGGCTGGCAGAAAAGTTGGCTTAAGTCACTTCTAAGCTGTACTCACCCAAACTGACCTCAACAGTCAACTGGCAGTGGGATAAGAAATGTTGAAGTCCTGTTGTTTCCAGGAAGAAATCCCTCTGGCCAGGTCTTGAGTAGGGAGGGAGGCTTATGTTCTTGGCTGCAGCATCTTTGGGTAGAGTCTCATCTCCCTGAGCTTAAAGCCTGGAGGCACGAAGCAGTCCTGCTTCAAGTATCACAGACTCTTGCCTATCTTAACAAACTTCCATAGATTTGCTTGAAAGGATCTTTCTTAATTTTCTGTTGCCTTTAAGACCATTTCTAGAAGCTCTAAATGTTTTTTATTTCTTTTTGTTTGATTTTTGTTTCTGTTTTTCAATAATTTTAACCAATTTCACTTGGACTGAGTCACCAGAGTTCCTCATGTTCTCATGCCTGAAGTTGATATCCTGATGAATTTTGACACCTTTACTATTTGTGTAATCTTCTTTATCCCCAATCTATCTACATGCATACACATGCAGGTATACAAACTTATATACAGAGTACCTGTTTTTCTATATCTGAACTAGATTTCCATCTGAATCCTTTATTCTATTAGAGATCAGAAAACCCAATCTAGTCAGTTCTAATGAACTCGATTAAGAGTTTCACAGTTATTTTAACTTAAATGGTCCATTCAAAATACTAGTTTATTTTCCTTCTTTCCTTCACTCTGGGGATTACTTTGACTCCCAGGTGGGGAAGACAAGGAGGGAAAGGGCATAGCCCATGGACATCTTGTGGAATACTCTGAGATGTTTAGTCTTGTCTGATCTCAGGTATAGCAAATCTCCCCATCTCGACTTTTTCTGATACTATTCTGTCCACTGTTTATCCCTCCAGTATGAGTGCTCTGATGCTGTTATATAGGAATGTTCAACATTCTCCTCCAGAAGTAATCAGAATTTACTAAGAGAGTAGGAAAACCAACCCTTCCCCTATCCTTTTCTGGGACAATAAGAGACATGGAACACTATTTTGGGCCCTTTATTCCCCAGCAGGGATCTTAATTTTTCTGTTAAGAGAAATCTCTTAAATGTTGATATGTTCTTTTTCTCAGAGATCCCACCAATTGTTCTGTTTTGCCTTCTCTTTATCTTTTCTTCAATCCCGTAGCCTAATGATTTCATATCCTTTCTGAGGTTTCAGACAATTCAGACAATTCGACAATAATAATTGAAGCATTTGGTACCTGTTGGGCTGGTGAGACTGGGGACCTCAAAATGGCAGACCCCAGGCCAGCAAACTCCCAATAAGGCCGCCTTGCCGCCCTACCCTAACTTAGTACACAAAGACCCATAACCCTTGCCCTAACTGGAATGCTGCCCTACCCCCATCTTCCCACCAACACCACTTTGCTGCCCTACCTTAGCACACAAAGACCTGTAACCCTTGCCCTAACTATAATGCCGCCCTGCCCCCATCTTCCCACAGAAAACTTTTTATAGACCCCCCTGCAGTTTGCTTGGGCTGGACTTCCCGGCTCTCTCCCTCCCCTGTGGCCCCATAACCTTGCCAGAGAGCGCGTCCCATTAGAAGCCTGTTTCGACCAACTTTTGCCTGGCCTCTCAATTCCATTTCACTACCGATCGGATTAAACCCGACAACACCCTACTTTTATTTATTTATTTTTATTATTTTTTATTTTTATTTATGATAGTCACAGAGAGAGAGAGAGAGAGAGGCAGAGACACAGGCAGAGGGAGAAGCAGGCTCCATGCACCGGGAGCCCGATGTGGGATTCGATCCTGGGTCTCCAGGACCGCGCTCTGGGCCAAAGGCAGGCGCCAAACCACTGCGCCACCCAGGGATCCCAACACCCTACTTTTAAAAATGGCTTGAACAACTAGAAAGAAAATTATTGAGGGTAGAAAACTTGAACAAGACTATAAACCCCGTGTCCTAACAGACATCTATAGAATATTCACTCAAAACGACCAAAAATTACATCTGGAGGTTTTTTTGTTTTTTTTTTTTCCAAAATCTTTCAAGTGTTAGGTATGTATGTATGTGTGTCTGTATGTATGCATGCATTTTTAATGTAAAAGCAAAGTGTTTGAGTTTACTGTTCACTGATTCCTTAGTGATGATACTACTTGGTTTTAGCAGCCTGGGTTGCAAGACAAAAAGGTAAAAAGGTAGTATTATTTTAGAAATGTGTATGCCCATTGGCTAAACTTTTGAAAAACCATTTGGATATGTGTACATGTTATTTCTTCTTCCTGGATTATATTCCCTAATCTATTGGTAAACTCCTAATGATCCTATAGGATTCCAAATCTTGTAAAAATGTTATTGCCTACCACACGCAGAAAATAAGATTACTTCCTTCATGTCCCTCATGTTTGTTTATATCCATTATATAGTTTTTTTTTTATGTTGTGTGATATCACTATTGTTTTATTTTGACCTGCCTTTCGTTTTAAGCTATGCATACTCTGAGTGCTAGTTTTGAGGTTTCGTATAATACATGTTTTATGAGTGAGTCACAGAGTGGAAACATGAAGGAAAACGAAGGACACACCAAGAGAGTAGAATTCATGAGGGAGGTGTTGGAGATACCATAGTGAAGATTCCCATAGTGAAAACATTCCAGAATACCTGATTTCTAGGAGATGAAAATGATTTTAGAGAAGCTTAGTACTATTCTTGGTAACAAAATTTTATTCAAGTCAGAGAGGAGTAGATTTAAGTATTTTGAAAATCAGGAAACAAGATTCTAATTCTCATCTTACCAATATGCTTTGTACAGAGACTTATGGTTCTCATCCTTTAAGTAGAGGAATAAGGCTTTGTTTTGTGATAAAAGTTGTGATTAGCCTAAGATATTCAGCGACACAATTTATACAGATTCAGTAATCTAAAGTATACATTGAGGCATGGTTCTCCAGCATGTTACCTAATTCCTGAAGAGAGGGAGGCAATTTTGTCCTTGCCACCTATTTAATAAGGACATCAGAAGCAAGTAATTCACATTGAAGGATTGGATTACTACAGATCCTTTGCAGTAGCCAAACTTTGTTATTTGTATCCTTAGAATGCTTTTTTTGTGCATACAAAGAAATCTGAGAAGTCAAGAGTGGTTATAAATGAGTGTCACAGACCATGTTAAATAGTTTGGATGATTTTTCATTACAGCTGTTTATGCACATCTCTTGTTAACATAGTGTCTAGTGATATCGTTTTGGTAGTTTAATATTATTCATGGTGAACACATTTATGAATACTTTCATCAGGAATTCAACAAAACTATAAATCTGTTGTTTCCCCCACCCTTAGTTTATCATACCTCTGAATTATTTTATACCACTCTTTGGGACAAAGAGAATTTTGATATCTATGATAAAGAAATGGAAGTATTTCTTAGTTGCAATCATATGGTACTTTCTATCTTGGGATATTAATAAGTGTGCTGGCCTAAGATTTAGGACCCAAGTTTTTA
The DNA here is from genome assembly GCF_905146905.1 of Nyctereutes procyonoides. Classification (NCBI taxonomy): domain Eukaryota; kingdom Metazoa; phylum Chordata; class Mammalia; order Carnivora; family Canidae; genus Nyctereutes; species Nyctereutes procyonoides. The sequence continues at coordinate 13,249,266 of NW_026575030.1, forward strand.
TTTTGGTTCTGCCATATCTGTCACCTAATATAAACAATTTTATTTCCTTTGGACTTAATATCATCAGTTTTTAAATGAAGCGCTTGGACTAAATGGTATCCTGGAAGCTTCCAGTTCTATGGATCATGACTTTAGGCTTAGAAGAAATATACTCTGGGTCTAGTTGCCTGATAACACCTATAAAATTAATAGAAAAAAGGGTGGTTAATATCTCTTAAGAAAAAGCATTGGCTTATATTGATACAAGCATACTCCTTTTAAGCAGACCTAGTTATCTGTTAGCTATACAGGCAAGAATTGCTATTAGACCCCCCATGGCTTTTTAATCCCTTGAATATTTATTTCACATTCAATATTTCACTAGCCTTTTATCTGTTTATCGTGATGCCTTTGGAAGCATTTTGATATTCACACCCCTGTTTTCCTTTTCTTTGCATTCCCCCTCTCCAGATGGCTTGAATCAATTCTGATCTGTACTGCAATTAAAAGAATAAATCATCACTTATTCTCAAATGTTCATTATTTCAAGTTTTATTATCATTATTAATTTATTTTTCTTACTTCCCCATGTTTGCATTTGTGTAAAGACTTTACAGAAAATTACAATTTATTAGCTTATTTTTGTTTAACTACTAATGCTAAGCTATTTCTTCCTTGGTTTGTATGGGCAGGAAGATTGGCCCTAGGTGGAGTTACAGAGCACAGGAAACTGGTCTTCACTTTCTCCCTCTCAATCTTCTATTTCTATAATAATGTTAATGAAAATAATAGAAAAAAATTGACCTCATTTTTTGAATTCTTGCTATGTGCAAGACATTGTCTCATGGCATTGATATTATCTGCTTTCTCACCTCATCAGGCAGCATAGTCTATTCCCACATTGATCTCCCCGATTCTAACCCCTTGCACTTACTCCACTCAGGGAATGACCAGATTCCTGCTCTTGCTTCTGACTTCAGGCCTTTTCTGTTTTACAACTTCCTAGACCCTCAAACAAGTCTCCTTCTGCCTCAGCCCTTCTATGCCAGAATCACAGCTGCCTTTCAGTTAAAAAATCATCTGATACACTAGTGGAAAAAAAAATGCTGTGAAAGGGACACCTGGGTCGCTCGGTGGTTGAGCGTCTGCTTTCATTCAGCTCAGGGCATGATCCAGGGGTCCTGGGATTGAGTCCTGCATCGGGTTTCCCACAGGGAGCCTGCTTCTCCCTCTGCCTATGTCTCTGCCTTTCTCTCCGTGTCTCTCATGAATAAATAAATAAAATATTTTTTTAAAATGTTGTGAAAGACAGTTTAAATTATTATAAGAGGAGTTTCTATCCACTAAGTGAGACTGAATAAAACTAAACAGAAAAACAATGCAATAAAACAATAGATATTTTCCAATGGGGCATCACATAGCTAAAAGGTAGCCCACCACCCAAGCCCTTGCTACAGTTTGGGTTTTCCAGAAGCATACACTGATGGAATTTGAAGTGTAAAGTATTCATAGGGTTCAATACCTGTGAAAAGAAAAGTCAAATTGTAATGCAGGCTCACAAAGCTTTAGCCAAACTGGCGGGAGCCTGGAGAGAATATTGGAGTGTTTCACATTGGGTCAAAGGGTGAGGCTTTGTTATCCCTACCTTGCTTAATCACCACATGTGGGCTACGTAGGAAAAGCATGTCCTCAGGTGAGGCTACTATCTGCAGTTGGAGCCTACCCCAGAATGGCAGACAACTGGCTGTCCCTTGATGGCACCTGTGCCACTGGGCAGAAACCCTTCCTTGAACAGGGATAAAACAGCATATCTCCATGTTGATCACACTTCATTCACATCTTTTATTGGCAATTTCCTTGGTTATATGACAGAAAAATGAGAAACGAGTACTGTATGATCCAACCCATCTTTAGAAGAGTGATAAATCTAAAAGTCTACAAATCTCCAAAATATGCCATTTTACATCTTTGAGGTTTTAGAATGCCTGTTCTCTCCTGGATTTTCTGAAACGCCCCCTCCTCATCTCTTTCAAAATCAATGGAGAAGTGGTGGTCCCAGGACCCCTGCTTGAGGTTGACATGGTTGCTGATTCCTTCCACTGTGCAACTCTGAAAGTGAGCCTCCTCCTAATTTGGCTTTTCTGAGGCAGTCAGTTGTTTATCAATGTTGTCACTAGCCTGTGAGCACCCCAGGGTTGGAGCCATGCCTGAAATGTACAGATTCCACAGCTATCTGCAGGGTGGAATGGATAGCAATGGGAACTACAATACAAATCTGAAGTCACTCTAAAGAGAGGAATCTCACATACTTTATCAATTCCCAGTAAGATTTTCAGATTTTCCAATTTTCTGCAAACACATGATATTGACATTGCCTCCTGAGTCCTAGGGCTCCATGGATTTCTACAAAGCACAACAGTTGGTGGCTTCAGGGGGTGCCAGGTGGTGCTGGGCAGCCATCACACCCTGAAGAAAATCACACCAGGAGATCTAGGGCACCAACTGTTCCAAATTGTCCTGATATATGAGCTACTGGCATCCAGCAAGCCATGTGGTGTGAAGCACACTTTTTTTTTTAACTATTGCCAGTAAGATAAATTAGGGTGCTGGTGGGGGTAGTGTACAGAGATACACTGGCATGGGAATAAGAAAATATTGCATACAGCAGTCTGATGGAAAGCAATCATCGCACACCTTGCATTTGGTAGAGCAATTTGAACTGTTCAAACAAAACTATTCTTGGGTCCCTGTAGTATCATGAGCTTATATAAATTCACGTAGGGTAGTATGCATTTGACAGAGGAGGGAGTTGGAAGCTTGGAATACTTTAGCATTTAGTCCATGTCATTGTCCTTTATATTACTTTGCCTGCCCTTAGTACAGGCAGACGATTTCCCATCTACTCATGGTGAAAAATTTCTGTGATGTATAAGTAGGTGTTATTCTGGAAAATAAAGTATTTTTTTCTTTACTTTTAAGGTCTGCTTCTTCTTAAGGCCTGTTTCTTTCTAAGGTCAAATCTATAATATGAAACTCATCTTCTCTTGTCTACTTAATGACTTTGTTCCCATAATTACCCTTTTCTTTAAATATTATAATTTTCTTTTTCTTTGGGACATTTTAATCAGATTCTAAACAGGCTGTAAGATCTTCCACTTTAAAACAAAATTTCTGGGGGCTCAACGATTGAGCGGCTGCCTTTGGCTCAGGGTGTGATCCTGGAGTGCCGGGATCGAGTCCCACATTGGGCTCCCTGCTTGGAGCCTACTTCTCCCTCTGCCCGTGTCTCTGCCTCTCTCTGTGTGTCTCTTATGAATGAATAAATAAAATATTTAAAAATAAATAAAATTTCTTTCTCGACCTACCCCTTATCTATGTTTTTTAAATTATTTTTTTATTGTAAAACTCAAAGTCACAAAAGATAACCCCTACTTCCTCATCTGTTACCTGCTCTAAGTCATTTCAATTAGACTATGTCTCTGCCTCTCCAACAGAATTGCTTCTGCTTTTGTTAGGATCACTGAAGGCTTACAGTTTGCCAAGTTCAGTGGTCAGTCCTCAGTTCTTATGTTATTTGAGCTTTCAGCAACAGTTAACACAGTTGATTATTTTCATCCTTCTGTGAATACATTCTGTCGTGTCTAAAATACCACTTTTTTTACATTTTCCTTTTAATCCCATCGATGACTCTTTTTTTGATTGTTTCCTTTGCTGAGTCTTTTCCTGTATTTATGACTTCTAAATGTTGACATGTTATGAAGCTAAGGTTTAATTATACTGTTTTCTTCTCATTTATATTGATGCTGTTGTGCATCACCTCCAGTCGTATTGCTTAAAGTGTTACTTGCATGCTGAAGAGGCTCAATTATTTCTGATAACAACCAGAAAGGCATATATATAACAAAGGACTAAAATTCCATAGAACCTAATTGAAATCCTAACAATATGAATAGCTGTAGCTAAGTTTGCTCATGATCAGACAATGACAACCACATCACAACCACCACCTGACTATCAATGACTAAAGAGAACATCAATTGTGTGAGACATTTCTATTTTACAAGGATATTCAAGTGTGAAAGAGAATGAACACTGGAATCAATGAAATGTGGCATATTCCTTTGCCTATTCTACACCTTCACTTGCATGGCTGAAAGACAATTCGGATCTACCATGCCCAAAACAGGATTCTTAGTCTACTAACCGTATACATCTACTTTCTGCCATTTCCTCCAGATCATTTATTAGACTCATGCACTCAGTTACTCAAGTGAAACAAATAAATAAAAAAAACTAAGGTAGAAACAATCTATTTTTGGTTTCCCCAAATCTTCCATACCACGAATTAAACTAATCAATGAGTGTGGTAAGTTCTTCCTTTATTAAATATCTGAATGTGCTACTTCCTACCCCCTTCCTTGCTGCCCTGTTTTTGACAGCATAATCTCTTATCAGAGACCTCCCCTCATGGTTTTCTCTGTCTCTCCTCCTGCATGATAACTTTTCATCTCAAATAAGATCATATTCCTTCACAGTTTACAACCACCCAGTGGTTTACCCCACACTGCCATAAGGTTTCTGCTGAGGAATTCAGTGATAGCCTTATGGGGGTTCCCTTGTATGTGAGGAACTCTTTTTTCTCTTTACTTTTAATATTTTTAACAGCTTTATTATAATATATGTTGGGGGGTATCATGTTTTTTGAATAATTTTTGAATTTATGAGCTTCATGAGCTTGGATCTTCAAATCTCTCCAGAATTGGGAAGTTTTAGCCATTATTCTTACTAAGAAAAAATTAAATAAACTCTAAACCTAACCTGGAACTGGAACTCACAACCTGTGAGATCAAGAGTTGCATCCTCTACCAAATGAGCCATCCAGGCCCCTCTTAGCCATTTTCTTTAAATGAGCTTTCTATGCCGTTTCTTGCTACCGTCTCTTTCTGAGTCTCCATTATAGAGGTTGCTTTTTATGGTATCTCATAATCTACATAGGGTTTCCTCACCCTTTTACATTCTTTTACTCCCTTTTTTTCTCTTCCACCTGGATAATTTCATATGAGCCGTCTTTGACTTCGTCTTTTTCTTCTGCTTGATCAAGTCTGTTGTGAATGTTTTATTGTACTTTTATTTATTGTATTCTTAAGATTCAGAATTTCTGTTTGGTTCTTTGTTATTATTTCTATCTCTCTGTTAAACTTCTAGTTTTATTCATGTATTGTTTTCCTGATTTCATTGAATTGTCTTTCTGTGTTGACTTGTACTTCACCAATCTTCCTTAAAACAACTATTTTGAATTCTTTATGGGGAAAATTACAGATTTCCATCCCATTAGGTTTATTAAAAAATTTGTATTCCTTTGGTGGAATTATGTTTCTTTATTTTTTCATGTTTCCTGAAGTCTTGCATTGCTTTATTTGCATTTAAAGAAGCAGTTACATCCTGTACCCTTCGTGGGCTGGTATTGGGAGAGCAGTACTTTTCTGTCAGCCTTAGTGACGAATCTGATGTTTTCTCAGACCTTTTCTATGGTATATCTACTCCACACCTGTCCCTTAATAGGAGAAATAATATATTAAGATTGTATGCCTTCCCTCCACCTTGCAAAGTCAATCTGGATGCTGATAGCCTTCTGTAGGCTTTACCAAGGGCAGTGCTAAATTTTCAGGTTTGTGTACTTTCTCTGAATTCCCCAGAAACCTCCTGTGCATGCTCACTTATTGTCTGCAAATGATTTCACTCTCTGCCCTTTGGACACAGCACACAGAGTCAGCCATAGGGTGTGTGTATGTGTGAGTGAGGCATGTGGAGCATTTGGGGTGTCTATGGGCCACTAAGGGGCCTAAGCCAAGGCATCCCCAGAAGCTCATGAGTGTACTTCCTGATGGAATCTGCAGAGTGGTTAGTAGAATTCCCATTCCTTTGATGACCTTGGAGAATTTTTTCTCCAGACTTTGTATTTTTCCTTCAGACTTTGTACACTGCTCCCCACTTCCCCATCCAAGTCATGCAGTACACCTCATATCCTGGACAGGACAAGAAAGAAATGGGCCTGTTTGGCAACACAGTGGGGAAGCCACATGCTCACTCACACACTATGGTGCAATCACCATAGTGCAGCCACTATGGTGGCTCTAAGCTCTGCTATCTTGGAGGAGGAATGCCAATGGTGGAGTGAAATGGTTCTTACACTCTTGTTTTTTTTTTTAAGACATTTATTTATTTTGGTTGGGGAGGGGCATAGGGAGAAAGAGGTTTTTTTGGGGTGGGGGGAGAAAGAGTCTTAAGCAGCCTCCATGTTCAGTGCAGATCCTGACAGGGGAGCTTGATCTCACAACCATGAGTTCATGACTCTTGAAACCAAGAGTCTGATACTTGCATCACAACTGCATCACCCAGGCGCCCCCATTTTTACACTCTTGAATGTATCTAGTTTGGATTCTTCTTCTCCAGTGATGTTCTGGAATTTCTCTATTGGGATCAATGACTTCCAGAAAGACACTATTCTCCATGGGTGACTGTGAAAATTGGTGGTACTTCTGAACACAGCAGAAACTCCCCTTCTACCATGTTTCTGATGTTGCTTTCCCCACATGTCCATATCTCTCACTTTTAAATTAGTGCCTGGCACTGAGTAGATACTTATTTAATGAATAAATAAACACTGCTCTAGTATAAAAAGAACTTGGATCTAAATGATGGCATGTTGCTTTCCATTTTATTACCTTGTCAATTTTGTTTCCCAATCTGTAAAATGGAGAAAAATACCTAATTCACACAGTTTGAGTAAGAATTATAAAAGATTGTTGATGTGATGTTAAATACACATTTATAGAGCAGAATAACTAACACAAATTAATTTTTATTTATTTAACCATAAGTGAGCCTTCTTGTTATTGCTTTAATAGGCAAGATGAAGAACATGATGCAAAATTAGCTGAGCTTCTCTGACTCATTTTACATGATGTTCGGTTTGGCTTCCTCCTGCAGCTGTTTGACCTAGGCCTCCACACTGTCTGTGGTGTCCTCCCTAGTGTCCCCATCACTGCCATTCTTTATCTGCAATAGCATGAACAAGCTCCTCTGTCATAGCATAGTGACACAGGCGTGAGCTCCACTGTGTTTTGCTATTAGGGATGATGACACCTCCACCTGGAGTACTCTGCCTCCTGTGGCTTGGTGAGCAGGATAGGGTAGGGCTCAGTATCCAGTGTGTGCTACTGCCTGTATCTATGTATGTATGTATTTGAAACATTTATTGTGCCCTGTAAGTACACCTCTGCCTCCAGTTTTTATTTATCTTTAATCTCTTTATTCATAATATGGAAGTTGTAAACTCATTCTTTTTACTGTAATATAAGTTGAAAATATGACCAAATAAAATAATGAGAGACTTTTGGATATTGGTTTATGAAATGTGAGGCCTTCCCCCCCCACACACACATGAAATGTAAATGAAGACTGAAGAGAATTGTCTTCTAGTCTTTTAGCAAGCTGTCTTTTCTTCAATCAGGAAAAAACAGAACATTACTTTGTTGTTGTTGTTGTTTTTTAACTAGGTAATCATAAAGGACAAATTTCAAGTAGCACAATGATACAAATAATTTTCTACTCAAACCAGGAAAACAGGCAGTCAAGGCATATAATAAAGGACACTTTTTTGTTTCCCCATTGTTTGGCCCTTAAAGATGAAGAAAGAGACTAACAAAATAGCAATATTAAGGCATGTGGATTCTGATTAAAAAATGTGTGGCTTTTGCTGAAAGTGTGCCAGAAAAACTTCCAGTCCTCAAATCTTTCTCCATTAACATTTCAGGTTGAATAACCTCTATTATTAAAAATGGATCCCCTTTGGAATTTGATACATTTTTTGGGTTTAATATTGCAATTAAAATATACCTTTTTATTTTTCATAACAAATAATTCCATATTCATTTAGTCACAACCAAATATCACAGGAGTAATCTTTATTGCTTGGAATGGGAGAAGTGACTATTAGGACATCTGTTTATATTTATTTTTACCTTTTAATTTTTTTGTAGTTTTGCTTATATTTTATGTGTTTTAAATCATTTTAAAATATTGTAAAATGCATAAATGTGTTGCTAAACCAGTAACTTAATATAAATTATATTTTATAATTAGTAACTATATAAGTATATCTATAGATGGTACATTGTCAAAATATTTTCACCAGGTAGCAAAATAAAATCTGAACTCTTTTCTATTGGATAGGATTCTCAACAGACTCTTTCCTCCTTCTGCACCACCAGCACCAATATTTTATTCTACTTTATAGTTAAATGATACAAAATTTTTGAGTTCCTTGAACACTTGAAGGGTTTCATATCACTCTGCATTTGTGCCCTTAAATCCTTTTCCTGGAATCCCATTTTCATCTCCACCTGTCAAATTCTTATATCAGAACTGTATCGGATCTCAGCTTCCTTGTGCAATGTTTCCTGTCTTTTTAAACATCTTTACTGAAATGTAATTTAGGGGCACCTGGGTGGCTCAGTTTGTTAAGTGTCTACCTTCAGCTCAGGTCATGATCTCATGGTCCTGGGATTGAGCCCTACATCAGGCTCCCTGCTCAGTGGGGAGTCTGCTTCTCCCTCTTGCTCTGCCTGCTGCTCTCCCTCCTTGTGCTCTCTCTCTCTCTATCAAATAAATAAATAAAATCTTAAAAAATAAATATAAACATCATAAAATCTACACATATAAAGTACATAATTCAATGGTTTTAGTACATTCACAGAGTTGTGCCCTCATTACTGCTGTATAATTCAAGAACATTTTCATCACTCTGAAAAGAAATCCTGTACTTATTAGTCACTCCTCACTCTTTTGATTTAAAATATATACAGCTGCAATAATCAAAGCAATGTATTACTGAGGTTAATGAAAGTATATGTAATTCAATGAAATACAATTGAAGTTCAGAAATAAACCCTTATGATATAGTCACTGATTTTCAAAAAGGGTGCCAAGAAAATTAAATGGGGAAAGAATAGTCCTTTCAAAAAATAATGCTGGTTTAAACAGAATATCCACATACAAAATAATGAAGTTGGATCCCAAAATATAGGGATATTCATAAAGGTAAGAACTAAAATTGTATAACTCTTAGGAGACCACATGAATAAATAGTCCTCCAGGGCACCTGTGGAACAGCCAGAAGGGGGGTCAGAACCGAGTCTACCTACTACTCTTGCTCTTGCTCCTCAGCTGGGAATTGTTACTCCCATCACACAGATGGCAGACTGGAGAAGTTGGCAAGACTTGCCCTGGGCTGCACAGTAGCCTATAATGGCAGAGCTGGAACTGACATCCCTTTTACCTTTCACTATTGAATACACCAAAACACGAAGGATGCTGGGACAATTTTGCATGGTCACTATGTTCATGAATCTGGCAGTTTATTCCACTCATATGCTATTAAACATCCACCCTGCACCAAGTGACTGACTGAATCTCAGAGTCTGCAAAAACAACAATGCACTAATAACCATTTCTTATAAATACAATAAAATTCATTTCTCTTTCTTTTCCTTTTTGAAGGCCTTTCTCTTCTCTTTTTCATTTATGCTTTAAACTTGTCCTCCCTGCTGACTGCATTTCCTCATTCTTTATCTCCATGATCTTTGTTATTCTTTATCTATTTTCATTAAAGGATATCTTGGAAGCCAAAGCTGGCACCAGATATTTTCATGTTTATCCTTCTCATAAAATACATGGATTAAGAAGCATTAGAACTCTGAACTCAACCTCAGGCAGCCAGCTGGTACTCTAGGTTCCAGCTGCAATTTTTCTGGGTTCTGCCTCAGCTAACTCATGCTCTCTAGTCTAAAGGGATGTCAGGATGCTTGAGGAGTTCCAGCATCATCCTACAGAGAGGCCCATCCCATTTCTATCATTTTTCTGTAAAAAAAAAAAAAAAAGAGTGAGGAGGACTGTTTTCCAGGTGAACGTAGGTGATCTTGGATTGGGTAATAATTTCTTAGATATAATACTAAAAGTACAAACAGCACAACAAAAAATAGATCATTTGGACTTAAAATTAAACCTTTGTTTTGTAAATGATATGATCAAGAAATTGAAAAGATAACCACCAGAATAGAAGAAAATATTTGAAACTCCTGTATGTGATAAGAAGCCAGTGTCTAAGATATGAAAAGATCTCTTCAATGCAAAAATAAAGATAACTTAATTAAAGTGTGCAAAGGATTTAAGTAGATATTTTGCAAAGATGTAGAAATGGTCAATAAGCACATGAAAAGATACTTAACATCATTAACCATTAAGGAAATGCAAGTCATAACTGAGATACCACTTTATATCCATTAATTCCATTAATATGCCTATAATCAAGAACACAAATAACAAGTATCAAAGAGTATGTGGAGAACCTAGGTCCCTTACACATTATTGGTGGGAAGATAAATGGAAGAGTTGTTTGGGAAACTGGCTGCTCCTCCGAGGATTAAGTAACATAGTTAGCATATGATCAAATGACTCCATTTCTAGGTATACACCCAAAATAAATTAAAACATGCCCTTCTCTATATTTTAAGCACATATTTTTTAAAAAATCAACTAATTTAATATGTTCATCATTTTAACCTATGTCTATCATGGTAGATTATAAACTTCTTGTGGGTAAAGACTATTTCTTTTTATTTTTTAAAAATAGTTTATTTAAATTCAGTTTGCCAACATATAGTATAACACCCAGTGCTCATCTCATCACATGCTCTCCTTAGTGGCCAACTCCCAGTTACCCCATTCCCCATCCACCTTCCCTTCTGCAACTCTTTGTTTCCCAGAGTTAGAAGTCTCTCACGGTGTGTAAAGACTATTTCCTATGCATTTCTGATTCCCTAGAAATAGAAAGTAGTATTAAGTAGGCAAACTTAAACTTTAAAATATAAAGTTACATGGTAGGTAACTGGTATAAAAGAAGCATCAAAAATACCTTCGACTGGGAAAGTACCATAAAGTCCTGCACATTGAGACTTTAATGAGTTGATGGTCATTGGAGACTTCCATGGGTGAACATTGAGTTGAACAGGCAGATTTAGAAAGATTAGCAAAGAGAGAAGTCAGGAAACCTAAAGGTTTTTAGTGTCTCAATTTTCCTGGAAACCAGTTAAAATTTCCATAGTAAATTTTATATCAAAGTGTCTTCAGGCACTTGTTCCATTTGCCATGTAAGATTGTTTGAAATTTATGGATATTTTTTTGAAATTAGTATCTTCAAATGTCTCCTGGTCTATGAAAAAATATCAAATTTCTAATTTTCTCTTCACAACTTTGACACCTAGGGCACCGATATATACACTTTTACAAAAAGCCATAGGTATATAATCTAATAGAATTGGTTGAATTAGAAGAAGCTAGGAGGATGAAAGATTATAGAAGAAAAAAAATTGGGAAAAGAAGAGAACAAGTGGAGAGATGCTATAAATGGTACTTTCAACACCTTGCATTTTGAGCTGAGTTTCTCATATGATGATGAACCATAAAAGGAATGTTAGTCCAGAAGTCAGGCTCCACGCACAACCAACAAGTGATGTGAAGAGGCTTGATGATTCCCGAAGGTCATAGAAGGGCCATGCAAAAAAGTAATCTAATTTTTTGTAATTTTCATATATTCAACAATCAGGTGATGACCCAACACTTGATTATCTTCTCATCCAAATATTTGACTTTGAATTGGGGTGACAAATTCTCCTTGTCTTTTGGGTTTAGTGGTGCCAGAAAGATGGTGCTTGAGGCCTGATTTTGATACCTCTGATACCACAAATACTAATACAATTAAACAACTAAGCTTTTGCTTTACAATACTGTTGGCCAGTCACTCTTCTATTGCAAATATCAACTGCATCTGAGCAGAAGAAGCAAGGTAACAACCTTTGTCACTATGATACTGTGATGCAGTTACCAAATATATCTTTAGCCCTATTCAGGCTTGGTTGAATCTCAGTGATTTACTGAATATCAATTATCAGTACTCTCTCATATCTCTACAAAATGTCTTACTCTGTGAGTTAAAAGTGTGTTCTACCAAAGAATAGCTTGTGACCACTGACATATATAAAGAGTATTGCATTTACTTAAAATATAAAATCATGGTAAGGATTTTATCTTCAGGCTCCTACTTTGATCAGGTCTAGGAATATTCTATTTGGGGATGCCTGGGTGGCTCATCTAGTGATCCTGGAGTCCTGGGATTGAGTCCCATGTCAGGCTCCCTGCATGGAGCCTGCTTCTCCCTCTGCCTATGTCTCTGTCTCTCTCTCTCTCTCTGTGTGTGTGTGTGTCTCTCATGAATAAATAAATAAAATCTTAAAAAAAGGAATACTCTTTAATTTATCTTTTAAAAAATGATTTTATTTATTTATTTGAGAGAAAGCAGAGCTAAAGAAAGAGCACAGTGGTAGGGGGTGGGGGACAGAGGGAGAGGGAGAAGCAGACTCCCTGTTGAGTAGGGACCCCCTGTAATGTGGGGCTTGATCTCAGGACTCTGGGATCGTGACCTGAGCTAAAGGTAGACACCTGACTGAGCCACCCAGGTGCCCCTACTTAATTTATCTTTAAAAACTTCTAATTGTGTTCCTCCGTATTGTTGGGCAATTTCAAGATCTTCCTGGACACCTAGAGGAAATTCTCAAGTGTTTTTCAATGTAGCTTTTAAGGATAAGGACAGAAGCAAGCTCTGTTTTCATGACCATTCAGTCTCCAGTACCAAGCATAGTTCCTGAATTAGCTAGTTTTTGGCTTCTCTTTTCCATAGAACCATACATTGCATACTCTGAAGTCCAGCAGCACCATCAGAGAAAACTATATGTAAAGATCAAACAAAAATTTAATAAAAACAACATGCCTCATGTGATTCTGTTTTTCCACGTTTTGAGTCTGATTTGCCTTTTATAATTCAAGACCCTATAGTCAAAAAATATAAACTTTTTTTAGAGTGCCACCATCTTAATGAAATCAGCTTGGATTTTTTTTTAACTAATAAATTGGAACTAGATCTTCACGCATGAATGTACAAAGCTATGCTTACATTTCTTAGTATTTCTGCATACATATTGGCTCTTAAGATTTTCTTAGGGACCATTTCTTGCTGTGAAACAATAGTGAAGTATTCCTTCAATTATTCTCATAACTTTGACTCTCTCAATGGCATTCCTTCTTTTTCTGCCATCATTTTGTTCTCTCTTCTCCTTTTTCTTTGACTTGAATCCATTATCAGGACACTTGGTTAATAGTCACTTATAGTCATTAACTTAGGTCATTGTGCTCATTCCCCAGGGGGACTTGAGTTTGTAGTTGTCTCTTAAAAACAGAGTTACAGATTTTATCAAAATCATGGTGGTAAAATTAGAGGGCCAATGCCTCTGAATGTCTATCTTGAGGACCATGATTTCTCTGCTTAATCATAGTGGTGGCCTACATCCATTCTCACAAGATTTCTCACAAGGATATCTTCAAATACCAAACATATTAGAGCTCTCTTGCATATAGCTGACAAACTTAAATCAACAAAATATTCAGGAAAGGAATGTAGAAGCAGTTGGTTTATTTGAGATATTATGCTTGAGTCCTATAACTTGAGGACTTCTAAGTCTGTGGTACATGGAATACAATTTATTCTCAAGCTTGTGTCAAATAGTACTTGAAAATTTCTATTTGTTCTTCTGTTTGGAGTGTATATGTGTTTTCAGACTGAATCTTGGATGAATTTGCTCCACCGTCAGAATCCTAATCTTATGCTAGGGTTAGGCAGGCATGAACATTGGTCAATTACAAAACCAAATAAGCAAAACCATAACAAAACACTTTAAACTCACTTGCTTCCCTCTCTTTTGGCTCTTACAATCCTTTTTCTCAGAAGTATGATATCGAAATCTGGTTAAGGCAAATTCACCTTCTTAGGTTGAAGGCAGTGTAGTCCTAGTTCTTGGAATTGTGCTCACGGGGGAAATTCCTTAAGAGAAACATCCCCTTCACATTTATCTCCAGGTGTCTGAACTTGGCAGTGAGCTTGCTTGGTGATTGTCAGCTCCAAAACGCCTCACGCTGACAGAATGGTGTATGGACTTTCCGTGTCAGCACGGTAGCATCTGCTGTGAACACTGGATCTGCTCACATTTACCATCGCTCTGACACAGACATCTCTTTCCTTTCACTTGACTCTTCCCTTTGTACAGACTCATGTTGTTTGCTTTAGATAAGCCTTGTATCAATAAGGGCCCAAACACTTTGAAAAAGGAAAACAAAACAAAATAGCAGGGGCTTATTGAAAATGAAAGCTGGCCTCTTAAAATAAAGGTAATCCACTTAAGAAGCATAAACATTCAGTATTGATATGAGAATCAGTTGAAGCAATAAATAGAGTAATTAGGTCTGATACTGCTTATGAAGAACATAATACTAGCTACCATTTATTAGGCCACTATTGTGGGTTTAACTTGGTACTCGTAGCTTTACATGTAAAGAAATCACTGCTGTTACTGGTACTGTTTATGAAAAGCCTCCTATGCATGTGCTACTCACCTCCTCTATTTGTGGAAGAATAGTCTTTAGTTTAGTTGCATCGTGCTGTGCATGCTATCACTTTATCTCTCTTATATTTGTGGCATTCTATGTGATGGACTGCACTGAATACAAAGAATATTCTGCACCCTTTGTTAAATAGTATCTACGTACAGGCATTATGTTAAATTTTTATGCATATTGATGATGATGAGAATATCAGCCACTATATGACAAATGCCTTCTGTTTGCTAAACAAGCTACCAGTTTTCATTCAAACAGGCACAATGAATGTGTAAAAAGTTCTGCAGGTAAGGAAACAGATTGCAAGACATTAAATGCATCATCTAAGGTCCCACAGCTGATAAGTTCAGGGGCTTTGAACTGAATCTGGGTTAGTCTGATCCTGCAGAATGGTCTTGTTCCACCTGCCACAGTGTGTGTGTGTGTGTGTGTGTGTGTGTGTGTGTGTGTGTGTTCATGAACACAAAGAAGTTACACATTTTATGCTGACATACACTCCTGAAATAAAGGCTCTTCACAAAAGACTCATAACTCATAGCTGACCTTTTGGAGACAGCCTTTTAAGAACTAACTAAAATTACACATTATTTATAGCAAAAAGTGTCCTTAAAAACTAATTCTCATTTATCAATCTATGATTAAGGTGATAGATTTGGTTTGCAGTTAAGAAATATATTTTAAAATTCTCATTCAAGGAAATAATATTTTTCTTACCTATTTCATGTATGGGAAACATGAACCAGAATTCAGCAGCCAAGAGGATAGTAATCTTGCCTACTTGTAAGTTAAAAAAAAAATCTCACAATGGAACAGAGAAGCTGAACTGAATTTATTTAAAGCAAGGTGAGTAAACAGGAACCACCATTATCTACAGTCAGAAATAAAGCAAAAGACCACACACAGTTGTGGCTGCTTTAAGCACTGATGCACTAATCACTACCCTTCTGTTTTATGGGCTTAGCTCTAACCAATAACTTCATTATTTATGGTTAACATGCCTGCAATAATTATGGTGGAGGCATTTAGCTCAGCCATGCATATTATTACATTCCCAGTATTTCTAGGTCATGAAAAATAAAAGCATCTTAATAAAAAGAAATAAGAAATTGAACTACCACATTGCTGTGACCATGGCCTGCATGGGACACAGTTAAAAAAGTACTTGTTTTCTTGTTTTCTGTCTGTCTGGACCCTTGGAGAATCCCACTTCCCATATCCAGAGATCACTGACCATTGGCAATGCAAATCTAACACCACTACTTTCAGTCCTTCATTTCATATTAACTCCTGCTTCCTGGTTCATTCCTTGATCCCCATGATTCTTATCTGATTGCCTTATTCTAGCAAATGGTTTGCCATGAATCCTGTGCGGTGACTCTTGTTCTTTTTCTGCTAAAATGATAAAAGTCTTTCTCTAAAAAGAGCCTTTCTAACTCATTATTCCAGCTTTCTTCTGTTTTGGAATATGTAGCCCATGTCAATTGTTAGGTATGGGTGTGGTCTGGACTATCAGATAAATATTTCATATTTTTACAGGGACTTTCCGCACAGAACCAAATAGTCTATTTCCCCCATTATTCTCCATCTCATTTGCTCTATAACTTCCATTTATCAGGTATGCAGAAGCATCTTTCCTGAACTGACCTCCTCTGGATGATCAGTGAGTCATACCCTCATCTCAGCCCTCTCTAACTTCTTACACTTTCCCCTACCTTTCCTAGTGATTCAGCTCTCACAAAGAAAATAGATTTGAGAAATTACTCACAAAGGATCAATACAAAATGGAAGTGAGGTGAAAATGATGCTTTCAGGTAAAACTACTTTAATATCTCCTCCAATCATAATTCATGGGCATTTACCTACTCCCAGGGTAAAGCTTGAATTAAGGGCAATCAGAATTATTATAGATATATCTGTAGATTTAAAATTTTTCATGAATCATATTTTAGATATTAGGAGGAAGAGGAAGTTACAGTGCCTAAATGTAGAGCTCCATACTCATAAATTGTGCTCATCAACTTATTACATTTTTTTATTTAATTCTCTTTTTAATAATTTAAAGTAAATGTTAGAATTATCTTGATTTTATAAAGGTGGAAATTAGTTTTAGAAAAACTTTGTGATTGCTTTAAGTTCACATAACAAGTAAGTGCATGACCATGGATTCATGACCAGGTTTACTTATCTTCAAAGATGACATTTCTGTCTCATCACATATTTCTTAAGAAAATGATTTTAGGAAAAAAATGTGTAAATTAACAAATTATTTTGTTGTTGTTGTTGTTGTTGTTACAGATGTACATTCTCCTAGATCCCTTTCCTTCTCTATACAGAATTACCCTTTATTAGGTTCCTCATTTACCCATCAATAATTAAATAATAGCTATCTGTATCTTCATTGATTTTAAATCATCCTAAGATAATTTGAAAGAGATTTAAAGAGACTGTGGGATGATAAATTAGTTTTGGCTTTGGGTTTTTGTTGTTGTTTGCTTAAATATTATTGAGGCACCAGTGATCTCCCAATTAGGAAAAAGAGATTTGAGAGGGAAAAGGAACAAATGTCATCCCATGTAGGCAACTATATTAGACAGTACAGGTTCTAGAAGAGCTGTTGTTTTATTTGGCAGTAGAACTAATTCAGAGTTCAGCACCTGATGGTAATAGTACCATTCTACTTCATGATAATTGAGGAACAGTTTAGAGTAGTGACAGATTAAATCCTGGATAAAACTTTTTAAAATGACCAAGATAAACTGGATGTGAGGAGATAGGCAAAGGTCAAGAATATGATGGGTATGCAATTGAAGACATATCAAGAGAAGAGGTGAGAAAAAAAAAAGATGACAATTAGCTTGTGACACAAACTCAGGTCAATTGGCCTGTGTTAAGGAGAAATTGTTGGGCTTTTTTCTATTTTGTAGCCACAAGATGAAAAACTAAGATCTACAAGTATAAATTATTAGGAGCTAGATTTGGGCTTAATGGAAGAAAGGACTTTCAAATAATTTAAGTTATCCTGAAATGGAATGAACTGCCTGGTGAGGCCATGAATTCCCTAGCACTGGAAGTGTGCAATAAGAGGATACATGACCACTTATTTGGAATTTATGCATCTAATTAGAGGGTTAATACGGGATGACCTAATCTCATTTTCCATTCTGAGAGCCTGTGACTCGATACTTGGCTGTGTCTGTTCCAAGAATGTTTTAATGTGATTGCTATAGCCTGAGCCAACACAATTTGGTGGATCTATGACCAACTCGGCAGTCTCTTGACTTTTTTTTTTTTTAGTATTTTGTTATTTGTTATATACCTTTTTGAAACCTATTATAGTTGGAGTCAATAAACTGGCTCTCTTATGTTGATCAGTGGCTCTAGTCCCAGCTTAGCTCCTTCTTTCTGCAGAGAGAGAGTGAGCAATCAGCCATAATGTGTATTGAGGTGAGGTCCAATCACTATTCTCAAGAATTTTTTTTTCTTTTGCTGTACACATTCCTGACATTTTTTCTGTTTCCTCATTTACTATTCAAAATGTATTAAATCATAAAAATTATTGCATAGACCAAGCAGGTGAAAGATAATTAGAATCACATAGAAGGCAATTCTGAAATGGGTTATAGCATTGTAAGGTTTTGAGCTTGTGGGAAGTGATGAAACACACATACAATAATCTTTATTTACTCAAGAATACAGAACTGAAAATGAAAATACAGAAATACAGAAATGAAACTCTACAGAGCAAGAGAAGTTAGCATATTTCAGTAATATTTTACTCACCCCTCATGTCCACAAGAGGCACAACACTACCACACTTTCCATACTTGTAGGATCCTGAAAAAAAAAGGCAAAAAGAAGCTGAATTTTTGCTAAGTCACTGTACTTTTACTTAGTTCATATCATATTTCCAAAAAAATGTACCCTACTATCTATATATTTCCATTTATGTAAACATCTACCATAAACATTAATACATTAACTTGACATTACAACTATGATTAATTAAAACAATGGAGAAATAAATATATCCCTCAGTGCTTGAAAATATTAAAACCACATATATGATTTACTCTAGGTCAGTCAAGGCTTAACTATTATAACTGGATTCTCTTTAAAATTTATTTATTTTTATTTTTCCAGAATTTAAGTATTTTATTTGCCTTGTGTGTATTTTGTTATTTTTCTGGCTTAAATATTGTTTTTTTTTTTAATCTCTTGGGGACATTATGGATTTCCAACTTGCTTTGGGCCTCATCACTGTATTGCATTGACATGCAACTTTGTCCAATCTTCTCTTGCCTGCTCATTTAATTTATCTGCTGTTTATCCTCTGTTCCACATCATTAATAATAATGACAAATAAAATTCAACGAAATCTCATCCCTATGGCACCTCACAGGGAAGCCTTCTGTGAGGCTTAAACAGAATAAGCAATAAACAGAATAAGCTTCTATTTATCATTTAACCTTAAATCTAGACTGTTGGCCATTCTTCAATCCATTAGACAGTGCTTCAAATATAAACCAGGCTGAATTCATGATTTCCAATTATTTAATAGAACCCAGACATTTTGGATCTTTTTGTTCATTGTTAATGTTAGTCATAAGAAATCAAGGTTGAAGCAGTTTGATCAGCAGCAATTTGCATTTTCTTCATCATAACTGCATTATATACTTGGAGCAAATAAATTTGATTTCATGCATGGCACACTCAATAGACTACTTGGGAAAATACTTTTATTTTATATGCTAGTGAAAAATGAAGTCAGATAAATTAATCAACTTTCCTTATTAGATAGTATTAATAGTAAGGCTGAGTTGTGGAGATTACTATACTAAGAAATAGGGAAACCTGGATAATTTTTTATGAGAGACCCGGAAAAAGGAGTTTAGAGTAATAAATCAGCTTGGAAGAAATTAGATGTGTGTATGTATGAGTAGCCATAGAGATGTTTTTATAACATTTTTAAATTTTTGATTTTTGGGGTAAAAGTTGATAATTCCCACTGAGCCTTCAGTGAAATACACATAAATTAGGACTTTATCAAATATATAAAAGCCAGAACACCAGACAAAAAGAGAGAAAGCTAATACAAAAAATTACCACATTTGGATGAAAGAAGACAGTAGTTCAGAGATTAAATTTGTGCCTAAATGGGTTAAATAATGTTAGGACCATCATCAGGAGCAGAGTGACTCAGAGAAAGTGTTACTTTAGGTTTTTGCCAAAAGTTCAATCTTACATGTGTGGAAATTATTATAACGAGGAGGCACATATGATATGAAAGCAATTATAATAGAAAATAATTATAACCAACATTAACTATTTCTATTCCAGCTACTATTTCAACATCTTTATTTCCATTAATTCTTTCAATCTCTCATTAGTCCTATGAGATGCAAAATACCATTATCCCCATTAATAGATGACAATACTAAAATACTCAGAGTTAAAATAATTTCCATGACACAGCTTGTTAATGGCAAACTTGAGATTCAAACTGGAAAGTCCAATTTGTGAGCCTATTCATTTTATCACTGAATTACAGATGCAAGGCTAGGATTTTAATAGGAAAATATATCCAGAGAGAGATTAGGGGCCAGGGCTTAGGGCAAGTGAGGGTCTTATGACTCAAATTTAGGGAGATATGTGCATAATCCTTTAAGAGAGTTTTCTTAAAATTTAATACTTAGGGGGCACCTGGGTGGCTCAGTAAGTTGGGTATCTGCCTTAGGCTCAGGTCATGATTTCAGTGTCCTGGGATCAAGCCCCACATTGCATCAGGCTCCCTGTTCAGCAGGGAATCTGCATCTCTCTCTCCCTCTGCCCCTTCCCCCATTCATGCTCTCTCATGTGGATGCTCTCTCTCAAATAAATAAATAAAATCTTAAAAAAAAAATCCTTAGGAGACTTGCTCTCAAAGAATTGTGGTCCTGAGACAAAGACTTCGAGATACTTAGCATGGACATCTTTTCAAGATGAATAGTGTACAGGGAAGAGGAAGGATCTAGAAGAAAATCTTGGAGTTTAACTTAGGGCTGGAAAAAGACCCGGAGCAGGAGAAAGTAGGAACCCTAAAAGGGTTAGGGGTGAAAGTGAGACAGTTTTCAGAAGAAAAGTTTTGTTAAAGAGTATATTCCAGTTATCAGTTCTATGTTACAAATTCCCTCAACATTTACTGACACAAAGCATGTATTGAGTGTATAGAATTCATGGGTCAGAAATTGATATAAGGCATAGCAGGTTAAATCATCTGCTCCATAATGTTTGCAGTCTCCACTGAGAAGAAGCAAAAGCTGGAATCACCTGAAGTCTGTTCACTCACATCTGGCAGCAGAACCTACCTGTCAGCTGGGACATTAGCTGGGCTTCTAGTCTGGATCACCATACACAGCCTTCAACTGTCACCTGGCCTCTGTATTGTATGGTGGCAGGGCTCAAAGGAAAGTATGCCAACACAGACAGCCAGGAAGAAGCTATATTCCTTTTGGAGTCCACATAGCATCATTTTTGTTACATTCAATAGGTCAGAGTAGTCATAGTCCTGCCCAAAGTGAGGGAAATAGACTGTCTCTTGGTAGGGAGTGAGACATTCCCAAAGAGCATGGAGGAATAGAATGTGGAGATTTTTGGAAAATACATCATCTGTATAATTATCCACAAAAGATGGCATGAAACATGTTCAAAAGAATGGCCAAGATGGGTGATTTGGGATTGGATTTGAATTAATTTATTTCACAATACTGGTTGATAGAGGGCTTATGTTTAAGAAAATTCCTTGACAAGTAATGTACATTGGTCACTCATTTGGGAATTCTGGTGGCTAGAAGAATAAAGAAATGGAGTAACAGTTGGAAAGAAGAGCAAGATTGGGTGTTTCTCAAAAGGGATCAGGATATTCTTAGATATTTAGTAAAAAAAAATAAACTTTGTGATACAACTGTTAGAAAAAAGAGGTAGTTTTCTGGAGGAAGGAAAATAAACGTTTTTTTGTATAGCTAAAATAGACTGTGATGGGCGATTGGTGTAATCTCATTGAATCCCTTCAACAGGGAAGATACAATTTTTCCCCTTTTTTTCAGGTTTTGATTTAAATTCCAATTAGTTAACAGTGTAATACTAGTTTCAGGTATAGAATATAGTGATTCAATACTTCTATATATCACCTGGTGCTTATCACAATAAGTGCCCTCCTTAATCCCTGTCACCTATTTAACCCCTCTGATACCTATTTTAACACTTATTTTATATTTTCAAAACTGAAACCATCCAGGTCTGATAACTTTATTAATTTATAGACTAAGCAATAGAATTAGATTTAAGATGAGCATGACTCTGAAGTTTGTGTTCTCCACCCAATGTGTGAGATATTTGAAGAGGACTACAGTCAGTTTGGATCACTGTGACAATGACTTTCCTAAAATTATTTTGCAATAAGTTTTTCATATCTGCTTTTTTATGCTTCTGGTTCAGACTATATCTCCTTTTATTTTTCTGCTGTGATTAGTTAGGTAGAGAATAAATTGAAAATAAATAGCAGGCCAGTGAGCTCTTCTCATGATTATTTAGAATTGAGTAAGAAGCTGGTGTACTTTCATTTATAGGAGTAAATACTTAGAGTAAAGGAAGGGAGGAAGACCATTGAGAGACAAAATACCTAGTGATTTCCCTTCAATTTCCAAGCATTGTGCTGGGAGATTGTTTCTGCCGAAATGCTACTATGCCCTCCTTAGGTTTTGGATGTCTGAGGTGTAACAGGTAGGGTGTATTGTCCAGAGTTATTCATATGGTGTAGCTGAGCCACAGTTAAATTCACAGCATTCAAAATCCAAAACTCTTCTCATGCTACCTTCTTTGAGAAATAAAATGATGACTTTTCATTAGGACATATTCTCAAATAAATTTTTAAAATAATCTTTAATATTGGTCAATTTGGTACTAATGTCTTACATATTAAATTACTGAAATCAGTTTATAAATATTCAGAGACAATTGGCCAGGGGTCTCACATTTTTACACCTCTTTCAAGCAATAGCACTGATCGCTTTTCTGTGCAGCTGTCCCTTGTCAAGGATGTTTGTATGGTGATCAGCCTAGGAACGTGGAGACTTGCCTCCCTCTGGAGAAAAGGGAAGGTTTGTTTTACTGTCCAATATAATAACAAGGATCATATCTCCCACCAGGGTAAAGATGGGCAACGTTGCCTGCAGCCCATTATAAAAGATTCAGATTCCCTAAACTCAAGGTTCCTTAGTTGTAACGTAAATTTACTGCATGGACAACATCTGAGTTTCTCCTCTTAGCCCCTGTTGAGTTAAGGTAGGAGCAACAAGGGAAACCAAAAGAAATATGAAGTTTACGTTATATACTTATGCCAAGAGCAAATGTTCTTTGTTTCTGAATCAGGAGTCTTGTATCTTCCTCAGGACAGTGAGACTGTGGCAAGCAAGTTTTATGGCTTCGAAGCACAGTAAAATCTTTGACCTTTCACAGATTTTTGATAGATCTAAAATATATTTTCCACTTGAAAGAAATATTTCACTATTTTTCTTCCTTTTATAGGTACCTAATTTTTTAGAGAAATTTTAAGGGTATATTGAGTAAGTGAATTTCCCAGAGAAGGCAGGAAATGGGTCAGAAGATAAAAAATAATAAATGTGAGGTAGAAAAACAATAAAAATCACAGGTGATTATGAGAAAATATTTTACAACTAAATCAAACTTCTACACATCATTAGCCTTTTTAAAGAAATTGCTTATTTATTTATTTATTTATTTAGATTTTATTTATTTTTTTCATGAGAGACATAGAGAGACAGAGAGGCAGAGGGAGAAGTAGGCTCCCTGCAAGGTGCCTGATGTGGGACTCAATCCCAAATCCTGGGATCACACCCTGAGCCGAAGGTAGATGCTCAACCACTAAACCACCCAGGCATCCCAAGAAATTGTTTATTTAAATTCAATTTAGTTAACATACAGTATATTAGTTTCAGGGGTAGAATTTAGCAATGCATCTAACATCCAGTGCTCACTACATCAAGTGCTTTCCTCAATGCCTATCACTCAATTACCCCATCCTCCAACTACCTCCCCTTCAACACCCTTCAGTTTGTTCCGCTTTTTTTGTTTTCTTTTCAAATTTTTATTTATTTATTCATGAGTGACACAGAGAGAGAGGCAGAGACATAAGCAGAGAGAGAAACAGGCTCCCCATGGGGAGCCGGTTGAGGGACTCTATCCCAGGACCCCAGGATCACAACCTGAGACAAAGGCAGACACTCAACCACTGAGCCTCCCAGGTGTTGTTGTCCGCTGTTGTTAAAAGTCTCTTATGGTTTGCCTCCCTCTCTGATTTTTATCTTATTTGATTTTTCCTTCCCTTCCTCTATGTTCATCTGTTTTGTTTCTTAAAGTCCACATATGAGTGAAATCATATGGTATTTGACTTTCTCTGACTGACTTATTTCACTTAGTATAGTGCCCTCTCACTTTATCCACATCTATGCAAATAGCAAGATTTCATTCTTTTTGATGGTTGAGTAAAATTCCATTGTGTATATGCACCATATCTTATTTATCCATTCATCTATCAATGGGCATCTCAGGTCTTTCCACATTTTGGCTATTGTGGACATTGCTGTTATCAACATGGGGTGCAGGTGCCTTTCAGCCCACTGTGTTTATATCCCTTGGATGAATACCTTCTAGCATAATTGCTGGGTCATAGGGTGGCTCTATTTTTAACTTTCTGATGAACCTCCATACTGTTTTCAAGAGTGGCTCCATTGTTGGCATTCCCACTAATGGTATAAGAGATTTATCATTTCTCTGCATCCTAGCCAACACCTGTTATTTCCTGACTTGTTAATGTTAGCCATTCTAATATTGTGTGAGGTTGTATCTCATTGTGGTTTTGGTTTGTGTTTCCCTGTTGCCAAGTGATGTTGAGCATTTTTTCATGTGTCTATTAGCCATTTGTATGTCTTCTTTGCAGTAATGTCTGTTCATGCCTTCTGCCCATTTCTTGACTGGAGTTTTGTTTTTTTGAGTGTTGAGTCTATACATCCATTATTCTTGCAAATAATATACAGAGTTTATATCAGATAATGCAGGAAATAGTGACTTTCGGGAATATGCTGACCCAATTGACAAAAAAATAATAATAATCCAGAGGTTTTCTTTTCTCTTTTGTTCTTGTGTTTAGAAAATGAATATCCAGTAACTCTTTAACCTAAAACTAATTACTGAATTCCATGATATGCACAAGTCCCTGGAAGAGGATAGACATTTAAGAAAACCATTGTCACTGACAAATATGGATTCTCAAATTAGTTTGGGCAAGAGAGGAAACAGAAACCTCCTCATATCATTGTTTAAGTATAACCATTTCCAATAGTCAAACAGGTTGGAAAGGAACATGTTTAATTTACACAATCTTTTCAGGTCAGAGTAAAAACAGTCCTGTGAGTACTGGAAAAAATGCATTGTGATTTCATGATTTGTTTTTATATTTCTATCAGAGAAAATCAGCTGGAGGTACAATTTCATGAAATGGGTATTTATATGAAAAAAGAGGCATGTCAGTAGAACATATCCTAATTGATACAGAAGAGAAAACCTAGAGTGTTCTGGCTTGTGTGAACATTCTTAAATGGTCACAGCAGTTAATAATTGAAATTCATGTATGCTACACATCAGGAATATGACTAATCAGAAAATCACCTAGTGGGACACTAAATAAATGGAGAGCAACATCTACTCTCTATAGGTCAGGCTCTAGTTTTTTCACCAGGGCCATAAAAATGGACTTTTCACCATCCATCTATTCAAAATGCTGCCCATGGGTCAGCAACCTATTATCTCCTGACGACTAGAAATATTACAAATGTAGATTCTCAGGCTGCACTCAAACTCACTGAATCAGAATCTTAACAAGATCCTCAGGTAATTACACACAAGACACATTTTGAGAAGCCACTAGGATAAATAGGATGGCTTGGATCTGTATCCTCCCCTTCCCAGTTATCCACTGTAAGGAGAGATCTCTCAAAATTGCAAATCTTATCACAGATCTTCTAATGACACCACTTTATCAGGTAATGCCTAGACTCTGTGGTATTCTGTATAAGGTCATCTATATTTGGCTCCTGCCTTTCTCTAACTCCATGCTGCCTGTACCTGAAAACTCTCCCAACACCTGAGTGATATCATCTTCTCAGCATCCCCAGCCCAAACATACACATGTGGGTGTGCCTGTGCACAGACATGCCCCATCATTCCAACACACCCAATTACTTAGAGTACTGTAAATATGACTCGCCATTGTGTGCCTGCATGTCTTCACACAAGAAAACCGCACTGTGAAAAATGGCCTTTTCTGTTTTGTCTCTCTGTTGGACCTCAGCTTAACTATCAAAATATATCCCTTCCATCTGCCCTGCTCTTAGAAACCCTTACGATCCTTCTAAGTCCTGAGTCCTATTTCCTTCCAGCCACTCACAGCCTCCCTCCTCTCAGGCGCAGCTGGTCCAGTTATTGACTTTAACCCCATTCTGCCTTCCCTCAATTCCTCTCACTAGTCCCACTCACAAACCCAAACAAGAAATTCTTCAAGAGGGCACAGATTATTATTATTATTTTTTACCTCTTTTGCATTCTACAGATGTTCCCTGTTTGTGTGCTTTGTTTATTTAGTTGATACCATCTTCTCTTTATTCCCTAGTCCAAACCAGATTTATTCCAACCCCATTACACTGATCAGCTTGTTCTCCATAGCTGAAAGCCCACCTTTCTTCTTTCTGGGAAGCTAAATATTACTTGTTCTTAAAGATGCAATAAAAATTCCACTTTTCCATAAAACAAGTGTTTTTTGAATATATTAACCTTTTAAAAATGGTAATACTTATAAAATATGGCAGAGTATTGATCACAAAACAACTCTGATGTAATATACTCTCTTAGATTTTTTAATATTTGTGTGTACATGTACTGTATAGGTACACACACACACACACACACACACACTTTTTCTTTTTCCTGCTTTTAGATTGAAAGTCATTTGAGGTTAGAGTCTGAGGAAACCACATTCAGGATTATGGTTTCCTGCATCCTCTTAACTGATCTTCCATATTTTCTCTTGAATACATCAGTTCATTTCATTCATCTCAGTCCCTTTGCCTTGGATCTATCATTGCTTTTTTCCTGTATTGTTAAAATCAACTTCTTCTTTCTTTATTTATTAATTTAATTTTTTCTACCAAGATTTTTTTTTAAAAGATCTTATTTATTTATTCATGAGAGACACAGAGAAAGAGGCAGAGTCATAGGCAGAGGGAGAAGCAAGCTCCATGCAGGGAGCCCGATGCGGGACTCCATCCCAGGACTTCAGGATCACGACCTGAGCCGAAGGCAGACACTTAACTGCTGAGCCACCCAGGCATCCCTTCTTCCAAGATTTTATTTAAATTCAACTTTTTTGGGGCACCTGGGTGACTCAATGATTGAGCATCTGCCTTTGGCTCAGGTCATGATCCAAGGGTCTGGGGATAGAGTCCCACATCAGGCTCCCTGGAGGGAGTCTGCTTCTCACTCTGCCTATGTCTCTGTCTCTCTGTGTCTCCTATGAATAAATAAATAAAATCTTAACTAACTAACTAAATAACTAAATAACTAAATAACTTCAAGTTAGTTAACATACAGTGTAGCTGTTGTTTCAGGAGGAGAATTTCATGATTCACCACTTACATATAACAACCAGTGCTCATCACATCACATGCCCTCCTTAATGTCCATCACTCAATTACCCTAGCTACCCTCCTTTGGCAACCCTCTGTTCTCTAGCTGAGAGTCTCTTATGGTTTGACTTCCTGTTTTTATCTTATAAAATCAGCTTCTAATTTGTCATGTGGCTTCCAACCTCAAATCTTTTTGTGTCACTTGTTATTTCCAGAATTTAGCACCAACTACTTAGCAAGAAACATAAAGCCCAGTGTGATATGGCTCATGTCCTAGGTCTTTTTTCTTTTCTGTGTGTATAAGGACTATCTCAACTGCAATGACCTTGAATTTTCAAATTAAGTCAAACAATTTTTTCCAGTTTTCTTTGTTTTCCTGAGATCATATGTTCTTTTGCTTTGTTTTTGGTTGTTTTGAAACAACCATCCTCTCTCCATGCTCCTCCTGAGCTGCTCCTAATCTTCTTCCTTCAAGATGTAGTTTAATCTTTTGGAAATAGTTTTTATGCCCTGCTGGCTGTCACGTACCTTTTCTCCATTCTCTGATGTCATGATGTATCATTGAATTTTTTTACACTTGCCACACTGTTGCAACCATTAATTTCTAGGCTGAGTCTTTGACAGCTGGAAACATGTTCATTCTTTTTTCTTTTTTTTAAAGATTTACTTATTTATGAGAGAGAGAGAGAGAGAGAGAGAGCAGGAGAGAGCAGAAGGAGATGGAGAGGGAGAATCTTAAGCAGACTTCACACTGAGCATGGGGTTGTAGGGTTCCATCTCACAACCCTGAGATCACCACCTGATCTGAAACCAAGAGTTCCCCACTCAAATGACTCTGCCACCCAGGTACCCCTGTTTAATTCTTAATACGACAGAAGGTGGGACAAAATGTTTGCTAAATGAATAAGTGAATAAACGATATTCCTTTCTTACATTTTTAGAACATCCTTCCTAAGGTAAAACATTGAGCACTATAAGTTTTGTCTGATGGGTTCCACTATGAACATGACGGTAGGGGATATTTATAGTTATCCTCTTTGTATCAGTCAGCTCAGCTGATTAAGTTTCCAAGCAGGGTTTAACTGCTTCATAAATGCATGAGTTAGCTTCTCTGAATACTATTTTTTTTCCTCAATCTCTCTCTCTCTCCCTCTCTCCTACCCCTCTTTCTCATCTACCTTCTGTTGTCATTCTGCAATGACAAGACTGTTCTGAATTTCTTGTTTGACTCAGCAAATTCTTTTCTCACTTTGCTTCATCTGTCTACTTTCTGAACATCACATCTGAACTGTTCTCATCTTGTCATTTCTCCGAATCAGTGAATCTTAAAATGTAAAAGATAAAAGTAATGTCAGCAATAATTGAGTCCTAATCTTTCATTTTGGAGATGAAGAAACAAAACACATTGAGGGCAGAAAGAAAAAAAAAGGAAATATGCCCTAGAATTGAAGCCTGATCCATTGTGGTGGTTGGGTTTCTTTTGTTTTGGTGGCTACCATCTGAAACCCTTGCCCATGTTTCAGAAATCTCCCATTTCAAAGTCAGAGTTTGGAGTTTGCCTCATACTCCAGAACTGAAAATGCCACATACTTTTAAAGCCTTTCTGGATGCTAGGAAAGTCAATGTTCCAGGATCAGATGCACCCTCCTTAGACTTTAAGTTGGAAGCTAGCAATATTATTATTAAAGTAGGGCTCCCTAGTTTATCTGAGAGAAGAGGTAATTCCACAGACCCTTCCAAAGCCACATTTGCAGTCATTTCCAGGCTAAGTATTTCTGGCTGGTAAGCATTTATTTTTTTAGTAATAAAACAATAAGTAAAGACAAAACTTATTCTCCTAGATGTTTTTTTTTAATGTTCTCTTCTTTTCCCTCAAATATTCCCCCCGTTTTGATATATGCACGTTGCTTTTTTATTTTTTCACTTACTTGTTGCTTTTGTTACATTTGTTTTTCTCAAATATGTGTAGAATCTCTGAATTTTCATTTGTGGTTATGGATTAAAAGTAATGTTCAGTTAAGAAAATGCCATGAACTTCCTTGATTCCTGAGAACATAGCTGGAGGCATCATGCTTCCTGATATCAAACGTTATTACAAAGTTACCATAATCAAAACAATATGGTATTGACATAAACACACACACATATATCAATGGAACAGAATCGAGAGCCCAGAAATAAACTCACTCATATAAAATTTAGTTTATTTATTACAATGGAGTCAAGAATATAGAGTGAGGAGAAAATAATCTTTTCCATAAGTGATTATTGGAAAACTGGATTTTTACATGTATAGTAAGAAAACTAGACCCTTATTTCATGCCATACAGAAAAATAAATTCAATGTAGATCAAAGACTTCAACATAAGACCTGAAACCACAAAACTCTTAGAAGAAAACACAGGGGGTCAACTACTTGATATCAGTATTGAGAGTGAATTTTTGCATATGATACCAAAAGCAAATTCTACAAAAGTAAAAATCAGCGAGTGGGACTACATTAAACTAACAAGCTTTTCTAGAACAAAAGAAATCTTTAACAAAGTGAAAAGGCAACCAATGGAATGAGAAAATATTTGGAATCCATATATCTGATAAGGGGTTAATATCCAGAGTATATAATGAATTCCTACAACTCATCAGCAGAAAAAAAACCCCACACCATCTAATAAATGGGCAAAGGAACTGAATACAATTTTTTCCAAGGAAGACTTAGTAATAGCCTCCTAGTACATGAAAAGGTGCTCACATCATTAATCACATGGAGAGTGCAGATTAAAAACCATAATTAGGTATCACTTCATATCTATTAGGATGTCTATCATCAAAAAGACAAAATATAACAAATATTGGCAAGGATGTGGAGTAAATGGAACCCTTGTACATTCTTGATGGGAATGTTAAGTGGTACAACAACTATGGGAACTGTATTAAAATTCCTTAGGAAGTTAAATACAGAACTATCATATGACCCAGTAAACTCACATCTAGGTGTATATCCAAAGGAAATGAAAGCAGGATATTGAAAAGATATTAGCACTCCCATGTTTATCTCTCTGCCCATCAATAGCTGAATGGATAAGGACAAAGTGGTATAAACATACATCGGAATATTATTCAACCATGAGACAAAAGGAAATCTTGCCTTTTGCAACAACATGGTTGGAACTTGAAGGCATTATAATAAGTGAAATAAACCAAATGGAGGAAGAAATACGGTATGAGGTCTTATTTGTAGAATAAAAGAGAAGAAAGAAAGAAAGAAAGAAAGAAGAAAGAAAGAAAAAGAAAGAGAAAGAAAATAAATTCAAACTCACAGAAACAAAGTAGAAAAACAGATGACAAGGTGACAAGGGCTGGAAGGTGGGGAAAATAAGGCGAGTTTGGTAAAGGAGCACAAATTTTTAGCTCTAAGGTGAATATGTTCTGGGGACCCAATGTAAAACATGGTGACTCGAGTTGATGACACTGTATTGTATAATTAAAATTTGCTAAGAAAATAGAACTTAAATGTTCTTACGTACACACAAAAAATAAATATGTGAGGTGATTGATGTAATTAATTAACTAGATGTGGGACAAACCTATCACATGTATACATATATCAAATCACCATGATTTACACTTTAAATATCTTGCCATTTTACATGTCAATTATACCTCAATAATGTTGAAATTCTAAGCCCCTCCTCTCAAAAAGTAAATAAAAAAAATTGTTTTCCTAAATTGGAAATCTTTTGAAACTCATGACACTTGTACCTGTTAATTCAAAGAGTAATTGTCCCTGCCAAGATGAATTGTAATAATTTCACCTTGAATATCAAAATCGAACAGGAAGCATTTAAATGTCTTAGAATCAAAAGACCCAAAGACATGCAGTGTCATTGCAGCAAACATCAAATGCAACCCCAGGAAAATATTTGATCATGAGTCATAAAGATCTGTTCTGAGCCATGAATTATATTTAGAGGGAGATGGTAAACACAATTTGCTTTCAAGTTTTATATCTTCAGCACACTCATTTTCTCAGGTGTTGATATGAAGAGATGTAAATAGCCCACGAACTACTTCTTGAAACACAAGCTATAAAATTAATGATCTCTGCCAAAGATTTTCACATTTCTCATCACGATAAACAAATTGGACATAAAACAGCCTGGCTGGATGTGCCTTTGTTGGTAGAGGAGGATGAGGGGATGTTATTGGGTAGTAGGTAGTGATATACCCTTTTAAGAAAAGGGGAGAGGAGAGGAAAATAAACAGGGCTTTAAATTATATTGTTCTAAAAATGGCAAGTGCTCATTCAAATATCTGAAAGGCACTAGCCAAGACAATCAAACTCATGGCTTCATGAGTGTATTTGTAAAGGTTTAGTTTGAAAAACATACCATTTGTGAGATAATAGGAAGCCAAATATAAGAGATATGAGGCATGGACCTGACAGCTTAGAGTTGGTTGCTCACTGAGGTGGGAGCCTCTGCCAGGGTAGACCCATTTATAATTTATTTCTCTCATTTGCAATCTGTCAATTGTTCAGAATGACAGAAAGTGGTAGGACTGCATAGAGTTTACTAGAGGCAAAAGTTAGGGACCAAAGCTTTTTATAAGAAGAGACATGCCAAGAGGTAGAGCCAAGATTTGAACCAAGCAATTTGTTCTCCAGTTCTGAGTTCTGGAAGAATGTGCACAGTGAATAATGCTCAAGGAACGGCGATTATATAAAGAAGAGTACAGAACAAATTGGAGCTAAACCATGTAAATGAAGTCTCCTCCCCTACTGTTGACCCTCCAAATCCTTCATGTTTAAAATACTGAATAACTATCATGTGACCACTAAGGAATGAGCATGGTAAAAAAGAGACATATGAATAAAATCTCTTTAACAGAGATTTAATCTTGGAAGAGACTTTAGGTGGGTTTTATCCAATACATGAGCTTCAGAATAATTCAATAAATTTAATTATGGAAAGAAAACAATAGCTATTAAGCATCAACCTGGTGTCAAGTGGGAGCATTAACTTTGTGAAAGCCTAAATGATTGTTATTGCTTCTCCGATTTAACAGACAAGGTCATTTCATTCCTGAAACGTTAAATAACTTGAATAAGGTTGTGAATATTGAAGAAACAGCCAGATTTGCATTAGAATACACATAACTCCAAATTTCATCATCTTCCATCAGGAAAAATACTATTACCACCTATGAGCTGTCTAGGGAATAGAACCAACCTGTGTGCACAGAGTCTGCACTTGGTGTAGTTTGAGCCATGTTCAGGAGGTGGGAGCACACTTGGACCATTCTTGCCAGACTATTTAATATTATACAGAGGAGCCTCCCTCTATTTAGGCTGGGGCAATTTGTGTGGGGAGTGGGGTTGAGAGTGAGAGGGACGAGGGTGAGAGTAGCTGGTTTCTCTTGTACCCTACCTTGTGCTTCTCTCTGCCTTCTGTATTGCATGCCACAGGGGAGATGAGAACACAGAAAATCTCATCTGACTACTGTGGTCCTTTGGGGTACCTCTGCCCCAGTACATTCTTCAACCTTTTTCTTTGCTCTGAAATTCAGTGCAGCTGGAGCCTGTTGACTGTATATCCAGTGAGGGTTGACTTCTGGCAGGGCTTGACCAATGGAAGGCTTTGGAAGATTGAAATCAAGGAAAAAATCATGGTGATCCTTTCCCTTCTTTTTGGCTCAGGTGACATTTCTTCTGTGGCCCCATCTCCTGTTTAACAATCCCACTGAGGTTGCAGTCTCTACCAAGTGACCTAGGACCTGGGCTGAGAATCCAGACCTCCTTCCACTGCCTCTTACAGTATCAATGGCTTTCAGCTACGGTTAACCTCTGAGCTCTTTTACTAGGGCCTTCTCAGATCTCCAATTCTCTTTTGATCTCTGTTTGCTCTTTGGCTCCTGGCAATACAATTGGAACAGATATCTGCTGTGCAGACTGGATTCTGAATGAAGATGCTTTGCTTCGTGGCTGTTGGAGCTCCCTGAAGGCTGTGGCTTCTCTACCTCTTCTCTGATGGCTATCATTGTACCCACTAAACTCCCACACCTAAAACGCTTACTCCCTTCAGACAGTTTCTGCTTAGGTTAACTCTTAAGAAACCATCTTTTCAAAATGGAAATTCTTTTCAAAATTATCCAAACTTCCATCTGTGGGATCCAAAACCAGCCATTGTCAAGCATTTATCCAAAATAGAAGTGCTGCTTGCTCCCTGTCAACCCTTTGAGCCATCCTCTCAAAAATAAACTTCCTCAGGGATCAAAGTGGTATTACTTCACAATCCACACTTCAAGGAGTGAAGGTAAAGCTTTTGTGAGATTTTTCTTGAAACTTTCCATGTGTGTATTGAGATGAAGGGAAACCACTTCTCCTGTTCCTCAGGAGGGGTGAGATGAGAAGCTACAGTATACCAACAATTCTTGGGAAAAAACCTAACACGGAAAGAAAGCTAACACCTTATATCTGCCAGTCTTCTGGTAAACAAATAAACAAACAAACAAAAACCAAGATAACAACAAAATAAAACAACAAAGGCAAAGACAAATGAAAAATTGGGACAAACTTCACAATAAAGTACAGTTAAATAGCAACATCTTTAATAAAGAACTATATAAATATCACTTCATCAGTGGTCTAGCATGTTGCTTTGCCATGTGCACATATTTAGCAACTCTTGTTTTCCTCTTAGCCTTTTAATTATCATCAAAAACAAGGGACTAAGAGTCCTATTCTATCATATATCCCTCGTATTTTTATTTTTATTTTTATTTTTATTTTTATTTTTTCCTCATATTTTTAAATCATACATGAACATATTATAAAATTGATACATTTGAATTAGATACAGAGTGAAAATTATCCTTCCATGTAGCACCTCCACCTTCCCTCCCACCAAGATAATGTTTCCTATTGGTTTCTTGTGTCATCCAGGATCCCAGGGGGCAGTCTATGCTTTGAATATTAATTTATTTTTGTATTTTTTAACTCATGCAAATTATACAAATTGTTCAATCCTTTATTTTTAGTTCACATTATATATTTTAGAGATTCTCTCTCCTTTTTTATTTTATTTTATTTTTTTTAAGAGAGAGAGAGAGAGCAAGAGAGAGACCCCATGCGAAAGAGGCGGGGAGAGGCAGAGGGAGAGAGAGAGACAGAATCTTAAGCAGGCTCCATGCTCAGCACAGAGCCCGATGCAGGCTTGATCTCAGGACTCTGAGATCGCGACCTGAGCTGAAATTAAAAGTAGGACACTTAACACTGAGCTACCCAGACACTCCTACCTTAGAGATCCTTCCACATCAGTACAGAGATATCTCATTCTTTTCCACAGCAGGATGAACTTTAGTTTCATGTATTTACCATACAATCTTCAACCAATACTCTACTGATGAACACTTAAATTGTTTTCATTTTTGGTAATGCAGACACATACTCAACATGCAACCTGTGCTTTTGCCAATTTGCGTATATTTGTGGAAAACACTCAAAGAAATAGAAGTGCTGGCCAAAGTTTATGTGCATTTTAAAGGTTGGCTGGGGATCCCTGGGTGGCTCAGTGGTTAGCGCCTGCCTTTGGCCCGGGGTGTGATCCTGGAGACCCAGGATCAAGTCTCACATAAGGCTCCCTGCATGGAGCCTGCTTCTCCCTCTGCCTGTGTCTCTGCTGCCTCTCTCTCTCTCTCTCTCTCTCTCTCTCTCTGTCTCTCATGAATAAATAAAAACTTAAAAAAATAAAAAATAAAAAATAAAGGTTGGTAAAGTTTGCTAAATTGTCCTAAGAATTTCACTCAGGAAACTTAAGAGAATTTTTCTGTATCAAACCGTGAGGTGTATTTTGAACTTGTTTGAAATTTACTACTCCAAGTGATACTGAATCCCATTATAATTTTAATATGAACATTTCTTATTTTCAGTAAAATTCTGCCTCTTTTCAACTATGTAAAGCCATTTGTATTTCATTCTCTGAGCTGTTGGTTCATATCCTTTGTCATTTTCCTAAGGGATTCATTAAATTGCTCTTATAACTCTTATGGCTGTTTACTTATTAAAAATGTTATCTACTTATCTGCACTATGAATTAGAAAGGTGCTCCTCAACTTTTAATTTTTCTTTTGACTTTGTGTTTTTTAAATATGTGGAATCCTTTTTAAATATCAAATTTATAGGGGAGCCTGGGTGGATCAGTTGATTAAGCATCTGCCTTTGGCTCAAGTCATGATTTTGGTGTCCTGGGATCAAGCCCCACATAATGCTCCCTGCTCAACTGGGAGTCTCTTTCTCCTTCTCCCTCTGCCCCCTGCTGCTGCTCACTCACTCTCTCTCTCAGATAAATAAAATCTTTAAACTTAAAATTTATAAAACTTCAATAACTGTGTATTTTCTGTCATATTTTGAAAGGAGCTCTTCTTGCTAAGTTGTAAAAAAAATTTACCTAAAATATTTTATGATTTTATTTTTTTATATTTAAATGTTTATTCCATCAATTTTGATATATAAATTTATTTTCTGGATGTCTACTCAATGTCTCAAAATAATTTATTTAATAAAGTATTTTTAGGCCACTAACATCTCATTATCATTTTCTTTCTTTTTTTTTAAGATTTTATTTATTTATTCATGAGAGAGAGAGGCAGAGACACAGGAGAGGGAAGAGAAGCAGGCTCCATGCAAAGAGCCCAATGCGGGTCTCGATCCTGGGAATCCGGAATCACATTTTGAGCCAAAGGCAGATGCCCAACCACTGAGCTACCCAGGCGACCCTCATTACCATTTTCATACACTAAATTTCTGTATATATTTGTCTATATTTCTGGATTTTCCATTTTCTTACTCTGTTGTTTTATTTATTTCTACATTAGCATCCTACTTTTAAATTTTAACTATGTAATTGGTTTTGGTATCAGCTAAGGCTAATTTCTGCTCTAAATGCTTCTATTCAGAATGTTTCTGGCTATTAATGAGCTGGTCTTTTATTTATTTGCAGTATCGAAAATCTTATAGTTCTTTAAAAATCCACTTGTAAATTAAGCTAGGAATTCATTACATTTATAGATGAATTTAGGGAAAATTTTAGGCTATGATATTAATTTCCTATGTAAGGAAACAATATTTCTTATTGGTTTTCTTTTTTGTTTGTTCTTCAAATTAGAAATTTAAGGTTTCATTCATAAAACTCATATATTTTTTCATGAAGTTTACTTGTTTTCAAAATTGTGTTATTTAAAAATGCTGTAAAATACTTAAAAACAAAATAATGTATTGAAAAATGCAATGAATGATGATGCACCCCCTCCACCCATATAAGAAATAATGCCATATCAGTTAAAGCTTCCTGTCAATTCTTTTGTGCCTAGATTTTTGCATTTATAATTATTTTTGGATGTTATTTGTGTAAGGCATATATCAGTACTTGATTGATTTTTAACACTGAGTTATATCCATTGTATGAATATACCATATTTGTTTATCCATTTACAAGCTGGCAACTCCTGTGATGTTTTCCAGTTTTTGATTACAGTGAATAATGCTGCTCTGGAATCTCTGTATGTGCTTTTTTTTGTGACATAAGTATTCCCTCTCCTATTCAAGTAAATGAAATTGATGGACCATTTAGAAAATTTACATTTGGGCTTTTGAAAAACTGTCAAATGTTTTCCAATGTCACTGTACCATTTTATATTCTTACTAGTAATGAATGAGGGTTCCAACTTCTCCACACCCTTATCAACACTTTGTCTTCTCGATCATAGTCATTATCATTGATAGATAGTGACAACATTGCAGTTTTAATTAACATTTCTCTAATTAATATTGATTTGGAACATCATTTCATGTGCTCATTAGCCGTCTATATATCAACAGTGATGAAATGTCTATTCACATTTTTTGTTCATTGTTTAACTGGACTATTTTCTTGTTATTGAATTATTAAGTTCTTATATACTCTGGATATGAGTTAGATACATAATTTGAAAAAAAAAAGTTTCCTCCAGTCCTAAGAGACGGTGGTTTGCTTTTTCATTTTCTTAATGTCTTTTGAAATACAATTTTTTCATATGATATACTCTGATTTTCTTCTATCTATAAATCATACTCTTAGTGTTTTATTTAAGAAAGCTTTGTTGAAGGATCCCTGGGTGGCGCAGCGGTTTGGCGCCTGCCTTTGGCCCAGGGCGCGATCCTGGAGACCCGGGATCGAATCCCATATCAGTCTCCTGATACATGGAGCCTGCTTCTCCCTCTGCCTGTGTCTCTGCCCCCCTCTCTCTCTCTCCTCTCTGTGACTATCATAAATAAATAAATTCAAAAAAAAATTAAAAAAAAAAGAAAGCTTTGTTGAATCCATGATCAGAATATTATTTCATATATTTTCTTCTAGAAATTTTATATTTGGTAGTCTATGATCTGTGCTGAATTAATTGATAGCATCAAGATCTACAGGGATATTTTTTATATGGGTATGTAATTATCCCAACATCATTTGTTACAAATACTGTTCTTTCCCATTGAATTTTCTTGCCACCTGTGTCAAAAATTAACTAACAATAAATGTAAGAGTTTAATTCCTGACTTTCAATTCTGTCTATCTGGCAGATCTATCTGCCTAACCCTATTAACCAAGTCCATGTTGTCCTGAATAAAATGCTTTTTAAAAAATTATTTAAAATAATTTAATGTAGTCCCAAATTTGTTTTACTTTTCTAAATTATTTGGCTCTTTTTAGTGACTTTTTACATTATTTCACATATTTTAGGATCAATTTGTCAAAGCTTGCAAAATATTTTTTTATAATTCTGATGTGGAATACATTGAATTTGTAGATCACTTTGTGCAGAATTGCTGATATGGAATTATTAGTTTTCCAACCCACGAATGTAAAGTATTTTTCATTCATTCAGAAATTATATTAAATTTCTCCTAACTACGTTTTGTAGTTTTCAATTTACAAGTCTTACTACACTTCTTTTGTTAAATTTTTTGGTTAAATTTATTTTGTTCTCATGTATTTGATTCTTCTTGGAAGATATTGTGAATTGTTTTATTAAATTTATTTTTATATTGTTCATTGATAGGGTATAGAAATAAATTTATTTTATTTTTTGTATATTGATCCTATATCCTGCCACTATAACAAAGTTTTTTCTGGCATTTTTTGTTTTGTATTTTTTAGTATTTTCTAAATACAGAATTATGTCATATGTGAATACAGTATTCTTTATACTGATGAATTTCCTTTTTTTCCCCTCCTCACTCCCTCCCCTCCCTTCTCTTCTCTTCCCCCCCTTTCTTCTATGTTGTTTCAGAACCCAGAACCTTCAGCACAGTATTAATTAAAAGCAAAAAGAACAGGAGTCTTTAGTTTCTTGCTGATCTTACAGGAAAAAATTCAATCTTTCACCAGTAAATATGATGTTAACTATGGGATATCTATAGATACACTTCATAAAGTAGAAAAAATTTCCTTTGTTAAGACATTTATCATAAATTTCTATGAATTACTGTCAATTTTTTCTGCATCAGTTAAAACATTTGTGTGTGTATGTGTGTGTTTCTGGTCCTTTATTATATTAACTTTACATGTTACCTTAATTGATTTTCATTTGTTAAGCCAGCTTTACATCCCTTGGTTAAATCTTACTTAATCATGGTATAAAATCCTTTTATATGGTTGCCAGTTTACTACTGTTTTATTAAGGATTTTTACACGTGTGTTCATGAGGGATGTTAGTCTGTGATCACTTTGTCTGGCTTTGGTATCCAGATAATACTGGGACTACAAAATAAGCTAGGAAACGTTCTCTCATTCTCCATTTCATTCTCCGTTAATTGAATATATTTGTCGGTGGTGGCTATTCATTCTTTAAATAATTAGCAGAATTTATCATTGAAGCAATCTAGGTTCAGGCTTCCCTTTGAAGGATTGTTTAAAAATTTTATTTATTTATATGAGAGAGAGAGAGAGGAGAGAGATTGAGAGAGACAACAAGATAGGAGAGGGGGAGGAGGAGAAGCAGACATCCTGCTGGACAGGGAGCCCAATGTGGAGATCAATCCCAGGACCCTGGGTTCATGACTTGAGATGAAGGCAGATGCCCAACTAAATGAGCCTCCCAGGCGCCGTTGGGGGAATGTTTCTTACCAATCAGTCAATTTTGTTTCTTTTTGGGTTTTAGTTTGTTTGGTTGTTTTCTGTCTTGGTCAGTCTGTTTCAGGGGTTGGCACAGTTTTTCTGTAAAGAAATACATAAAAATGTTTTAGGACGTAAAGATCACGTAGACTCTATTGCAACTAGTTAACCATGTTACATTAGTGTTAACGCAGCAAAAGATACATAAATAGGAACTGGTATTTCCAATACTAGCTGTAGAAAACATTCTACAAGCCAGATGGGCCTGAGTTTGCAGACCTCTCAACTAGCTATAGATTTCTAATTTTGTTTATATTTGCAAAAACACAACTTCTCTATTATTTTTAAATTTCATTTATTTCTGTTCTGATTTTTATTATTTGCTTTCTTTTTGCTTGCTTTTTCAGTATTCTTCTGTTTCTCTACTTTCTTCCAGTGACACAGTTTAGCTAACTGCTTACAACCCTTTCTTACAACCCTTTTTTTCTTCTTATATAGATATTTGGAATATAAATTTTCCTATAAGTACTGCTTGGCCCATAGTGTGTGTATGTAGATATTTCTATTTTGGTTTCCATTAGGTTCATAAAATTTAGGGGCACCATTGGTTAAGCATCCAATTCTTGGTTTCAGGTTGTGATCTTAGGATCATAAGACTGAGCCCCATGCTGGGCTTTGCACTCAGTATGGAGTCTGCTTAGGACTTTTCCCCACTTCCTCTGCCCCTTTCTCCCTCTTCTCTAATAAATAGAGTGAGAGAGAATCTAAAGGAGGCTCCAAGCCCAACATGGAGTCCGACATGGGGCTTGGCCTCGCAACCTTGAGATCATGACCTGAACCAAAAACAAGAGTCAGTCGCTTAACTGACTGAGCCACGCAGGTGCCTCAGTGTTGATTTTTTTTGAAGCCTCTCTCCTTGACTTATAGATGGTCACCCTCTTGTTGCTCCTTACATGATGGTCCCTCTGTGAGTGGGCATCCTTTTAAGTAATTATATCCAAATATAATCACAATCTGAGTTACTGGGACTTAAGTTTCCAAAAGTCAGTAATTTTAAATAGCCATTGATTATTCAAAAATATATTATGTTAATGATTATTTTCAATATTTATATTTTTAGGAAAGTAATATTTCCTTCAATCCCTAGGTTTAAATGTTTTATTTATTTATTTATTTATTTATTTATTTATTTATTTATTGGAGTTCAATTAGCCAATGTATAGCATACCACCCAGTGCTCATCCCCTCAAGTGCCCCCCTCAGTACCCTCACCCAGCCACCCCAACCCCCACCCACTCCCTTTCCACCACCCCTTGTTCGTTTCTCAGACTTAGGAGTATCTCATGTTCTGTCTCTCTTTCTGATATTTCCCACTCATTTTTTCTCCTTTCCCCTTTATTCCCTTTCACTATATTTTTATATTCCCCAAATGAATGAGACCATATAATGTTTGTCCCTCTCTGATGGACTTATTTCTCAGTATAATACCCTCCAGTTCCATCCACGTTGAAGCAAATGGTAGGTATTTGTCGTTTCTAATGGCTGAGTTATATTCCATTGTATACATAGTCCACAGCTTCTTTATCCATTCATCTTTCAATGGACACCGAGGCTCCTTCCACAGTTTGGCTATTGTGGACATTGCTGCTATAAACACCGGGCTTCAGGTTTCCTGGCATTTCATTGCATCTGTATCTTTGGGGTAAATCCCCAGCAGTGCAATTGCTGGGTCCTAGGGCAGCTCTATTTTTAACACTGTCTTGATGATCACAGCTTTGTAGTACAACCTGAAATCTGGCATTGTGATGCCCCCAGGTATGGTTTTCTTTTTTAAAATTCCCCTGGCTATTCAGGGTCTTTTCTGATTCCACACAAATCTTTAGATAATTTGTTCCAACTCTCTGAAAAAGTCCATGGTATTTTGATAGGGATTGCATTGAATGTGTAAATTGCCCTGGGTAACATTGACATTTTCACAATATTAATTCTGCCAATCCATGAGCATGGAATATTTTTCAATTTCTTTGTGTCTTCCTCAATTTCTTTCAGAAGTGTTCTGTAGTTTTCAGGGTATAGATCCTTTACCTCTTTGGTTAGGTTTATTCCTAGGTATCTTATGCTTTTGGGTGCAATTGTAAATGGGATTGACTCCTTAATTTCTCTTTCTTCAGTCTCGTTGTTAGTGTATAGAAATGCCACTGATTTCTGGGCATTGATTTTGTATCCTGCCACACTGCCAAATTGCTATATGAGTTCTAGCAATCTTGGGGTGGAATCTTTTGGGTTTTCTATTTACAGTATCATGTCATCTGCAAAGATGGAGAGTTTGACTTCTTCTTTGCCAATTTGAATGTCTTTTAATTCTTT
Source organism: Nyctereutes procyonoides (assembly GCF_905146905.1). NCBI lineage: Eukaryota > Metazoa > Chordata > Mammalia > Carnivora > Canidae > Nyctereutes > Nyctereutes procyonoides. Next base: position 13,291,051 of record NW_026575030.1, read on the forward strand.
TTGTTGTCTGATTGCTGAGGCTAGGACTTCTAGTACTCTGTTGAACAGCAGTGGTGAGAGTGGACATCGCTATCTTGTTCCTGATCTTAGCGGAAAGACTCCCAGGGCTTCCTCGTTGAGAATTATATTTGCTGTGGGCTTTTTCATAGATGACTTTTAAGATGCTGAGGAATGTTCCCTCTATCCCTACACTCTGAAGAGTTTTGATCAGGAATGGATGCTGTATTTTGTCAAATGCTTTCTCTGCATCTATTGAGAGGATCATATGGTTCTTGGTTTTTCTCTTGCTGATATGATGAATCACATTGATTGCTTTACTAGTGTTGAACCAGCTTTGCATCCCAGGGATAATTCCCACTTGGTCATGGTGAATAATCTTCTTAATGTATTGTTGGATCCTATTGGCTAGTATCTTCTTGAGAATTTTTGCATCCATGTTCATCAGGGATATTGGTCTGTAATTCTTTTTGGTGGGGTCTTTGTCTGGTTTGGAATTAAGGTGATGCTGGCCTCATAGAACGAGTTTGGAAGTACTCCATCTCTATCTTTCTGAACAGATTTAGTAGAATAGGTATGGTTTCTTCTTTAAAAGTTTGATAGAATTCCCCAGGGAAGTCATCTGGCCCTGGACTTTTGTGTCTTGGGAGGTTTTTGATGACTGCTTCAATTTCCTCCCTGGTTATTGGCCTGTTCAGGTTTTCTATTTCTTCCTGTTCCAGTTTTGGTAGTTTGTGGTTTTCCAGAAATGGTCCATTTCTTCTAGATTGCCTAATTTATTGGCAATAGCTGCTCATAAAATGTTTTTAAAATCTTTTATTTCCTTGGTGTTGGTGGTGATCTCTCCTTTCTCATTCACGATTTTATTAATTTGAGTCTTTTCTCAATGGCTAATGGTTTATCTATCTTATTAATTCTTTCAAAGAACCAACACCTGGTATTGTTGATCTGTTCCACAGTTCTTCTGGTCTCGATTTCATTGAGTTCTGCTCGAATATTTATTAACTCTCTTCTTCTGCTGGGTGTAGGATCTATTTGCTGTTTTTTCTCCAGCTCCTTTGGGTGCAAGGTTAGCTTTTGTATTTGAGTTCTTTCCAGTTTTTGGATGGATGCCTGTATTGTGATGTATTTCCCCCTCAGGACTGCTTTTGCTGTATCCCAAAGATTTTGAATGGTTGTATCTTCCTTCTCATTCATTTCCGTGAAATCTTTTTAATTCTTCTCTAATTTCCTGGTTGACCCTTTCATCTTTTAACAGGATGGTCCTTAACCTCCACGTGTTTGAAATCCTTCCAAACTTCTTTGGTTTAGTTCTAATTTCAAAGCATTATGGTCTGAAAATATGCAGGGGACGATCCCAATCTTTTGCTATCGGTTCAGACCTGATTTGTCACCCAGTATGTGGTCTTCTGGAGAATGTTCCATGTGCACTTGAGAAGAATGTGTGTTCAGTTGTGTTTGGATGTAAAGTTCTGTAAATATCTGTGAAATCCATCTGGTCCAGTGTATCATTTAAAGCTCTTGTTTCTTTGGAGATGTTGTGCTTAGAAACCTGTTGATTATAGAAAGTGCTACATTCAAGTCACCAAGTATAAGTGTTTTATTATCTAAGTATGTCTTAACTTTGGTTATTAATTGATTGATATACTTGGCAGCTCTCACATTCGGGGCATAAATATTGATGATTGTTAAGTCCTCTTGTTGGATAGATCCTTTAAGTATGATATAGTGTCCCTCTTCATCTCTTACTACAGTCTTCGGGATAAACTTTAGTTTATCTGATGTAAAAATGGCCACCCCTGCTTTTCCTTGAGGACTATTTGAATGGTAAATGATTCTCCAACCTTTTATTTTCAGGCTGGAGGTGTCCTTATGTCTAAAATGAGTCTCTTGTAGACAACAAATAGATGGGTCCTGCTTTTTTATCCAGTCTGACACCCTGTGCCTTTTGATGGGGTCATTAAGCCCATTCACGTTCAGAGTTACTATTGAAAGATATGAATTTACTGTCATCATGATACCTATTCAGTCCCTGTTTTTGTGGATTGTTCCCTTGGACTTTCTCTTTCTTTTACAGAGTCCCCCTTAATATTTATTGGAGAACTGGTTTGGTGGTCACATATTCTTTCAGTTTCTGCCTATCTTGGAAGCTCTTTCTCTCTTCTTCTATTCTGAATGAGAGCCTTGCTGGATAAAGCATTCTTGGCTGCATGTTCTCATTTAGGACCCTAAATATATCCTGCCAGCCCTTTCTGGCCTGCCACGTCTCTGTGGAGAGGTCTGCTGTTAATCTAATATTTCTCCCCATAAAAGTTAGAGATTTCTTGTCTTTTGCTGCTTTAAGGATCTTCTCTTTATCTTTGGAATTTGCAAGCTTCACTATTAAATGTCGAGGTATTGAGCAGTTTTTATTGATTTTGGGGGGGGGGAATCTTTCTATTTCCTGGATCTGAATGCCTGTTTCCCTTCCCAGATTAGGAAAGTTTTCAGCTATGATTTGTTTAAATACATATTCTGGACCTCTGTCCCTTTCAGCGCCCTCGGGAACCCCAATTAAATGTAGATTTTTCTTTCTGAGCCTGTCATTTAATTCCCTTAATCTATCCTCATGACCTTTTAATTTTTTTCTCTTTTTTCCTCAGTTTCCCTCTTTGCCATCAACTTGTCTTCTATGCCACTTACTCGTTCTTCTACCTCATTAACCCTCATCATTAGGACCTCTAGCTTGGATTGCATGTCATTTAATTTATTTTTAACTTCTGCCTCATTAGATCTAAATTCTGCAGTCATGAAGTCTCTTGAGTCCTTTATGCTTTTTTCTAGGGCCACCAGTAGCTTTATAATAGTGTTTCTGAATTGGCTTTCTGACATTGAATTGTAATCTGAATTTTGTAACTCTGTGGGAGAGAGGACTGTTTCTGATTCTTTCTTTTGAGGTGAGGTTTTCTTTCTAGTCATTTTGCTCAGTGCAGAGTGGCCAAAAACAAGTTGTATTGGGAAAATGAGAAAATGAGAGAAGAGAAAAAAGAAAAGAAAAAAAAAAGAAGAAAAAAAAAAGAGAAGAAAAGGGGGGGGCAGAAGCCAACGGAAAACTAAAAACAAGGGGGAGTATCCTCTGATTCTATATACTGTAAATCCCTGGACTTCCCCTGGAACTTTCCAGTGCTATTTGGTCAATAACTTGTTTTTCAACTGTCTGTCTAGCTGGTCTTCTGGGGGAGGGTCCCGCTGTGCTGATTCTCAGGTGTAAGCACCTGGGGGGCTGCTCAGTCCCCTGCATGGTGCAGGGCTCAGTGGGAGCTGTTTATCCTGTTTATCTGTTGAGGCAACTGTGAAGCTCAGTGGGGGTTGTTTATCCTGTGAGGCCCCAGCAGGAAGAACAACTGTGGAGGCGGCCAGCTCTCCAGCCCTAGAGTCAGCTCCTGCAGTAACCACCGCAGCTCCCAGTCTGCAGGGGCCTGGATGCTCCGGGGGTGGGGTTGCCGATCTGCACAGCTCCGGCAGCCCAGAGGCAGGAGAGTCCTTGCTGTCCTGGGCCCTCCCAGCCTCTGCCTGCCTCGGGGGAGCGCCAGATCCTGGGCTGTGTCCCCTGGCGGCCTGTGCTCCCAGGCCTGAACTGTTGGATTCGTGCTCCCGCCACGCAGCCCCCTCCGCAGAGCCGCCGCCCGAGCCCCTCTGAGCTGCTCCGGGCCCCGCCGTGCGCGCTGCAGCCCTTAGGGAGCTCGGCGCACTCTCCCGGGGCGCAGGTGCCTGTTAGTGTCCCAGGGAGCCCGAGGGCCTCCCCGCCCTCCTGGGTCCTGCTCCAACTCCCTGCGAGCCCCTTTCCGCCCGGGAAGGTTGGTGCAGCTCCTGCTTCTCCGGGACGGGGCTCTCCTGTCCTGGGGACACTCGCCCCGGCCTCAGCCCGGCTCCTCGCGGGGCCCCTCCCCCTCGGAGGCCTTTTGTTCCTTTATTTCTTTTTCCCCGTCTTCCTACCTTGATAGAAGCGCGAACTCTTCTCACTGTAGCATTCCAGGTGGTCTCTCTTTAAATCTCAGGCCAAATTCGTAGATTTTCAGGATGACTTGAAGGTTATCTAGGTAATTTGGTGGGGACAGGTGACTTGGGGACCCTGCTCTTCCGCCATCTTGCCCTCCCTCTCCTATTTATTTTTTTAATTCTGTAAAGTTTTCTTAAATTTTATCTTGGAATTTTTCAAATTTGATTTCTTTATTTCAAAAAAGCAAATAATTATGCAAGTGTAGCCTATCCTAATAAATATTTACTTCTGATTTTTATTATTTGCTTCTCCTTAATTTTCCTTGTTTTTCTATATTCTGTTCTATGTGCCTAATGCTTTTAGAAGTGTTGCTCTTTTTTTATGTTATTTCTTATACAGAATTTGTTTCTGTCATAGTTTTATTTTTCTCTCCCACTTTTTAAAAACTGAGGTATTAGGTCTTGAATCATCTCCTGCTGTTATTTTGCACTATTTTACCAAACTTTGAATACCCCTAATTTTTTCTCACTGTCCTGTTAATTTTTCGAATATATATGTGATTATCATTTTCTTCTACTTGCCGCTGATTTTTTTTTTTCTGGTGAGGTTTCTTCTCTGCTATTTTTTATGCTGTCCCTAACCTCTCATTTCCTTTTATTATTACCAGTAGTATCTTTGAACATTGTGTTGTTGACTATTTTAATGTTACTCTTTTTTGAATAAAGTTTATTTTTCCTGTATTTACTATTTGCAGCAGATTCACAGAAACAAAACAAAACAAAACAAGGAAGTATCCAACACTGGAAGAAATTCTCTGTAGATCACAGTGAATTTTTATGAAACAAAAAATTGTCTTGCTTTGGCTTCAACTTCTATGCAGTTAATAGTGATCAGTGACTATATAGTAGTAACTTAAAATGAAAATCTCTCTTTTATAGCCTGCTCTAGAGACTGACTGCTTCATGATAAATGGCTTATCGGTGTGCTTCCTCAAACAAGTCTGTCTTCTCTACTTCCTCATTATGTGAAATGTGTTGAAGAAAGATTTTATTATTGCAACAAACATCTCATTGTCATTGTTCTAAAAAATTATATTAATGTGACTCTTCCAGACAAGCTACTTACTCTAGGAAACTGCTCAGGCTCCATGTGTGTCTGAGCTCCTCTATTGTATTGTCATGTCATATGATCTTCACTCTTTTTTTCTTTTTTAATTGTAGTTGACACACAGTGCTACATTAGTTTCAAGTCTACAAAACGATAATGCAACAGCTTTATACATTATGTTGTGTTTATCACAAAGGTAGCTATCCTCTGCCACCATATAATGCCACTGCAATACCATTGGCTATATACTCTATGCTTGCTCTTTATTCTCACGACTTATTCACCCCTGCACCTCCCACTTCTCTTCACCCTGTTTCTGTCCATTTCCCTCACCCCACTCCCCTCTTTTATGTAATTGTGGGTGCATTTGGCAGGTCCTTCTTGAAAATTATGAAGACTTTATGTGTAATTTCTAGTTTCATTGAAGCTTTGACCTGAATTTATTATTTTAATTATTTGGGGGCTTTATTTTTTAATGAGCAGAATATAGCAGAAATGCCTTTACTCCCTGTCTTAAACATGAAATGGTTATTAATATATAGTGCTTAATGCACTAAGTTCCAGACAGTGTTTCAAATGCTACCTCTCTATTAACTCATTTAAGTAGAAGTCCCAGAGTACCTAAATTTGTAAATATTCATGTTCCTGCATTTTCATAGTGAGGAGAGCAGTAGAGGATTTTATCAGACTGCCAAAAGGATACATAATTCTAAAATGATTTTAAAATAGTGATTCTAAATGTTTCTGATCAGCGAATTAAAAAGTTGTGGGAGCACCTGGGTGGCTCAGGGGTTGAGCATCTGCCTTTGGCTCAGGTCATGAGGTTGGAGTCCTGGGATTGAGTCCTGCATTGTGCTCCCCACAGGAAACATGCTTCTCCCTCTGCTTATGTCTCTACCTCTCTCTCTCTGTGTGTGTGTGTCTCTCATAAATAAATATATAAAATCTTTAAAAAAGTAAAAAATAAATGAATGAATGAATGAATGAATGAATGAATAAATAAATAAATATATAAATGGTTGTGAATGTAATCATTTAAGGTACATAGATTCTGTAGCCCAAGGGACTAACTATTGAAATCAATTTGCAAATCCATGGGCAGCCCGTGTGGTTTAGCAGTTTAGCGCCACCTTCAGCCCAGGGCATGATCCTGGAGACCCAGGTCCCAAGTCAGGCTCCCTGCATGAAGCCTGCTTCTCCCTCTGCCTGTGTCTCTGCCTCTCTCTCTTTCTTTCTCTCTCTCTGTGTCTCTCATGAATAAATAAATAAAATCTTAAAAAAATCTGTAAATCCAGATGTGCACAAAACATGATTTATAGACTGTTTAAATATCTCATATGCTCATTAACTGTTGTTTGCTTTTTTTAATTTTATGCAGATTCACCTATGGTAAACAAAATGCAAATGTATACTGTCTTTATGCTATAACATGTTTTCTCAGTCAATAGTAGTAGTTAATATATTAATATATATATGTTAAAATGAGTTAGCATCATTTAGATGTTATTTTTATATTTAATTAATTAATTATTTTTAGGGAGATAGAGAGAGGCGGGGGAGAAAGGTAGGGGGAAGAGCAGAACATGAGGGAGAGAGAGAATCTTAACCAGGCTCCATGCCTGGCACAGAACCTGACACAGGATTTGTTCTCACAGCCCTGAGGTTATGATCATAGCCAAAATCAAGAGTCAAGTGCTTACCCTATTGAGCCACTGCTTACATTTCATTTAAATCCTTAAAACAATCTTAAGAAATAAGTTCTATTTTGATTAATGTGTTTTAGAGATTAAGAGATTGAAGTATAGCAGAGTTAAGTAAGTTTTCAACGGTTATATAGCTAGTGAATGGTGGGATGGGATCTGAACCCAGGACATCATGTTTATCTGTTTAAAATATTGAAACTGGTTCTTCATTATCTAAAACTACTGAGAATCTCTATAAGAGATTGAGTTTAAACTTTTTCTGAAAGTCATCTCTGGGAGTTTATTTGCTATATGTTATATATAGTAAAGTGATGTTTACAAAATTAACCTGATAGTTTGTAATGAAGAAAAGCCAGTCAGAAAGACTTAGTAGCATCACTGCTAAAATGGAACTGATCTAAACAGGTAGAACTGGGAATCAAATTTTAAGAATTTTTGACAAGATGGGGCACCTATGTGGTTCTGTCAGTTAAGCACACAACTCTTGATTTTGGTTCAGGTCATGATCTTAGGGTTCTACGATAAGCCCCACATCAGGCTCCCTGCTGGATGTGGAGCCTGCTTGGGATTCTTTCTTTCACTCTGCCCCTCCCCACTCACTTCTCTCCTTCTCTCTAAAAATAAGAAAATAATTTCTGATAAGATTCTTAACAGAAGAATCAATGCAATATCTTTTAGATTTTGTTCCGTGAACGTTGGGGAAATGTGAGGGTAAATTGTGGCTCTGCTTTGAATTAGAAAATCAGGACAATCCATGGCAGGCTCTGGGGGTATGTGACACTTTTCTGGAGTCAAGCTGCTAGTTATCAAGGTCTTTATTCTGTTTTTGCCAGCTTTGTTTCAACTTCTACTTCTCTTTGGTACTTGTCTGCTCAGCACTGCCTTTTGGCCTTTCCAAAGGATCAACAGTTTCTTCATCTTTCTAGTGCATTTTTCAATCATACTACATGTTCTGTTTTTTTTTTTGTTTTGTTTTGGACTGTCTGTCCACTGCAGAACGGCCTCAACAGGCTGGCATAGCTGTGCATCTCTGCTCTGTCTCTCTCCCCATTCTGGTACCTGAGATAAAGAACTAGAAATGAGTGAACTAGAAATGAGTGAATATACTTGATATTAAACATGCTGATAAGGAGTCAACATTGAAATTTTATGCAAACAGGATTATAGGCTGATTTAAAGATTCCATAATTATTTAAAAACTCCTAGCCTCACCAAAGTTTTTACTTTTCTTTCATAATTGGCTGTAAGTTCTGTCTGTACCTCATAGTATAAGCTATTAATAGCAGAGAAAAAACAATTTTATACAAGGAAATACAATTGAACCTGAAGTTCAGTTGTGAAAGAGAAGATTTTACAATCTCTAATACTTTTGTTTTGACATTTTCTGGTTCTGTTTCTACTGTGTCTTATGTTTAAGAAATTGAACACAGTTGTTCAATTTATTTTTATGAAATTTGTACATGACAGGTATTGTTCTAGGAAAATATCATCTCTAATCCTCCTAACAACTGTGCAAGGTAGATATTATTACCTCTACTTTAAAGATGAGAAAATTAGGATTCAGAAAACAATTGGAGGATTTCTTGGTTAAATTGGTGGATTAAACATGCACCTTCTACCCCCAAATCTCATAAAGATTATATTAAAAGGGCATAAGGGAGGGAGGAGGGGAGGGAGGAAGGAAGAAAAGATAGAAGGAAGGACAAAGAAAAGAAATCTAAAATATCTATAATGTAGTGCTAACAGGTACTCATAATATTAAGGATGAAGGAGGCAGGATTAAGAACAATATAATTTCTTACAACTTAAGACATTATTCCCCCTGCTACTTTTCCAAGCCAGACAACTGCTTCATAGGAAAAAGGAAATATTTATCCCCTAGAGAAGACAAAAGAGGGTTTCTAGCCCTGGAAACACCAGTCATAGGTAAAGGTAGTGATGCTAAAGGAGAAATTTAAATGAATACTTACAAATAGAAAATCAAACTAAGCATTACAAAAATCTCTGAATACAAGCTTACACACACACACACACACACACACACACAAAATCTCATACAAAAAAATCAGCAAATAGAAAGGGATTTCAGATTTTCAATAGCAATTCTTAAGGCTAAAAGATAAAAAGTTAAATTTTAAGCTTAGGACAAAAGCCACCCAATCTGGAATTCCTGACTAACCAGTTTATTGATTTATTTTGAAGGCACAATAAGTATGTGAAAGTCTATAAGATTTCACTTTCCATACCTTTTCTCAGAAATATATTAGAAGATATTCTCTAGTTTCCAAAATATGGAAGAGAAAAACATCGGGGTGCAGGTGTCCCGGCGTTTCACTGCATCTGTATCTTTGGGGTAAATCCCCAACAGTGCAATTGCTGGGTCGTAGGGCAGGTCTATTTTTAACTCTTTGAGGAACCTCCACACAGTTTTCCAGAGTGGCTGCACCAGTTCACATTCCCACCAACAGTGTAAGAGGGTTCCCCTTTCTCCACATCCTCTCCAACATTTGTGGTTTCCTGCCTTGTTAATTTTCCCCATTCTCACTGGTGTGAGGTGGTATCTCATTGTGGTTTTGATTTGTATTTCCCTGATGGCAAGTGATGCAGAGCATTTTCTCATGTGCTTGTTGGCCATGTCTATGTCTTCCTCTGAGATTTCTGTTCATGTCTTTTGCCCATTTCATGATTGGATTCTTTGTTTCTTTGGTGTTGAGTTTAATAAGTTCTTTATAGATCTTGGAAACTAGCCCTTTTTCTGATAGGTCATTTGCAAATATCTTCTTCCATTCTGTAGGTTGTCTTTTAGTTTTGTTGACTGTATCCTTTGCTGTGCAAAAGCTTCTTATCTTGATGAAGTCAATACCCACCATTTGCTTCAACGTGGATGGAACTGGAGGGTATTATGCTGAGTGAAGTAAGTAAATTGGAGAAGGACAAACAGTGTATGTTCTCATTAATTTGGGGAATATAAGGGAAGGGAGAAGAAATGTGTGGGAAATATCAGAAAGGGAGACAGAACATAAAGACTCCCAACTTGGGATCCCTGGGTGGCGCAGCGGTTTGGCGCCTGCCTTTGGCCCAGGGCGTGATCCTGGAGACCCGGGATCGAATCCCACATCGGGCTCCCGGTGCATGGAGCCTGCTTCTCCCTCTGCCTGTGTCTCTGCCTCTCTCTCTCTCATTCTATGTGACTATCATAAATAAATAAAAATTTAAAAAATTAAAAAAAAAGACTCCCAACTCTGAGAAATGAACTAGGGGTGGTGGAAGGGGAGGAGGGCGGGGGGTGGGGGTAAATGGGTGACGGGCACTGAGGGGGGCACTTGATGGAATGAGCACTGGGTGTTATTCTGTATGTTGGTAAATTGAACACCAATAAACATAAATTTATTATTAAAAAATCCCCCCCAAAAAAGAAGAGAAAAAATAAAAGTTGGGGGAAGAAAGAACAGAGGACTATAAGGTTAGAGAGAGAAAAGTGAAATCTCCACATTTATGTTGAAAAGATTTTTAACATGCCACATATGGGTATTGAGTGCTTGAAATGTTGTCATGCCAAAATGAGATGTACCCTAACACAGGGGTTAGCAAACTTTTTCTATAAAGATCCAGATAGTAAATATTTTAGGCTTTTCGGGCCAGACAATTCTGCTGTAGTAACAGGAAAGAGCCACTGATGATATGTAACAAATGGTGGAGGTTTTTTTCTAATAAAATTCTATTTGCAAAATCAAGTGGTAGACAGAATATCACTAACAAGTTTGCTGACCCCTTCTCTTAGTATAAAATATGCCGTGAATTTCAAGATTAAGTACAAATTAAAATGAAATATATAATTTCTTAAATTTATATACTGATTATATACTGAAATGATAGTTTTGAATATATTAGGTTACATAGGATATATCATTAAAATTAAATTTGCCTGTTTTATGCTTATTTTTTATATGTGGCTATTAGAACTCTAAATTTAGTTGTATAGCTCCCATCCCATTTCTGTTGGACAGTGTTATTTAGAATTATGGCTCTGTCTTTTGCATAGAGTTTCCAGTGTAGATTGAAGTACATTGGAGGATTCAGGAGTCATTCATTCAAAATGTTAAAAGCAGTATAACATCAAACACAATCAAACAAATTGACAGGAAAATTACATGAGAGAGATGGCTTAAGTTGAACTAATTATAAGTTTAAAAAACTAGCAAAAGGAAACTAGAAAGCAACAACAGTAATTCTCAAATCCAGGAAACTGAAAGACTGTATAGGAAAGGACAAGTAAACATGCTATAATGTGTGCCTCAACTGTAAATATGTGCCTTGACTTATGCCATATTGTCATAAAAATGCAAACACTGAATATTTCTTATTAGTTTCAGAGCTAGAATTTAGTGATTCATCGGTTGCATATAATACCCAGTGCTCATTACATCAAGTGTCCTCCTTAATGCCCACCACCCAATTACCCCATCCCCCCATCCACCTTCCTTCCAGGAACCTTTGTTTTGTCTCCTATGGTTTGCCTCCCTCTCAATTTTCATTTTATTTTATTTTTCCTTCCCTTTTCCTATGTTCATTGGTTTGTTTCTGAAATTCCACATATGAGTGAAATCATATATTTGTCTTTCTTTGATAGACTTATTTCACTTAGCATACCCTCTAGTTCCATTCACATTATTGCAAATGGCAAGATTTCATTCTTTTTGATAGTTGAGTAATATTTCATTATATTTAATATATTTTATATAACATATAAATATGTAGATTAACATATAACTATACACTGTATATTATATATCATATATATTTTATATATGTAATTTTTATATCTTTACATTCATCTGTTGGTGGACATCTAGGCTCTTTACATATTTTGGCTATTGTGGACATTGCTGCTATAAACATTGGTGTGCAGGTACCCCTTCAGATTACTGCATTTGTATCTTTTGGGTAAATACCTAGAAGCACAATTGTTGGGTCGTTAGGTATATGATGGCCAAAAATGCCTGGAGATCCGCCCTGAGAGTTTGATCATAAAGTTATGTAGCATAAGGAGGAGGTGGACAAGGATGACAAAGCTATTGAGAATCTGGTGGTGCTGCTGTTTGAAACTACACTGCTCTCTTCTGGCTTCTCATTTGAAGATTCTTAGACCTGCTCCAACCATTTCCATCACATGATTGTGCGAGGCCTGGGCACTGATGAAGATGAGGCGACAGCAGAGGAACCCAACACCAACATAGCTGTCCTCTGAGTGTGATGAGGATATCTCTCACATGGAAGAACTAGATAAAGTGTTTCTACCTGCAGATATTGTGCCCTAATGTCCCCAAAGCTCCTCCAGCAGCTGTGAGTGGCCCTGGCCTAGCTGGTTCCTTCTGCTGATGTCTAGTGGTTGTTCTCTCCTGTATTTCTGCCTAAGGCAGGATACAGGAGCATCAAGCCCTATTCCTTCCTTCATCTGACATCAAGTTTGGGTGTGTATTGTGGGGTTTTTGTTTGTTTTTGTTATTTATTTTGTTCTGAGATTAAGGTATGCAAAATAAAGAAAAAATAATTATTAGTAGTGTATTTGTCAGGCAAACTCAGTTTCTAGAACATTTTTGTCATTATGTTTTTCCCATGTTGCTACTCCTAAGTCATTGTTTGTTTGTTTGTTTTTCTTTCCTTGTTTTAATCATGGAGCTGTGTTCTCTAAGCTTTGGATATTCTGAAAGGCTTTCAGCCTCCCAAACACATCATGGCTTGTCAGAGTCTAGACTTTTTATGCTTCCTGTTGTAATTTCCTGGATGTACAATCACCTTAATCTGACTGATGAGCTAGTATTTTTCAAAGTACCATTCATGGGTTTCCTTCTCTGTTGAAGGTTTCCCTGATTCCTGTCCATCTCCCGCAGTATGCGTCTTCTATAGAGACTGTCCTTGTCCTGAGTCATCAATACAAGCCTTGCACAAAGAAGGCATTCAAGTCTTTTTCCAAAGTAATATGGAATACAACTAGCTGGGACTGGTAAATGAGTTCACAATTAGATACCATCTTCTCTGGTTTGTTTTTAATTTGCAGGAAGTGGGAGCAGAGATGAAATTCATCAAAACCCATAGTAAGAAATGTAGATGACATACAGCCTTATTTTTTAAAACCTATGGAACATGTGTTAAATAATCAAGTATGTAATTTTAAATTTAATAACAAAAAGATCTGTGACTCTACATGCAAAAATAGCACTGTATTATTTCTCATTATCAAGTAACTGCATTAGGCTTGCACCCTAGCCATGAAGCAGAACTTTAGATGCATAGCATGCACAGTATCCACAATTCACCTTAAGAATGGGGCACCTGGGTGGCTCAGCGTTTGAGTGTCTGCCTTTGGCTCAGGGTGTGATTCCAGGGTCCTGGGATCAAGTCCCACATTGGGCTCCCTGCATGGAGCCTGCTTCTCCCTTTGCCTGTGTCTCTGCTTCTCTCTCTGTATCTCTCATGAATAAATAAGATCTTTAAAAAAAATTCACCTCAAGAGCAAATTTTTTTAAAAGATTTTATTTATTTATGAGAGAGAGAGAGAGAGGCAGAGACACAGGCAGAGGGAGAAGCAGGCTCCATGCAGGGAGCCCGATGTAGGACTCCATCCCTGGGACTCCAGGATCATGCCCTGGGCTGAGGGCAGGCGCTAAACGGCTGAGCCACCAGGCGTCCCACCTCAAGAGCAAATTTAGTATTTATTTGAATATTATACCTTCCCCAGCTAAAATCAACAGTGGGAATTTTGGCCAGACAGGACGCAATTCGGTAAAATAGAGACAGTCAGGGTCTTCAGATTCTTAATACTAGTTCTCATTTTTATGTTTAAAACAAAATGAAAATAAAGTTGAAGTGACTAAAGCATTTTGTTTTAGAGACAGTAAATAGGTTCATTATATTATCTTGCTTTGCTGAAACAAATTGAGTAGACATGGCTCACACAAATTTGATGTCTTAGCCTCTATGTTTAATAATCTTGGCTGAGACAATTTGGGGCTTCTTAGAAAAATATAGCAAAAGTCTGATGAGTAACAAGTGGCTAGAACGAAGTTCACCATAAACCTGCCACAGGTTCTTGTTCTTATACAAGAACACTGGCTATAAATACAACAGTATTACTATTCTTATGGATATGCTTCTGCTCATGATTTTGACTTTTAGAGAACATGGTTTATTTCTTTTCCCTTTTGTAAGTAAATATTTTTTATTTTTATTTTTATTTTTTATTTTTTTAAAGAAGTTTTTTTTTTAATTTTTATTTATTTATTTATGATAGTCACAGAGAGAGAGAGAGAGAGAGAGAGAGAGAGAGAGAGAGAGAGAGAGGCAAAGACACAGGCAGAGGGAGAAGCAGGCTCCATGCACCGGGAGCCCGATGTGGGACTCGATCCCGGGTCTCCAGGATCACGCCCTGGGCCAAAGGCAGGCGCCAAACCGCTGCGCCACCCAGTGATCCCTTTTTTTAAAATTTTTATTTATTTAAGTAAATATTTTTTAATTCCTGAAAAATAGCAGGCTTTATAGAATTTCAGCTTTTTTTTTTCTATTTAGATGCAATACCCAGTTATGTCAATTTTTGTTTAATTCCTTTAAGGAGTATAACACAGCTTGAAGATGCTGACATAGAAACCAGTTCATTTACAAATATCTATAGAAATACAGGGACAAGTCAGTATTCCAACCAACATCTGAAATATTTAGAGTTCATCTTTTAAATTTTCAATTTTTTTCTTCCCTTTACTCATTCCTCTTATAGACATAGATATCTTTTACCTTTAGAACTTGTTTATCTTATCTTCATGTCTTTTCACGATAGCATTCTTTTTCTTTGTTCTACTTATTCTAGCAAAATGTTGGCAAGTACTCATTCCATGACTGACTGTCTATAGTCACCCAACATTCTGTAACTTGCATCCATCTAATTCCTGCTCTGACCACTATTCAGTGAATGACCTATACCTTTTATTCACACAAATCTTTTGGTCTCCTGCTGATCCAATCTTTAACTCACCAAAGCATTTACATTGATTTTACCCTTCTTGAAAGGGTTTTATTTTTCTTTTACTTTTGACCTCAAGTCTATTTACCCTCCTGACATTTTCTGCCCACTCTTCCCTGCCTTCTACCTCGTTTCCACATGGAGATGTTTACCTATTGCATTTTATGATCTTCCTTAATTTTTCTATCTGACGTTCTCTCCATGGAAGATCACATCATTTCATTAAGAGCTTCTGTACTTGTAATTGTACCAAAGTGGTTTTCCATCTTTCACCTATGACTGCTTCCAAATCACCATCAGCTTATTGCCCATTTCTTCTCTCCATCATATCAAGAACAAACTTTCAACTTGTCTTTGCATAGAGATGGAAGGGAAGAAATCACAACAAAATCTGGCTCCAAGAGTGAAAGAAATGAGAATAACATAATATTCACTCTACCACTGAAGCCACTGAAACAATCGACATTCATCTTTCTTGTTCCTCCAGCTTAGTCATCATTCTGCTGGTCCTGGTTTTCTTAACTCCTTTCTTCTCACTAACAGCTTTTTGTGTTTTTCCCGCTGCCACCATTAATTCTGGTTCTTTGCATTATTACAGCTCAGTACCCAAATGTCAGTACCCAAACTGGTCCTTCTCACTTGCAATATATTTTGCGTAATGTCCTCAGAATAACTTCCATAAAACACAGTTTTCCCTAATCAAAAGCTTTCATTAGCCCAGTGGTCTCAGCCCACTGAGCCCAGGGAGATGTTATCCCTCATCATCCACCCAGAGACTTTTGACAATGTCCAAAAGCATTTTCAGTTATTATAGCTGAGAACAGACGTGCTACTGACATCTAGTGGGTGGAAGCCAAGGATGCTGTTAACCACTCCACAATGCACAGGACAACCCCGAAGCAAATACTTACCTGAGGCAAAATGTCACAAAAATGAATGTTGAGAAAACTTCCTTTAACCTAATATACATGTCCTCTGAATTTGGTTTGATGGTACCTTTGCAATTGTATCACCCATTATTCCTTAATACCAGCACTCAGTATTCTCAATCTGTCCATCACATTTTGGTCTCTGTGCTAGATAGACACTTTTTTTTTTCTGCCTTTAGACATCTAAAAAAAGTTTTTTTTTTTTTAATTTTCTTCTTCATGAAACTTTAATATGGTCACCATGTTAAGTAGTGATCTACTTTCTCCTATACTGTCAGGAATGTAAGCTCTTGCTGGAGGACCTGATTCTTGGGAGCAAATCATCAGTCTCAAAAGCTCTGTCATGCTCCCAGAAAGTAACCAGCATATTGAGACAGAAATCACCCAGGATACTTCAAATACTAGGTATATTTAAGTGGATGTTCAAATAGAATAAGTGAACTGAACTAAATTCTTAGATGGAGGAAGGACTATAAAGGTACCTGAACTTTTTTTTTTTTTTTAATTCTGAAAAACACTCTATAAAGCCTAAAGGTCCATTCTTAGCTCCCTTGGTTTTCTAATGAAGATCTTTAAGGTAGAGGCTGTCTTACCCTTTTACAGCAGAGATAGCTGCCTGGAGGCAATCACTTTACAACTCGGATAATACGTACAGATGTTAAAAGATCAGAACACAGAGAGGAAGCTTTCTTGTGCCTACCTTACACTTATGGTGTTTATAATTTAGAATTTTGAATGCCAGACATCAGGTTAAGGCATCTGATAGAACACTCAGACCTAAAGACTGGCAACCATGATTCTGAATGAATTGGGAAAGCATTTTATAATCAGGTTTTTATTCAGTGTCCCAACAATTTCTCTCTCTCTCTCTCTCTCTCTTTCTCTCTCCTCTCTCTTTCCTTCTTCTTTCTTCTTCTTCTTCTTCTTCTTCTTCTTCTTCTTCTTCTTCTTCTTCTTTCTTCTTCTTCTCTCTTTAATTCTCAAAATTAAAAAGAGAAAAACTAATGGTAAGTTAGAAAAATTGAACAGATAAATTGATTTTAAAAGTGCTCAATACCATGTTTCACATTTGATAATTTATAAAAACCCATTTGAGTATAATGGACTTTGTGATGTCCTGGGTTAAAAAAACAAGACCGGATGAGGCAAATGCAAAAAAATTTAAACTATTTGATGGTTTCCAACTCCAGATAGCAGTGAATTCATATGAGTATTTCCCTCATATGATGTAGACTTGTCAAGAAGGAACAAGGATTTTTCGGGGTCTTGAAAAGGAGAGACCAGGAGACAAAGAGAATAGAGAAGCCCTAGGGAAATCAGAAATGGAACAGTAATAGAGAAGAAATGAAATGCAGAAGTAAGGGCCTAAATGTGGTTGGAGAATCTTATGGTCAAAAGAAAAAAAGCCAAGGGGTTAGTTAAGATTATTGACCAAAGATGGTAAAGAGATGGACCTATGCTGAATTGAATGCTTCTAATCAACTAAGAAAGAGATTACTTGAGAGAATGTTGATAGTGGGGTTTAACAGTGACTGCACATTAGAAACTTAGTAAGAGACTTTTAAAGCATATGGATACTCAAAACTCTTATCAGTTCAACTGAATCAGAATTCCTGAAGATTGAGCCAAGGCAAAAACATTTTGAAAAAGGTTTTACTGATAGCTGTCAGGGTAGATGATTTGGGTCAGGGTAGAAAGTCATTGCCATATAAAGCTCATGAAACTTGAGACTTTAATAAGGCTTAGGGAAGAGTGGAGGTGATAAAAAAAAAAAAGTACCTGGTATGATATGAGATAGTAGGAGAAAGTGAGATGTTTGAATATGATACAATTAGTGGAAAAGTTAAGGTCACTGTAATTGAAAAGTTACAAAAATGAGAAATTGGTGCCATATAAAGCTCATGAAACTTGAGACTTTAATAAGGCTTAGGGAAGAGTGGAGGTGATAAAAAAAAAAAGTACCTGGTATGATATGAGATAGTAGGAGAAAGTGAGATGTTTGAATATGATACAATTAGTGGAAAAGTTAAGGTCACTGTAATTGAAAAGTTACAAAAATGAGAAATTGGTGCATTATGTGGTAAACACACTAGTTTCATTAACAGACAGTGACTTTGCAAAATATTCAGTGCAAGATGGGCCATAACCTGTGGAATGAAATGGTTATTTAAAAAATCCAATATTTTTCAAAGTCCCTGGGACATAGGAGAACAACTAGCAACCATTTTAATATGGTTTCCTAGAGTTATAGAGTGTTTTGTAAAAAGAAGGAAAGAGTGTTCTTTACCAGAGAAATAGGTTTTGAGGACTTTGTAGAAAAGGCTCTTGCCACTCACTTGGTTATTTATTTGGCATGGGACATCTAAATTTGGAAACGTCAATAATACTAAGACCAACTTAAGGATGCTTAGGAAACTATTAATGATGGCCTAGCATTCTTTGTCACACCATGTAACTTTAAGCAAATCCTTCAACCTCTATGCTTCAGTGATCTCATCCATAAGATGAAAATCATTTTAATAACCCTCATCTAGAGTTGCTGCGAGGTTATGGGTTAAAACCTTAATGCCTGGGGGCTCCTGGATGGCTCAGTCAGTTGAGTGTCCCATTGTTGATCTGAGCTGAGGTTTTGATCTCAGGGTCATGAATTCAAGCCCTGTGTTGGGCTCCGTGCTGGGCATGGAGTCTACTTAAAGACAAGCAAATAAGTAAACAGAGAAAACCTCCAAAAACATTAATAATGCCTGCAGAATAGTAAGTGATGAGTCCATATTTTGTATTAGTATTGAATATACATTATATCGTGGTATCAGTACCCTATTTTGAGCATTATGTATTAAGCTTTGTGCTAAGAATGTTTACATACTACTTATGTCATCCTCAATGACCCTATAAGGTTGATTTCATGACTATATTCCATAAAGAAGAAATAAATGCTAAGATCATATAGCCAGTAGATGATTATCCCAGCAAAAGACCCCTAGGAAGACCTGATTCGAAACCCATGACCTTCCCATATTCTACGTTATTTCTGCATACAATTCCCCAGTAGATAAGAGAAGCTAAAGGGAAGCTGTGTGTGTGTGCCTGTGTGTGTGTAGGAAACTGAGTCTATATGCCTCTATAAACATTATAAAATTGCTACCCAGTGTTCTACATTCAAAGAATGATTTTCATGCCCAGCAACGCTTCTGCCAAACAGTTCATATATTATAATTATAATGAGCAAATGCATTCATCAGTTCAGCATTGACTTCGTAGAATGATAGTGGAAATACCTGTAAAACAAAATTCAATTAAGCCTAAGTAATATAACCATTTTTAAAAAATAAATAACTAGTGAGGAAAATAATTTAGTCAACTATGGATAGTGTTCTTGCAAAGGGAAGTCGGAAGGGCTTCAGTGTTAATATTCCAAACATTCTGTTATAATTTGAGCAAACAGAGCGATTCTAACAAGCTTTGAACATGGCACATTACTATAAAAATGTAAGAACACTTTGAGCATTTAGATCACCCAAGGGGAATTAGTAATTTGTTCATACATGCTTTGTAAATGGACACAAAAATGGCAAAAATACTGGATAGATCTCTCTCTCTCTTTTTCTTTCTTCACATAAAAGCAAACACACACAGTATTCTAGATTTTTAAAATATCCTAATCTACATATTTAGCATGTTATTTTCTTTCTGGTATACCTGAGTTCTCTTAGTTAGAAATCTGTTCTTAAGCCATGTTCTTCAGCATAGTTGAGGTCTAAATCCTGCAGCAATGTGAGATGGCAAGCTATGTTTTGTGAATTTATTGTAGATGCCAAGATGTTGACCTCCTCATCCTGGAAGCTACCCAGGCAGGGATGGGAGAAGGTGGAACAATTCTTGCTTAACCCAGTGTGCCTTACGTTAATTATTTTCCAAAGAAATCATGATATGGAAAATTTGGTCAAGCACTGAAATGCACCTCATTGACCCACCCCCTCAAAGTCATTGCTTCTCCAACTATTCTTTCCTATAATCTCACTTGCTGATTGAACACTACTTTTCTTAATTTCATCATCAGAATTCAAAAATTTGTGTGTCATTTGATTACAGTGGATCATGAAAACAGAATCGTGGTTAACCCACCTAAGGCTGGGATCATAGAAGCAGACAGCCCATATGTCCAACAAAATTTATCAGATTACAACCCACTCCTTGTCTCTCCTTGAGAATCTCCACCTTCAATTCCTGTTGTCTTTTTATGGAGAATGTGATTGTGATACTCTGATTTCTTGTATGCATACATATTTTGTTGTCTAATACATTTATTTTTTATTTTAATGCTAGTATTTCTGGGTATGAGATTCTAATCCACACAGTAATTTCCATATAAACTTTGAAGTTATTGTTCAATTGTCTTTTTACAGTAGATAACATCTTTTTATCCTTTCAGAAACTTGTTTTGTTTATCCTCAATCTTTCAAAATTTCACCACAGTGTATCTAGAGGTTGATCTTTTTTTATATTAATGCTGTTCTGTACTATCAAGTGATAACTTGATAATCTATGATGAAAGTATATTTTTCTTTTTAAACAATATTTATTTATTTATTCATGAGAGAGAGGGAGAGAGAGAGGGAGAGAGAGAGAGAGAGAGAGAGAGAGGCAGAGACACAGAAGGAGAAGCAGGCTCCATGCAGAGAGCCCAATGTGGGACTCAGGATCACACCCTAAGCCAAAGGCAGATGCTTAACTGCTGAGCCACCCACGCATCCCAGAAAGTGTATTTTTTTATTTAAATATTTTTAAGTTACTATTTTTTATTCTATCCTCATTTCTCGAGTTTTCTTTTCCATATTATATCATTTTACCTTTTCTGCCATGTTTTGGGACAATCTAAAATTAGTCATCTCTCAACTCTCCCTTTTATTCACTTGTTTTGAGTGTGTGTGTGTATGTGATTATGTTTCAAGTATCAAAATGTCTAAATGATGTTTTTGCAAAACTCTCTTGATGACACAATATTCTATTTAATATTTGATGATAGGCATTATATTTATTTTTAAGTTTCCTTATTTGGACTGCTGATTTATTTTCTCACTTGTTAGTCCTTTTACTAATTTTCCTTTTGTTTTGGTTTTAATTCCCTTGAATGTTCCCTGTTTTGGCTACATTTGCTGCCTTTTGTGTTATAGAATTCCTATTTTATCACCACTGTAGGGATAAGCTTTGATTATAGATGACTGCCACTGGTGATGGTAAGGATTGGAGTATGAGTTATACTAAAATCAGGGGCGTGCCAGAGGCTCATCAGCTCAGCATGATCACTACATCCCTCCTCATGATTCATGGTCTCCATGGAGATATGTCTCTGTCTCTGGGAAGAATAAGTGCATGCCCTACATGCCCCACATTACCAATGTGACTATTGCTCTTGGGGTCTTTTCTGCTCTCACATCCAGTGACTATGACCTCCACCTCCACAGAAACAAAGACATCTCTTCTAGAAGTCTTATTTTTCTGTTTCACTTCCAAAAGTTTTTATCTTTCAGAAATACCTCAACATTTTGGTTTGCTAATGGCATCCATCATCATCTTCCAGAATATCATTTGTCATGTTTTCATGTATTGAAAAGATTTTTATGTATTTGTTTGAGAGGCAGAGTGAGTAAGAATGAGAAGAGGGGCAGAAGGAAAAAGGGGAGGAAGAGGGAGAGAGAATCTCAAGCAGACTCCCTGCTGAGCGTGGAGTCTGATTTGAGCCTTCATCTCATGACCCTAAGATCATGACCTGAGCTGAAATCAAGAGTCAGATGCTTAACTGACTGAGTCACCCAAGCACTCAAAAGGATTTTTCTTACAGAAAACCAATTATCGACTTAGACATTCAATTTACATTCTTTGCTCAATTATAAATGTTTCTTTAAGTCACTTATGTGCTTATAAAGGCATTTATTTATTTATTCTCCTAGCAATGGCTTCAATTTGAGCTCTTTTATAATCTTTGTTAATTCCAAAAGTTATTTCACTTTTGAAATTTTCACTTCCACACTTACAAAGTGGGGACAATATCCCAAACTTCAGAAGTTTGGGAGGAACTTCATATTATGAATGTCTTGTGAAAATATCTAGTGACCTGGTCTAACTTCAGCATATAACAGATGTCATTTTCCCATCATGACTTCTCCCAGTTTTGTACATGTGTAATATCCACTACAGATTAGTCAGCATTTCTGAGAGGCAGGGATCACTGCTGTACACTGTATGCCCTATAGCGCTAGAAGTAAGACATATCCTTAAAAAGGGCTAGTTGATCATTATATGGAAAGGTAGTGTTCTAGAAAGTGGCTGTAAGTGCTGAATTCCTAGCACTCAAGAGACAACAGGACCAGATGAGAGAAGCTGCATTTTTCCTTGCTTCTTGACATGTCGTGAAGCTGTGTGGCAAGTGCAGCTTCTCGACAGGCTCCTCTGTGAATGCCTATCTTTGCCTTTTCCATTTTGCTCTCTAGTTCATTATCTCTTTTCACTAAGTAATTAAAAAGAAGATATGACCAGACTTCTAATTCCTATATCCTTTCACTCCTGGGAAGTGATAAAAGTACATGGGAATATTTAGGTATTTGTGGGAAAACAGACAAAAGCACATGTAAACATGGCAATTTGATTTTTATCACTTGCCCTTATGAAAGGTTGTCCTGTGAGTGGACCTTCTAATAGCAAGCTTGCACGTTGGATGTCAGAAAGCAGCTTTAATGGTGGTTATTTCTAGAACTCTCTGTAGTGGTGAAAGTGTTTGGTTTTAAATACAGGACAGCCTTCTTCAAAATGCTTGAGACAATTATAAAAATGAAATATTTTCCCTAAAAATCAGAAACAAAATGAATATGACTGACCACTTTGCCTTTCTATTCAATGTAGCTTTGAATGTTCTAGCAAGAACAGTTAACCAAGCTAAAGAAATAAAAGGTTGCAGTTTTTAAGGTTACTTTTTTTAATTCAATAATATGAGCCAGATTATCTTGTAGCAAATATGTAAAAAGTAACAATAGTAATACTAATGAGAGTAATAGTAATGAGAAAAGATAGACATACATATGCATTAATTTTTAAAATGTTACACATATTGAAAGTAGTTTAGCAATATATAACAAGGAATTTCAAAAATAATTACTTTTTTAAATTAATTGGAGATGCTAAAGCAGTAATCTAAGATATGAATACTTGTAAATTGCTTTAAACCAAGGGTCAGTAACCTTCTGATTTGGACTCCACAAGCCAATTCTGACATTGCTCTTTTATTTTCAAGTAATTTTTTATGGGAAGATAGTCAAACCATCAATCATGTGTTGTCCATGGCAATTCTTGTGGTACAATGTCAGAGTTTAAGTGTTGGATCAGAGACAACATGAACAACAACAGTTAAAATGTTTACTCTTGGGCAGCCTTGGTGGATCAACGATTTAGCACCGCCTTCAACCCAGGGCCTGATCCTGGAGACCGGGGATCGAGTCCCACTTCGGGCTCCCTGCATGGAGCCTGTTTCTCCTTTTGCCTGTGTGTGTGTGTCTCTCTCTCTGTCTCTCTCTCTATGTGTGTGTCTGTCATGAATAAATTAATAAAATCTTAAAAAAAATAAAGAATTCAGAATAAGAGAAGGGGCAGGGAAATCCAGAAATTAATACACTGTGGCAGTGGCTGACATGACAGCCTAGACATGGTGAAAGTAATTTTACTGAAATAAATTTTAGTTATTATCAATTTTCAGTGTGCTGACTCAAGTGACTTTTTTTAATCTTTTTTGTACTTTTATTTTAAAAAAATTTTAATTTAAATTCCAGTTATAGTTAAGATATAGTGTAATATTAGTTTCAGGTGTACAATTTAGTAATTCAACACTGCCATACATCAGCACCCAGTTCTCATCCTCACAAGTGGCTTCCCTCTCTCCTTTTCTCTGGCAACCGCCAGTTAATAGTCCTAAATGATCTTTGTGCTTGGACAAGACTGCTTTTGACCTTTTCTCTTTGACCCACCTCAGTGATATTGGTCAGTGTTAACATAAAGGCTGTGACATGATTCTGCTTGCCCTCTGGCATCATCAAATGACAATCTATCCTTGTGGTGTAGGGGAAGAGAAATGAAAACCTCTAAGAAAAAGTACTCCAAACTTGGCTCTGAGGGGAATGGTTGTGTTTTGTATTCTAGACTCGGCATGAGTGGAGTGTCCTTTATTGCCCGCACACACAATGGGTCTATTAACATTAACCCCAATCCAGTTGGATGGTCGGATGGCAGAACCAGAGAGCCAACATCAGTGGTGGGGAGGTTTTCATCTTAGTGACTAAATTAATTTTGTCTTTACCTTCTGCACTTGTGTACATGTATGAATGTGAGCAGGAAATAGAATAGGAAAAAAATTCTCAAGAGTAAATAAAGCCATTAAAAGTAATTTCAAGCTCTGTGAGATAATATCCTTTGAGTGAGTTACTAACTGCAGACATTATATTTGTTTGATCAGAGGAATATTGTAAAGCCTGATGCCTTAGCAAGCTTGTGATAAGGGTTTTTATACAGGATTATTCTCTCTAGACCACCAGGAATCTTAAAAATTCCTGCCTCCACCCTGCTCACCCTTAGCTATTAGTTTCTTTTCTCCCTACCCTATGGCTTATCTGCTCTGCACAGTCTCCAGCCACAAGCAAATATGCAAAGCTCCTCTCTCTTGGAATCTTTGTACTTCCAGAACCTTCTGCATATGGTGGCCCTTCCCAGATAATTTTCTTCAGTATTCCTTTTCATCAGTTAAGCTCTCAGCTCCAATGCTCCCTCTTCAGGGAGGGAATCCTAAAACCTGTATTGGAACTACTCGACTTTACATGTGTCTGCTGCCACCATTTCCTGTCCCACCACCTTTATTTTTAGTGATTCTTGATGCATAAAATTATCCTCTATGTCTATATACAAATTTATGTCTTCACTAACTTTTCATTCTCCTCGCTTTACTCTTTGATCCTTTATAGCAAGACCCTTGATAATGCCTACCTGAAGCAGTGCCTGGCATTGAATAAATACCTAGCATCAATTTGGTCTTGGAAGATTTTTTAGGCTGTCTATGACAATTTCCTTTTCTCTTTAATGATGACAAAACTGTATCTCTGGAACATTTTACCCTTTCTCAGTTTTTTCATGGTCTTACACAGAGGACTTGCCATCCTCAAATTCAAGTCATCTTCTTGCAGATCACGCTCAGCATACTGACCTCATGATCTACTGCCAACTTCACTGTAGTCTCAGCTTTGATCACTGAATCCTTGTGATTTATTTGCATTTGTAGAAACGCCATAGAGTTTGCCATCTTACCCTGTCCTTTTACTTCCTATGCCATTGCTTTCATTATGTATTATTTTGTCTTCTGGATAGAAGTGCTCTTCAAGCATTGCCTGCCACAAAGCTGCCTTTTTCATTTCAGTACTCACACTACAATAAGAGTTTCTTTTCTACAACATACAAATAAGTATGTAACTGCAGTGCTTATGTTATCAAAGAGCCAACCCACAGCCTCTCTAGATAATACAAGTGTAGCACCTTTGCAGCATATAAACTCATCTTCACAAGTTCCCCAACCTCATTCCTGGTTCATCTACTGCTCTGTCTCCACACACTATGTGCCCATTGACTACACACAGCCCTTATTTCCAGTATCACTGTCTAGTCCGTTTATACTCTCTGCTTCGATGACACACTTCCCTCTACTAGAGGCCAACTCAGTTCAAACATAATAAGCTTTATGAAACTTTTCCTGAGTTTTCAATTTATTAATAGCTTCCTGTACCAATCAGAGGAAACTATTTTATAGAGTTAAAGGAAGACCCCTCTCTATAGACTGGAGACTCCCAAAACCAGGGCATCCTAATAATTCATGATTCCCCACCAATGGAGAGAACCACTCCCTATTATGAAACCCCAGATCATTTTAGATACCTCTTTTATGGCTTTCCCTGTGGTGTCTTACCTGACTTATGATTCCCTTCTAGAAGATTTAAAGTTAATTTGGGCATATAATAGTATTTCGAATTTTATTTCCTTTTGTTAAGTTGTATAAATATATTTATTTATTATATATTATATATTTATTATATATATTTATGTATATATTTATGTATATATATTTCCTCTTACATGTGTGTATACATAAATATATATATATACACATACATATAAAATCACCGAACACACACTAATCAGTCATGAAATATAAACAGGAAAAATGATAAATACATGTTCAACATGAAAAATATAAAACAATAGAAATGAACATTTATTTATAGCTTATAAGTTGTGTTTCATAGATTATCACTAAATTTTCCTTATCCTGTCTTTAATCTTTGAATTCTTGTACATTCCTTAGATTGTCTGTCTCCCTTTAATCAGGGCTAGTATATGAATATTTTGAATAATAGGTGCAGCAGAAGTGATGCTCAGATACTTCTGGGCTTAATCATAATAAACCTACTGCTTCTTCATTGATCTCTGAGTCCTGAGCACCAAGTAAGAAGGATGATTGCCATGCTAGTGAGACAATACATAGATGAAGAGTTTGGCCTTTAGCTCCAACCACACAGGCAATAGGTGTTAGAGAAAACTTTTTTTCTTTTATATATATTTTTAAATTGGAGTTCAATTTGCCAACATATAGCATAACACCTAGTGCTCATCCCATGATTTTCTAAACTCTAGATGGGCTTGGCTACCAGCTGACAACTGCGAAATTTGTTCTGTTGGTACCATGTGTAAAAGAATCTCCTATCTGAGCCCTTCTACTATTACTGAGCCATAGAATCATGAAATATAAACATGCAAATAAATTATTTTTTAAGTCACTTAGTTTTTAGGTAGTTTATTTTTGGTCAGTTACTCAAACATTGTCAATTCATAGCAAACAAATTAGGTATTAAAGCACTGAGCTATTTCCTAAGGCTATTCAGCCAGCTAGTAGTGAAATAGGCTTGTTGCTTCTTCCATGTCTAAGTTCTATGCACTCTCTAAACTTTGCAGCATCTGTACTAAATATCTGTTTCTATTTGTCTAAATTATATAGTACATAGTGGAAATACAGGGGCATTCCAGTGTAAAGTTCTAGGTATAATTATAAGTAGGGTTGCCAGATATAGCAAATGCAAATACAGGTACACAGCTACATCTGACTTTCAGATAAACAAATAATATTTTTTCTTCAAATATAAGTATATCCTTTGTAATATTTGGCATTTCCTATAATAAAATAAAAATAGGGGATCCCTGGGTGGCTCAGCGGTTTTACACCTGTCTTCGGCCCAGGGCGTGATCCTGGGGTCCCGGGACCGAGTCCCACGTCGGGCCTCCGGCATGGAGCCTGCTTCTCCCTCTGCCTGTGTCGTCTCTGCCTCTCTCTCTCTCTCTCTCTTTCTCTCTCTCTCTCTTCCTCCTCTGTCTATCATGAATAAATAAATAAAATCTTTAAAAAATAAAAATAATGGTTGTTTATCTGATATAAGCTTAAATGGATGCCTTACATTTTATCTAGCAGATCTAAATATTGAGAAAATATTTAGTAAGACTTTGGAAAGAATCCTTGAGCTCCAAAACTCAATATTCTAACTTATAAAAGAACAGTATTCACCACATAAGAGGATTAAGAAGGTAAAGTGAGACACTGCTTGGAGGAATTCTTACCTTCATGTCTGCCTTCACTTCGATGCTCGGGAAAAGTTAGTTCAAATTTAAATAGTCTCACTCTGATTCTGAATCTTAACCACTTTTCTGTATATTAGAGCATCAAAAATATACTTTATCATCTTTTTTTCTTCAATGACTGCTTCATTCAGAAATAACAGATTGATTAAGGGCTTGCTAAAAATCCTGCATAGTTTGGTAAAATTGTATTGAATAATAAATTCATACATATATGCATTCAGTTTCATGTAATACTATTTAATACCAAATAATTTGAACCTTTGAACTAGTTCTTGACATTATCAACATTTTGACATGAGAAAACAGAGATTTATTGATCTGAAGGTACTTGATAAGACCCTATAGGTAGTAAACACACTTTGAGGAATAAATGAAAGAACAAGAGGGTCTTTTGAAATCTCTGCAATACAAAATGGATAACAAATGCTCATCCTCATATTGCTACCTCCTTTTTGGAAAAATCACCTCCCCCCCCCTTTCAAATGTCTGTTAGCAAAAGAAGTATTTTTCAATTGTATTCTAGTCTCTGAGACATAATAGGTGAAAAGTCATACATTCATAAAAGTAGCCTCAAAGAATTTGTGTCGAATAGATAAAACAGGATGAAACATTTAGTGCTATTTTTCAATAAGAAAACCAACCACTTAAACCAAATATGTTTCCTGGCCACACAGACTTTTGGACAATAAAAATATTTTTAGGGCATAAATCAGGCCCTTTTTGTTCATCCAGAATGACAACTAGAATGTCTCACTTAATCATGGGCTTTTGAAGATCCACCTATAAGCATTTAATAAACAGCCAACAAGAGATACATAGTACAATTCAACAATATATAAAATTAGTGCTTTGGACTTGACAGAAACTGGAAACTGTGTCCAGTTCAGACCCCCGTTTTATAGAAAATAAAATTGAACCCCGTAGATGGTGAATGAAATAAGGTCACACAAATTATCAGTGTCAAAGCAAATTAACATAATGAATATTCATGGATAATTGCTACATGATTGGTCCAGTGTTAGTGAGCAGTGTTGGTAGTCTGGTTTCCTCAGACCTTTTCTTAAGTTTATAATCTACTCAAATCACCTATGCAATAAACTATTAGGCAGGGTGAATATGGTATTATTTGATTTTAAGCCAGTGGAGTAGTCTTGTATATCACCTACATACTAGTGTATCCAGAATCCATAACTCCAGAGCACCTTTATGAGTTCCAGACCCATAAACATTACTCCAGAGTTGACAGCCATGTCAGTGTGCCACAGTGTGCCAAACTAAGCATACATACAATTCGTGCATTTAGCTTTTCCCCTACAACAGACACTCATGAGTTTTCTTTGCCTTTCTCTCCAAGGGGATTTAGGCACAAAACATAATAAATTGGATTTAAAGAACATAACATTTCCAACCTGGGGCAGAGGCTATTTTTGCCCTTCTATTTTGAAGCATTAGCTTATCTAATAACTGTATTTTCAGAGGGAACAGCTCTCTTTCCTTCTATCCTATTCATGTATTTTTCTTCTGATTTTTAGTGAATCCTAATGCTTCCCAGCCTGATCCTCATAAGAACAATTAGAAGCAGGTTCATGGCCCCAGAGAAGAGAGAAAAAACAGAGAAGAAAGGTCTAAAAAGACCAAAAGTTTATAGGACAATTCCTAATCAATCAGGTGCTTTTTCCCCCCTTCTTTTTGCAGATTTGCTGAGCTACACTTGCTTAGTTTAATATTTACCTCATTTCAATGTCTTCTTCCCAGGTACTATGAGGAAAACAGCTCCTCATTGGGAAAAATGAACAAACAAACCTTCAATATAATACTGGACTGAGGTGCTAATGTATTTGCAGTTGCTATAGATAAACATCATCACACTCATTTGCTCAATGATTATAAACCAGTAATAACAATAACAAGCTTCTTGAATATTATTTTTCTCTTTTTTTTAGATTAACAAGTTTACTTCATAATGATAGAATACAAATATTATATGCAACACACTGACTTTGGTATTACAGAATTTAACCTGTTTTTATAAACTATCTTATGGTGTTACTCTGCTTATCTAAGAGAAAGTGTGTTGCACCAACAGACCCCCTTTTCCCGTAGCATTGTTTTTACTATGTATTTAAACTTTCTTTCCCTTAAACAAGATGAAAAAACTTCAAGTTCCCATCAAGGAAAACAAATTTCAACTTAAACACTAGCAATAGGTTCTGTGCAACTCCACAATCTTTTACCTGAATACTATACAAGGTTACAGTGTTGACCAAAAGAAGACACAGGTTTCTCATTAAACTTTTATTTTATTGGTCTCAAAATTCTGTGACAGATTTTTGGTCAAGTTGTTTCCATTAAAAAGTACTGATTTTAGAAACTAATAACTTAAAACTGCCACACATGCACACACACAAAAAATGGTCCACAAAACATTCTCCTTTCCTTCTGAAGGTTTTACGATGTATTGTTATCATTAACCAGTCTTTTACTATTAAACTTAAATGGCCAATTGACACCAACAGTTCTGAGACTGTTCTTCCACCACTGATTAAGACTGGGGTGGCAGGGCAGCCCAGGCGGCTCAGTGGTTTAGTGCCTTACTTCGGCCCAGGGCATGTTCCTGGGGACCTGGGGTCGAGTCCCACGTCGGGCTCCCCGCTTGGGGCCTGCTTCTCCCTCTGTCTCTCTCTCCGTGTGTGTGTGTCCCTCATGAATAAATAAATAAAATCTTAAAAAAAAAGACTGGGGTGGCAGGTATTGGGGATAATACTCATTTAGCCTTCTGAGCTTTCTGGGCAGACTTGGTGACTTTGCCAGCTCCAGCTGCCTTCTTGTCCACTGCTTTGATGACACCCACAGCAACTGTCTGTCTCATGTCACGAACAGCAAAATGGCCCAGAGGAGGATAGTCAGAGAAGCTCTCAACACAAATAGGTTTGCCAGGAACCATATCAACAATGGCAGCAGCCCCAGATTTCAAGAACTTGGGACCATCTTCCAGCTTTTTTCCAGAACGACAATCTATCTTCTCCATCAGCTCAGCAAACTTGCAAGCAATGTGAGCTGTGTGACAATCCAGCACAGGTGCATATCCAGCACTGATCTGGCCTGGATAGTTCAGGATAATCACCTGAGCCGTAAAGCCAGCTGCTTCCACTGGTGGGTCAATTTTGCTGTCACCAGCTGTGTTGCCACAACGAACATCTTTGACAGATACGTTCTTGACATTGAAGCCCACATTGTTCCCAGGGAGAGCCCCACTCAAAGCTTCATGGTGCATTTCAACAGACTTTACTTCAGTTGTAACATTGATTGGGGCAAAGGTGACCACCATGCCAGGCTTAAGAACACCAGTCTCCCCTCAACCCACTGGGACAGTACCAATACCACCAATTTTGTAGACGTCCGAGAGAGGCAGACACAAGGGCTTATCAGTTGTAGGAGTTGGTGGCAGAATGCGATCCAGAGCTTCAAGCAGTGTGGTTCCACTGGCATTCCCATCTTTACGGGTGACTTTCCATCCCTTGAACCAAGGCATGTTAGCGCTTGGCTCCAGCATGTTGTCACCATTCCAACCAGAAATTGGCACAAATGCTACTGTGTCAGGGTTGTAGCCAATTTTCTTAATGTAGGTGCTGACTTCCTTAACGATGTCCTCGTATCTCTTCTGGCTGTAGGGTGGTTCAGTGGAATCCATTTTGTTAACGCCAACAATTAGTTGTTTTACACCCAGTGTGTAAGCCAGAAGGGCATGCTCACGGGTCTGCCCATTCTTGGAGATACCTGCTTCAAGTTCACCAACACCAGTGGCAACAATCAGGACAGCACAGTCAGCCTGAGATGTGCCTGTAATCATGTTTTTGATAAAGTCTCTGTGTCCTGGGGCATCAATGATGGTCACATAATACTTGCTGGTCTCAAATTTCCACAGGGAGATATCAATGGTGATACCACTTCACGTTCAGCTTTCAGTTTATCCAAGACCCAGGCATACTTGAAGGAGCCTTTTTCCACCTCAGCAGCCTCCTTCTCAAATGTTTCAATAGTTCTTTTGTCGATCCCACCACATTTGTAGATCAGATGGCCAGTAGTGGTAGACTTGCCCGAATCTACGTGTCCAATGACGACGATGTTGATGTGAGTCTTTTCCTTTCCCATTTTGGTTTAGGTTTAGCGGTGGTTTTCACAACACCTGTGTTCCGGCAGCAAACCCGTTGCAAAAAAAGTGAATATTATTTTTCTAGCAAAGTATTTGAGTTATTTAAAAATTCTGGAGGAAAATAGGTTTGGGTTTCAGATGCTTTTTCCAGGAAATTTGGTATTTCAGTCTGGTGGAGTACCAAAACAAAATATACATAATTTATTGAGTTCCTAATGTTTTCTTGTTACTTTACACAAGTTGTACCATTTAATTCACCCTCATAATGTCTCTTGCATGAGAGGAAAATATTATCCCCTTAGAAGAGGAGGTAGAGACGGAGTCAATAAACAAATCCAGGTTTGTCTCATTGAAAGGCTACTGTTTGACAGTGGCCTCACTTACCAGGTAGAAATATTATTAGTCTAATTTTCCAAACATGTAGAAGAAGTTTTACCAGCTTCAAGTGATTTCAATGACTTTTCAAAATCTATATTTGGTAACATTGCAAATCTGTTAGAGTTAGGGTGACCAGTAGAAACAAGCAAGTCGTGGTTTGAAGACAGTTCAAGCAAGACACTTAGTCAAAGAGGCAATTTAAAGATATGATCATGCAAACAAAGAAGCCATGATCTGTACAAGGGAGAATATACCTGGAGAGTTCATGGATTTGAGAAAGTCTTAAAGAAAAAGACTCCTGGTTTTACTCTCTGGAAATTCCATGGGCCAATAGCATCTAATCTTAAAGCCATTCCTCTTGGGTTTAAAAATCTGTCAGAGGAAACATTATCTGCTGTAAGAAAAGTGCTTGTTATCAACATAAGAACATAAAAAATATATTTGGTGATAACATTATTTCTTCTGGCTAGATACAAACTAATCTGAGAGACTTAAATCTACTATGAGATAATCTGACAATCAGGAAATGAATTACATGTTACTTGCAAACCCTGACCCACTATAAGGATGTTCACTACAGTATCTGTCATAAATTGACATCTATTCTAAGCCAAACACGTTTGGCACTGGGTATATTCAATAGCTAAAAAATAACTCTTTTTATTATGAGATATTGAATTTCCAGATTATGTTTCTATAATAAGTTACATTTATGTATTCATTACCTTTTACTATACTTCCAAGTGTTTTCCTTTTGAAGCTACAGAAATACCCACAGCTTTTAAATTTAGTACTTCAAAAATGGTTTTTATACATATATATCCATTTTACAACAGTTTTCTTTTTTGAGACATACTAAACAAAGAGGATCAAAGCAAAACCAAGGAATGTGCATTTCAAAAAAAAAAATCACAGATTCTGAGGCCAACTGGTGAGGAATTAGTTATGGCTCTCCTGTTCTACCCACCTCATTCTTTATGGAAAACTTCACTTCTTCGTTTGATCTTCTCATGACACAGAACCCAAAGGAGTTATTCTGTTGGCTGGGATGCTGATACATACTATCAACTGAAATTTGGTTTGCTGCTACAAATAAAGGAAGGTTAAATTGCAAGAAAGTTCAAAGAAAATTAATAAATGCAGGACAACTAAAGACATAGATCCATTAAAAAATAAGTTTGATTAATTCTACTAGTTTAAACACCCTATCCAGTGAATATAATAGTTGAGGATAAGAATAGCATAAAATTAATAGTGGAGAAAGGAGTAATAAATAAAACTACATCCTCATGTAAGTTTATAGATATATATCTATATTAACTGTTAGATTATATATGTATATGTATACACATATATATTAAATTATATGCATTTCTATTTATAGACAGATGTAATTTTTTACTCTATTTTTACAAATTTTTCTATAAGGACCATTGATGATATTTAAACATGCAATTCAGTTTGTATTCAGACCACAAGGAGTCTTGGGCCTTCCAAGAGTAGACAATTGATCAACCATCATTTGCTTTGGGCTATGACTCAAAAAAATGCATTGGAATTAAATCAGCCTGTAGACTATAGCGGGGCTAGGTTTTGCATTTTATGTTTTGTTCAGGGACTCTCAAGACTTGAGCAGGGCTTAAGATGATGTTTGACATGAGGCTTCAATTTTTCAAATACAATGTTCAACATGCACACACACACACACACACAGGTGTGAATACACATACGTAAACATTAGTACCTAGGACTTTATGAGTAGGAGCCAGAAAGAATAATGGGCAACAGAAATAGATCCACTGGAACTCCAGATATTAGAACTATTGCTATCAAACAACATTTTAACTCCTGTTAAAAAACCAGACAAGTATAAAATGGAGTCATTTATGCAAAACTCTATATCAACAAACTGATACTTAAGATAATTACATCTTCAACTCTTCCAAAAATAGAATCCTAAACCAATCAATTAGAAATCACTTCATCAGGGCAGCCTGGGTGGCTCAGCCGTTTAGCACCATCTTCAGGCATGATCCTGAAGATGTGGGATCAAGTACCACATCAGGCTCCTTGCATGGAGCCTGCTCTCTCTCTGCCTATATCTTTGTCTCTCTCTCTTTCTATCTCTCTGTGTCTCTCATGAATAA
This sequence comes from Nyctereutes procyonoides, assembly GCF_905146905.1. Lineage (NCBI taxonomy): Eukaryota > Metazoa > Chordata > Mammalia > Carnivora > Canidae > Nyctereutes > Nyctereutes procyonoides. The sequence goes on from NW_026575030.1 coordinate 13,325,173, forward strand.
ATACATAAAATCTTAAAAAAAAGTCACTTCATCAGCACCAGGTAGATAATCTGCCAGAAAGACCCCCTAATTTCCCCTAAAGGAAAGTAATCTTGCAATAATCAACCTGACTTTCATTGACTATGACTTCTTTGTTGCCACTTCTTTTTGTCTATAAAGGTATTTAATTTTCTACTCTTTTCTATCTGCTAGACTGATACTGTCTGATTCAAATCAATTTCTACTCAAATAAACTCTTAAAAAATTTTAATACGCCTCAGTTTATCTTTTAACATTCCATCCAATATGATAAAGTAATGCTTGAAAGTTTTCAGAAGGAATAAAAACAAAGAAAATTTGACATTTATTTTTTTAAATATAGGAACATATCTTTTAAGTTCTTAATATCTTATAACAGTAGAAATAACAAACTGAAGAAAAAATTGTGACCTGGAAGATAGGTCAGGAGATTCTATCTAGAGTGAACCATATAAACAAAATGATGAAAAGTGTAAAAATAAATGTAAACAACACAGAGAAGAGAGTGATGAGGTCTAACAGTTAATTGAAGTTTCAGAGGAGACAAAAAGAGATGCACAAAGGAAATATTTTAAGAAAAAATAGCTGAGATATTTAAAGAGTTCATTGCAGACATTAATTTACATACTCAAGATGGCAAGAAAATCTCAAGGCTAGATAGATAGTTTATAGATAAATAGGTAGATGATAGACATTTTATTTGTTTTAGAGAGAGGGTGTGCATTTGCACACACACAAACAGGGTGAGGGGCAGAGAGAGGAGAGAATCTCGAGCAGACTATGCACTGAGTGCAGAGTGCAATGTGGGGCTTGATCTCAGAACCTCAAGGATATATTTTTTAAAATCCATGCTTCAACATGTAATTGTGAAAGTGAAAAACAAGAGAAACAAAATTAAAGGCACAGAAAAATAACTAAATCATTTTCAATTTTAACAAAAGTGAGATTAATAAAGGAAAGACAGACTTATACTACCTTCTCAACAGCAGTAATGGAAATCATAAGACAATAAATTGATGCCATTAGTATGAGGAGAGCAAACTGTTCCAAAATTAGAACTGTATCATAAATGAAAGAAAAGAATTTCAAAAATGAAAGCCTACTAAAGACTCTATCAAGCAATTGAAACTGAGAAAGTTTGCCACCAGCAGAATAACATAGAAGTCCAATGATTATTCTATAGGCAAAAGGATAATGAATTCCAGAATGAAGGTCAGAGTTGTAACAGGGAATGAAGATAAAACAAATTTGTGGTTATATTTAAATGAACTTTGTATAAAGCAATAGCAATACAATACTGGCTTTAAAAATTCATTGAGGGCAGCCCGGGTGGCTCAGCGGTTTAGCACTGCCTTCAGCCCAGGGTGTGACCCTGGAGACCCGGGATCGAGTCCCATGTTGGGCTCCCTGTGTGGAGCCTACTTCTCCCTCTGCCTGTGTCTCTTCCTCTCTCTCTGTGTCTCTCATAAATAAAATCTTTTAAAAAAATTCATTGAAATGGAATTCAACTACACTACGAGAATACATCCTAAGAAAGTAAACTGAGTTATAGTACTCTAAAGACCTACATTTTCAGTTAGAATAATAGATATCTCCATTAAAAAACTTTCTTAAGTATCATTTTGAAAATTTCAAGATATCCACTCAAATATATAAGTACATATGTTATAAAATAATTACATTGCATTCATATTAAGAGACAGAGGATGGCTCAGTTACCTGAGCCTCTGGCTCTTGGTTTTGGTTCAGGTTATGTCTTGAGATTGTGGGATTGAGCCCTGTAATGGGCTCCATGTGAAGCCTGGAGTTTGTTTGAGATTGTCTCCCTCTCCTTCTGTCCCTACTCCAACTCATGTTCTCACTCTATATATATTTTTTTTCACTCTCTAAAATTAATGAAGAACATCTTTTTTAAAAAAGAGATAGGGGACACCTGGGTGGCTCAGTGGTTGAGCATCTGCCTTTGGCTCAGCAAGTGATCCTGGAGTCCCAGGAGCAAGTCCCACATTGGGCTCTCCCAGGGGAACCTGCTTCTCTCTCTGCCTATGTCTCTGCCTCTCTCTCTCTCTGTATCTTATGAATAAATAAAATCTTTTTAAAGAGAGAGAGAGAGAGATAAAAAATAAAACAAGTACAAAATAAGTTAAAATCAAAAATGAAAAGAAAGAGGTGAGAGAGGTCCAAAGAATAAGCAAGACAAAGAAAACATAAGTAATTAAAGAAAGTATAAATGGATAAACTTCTCTGGCAACAAAATAAATCTTGGCAGAGTAGGTGAAAATCAAACCATAATATCCTATTGATAAAAGATGACTATATGATATAATATTGCAAAAAGTAATACTAGGTACATTCTAGACAAAAGCATATGAGTGTACCTATATTAATATTAGACAAAGTAGACTTTCAGAAAAAGTAATACTACAAATGATTATCACTTTGTAATGGTATCAGGATGGTAATTTTAAATGTGTATATACAGAATTATATGGCCTCAAAAGCATAAAGAATAAAACTGACAATCAATGACAGATTTATCTACATCAGCTCACATTAACTCTCTAAAGGATCAGTAGGATAAACAGGGAATATTCTCAAGAGTAAAGAGTTAACACAAATAGAAAATATGAATTAACATGGAATTTAGAACTCAAAAGCTGGATTAAAATTATGTCAGTTTTTCTGACAATAATGCAAAAAATCCTGGAAATCAATAACAAAGGTGTAAAGGTTAACCCAGTTCATATTCAGACATTAAAACATAAATAATGTGCCAAATAAAATTCTATAGAAAATGAAAAATAATGCTTAATAAACAGAATGATTAATACTGAAAAACTGAATATCAAAAGTATAATGAATGAGAAGTGCTTGCATTTCTCAGTTGGTTAAGTGACTGACTTTTGATGATCTCAGGGTCATGAGAAAGAACCTCATGTCAGGCTCCACGCTGATTGTGGAGCTTGCTTGAGATTCTCTCTGTCCCTCCTCCTCTGCTCTTCCCCACTTGGTCTGTCTCTCTATACTTCTCTAAAAAAAAAAAAAAAAAAAAAAATCATCTTTTAGAAAAAGCAAAAAAACACACAAAAATATAGCTGATGATATATTTAGAGGAAAATATATATCCTTAAGGGCATATATTAGAAACAATGAATACCAATGACAATACTTATAAAAAATATATACCAATAAATTGCAAAAAATTAGCTAAATAAATCAAAATAACATAAAAGGAAGATATTAAGATAACATCAAACATGATATATAGAGGGAATCTATATAAAAGTTGATTTTTCAAGAGATTAACATAACTAATACATCTAAAATCTGATCAAAATAAAGAGGAGAAACAGAAAGAAGAACAGAGAGAGAGAGAGAGAAGGAGAGTGAGAAGGAAACCAGAGAAGATTGTACTACTACTCTAGTTCTGCAGAATTAAAGTCATAGGAGGATATTATAAATAAATCTATAACAAAATATGCAAATGCTTATGAAATGCACAAGTTGCTAGAATAATATCATTTACCAAAATTGACACAAAAAGAGAAATTCTGAATGGTCATATAATAATGGAAATGCTGATTTATGAATGAAAATCATTCTATAAAGATTTTTCAGGCTTAGCTGAATTTGCTAGTAAAACCATCAAATTGTAAAGTGAAATATTAATTTTAAACTAATTCTTGTAAGAAAAAAAGGAAAATGTAAACTTCAGATCATATATGAGGCTAATAACTCTCAAAATAAATGTGAGGAAATCAGCATGAAAAAGAGAAAATATTGGCCCATCTCATTATCGAAAAAGTATTTTAAAATCCTAAAAAAATTAGCTAACTAAATGGTTTAATATATAAAAATAAGAGTGAACACAAGTGCCATTATAAAACACACTGATATAATTGACTATATTTGTGTTCCTAATTGGAGAAGATGATATAAAGCACCTGGCACTGGAACAAGTAACCAAACCACTATTCCATCCACTCATGTGACAGAAAGCAGCATAGACAGTGAAGCATCGTCTTTCCCTTAAATATTTGCGGTATGTAAACCTACAGGATTCATCTCTTGGGCAGTTGCTTCAGGTCTACAGAACCACTGGAAAAACATTTCAGTCAATTGAAACCATTAATCACTTAATATGAATGCATTTATAAAAAAAATCACTTGTAGAAATAGGGTACAAGGGATCCCTGGGTGGCGCAGCAGTTTGGCGCCTGCCTTTGGCCCAGGGCGCAATCCTGGAGATCCGGGATCGAGTCCCACGTCGGGGTCCCAGTGCATGGGGCCTGCTTCTCCCTCTGCCTGTGTCTCTGCCTCTCTCTCCCTCTCTCTCTCTGTGACTATCATAAAAAAAAAAAAAGAAAAAGAAATAGGGTACAAAATGAAGAACAAGTTGTGGACAAAGTAGAAAGAAAATTCAGAAAGGTGCAGACTTAGGAGTAGGAAAGTGTAGGAGCCTCTTATATACCTATGGAGGGACATTGGAAGACTTGGAGTCTCAGTGTGCTGCAGACTAAGGGGTCAGTGAGTCATTCAAGGCTCTGTTGAAGGAATAGGATGCAGGATAGCACCTTTAATTCAACATAATGCTTTTTATAAATAATGGTTCTGACCTTGGTATTGGATGTGGTCTTTGAGAGTTAATATTATGCAGTTAAAGGGAATAACTGGTTAATTCTGTAAGTTGCAGTGCCTGGTGCTTTATATGCATTATTTATTTAAATCTTCACAGTAACACTGGATGTTTTAATTTTACAGGTGAGGAAATCAAGTTTAAAAAAGATCTTCCAGCATGTCCAATATCACACAATTTAATAGCTAGAAGAACAGTGATTTCAAACTAGGTCTCTCTTTCTAAGGCTTACGTTCATACATCTCCCTGACAAAGTGATACATCTACCTGACACCTGGCATAAAAAAAAAAAAAAAAAAAAAAAAAAAAAAACCTTTAATGATGATGAGGATGTAGCCATGACTACTGCTTTGCTAAGTGATGCCTGTTAGAATTTCATATCTGCATTTTTTCACTTGTGATATGGAGTCATTGACCCCAGTCCTTTTTACATAGAACTGTTAAGACTAATTAGATATGTTCATAAGACTCCTTTAGCTCCTTGGAGAAGGTTTTTATATAAATCCCAGACATTATTATTCAAACAATATTGCAACTCGATGCAGATTAATTTTGAAAAATCACTCAGACAACGGTTTATCAGCTCAATGGACAATAACAAAAGTAATATGTTTATCTTTTATTCTTATCTTAACTCCAATCTTAATTATGTAACGCTGCAGGAAAGGCAAAACATAGCCTCCTTACTGAATATTAAATGTCTTTGCTTGCTTGACTTTGAGTACCTGCTTGGATAGCATAACTTCTTGAAAATTAAGTAGCTAAATTACTTGAGGTGAGTTAAGATCAACAGCTTCTACCTAGAGGGGAAAAAAATTGTTAATCAGAAAAATGCCTTCTGCCATCTTTCCCATTCTATTCCTCTGCAAAAATCTTGCCCACCTCCAAAATCTTCTTCATCAAAGTCTTTTGTGTCTACCTTAGGCACTCTGAGTTTTCTTTCTTCTGAACTCAAGCACAGTGAGTGAGTTCCTTCAGATACTCCAGGGACAGTAATTTCTGTACAATGATGAAGAATTGGGCTAAAATACAATGGAAAGAACACTTTCTGTTCATTTCCTTTTGTGAAGACACATAGACTGCCACCATGCTGTCTCTATTCAGTGTTAAAGAATGAAGGTAAGTGGACCCTGAAGCCTAGAGTCTTTTTTTTCAAATGAATCTTTGCCATTATAAATTATAAGAAACAATAATACTCAATCTCTTTGTAGATCCTTGAAAACTATCAGAGCTTTTACTATTTTAAGAATTATTTGTTTGTTTTTTTTTTGAAGATTTTATTCGCTTATTCATGAGAGACACACAGAGAGAGGCAGAGACATAGGCAGAAAGAGAGCAGGCTCCTTGCCAAGAGCCTGATGTGGGACTCCATCCTGAACCCCGGGATCAAGCCCTGAGCCAAAGGCAAATGCTCAACCTCTGAGCCAACCAGGCATCCCAAGAATTATTTATTCTGAATATCACTTTCTAAAGCCACTAACTGCCACACATAAGCACATTTCTAGACTAGATATTGTTTATTTTGACCTCCATAGTCTGTGTGTGTTTTAACATTTGTCTATATAACCTGCCGGATTTCAAGGCTCATAAGGAACAATTATTTTCTACACTAACCCATAGAAAGTGAACACGAATGAATGAGTAAATAAGATGTCTAAATGCCTTATTGTCTTACAGAATTACCTCCCAGTCTTAAAGACGCAGGTACAGTCTCAAAACTCACTTCTTCATGGATAACTTTTGTAATACTGACAGAAAAGAATTAAAAAATAATACTTAATGATTAGGGGAATACAAGGAATTTTGTAATTAGTTGTTTAGTTTTTTTATCTCATAGCAGATTTTATTTAACTATGTATGAAATTAAGAATCCCTATATTTTAGGGCTTGAAAAGTTAAATTTTATAAATAGTTGGGCTTTGATTTCCTTTTATATTTTTCCAGTGTTAATATTCTTTACTTTTTGAGTAGGCAATACATTTACCAGGTTCAGTGAAAAATTTCCCTCCCATATCTCTGGCTCCTAGCTGGGTTCTCTTCCCACAGATTAAAACAAAACAAAACAAAACAAAACAAAACAAAACAAAACAAACAAACAAACAAAAACAGCAAAAAACCCTTGTGTTTCTTTATCTATTCATCTGATGATGGATACTTAGGTCGTTTCCATATTTGTTTACTTTGAATAATGTGCAATAAGATGGAATGCTGATATTTTTTGATATTCTGTTTTCATTTCCTTTCAATACACAGAAGTGGGATTGGATTGGTGAATCATATGGTAGTTCTATTTTTAATTTTTTGAGGAAACTCCATACTGTTTCCCACAGAGGCTGAACCAATTTATATTCCCACCAACAGTGCATAAGAATTCACTTTCCTTCACATTCTTGCCAACACTGTTATTTCTTGTCTTTTTTATAATAACCATTCTAATAAGTGTGAGGTGATATCTCAGTGTAGTTTTGATTTTGGTTTCCCTGATGGTTAGTGATGTTGTTGAACATTTTTCCATGTGCATGTTGGCCATTTGTATGTCTTCTTTAGAAAAAAATGTCTATTCAGAACTTCTCATATTTAAATCAGATTTTATAAAAAAATATTTTATTTTTAACGAGAGAGGGAAAGCATGCCTGCAAGCAATGAAGAGGCAGAGAGAGGGAGGGAGAAGAGAATCTCAAGTAGACTCCCCACTGAGTGCAAAGCTGGACACAGGGCTTGATCATTAATTAATTAATGTAGTGCATCATACTGACTGATACATGAATGTTGAACAACCCTTGCATCCTAGGGATAAATCTGGCTTGATCATGGTGTATGATCATTTTAATGCACTGCTGAAATCAGTTTGCCAATACTTATTGATAATTTTGCATACATTTTCATTAAGGATATTATTTTATTGTTTTCTTGTAAAAATCTTGTCCGGTTTTGATATCAAGATAGCCCTGGTCTTGTAAAATTATATTAGGGGAGTTATCTTCTCTTCAGGTTTTTTAGGAGACTTTGAAAAGGATTGACATATCCTTTAAAAAATGTTTGGTGGAATTCATAATTAAAACCATTTATTCCTGGGCTTTGCTGTGTTAAAAGTTTTTTGATTACTGATTCAATCCCCTTACTTGTTATTAGTGTGTTCAGATTATTCATTATTTATTCTTGGTAGATTGTATATATCTAGGAATGTATCAATTTCTTCTAGTTTATCCTATTTGTTGACATATAATGGTTCATGGTTGTCTCTTATAATCCTATTCACTTATATATCAATTGTAATTTCTCCTTTTCCATTCATGATTTTACTCATTTGAGTTCTCTCCCCCCCCCCTTTTTTCTTGAGGTAATCTAGCTAAAGTTTTGTCAATTTTGCATTCTTTTCAGTAAATAAGATTTTGATTTTGTTGTTGATCTATTGGTTTTCTGGTCTCTCTTTTTCTTTTTTTAAAAAGATTTTATTTATTTATTCATGAGAGACACAAATAGAAAGAGAGGGGCAGAGATAGAGACAGAGGAGAAGCAGGCTTCATGCAGCAAGCCTGATGTGGAACTCCATCCTGGGACTCCAGGATCATGCCCTGGGTGGAAGGCAGGCACCAAACCGCTGAGCCACCCAGGGATCCCTGGTCTCTATTTTAATTCTGATCTTACTTGACTCCTTCCTTCTGCTATTTTAGGGCTTAATTTGCCCTTTTTCTTTTCTAATTCTTTGAGTGTAAAATGTAGTTTATATTTTAGACCTTTCATTTTTCTTAATATATGCCTCAATCATTACAAACCTCTTTCTAAGAACTACTTTCGCAGCATCCTATAGGTTTTAGTGTGTTGTGTTTTAATTCTCATTTGTTTCTCTCTCTCTCTCTCTCTCTCTCTCTATATATATATATATATATATATACATATTTAATTTCCCTTTTGATTTATTCTTTGACCCATTTGTCATTTGGATGTAATGTTTATTTTCCCATTGGGACTTTATCCAGTGTTCTTTTTTTCATTTGCTATGAATTTAATCTTCTTAAATTTGTTGACTTGTTTTGTGGCCTGTATGACCTATATGGAAAATGTTCCGGATGCACTTGAGAAAAGTATGTGTTATGTTCCTGTTGAATCTGTTATGTTCCTAATATGTTTATTGGATCCATTTGGTTCAAGTCCAAGGTTTCCTTGTTGATTTTCTGTCTGGATGATCTATACATTTCTGAAAGTGGACTATTGGATCCCCTATTATTATTGTATTTTTGTCCATTTCTCCCTTCAGATTTATTGGTATTTGCTTAATATATGCAAATGCTCCAATGTTAGGTGCACGCACATTTATCCCTGATATATCTTCTTGATGAGTTAACACAATTTTCATTATAATGATAATATAATTGTCTCTTTTGCTATTTGGGGCTTGAAGTATATTTTTTTTCAGATACAAATATAGTGATTTTCACTTTTATTCCCCACTTGCATGGAATATTTTTGTAATCTCTTCACTTTGGCCTATGTTACCTTTTAAGCTGGACTGAGTCTCTTGCAGACAGACTAGACTTGAATTTTTTTATTTTTTTTTAATCATCCAGCTACACTGTGGTTTTTTTTTTATTATAGAAGTCAATCCATTATATTTAGAGTAACTATTCCTAGGTAAGGATTACTAATGCCCTTTTAATAATTGCTTTCTGGCCATTTTGCAGTTCTAGTATTCCTTTTCTCCTCTCTTTCTACCTACATTGGTGAATTGGTGATTTTTTGTTGTATTGTACTCTGATTCCCTTCTCTTTACCTTTTTGAATCTACTACAGATATTTTCCTTGTGGTTACCATGAGGCTTACTTATAAACATCTTATAAATATATTATGCTGATAGCAGCTTAAATTTGATTACATAGAAATGATATATCTTTATACTATCCTATTTTATGTTTTTTTCTTAAAGATTTTATGTATTTATTCATGAGTGACACCAAGAGAGAGGCAGAGACATAAGCAGAGGGAGAAAAAGTTTCCCTGAGGGGGAGCCCAAAGTGGGACTTTATCCCAGGAACCTGGGAACATGCCCTGAGCCAAAGCCAGATGCTCAACTTCTGAGCCACTGAGGTGTCCCTCCTGTTTTACATTTTCAATGTCATAATTTACTTCTTTTGATATTTTGTATTCATTACCAACATATAGTAGATACAGTTATTTTTAATTCTCATTTCCTTGAACTTGAACTTTATACAATGGTTAAGTATTCATTACAATATTCTATTATAGAACTGGAGTTTTCTAAATTTTATTACATATTTTCACTTTTACCAATATGTTGCATTTTTTTATGTTTTCATGTTACTAATTAACATCTTTTCAACTCAGCTTGAAGAATTTCTTTCTTCAGCTCTTGTAAGGCAGATATAGTTGTGATGAACTCCCCAGCTTTTTGATTGGACAAGCCTTTATTTCTTCTTCATACCTAATGAATAATTTTGCCAGATAAAATATTCCTAGCTAGAATTTATTTTTCCTTTCAGAGCTTTGAAAATAAATCACTCTGTTTTCTCCTTTGCCTGTAAGGTTTCTGCTGAGAAATCTCCTGATAGCTTAATGGGGGCCTTTTGTGGGTTACAATTTTATTTCTCTTGCTGCTTTCGGGATTTTTTAAATCTTTGATTTTGACTTTTTTTATTTTGACATTTTTATTATAATGTGCCTTGGAGAACATTATTTTGGATTCAAATAATGAAATGATCTATTAATTGGATAAATTTGGTTGTCCAAGTCTTTCCCCAGGATTGGTAAGTACGTAACCATTATTTCTTTAAACAAACCTTTTGGCTCCTCTCCTTGTCTTTTCCTTTTAGAGCACTAACCATTCTGACATTTTTCTTTTAATTGTGTTCCATGATTATGTAGACTTCCTCCACTCTTTTTCTTTGTTCTCCTTTATTGAGTCATTTCTAAGTGCCAGCCCTCTAATTCACTGATTCTATCTTCTGTTTGATCTATTTTGATTGTAATTCTCTATATTGAATTTTTCATTTTCGCTATTACATTCCTCAGCTCTTCAGAATTTCTGTTTGGTTCCTTTATATGATTTCTAAGTCTTTGTAAAATTTCTTATTTTGTTCATGCATTTTTCCCTTGATTGTGTTGAATTGTGTTTCTGTTTGGTTTTTGTAGCTCACTGAGTTTCTTCAATACAACGATTTTGAATTATTGCTTAAATACGTTGCAGATTTCTTTGTATTGGGTTCTTTACTGGAAAATCATGGTTAAATCCCTTTCACAAAGATGGTGCCAAAGGTGAAGAAGGTAGCCCCTGCCCCTCCCAAAGCTGAAGCCAAAGCAAAGGCTTTGAAAGCTAAGAAAGCAGTGCTGAAAGGTGTGCACAGTCACAAAAAAAAAAGAAGATACGTATGTCACCTACATTCTGACGACCCAAGACTCTGCGTTTCTGAAGGCAGCCCAAATATCCTTGAAAGAGCACCCCCAGGAGAAACAAGCTTGATCACTATGCCATCATCAAGTTCCTCCTACTACTGAATCAGCCATGAAGAAAATAGAAGATAACAACACACTTGTGTTCATTGTGGATGTCAAGGCCAATAAGCACCAGATCAAACAGGCTGTGAAGAAGCTCTTTGACATTGATGTGGCTAAGGTCAACACCTTGATCAGATTGGGATCATCTAAACTGAGTCCACCAGCTATAAATCTAAATATAAATTTTTTCACCAAAAAAGAAGAAGAAGAAAAGAAGAAAGAAGAAGAAGAAGAAGAAGAAGAAGAAGAAGAAGAAGAAGAAGAAGAAGAAGAAGAAGAAGAAGAAGAAGAAGAAGAAAATCATGGTTATCTTTTGGTGGTGCCATGCTTCCTTCATTCAGCATGTTCCTTGGAGTTTTGTATAGATATTGTTACACTTGAAGTAGCTGTTCCTTCTCTAATCTTTACTAGTTGCTGTCAGGTGGGAGATATGTTTTGTTGGTTCTGCATTTATCTGAGGCTTTCTCTGGTTTTTTTATTGATACACCTGATTCCATGCTTTTTTGCTCCCTCTTGTGGCAGAATTCCTTTTTTTTTTTTTTTTTTTTTTTGTGGCCAACACGCCCATGAGAAAATGCTCTGCATCAGAGAAATGCAAATCAAAACCACAATGAGATACCACCTCACACCAGTGAGAATGGGGAAAATTAACAAGGCAGGAAACAACTAATGTTGGAGAGGTTGCGGAGAAAAGGGAACTCTCTTGCACTGTTGGTGAGAATGTGAACTGGTGCAGCCACTCTGGAAAACTGTGTGGAGGTTCCTCAAAGAGTTAAAAATAGGCCTGCCCTGCGACCCAGCAATTGCACTGTTGGGGATTTACCCCAAAGATACAGATGCAATGAAACTCCCGGACACCTGCACCCCAATGTTTCTAGCAGCAATGTCCACAATAGCCAAACTGTGGAAGGAGCCTCGGTGTCCATCGAAAGATGAATGGATAAAGAAGATGTGGTTTATGTATACAATGGAATATTACTCAGCCGTTAGAAATGACAAATACCCACCATTTGCTTCGACGTGGATGGAACTGGAGGGTATTATGTGGAGTGAAATAAGTCAATCAGAGAAGGACAAACTTTATATGGTCTCACTCATTTGGGGAATATAAATAATTTTGTGCCAGAAGTCTTAAGCTTGGATATCTGGAAACCTCTGTTTTCCTAACAGTGGTGCTACAGTTGAAGTTTTAAGTTTGCTCACTTGCCTCATCCACTTCCTCTTTACTGAAGCTCGTTCTTTCTCACTAGTGTCCTTGAAACATCATGAAAGGAGCTGGCCACATATACGTAGGTGTGGGTTTGGCACATATGGGCCAGGGGTGAATCCTGTAATATTTTTCCAACAGCTCATGGCCAGGCTTCCTGTTGGGGTCCTGAACATGGTCAGTGGGAACTGAATCCGTTTAATGCCCTTTCACATTCTTATCTGCCTTTTCTCTCATACTCTTCCTCCTCCCAGTCATGGAGATCTCAACTTAATACTCTGATAGAGAAATCGTTTTCTCTAGTAGTATCCTGAATAGCTGGGGAAGTAGAGCACTTGCTCACCGTCTCCCTTCCCCCAATAGGAGATGTTACCACAGGTTAGTTCAGCTCACACTGTGCCACCTTAGGGTATGGGAACTGCTGAAAAATTCCTCTTACCTTCTCCAGTACATCCAAACTTTTTTGTGTGTGTTTTTAGGTTTTTGTTGTTGTGGTGGTTTTGGTTTGGTCTTAGTTTCCAACAGAGTACTGGAATCTCTCTTCTTGAAACTTGGACTTTGTGAAGGATATCTCCTCTGGGGCACCAGCTTAAGTCTGCTCTCCAGGAGCTTCCAATTGACAGCTGATGAAGCCTGGTCATAAGCTCCTGTTATTCCCCTGACTGTACTGATGTCTGTCTGCCAATCATCTGATGCATAGGTGGGTAAGATTCTTCTTGAATTCCTTTGTATATGGTGCCACAGTTTCCACAGAGACACTTTTGTTCGTGGATGAATGATGAATATAAATTGTGAAAAAGAGGGAAAAAGAGGGACATCTTATTTTGCCATGATGCTGACATTGACATATATATATATATATATATATATATATATATTTTTTTTTAATTAAGAAGGCTCCACTCCCAGTGTGGCCAAGTGTGGCCCAGTGTGGGGCTTGAACTCATGACATGAGATCAAGAACTGAGATGAGATCAAAAGTTGGACTCTTAACCAACTGAAACACCCAGGCACTCCCTCACATTGGCTTTCAACTTGACTATTTCTCTATTTGTTATACTTATCTCTATGTAACATTTATTTGATAATTTGATCTGTATGCTTCCTCTAAAATTTATTTCCAAATATCACTTATGATTTCTTACTAAAATTAAATTTGTAAAGATTTTATTTATTTATTTATGAGAGACAGAGAGAGAGGCAGAGACATAGGCAGAGGGAGAAGCAGGCTCCATGCACCGGGAGCCCGACGTGGGATTCGATCCCGGGTCTCCAGGATCACGCCCTGGGCCAAAGGCAGGCGCCAAACCGCTGCGCCACCCAGGGATCCCTACATAGATCTTATTAGATTTATTCCTAGGAGTTTTATTTTTTGACTGCTATACATGTAAGACTCTTAAAAGTATATGTTCTATGAGTTGATAAAAAGATATTTAATTAATTTTTATATATTGATCTTATATCCAGCAAACTTGCTGAAGTTTATACTATAAATCTGCCTTCAGGATGCCTGGGTTGCTCAGTAGTTGAGCGTCTGCCTTTGGCTCAGGGAGTGATCTTGGAGTTCCAGGATGGAATCCCACATTGGTCTTCTCCCTCTGCCTATGTCTCTGACTCTCTGTGTCCCTTGTGAATAAATAAATAAAATCTCTAAAAAAATAAATAAATCTGCCTTTACAGAACCTGTTTTTATATATGGGAAATCATATTGTATTCAATTAATGACAGATTTATTTTTTCTTTGAAATTTCTTCCTGTTATTTAGTTGTTAGTCCTCTGATCTAGTCAGAGCTTCCATTCCTATACTGATGAAAGATATAAGAAATAACGTATTTTTCTTTTTTCTGATTTTAAATAACAATCTTTAATGTACCTTTAGGCATGATATGTGAAATGCAAACAATCTATCATGTAAAAGAAGTCTTCTACTATTCCTAATATTTTTCAGGGTTTTAAAACAAATGTGTGTTGAAATAGATCATATAACATTTTCTACATCTATTCAGAGTAATTTCCCACTTTAGTTAATAATGTGGTAAAGAACATCAACAGATTTTATGTTACATAATTATTGCATTTCTAGAAACTTGACTTTGTCATAGGTTATTATTATTTTACACATTACCGGATTTTGTTTGCTTAACAGTTTAGGTATGTTAGCATCTATATTCATGAATGAAAATAGCATGCATATGTAGTTCTTGGCTGGTTTGTTATAAAGATTGCAGTGACTCCAGAAGATTTGGAGAGGATTCTTTCTTTTTAAGCTATCTTATAGCACTAAGGGTTTAATAATGCTGCCATTATCTGATATTTGAAGCTCAGTAATAAAATACCATGGACTTATGGGGGGATTTTATCATCTTTAATATTTATCTGTCTTTTCATATCATTTATTTCCTACTGAGCATATATCAATAACTACATATTTTTTTAGGAGATTGTTCCTTTTAGGAGTTTTCAAATGTATTGCTATATTTTTGAGATTAGATATGCCTTGTTATTATTATTTTAATACTTAGTAGAGTTAAATATATGTATCCTTTTAATATCTATCATTATTTGTGTGTGTTTGTGTGTGTGAATTCTTTGTCTCTCATTCTCAATTACTTTTTAGCCATAATGTCAGAAGTTTGTTATTTTATTAGTCTTTTCAAAGAAATGTAGAAACTTTGGGCTTTGTTTGTCATTTCAATTTTGTGATTACTTTGAAAAAGTTAAGAGTTATTAAATGAGGAAGTATCAAGTGGATGTCTCTGAAAATGCCCCCACTGAACTACTGTAATAAAGCAAAACAATTTTTCGTTCCATGAGAAATTTCATAAATTAGCACCACCATCAGTGATTTAAATTACGAGTATGGACTCCATTAAAAAGATAGTCAGTTTGCCTTTATTGCCTTCAAAAACCTATCATTAGGAAACTAAAGTTGTTACTACAACTTACAAGTTGTTACATCAGTACCATGAGATATGCCTGAACCAGGAACCTATCAAGTAGTAGATCATCTGGCCTTTGGTATCTAACTACTGATATGGTATATTTTTTTTTTCTTTCTTTCTTTCTTTCTTTCTTTCTTTCTTTCTTTCTTTCTTTCTTTCTTTCTTTCTTTTTTTTTTTTATTTTCAAATAGGCATGGGGCTCCTGGGTGGCTCAGTCTGTTAAGTCTCAGCCTTTGGCTCAGGTCATGATCCTGAGGTCCTGGTAGTACCACATTGGGCTCCCTGCTCAGCAGGAAGTCTGATTCTCCCTCTCCCTCTGTCTCTACCCCCACTCCTGTGAGCTCATCTGCATGCACACACTCTCTCTCTCAAATAAATAAATAAATAAATAAATAAATAAATAAATAAATAAAATCTTAAAAAAATTTTTAATGTAAATAGCCACTTTAGCTAGTAGCTACAATAACGAACTACACAGAAAACAACATTTTCATCATTGCAGGAAGTTGTATTGGTTAGCACTAATCCAAAGGCTATAGCAGAAATACTATTCTCTTCTGGCAAAATGTATCCCTTCTGCACAGGGATATATATATATATATATATATATATATATATATATATATATATATATTTCTGATCTTCACCACTGAAGAGTATCAATAGCAGTTTGCATTTAGGTGTGAAAGATGACAGCACACACTTATCTTGCCCCATGGTTCTGTCTACTGTCTTCCCCTCAGTCACAAATGTAGAACAGGCAATTGATTATCAAGGATATAAAAACACCAATAAAGATATTGAATCTCAATACTAGTCATTAAAATTCAATTAATTTAATATCATTTTCAGTCTATCAAATTGATAAAAGTTTAGGTAGGTTATGGGACTGTGGATAATATTGTTACTCTTGTCTATTACTTGTGGAAATAACAATTCTCACAATATTTTGGGATTATCTCACAATACCTGAAGTAAATGTAATAGTAATAATCATGATAATAATAAACCTTGACATGAGAATCCTAAATGTGTGAATCAATTTTAAATAAGTAAAAGGCCATGTGAAATATATGAGAGTATACATAGTTATTTTTATTGCAGAATTGCTTGAGTGGCAAAAATAAACAACAACCCTCCCCCAAATCTTCTGACTATCTAGTATATTTTGCATAATAAAATTGGGATATATTTGTAGCTATTACCTTGTAAAACTTCCCCCTAGTGTATCATTAAGTAAAACAATAAGGCAATGGGAGTATTTATTTTTTTTATTTTATTTTATTTTTTATTTATTTATGACAGTCACAGAGAGAGAGAGAGAGAGAGAGAGAGAGAGAGGCAGAGACAGGCAGAAGGAGAAGCAGGCTCCATGCACCGGGAGCCCGATGTGGGATTCGATCCCGTGGCTCCAGGATCACGCCCTCGGCCAAGGGCAGGCGCCAAACCGCTCTGCCACCCAGGGATCCCGCAATGGGAGTATTTAGTAATACAACCCTGTATTAGAAAATAAAAACAGCATGAGGTTAGACGAAGACGTCAGTAGATACACTCCGAATTGTTCATTGTTAGTTTGAAAAAGGGTAGGATTACTGAAAAAATTTTTCTTTGACTCCATGTTTAGAATTTCTATAAAAGCTTGATTTATTTTATTTAAAAATAATTTATAAAGCAATGGATTTGCAAACTTATACTCAATGTGCATTCAAATTATATGCAAACTAAATCCAGATCTCTTAACTCCTAGTTCACTTTGTTTTCCTAGATATTCATTTTTCCATCCTATTGTTATATATAATTAAATACTAAGAAATTTCCACTTCAAAGAGAATGTTTCATGACTACTTCTTTCAATTTTTTTTTACAATAACTCTTATAAAGTCTGGGGATAGTGTTTTTTTGGCAGGCAATAATTTATGCATCCATCAAGGAAACGATTCATTTATCTGTAAACTTTGCAGAACAAAATTTGGAAAATATGAATAAGCAAGAATAAGTTCTGAGGATGCAGAAAAAAATCTCTTACAGCCCAGATTCTCAACATTGTGTATTTTATTCCTAAGAAAATCCTTCAACTGCTTCATAGAACTTGAGTATTTATGATTGTCTCATAGCATTAATAAATAATATTAGATTTATGAAGAATGATGGCTATTAAGGTAGAACAGTAATGTCTATTTACAAAGCAAAACTTATCTTGATTGATGCGGGGAAGAAAGAAAAAGAAACTGACAAAACAGGAGCTAGAAGAGTCAACTAAATAAACAATAAGCCCCTACAGGTTCAGATGGTATGTATATACGTGCACATATATACACATATGGGCAAAGGTTAAGTGGAAATTTAAGATGCATCTCTAGTGTCTGCTATCAATTCCAGGTTATAGTCCTTTCTCTAGTTAACATGGAAAATCGTGGGGTAGTTGAATGAATGAGTTTATTACCATACACAACCTATGCAAACCAGAATAACCAAATAGCAAATAAAATGGAATGTACACATATTTAGAGTATTTTCTTGGTGCTCTCTAGAAACTAATGGCTTATGTGAATAGAGCTGCAACAAAATGAGAGCAACATAATAAATGAATTCATGGCTACTGAGTGAAGACATATGAATCCATGCAAGGGACAATAAAATACTTTTAAAAAGCAAAATAGCAAACCACAAAAGTGCCATGCATAGAGGTATTTAGTGAAGTAACCCTAAAAGTGAGTTAAAATGTATTCATAGAAATTTATGAAAAATACAAATATACACAAATATAAAAAGATGATTAAGCATAAGGAATGTTTAAAAATCAGAAATCAGTGTCATATACCACATTAATAGACTGAAAAGATAAGACTGCCACCATCTCAACAGATGCAAAAAATTATTTTGATAAAATAATCATTCAACATGAAAAATTTTAGGAGATAATAAATACCTTCTTAACTTGATCAAATATATCTCTCAGAAATTTGTGGCAATCATCAGTTAGCAATGAGACTTTATTTATTTATTTATCTATCTTTATTTATTTATTTATTTATTTATTTATAAAGATTTTATCCATCCATTCACAAGAGACACAGAGAGAAAGAGAGAGAAAGAGAGAGGCAGAGACACAGGCCGAGGAAGAAGCAGGCTCCATGAAGAGATCCCCAATGTGGGACTTGATCCTGGGATTCCAGGATCATGCCCTGGGCCAAAGGCAGGTGCTAAACCACTGAGCCACCCAGGGATCCCCAGCAATGAGACTTTAAAATAATTTCTTATATAGTCAGGAACATGACTAGAACTATGACTATCATGGCTTCTATTAAACATTTTTCAAAGGGAACTGAGCGTTGGAATGAAGAGGAAAGGAATAAACAAACAAAGAGAAAGAGAGGGGGAGAGAGAAAAAGAGAAAGAAAGGGAGGGAAGAGAAAGATGTAAAAATTACTGGCGGAAATCCAGCAAACAGAGATCACTACCATTCCTTTGAAAGTGGTCCAGGGCTCAGTTATTTTTAGGGGTAGAATTCTAAATTTTAAACTGGTTTTCCATATTATTATGAAAGTATGTTATTCAAAGCTGGGAGATAGAATATATTTTTCTTTAACAGTTTATTTTATAACTCTTAAGTATTTAGACATAGGGTGTGTCACCTTTCATTTGCACAAATGCCATAGGTCTCCCTGTTGTTAGCATTGGGTGCTTAAACACAATTATTTTTACACAACTAATTTAAAAAGAATAGGAAGAAAAAGACAAACAGTATGTTTGGAACAAATTATTTGCATCCTATAGGACAGGCAAAATGGTGTATGTGAAAGTATATATATTCATTACACAAGTAGTTTCTAAAATTATGAGAAAATGACAGATTATACATAGAAAAATTGGCAGAGTTTGGGAGCAGGCAATGTATAAAAGAGAAAACTCCAAATTAACAGTACCCAATTAGCCCTGGCAAGGAGTCAGAGAGACGGTGTTTTTATATATGTTGCATAGAATAGGATGGTAGATTTCTATATTTTTTGGAAAGAAATCTGTCAATATCTATTAAAATTTAAGTACACATAACCCTTGACCCAGTAATCTTACTTCTGTGGATTTCTTTTTGGAGAGTTTAAAAGTGAAAGCATTGGTAAGTACAACTTTATGTACAAAAATGTTCAATACAGCATTGTTTGTACTGACAAAAAAAAAAAAACCCGCCAAGAAACAAACCTTGGAAAAAATCTTGAATAACTGTTACTAGAAGAATAAATTTGGTGAATCCATATTATGAAATATAAAATACCAGTTATTTCAAAGGCTATATCAAATCTTTCTTAATTAACATGGGGAAAAGTTCAGTGAGAAAATCAAGTAATGAAGAAAGGCACCAATGCATATTTCCTATCAAGTATGCTCATGTTGACATGTTTCTACAAACAGAAAAATAAGTGAAGATATACGGGCAAGGTTGTTAATTATCTTAGAGTTGGCATGAGAAATGGAGATCCCATATCATTAGTAAAAATCTAGACTGATACATTTCTTTCAGAGTATCTTAAGAAGACATTCTTTTTTTTTTTTTTTTTTTTTTTTTTTTTTTGTTTTTTTTTTTTTTTTTTTTATTTTATAAATTAATTTTTATTGGTGTTCAATTTACCAACATACAGAATAACACCCAGTGCTCATCCCGTCAAGTGTCCCCCTCCGTGCCCGTCACCCATTCACCCCCACCCCCCGCCCTCCTCCCCTTCCACCACCCCTAGTTCGTTTCCCAGAGTTAGGAGTCTTTCTGTTCTGTGTCCCTTTCTGATATCTCCCACACATTTCTTCTCCCTTCCCTTATATTCCCCTTCACTATTATTCATATTCCCCAAATGAGTGAGAACATACACTGTTTGTCCTTCTCCGATTGACTTACTTCACTCAGCATAATACCCTCCAGTTCCATCCACGTTGAAGCAAATGGTGGGTATTTGTTGTTTCTAATGGCTGAGTAATATTCCATTGTATACATAAACCACATCTTCTTTATCCATTCATCTTTCGATGGACACCGAGGCTCCTTCCACAGTTTGGCTATTGTGGACATGGCTGCTAGAAACATCGGGGTGCAGGTGCCCCGGCGTTTCATTGCATCTGAATCTTCCGGGTAAATCCCTAACAGTGCAATTGCTGGGTCGTAGGGCAGGTCTATTTTTAATTCTTTGAGGAACCTCCACACAGTTTTCCAGAGTGGCTGCACCAGTTCACATTCCCACCAACAGTGTAAGAGGGTTCCCTTTTCTCCACATCCTCTCCAACATTTGTTGTTTCCTGCCTTATTAATTTTCCCCATTCTCACTGGTGTGAGGTGGTATCTCATTGTGGTTTTGATTTGTATTTCCCTGATGGCAAGTGATGCAGAGCATTTTCTCATGTGCATGTTGGCCATGTCTATGTCTTCCTCTGTGAGATTTCTCTTCATGTCTTTTGCCCATTTCATGATTGGATTGTTTGTTTCTTTGGTGTTGAGTTTAATAAGTTCTTTATAGATTTTGGAAACTAGCCCTTTATCTGATATTGGGACTTCATCAAGATAAGAAGCTTTTGCACAGCAAAGGATACAGTCATCAAAACTCAAAGACAACCTACAGAATGGGAGAAGATATTTGCAAATAACATATCAGATAAAGGGCTAGTTTCCAAAATCTATTAAGAAGACATTCTTAAAGCAGTAAATATGTACATACATCTTGACCTCTACTTCTGGCAATTTATCATAAATAAACAAACAAACAAACAGTTTATGCACATAAAATTTGTTTATTGCAAGATAATATACAATAACAAATTAAAAATACTAGGAGGAGGATTGATGAATATCCAGTCATGGAGGAAGGATAAGTACCTAAAGTGGTGTCATTACCCTATGATCTTATAAAACCATTGCATGTAATGATATAAGACTATGAAGTGATGTGAAAAAATAGCCAAGTTAAAATAAGGCCTCAAATCAAGCAGACTATGGAATCATATTTATATATGATTAAAATAAAGATCAACTTGTAAAAGAAGAAATTTGTAAAAAATAGAATTTGCAAAAGAAGAAAATATTTCCTTCCATTTTGACTTTGACTAAATAAATATTTTAGAATAACAATCTAATTAAAATGCTCAACAGACTTTTTTTATTGCCTGCTTGGTATCACACATTGTACCAAAAATACAGTGGTGAAAGTGTTACATATAGGTTTTGTCTTTGTAGAGCTTATATAGATAGAAAGCATGATGTCAAACAAATAATTATACCTATACTATAATCTTAAAATTGGGATAAATATTATTGAAGGAAAGCATAGTATCTCTGAAAGTGATGCTACAGGTTAGGAGCACCTCCCAGAGGCAGTGACAAAAAATGAAGGACCAACGAGATTGTCCAGGTGTTGGGCCATACACAAATGCAATGAACACATTACAGGCAGATTGTGCAAGACCCTGGAAACAGAGATGGAGAGACAGAGGAAGAGGGAGATAGGAGAGAGGGAGAAATACAGAAAATGATGGTAACATTGTAGCTGTGTCACCCAGAAAGCCCTCAATATGTTGTATCTTTTTATTTAAGAGACTAAGGAATATTACATTATATTTTGGAGACATTTTTCTCTAGTCTGGTAGCAGTCTCTACCCAAATCAGGAAGATATGGTAAAATTCATTGGTTGTAGTTTAGATCCTGTTTTGCTCTATGATATTGACTAGGTTACTTCTATGACATCATATATATATCATATCATAACAGATATAGTTTATGGGAATAGACATACAGAATTCATTCAGTTTGGAAGTGAATATGGGAACCAGGAACATACATGTGACCACAATGTAAATTCTTCATTTTGAAAAAGAAAACCCAAATAGTCCAGCTGCCTATTTCTTCCTTAGGAGAATTCTTCCCAAGGTGGAGGCAACTACCTTCCTGTACTAATAATCAGACATCCAGGAGGAGAAATCTAGGGTCAAAAGTACATTGAATCACCCTCAGCTCCTACTCTGGAATGTCTCTTCCCATGGTAGTGCAGAAGCTCACAGAAGATAAGAAATGCAAATAGCCAACTCAACGCTACATTATTTAAATAATTATTTCATTCCAGTAATCACTGCTAGCTGCATCTTGGGAATGGATCAGATGGAGTGTGAACTGCTTTGGAATGCAAGGAAGACTGAATTGCATCACTGTGCTAATGAAGGCAGGTGCTTGGAGGCTTAAATGAGTTTAAAAGCAGGGATCCCTCACAGTCTTCATGAAGTGTCAAAATTCTGGAAAAATAGGAAAGTTTTCCAATAACAGGATTTGTTTGTTTGTTTAATTCTCATGTAGAGGAGTAAAATGCAGGATATAGAAAAGATGAGGAACCTTACAGTTTCCCTTACCAGGCAATTTTCAAAATCACTAAGAGCCTCTATATCCTTTGGAAATGGAGGTAATATTACCTTATAGGCTTATAGAGGTTACTGGCAATGCCCCACACATATTTCCTCCGCCTGCTTTCAGGTGGCCTGCAGTTCCTGTGCATGCCCATGGCTTCCTCAGTGTCTCTGGGTAATATTCTTTGGCCTGGGGAATATGATGGACCCATGCACATAGTAGGGCTGTAGCATAGAAGAGTTAACTCCCCAGGAGCAAACCCCAACCAGTGAGGAATAGAAGTTGGTAAACAAGGTGAATAATTACATGACCTTCCTTGTTCTTTATTGGAGAAATTGGAGGTGAAGGGCACAGTTTCTCAGAGGGTTGGTTCCCTGATTGACCACACTGGCTTTTTGTCTCCCCCCAGTCTCATTTTCCCATATCCTCATAATGGATTCTGGGATCATTTCTCAAATGAAGTACTTGTACCCAAAACCCTACACAGAGTTGTTTCGGGAGGCAACTTAAACTAAGACAATCTTTTGGGATTAAATATTATATAATACACATGGGACATGAAATGCTCCTCCGTTTGCACAGAGGCTATGTGACTGTTAGCATCTGAGGATCTTGAAACTCAGAGAATTTAGCAATAAACAAAGAAAAGAAACCACCATATAAACCTCAAATATCCTATCCTACTTCTCCAGTAATAGATCCCCCAAGTGTTGCTGGAAACATAACTGCCAAGAATAGGTACTACATTTCCCAGCTTTATCTCAGTGACATGTGTCATATGATTAACAAGATATGTAGGCCCTTGGCAAGTGGAAGAAAAACAGTCTCTTTAACAAATTGTGTTGGGAAAATTGGACAGCTACATGCAAAAGAATGGGACTGGACCACTTCCTTACACCCCACACAAAAATAAACTCAAAATGGATGTAGCTTCTTGTATTAAATGGAAGGTTGTGCCTTCCCTTTTTCTCTTTCCTTCTCTCCTAGAGGAATGTGGAAGCAATGGTGATTTGTTCTTGACCATGCAGATAAGAGAATGGTTATAAAGATGTTGAAGTGACCTGACAGTAGGAGCCTGGCTCATCAACACAGTGAAGCTGGTACTCCAGCCTATTCTTTAAGTTCTGCCATTCTGAGTCTGAGTCACACTGCTTAACTCATAACCTAGCTAACATTCATCAAAATCTAAGACTGCAGACATTTAGGATGCCCAAAATCTATGAGAACCCCTTGAATAGAGGGGAGAAATGCACATAAAACCCCAAAACTATAGCAATGCATGCCTTTATGGATTTCTTTCATAAAGTATGACGTATTTTGTGGGCATTTGCTTTTGTTTTCCTATAAAACAATGGCTCACCATGAGATTGAAGATTTTCAAACTAAATTGTGATTGCAGGCCCAGTTTTGATTGGTTTTCCTTAATGCTTATATTATAGATTATCTTTTTGCAAAGTTAAAATATTTAGTATTTAAACTCCATTTTTGACATATAGACAATATTGTGGGCCTTCCAACTTAAAAACATAAAACAAAACAAAACAGAAACAAAATCCTAGGTTTTATGTAAAATAATTTTTAAATGATTTGAGGTATGGGAAATCTCTATAGACCATCAGAACAAACAGATCAGAACAATTATGAAAACATGACATTAGAACTGGCCTTGATGCAAACTGCAAGACTCAGAGAAACTCCAAAGCCAAATGTTTATGTCAGCACTGTGATCTGGTAAGTAAGCACTGGGCCAGAGATAAAGGGATTAGGGCTAGAATCCTGGGGCCCAAGGAAAGACAACACAGTGGTCTCAGGTCAGTTTCATTAACTCATTTCTCAGGGCCCACAGAGTCTAGAATCACTGATTTAGCTGCCCAGGATTCCTACAGCTTAATATTAAGCAAATATGAACTGGAAAATAGCATAATCAGATCTAAAGGAAATAAATCACCATGAATAGGAGTCAGCAGTAAAAAATAAAATCAGTGTCATAGAATCCAAAAGTCTTCAGATATTGGCATTATTAGATACATGTTTAAAACCGGTTTATGAAATTAACATAGTGGTAAGCCATAGTTGCTTCAAATAGTAATGCTGATTTAACAAAATTAAAAAAAAATATATATATATATAATCCAAAATACAGTAAATGGGTAAGTAGAAAATTAGACATGGCTTAGTAACAAGCAAAATACCTAAAACTTTTGAGCTTTGGTAGCTGATAGACTTATTAACCTGGAAAAGTTGAAATAATTTACAAATTATTAAAACTTCAGCAAGATGACTATATATATATAAAGATAAACATAATAATAACCTGTATTTCTATTTACCAGTAATTAAGATCTGGGAAAGATGGTTTTTAAGACATTATTTACCATAACAACAAAACTATGCAATAATGAGGAATAAACTGAACAAGATATGCGCCAAAGAAACAGATAACCACATTACTTTATTGAATAACAAACAATATTAAAGAAACCATAAATAACAGAAAGCACACTGGGTTCTTGGATGAAATGATCCATATCATCAATATGTCCACTCCCTTCAAATTTATCCATAAATTTTTATACTTTTAATTAACACTGCAAGTATCATTTTTGCAAGTGAATTGACAAACAGATTCTAAAATTTGTGTAGAGCAAAGTCAAGAATATTGTATTAGATCCCATCTACCATATATTAAGACATATAAGGTTGCATTATGATAATATAGACACAGAGATTAATAAATGTACCAGAAAGAGAAATCAGATTTAGACCTTTAAGTGATAAGGAAACATCAAATGATAGCCATGGCTGGGTAAATCAGTAAGGAAAAGAATGGCTAATCAATAAATGGTCTAGTTATCCACAGGAAAATTGATTGGATCATAATCTTCTACTATACATATGATTAATTCTGGTGGATTAATATTTAAATTTTAAAGACTAGACTTCAACATTTTTAAAGTCAATGTAGGAAATTATCTTCTTTTTAATTTTTTTATTTATTTAAGAGACAGAGATCATAAGAGAGCACAAGCAGGGGAGAGAGGGAGAAGGAGACTCCCCACTAAGCAGGGACCCCAAGACCAGGGATCATAACCTTTACCAAAGGCAGATGCTTAACTGACTGAACTTCCCAGGCACCCCAGAAACTATCTTTGCAGAGTAGAGAAATGTATTTTAAACAAGATAGAAACTCTGGTCACAAAAGGGAAGGTTGAGATTTAGGATATCAGTTAGATAAATAACCATAAGGTAATTAAAAATGCAAGCACTGAATTCACAAAAGACATGTACAATGATGTGTTTTTGTCTCTGACATTTGAATAACTCAATACAAAATATGCAAATAATCCAATTTAAAAATAAGCAAAGCATAAGCAAGTATTTCACAGAAGAGGAAATGTGAAGGGCTCACAGACATAAGAAAATATGCTTATCCTGATAATAATCATAGAAATTGAATTAAGATCATAATTAGATATAATTTGATATCCACCAGATTGCTAACAGTTATAAAATCTAGTAACACCAAATATTGAAAAGGATGCCTGTCAAAACGAATTTACATAAACTACTAGAAGTTGTGTGTTGGTACAACCATTTTGGAAAAGGTTTGACATTTTCTTGCAGCATTGCATAATCACATATGTGTTGTCCTAACATTTTCACTCCTAAGTAAATATGTTGGAGCACTCTTATGCATGGGCACAAGAACAAGAATGTCCACAGCAATCTTTATCTGTGAGAGTGCTTGTGTGCTGTTTATATAAAAATAAAAAGAAAAAAATATTAACAACCATGTATGATCATTGCCAAAACAGTATATGAAGTATGGTATATTCATTCAGTGGAATACTATATAAAATAAAATAAATAAACTTCAGGTATGTATGGAATGTGCCGAAAGGCTGTTTTTGTAAGCACACGCTGAGCATCCCTTTTTAATCACTATCTTGAGAATGTAGAGATCCTATCTTTCTTCTATATGCCATCAAACAGGATATGTAGAAAAAATATGTACAGTGTTCAAGGTCATGGGCTCCAGGGGTGCACAACATGGAACATCTCCTTTGTAAGGAAGAGTGTAAAGATGGAATGCTGGTTGTGCAAGTAGGGAGAAGTTACAGAGTTGCTAGGCTAGTTGCTACACCATAAGAGCTTACTGCATGTAGATTCCAGCAGTGATGCTTTGTCCAGAGGGCTGTAGGCACAGCCCCTGTCCAGAGGACTGTAGGCACAGGCACTTAAGTTCCCCCAGTAAAGCTGTCTTGATCACTGTCTCTGAGGCATTTCTTCATTCTTACCAGGTTATCACTCACCCTCTGCTTGGAGACTGCTGGGGTGGGGTGGGGTGTGGCTACACAAGGCACAAGCGATGGTTTGTAATAGGACTCTTAGAAACATAGGTCAAATCATGACATTATTATAAAACAAACAAACAATACTGAACAATATGTTCTTTAGGCTACCATACATTCAAAAGAGGGCACCAGGGCTTCTGCAAAGATGGAAACGGGGAGATGGGCCAGAGGTAGATCATATGCTTAAAAAGTTTCTGAAACCATTCTAGATCTTAATGTTTGTGGTGGATTCATTTTATCTTTATACTTCCTATCTTAGATATGCACTACATATATCCTTCAGCATATATTAAATATAAGCAGCATTTACAACCCATTTCAATGAGATTCTGTAGTATCAACCTTTTGTGGCATGCAGTATGACTTGGGAAAGAACATAATTTCTCTTTACTACAGTCTCATTAATTGCAAAATGAAGATAATAACACATACTGTGTGGAAGGACAAAATGTGTGTATGTATGCCTTTGTACATACACTGAAAAAAGGTGAGGATCATTATTGTATTTAAAATGCCCTTTTACCAGCTACTTTGCATCTGTTGGTATATTATGTTTCCCTGGGCCAACACAATGAAGGATTGGTTAGAAGGGATAGCTAAAAATGGCATAGAAAATGGCATAAAGATGGAGTTTCTTTCCTTGTTAAGATTTTATTTACTTATTTGAAGAGGGGCATAGAGAGTACAAGTAGGGGCAGAGGCAGAGGGAGAAAAAGCAGACTCCTCACTGAGCAGGGAGCCGGACTTCGGATTCCATCCCAAGACCCAAGATCATGACCTCATCCAAAGGCAGATGCTTAGCTGACTGAGACACCCAGGGGTCCCCTTTCTTCTATTTTCTTTTTTCTTAAAGAGATGTGTTGTTTAGGTGTTTCCGAAATTAATGGTACCTGGATTTGTAATACCTTGAGCTTCAAATATATATACATAGAGAGAGAGAGAGAGAGAGAGAGAGAGAGAGAGAGAGAGAGACTTATACTAAATAGAAATAGGGGATTACTTTGGTCATCTCAATAATCTCATTCCCTAGTAAAATGTCTGGCATCCTGTTATTTTTTTCCTTTATATAATAAACATCTGTTAAGTATCTACTGTATGCCCAGCTACATGTTAGGCAGTTGGCAGGCAGCCACACATCTTACTGAATAAATAAATGAATGAACAGACCTTCGGTATACCATGTAGCCAATGTTTGTCACTGAAACTTCTTAACTTAGTTTTCAACTGAGGAGGTTTCTTTAATTTTACATACAAATATAGAAATTTTATCATACAAAGTGATAAAGACTAAACTATGTTTTACAGTGTACAGCTTTTTTAAAATCCTTTTTTAAAGATTTTGTTTATTTATTGAGACATAGAGAGAGAGAGAAAGAGAGGCGCAGAGACACAGGCAGAGGGAGAAGCAGGCTCCATGCAGGGAACCTGACATGGGACTCAGTCCTGGGTCTCCAGGATAACACCCCGGCTGCAGGCAGCGATAAACCGCTGCACCACCAGGGTTGCCCCTACAGTGTACAGCTTTTATAGTACATTCTTCTGTTTTACAAAATTTAGTTATTTAAAATACAGCAAGTGAATTAAAATTGAAAGCAGGAAAGAAAATACATTCCAATACATGGAAACAATTACTGTTACTATTTAAAGTATTTTTCTTGTCTTCTTATATACATACTATGATTTCATGATTATCAACATAATATATAAGCATTATTTTATTCTTCAGTTTGAATATCTCCATGCCTTCATAGAAGGCATATTTTCTGTTAAATGAAGGAGAATACTTCCAGACATAGTAAAATGTACCCTGGTCTTTAAGAAATTGGTATAAAATGATATAGTGCACTTTTGATATACCTAATAAGTTTTGAACATTTGTAATAGAATGGATTTCCATCTATTTTACCTGCCTTAGTTTCATACCTTTTTTGGATGAGGGAAATGGACTGATTAACTCATAAGATCCCCTAACAGACTGCAGATTTTACAATGTCCAGGGCAGCTAGAGTTTGTCACAGAACACAGATAAACATAAATCCTCAACGTCCAATGGTTATGTGATCTTAGACGCATTCGGGAAATTCAAGCTGGCAGTAAGTTTTTAGAGGATTCCTAACCTTGGGTTTTAGGGCTTGGCTATCTTCTTTGAATACTCTATTATGCCTAATATAAATGGATTAACATTAATGAAGATGAACAATGAAAAGACATGTCCAACACCATTTTATTGTTTTCTGGGGGCAGGAATGGGGGCACAATGAAAGCAAGGAGGATAAAATGTGAGACCTAATTTGAAAATGTGACAGTTTATAAATGAAGAGGAAAAATGCAGTGTAACACTTGTCCCTAAAAGATAGGCTAAGGTTTTCTTTTAACAGTACTTTTTTCATTCTCCAAATAAAAATCTATTGCTTTGGGGTCTATTTCCGTCCCCCAAAATATTCTCTTAGTCTCTGTTGTTATATTCAAAATGCTGAATATGAAAAGAAGAAGAAGAAAAAACACAATTCACATAATACACTAAACTAATTTCATTTTGAGGGTGAACTGAATTGGAAAAATCTCATTTTCTTAAGAAAACTTTGTGTCTCATAAAGTCTTTATGTGCTTTGGAGGAACATGCCTTGCCCTAAGGGGATGCCTGTGCCTGGTTGTGGAGGCAGCAAGAGGGAAAGGAAAAAGAATAAAGGAAACAGTCTTTCTACAAAGTGCAAAGGCCTAGACATTTTAATTCTATCATTTCTCCATTATTTCTTGGTTGATCAACCACTTTTCCCTAAGCAAATTCTCACTTATCTGCTTTTTTTGTGTCTCTACTTATGCAAATTAGAACTTGCTTTTAATTATACAGGGGCCCACTCTCAACACCTGATGATGTTACAGTGAAAATAGAAAGTGCATTAAGCAGCTTCAGTGGGATTTTATATGCACTGTAATGACCTTTCAATACGAATTCCTAGCAAGGAAAGGATTTATATTTTTCATATTCTATAGGAAGTTGTTCTTTGTTATAAGATGTCACTTGCAATCTGTAGTGACATTTGACTAGAGGTGTAAAAATGTCATATTTTACCATTGACAGATCCAGTCTGTTCTCTCTTGTCATGGGATAAGGGGCTTTTTCATGCATATATATGACAACTTGAGATGTTCTTTCAGTTGGGTTTTCTTTCTTTCAGTTATTAAATATTCAGGATGTTCATTATGCACCAGAGCCTGAATAATATAAGATTAGTGGGAAACCTTTGTAGGAGCTTTTATTATCATTATTAATATTAATCATGTATGCTGCACTCACTTCTCTACTTTGCCAACTCAAATGTCAATAGAATAAGCAAACCTCTCCCCCTCCCCCAACCACCCTGTTCTGGTAGGTAAGGAGAAAAAAACTTCTGAGCAAAAACAAGAAAAAAATTTATCTTAGTTTTTAAAACAATAAGAGAAGGAACAAGATCCCAACTTTATAATTTTTCCTGCCGAAGAGAACAATTTGGGAGATAAAAGCAAATTTCAAGACTTAAAAAAAAAAATCCCGAAGTAACACAGATTGGAAGTGGATGAAGTAAAACTGAAACTCAAGACCTTTATCCCTGGCTTTTATTGAGATATAATTGAATTGCAACCCAACACCTTAAGCTGCAGTCAAGGTGCTTCTCTTTCACACTGACTTGATAGAGATGAATAAATACCATTGCTGTGTCAGTTACTCAATTGCTACTGAGTTCTGGAATACCAGAAATCACATCCAATCTTTACTCAAACCATGGATATATCATACAATTGAGAATACCAACTATTTCCATTACATAGAATTAAATAATATCTAACAGAAATAGTATACTCTTCAGCTTGTCAATGTTCTCACATATAT
This sequence comes from Nyctereutes procyonoides, assembly GCF_905146905.1. NCBI lineage: Eukaryota > Metazoa > Chordata > Mammalia > Carnivora > Canidae > Nyctereutes > Nyctereutes procyonoides. The sequence continues at coordinate 13,356,085 of NW_026575030.1, forward strand.
TTTTACTACAGCATCTGCTACATACATGGATGAATAAATGAATGAAGGTTTTATCATTTTATCCCAAACATCTAGTAGATTCTCTAGTGCCTATAGCTATTCAATAAAGAGTTTTGGAATAAATAAAAGATTACCTGCCGAAATATAAGTAATGATAAGGATAATAAAACTAGTAAATGTTTTAACTGTACGCCTCCCCATTTTGCAGAGTGTAGTGTGGTGTAAAAGGTTGTGTTTTTGGAACAACACAGAGTCATTGACATTCGGTAGAATTGTGGGTTAACCATGTTATGTAACTAAGAGTCTGTTTCCTAATCAGCCAAATGGAGATTATAAAATCTGTAAAATGGAGTTGATGAAAAGATGAAATGGAATAATGCATGTAAGTTTCTTGGCACAGAGAGTGCTCCATACATATTAACTATTATGAATGTATTTTTTTAAAACTTGATAAACATTGATACTCTTCAGCTACATGCCACAAGTCCTTTTTCTCTTTCCACATGCACACTGATCTTGGATAATTTCATCCATCACATGCCTACAGTGACCATCTTTCTGGTCATGGCTCCTGGTTTCACTTCTGAATTTTATTAATGTGTATTTCACTTCTCTTTGGATAACTTTCCTTGAATGTTCTAAAAGAACTTTAAACCTTCTGGTTTAGTATAACCTAGAGGCTAAGAGTCTGTTTATCACACTTAGTGTAAATATGCATATGTGTTTCTGCAAAAATTTTCGTGAATGGGGTGCCATCCCCAATGTAGATGGGGATGTGCTGTGATAAATGGCATTTGCCATACGCACAATTGTGACAAGAATTTGGAAAAGACATTGTGATCTAAACATCTTTTTATTAGGTTGCTAGGGGGATTAAATTGAGTTAATACATGTAAAGTAATGAGAACTATGGCACATTTTGAGGAGTGAATGCATTCTAACTTATATTATGATATCCAGAATTGAATTTATCCTGAGTTCTCAAACTATTCCTTTTAAAAAAAAGATTTTATTTATTTATTCATGAGAGACACAGAGAGAAAGGCAGAGACATAGGCAGAGACAGAAGCAGGCTCCATGTGGGGAGCCCCATGCGGCACTCAATTCATGAACTCCAGGATCCCGCCCTGAGCCAAAGGCAGACACTTAACAACGGAGACGCACAGGCATCCCTCAAACTATTTTTCAACTGTTCTGTAATTCAGATTTTGATATTTGCCATCTTCTTGATTTCCTAGAGCATGCAATTGAAGGTCCTCATCAATGGACCATTAGACCCCACTCCTGGGCAACCAGCCACCAGGCCAGGCCAAATATACTTGATAAGTGTTTTCACTTAATTTTTTCATATGTTTACTGTCCACAGCTATCCTTTCTCCATCATGACTCCCATCTCTAAATTCAGGTCACATTGCAGTCATGGTTTTTAAACATATATTGAAATTAAAAAAAAATTAGATTCAATTAGCCAACATATAGTACATCATTAGTTTAATATGTAGAGCTCAACAATTTATCAGTTGCATCTAACACCCAGTGCCAGTTAGAATGGCTACACTAAAAATTTAATGTACATATGTGTTAAAAAATCTGACAGAAAATTGAGAAAATGGGCAGCCCCGGTGGCCCAGTGGTTTTGTGCCACCTTCGGCCTGGGATGTGATCCTGGAGACCCAGGATCCAGTCCCACATCGGGCTCCCTGCAGGGAGTCTGCTTCTTCCTCTGCCTGTGTCTCTGCCTCTCTCTCTCTCTGTGTGAGTGTCTGTCATGAACTAACTAACTAACTAACTAATCTAAAAAAAGAAAAAAAGAAAATTGAGAAAATGTGTTTCTCCAATCTCAGATCTCGAGTCTCATTTTCCAGAGTCTTACTCCAGCATTTTTGTAAGTATTGTTCTACAAGTTGTGTCAGACACACACACACACACACACACACACACACACACAGTATCTCCCTTTTATTTTTTACACAAAGCAAGACATATTTACTTTTAAACTGATGATAATGACTTTGGTTCCTCTTATTACATGCAATCTCTCCACTCTGCCTGTGGAGTCCTTCCTTGTATTGAATCCCACATTTTGTTAGCCCATTCCTACTCTGGACAATTAGATTGTTTCATTCTTTTGCTTTTTCAAATAACAGGTAAGATTGAATACCTTTTCATAAAGTATTTATATACAAGTGAAAGGATACTTATGTTTCTAAAATTAGAACTCTGGTATGCAGTTAAAATTTTGATAAACATTGCTAAACTATATAAATATATTGCAACAATTTATTTTACTACTGTACATGAAGTACTTATTTTCCCAACATGTCCACATTTGTATTTAAAAGTATTTTTCAACAAAATACTAAAAGACAACCTACAGAATGGGAGAAGATATTTGCAAATGACGTATCAGATAAAGGGCTAGTTTCCAAGATCTATAAAGAACTTATTAAACTCAACACCAAAGAAACAAACAATCCAATCATGAAATGGGTAAAAGACATGAAGAGAAATCTCACAGAGGAAGTCATAGACATGGCCAACATGCACATGAGAAAATGCTCTGCATCACTCTCCATCAGGGAAATACAAATCAAAACCACAATGAGATACCACCTCACACCAGTGAGAAGGGGAAAAATTAACAAGGCAGGAAACCACAAATGTTGGAGAGGATGTGGATTCCCCTACACTGTTGGTGGGAATGTGAACTGGTGCAGCCACTCTGGAAAACTGTGTGGAGGTTCCTCAAAGAGTTAAAAATAGACCTGCCCCTACGACCCAGCAATTGCACTGCTGGGTATTTACCCCAAAGATACAGATGCAATGAAACGCTGGGACACCTGCACCCCGATGTTTCTAGCAGCCATGTCCACAATAGCCAAACTGTGGAAGGAGCCTCGGTGTCCATCTAAAGATGAATGGATAAAGAAGATGTGGTCTATGTATACAATGGAATATTCCTCAGCCATTAGAAACGACAAATACCCACCGTTTGCTTCCACGTGGATGGAACTGGAGGGTATTATGCTGAGTGAAGTAAGTCAGTCGGAGAAGGACGAACATTATATGTTCTCATTCATTTGGGGAATATAAATAATAGTGAAAGGGAATAGAAGGGAAGGGAGAAGAAATGGGTAGGAAATATCAGAAAGGGAGACAGAACATGAAGACTCCTAACTCTGGGAAATGAACTAGGGGTGGTGGAAGAGGAGGAGGGCGGGGGTGGGGGTGAATGGGTGATGGGCACTGAGAGGGGCACTTGATAGGATGAGCACTGGGTGTTATTCTGTATGTTGGCAAATTGAACACCAATAAAAAGTAAATTTATTATTAAAAAATAAATATCATTCTTCTAAAAAATAAAATAAAAATAAAAATATTTTTCACCATTTAAGTGGGTAAGAAATAGTACATCTTTTTGTGTTTTTTAAGATTTTATTTATTTATTCATGAGAGACACAGGGAGAGAGCAGAGACACAGGCAGAGGGAGAAGCAGGCTCTCTGCAGGGAGCCTGATATGGGACTCCATCCCAGGACCCTGGAATCATGATCCGAGCTGTAGACAGACACTCAAACACTGAGTCACCCAGATGCCATATCATCTTTTTGTTTTCAAAAATTATTTTGCATTTTTGTTATAGGCTTATGGTTGTGTATCCACTCATAGATTATGATCTTTTTAAATGAGTAATTGATTTCTTATTAATCAAAGTTCTTTCCATCTCAAATTAATTTGCATCTCAAATTAATTTGAAATTATTAATTTATATCTCAAATTAATTTCACATGTACTTCAATTTTCCAATAGTTTGTAAGATGCCTGTCAGCTTTGGGTAAGTTTTTCATGTGAAAATTGTACATTTTTATATAATCAAATGTATCCACCTTTCCCTTTTTGCTTCTATATTTTCCATGGGGGTGCCTGGATGGCTCAGTGGTTGAGCATCTGCTTTCAGCTCAGGTCATGATCCAGGGTCCTGGGATCCAGTCCCATATTGGGGGACTTGTCTACTCAAATTAATTTTAACATGAAATCTCTCCATGTTTTATAGTAACATCTTATAGTAATTGTTCAAAATTTAAACCATTGAACCATCTACAATTTATTTTGTTGTGACACTGGAGTATATAATCCAATTTTTTTCACAATTTTATCTAATATGTTGAGTTCTCTATTTTTTTTCCAGAAAAAAGTCTTGTCTCTTGTCACACTTTATTTTTCATATAGACTTGTGAATGAGTTTAATCCATACTTCTCTCCCTTTTCCTGAGAATCTTATGTTTATTCAAAACCCATGGAATCCCACAAATTTTTTTTTTAATAATTGTGATCTCTGTAAGATTGAGTCTTTCTAGCCAAGACTCTAAATCATTTTTATAGTCAATACTTATTTTCAATAGTTTTCATATTTATTTCATTGTTTTGAAATGAAATTTTTACTATAATTTATGGTTGCTTTTATTTGTATATAAGTGTGTTATCAGATAATATATTTTGTAACTGGATGGATGGTGAATTATCTTATAGCTCAATCCTAATAGCCTGCAGTAAAAGGGCAAGGGACAAATCTAAACAACAGACTTTCACTATAGGTGAAGTTACTACACAGTTAAGAGATAGAGTCACTGTTTTCAGTTAAAATTGTTCTTCAAGTAGCAATGCAAATTGGTAGAACAAGTATTGTGATATGAATCTATAGATGAAGATTTATTTTCATTTGTTGCACCTAAACCCATGATAAATAACATATATATGTTGTACTTGCTATGAACTCAATCTTTTTATATGATTCAGCTTTTTCCCTTTATGATCTAATCCATTGCAAGTGTCACAAATCCTTCTCAAATTCCTCCTCCAAATTTCCCTCCAGTATTCCACTAGCTAGATCACATCTTTCTCTCTTTCAAGTCAATATCTAGTTAATTTTCAGGTTTATTTTCATATTACAAAATGACTAACATAAGGTAAGAGCACTATTGCTACTTCAATGAGGAGGAAAGCCTGAACAATTTAGCTTTAATTTAAGTATAAAATTGATTTTTTAAAGATAATTCTTTAAGATGGATTATCTTGGGGGTAGCCCGGGTGGCTCAGCGGTTTAGCGCTGCCTTCAGCCCAGGGCGTGATCCTGGAGTCCTAGGATCGAGTCCCACGTCGGGCTCCCTGCATGGAGCCTGCTTCTCCCTCTGCCTGCGTCTCTGCTTCTCTCTCTCTGTCTCTCATGAATAAATACATAAAATCTTAAAAAAATAAGATAGATTATCTCATTTCTGTAGCTGAAAGAATGTCCTATAATTCCCTATTACGCCCATCTTGATGAATCTTCATCCTGTATACTCTTTCCTAATTTGTTAACACTTTCCCATTTATGTATTTTAATTATCATTGCTGGCAAATAGTCCAACACAATATACATTTCCTCTGATCATTTTTTTACCAATCAAGACTTTAACAGATTTATAATTTCTTGGAATATTATTATATCACCTTCACCGCTTTTTTAATATTATAATTTCTAGGAATATTATTATATCACCTTCACTGTTCTTTTAATAAGGGCATATTTTTCTTTTATGTAATTTTTTAAGATATATAAATTCAAGTTCATTACAAATCATTGCACCCATTCTTTCTGTTAGGATTTATCCAATATATATTTTCTCATAACTTTCCTTCAATGATCCTGGCAATGTCACCAAGATATATCTAAACTTTTGTTGAACTTCAACCATTTTTCCCCTCTGCACCTTCTTTCTAATTCTTGACATATATTTTCATTTATTTAAATATGTTTTCATTAAAAATTTGACTATCTGTTCTTGCATCTATATTATCTTTTCTTCTGGAGGTACTTATTTAGAGATTTTACATATATCTTCTTGCCTTCTTTTTTGCTACCATTTAAGCCATTCTTCACACAGAATTATGAATGATCTTTTCAACATATAAATACATTGATTTGGTAAGGAGCAGCTTGAATGAACTAAAACAGGTGTATTGCAAACTAGGAGAGAAAAAGGAATAAATAGAATCCAACACATTCTTCTCAAGTGCACATGGAACATTCTCCAGGATAGATCATATGTTAGATTACAGAATAAGTCTTCTTAATAAGTTTAAGAAGATTGAAATAATACCAAGCATATTTTTTTACCACAATGGTGTATAACTAAAAATCAATTACAAGAAGAAAATTAGAAAATTCACAAGTACGTAGAGATTAAATAGCATGCTACTAAACAACCAATAGGGGGGTCAAAGAAAAAAAATAAAAATAAATAAAAAAAAATCCTGAGACAAATAAAATGGAAATACAATATACTAAGTCTTATGGAATGCAACAAAAGTAGTTCTTAGAGGGAAGTTCATAAGTGATAAAGGCCCACATTAAAAAAAAAAGACTCAAATTTACACCTCAAGAGAAAAGAAAAAAAGAACAAAAAAAAGAAAAGAACAAAGAACAAAGGAAGCCCAACATTTGTAGAAGGAAAAAAAATATCAGAAATCTGAGTAGAAATGTATGAAATAGACACTAAAAAGGCAATAGAACTGATCGATTAAACTAAAAGTTGGTTGTGGGTTTTTTTTTTGATAAAATAAAAAAAATCTTTGATTTACTAAGAAAAAAGAGAATACTCAATTAACTAAAATTAGAAATTAAGGAGCAGATGTAACAACTGATACTGTAAGAATACAAAGGATCCTAAGAGTACTATGAACAATTATTTGTCAATTTATTTGAAAACTTTACTGGAAGAGATAAATTCCTAGAAATACGATCTATCATGACTGAATTATGAAGATAAAATCTGAACAGACTGAATACTAATAATAGATTTAATTAGCAATCAAAAAACTTCCAACAAACAGAAGTCCAGGACCAGATGGATTCACTGGTTAATTGTACAAAATATTCAAAGAAGAATCAATAATATATTCCTTTTTAAACTCTTCCAAGAAATAGAAGGGGATAGAACACTTCCAACCTCATCTTATGAGATCATCATCACCATGATACTAAAACCAAAGATGCTACAAGAAAAGGAAAGCAAAGGCTAATATCCCTGATGAATACAGATATAAAAAAAATCTCAAATATTAGAAAATCAAATTCAATAACACATTAAGATGGTCAAACACCATGATCAAGTTGAACTTATTCTAGGAATGCAAGTTGAAAAAAAGTGATATACCACATTAACAAATTGAAGGATAGAAACCATATAATCATCTCAATAAATCCAGAAAAAAACATTGGACAAAATCACATCCATTTACTATAAAAACTCTTAACAAGTTGTATATAGAAAGAATATGCCTCAACCTAACAAAAATCTTATATGAAAAGGCTAGAGCTAACATTATACTCAGGTGAAAAGCTGAAACCTTTTCCTGTAAAACCAGTAAAAAGACAAGTATGCACACTCTTGCTATTCAACATAGTATTGGAATTCTTAGCAAAAACATTTAGGCAAGTAAATGAAATAAAATATATTCAAATCAAAAAGGAAAGAGTAAAATTAACACTATTTGCAGATGACATGATATTTTATATAGAAAACCCAAAAGACTCTACCTAGAAATGTTAGAACTAATTAATTAATTCGATAAAGTTGCAGGATACAAAATCAATATACAAAAATATGTTGCATTTCCATATAATAATAAAAACTATAAAAAATAAGAAAATAATACCATTTGCTACTGCATCAAAAATATATATATATCCAGGAATAAACTTAACCAGGAAAGTGAAAGACCTATACACAAAAAGTACAAGACATTGACTTAAGAAAAATGAAGAAGAGGCAAATAAATGGAAAGATATTCCTTGTCCATGGATTAGAAGAGTTAATATTGTTTTAAAAGTCCATACTGCCCAAAGAAATCTATATATTCAAAAATCAGTGCAAAAGAATGAAACTGAACTAGAGTATTACACCACACAAACGTTAATTCAAAATAGATAAATACTTAAACTTAAGCTCTGAAAATATTAAGTTCCTAAAAGAAAACATAGGTCATAAGCTCCTTGACACCAGTCTTGGCAATGACTTTTTTTTTTTTTTGGTTTTGACACCAAAAACCAAGGAAACAAAAGCAAATATAAACAAGTGAGTCTACATCAAAGTAAAAAGTTTCTGCACAACCAACTATCAATAAAAATGCAAAATCAACCTACAGAATGGAAGGTAATACTTGAGAATCATATATCTGATTAGTGATTAATATCCAAAATATACAAAAAATTTATATAAGGTAATATAAAAAATATAACTAATCTGATTTTAAAAAGAACAGATGATTGGCATAGATATTTTTCCAAAGAAGACATACAAATGGACACAAAAGGTAACACAAAAAGGTTCTCAACATCACTGATCATAATCAGAACCACAATAATATCTCATTTAACATGTTATAATGGCTATTAAAAGAGATAAGAAATTATAAGGCAAAAATATGGAGAAAGGGAACCCTTGTGCACTATTGGTAGGAAGGTAAATTGGTGAAGCCTAGTTGAAAAATGGTATAAATTTCCTCAGAAAAATTGAAAATAGAAATATCATAGCATCCAGAAATTTCACTTTTTGATATTTCGTTTTCTGAGGAAATGAAATCATTATCACAAAAGGATACATGCACCCCAATGTTCGTTACAGTATTATACACAATGACCTAGACGTGAAAGGAGGCTAACTGTCCATGAATGGATGAATGAATTTTAAAAATATGATAGGTAGATCACATTTATAATATGTAATATGAAATATCAATATAATAAATTTTAACATATTATATGTTATATAATTATAAATGTATTAATATTAATATATGTTTACTATATATTATTCAACCACAAAAAAGAGGGAAATCTTGCCATTTATGACAATACTATGCTAATTAAGCCAGACAAAGACAAATATCATAAAATTTAAATGATTGTGTAATATATAAAACAGAGTAAAATGAAACTGAACAAATTGGTGGTTTCCAGGGGTGGTACTGGAGCAAAATGGGTGAAGATAGTCAAAAAGTACAATCTTCCAATTATAGATAAGTTTTAGAGATGTCCTACATAGCATGGTGACTATGGTTAATAATACTCTACACTTGAAAGTCACTAAGAAAAAAAAAAGTTAAAAAAAAAAAAGCAAAGAAAGTCACTAAAACAGTGGGTCTTAAAAGTTCTCATCAAAAGAATAAAATCTTTACATACAGTGATGAATGTTAACTAGACTTATTGTGGCAATCATTTCACAATTTATAACAAATATTGAATAATTACATTATATACCTGAAACTAATACCGTATTTTATGCCAATTATATCTCAATTAAAAAAATACGGAGGAAAAAACCCTAAAAACCTTTGGATTCTGAACCAAAATGTTCTAGGTTTATCTAGTGGTCATAGAAAGCACTGAAAGTTTTTAATCAGGGAGCATGATTACAGGAAACCTGTAGAAAGTACAATCTGGTGGTAGTATGGAGGAGCAAAGAGCCAGAGGCACACGGAATGAATGAAAGAAAAATAAAAAGGTCAGATTTTGCAAAGATGGAGAGAAATAAATAGTATTTTTGAAGATCCAAATCATTATGAAAGCATAGTTTTGCAAATTTTTGTTTAAAAAATTAGGAAAAAAGTTCCCATGGAACAACAAAACTCTAACCCAAGTTTAACACATGTTCTATACTTATTTATTCACTGAATTCCTATAATAAGAAGGTTCCATTTTCTTTTCTTTTTTTAATATATTTATTTATTCATGAGAAACACGGAGAGAGAGGCAGAGACAAAGCAAAAGCATAGGCAGAGGCAGAAGTGGCTCCCTGTGGGGAGCTCGTTGTGGGACTGGATCCCAGGACCCCAGGATCACACTTTGAGCTGAAGGCAGACCTCAGTTGCTGAGCCAACCAGGCGTCCTAGAAAGTTCCGCTGCTATGGAAATGCACACAAACAAACACACACACTGAATTTTACTACTTTTTAGATGAATACATTATTTTGGAAATGGTAATCAAAAGAAACACACTTACTTATTATGCATTTTTTGCAACCCCACACATTGGCAGAAAAACCAAATTGAGACTGATCAAGAAGATGTGCTTAAGTTAAAGAACACATTCATTTTCATTTTAATGGGTCCTAAACATACACTCGGAATGGTTTGAATTTTATTTTCCAAAATATTTATTCCATCTCTTCTTAACTGAACTATATTTTTTTAAATGTCTTGCTGAACTGAATAACATTTAAATGATAACTTAATAGGGGTCCCTCAGTGGTTCAGCTGGTTAGATGTCTGGCTCTTGGTTTCAGCTCAGGTCATAATTTCATGGTTCTCAGGTCAAGCTTACATCAGCAGGAAGCAGCATGCTCCATGCTCAGCAGGAAGTCTGCTTGAGATTCTCTCTCCTTCTCTCACTCTGCCGCTCCTCCTCTCACTTCTGTGTTTACTTGCTTGGTCTCTCTCACACTTTGTCAAATAAATAAATAAATCTTTAAAAATAAATAAATGAAGCCTTAGTAGTGATTTTGGAATTAAGAAACCTAAACTTGCTTCAGTCCTGGCTTTGTCTACTCTTAACTCTATGACCTAGTATAATTCATTTAGAACCTTTATGAAACAATAATTTTTAACATTTTTTATTGGAGTTTGATTTGCCAACATATAGCATATCACCCAGTGCTCATCCTGTCAAGTGCCCCCCTCAGTGCCCATCATCCAGCCACCCCAACCCCCCCACCCACCTCCCCTTCCACCACCCCTTGTTGTTTTCCCAGAGTTAGGAGTCTCTCATATTTTGTCACCCTCACTGATATTTTCACTCATTTTCTCTCCTTTCCCCTTTATTCCCCTTCACTATTTTTTATATTCCCCAAATGAATGAAACCATATAATGCTTCTCCTTCCCCAATTGTCTTACTTCACTCAGCATAATACCCTCCAGTTCCATCCACGTTGAAGCAAATGGTTGGTCTTCGTCATTTCTACTGACTAATATTTCATTGTATATATAGACCACAGCTTCTTTATCCATTCATCTTTTGATGGACACTGAGGCTCCTTCCACATTTTGGCTATTGTGGAAATGGCTGCTATAAACATTGGGGTGCAGGTGCCTCGGCTTTTCACTGCATCTGTATTTTTGGGGTAAATCCCCAGCAGTGCAGTTGCTGGGTCCTAGGGCAGTTCTATTTTTAACTCTTTGAGGAACCTCTACACAGCTTCCCAGAGTGGCTGTACCAGTTCACAATCCAACAAACAGTGCAGGAGGGCTCCCCCTTATCCACATCCTCTCCAACATTTGTTGTTTCCTGTCTTGTTCATTTTCACCATTCTCACTGGTGCAAGGTGGTTTCTCATTGTGGTTTTGTTTGTATTTCGCTGATGGCAAGTGATGCGGAGCATTTTCTCATGGGCTTGTTGGCCATGTCTATGTCTTTGGTGAAATTTCTGCTCATGTCTTTGCCCATTTCATGATTGGATTGTTTGTTTCTTGGTCATTGAGTTTAATAAGTTCTTTATAGATCTTGGATACTAGCACTTTATCTGATACGTCATTTGCAAATATCTTCTCCCATCCTGTAGTTGTCTTTTAGTTTTGTTGGCTGTTTCTGTTGCTGTGCGAAGCTTTTTATCCTGATTAAGTCCCAATAATTCATTTTTGCTTTTGTTTCCTTCATAGATGGATGTATCTTGCAAGAAGTTACTGTGGACAAGTTCTAAAGGGTGTTGCCCGTGTTCTCCTCTAGGATTTTGATGGGTTCTTGTCTCACATTTAGATCTTTCATCCATTTTGAGTTTATCTTTGTGTATGGTGTAAGAGAATGGTCTAGTTTCATTCTTCTGCATGTGACTGTCCAGTTTTCCCAGCACCATTTATTGAAGAGACTCCTTTTACCAGTAGATAGTCTTTCTTGCTTTGTCAAATATGAGTTGACCATAGAGTTGAGGGCCCATTTCTGGATCTCTGTTCTGTTCCATTGATCTATATGTTTGGTTTTGTTCCAGTGCCACGCTGTCTTGATGATCACAGCTTTGTAGTACAACTTGAAATCCGGCATTGTGATGCCCCCAGCTCTGGTTTTCTTTTTCAATATTAACCTGGCTATTTTTTTTCTGATTCCACACAAATCTTAAAGTTATTTGTTTTAACTCTGTGAAGAAAGTTCATGGTATTTTTTTTAATATTTATTTATTTATTTATTTATTTATTTATTTAATTATTTATTTATGATAGTCACACAGAAAGAGAGAGAGAGGCAGAGACATAGGCAGAGGGAGAAGCAGGCTCCATGCACCAGGAGCCTGACGTGGGATTTGATCCCGGGTCTCCAGGATCGCGCCCTGGGCCAAAGGCAGGCGCTAAACCGCTGCGCCACCCAGGGATCCCAAGTCCATGGTATTTTGATAGGTATTGCATTGAATGTGTAAATTGCCCTGGGTAGCATTGACATTTTCACAATATTAATTCTTCCAATCCATGAGCATGGGACATTTTTCCATCTCTTTTTATCTTCCTCAATTTCTTTCAGAAGTGTTCTGTAGTTTTTAGGGTATAGATCCTTTACCTCTTTGCTTAGGTTTATCCCTAGGTATCTTATGCTTTTGGGTGCAATTGTAAATGGGATTGATTCCTTAATTTCTCTTTCTTCAGTCTCATTGTTAGTGTATAGAAATGCCACTGATTTCTGGGCATTGATTTTATATCCTGCCACACTGCCGAATTGCTGTATGAGTTCTAGCAATTTTGGGGTGGAGTCTTTTCGTTTTTCTATGTACAGTACCATGTCATCTGAGAAGAGGGAGAGTTTGACTTCTTCTTTGCCAATTTGAACGCCTTTTACTTCTTTTTGTTGTCTGATTGCTGAGGCTAGGACTTCTAGTACTATGTTGAATAACAGTGTGAGAGTGGACATCCTTGTCTGCTCCTGATCTCAGGGGAAAGGCTCCCAGTGTTCTCCCATTGAGAATATTTGCTGTGGGCTTTTTGTAGATGGCTTTTAAGATGTTGAGGAATGTTCCCTGTATCCCTATGCTCTGAATAATTTTGATCAGGAGTGGATGCTGTATTTTGTCAAATGCTTTCTCTGCATCTATTGAGAGCATCATATGGTTCTTGTTTTTTCTCTTGTTGATATGATCTATCACGTTGATTGTTTTACGAGTGTTGATCAAGCTTTGCATCCTGGGGATAAATCCCACTTGGTCATGGGGAATAATCTTCTTAATGTATTGTTGAATCCTATTGGCTAGTATCTTGTTGACAATTTTTGCATCCATGTTCATTGGGGATATTGGTCTATAATTCTCCTTTTTGATGGGGTCTTTGTCTGGTTTTGGAATTAAGGGGATGCTGGCCTCAAAAAACGAATTTGGAAGTATTCTGTCCCTTTCTATCTTTCAAAACAGCTTTAGTAAAATAGGTATTGTTTCTTCTTTAAATGTTTGATAGAATTCCCCTGGGAAGCCATCTGGCCCTGGACTTTTGTGTATTGGGAGGTTTTTGATGACTGCTTCAATTTCCTCCCTGGTTATTGGCCTGTTCAGGTTTTCTATTTCTATTTCTTCCTGTTCCAGTTTTGGTAGTTGTGGTTTTCCAGAAATGTGTCCATTTCTGCTAGATTGCCTAATTTATTGGTGTATAGCTGCTTATAATATGTTTTTAAAATCTTTTGTCTTTCCTTGGTATTGGTTGTGATCTCTCCTTTATCATTTGTGATTTTATTAATTTGAGTCTTTTCTCTTTTGTTTTTAATAAGACTGGCTAACTATTTATCTATCTTATTAATTCTTTCAAAGAACCAACTTCTGGTTTAGTTGATCTGTTCTACAGTTCTTCTGATCTCTATTTCGTTGAGTTCTGCTCAAATCTTTATTAACTCTCTTCTGCTTGGTGCAGGTTTTATTTGCTGTTCTTTCTCCAGTTCATTTAGGTGCCAGATTAGCTTGTGTACTTGAATTTTTTTCCAATTTTTTGAGGGGGCTTTGTATTGTGATATATTTCCCTCTTAGGAGTGATTTTGCTGTTTCCCAAATATTTTGAACAGTTGTATCTTCATTTTCATAGTTTTCATGAACCTTTTTAATTCTTCTCTAATTTCCTGGTTGACCCACTCATCTTTTAGCAGGATGCTCTTTAACTTTCAGGTGTTTGATTTTCTTCAAATTTCTTTTTGTGATTAAGTTTCAAAATATTGTGGTCTGAAAATATGCAGGGGACAATCCCAATCTTTTGATATCCTATCGGTTGAGACCTGATTTGTGACCCAGTATGTAGTCTATTCTGGAGAAAGTTCCATGTGCACTCAAGAAGAATGTGTATTCAGTTGCATTCAGATGCAAAGTTCTGTAAATATCTGTGAAATCCATCTAGTCCAGTGTATCATTTAGAGCTCTTGTTTCCTTGGAGATGTTGTGTTTAGAATAACACAACACTTGCAGAAAGTGCCATGTTGAAGTCTCTTACTATTAGTGTATTATTATCTAAGTATCTCTTTACTTTGGTTATTAATTGATATACTTGGCAGCTGCCACATTAGGGGAATAAATGTTCATGATTGTTAGGTCCTCTTGTTGGATAGATCCTTTAAGTATGATATAGTGTCCCTCTTCACCTCTACAGTCATTGGTATAAACGTTAATTTACCTGATATGAGGATTGCTACCCCAGCTTTCTTTTGAGGACCATTTGAATGGTAAATGTTTCTCCATCCCTTCATTTTCATGCTGGAGGTGTCCTTGGGTCCAAAATGAGTCTCTTGTAGACAGCATATAGAGGGGTTTTACTTTTTTTTCCAGTCCAATCCCCTGTGTCTACTGATGGGGTCATTTAGACCATTCATGTTCAGAGTAAGTATGGAGAGATAAGAATTTAGTGTCATCATAGTACCTATTCAGTCCCTGTTTTTGTGGATTGTTTCTTTGGGCCCCCTCTTTCTTTTACAGGGCCCCCTTTAATATTTCTTGCAGCGCTGGTTTTGCTCTTTCAGTTTCTGCCTATCTTGGAAGTTCTTTCTCTCTCCTTCTATTCTGAATGAGAGCCTTGCTGGATAAAGTATTCTTGGCTGCCTGTTCTTCTCATTTAGGACCCTGAACATATCCTGCCAGCCCTTTCTGGTCTGCCAGGTCTCTGTGGAGAGGTCTGCTATTAATCCGATATTTCCCGCCATATATATTAGGGATCTCTTGCCCCTTGCTGCTTTAAGATCTTCTCTTTATCTTTGGAATTTGCAAGTTTCACTATTAAATCTTGAGGTATCGAAGGGTTTTTTTTTTTTTTATTTTGGGAAGGACCTCTCAATCTTCTGGATCTGAATGCCTGTTTCCCTCCCCAAATTAGGGTAGCTCTCAGCTATGATTGTTCAAATATGTTTTCTGGCCCTCTGGACCTCTCGGCGCTCTCTGGGACCCTGATTATATGTAGATTTTTCCTTCTGAGACTATCATTTATTTCCCTTAACCTTTCCTCATGGTTTTTAAATTGTTTTCCTCTTTTTTTCTCAGCTTCCTTCCTTGCCATCAATATGTCATCTATGTCACTCACTCTTTCTTCTACCTCATTAACCTTTTTCGTTAGGACCTCCAGTTTGGATTGCACCTCATTTAATTGATTTTTTAATTCAGCCTGATTAGATCTAAATTCTGCAGTCATGAAGTCTCTGAATCATTTATGCTTCTTTCCAGAGCCAAGTAGCTTTTATAATTGTACTTTTGATTTGGCTTCCTGACATCAAATTGTAATCCAAATTCTGTAATTCTGTGGGAGAGAGTACTGTTTATGATTCTTTCTTTTGTGGTGAGTTCTTTCTAGTTATTTTGCTCAGTGCAAAATGGCTGTATGAGCAGGCTGCATCAAGAATATCAGCCACTACCTAAGTAAATTTCACCCTAGATGATTCCACTGAGGTCAGAGACCAGAAATTGAAAACAAAGATCAGAACGAAATAAAACAAAAGGACCACTAAGGTGAAAAAAAAAATTAAAACCAAGTAGTAAAAATAAAAGTCCATGAATACCAACGAAGAAGAGGGGGAAAAAAAAGGAGAAGAAAAAAAGGGGGGGGGGACTGGGAGATGGTGGTGGTGATGAAGTTGTAGTGGAGGGAGAATGTATTCTACCATAGGGGTTCTAGAGGGTGATCCTCTTGGTTCTCAGTATATTAAGTTTTGTATGTCAGAAGATGTTCAGTCTCAAATTTATATAAATCAGAAATACTTGTAGAAGTCTCCAACATTGACCACCAAAATATAAATGAGATAAAAGTGGGAGGTAGAATGGGAATGAGGAATCTCACAGAATGAACCGCAACGGTATACCACTTGGTTCTGGGTGCATGCAGGTCATGTTTTAGAAGGTAATAACTTGTGCCATTGTAGAACAAAATGAGGCAGAGAAAACAAAAAACACAAAACAAAACAAAACAAAAACATATCTTGTATATCTCCCAAAATTAAGTTGAGTATGTTGAAAGGAATCTAAAAGTGGAAAATATATTTAGGACCTATAATCGTAGAAATATGAAAGTCAAAAAGGAAGAATCTTAAAAATTAAGAGGTGGTAAAATATTGTAGTAAAGGTGGGAAAAGCGAAAAAAAAAAAGGAAATTTACAGTCTGATATATAAATGAGTTGTACTGGAAAAAGGAAGAAAAACAAATAGGAGGGTTACCTTCTGGTTTTATATACTGTAATCCCTCGACTTCCAGCGCTGGTGGGTCAAGAACGCGCTCTTCCCCTGTCCTTCCAGCTGGTCTTCTGGGGGAGGGGCCTGCTGTGCTGATTCTCAGGTGTGTGCACTTGGGGGAGCTGCCCCACCCCCTACCAGGTGCACGGCTCAGTGGGAGCTGTTTACTCCGTGAGGCCTCTGTTCCCTGGTGGCCCTGCTCTATCCCAGGCACAGGGTGACACCAGGAGGAACAACTCCACTGGCGGTGGCCAGCTCCCCAGCGGAGTCAGCTCCCGCAGTAACTACCGCAGCTCGCAGTCCGCACTGGCCTGGATGCCCCTGGGGGCAGGGGCGCTGATCTGCACAGCTTGGGGGTGCCCGGTGGCAGGAGCATCCTCGCTGTCCTGTGTCCTCCCCGCCTCCGCCTGTCCCAGGGGGAGCGCAGGATCCTGGGCTGTGTCCCCCGGTGCCCTGGGATCCGGGGCCTGCGCTGCTGGTATCATGCTTCCGGGCCACGGCTCCAAAGGCAGCAGGTGCAGCCCCCTCCACCCAGAGCCACCGCCTGAGCTTCTCCCCGAGGCCCTGCCAGGCCGCCTTCCAGCCCTTTACTGAGCTTGGCCCACAGTGTGGCAAGCTCTCTCTCTCCCAGGGCGCACCTCCTCTGTTAGTGACCCCGGGAACCTGGAGGCTCCACTGCCCCTCCTGCAGTTCTGCCCAGTTTCCCTGCTAAGAGCCTTTCTGTCCGGGAAGAATTGGTGTGGATTTTTAAAGTTCCTGCTTCCGGGGCTGGGCTTTCCTGTCCCAGAGGCTGCCACCACCTGGCCTTGGCCTGGCTCCTTGCGGGGCCCCTCCCCTACTTGATTCTTTTTTGTTTATTTTATTTTATTTTTCACCTTCCTTCCTTGTTAGAAGCGAAAACCCTTCTCTCTTTTGCATTCCAGCTATTCTCTCTTTAAACCTCAGGTCGAATTCGTAGGTTTTCAGGATGGTTTGAAAGTTATCTAGGTGAGTTGGGGACTCTACTCCTCCACCATCTTGCCCTCAAGTCTCTGAAACAAAAATTTTAAAATACATTATTTGTACATAAACACAATGAAGATTTATTATATGGGTCAATTAAATTAAACTCAACTTACCATAATTTAATTCAATGTAATTAAATGCAGTAAACAAACATTAATGACAGCCTGACAACTAACAGGAATAGTAGGTCAAATAAAAGGTATCATTCACTATCACCATGGCCACTGCGACTCACACCTTCTGATGCAGTTGAAACAAGGTCAGACCTAGCCAACTGGCTTTCAGGATCAGCTCAATATTTTATTATGAAGTTGGATCTCTTAAAACTACCTTTACATTATAAGTTATGCTTATAAAACACACTAGGAGAACTCACAAGTGAATGAACTATGAACGCACATGTCAATAACTTCATTTACTGTGAATAACATAACTGTAGAGACAGTATGTTGTCAACCTTATCAGAAATTTTTGTTCCTTTATAAAAACTACTTAGAAAACTAAATAGTGTAAAGAATTAGGCAGAATAAAATTAGACTATTACTAAATTATCTCATGTTTTTAAAGGAATTTTAATGCCTTTAATTTTGCCAGGAATCTTAGAATACAAAAAATAATTGGTCATCTGATAATTCCTGCAGAGTCTTGATTATAGACAATGTATCCCAAAAATCCACAATATATATTAATTTGGCATTTTTCTGAACCTGGTATTTTCATCTTTAATACTGACAAATACACATGTTTTGACTATAATTTTAATAGCAAATCATAGTCATATAATGATTAAGCACATTTGCTTTGATCAAACATTGCTTTCTTACATCTAAAATTTGTTAACTGGATATTTTTAGACAGATTTCTTAATCTCTCTGAGCTTCTGTTTCTTCATTTATAAACAGAAAAATTAGAAAACTGTATCCTAGCTTCTTGTCAGTTTTCAACAATGTAGTTTTACATTTTTTAGCATGTGTGGCACAAAGTAAGAGCTTAAACATGGTAACGGACTCTATTTATCTTGTAAAGCCAGAACAAGAGTGAATGTGCTTACAAGTAGGACATGTGACCTGAGAGAAGATGGACAGCTCTACACAGAGTGAGTAAGACCCGGCTTCCACTCATAAAATGGTAGATCTCTGAGTTGAACATGACTTGTAACTTAACTGAGGACAACTAATCAACATAGCTATGGGTTGCAAGATATTTGTCTTGTAATTACACCTATTTTGTATGTATTAAATATATAAATATAACATTTCCCTTATTATTTAAGAAGGAATTAAAAATAAGTCATTTTAATTCACTAAGCATCAGAAATCTGCTGTCCACCATGTCCATTCAAAGGTGAACAAGACAACACCCTGCATTAGATGAAGAACTCTCAGAAAAATTATACCAATAGACTATAATATTGGAATAACAAGAGCAAGCACAAGAGTTGTTGTAGATAAAAGAAACACTGGAAAGATCATATAAGAGGAAATAATGCAAACTTAGTATTTCTTCAATTAGTTTAACTTAGTATTCAGTATTCTAGTTAATGTGGTATATTGGCACATAAAGAAAAACCCAAGGAGGAAAAACTAGGAGGCAGCATAATGTAAGAAATCAAGGAGAGCTGAAATCTCATGCTGCATAGATTCATGTTGGACATACAGTCTGTTGGGCAGAATGTACTGTAAAAAGGTCAAGTCCTGAGAAGCTCTGATACCAAATTAAGGAGTTCTATAATTGTAATAAAGACAAGGAAGGGCATCTGAAAAATAATTGTGCTGTGCTATCAATGAAAGTTGCAGTGTATAACAAATAAGCAGGCTTATTTTGAAAAACGTCACAGAAAGGAATTACACTAAAGATTAGATGAACATTTGGGAAGGTGCCTGGGTGGCTCAGTTGGTTGAGTAGCTGACTCTTGATTTTGGCTTAGATCGTGATCTCACGGTTGTGAGATTGAGCCCTGCATCAGGCCACATGCTGGGCATGGAGCCTGATTAAGATTCTTTCTCTCCCTTTGCCCCTCTTCCTCATTCTCTCTCTCTCTCTCTTTAAACAAACAAACAAACACACAAACAAAAAATACATTTGGACAGGAGAGAATGATGAGTATGGGAACTGTACTGTATAGAGCATACCAACAAATTATGGAAAATCCTACAATGGGTCATTTTATGAAATGTTTTCCTCATTGTGACCACAGGACATTTTTCTTTCTATGGGACCCATAATATAGTGCTTATATTTAATGAAAAGAAACAGGGAATAAGAATTAGTCTTATATACCTCTTTATAGTCTTGGGGAAATTACTATGATATTCAAAGATGAATGATAATCATATTCTATCTACTTGTACGAAAGAAAATACCCATCCTTATATAAAAGAGATAAAAGATATGAAAATAATTCTAAACATTTAAAATGGCAGTGAATAAATGCAAGGGGTTATTACTGTCATACACACACACACACACACACACACACACACACATACATACATGTGAATCACCTAAAAGTTTGCCTTTGCCTTCTTGGAGCAAAATATCAAGGTATTTGAATGCATTTTGTGGTGCATTGGCACATAAAAATCAAGATAGCTAAAAAAGAACAGTATAGTCCAATGGCATATTATGAAAAAAATACATTGCCAAGATGAGGATGAAAAAGCAAAAAGAAAAAAATCTTCAAGTGCATTATTTCTTTTTCTTAAAGATTTTATTTATTCATGAGAGACCCAGAGAGAGAGAGAGATTGAGAGAGGCAGAGGGAGAAACAGGCTCCATGCAGGGAGCCTGACATGGGACTCGATTCCGGGACCCCAGGATCATGCCCTGGGCTGAAGGCAGGTACTAAACTGCTGAACCACCCAGGGATCCCCTATTTCTAATTTTAAAGTAATAATCTGTATGTGTTTAATCATTTTCAAGCATCTTTACATATGTGTATGGATTGATTGACATGACAGATTCTGGAATTAGGCAATAGCTAGACCCTAGCAGCCACTACAATGGTGTCTGATCCTCAATGGACCTGATTGGTCCTCTAAGCCCAGGGAAATAGTTTTCTCATCTGTAAAATAAATATAATGATTGTTTTCCCTTGTAGACTTATGAGGACTAAATTAGATAGTACGTACATGATGTATAGATCAGGATTCAGGGTGTACCTGATAAGCAATAAATATAGACAATATTGTTATCATAATTAGTTTCATGTTATTGAATTATCAAATATCAATTTTGACTGATAATTCAAACACATGTTTGAAATGAGTGAATTAAAGCTTAGAAAGGCCAAATCATTTATTCAACATTGCATGGCAGTGCTAAGACCAGAAATCATTGTTCTGATTCTACATCTAGAGCTGCCTTTGCTAGATGGGGTCATTTGCTTCCAATAGAATGCTTACTTCATACAGCAAATGTGCTACTACAAGGGAACATGCAGATTTTCATGAAAAATGACAAGACATATCCCATAGACCCACCAATTGGTCAGTATTTCTTATTTTGCTACATCAAAACAACTTGAGGCTTCTTATTCCATTTCACGTGGCTCTAAAACTCAAATGAATGTTTCAAAATAAATTTTCTTTAGTCTGAAAGAGAGAAGATACCACATTAATCTAAGAAACAAAACACAAACATAAATGCAAGGTAAAAAAAAATGCTATGTCCTAACTTACAGAAGTAGGTTTTGTGTGGCAAAAATTAAAATCTAAAATTAATGAAGTAAAAATGAAATCAATCCTATTTATAAATATAGCTGAAAATCTTCTTTTATTTCTTGAGTAGAAATAAAATATGCGGGCAATTCTTCTTTTGCTTTCCCCATATAATCTGGGTGTTGTTTGGGTATCTGAACTGCAAATGATATAGACAGTAAGATAACAAGAAACCTCATTCATCACTCTGATGGTGGTTTCACTTTATCTGTGTGTAAATTTCCAGTGATAGAGTAGCCTGTCTCTCTCTCTTCTCAGCCTTATAACCAATGCTTCAACTGAACTAAAGTTCTTGTTTTTTTGTAATCAAGTTTCAGGGAGCAGCATTGTTATTCATGTATTCTAGAAGAGGTGAGGTTTCCAATTCCGTAATACAATTCTTTTGTAGCCAAAAGTAAGTGAGCATAGCACCACAGTGGACTAGATATTTAAACATTTCATTGTTAGAATCAAGCAACTATTTATTAGCAAACTATGCTGATGCATAGATGCATGTGAATACATACATATGCATATTTGCACAGCATCTAATATTTGATAGTCTAAGGCAGTGTTATCCAATAGCACTGTCTGCTGTAGTAAAAATGTTCTTTATCTACCCTGTTCAATATGGTAGTCACTAGCCATATGTGACTTTAGAGGATTGAAATGTGTCTAGTGTAACTAGAGAACTGCAGTTTTAATTTCATCTAATTTAATTAATTTTAATTTAAACAGCCATGTATGGCAATTGGCTTCCATATCGCTCAGTGTTTTTCTAGAAAAATCACTAATTCACTTGACCTGAAATTAAATTCTTTTCCTAAAAGAACATGTCCTCTGTTATTCTTATAAATATATTCTGTATACCTAATATTCTTATGAATAATTGATGTTTTCCAACAAAGGCCAAAATACATATTGTATATCTTACCAGTGGATATATTCATGTTTAGGAAGGATCATATCAAATGGGGGTTATATCTGAGGTATTAATTGTTCTATTTCATTTCCGATCCTCAACTTTTCAATGAAGGAATAGTCAAATTAGAGAGAGAGAAAAAACAAACAAAGAAAACAAAAACGCCACAAGCAACCTATTAAAGTATTTGACTCCTTGTGGAAAACTCATAAAACTTTTGGAAAATATATTTTTTAATGAGGATCTGAACAGTGGTTATTTAAAAAGGGATTATATTTTCATACCATTAAGTGACATGCAGAATCTGTAATTCAATTAGACAATGTAATCCATATGCCTATCAGCACTCTGAGGTTTCACAGGTGAATATTTACTACTCAGCTTTTCTTTTGACTTCAAACCTTTGGAAAGACAAATAAATTGCCAAGTTCTCACTAGGGGTGTCATTTCAATTATGTAAGTTGCCAATATATCTAATCAGTCTAAACAGTATCAGTAATACTCTCAAGGTTCATCATTCACACACAATTCTTAATACCTAAATATCCACTTCCAAATACTGGGAAGTATTCTCAATAGAACTCAAAATTTTCAATTTCTCTTTTACTCATTGGCAATATATATAGTTCATTGAATTATCATATATAATTTTCATTTTTTTGGAAAAATATATATAATTTCAAGAGTAAAATCCAACGTAATAATTTATTGTGAAAGCTGCTAATTTCATACTCAGAAATTTAACACATTTCATATAGTGTAGTAACTTGAACAGTGATCCACCAAAATTCATAGTCACCCAGACTCTCCAAATGTGACATTATTTGGAAATCAGGTCTTTGCAGATATAACTAAGTTAAAAATAAAATTAAGATTACACCAAGTTAGAATAAGTCCTAAACTTAATGAGTGTCCTTATAAAACAACAACAGCAAATAAACCAAAAAGAAAACAAAAACCAAAACAAACAAACAAAAACACACAGAAAAGAACACACAGCAATACACAGAATAAAATGGTGTAAACATGGAGGCAGGGATTGGAGTGGTCTGTAAGCCAAGGAATGCCAAGGATTGCTGACAACAAATAAGAAGTGGGAGAGAGGCTGTGTGCAATTTCTCCTCTAGAAACTCCAAAGAGAGTCAGCACTACCAATGCTTGGTTTTGGACTTCTAGTCTCCAGAAGAGTGAAAAAATACATTGTTGTTGTTTTGAGCCATTTATTTGTAATAACGTGTTGTAACAACTATGTGAATCAATTTTACCTGTTAACTTGGCTAAATGATGCCTAGATAATGGGTAAAAAAATACTTGTAAGTGTGTGTAAGACTATCTCTAAGAAAGATTAGCATTTAAAACAGTGGACTAAGTAGAACACTTCTGCCAACGTTGCTAGGTATTATCCAATCCTCTGATGGCTTGAGTAGAAAAAAAGAGAAGAAGAAGAAGAAAGAAGAAGAAGAAGAAAGAAGAAGAAGAAAGGAGAAGGAGAAGAGAAAGAAAGAAAGAAAGAAAGAAGAAAGAAAGAAAAAGAAAGAAGAAGAAGAAGAAAAGAAGAAGAAGAAGAAGAAGAAAGAAGAAGAAGAAGAAGAAGAAGAAGAAGAAGAAGAAGAAGAAGAAGAAGAAGAAGAAGAAGAAGAAGAAGAAGAAGAAATTTGGCCTCTGTGCTTGAGGTGAGAACTCTATTTTCTCTTGCTCTCAAACACTAGCGCTTCTGGTTCTCAGGATTTCAAAGTCAGACCTGGACTTATATATAGCATTGCGCCACCCCCAAACCCAAATGCTCCCTGATTCTCAGAACTTCAAACACACACTTAATTGCACCACTAGCTTTCCTAGTTCTGTTGGTTTTATGTCTGTGGAGAATCCTAACCAGTGCAGAGTTTGATATTGAAAAGTGGGGTGTTACTATAATAAATGCCTAAAAGTGAGGTGATGGCTTTGGAATTGGGTAGTAGAAGGAGGCTGGAAGAATTTCAAGAAGAATGATAAAGCCTAGATTGTCTTGGAGGGAATTCTGGTAGAAAAATGGTGCTCTAGTTTATTCTAGAAAGATCTCAGAAAGAAGTGTAAAGGATAGTAGAAAAAAGTTTTATTATCTTAGAGAATACATATATTATCATGAAAGGATTGTTGGTAGAACTATGAACATTAAAAATACTACAGAGGTGTCAGAAGGAAATAAGGAACATGCTTATTGATTACTAGAAGAAAAGTGATTTTTGTCATAAATTTAAAAATGTAGCTGAAATGTCTCCTATTTTTGGGTGGAACGTGGAACTGGTCAGTGATGAACTTGGATATTTAGCCATAAAGCAGAGCTGCAGAGGTAGTTGCAGAATCCAAAGAATAAATCTGACAGGAAGAGTCCTATGACTCTCAAAGCATTAAGTCACAGATTATTTTCCTAAGGCCTTGAGACATGGTGGAGTTTGCCATGCTAAGTTTCAAACTTGCTTGGAAATGTCAACTCTTTTATTTCTTTTGGTTTTCACCTATGGAAATGGGGATGTCTATCCAATACCTGTCCTACTATTGTATTTTGGAGAGGGAGAACATGTTTTGTAGTTTCATAGGGCCACGGGTGGAGAGGAATTTTGATGCAGGATGCACCAGTCACATAGTTCCATTTATACTTAGATTAAAAGAGTTGGGGCTTTTAGAATTGATTATATTTAGATAAAATTTGGGATTTAGAATTGATGGTAGGGAGAGTGAACACTTTTAGGGATGTTCAGATAGGATGAATATATTTTGTAAATGTATATGTGAATTTGTGGGGTAGGACAACTGTAGTGTGTTGAATCACTATTCATCCCTCAGAATTCATGCCTATTCAAAAAGTTAGAATGGGTTATACTTGAAAATAAGGTATTTGCAGATGCAATTAAGGATGAAGATAGGATACTGCTAGATTTGATATGGTCTAAGTCCAGTAAGAATGTCTTTATAAGTGAAAGCAGGAGACATAAAAGTAAAAAGAATAAGGCAATGTGAGGATGGAAGCATAAATTGAATAATGCCTCTATAAGTTAAGTTACGACAAGAATTAAAAAAAAAAACACAAGAATCTAGGAGAAAGACATTAGATAGTTTTCCCCACCAGTCTTTAGAAAAAACCAACTTTATTGATAGCTTGATTTCAAACTTCTGGCCTCCAGAACTGTGAAAGAGTAAATTTCTTTTATTTTTAGCCACCACATTTGTGATAATTTATTGTGGCAGTCTCAGGAAATATATATATATATATATATTTAGCATTTAATACATTTAATACATATATATATTATAAAAGAAGAAAAAATTTGATGATAGATTTAAATATTATAAAAGTGTACGTTATTTAATTGACAATTGCATTGTATACAATATGTAAGAAAAACATTTACAATTTAAATAACATTCAAGGCAGAAAATGGATGATTTAATTATATTACACTTACATTTCTCGTAGAATTGAAATGTGTGTTACCTAACGTTAGTGACATTAAAGAAATAATGTTAACAATATGTTTGGGGCACCTGGGTGGCTCAGTGGTTGACCATCTGCCTTTGGCTCAGGTCATGGTCCTGGGGACCTGGGATTGAGTCCTTCATTGGATTCCCCACACGGAGCCTACTTTTCCCTCTGCCTATGTGTCTGCCTCTCTGTTTCTCTCATAAATAAATAAATAAATAAATAAATCTTTAAAAATGTTCAATTGGTAGTTAATTTTGTGTAGGCATTACATCTTTCAAGAAAATATTCCTGTATGAAAATTCCTCATATATCATATAGATATTAGGCTATCTACATATTATATATAAGAAAAATAAATCTGTCAACTTATACATCTAAAATTTTCATGTGAATAAAAAATTTAGGTCAAACAATATCCATGATTAAACACCATAAATTTAAATATACATATATACACAAATAAAAAATAAATATAAAGAGATTAATGTACTTTCTGCAAAATGTCTTTTCCATGAACTTTGGATGAAACTTTGTAGTTACTGATAACAGAAGCTATGGAGGGTGCTGAGAAAATAGTTTTCCTGGACACAAATGAAAACTTTCTGAGAGATAATAGTAATTACTGTCTACTGTATTTATTCTTATAACCCGTTCATTAATTTCATAAAATTAATACTTTGTTGCCACCTTGGAATTGGTCAAAAAATAATTGGAAGTCTTTCATATTTGTGTAAAATAAATATTTACTAAATTCTAATATATGTGAAATTTCAAGAGAACTTGAGTTTAACTCTTTCACAAGTTAAGTTTTTCTCTTAAAAAGTGTATGGTTTGGGCAACCCGGGTGGCTCAGCGGTTTAGCACTGCCTTCAGCCCAGGCGTGGTCCTGGAGACCCGGGATGGGGTCCCACATGGGGCTCCCTGCATGGAGCCTGCTTCTCCCTCTGCCTGTGTCTCTGCCCCCTCTCTGTGTCTCTCATGAATAAATAAATAAAATCTTAAAAAAATAAAATACTAAAAAAAAGTGTATGGTTTTCTAACATCATAAACCTAACATTTGATACAAATCTCTCTTTAAATATTATGCACTGTCCAGCAATTGATTTTCATTGTTTTAGATTTATTTATTTATTTTAGATATAGAGAGAGAGAGCAGGAGGGGAGAGGCAGAGTGAGACAGAGAGAATCTTAAGCAGACTGGGCACTGAGTGTGGAAAGCCCAATGCAGGGCTCAATCTCATGACTCTGAGATCATGACCTGAGCTGAAACCATGTCCAGCCATTCTTAAAAAAGAATATTCAATATAAAGAAGGCATATTACATAGTATTATTTAATTTTCATTTGATGGTTTTTTAAATTTTCCTTTATTTTTATTATAAAGTGCAGTAATTGAATATAGCAGTAAATGAATATGTATCCTAGGAATAGTTAGAATTTGCCTTAAAAAATAAAGAAACAAATCTCTTGTTGTTTGCTAGGTTTTACTCAGCTGATTCTTTACACTAAAGACAAAGTTAAGGGCACAGAATCTGGTATCACATATAAATATAAATGTAATATAATAAAAGAATAATATAGTTATAATATAATACAAATATATAAATATATTTGTATAATAAGTATAGTATATAGTATATACTAAGTATAGTATCTATATATATCATATAGTATAAATATAACCATATAGCATTTATAGTACATATACATACAGTGTATAAATTTATATGTATAGTTTATAAATTTATATGTAGTATATAAGTTTATATTCATGTACATATTTATAGTATTACAATTATATGATACATAAATATATAGTGTTTAAATATAGAACAAATATGATTATGAATTAGATGTAATATAAATATAATAAAATATATGAATATAAATATGTATGTACATATCTGTAAATATAGTATCTTGGTCTGCATTTCTATATTCATATTTAGGCTGACTCTAAATTTTTCCCCAAGAACATTGATGGGAAGTCCTGGTCAATATGTATAAAATAAAATCCATTTTAGTGATATTCCTACCAGGAAAGCAAAATAGCAAACAATGCTTATAATAAATAATAATAATAATAATAATAATAATAATAATATATTCTAAGGTGAAATAGATGTTTCCGTGTTGGGAATCAGAAAACGAATGGCAACTTTTAAACTATTAGTATCTCTTTTAGAAATATTAAAAAGGTCTAACTTCCAAGGGTAACCAGTTTCAAAAGTTAGAAAGAAATTAAAAAACAGGTAGACAATTGTACAGTAAGACAGTAAATATATTTTTAAAAAACTTTAGAGGATATCTATAGATAGCCCATTCAATGACCAATAACATGCTAAGCCTTTTTTCAGCTTACATGTGTTGGATTTAAAGAAATAAAACAGTATTGCCTAGAGGCATTGCTTCAGGAGGGCTGTTTGATGGAGTTTCTCAGAAACTTTCAGGTTATCTGTGTTTTGCTCAATGGGGAAGTTATTTTCAATTTAAGCTGTGAGAAGGCAGAGATTCTTCCTTTCAAAGCATTCCTTTAGAAATCCCTGTGATTGCCACAGCAGGCAGAGAATCTGACTTGTGGGGAAGAGAGGTATAAGGTTTCCACGTTAAATGGAGAGAGAGTCTTAGAGCCACAGATAGCATTGATAATGTGCAAAGGAAAGACAAGCCTTTGTAGAAATCATGTGATAGTTTTAGATTTCACATCAGTATGTTGAGTAAATAAACAAATTTAGTGGAACACAAGAGGGATCAGTGGTTAAAATTACATAGATAGAAACTATATGTGCCTTAAGTATTACACTTTTATAAAAAAACAGACATGATAATTAACATGCTAATCTTTGATAATAAGGCCAGCCTTTTTCTCTAATACAAGTTCTTGATTGACGTCACATATTTCTTTTTTTCATAAAATGCACCCACGATTTCTAGTTTTATGTTATTAAAGTAAAAACATACACCAAGAGCAAAAAATGCTAAGTTGTTTTTATTTTAAAATAATTTCCCTTCTTAATCTTATGTCTTGGTATATTATACCTCAACTGACTGATTTATATTTCTGTGTACTCATGTTTATTAATTGCTTTCTAAAACATATTGCTTATATTGTACGGAATAGATATCATTTATACACTTATCTTAATTGGTTTACATGAGAATTAAATTACATTATTGAATTAATCTATACAATTGGAATAGTTTTGGGAACAAAGTAAATCAACTCTTGATAAACATACAGCAGGAATGGGGAAAGCCTAAATTTAAGAGTACTCAATATTGAAAGTCATGAGCATATATTAGTGTATTTTGCAGAAATAATAGAAGCAATCAGATCTTTGGGCCAATGGATAAATTAGATATCTTTTAAGGTACTTAAATCACACCAATAATTGGAAATAAAGGATTTAAAGGCTGGGAGTTGCATAGGCATACATTCTCGTCCTGGATAATTGTATGTATGCCTGCAGCTCTAGGAAACTCCAAGCCTCTTTGTTTTTCAGCTAACAAGGGTCTTCTTCCCAACTTAGGTTTTCTTTTAAAAAAATGGTAGGACCATTTACATTATGAATCCTCAAGATTGCTGATGCTCCTTGATCCCTAAAATATTGCTTAGATACTAGCTTAAAATAGAAACTTTTTAGGAGAATAACAGAACAGATAACCCCCGACGCTGAGAGTTCAACTCTCAAGTTTTTGACTTTACAATGGTGCAAAAACTATACGCCTTTAGTAGAAACCTTACTTTGCAATTTGAATTTTGCTTTTTTGTTTCTCAGGCTATTGATACGAGGTGTGATATTCTCTTGTGATACTGGGCAGCCGCAGTATCCAGTCAGTCATGCAATCACACACTTAGTCAGTCACACACCCACAACCATTCTGTACCCAGACAACCATCCTATTTTTCACATTCAGTATAATTCAGTATAACCATCCCGTTTTTCACAATTCAGTATAATGCCATAATTGACATGAGATATTCAACACTTTACTATTAAACAGTCTTTGTGTTAGATGATTTTACCCAACTGTATGCTAATGTAAGTTTTCTGAGCACAGTGCTGACAACACTGACTCCACCTTTGGTCCTCCATCTTATTCACACCCGGGCAATGACTTTCCTCAGGGCTACATGTTCCAGACCTTTTGGAGGTTAATGGATACCCAGACCAGAATATGGCAAGGTTTGCTCTGATCTTTCCAAAAGTGGTACACAAAGAGCACCACTTTAGATAACTAGTAGAGATCCTCTGGCACACAGCACTGATGGCATCACTTTAGATAACTGCCCTGTGACCTCATCACAATGCTCTTCACTTTATAAAAGCTGTGGATTAAGGTCCAAACTGAATTGGAGAATAGCTACATAGTGCCTTGGTTACCAGTCCACCTACCTCATTCTGCCCTGTCAGTAAGTTACCTTCAATAAAACGTTGTAAATAGTATCGAGTGTCTTGCTTCATTTTTTTTTTTTTTTGGCTCTAAGGGCTGTTGCAATCTGGAGGATATTTTACTGTCCCTCCTCCACCTTCTAACGACAATTTAAGATGGGCGAGGCTAGGTTATGATGTTTGGAAGGTTAAATGTATTAAATGCATTTTTGATTTATTGTATGCTCAAATTATGTCAGTTTTTGAGGATGTAAATGCCATCATAAGTGGAGGAAGATCTGTGTAATGTTAAACCATTTCAAAGAAAATGTAATAAAATTTGCCTTCTTCTCGATAACATAAAAATACCCATTCTAACCAAATTAATGCATAAATGTAACAAATTCCCAATGAAAACCTAAGAGAATGTTTTAGCTTTGGAAT
The DNA here is from genome assembly GCF_905146905.1 of Nyctereutes procyonoides. NCBI lineage: Eukaryota > Metazoa > Chordata > Mammalia > Carnivora > Canidae > Nyctereutes > Nyctereutes procyonoides. The sequence continues at coordinate 13,386,681 of NW_026575030.1, forward strand.
TAACAAGCTGATTTTAAAATTCATGTGAAAGAACTAAAGCTGTAAGTTACTAAAGTGAATTTAAAGAACTTGAAAGATGCCCTACCGCACCTCACAATTTATATGGTTCTCTAAATTAAAACAGCATGATATTAGAATAATAGCTATGGATGAATAGTCCAGCAAAACAGTATAAACCAGAAGAAGAACTTTTATATGGAATCTTTATATATGAATGAAGTGTTAACACTAATTGGGACAAACATAATCCGGTAACTTATTGCTAAAAAAGAGGTAATACACCAAGATTTTTCAAAATAAAATTCAAATAGTTCTACCCCCCTTGCACTATATGCTCCAGCCTGTGCATGTGAATACACACACACGCCACAATTCCAAGTGAATTAAAAAAAAAACTAAATAAAGAAAAAAATAATATTTAAAGAATATATAGACGCACATTCTTATGATCTGGTGTAGGGAATATTTCTCTAAAAAGCAAAAACAACCTGATGTTTAACTGCATTAGAACTTAAAACTTTGGATCAGTAACAGTCACTATAAGGAGAATTTAAATGACAAGCCACAGTCTGAGAGGATATTTGCAAGCATATTATTTTTAAAAGTACAGTATTCAAAATATATGAAAAACAGGAGATATAAGCAGTCTAATGGACAAAAGTGGCAATGACTTTAAATATGCAATTCAGAAAGGAAGAAGCCAAAATAGTCAATAAGCATCTTAAAAGATGCTCAGTCTCAGGTAATCGGATAAAAACCTAATAAAACAATAATGAGATGCCATTCCATATCCATAATATTGGCAAGTTTTAAGAAATCTGACACCAGGCCGCCGCCGCCGCCGCCGCCTCCCTGGTGGGCGCCCTTCACCGCGGACGCCGGCGGCCCGGGACCAGATAACCTTCAAACCATCCTGAAAATCTACGAATTCGGCCTGAGATTTAAAGAGAGACCAGCTGGAATGCTACAGTGAGAGGAGTTCACGCTTCTATCAAGGTAGGAAGACGGGGAAAAGAAATAAAGAAACAAAAGGCCTCCGAGGGGGAGGGGCCCCGGAGGAGCCGGGCTGAGGCCGGGGCGAGTGTCCCCAGGACAGGAGAGCCCCGTCCCGGAGGAGCAGGAGCTGCACCAACCTTCCCGGGCGGGCGGAAAGGGGCTCGCAGGGAGTTGGAGCAGGACCCAGGAGGGCGGGGATGCCCTCGGGCTTCCGGGGACACTAACAGGCACCTGCAAGCGCAGGAGAGTGCTCCGAGCTCCCTAAGGGCTGCAGCACGCACCGGAGCAGTTCGGAGGGGCTCGGGAGCGGCTCCAGGGAGGGAGCTGCGGGGCGGGAGCGCAAATCCAACAACACAGGCCCGGGAGCACAGGGCGCCGGGACACAGCCCAGGATCCGGCCTCCCCCTGGGACAGGCAGAGGCCGGGAGGGCCCAGGACAGCAAGGACGCTCCTGCCCCGAGCTGAGCAGATCAGCGGCCCCGCCCCGGAGCCTCCAGGCCCTGCGGACGGAGAGCCGAGAGCCCCGAGCCCCGTAGTTCCTGCGGAGACTGAATCCAGGCTTCCAGAGTTGCCATAGCAACTGCCGCTGAGCAGGCAGGGGCAGAGCAGCTCCCCCAAGTGCTAACACCTGAAAATCAGCGCAACAGGCCCCTCCCCCAGAAGACCAGCTGGACGGACCAGCTCCAGGGGAAGTCAAGGGACTTAAAGTCTACAGAAATACTCCCCCGTGTTTTTTTTTTTTCTTTTCTTTTTTCTTTTCTTTTTGATTTCTGATTGCTTCCCCCACCCCCTTTTTTTTTCACCTTTCTTTCTTTTTCTTTCCCTTTTTCTTCTCTTCTTTCCTTTTTCTTTTCTTTTTCTTTTTTCTTTTTCTCTTTTCTTTCCTTCTCTCTCTTTCTCTCATTCTCCCAATACAACTTGTTTTTGGCCACTCCGCACTGAGCAAAATGACTAGAAGGAAAACCTCACCTCAAAAGAAAGAATCAGAAACAGCCCTCTCTCCCACAGAGCTACAAAATCTGGATTACAATTCAATGTCAGAAAGCCAATTCAGAAGCACTATTATACAGCTACTGGTGGCTCTAGAAAAAAGCATTAAGGACTCACGAGACTTCATGACTGCAGAATTTAGATCCAATCAGGCAGAAATTAAAAATCAACTGAATGAGATGCAATCCAAACTAGAAGTCCTAACGACGAGGGTTAACGAGGTGGAAGAACGAGTGAGTGACATAGAAGACAAGTTAATGGCAAAGAGGGAAACTGAGGAAAAAAGAGATAAACAATTAAAGAGCCATGAAGACAGATTAAGGGAAATAAATGACACTCTAAGGAAGAAAAATCTACGTTTAATTGGGGTTCCCGAGGGCGCCGAAAGGGACAGAGGGCCAGAATATGTATTTGAACAAATCCTAGCTGAAAACTTTCCCAATCTGGGAAGGGAAACAGGCATTCAGATCCTGGAAATAGAGAGATCCCCCCCTAAAATCAATAAAAACCGTTCAACACCTCGACATCTAATAGTGAAGCTTGCAAATTCCAAAGATAAAGAGAAGATCCTTAAAGCAGCAAGAGACAAGAAGTCCCTGACTTTCATGGGGAGGAATATTAGGGTAACAGCAGACCTCTCCACAGAGACCTGGCAGGCCAGAAAGGGCTGGCAGGATATATTCAGGGTCCTAAATGAGAAGAACATGCAACCAAGAATACTTTATCCAGCAAGGCTCTCATTCAAAATGGAAGGAGAGATAAAGAGCTTCCAAGACAGGCAGGAACTGAAAGAATATGTGACCTCCAAACCAGCTCTGCAAGAAATTTTAAGGGGGACTCTTAAAATTCCCCTTTAAGAAGAAGTTCAGTGGAACAATCCACAAAAACAAGGACTAAATAGATATCATGATGACACTAAACTCATATCTGTCAATAGTAACTCTGAACGTGAACGGGCTTAATGACCCCATCAAAAGGCGCAGGGTTTCAGACTGGATAAAAAAGCAGGACCCATCTATTTGCTGTCTACAAGAGACTCATTTTAGACAGAAGGACACCTACAACCTGAAAATAAAAGGTTGGAGAACCATTTACCATTCAAATGGTTCTCAAAAGAAAGCAGGGGTAGCCATCCTTATATCAGATAAACTAAAATTCACTCCGAAGACAGTAGTGAGAGACGAAGAGGGACACTATATCATACTTAAAGGATCTATCCAACAAGAGGACTTAACAATCCTCAATATATATGCCCCGAATGTGGGAGCTGCCAAATACTTAAACGAATTATTAACCAAAGTAAAGAAATACTTAGATAATAATACACTTATACTTGGTGACTTCAATCTAGCTCTCTCTACCCTTGATAGGTCTTCTAAACACAACATCTCCAAAGAAACGAGAGCTTTAAATGATACACTGGACCAGATAGATTTCACAGATATCTACAGAACTTTACATCCAAACTCAACTGAATACACATTCTTCTCAAGTGCACATGGAACTTTTTCCAGAATAGACCACATACTGGGTCACAAATCGGGTCTGAACCGATACCAAAAGATTGGGATCGTCCCCTGCATATTCTCAGACCATAACGCCTTGAAATTAGAACTCAATCACAAGAAGAAGTTTGGAAGGACCTCAAACACGTGGAGGTTAAGGACCATCCTGCTAAAAGATAAAAGGGTCAACCAGGAAATTAAGGAAGAATTAAAAAGATTCATGGAAACTAATGAGAATGAAGATACAACTGTTCAAAATCTTTGGGATGCAGCAAAAGCAGTCCTGAGGGGGAAATACATCGCAATACAAGCATCCATTCAAAAACTGGAAAGAACTCAAATACAAAAGCTAACCTTACACATAAAGGAGCTAGAGAAGAAGCAGCAAATCGACCCGACGCCCAGCAGAAGAAGAGAGTTAATTAAAATTCGAGCAGAACTCAACGAAATTGAGACCAGAAGAACTGTGGAACAGATCAATAGAACCAGGAGTTGGTTCTTTGAAAGAATTAATAAGATAGATAAACCATTAGCCAACCTTATTAAAAAGAAGAGAGAGAAGACTCAAATTAATAAAATCATGAATGAGAAAGGAGAGATCACTACCAACACCAAGGAAATACAAACGATTTTAAAAACATACTATGAACAGCTCTACGCCAATAAATTAGGCAATCTAGAAGAAATGGACGCATTCCTGGAAAGCCACAAACTACCAAAACTGGAGCAGGAAGAAATAGAAAACCTGAACAGGCCAATAACCAGGGAGGAAATTGAAGAAGTCATCAAAAACCTCCCAAGACACAAGAGTCCAGGGCCAGATGGCTTCCCAGGGGAATTCTATCAAACGTTTAAAGAAGAAATCATACCTATTCTACTAAAGCTATTTGGAAAGATAGAAAGAGATGGAGTACTTCCAAACTCATTCTATGAGGCCAGCATCACCTTAATTCCAAAACCAGACAAAGACCCCACCAAAAAGGAGAATTACAGACCAATATCCCTGATGAACATGGATGCAAAAATTCTCAACAAGATACTAGCCAATAGGATCCAACAACACATTAAGAAAATTATTCACCATGACCAAGTAGGATTTATCCCCGGGATGCAAGGCTGGTTCAACACTCGTAAAACAATCAATGTGATTCATCATATCAGCAAGAGAAAAACCAAGAACCATATGATCCTCTCATTAGATGCAGAGAAAGCATTTGACAAAATACAGCATCCATTCCTGATTAAAACTCTTCAGAGTGTAGGGATAGAGGGAACTTTCCTCGATATCTTAAAAGCCATCTACGAAAAGCCCACAGCAAATATCATTCTCAATGGGGAAGCACTGGGAGCCTTTCCCCTAAGATCAGGAACCAGACAGGGATGTCCACTCTCACCACTGCTATTCAACATAGTATTGGAAGTCCTAGCCTCAGCAATCAGACAACAAAAAGACATTAAAGGCATTCAAATTGGCAAAGAAGAAGTCAAACTCTCCCTCTTCGCCGATGACATGATACTCTACATAGAAAACCCAAAAGCCTCCACCCCAAGATTGCTAGAACTCATACAGCAATTTGGTAGCGTGGCAGGATACAAAATCAATGCCCAGAAATCAATGGCATTCCTATACACTAACAATGAGACTGAAGAAAGAGAAATTAAGGAGTCAATCCCATTTACAATTGCACCCAAAAGCATAAGATACCTAGGAATAAACCTAACCAAAGAGGTAAAGGATCTATACCCTAAAAACTATAGAACACTTCTGAAAGAAATTGAGGAAGACACAAAGAGATGGAAAAATATTCCATGCTCATGGATTGGCAGAATTAATATTGTGAAAATGTCAATGCTACCCAGGGCAATTTACACGTTCAATGCAATCCCTATCAAAATACCATGGACTTTTTTCAGAGACTTAGAACAAATTATTTTAAGATTTGTGTGGAATCAGAAAAGACCCCGAATAGCCAGGGGAATTTTAAAAAAGAAAACCATAGCTGGGGGCATCACAATGCCAGATTTCAGGTTGTACTACAAAGCTGTGGTCATCAAGACAGTGTGGTACTGGCACAAAAACAGACACATAGACCAATGGAACAGAATAGAGAATCCAGAAATGGACCCTGAACTTTATGGTCAACTAATATTCGACAAAGGAGGAAAGACGATCCACTGGAAGAAAGACAGTCTCTTCAATAAATGGTGCTGGGAAAATTGGTCATCCACATGCAGAAGAATGAAACTAGACCACTCTCTTGCACCATACACAAAGATAAACTCAAAATGGATGAAAGATTTAAATGTGAGACAAGACTCCATCAAAATCCTAGAGGAGAACACAGGCAACACCCTTTTTGAACTTGGCCACAGTAACTTCTTGCAAGATACATCCACGAAAACAAAAGAAACAAAAGCAAAAATGAACTATTGGGACTTCATCAAGATAAGAAGCTTTTGCACAGCAAAGGATACAGTCAACAAAACTCAAAGACAACCTACAGAATGGGAGAAGATATTTGCAAATAACATATCAGATAAAGGGCTAGTTTCCAAAATCTATAAAGAACTTATTAAACTCAACACCAAAGAAACAAACAATCCAATCATGAAATGGGCAAAAGACATGAAGAGAAATCTCACAGAGGAAGACATAGACATGGCCAACATGCACATGAGAAAATGCTCTGCATCACTTGCCATCAGGGAAATACAAATCAAAACCACAATGAGATACCACCTCACACCAGTGAGAATGGGGAAAATTAACAAGGCAGGAAACAACAAATGTTGGAGAGGATGCGGAGAAAAGGGAACCCTCTTACACTGTTGGTGGGAATGTGAACTGGTGCAGCCACTCTGGAAAACTGTGTGGAGGTTCCTCAAAGAATTAAAAATAGACCTGCCCTACGACCCAGCAATTGCACTGTTAGGGATTTACCCCGAAGATTCAGATGCAATGAAACGCCGGGGCACCTGCACCCCGATGTTTCTAGCAGCCATGTCCACAATAGCCAAACTGTGGAAGGAGCCTCGGTGCCCATCGAAAGATGAATGGATAAAGAAGATGTGGTTTATGTATACAATGGAATATTACTCAGCCATTAGAAACAACAAATACCCACCATTTGCTTCAACGTGGATGGAACTGGAGGGTATTATGCTGAGTGAAGTAAGTCAATCGGAGAAGGACAAACAGTGTATGTTCTCACTTATTTGGGGAATATGAATAATAGTGAAGGGGAATATAAGGGAAGGGAGAAGAAATGTGTGGGAGATATCAGAAAGGGACACAGAACATAAAGACTTCTAACTCTGGGAAATGAACTAGGGGTGGTGGAAGGGGAGGAGGGCGGGGGGTGGGGGTGAATGGGTGACGGGCACGGAGGGGGACACTTGACGGGAGGAGCACTGGGTGTTATTCTGTATGTTGGTAAATTGAACACCAATAAAAATTAATTTATAAAAAATAAAAATAAAAAAAAAAAAAAAAAAAAAAAAAAAAAAAAAAGAAATCTGACACCAGCAAAGAGAAGGTACAGCAGCAGGCACAACTGTGGTAATATACATGTATGCGATCACTTTGTAGAGCAATTAGGTAATATACAGTCAGATTGAAAAAATATATCCCCTTTGAATGAGCAATTTTTGTTCTTTAGTTATAAACCACAGAGACTTTCCTGCTCATGTGCCCAGGGAAATATATAGAGAATATTCCTAGTAACTTGGGTGTCAGAAACAAAAGCCGAGAAAACTTCTGTGCTTATAAAAACAATAATAAATAATAATAAATACTAGTAAAAAATACAGTATGGTATGTTCCCGAATGTGCGATACTACAGAGTAATTATTACCGACGAAGCGCTGTACGTCCCAATATGGATATCTTTCAAAATATAGTTTCAAATAAATGAAAGTAAGTTCATTGATAATAGAAGATGATGCAATTTTTATCTTAATTTTTCTCTTGAAATGATTTTTTTAAGATTTTTTTTAATTTATGTATTCATAGAGAGAGAGAGAGAGGTACAGGCAGAGGGAGAAGCAGGCTCCACACAGGGGGCCCGACGCGGGACTCGATCCCGGGTCTCCAGGATCACAGCCCGGGCTGCAGGCAGTGCTAAACCGCTGCCACCGGGGCTGCCCTCTTGAAGTGATTTTTACAAATGTGCAATGATACTCATGACATGTGACACATGGCTACATAACCATGGTTAAGGCAACCAATGATAATTTTTCATATATTTTTAAAAGATTTTATTTATTAATTTCTGAGAGAGAGAGTGAGAGAATGGCAGCAGGGTCAGAGGGAGAGGAAGGAGCAGATTCCCTGCTGTGCACAGGGCTGAGGCTGGGCTCCACTCCAGGACCCTGAAATCCTAACCTGAAAGAGATCAGACACTTAATCAACTAAGCCACCCAGATGCCCCCTTTGGTATCCTTTCTGATTTATGTATACATACACATTTATGTAATAGACACTGAAATGGAAGCCTTATCAGTGTATTGGGCACCTCCTGAGTTCTCTTGGTCTCATTTGTCTTTTTTTCATCAATTACAGTGTGGGCATAAACAATCTCATACAGAGTTGAACCTTTAGCTCCTTTCTTAAGCCATCACTGCATCCTCTTACTTCCTGCCCTTTACCTTTTACGTGGATAACTTGCTTGGAAAATCCAATTGGTGCCCCTGAGTTAATTGAAAGTTTTGAAAATTTTGACCAACCAGGCACTAAAGGTCCTGAAAAGCATACCACATGATTTATCATCTATTGCCATGGGACAGAGTGACTAGGAGCATGTAGTGGTGGCAAACTCCATTATGCTTCCTTTTGCTGATTCTCCTATCCTCCTTCCTTTTCTCTTCCTGTCTCTCAAGTCAGCTCCTTTGAATACTTGCATGGAAGCCTATGTTTCAGGTTTACCTTCTTGGAGAACTAAGGTAAGATAGAAAAATACTAAGATAAAATATTTGTGAAATATTTCACAGCCAAACAGTGAAAGCAGAACTTACAGAACAATTATCTCCTAGAAATACATCTTCAACTCTTGCCTCATGAACCAGATGAGGAATATAAAATTTACTCACAGTGTGGGGAAGATTAGCGAAGAGATTTATTTGGCGAAAGGTGCTGTCTTGGTCTCCCAGGAAGAGAGCATCTAACCTTAGACCTAAAGACTTAGAACTTCAACAAGACTCTGGAGAAGCTCTTATGTGCTTCTTTGCAGTTTTTTGACATGTTAGCCTTGGGCTCACTCTTTTCTAGAGAAATCTACAAGATGAGAAACCCACAGAGTACTCTCAGCATAGGTGATGGATCCAGGAGAGACCCTTAGAATTCAAATCCAGCTGGATTCCAAGGATTTCTGTTAGACTAAAAGATCAGGAGTCTTTCTAGTTACCCAGATCTGTGCCATGAGAAACAGATCTATCACAGAGACATAGAGAATGAAGAAGCAATCATGTGGAGTCCTGTCAAATATGGCCCTGTCAAAACATGGCTACCTAGAGAGGCAGAAGAATGGGAACAGTTGAAAGTTCTAAGTGATTAACAGAAGCAGAAAGCAAATGCAGCTACCTGCAAGAGAAATACATGCACCAGGGCAGAGGAGAGAATCTCAGCTGTGAAACTTTTCACAGAAACTCCTTGCAGGAAAGTTGTTTCAAAATTTTTCTCATGTCCAAAGAGCATTAAGCTGGGTTATTATGTGACCAGTTTAAGGAGGACCTTCTTATTTTTTTCATTTTCCCCCTTTCCTCACAGCCAACCTGGAGAAAATGGCCAGAGAGCTGGTAAACTAAGAATGGTGATGGTGGTCAGTCAGGTTTTGCTGACATCTAATGCAGAGTTCCTTTTAGAGTTGTATACTAGATAGTCTAGACTCTGCAGTGAGGTTTGAGTTGCATGTCAACTTCCCAGAGAATGAGAAAAAAAAGAAATATCATGGACCCTGAGGAATTTTATCCAAGGGCAATTTACATGGTAAATTGTGATGAACAAAGTGGGAAAGTTATGGGGAGCCTGGGTGGCTCTGCGGTTTAGCGCGCCCTTCAGCTCAAGTGGTGATCCTGGAGTCTTGGGATCGAGTCCCATGTCGGACTCCCTGCATGGAGCCTGCTTCTCCCTCTGCCTGTATCTCTGCCTCTCTCTCTTTCTGTGTCTCTCATGAATAAATAAATAAAATAAAAAATCTTTAAAAAGAAAAAAAGCAAAGTAGGAAAATTAGAACTATAGGTATCATAACATACATGCGTGTGTGTGTGAATGAGAATACATTAAGCAAGCTGTTTCCTTACTGCCTTAATACAGAAAATATACATTCATAGTTGATATATGCATGATATATATATGATTGTGATTATTTTGTGATTATATATATATGATTGTGATTATTTTCCCAATATTAGCACATTTAGGTTTATTTCATTTTTAAATTTCCTATAATTCTTACAAAACAAATATACACAGCCACTGTTCCAAAGAGAACAAATTAAAAATAAAAACACCTTTAACTGACCATAGTCTCTTGTTCCTATCCTTAGAGGAACTGTATTGGTTTGAGTATATATCTTTCTAGAAAAGAGAGGTTTTTCTTTTTTTTCCAAAATGTTATCTTATTTCATTTATTCATAGAAACTTCCATTATTTTCAAATAAAATATGTGTTGGGGAACATTATAAGCTGGCAATTGCATAATTATAGAGCTGACTCGTTGTTCTTATGCATATTTTATTCCGTAGTATACATGACACATGGTTAATTTATACAGTTTATTTTATAATAAAGTTCTAACCTTTGAGCTGGGTACTACACCAACTAGAACTCTGGTCAAATGTTCAAAAATATTTATTGCTTTGATTGACACTTTAGGTCAAGGATGGTATTGACATTAAGTTACTTTTCAGCTTTCAGTTTAAGTAATATTTCAGTGCCACCAACTACTCTTTGATTTGCACCCCAAATTCAAACCCACATACGGAAATTTTGAAAGCTCCTTTTTCCTTGTCATCAAAGATTTAATATAAGATGGCTTTAGTAAGAGCTCATGTTCCTAAGAATTCATTACACGAAAATATATTGAGCGATATGATCACAAATAATGAAAATCAAAAGATGATCAGATTAGGTGAGCAAGGTACTCTCTGGGGGATAGAATATTTTTGCATTTAATTAACCTAAACAATTTGCTTACTTGTCCTTTATCTATTGTGTGTTCTTCTTGCTGTATTATTGACAAAACAGACTGTGTCATTTTCCTGTTTTTATATCTATAAGTACATTATGTGTGCTCTTTCTTCTACTCAACTATCACCTAGAGCATTTAAACATCACAAGAGTTCAAGTTTTACTTTGCCAGTCTGTGCCTTAGGTCACCCCAGAAAACTCAGGGGGAAAATGTTAATCTTTGAAGTCAAAAAATTGGAAAGTTTAGAACTAGTAGAAACTGTGGCAAGGAAACTTCTCATTTCATCATAATAATAAGGTAACTGAGACTTAGAGAACTGAATGTAGCAAATTTGAGTCCCAATGTGGACATATATGCCTACATCAGAAATTTGTGCAGATGGATACTCTTCCACCGTTATTGCCCATCCTGAACAGCTTGCCCTGCAGTCTACTCAAATGGGAAGTATTCATTTTCTTAAGGCTTATATGCCCCAAAGCTGGGAGCTGGAGCCCAACTCCATGATCTCCCCATTTCAATTTTAAAACCCTTATTCTCCTTCTCTCTTCTAAAATCTTCCCCTTTTTAAAATTGTCCACCATGAGACTTCATCACTTTCCAATCTTCCTCTTGCCATATATTGATTGATTTTCAGGTGACTATTTCACTTTCATTAATAAGAGAAGTAGAGGGCCCTGTTTTTTTTTTCTCCACTGAAATACCTACCATTGAAAATGTCCATGTCCTGCCTAAAACAGTGCACTTCTAACTTTCATCTCTGTACCAATTTATTCACTCCCCCATAGAGCACATGGTGGATCTAGCCATCTTCAAGAATGATCACATCTCAAGAATTTTAAACACCAATTCATCTCTTTCAGGCATTCATGACCAACTTATTTCTCATAAAAGCATGGATATGAGGAAACTTTGATCATTGCCTGGTTTTTATAACTATTCTACATTCACTTATTTTGCTGTCCAATCTGAACCTTATGATTGATCCACCACTGGAATCACCCTCTTACCAAAATTATTAACATCCTTGTTGTTTGGCTTTTTGCCATTTGGCCTACAACATATAATCCCGTGTCACTCTTAAAAATCTCACTTCTCTAATTCTGTTTTAGTTCACTGGAAATTTTTGAATAGAATCTCCAGAGTATTTACTGTCTCGTGATCAACACAAGTGGTATAAAACATGGCCCAGCAATCTTTCTACATGTCCTGATTTAGCTCTCTCTCTGATGTGAGCCACTGCAAATTGAAAAGTTTGATCATATATAATACTCATATATGCTTATTTTTCATGTACCTCTAGCAGGCAGAGGTTTCACTTTTTGCACTTTATGAGTTTGATTTGGAGCAGCTTATATGTTGTAATAAGCAAATAGTTTTAAGAAAATAAAATACTGTTGTAGTTGAGATAGACAGTAGAGATCATCCAATCCAACATTTTGAGGGTGATAGAAATAATACCCACAGCATTAAAATGGCATGCTAAAATCTCATTGCTTTCTACAGTCAGACACAGGAATATAACTTTGTTGTGCCTATGAGTCAATATCTATCATATATTGAGTACCATACTATACTCTCTATGAGCATTTTCTCTTAACTAGTCCTTGAAGACTAACAGCTGAAATTAATATAACCGCAGTAACTTAAAGCAATCAAAGTTATTTCTCCCTCAAGATTTCGAATATAGGTATCTGTTGCCATGGTCATTTATCTTACAGATGAGAAATAGAAGAATGTAGAGAATCCCAAGCCTGAATTATATACATTTCCATCTCTATGTTATATCCACTTGCAATCTATTGGTAAGAGCTTGTTGTGTAGTCCCACTCGAATATATGTGAGCTGGTGTGTACACACCCCTTGATGGGGCATATGCTTCCAGCAACAAATCTACACTAGAAGGAGAGCATGGATCTGTTTTAGTCTGTTCTTTGCCATACTCTAATTTAGTCTTATCATACTAATCTCGTGTGATAGTATCATTATTATCCTTATCCTTAAAAAGAGGAACTCCAGGTTCATAGATTAGGCACTGTGTGGAGATAGAGGAAGACATCAAACCAGGGGCTTTATGAATTCAAACCCAGAGTTTTTTCTACTACATCATATCACCTTGCAAACTGCATACCACTGTTGACTCTCTTGAAAGATAGGTATATGGGTTTCTTCATGTGATTGTTTGTCTTTTTATCAGTAATAGAAACCTAGATAAGTCACTATCCATTCAGCAATGTTTTCTCTCTCCTTAAAGATAGGCCCCCTGAAAGCCTAACCCTTCAACTTGAAAACCTAACTTGTATTATTTACACCTCTCAATTGTTTCAACTATTGGAACAGTCAGAAAGATAAACCCACATAATTAAACAGAATTCTCTTTAGCTTCTGATTACATTTATGATTTTTAAAAAGATTTTATTTGTTTATTTGACACACAGAGAGAGAGAGAGAGTACAAGCAAGGGGAACAGCAGGCAGAGGGAGAAATAGGATCCCCTCTGAGCAGAGATCCCTTTGTGAGGCTTGATCCCAGGACCCTGGGGTCATGAATGACCTGAGCTGAAGGCAGGTACTTAACTGACTGAACCACCCAGATGCCCCTATGCTTATGATTTTATTTGTAAATTTCTTCTGCGGTGCATTCTGTAGATCATTATTAAGATCAGTTTGCTCATCTTAAAGAAAGCCTCAAGCAGTCAGTTTATTTCTGCAAACATAGATTGTGCCTGCCATGTGCTAAGCCTTGTGTTTGATGCCAAGAACAAAAAGATAAAATACACAAAATACACAGCCCTCATCCTAAATTGTCACATGCTAAGGGCAAAGAGGGCCATAGCAATAAAACAAACAAACAAACAAAAAAACACGTAATATACTTTTCATGTGTAAATGAAAGAAGTTATCATAGGGCAATATATGTTCACACAGAATATTTTAGTCTGGTTAGGGGAGATGATATCTGAGTTGAGTCATAAAGTATAAGGGTGCCAGGTAAAGAAAAATTGTGTTGCCATAGGGAGACAGATGCCATATGTTTTGTTTTAACCATTAAAGTCTCTTAAATCTACTTTTCCCATAAAGAAAGAGCATAGTATTTCACAGTATATGCCCTTAAAATTTTAATTCTCTGTTCTCTTAAACTTTCTGTGTTGATGCAAACCATGCTCTGTCTGGCATTTAGTCTCCCTCATTTGTAAAATGCAGCTGATAATGACATGTAATGAGAAATGTGTGATGACTAAACATGTAGAAAATTTTTCATTATCAATTGTGGTGAACTAAAGCAACAGAGGTTGGATTTACACTCCCAGATGAAACAACCAAAAATGGAGTATCTAACTGTATAACTATAACTATATAACTATAACTAAATATGTCTATAAAGACACTGGATATAGACAACAAAGGGCATTGGTATTGGAGATATGAGAAATATAGGGGGTGATTTGTTTGATTAATTTATTTGTTACAACTAATGAACTTACACTGACACAGCATTATTACCCAAGTCCATAACTTACATTATGGTTTATGATTGGTAATGTACATCCCATGGGATTGCATGAATTTGCAATAAAGTGTATTTACCATTTATAGAATCTATACAAACTAGTTTTACTTCCATAAGAATTTTCAGCACTCTGCCTATGCATCTCTCTTTCTCTTAAATCCTGGCAACCACTGATCTTTTTTCACTTTCTTTGTAGTTTTGTCTTCCAAAGAATGTCCAACATTTGGTTTTATACAATATGTAGCCTTTCCAGATTGACTTTTTTTTTTTTTACTTAATATCTTTTTAAGATTCCTGTATTTCTTTTCATGGCTTGATAGCTTATTTCTAACACTGAGTAACATTCCATTGCCTGGATATACCATGCTTAATTTATCCATCACCTACTAGAGAAAAACTTAATTGCTTCTGAATTGTAGCAATTATGAATAAAACTGCTCAAAAACCTCTGTGTGCAGATTTTCCTGTAGATATGTTTTCAGCTCTTTGGGGTAAATAGCAATGTGTACCATTGCTGAATCTGTGCAGAGTCATGGTAAGAGTATATTTAGTTTTGTGAGAAACTATCAAATTGTCTTCTAAAGTGCCTGCATCATTTTCCATTTCCACAAGCAATGGATGAGAGTCTCAACAGCATTTGGTATTGTCATGTCAGTGTTCTGGATTTGGCCATTTTAATCCATGTGTGATGGTAACTCAAAGTTATTTTGATTTGCATCTTTCTAATGACTTATTATATGGAGCATCTTTTTCTATTCAATTTACCACTTATATATTTCCTTTGCTCGGGTGACTAAGTTTTTGGCTCATTTTTTTTTAATTGAGTTGCTTGTATTCATATTGAGTTTTAAGAATTGTTTATATATTTTGAATAATAGTTATTTAATATATATGTATTTTGCAAATTTTTTCTCCCATTCTGTGGCTTGTCTTCTCATTCTTTGACATTATCTTTTGCACTGCATAAATTTTTAATTTTAATGAACTCCAGCTTATCAATTCTTTAGTTCATGGATTGTGCTGCTTATAGTTTTGTATCTAAAAAGTCACTGCCAACCACAAGATCATCCAAGTTTTCTCCTATTTTATCTTCCAAGAGTTTTATATTTTTTTCATTTTATATCTTTAAATATAATATGTTTTTCACTAATTTTTGTGAGAGAGGTAAGATCTGGAGGCACAATTTTTGGCATGTGAATGCCCAATGGCTCCAGGACTCTTGTCAAAAAGACCCTCTTTGTTTTACTGTATTTCCTTTAGTCCTTTGTCAAAGATCAGTTGACAATGTATGGAGATCTATTTTTGTGTCCTATGTTCTCTTTCACTGGTTTGCCTATTTTGCTAATACTACACTCTCTTGATTAATGTATTTCTATAGTAAGTCTTGGAGTCAGGTAGTTTCAGTGCTCCAATTTTGTTCTCCTCTAATATTGTGTTGGCTGTTTTGGGTCTTTTGCTTCTCTATATAAAATTTAAAATCAGTTTGTCATTTTATAGAAAGTAAGTTTGTTGGATTTTTATTGGGATTTTATCGACTATATAGATCAATTTAGAAAGAACTGACATCCTTACAAAATGTCTTTCTATCTATGAACATGGAATATCTCTCCATGAACATGGAATATGTCTCCATTTACTTAATTCTTTTTTTTTTACTTTTTTTTTTACTTAATTCTTTTTTATATCTTTCAGCAGCCTTTTATAGTTTTGATTATATAGACCTTGTACATAATTTGGTAGATTTATACTATGTGTTTTATTTTTGTGGTGTATAAAAATGCAATACCACTTACATAATTTTATATTGTTCATTGCTGATATATATATATAAAGATTAAATTTTACACATGAAAATTGAATCCTGTGACATTGCTGTAATTTCTTATTAGACCTAGTAATTCAGTTCTTTCATATTTTCTACGCAGATGACCATATCATCTATAAACAGACTTTATTTTTTAATTCAATCTTCATGCTTTATTTCATTTTTTGTTTGTTTTATTGTATTACCTAGAAATTCCGATACAATGTTGAAAATGAATAGTGAGAGTGACATTTTGGCTTTATATCTAATCTTAGTGGAAAATCTTTGAATTTCCCAACATTATGTAATATGGTTTTCTTAGATTTTGTATATATTCTTTTAAAATATATTTTATTTATTGAGATAAAGACAGCACAAGTGAGGGGGGTGGGGCAGAGGAAGAGGGAGAAGCAGACTCCCCACTGAGCAGGGGCCTGACACAGGGCTTGATCACACAACCCTGGGATCATGACCTGAGCCTACTTAAATGCTTAATCAATTAAGTCACCCAGGTGCCCCAATCTTGTAGATATGCTTTATTAAGTTGAGAAAATTCTCTATTTCTAGTTTATGGAAAGCTTTTATCATAATGGGTATTGAATTTCATCAAAATGGGTATTGAATTTCATCAAATGTTGTTTTAATTGACTGATATAATTATGTGATTTTTCTTTTTTAAACTGTTGATGTTATGTGTTACATTGATTTTAGAATGTTTTTACTAAGCTTCCATACTTTAGATAAATCTAAATTGGTCATGATATATAACTCTTTTTGTACATTGTTGGATTCTAGTTGAAAATATTTCATTGAGAATTTGTATACCATTGTTCAAAAGAGAACTTAGTCTCTAGTGTCTTGTACTATCTTTCTCTGGTTTAGGTATTAAGGTAATTCTGGCCTGAGTTAGGAAATATTCCCTCTGCTTCTGTTCTCTGAAAGGAACTGTAGAAAATTGGTACAATGTATTCCTTTTGTCTATGGTTGAATTCAACAGTGAACCCATCTGGGCTGAGTTTTTGGAAAGCATAATAAGCATGCTTTGTTTTTGGAGGTTTATTATTATTTCTATTAATATTGTTTATCATTCTTATGTGAGTTCTGGTATATTTTGTTTTTAAAGAAATTGGTCCATTTCATTTAGTTTATCAAATCTGTGGATATAACAGTTGTTCATAGTATCCCTTGATTATTCTTTTCATGTTTATAGAATCTACAGTGATATTCCCTCCTTAATTTCTTTTTTTATTGAGATATTAGGTGTAAAATGTAATAATTCAAAACTTGTATATATTCTAAAATTATCATCATAAGTCTAGTTAAATTTATTTATGATATTAGTAGTTTGTATCCCTCTCTTTTTCTTAGCCAGGCTAAAGATTAATCAGTTTTATTAATCTATCTTAAAAAACTAGCTTTTTGTTTTTAATTTTTCTATTGAGTTCTTGTTTTATTTTTACTTCTTTCTGCTATTATTTGTATTATCTCTCCTTTTTTTAAAATTATGTTTTCCTTTTTTTGTTTGTTTGTTTTTGTTTTTGTTTCCTTAGTTGGAAGCTTTGATGACTGTTTCTAGGTCTTTTTTCATTTCTTTCTTTCTTTCTTTTTTTTTTTTGGAAGAATCTTTTCTTTTTTTAATATTCCATTTATTCATGAGAGACACAGAGACAGAGAGGCAGAGACACAGGCAGAGGGAGAAGCAGACTCCATGGGGGGAGCCCAATGTGGGACTCGGTCCTGGGTCTCCAGGATCAGGCCCTGGGCTGAAGGCGGCGCTAAACTGCTGAGGCACCTGGGCTGCCCTCTTTTCCATTTCTATATATGTATTCAGCACTCTACATGCTGCTTTCTCTGCATCCCGCATTTTGATAAGTTGTGCTCTAATTTTCATTTAGTTGAAAATATTTTAAATTTTTTCTTGAGATATCTTCTCTGACCCATTTTTTATTTAGAATTTTATTGTTGAATTTCCGTGTATTATGGAATGTTCTGGTTGTCTTTCTGATATTAATTTCTAGTACAATTTCATTGTGATCTGATAGCAAACATTGCATGACTTCTGTTATTTAAATCTGTTTATGTCTGTGTTTATCCCACAATGTGTTGTAGCTTTGTAAATGTTCCATTTGAGTTTGAGAAGAATGTATATTGCTATCGTTGGATGAAGTAGTCTATAGATGTCAGTTATATCCAGTTGATGGATGGTATCGTTGAACCCAACTGTTTCCTTACTAATTTTCTGCCTATGGGATCCATCCATTTCTGGTGGAAGAGTATTGACATCTCTGAGTATACCATGGTGAATTCATCTATTTCTTTTTGCAGTTCTATTAGTTTTTCCCATATAGTTTGACACTCTGTTGTTAGGAGCATGCATATTAAGGATTTTTTTGACTTTTTTTTTTGAGAATTGACAACTTTATTAGTATGTAATGTCTTTTTTTAGTACCTGAGAATTTTTCTTGCTTTAATTCTGCTCTTCTGAAATTAACATAGCTAATCTTGATTTCTTTTGATTAGAGGTAGCAAGATATAATTTAGTCTAATCAATTACTTTTAATCTATATGTTTTTATATTTAAAGTAGGTTTCTTATAAACAACATATAGCTAGTTGTTGTTGTTTTTTAATCTACTCTGATAATCTCTATCTTTTAACTTGTGTATTTAGAACATGGACATTCAAAGTGATACTGATATAGTTGGATTGACATATATCATATTTTTCACCATTGTTTAATTGTGTCCCTTGTTCTTTGTTTCAATTATGTCTTCCATATTTTCTCTCATTTTTTTGGCTTAATTGAACATATTATATAATTTCATTTTTCCTCTTTTTTAGTATATGAGTTATATCCCCCCCTTTTATTTAGTGGTTGCCCTAGAATTTTTGATATACATTTACAGCTAATACAGAACCCCTTGAATAAAACTATACTCTTTCTAGGTAGTATGGGTATCATGTAATAACAAAGTAATTCCCTGCCTCCCATCCCTGGTATGATTGCTGTCATGTATTTTATTTTTATGCAATCATACTTCCTGTATAATATATATGTACAATGTATCATATATCTGATTATATAAGTATATATAATCAAATTAAATATTGATATTATTAGTTTGAACAAATTGTTATCCATTACATAAGTTAAGAATAAGAAAAAATGAAAGTTTTTATTTTACTTTTATTTATTTCTTTTTTGATGTTTTTTCTTACTTCGTGTAGATTCTAGCTTTTAATCTATATTGTTATTTTTCTCTTAGAATCACTTTTAACATTTTTTGCATGGCAGACATACTGGCAACAAATTCCTTCAATTTTTCTTTGTTTAAGAATGATCTTATTTTCTTTTACTTTTAAAGGATGATGCCAACTATTTAAATATTTCTCTCCATTCCCTTCTTGCCTGTATGATTTCTTAGGGGAAGTTCCATTTAATTTTTATCTCTTTTCCTTTATATGTGAGTTATCCTTTCTCAACTTAGCTTCTATCAGGTTTTTTACTTTATCTTTGATTTTCTGTAAATCTGGGATGATATGCTTAGGTGTGATTTTATTTTACTTGGTGTACTCTTAGCTTCCTTTACCTTTGGTTTGGTGTCTGATATTAATTTAGCAGAAATTTTCAGTCCATATCATTCCAAATAGTCCTTCTGTTTCTATCTTCTTTTCTTCTCCTTCTAATATTCTCAATTTACATGTGTTACACATTTTGTAATTGAAACACAGTCCTTGGATATTCTGCTTTGTTTTCAGGCTTTATTCTCTTTGCTTTTTGGTTTTTGAGGATTCTATTGATCTCTCACAGATTCTATCTGTAGCCATGTGTAGTGCGCTAATGAACACATCAAAGGCATTCTTCAGTTCTGTGACACAGTTTTTGTTGTTTAATTTCTAGTATTTCTTTTTGGTTCTTTCTTATGATTTTTACCTTTCTGCTTATGCTGCCCATATTTCTTCCATGGTCTCTATACTGTCTATTAGAGTACTGAACAAATTAATCACAATTGTTTTAAATTCTCAGTTTGATAATTCTAACAACCCTGCCATCTCTGGTTCTGATACTTGCTTTGTTGTTTTCAGATTGTATTTCCTTTGCCTTTCGGTATGGCTTGCTATTTTCTCTTTTCTTTCTTTCTTTTTTTTTTTTAGGTATTCTATTCATTTTTTTAAATAATAAATTTATTTTTTATTGGTGTTCAATTTTCTTCTTCTTGATAGAGGAACATGATGTACTGGCTAAAAGGAACTGCTATGAATAGACTTAAGTAATGTGGTGGTAAGGTGTAGGGAGAGGGAAAGTTTTCAATAGTTTAATGCTTATGTCTCAGCCATTTAGTGAGCTAAATGGACTGAATTTTACAAGACTTTATCAGTTTTTTCTTCCCTTATTAGCTAGGACAGGATGGGCAGAGTTCTTTAGGTGGGTATTTCTCTTCTCTCATGTAGAAGGATAGAGTCTGTTAGAATTGGACATTCTTCTTCCAGGTCAATTAGGCTCTGATACTATCTCAGCAAGTTCAGGTCTGGTTAACTAGTTTCCCCTGAGGGCAGGCCTTATGAAAAACAGAAGGCTATGGCAAATTTCAGGATAGTTTCATTTATTTTCCCCTCCCTCTAAGGTAAGCATGTGGCTATTCTCTTTAATAGTAATTATTGGAATCTTGTCAAGCAAATCTCACAATAATGCCCCTCCCCACACTGGAAGAGTGGTTAACTTTTAGAGTGGTTCACACTGAGCTTCCAGAAAAAAAGTCAGTGTTCCTACCCTAGGACTAGTTCCTGAGGTGGGTTTCTACTCCAGTAAACTGTGACTTCCTGTATTCGCCCTGTCTGTTTCTCCTATCTTGAGCTTAGTGGTTTACCCTTTGTCCTCTCCTTTCTCATGGATCCATAAAGAGTTGTTGATTTTTCAGTGTGTTTATCTTTTCTCTAGTTGTTAGGACATATTAGCAATTTCTATGATACTTACGTATAGAATTGGGAACTGAAAGTCCTCTTCAGCTTTGTATTCATGTGTGTGTGTGTGTGTGTGTGTACGTGTGTGTGTGTGTGTGTGTGTGTGAATTTCCTTTGCACTGCATTCTTCAATGGAGCAGAAATCAAAGTGGAAGTGTGCAGGGGCACCTGGGTGACTCAGTCAGTGGTGTCTTCTTGACTTCAGCTCAGGGCATGATCTCAGTGTCCTGAGATCAAGCCCCATGTCAGGATGCATGCTGTGTGTAAAGCTTATTTAAGAATCTTTCCCTCACTCCCCCTTCCCAAAGAAAAAGAAAGAAGAAAAAGAAAGAAGAAAGAAAGAAAGAGAGAAAGAGAGAAAGAAGAAAGAAGAAAGAAAGGAAAGAAAGAGAAAGAAAGAAAGAAAGAAAGAAAGAAAGAAAGAAAGAAAGAAAGAAAAAATGGAAGAATGTATGCATGTCTAACATATGTCAAATTCTCTCTTGAAATCTATTGAACATATGTCTAACATATGTCTAATCTCTCTTGAAATCACATCTATTTCTACATCTGTACCACCTACATCTAGATATGAAATCTCAATTCTACTTCATCACCCTGCCCAGGGTCTTGAAACTTTTATGTTTCAATGCTAAAAGCAATGCAATCTTGCCCAAACTGTCCTTACTTGTAAAATGAAAAGTTTTAATTGATTGTTTCTAAGATTAGTTAATTGCTAAAATTGTCTTTATAATATTTTAGGATAATTTCTAGGCTCAATGGCAACCCTGTCTAATCAGAAAATCTAGAAGATGGAATTTTTAATTTTATTCTTTAAAAATTTCTTCTTTGTGCTTCTGACAATCACTCAGATATATAGGAGTGAGAACTGAAGATTTCTCTGGTTTTATATATATATATATATATATATATATATATATATATATATATATTTCAATGATTTTATGAAACATTTATTGTTGAGCAATCTCTGGGGTGAAAATGGAGATAAAAATCCCAATGCAGAAAAAAAAAAAAGTCAAACTTCAAGGCCATTCCAAATCATGGAAAACTATCATAATAAAGAAGCAATCAGAAAGTTAAATAAATTGAACTCTTTAGCATTGTGCTAAGCAAGATAAGGTGGCCAGGATCTCATTCCACATCTCACAGCTGTTCCCTTATTACACTTGCTGTTCAATTACATTTTTTATTGCTGTCCACAGCCAGCCATTGGCAGAATGATCTGTTTTATTTTCTACATTGTCTACTCTTGGTATTCTGTACACCCTCCTGCTCCCACCATGAAGTGGATAGATTCCCTTTACACTTTT
Source organism: Nyctereutes procyonoides (assembly GCF_905146905.1). NCBI lineage: Eukaryota > Metazoa > Chordata > Mammalia > Carnivora > Canidae > Nyctereutes > Nyctereutes procyonoides. Next base: position 13,408,944 of record NW_026575030.1, read on the forward strand.
TTTCAGAAACTTACAAAATATATTCCATAGGGATCTGAAATAGCTTTAAGTAAACATAAAATTATGTACGAAAAAATAATAGTAAACAGAGTACAGAAATGTCAACCAATGTCATAAGCAAATATCTAAGTGAATGTCTTACTATCTTCTAGGTGGAGAACAGGTTTTTTAAATCAAAATATAAAAAGTTCTAGGCATCCAAAATTTTCAATAAATTTAAATATCCCAAAATATACAATTTCCATTTATTCTAAAGTACAAGTGGAAAGATAAACTAAAAATCTCCAGAAGACATTTACACTCTAGATAACCAATAAATGATTAAAATTAAGAATATATGAGATACTGTGAAAATTAATAAGATAAAAGCAAATAAAAAGACAAAATAAACATTTTACAGAGCAGAAAATTTAATTTTCAGTACTTTTATAACAAGACAAATCTCACTACTAATTTGGGGAAAAAATAAGAACATGATAATTCACCATTTTGCTAGCCATACAACTGAAAATAAGAAGTGGATGAAATCTCAAATACTGTGAAGGATGTGAATTAGATTAGATCTTTCAATAATTGTTATTAGCAGCATTCTCATTTGGGAAATTTGGCATTATTAAATGAAGTTGAATATCCAATATTCTAAGAGATGGTAGTACCAATCAAAGTTATGTAACCAAGACTTTTCAATACTTACAAGTAAGTGTATGCAAGAATGTTTATAATAGCAATAATTGGGCATAACGTGAATGCCTATGGTCAGAGCAGATAAACTTTCTATGGTATATTCACAGAGTAGGTTATATTACATAGATTAAACTGCATAAAGTGCAGTGAAAATAAACAGAAAATGTATACTGTATGTACAGTGGCCAATAATTCAGAGTGAGAAAAGTATCAAAAAACTATGTATAATATAGTGCTTTTTACAAAGATGAATTGTGAAAACAAGCAGCACTAAACCATGTACCTTTTTTCATTGTCTGGTGACCAAAGAACAAAAGACAATTTATTCCTTCCCACAAAAATGTATGTCATATGCACTAGTGGAACTGGACCTATGTATCCATAATAAAAGTCCACATTTGAAACAGAGGGAACAAAAGACACTTAGCTCTTACTGGTCCATGAAAATGATAAAATTCTCCTAGGCAAGTATTGGGAGAACTCCCTGACCTGACATTAAAGAAGGCCTCTAATCTGACCTGTTCTTTTCTTTGGAATATTTGTTCTCTATATATTTTTCTTCACGGCTCTTTGCACCATTCTGAGACATTTTCTCATCTGTTTACACACATGGCAACCTCTGAAATGGATGTTGAAGAATGGGCCTTCATTGTGTGCTTACAGCCTTGATTACCTCCTTCATTTCTGTGTGAGGGTTTCTTGCTATTATTATTATTTTTCTTTGTTTTAGTTTCCAACTCATGGATTTCTTGGGAATGAAATATCTACTTAATAATGAGCTGCTAATTTAGTTTTTTCAGTCAGACCATGTGCCATTATGTATATTCAAATTTATTTCCCAAGCATAACTTTATGCTTATCTATCTATCTATCTATATCTATCTATCTATCTATCTATCTATCTATCTATCTATCATCTATCTATATCTATCTATCATCTATCTATCTATCTATCATCTATCTATCTATCTATCTATCATCTATCTATCTATCTATCTATCTATCTATCTATCTATCTATCATCTATCTATCTCATCTATGTAATTTGTCTCATTCTTAGCCTCTATAACCCAAATTAGCAAAGTCTGCCTGGAGTCTATCTGGCTTGAGTGATAATACCAAAATGTTGTATTTTGCCACATGGCTAGGCATTTCAAGGGGAGTTTGTTGTTCAAAGCTTTTTTTAAATGTTTTTTTTTTCTGTTTTATATCTAGAACCAGTTGGCTTTTCCAACTAGTTGTGGACCTGCACTTAATGACTTTCTCTGTTAACTTTCATTTCTGCTTTTGAGCCAATCGACTTTTAAAACTCATCCCTTATTTCTAGTATCTTACTAATGGAAACAGTTAAATCCAAATATCCAACTAAAAGTCTGTTTTCCAAACTCTTTTGTGAGAGCCATAGACTCAGTAAGCACTTGCTTTCTTAGATATTGATGACAGAAGCTACTAACTTTTCTGTGACTCCATGACATGGGACTCCATCCTTCCAGCCTCTAATATTGATTTTCTTGCTGCTCTACCACAGGGTTACATAGTTGAGGCTTTGTTTTTTAATGATAAGACCCCACTTACTTTGCTGATTTATGAATTATAAATAGTCCTAGCTGCTATAACATATAAACCCTAGATGTCTATGGTTTAGCAAATTAATAGTATGTTGCATACTAAAATGAAATGAGTTTTTTAAAAATATTTTTATTTATTTATTCATGAGAGATACAGCAAGAGAGAGAGGCAGAGACATAGGCTGAGGGAGAAGCAGGCTCCCTGAAAGGAGCCTGATGTGGGACTCAATCCTGGATCCCGGGATCATGTCCTGGGCCAAAGGCAGATGCTCAACCACTGAGCTACCCAGGCGTCCCTGCATACTAAAATAAAACCCAAAATGAGTGTTCCTAATAAGCATGTGGCTGTGCCCCAAGTTGTGATTCAGGGAACTGTCCCTTCTTGCAACTTATAACTTCTCTCTATGCAACAGGTGGCTTTCACACTTACAGGACAAGGAGAAGGGACGTAAGGGTTGCATGTGGAGGTTCTTTTGGTCTGATTATGGAAATGGACAATTAATTCAGTTCATATTCAATAGCATAAAACCCAAGCAAGTAGCCACACGAATTGAGGGGACGTACTCAGTACTCGTGTAACCAGGAAATATATTTGATGAACACCAGCTAGTATTTGACACACATTTTCAATGTAAATTTATTTTTGTTATTCTCCCTCATTAAATAATGAGTTCTTTGGATCAGATACTTATCTTTTTCATCTTTTTATCCCAACAATCTATCACTCTTTTGGGACGTGAAAAGTGTTAAATACATGCTAAATCAATGGCCTTTGTTCTTTGTAAACATAATTCCAATAGTGATAGAAACCACAATTGTAGTAATGACTTTAAAATGCAAGTATGTGAGACACTTCTACAGACTAAGACTTTTGTCACTGATACACTCTGTATGATCTTTCTGATAAACACAGTGGAACAATTAGATGAAAAACACACATAGGGCAGCCCGGGTGGCTCAGCTGTTTAGCGCTGCCGTGGGCTCAGGGGTGATCCTGGAGACGTGGGATAGAGTCCCACATCAGGCTCCCTGCATGGAGCCTGCTTCTCCCTCTGCTTGTGTCTCTTCCTCTCTCTTTCTCTGTTCTGTCATCAATAAATAAATAAAATCTTTAAAAAAAGATTCTTTTTTGCTATAATAATAATAATATAAAATAAACACAAATACAGAAAAGCACAGAAATTGTATAAACAAGTGAGCTAAAGCAAATGCCCTTGTAACTTCCACCCAGATCAAGGAATAGAAATTAGACTGCCACCTCCTTCACCAATCCATGAGTTCCATCCAGATTTTCAACTCAAAATATAAATAACCACTATCTGATTTCTATAGTAACAACTTCCTTGTGTTTCTTTAGTTTTAGTACTCGACTCTTTGCCTTTAGACATAATAGTTTAGTCTTGTCCATTTTTACCTAGTATGTTTGTGTTTATTTCATGAATTATCTCTTCATCTAAAAGGATGGGAAAAGATGAGGAAAAGATTTTCCTCATTGCTTATTTATTGAAGAACCCTGATCGTTTAAACTACAGAGTTTCTCATCATCTAGACTCTATTTCATTGAGTTCACTTGAATTTTTATTATCTCTTTTCCTCTGCTTGATGTAGATTTTACTTGCTGTTCTTTCTCCAATTCCTTTGGGTGCAAGGTTAGCTTGTGTAATTGAATTTTTTTCCAATTATTTGAAGGGGGCTTGTATTTGGAAGTATTTCCCTCTTAGGACCAATTTTGCAGTGTCCCAAAGATTTTGAATAGTTGTACTTTCATTTTCATTAGTTTCCATGAATCTTGTTAATTCTTCTCTAATTTCTTGGTTGACCCATTCATCTTTTAGTAGGATGCTCTTTAACCTCCATGTGTTTGAGTTTCTTCCAAATTTCTTCTCATGATTGAGTTCTAGTTTCAAAGCACTGTGGTCTGAAAATATGCAGGGAAAAATCCCAATCTATCAGTTGAGACCTGATTTGTGACCCAGTATGTGGTCTATTATGGAGAAAGTTCCATGTCCACTTGAGAAGAATGCGTATTCAGTTGTGTTCAGACGGAACATCTGTATATATCTGGGAAATCTATTTTGTCCAGTGTATCATTTAAAGCCCTTCTTTCTTTTTGATGTTGTGCTTAGAAGGTATGTCATTTGCGGAAAGTGCCATGTTGAAGTCTCCTACTGTTAGTGTATTATTATTTAAGTATCTCTTTACTTTGGTTATTAATTGATTGATATGCTTTGCAGCTCCCACATTAGGGTCATAAATATTCATAATTGTTAGGTCTTCTTGTTGCATAGACCCTTTAATATGATATAGTGTCCATCTTCATCTCTTACTACAGTCATTGGTATAAACTCTAATTTACCTGATATGAGGATTGCTACCCCAGCTTTCTTTTGAGGACCATTTGAATGGTAAATGTTTCTCCATCCCTTCATTTTCATGCTGGAGGTGTCCTTAGGTCCAAAACGAGTCTCTTGTAGACAGCATATAGAGGGATTTTACTTTTTTTTCCAGTCCAATCCCCTGTGTCTACTGATAGGATCATTTAGCCCATTCATGTTCAGAGTAAGTATGGAAAGATAAGAATTTAGTGTCATCATAGTACCTATTCAGTCCCTGTTTTTGTGGACTGTTTCTTTGGGCTCCCTCTTTCTTTTACAGGGTCCCCTTTAAAATTTCTTGCAGAGCCCATTTGGTGGTCACATATTCTTTCAGTTTCTGCCTATCCTGGAAGCTTGTTATCTCTCTATTCTGGATAACAGCCTTTCTGGATAAAGTAGTCTTGGCTGCATGTTCTCCTCATTGAGTGCCTGGTATATATCTGCCAACCCTGTCTGGCCTGTAGGTCTCTGTGGAGAGGTCTGCTGTCAAAATGATATTTCTCCCCATATATAAGTTAAGAATCTCCTGTCTTGCACTGCTTTAAGAATTTTCTGTTTATTATTGAAATTTGCAAGTTTCACTATTAAGTCTGGAAGGTGTTGAATGGTTTTTATTGATTTTTGGGGGGGTCCTCTGTATCTCTTGGATCTGAATGCCTGTTTCCTTCCACAGATTTAGGGAGTTCTCAGCTATGATTTGTTCAAATGTACTTTGTGGTCTTCTCTCTCTCTCTCTCAGTCTCTTCTTGAACCTCAATTATATGTATATTCTCTTTTTTTTCCTCAGCTTCCTTCCTTACCATCAACTTGTCTTCTATGTCTCTGACTCTCTCTTCCACCTCATTAACCCTAGCATTTAGAACATACAGTTTGGTTGTATATCATTTAATCTATTTTTAATTTTGGCCTGATTAGATCTCAATTCTGCAGTAACAAAATCTCTAGAGTCCTTTACACTTTTTTCCAGAGCCACCAGTAGCTTTATAATTGTACTTCCGAATTGACTTTCTGACATCGTATTGAAATCCAAATTCTGTAACTCTGTGCCAGAGAGTATTGTTTCTGGTTCTTTCTTTTTTGGTGAATTATTCCTTCTAGTCATTTTGTCCAGTGCGGAGTGGCTGTATGAGGGGGCTGAGTCAACAATATCAATCACACGCTAAGTAAAATACACCCTAGATGATTCTGAAGAGGTCAGGGATGAGAGAATAAAAGAAAAAGAACAGAACAAAATAAAACACAAGGACCACTAAAATGAAAAACAAATTTTAAAACAGCGTAGTAAAAATAAAAAGCCAGAATCCAAAAACAAAGAAGTTAAAAGAAAAAGAAAAAAAAATAAGTAAAGAAAAGAGGAAAAAGAGAACAAAAAGGGCGGGGGTTGATGATGAGAAGGAAGTGGTAGTGGAGATACACAAGATGAAAGAGGTGGGCAGTATGGGAAGGAAGAGAGAATATAATCTCTCAGAATGAACCAGCACAGTATTCCACTTGGTTCTGGGTGTGTATTGGTGTGTTTTAGAAGGTACTAACTCCACCATTGTAAAACAGAATGAGGCAGAAAAAACAAAACAAAACAAAAAAAAAATCAACAATCCATATCTTGTATATCTACCAAAATTAAACTGAATACGTTGAAGGGAATCCAGATATATTTTCATATATCTAAGAAATGTAATTGTAGAAATATGAAATTCAAAAAGGAAAAATACTTAAAAATGGGGAGATGCCCTGCCTCCTGCCCCCTGCCGGGTGCCGGGCTCAGTGGGGGCTGTTGACCCCGTGGGGCCTCTGTCCCCGGGTGCCCCCCACCCCGAGGCTCAGGGTGGCACAAGGACCAACAACACACTGACGACGGCCAGGTCTGCAGCGCTGCAGTCAGCCCCGGGGAGTGACTAACGGCAGCTCCGAGTCCTCCCTGGCCGAGGTGCTCCGGGGCTGGCGCGGGGTGCGCTGCTCTGCACAGCTTGGGGGCGCCCAGGGCAGGACCGTTCTTCCTTTCCTGTTCCCTCCCTGCTCCAGCCTGTCCCGGGGGGGGGGGGAGCGCAGGATCATCGGCTTCGGCTGCTCGGGCGCCCTGGGATCCCGGGCCTGGGCCGCTGCACCCACAGTCCGGGCCGCCTCTCCCGAAGGGAACGGGGCGCAGCCACCCCCATCCGGAGCCGCCCGCGGACCCCACTGGCTTCTCCGGGATGCCCCGAGGGCTGCGGCGCTCCAGCCCTTTACCCACGTCGGACTGCGGTTGGCGGGGAGCCCTCCCCGGGCCCTCCTCCTGCAGTGACTCCGGGGACCTGGAGGCCCCGCTGCCCTCCTGCCCTCCTGCCCGAGCTCCCTGCTCAGCACTTTTTCCTCCAGGAAAACTCCGGGGGGGGGGGGGCGGATTTTTAAAGTTCCCGCTTCTCCAGGGCTGGGCTTTCCTGCCCCAGAGCCTCTCCCTGCTCCACTTAGCTCGGCTACTTGCTTTATTCTTTTCTATTTTTATTTTATTTTATTTTTTTTAGATTTTTCTGCCTTCCTACCTTGTTAGAAGCAAGAACTTTTCTCTCTGTAGCCTTCCAGCTGTTCTCTCCTTAAATCTCAGGTCGATTTGTAGATGTTCAGGATGTTTTGAAAGTTATCTGGGGAAGGTGGTGGGGCCAGACGAGTTGAGGACCCTACTCCTTTGCCATCTTGCCCCTCCCCGGTGGCTTGTTTTCTGAGATTTCCTGGCTTTTAATCCTGTAAGTTTATCCAAATCTCTCCCTTTCTTTCTTGTGCATTGTACCATTTTTATTCCATTCCAAGCATTTTCTCAGTTAAGAGCCTTTTGTAAGGAAGAGCTTGACTGACACTTTCAAGGAACTAGACTCTCCTGGTGCCTTCAAATGTTAGGAGCATCCTTTGCCCTTGCTCCTGGTGGAGGGTGTGTGCCCCTCCTGTTTCAAGGGATATTCTTAGATTGTTTGCCTTCTTTTGAAGGACAATATATTGGCTCTTCTGGTGTTTCCTTTTCTCAGATCTACCATAGACCTTCTTGCTTTCCTCTGCTTCCTCCTCAGAGATGTTAAGGCAATTGATACAGTCATTGTAGACATTGGTAGTTTATCCCCAGCTGCTTACATATTATTCTTGTGGAAATACTTTTTACTTAGTTTTGTTGTAAATGTTGGCCATTGGCCATTGGTTTAGGTCTTTCTTATTTTCTTTGTTTTTGTTGGGGATTTGGAAAAATTCAAAACCTATGCCTGCCACCATTATCTTTCCAGAATTTGTGTTAGTATATATTTCACACTGAATATGTTTCTGTATATTCCAGTATTTGTCTCAATATTATGTTTTCATATATATATTTGGTGTATATATATATGTATATATATATAAAATTGCAGCTAAAATAAATAATATATATATCCTTTACTATGTATAATATATAGTTATATATTATATACTATATATTTTGGTTTATTTCTGTTATCTATAATATATTGTTTTATTGTATTGCTATAACATTATATATACATATATATGTATACACGTATGTATATATTTATTCAATGAGCCATATGGTTTTTTATAATAGATAAGATGTGCCCTCTCCATCTCTTTGCATACTGCCTACTTTTTGAGGGAAATAGTCACATGATAAATTGCATTGAGGCACACAATGGCCAAGTTAGAAGAATTATTAGAACATATGCTTCCCTATCATCTAATTGTACAAGCAAGGGAATGGAGATCCAATTGTTATGATTACTAAACATCACATGACTGGCTTTTTAATTAAGAAACTAAAGCTGGGGATCCCTGGGTGGCGCAGCGGTTTAGCGCCTGGCTTTGGCCCAGGGCGCGATCCTGGAGACCCGGGATCGAATCCCACGTCGGGCTCCCGGTGCATGGAGCCTGCTTCTCCCTCTGCCTGTGTCTCTGCCTCTCTCTCTCTTTCTCTCTCTCTCTCTCTCTCTCTCTGTGACTATCATAAATAAATAAAAATTAAAAAAAAGAAACTAAAGTTGTAAGTTGAAGTTCCTGTAAGTTTAGCAGAGATCACATTGGTTTTCCATTAATAAGAAAGGGAATATTTGTTAAATCACAAACTTTGATCATCAATTTCCTTACCACTATATTTGTGTCTTAATTTCATTCTAGTTCTACTATTTTTAATAATTGGTATTTGGCAAGTAGTATAACATCTGAGTTCATGCTCTGTATAATGGGGATAATAATGAGTAATCCTAACTTCTGAAGGTGAAGGATAAAATACATGTCTCTAGTACGTAGCAGGGTCCCAGTTAATGTAAATCTGAATATCACTTCCTGCTCTCAACAGCTGGGCAAGATCACTGATGCAATCCTACGTGATCCAACGATAGGACCATAAATTCCTTTCATTCTAACTAATGTCTTCTTCAAATTAATGTTTGATGTCCAAATCACCCTGAATTAAAGAAAATGTTAGGATTATTAGAAAATTGGTGGCCTTATGGCAGCATGATGAAAAACAAATGAAATCATTTAGGCAAGATAATATAATGTGCCTTAAAGTGCCCTCAGTTGATGTGCAGCTGATGGCCAATGTCATTTTGCACATTCAGTTATATGGCATTTGGGGACGACTGATTGTGGTCAACACAGATTCTTGCAGTGAAGAAAATTGAGCATCAGTAATACAGAGAAGTCTTTTTCATTGTCTGGTCATGATTGTTAGATCAGCATCACTAGGATGCCATGGTGTAGGAAATATTTTAATTTGCAGAATTTAGTAGTTGGAAAATTTGATTTCTAGGATCCAAACCAGTGTTCATTTTTCTCTGAATACTTTCATTTGATCAGTGTCCTTTGAGACATTTTTCTGTGTGTATGTGTGTGTACATGTACTTATATAAACATGTAGCTTTTTAGTTTTTTATATATAAGTAGATAGCATACTGCACATGTTGTCATGTAATTTTTTAAGTTTAGCATCATATAATTATAATCTTATCATGTCACTGAACCCCCCCCCAAATCTGCTATAAATATTAAAAGACATATAGTGGTTTACAGAAGTGAACATTTCAATAGAGGATGGAGGTTCATGTGTGGGTCATGGCTCCACTTCACTCAGGTTCTTTTAGATTTTCTCTTTTTTGTTGTGAGTATGTATCAGGGAGGCTTTTTTTATTCACAAACTTTTCCCAAGTACCTACTATGGGTTGGTGATGCTCCCAGGTGCTAAGAATATGGAGGTATGAAACAGTTACAGTCATTATTATCAATATATTTACATGTTAGTGACAGATGCAGAAAATAAACAATCAAATAAATACATATATAATATTAGATTATCAAAATAGAAAAGTGGCTACAATAATCCTAAGCTTTATAGTTGAATTGTACGATGTCTAGAAGAATTGAAAAAAAATGGTTTTCCTTATTTATTTTAGAAAAATGAAATACTGTCATTTCAGAAGATTCTAACAAACTGTGCTGACACAGATAATTAATTTGAAATAAGTCACAAATCCATGTGCTTTGGTAGGAGAGTGCCATTAGTTAATTGATGTAGGCCTGCATCGCTTGAACCAATTAGTATGTCAAAAAAAGATAATATTAGTCTGAGCTTTTTTTTTAAGATTTTATTTATTTATGAGAGACACAGAAAGAGAGGCAGAGACGCAGGTAGAGGAAGGAGAAGCAGGCTCCATGAAAGGAGCTGGATGTGGGACTCCATCCTGGGAACCCAGTATCACACTCTGAGCCAAAGGCAGATGCTGAACTGCTGAGCTACCCAGGTGTCCCAATATTAATCTGATCTAAAGTAATTAGAGCTAAATATGTCTTTCAGGGCTGCAAGTAAATACAAATAGAACAAGTTTATTCTTTTTAACTGTTGAATAATATTTCAGTTTGGAATCATGACAGCTTATTTTATTTTTCACTTCTTTATTACTATTTAGATTACTTCCCAATACAGTGTTACTATAAGCAATGTTACAAAATAAATCCTTTTATGTATCTTCTTATATTAATATTGGAAGAGTTTTTTCAGGGATATAAAAGACTAAAATTGGTGAGTCATATAGTATGCACATTTTAAATGTAAACTTATCATGCCAAATTGCCCTATAAAATTGCTCTACAGATTTAAACTCCTGTCACTAATGTGTTGTCTGTACCTACCTCAATATTTGATATTATCATTGGATAATTTTCAACATTCTCAGTAAAAGAATGTTACAACATTGTGTTTTCATATGCATTTTATGGGTGACTGGTGAGATTTAGAATCTTTTCATGAGTTATTGGGTTTCTGTATTTCCTGTATAAATTGCCTATTTATAATTTGTCTTTTTTTGTTTATTCTTATCCTTTCCCTATAGATATTTTACATTTTTATGCTTCATCTAGAGAATAAACTGCTATTATTTTATCATGTATCATTTAAACTTTCCACTGCTACATTTCCCTTTTTTGTTACACATAAATTGGACATTTTAATTTTAGTACATTTATGCATTTTTCTTTAATATTTTGGGTTTTATTTTAAAAATCTTCTCTATCCCAATATTAAAAACATACTATCATATATTTTATTAAATAGCTTGCAGTTTATTTTTATATGTTTAATCTTTGTGGATTGTGTGTGCATGTGTGTGTGTGTGTTTGTGAAAGAGAGAGAAAGAGAGAGAGAGAGAGAGAGAGAGAGAGAGAAAATGTATGAAGTACCAGACTTTCTCTCCCAAATAATCAATAGCTTATTTTATCGAATAGTCCATCCTGTTCCCACTGATTTGAAATGTAAAACTTAATGAAACTAAATATCATATCTATGGATTGCATTCTGGATTCTATTTAAATATTTTTGTTTGTTTTTTTAAAAAGTCCCACACTGGCCGATCATTATGGCTTTGTCATATGCTTTTGCAAACTAGTTGTACTTGTGTCTCTGTTTTATTCTTTTTTTCAAACTCTCTCTTCTTTCTGTGCGTTTTTTTCTTCCACTTGCATTTTCTAAGAAAACTTCTCCAATTTTTTTTTTCAATTTTTTTAAAAAGATTTTATTTATTTGTTCATGAGAGACACACAGAGAGAGAGACAGGCACAGACAGAAGCCGGCTCCATGCAGGGAGCCTGACGTGGATCTCCATCCCTGGTCTCCAGGATCACACCCTAGGCTGAAGGCGGCGCTAAACCACTGAGCCACCCGGGCTGCCCAACTTCTCCAATTTTAAGTATTGTTTGGGGTTTTGAATAGGATCACAGTGTTTAGACATAATTTTCAATGCTGTATTATTGAGTCTTCTCATCCAGAAATATATTATGTTCCTATATTTACTAAGATTTTCTCTGAGGCTTTTTATTAATATATTATATTTTTCACCTATTAAAATAATAAAGTTATCCTGGTGTGTGGGCAGTTATGGGACATTTTGGCTTAAACTATGGAATATGTATGTTCTTCTTTGATTAGTTAAATATGGAAAATCCTTCCCAACTACATTGAATAATATGAGGAAAGAAAGAACTATGACATATAAATCTCTTACAACAAATTGAACATTGTGTTAGAAACTGAGGAAAAGAGAGATCATGAATCTTTGAGCTAAATACCTGCAAATTTAGTAGCAGAGGCACACAGGCAAATGGCAAACTGCAGCATCATTTGATCGTTGCACAAGGGGATACACTTAAAAGGTCTCCAAATCTGGAATGGAAACTGAGGGCAGGGTTTCTTGGGGAAGTTGATACCTGGATTGTGAAGGACATAAAAAATTCTGTGGTTGCTGGAGAGGAGATGGGCAGGTGGATGGGTAAAGATAAAAGGGATTAAGGGTATACATCTTGATGAGCACTAGGAAAGGTATAGGATTGTTGAATAATTATATTGTATAACTGAAATTAATATAACACTATATGTTAATTATACTTGAATTTTTAAAATGAAGATTTTTAAGATTAATTAAATGAGATTGAGAGATTATGTAGCTAGTTCCAAGTCACACACCTGGTAAAAGGCAGAGCCAGGATATATACCCAGACAATATGGCTTAAAAATCTATGCATTTTCTGGTACTTTCATATTTTTATTTTAAGTCATTGTGGTTTTTTATTTAAGTGACTTAAATAGCCAATAGAATATATGATGTTTTATTTCTACTGCTCTATTATTGTTGAATTAGTCAAAGTGAAATTCTATGTCCTTAAATATTTGGAAGCTTTTAAAGATGTTGCTTACCTTTAAATATTGTGAGATCCTAAAAAAGAATGAGATATTGTTACATTTTGGGTTTAATAAGGTTAATTTAGTCTATGAGGAAAACATTTAAAGAAACAGGTTGAAAAATCCCACTTGCCACCACACCCAGCACGTACTTAATTAAGGAGCACTCAGGAAGCAGAATCAGACATTATAACAATATAACATTTTTAACAGTAGTGACAATTAGGATTTTAAGGGGAAGAAACCTCCAAATCCCCAATACTGGCATGTGATAAGATACTGTCAGAAAGCATTAGTTAGCAATGCTTAGAAAAGGTCTATCCCTTTTTCATGTTTAACACCAAAGCACTGAAAACTCCAAATGTCAGCCACGTGATTCCATATCCAAATATGGCTGAGGCTGAGGCTGTCCTGGGGGCTTAGTTCAAAGCTTAACCAAAGAAGACTGGTCCATTCAGATGTGAGGCCTGTTACTTAGCAAGAATATTGATTATAGCACATGAAGGAAAATCAAAAGTGTACTGTCTATATTTCTGTTTACTGACTCCTCCCAGGGCTATTGTCTTGAGGCATTTATAGCTAACACATCTCTATTCATCTTGCCTCTGTCCTGGCCAAAAGGATTCTTCTGCTATATGGAAGAAAATAAGTATCCATTTAAACAGAAATTGGCTCATTCATAGCAGAACATTTGGAAAACTAGCTATAGTCAATAAACCTAGGATTTGTTTTCCCCAAATCTATGTTTCTCTGTGTTAATCAAAGTCTTTCAATGGGTTGAGCTCATGCAAGTAATATTGACTTAGTATGTGAAGATCTGTTTCATATGAAATATTAAAAATACATGGAGAAGATGGAAAAGTTAATAGGTTAATTTTCCTCTCTTGGTTACTTAATACATATTCATTCAGAGTGATTGCTTATTAAGAACTTTTTTTTCCCCTGACTTTTACAAGTCTATTGAAATTGTTAAGATATGGTGAGTCAAACAATTGTTCAGACTTCATAGTTATAACTCTCAAAAAGTTGTTGAGTCCTAAGTGCTTTGTGGGTATACAAGAATGAATCAGGAAAAAGTTCTCATTACAGAGTAAAGGCATCATAATATAACATAATAGCATCAAGACACTAAGACTTTTAAGATAAAAGTAACGTTTCTTCCTTTGGGATCTAATCTTAAAGTGAATCCAGAGAAAAATTCCCAGGACTTTGAAACTCAGTATTAGATTTGAGTTCCATAAAAATGGATGAAATATAGAAAAACAGACCTGAGAGCTATAGTAAATGAAAATAGTTCCTGGGCCTAAGAAGACAATAAGGATTTCCAGATTTTCACTCTAGGAAATGTCATTTTCTAGTTTTGTTGTTCATGTGATTTTAAGGTGTGATCCATTGTAAGACTCCCAGTGTCTGTCAGGCAAATCATGATCATTGACACCATTTACTCTAAATGGAATAGTTGCCTAAATAGAAAGCAGCCCCATTCCCAAATTATGGCTACCATCTGTATCTGTCTTTATGGCTTAAATTTGGACCTCCAATGGAATATCATTCTGTGTTCTTGACTCACAGCGTCATCTTGAGCACAACCTGCTTTCTCCTTCATCACGTGGTAGTTTATTCTCAGTTTCTGCTTCTGTGCGACTGGCTACCTGTCACAATTCCCCAAAGTAAAGTTTATAAATACCAAATGGCCTGGACTTTAAGTTACACATCTCTAAATATCCCCCAATGTAGAGAAATTAAAAAAGAAATTTTAAAAGATGTGGTAACATAAAGAGAAAAATGTATTTTTATGTAAATTGCATCTTTTATAATATACTATGTGTATACTTTGCACTACTCTATTAATATTTTAAAATACAAATGTTTTAATATACTGTTTTATAATAGACTGTGTGTAGAATCTGTCCTTTTCTATCCATACTCTCATAAGGGGCCAAATTTAAGAACTCTTCCAAACATTAACATACATAGGTGACTCCAAATGGATTGATCTAACTAGTATTTGTGGGCAAATTTTAGTCTCTTGAGTGAGCAGACCAGCTAACTAGGGATCTTTAATTAACAATCCTATCTATATCCTACACTTTCAAATATAATTTGTTAATGGAAACTTTTTCATAAATATGTGAAATATATTTTTACAAAATTATGATAACCAAGTAGGCAATCGAGGAGAACTTGGCTAAGATGTTTACTGCTAACAGTATTAAATATTATATGCTTTCAAGGTATACATACCAAACTGAGCAAATTTCCATTGCACTCCTATTCATACAGTTTCAATTACTAGGTTTTTTAATATAACTATTAATTGCCACTTCTCACAGACATAAAGTCAACTTTTAAAAGGAATTTGAAAACAGAATCTCTGTCCCTGGTGTTTTAATCAGATTCATGGTAAAACATTGCTAACTTGATTTCTAGTTTGGGAAGATATCACTCTAATATATGATATCAAATTTAACAATTAAATTTACCTTCAAATTATTCTATCATTATTAAATGTATTCAAAATCTTTTGAATCCATGAAGTCATAACTTCTCCAAAAAGTTCTTTAATATAATTTTCCACAGAAAATACTATCCACAGTAAGTAGGAACAAAAGGTAACTTGGTGAAGTTTGCCAATGACTAAGCACATACTGTAGATCAAAGGGAAAAGTTGAAATAGAGTTCTGGAAAATTTCTGAGTAACACAGATTTGCAGTAATAATGCATGATACGTTGAAGTCAAAATTAGGAAAATACTGAAATTTTAGTTGCTTTGTAACTCTAAAAAAATAATCTAACATTTTTAAACTAGCAAATATCCAAACTGCTTTATGTGGTTTTGTAGGCAGGTTTCTTCATATGCTATCATTTATGTCAGTAGAGATTATAATAGAAAAGTTAGTTATACTCAATCTATTAATGTCAAATGGTGCATAAATGCATTTCTGAATGGTAATGAAATAAATGAGTGGAGGCGGTCTAGTCAAAGAATGGCTGTATCAGTTTGTTTTGCTAGATAAAAAGTTATTAAGCAAAGTTAATTAAGCAGTTGATTCAGATGTTGTCCATGGTTCAATATTATTTTGGTATTCGAGTAGAAATAAGCTTATGATTTTTATTTATGAATCTTTTATAACAGGAATAACAACAGCAATAATGAAATATTGTTCATCAATTAATCAAATTGTCAATACTTCTTGAGTCTTTACTAGGTACTGAACACTGTGCTGAGTATTGTGGCAGCTAAAACAGCAGTTAATCCATTCTTATGAAGATTAAATTCTAGCGGAGAAAGCAGAAGATAAAGCTAAAAATTCAAATACTGATGATATGCTAAGGAACACCAACAGGGAAGAGAGATACAAGCCTGGGGAAAGATATGAAAATGTTGCTGAGAGTGATCATGGAATGCCTCACTTCTAAGGTGAGGTTTGAGAAATAATTTGAGGGAAGTGAGGAAGTAAGCCATGGTACGGCCTGGGGTGAGATGGGCAAGCCCAAGCAGAAGGACTAATGTATGAACGGATCCCCATTTAAGAGTAAGCCTAACTTTTTGGAAGAAGAACCCAAGGCAGGTGTGACAGGAAGGAAGAAATTGATGGGAAGAATAGTGAATGATTAACCCAGAGAGTAATGGAGGGTGAAAGACACCTTCCTTCCAGTAAGGAGGTTAGTGTAGGTTCCAAGAAGGAGGAGGAATCAAGTAGTGAATCAAAAGTAGTGAAGTGACATAGACAATATATCTTTTAACAAACTGGATCCAGATGTTGTGTTGAAAATAGATGAAAGATTGAAGTGGATGGCAAGGCACCAACAAATAGTTGTACAGGTAATGATATTTGGGACCATGGTGATAGAAGTGGGAGTGGTGAGAAGTCATTGCAGTCTGTCCATAGTTTGCAGGCAATCTTGACAGAATTTATTGATGTTTTAGAAGTGAAGTATGAGAGAAATTGGAATCCAAATGGACAATAAGATCTGTTTTAAGCATAAAGATTGAGTTGCATTTAAATACTTGCAAGGCGCACCTGGGTGGCTCAGTTGGTTAAGCATCTGCCTTTGGCTCAAGTCATGATCTCAGGGTCCTGGGATAAGGCCCTGCATCCAGCTCCCTGCTGCTTCTCCCTCTCCATTTGCCCCTTCCCCTGCTCATGTGTACTCTCTCTCTCTCTCTTTCAAATAAAAAAATAAAAATCTTTAAAAAATTAATAAATGACTTGCCAAAGACTGTAGAAAGGGCATATCTGGGGGAAGGAGTGATAGCATGACCTCAGTTTTAGACATGTTATATAGACATATTGAATGAGGATTTGCATATAGGGTCTGGAGGTCAAAGGACAAGCCTGGATTGGAGACATACATGTGGAAGCTATGAGCATACATTATATTTAAAGCCATAAAATCAAGAAGTAATCGTACACAGAAGAGGGGAAAGATACAAGGATTATGTACTGAGTCTTGAATTCCAACATTTAATGATCAGGAATGAAGAAAAAACTGAAAAGATGGGACTAGGTACTGGCAGGTGCATGGGGCAACAAACATATTATAGTATCCTGGAAATCAAGTGAAGAAAGTGAAGTGAGGAGAGGATGGCGGACAGTGTCAAATATTGCGGACAGAAGCAAACACTGAATTTAGTGATGTGGAGTCATAGGCATCTCAACAAGAAAAGATTGGGGAGAGTGCTGAGATTACCTCCTGATTGAGGAGGGTTCAACAGAAAATTCAGTAGTAAGACTGGAGACAGGACCTGAGGACATGTCCTTGAGGAAATCATGAATAGGATGGAGAAGATGGGGTGGTAGCCAGAAAGTTTGAGATGAAGAGAAGGCTATTTTTAAAAAATAGGAACAATAAAAACATTTCTATGCTTATCAACATTGCTATTATTTTGATCCATGTAAATAAAATGTCCTTGATTTTATTACTCATTTAACAATCCCGATGATTAATTGTGACAGTGATAAATTATGTCTGACCTCTTGTTCTATTTTCACATTTACATCAAATCATTTACGTTTCATCAGGCTTCTTGAATTTCAGATTCCCAAGATATATGCTACTGAAATTTTAATTAACAATTAAACTTTAGCATACTAAAAATAAGAAAGGTTTTTTATGATGAATAGGCGTTAAACATTAATATGAATCTGTCACTTGAATATGAGTACAAAGCTCTCCCTTTCAAGTGTTATAATCAGATATTCTTCTTCTAAAATAAAAACGGTGAGATTATTTTTAAAGACTGGTGCACATATATTCACATAAAATTGGGCATGACTGGGCATAATGGAAGAAATTAATGAAAGGAAAAATTTAAGATGGGAATCAGGAGAAAAAAATTAATAAGAACTAGTAAATGGTGCAGTGATCCCCCTTGAGAAGGATAGGAGATATATTTTATGCACATTATGTAGACTGTGCATGAAGAAGAATTTTTTTTTTTTGAGGGTCAAACCTTGTTTCTGGCCCCAGGAAGCAGAGCATACTAATCTAATAAGTGAATTTAGATGTCTCCTTTGAAATGCTCATGTGTTGCAACTTAAAACAGGATGATAAAGTGTTTTATGTATGTACCAGCTACACTCTAAGGGAAAAAAAAAGTACTTTCTGGAATCCATTTCATCATCTGTTTATGCTATAGGTTAAAACGTAAGGAATTATCAACGTCAAAATTTTAAAAAATGGTTGAATCTGAATGCCTTATCATTTAACCTCATACAATGGTCTCTCCCTCTCTCTTTTTGTACAATGGTCTCTTTAAGAACGTCTTCACCTCCTTACCTTTCTCCAAGATATCTGCTACATGACAGAGATCAAAAACAGATCCATAGACTGAAGAGGTATGAGTCTTGCGGCAGGTGCCTTTCTAACCCTTTGGTTTTCGGTTTTTCTCATGACATTTCTGACTTGATTTTGTTAAGCTCTCTGCCCCTCTTATAAGGGAGGTTGCTGGCATTTTTCCCTTTCTGAACAGAGGCCATAAGTTCTGTATAGGAAAAACAAACACAGAACAAACAGACAAAAATACTAATTTACGGAAGTTATTTCATTTTTTAATTTTATTTATGCATGAGAGACAGAGAGAAAGAGGCACAGACACAGGCAGAGGGAGAAGCAGGCTCCATGCAAGGAGTCCGACGTGGGACTCGATCCTGGGTCTCCAGGATCACACCCTGGACTGAAGGCGGAGCTAAACCTCTGAGCCACACGGGCTGCCCTACGGAAGTTATTTTAAATTCCATGATGTCAAATGAAAAACTCCAAAATATCTTTGGCTTCCCCTAGTAATACTTAATGTAGTCATCAATTATTAACTTATGTTATCCTTCTTAAATATATTCAAACATGTAAGTATATCAGCCTACTTTAGAAGTAGCATGTTCCAAATGTAAATATTTATTTAAATAGCTTTTTAAAAATTATTCATGGTGAGTCAAATCATTTCCACTCTAGAAATTAAAAATTCAATAAACCTTGGAAAATAGAAATAGAACGAACTTTCACAACTTTGCAAAATTCCCTTTACATCTCCTGGTCTTCTTTTTTTCTCTCCTCTCTTTTTGAAGGATATATGGAATTTCAGGATAATTAAAATGAACAGTCAATTTCTTCCGTTTTTCTCCCTTAGACATTTATTTGGATATATTTTGCTGTTTCAATAGGCTGCCATCCTAATTCTTCGTCACAGTTTTGACTAAAGGCAATCCTAAAGTCTTATGTACTCGAGGAGTGGTGTTTGGGTCAAGATTCATTGCACATCATTAGGCGGCCACTATGTATTGGCCAGACAGGTTCCTGTCATTAGTTGATACTACCAAGGAAGACAGAATTGATCTCTGGCCTGCAGAAACTTGTATTCTTGGGGGAAAATACGTGAAAAGCATAGTGGAGATCATGTGAGAAGACTCTACTTGAAAATTCTTCTATCAATGAATCTGAATATTGTAGAATTCCTAATAAAAATGTAAGTTAGAACCAGTTAGTGTTCAGGAACCTTAGGAAGACCTTTTTTAAAATCAATAAGTAATAAATACAAAGGTTATTTTGAGCTACTTTGACATTTTTATGAATAAATGTGATATTCTAATGTCAGGTCAAACTATTTTCACCTAAGCCCTACTGCATAAGCTATTCATCAGAGACCAATGAACTTCCCATAAAATGTCTTGTTTTTCCTCATCTCTATTCCGGGGAAAGGAAGAGGCAAAATCTTCTATAGTTGCCAAGGCTGTGGAATTCTAAGAAGGTACAAATGCCCAATTCCCCTACATTATCTTTAGTTTTTCTCTGTCGCAGCAGCAATTTGTCAAAAGAAAGCTCACCAGCACATTGGCCTGGGTTCAGCCTCACTTTTCTGAGGTTCAGATGCCTTTTCTACAATCTGAAAATATTAGTAACAACATCTGGTCATTGGTAGGAGCACTCAACACACCTCAAGCACCTCAATGTATTTGGTCAAGTAAAGGGTTCCTGCAAAGGGGATCAACCTGTTGTTGAACCACACAACTCTGAGGTGGGGTTGTCTTTGGGATTCATTTTAGCTCAGAAATTTACTGGAGGATGAATATGTTTACACTGTAATGGAATATTTCACTTACTTCTCTCTCTGTCTTTCTTTTTAACTCTTGAAATAATTACAGATTCATAGGAGGTTGTAAAAATAAAATACATAGGGGGAGGGGCAAGATGGCGGAAGAGCAGGGTCCCCAAATCACCTGTCCCCACCAAATTACCTAGATAACCTTCAAACCATCCTGAAAATCTACGAATTCGGCCTGAGATGTAAAGAGAGACCAGCTGGAATGCTACAGTGAGAAGAGTCCGCGCTTCTATCAAGGTAGGAAGACGGGGAAAAAGAGATAAAGGAACAAAAGGCCTCCGAGGGGGAGGGGCCCGGCGAGGAGCCGGGCTGAGGCCGGGGCGAGTGTCCCCAGGACAGGAGAGCCCCGTCCCGTAGGAGCAGGAGCTGCACCAACCTTCCCGGGCGGGCGGAAAGGGGCTCGCAGGGAGTTGGAGCAGGACCCAAGAGGGCGGGGATGCCCTCGGGCTCCCGGGGACACTAACAGACACCTGCGAGTGCAGGAGAGTGCTCTGAGCTCCCTAAGGGCTGCAGCGCGCACGGCGGGACCGACCGGGAGCAGCTCGGAGGGGCTCGGGAGCGGCTCCAGGGAGGGAGCTGCAGGGCGGGAGCGCGAATCCCACAGCGCAGGCCCCGGAGCACAGGGCGCCGGGACACAGCCCAGGATCCGGCCTCCCCCGGGACAGGCAGAGGCCGGGAGGGCCCAGGACAGCAAGGACGCTCCTGCCCCGAGCTGAGCAGATCAGCGGCCCCGCCCCGGAGCCTCCAGGCCCTGTAGACGGAGAACCGAGAGCCCCGAGCCCCGTAGTTCCTGCGGAGGCTAAATCCAGGCTTCCAGAGTTGCCATAGCAACTGCGGCTGATCCTCCTGGGGCCCCACGGGGTAAACAACCCCGCTGAGCCCTGCAGCAGGCAGGGGCAGAGCAGCTCCCCCAAGTGCTAACACCTGAAAATCAGCACAGCAGGCCCCTCCCCCAGAAGACCAGCTGGACGGACCAGTGATACTCCCCCGTGTTCCAATACAACTTGTTTTTGGCCACTCTGCACTGAGCAAAATGACTAGAAGGAAAACCTCACCTCAAAAGAAAGAATCAGAAACAGCCCTCTCTCCCACAGAGTTACAAAATCTGGATTACACTTCAATGTCAGAAAGCCAATTCAGAAGCACTATTCTACAGCTACTGGTGGCTCTAGAAAAAAGCATTAAGGACTCACGAGACTTCATGACTGCAGAATTTAGATCCAATCAGGCAGAAATTAAAAATCAACTGAATGAGATGCAATCCAAACTAGAAGTCCTAACGACGAGGGTTAACGAGGTGGAAGAACGAGTGAGTGACATAGAAGACAAGTTAATGGCAAAGAGGGAAACTGAGGAAAAAAGAGACAATCAATTAAGGGACCATGAAAACAGATTAAGGCAAATAAATGACAGTCTGAGGAAGAAAAACCTACGTTTAATTGGGGTTCCCGAGGGCGCCGAAAGGGACAGAGGGCCAGAATATGTATTTGAACAAATCCTAGCTGAAAACTTTCCCAATCTGGGAAGGGAAACAGGCATTCAGATCCAGGAAATAGAGAGATCCCCCCCTAAAATCAATAAAAACCGTTCAACACCTCGACATCTAATAGTGAAGCTTGCAAATTCCAAAGATAAAGAGAAGATCCTTAAAGCAGCAAGAGACAAGAAGTCCCTGACTTTCATGGGGAGGAATATTAGGGTAACAGCAGACCTCTCCACAGAGACCTGGCAGGCCAGAAAGGGCTGGCAGGATATATTCAGGGTCCTAAATGAGAAGAACATGCAACCAAGAATACTTTATCCAGCAAGGCTCTCATTCAAAATGGAAGGAGAGATAAAGAGCTTCCAAGACAGGCAGGAACTGAAAGAATATGTGACCTCCAAACCAGCTCTGCAAGAAATTTTAAGGGGGACTCTTAAAACTCCCCTTTAAGAAGAAGTTCAGTGGAACAATCCACAAAAACAAGGACTAAATAGATATCATGATGACACTAAACTCATATCTGTCAATAGTAACTCTGAACGTGAATGGGCTTAATGACCCCATCAAAAGGCGCAGGGTTTCAGACTGGATAAAAAAACAGGACCCATCTATTTGCTGTCTACAAGAGACTCATTTTAGACAGAAGGACACCTACAACCTGAAAATAAAAGGTTGGAGAACCATTTACCATTCAAATGGTTCTCAAAATATACCCTAAAAACTATAGAACACTTCTGAAAGAAATTGAGGAAGACACAAAGAGATGGAAAAATATTCCATGCTCATGGATTGGCAGAATTAATATTGTGAAAATGTCAATGTTACCCAGGGCAATTTACACGTATAATGCAATCCCTATCAAAATACCATGGACTTTCTTCAGAGACTTAGAACAAATTATTTTAAGATTTGTGTGGAATCAGAAAAGACCCCAAACAGCCAGGGGAATTTTAAAAAAGAAAACCATATCTGGGGGCATCACAATGCCAGATTTCAGGTTGTACTACAAAGCTGTGTTCATCAAGACAGTGTGGTACTGGCACAAAAACAGACACATAGATCAATGGAACAGAACAGAGAACCCAGAAGTGGACCCTGAACTTTATGGTCAACTAATATTCGACAAAGGAGGAAAGACGATCCACTGGAAGAAAGACACTCTCTTCAATAAATGGTGCTGGGAAAATTGGACATCCACATGCAGAAGAATGAAACTGGACCACTCTCTTGCACCATACACAAAGATAAACTCAAAATAGATGAAAGATCTAAATGTGAGACAAGATTCCATCAAAATCCCAGAGAAGAACTCAGGCAACACCCTTTTTGAACTTGGCCACAGTAACCGGAGAAGGACAAACAGTGTATGTTCTCATTCATTTGGGGAATATGAATAATAGTGAAAGGGAATATAAGGGAAGGGAGAAGAAATGTGTGAGAAATATCAGAAAGGGAGACAGAACATAAAGACTTCTAACTCTGGGAAATGAACTAGGGGTGGTGGAGGGGGAGGAGGGCGGGGGGTGGGGGTGAATGGGTGACGGGCACTGGGGTACACTTGACGGGATGAGCACTGGGTGTTATTCTGTATGTTGGTAAATTGAACACCAATAAAAATTAATTTATAAAAAAAAAAATAAAATAAAATACATAGAGCCCAGTACATAACTATAGTTAATATGGAAACCAGGCAACTGATATTGGTGCCATATTGTTAGCTAGACTACAGACTTTATTCAGTTTTCACCAGTATTTATATGAACACATTCTTAAATTGTGTGTGTACATGTCAGTATGCTTAGTTTTATGCAATTTTCCCCATGGTTTGTGTGACTACAAGGAAAGTCAGGATTCAGAACTCTTCTGTCACCATAAAGGAACTCTTCATGTTACTTTTTTATATATGCATTATCTCTCCTCCTTCACCCTCCAATCCTGTCATGGTCCCCTGGTAACAGCTAACATATTCTCTGTTTCAATAGTTTTGTGATTTGGAAACCACTATAGAAACAGACTTATATTCCATATTTCTTTCTCTGCTTTGCTTTTCACTCTTTCATTAATTCTGTACTTCCCTCACCATCAAAAGTCACTTTCCATTAGACTCTAATACGTATGAAAAAAGCCCATGTGTTCATTTTACTTAAAAATTTGTAAATAATTTTTCGGTAGTGGGAAGCTGCTGACCAGTTTAAATAGTGGTGATATTCCTCAGTTTCACTCTGAAGACAAGATGCCCTTCTATGTATTAGGTACCCCTTGTCCATATTATTTCTCTATTACTGTATAGCAAATTAGCACAAACATGTGGCCTAAAACAACAAATGTGTATTGTTTCACAATCGCCGTGGTCAGAAGTCCAGGCATCATATGTCTCAGTTGGGTCCTCACAGAACCCAACTTCTCACAGGATGAAATCAAGATGTGGAGGATTCCAGGCTCCTATCCGTAGGCTCTGAAGGAAATTCCACTTCCAGCCTCATTCATGTTGAACTTAGTCCTGTGAAGTTGTAGGACAGAGAGTCCATTTCTTTGCTGGCTATTGACCTAGTTTTGCTCTTACCTAATAAATTCTGCCTACATGCCATGGCTATGGTACCATTCATCTTCAAAGTGAGTAACAATGAATGAAGTTCTTGACTTTTGGATTTCTCAAATTTTCTCTTTTGCCTCTCTTTTTAAGGACTCATTACTTTGGATTGGGCCCAGCTAGATATTTTTTCCCCATATAACATAATACAATCTGGGAAATAAACACAGGGGACAGGGATGAAAGGAAACAATATTTTGCCTACCATATCTCCATTTTTTGTTTGTTTTTTTGTTGTTGTTGATGGCATTTTGTGTAAATATATAATTGGCTTTCTAAGATCATTTGGTTCAAGAAGTTTTAAATCTCAAACTGCAAATCATTAAACTTGTTTCAGACTGAAAACAAAAAAGTCTAATAGAAGAGTTTTTAAAGATATTTTATGTTCTTTCCATATCGTATCATGGGATTGTTTTATTTTATTATTTTAAATTATTTTTAAACACATTGTGATTTGTTGCTAGCCTTGTGTGAGATATAGTTTAGGGAGAAATATGTTCTTCTACTGATAATGTTTTCTTTTTTTAAAAAAAGATTTTATTTTATTTATTCATGAGAGATACAGAGAGAGGCAGAGATGTAGGCAGAGGGAGAAGCAGGCTCCATTCAGGGAACCCGATGTGGAACTCGATCCCAGTACTCCAAGACCATGCTCTGAGCTGAAGGCAAATGGACTTAACCGCTGAGCCACCCAGGTGTCCCTGATAATGTTTTCAATATCAGAATTCTCTCCTGCTCTTTTTAAATAGCATTAACCTTACTCTCCATGATGTTTTATTGGTCAAAATGATAATGTGCATAAAATTGGATTGGATGTCCTTTGAGATTTGAAAAGAAGGTCTGCTTGAAAAAAAAATGAGATTAAGTAGGTTAGACTATGTTGTTGCAATAGAACTAAATACCAAACCTTAGCCAAATCCTCTCTCCCAAATACAAGTAAACAAGGAAGTTGTGCCTTTATTGTGCCTCTAGTCCTATATAGTAGGGGAGCCTAAATATTTAATGAACAAGAATGATTAGTTGGGAAAGACATTTCTTAACTGGTGAAGGGTCATATACTAAACACAGCTGCTATTTAATGTAACTAAATATTTAGGGACATCTACAAGAAGTGACATGCAAACAGATATTATAAATGGACTATAATTTAACCCAAGTAGGTAGTTTTTCTAAGTAAGTAAGTTTGAAGAATATATTGTGTTGTTCCTCATGGCTGTACTTTTGGAATAGCACTTCACAAGGAAATATAATTCATACTAGTGCTCTCCACAACTATGAACAACACTGGAAAACTTCTCTCTGTGGATGAAAGCCAAAATTACATTTTCTGGAGTTAAATAGAAACATTCTTCTCTCTGATCAAATTTTAATGAAACAATTCAGAGGAAAACCATCATTTTACTTCAAAAATTGTTTTTACGGAAAATATAATAAATTCCAGCCTTCAGGCACAATCATAGCTTCTCCATTTGGCTCTTCACTGCTTGCTGAATCAAATTGATGAAGACCGGAACTCCAATAGTGGCCATGGATCCAAGGTCAATTTAATGTGCACCAGGCACTGATTAAAGTGCAATTCATATGTTCTCTCAATCAATATAATAATATAAATTTTGGAATGTGCCCACAAAATTTTATTTAAGCTTCACTTCTTGTCTTTTATAATTTCCAAAGTACATTTTCTATTTATTATTTCAACCAGGATTTAATTCTCGAAGTCACTGGGAATCTAGTTAAAACTACAGAGCACAGAGTCCTAAATAGCTCAGAAATCACCTTGCCTGGGTCTTACTGTACATGTGAAAAATGTGGGGTCCCAAGGTGGCCTGGAACAAAGCACTGCTAATTGGGGGCCACCCAGGACAAAAAGCATGGGCAGCACACGGTCATAAGATGTGGCAGAGCATCTTGTTGCTTCACTTCCTACAGAACAGTCAATTCATTTCAAAACTAGAATTTAATTTTTAAAGAATACAAAGTCATTATAGAAGAAAAAAAAGTCAAATGCCTTGTAATACAGAAAAGTAAATCGGCAAAATGAAAATCATACAAATTACTACCTCGGAAATAACCATTTTTTACATTTCATGAGAATTTTATTCCAGTATCTCGTATATATACAAATAGAAGCAAGAGAGAAAAAGTGTGTGAAAAGAGAGAGAGAGAGAAGGGGAGAGAGGGAGTGAAGAACAGAGATTGAGAGAAGAAGAGAGGGAGAGAGAGAACTTTTAATTTAAAAAAGATTAAATATTTAAAAACAGTAT
Organism: Nyctereutes procyonoides; assembly: GCF_905146905.1. Classification (NCBI taxonomy): domain Eukaryota; kingdom Metazoa; phylum Chordata; class Mammalia; order Carnivora; family Canidae; genus Nyctereutes; species Nyctereutes procyonoides. The sequence goes on from NW_026575030.1 coordinate 13,435,690, forward strand.
TATATGTTATTCAAATAAAGCATATATTTAATATTATTTGAATTTAGCTCAAGAAAAAATTGAAGGAAAAGGAAATACTGAGCTTTACATAGGTATTTTATTATTTCAAGACACAGCTGGGTAAAAATAGTCTTTTAAAATTAAAAAAAAAAGAAATAAATATTTTTAAAGTTAATGCTAATTTTAAAGAACATATTTTATCCACATAAAATAGCCAGACTTTTTGTTATTAAGCAGAGACATTAATGCACATGTAATTCCTCCTTCCTCTTTCACCTGATAGCCAGATATTGTCATATAAAATATTACTTTATATTGTTAAAAATCTATCCATTTGTACATTCTGATCTAAAATTTTAGATTTCATTTATTTTTAATTTTTTTTTTATTTTACAGAGAGAGAGAGAGAGAGAGAGAGCACAATCAGGGGGTGGGAGGAGGAAGGAGAAGGAGAAGTAGGCTCCCCCCTGAGCAGGGAGCCTGACATGGGGCTCCATCCCAAGAGCACCCAGAATCATGACCTGAGAGGAAGCCGATCCTTAGCCATCTGAGCCACACAGGTGCCCCTAGAATTTTACATTTTATAATCCAAGTCATAGGAGTATTAGGTATTCATTTAATGGCAGTAAAAACTCTCTACCAAACATTTTCAATAGTAGTCTTCAATTTCAAGTTATTAATTTTGACTCAATTCACAGATAGATTCAGTTTTAACTTTATTTTTTTCCCAAGCGGGGATCTTCTTGGTATATACTTCCTCGAAATTTTCAATTATTATACAAATTTATTTGTTATCTTTATATTAAGTGACAACTTGTTCAGATGTAATATTGGGGAATCACTTGTCTTACTTTTCCTCAGAATCTTGTAGAAATTGTTCCGCTGTGTTTTTCTTAACCAAAGTATTAAGAAATGGTGAATGTACAAAAAAACTATACATGTTTACTCTGTACAGATTGATGAATTTTAAGATAGGTACTCATTTATAAAATCATCACCACAATTTATGCCATAAACAGGGTTTTGGTATGTGGATATGCAATTATAGCATGATTTTCCCTCTGACTTGCTTTCACTGCTGGAATGCCCACATAAGGGTATCCATATGCTTTGAGTTCAGCGACTTCACCAGGATATGGTGCTCAATCTTCTGAATCAATTTTTCCCTTGATACACAGAATGTCCCTTGGACCAGCAAATAGAATGCAGCAGAGCCAGCTGATTGAAGTAGGAGTGATTTAATTCGATACACATTTTTTTCTTCAATTATCTCTCTTCTGTTTAGCAAAAATACTAATTATATTTTAATTTTCCTGTCTCTGTCTTCTGTATCTTCAATTTCTCTAATATTAATTTTATATGTTTGCTATTTCTCATTTCCACTTTGCACCTCCATATACTGTCACTGTATTAATTCTGTTATAACTTTGTTGTTCCCTGTAATATTAAATTCCAGATTCTCTGCACTGCACTCTGACCATCAGTATCTCTCTCTTCCATCAAGTCTTTCCTCTTACATTCTGCCTCAACTAAGAAGCTAGGGCACAGTCAATCAATTTGTGACATTATTCTATGATTTCTGCTCTGGTTCCAATGTCTCCCAATATATGCCACCATATCCAGTGAGGCTGTTCCCATTTCTCCTGGCCTGTGAACCTAGTCAGAACTTGTCTATCAGTTAAATGGTCAGTGAGCTGACTTCAGAGAAGTGGTACTTGTAGAATGGTACACAGTTTGGGTTTGTAGCCATGTGATTATTTGGTTAAGCTTTCTTTTTAAAATCTTATACTCTTTGTTTTTCAGAATACTTCAAAAGAGAGAAAGGAAATAAAGATACCTTATTTTACTTATTTTTTTGTAAAAATCACAAAACTGTTTTCCTAATGATTTATTTTTTCCTGGGACGGATTAAATGAATTTAGATCTATGGTGGGTTTGTGTCATGATTAGATTTCACATCATTGTGCTCTGCTACCAATAACCCTCAAATTGCATGAACTTTCAAAAAGATTTTTATTTATTTCTGACATCAAAACTCCATCATATTTTTTCTTCCTCTTGAAAGCCAGTCTAATGAAACAACCTTTCTGGAACTTCCTATTATGATGGCACAGGATACCACAGAATGGCTCTTAAAGCATCTGTTTGCAAGTAGACTGTATCTTCTTCAATCATAATCCATGGGCCCACAGGAAAAGGCACATGACTAAGACTAATGTTAACACATAATAGTTAACAGCTAAAATACACTTTTAGAGAGGACTAAAGGGTATTTGGGTTTTGTAACAAAATTTAAAACTGTTCATCTTCTTGAACATCTTCCACAAGAAAATGTTACTCATCCCCTTTTTCCAAGTGTAAACATCCAACAGTGTCATAACAATCATAGCCTGGTTCAAAGTTGAGGATCTTATGGTCTTGGGCAAATGTGGCTTCTAGTTTCTTTTTTCTTGCCCTTGTCTTTTTATTTTATTTTAATTCCAGTGCAGTTAAAATGCAGTGTTATATTAGTTTCAGAAGTGCAATATAATGATTCAACGCTTCCATACAACACTTAGTGTTTATCACAAGTGCTCTCCTTAATCCCCATTCTCAATTTCAACCATTCCCCCGTGTCCCACCTCTCCTCCAGTAATCAACAGTTTGTTCTCTATAGCTAAGAGTCTGTCTCCTGGATGCCTCCCTTTTTTCCTCTATAATCATTTGTTTTGTTTCTTAAATTTCACATGTGACTGAAATCATATTAGTATTGTTCTTTCTCTGACTGACTTATTCCACTTAGCATTATACCCTCTAGATCCATCTATGTTGTGGCAAACGGCAAGATTTCGTTCTCTTTATGCTGAATAATATTCTGTGATTTCTAGTTTTATGTCCTCATCCTCCAACATAGAATGGTTAAATACAGGTAGCATAATTATATTTACTACTCTCGTTATAAAAATAAAGAAAGTGAACCACATGGAAATCACTGGCCCATAGAATTTATAGAATCTTGATGAGATGTTAGGGGTGACTAGAGATGGTCATGTTTCTTAACTAAGCCTTGTTCTTCTCTCCATCTCATTTTACTTCATGACTTTCTCTGCTTTGAGGACCTTCCTTTTCTGTTATTCTTCTGGCCCATCTAAAGAGAGCATTAAAGAATAGGTGGTGAGAAGCTTTCTCATACTGCATCTTCTCCCTAAGAAAATCAGTGACTGAATCATCAATTGATGTCTTAAATGTTATGTATCTTTTGATTCAAACTTGTTCACTGAGCAGAGCAAGACTCAAAAGCTTAGTTCATCTTTTGTCTACTTTATTCCTTCTAGTCTATTCCATCTAACAATTGTTTTACTGCTACTTCTTTTCTAGACCTGTCTCTCACTCCAGGTTTAGGTACAGGAACATCAAATGTATTAAGATGCTATAAGAAAGGCACATATTAGTTGCTTGTTTGTTTTTTCCCCTCTGTGAGGATTTTTTTAATATTAATAGATTCAGACATTTTAACAATGGTTGTCATTCCAACACATTTGATTTGGTCCTTTACATAAAGTTTTTAAAAAAGATTTTATTTATTTATTTGACAAAGAGAGAGAGACAGCACAATCAGGGGAGAGGCAGAGGGAGAAGGAGAAGCAGGCTCCCCACTGAGTAGGGAGCCAGATCCAGGGCTCGATCCCAGGACCCTGGGATCATGACCTGAGCTAAAGGCAGATGCTTAACCATCTGAATCACCTAGGCACTCCATAAAGCTTGATTTTAATATTACTTTGTTGCTTAAGGACATTCCTAGTTTTATCTTTTACCTATTATAGATGAAAATCAGTTCCATCTTCCAAGTCTACAAGTCTAAAGTCTGTGTTCCTTTTAATTTCTGTCTAATTATGTACCAATATTTTTCCTGAGTTTTTCTATTTCTTGAAAAAAAATAATGTCAATACAACCAATAGCATTCAAGTCATGCCCATAACTTCCCCAGCTCTTCACCAAAAGCCACATGTTTATTCAGTACATTAAATGGTCTCCACAGTATTGTTAGTGATACTCAAATATTTTGCCACTTCATATTATGAATTGTCTTTTTGCCAGTTTGCAATAATTGATTTTTCAGCATGCCTTTTTCTGGCCTTGAAGCAAGAGTTACATATTTTACTTTGTAGTTGTTACAGCAAAATCCACTTTATGGTATTGATTTCTGTATTGGCTTCAGTCATTGGTGCTAAAGTTACATAACAAAACCAAACCCAACCAAACTAATTCTCGGTGGCATATAACAATGCATTTCTTTCTTTTTTAAAGATTTTATTTATTTATTCATGAGAGACACAGAGAGAGGCAGAGACATAGGCAGAGAAAGAAGCAGACTCACTGGAGGGAGCCTGGTGCAGGACTCAATCCCAGGACCCCGGGATCATGACCTGAGCCAAAGGTAGACATTCAACCACTGAGCCAGCCAGGGCCCCTTTCTTTTTTCTCATGTTACATGTCTATCAAGGTTTGATTGTATATTTTTTTTTCATTCTGGTATGTAACCTAATAGAATTGTCCTAAACTGGGGTAGATTAATATGGTAAGAGAAGAAATATGCAATGATACAATAGAACTTAAAGGTTCTGCTTAGAAATGGTATGTGTTAGTTCCATTATTTTTTATTGACCAAAGCAAAGTTCATGTCCATGTATGATTCAATCAAGGTGAAGAAATATAATTCTCACATGGGGAATTATAGTATTACATGTACCAAGGATATCAAGACAATTAAAACAAAGTAGCCATTGGCTGTAATCAGAGTCCAAGTGAACTCAGCATATCTGAAAAACAAAGAAGGACACAAGTCATGTGGTGGACAGAATGCAATTCCTCTAGCAAATATGCCAATTATATTACTTTCTTGAGATACTCTCCCAAGCTAAGCCATAACATCAAATCCATTTAAAGATGGAATTTCTATTTATTTATTTATTTATTTATTTATTTATTTATTTATTTAATGAGAGACACAGAGAGAGGCAGAGACAGGCAGAGGAGAAGGAGGCTCCCTGCGGGGAGCCTAATGTGGGACTTGATCCCAGGACCCCACAATCATGTCTTGAGTCAAAGGCAGATGCTCAACCACTGAGCCATCCAGGTGCCCTTGGGAACAAAATTTAAAGATTTCCTCATTTGTGGGATATTGTAACAATATAAACATTACAGTCACTTTCTGAGGGTTTTTGTTTGTTTTTGCTTTTTTTTCAATAAATGAAGGTTTTAAATTTATTTTTCACACTGTTTTTTCTAAATTTTAACAGATATTTTGTATTCGTCATGATAGCCCACTTGTTGCAAAGTAGAGTTCCTATAGTAAAGTTTTTTTTTTTTACAGTCCAGATACTCATGGTCATGGGTGTTAAATATTTCCATAACTCATGTTTTGCAGGAAAGAAGCACATCTAGGGACATTTGAAACAAGATAATCTATGTACTTCTTGCTAGTGATATACCTAAAATTAAAAAAATCATTTAAAAAAGGATGGGAAAATATATCAAATGAAGTTGAGCAGCAAAATCATTTAAATGGATATGAAAATGTTCATAGTGGATAGTAGAAATTTTTTAAGCATTGAAAAGTTTATTTTATATTCATAAAAGTAGGAAAGCACAAAGAAAACCTATCTCATAAATATTTTTATGTCAAGTAACACAGCACCAAGATTTGAACAGCAAAACTTGGGGATCCCTGGGTGGCTCAGCGGTTTAGCACCTGCCTTTGGTCCAGAGCACGATCCTGGAGTCCCGAGATCGAGTCCCGCGTCAAGTTCTTGGCATGGAGCCTGCTTCTCCCTCCTCCTGTCTCTCTCTCTCTCTCTCTCTCTCTCTCTCTCTCTCTATGTCTATCATAAATAAATAAATAAATAAATAAATAAATAAATAATAAATAAATAAATAAATCTTAAAAAAAAAGATGCTGAACAGCAAAACTTGGTTGAAATGCAAGGAAAAATCAACAAGATTGCCACACAGTGGATTGTTTAATATATAAACTTTAGTTTATGGCAAACCAAATAGACAAGATTTAAATATGGTCACAGAGTACATGTATAATTAAAATAATATTAAAATAATGAGCATTAAAATATTCTATCCTAACAAATAGTCACATTTTTAAAATGTTTATAGAACTTTTACTGCATGCTTTCCTTCAAGCAACTGCTCATTAATTTCAAAGAGTCAGAACAATACAAGCCATGTTTCATGGCAATTTTTACCTTTAAACTAGACCTGGAATCCAAACACTCCTTTCTATCTTCATCTCTGATGTGTTGGTCTATCATTAGTCCCTACCAGGATTATTGCACATGTTTATTAACACATCCAATTTCCACTCTTTCCTTCTGAGAGTATATTCCCAACAGAGCAGGTGGACAATCGTTTGAAACAGAAGTCCAGTCATTTTACCTTCATGCACAAACCCCTGATAATCTTTCTCATTCGACAGAGTGAAAGCAAGTGGTATAACAATGGATTCAAGTTCTTACAGGAGCTAGGCACCCTTCCTCTCTGATACCCTCACCTACAATCCTCCCTCTTGCTCTGCCTCATGTACTTTCATTGCTGGCTACTTGTTGAACACACCACACGCTTCTCTGCCTGAAACACCCTTCAACCATAGAACAATTTGGATAACTCCCTTGCCTCCTTTAATTGTTTTACTTAAATTTCAACTTCTTAGTGAGGCTTACCAAAACTATTCTGTTACTACAAGCAGTGCCCCATACATTTGTAATGTCTCTATTTTGTTTATTTATTTTGGTTCAGTACTTATCACTGTCTAATTTGCTCCACTACTTACTTATTATTGTATTATGTACTTCTTTCTGCCAGAACGCATGCTTTATGCATGTATAGATATTTATCATTTTGTCAACAGAACAAAATTGAATATTCAATAATATACTACTTAGAAAGAAGACTGATACATTATAATTCAATAATATATATACATATACAAAATATATATACTACACTGCTTGGAGCTAGGGGTGATACATTACATATTCAATACATAACATTGTATATATACTGCTTGAAGCTAACCTCAGAGGCAGATTTATAAGCTTAAATGCTTTCATTATTTTTTTTAAAAGAGGAAAACTCTCCAAATGAAAGAGACCATAAAATGTTTGTCCTTCTCCGATTGACTTATGTCACTCAGCCTAATACCCTCCAGTTCCATCCACGTCGAAGCAAATGGTGGGTATTTGTCGTTTCTAATGGCTGAGTAATATTCCATTGTATACATAAACCACATCTTCTTTGTCCATTCATATAAAAAATAGTGAAAGGGAATAAAGGGGAAAGGAGAAAAAATGAGTGGGAAATATCAGAAAAGGAGACAGAACATGAAAGACACCTAACTCTGGGAAACGAACTAGGTATGGTGGAAGGGGAGGAGGGCGGGGGTGGGGGTGACTGGGTGACGGGCACTGAGGTGGGCACTTGACATGATGAGAACGGGGTGTTATTCTATATGTTGACAAATTGAACACCAAAACCAAATAAATTTATAAAAAAATAAAAAATAAAACAGCAAAACTCAAACAATATTCACTCTACATTTAGATAATAAAGAAAAAATGTTTAACTGGGAAAAAAATAAGTAGAAGCAGTAAAAATATTTTAGAGCCCACTCCTGTACATTTCACCTGAAAAACGACCCAGCACAACAAAAAAATCAAGGGTAATTTAACAGTATATACTAATAATATAATTTATTTATTTATTTAGTGCCATTATTTTATTTTATTTTTTAATAATAAATTTATTTTTTATTGGTGTTCAATTTGCCAACATACAGAACAACACCCAGTGCTCATCCCATCGAGTGCCCCCCTCAGTGCCCGTCACCCATTCACCCCCACCCCTCACCCTCCTCCCCTTCCACCACCCCTAGTTCGTTTCCCAGAGTTAGGAGTCTTCCATGTTCTGTCTCCCTTTCTGATATTTCCCACACACTTCTTCTCCTTCCCTTCTATTCCCTTTCACTATTATTTATATTCCCCAAATGCATGAGACCGTATAATGTTTGTCCTTCTCTGACTGACTTATTTCACTGAGCATAATACCCTCCAATTCCATCCACGTCGAAGCAAATGGTGGTATTTGTCGTTTCTAATGGCTGAGGAATATTCCATTGTATACATAGACCACATCTTCTTTATCCATCATCTTTCGATGGACACTGAGGCTCCTTCCACAGTTTGGCTATTGTGGACATTGCTGCTAGAAACATCGGGGTGCAGGTGTCCTGGCGTTTCACTGCATCTGTATCTTTGGGGTAAATCCCTAACAGTGCAATTGCTGGGTCGTAGGGCAGGTCTATTTTTAACTGTTTGAGGAACCTCCACACAGTTTTCCAGAGTGGCTGCACCAGTTCACATTCCCACCAACAGTGTAAGAGGGTTCCCTTTTCTCGGCATCCTCTCCAACATTTGTGGTTTCCTGCCTTGTTAATTTTCCCCATTCTCACTGGTGTGAGGTGGGATCTCATTGTGGTTTTGATTTGTATTTTCCTGATGGCAAATGATGCAGAGCATTTTCTCATGTGCATGTTGGCCATGTCTATGTCTTCCTCTGTGAGATTTCTCTTCATGTCTTTTGCCCATTTCATGATTGGATTGTTTGTTTCTTTGGTGTTGAGTTTAATAAGTTCTTTATAGATTTTGGAAACTAGCCCTTTACCTGATACGTCATTTGCCAATATCTTCTCCCATTCTGTAGCTTGTCTTTGAGTTTTGTTGATTGTATCCTTTGCTGTGCAAAAGCTTCTTATCTTGAGGAAGTCTCAATAGTTCATTTTTGCTTTTGTTTCCTTTGCTTTCGCGGATGTATCTTGCAAGAAGTTACTGTGGCCAAGTTCCAAAAGGGTGTTGCCTGAGTTCTCCTCTAGAATTTTGATGGAATCTTGTCTCACATTTAGATCTTTCATCCATTTTGAGTTTATCTTTGTGTATGGTGCAAGAGAGTGGTCTAGTTTCATTCTTCTGCATGTGGATGTAAAATTTTCCCAGCACCATTTATTGAAGAGACTGTCTTTCTTCCAATGGATAGTCGTTCCTCCTTTATTGAATATTAGTTGACCATAAAGTTCAGGGTCCACTTCTGGGTTCTCTATTCTGTTCCATTGATCTATGTGCCTGTGTTTGTGCCAGTACCACACTGCCTTGATGACCACAGCTTTGTAGTACAACCTGAAATCTGGCATTGTGATGCCCCCAGATATGGTTTTCTTTTTTAAAATTCCCCTGCCTATTCAGAGTTTTTTCTGATTCCACACAAATCTTACAATAATTTGTTGGAAGTCTCTGAAGAAAGTCTATGGTATTTTGATAGGGATTGCATTAAACGTGTAAATCGCCCTGGGTAACATTGACATTTTCACAATATTAATTCTGCCAATCCATGAGCATGGAGTATTTTTCCATCTCTTTGTGTCTTCCTCAATTTCTTTTAGAAGTGTTCTATAGTTTTTAGGGTATAGATCCTTTACCTCTTTGGTTAGGTTTATTCCTAGGTATCTTATGCTTTTGGGTGCAATTGTAAATGGGATTGAATCCTCAATTTCTCTTTCTCAGTCTCATTGTGAGTGTATAGAAATGCCACTGATTTCTGGGCATTAATTTTGTATTCTGCCACATTACCAAATTGCTATATGAGTTCTAGCAATCTTGGGGTGGAGGCTTTTGGGTTTTCTATGTACAGTATCATGTCATCGGCGAAGAGGGAGAGTTTGACTTCTTCTTTGCCAATTTCAATGCCTTTAATGTCTTTTTGTTGTCTGATTGCTGAGGCTAGGACTTCCAGTACTATGTTGAATAGCAGTGGTGAGAGAGGACATCCCTGTCTTGTTCCTGATCTTAGGGGAAAGGCTCCCAGTGCTTCCCCATTGACAATGATATTTGCTGTGGGCTTCTCATAGATGGCTTTTAAGATGTTGAGGAATGTACCCTTTATCCCCACACTCTGAAGAGTTTTGATCAGGAATGGATGCTGTATTTTGTCAAATGCTTTCTCTGCATCTAATGAGAGGATCATATGGTTCTTGTTTTTTCTCTTGCTGATATGATGAATCACATTGATTGTTTTACTAGTGTTGAACCAGTCTTGTGTCCCGGGGCAAATCCTACTTGGTCATGGTGAATAATCTTCTTAATGTACTGTTGGATCCTATTGGCTAGTATCTTGTTGAGAATTTTTGCATCCATGTTCATCAGGGATATTGGTCTGTAATTCTCCTTTTTGGTGGGGTCTTTGTCTGGTTTTGGAATTAAGGTGATGCTGGCCTCATAGAACGAATTTGGAAGTACTCCATCTCTTTCTATCTTTCCAAACAGCTTTGTAGAATAGGTATGATTTCTTCTTTAAACGTTGATAGAATTCCCCTGGGAAGCCATTTGGCCCTGGACTTTTGTGTCTTGGGAGGTTTTTGATGACTGCTTCAATTTCCTCCCTGGTTATTGGCCTGTTCAGGTTTTCTATTTCTTCCTGTTCCAGTTTTGGTAGTTTGTGGCCTTCCAGGAATGCATCCATTTCTTCTAGATTGCCTAATTTATTGGCATATAGCTGCTCATAATATGTTTTTAAAATCGTTTGTATTTCCTTGGTGTTGGTAGTGATCTCTCCGTTCTCAGTCATGATTTTTATTGAGTCTTCTCTCTCTTCTTTTTAATAAGGCTGGCTAATGGTTTATCTATCTTATTAATTCTTTCAAAGAACCAACTCCTGGTTTTGTTGATCTGTTTCACCGTTCTTCTGGTCTCAATTTCGTTGAGTTCTTATCGAATCTTTATTAACTCTCTTCTTCTGCTGTGTGTAGGGTCTATTTGCTGCTTTTTCTCTAGCTCCTTTGGGTGCAAGGTTAGCTTTTGTATTTGAGTTCTTTCCAGTGTTTGAATGGATGCTTGTATTGCAATGTATTTCCCCCTCAGTACTGCTTTTGCTGCATCCCAAAGATTTTGAACAGTTGTATCTTCATTCTCATTAGTTTCCATGAATCTTTTTAATTCTTCCTTAATTTCCTGGTTGAACCTTTCATCTTTTAACAGGATGGTCCTTAACCTCCGCGTGTTTGAAGCCCTTCCAAACTTCTTGTTGTGATTTAGTTCTAATTTCAAGGCATTATGGTTTGAGAATATGCAGGGGACGATCCCAATCTTTTGGTATCAGTTCAGACCCGATTTGTGACCCAGTATGTGGTCTATTCTGGAGAAAGTTCCATGTGCACTTGAGAAGAATGTGTATTTAGTTGAGTTTGGATGCAAAGTTCTGTAGATATCTGTGAAATCTATCTGGTCCAGTGTATCATTTAAAGCTCTCGTTTCTTTGGAGATGTTGTGTTTAGAAGACCTATCGAGTATAGAAAGTGCTAGATTGAAGTCACCAAGTATAAGTGTATTATTATCTAAGCATGTCTTAACTTTGGTTATTGGTTGATATATTTGGCAGCTCCCACATTCGGGGCATACATATTGAGGATTGTTAAGTCCCCTTGTTGGATAGATCCTTTAAGTATGATATAGTGTCCCTCTTCATCTCTCACTACAGTCTTTGGCGTAAATTTTAGTTTATCTGATATTAGGATGGCTACCCCTGCTTTCTTTTGAAAGAAAAAGAAAGAAAGGAGAAAAAAAGGGTGGGGGAAGCAAACAGAAATCAAAAAGCAAAAAAAAAAAAAAAAAAAAAGAAAGAAAAAAAAAGAAAAAAGAAAAAAACAAAAACCACAGGGGAGTATCTTCTGATTCTGTATATTTCAAGTCCCTTGACATCCCCTAGAACTGGTCCATCTTGCTGGTCTTCTGGGGGAGGGGCCTGTTGTGCTGATTTTCAGGTGTCAGCACTTGGGGGAGCTGCTCTGCCCCTGCCTGGTGCAGGGCTCAGTGGGGCTTTTTTAGGCCCCAGGAGGCCCCGTGAGGCCCCAGGAGGAACAACCGCAGTGGCGGGGCCAGCTCTGCAGCCCTGGAGTCAGCTCCCGCAGTAGCTCCAGAGCTCTCCGTCTGCAGGGCTTGGAGGCTCCGGGGCGGGGCCGCTGATCTGCTCAGCTCAGGGCTGGAGCGTCCTTGCTGTCCTGGGCCCTCCCGGCCTCTGCCTGTCCCGGGGGAGGCCGGATCCTGGGCTGTGTCCCGGCGCCCTGTGCTCCGGGGCCTGCGCTGTTGGATTCGCGCTCCCGCCCCGCAGCCCCCTCCGCGGAGCCGCCGCCCGAGCCCCTCCGAGCTGCTCCGGGTCCCGCCGTGCGCGCTGCAGCCCTTAGGGAGCTCGGCGCACTCTCCCGGGGCGCAGGTGTCTGTTAGTGTCCCCGGGAGCCCGAGGGCATCCCCGCCCTCCTGGGTCCTGCTCCAACTCCCTGTGAGGCCTTTCCACCCGGGAAAGTTGGTGCAGCTCCTGCTTCTCCGGGACGGGGCTCTCCTGTCCTGGGGACACTCGCCCCGGCCTCAGCCTGGCTCCTCGCGGGGCCCCTCCCCCTAATAATATAATTTAATAGTTGAAATATAAAAAAATAAATAAATCTGAAAACTAACATGTATTATTAAAAAATCTTACTAATTAAGATATAAGTACTGTCAAACATGTATTATGTGAATATAAATTTGCAGACCCATGAAAGTTTGCCTTTGAATGCAGTTCAGGTTTTACCATAAATAGAAAGCACTAATCTCATGGAGCAAATTTGTATCAGTTACTTGTAATATTATTTCCATAGGAAGGAAGGAATGAAGGAGGAAAGAAGGAAGAAAGGAAGAAAGGAAGGAAGGAAGGAAGTCAAAATGGAAAGATGGAAAATAGAGAGAAAGAAGGAAATGCATATTCAGTTTTTCTCTGTTCGTGTAAAATAATATGCTAAAAGGATATTTAAAAACATAAAAAAAAATCAGTCTCCACTACGGTTTGGTATCCATTTATTGTTTTCTTTTTTCATCCTTTCTTCAGAATATCTCCCCTGTTGTCAAAGTCTTAAACTACCTACCTCTCAAAAGGTAATCTGTTACATGTCCATAACAATAAACTCTGAATGTACCAAATTCTCCTATAAGTTATTTTAATTTTATCACTTTGTGTGATTTAAAAAAAAAAAACATAAGCTTATTATTAACCTTCCGGTACATATGGAGTGTTTTTTTATATTTTTCATTGAGCTAAAATCGGCATAACATAAAATTAGTCACTTTCCACAATTCAAGCGGTATTTAGTAAAATGACGATTCTATGCAAGTACCATTTTTCTAGTTCCAGAAAGTTTTCATTAATCAAACCAGGAAACCCATGCCCATGAAGCAGTTGCAGCCCATCCCTGTCTTTCTCCAGGCCCTGGCAACTATCAATCTATGAATTTTCTATGCATTTACCTGTTTTGAATATTTTATTTAAGTGGAATTGCATGATGGGTAAACTTTTTTTTTCTACTTCTATAACTTAGCTTGTCTTGTTTGAGGTTCATTGTTGCATGAATGGATACTTTGCTTTTTATGCCTGTATAATACTTCATTCCATGTACATACATAATTTTGTCTATTCATTTTTTTTATTAATGGACATTTGGATTGTTTCCACCATTTAGTTATTACAAACAATGCTGCTATGAATATGTGTACATTGGTATTTGTTTTAGTATCTGCTTTCAATTCTTTTAGGTATACACCAAGAGGATATATATTGGGTTATATGATAATTCTATATTTAACTTCAAGGAATCGCCAAACTGTTTTCCACAGTAGTTAAACCATTTTACACACCCAACAGCAATGTATGAGGATTGTAATTTCTCTACATCTTCACCAAGACTTATTTTCCCTTTTGTTTGTTTTAATTACAGCTTTCTTACTGATGTAAAGTGGCACTTCCTTGTGGTCTTGATTTTCATTTCATTTTCCTAATGACTAAAGATGTTAAGTTTCTTTTCATATGTTTGTTGGCCATTCAAATATGTTTTTTGAAGAAATTTCAAGTCATTTGGCCATCAAAAAAATTTGTCACCTGTCTTTTTGTTGTTAACTTATAAGGATTCTTTATATATTCTGAATACTAGACCCTTATATGATTTGGTAATTTGAGAATATTTTCTCCCTTTTTGTAGAAGGCTTTTTCAATTTCTTGACCATGCACTTTGATGCAACAGAAGTGTTAAATTTTGATGCTATCCAATTTATCCATTTTTTTTCTTTAGTTATTTGTGCTTTTCATGTCAGCTGTAAGTGATGTAATTTTGAAGGTAGGTGAAGTTTGGTGGTGTCAGGCCAGAGCTGATGACCAAGAAAGAATTCTTGAAATGTCTTTGGTAAAAAAAATGGTGGTTTTATTAAAGCATGGAGACAGAACCTGTGGGTGAAAAGAGCTGTGCTGGAGCATCTCTTCAGTGCCTAGGCAAATTGTTTTGTTTTGTTTTTTAAAGATTTTATTTATTCATTCCTGAAAGACACAGAGAGAAGAGGAGACACAGGCAGAGGGAGAAGCAGGTTCCCTGTAGCCCAATATGGGATGCAATCCTAGAATCTCGGGATCCCACCCTGAGCAGAAGGCAGATACTCAACCACTGAGCCACCCAGGTGTCCAGCCTAGCCAAATTGTTTATAACTCTACCTTAGTCTTTATTTCCTGCTTGCACTTTGCTTAAAAATCACTCAGGGGTGATTTCTTGTGTCTTTTCTAAACAAGCATCTTGCCATTGGGCATGCATGGTTTTTTGTTTTGTTTTGTTTTAATTATCAGTATTCATGGGTGCTTTTAAATGTTCAGAATTTCTCAAAAACTCTCTCTCTAGCTTTTTCTTCCAGGCTTTTGGCACTCTTGTACACCTCAACACTGATCTTTTGCTCTAGGAAGGTATAAGCTTCTTGCTTACCTTACAACACTTTCAAGAAATACCTGCTGTTTTTCTGTTGTGGGTGAGTTCTGAGTTATGTAAAATGAAGATGCGCACTTTGTATCAGTATTTCTAGTACTTGTCAGACAGGTTACAATAGAAAAACAAAAATAAAAACAGAGTCTTAGTTCCTTGCAAATGAGGCCTACTTTGCTCCTGGAAGAACTAGGGGCCAGGGTTCCTCACCAGTACTGTGGTCTACCCTCTCCAAGGTCACTGTGAGCCTGAATGTGGGTAGGGCAAAGTTAAGTAAAAATGTCAAAAGTTTCCTACCATTTTAAAGATTCAGATTTCACTTGGATGTGGTAGTCTTTTGTTAGAACACACCCAGTTAATTCTATAGTTCATTCTGTTTCTTTGATGGAGAGATCAATACTTGGAATTGGCTACTTTGCCTCTTTTTTTGATGTCCAGTGTAAAAGTTTTAAAATCTCTCTTACCTCCCAGATTATATCTCGAATCTCTTCGTCCTACACATATAATGCTCCAGTTCCCTGGAATGCACTTCTCTAACTTTGTACCTGGTAGGAAATCAAGAGTTTTCTCCCAGTAACTATTCTCTACTAGGTCCCCAAAGTTCTTAGTGTTCCTTCTAAATACAAACTTCAAATTTCTAACTTTTGGTGTAACCATTTATTTTATTTTCCCTTACCCTAGTAAGAATGTAAGAATGTAAGAATGTTGATTGAACAAGCTGCATACTATTCATCCATGTATTAATTAAACGAGTGCTAAATGAAAACCTACTTTTGTGAAATACAGCATGGGCTGTATCCTAGAACTCAGCATGGGCAAGGAAGACAGATCTTTACTCATGACATGTATTCTTGTTTTTTTACCAGCTCTATCCTAATGCCCAACATACTGCAGGTTTTCAGTAATGGATTTTAGATGAATGAATACCGTGTATTTAGCTCTAATTGCCATAAACTAAGCCATGAGGGATCAGTCAATAAGTAATGGCTATTATTATATCTCAGGTGCATGTTACAGATTATTTCATCTGTTATCAAAATTACTAATGAGAAAGGCATTAAAATACCTGTGTTAAATGAGAAAATTGAGACTCAGATTAAATGATTACTAAGTAGCCAAGGCATGATTCTAACCAAGGTATGTCTCTCCACTCAAAATCATTGTTTGACATGAAACAACAACACCATTTGTTCAAAATAGCAACTTCCTGGTAACCCCAATATTTTGGAATAGAAACTTTACTTACATCATGTTTATTATAATCATCTCTTGTAGGGGAAAATGAACAAAAAAAATTACACTAAATCTTTTGAAGTAATGTGTAAGTTTTCTGTTCATAAGTTGAACATAGACAGGAAATGAAAGGCTCATTTGCATAATACAGTCAAATCACATTATCTAGTCCTTTCTCCTACAAATCCTTTGCGAATTGTAGAGCTGCATGACAAACTAAAATTGAAAATGAATTTCCACATTAGTTATTACAATTGCTAGGGAAGCACAGTGGAGGTACATAAATTCCATATTTTGTGTATCAAAAATGGCATGTCTACAAAGATCTTCTTAAAATAGATTTCATTAAGAATAGGCCCTCTACATTAAGTGTATACTTAGGCTTTAGTGATACATTTTGTGTTTTCCCATTTTCAGGATTCCCTTCTATCTTTTAACTCCTTTATCTCCTGGGACTCTTTTCTTCTATTCCTCAATCAGCTGCATTCACCTCTGTAGTTGGAACCATGGACCCACAAAGATGTCCACATCCAATCCCCAGAAAGAGACATGGAAAGAGACTTGGAAGATGTGATTAAGTTGAAGAGCTTGATATAGGGAGATTAGCCTGGATAACTCAAGTTAACTCTGTATAATCACATGAGTCCTGATAAAGGAGAGACAGTAAAGAGCAAAGTCAAAAGAGGCAATGCAATAATGGAAACTTAGGTTGGAGTGATGTAATCAAAGATGGAGAAAGCTCTAAGCCAAGGACGTAAGTTCCCTTCAAAAGCTAGAAAAACCATGGCAACAGATTCTCCCCTGAAGCCTGTAGAAGAAACGAAGCCCTGCAAATGCCCTGATGTTACCACTGTACTAAGACTCACTTTGAACACTTGATCTTCAGAATTTTAAGATAATGCATTTGTGTTGTTTTAAATCATTTAGTTTATAATAATTCATTATGACAGAAAAACAAAACTAATGTTTCCTCCTCTCTACTGTTTATTAGCTATAACATACCACTTTTCAAGAAAAGGCATAGCAAAGTCCCTGGAAAAGCAATCTGTAATAGAAATCCCTCACTAAGGTATGGACTATTCCTTTTATTTTAGGACTCAAAGGAAAGATGGATTTTTAAAACATCATAGTATGAAACAATGCCTCGGGACACCTGGGTGACTCAGTGGTTGAGCGCCTCCCTTTGGCCCACGGCATGATCCTGGAGTCTCTGGACTGAGTCCCACATCAAGCTCCCTGCATGGAGCCTGCTTCTCCCTCTGCTTGTGTCTCTGCCTCTCTCTGTGTCTCTCATGAATAAATAAATAAAATCTTTTTTAAAAAAATTTAAAAAAGAATGCCTCAACACAATAAATCACTATCTACTTATGTAAATTTAAACAACACTCAAATGGGCAGTGATTATATATATATATATATATTTAAAAATCTAGTATGAGTTATTAATAATATTTTTTGCATTTTTAAATTTGAGTATAGTTCATTTATTTTTCTAGATTGAGAGACTAAAAAAAAATCTCAGAAGTATTATGTAAGATTGTTATTAAAATAAAAAAAGGCCACACATTCCGACAGCATCCCTTTCCCAAATAAAACACAATATATAGCTTGGTTTTTGACCTAAGACAGCAACTCATGGAACAAACAAAATGATCAGTTAAGTACAGGATTTAAGCCTCCCTGGTATCCATACTGCATATTTTTTGCATGTGCTAGTTTAACTATCCTCTTCCTAAGGTCTCTGTGAGTGTTTGCGTGGCTATGGTTGTGAATGTGAAGGTCTTTTCAAAGAAAGATATATCTTCTTGTTCAATAGTCATTTCCCCAAATGGATCTTCCTCCACATAAAGATCCATTTACAAATGGTTATTTGATATCTAGATACAGAACAATCACCTGCCAGTGATCTCCAACGAAATGTGGACAGGCAAGCCATGACCATGGTGTGGTCATTTACATATGCCATTTGATCTCCCTTTGATAAAAACTCGCTCTGAGGACAGTATGGATTGGGAGGAGGATCAGATGGGATGGAGGGACTGAGAGTAGAGATTAAAAGGGTTGGCATTTACGGAATAACTATTGTGAGCCATTCCTCTGTGCTCCTACATTTTATTTACTGCTCAGAACAACTCAACCAGATTTATTGTCTCCTTTTACAACAGTGGCTCCACAGAGTATATTATTTTTCCCAAGTCACTAGACAAACAGGCTTCACACTTTTGTCTATCCTAATCCAAAGTTTACATTCTTCCCCTCTGCTCCATGTTAAACACTATAGTAGTTGAGTAAGAAGAGAAATGCCATTTAATACACCCAAAGTCTGGCAGCTATAAAGTGGTGCAATCTGGATTGAAAACTAATTTAATGTGACCAAAGTCCATGTTGCTCTTACAAGGGGTTAAATTAGAGGTTTTCTTTTCCACTCAGTAAAGTGTCTTTAAAGTTAATGAAAGCACACCCTCTTATTTCCCTACTGAGTTACAGTCCTATGAAGGAAGAAAATTAAAAACTAAAACACAGAAACAAAACAATACAAGAATTGGGCTCTCAGTGCCAGTGATCATTAGTGGATAATTTCATGAGCATGTTTAAGAGCCTGAGCATGTTGTTTCTCTTGTTTGCTTTAATAACCTGAGAAAATCATGGATGTCTCATCCCTCACCTGCTTCACTTAGATTTTAAATCTAAATAGAGAAATTTGATGCTTGTATATTCTATTTTTGTTGCTGTAATCTCATATCTTTTGAACTAATATTAACCAGTTTCTTTAATTTGTCTTAATCCTAGTGCAAAAAAGGATCATTTGTGTACCACTCTCTTAAGCAAACTAGTGCCATCTGCTTATTCAGTAAAGAGGCTATTATGAGCTTTGGATTGACAATAGAGCTCAGAACTTAACAGATGTTTCACATATATTCGACTTCACTATGCACAGAACAGGTCCAGTTATGAGAATCATTTATGTTACATCATAAGCTGGAATTAGCATGTCAGTTCCTCATGTATCATGTCCCAAATAATCACTTAGGGGAGTTATTTTCCTTTTCTTCCTCGGATATCAGTGGATTAATAACTGTTTTTTTCCAATAAATATTATGTTTCTATAGGATATCTGACTATGTGGTGTCACTGCATTAACTGCTATGGATTTTGTGCAGAATATATCAAATTGTAGCTGAGGATGCAAAATATCTAACCAGCATTTGAACATGAGTTGAAGAGTGCTGTCATGGAGCTGGGCAGAATTCATTTTAAGGTATTAAGTAAGCTTAATGTTTGTCACTTCATTCGTCCAGACCTGGATTACTACAAGGAAAAGCACAGAATATTTATAGAACTAGAGAAAGGGTGGCAGGAAGAGGGAGAAAGGAAAGAGACAGTGAATGAGGATTGTGGAAAGCTCTCTCAGAACCACTTGGGCTTTACAATGAGACCTTAGACTGAAGCTGATTAAGGAAAATGTGATGTTCAATAGGCCTTTACAGTTTGTCCTCAACTCTCATCATTTAAGACAAATAGGTTAATTTAATTTCATTACTATTGTTTTTCATGGAGCAAGGCAGATCTTGTCTGCCTTTTTAACCCCAGGAGCAGTAGAACAACTATCCTGATGTAACAGAGTTGGTAAATGGAAGATTTGGGATTTGTATTTAAGCTTGTCCTCAAAGTTCTCCACTCTGCTATATCTCAAGGTGTCATAAAAGAAAATACAGCAGCTGGGTGGTCCACAGCTTACTAATAGCTCTCATTTTCATTAACACATTATTGTATACAGTTACTGGAACTATTTAGAAGAATTCTAAGACATCATATAAGCTTGAATGTGGTAATCAGCCATCCTAAAACTAAGAAACAAATAGCAAAATAAAAGCACTCAACAATAATAATACCCAACACTTATTTTTTTTAAGCTTTTATTTTTTCTTGAGAGACACAGAAAGAGAGGCAGAGACACAGGCAGAGGGAGAAGCAGGCACCCCTCAGAAAGCCTGATATGGGACTCGACCTGATATGGGATCACGCCCTGAGCCGAAGGCAGATGCTCAACCACTGAGCCACCCAAGTGCCCCATGTCTAACATTTATTGAATACATACAATTTTCCAAGCAAAATGCAACTATAAAATAGGTATTTTTAAAATATTTATTTATTTATTTTAGAGAATGAAAGGAAGAGAGAGAAAGGGAGAGAGAGAGAGTGGGGTGGGGGGCGGGGAGGGGGAGAGCATCGGAGAGAAAGAATCCCAAGCAGACGTCTCAAGATCAAGCTTGTTCTCATGAGCCTAAGATCATGACCTGAGCAAAAACCAAGAGTCAGATGCTTAACTGACTGTGCCACCAGGTGCCCCTAAAATAGATACCCTTTCTTTATACATGACACAACCAGCACAGAAAAATTAACCAACTTGGAGTGAAGTTGTGATTTGAAACTAGCAGTTCTGGTACCCAAACTCACATTGTTAACCAGTATGAAATGTTCTACAAACATTTTCATGGGTGCCTACCATGTAGGCATTTTTATTATGCATAAGACCCCTGTCTTTTAAAAATGCTCACTTAAAAAAATAAAGATGCTCATCTACATATAAAAAACCCCATTCCTTTCCCAAAACGTTTATTTCTGTCTATAGGGTCATATTAGATTCTTTTTTTGTTTTTTTATTTTTTTCTTTTCTCATTTTCTTTGCAGGTCTGCATGTGATTTGGTTAACAAATCAATCTCCTAACAAAAATCTGAGAACACAGAAAATTAGGATTTAGCCTGTGGCCTCTTGCATCATCTTGAAACGTTCCAGTCACATGTCTATAAAGAGACAAGAACAGTCCATGGTAAATGTTTACACAGTAAAAAATATCACACTTTCCATAGGTGCTCACATCAAGACAATTCAAGTTTTGAAACATAATCCAAGCTCTTGAAGCAAGTCCTGTCCCAACAGAGAAAGTTTAGTAAGAATAATGAAAAGACTTCAGTGACAAGAGGAAACTATAGTGTGACTTGGCCTGGGGACAGAGCTGCATGACAACATGGTTCAGGGCTGTTAGAGTTTATTGTTTGACTCCTTTGTCTCCCTAATGTATTATTAATGTCTTGTAAATAAGGGTTCACAGTGTACAGGCTTACATGAATTTTCACCAGCCAGCCCTGCCCCAGGGAGCTGTACTTGTAATAAAAGCAATGAAATCGACATATTTCTCATGTCATTTGGTATAAGTCAGGCCTTACTCACCAGACAGAGGAAGAATTTTGAATTACAATTGTGAATGGATATGTTTATTTTATTCTGTTTCAAGCTATTTAAATTTCAGCTAAACTAATCATTATGCTTCAATTTGGTCTACATGGAAAATTCAGCAAATACTATCTCCTGATCTTATGTTGGGCTTCAGTATGCTCACATTACACATTTTATTTCAGAATCTCAGACTTGCCCATTTGCCAAGATAATTCACTTTTGTTAGTTGTCTTTTAGTTCCCTGTTGATTTCCAGTTTACTCTCTGTCTGTTTCTGCATGTTAATTTGCCATTCCTGCCATGCCCTTGGGTTACTTTTGCTTCAATTGAACCATAATAAATGCAAGTTCAATGATTTTATCACATAAAGGAGGGCTTGAACTTTTTCATGACTTAGTCCAAAGCACAACTAGTATTGCATAATATCCAGAAGGTTCTTGATTTATATTGAATGATGGGACTATTGAAATTGAGTTTTCATTTTTAGGAAAATGTTAAATCAATATTGGCAAAGGGTGTTTGTGTGTGTGTGTGTGTGTGTGTGTGTGTGTGCGCGCGCGTGTGTGTTTAGTTGAAGATGTACATATGAAATCTAAATCTTTGGGGAGGAAGCCATAGTTGAAAGAGATTGAGTAATGTTTTCATCAAACACCTTGCTTAGAAGCCACAGATATTAATCTTTCCAAGTCAACACATTGTATCCTGTTTAATATATCCTTTTTAATTTTGATACGTTCACCTGGAGCAGAGTTACTGAACCCTATCTATGTCATAGGTGGAAATCATCTTGCCAAAACACAGGAAGCACTGAAAATATTAAAATACAGTTAGATAATCTCCCTCCCAGAAGCATATTTGATTTAAGTGAGGCAAGTGCCTGTCTTGTGAAACTGTGTGGCATTAGTCTCTAGAGCCCAGAGATTAATGGACCTGAAAGCTCTGGCTATCAGAGATGTCCTTAAGAGCTTGTGTGACACGTGGTATCTATAGAATACATTGATTAAGATATTTTTCTGAGACAGATTTGAAAGAGTATTCCTTATTCATTCTGGACATCAAAATTATTGATTATAACAATAGCTCAATTTTTTTGTGCTTTGTCTATGCCAGCCATTGTTTCAAGGATTTTATATGTGTTGACTTATAGAATGTTCTAAAAGATAGGTACTGTTGTCCTTTATTATAGATGAGGAAATTGAGACACAAAGAATTTAAGTAATTTACCTAAAATCAAACAGTTAATATCTGGGTTATTTATTTCCAGAGCCCTCACTCTTTTTAATTTCTGTGCTATGCTATCTCTTGAATAGTGTGGTCACATTCACGTAGATCATGAATTGATGTGCAACACCTCCTAAAATTTCCCACCCTCCACTTAGTGTAAGGGGGTTCCTCCTACATTAGAATAAGAAAGAAAGAGTTTTGTTTTCCACACTCTGGAATGAAAACTTAATGTGTTTTCTACATAATCATATATAAGTCTCATTAGGATATTGAGTATCTCCTTATGTCATTGTCCAGTCCTGGTACCTGAGATTCCCAGGATAAATACGGTGATGCCCATTTCTTACTTCACCTAGATAGTCCTCTATCCTGTTTTGTGCTCACATCTAAGTGCCAAGAAATTCAGATTTCTGAATTTCTGCCAGAAATTCTACTGGGTCTTGAAGAGCCATTTGTTTGCTTTACTCGGTAACTCAAAATGTGGCTGCAAAAACATTGTGGTGTTCCTGTTCTTGGCCAAGTTGCCTATTAATTTACTTAACGCTTTTAAAGCTTTGGTTTGCTTACCTGTCCAGTGGCAAGAATAATGATGATCCCTCCCTGTATGGTTTTGGGACCATTAAAAGAATGATAACATGTAAATCATTTATCATATGCAATAACAGATGTTAGTCATTAAAGTGGGTACAGATATATTTCTGTCATCCCATCCAGAAGTAATAGGGAGGTGTTCAGATTAGAAAGCTCATATTCTGATGAGAATCTGAGCTAAAACTCAATCCATCTTCAGGGCTCTATAGGTTCCCTCTACTGCGTGGTGGCACTGCTTACCACCAGCAGACAATGAGGAATAAGCCAGAGTGGTTCCTGTGCTGTTTGAACTGGAGTGGTAATGAACACTATGTTATAAATAGCATTAGCCATGTACTCTTAATAGTAAGTCCCTATAAAACCAGGCTCTATCTCCTCTTGAGTTTAGAAATGTTGCTATAACACCCCCAAAATCCAATTTTCCCACAGGGAAATTAGAAAACAAAATATGCAGCTACTATTTCTGAGTAACCAATTTAGGAAATATTTTTATGGAACATTCATAAGTCATAGTTTTTGCTCATTTGAAGTCCTCTAATGTGAAATACTTATACTACCATTTCCAATTAATTTATTTCATATCCTCCCTCTCAAAAATTTGTCAACTTACTCTTTCATTTGGCAGTGACATATGTCCAAGGGTTATTTTCACAGTGGGAGGAGGTTCTTTTTGTATGCAGTTTGAGTCTCAATCCTGAGTTTGTTGTATCTGTTCTTTTAAACACCCGAGGTGGGACTGGGAACATGGAAATGTCTAGATCCAGTCTAGATGCCAGTTGTTAATATAAGCAGCTTTACCTATGGACCCATCCTTATTCCACATAAGCATCACTAAACAGGAAGCCCTCACAGGTCTAAAGTTTCTTGCCACCATGGGTTAGGAGGACCATATCATGCCATTCCAAAGTGACTTTATATCCCATGATCTCCTTCATTCCTTAGAAGCTATCCCAAATTAAAATATTATGTAAAATACTGTGTTTGCAATGTAATACAGTTTTAAGAGAAATTGGAAAATAAGACTTTATGAGTCAAGCTTGATAAGTCAAACCTCAATGGGTATATTGAATAACCAAAGCAATCTTGAAAAAGAAAAACAAAACTGGAAGTATCACAATTCCAGACTTCAGATTATATTACAAAGCTGTAGTAAACAAAACAGTATGACACTGGCACAAAAATAGATCCATAGATCAATGGAACAGAACAGAAAACCCCAAATAAACCCATAACTATATGGTCAATTAATCCTTGACAAAAGAGGAAATAACATGCTTTGATAAAGACAAATGATGCTGGAAAAAACAAAAAGTTACATATAAAAATGAAATTGGACCACTTTCATGTAATCATACCAAAAATAAGCTGAAAAGATATTAAATAACTAAATATGAAACCTGAATTAATAACAATCCTGGAATAGAACACAGACAGTAATTTCTCTGACATCAGTCATAAATTTCTACATTTGTCTCAAGAGGCAAGAGAAATAAAGCTAAACGAAATTATTGGGCCTATATCAAAATAAAAATCTTCTGCACAGAGAAGGAATGATTAGCAAAACCAAAGGCAACGTAAGGCATGGAATGGGAGATGATGTTTCCAAATGACATATCTGATAGAGGGTTAGTATCCAAAATAGATAAAGAATTTGTGCAATTCCATGAGAAAATGCTCTGCATCACTTGCCATCAGGGAAATACAAATCAAAACCACAATGAGATACCACCTCACACCAGTGAGAATGGGGAAAATTAACAAGGCAGGAAACCACAAATGTTGGAGAGGATGTGGAGAAAGGGGAACCCTCCTGCACTGTTGGTGGGAATGTGAACTGGTGCAGCCGCTCTGGACAACTGTGTGGAGGTTCCTCAAAGAGTTAAAAATAGACCTGCCCTGCGACCCAGCAATTGCACTGTTGGGGATTTACTCCACAGATTCAGATGCAATGAAACGCCGGGACACCTGCACCCGATGTTTCTAGCAGCAATGTCCACAGTAGCCAAACTGTGGAAGGAGCCTCGGTGTCCATCGAAAGATGAATGGATAAAGAAGATGTGGTTTATGTATACAATGGAATATTCCTCAGCCATTAGAAACGATGAATACCCACCATTTGCTTCGATGTGGATGGAACTGGAGGGTATTATGCTGAGTGAAGTAAGTCAATCGGAGAAGGACAAACAGTGTATGTTCTCATTCATTTGGGGAATATGAATAATAGTGAAAGGGAATATAATGGAAGGGAGAAGAAATGTGTGGGAAATATCAGAAAGGGAGACAGAACATGAAGACTCCTAACTCTGGGAAACGAACTAGGGGTGGTGGAAGGGGAGGAGGGCGGGGGGGGGGGTGGAGCTGGGTGACGGGCACTGAGGGGGACACTTGACGGGATGAGCACTGGGTGTTATTCTGTATGTTGGTAAATTGAGCACCAATAAAAAATTAATTTATTAAAAAAAAGAATTTGTGCAATTCAACACCGCAAACAAATCCAGTTTAAAAATGGGCAGAAGACATGAATAGACATTTCTCCAAAGAAGACATACAGATGGCTGATAGACACATGAAAAGATGCTCATCCTCACTTATCATCAGGAAACACAAACAAAAACTACCATTATATATAACCTCACACCTGTCAGAATGGCTAAAATAAAAAACGCAGGAAATAACATGTGTTGGTAAGGATGTGGAGAAGGAGAGCACTTTTATATTATTGGTGAGAATGCAAATTGGTGCAGCCACTATGAAAAACAGGATGAAGTTTCCTCAAAAAGTTAAAAATGTAAATACCCTGCAATCCAGCAATCATACTGCTAGGTATTTACTCAAGGGGATACATGCACCCCTATGTTTATAGCAGCATTTTCACCAGAACCAAATTATAGAAGCAGTCCAAGTGTCCAATAACCAATGAATGGATAAAGATTTGGTGTCTATATACAGTGGAATATTACTCAGCCCTAAAAATGAGTGATATCTTGCCATTTGCAATGATGTGGATGGACCTAGAGCTATTATACTAAGCAAAATAAGTCAGTCAAAGAAAGACAAATACCATATGATTTCATTCAGATTTGGAATTTAAAAAACAGAACAATTGAAGAAAAGAAGAAAGAGACAAATCAGAAAACAGACTCTTATGTTAGACAACAAACTGATGGTTACCAGAGTGAAGATGTGTGAAATAGGTGATGAAGATTAAAGAGTACACTTATTATCATAAGCATTGAATAATGTACATAATTGTTAAGTCACTATGTTGTACACCTGAAACTAATGTAACAATGTATGTTAACTACACTGGAATTAAAACAAAAATCACTTAAATCTTAAATAAAAAAAAAGTTACTTAAATCTACTGATGACATTGACACCTTCAGGAATATATCATCAGAGTAGACGATGGGCTCTAATAGAACATAGACTAAGAGAATCCTTAGAAGCAAAAATTAAGTTTGAGACACCAGTTACTACAATGAAGGTTTAAAGAATTAAAACCTGGGATCCATGTGCATTTTGAGGAGCTTGAGATACAGTCCTAAAAAAGGTTCACTTGATCTCTCCCTAGCAGGAAAGAAATATTCCTTGAAAGTATTCATCTTTTGCCAAATTTCCCAAGAAGGTCAAGCAGCTTTTGTATTACTAAATAGCCTTTATTTTTTTTTCTTTTTTCTTTTTTTTATAAATTAATTTTTATTGGTGTTCAATTTACCAACATACAGAATAACACCCAGTGCTCATCCCGTCAAGTGTCCCCCTCCGTGCCCGTCACCCATTCACCCCCACCCCCCGCCCTCCTCCCCTTCCACCACCCCTAGTTCATTTCCGAGAGTTAGAAGTCTTTATGTTCTGTGTCCCTTTCTGATATCTCCCACACATTTCTTCTCCCTTCCCTTATATTCCCCTTCACTATTATTCATATTCCCCAAATGAGTGAGAACATACACTGTTTGTCCTTCTCCGATTGACTTACTTCACTCAGCATAATACCCTCCAGTTCCATCCACGTTGAAGCAAATGGTGGGTATTTGTTGTTTCTAATGGCTGAGTAATATTCCATTGTATACATAAACCACATCTTCTTTATCCATTCATCTTTCGATGGGCACCGAGGCTCCTTCCACAGTTTGGCTATTGTGGACATGGCTGCTAGAAACATCGGGGTGCAGGTGCCCCGGCGTTTCATTGCATCTGAATCTTCGGGGTAAATCCCTAACAGTGCAATTGCTGGGTCGTAGGGCAGGTCTATTTTTAATTCTTTGAGGAACCTCCACACAGTTGTCCAGAGTGGCTGCACCAGTTCACATTCCCACCAACAGTGTAAGAGGGTTCCCTTTTCTCCGCATCCTCTCCAACATTTGTTGTTTCCTGCCTTATTAATTTTCCCCATTCTCACTGGTGTGAGGTGGTATTCACCATGACCAAGTAGGATTTATCCCCGGGATGCAAGGCTGGTTCAACACTCGTAAAACAATCAATGTGATTCATCATATCAGCAAGAGAAAAACCAAGAACCATATGATCCTCTCATTAGATGCAGAGAAAGCATTTGACAAAATACAGCATCCATTCCTGATCAAAACTCTTCAGAGTGTAGGGATAGAGGGAACTTTCCTCGATATCTTAAAAGCCATCTACGAAAAGCCCACAGCAAATATCATTCTCAATGGGGAAGCACTGGGAGCCTTTCCCCTAAGATCAGGAACCAGACAGGGATGTCCACTCTCACCACTGCTATTCAACATAGTATTGGAAGTCCTAGCTTCAGCAATCAGACAACAAAAAGACATTAAAGGCATTCAAATTGGCAAAGAAGAAGTCAAACTCTCCCTCTTCGCCGATGACATGATACTCTACATAGAAAACCCAAAAGCCTCCACCCCAAGATTGCTAGAACTCATACAGCAATTTGGTAGCGTGGCAGGATACAAAATCAATGCCCAGAAATCAATGGCATTCCTATACACTAACAATGAGACTGAAGAAAGAGAAATTAAGGAGTCAATCCCATTTACAATTGCACCCAAAAGCATAAGATACCTAGGAATAAACCTAACCAAAGAGGTAAAGGATCTATACCCTAAAAACTATAGAACACTTCTGAAAGAAATTGAGGAAGACACAAAGAGATGGAAAAATATTCCATGCTCATGGATTGGCAGAACTAAATAGCCTTTAGTGGTAACCTGAGTTTATGAGGGAAAAGGTTCCTCAGAGAGGGTGCACAATGGAGCATTTGTTGGAAATAATACATCTCTCCAGTAATTCTGAAGGAGTCTTTTGGTTTAAATAACACTCTCATCTAAAGCCAGTTGGGGATTTGTCGGCAAATCTGATCTTTTCTAAATATGTCATGGGTTATAGACCTCAAACAAGGGATGTCCATCTACGAAGTGCTGGCCTGGGATACCTAGAGCAAGTCAGCTTCATCTCTCAGGTTGTTTCTGTAACATATACAGGGTGTGATTTCTGAGCCACCATGAAAATTCCTGCTGCTCAAAAAGTATTTCACCACTGCCTGTCACAATGACTGAAATTTTACCATTATAAGTTACAATTTGGCACAATCAACTCCTGTCAACATTATTGACAGGGTAAATGTGACATGCCTTGTTCAAGTCAGGCTGAAAACTAGCTGGTAATAAGTGTTCAGTGTGCACTTTGTCTCAATTCGGTGAAGTTCAATGGTGATTACCATTTTGGTGAAGCACAGCTGGTCTCTTATATAAAATGATTTATGGCTCTAAACAGACCAGAATGACAGCACTCACCACTGCAGGACCTAAAGATAAACTTGAAATAGGTTGAAATTATAAT
Organism: Nyctereutes procyonoides; assembly: GCF_905146905.1. NCBI lineage: Eukaryota > Metazoa > Chordata > Mammalia > Carnivora > Canidae > Nyctereutes > Nyctereutes procyonoides. The sequence continues at coordinate 13,464,656 of NW_026575030.1, forward strand.
TTGAGCTCAAGCCCTTGATGATCATAATTTGAAGAACAAGACATGGCAAGTATTAAAACACTATATCCGTTGGGTACCTTACTGACCATGCCACACTCTTTGTGGAAGGACTAACATTAATGAAAATGTTTACACTCCATTCCAAGGACTGTGCTAACCTCTCTGCTTGTGCATCTCATTTAAATAGTTACCATAACCTTATGGTGTAAATTCTATCTCCATTTTAGAAATGGGAAGATCTGGAGCTTAAATGCTTCAGGGATTGATCATAAATTCACACTAGGGCCTGCATGACATCCAAGCCGCCATGGTAACCTATCTTATTGAGGACAAGATACACATTCTTGGTATGGCATGTACTGTTGGGGAGGGAATCAAAGTTCTATTGATTTTTGTACGATGTACATAAGATATAATTTTTGAATCTTTGTGCCACAAGGAAGGTGTAAAGAAAACTATTTCATTTGTCTATGGCCATAGATAAAGAACTTGATGTTTAAGTACCAACTGTAATGTTTTTGACCCGATACAATTTTACAAAATAACGGCATGTCACTAGGGAGATAACAGTATAAGGAAGAAAATGATCTGATAAAGAATGAAAATTTCTACGATTGTCCTTCATTTTCTTAGTAAGTTGTTTTGCTTTCCATTAAATCATCATAAGATAGAAATGAATCAGATCAAATTGTACTTAGTGATGCTTTTCCAAAGTGAGGGCTAGTTTGTGCTGCATCCTCCCCATTTGAATATGACCTCTTCTGCAAGCAAAGATAGGTGTTAGAGCAGAAGGGGGCAACTAGAAAGCTTGGGATAGGAACAGACTGCTGAGGTGTCAAATTCCTCTTTTTATTTAAAATATATACATTTTGGGAATGACCAGGTGGCTCAGTCAGTTAAATGTCAAACTCTTGGTTTCCACTCAGGTCATGATCTCAGGCTCATGAGATCCAGCTCCGCTTAGGGCTTTGCACTAGAGGGAGCGTCTGATTGAGATTCTCTCTCTCCTTCGCACTCTGGCCCTCCCACACATCTCTCTAAAATAAATATATCTTTAAAACATTTTAAAAAATAAAATATGTACATTCATATAAAAGTAAATTAAAATAGAATCTTATTTTATAATTCATGTAGTTAGCTCCATGCACTTTTACCTTTCAGATTACAGCACTTCTATGTCCTCCACTTGGAAAATTGATGAAGAATGTTAAGTTGTACACCTTGATTATTGTTTCATATCCACAGTTTATCTCCAGATCCCCCAAATAAGATTTCATATAGCAGGGATGCCTGGGTGGCTCAGTGGTTGAGCATCTGCCTTTGGTTGTGATCCCAGGGTTCTGGGATTGAGTCCCACTTCAGGCTCCCTGCAGAGAATCTGCTTCTCCCTCTTCCTTTGTCTCTGCCTCTCTGTGTCTTTCATGAATGAATGAATGAATAAATATTTATTTTTTTAAAAATATATATATTTCACATAGAAGAGGAGCTACCAATGTTAGAAGGACTATGATCTATAATTATGAAAACATTGCACTGTTAATTTTTTTAAATATTTTATTTATTCATGAGACACAGAGAGAGAGGCAGAGACACAGATTATTATTTTTAATAATTTAAAAATATTTAAGAAATAGGCCTAAATACACTAATAGAATATAGAGTAGGAAGACCTCCAGAGACAAACTGTATTTTTGATTGGACACCAATTGCTTGCTGCCAGCAGCAAATAGACAATAGTTGTTTTATCTACGTAATATTTACATCTATCTATCTATCCATCTACTCATCTACCTATCTAGAAATTGTAAAATAACATTTGGTCCATGTTCTTGTAGTTAATGGCTGCTTTTTCTACGTGACACTTTTAAAATTAGTGACATTTATGATAAAACCATGCAAGGAAACCTCAAAATTGATATTCTTTCTGAAAACAACCTTATCGTCTCTTCCTGTTATTCAATGTCGTTCCTAACCCAGAACTACTCCCCCTACTCAGTTACATCCTGCAGTAGGAAACACTGACGGGTGGAGAATATCCTTTCTTCCATTTCTCCTGCTTCACAGTTACTCCTACTTTTATGGTTTGCTTTTATTCTCTTGTGGAGCAAAAATAACTTCTCCCTGCCCATCCAGAATTTATCCATTCATGATCACTGATCACTGAACCTATTCCTTCCAGAAGATGATGTGGGTACATTTTCAACTTTTGCTTTTGAAATCCCTGTAGCTTTCCAGTTCAGATATGGGTATTTGAGTGCCACCTCAAGAAAAGCCATGTTAACGTCACTGTTCAGGCTGGCTGTAGATGGTAATGATCACAGTAATGTATGAATATGCCCTATGAAGTGTAGCATTCAGTCTGAGAGGAAACCTTTCCTAAATAGCTGAATACAAGTTCTTGGGTATTTATCTCTAACACGTGACCTTAATAATTCTATGATACTTTCATGTTTCATGTATATAAATTTAATGTCCAGACTGCAAGCTGCTTTAGGAAAAGGGTGGGTAATTTTTTAAAATATGCCCTCGATGTCTGAATTATAGTGTAATGCACCAACTAGTTGCAGAATAATTAAATAAGTGAGATTATACCTCTTTCAATGGTAAAAAACATGACATCATCATGCTTTTATTTAGTGTAAAGAATAGATAAAATAAGCATTGAATAAATATTGAATCAAATATTTTTTAGGATTTATTAGAAAGAGAGAGCAGAAGAGACAGACACTCAAGCCAACTGAAGCACCCAGGTGCCCCAAGTAAAATGTAATTTATATGTATGTATTTATATATCAACATTTAATTTTAATTTATATGATGAATGGCACAAATATGGATCAATACAGCGCTAAGCTCATGCAGATTTACCTTCTACGTTTGACCGCCAAAATTGTCTTTAATCTGCATCTGCCCTTTATTTGGGGATTTATTAGAAATAGAACTGTAACTACAGAAAAACACCTGGAAATCTTCTAAGTCAGATTAGCAGAAATTTTCATTAAGCTATGGTTCTCCTATTAGTGGGTCAGTCATCCTTGTGTCTCAGCCTCTGAATTCTTACAGCCATTGTAAACAATATTCTATTTTTTCATGTACGAACATCATTCACTAAAACCAGAAAACTAGCTGGGCAAATAAAAATAAAAGTACTATGAAATCTCTAGAAGAGATATGCCATATAAATTTAACACCCTTTATCCCATCTATTCTAACATGCTGCCTTCATCCTATTAGCATCTCCAATCAGGATGGCTGGAGCAGCTGTTGGACACCATTATTAATCTCATCACTCCTCTTCTTGGAGGTGAGACGTGTGGGCAGCACTGTCCAACATATTCTGTTAAATTAGGCTTTGAAACAGGTTGAGTGGTAACAATAGCAATAATAACACATCAATCAGAGTCCAAGATTGGCACTTCAAGAAACATTTGACACTTTTCTCCTGGAATGCAGAAATACATGTGACAAAGCACACCAGAGCACAAGCTGATGCCCCCAGATACTTATATAAAACCTTAACTCATATTCCAACGCCTACTCTTTTGCTGCCCTCAGAGTTCCACTTAGCAATGTATTATTTACTGCCAGGATACCTGCTGGTTGTTTTGCTTTGCTGCAGTAGAGCTTATCCCTCTTGATCATTCACTCTCTTCTCCCACTGATATGTGTCATATTTTCTTCCTGACCACCCTCATGCTCTGAGTTGACGTTCACAGCACCTTTGCCTCAAGCTGCCAGTGAAGTGAAAGCAATAGCTAGGATCAGCAATGCTTAGAACAGGCAACCCACAAGCCCTGCTATGATGGATTTACTATAGTGGAGTGTGTTTGTGTATTGGAGACAAGCAGGAGGACCAAATGGAGTTGAGAGACTGAAAGGTGGACCATATTTCTTCATCCTAACAAAAACAAAACAAAACAAAACAAAACAAAAAACGCTTCTATAAATCTCCTGTGTCATTGTGATTCTTTTATTTAGATACCTTTGGACTCAATGACGGAATACACTGAAATCTGGTTGTGATGCTATATTGGGCAACAATCCCTATAACTTTGCCACTTCGTAAATGAGTATATTTACTGCACATTATTTCAAGAATCTAATTTTTCAGTCTTTAAGAATTAAAACAAAAACAAAAACAAACCTTCCCTAGACTTATATAATTTAACTCTGCTCTCTTTATCCAATCTTTCTGTTTGTTTGTTTTTTTTTCCTTTCTTGCCATGGCAATTCTTTCTTTTACTTATCTTGCTTAAGTCTCAGTTAAGTCTCTCTCTATTGTCTTACACTGCGCTAAGCACCTTCATATAGCATTGTTGATAAAATTCTGTTTTCTTTGTCAACTAGTTTCCCTACTCTTTATCCTCCTACAGACCAGTGTATTCTAAGAATTGATCAGAGTGATTGTCAAATGCTTTATGTCATTCGGTAAATATTTGTTGAACAATTAAATAAAAAATAACTTCATAAATTCTTTACACTATTATAAATGACAACCTATTTTAATTTTTTAATCTTCAGGTCCTTTTTTTATCTTTCTTTAATGAGGCTGATGTCAGAAATATTTCTTCTAAAAGCCACCTCCCACGTGAAAACTTAGCTCTCTCTATTTTCCTCTATTCCCTTTGTCCTTTAAACCTAAACTCCATTATTTTCCACTGGAAGAAGAGCAAAGGAGCAATGGTTGAACTAATGGAATATTAAGGATTAAACTCAAGAATCATTTCTGGATGAGCAGATGGCAAACTGATATTTGAAAAGGAAATAAAAAATGGATTCAGATGCAAATCTCATATTGTGCAACTTTAGTTCACTTAATGAAAGGTGGTATTGACTTAATTTGGTTAATAATTTTGGATTAGTAGAATTCTCAATTAAAATAGTACAGCACAAGGGGAAAAGTCACAATCGGAATAGACAAATTATCAAGGTTGAAGCCTTTTCCTGACTGGAATCTCACGCTACCCACCCAGGCATTAATCTCTTTTTCCAACTAGCAAAATAGTTATGGCAATAATTTAAATTTTCTGTAAGCATGTGATCCAATCCAAACATTTATCTTCATTATTCAATGCCTATTCAGAAAATATTTATCCAAAAATATGCCTAAAATTCATAGAATATTGAAATAGAAGGGAACAGGAAGTTTATTTTGTTCATAACTATTATCCAAAACTTATGCAATCTCTTCCTCAACACTGTGCAAATTAATGTTACCTTGATTCAAACCCATCCACACATGGGAATTTACTTAGGACACAGTATTGATGATTGGACAAATGAAAATGATGTGAAATTGCTTATATGGAACTCAACCCTGCTATCTTTTTATTTTTTTTTAAATTAAATTAAATTTAATTATTTATTTTTTTAAATTTTTTTTTAAATTTTTATTTATTTATGACAGTCACACAGAGAGAGAGAGAGAGAGAGAGAGGCAGAGACACAGGCAGAGGGAGAAGCAGGCTCCATGCAGGAAGCCCGATGCAGGACTCCATTCTGGGTCTCCAGGATCGCGCCCTGGGCCAAAGGCAGGCGCCAAACCACTGCGCCACCCAGGGATCCCCTTTAATTTTATTTTAAATGTTATTTATTCATTCATGAGAAACACAGAGAAGCAGAGACGTAAGCAGAGGGAGAAGCAGGCTCCTCACAAGGAACCAGATAGGGGACTTGATCCTGGGACCCAGGATCATGCCCCGAGTTCAAAGGACCCGGGGTCACGTCCCGATCCGAAGGCAGACCCTCAACCACTGAGCTACCCAGGTGTCCCTCAATCCTGCTATCTTTTCAACAGTGCTATTCTATCCCCTAGAGTCTAGAACAGCTTGTTATACACATTATTAACACCCAATAATCCTTCTAATGTGTAGATATCATTATCAGGTGCCCCGTGAGGTCTCTGTTTCATACTCTAGCCATAAACAGGCAAAATTTTCAAAACATAGTTTCCTTAAACAATCTATATTTTCTGTGTCTCCTGTGTGCTTCTTTAAAAGGTCAAGTTCAGAAGTGATTAGAATCTTCCAGATAGGTCTAGTTAATTCACATTCAATGGAAATGTTATAGAAAAATACACATAAAAACACAATTTATTTCCTCTTGCATAATCAAATTATTTCTCTATTAATTTTTAAAATGTTTTTATCTTTTCTATAGCTAAGTGCTCTCCATGTGTTTCTTATATATATAAAAAGAAGACATATTACAGAGGACCAGTTTTTTTGTTTGGTTAGTTTTGGTTTCGGTTTTTATTTTTTTTTTATAAATTTATTTTTTATTGGTGTTCAATGTGTCAACATATAGAATAACACCCTGTGCTCATCCCGTCAAGTGCCCACCTCAGTGCCCATCACCCATTCACCCCACCCCCTGCCCACCTCCCCTTCCACCACCCCTAGTTCCTTTCCCAGAGTTAGGAGTCTTTCATATTCTGTCTCCCTTTCCGATATTTCCCACTCATTTTTTCTCCTTTCCCCTTTATTCCCTTTCACTATTTTTTATATTCCCCAAATGAATGAGACCATATAATGTTTGTCCTTCTCCGATTGACTTACTTCACTCAGCCTAATACCCTCCAGGTCCATCCACGTCGAAGCAAATGGTGGGTATTTGTCGTTTCTAATGGCTGAGTAATATTCCATTGTATACATAAACCACATCTTCTTTATCCATTCGTCTTTCGATGGACACTGAGGCTCCTTCCACAGTTTGGCTATTGTGGACATTGCTGCTAGAAACATCGGGGTGCAGGTGTCCCGGCGTTTCATTGCATCTGAATCTTTGGGGTAAATTTCCAGTAGTGCAATTGCTGGGTGTAGGGCAGGTCTATTTTTAACTCTTTGAGGAACCTCCACACAGTTTTCCAGAGTGGCTGCACCAGTTCACATTCCCACCAACAGTGTAAGAGTGTTCCCTTTTCTCCGCATCCTCTCCAACATTTGTGGTTTCCTGCCTTGTTAATTTTCCCCATTCTCACTGGGGTGAGGTGGTATCTCATTGTGGTTTTGATTTGTATTTCCCTGATGGCAAGGGATGCGGAGCATTTTCTCGTGTGCTTGTTGGCCATGTCTATGTCTTCCTCTGTGAGATTTCTGTTCATGTCTTTTGCCCATTTCATGATTGGATTGTTTCTTTGCTGTTTAGTTTAATAAGTTCTTTATAGATTTTGGAAACTAGCCCTTTATCTGATAGGTCATTTGCAAATATCTTCTCCCATTCTGTAGGTTGTCTTTGAGTTCTGTTGACTGTATCCTTTGCTGTGCAAAAGCTTCTTATCTTGATGAAGTCCCAATAGTTCATTTTTCCTTTTGTTTCTCTTGCCTTCGTGGATGAATCTTGCAAGAAGTTGCTGTGGCCAAGTTCAAAAAGATTGTTGCCTGTGTTCTCCTCTAGGATTTTGATGGAATCTTGTCTCACACTTAGATCTTTCATCCATTTTGAGTTTATCTTTGTGTATCGTGCAAGTGAGTGGTCTAGTTTCATTCTTCTGCACCTGGCTGTCTAATTTTCCCAGCCCCATTTATTGAAGAGACTGACTTTTTTCCAGTGGATAGTCTTTCCTCCTTTGTTGAATATTAGTTGACCATAAAGTTGAGGGTCCACTTCTGGATTCTATTCTGTTCCATTGATCTATGTGTCTGTTTTTGTGCCAGTGCCACACTGTCCTGATGACCAGAGTTTTGGTTTTTAAATCCAGTGATTTCCAAGTGCAATTCCCAAGCCATCACAGATTTGGACTGTTGCTATCATCATCAGGGAAAGTGGAAAAAAAATTAATCTGATTTCCTTAAATTGGAAGGATCTCTCTAAAATTCCTTTAAAATAAGACTTTTTGATACTATTTTATTTAAATGTCTTGCTCAATTAAAGACATTCATTTTAAATAGATTTCTTTTTGGTAAGTTGACCAGTGGTTTTGAAGAATTTACCAGGTGTTTTTATTGTTGTTTTTCATTTATTTTATCATTGTATTCTGAGAAAATACAGAAAGATTCAAAAGAGGGAATCTGTGAGAATTTCAACACCACAAATTGATAGCTCTGTGACTTGACAAGAAAAAAATTTCTCTGAGTTTCAGTTTTTTCATGTGGAAAGTAGGCTGGTATGTTACTATGTTGCAAGAATGTCTGTGTGTATGAAGAGAAGAATGCATGTAGAGGTGCCTGGGTGGCTCAGTTGGTTAAGACATATTGATGCAGTCATTTGGGCACTTACATATATAATGTGACTGTTTTAAAAACTACATGAAATTTGGAGAATTTTGTGACACCTGAGCTGTTCAGTTGGTTAAGCAATGGACTCTTGACTTTGTCTCAGGTCATGATCTCAGGGTCCTGAGATTGAGCCCCACATCCAGCTCCACACTCAGTGGGGAGTCTGCTTAAGGATTCTCTTCCTCTCTATCCCTCTGACCCCACCCCTAACATGCTCAAGTACTTGCATGCTTTCTCTCTCAAGTAAATGAAAGGATCTTTTAAAAAAGGGAAAAAAAAAGTTGTAGAATTTTAGTGCCACATGGTATGAACAATAGGCACTCTCACCACACCTTTTGCCAGAACTATGAACTCTAATATAGTGAAGAGTAGCAGAATATGCCATCCTAAAACATGTCACTTGAGAATAAGGATTATTTTGAGCAAAAGGAACTTGAAAAAAAAAAAAAGAAAAAGGTATCATAATCTCTTCTTTCTTCCCAAAATAAGGAAACAAAATTCCTATGTGAAATATGCCTTCCCTTACAAGGAGAAAGGAAATATTCTTTGAAAGGGAGTCAAAGCCAAGAAAATTTTGTACAAATGAAAATTATTGAATATGTATGGTTTTAAATTTCCCTTTAGCCTCTCCATATATTTTTGTTACTTACCTTTAATTTCCTCTCTTTGTTCAACTTAATATAAAAAAGCATTTAGCTTTTGCCATTCCTTTGGGTTTTCATTTTTTTTTATGAGGGCTCTCATGTCATGTAAAACTTATATTAAATACATGTGTATATCTTTCTCCTGTAATCTGTCTTATATCAATTTAATTTTCATACCCCATAAAAAGCCTGAAGAGGATAAAGGTCAAGTTTTTGCTTCTCCAGTAATAGTACTACATAATTAAAACCATGTTTCTGCTTCTACCACTATACTACTCTTGTTCTCCAGCTAAGGGTACTGAATTTCCTTATTTATTTTCAGTATGTTGGAAAATATTAATTATGGGTGCTGGATGGGCAACACACTTTTTTGTTGAGATAAGAGAGAATGAAACAAAACATAGAGTAAATGATATTTACCTCACATCTTCTATGTTCCAATGACCACATCAAGTCCCCTATCGTTACAACCTTACTAATATTAAAAACACTGTTAAAAATAATCATTATCCTTTTAACAGATAAGGAAATCAAGATCTTGTAGATGTTGAACAACTTCCAAATACATATAACTGGTAAGTAAAAAAATTGGAATCAATATTCACATGTAATTAACCCTAAATCCTTTCACTTTTTATAATCATTTGCCACCTTCCTAGAAAAAAACAATCAACAACATCACCAAAACCCCCCAAAAAACTGCTTATTAAAGCAGAGAAACAGGAAATGCATTTGTGAAGATTCTTATCAAAACTAATGAAAGTATCAAAAGCTCTGTTGCCTAAAATATGAAGCTTCAGTTATCTAAAAAATAATTTTTATGGAACATGTCATCTGGTGATATCCATCAGTGATAAATGAGACATTGCTATGACTGAGAAAGAGAAAAAGTGAGTCACCAAATGCCACATGTGAACTTGTTTTTAAGACTTATGTCTAATCTGTATTTGGTAAAGATTCATATCAACTGGATTTTACATCTGGAAACAGTCACTTCAGGTGGTTCTAGTTTAGAAAGATGAATTCAACATTGACAGCATTGAGGGAATGTTTGTATTCATATATTTCTACACTGAATTCAATACTTACTTAGATTCAATTAAAAGTAATTGAAACAAAGCCCGTCACATTACTGGCTGAAATGTTACTTTTCAAAATTAACACAGAAGTGTCCCTGAAAGATAAATATGGATTCCTTGAGAGGCAATGTAATAACAAACACTCATCTGAAGTACAAATTGTCACATAATGAAGATGCTTGGAAATAGGTTCCCAAAATACAAAGGAAAAAGGGCAAAGTGAAGAAAAGTTGGAAAAGAAAGTGAAAACCTAACAATCATATATCAATCTTAATGAACTTGCCATCTCTCTCTTGAGATCTGTTTCCTAATCTTTCTACAATTTTTAAGATATTGGAGATATATATAAGATGATATATTTTTTTTCACATATGGAATACACTTAAAAAATTCAAATTTGTTTACTGCAAATGTAATATTCTCACATGCTGCTGGTGGTAGTACAAATTGGTGCAAATATATCTCAGATATAATTTTGATAAATAGATGATAAACAGGTAAATGAGAATATAAATATTTGAGATTTTTGTTTCCCAAAATTACGCTGAGCAAGGATCCCAATGTGAGGCTCAATTTCAGGACCCTGGGATCATGGCCTGAGCCAAGGTAGATGTTTAACTGACTGAGCCACCCAGGTGCCCCACATATATACTTTAAGAGCAAAAACATTCATGATCAAATTTTCTTAATTCATATAAAGTGTAATAAAATTGCTTTCGTTGGGTAAGATTTTTTAAATTAGAGATTTATACTTAGCACGAAACCCAGAGAATGATTTAAAAGACTCAAAAAAAAAATAAAAGACTCATTTTTTTCTATCACTTTATTTTGATTAAATGACAAAAATTTTGTTTCCTATGAAAATAATAACCAGATTGGAAACAATACACTCCATTCTACTTCCTACAATTTGGTGTTTTCTGAGCCAGTTGTTTTGAGGGCACTTATTTCTAAGTCTAAACACTTTTTCCCCTGATTGTTGAAGTCAAAATAGTTTATTCATAATGAGATTCTATAAAACCCTTTTCACATTCAGGCAGTGCTCTTCAACAGTTGGGAACCACATATGTAAGTGTTGTCACTATTATTATCTGTTATCAGTGTGCCATCTTTATCATCATCACCCTCATCACCACCACAATCATCATTATCATTATTATATGTATTGATTTTACTTTACAGGTCATACATTATGCTAAAGTTATTTATAAGGATTTGTTTTCCAATTAATGTTCACTCTAAGCTTATGTGAGTTCTATATACTATTTGTCACCACTCACAGATGAGTAATAGAGGCTTAGCAGAATTATCTAAGATCACATAGCAAATAAATGTCGGAGAGTTCCAGAAGCTTGACCCTGGATTCTGTTTTATTACTTGTGCTCCAGGGCAAGTGGAGCAACATCTGTCTGAATACATTTTCTAACTTACCTATCTCATCTATGTGTTCTGACATTAAAGCAAACTATTTTCCATGAAGCAGTCCAATATAGATTAATATGAAACATAAAGACAGCTAAACATATTCTCATTAGTTATATTACCTTAAGAATAAATTGCTGTGAACTTCAGCAACTTGTTTGTAAAAGATGTGTGTGTATATATATATATATATATATATATAGAGAGAGAGAGAGAGAGAGAGAGAGAGAAACAGTTTTACATACAACAGACTAAAAGAAGCTATACACTTTTCTATTGAATTAAATATATGAATTGTAATAATATATCATTGTCATGGTTTGGATCCATTTTGTCATATTCTTCATAAATTTTCCTGAAGAAGAAACTCTCTACAACTCTTAAAAACCAAAGAACAAAAAGCTAGCTTAGTCAACAAGGTATCAAGGTATATTAGAACTTTTCTCTTTGAACATAGATATTTTAAGAGGCAATATACTAATTACAATAATACTTCCTTCCATCTTGAGTTATAAAGTATTCTCATTCCCATGATCTTTCCAGTTTGGGGAATTTGCCTGGGACACTGAGAAAAGAAGAAAGCCTGTCTGGAACATTCCTCCTGAAGCAAGTCAGAAGTCCAGGAAGATATTTCTATAGGTCATATCATATTTTATAATATAGATCTTATGTGAATATAGTCTTATGCAAGTAAAATAAAATAATCACAATAGCTATGATAAAATGAGGTATTAGCACTATTATAATTGAGGGTTATTAACTTTAGTTTAGTTTTAATTAGAAAATGTACATCTTACTGTGATGTGATTTTTATATACGAAAAGTGTAAAAAGCACCTCTTGTATTTTTTGTTTGGCTCTATGAGTGTAAGGATGTTACTTACTCTTTGATAAGCATGCACCTACTTTTGAATGCTGCCTACAACTTTCTCCCTTTCTTATAAAAGTTTGTTGTGGTGGTTGTTCTTTATCATTCTGTACAAATATTTCCCTATCAGAAATAACCACTTGCCCCTTGGGTAAGTAAAGTTTTGAAATTTATGTGAGGGCAGCCTGGGTGGCTCAGCGGTTCAGCACCACCTTCAGCCCAGGGCGTGATCCTGGAGACCTGCGATCCAGTCCCACGTCAGGCTCCCTGCATGGAGCCTGCTTTTCCCTCTGCCTGTGTCTCTGCCTCTCCATTTCTGTGTCTCTTATGAATAAATAAATAAAATCTTTTAAAAAAAGAAATTTATCTGATACATGACAACAGTGTTTTCATTACAAGCATGAGCTTTCTGATAATAGAACTCATTCCTTTACATGGATCTGAAGGTTAGAAAGCTTTCCATGGTGTTTTGAAGATGTTTGGCAAATTATTACTCTATTAAAATGGCCCCACATTTTCAATCAGTTGTTTTGCTGTGGTAGAGAAACAGTTTTACATACAACAGACTAATTCTGTTACAGACTAATTTACAGAATACAGACTAATTCTGTATTCTAATAGAAATACTAATTTCTATTGAATTAAATATATGAGTTGTAATAATATATCATTGTCTTGGTTTGGATCCATTTTGTCATATTCTTCATAAATTTTCCTGTAGACGAAACTCTCTACAACTCTTAAAAACCAAAGAACAAGGTGGGCAAACAGCTAGCCCCTTTTAGAGTCCCTTGGCAAAACATATTCATGCTCTACTACCTGATGTCTAATATCTTCATAACAACTTCCATTAATGGAAAAACACATTTTGTCTGATAATCTTCACATAACCTCTCATTTGATCTTCATAACAAAGCCAGACAAAAGCAGATAAGGTTCTATCCCCTCCTTGAGTGTTGAGAAAACATATAGGCAAGGGATTTATTCACCCAAAGTCACAGAGATAAGTTTTAATGCAAAATTCCAGTTTCCTTTACCTTGTTTCTCTGTGTTTATTGACTAAAAATTCATATAGCCTCCGGGTCCTATATAGGTACATGTGCTACTAATAGTCAAATCTTGACCACAATTACTAGGCATTTGTTTGGTGACTGCTTAATTATAGACTGTATATGCATGTCCTAATTTAAATATCACAGTCATAGAGTTGATAGTATGATCTGTGAAGTACATATCAGAAGAAATCATAAGATACATTAGTAGATTCACCTCTATTACCTCTATCATTAGCAATCACTTACAGTCAGAGAACTGATTCTGTTGTGATTTTGTGCATAACAACTGATATAGTATATGTTTACAGAATGCAGATGAATATTCTAGCTGTGGAAACCTTAGTAGTAAAACCAATATATAGAGTTTGTTAACTGCTTCATATAATCCCTAATTATAGAGAGGATTCCAATGAAGACTGGCAATGTATTCTATAGAAAGCAATAATCTGATGGGGCCCACATGAATTAGCCTCTGGTATTTCCCACTGGCTAAATGTGTTTCATTTAAGAATGTGAAACCCTCAATGAGTTTATTTTTCTCCTTGGATTAGGGAAATTCACTGGGGAAGTAAGTGCTGGTTAGTATTTTTTATTGTGCCATTCACTTCCATTTCTGTAAGGATTCCCAGTGTTCTTGTGGTGGGTATTATGCTGGAGATGCAACTGGCCAAATGTGCAGGAAAGAAGATGAACTTTTTGAATACTGCTATTATTTATTTCAAGTAGACAGGCAAGCTATTCTTTCAGACGTAGACCTGTGGGTAACCTTACACTGTGTATTTTCTTGTAAAGAGATGAAATGATTCCAAGGAATGGCTAGGAGGGAGCTTCCAGCAATTCTAACACTTGAATCTTTCAGTTGAAAAGTTGTTGAGGGGTATTATACATCTGTTAAATCAAGCATGTTTTGTAAAATTTAGAAAAAGAACAAAGAGTTTGCATCACTTATAATGTGGGAAATTTTTCTTTCAATTTGTTTCTTCTCTTAACTTTCTTATCTTTTAGTTAATTTTCCTCTTACAGCAGGATTGTAGGACTGAGCTACTCTATCTATCCAATCTCCCAAGAAAGGATTTCTGTTTCTGTTCTCAATAACAAATTATTTCCCTACATATCTTCTCTTTGGAGCATTATATAGTGAAATGGTTCTCAAACTTCAGTGTATGCAAAAGTCATTTGAAGCCTATAATCACATTGCAACTTCCTGGACTTCACCCTCATATTCTAAATCAGGTAAGATATTTATGTAATATTTTGAGGAAGCACACTGAATTAATAGTCTAGAGCTTGGATTGAGAAATCATGGCCAACAAGCCAAATCGAGGCTGATGCTTGTTTTATTAAGTAAACTTGTATTGAAACACAGCCAAGTTTCTTTATTGACATGCTGTCTATGATTCATTTTTGTTACAAAGCAGAGTTGAGTAGTTATAACATAGACCTTCTGGGCTGTAAAGACTAAAATATTTGCCTCTTGTTGACCCCTGACCTAAAGTCCTGAAATATATTTGTGTTATGTGTTCAGCATCTTCTACTAAATATCATCAAATACTACCATGATCAAAAATGAAATATTACCGTCTCAGAGATACTATCATCTATTTGAACATTTGAATTCCTCCAACAAAACCTCCCCTGCCATGAACCCTTATCTAAATGAAGTGAGCCTAAAGGCAGTGTCCCTTCATTTTACAGTTCTAAGGTAACCAACGAGGTGAGCCTCTGTACATATTGTCTACTCCCTCTCCAACCTTCTAATTAGAAAGGGCAGTTCATCTCTGATGGTAGTTAATTGTTCCTGGACCTAATCTGAAAACAAAGGAAAATAATTTTAGAACACGTAGTCAATTGATTCTGTGCTCATCTCCTGGAGCCGTCTTGATATTTAGAGATAGTAAACCTTGGGCAGTGCAGATATTTTAACCTGCAACTATGAACTGGATATATGTTATAAAATTATCTATTTGTGATACCTACATATTGTTGATTATTCTAATGATTATCCCAATTTTTGAACTTTCTTTTGAATATTTTATTTATTTATTCATGAGAGATACAGAGACATAGGCAGAGGGAGAAGCAGGCTCCTTACAGGGAGCCTGATGTGGGACTCCATCCCGGGACTGGAATCATACCCTGAGCCAAAGGCAGATGCTCAACCACTGAGCGACCCAGGCATCCCAATTTATGAACATTTTTAATCATTTAATTTAAATGCCCTCTCTGACCATCAGATGTATCAACCTTTAATTTAAAATTTCAAACCATTGCTTACCTTACAACCATCCTAAATGTCAAAAGATTATTTGAAGAATAATAGACAAAACCTACAAAACTTTGATAAAATATTTATTCATTTAAGATTTATTTATTTATTTATGATAGAGAAAGAGAGGGAGAGAGAGGCAGAGACACAGGCAGAGAGAGAAGCAGGCTCCATGCCGGAAGCCCGAAGCGGGACTCGGTCCCGGGACTCGATCCCGGGACTCCAGGATTGCGCCCTGGGCCAAAGGCAGGTGCCAAACCGCTGAGCCACCCAGGGATCCCTGATAAAATATTTTTTATTTATTTATTTATTTATTTATTTATTTATTTATTCCTGATAAAATATTTAAATCTACAAATGCAAGACACGCAGTTAGCTCTAAGTATGAAAAAAAAAAACACAGAGATCATAAAAAAAGACATATTGTAATGAAATGGCAAAAGACAAAGAAATGTTTTGAAAGTCACAAAAGAGGCACTTGTTATATATAAGAGAATCTTAATAGGATTATTAGCTGATTTCTCATGAGAATTTGAGAAAGAAGTGGGATGCTAAGAAGGCAGTGGAATAATCTATTTAAAGTAGTAAAGAAAAAATTTCCAGAAAACAAAAAATTCTATCATCAAAAGGCCATCAAAGCTGCCCTTCAAAGTTGAGGAAAAATCAAAAGATTCCAGGATAAACAACAAACTGAGAGAGCTTATTATCAATAGATCTGTCTTAGGAGAAATACAAAATAAAATCTTTAGTTTGAAATGAAAGAGTGCTAGACAGTAACTCCAAGACATATGAAGCTGTAAACTCTCCAGTGAAGGTAAATGCATGGGCAAATATAAAACTCAGTGCTATTGGGCAGCCCCGGTGGCACAGTGGTTTAGCGCCACCTGCAGCCCGGGGTGTGATCCTGGAGACCCGGGATTGAGTCCCACGTCGGGCTTCCTGCATGGAGCCTGCTTCTCTCTCTCTCTCTCTCTCTCTCTCTCTCTCTCTCTCTCCTCTGAATTTTTTTAAAAAATTAAAAACTCAGTGTTATTGTTATTATATTAATATTATATAAAGGTATATTAATATAATTAATATTTTATTGATACTTTGCAATTTTTTCTACAGGATTTAAAAGACAACTGCATAAAAATATTTATGTGTCCATGACATTAAGCACATGATATATGAAGATATAATTGTGGCATCAGTAATGAAAAAGACCAAAGAAGTTCAGAAATGGAGCTGTACAGTAGTGTTTTTGTATGAGCTTACACTTAAGTCAGTGTCAATTCAAATTGGATACTATATGTAATCCCCATGGTAACTGGAAAGAAAATACCCATAGAATATTCATGAAAGGAGATGAGAAGAGAATCTAAATATATCACTATAGGACATTAGTAAAATGATGGACTAGGAAGCTCCAGACCCTCATTTCTCCATGAAAATACCAAACACACAACATAAAGACCAAAGTAACTTTGTGGGAACACTAGATATCAATCAAGAAACTGCAACACCTAAATGATTACCTAAGCATGAGAAAGGCACATTCCACATGGTTGGAAACTGTCATATTTTTGCTCTTTAGTCCCACCACACAGCCAGAAAAACGTCACATGGTCACTGTCCCTGGTTCTTCCCTCAGGATGGAAATACAGAAATGAAAATTGCTTGTACATTCTGGCTTATTTTTTTTTTTTGAGATCATATTTATTTATTTGAGAGAGAGAGAGGAAGAGTGCATGAGCAGGGAGAGGGCTAGAGGGCAAGGGAGAAGCAGATCTCCCACTGAGGAGGGAGCCCAACTTGGGGCTGGGTCCCACCCAGGACCTCCAGGGATTGTGACCTAAGCCAAATGCAGACACTTGCCTGACTGAGCCACCCAGGCATCCCCATTCTGGCATATTTAAGAACTGGTCCAGCGACTGGTTTTTCTCTCTCTTCTAAAGTGGAGCACTGATGGGAAAGATGGCAGTTTGAATATCAGAATGGAGGCAACTAAAAGCAATGAAAAGCACTGAAGTAGAAGACTGATGCAGGTGATTGCATATTCATGCCTGCCTGGGGCAAGAGATTATAAGAAGAGGAATACAACAAAACACCTGAGGCTCTGAGAAGAAGCAAAAATAATACTATTAGGAAAATTAAGATACTTAAAAATAGTAATGTATACCAGAGAACTTGGAAAAAAACAAACATAACCCCCCAAAAAACCCAAAAACATAACAAAAACAAACAACAACAAAAAACATCCACAGATTTGGGGAAGATATATCCCGCACAATACTTTGAAAGGACCTCAGCACCTGGGCACCAGGGGCACCTGGTGGTTCAGTGACTGAGCATCTGCCTTTGGCTCAGGTGGTGAACTCAGTGTTCTTGGATGGAGTCCTGCATGGGGCTCCACACAGAGAACCTGCTTCTCCCTCTGCCTATGTCTCTGCCTCTCTCTGTGTGTCTCTCATAAATAAATATAATCAAGAAAGAAGGAAAGGAGAGGAAAGGAAAGGAAAGGAAAGGAAAGGAAAGGAAAGGAAAGGAAAGGAAAGGAAAGGAAAGGAAAGGAATGGAAAGAAAGGAAAGATAAGATAGAAAAAAAAGAAAGAAAAGAAAAAAAGAAAAGAAAATCAGTGAACTGAATTCAAATCATTTGAAATCATTGAGTATGAAGAGCAAAAATAAAAAAAAATAAAGAAAAGTGAAGAGAGCTAAGGGATGTATGGGGCACCATGAAGTAGATCTGTATCTGTGAATGTAAGTCCTGGAAGAAGAGAGAATGAAAGGGGAAGAGTATTTACTTGAAGAAATAATGTCAAAAAAAAAAGAAATAATGTCTGAAAAGTCCCAAATTTGAGGAGACAGATAACAAAAATACTAATACAAGAAGTTAACACATTGTGAGTAGAAAAAAATCTAAAGAGACTCACATTGCGACACATTGTGATAAAACTGTCCAAAGTTGTAATAGAGAGAGAATCTTGAAAGCAATGAGAGAAAAGTGGCTTGTAACATACAAAGAAACCTCCATAAGATAATAAGCTGACTTCTCAGCAGAAATCTTGCAAGTAGAATTAAGTGGGATGAAATATTTAAATTGTTGACAGAAAAAAAGTAACATAAAACCAATAATTCTATTTCTAGCAAAAATGTGCTTCAAAATAATGAAAACTTAAGATTTCTCCAGATAAATAAAATCTGAGGAAGTTAATTACTGGTTTTCATCAAGGGAATCCTTCAAGTTTGGAAAAAACAAAATAATAGACAATACCTAATAGAAGTAAATATATGAACCAATATAAAAACGGTATTGTTATGAATTTCTTTTTGATTAACTTTTTACTCTTTCATAGAATTTAAAAGTCAAAAGTATACAAAATATTTTAGATCTATGTTAATTGGTATATAGTATATAAAGGTCTAACATGACATGTTATAGTGGGAAAGAAGCATGGCTGCAAAAGGTAAAGATTTTCTTAATGTGATTGAAATAGGTTGTTATCCATTAAAATAGATTTCTATGACTTTAGGATGTTTTATGTTATTCTTTGGCATACACAAAGGAAAAATAATTATATAGAATATACCACAGAAAATAATCTGAATACAGAGAAGGTAAAGCTAGAAGAAAGAAGGGATTTTAAAAAAAGCTATAAGAAAAAAAAGGCAAATCTTTCTCTATCATTAGTTACTTTAAATTTAAGCAGATTAAATTCTCCAAATAGTAGATATAGGTTAGTAGGATGGATAAGAAAAAACACAGTACCCAATTACTATAATATCTCATAAGATATTATAATATCTGTAAGAAACTCACTTTTGGTCTAAGGAAAAACCTAGGTTGCAAATGAAACAATGGAAAAAGATATTACATGCCACTTGTAACCAACAAAAATAGGAGTGGCTATTTTAATGTTTAAAAATAAAATTTAAGTAAAATCTTTTTTAAATCACAAATTTAGACATTACATAATAATTGAAGTGTCATTTCTTCAAAATATACAACAATTACATATGCACCAAATATCAGAGCCCCTTCATATCTGAAGCCAACATTGGCACAACTGAAGTTAGATATAGGAAGTTCTACAGTAATAGTGGAAGACTACTACATCATACTTTAAATAATGGATAGAACAACCATAGAAGGTCAATAAAGAAATAGAGAATATCAACGACACTATTAATAAGCTGGCCTAAGAGACCTTTTTATCCAAAATCTGTTTATCGGGATAGTTACCCACTTATCTTGATTTAGCACTAAAAGTTCTGCTTTCAGCTGAAGGAACATCCTTCTGTGAGTCTAGTGTTTCCTCCTGTAGGCTGGCAAAGGACAGTGGAGCAGCCAACACACAAAACTACTATGTGTGCATAGATAAACATGGTGGTGATTTTATAGCATCCTGGGTACTTCACATCCATGATGAAGTAGGAGTTGGGGCTCTGCACTAGGCACTTCTTCTTATGCTTCTTTTTCTCCTCTTCTGTGGACAGATGGAAGATGTCCTTCACAATAGGCATGTACTCATGGGAAGGTCACCATTGCCAGAAAGTCTGGACCTAAGAGACATTTATGGCACAGTGCACTCGACAACAGTAGATTGCAACAGTAGGTTCTCAAATATACATGGAATATTTTCTATAATAGACCATATGTATAGTCACAAAATAATTGTGACTTAAAAATAATTTTTAAAAAAGACTTTATTTATTTATTCATGACAGAGAGAGAGAGAGAGAGAGAGAGAGAGAGAGAGAGAGAGTTAAGCAGAGGGAGAAGCAGGTTCCATGCAGGAAGCCCGAGGTGGAACTCGATCTCAGGACTTGATCCTGGAACCCCAGGATCATGCCCTGAGCCAAAGGCAGATGCTCAACCACTGAGCCACCCAGTCACAAAACAATTCTTAATACATTTAAATATATTGAAATAAAATGTCTTTTCAATTACAATGGAATTAAATTAGAAATTGATGGCAGAAAGAAACCTGAAGATCTGAAAAATGTCTGTATCCTTAAACAACGGTTCAAAGACATCACAAGGAATTTTAGAAATAGCTTGAGACAAATGAATATGTAAACACAGCATGATTAAACTTATGGGATGCAGTGAAAGCAGTTCTGATAAGGGACATTATGCCTATAAATGGTTACATTAAAAGAGAACAAAGATCTTAAGCCAACAGTCTAAATGTTTACCTTAAGAAACTAGAAAATTAGAATTCACTGTATCTGAGACTAGCTGAAGGAAGAAACAATACTGAGAGCAGAGATAAACAAAATAGAGAATAGAAAGTATAAATAAAACTAAAGATTAATTCTTCAAAAATATTGAGAAAATTAATAATTAGCCGGACTAAAAAAGAAACAAAGACACAAATAAGTAAAAAGAAAAAAGGTGTTGTCAGTGTACTATAAACTACATACTGAAAAACTAGATAATCTAGATGAAATTGGGAAATTCTGGGAGATATGTAACCCACCAAACTAAATCATGAAGAAATAGGAAGCTTGACAGACCTAAAACTAGTAAGGAGAATGAAGCAGTAATCAAAACCTCCCAAATAAAACAAACAAACAAACAAACAAACAGCTAAAAACCAGCAGTCATTACTAGCAAATTGTACCAAATATTTAAAGAGAAATAAATACCAATACTCTGCAAATTCTTACAAAACATTGAAGAAGAGGGAACACTTCTTTTTTTAAGATTATTTATTTATTTGTTTGTTTATTTATTTATATATTTATTTATGAGAGACAGAGAGAGAGAAAGAGGCAAAGACATAGCAGAGGGAGGAGAAGCAGGCTCCATGCAGGGAGCCTGATGAGGGACTCCATCCTGGGACTCCTGGATCATGTCCTGAGCTGAAGGCAGATGCTCAACCACTGCGTCACCCAAGTGTCCCAACTAACTCCAGGATGCCAGTATTTACCTGATCCTAAACCAAGACAAATGCAATACAAGAAAATAGAACTACTGGGCAGTCCGGGTGGCTCAGCGGTTTAGCGCCGCCTTCAGCCGAGGGTGTGATCCTGGAGACCTGGGATTGAGTCCCACATCAGTCTTCCCTCAGGGACCTGGCTTCTGAGTATGTCTCTGTCTTTCCTTGTGTCTCTCATGAATAAATGAATAAATAAGAAAATCTTGAAAAGAGAGAGAGAGAAGTGAAGCTTCCTCTCTTTTTTTTTTACTTCAAAACTTATTACAAAGTTCCAGTAATCAAAAAATATGGTATTGACTTAGAAATAAACATAGACCAATGAAGTAGAATGGAATCCAGAAACAAATCCTCACATAATCAAATGATTTTTCAACAGAGGAGCCAAAAACATTGGGAGAGAAAGGAAAACAAGCTGTCCTGGAAAATCTTGATATCCACATACAAAATAAATGAAATTGGAACTTTTCCTTACACCATATACAAATATCAATCCATAATGGATCAAAGACTTAAATGTAACACTTAAAACTATACACTCGAAAGAAATCAGAGGGGAAAAGCTTCATGACATTGGATATGAGAATTATTTTTTGGATATAACAAAAAGTACAAGAAAAATGAAGAAAGTAGATAAATTGCATTACATAAACTTTACATTTCTATGCATCACAATCAACATAATAAAAAACAAGCCATGGAATTTGAGAAATATTTGCAAATCATATATATGCTGAGGGATTCATATCTAGAGTATGCAAAGAACTCCTTTGCAGGGGACCCAAATGGCTCAGAGAGTTGAGTGACTAAATCCTGGTTTTGGCTTCGCTCATGATCTCAGGGTCCTGGGATCAAGTCCCATGTCAGGCTCTGTGCTCAATATGAAGTCTGCTAGAGATTTTTTTCCTCTTCCTCTGCCCCTCCCCTGCTCATGCTCCTCCCCTACTTTTTAATATATTTTTAAAAAGAACTGCTTTGCTTTATTAACAAAAGCCAAACAACCTAATTTTTGAAAAGGGGCATTTTTATTGGAGGTGGTAGGATAAGTATTTGGGTAGAATTTTCACCAAAGAGGCATGCAAATGATCAAAAACCATGTGGAAAGATGTTCAACATCACTATTTATTAGGAAAATATAAACCAAAACTACAGTGAGAAACCATCTCACATACATTAGAATGGTATTGTCAAGAAAGAAAAGAAAGAACATAAATGTTAGTAGGGATGTGGAAAAATTGGAACTCTTGTATACTATTGCTTTGGAATAATAAAAAAAAGTACAGCCATTATGGAAAACAATACTGTGGTTCTTCAAAATATTAGAAATAGAATTCCCACATGATTTGGCAATTCTACTTCTAAAAGATTTGAGAGCAAATCACAAAGAGCTATTTATACATTTATATCAGTTGCAGCACTACTCACAATAGCCAAAATGTGGAAACACTCAAGTGCCATCATCAGATGACTAGAAAAGCAAAATATGGTACATATATGTATATATGTATAATGGAATATTATTCAGCCTTAAAATGATGGGAATTCTAACACATGCTACAATATAGATGAAGCTTAAAGACATTAGGCTAAGTAAAATAATCCAGTCACAGACACACACACACACACACACACACACACACACAAATACTGTATGATTCATGAGATCTTTAGAGTGGTCAGATTCATAGAGACAAAATGTAAAAGGGCTGCTTCCAGAGACAAAAGAAACGGAGGTGGTTGTTTAATGAGTACAGTGTTTCTACTTGCAACAATTAAACGTTTCTGAAAATAGATAAAGGGTAATAATTATATAGCATTGCAAATGCACTTAATGCCAGGGACTTCTATTTTTTCTCTTCTATTTTCTTTTTTTTTTAGAGAGGGAGTAGGGTGAGGAAGAGAGATAATCCCAAACAGGCATCATACCCAGCACAAATCGGGTGACACTGAGATCCCATGACTGAAGCCAAAATCAAGAGTCTGATGCTTAACCAAGAGCCACCTGAGCCCCCTGGTGCCAGTGAATTCTTAAAATGATACAATGCTAAATTTTATTTTATGTATATTTTATCACAGTAAAAGAAATAAATGGAGGAAGGTAAAGAAGGAAGTGAGGGAGGGAGAGAAGATAGAGATAACTAGTTTGTATCCTAGGTAAACAATACATTATGTAAGTTCTTTAGAAAGTCATTTGAACTTCTACAACTTCATTTTCTACTTTTTAAAAATATATAGTTTTTAAGTATTTAAATCCTATACCAAATATCTGATTTATCTCTCTTCATTATAACAAACAAAATCAATTGTTTCAAGGACACTCTGTATTAACATACAAACATAAAGTGCCATAATATGAAATATAAATTCAAATGTTTTTAGGATTATACAAAAATTGATACAGGTAACATATTTCATACTCTCTTCCATCACTCAACATAATGGTACAGTTGATAGAGCTACCATTATTTAGTTGTTTTGGATTTCATTTGATCCAGATTAGTTTACTGAAATTTACTAATTGGAACACAAAGGGATTTAGGGATAACCTAGAGAATTTAATCTATTGTGACTTTATCTGTTTCTAGTTTTAGTTTATTAAAGGATTTTACTTAAATAAATCTTCAAGCAGAGTCTAGAGTTAAGTGATCATTAAAAATTGAATGTTTCCAAGGATGAAAAGAAAAAGCACTTGAATATTCCTAGGACTAGTACCATGATACTGTGACTGTAATTGAAAATAAACAGAGTATATAAAATTGTATCTTTCAAAACTCAAAAGCAGTGAACCAATTGGGAACCTAAAAGAAGTGGGATAATATTGTCAGTAGCCTCCAAAACATAGGATTCACCAAAGTTAACAGGAATCTTTACAGAGTAACTGTGGTGAATAGTTTGCCAATAACACCCAGAGCCAAAAACATATCAAATATGTCAATGGTGTCTTAAAGTTATTATTCATTTTAATTAAGGCACAACTGCCCAAGTTCTTATTGAAGCAAACTCATTTGCAATATTTGCATCTTATTCCTAGAACATTTTATTGTCACTATTTACATGAAATGCACTGTAATATAAATGGCTTTCATAAAAGTTGCCAACTTCCAACCACCTGCTGTCTGTTGACAGCCTTAGCAGCAATTCTACTGCTGCAAAGTGATATTCGATTGAATACCTACTGTCGGATCCACACACCATTCTTCTAGGTTATGCAGTTTGTTGAAATGAGATCATATTTACTAATCCTTTTTTTGCCACCTCTCAGTCTTCCTGGTATTACTTGCTCTGATTGACTCCACCAAGGCATCAGGCAAGTAGAAATGTGATCCTATTTGGAAACTTCATTTTCCTGCAGTTCACATGGGAACAGCAACTGAGAAGTGTGTGGTTTGGAGAGGTTGCCGATGGAAATAGACTGATAGAAAGTTCAGTGTGTGAAATGGAAATGTCCTGCTGCCAGTTCAGCCATGTCTATGCCATTTTGGCAACAATGTCTCATTGAAGCACTTGGAATTGTACCAGTGTTGATAGACAAGGGTGTCAGATAGAGGGGGTACCCCAGTCTATGTCACAATTTTGACTGAAGTGACTGCTCTTTCTTTTAAAATTTGTGTTCTTTTTAACTTAATCCATTGATTTATTTCAGCTGTCTTCTTAGAGCGTTAACTTCATTTGGATCTTAGGATGTTACCCTCTTCTGGTTTCTTCTACTCCTATTGCCTGTCCTTCTTAGTCTCCTGTGTTGGATCCCCTCCTTCAAAGATCAGTCTCATCTGACATGTTCTTTCTTTCAAGTCCCACATATCATCTATATGTCCATAGTTCCGAATTTATACCTTCTTTCACCAATCATACCCCAAATGCTAAGCTGTTAATCACTTACCCACTCATTCTATCAGTTATCTCCAATTATAATTACAGACTTCACATTTCAAAATGAAACTTTTAAATTTTACTCTGAGTTGCTCTACTCTAGCCTTCAGCATTTTACTAAATGGTACCACTACACACACACATGAATGTGTGTGTGCAAACAGACACTCAGACACTTGTTTTCTTTGTTCTTCCACTAGGAGATAAACTACATAAACACAGGTAGCCGTATTAAGCCATATCCCTCAACAGCATTTCACACCAACTTTCTTCCACTTCTTACTGACATATAAATACTTCCATTCAGAGATACATTACTATTTATTTGTTTACATTAAATATATTTTTATTATTGAATGCCAAGTTTCCTTGCATTTCTCTGTGTTTCTATCCCCTCCAACATGGCATGCTGGCACAGGGCCTCGCCCATGTCGGTCAATCATTATT
This sequence comes from Nyctereutes procyonoides, assembly GCF_905146905.1. Taxonomy (NCBI): domain Eukaryota; kingdom Metazoa; phylum Chordata; class Mammalia; order Carnivora; family Canidae; genus Nyctereutes; species Nyctereutes procyonoides. The sequence continues at coordinate 13,490,446 of NW_026575030.1, forward strand.
TTTTTATTGAAAAAATAATTTTACTTATATGTAGCTACAGTATCTGCTGATAACACAAGCAAACCAGATAGGGAGATTATCCTGAATTATTAAGTGGACCCAATGGAATCATGAGTCCTTAGAAGAAGCAGGAAACCATGTCAGAAACAGAGCCGGCAATATGATGACAGAAACAATGGTCAGAGAGAGAGAGAGAGAGAGTTGAAGATGCTATGATGCTGGGCTTGAAGGTGGAGGGACCATGAGCCAAGGAGTCATAGGCTAGAGAGGCTGTAAGAGTCAAGAACATGAACTGTCCCCTAGAGCCCCCAGCAGGAACATGGTTCTGCCAACATCTCAACTTTAGCCTCCTGAAATCCATTTCATATTCCTGATATCTAAAGTTATAACATAATCCATTTGTGTTGCCTAATTCACTAAGTTTGCATGAATTTACCATGGCAGGAATAAGCAACTAATGTAGATGTATATGGGGCTCTTCAGTGAATTTGATTTTTTAAGACATTAAAATAGTAAAAGTAATTAGAAGCATGCTAATGGGTAACACAGTGGGGAGACCCCCAGCCCCAATATATCACCAGATGGGAATCAGAGTTGTCTAAACTATGAGAGTAATTCAAAGTCAATCCACTAAATAGTTAAGAAAATCAATTATTAAATAGAAGTTGTTTCCCAAAATTTCTCTCACAACCAAGCATTACCATGTAACATGGGAAAAAAATCTAAGTATAACAAAAAATAAATCAGGACACTTGATTCCCAAGGAAGCAGAGGCACATGAATGAGAATAAACAAATAAACACACACACAAATTATTATTTCAGAGAGCTTTGGAAAATGTTTGCTTCTATTAAATGACATCAGTCAGAAAATTTAAGGAAAAGAATCTGGAAGGCTATAAATATGTGAGAAAATCAATTACTCATAGGCAAATTTGGGAAAAAAACCCTCTAAAATTAGCCCTTCTTCCCCCTGGCCCCCAAAGAAAAGGTAAAGAGGAAAGGAATTTGGGGACAATGAAAATACAGGTAATAAATCTAAGAATCCTAATATCCTTCTACAAAAAGTTCCATAAAAAGTTAGAAAAGAAAAGAAGAAAAAATAACCAACAAATAATATAAGAACATTTCCCAGGGCAGCCTGGATGGCTCAGTGGTTTAGTGCTGCCTTCAGCCCAGGGTGTGATCCTGGACCTGGGATCGAGTCCCATGTCAGGCTCCCTGCATGGAGCCTGCTTCTCTCTCTGGCTGTGTTTCTGTCTCTCTCTCTCTGTCTTTCATGAATAAATAAATAAAATCTTTTAAAAAAAGAACATTTCCCAGAGATGAAAAAAAAAACATAAAACATGTGGCTTCTTGAGATTTCGCAGTAAATGCCAAATGGGATAGATGATAGATAGATAGATAGATAGATAGATAGATAGATAGATAGATGATAGATAAATGTTTTATTTATTTATGTCAAATTTCTTAAGGGAAAATATTTTGATTGTACTGTCCAATACCATGATAAGATATTAGTTAACTTTGGTAGGGCAGAGATAAAGTCATGTTCAGATTTGTGAGGATTAACCAAGTATATTTTCTGTGCACACTTTCTAAATGTCTATAATCTGGTCAAAAACAAAACAAAATGAAAATCAACAAAAACAGTGTCAAACCAAAGAAAAAGAGAGATTTCCATGGAAAATGAAGAGTGCAACTTCCATGGAAAATGAAGAGTGCAACTTAGCTAAAAATCCATCTGGAGAGAGGGCAGAATGAAAACTAATCAGTAGGCTCAGAAAACAGTCTAAGTTGGATCAGGAGTCAGTTCACTGATAAGAAACTCTCCAGCAAGAAAGAAATAGAGGGAATTCAAATATATAAGCAGCTAGGTCATCTATAATGCTACAGTAACAGTGACACAGTTTTTCTCTAACAAAATTTGGGTAAAAAAATAGAAACTCCAGAAAAAATCCTAAACTGTACAAGAAATGGATACTCTGACCATAAAGCTGGTCATAGCAACCTGTAGAGGGAAAAGACAGGAGTCAATTATCATCACCAGAGAAACTAAAAGTTTTACTCTAAAGACATGGTTGCCAGAATCTGAAAAGAGAACAGGCAAGAGAATTATTATAAAGGATTTAGATCAACAAGTAGTGATCAAAAGAGATACACCTTAAAAAAAAAAAGATCTAAAATACCTGAGAGAAAATGTTTCAGTATATACTTTCAATTCATTATATTTATGGAAATTTAAAATGATACTAAAACTTAACATCATGGAAAAGCGAGGTGGAAAGGCAACATAAACGAACTAAAATATCCATTATTTTATTGTGTATCAATATATAGTATATGTTTGATGAATTAAAAATAATTGTATATGCTTATGTAGAATTATATCAATGATCTTAAGTTTAAAAGAACAGAAATGGCAAAGTGTGGTGCCATCTGAGGAGTGACAGGGTTGAGGTGGGGAGGGAGTCTATTAATTTCTCCCCTTCCTGTAAATTGATAAGAATTATTCTCACTATGATTTCAAATAATGATTTTTCAAATCATTGATGTAATGGGCTTATTTTCCTGGTGTCCTATCCAATAGTCATTCATTCTCACTTTACTTCATTACAAAAAATACCTGTACCTCACTCATTTCTACACCCAATTAAAAGACAAATAAATTGCATTAGCTGGTGCTGGGTGAGGAGACATGAGTAAGTCTTATGGGGCACATTTGCACATCATCATTTCTTTTTTCCTGCTGGGAGATACATATGGGAAAGTAGAAATAAAAGACTCTTCTTGTGGACACAATACAATTCATAGTAGAAATCCACATGCAAAAAAAAAAAATCACTGAGCATTAAAAGGAAAGAAACCAGAATACCCACAGTGTAATGTACTCTCTCTAGTCTCTGTATTAGTTGTATTGAGTTTCTTATTATGTTAGAAAATACTTTACTCTTTAATGCAGATGAACTAACATTCTTATCTGATAAATTTATTGATGACAAAGGAAGTTTGCAAAGATATATGTGTAAAACCAGAGTGAACCAGTTTATGCTTACAATAATGCCACCCTCACCTGCTTTCTTATAAATATTCTTAGGTGAAAGTACAGTCTGAAATTTGAGGAACCACAAGGAAATCGCCCATGGCATAGGAGCGCATTGCGCATTCTGTTATCATTATCAGTGGTATCACAGCAAAAAACAACAAAAAAGATGAAGTTTATATTTTGTCAGAAAGAAATTCTCAAAGAAATTTTACGTGGAATAACGTATTCCAATACTCCAAAAACATCTTTAGAAGGGACCATGCCAACACCATGTATTAGTTTTGGATCAAAAGGAATTGCAGAAATAGAGAGTAGTTGGGGAGATAAGCCTCTTGTAGAACGAAATAAATGAGACAAAGATATGGCTGAAAAAAGTCAAGTAGGGAAACAGAACAGGTTTTGTTTGCCCTCAGCATAGACTAATGAAAGTCTGTAGTTAATTTTCATGGCATTCTACTAAGAGAATATGATCCTCCACTTCATTTAGTTCCTGGAATTTAATCACTCATCTGGAGTATGGGATATAGCAGAGATAGTGAATGCTAATACCTGTAAACTCCACCTAAACTAGCCAGGAAGACTAATTGGCTCCAAAATCATCTTCCTAACAGTCTAATCTCCCAGTATTTACAACATATGTGAATTCTAATAAAAAGATGCAAGCCGCCTCCTACAGGAGGCTGGAAATTCTTGTTTCACTGTATATAATCCAAACTTTTACTATCATTAGTGGTGTTAAACTGGTTCTCACTTTGCCTTTTATTATTAACAAATGCTTTTTCAATGTAGTAAGATTGTCTCATTAACATAAATCACCATATATTTGTACCCTAGGGTCTTTGCTATTGTATTACCCCGGCTTAAAGTCTTCTCCCCGTACTTCAATCAGTCAAGGGCTATTTTTTCTCTTATGAACTGAATTAAACTCTACAGACTTCATAACACCCCAAGATCAGTCATTATTTTTAATACACAATTTATCAAACATCAGCAAGATATCAGGCATTGCTACTAAAAGAGAAGTAAGTATATTTTCAATTATGACAAATTATAGCACATCAGCTTTCTCAGTGAAAACAACTAGAAAATCTATTAAATATACATATATATAATGTATAATTTATAATTATATACATAATTTTGTAAAGTATCACAGAGCTGTAAATCCAATATGGGTTTACATTTCATGTCTGTAGTCTCATTTCAACAATGTATGGGATTCTTAATTAATAATAATGGAATCCTACACAAAATTGAATCTTATGAGGGGATCTACTTTACAGGAAAAGAGATGTGGGAGCAAACCCATGATCATGGCACCCACTGGTCATATCATATGGTATACCACTCAGAATATGCCACCTTGATGGAGTTTTGAAGTGTCATCTAAAAATATGGTTGAAACACCAGGTTGGACGCAACATCCCATGTTCCTCCAGAACATAATAAAAGCATTGAATAAAACAACTGAAACAACTTCAAAAACTATCAATATAGCAGCCATATGTTTTATAACAGTTCAATTAAGAAATATTTTACATACCATAAAATTCAGCAAAGTATCCAATTCAGTGCCTTTTAGTATAGTCATCAAGTTGTGCGCCAATCACCACACTGAATTTTATATTTTCATTACACCAAAAAGAAACCTTACCCTTCTGAGCCATTATCTCAATCCCTCCATTTCATCCAGATCTAAACAATCACTAATTTTCTTCTAGTCTTTTTAAATTTGCCTATTCTGAACATTTCCTATAAACTGAATCAAATGGTTCTCAAAATATACCCCAAAAACTATAGAACACTTCTGAAAGAAATTGAGGAAGACACAAAGAGATGGAAAAATATTCCATGCTCATGGATTGGCAGAATTAATATTGTGAAAATGTCAATGTTACCCAGGGCAATTTACACGTTCAATGCAATCCCTATCAAAATACCATGGACTTTCTTCAGAGACTTAGAACAAATTATTTTAAGATTTGTGTGGAATCAGAAAAGACCCCAAACAGCCAGGGGAATTTTAAAAAAGAAAACCATATCTGGGGGCATCACAATGCCAGATTTCAGGTTGTACTACAAAGCTGTGGTCATCAAGACAGTGTGGTACTGGCACAAAAACAGACATATAGATCAATGGAACAGAACAGAGAACCCAGAAGTGGACCCTGAACTTTATGGTCAACTAATATACGATAAAGGAGGAAAGACGATCCACTGGAAGAAAGACAGTCTCTTCAATAAATGGTGCTGGGAAAATTAGACATCCACATGCAGAAGAATGAAACTGGACCACTCTCTTGCACCATACACAAAGATAAACTCAAAATAGATGAAAGATCTAAATGTGAGACAAGATTCCATCAAAATCCCAGAGGAGAACTCAGGCAACACCCTTTTTGAACTTGGCCACAGTAACCGGAGAAGGACAAACAGTGTATGTTCTCATTCATTTGGGGAATATGAATAATAGTGAAAGGGAATATAAGGGAAGGGAGAAGAAATGTGTGAGAAATATCAGAAAGGGAGACAGAACATAAAGACTTCTAACTCTGGGAAATGAACTAGGGGTGGTGGAGGGGGAGGAGGGCGGGGGGTGGGGGTGAATGGGTGACGGGCACTGAGGGGAACACTTGACGGGATGAGCACTGGGTGTTATTCTGTATGTTGGTAAATTGAACACCAATAAAATTAATTTATAAAATTAAAAAATATATATAAACTGAATCATTTAATATTTGAAACTTTGTGACTAGTTCCTTGAATATAGCATAATGTCTTCCAGGTTTATCTGTGTTATATAGTATTTAGAGAATATCAATTTTCTATTATCAAATAATATCACATAGTATAAATATGTGAGGTTTTATTTATCAATTTATCAGATAATGAATATTTGTGTTTTTCCAGTTTTTGGCTATGATGCCAAATGTTTCTATGAACATTTGTGTACATGGTTTTTGTGAAGACACATGTTTTCAATTCCCTTGAGTGTATATTAGGAGTGGAATTGTTGTACCACTCCGTACCTCTCTGCTGAGCATCTGAAGAATTGAGAGACTGTTTTCCAAAGAGGTTGCACCATTCTACAATTCTAACAGAGGTATCTGAGATACCAATTGTTCTACATCCTTGCAAGCACTTGTTTTCTCTCATTTTGATTATACCCATGCTAACAGGTATATCTAGTAGGTATCTCATAGTTTTGACTTGTAATTCCCCAATGACTAATGATGTTGAGCATTATTTCACATCCTTATGGCCATTTGCATATCTTTTCACTTTGTCCGTTTATAAATTGAATTGCCTTTTTATTATTGAGTTGTGATAACTCTTTATATATTCTAGAAATAAGACTCTATTCAGATATATACTTTCTAAAAATCTCCCATTTAAAAGCCCCATTCTGTGTTTGTTTTGATGGTGTCTTTTGAGAGCACAAAACATTTTTAATTTGACAATGCCCAGCTGATCTATTTTATTTTATTTTATTTTTTTAATTTTTTTTTATTTATTTATGATAGTCACACACACAGAGAGAGAGAAAGGCAGAGACACAGGCAGAGGGAGAAACAGGCTCCATGCACCGGGAGCCCGACATGGGATTTGATCCCGGGTCTCCAGGATCGCGCCCTGGGCCAAAGGCAGGCGCCAAACCGCTGCGCCACCCAGGGATCCCTCTATTTTATTTTTTATCTTATTTTGTCTCTTGTATTTTTTGTGTCATATCTAAAAAGCATTGTCTAAATCAAAGTAACAAGAGGTTACAACTATGTTTTCTTGTAACAGTTTTATAGTTGTAAGAGTTTTGTTCTTGTAAGAGTTTTATAGTTTTAGCTCACACATTTATGTTTTTATTCTAAGTTAATTTTCTATATGATGTAAAATGAGACTCTAGCTATTTGTTTACTTGTCCTAAGCACAAATTGTCCAGTTGTTCCAGCACAAATTGTTTAAAGGTCTATTATTTCCTGCTTAATTGTCGTGGCACCCTTGTCAAAACAATTGACAATAAATGAGATGATTTATTTCTGGACTCTATTTTATTCCATTGGTCTAGATGTCTCCTCTAATGACAGTGCTATGTTGTTTGATTAGTGTGGTTTTGCAGTGAGTTTTGAATTTGGAAAGTATCAGTCTTTCTAATGTTCTTTTTCCAGATTGTCTTAATAATTCTGAATTTCCATATGAACTTTAGGATCACCCTATAAATTTCTGTAAGGAATTTAGTGTGTACTTTGACAGGAATTATGCTGAAAATGTAGATCAATGAAGCAGTATCTCCTTAACAATATAGAGTCTTCTAACGCATTAATATGAGATACTTTAATTTGCTCCTATCTTTAATTTCTTTCAACAATATTTTGTAGTGTTCAGAATACAATTTTTATATTTCTTTTGTTAAGTATTGTCTTAAATATTTTATTAGCTTTGGTATTATTTTAAATGGAATTGTTTCCTTAATTTCAATTTTGGTTTGCTTAATTCTATTGTTTGGAGATACAACTGATGTTCATACACTAATGTTTGATCCTGCATGCAGCATTGAAAAAGTCATTTACTAGTTCTAATAGTTTCTTAGTGGATTCCTACTACTTGCAAAAGGGTAGTTTTACTTTGTTCTTTTTAATCTGGGTGGTTTGTATTTCATTTTATTGATTAATTTCTTTGACTAGAACCTTTGCTACTGTTTTTGTTAGAAATAGCAGACATACTTGTCTTTTTCCTGATCTTAGGGAGAAAATATTCAGTTTTTCATCATTAAATAAGATGTTAAATGTATTTTTTAAAAGATATTCTTTATTAAGTTGAAGAACTCCCTACCTATTCCTGATTTCCTAAGTGTGTTTATTATGAAATGGTGGTATATTTTGTCACATACTTTTTCTGTGCTCCTTAAGATAATAATTATGTGATTTTTGCTTTGATTCTATACTTATAAGTATTGTGTTAATTGATTTTCAGATAGTGGCCAACTTACATTCCTGAAATAAATCCAACTTGGTCATTGTGTATGACATGTCTTTGATGCATTTCTTATTATTTTGTTGGGAATTTCTTCATTCACATTTATAAGATATGTCGGCTAGTAATCTTCTTACCTATAATGTCTTGTCTGGCTTTGGTATCAGAATAATAATTACCTCACAGAATGAAAGTGGTTCCTTCTCTTCAATTTTTGGGAAAATTTGTGAAGATTTTTTTTTCCTTTTTAAGATATTCAATAAAGTTCACCAATGAGGCCATCTGGTCCTGGGTTTTTCTCTATGGAAAGTTATTTGATTACAAATTTAATCTCTTTATTATTTGAAAATTTTCTATTTTTTATTGAATCAGTTGGATAATTTACATATTTCTAAGAATTTGCCAATTTTATCTAAGTTATTCTGATATAACATGCAAACATCATTCTATAAGGTTAGTGGTAGTATCTCTCTTCTATTTCTGATTTAATAATTTGATTTTTCTTTATTTTTTTCTCAGTTCAGGTAAATATTTGTCAATTCTGTTAATATTTTTGAAAAATCATATTTTCATTTTGTCATATTTTGTTATATTTTTCATTATTTTCTATTTTCTGTTTCAATAATTTCTGTGATAATTCATATTTTTATCTTCCTTGCACTTATTTTAAGTTTATTTTGCCCTTCCTTTTCAAGGGTTAGAATATAGAAAATATGGTGGTTGATTTGAAATCTTCTGTCTTATTTAATTTTGAGCATTTTATTTCTATAAATTTACCTCCAGTCACTGTTTTGGCTGCATGTCATACATTCTGAAATTAAATGTTCACTTTCATTTCTTTCAAATTGACTTTGTTGTTGTTCCATTGATTATTTAGTATTGTTTCTCAATTTCCACATATCTGTGAATTTCCAAATTTTCTTTTGTGATAAAGTCACACTATTTCAATCAAAAAATACTTTGTATCATGTTGATACTTTTAAATTTATTGAGTCTTGCTTTATGGCCTCATGTATGATCTCAGCTTGAGAATGCTCCATTTGAGCTCAAGTGTAGTCTGCTGTGTTGGGTAGTGTGTTCTTTATATATCTGTTAGTACAGTTTTGTTGTAACTTACAGGTTTGATTGCCATCTATGGAATTAAAAGATCTGTCTTTATAATTAGTGACATTTTGTTTTATTTCAGAGTCTGTTTCATCTGATATTTGTACAGTTCGAGTTTTCTTCTGGTTTCTATTTGCAAGATATATCTCTTTCCAATCTTCTACTTTCAACCTACTGGTATCTTTGCATATGAAATGTGTATTCTATTGATAACATATTTCTTTTACATCCATTCTGTCAATCTCTGCCTTTTCATTGGATTATTGAGTACAGTTACATTTAATGTTAATATTGATATAGTTGGACTTAGCCTTTCCATTTTTATTCTAGTTTTCTCTATATCTCATATCCTTTCTGTTCCTTCATATCTCTTTAACTGACTTCTTCTATGTTAAGTAAATTTCTCTAGTGTAGTATTTTCATTTCTAATTATTTTAGTGACTTCATTTATAATAACTCATTTAAATGAAATTTTTATGTATAATTATTATATGATTATATTTGAATATACTATCATCTATTATATACACATATTATATTATGAATATTGTGCATTACATAAATATGTATTATATGTGTATAAAATTACATGTTGCTCTAGCTTTTACCATGCCTTAGCTTGCCAGCATCAAGTTCACATTTAAATTAAATTAATTATAGTGATATAGAGAAATGTATCTCTACCCCCCATTTTTGTGTTAATACTGGTATGCATGTCACACATATATATATCTTACAAATCTTGGAAACATTGTTTCAATTATTATACAATGTAATTTTATATCTGTTAAGAAGATGAGGAAAGGAATGTAAGTGTGTATTTATATATTTTATTATATTTATTTCTTGTTTATAATTTCTAGTTTTCTCCATGTTTCTGTAGATTGAAATTATGAAATACTTTGATCTTATTCCAATGCAACTGTGCTCCATCTATCTCCTTTGTGCTGTTATTGTCAAATATACATGGCATAAACTTGATACAATTATCTGCATCTTGTTTTAAAAATTGCTTTAATTTTTAAGTATAATGAAACATTCATAACATAAAATGTATCATTTTAACCATTTTTAAATGTACTGTTCAATAGTGTTAACTACATTCACACATTTGTGCAACCAGTTTCCAGAACTCTTATCATCTTTTGAAACTGAAAGTCTGTATCATTAAATACTTCTTCATTCCAGTCTCCCTCAAGCTCCTGGCAGCCACTATTCTATTTTCTGTCTTCATAAATTTGAATAGTCTTGGTAGCTCATATTGGAATCACATACAGTATTTTATTTTACTAATTGGATTATTTTATATAGTATAATTTTCTCAAGTTAATCTATGTTGTAGCACGTGTCAGAAGTTTTTTTTTTCTTTTTTTAAAGTTAAAAAATATTCCATGGTATGTATATAATGATTTTTGTTTATCTGTTAACCTTTGATGAGTGCTTCTACTTTTTGGCTATTGTGAATAATGCTGCTGTGAATATTTCTTTGAGAGCTTATATTCAAATCATTTGAGTATGTACCCAGAAGTAGAACTACTGGTCATATAATAATTCTAGTATTAATTTTTTGAGCAAACTTTATACCGTTTTCCATAGTGGCTGTACCAATTTACTTTCCCACTAGGAATGCCCAAAGATTTGACTTTCTTTACATCTTCATTAACACTTGTTATATTCTGAATTTTGCTGTTTGTTTGTTCTGAGCAATAGCCACCCTAATGAAGTGGTATCTCATGGGTTTGATTTGCATTATCCTAGCGGTTAGTGATTTTAAGAATCTTTTTATTTGCTTTTTGACCCTTTGTATATCTTTTTGGGAGAATTGTTTATTCCAGTCCTTTGTTCATTTTGTACTGCATTGTTGGTTATACTGTTGTTGAGTTTTAGGAGTTTTAAAAATATTCTGGACATTAACCCCTTAGAAGATAGCTTATTTGAAAATATTTCTTCCTTTCTATAGATTGACCTTTATTGATTGTATCATTTTATGCACAGTTTTTTATCTTAATGTTGTCCAATTTATCTATTGGTTTTTATGTGTGCTTTTGGTATTATACTAATAAATCATTTCCAAATCCAATGTCATAAGGTATTTCCCATTTCTTCTTCAAAACTTTTATAGTTTTAAGTGTTACATTTAGGTCTTTGATCAATTTTGAGTTAATTTTTATGTATGGTATAAAAAAAGTACCCAAATTCATTTTTATATCTAAATATTCATTTTTTGCCAACACCGTTTGTTGAAAACACTCTCCTTAGGGTGCTTAGGTGGCTTTCAACTCTTGGTTTCAGCGCAGGTTGTGATCACAGAATTGTGAGATCCAGTCCTGTATTAGGCTCCTCACTCAGTGCAGAGTCTGCTTAAGATTCACTCTCTTTCTCTCCCTCTACCTCTCCTGCTCATTCTCTCTTTCTAACATAAATCTTAAAAAAGAAAAGAAAATACTCTCCTTTCCCTGTGGGTCTGGACACTTTTGTTGAAAATTATTTGGCCATATTAGAGAGAATTACACAGTTGTTATTTAAATCAACAAAGGAGAAAAATATGCATTTATACTGTATGATTACAAAATTATTTTTATTGATGCTATATATATAAAAATAAATATATATACAGTATTATTTATTATTATTTATTAGATCACAGCAAGGAAATTCCTCTGCTATTGGTGAACCCCAGCTCAGAAGTGGGTCATCTATGAAAGGGTTTCCCAGTGACAGTACATATGTGTGGGTTTGCTGAGCTGTGTGTCGAGACCTCATGTCACCGTGTTGTCATTCAGCCTGGGTGGGATTCCGACATAAAGGCTTGCAGTCATAATCCCACAGATGCTAGTGTGGCTCTGTTGGCTCCTCAGCCAGGAACATAAAGAGTTCACATGCATTCCATCAGCAAACAAAGGGACTCTGGAGACTATTACCTGACTGCATTCTTTATTCAAGACTGTTTTAAGTAGCTTTACTGAGGAGATAGCTAGTTGGCAGCATTCTGACATTTATTTTTAAATTGAAGTATAGCAGACATACAAGATTATTTTGATTTCAGGGGTACAACATCATGATTTGATGATTATATGTCATGATATGCTCACCTTGATAAGTGTCACCAAAGTTAGCATGATATTACTGTGTTCTCTGTGTAGTACTTTTTATCCCTGTGGCTTATTTATTTTATACCTGGAAGTCTGTACTTCTTAAACTCCTTCACCTGTTTTACCCAACATCCCTTTACCCACCCACCCTCTCTATAAATCTATATTCAGATTTCTCCCTGGATTTATTAACTTTTAGTCTATAGAATTTTCTTTAGTGTTTCTTAAAAGGTGGACTGCTAAATGTGAGTTCTTCTAGTTTTTGTTGATCCTGGAAAACCTTTGTTTGAAACACTCTTTTAGTCACTAATTTAAGCATGTCAGAAGACTGAATTTGGCTTGCCTTTTAAATGTGGAACTTTTGACTGAGTGATCTGGGAGGAGACAGAGTTAATGACCCAATATTCACATCCTATTCCACTGGAAGTAACACCTCCGTGCTATGAATTCAGGTTGGATGGATGGAGACCATTCCCAAACTTTTGGCCACGTTCAGAAATTTAGTCCTTTCAAGCTTAGAATTAGAGAGGATAAGAAATACTGGTGTCCTGCACTGACTCTCCCAGTTCCCAGTGAGATTTAGTTAACCTTTATTAGGGATTGAACATAAATGGAATCCTGTCTTCTTGGCCATACTTAACAGGGCTAAGGTTTCTGTTAAGTTGGACAGGTGGGGAAAAGAGAGAAAACACACTGTGGTTCAAATACCACAGATTCTTGCTCTTCTTATCAGATTTTAATAGATTTCTTGGATAAATATTTATTTCAGTGCTGTATACATGCATACACTTAAGACAATTTCCAGATACTCTAAATCATGTTTTTATTTAATAGTTCTCACCAGCTGGGCTTGTTTTGATGTAGAATTGGTCTGTGGAGCTCCTTATGCTGTCATCCCAAAAGTTGAACTCAGCTAGGTTTTCATTTTGTTTTGTTTTTAAGGCTTTTCTTTAGAAATTTGTGAAATGCTGAGGATGATACAGATACTTCTTCCTAAAGAAAAATACAGATATATATAACCAGTGCTCCATATATGCATAAACTCATGCATTATCAACATTTCCCACTGAAGTGATCAATTTACTACAATTATTGAACTTATACTGACACATAATCACCCAAAGTTCATATTTTACATTAACGTTCACCCCTTGTCTTCTAATTCTAAATGTGTAACTCCAGGGATCCATCATTATAATATCATACACAATATTTTCAGTGTCCTAAAAATCCTCTGTGCTCTGCCTTTTCACTTTTCAACCTCTAGCAATCACTGATCTTATTACTGTATGCACAGTTTTGTTTTTTCCAGAAATTGCATAGTATGTACCCTTTTCAGATTGATTTCTTTCACTAGAAATATTTTTTAATAACTTCCATATCTTTACATCTCTTAATAGCTTACTTCTTTTTAGTGCTGAATGAATATTTCATTGTCAGTATGGATCACAGTTTATACATTCACCCACTGAAAGACACCTTGTTTGCTTCCAAATATTGGCAATTATGGATAAAGTTTCTTACAAGCATTCATGTGCAGGTCTCTATGTGGACATAACTTTGCAACTCTTTTGGGTAAATACCAAGAAACATGTCTGCTGAGTTACCTGGTAAGAGTATGTTTAGTTTTGTAAGAAATCACCTGTGTTCTTTTTTTTTTTTTAGGGTGATAGAGATACTATTTTATTTTATTTATTATTTTTTAAAATAAATTTATTTTTTATTGGTGTTCAATTTGCCAACATACAGAATAACACCCAGTGCTCATCCCGTCAAGTGCCCCCCTCAGTGCCCGTCACCCATTCACGCCCACCCCCTGCCCTCCTCCCCTTCCATCACCTCTAGTTTGTTTCCCAGAGTTAGGAGTCTTTATGTTCTGTCTCCCTTTCTGATATTTCCCACTCATTTTTTCTCCTTTCCCCTTTATTCCCTTTCACTATTATTTATAGTCCCCAAATGAATGAGACCATATAATGTTTGTCCTTCTCCGATTGACTTATTTCACTCAGCATAATACCCTCCAGTTCCATCCATGTCGAAGCAAATGGTGGGTATTTGTCATTTCTAATGGCTGAGTTATATTCCACTGTATACATAAACCACATCCTCTTTATCCATGCATCATTCGATGGACACCAAGGGTTCTAAAATGACTGTACCACTTTATATTCTCACCAAAAATAAATGAAAGGTTTTCAATTATGTGTTTAAATTATTCATTCTTCTGCATGTGGATGTCCAATTTTCCCAGCACCATTTATTGAAGAGAGTGTCTTTCTTCTAGTGGATCGTCTTTCCTCCTTTATCGTATATTAGTTGAGCATGAAGTTCAGGGTCCACTTCTGGGTTCTCTGTTCTGTTCCATTGATCTATGTATCTGTTTTTGTGCCAGTACCACACTGTCTTGATGAACACAGCTTTGTAGTACAACCTGAAATCTGGCATTGTGATGCCCCCAGATATGGTTTTCTTTTTTAAAATTCCCCTGGCTGTTTGGGGTCTTTTCTGATTCCACACAAATCTTAAAATAATTTGTTCTAAGTCTCTGAAGAAAGTCCATGGTATTTTGATAGGGATTGCATTATACGTGTAAATTGCCCTGGGTAACATTGACATTTTCACAATATTAATTCTGTCCAATCCATGAGCATGGAATATTTTTCCATCTCTTTGTGTCTTCCTCAATTTCTTTCAGAAGTGTTCTGTAGTTTTTAGGGTATATTTTGAGAACCATTTGAATGGTAAATGGTTCTCCAACCTTTTATTTTCAGGTTGTAGGTGTCCTTCTGTCTAAAATGAGTCTCTCGTAGACAGCAAATAGATGGGTCCTGTTTTTTTATCCAGTCTGAAACTCTGCGCCTTTTGATGGGGTCATTAAGCCCATTCACGTTCAGAGTTACTTGAACTTCTTCTTAAAGGGGAGTTTTAAGAGCCCCCTTAAAATTTCTTGCAGAGCTGGTTTGGAGGTCACATATTCTTTCAGTTCCTGCCTGTCTTGGAAGCTCTTTATCTCTCCTTCCATTTTGAATGAGAGCCTTGCTGGATAAAGTATTCTTGGTTGCATGTTCTTCTCATTTAGGACCCTGAATATATCCTGCCAGCCCTTTCTGGCCTGCCAGGTCTCTGTGGAGAGGTCTGCTGTTACCCTAATATTCCTCCCCATGAAAGTCAGGGACTTCTTGTCTCTTGCTGCTTTAAGGATCTTCTCTTTATCTTTGGAATTTGCAAGCTTCACTATTAGATGTCGAGGTATTGAACGGTTTTTATTGATTTTAGGGGGGGATCTCTCTATTTCCTGGATCTGAATGCCTGTTTCCCTTCCCAGATTGGGAAAGTTTTCAGCTAGGATTTGTTCAAATACATATTCTGGCCCTCTGTCCCTTTCGGCGCCCTCGGGAACCCCAATTAAACGTAGGTTTTTCTTCCTTAGAGTGTCATTTATTTGCCTTAATCTGTCTTCATGGTTCTTTAATTGTTTATCTCTTTTTTCCTCAGTTTCCCTCTTTGCCATTAACTTGTCTTCTATGTCACTCACTCGTTCTTCCACCTCGTTAACCCTCGTCGTTAGGACTTCTAGTTTGGATTGCATCTCATTCAATTGATTTTTAATTTCTGCCTGATTGGATCTAAATTCTGCAGTCATGAAGTCTCGTGAGGCCTTAATGCTTTTTTCTAGAGTCACCAGTAGCTGTATAATGGTGCTTCTGAATTGGCTTTCTGACATTGAAGTGTAATCCAGATTTTGTAACTCTGTGGGAGAGAGGGCTGTTTCTGATTCTTTCTTTTGAAGTGAGGTTTTCCTTCTAGTCATTTTGCTCAGTGCAGAGTGGCCAAAAACAAGTTGTATTGGAACACGGGGGAGTATCACTGGTCCGTCCAGCTGGTCTTCTGGGGGAGGGGCCTGTTGCGCTGATTCTCAGGTGTTAGCACTTGGGGGAGCTGCTCTGCCCCTGCCTGCTGCAGGGCTCAGCGGGGTTTTACCCCGTGGGGCCCCAGGAGGAACAGCAGCAGTTGCTATGGCAACTCTGGAAGCCTGGATTCAGCCTCCACAGGAACTACGGGGCTCGGGGCTCTCGGTTCTCCGTCTGCAGGGCCTGGAGGCTCCGGGGCGGGGCCGCTGATCTGCTCAGCTCGGGGCAGGAGCGTCCTTGCTGTCCTGGGCCCTCCCGGCCTCTGCCTGTCCCGGGGGAGGCCGGATCCTGGGCTGTGTCCCGGCGCCCTGTGCTCCGGGGCCTGCGCTGGTGGATTCGCGCTCCCGCCCCGCAGCTCCCTCCCTGGAGCCGCTCCCGAGCCCCTCCGAGCTGCTCCGGTCGGTCCCCGCCGTGCGCGCTGCAGCCCTTAGGGAGCTCGGAGCACTCCCCTGCGCTCGCAGGTGTCTGTTAGTGTCCCCGGGAGCCCGAGGGCATCCCCGCCCTCCTGGGTCCTGCTCCAACTCCCTGCGAGCCCCTTTCCGCCCGCCCGGGAAGGTTGGTGCAGCTCCTGCTCCTCCGGGACGGGGCTCTCCTGTCCTGGGGACACTCGCCCCGGCCTCAGCCCGGCTCCTCGCGGGCCCCTCCCCCTCGGAGGCCTTTTGTTCCTTTATTTCTTTTTCCCCGTCTTCCTACCTTGATAGAAGCGCGGACTCTTCTCACTGTAGCATTCCAGCTGGTCTCTCTTTACATCTCAGGCCGAATTCGTAAATTTTCAGGATGATTTGAAGGTTATCTAGGTAATTTGGTGGGGACAGGCGATTTGGGGACCCAAATTATAAAGTCTTAAATAAATTTTCATTGTTGTCCTTCCAATAGGAGTGATAGACCTGTGTCTCCTTTAGGAAGAATAAAAGGAAGTTCTTTGTGATGAAATTCACCCAATTATTTGGAGAAAATATGTTAAAAGCACAGTGCACAACATATCTCAAAGAATGGATATTTAGCCATCATAACAAATTCCAGAAAATGTAAATATTTCTAAGTACTGGGAGAAGAGATTGGGTTTTAAAAATAATTCAAAGGGAAGCAGAAATTAGGTCATGATTAAGAGTTTGAGTTCCATCTTGAAAAAGGGAAATAAGGGATCCCTGGGTGGCGCAGCGGTTTGGCGCCTGCCTTTGGCCCAGGGCGCGATCCTGGAGACCCGGGATCGGATCCCACGTCCGGCTCCCGGTGCATGGAGCCTGCTTCTCCCTCTGCCTGTGTCTCTGCCTCTCTCTCTATCTGTGTGACTATCATGAATAAAAAAAAAAAAAAAAAGAGAGAGAGAGAAATAAGGGCAGCCCAGATGGCTCAGCAGTTTAGTGCTGCCTTTGGCCCAGGGCATGATCCTGGAGACCAGGGTTCGAGCGCCAGGTTGGGCTTCCTGCATGCTTCTCCCTCTGCCTCTCTCTCTCTCTCTCTCTCTCTCTCTCTCATAAATAAAACCTTTAAAAAGAAAAAGAGAAATAACAATTAGTTTATGTTTAATAAACAATTAGTTTAATTATATAAATATTAGGGTTTTTTTTATGTCTAAAAAGACAACACCGAAACCTGCAGTATAATGGATGAAATATTGCAATGTTAACATGCTAGTGTAGATAAACTTATTTGGATTTGCAAGGCATAACAACTTCAAGGATATTCAAATTGGTATAGCACTCGAGCCTCTTGCTTCAGATACTCATAGGTAATAAGACAAATGCCATGCCTATTTCAACAGAATCTGTTCATTCAAAATGTCTTGATCTATGTCCTTTCAATATGTTCTGCTTCTGCATGAGTTGCATGATATGGACCCAATCCTGATTCTTTTTAGGCTGACTTAGTTTAGAGGTTCAAATCCTAAAATTTCTCAACTCTATCAATGGAAAGTATTTATTTCCTTTTTTTTCCTAGAAAAATTAGATATCGGGAATATTTGAAGTACTATTATTTCCATAAAACAAGGGTAATTTTAAGATATGTCATAAATTATCCAACAAAATCCAGATCCACTTTAAAATGAGAGTGCCGAAAAATTAAAAAAAAAATAAAATAAAATGAGAGTGCCAGTTGTCTTTGTTAGATTTAATCCCCAAAGTAAAAAGGATAAGAAAAAGCTTCTACATATAAATAAATATAAAAGAAAGACATTAAATTCCTACTCCCATCTCAGTGTCTGCCAGAATATTCTTCATTGTGATCTGCACTATCTCTATTATGCATTTATATATTTCTATTCTCCCCCTCACACACACATTTCTTCAGGCTTCATCTTTATGAGGCCAAAACAACTGCTCAATTCTGTTTAGAAAACAATGAAAATCAAGGTTGACAAAGCAATTACCTTGAAGCAAGTTTTAAAGATTGAAGTCAATAAAAATTTAGTGGTTGATTGGTCAGAAATTATTAAACAGTTAACTTGTATATATTTAGTTAACTTGTATATTGATTGAATAGAATGTTACTAGTTTTTATTGATAAAGAAAATAAACCAATTTTATTATAAAGAAAAGTTTAGACAAAGGTGTAAAATAATGTAAGTTTTCCTAATTTCCACCAAGAATCTATGGAACCAATGAAGAGCATTAATTGCATTTGGAGTAGCATGAATATAATCTAGTTCCAATAATGTTTTTAGTACTGTAATCCATAGGCTCCAGAGGAGGTTCAGGGAAATTCAAACCTTCACAGAATTCCAGAAAAAAAATAATTCCAGTCAGGTAGGATGGTCAGCATCTTGTACTTGACCTGGAAAGAAGAATGTAGTGAATTGATATGACATTATACACTCCACAGAGAAACTTCACCTGGTGGTGGACAAGTGCTGCTTACAGTAAACTATTGAGTCTTTTACATTATGAGTTTTAGTCTATGTATGTATGTATTATGTATGCATTTATTTATTTATTTTATTTGAATATAGTTGACACAAAGATTACATTACTTTCAGGTGTACCACTTAGTGAATTGACAAGTTTATACATTACACTATGTTCACCACAAATATAGTTACCATTTATCCCATTACTTTTCTATTATATCATTGACTATATTCCTTGTGCTCTCATTTTTATTCCCATGACTTATTTGTTCTTTAACTGGAAGCCTGTTGACTCCGTCTCCCTTCACCTATTTTGTCCAGTCCCTCCTTTCCTCTAATAACCATCAGTTTTTTCTCTGTATTTGTGATTAGATTCTTCCTTTTGTTTACTTATTCATTTTTAATATTCCATTTATGAATAGAATCATATGGTATTTGTATTTCTCCATCTGACTTATTTCACTTGGCATAAAATCCTATAGGTCCACCCATATTGTTTAAATAGCATGATCTCATCCTTTTTTAATGGTTGTGTAATATCCGATTGTGCATCTATACCACATTTTCCTTAACCATTTGTCTACTGATGGGCACTTAGGTTGCATCCATGTCTTGGGTACTGTAAATAATTGTGCAATAAACATAAGTGTGCATATATCTTTTTGAATTAGTGTTTTCTTGTTCCTTGGGTAAGTGTCCAATAGCAGAATCATTGGATCATATAATATTTCTCTTTTTAATTTTTTGAGGAATCTCTACACTATTTTCCCCAGTGGCAGTAGCAATTTACATCATATCCTTTTAGATCAGCAAGCTAAAAAGACTAAAAAGCAGCAATTAATAACAACAGTGATAATATAGCTGGCTTTGGTATTGCATGTAAACATTTTTGGACTGTTTAAATCTTACCAAACAACAGCAATAACAACAACAACAACAACAACTATATCACTGATTGCTACAGTTTTAAGAGAAAAGTAAATTATTAATGACTGGCATGCAATGAGATAATAATAGGTATGAGGGAAAATTATAGAGAAATTCAGAATGTGTCTTTAATCTTTTTTGGTTCCTCTGATTCCTCAACCCATATTTGGGAATTTTTATTGCAACTGAAACATCAGTTTGCTTATTTATAAAAATACCGCAATGCTTATTTCCATATGTTACATTGCAATTAATAAAATAAAGCACCTAATAGAACATCTAATTTAGAGTAGATAATGAGTAATTTTGATTTCCTGTTTTCTTACTATCTTTTCTGTTGAAAGTTGTGTCATCCTCTTTTGTTCCTTTTAGTTTTCCTGTTAATCCTGATGACACTTACATTGGTAGAATGTTATTTAATACAGACTGGAGCCACAATCCATGTGTTCAAATTTTAGCTCAGCCACATAACTAGGCGTGTGATGCTGGACAAGTTATGTAATCTAAGATTCTTGTTTTAATTATCAACCAAAAAATAGTGAATAACATAATATAATAAAATCACAGAATTAGTAAAATCTTATTAACTCTTTATACATAGCATCACTCTGCAACCCTCCACTCCCACTGCCCCTCATATCTGATTAGCTTCATATCAACCAATTAATTAAATGATTAATTTACTCTTTATATGTTAGCCACTAACTCATTTTTTCAGATAACTGTTTGTTGTTTTTCTACTAAAATATAAATGCTATAGGAAAATCTTTCAAATGGTAAGGATCCTAGATGTAATCTGGGATGCTAGAAAATGGGAAAGAGAGTTTATGAAGAAGAGGTAGGGACTTGCTCAGATAAAGAAAAGTTGAATCAGTTCATCACTACCAAAACTGCCTTACAGGAAATACTAAAAGGAGTCCATCATATTGAAATGAAAAAATGCTAAAGAACAACATAGAAATATATAAAGGTATAAACCTTGATGTCAAGTGTAAATATACAGAGAAATATAGAATGATCTAACACTGTAATGGCGGTGCACAAATCAATTTTAATTTTGGTATAGAAATTAAAAGACAAAAATGTAAAAGCAATTATAAAAGCCTTCATAGATGTATAAAATTAAAAAAGATGCAATCTGTGACATCATAGCAGAAAGTGTGTGAGGGTGATAAGTACAGGGTAGATTTTTCTGTATGCTACTGAAATTAAATTTCTTATCAGCTAAAAATAGATTTTTATAACTATAGTGTATTTTATAAGCCTCTTGGTGAATATAAAGAAAATACCTGTGAAAGATACATGAAAGTAAACAAAAAGGAAACCAACCTTACCTTTACAAAATTCAACACAACAGAAAGGAAGACAGGGAAAGAGGAAAAGAAAGAAGAAAGTAAAATATATATATATATATATATATATATATATATAAACAAGACAGAAAGAAAGCAATTAACAAGATAGCAATACTAAGATTTAAACTTTCAATCATTAGGAAAATTCAAACCTGAGTAACATGAGCCAATGCCTGGGATATAGTAGATGCTCACAATTTTATGGACTGTTCCACCAACTTTTCTTTATTTACATGTGCTAAATGGGGAGTGAATATAATTTATTTTTTATATTTGCAGACTCTAGCACATTGTTTAGTACTAAAAATATTTATTGGATAGAAATGAAAAGGGAAGCTCCAATGTATTAAAATCAGCACTCTTAGATATGGACTAATTTTGGCCATGGTTATGGAAGAAAAGTTGCCAACTTTGCAAATTAATTTTCTGTACTGAATTGTCTATTAGATACTTTACAAATACTATATATTATTTAGTCCTTATTACAAACACTTTGTAGATTTAAAAGTTTTTTGTTTTTTCTTACGAATACTCAGAAAATTTTTGATGATTGGCCAATTTCATCTAAAATTTTTGTATTCAATGTATTTTAATATCATCTTAGAATTTTTTATCAATATATTCTCCCTAATTTAGTTCTTATTCTGGGAAATGAAATTTAAATTTAAATGTTGTCTTATTTACAATGCTTGCTTGTTTCTTGATTGTTGCCTCTTCATATTCTTCATATTCTCGTTTAGTTGACTTTTCTTGAGCATGTTCCTCTAAAGGTTTTGCAAACTATACTTCGTTTCTACCACTAAGCTGTTCAGACACTGCCATGCTTCTTCCACACTGTTTCAATACCCTCCATCTCCAGATCTCCTTACATACAGACTCATTCTCTCAAATTCATTGTCCACACCTTTTACAGTGTGTCTCATGTATTACAGAATATCAGTATAACTTCTTTAAATTTTTTTTCAGTGTAACTTCTAATGATCATTTTCCTTTGGGAATAAGTGCTTTTATCCTTAGAAAGCATCTCTTCTAGATTAGGCTACAATTTATCTAAGAAAAGATTTTTTTTTTTAATTGGGAAGGTGGTACTGAAGATGTTTGTGATCTGGAAGTAGATAAAATAAAATTATTCCTGACTTCAACTATTCAACTCCACACTAGTTGTGTGATCTTTAACACATTGCAAAATTGTTATGGTCTTCAGTTTCCCTATTAGAAATAGAGGCAATAACAGAACCTACTTATCAAGAATTCAGCTAAGCTGCTCAATGCTATTACTGTCTCAGCATTCATGATATTTGGTTAAGTGGCTGTTCTAACCTTAAAATGACATAGTCCTTCATGCAAGGCATGCCCTGGATAAAATGTTGCAGCAATATATGTACATGAGTGTTTCTGATATGACTTCCCAACAGGATTTGTGATAAACAATCTCGCTGTATCCTGGGACCTTCGCTTGTGTGCCTCTTAGATAGTACGCTATGAAGCTAATCAAAACCCTCTCTTGGTTTGAATTGACCAATCTGGTCTTAGCTTTGAAATTTCAAAGTTCTTCACCTACAGACTCTAATAGAGACCTGTGGCACACGATCTGATGCTCTCTCTCTGCCTGTATCCTGTCTTGACCTCCCTTTGTGGCCCTCAAAGAGTGCCTAACTGCCTAACACTTTTTTAGGACATCTGATTCATAAATGACTCTACTTTACTCCCTTTGGTCTTTTGTTCATCCAAGGCTTACCATCTGATACCCCAGTACTGTATTCAACAAACTTTAATTTATAAAATCACAATACTACCTGATAACATTTTGCACTAATTAACGTAATTCACATATGACCTTACCAGACTGTCTGGTATATTGTAAAAATTAAATAGATATTAACTGCTATACTATAATTTTGGTTAGCAGAATAGTGAGACACAATACGGTAGCGAGCAGCACAGCTTTGGAATACAATAAGTACTTGAAATAGTTAATATAGATAGAATAACCTTTGCAATTGAAAAAAAATGTCTACTTCTTCAAGGTACCTAAGTACCCAACCCTAAGTACCCATAACTGTTTTACAATCCTAGAGATATTGTTCCCATTTATTCTCTTTTTTGGTGTGCATTTCTATTTATGGAAATAAGCTCAAGTGGGTCATAATAAAGATGATAAGAATCTCATTATTGGGCATTGTTTTGCTACTTATTCTCAAAAATCTTGTTCACAAAGTGCATGGTTTACAAAAGATACTTTTCTTAAATGATTAAATATTTTCTATGTGTTTACTAAACTTAAGACCATAACATTCTTGATATTCTCCAGGTAAGAGAACAAATAGTAAAAACAACAATAATTGAAGAATAACGGTGTGTATAGTGGAAATACATCACAGTAGGAGAGAGCCACATAAATCATCAGGATTGCATGCTGATTTCTATTAAGTCTCAAAAATATGATAATTAGTAGGCACTTTAAAAAATCATGCCATTCTCATTGTGTGATTATTTTTGTTCCTGTTACATAACTATTATCTCTCTGCTCTTCAGCAAGTAAATCAAACCTTTGAGATGTGACTTTGTAATCATTCTTTCTAGAATTTTATTAGATTCACCTTTTTTTTGTGCCTGTCCTGAAAATGGTACTTTTTAAAAGTGATGTCTCCCACCTACTGAAGATCAAATACAGCAAAATTCTCTGACCTTTGAGAATGTGGGTGTAATAGTCAGATCGAAGGACAGAAGTCAAACAGCAGATGGAAATAACTATTTTTTTTGTGACAAACGTTGATCTTGTCTGAAGCTGCAAATTCCCAGAAAAGTTTTTCTTGATTTTCAAGGTCATTAACAACAGAATAGAGATAAAGTCAGACTAACTCTATCTGCCATCTTGAATATTTTTCCATGAGTCTGATAGCTCAGCTATATGTCAGAAATGTGACTTTTGGAGAACCTTTCTTTCCTCTCTAGGACGTGTGACTGATTGGCTTGATAATTTGTTTTTTTTTTTTCAAAAAGATTTGCATTTCTAGAATTACATTTTTAGGAGATGGTATATCGCAAGGGTCCCAGGAGTGAATTAAATCCATTTGGATACCAGGTCCTCATTGGAAAAGAGGAAACAAAGGCATATAGTGGGCAGAAAGAGGCTGATCAATAATCATGAAGAGATTGGTCTGTTTCTCCCACTCCTCCTTCTTAGCTTATAAATTGATTTTATGGCCTGTGAATGTTATTTTTTCAAAGTATTTATAACTCCCTTACATGAGCAGAAATGTGTGAAGGATGTTCTTAAGAGGCTCAGAACTGACTTTGTGAAGAAGACAATAAAAGATTCCTTACTATGCCTACTACCTCTCCCCTGGATTCAAGTGTTCATGGGGCAGGACATGACTCAGGTACATGGAGGTGATTGTGGAGATCTGAGTCATTAGAGTCTGTAGGTGAAGAACTTTGAAATTTCAAAGCTAAGACCAGATTGGTCAATTCAAACCAAGAGAGGGTTTTGATTAGCTTCATAGCGTACTATCTAAGAGGCACACAAGCGAAGGTCCCAGGATACAGCGAGATTGTTTATCACAAATCCTGTTGGGAAGTCATATCAGAAACACTCATGTACATATATTGCTGCAACATTTTATCCAGGGCATGCCTTGCATGAAGGACTATGTCATTTTAAGGTTAGAACAGCCACTTAACCAAATATCATGAATGCTGAGACAGTAATAGCATTGAGCAGCTTAGCTGAATTCTTGATAAGTAGGTTCTGTTATTGCCTCTATTTCTAATAGGGAAACTGAAGACCATAACAATTTTGCAATGTGTTAAAGTCACACAACTAGTGTGGAGTTGAATAGTTGAAGTCAGGAATAATTTTATTTTATCTACTTCCAGATCACAAATATCTTCAGTACCACCTTCCCAATTAAAAAAAAATCTTTTCTTAGATAAATTGTAGCCTAATCTAGAAGAGATGCTTTCTAAGGATAAAAGCACTTATTCCCAAAGGAAAATGATCATTAGAAGTTACACTGAAAAAAAATTTAAAGAAGTTATACTGATATTCTGTAATACATGAGACACACTGTAAAAGGTGTGGACAATGAATTTGAGAGAATGAGTCTGTATGTAAGGAGATCTGGAGATGGAGGGTATTGAAACAGTGTGGAAGAAGCATGGCAGTGTCTGAACAGCTTAGTGGTAGAAACGAAGTATAGTTTGCAAAACCTTTAGAGGAACATGCTCAAGAAAAGTCAACTAAACTTGAGAATATGAAGAATATGAAGAGGCAACAATCAAGAAACAAGCAAGCATTGTAAATAAGACAACATTTAAATTTAAATTTCATTTCCCAGAATAAGAACTAAATTAGGGAGAATATATTGATAAAAAATTCTAAGATGATATTAAAATACATTGAATACAAAAATTTTAGATGAAATTGGCCAATCATCAAAAATTTTCTGAGTATTCGTAAGAAAAAACAAAAAACTTTTAAATCTACAAAGTGTTTGTAATAAGGACTAAATAATATATAGTATTTGTAAAGTATCTAATAGACAATTCAGTACAGAAAATTAATTTGCAAAGTTGGCAACTTTTCTTCCATAACCATGGCCAAAATTAGTCCATATCTAAGAGTGCTGATTTTAATACATTGGAGCTTCCCTTTTCATTTCTATCCAATAAATATTTTTAGTACTAAACAATGTGCTAGAGTCTGCAAATATAAAAAATAAATTATATTCACTCCCCATTTAGCACATGTAAATAAAGAAAAGTTGGTGGAACAGTCCATAAAATTGTGAGCATCTACTATATCCCAGGCATTGGCTCATGTTACTCAGTTTTGAATTTTCCTAATGATTGAAAGTTTAAATCTTAGTAAGAATATGGCAGCAGGCTCAATTAATTCTTGTCTGTAAAGATCTGTTTCACCACTGTTTTGTTTCTTGATAATTTTACTGATACTTTGTAAGGTCTAGGCAAAGCATTTATAAATGGTCTATATATTACATTATGTGATGTAACAGGGCATCATCAAATGATACCATCACAAAAAAACCCTGAAGTTATCAAATGTTTTTAAACCTGAATAAACATTGAATAGCTCTAATAACTAGTATGTATACATGATTAACGGATTACATGTCTTTGAACAAGCTTCATAAAATAAAGGTTGAGAGAGCTAAGGTCTAGTCACACATTGAAAAACTGGTGAATTGACAGCAAGTCACTCTTGTATTCTACATCCCACTGGAAATACTGTGTGATGGGAGAGAAGAGAAAAAAGATGAAAATGGTAATGTTTCTTTGGGTAGGTATGAAGCAGAGTGCTTTCATACAAGTGCCAACATTGCTCTGGCTTCATTCTTACAAGCAAAGAATAATTGATATACCTCAGAAAACTTCTACGTGGAATCAATAAAGCTACTCTTTAGGTTCATGAATCTCAGTAGATACTCCACCAGGCATGGAGTATGGTTAGTCAAAAGATATGGCTATTCACCATATTTATACCATGGATGGCTTTCCAGTCTTTTATGCATTTTGATCACCTCATCTCAATACATGATCCTTATCTATTATAGATAAATCTCCTATGGGCAATATTTAATTTCTGTGTTAAACTTTTATAGTTTTATGAGTTCTGATCTAGGCACACTGAATGATATCAAAGCCAACCTGATTATCTATTTAATTACTAAAAATTCACATATTAAGGAAAATCAAGATTTGAAGAAATCATTGTATAAGTTGCAGGTGTCTATATATAGAGGACCTCAGTAAAAGAGGATTTCTTCATTTGTTCTACATTCCACCCTTTTTCCTCCATCATTTCAATCATTTTTTAACAAGAATACTGATAAATCATCTTAATATGTCATGATAGAAGTATTTTAAAAATGTAAAATAAGATCTCCTTTGAAACCTTATATAATTAACTGCCAGCCTTATTCTTCAGAGAGGTTTTGAGCAAGAAATGATAGAAAGCTAAAATATTTATTTGATAAAGGTTTGTTAGAGACACCTGGATGGCTCAGTCCATTAAGCATCTGACTCGATTTCGATCTGGTTCATGATTTCAGAGTTGTGAGACCAAGCCTTACCTTGGGCTTCTCACTCAATGAGGAGTCTGCTTGAGATTCTTTGTCTCTCTCTCCCTGCCCCACCCCCGCTGTCTTTTTCTCTCTAAAATAGATAAATAACTCTATTTTAAAAACTTTGTTGAGAGTGACTGCTAGAGTAAAATAATAAATTTATGTCAAAGCTAAAATCTGATTTTCATTGTTTGCCTTTAATATTTCGCTACTGTTTTTGCCTAGCAACCAAGAGAAGGACAGACAGACAACACAATAAAAAAAATGCATAGAACTGGGGTGCCTGGGTGGTTCAGTTGGTTAAATGTCTGCCTTCCACTCTGGTGATGATCTGGGAGTCCAGGGATTGAGCCCCACATCTGGCTTCCTGCTCAGCAGGGAGTCTGCATCTCCCTCTCCCTCTGCCCCCACTCATGCTCTCTCTCATTCTCAAATAAATAAAAAATCTTAAAAATATAGAACTATAATTGTGAGTTAAGTTACTCTGCTATTTTTTTTAATAAAAAGTGGCAGATTTTCTTACATGTTTACCTTTTAAGGGCTGACGACCCTATGGCAGAAAAATTGCCTTATGACAAAATCATGTTTATAACTATTAATTATTTAAAGTTCTGTTTAAAATTTATGTTATAAAGTTGTAAAAATGGGTAGTACAGGAGATCGTTATATTTCAAAAGTCATATTTATTATTATTATTATTAATTTAGGACTAACTTAACTCACAATTATAACAAAACTGAACCCCTAATGAATCACTAATTCATTAGATAACCAAGTCTCTTTACTTAGTGCAAAGCTTACTAATTAGGTTTGCTTAATCACCCACTAAGGGATTTATAACCCAGAGCCTGAAATAAATGTTTAAATTACAAGATCATTGTTTTACATTTCTTATATAGTGAAACAATTTTCTGTAAACACATTAAAATATCAATAGATGATCATAAGTTATTGATAAGTCATAAAAATTAGGCAATACAAATAGTTTAAGAATAGGATGACCCTAAGGCATAAGCTTTTTGGGTTTTCCTTAACCCCAGCACCTCCCAGATGCAATCACTTTGTTTAATCATTCTACTGCTACTTTATTTCTGTGTCTTTCTCTATCTCTCTCTCTATATATAATATATATACACATATATATGCACATTTTATTTATATATGTACATATGTATACATATTTATATTAATCATTTAATTTTCCACATAAAAGTGACATGCTATATTTTAAAACACTTATGTTGATGAATTATGCTGCATTTTCATCTATGAATTTAAATTTCTCAGCAAGGAATTTATTTATAGAACTTTAGAAAATAGTTGTTAAATTTTGTTTCCAGATACTTACATTTCTATTGTTATGGTAAGTTGTGTTGTAAAAATCTCAGTTTCTATTTTTGGCTCTGTATATAAATAAATTGATGTTTGTGTTATGATATTGAATCCAACACACTAGCTAAACTCTCTTATCATTTCTAGAAATTTATCTACAGATAGTCTTATGGTTTCTATTATGAAAATAAAATCCATTAAGAATAGGAAAGTTTAGCTTCATCTTTTCCAATTTGCATTTTTTCTTCCTCCCTATCCTCTCTTTCTCCCTTCCTTCTCTTGCAGCAAAAGACCTAAGTGCTAAGGTTTTATCTTCTATACAGTCTGTGTTTTAGAATTAACACATCTTATTATACAGAATGAAAAAAAAATTATCTGGCTTATTACCTAGACTGACTGTCTTTTGTGGGGAGCAAATGAATATAGGTAGATAGGTAGATAGACAGATGATAATAGATAAATAGATACTGTGAACCCCATAAAGTACTAAATAAAAGTAAACCTATAATTTACATTTTAAAAATGCACAGAACCTGATTTCATTAGACTAAAATATTTGATGTCTAAGATAGGTAGATCTCATTTTATTGTTCTCTATTCCTTGCACTTCATATACATTTTTTTAATTTTTATTTATTTATTTATTTATTTTTTATTTATGATAGTCACAGAGAGAGAGAGAGGCAGAGACACAGGCAGAGGGAGAAGCAGGCTCCATGCACCGGAAGCCCGATGTGGGATTCGATCCCGGTCTCCAGGATCGCGCCCTGGGCCAAAGGCAGGCGCCAAACAGCTGCGCCACCCAGGGATCCCCACATTTTTTTTAAATTAAAGGTGTGTGGCAGCTCCACATTTGAGCAAGCTTATTGGCATGGTTTTTTCAACAGCATCTGCTCACATCATGTCTCTGTGTCTTATATTGGTAATTTTTCCAGCATTTCAAACTCTTCCATTAGTATTATATTTGTTTTGGTAATCTGTGATTGGTGATCCTTGATTTTACTATTGTCATTATTTAGGGTCACCCCAAACTGTGCCCACATAAGATGGCAAACTTAATCCATAGTGTGTGTGTCTTGACTGCTCTGCTGACTGGCCCTTCCCCCCATCTCGCTCTCCCTCTCCTTCAGTCTCCCTATTTCCTGAGATACAACAATATTGAAATTGGGCCGCTTAATAACTCCACCATAAACTTTAAGTATTCAAGTGAAATGAAGAGTCACATATTTCTCACTTTTTAAAAAATTATTATTATTATTATTTTACATCTCTCACTTTAAATCAAAGTTAGTAATGATTAAGCCTAAAGAGGAATACATGTGGAATGGGACACTGAGATAGGCCAAAAGCTAAGTCTCCTGCCCAAAAAGCCAAGTTGTGAATGCAAAGGAAAAGTTCTTGAAGGAAATTAAAAGTATTACTCCATTGAACATGCAAACAACAATAACAACAACAACAAAAACGTAAGAGCCTTATTGCTGATTTGAAGAAAGTCTAAGTGGTCTGGATAGAAGATCAAACCAGCCACAACATTTTCTTAAGTCAAAGCCTAATCCAGAGCAAAGCCTCGACTCTTCAATTCTATGAAGGTTGAGAGAGGTGAGGAACTGCAGAAGAAAAGTGTGAAGCTAGCAGAGGTTGGTTCATGAAGCTTCATGAAAGAAGCTATAACCATAACGTGAAAGTTCAAGAAGAACCAGCAACTGCTGGTAAAGAAGCTGCAGCAAATTACCTGGTAGATCCAGCTAAGATCATTAATGATCTACACTACACTACACTACACTACACTACACTACACTACACTACACTAAATAACAGATTTTCAGTATAGACAAAACAAACTTCTATTGGAAGATGCTATCAAAAGCTTCCCTTGCTAGAAAGAAATCAGTGCCTGGCTTTACAGCTTCAACGAACAGGTTGACCCTCTTATTAGGGACTAATGTAGCTAGAGACTTTATGTTTAGGCTAATGCTCATGAATCATTCTGAAAATCCTAGAGCCCTGGGAATTATGCTCAATTTACTCTGCCTGTGCTCTGTAAATAAAACATTAAAGCCTGAATGACAGGACATCTGTTTATAACATGGTTTACCAACTATTTTAAACCCATTGTTGAGACCTACTGCTCAGGAAAAAAAAAAAAAGGAGCCCTTTTAGAATTTTCCTGCTCACTAACAATCGCCTGGTTCATCTAAGAGCTCTAAAGGGGATATACGTTGAAATGTACCTGATTTTCAAGTCTGCTAAAACATCTTCCAGTCTGCAGCTCATGGATCAGGAAGTAATGTTGACTTTTAATTTTTATGATTTAAGAAATGCATTATTAAAGAGTCTAGATCCCATAGAGAATAATTCCTCTTATGGATATGGGCAAAATAAATTTAAAACCTTCTGGAAAGGATTTACCACTCTAGATGCCATTTAAGAGTATTTGTGATTTATGGGAAGAGATCAAAATAGAACATTAACCGGAGTTTGAAAGCAGTTAATTCCAGCCCCAATGTATGACTTTGAGGAGATCAAGACTTCAGTGATGGAAGTAACTGAAGCTGTGGTGGAAATAGCAAGAGAACTAGAAGTTCTCCTGATAAAACTTGAATAGATGAGGAGTTTCTTCTTAGGGCTCAGTAAAGAAAGTGGTTTCTTGAGAGAAAAATTGTTGCTGGTAAAGATGCTGTGAAGATTGACAACAAAGGATCTAGAATATCATATAATCTTAGTTGATAAACCAGTGACAGGGCTTGAGAGGATTGGCTCAGTGGTTTAGCGCTGCCTTCGGCCCAGGGCATGATCCTGGAGACCCTGGATCGAGTCCCATGTCGGGCTCCCTTCATGGAGCCTGCTTCTCCCTCTGCCTGTGTCTCTGCCTCTCTCTCTCTCTCTCTGTGTCTTCCATGAATAAATAAATTTAAAAAAATCTAAAAAAAAAACCAAAAAACAAAAAAACAACAATCATTAAAAAAAAGATTTTATTTATTTATTCATGACAGACTCAGAGTGTTTTCCCTTATAAATTTTAGAAATACATTATATACTTGTGCTTTTTATTAAGAAAATATTTGAATTTTAAGGACTATTTGTATGATTTTTGCATTTTAAATGATTATACTTTGTTATAATCATTTTGTTAGGGCAGGAACACAGTCCTGTTCACTGTTCTAAGCATTTTGGAAATACTATTATTTCTTCTACTTTAACCCTCCAGTTTTCAGGACTGAAGGATTTTATTTTTAAGTTTCCAGAAAGTTGAAAATTTTAAGCTTTTTAAAATTATTATTCTGTTTTGCTTTGGTCTTTGAAAATAGGTTATGATGCAGTTTATTACCAGATTGAGTGCATTTACTATGAATTAAATGAGAGTACCATTAGTAAGAAGATCAAGATAACTATTACATATTAGAACTATATAGATGTGTCCACTTGTTCCAGGACCATTTATTGAAAAGACGATCTCTGCTCCATTGTGTTACTTTTGCACCTTTCTCAAAAATCAGTTGATTGTATTTATTTGGCTCTGTTTCTGGGATCTCTGTGCTATTCCCTTAGTCTGTCTATCCTTTTGCTAATATCACACTGTTAGAAAGCATTTGCTCTGGGATGCCTGGGTGGCTCAGTGGTTGTGCATCTGCCTTTGGCTCAGGTTGTGATCCCAAGGTCCTGGGATCAAGTCCCACATGGGGCTCCTCACAGGGACTTTGCTTATCCCTCTGCCTGTGTCTATACCTCTCTCTGTGGGTCTCTCATGAATAAGTAAATAAAATCTTTAAAAAAATAAAGAAGAAGAAGAAAGTATTCCCTCTGCACTCTCCTCTGGAATAAACTGTCTGGAATTAACATAATTTCTTCCTTAAATGTTTGGTATTATTTGCCATTGAATCCATCTGGGCCTTCTGTTTTTTGTTTAAGAAGGTTACTAATTATTGACCCAACTTATGCAATAGATATAGGCCATTTCAGATTTTCTATATATTCTCATGTGAGTTATGACATATAGTGCCTTTCAAGTAATTGATCCCTTTCATCTAGGTTATCAAATTTTTTGGGCATAGAGCTGTTCATAGTATTCCTTTATTATATTCTTTAAATGACCATGGAGACTGTAGTGATGTGCTTTTTCATTTCTGATATTATAATTTGTATTCCCTCTGTGTGTCTGTCTCTATCTTTCTCTCTCTTTCTTATCTCTCTCTCTTGGTCTAGCTAAAGGCTTAACCATTTTATTCTTTTTTTAAGGAACCAGGTTTTGGTTATATAGTTTCTTCCTATTGATTTTCCTTTGTTTATTACACTTATTTCAGCTCTATTTTTTATTTACTTCTACTTACTTTAGATTTAATTTCTCTTTATTTTTCTAGTGTCCAAAGATGGAAACTTTGATGACTGATTTAGGTTTTTCTTCTTTCCTAGTCTATACATTCAATGGTATAAATTTCCCTCTAAGCACTGTTTTCATTGCATCTCACAAATTTTGGTAAGTTGTGTTTACATTTTAATTTACTTCAAATTATTTTCTAATTTATCTTGAGATGGCTTCTTTGACCCATATGTAATTCAGAATTTTGTTTTTTAATCTCCACATGTTATGGGGTTTTCAGTTATCTTTCCACATTTATTGTATTGTGGTCTGAGAGCAGACATTGTGTGATTTCCCCCTGCTGGGGGCCAAGGGGATTTTTCTCTAATATTTAGTGCAGAAACTTACCTGAGCTCTTGTTGGTTGTCTCAAGTTTTGGGTCTCTCCTGTGATTGGGTCCCCGTGGAGTTTTTGCCTCTTAGAGCTGTCCACATTGTAACTGCAGTAACTGCTAATGAGAGTTCAGGTTTTCCTACCCTGACATAAGTCCTCTTTGTGATTTCTGCCTGAGAGTCTCTGCTCCACTGAGCCAGGACTTCCTTCATTCACTTGTTTGTAATCTTGGGAGCAGCAATTATCCTTTTATACACCCAAGAACACTTAATGTTTGAGCTTCTTAGTTGTTAGAATGGAGTGGCATCTTCCAGGTTCCTTATAAGTGTAACTGGAAGCCAGTATTCTGTCTGCCATTTTTTTTATTTTCACTTGTTCTCTATTTTTCAAATCCTGCATGTGTGTGTGTTTTGTGAATTACTATCTCTAGATCATTTTTCTCCCACTCCTTTTGTTTTTGTTTATTTGTTTGCTTCTACTTTCCATTGGATATAGAGAATTGTCTTTTGTGGGTTAACATTATAATTCTATTTTCATTCTATTTGTGATTATCACTACTCTACTAATTAATCCTACTTATGTCCACTTGTCTCTATCAAATTTCAAATGTAAAAATAGTTGCATCTTCCTCTTAAAATGGAAAGTATCTTACAATCACCTCGTCTATTCCCCACTTTGTGGGCCTCATCTTGTGTTTTAGTTTAAAATTCTTGTAAACATAGTCTTTTTTGTTTCACCATTTAGTGGAGTGCTTTTCTAAGTTTTTACTTCTCTTTACTCACTATTTATTTTGACACATCCTCTTGAATTGTTTTTCTACTAGATGGAGGTATTCCTCCAGGCCATTTCTCAGGATATAAAATGTGCTTTAAGATCCCGAGTCCTTATATCATGGAATATTTTTGTACTCAAAACTTTATTTTTCAAAGTGTTATCTAAAAAATAAAAACAAATATTAATTTATTTTAGTTTTTTATCTGGTCATTGATTGCACTGTCAAGTCTTTTATCCTCCTGACCATTTTTAAGTGTACAGTATAGTGGTGTTAGCTGTATGTAACTTTTTGTGTAGCAGATGCTATTGGGGAGTCGTATGCCAATTTGGTTTTTATTACACTGTAGAATGTTGGTGGTTTCTTTGAATTTTTCTTCATGATTACCCTGAAATCTCATTGATGTGATGTTCTTCTTCTCAGATTTTTCTTTTAGCACTCCATGTGCCCAGGAATTTCTGGCATTACATCTTTTTACGGTCATTTCCTTAAAAAAAAAAAAATCCCTTCAGTTAATTTTTTTCCTCTGTCCTTGGGTGATTTCTACTATAAAAATATCAATATTTTTACTTCTGTGGCATAAAATTCTTTTAAGTTTTCTCCTCTTTCAGGCTTCAGGATGCCTCCTGGATTAACTTTTGCCCTCCCCCTCCAATTTATTAATTCAAGTATTTTGTCACATCTCATCATTTATGCCATTTAAAGATTTGACCTTAAGTTCCACTTTTCTATTGTTGATATCAATATTTTTGTGGATTTACTTGCAAGGATGAAGGAAAAGCCATTTCCTTCCATATCTTAGTCCATTTCATTGTTTTGAATATTTATTTATTCTCATCATTTTGAGGACAAGTGCTTAGATTTATTCTTTTTTAAATTGGGGTAAAATTGACATATTATATTAATTTTAGCTGTACAACATAATGATTTAATATTTGTATATGCTGTAAAATGATCACCACAATAAGTCTAATTATAATCTATCACCTTATGTAGTTACAACATTTTGTTGTGTTAAGAACTTTCAAGATATACTCTCTTAGCAACTTACAAATATGCAGTACAGTATTATTAACAATAGTCATCATCCTGCACATTACATTCCCATGAGTTATTTATTTTGTAACTGGAAGTTTGTACTTTTTTTCTCCATCTTCATTGATTTCACCAATATTCCACACCACCCTCCCCCCTTGGCATGACCAATCTGTTCTCTATATCTCTCAGCATGTTTTGTTTTGTTTATTTGCTGTGTTTATTAGATTCCATGCAGAAGTGAAATCATGCAGTATTCATCTTTCCCTGTCTGATTTATTTCACTTAGCATAATACCATCAAGGTCTATCCATGTTGTCACAAATGACAAGATTTCATTTTTTTTTTATTTTGGCATAGTATTCGTGTGTGTGTGAGTGTGTGTGCGTGTGTGTTGTTTCTACATTTTGACTATTGTGAATTATGCTGCTATGAACATACAGGTCCACATATCTTTTTTAAATTAGTGTTTTTAATATCCAGAAGTGCAATTGCTGGATCCTATGGTAGTTCTATATTTTTAACTTTTTTTGAGGAACCTCCAAACTGTTTTCTATAATGGCTGAACCTATTTACATTGTAATCAATGGTGTACAAGTATTCCCTTCTGTTCACATTCTCACCAACAATTGTTATTTCTTGTCTTTCTGAATCTAGATAGTCATTCTAACATATGCGAGGTACTATCTCATTACGGTTTTGATTTGCATTTCTCTGATGATTAGTGATATTGAATGTCTTTTCATATGCTTGTTGGCCATCTGCATGGCTTCTTTGGAAAAATGCCTACTCATATTCTCTTCCTATTTTTAATTTGTTTATTTTGTAATTTTTTTCTGCTATTGAGTTGTATGAGTATATATATATATATATATACACATATATATATATGCACATATATGTATATATGTTGGATATTAACTCTTTTTGATACATGAGTTCCAAATATTTTCTCCCATTCACTAGGTTGTTTTTGCTTTTGTGTTTCATTTTATTGGTGGTTTCCTTTGCTGTGTGGAAAATTTTTAATTTGATGCGGTTCTACTTGTTTATTTTTGTTTTATTGCCTTTTCTTTGTGGTCAGATCCAAAAAATTTTTACCAACAACGATGTCGAGGAGTTTGGATTTATACTTAAGTGAGCCTCTCAATCTTTGACTTTTTATAAAATGTTTTCATTTACATTTGTTTAAAAAATATATATGCTTTATTACTTTAATTTTATAATATTTTACAGTTAAACAATAAAAATAAATTGTTGAATGTTGAAGTGTCTCCCTTTTCGTCCCCCATCTTACTTTCCCTGAGTTGTTTGTACCTTTTTCTAGTTTTCTCTTTCTCAGCTATGTCCTAGCCTAGAAGTTTGGCAGGTCTACTATGATTTTCAATTTAGCTAGCATTTGCCATCTTCTAAATGCTATTTACAAATTGATATTTCTTTGATAATAGACTTGCATTAAATACCATTTATGTTTTCTATAAAACAACTTAATTGGCTAAAGGTTTTTATCACCAACACTTATGAATTTCTCTAAGTCTGTATTTCCTATTTTTCATTTTTCTTTCTGATATATTTGGACTATTATTAAATTTTCCCATTTATATGTATATACTTTATTCCAATAAAATTGCTAAGTATTGTAAATACCCTATGATAGTATCATCTGCCACTTTTAGGTAATCTACATATTATGAGTTTATACGTACATACTTCTGTTTCCTCTACTCCTTTTACTTCTTTATCTTGAGGTCACCCTTCTAGCTTAATTGACTTTTGATTTGGTTAGAATAGATGAGTAAGTATTTTTGCCATTTAGATGAAGTTTGTTTTCTATCTTGTGGAAGTATGATTATGGAATTCTAGAGTGATGTTTTTTTCTGATTTTATGGCTTAAGTAAGCTGTATTTCTATTTGGAAGTTCCTAAAATTTAATATCTATCCTCTGTTCAAAAAATTCATGTGAAACTTTCTGTCTATAAATTTTCCCTGGGACTGAATACCCTCCTTCAAAATAAAGAGAAGTCACAAAAGGTCCTTTAATAATGTAGGCCTTTTGTGATTTTTCTTCTTTTAGAACTCCTGTTTTGTCACATTATGTCTCAGTATCAGCTATTCAAGTTCCCACCTTACCATTTATTCTTTCATTTTTTCCCCCATATCTTTGGGGTTTGTCTGCATTGTGAGATTTTTTTTCCAGTCCATCTTCTAGAATACTAATTAGGCCCTCTACAGTAGCTATTGTTTCTGTTTTAGTTTGTTTCATGTCATTAACATTTGGAAAATAACTTTTATGCCTGGACAGTCTTTTCTGCATTTGTATGCAAACATACTTAAAATGGAAGTTCCCAATAATTCTGCTTAATTCTGTATGTATATATACATGATCTATTTATCTAATGTGTATTTATTTATACAAGATATATTTATCTATATAAATTTATATACATCTTCAGCTCTTTTATTAAGATAAAAGTGACATGTAACGTTGTAGTAGTTTAAAGTGTACAGCAAAATGATTTGCTATATGTAGACGCTATGAGATAATTACCTTGAAAAGTTTAGTTAACATCTGTCACCACATGTATTTGCAATTTTCTTTTTCTTGTTATGAGAAATTTTAAGATTTACTCCCACAGCAACTTTCAAATACACATTGTAATATTAAATACAATCAATCACCATGCTGTACATTAAATCTCCAGAATTTATTCATCTTGTAAGTGGAAATTTGTAACTTTTGATTCCTTCTACCTATTTCTACTACTCCCATCCCCTGCTTCTGGCACCAACTAATCTGTTCTGTGTATCTCTGTATTTAGGTTGTTTGTTTAGATTCCACATATAAATAAATGAAATTTTACAATGTTTGTCTTTGATTTATTTCACTTAGCGTAATACTTTCTAGGTCTATCTATGTTATTGCAACTGTAGGATTCTTTCTTTAATATATGCATATGTGTCTATATATGTATAAAACCATGTGCATGATATATATTTTATGTTTATATTATATAGAATATATATTTACATATAATACATTTTATAATACATAATTTTATATATTTAATACATATAATATTTTCATTGGTGAACACTTAATTTGTTTCCATACCTTAGCTACATAAATAATGTTACAATGGACATGGGAATACAGATATCTTAAGATCTTTAGAGAAATACCTAGAAATAGTGTTGCTGAACCATACAGTGGTTCTGCTCTTGAGTTTGTGAGGAAACTACATACAATTTTCCATAATGGTTGTGCCTATTTACATTCCCACCAACAGTAGATAGTTTCCCTTTCTCCACATCCTCACCAACTCTTCTTATTTCTTGTCTCTTAGCTAATAGCCATTCTAACCATCTGG
Organism: Nyctereutes procyonoides; assembly: GCF_905146905.1. Classification (NCBI taxonomy): domain Eukaryota; kingdom Metazoa; phylum Chordata; class Mammalia; order Carnivora; family Canidae; genus Nyctereutes; species Nyctereutes procyonoides. The sequence continues at coordinate 13,528,976 of NW_026575030.1, forward strand.
CCATCAGGTATGAGGTGATAGCTTATTGTCGTTTTGACTTGCATTTTCCATATCATTGATGTTGTGAAGCACCTTTTCATATACCTATTGTCTCTCTGTATGCCTTCTTTGGAAAAATGCTTATTTGGAAAAATGCTTATTCAGATCCTCTGACCATTTTTTTCATTTAAAAATAATTTATTTAAATTTCAGTTAACATACAGTGTAATATTAATTTCAGGTGTACAATATAGTGATTCACAATTCAGTACAACACCTGGTGCTCATCACAAAGTGCTATTGTTAATACCCATTACCTATTTCACTCATCCCCCCATTCCCCTCCCCTCTGGTAATCATCACTGTGTTCTCTATAGTTTAAAGAGTCTGTTTCTTGGTCTCTCTCTCTCTCTCTTTCTTTCTCCCCCCTCCCCCACTTTTGCTCATGTTTTGTTCCTTAAATCACGGGAAAAAAATCAACAATATAAGAAAAAACAGCTATTGGTGAGGACGTGAAGAAAGAAGGATCCTGCTGTATTGTGGGTGAGAATGCAAACTGGTGTGGCCACTATGGAAAACAGTATGGGTTTTCTCAAAAAATCAAAACTAGAACTACTCTATAATGCAACAATTGTAGTACAAGGTATTTGCCTAAAGAATACAAATATACTAATTCAAAGATATGTGCACCCCAGGTTTATGGTAGCATTATCTACAATAGCCAAAATGTGGAAACAGGCTAAGTGTCCATTGACTGATAAATGGATAAAGAGTATGTGTGATATATATATATATATACACACACACAATGGAATATATATATATATATATATATATATATATATATATATATAACTGAGCCATAAAAAAGAATGAAATCTTGCCATTTACAGCAATGTGGATGGAGCTAGAGCATATTATGTTAAGTGAAATAAGTCAGTCAGAGAAGATAAATATCATGTGATTCTTCTGAATGTTTTTTAATTGGATCTTTTTCTGTAGTGTTGAGGGCTCTTGTACATTTTAGAGATTAATCCCTTAATCCCTTACCAAGTATATGATTTGTAAGTATTTTCTCTTTTGTAAAGATCTATTTATATTATTTTAGAGACAGAGAATGAGTAGGGGGAAGGGAAGAGGGAGGGAATCTTTAAGTAGACTCCCTGCTGAGTGTGGAGCCCAATACAGGGCTTGATCTAATGAGCCCTGAGATGATGACCTGAGTTGAAACTAAGAGTCAGTCACTTAACTGACTAAGCCACCCAGGTGCCTCGATTTGCAAATATTTTGTATCATTCTGAGTGTTCTCTTTCCGTTTTTTTAATGGTTTCCTTCGTTGTACAGAAGGATTTTTAGGTTTTCCTTGTTTGCTTTGTTTTGTTTTGTTGTTGTTGTTGCTTTGATGTAGTCACACGTGTTTATTTTTGCTTTATTTTGCTTTTACTGCTTTTAAGCTAACTTTTGATGTCAAATCTAAAGCATAATTTCTGAGATTCAGCTCAAGGAACTTACAAACTATTTTTTTTTCTTGGATTTTATGGTTTCAGGTCTTACATTTAAGTATTTAATTCAGTTTGTATTGATTTTTGTGCATAGTGTTAGACAGTGGTCTGGTTGCATTTTTTGCTTGGGGATGTCCATTTTTACTAGCACCATTTGTTGAAGATACTATCCTGTTCCCATTGCATAATCTTGGTTCTTTTGTCATAAATTAATATACTATATATGCATGAGCTTAATTCTGGACTCTCTATTCTGTTCTATTGATCCATGTCTGTTTTATGCTATCATACTGCTTTGATCATTATAGTTTTGTAATATAGTTTAAAATTAGGAAATATAATGGCTCAAACTTTTTTTTTTCTTTTTCAAGTATGCTTTGCTAATTTGGGATCTTTTATGATTCCATGCAAAGATTGGGATTGATTATTTCTGTGAAAAATGCCATTGTAATTGTGATAGGGATGCATTTAATCTGTAGATTGCTTTCAGAAGTATGGACATTTTAAACAGTATTAATTCTAACCTGTGCACACAAATGTCTTTCCACTTATTTGTGTCTTCCTTAATTTCTTTCATCAATGTCTTATAGTTTTCACTCTATAGATCTTTTACCTCCTGGATGAAATGTATTCCTAGTTATTTTATTCTTTTTGATGCAATTATAAGGGAGGGTTTTCTTTTTTCCTTATGATTGGGATTTTGATTGGAAAATATTTCAGTCTTTTGGTTAATGTGTAGGCAGTTTTATCTTTACAAAATTGAATCAACCCCATTTACTCACATATCTTTGCTATCTCTCTTTTTTAAAGAATTTATTTATTTATTCATGAGAGAGACAGAGAGAGAAAGAGGCAGAGACAGGCAGAGACAGGAGCAGGCTCCATGTGGGGAGCCCAATGTGGGACTTGATCCTGGGACTCCAGGATCACACCCTGGGCCAAAGGCAGGCACTCAATCACTGAGCCACCCAGACATCCCTCTTTGCTACCTCTTAATAGCGTTTTAAATTTTCTACTTTGAGAACTCAAACAAATTTTGATTTTGTTTGTTTGCTTTTTAAATATTAAGTATTTGATTGATACTATATTGCTTTAAATGTATTTTTTAATTTCTAATTTTTACATAACAACACTATTTTTGCATTGAATTTTAATTCTACAACCTCATTAAATGTTTTTAATGTTAATAATTTGACTATAGCATTCTTGGGTTCTCTTTTCTTTACATATTATCATATATAAGAGCCTAGCATTTTTCTTCTCTTTTATAATCATTTTCTCTTTTATTACTTCTTTCCTGCATTAAGATTTGTCTAGAGACTCTGGACCAATATTGAATAGAAATGGTGAACTTCCTTTTCTTCTCAATAAAAATAGGAAAGTTTCAGTGTTTTACCAATAATAATACTGTTTGCTGCAGATTAAGGATAAAAGCTACATAGCTTTTTAGATTAGGAAATTCTCCTTCCAAGTTTGCTTTCTTAAAATAACTCTATATTAAATTTTATCAATATTTTCTATATGCATTAAGATCATTTGATTTTCTATTGTGTAAATATAGTAAATTATATAAATTGAATTTGGGTGATAGACCTTTATATTTTTCAACTTTTCTTAATTATATTTTATTATCCTTATGTATTTATTACTGCATTCATTTTGTTAATATTTTCTTTAGGACTTTATTTTAATCTGAATACATGTGGTCTATAATTTAATTTTTTTAAATGTCCTTGTTTAGGCCTTGATATCAAGATTTTGCTGGCCCTCTGATTGGAAATATAATTCCCTCCTTAAATCTTTGGTAAAAATAATACACTAGTAATGACATCTGTGACTAGAAATGTGAGGAAAAAAAATTAAGCATTTTTTTAGTAGGAATAAAACTACTCATCTTTTCTTTCTCATTCTACAGCCGTGTCATCTAAAGATTCAGATTTATTTGCATAATTATGTCCATAATATTTTCTCATGATCTTTTTAATATTGGTGAGAATTTATATTGTCTCATTTTACTCTTGATACCTTACTGGTTATTTTTTGTATGCTTAGTTACAGAGAGGGACACACCTGTTCAAATATGACTGAATATGCATGAAGTGCTGCTGTATGGAGTCCCTCCACCACTGCACCGCCCCGCTGATGACAGCAGTGTCACAGCAAACACCTTCAAGTCTTTGGCTGGAATTTTACCTTGGCCTATGTGAGCAGCAAGATGTAAGGACCAGGATGTTTAAAGCCACTAGAAAAGCCTTAAACTGATAACAAAAAATAAATCTCACAGCTTCCTTACACTTCAGATAATTGTTGTGAGCTAAATTGCCTTTTGGGATTCACCAGGAATAGATAGCTTTAGAAGCCCAATGTACGAACTTAAACAAAATTTGTTGGCTTTATTCTCATTTGGGTCTCACTTCACCTCTTCAGTCCATCAACCCTAATATACTACTTTTACTCATGACCTCTCTCCAAAGAAGCCCAACTTAGGACCATTTATAGTTGTTTTTCTTTTCCATCAAATTTTATCTATCGTGGGGCTATGCTATTAAGGATGCATGTTTAGAACTGTAGTGTCTCTGGATAAACTGAGGCATTTAATTTTTTTAAGAAGATTTTATGTGTTCATGAGAGACACAGAACGAGAGAGAGGGGCAGAGACACAGGCATAAGGAGAAGCAGGCTCCCCGCAAGGAGCCTGATGTGGGACTCAATCCTGGATCTCGAGATCATGCCCTGAGCCAAAGGCAGATGCTCAACTGCTGAGCTACCCAGGTGTCCCAAGAGATTTGATTTTTATAGGTCAACTGCTACAGCTATTGTAAAGCTTGTACCTCAGAATCTCTTTGCTCTAGGATGGATATGGGTTCATCGGGTATATTTGTTTACCTAGTATCCTTTAAAAAATTTTTATACTTTCAATCTTCTGGTAAATTAATTTTTAGATGTCTGTTTTAGTAATATATAATTATTTTATTTAAATTCAATCTCAAACATTGCCCTTCAATTATAGTAGTCAATCAGTATTAAATATAATACTAATAAACTTGGATTCAAATATGTAATTGTGTCCTAGACTGTCTACAGGGGAGCCTTTTCTATGGTATTATTTGTCCTTTTACCCTTTCTGTAAGTTTAGAAAATAGGCCCCTAGTTCTCTATATATTTATTGATTATTCTAAGAATTAAAGCATAATACCTTGATAATGCCATATCAACATCCAACATCTACTACATTTCTCTTCTTTAAAAATAATCTATTTTTGTTTCTAATTGCTTATAAGATTTTCTCTTTGGCATGCTTTCTCTAGTTTAATGCTAGTGTTTTAGGTATAGATTTCTTTATACTTTTCTGTTTTGCATTTACTGGCTGATGGATTTTGGAGAAAGATTTTTTATCTGTTATGGAAATTCTTCAGCCATTATATCTTCAAATATTACTAACTTATTCTTTTTCTATTTTGCTCTGTGATTAAAGTTTAACCTCTATTAGAGTTTTCTTCTTATGTTTTCCCCACTTTTACTAAGATACAATTAACATATTACATTGTGGTAGTTTAAGGTGTTCAACATAATGATTTGATAGATGTACATATTGCAATATGACTACCACAACAAATTTAGTTATCTTCCATTACCTCACATGCTTACAATTATTTTGTGATATGAACTTTTAAAATCTACTTTCTCATAAACTTTAAAATATACAATGCCTCTTTGTTCACTGTAGTCATCATTATGTACATTATATCCTCTGAACTTATTGAATTTATAACTGAAAGTTTATATACCCTTTGACTAATTTCACCAGTCACTACCTTCCCCTCTCCAAGTTCTGGCAACCACCAATCTGTTCTGTCTTTCCGTAAGTTCAGTTTTGGTTTTGTATTTTTTTTATTGCAACTCTAAGTGAGATCATATAGTATTTTTCTTTCTGTCTGATTTATTTCACTTATTATAAATGCTTTATTCTGATTTATAATAGGTTTCTAATTCTTTCTTGAATTGTGACTAAGCAGTAAGCAATGTGATCATTCAGTTTTTAATTCTGGTTATTTTACATTTAGGTACTACAAGATTGATTTTTAATTTCAAATATAATAGTGATTCTAGTTTCTTGATAATATTACAATGATTGCTAGATTCCATAGAATGTCTCTAAGATCCACGTCTCCTGGGGTACACATATTCCATAATCCCTGGGATTGTGAATATGATGGATTTTACTATGTGATTAGTAAAAAAATCCTTTGGCACTGTTGACTTAGAGAGAGATTATCCAAGTGGGCCTGACCATAAGTCCTTTATATTGGGGGTAGAGGTATGGTAATCATAAAAAAATGTGAAAGCATAATAGGGAATTAGCACTATGGAATTTCCCCCACTGGCATTACAGTTGAAGGAGTCCATCTGAAAGGAATCCAAGACAGGCTATAGAGCTGAAAGTGACATCTGTCTAAAGCCAACAAAAGAAAAAAGCCCTCATACAACAAAAGCAATAAAATAAAGTCTCCCGATGATGTAGATTAGTTTGGAAGAGTATCTTAAGCTACAGATGAGAATACAATCTGTCAATATTTTAATTTTAGCCTTATGAGACCTGAGCAAAGACACCAACTTTGACTTCTGATCTACAAAAGTGCGACATAATGAATGTTGTTCGAAGCTTCTTAGTCTGCGGTCATTCTGGGTCAGCAATAAAAAACAAAAAACAAAAAACAGTGCAGTAAGTTTGGCTTTATCTTCTTGAACCTAATAAGCACAGTTTTTTGTTAGTTTTTCATTTATGTCTAATCAATCTGTTATTTCTGTTGTCAAACCCAGGCTAAATAGAAACTCTAAGAGCAATTTTAAAGAATGTCTGATTAGTTTCAAATAACCATCCTAATGGTCTCATTATATATTATCAGCAATAATTAACTTCAAAATATAGAAGATCAAGCAACTTAATTTCTGTGCTAAAATAATGTAGAATCTAGAATTTAATGCAAAGTTAAATGATCAAATATGAAAGAAAACAGAAATAGAATAAGGCAGTGCAGTTGAACTTAATGCATTCTGGAATATAAAACATACATGCAGTTTTTTTGAATAAATTAATATAAAAAAGAAAGAAAAAGCCAGAAGGAAGAAATTAAAGAATTATGAATGAGATTGTTAAACCAAAAATATAGGAATTTGCATTTTCAGCAGAAAATTCTTACAGGGCACCTCTAAAGATTAAAAGAGATAGTCTAAGAACTCCCATAGAAAGGATTCTGAAGTAAAGGAGATCTGGTGCAAAGGTAGGGTAATTATGTGGCTTTAAATATGAAGACATGGTTAAAAGATCCACCTTGGATAAAAAAGTTTGTTTTGGAGGGGCAGAGTATGATACCCGTTTTCTAATTTCTGGGACCTATTTATATCTTATCATACATGGCAAAGGGAATTAATATTTCAGATGGAATTGAAGTTGTTAATCAGTTTTTCTTAAGATAGAATGATAATACATGATTATCCACATGTGTTCAAAATGAAGGGGAAGCAAAAGAGGAGGTCAGAAAGATACAATATAAGAAGGAATTGATTCACCTTTGCTAATTTTCAAGATAAAGGATGGGGTGACCAAGGATAAGGATGGCCTCTAGATGCTGGAAAAGGCAATATATATATATATATATATATATTATAGAGACATATAGATGATACAGATATAGATGACACAGACAGGTATAGATGATATAGACATGGATATAAATATACCTCCCCCACACACACAGCTTACAGAAAGAAATGCAGTACTGTCAATACCCTGACCCTCTCCCAGATTCTTGGCAGTCTTGATAATCAGCAGCACTATTGAGTTATTAGAACTCCTCCAAAAGACCAAAATGTTTTGAAACTCTCTTGAAAAACCTTATTCTTAAAGCTTTGTGATTTTTCTGACCTGACTTCGAGCTCACTCATGAGAAATGTGTTATTCCTAGAGCAATTAATATGGATTTGGAGAAAACATAAGTCAGATTCTTGCACAGATGTATGTCCAAAATATTGTAGGTTTAATTCAAGACCATTATAACAAAGCAAATATCACAATTAAGTGATTCACATGATTATTGTGATTTCTCAATGCATATAAAATTAATGCTTATACTATACTGGAGTCTAGTAAGTGTGCAATAACATAATATCTCAACAAAATACAATGTACATACCTTAATTATGAAACTTTATTGCCAAAAAATGGTAACCATCATCTGAACTTTCAATGAATTATAATCAGTGTTCACTGATCACAACAAATATTACAATAATGAAAATTTTTGAAATATTGAAAAATTAACAAAGTGTGACAGAGAAACAAGGTGTATAAATGCTGCTGAAAAAAAAATGATGCCAATAGACTTGTTCAATGCAGGTTTGCCAAAAACCTTCAAAGTATCAAAAATGCAGTATCTGCAAAACCCAACAGAGTGAAGCACAGTAAAATGAGATATGCCTTTATTGATTATATTTAAAAGATTTAGAGGAATAAAGAGCAATACATTTTTTATTATAAGAAATTATAAAATACTAACATTACACTATAATGAATTAATGAAGGACATCATGAGGATAATGCAAAATCTAGAAACAATAAAGAGAATAATACATGTGATTCAATATATATACATATATAGACAGGTAAAAATAATAATAAATAAAGATATCGATACTCCTTAAATTGGTCTCTAATTAAAATTCCAACAACCTTTTTTTAAAAATGGGAAAAATGGAAGAGCTAGAATTATGAAATCCTTAGGAGAAAACATTCAAGACATTGGATTTGACAATTTCATAGATGTGATAGCAAGATCTTGGGTAATAACAACAAGAAAAAGTAAATAAATTGTGTGGCACCTGGGTGGCTCCATCAGTTAAGCAACCAACTCTTGATTTCAGCTCAGGTCATGATCTCTCTGATGGGACAGATCCCTGAGTGAGGATCTAGGCCCAGTGTGAAACCTACTTCAGATTCTCTCCCTTTCCCTTTGCCCCCTCCCACTTGTGGGCACTCTCTTCTCTCTCTCAAATAAAAAAGTAAATAAATTGGATTGTATAAAAAATAGGAACTGTTTGACATCAAAGGACACTATCAATAAAATGAGAGGGAGGAAATATTTATAGTCATATTTATAGCAATAAATATGATAAGAGTTTGATATCTAGAATATATATAAAATATATAAATATAATATAAATATATAAATATATAAAAATTCTTCAGTCCTAACAAGAAAAAAAAAGATTAAAAAATACACAAAAGATGAAGAGACCATTGTGTGCAGAAGATATATGAATGATCACTAGGCATATGAAGAGGTGTTCAACACCATTAATCATCAGGGAAATGCAAATAAAATTACAAAGAAATGCCATTTTACAGTCATTGGAATGGCTATTAAAAATAAACAATACCCATAGAGCAATAATTGTTACTTCTAAAAAGATAATGGAATTTCTTTTTTTTATAAATTAATTTTTATTGGTGTTCAATTTACCGACATACAGAATAACATCCAGTGCTCATCCCGTCAAGTGTCCCCCTCAGTGCCCGTCACCCATTCACCCCCACCCCCCGCCCTCCTCCCCTTCCACCACCCCTAGTTCGTTTCCCAGAGTTAGGAGTCTTTATGTTCTGTCTCCCTTTCTGATATTTCCCACACATTTCTTCTCCCTTCCCTTATATTCCCTTTCACTATTATTCATATTCCCCAAATGAATGAGAACATACACTGTTTGTCCTTCTCCGATTGACTTACTTCACTCAGCATAATACCCTCCAGTTCCATCCACGTTGAAGCAAATGGTGGGTATTTGTCGTTTCTAATGGCTGAGGAATATTCCATTGTATACATAAACCACATCTTCTTTATCCATTCATCTTTCGATGGGCACCGAGGCTCCTTCCCAGTTTGGCTATTGTGGACATGGCTGCTAGAAACATCGGGGTGCAGGTGTCCCGGCGTTTCATTGCATCTGTATCTTTGGGGTAAATCCCTAACAGTGCAATTGCTGGGTCGTAGGGCAGGTCTATTTTTAACTCTTTGAGGAACCTCCACACAGTTTTCCAGAGTGGCTGCACCAGTTCACATTCCCACCAACAGTGTAAGAGGGTTCCCTTTTCTCCGCATCCTCTCCAACATTTGTTGTTTCCTGCCTTGTTAATTTTCCCCATTCTCACTGGTGTGAGGTGGTATCTCATTGTGGTTTTGATTTGTATTTCCCTGATGGCAAGTGATGCAGAGCATTTTCTCATGTGCATGTTGGCCATGTCTATGTCTTCCTCTGTGAGATTTCTCTTCATGTCTTTTGCCCATTTCATGATTGGATTGTTTGTTTCTTTGGTGTTGAGTTTAATAAGTTCTTTATAGATTTTGGAAACTAGCCCTTTATCTGATATGTTATTTGCAAATATCTTCTCCCATTCTGTAGGTTGTCTTTGAGTTTTGTTGACTGTATCCTTTGCTGTGCAAAAGCTTCTTATCTTGATGAAGTCCCAATAGTTCATTTTTGCTTTTGTTTCTTTTGCTTTCGTGGATGTATCTTGCAAGAAGTTACTGTGGCCAAGTTCAAAAAGGGTGTTGCCTGAGTTCTCCTCTAGGATTTTGATGGAATCTTGTCTCACATTTAGATCTTTCATCCATTTTGAGTTTATCTTTGTGTATGGTGCAAGAGAGTGGTCTAGTTTCATTCTTCTGCATGTGGATGTCCAATTTTCCCAGCACCATTTATTGAAGAGACTGTCTTTCTTCCAGTGGATCATCTTTCCTCCTTTGTCGAATATTAGTTGACCATAAAGTTCAGGGTCCACTTCTGGGTTCTCTATTCTGTTCCATTGATCTATGTGTCTGTTTTTGTGCCAGTACCACACTGTCTTGATGACCACAGCTTTGTAGTACAACCTGAAATCTGGCATTGTGATGCCCCCAGATATGGTTTTCTTTTTTAAAATTCCCCTGGCTATTCAGGGTCTTTTCTGATTCCACACAAATCTTACAATAATTTGTTCTAAGTCTCTGAAGAAAGTCCATGGTATTTTGATAGGGATTGCATTAAACGTGTAAATTGCCCTGGGTAACATTGACATTTTCACAATATTAATTCTGCCAATCCATGAGCATGGAATATTTTTCCATCTCTTTGTGTCTTCCTCAATTTCTTTCAGAAGTGTTCTATAGTTTTTAGGGTAGAGATCCTTTACCTCTTTGGTTAGGTTTATTCCTAGGTATCTTATGCTTTTGGGTGCAATTGTAAATGGGATTGACTCCTTAATTTCTCTTTCTTCAGTCTCATTGTTAGTGTATAGGAATGCCATTGATTTCTGGGCATTGATTTTGTATCCTGCCATGCTACCAAATTGCTGTATGAGTTCTAGCAATCTTGGGGTGGAGGCTTTTGGGTTTTCTATGTAGAGTATCATGTCATCGGCGAAGAGGGAGAGTTTGACTTCTTCTTTGCCAATTTGAATGCCTTTAGTGTCTTTTTGTTGTCTGATTGCTGAGGCTAGGACTTCCAATACTATGTTGAATAGCAGTGGTGAGAGTGGACATCCCTGTCTGGTTCCTGATCTTAGGGGAAAGGCTCCCAGTGCTTCCACATTGAGAATGATATTTGCTGTGGGCTTTTCGTAGATGGCTTTTAAGATGTCGAGGAATGTTCCCTCTATCCCTACACTCTGAAGAGTTTTGATCAGGAATGGATGCTGTATTTTGTCAAATGCTTTCTCTGCATCTAATGAGAGGATCATATGGTTCTTGGTTTTTCTCTTGCTGATATGATGAATCACATTGATTGTTTTACGAGTGTTGAACCAGCCTTGTGTCCTGGGGATAAATCCTACTTGGTCATGATGAATAATTTTCTTAATGTGTTGTTGGATCCTATTGGCTAGTATCTTGTTGAGAATTTTTGCATCCATGTTCATCAGGGATATTGGTCTGTAATTCTCCTTGTTGGTGGGGTCTTTGTCTGGTTTTGGAATTAAGGTGATGCTGGCCTCATAGAACGAATTTGGAAGTACTCCATCTCTTTCTATCTTTCCAAACAGCTTTAGTAGAATAGGTATGATTTCTTCTTTAAACGTTTGATAGAATTCCCCTGGGAAGCCATTTGGCCCTGGACTTTTGTGTCTTGGGAGGTTTTTGATGACTGCTTCAATTTCCTCCCTGGTTATTGGCCTGTTCAGGTTTTCTATTTCTTCCTGTTCCAGTTTTGGTAGTTTGTGGCTTTCCAGGAATGCGTCCATTTCTTCTAGATTGCCTAATTTATTGGCGTAGAGCTGTTCATAATATGTTTTTAAAATCGTTTGTATTTCCTTGGTGTTGGTAGTGATCTCTCCTTTCTCATTCATGGTTTTATTGACTTGAGTCTTCTCTCTCTTCTTTTTAATAAGGCTGGCTAATGGTTTATCTAACTTATTAATTCTTTCAAAGAACCAACTCCTGGTTTTGTTGATTTGTTCCAAAATTCTTCTCGTCTTGATTTCATTGAGTTCTGCTCGAATCTTTATTAACTCTCTTCTTCTGCTGGGTGTAGGATCTATTTGCTGTTCTTTTCTCTAGCTCCTTTATGTGTAAGGTTAGCTTTTGTATTTGAGTTCTTTCCAGTTTTTGAATGGATGCTTGTAATGCGATGTATTTCCCTCTCAGGACTGATTTTGCTGCATCTCAAAGATTTTGAATGGTTGTATCTTCATTCTCATTAGTTTCCATGAAATTTTTTAATTCTTCCTTAATTTCCTGGTTGACTCTTTCATCTTTTAGCTGTATGGTCCTTAACCTCCAGGTATTTGAGGTCCTTCCAAACTTCTTGTTGTGATTTAGTTCTAATTTCAAGGCATTATGGTCTGAGAATATGCAGGGGAAGATCCCAATCTTTTGGTATTGGTTCAGACCCGATTTGTGACCCAATATGTAGTCTATTCTAGAGAAAGTTCCATGTGCACTTGAGAAGAATGTGTATTCAGTTGAGTTTGGATGTAAAGTTCTGTAGATATCTGTGAAATTCATCTGGTCCAGCTGTATCATTTAAAGCTCTCGTTTCTTTGGAGATGTTGTGCTTAGAAGACCTATCGATATAGAAAGAGCTAGACTGAAGTCACCAAGTATAAGTGTATTATTATCTAAGTATTTCTTCACTTTGGTTATTAATTGATTTATATATTTTACAGCTCCCACATTCAGGGCATATATATTGAGGATTGTTAAGTCCTCTTCTTGCATAGATCCTTTAAGTATATATGGTGTCCCTCTTCATCTCTCACTACAGTCTTCGGAGTAAATTTTAGTTTATCTGATATAAGGATGGCTACCCCTGCTTTCTTTTGAGGATCATTTGAATTTAAATGGTTCTCCAACCTTTTATTTTCAGGCTGTAGGTGTCCTTCTGTCTAAAATGAGTCTCTTGTAGACAGCAAATAGATGGGTCCTGCTTTTTTATCCAGTCTGAAACCCTGTGCCTTTTGATGGGGTCATTAAGCGGGTTCACGTTCAGAGTTACTATTGAAAGATATGAGTTTAGTGTCATCATGATATCTATTCAGTCCTTGTTTTTGTGGATTGTTCCACTGGAGTTCTTCTTAACAGGGAGTTTTAAGAGTTCTCTTTAAAATTTCTTGCAGAGCTAGTTTGGAGGTCACATATTCTTTCAGTTCCTGCCTGTCTTGGAAGCTCTTTATCTCTCCTTCCATTCTGAATGAGAGCCTTGCTATAAAGTATTCTTGGATGCATGTTCTTCTCATTTAGGACCCTGAATATATCCTGTGGAGAGGTCTGCTGTTACCCTAATACTCCTCCCCATAAAAGTCAGGGATTTCTTGTCTCTTGCTGCTTTAAGGATCTTCTCTTTATCTTTGGAATTTGCAAGCTTAACTATTAAATGTCGAGGTGTTGAATGGTTTTTTTTTATTTTTTTTAAGATTTATTTATTTATGATAGACATAGAGAGAGAGAGGGAGAGAGAGAGAGAGGCAGAGACACAGAAGGAGGGAGAAGCAGGCTTGATGCCAGGAGCCCGACGTGGGATTGGATCCCGGGACTCCAGGACCAAAGGCAGGCGCCAAACCGCTGAGACACCCAGGGATCTCCTGAGACACCCAGGGAACCCCTGAACAGTTTTTATTGATTTTAAGGGGGGATCTCTCTATTTCCTGGATCTGAATACCTGTTTCCGTTCCCAGATTAGGAACGTTTTCAGCTATGATTTGTTCAAATACATATTCTGCTCCTCTGTCCCTTTTGGCACCTTCGGGAACCCCAATTAACCGTAGGTTTTCTTCCTCAGGCTGTCGTTTATTTCCCTTAATCTATCTTCATGGTCTTTTAATTGTTTCTCTTTTTCCCTCAGTTTCCCTCCTTGCCATCAACTTGTCTTCTGTGTCACTCACTCGTTCTTCCACCTCGTTAACCCTCCTCGTTAGGACTTCTAGTTTGGATTGCATCTCATTCAATTGATTTTTAATTTTTGCCTTATTGGTCTAAATTCTGCAGTCATGACGTCTCTTGAGTCCTTTATGCTCTTTTCTAGAGCCACCAGTAGCTGTATAATAGTGCTTCTGAATTGGCTTTCTGACATTGAATTGTAATCCAGATTTTCTAACTCTGTGGGAGAGAGGACTGCTTCTGATTCTTTCTTTTGAGGTGAGGCTTTCCTTCTAGTCATTTTGCTCAATGCGGAGTGGTAAAAAACAGGTGTATTGGGAAAAGGAGAAAAAGAGAGGAGAGAAAGAAGGAAAGAAAAGAGAAAAAGAAAAAAGAAAAAAGAGAAGAAAATGAGAAAGAAAAATTAAGAAAGGAAAAAAAAAGGTGTGGGAAGCAAACAGAAATCAAAAAGCAAAAAACAAACACAAACACACACACACGGGGGAGTATCCTCTGATTCTGTATACTTTATGTCCCTTGACTTCCCCTGGAACTGGTCCGTCCAGCTGGTCTTTTGGGGGAGGGTCCTGCTGTGCTGATTCTCAGGTGTTAGCACTTGGGGGAGCTGCTCTGCCCCCTGCCTGGTGCAAGGCTCAGTGAGGGTTGTTTACCCCTTGAGGCCCCAGGAGGAACAACCGCAGAGGCAGGGCCAGCCCTGCAGCCCTGGAGTCAGCTCCCGCAGTAGCTCCAGAGCTCTCTGTGTGCAGGGCCTGGAGGCTCCGGGGCGGGGCCGCTGATCTGCTCAGCTCCGGGCAGGAGCGTCCTTGCTGTCCTGGGCCCTCCCGGCCTCTGCCTGTCCCGGGGGAGGCCGGATCCTGGGCTGTGTCCCGGCGCCCTGTGCTCCGGGGCCTGCGCTGTGGGATTCGCGATCCCGCCCTGCAGCCCCCTCCACGGAGCCGCCGCCCGAGCCCCTCCGAGCTGCTCCGGGTCCCGCCGTGCGCGCTGCAGCCCTTAGGGAGCTCGGCGCACTCTCCCGGGGCGCAGGTGTCTGTTAGTGTCCCCGGGAGCCCGAGGGCATCCCCGCCCTCCTGGGTCCTGCTCCAACTCCCTGCGAGCCCCTTTCCCCCGGGAAGGTTGGTGCAGCTCCTGCTCCTCCGGGACGGGGCTCTCCTGTCCTGGGGACACTCGCCCCGGCCTCAGCCCGGCTCCTCGCGGGGCCCCTCCCCCTCGGAGGCCTTTTGTGTCTTTATTTCTTTTTCCCCGTCTTCCTACCTTGATAGAAGCGCGAACTCTTCTCACTGTAGCGTTCCAGCTGGTCTCTCTTTAAATCTCAGGCCGAATTCGTAGATTTTCAGGATGATTTGAAGGTTATCTAGGTAATTTGGTGGGGACAGGTGATTTGGGGACCCTACTCTTCCGCCCTCTTGCCCCTCCGATAATGGAATTTCTTTTCTAGTTATCAAAAATTTTAAAAATAAGAATATGCCCCTTTATTGATTCTACATTTTTAAGTAAAATGAAATACAAAAAGATTTTTAACTAATTGAGCTTAAAAATACTGTTTGAAATACAAGGTTGGTTAAGCTGTAGGTGATAGGTCAAATTTTTAACAGTGGGGATTGATTAATGAATTATGATACAAATTTAAGATAAAATATTGTATAGCTTTAAAAAATTTCAAGAGTGCTTATTATAGAGAAGTTGTCCATTATATAACATAAAATTAAAAAGCAATAAGTAAACAATATATAAGGTAGGTGATTCCAAATTAAAATGTATATCCTTGGAGAAAGGTAGCTGATAACTGGGACTTAAAAACATACTTTTGAGTGCATTTTCCTTTTCCTATTTTCCAGTATTTTTTACAGTTACCATTTATCTCTGTTTCAGTCATTAAACACACATGCAGAGACATTTTTACTTTGCATGGGATGATAGATGTTAACTGTCTTATTTTTTCCCCAAAAGTTTGTTTTGCCCAAACCTTTGACCAACTAAAATAATTTACCAACTTCCATAATCTAAAGAAATTTAACTAAAGCACAGGAGAAATAGGGACAGAAATGTAAACATACATTTCATATTCTGGGCCACAGACAAGATATTTACATATATGCCAAGAAGTTAAAGAATATGACAAGGTATTTACATATTTCTTGCAAAATTCTCTGATAAAAGGCAACTCTGAGTTATAATGACTACACTGGCCTGAAGATGATTTTTAGAGGCTAGCTCTCCCTTTTGAAATGACACACTCATTTCATAGGGATATAGACTGCCAAGGTTGAAACCTTTGCAACATTCCCACACTGTCACTCAACATCTGAACTACTTTATCGAAGTGGAGCTTGTTACCTTCAGAAATAGTTCATTTTATTTATTTATTTTTGAAAGCTGTTACAGAAAGAAAGAGCTAAATTTATCTCCTGATAGATTTCTTGTCTTTGCATTATTGGGAAAAGGTTAATCCAACGTCAAATAATTGAAAAGAAATGTGCTGTAACTCTTTCCCATTTGTCACCCTGAGTGCCTCCTCCTGTCTAAGCTAAATTCCCTCCATTCCACCTAAGAATACTTTGTTCATTCTATATCCTCCATCCAGAAATATCTTCATTATCATTGTTCAAGATGACTTTCATGTACTGCCTCCCTGATGCTCATGCACCACCCTGATTCAGTTAGATCCTCCATGACTTACATAGTACTCTTTTCACAGCATTTTCCATATTGTCTTTTTATTGTGACTTTCAGGTTTTAAACTATGAGGTCCTGAAGGGCAATGACCATGAGTCTGCTTTTATATTTTTGGTGCAAAAATACTTCACATGTGTTTCAACTTCTGGTGCCAGATTGAATGGACCTTTGAAACGAATAGCAATCCTAGAAAAGCAAACCATGAAAACAGTTTAACCCTTCAATAAAAGTAATGTGCCTTTCATTCTGAAAATGACTACCCTCAAAGACAGCATTTAATGATTAAGATTTTCTTTCAGGGGTGCCCCAGTGGCTTGGTCGGTTTAAATGTCTGACTCTTGGTTTCAGTTCAAGACATGATCTTGTGTCCCCATGCAACAGGCTTGGTGCCCAGTGGGGAGTATTCTTGAGGATTCTCTCTGTCTCCCCCTCCTTCTGCCCCACCCTCACCTCAAGTAATAAATAAATCTTAAAAACAAAAGCTTTCTCTCACCCCCTTGAAATTATGAGTACCCCTACTGGGCAAAGTTGACATTAAGCACTAAGGACCATCATCAAATTATCATAGCAGCTTCATTTCCCAAGTCTGCCACTCAAGAACAAAGTGAATCTTTAACCCTTGTGAATTCCATCATCTTCATCACCCTGATGAAATTGCCTGGGTGACCTTTCAACATTTCACTTCCCCCAGCTCACATAACAAAAACCAATAACAAAGTTGAACGTGGATTTATTTGGTCTATCATTTCCGTTCTGGTGTGTATTTCTCAGCTTCAGTGTTCCAGCGACCTGCTTCAAAGAAAATATTGAAAGTTGCTTTTGAGATGAAAGTAGTTCTCAAACAAGCTTAGGAAAAAGAAATCTAATTTTTAGAATTCAAAAGAAATATGAGTGATGCCAGGTATAGATGATGGCTTATATTCAAGGTTTAAACCAGTGAGTATTCATATTCTGAGATTCTTCAGACTTAGTATATGCCTTTTCATAGAGATCCTCATTTAAGAATATGCCATAGGAAGAGGCCAGTGTGAGATCCCAGCATGCCTGGGGAAAAATGTATCTAGTTATGGGTACTTTTCAATCTGTGCTTCTGATTCATCAATACAGACTAACCAAATGCTTTATTAATTCAGAAAGTGTCATGATTTTAATTTATTTTATATCTTTTATTGCTCAGGCCAAATACTTTACTAATCATCACATGTGTTTCAACGACTGAAGCATACATTAAAATACTTGACAGGCTGCCCATTAATCTACACATTGTGGCCCACTGTGCACTTTGTTGATGAAATTTCACATTTTATAGATCTGTCTTTGAATTTTGATGATTTGGTTCAATATTGTTAGCAGAGAACTTGCCTTCTTGGGGATGCATTGCCCATTAAAAGTGACATGCTAGGGTGATTGGGATGTGTTTTGATTTAACAATTGAGTTTATAATTGTATACACTCCAATAACCACATAGCTTCCTCTGCGAAAGAGACTTTGGCTCCTGTGTATTTATGTTGTAAAAGAGCTTTCTTTCTTCTATTTTTAGACCTCAAACTGATGCAAAATCTTCTTCAAGACCAAATAAATAATATTTATAGATACTTTGGAACACATTTTTTTTTCTTTTTTAAGAACATAGCATTTCAAATCTTGGGGCCTTTGGGCAGCTCAGTTTGGTTAAGCCCCTGACTCTTGATTTTGGCTCAAGTCATGATCTCAGGGTGGTGAGATGGAGCCCTGTATTGGGGATCTATGCTCAGCACAGAGCTGGCTTGAGATTCTCCCTCTCCTTCTGTCTCTCCCCTCTGCTCACACTAACTCTCTAAAACAAACAAACAAACAAACAAACAAATAAATAAATAAATAAAATCTTATTTAAAAAAAAACTATCTCAATTCCTACCATGATATGCTAAATAAAGCAATCTTCAGAAACCAGAAGTCAAAAAGAAAGAGAAAGCTTAGGATAAAATCCTAAAAACAGACTCTAAAAGATTCTAGGTGCTAGATTAATACCATCATTGACATTATTAGCTATCTTCACTACACTGCTGAGTAAATTCAGAAACTACACAACAACCAAACCAAATCAAACCAAAACAAACAGCTTTATTTGACTTTTTTTTCCAATTGTGATGCCTATTAAAATTTTGCATATTCCTCAGTCACTTTAGTGTGGAATCAACATAGCCTTAATCTTGCATATAAGCCAACAGGGAATGACCTCCATATGTGCATAAATATTTATTCAACAGATATTTCTTGAGCTCCCTACTATGTATTAATTATTTGGTAAGATACATTGCCCTCAAGGCAGTGGTTGAAAGACACACATGAGAAGTTGAGAAACATAAACAACTTATCAGAAGTCAGAGTATAAATTCTTCAGCAAATTTAGTGTAGAGGAAAAGGCAACACAGAACTTGAGGGAAATTAACATCAGCAAAAGATTATTAAATGTATCTACTGAACATTTGAGTTCAGATTAAGCTGCATGCAAATCACAGCCCTGGAATCACAGAACTACGGGACCCAGAGAAGGCTTTAAAATTTCTTCTTTGCCTCAGTTCCCATATGTTGGATTTATGTATCAGATCACTAATCTGACTTCTCAAATTGTTGGCAAGAGTAAAGGATAAAAGAGACACTGTTTTCACCGTGTCTGTTAAGTATTAGATACCCAAGAGTAACTTTGGTGATAAATATGTGACTCCATTACTAAAAAAATATGTAGAAAAAGGAGAAAGTTAATAGTATAACTGTATAGTCAAAAGATGTTCTATGGAAAAGATGAGCCTCATTGGGCCTTAAATGGACAGACAGTTTAGTGAAATAAGGGTGAATATGCACAAGGAGAGAAAAAATCATAAGTGGATTCTGGGAAGTAAGACAGAGCATAATGTATGGGCCAGAGAGTGTATAGGCTCATTGGAGATGTCTAGTTATATGGTATAGTAGACTTACTCTAATAATGTGGGTTATCCAAAAATGGGAGATATAAACAGTACACTCAAGGTTTTGCAGGTTGTCAATTTTCAAATTTGGAATCAGAATATGCTGGTGTATTAGCAGGTTTCAGATGAATTACAAACTCTTAATTGCTAACAAAAGTTAACATGCTGACATTTTTGATAATCCAATTAAAAATTTAGAGAATTATGATCAAGGTGTACAATGATGTCATATAATCCTACTAAATTACTATAGGAATTATAGCAGAGGAAAAAAGGAATAAACCAGTAACAGATATTTGAATGAAGTTGAATTTAGACACAGAGGTTGAGAACCTAGAGGTGTGAGAATAAGATGACTACTTTTATTATTAAATATTGTGCTTCATTTGAATACCAGATGAATATATCATTTTCATAAAAAAATGAACTAACGAAATAAATAACTTCTTTAATAATGTTAGATACGGTTCTCTTGAGGAAGTCGTAGCCAGTTATGAAATATAATGAATAAATCTCAATATATCCATAGAAGAGGGTCTCATGTTTACTTATTATTCCTTGTGTGTTACAAAAGAAAAATAAAGGTAATTAAGATTCTGGTTTCTAGCAACATCCCATACAGTCAGCATATATGCTGAAAGCATGAAAAATGCTTTTTCTTCAGTATACAAAAATTTTTCTGTGAAGAGCTTTATGTAAATGATATTCTTGGTAGGGAAATTTCTAGACTTTGTGGTTTTATCTCACTTCTTAAGAATAGAATCATTTACATGTCACTACACTTAAGTCCTTAAAAGATATTTTCCCTTCATATCCATCTATATCTATAGCATGATATTAGTGAGTATTCATACACTGGCACACACACACAAACACAGCTCTCTTGTAAAAAGGAAACCTAAACCTAAGTCCCTAAAATTATAGAGACATCCTTACTATTATATCATTTTATTTATATTATACCATTTTAGGCTATGGCTTCACAAACTGTATAGCAATAATGTGTGGGTTCTTCATTAAACTAATGAACAAATAAGCCTGACAAAGATTTTTAACTAAGTGCCTAAATGTGCAACATAGTGTACCATGTGTTTCACCTCTGAGCAAATATAGTGATGACAGACTGTTAAGAACATTTCCTAGTTCAAAGTCCAATATAATTTATTTGAGAAAGTATCATTATGTAACCACACAAAAATTAATATGTTCCTCCTTCCTAAATGCCACTGACTAGGTGCTGGTGTCATGAACCTGACTCAGTCTCAAGTCTATTCAAGTTCACCCCTATGCGCAAAACTTCTTAAATGCACATTTGGTCAGTCTCCTGCTCAGAACCTTTCAACCACTCAGAGTTCTTAGTTGCATGAATCTGGCTAGATTGACCAACAAATAATTGAGTATAAGTATTAGAGACTTAACAGAATAACTGGAGGAGACTGGGAAAGCATGAACAGGATAATGAGTGTGAGCCAAAGGTATTCTGCAAGATGAGAAGCAGGCAGTGTCATGCATACTTTATTTTTTTTAAAGTATGGAAATGGATATGCATGGCATTGGAACATATATTTCCCTGCCCCCTGCTACAAATGGAGTAGAACTGGTGGAACAGTGTCCCACTAAAACTTCAGGCCTTCTGAGCTACAGCCCAGTTCCAGAGAGCACAGGCTTCCTGACAGTCTCTCTATGGCATAGTAACTCACTATTCCAACTTTTCCCACCTACAGCTAAGGGGAGACATCCATCTGCTCGGGGTGACCTGGAATACATGAGATAGATATCTCAACATAGATACCGATATCCAGGAATTCCAGAATGATATCCCAAGGGCAGGAAATCAAATGCCTGTTGATGAGGAGTTGCAGTAGAGACTCCAGAACTAGACTCCAACTTAGCAAACATTTGTTCACTCCAAGGATTTTTACTATAATATCTCATAGGACTCCCATCAGGCTCTGCAAAGACTATTTCTCAACAGCCACTTTCTGCTCCTGAGTTCGTACAAACTGTGGCTACTTAGGCAAAATTCCACCATACCAGATGTGTTCCTGCAGAAGCCAGAGGTACAGTACTCCAGACATGTTAGGTCAACTAGCCAGCTCTGAATTAGGGTACCAAAGAAAAGATGAAGAACTTCCGGCATATTTACCATACATGGTCATCTCCTCTGTTCCATTAGCAGCATGAGGAGCAGATCCAAGTTTGTATCAGCTAACTCAGTCTCTGCCTGATCACCACTATTAAGATCTTGGTCTGGCACAGCTGCATCTGACAAGTAGCTGTCCACACATCCTTTGGGGGATTCATTCAGATATTTTTCTGGGGCTTTTTCTGGCTGCATTTCTAGTAGCTAGTATGTCAGTATTCCAGCCAGTGTATCATAATTGCTATTGTACTAACCACAAATTTTAGGAATACAATGGCTGTGAATCCCAAATACCCTAATATCTGTGTTGATATACTGACAATCAAAGCCCCAGTTTGGTGGGTCCATTTGGTCAAACCATAAAGGACCTCTCTGCATGCACTGCTTCTACTGCATGACATGGACAGTACCTTCTTCCAATACCATACATAATGGAAAAGTCCTGAATTAGGAGGAGCAGCTAGATGATAGAAACCTTAATGAGTTATTAATCAATTAATTCTTTGACTCCAGTGTCTCACCGCTGTAAAAAAAAAAAAAAAAAAAAAAAAAAAAAAAAAAAGGACTCCCTGACTCTCCAGCGCTTTCACAAGAAGGTGAAGCCCCTTTGCCTGGCATTTAGGGCTCTTTCTGCTATATGCATTGCTTATCTCTCCAATCTGAAGGGCATTTTAAACATTAGACCATAGGCTTTTACCATAAGACTATAGAATTATCTATATTTTATAATAATGTATTTGGTGAAAATTATTGGACAGTGACATATTTTTCAGCTTCAAGCAATGTTCTAATATTTTCCTGATCATATCACTTAATTTCCCTTTTAAGAATATCAGTTAAATCTCCATATATGAGGGCAGCCTAGGTGGGTCAACGGTTTAGCGCTGCCTTCCGCCCAGGACCTGATCCTGGAGACTCGGGATCGAGTCCCATGTCGGGCTCCCTGCGTGGAGCCTGTTTCTCCCTCTACTTGTGTCTGTGTCTCTGCCTTTCTCTCTCTCTCCCTCTCTTTCTCTCTCTCTCGGTCTCTCATGAATAAATAAATAAAATCTTTTTAAAAATCACCATATATGAGAAATCGGAATACAATTTAATATACATGAACCCAGGAAAAATAGAGATTTTTCGAAAGTAGCAAAATGACTAGTACCAGCAAACTGATATTTCTTACCCGGCAAAAAATGAAGCATGATAAGGTCAAAGTGAAAGTGAAGACCTCATTAGCTTAGAAAAAAGGGCCAAAACAGACATATAGGGAAGTTTGAGGACTAACATTCAATCCTTAATTGACTCTCACTAAGAATAATTCAAAGAAGTTTTACTAGGTAGAATGAGCCATGACTGCACAGAGTGATATTTTTAGTTCCACGGAAGCATTCCAAGTATGGCGCTAAACAAAGACATTTAAAATTGTAATCAATTTCCTAATCCTTATTACCATGACACATTCTTAGCTATTTCATTTCCAACCTCAAGTAAGGGACTTTGAGAAGTACTCGTGTTTGCAAGCTAAACTTTCCTAGATTCACTAACATCAAAACAAACAAATAAGCAAACAAACAAAAAAACCTCAAAATCTTCTGAAAAGGAGTTATTCATTCTTCTGTCATCTCAAAATTCCCTGTCTGCCTCTATTATCCAGCTATTTCCTTCTGCTTTGTAACATAATTGTTAAAATTCTGACCCAATCATATCTTCTAGCAGTTTTTTTTTTTCCTCAGTTAAATGCAGATACAATCCTGATTTAACAGAGTTTTGGTGAGATCAATCTTGTTGATCTATGTAAAGCACCCACTGGATTGCCTTGCACATAGTAGAGGACAATGGATCTATTTCCATCCTCTTCCTACTTTATTCCTTTTTTTCCAGATACTCCCTTGATGGAAGATACAAAGTCATATGCTATCCTTTGTCTACTGAAGGACTTGAAATAATGTTTTGCTTTTGGAGGAATTCCAACCTGTACCAATGCCAGAGTTTTATAAATAAGGAATTTAAGGCCCTATGTCATGACTAGCTGGTCTAAAATGATTTGACAGACCAATGGAAAGAACCAAGTCCTGATTATGTACTTTTTTGGCACCTAAGTAATTGTTTTAATTAATTAATTTACTAAAAACATTAATAAATGCTATAAGTATCTTTTTGCTTTGCTGTCTCAGGAACATCTTGTATGCGTATGAGTATTCTAGCTCTTGATCAACAATTATTAGTTATTTTAAGAATACTCACAGGTGGGATGCCTGGGTGGCTAAGCAGTTAAGTGTCTGCCTTTGGCTCAGGCCGTGATCCTGGAGACCCGGGATCGAGTCCCAAGTCAGGCTCCCTGCATGGAGCCTCCTTCTCCCTCTGCCTGTGTCTCTGCCTCTCTCTCTCTCTGGGTCTCTCAAAAATGAATATATAAAATCTTTAAAAAAAAAAAAAAGGATACAGGTCCTAGCATGTGATGGAGTTTATTTTTCCCTGCCCTCCATTGGTTGACTAGTTTAATGGTTATTTCTATGATTCTTACCTACATAATATTAGAAGTAATGAGTAATTGTTGGTATTTAGTAGGAAAGTACAGAATTATTTTGTTTTGACAGTGTTGCACAATTATATAACAGTATTTGTCTTAATACTTTCCAACTAATACCGAAAGCCACATTGATATAATTACTTTTACCTGCCTTGAAAAAAATTTAAATATCTTGGTGTTTCAATCTCTTCATCTGCACCTGGAAAATAGACACAATTCCATCATATGGTTGAGAGAAAATTTGTTAAATAATATGTTTTACAACCCTACCAGCTGGTAGAGAGCACTGTACCTGGTCAGTTGATGGTCATGCCTTTCTTCTATCCACATAAACTTCATTGGGCTGGAGAAGTTTCCTGTAACTACAGAAAGGTTGGAAAAGTTAGGGGGTGAGTTTCAAAGTAATTTCAACTTGAGGACCCATTGCCTAATTGTCACAAAACCAAAGTAAGTATTTTTCTGAACTAGGTATTGTCTGTAGCATGTTTGCACACCTGATATAAAATAACTTCTCTAGGGAACATTACTGCTTCTTTTTTCCTCTTCTTCATGGTGCCTATCACTGTCATGTCGAAGATGAATCTTTCTGGATGTAATTTTATTTTGGATATTTTCCCTTATCCATCATCAAAAAGAAAAGAAACAAGAATCCCCATTAACTTTACAATAATGGGTTAATTTTATAAAGTCAAGGAAAATATTTATATAGATGGTAAATAAATGAGTAGTATGTAGAGAAACCACTGAGACCAAAGGAGTAGAAAATCTCTTCATCTTAGTGTGATATTTTCTCAATTCCAGAGATAAGTCTCTAAAACTGACTCTATTTTTTTATTTTTTTTAATTGACCTTAAAAAATGGACAGACAGATTAGGGTACCTGGGTGACTCAGTTGGGTCAGCATCTGACTTCAGCTTAAGTCATGACCTCAGGGTCCTGGCATCATAGAATCAAGCCCTACATCAGGCTCTGTGCTCAGTGGGGGTCTACTTGTCTCTCTCTCCCTCTGTTCCTCCTCTTGCTCATGTTCTCTCTGTCTCTCAAATAAATAAATAAATAAATAATAAATAAATAAATAAAATCTTAAAAAATATATATTAAAAGAGGGATAGATAGATGAATGAATAAAGATGATTCATTCCATTGTATATATTCATGAATATATATATATATATATATATATATATATATGAATAATGGAATATTATTCAGCCATAAAGAAGAATGAGATCTTGCCACTGGCAACAAATGGTTGGAGCTAGAGGGTGGAATGTTAAGTGAAATAAATCAGTGAGACAAAGACAAATACCATATGATTTCATTCACGTGGAATTTAAGGAACATAACAAAGAACAAAGAAAAAAAGAGACAAACCAAAAGACAGACATTTTGCTATAGAGAATAAACTGGTTGGTTACCAGAAGGGTGCTGGGTGGGGGCTGGGTGAAACAGGTGATGGGAATTAAGGAGTGCACTTGTGATGATCACTAAGTATAGAATTGTTGAGTCACCATATTATATACCTGAAACTAATATAGCACTGTAGTTAACTATATTGGAATTAAAAAAAATGGATAGACAAATTACAGAGTCATGATCGGAAACATACAATAACCTAATACTTTCATATGAAAGAATTCCATCTTCCAAAATAAAATGCCAAACATACATCAATTTCTGTTTTATCAATTAACATTGCCTATCACTGCATTTGAATAGTAATTGTGTCACAGATCTTCTTTGGATGTCCTATGCTAAAGTGTAACTTCATGTGCTCTGTCAAAGGTTTGGCCAGTGGAGAATGAAGATGAAATGTTCATGATATATTACACTCAAAGACTCTCTGGCTACTCATGAGGGGTTTGGAGGTAAACAGGATCAACCTTCACAATTGAGAGTCAAAGTAGAGCTACACAATTTCTACATCTTACAGATCTCATGATTTAATTGTAAAGGTTGACTTTAAATTTATTTTATTTTATTATTATTATTAATTTATTTTTTAGAAAGAGAGAGCGTGAACAGGGAGGGGCAGAGGGAGAGGGAGAGAGAAGCTTAAGTAGACTCCATGCCCAGTATGGACGCCAATTAAGGACTCAACCTTGTGATCATGAGCTGAGCTGAAATCAAGAGTCAGAAGCTCAACTAACTGACTGAGTTATACAGCTGCCCCAAGGATATTTGTATTAATCTATCAGTGTATTTTGTCCACACAGTCCTATTTCACTCTGCCAAATATTTAATAGACACAATTACTTTTATAAGGTGCATTCCAAAATATTAGCAAATAAATATCTCACAAAAATTTAGCAACAAAGTAAAATTATAGCCTCCCTACTCCAAAGTATACTATAAAACACTGGAAAAGATTTAAATAAAGACAATAGCATGTTATCAGAAAACACTAATGTAAAAAAAAAAACACTAATGTTAAATGAAAGAAAGAAGTATCTGTTTTGTATGCTAAGTGATTATAGCTGTACATGAGAAAAACATAAATATATAAATTCATATCAGCAACAAAAGAATTCTGAAATACATTTTCCTTATTCATACTCTTTTAAAATATATTTTGCATATACATGTGTGTTTATTATATTAGAATTGAGAAATTTTTGAGGCACTCGAGTGGCTCAGTATGTTAAGCTTCTGTCTCTTGGCTTCAGCTGAGGTCATGATCTCAAGGTCATGAAATCAAGCCCTATATAGGGTTCCATTCGGAGTCTGCTTGTCCCTCTCCCTATGCTCCTCCCCTCACTTACAAGTGTTTTCTCTAAATAAATAAATGAAATCTTTAAAAGAATCATTAAAATTGAGAAACTATTGCCTTTGATCCAAAAGATAGAAAAGGTGATTTTTTAAAAATATTTTATCCATTTATTCATGAGAGACACAGAGAGAGAGAGAGGCAGAGACAGGCAGAGGGAGAAGAAGTTTCCCTGTGGGAGCCTAATAAAGGATGCCTGATGCGGAACTTGATCTCAGGACCCCGGGATCATGACTTGAGCCAAAGGCAGACACTCAAGTACTGAGCCACCCACTCAACCCCAGACTCTGAATTTTTAAAGAAAGTCTACAACCAATCTTCCTTATAACTTACTCTGCCCCATTCTTGAGTTCAAATTTCCTTCTTTTATTTTTTAACTTTTCCTTTGTTTTAGTTTGTGTCGTTAAGTTTGGTGTCCTTTTTATTTTTTTTTCTTTTTGGATGCAATAAGCAAGTGTTTTTAAGTTGTTTCTGGACATACTTAGGTGTGAAACGAACCTTTATCAATGAATTCCATACTGAAATTTCAATTTGAGCAACACTGATTCTAATTACATTTCTTCTTACACATCATCATCCTCCAAGCAATGCCCCCAACTTCCCTTTTTTTCTCTAATTAGTATAAAGCCATGATCACACTCTGACATATTAAATATTTTAGTTATTTTTTCTCTTTTACAACATAAATAAGGTTAGCATGTCTTTTCTTTTTTAAAAAATTGTTTATTGTATTTTCAGTGCATACCATATACTCTACATTCAATACATGATTAGATGGCTGAATGAAGAGAAATGGAAAGAGAACAAAGTAGTTAATGAGGAAAAAGAGAGTGAAGCTTTAATGTCTATCTGCACACCTCCTTGAACTTTCTGGAAGTGAGGTCAGAGACTCATAGTTGGAGTTGTCCCTCAATATTTCTATGTTGTTTACCAGGTTTTCTGCCTGGAAAAAGAGAAAATTACACTTTCCTTCAAGTTATGTATGTCCATGGGACTCGATGGTTCAGAAGAGATACTTGGAAGTGATATATGCTACTATGAAAGTGACACTTTAATAATGAAAAGCTACCATGTTCCCCTTCTCTTGTCTCAGCTGTCATGGAAACACAGAGATGGGTATCCATCATCCAGGACCCTGAGTGAAGACAGCATAGCACAGAGTCCACCTTGTTGACTTGAGATGGATAAGTCGTATGAATCTGACATAAGCCTTCATGGCTTTATGCTGATCTGCTATAGTCTCTGTACCTCAATCCAACCTCTACCATGGTCTACATCTTCTATAACTAGAATCTATGACATAGTAGGCACATGATAAGCATTTTTGAATGAAAAAGAATGATAGAAGGGAGGAAAAGAGGAAGAGAGAAAGGAAGAAGGGAGGGAAGGAAGGAAGGAAAGAAAAAAACAAGTTGGAGAACAAGGCAACGATGAGTAAAATGTTCTCATCCACATCAGTCTAATCCCTTGAACTCTTCCAGAACAAAAGAAGTCCGAGGCACAAAGCTTTAGTATCATATATGTGACTAAGAATAAAGGTAGAAATTGAATGATGTATGTCCAACAATAGATCTTAATGATCTTAATTAAGAATTAAATACTTGTTAATTAACATATATTGCATTCTACTATGTACAGGGAACTATTCTGGATTCTCTTCAAAAATATATTTTACTGAATTTATTAATTTCTATATGTAATTTATTTTATGATTTAATTACTAAAACATTACTTATTTAATATTTTATTACATTATTTAAGTAATTAACATATTTATTTTATTTAAATCTATTATTTAATTTAGATTTATTTTATTCAGATTCTTTGTCATGAATGAAACAGACAGCAGAGGGGCAGTGGCAGAATCAGAAATACCAGTGGCAATTGCTTGAGCAAAATATGAATAAACATGTTTCCAAAGAGTAGACAACACTGGCTCCAGTCTAAGCTCGATTATTTATAAATTCTATTAATGTAGAGCAAATTGTTTAACTTAGCCGAACTTTATCAATAAAATTAGAATAATAATTATTCCTGTCTTATAGTTTTAAATTTATTTTTAAATCATTTTTTAAAATTATTCACGAGAGACACACTGACAGAGAGTGGCAGAGACACAGGCAGAAGGAGAAGCAGGCTCCATGCAGGGAGCCCAATGTGGGACTCGATCCCGGGTCTCCAGATCAGGCCCTGGGCTGAAGGCAGTGCTAAACTGCTGAGCCACCCAGGCTGCCCATGTCTTATAGTTTTAATGACCCAAATCAATACATCTATATGAGCCTTAGTCAAATGTTTGGAAGTTTTAATAAATGCTCTCTCCTTTGTTTTTGTTTTGCTTTATTTTTACTTCTTGAGCCCTCATATTAAAACTATAAAGTGGGCATTATTATACATCACTTATATATAAGGGAGTAACAGAAGCTTAGATAAATTATGTAACTTGTTCAAGGGAAGAAAAAAAGAGATGAAGCTATGGTAGATACTAGAACCCCAACCTTCACTCACTGTGATATGCACTCCCTGGTTGCTCTTATATAAATCCACCAAGCAATAAATATTGGGAAAGTATGCTTTTCTGACATCACCATGTTGGAGATTCTATGACATGGGCCTTGCAGCAGAGTGCCCATCACATCATCTAGACGAACATGGAAGTACAGACAATGGGAACTAAGCCATGCAATTAGCACACAGTCAGTAGCACAGAGATGAACAAAAGTCACCTTAGAGACAAAATACTTCCTGGGTGCACAGTTGGGTGAGAAAGGTCATAATCATTTTAGGTAAGGCTGTGCCAGTTTTAAAGGCTATTCAGCAATGGAGATTTCTGAAAGAAGCAGAGAGATAAGTATCAGCACTTCTTATCCAGAAGTTTCCAGGAATGTTGGTCTTTGGACTAAAGCTCTATTCCTTCCAAGCCTGACAGCAACACATGAAGAGATAGAAATGGCAGGCTGACAGGTATGCCAGAGGCCTTTGGGGGAAAGAAGGCTCTAGATCCTGCCCCAAGCTTTCTAGTTCAGAGAACCTGACAGTTTTCATTACAACTTATCCTTTCTTTTACATTTAGGTTTATATCCTGTGCACTTCTTTTGCATAAAACAGCCTTCAAATCCACTCCATTTTAAGACACTTAGGAATCAAGCTTCTATACCTGCAAGGCAAAGGGTCAGACAGCTTTCCTATGATACACAGTGGCCCTTGACCAGCTAGCATTTTCCTAGTGACACTCTTCATTTTTTGAAAGTTTATTGCAGTTTTTAAACTAGTAGCTAGACATATTATCTGATTCTGCTCCTATCATTAAAGGAGCAGAATTAAAGAAAAGTAATGCAGTTAAGGAACAGTAATTTATATAAGCACGATTTTATGTTATATATTACATATATAGTTATGATATGTCATGCACACATATATGTACGTGTATATGAATATGTGTATATGCGTATATATGTATATGTACATTTGTGCATATATACATACACGTCTGTGTATATATTTTTTATTTTTATTAATTACCTGTTACTGCTTAACATATAAAAACATTAATCACTTAAAACAGCACACATTTGGGATGCCTGGGTGGCTCAGCGGTTGGGTGTTTGCTTTCAGCCCAGGGCGTAATCCTGGAGACCCGGGATCGAGTCCCGCGTTGGGCTCCCTGCACAGAGCCTGCTTCTTCCTCTGCCTTTGTCTCTGCCTCTCTCTCTCTCTGTGTGTGTGTGTCTCTCATGAATAAATAAATAAATAATTTAAAAAAAAAACAGCACACATTTTCTCACTGTTGTTTTGGGATCACTTATCTGGTCACGGTTTAACAGGGTCCCCTACCTCAATGCTACACAATCATGGTATCAGGGCTGTGGTCTCAGCACCAGGCTCAACTAGCAAAGGACCTTTTTAAAATTCATCTGTGGAGTTGTTGGCAAGCTTCAGTTTCTCACAGGATGCTGGACTGTGGACCTAAACTGCTGCTGCCTGTTGGCTGGAAGCCACCCTTAGTGTTTGCCCATGTGGGATTCTCGAACAGAACAGTCTACTTTTTCAAAGCTAGCAAGAGAAATGGAGCCAAGTTTGTGAGGTAGATATAGTCTTTTTAACCTAATCACAAAATAGTCATTCTATTACTCTTTCCATATTCTATTAGCTGGAAACAGGTTACTCAACATAAGGGGATTATACATGGCTGTGAATGCCAGGAGACTAGGAATATTGGTAGGGAGGGGTATTTAGAAGTTTGTCCACTACAGGATATTCTTTCCATATCCATGATTTTATTTATGTTTCTCATAATAACCCTCTGTATCAATTATCATGCCCCTGTTTGAAAGATGGACAGGATGAGGTCCTTAGACTTAAGTGATTTATCCAGAGTCAGAGGATTAAAAAAAAAAAAAGGACAGAATTGGGCTTAGACTTCAAAGCCTAGTTCAATTTCCTCTGCAAATATGCCTCATTTTCTGAGCTGGGTTGGGTGATTGTCCAAGAAACATCTGATTAAGGGCCTTAAAGAAGACAGACAAGTTTTATTAATCTAAAGCTTCATTTGTGGCATCCTTGGGCTTTTCTTTTGATCTTTAACTGCCTTCAACTTTTCTCATTGGGAAACTAAGACTGGGAGGATAATTGAAAATGGTTCTCTTCTATAGACATTAGGGATTACCAGAGAACAGGTACTAGGAACACCTGGCAATGATTATTTTAGCAAGTGTTTGATTGAAGGGTCATAAGCCAAAAAGAACTTATCATCTGGTCAATGGAAATAAATTGTCAGGCATTCATAGATCCTCCTTGGACCTAATTAAAGAAGTAGGTTGCATTAAGTTGAATCAAAATTTTCTCAGATCTACTTTGTGCCAGGCACTGCAGTGAGTGTTAATAACACAAAATGAGTGCGAAACAGCAAATCTTAAACTTGAGCAGCTCAATACTATAGGAGAGATTATTAGGAAAGCAACTTTGGCCATCCCTGAAACAATACTCTGTGAATACCTTACTTCTCCTGAGGCAAACACTTTCTGCCACTGGAAGCCAGAAAAAAAAAAATCTCATCTGTATAATTATGGCCCTTCTGAATGGAATTCAGAGGATTCTGCTTAGGTTCTTCTACTGTACCTTCTCCCTCCTGCTTCATCTTAGGGAGCAATTTATATTCTACCTTCTTTTTTGCACCCAAGCCCTTAACGAGAATAGTGAAGAAATGTTAACACTTGTTTTGCCAAAGTTTTCTCAAAGGAGACAATGAAAACAAGAGACCAAGAAAATCTCTATAGAAATCCCAAAATTACATGCAAGTTTTCATGTATTTGGCATTATTGAACCTCTTCTTACTATGATCATGGCATTATTGAAGTTGAATGTGCTTGATGACAGCCATTTTTCAATTACAACAATTCATTTTAAGGAAAAAAAAAGAGTAAAATACCATTTGGGTTATTGCTCTAGAAATGCTCTTATATAAACCATATTTTATTATATATTAAATATATATAATAGTTATCTGAATTAGAAAATATAAATATAAAGGATAAATAAATATAATAAAATAAATAATTTAATAGTATTCCTTAATTCAAAGACTTTTGAAGGTGAGTTGTATCTTTTGATCTAAAAAATACACTTCCACAAATGACATATTTTTTTATAAAGATGCCCCCAGTAGGGCATAAAAAGTTAATTTAATAATATTCAATGTCGTTACATTGAGATGCCAGGATTAATTAGAAAAGGTGTTTGATCACAAAAACACTATGAACTTTCTCCCCCTTTTTCATGATGAATTTAAATATGCACTTGATAAAGGACAGCAAAGGAGAAGAAAATTATGCATGCCTTTTTTTGAGAGTGTTATAATAATAAGCATAATTAACTGCATATTTATTAAGAAATCCTTTATATCTTCCTTTTTCTTCTGTATGACCAATAGGACTCTGTATTTGTAAAATAAAGCCATTGTTAAATTTACATAATTGAGCCAAGAGCATGTATTTATGAAATTAAACAAGAAAGTTTATTCACCTTTTGATATTCATTTGGATTTAAATTCCACAATGTATAGCCCAAAATGTATTAATTTGGGCTGGGGAGAGACAGAGGTTTATGGGAAAAGTGTATGGAATATCAATATTCATCTGGAAGTCAAACATGCAGCCGTCATCAGTGGCGGACTATTTAGTAATCACCTCATCTGCTCTGGTATCTCCCAAGCACAGAACAAAATCCAAATAGTTCAACTATACATAAGTTTGGTGGAGATAATCATGGTGCAGTGCCTACTACTCTGTGTTACGTGTTATCTGTGCATGGTGAGGTCATTCATTGTCTACCAATGAGCCACTTCTCTGCCTTTATCTCAACCAAGTGGCTTTGCCTAAGACAGTGGCACCTTCTATCTTAGGGAAGACAGATACGCTTCGTAAACCTAGAAACATTACAGATCTATTGCCACTATGGCAATTCCATTACATTTGGATAGCAATTGACTTAGGAAATGACATGTAAGTCAGTTCTGGGCAATAAAATGTAAGATAAAATCTTTGAATTGGGGAGCATGTTGGGAGAAAGTTCTGAGAAATATTTTCCTCTCAGGAAAAACAACAACAACAACAACAACCCTGAAGTCTTGTAAAGAGAAAATCTAGTGCCATTTTTCTTCTTGCCTCAAATTGGTATTGGTATGGGTAGATGTTGCCTGGAGCATAGCAGGCATATTATGACTAAGAAGTGACAAGCTAAAAGAATGAGGATGGGAGAATAATAAAATAGAGACAATTGCTGCACCAAACCTGGGTCCTACATTCAGACTATTATTTGAGATCATTTACTCTCTTTGTTACTCATTTTAAATCTACTATAGAATTTTGTTGTAGGAGCCTAAATCCCTGTACAGAATGAGAGAAGCACAGAAAAATCACTTTCCAAGCCTCCTCAGCTTCAGACATGACCTAGTCTCAGCCACCAACCAGATGAAGCCACCTGGATCTTGACCCTGGAGGTAGTGGAGGGAGGGAGGAATTCGTGGGTCTTTGGTGCCTGCAGCAGCTGTGTGTCTGCCCCATTTGGGAACCCTGCATCTTAAGCTGGCTGCCAGATGGGTTCCCTGCTGTTGTCCTGGTTACCTTTCTGCTCTGTGTCATTACATGCTGCCTAAACTTGGTTCTTTAGCAGCCTAAGAGCTTCTCTGTATGCTTTCAACACTTTTCTTTTGCTAAAGTCAGCCCACATCAGTTTAGAATGTCAATCACTTGGGATGAAGAATCATAATTCTTCAAATATTCTTACCCAGCTCAAGAAGATTTAAGGTGGAATTCAGGAATTTGTACTCTGAAAAGGCTCTCCTGGTGGTTCGGGCTATCAGCTAAATTTGAATCTTACTGTAGAGATGATCTCTCAAGTATTTTTTCATTATTTTTGAAATATTTTTCAGTATTGAAATGGTTTCAATATCTGTTTCCTGTTTCTTACATGCAATGAGATATTCACTTTTAAGCCCCTTGTGATCAAATTAGCCTTTGGCGAACTCTCCAGTTAGCTAAATTCCTGTTAAGAATCTCCTTATTCCCGGGATCCCTGGGTGGCGCAGCGGTTTGGCGCCTGCCTTTGGCCCAGGGCACAATCCTGGAGACCCGGGATCGAATCCCACGTCGGGCTCCCAATGCATGGAGCCTGCTTCTCCCTCTGCCTGTGTCTCTGCCTCTCTCTCTCTCTCTCTCTCTCTCTCTCTCTCTATCATAAATAAAAATAATAAAAAATATATATATATATAAAAGAATCTCCTTATTCCCTACGACCCAACAATTGCACTGCTGGGGATTTACGCCAAAGATACAGATGCAGTGAAATGCCGGGACACCTGCACCCGATGTTTCTAGCAGCAATGTCCACAGTAGCCAAACTGTGGAAGGACCCTCGGTGTCCATCGATAGATGAATGGATAAAGAAGATGTGGTCTATGTATACAATGGAATATTACTCAGCCATTAGAAATGACAAATACCCACCATTTGCTTCAACGTGGATGGACCTGGAGGGTATTATGCTGAGTGAAATAAGTCAATCGGAGAAGGACAAACATTATATGGTCTCATTCATTTGGGGAATATGAATAATAGTGAAAGGGAATATAAGGGAAGGGAGAAGAGGTGTGTGGGAAATATCAGAAAGGGAGACAGAACAGAAAGACTCCTAACTCTGGGAAACGAACTAGGGGTGGTGGAAGGGCAGGAGGGTGGGGGATGGGGGTGAATGGGTGACGGGCACTGAGGGCGACACTTGACGGGATGAGCACTGGGTGTTATTCTGTATGTTGGCAAATTGAACACCAATAAAAATAAGTTTATTATTAAAAAAAATAAAAATAAAGGAAAAAAAGAATCTCTTTATTCAGTGCACCTGAATAAAGGTGGCTCAGTCAGTTAAGCCATCTGCCTTCAGCTCAGGTTATAATCCCAGGGTCCTGGGATGGAGCCCTGCATAGACCTCCCTGCTCAATGGGGAATCTGCTTCTCCTTCCTCTGCCTGCTGATTACCCTGCTTGTGCTCTCTCTGTGTCTCTCTAATAAATTAATAAAATCTTAAAAAAAAAAGAAGACAAATCTCTTTATTCCACCTGCCTGCCATCCCATCCTCAGCTCTGGCTCATCTGCATCTTGCTTTCTCCCACTACACAGAGGCACCCACTCTCCCTCTTTTACCAGAAACTTTTCTTAGGACAGAAGGATCTGATAGCATCATTCCCTCTTAGTGTGAATGCAAACCATTTTTCTTCTCTCAAAATTATTTACATTTTGCTTTCTGTCTCGATGTGGAAAATATTTTATCTCTAGAATATGAATATCATGAGCATAATATCAGTAACTTTTATTTATGAATATAAAGTTTTGTGCAAGAATCCAGAAAGATAGGAAAAATTTTACTTACCCCACCTATGTATGTATGAAGTAAGATTTTCTAAAATAGGAGCATAGAAGTGACTCAATCTGAAACTTTTTAGATATTTCAATAGTGGCCTGATGAAATAAAGAATTAGTTATTTGTGTTCTAAAGCAAGATCAATGGATAAATATATAAAGGACATTTATTTTGATTCAAAAGAGAAAAGGGGAGAACAGCTCTTACTGAATGTATCTAGATGTGACATCAGCAAATGTAAATCTTCAGAGAAGACTGTGTTTCCCTTAATCACAGGATCTCATACTTGGAAATGAGCTGATATGTTCCCCAGATCACCCTTTCACTTACTTAGAAGGTTTCAGTTTATGTTTTTAGTATAAAGAAGCTGCCTAGTGAATCCGGACTCTGCATAGACACTACATACTTTATTCCTTTGTATGGTCTCAACAATCTTGTGAAGTAAGTAGTAGCTATACATTACTCAAATGAGAGCCTCATGTTTCAGAGAGTTTAATTAGTTTATGGCTATGCAAATTGTAAGTATCAGAGCTGGAATTCAGATCCATGCCCTGGAACCAAGTATTTCCTACTCTTTGGACATTTTAAAAGCAGAAATGTCTAGAAGGCACCCCTGGGAAAGGGTTTCACAGAATAATAGATTGCGTGTAGAAGCTCCTGTTGCTGTTACTGTTGCTGTTTCCATATGTTTAATGATCTATTTTCTCACTGAGATATTAAACATCTTCTTTGAGGACCATGTCTGTGAGTGCACTTTGTGAAGACACCTAGTACCTGAGGCAGAGCCTTGGGAGATCCCTGGGTACATGCATATTGCTCACTTCTTGCCTGGGATGTGCATATAGGTGGCTTGAGGATGAGACTGTGTCTTACTCATTTGTTTCCCAACATAGAATATAGTGTCTAACCACAGAAACAAGGCTCAGTAAATATTTGTGGAAAAACCTCATAGTCGAGGCAGAATTCCAAGTAAGTAAAATTATATATTTTTGTGTGTATATATACATATATTCTATACCATATCCATATAACATATATCATACATATAGACCATTGGGTATGTATTGTATATGTATGTATGTGTATTGTGCATGTGTCTCTCTCTGTATATCTATATGATATGGTGATATCTTCCTGTTCTGTGCTTTTCCAGATCTGAACAAATTTACACTACATGGATCCTTCATTTGAAGAATTCCAACTATGCTGTATTTTCTGGTTCAGCCTTCAGAGATCAGAAGATTTTTGCAAAATGAGCACTACTTAAATAAAGTTGGAAACTAGGAGGGAAATCATCTCATTCCCTTTACCTAGAGCAGTAAGCTGACAATCCTCAAAGAGATGAGATAGGCTTGAGACCCAATATATTGAAGTGAGATATTAGGAAATTATTCTACCTGGAATCCTTCTTGACTTAATGAACAATTAAATTGCATTCTTACTTTGAAATTGCAGAAGTGAGTGAGCCCAGTTGCTCTGAGCTTCCTTCTTTAGAGATCTTCTAAAGGCAATAATTTAGTAGGAAAGTAATTGCATCTTATTGTTGAAGAAATCCTGCCATTATGGATTATCAGTATGTTCAGTGGAACATTAACCATTGAAGACAATAAAGGATACTTTGTGAAAGACAATAAAGACGATTTATCAAATGACTTTCCTCAAGAAATTCGTAGAGTGAAGTCAGTCTTTGCAGAGAAGTAAACCTTGGTTCAAATCTTGTGCTGACACAAGTAGGGAGGTCTTTGAGGGCAGTTTAATCTTTCTGCTTTTTATTTTCTGTTTTCTTAAAGTTACAGCAGTGATTTTTACTTCACCAGTAGGCTACAAAGATTAAAAGGGATTATGCATGTATATAGTTGCTAGCATAATTCCTAAAACATATGCAATACTTGGCCAACATTGTTTCTTCACATTTCTAAAAAAAATAGTATCAGTTTTTTGATGCTACTTTTTGGTTAGATAGAGATAAGATAACTTGACAGAAAGGGTGCAGTCTGACTGTACTGCGTGACCTCAGGAAATTCATTGAATCTCTTAGAACCTCAGGTTTCTCATCTGTTAATGATAAGAACGGCTACAAATTTTAATGGTTATCAGTAAAATAAAGTTGATATGTCATTAACACAGAACTTAATACACAGTAGGCATGTAAGGCAGACCTGCTCTTAGTGAAGTATTATTGTCAAAGACATCACTGGTGACACTGAGAAGCTCACTTTGAAACGTATCACATCTTTCTGAGAAACCAGGCGTGGCCTTACAGAAAGACTCTTGGTCAGGCAGCCATGTTTCCTCCATAGTCATTTTGACACTGTTCCTTATTGGTGTTTTTGTGATCTGCTTGCCTAGTCATTTTAGTCATGATAGTCATTTTATTACTTCTCGGTTTATGTAGCATGGCTTACTAAAAACTTTAAAACTGGGCAGTTGTCCCCCTTGGAAACATAAAAATCTGAGTTATGTCACTGGTTATGTTCTGTGTCAGATCCAACCATCATATGGAGATAATGAATTAAGGAACTCTTCTTATTGCATTAAAAGATACACATTTTATTAATTATTGCAAAGGCAAATTGTATGAAAGGTAAGCAGAGTGGTAGCTGCTCTATAATTCTCTGCCCTAAAAATGGGGAGCTGGGTTAAATACCCCTCTTAAGGTGAGCTCTGCATGG
Organism: Nyctereutes procyonoides; assembly: GCF_905146905.1. Taxonomy (NCBI): domain Eukaryota; kingdom Metazoa; phylum Chordata; class Mammalia; order Carnivora; family Canidae; genus Nyctereutes; species Nyctereutes procyonoides. The sequence continues at coordinate 13,567,489 of NW_026575030.1, forward strand.
ATCTCCACCCTCTTTCTTTCAAGCTTGTTAGAGATTGCATCTAAGCATCTTAACCATGATTAATAGTCCCAAAGGATTATCATAAGACAAATGTCTAGTTTACAATTGTGGGGAATTTATGAATACAGTCACATAGAGCCTTGGTATTTTATAAATATAAAAATGAAGACATCAGAATTTACAGCTTTAAAATTTGAGAATTTTTTCTCCATTTCTCAGGCACTATGGTAGCTCCAAAACTCCTTAATCTGGCATGAACAGACAGTGCTCTGGGTGATATGCTATATGTTGGCAAATTGAACTCCAATAAAAAACTAATTAAATTAAAAAAAAAAACAGTGCTTTGGAGCTTTTTGTTGTTGTTGTTGTTGCTGTTGTGGTATGTTAGGCTTTATCACGCTCTGATCTAACTATACCTCTAACTGTGGAAGAGAAGGAATATGGCAGTTACCAGTACAGGTTTTTAGAGTCAAATAGATATACTCTGAAATCTTGATCTAACACATAGAAATTGGGTAACCTTGAGCAAGTTACTTACCCTTTGAGGCTTCAGTTTCTCTCTTTAGAGAATCACAACTGTGATTATTGAAAAGGGTTTCTGTGTGGATCAAATGAGGTAATATATTTAATATTTCTGGGTTAGTGCTAGAATATAACAGTAAAACCAATTGTGTTAAAAGTGTTGTTATCATTATTATTATGAAGTTTATCATTATGAATTTATGTATATGAGACCCTATTGAGACTGTGACACACACACACACACACACACACACACACACAAATGGACTAATTCCACTTAACTTGTGAAATGTAACCTGTGACAAGCATTTAGGAGGAAGCTATAGTTTACATTTCTGCTGTGCAGCTGTATTACAGAACTGGTCATCCTGGTGCTTGCCTGCTATCGCAAGTAATCCAATCTTTTCTTCATATTAAAGATGTTCTTGTTTTCTTCTCAAATCTTTGATTCTTCTTAGTATTACCAACATCAGATAATGATTGGCAAATGTACCTAAATGAACTCTGTGGAATAACTTCTCTTTCAAAGCCCCACTACCATGAAGAATGAACTCTCTTCTCAGAATGTTGGCCGCCTCACCAATCACAGGTTAGGATGCCTTGGGACACCATGTCTTATCTGCCTTGCTAAAATGAATAAACTCTTCAGCAGGTTTTAAGAGGAAGGATACATCCTCAATACAAAACAAAACAAAACAAAACAAAACAAAAAAAACATTTGAGGAGCTTGGGTTTGGCAAAATACAATTATTAAGTTGGAAAAGGGTCAAAATACCAAGTTTAAAAATCATGACTAAAAAAGCTATATATATATCTTGGTATATTTTTAATGATCACTTTTTTTTTTGCAGCATATAAACATCCAGTTTCAATTCCCAAGCCCCAAAGGTGGGAAGCACTACCGAGAAAGGGTCCTCCCAACCTTTTCTGGTGAAGATCTATAGCAAAATTGTCAGGTAGTTGAAATACTTCAAGGACAGAGATGCTATGTTCCCAAGGACCATGGTATCCACAAGAAAGTGAAATTTCTAATCTCATAGATGAGGCACCTTCTGGAAACTTATTCTCAAGTGTCCAAGAATGTTGTTGGCTATTTTCATTATCATAAATGTGTCCAGGCAAGATGATGTCTGATGTTGCCTTTGTGCCTCCCCTGGGTTGGACTAAGGGAGGATGTTAAGGAAAAGCCAGTCTGTCAGGCTCTGCTGTGCATTCATGCGGATCCAGAGTGACCTCCCTTCTGCACCCTGTCACCTTGTCATGGAGGTCATATAATGAGACTTTAAAAGGCCACCTTGGAGAAGAATAAGGGGTGTTCATCAGGAGCCATATGAGGAAAGCATCATAGAACAAAATCAAAGTTCCTTAAGGACATTAGGAGCTGAACTGAAATTTATAATTAATCAGGAAAGAGATTAGTAGATATTTCATCTGGCAAATTGTGCCTTGGGAGGATTATACTTGGAAGTTATGACATAATGATCTGTACAAGGCAAAGAGTTGCTGCTGTGTGATTTCAGGGGACTTTATGTGTAAGTACAGAAGGAAAATAATGAACCTCACCAACTGCTAACCAAAAAGAATAGAAGAAAGAAAGACTTGCAATGATTGTATTATTGATCTATGTGGGAGATTCATAATATTTTCCCCGAATCTTTCATGAAGGGTATATGGTAGCTGTCGCAAGGGTGTGATCCTAGAGGACTGTATATTCACAGAGAAGCCTCTACTGAGACAAGGAAAGACATGACATTGAGGAATTAAGAGCTCCCAGTCAAATACACAAATATCGAGAGAAGGTCAAAATGACTGCAAAGCCAAAGGGAGCAAAGCAGAGGTCACCGCCCAGAATTGGAGAACCAAGAATCTGTGCTCTGGAGACATGACAGTGGACAAATTGGGGCCAAGTGGATTGACAAAATAAGAAAACCACCTACTTGGCCCAGTGTAGTAGGTAAGTAGATAGGAATTATTTGCTAAGTGTTTGTTAACATTTATTTTTCATAGAATGCATTTTTTAAAATTTTCCTATTCTAGAAGGAATGAAAACTCTAGTATCAAAGAATAAGAGCATCGTATTAGAAGCAAATTTTAAAAAATGTATTAAAAACAGTTTTCAGATAATTGCACAGAAGGTAGGAGATTAATTTAATCCTTCAACCCCAAATTATTTCAAAACTCTTATGTTTTCATTTTCCTATAATAAATGTGTATCACTTACATGCTTTAAAAATCATCATCATGATCATCTAAAATCTCAAACGTCAATGAATTTTAGATATCTGATGTTTAGATTCAGCATTTTCTTAAATTACTAATGTTCACATAGTTGGCTAGTATAAAAAAATAGGATCTGCCACTGATCCATTGATATTACTATCCATTCTCTTCTCTGATTTATAAATACAGTTTCATACTGAGATTTACTCTCTGTGTACCCCCTTCAAAAAGATAGATACCTTTGACAATAGATCCATCTACATAAGTTAGAACTAACTTGAAGAGAAATATTTTGGATCATTTTTCTTAGCTCTATGTTCTGAAGATAAAAGACAAGGTATATTTCAAATTTCAACTGGATACCAGTTCTTGACCAAGAATTAGGACAGACATATAGATTGATGTTGTACATAACAATATCATTTTGCATAAAATAATGCTGGTGACATAAAGTTAATTGTAAGAAGGATAGAAAATCATACATACAGTATTATGCAAGGGTTTTATGGATAGAATACATATTGCAAAATATTAAAATAACTATCTTAGGACATTATCTTGGATAGCAGTTCTTGGTGATTTCTTTCCTTATTAATTCTACATCAGCCTCTTTTTTCACTATTATAGTAGACAAAGCATAAAAATACAATTTAAATTTTATTATTTGTTTGAGAGAGAGAGTAAGAGCAGCAGGCAGAGCCAGAGGGAGATGGAGAAGCAGACACCACCCTGAGCTGGGAGCCCACTGAGGGGCTGGATTCCAGGACCTGAGTTCATGACCTGAGCCGAAGACAGACCCTTAACCAACTGAGCCCCCAGGTACCCTATAAAAATACAGTTTTTTAAAAAAATAATAACCTATTAAAGTACTTTTATTTGCACCACAAACAGCAAGACTTTGGATAAGATGTATCTAATGATATTAGATATCAAATTTCTTAAATTAAATGAAATAATTTATGATAAGGGTTTGACACATGATATGACCTCAATACTTCCTTTTTTACTTCCTATTGTTTTATAGTTGCATACTCAAAAATAGTAAACAAAACATTTCAAAAGACTCAAGTGATAATTAGATTCTTAGAACGCTATTCAATTCTGTGGAGTTACAAGAGAAAAGAAATCCCCGTGTCACCATCTTCTTTCTCACTAACTCAAGAGTGTTCAAGCTAGTGCTCAGAAAGTATTCTGAAAAAAAACAGAAAAGAGAGAGAGAGAGGGAGAGAGAGAGAAAGAAAGCAAATACCTACCAAAATACTGCTGATGCATTTTTAAGTGCTAATGGAAGCTATATGAAATATTCAGTTTGGAATTCACGTCTATTCAAGACTTTATTTAGATGATTGAAAGAGATTCCCTTAAATGTGAAGAATTGTGAAGCTAACTGGCAGATAGATGGAAAATGAGAAGTATTCCACCCATTTACAGATCAGATGCTTTCTCTTAGACATTATATACTCATTACTCAAAGTCCAAAAATTACCACTAAATGTTCCTCAGGATAGTTGCATTTTCCCACCAACCCAAAAAGGACCCATACTAGTAAACAAATAGCAATGGCTTCCTATATTGGCATTTCTGTATATCAGTTTACTATTGTCTTTATAACAGTACAGGACTGAGATATCAGCAAATATATTAAATATTCACTGGGATCCTTCTTTTTTTTAAATTTTTTTTTCCACTGGGATTCTTCTTGGTGCCCAATATTGTGGACTGTTTAGTACATAGAAGTATAAGAGACACAGCTACTAACATTAAAGTACTTTCAATCTAATTGCAATGATAATATGATCGACCTAGGTAAATTCACAAGTATAAAGATGAAAAGGGTCCTTAAAGATGTTTTTAGCCAAAGACTGGTCTGAAGATTTATATGAACTTTGAACTATTTCTGCCAGAATCACTCGGAAGCTAACTATAAGTACAAATTACTAAACTTAAACGCCTTGATATTGATTTTTTTGTTTTGTTTTGTTTGTTTTAAAGATTTTATGTATTTATTCATGAGAGACACAAAGACAGAGGCAGAGACACAGGCGGGGGGAGAAATAGGCCTCATGCAGGGAACCCGATGTGGGACTCAATCCCGGAAGTCTGGGATCACGTCCTGATCCTAAGGCAGATACTCAACTGTTGAGCCACCCAGGCTTTCCACCCTGATATTAATTATGATAAATAAATTACTGATGCTACTATTTGGGACTCTGAAAAGACCCCTGTACCTTTCAATTAAGTGACTCATTAAGTTCCCATTTTTATCTAAGCATGTTTTAGACGGTTTTTTTGAAACCAAATGAATCCATGATATTCAAAGTGGCTGCTTCCTCCCTTAAAATAGGAATTTTTTTAGAAGGCTGTGATTTGGTCACCTTTGTTGTTTAACTCAGTGGTCAACATCTACAAAGTATGAAAAAATGTTTCTTGAACTACAGTGAAAATATAAACAAGCATCAACAGCATTATTCCAAATACAAGTGCATTGGACCTTTAGACTAGGGAGCAACCACGTAGGGATTGAGAATTTACAAGTATTCATGGGTATAAAAATAGATGGAGTTTGGGGGCACCTGGGTGACTCTGTCGGTTAAGCATCTGCCTTCAGTTAAGGTCATGATCCTGTGGTCCTGGGATGAAGCCCCATGTTGGACTCCCTACCCAGCCAGGTGTCTGCTTCTCCCTCTACCCCTCCCCCTGCTTCTACTTCCCTCCCTCTCCTTTCTCAAATAAAGAAATAAAATCTTGGGCAGCCCAGGTGGCTCAGCTCTTTAGCACCTCCTTCAGCCCTGGGTCTCCAGGATCAAGTCCCACGTCAGGCTCCCTGCATGGAGCCTGCTTCTCTCTCTGCCTGTGTCTCTGCCTCTCTATCTCTCCATGTGTCTCTCATGAATAAATAAATAAATAAAATCATAAAAAATAATAATAAATAAATAAATAAATAAATAAATAAATAAATAAAATCTTTAAAAATAGAATTTTTAAATTCAACACCCAAAAAACAAACCATACAGTTAAAAAAAAGGGGGGGGGAAGAAGACATGAATAGACATTTTTCCAAAGAAGATATACAGACACATGAAAATATACTCAACATCACTCATCATTAGGGCAATACAAATCAAAACTACAATGAGATATCACCTCACACTTGTCAGGATGGCTAACATTAACAATATAGGAAGCAACAGGTGCTGGTGAGGATCCAGAGAAGGGGTAACCCTCTTATACTGTTGGTGGGAATGCAAACTGGTGCAGTCACTCTGGAAAGTATGGAAGTTTCTCAGAAAATTAAAGATATAACTACCTTACAATCTAGCAATTGCTCTACTAGGGTATATACTCAAATGATACAAAATGCAGATTTGAAGGGACACATGCCCTCCTATGTTTATAGCGGTACTATCAACAAGAGCCACATTATGGAAGGAACACAACTGTCCATTGATTGATAGGTAATGGACTGTTACTCGGCCATTTACTAAAAGAAGGAAATCTTGCCATTTTCAGTGACATGGGTGGAGCTAGAGAGCATTGTGCTAAGCAACATAAATCAGTCAAACATAGACAATACCATATGATATCAATCATATGTGTAATTTAAAACAAAACAAATGAACATGAGGGGGAAAGAAAAGAGAGGCAAACCAAGAAACAGACTGTTAACTATAGAGAACAAACTGATGGTTATCAGATGAAAAGTTTTGGGGGATGGATTAAATATGTGAGGGGGATTAAAGAGTGCACTTGTGATAAGTACTAGGTGTTGTATGAAAGTGATGAATCACTAACTTCTGTACTTGAAACTAAATTGCACTGTATGTTAACTAGCTGGAATTTAAGTAAAAGCTTGGGAAAAATTAGATGGAGCATTCTAGGCTAAGAATGTTTCTATGGATTTGATATGTCTTGAAATGTGCCACGATATACAAGCAAAAAATCAAAAGATGAAGAAAAATTACAACATAGCAATGAAAGAAAACGACATTACATTCTGTGCAATCTTGTGGGAGCTGGCCCTGCCAAGCAGGTGAAGCAGCACTGGTAGAAAAGCAGTAGGGGGCATAATATTACCAGTAGTTGGGGGAAATACTAAGGATTTTAAAAGCTGAAGAGATCAATATGTGAAGGAACCCAGAAGACTGCAAAAGTAAAGATGATGTCTCGGAAGGACTGGGTTAAACAAACTCAGGGAAAAAAAAATAAGGAAAATAGGCTTGGGATATCTTAGAATTCAGGATATATGATTAAATTCTTGTTCATAAAAGTTGTTTTAGTTCTGTGTCTTTTAAAGACCGGAAGTCCTGGGATCCCTGAGTGGCGCAGCGTTTTGGCGCCTGCCTTTGGCCCAGGTCGCGATCCTGGAGACCGAGGATCGAATCCCACGTCGGGCTCCCAGTGCATGGAGCCTGCTTCTCCCTCTGCCTGTGTCTCTGCGCCTCTCTCTCTCTCTGTGACTATCATAAATAAATAAAAATTAAAAAAAAAAATTTAAAAAAAATTTAAAAAAAATAAAGACCGGAAGTCCATCAAGCAGCAGATACTCTCTTCAAAAATATTCTGTAAAAAGCTGCCTTAGTTAGCTACCAATCTAGCATAGCAAAGATGTTAAAAAATAAATAAATCACAACCTGAAACTCTACCTTTAATCTGCTTATTAAAGACATTTGGGGGTATCTGGGTGGCTTAGTCGGTTAAGCATCCAACTCTTGGTTTCAGTTCAGGTCATGATCTCAGGGTCTTGAGATCGAGCTCTGCATCAGGCTCTGTACCCAGAATGAAGTCTACTGGAGATTCTCACTCCTTTTCCCTCTGCCCCTCTTGCTTGTGCTTTCTCTCTCTCTCTCTCTCTCTCTCTCTCTCTCTCTCTCTCTAAAAATAAATAAATAAATAAATAAATAAATAAATAAATAAATAAATAAAGAAGTATTTTTTAAAAGACATTTGGATATTCCAAGACCTCCTCCTGAACACTATCATTGATGAGAAAAATGAGACCAGAATGAACAAGGAGTTACACATAAGAGTGATTGACATTGCCTGACTCACAGAGCATCAATTGCAATATTGAAACAAATCAGGCACATATGAATGTTCCAATCTATTCATTGCAGTGGACAAGGCTTCCCATCACCTACCCCTCCTCTTCAATATATTGAAGTTGTAGGAAGGGAATAATAAGAAGCATGTGACCAAAAGAATAATGAAAGTAAGAAATGTGGTTAGAATCTTGCCCATAACAGTGCAAAGAGTTTAAAGAAGAAAAGCAGAGAATGAAGAGGTAAATGAAACAGGGTGTGAAATTGCTCTGAATACTGCTAATACTGAAAATATTTGATGAAACACAATAAAGCCATTTGTGATAATCCACAGTGTGATTTTGTAAATTACTTGGAAAACACTGTGTCATAAAAAATGACTTATAGGAATGAGAACATACCCAGGAAAACAATAGAAATTGTGAGTTTTGTTGTCTTGTTATTAAATCACAACTGTGGTGTCAAGGTAACAGTAGAAGACAGTCTTTATGTGTGTCTTTCCCTCCCTAGGAACTTGACCAAAAAATTTTTAAAAATGATAGATAGATGGATATGTAAATGAAAGAGAATGAAAAACAACCACCCTGCTGTTCTTAGTGGCAAGTTCCATAGTTAAAAGTCCTGTAAAAGCTGGAGTTGGCAGGAGCCACAGGGAAGAGGGACAGGAACAGCCAAGAACCTGCCATGAAAACCTTAAAGGTAAGGTTCACACTGAAACAAAACAAAATGCCTTAAATACTTGGAACCAGAGCAGGAATTAACCATTTAGAAGTCCAGCAGAAGCCCCAAGGGCAAAATTAGGGAAGGGGAAAACTGGAAGGGTCCTGTTGGAAGTGGCTAGAGAGGAACACCTGGGTGGCTTAGTGGTTGAATGTCTGCCTTCAGCTCAGGGTGTGATCCTGGGGTCCTGGGATCGAGTCCTGCATTGAGCTCCTCCCAGGGAGCCTGCTTCTCCCAATACCTATGTCTCTGCCTCTTTCTGTGTGTCTCTCATGAATAAAATAAAACAAAATGTTTAAAAAAAAGAAAATCATAAGAAGGTAATACATTTACAGTATTGTACTATATATTTTTAAAAAATTGTATAGAAGTAGACCCACACAGTTCAAACTTACCTTGTTCAAGGGTCCATTGTAACTACAGAATATATTCTCTCTTTCTCCACATGTGTATATATCAAGCAATGACATATAGATGCAATTGGAATGTCCAAAGAATATGTATTTTTCAAATAAAATAGGACAAAGAGTAAATGTTATCAAGGAAAATTGTTCTTATTTGTAGATAAAGTGATTTTTCAATATTAGTAAGTCCAAGGAAATAATGCTTACAGTCTTAAAATTAATCAGAGTTTAGCGGTTTTGTTAAATAAAAATCAAAATGTAAAATTTAATTTTATACATTAGCTTTTATACGCTAGATAATAAACTCTAGATATGTGTGTATAAGTGTGTGCATCACCTATAATAGCATAAAATGTCAAGTACCCAGTAATATTCCATTAAAAAAGCAATACTCTTGAGATAAATATGAGTAAGAATGAGTATCAAATATTAAATATAATCTAAATAAGTGATAGATACACGTTGCTGGTAGATTGCACAAATAATCATTGAATAGAAGACAATTATCTTCTCATGATTTATTGACTCAATGAAGTTCCAATAAAATGCAATAGGGATTTTTTTATTTATATGGGTATGCAGGTCTGCAGAGCAGATCCTACAATTTACATGGAAATGCAAGGAACCAAAATAAACATAACATCCTTGAAAAATAACAAAATGGAAGAATTTCTCTACCAAATATTAATGCTCCTAGCAGAGCCATATTAATTAAAAGAAAATAATATTAGCACAGGAATAAAGAAATTAATCAATGGAACAGACTAAAGAGTCCTAAATAGACAGCACACATAAGCACTGGCTATATGCAGTGGTAATGTACAACAGAAAGGAAAAGATTGATAAATTAGGGATATCATTAAAAGTAATAATTTCATTTATACAAAATAAAAATGACTGTGAATATAATTATGAAAGAAAAATACTTATACAGAGAGATTTATATGGACAAAATATTTAAAAATGCATCAATAGATACATACTTTTGCTAAAGGGAAAACTCCCTCTGTGAACTCCTGTAATGTAGACAATAACCACATGGAAAAGTGTTCAGCTACATTAATAGAGAAATAAAAATTAAAATTAGAATAACACTTTATGCAGTTGGCAATTTTTTAAAAAGTAAAATAAATTCTGATAATGTCAATTATTGAAGAATTTGTATGGCAATGGAAATTGTCAGACACTTCTGGGGGGAGTAAAAATTGATTCAACCATTATGGATTATAGTTTGGAATTATATGACTGAATATGCATATACAATTAATTGTTAGGTATTATCCTAATGAAACTTATTACCTTGAACACCAACCAAGATATGTAAACAAAAATGTTCATAAGGGCATAATGCCCAGATTCAGAAAATACTCATCTATATGTCCTTTAAGAACATAAAGTATAATTGTGGTATAGACACAAAAAAAATTGATGGAAAAAATAAAAGGAAGCTAAGCTACTTGCAGCGACATAAGTGGATCTTGTCAGTAAAATAAAAAAGCAAAAAAATAAAAAATAAAAAAATAAAAAAGCAAGACTTGAAAAATCACATATAATATTTACATAAAGTTAAACTTGTAAAACTAAATTACATTTCTTAGAGGTGTACAGATGGACAAACAAGTATAAAAACTATAAGGAAAAGTAAGGAAATAATCAAGTGAATGATATGAAACTATCCTTTTAGGCATAGGTATGTTATCATGTCCTAAAACTCTGTTGTTTGTCTGGGAAATTCTTTAATTCTCTGTGAATTTTGCAGCCCGCTCTGATGTTTTATAAGAAATAAACTTTAGCCTTTTTCCAAGTTAATGGTGAATTATCATATTTTTAAGTGACAGGGGCAATAAATAAATCAACTAAAATAATAGTCCTGGGATTAGTACATTATATAATAATGTAAAACATGGTTCCATAATAATTTTATATCATAATAATTTTCTTTTAAATCCAAGATTCAATAGGCATTTTACAAAGTTAACAAGAAAGAAAAAGAGACATAAGCTTGTTATTTAGAGCTACAGTGATTGCTACTATAATTAAATACACACACACATATTCAGAAGACACATATATATTCACATATGCACACATAAAAACAATCAAAATTATTTTCCTGTGTGGGTAGAATGAGAATCTATTGTTTTTGTCAAAGGGTCTCTTGATTCTTTGACTTCATATTTATATGTAGGATAAACTTTGATGATTTCTTATTGATAAGTTTCAGAGAAGATAATTAAGTTCTGGAGATCCATGGTACAGTTTAGTGACCATAACTAACAATACTATTATGTACTCAAAATTTGCTAAGAGAGTAGTTGTTATTAGAAAAGCCTAGCAGTTCTACTTCTCTCTTCTGTTCCTCACTGTTACACATCCAGATGTTTTCCCACTGAAAGTCAAAATATGCTGATGGGCAAGAAGATATCAGTACATTGCTGTAGTATTCTCAGGTACTTATATTAGCACATTTTCCCCCCTACTTAGTTCTGTACAAAATTTATTCAGTTTCTGGCCACATTTATGCGATCTGAATGAAGCCTTTCATGGGAGACACCTTTTATTGCTGCTGTATGTCTTCTTCCTGCCTGCTGTTCTTCCCCCTCTAGAAATAAATATTTTACTCACTTGGCCATCTGAGCAAATATTTTATGCCTGACACAATAGTTATATACATTTTTTTCAAAAAGCATCAGAAGTGTGAATTTTGTATACAGTAATATATTTGAGATGCATTATGTCACCCCTCGAGAGTGAAGCAGATTTCTAATGACAGATGAAGGAAAGGAGGATTTCAAGAAAACTACTAAAACTTGGAGGTGAAAGCTGTCTTGAAAGCAAATACCTGAATTAGTAAATGAAGCACAATCTTTGATAACCATGGCTTCTTTACAAAATCTGGGCAGTTAAAGTGATGAGTTAATAAGGGGTTTAAGGATGCCTGTCTGGTTAACCTCAGCCTGGTAAGCAACATTATAGCATATGTCTTTGGTGGAAATATAGTTTGATCTTTGGAGGCCTATAAAATCTAAGATGGGTCCTGGCACTGGCACTGAAAGTTAACCTGTCAGCTCATTAGAAGTTTGCTTATCGTTTTCAAAACTTACATTCCAAAAAAAAAAAAACTTACATTCCTCAACTATATATTTTTATAATTGATAAAGGTTTTTGTGATGATTTAATGCATGTGTACCACTTATATTGCATAGTATATAGTAAATATTTTATTTTAAAACATTATTATTATTGTTCTAATGTTGATTCTCACCTCCTCTTTATATTTTTGTTACTTTCCTCACACTGTCCTCCAGTATTTGTTCTTTATATATTCACTTCTCATTCAGCAAATACTTTTTTTAAAGATTTGTTTATTTATTAATGAGAGACAGACACAGAGAGAGAGAGAGAGAGAGAGTCAGAGACATAGGCAGAGGGAGAAGCAGGCTTCTCACAGGGAGCCCGATATGGGACTTGATCCTGGATCCCAGGATCATGCCCTGAGTGGAAGGCAGACACGCAACCACTGAGCCACCCAGGTGTCCTTCATTCAGCAAATACTTATTAAGGACTTGCTAATTGACAGGCACTCAGCTAGCCATCACTGGTATTAAATAATGCAAGCACCCTACCCTGAAGCTCCCAAGCAAGTAGAAGGGACAAATCTGCAAATCACCAAATGTAACAGCATATTACATTATGCAGAAGAAAATAGCCATACTCCATCCTCATCAATAGAAACTGACATACTGAATTTTAAACCTTAAGCATAATTATGAACAATTTCTGAAGATGCAAATGCAACAACATGAAAATAGTTTCAAAGACAGTAGATATTATCTAACTATATAAATAATTACAATAAACAAAATAATCACAAATGCCAATTATCTAAACATATCAATTAAAAATTAACTTGTCACAGTGGTTTAAAAAATAATATCAACTACCTATTGTGTTAGAAGAAATCCACCATTTTAAATATAAAGACTCAGATAAGTTAAAAGTAAAGAGAAAGACAAAATATATCATGTTAACACCAATGAAAAGAAAGTAGTTATATTAATTTGGGATATGAAGTATGCTTCAGAACACGGAAGATAATAAGAGATACAGAGTGTCATTAAATAATGATTAATAAATAAGTTAGGTCTCGCAGAACACATTAAAACCCTAAACATGTATGTACTCCACAACTGAGTCTCAAAAGACACAAGGCAAAAACAGATAAAACTGAAAGAATAAATAAATTCATGATTATAATTGAAGACCTCAATACCGCTCTGTCAGTAATTGACAGATCAAGCAGAAAATCAGTGAAAAGGAAATAGATGATTTGAACAAAACTGTCAATCAACTGCATTAAATTGACTTGTAGGGAATTGACCCTCCAAAATCAGCAGAAAACACATTCTTCTCAGGTTCACATGAAACAGTCATCAAGACAGATCATATTCTGGGACACGAGACATATTTTAACAAGAGAAGAAATGATGCAAAGTATGTTCTCAGGCCACAATGGAACTAAACTAGAAATCATAACAGGGAAATAGCTATAAAATATCCAACAATTTGAGAATTAGATACAACTCCAAAAAATCATTGGTAGAGAAAGAATTTTAGGACATATTTTTAAAAATTTGAATTAGATTAAAATAAAATACGATATATTTGTGATAGGCATCTAAAGCAGTGCTTAGAGGAAGATTTATAGCATTGTGTACATAATAGAAATATAGAAGATCTAAAATTAAAATCCCAAGTTTTTACCTTAGAGTACTAAACATTAAGGGCCAATTAAATCTGTGGAAAGCAGAAAAGGGGGAATAAAAAAGTTCAGAAATCAATAGAATTAAAAACAAGAAAAAGTAGAGAAAGCTAATGAAATGATATCTGGTTCTTTTAAAAGATCAGGAAAGTTGATAAATCTCTAAGAAGTCCATCCAAGATTTTAAAAAAAAAAAAGACAAAAGGACTTGGGCAATTGACATTACCAGATTTTTCAAGTAAGAAGAGGAGTCACCATCATGACAAGGTAATTGCCCCTGATTACCTGGATGAGGGAGAATTGCTGATACACGATGAGGACAGGAAGCCGTATGTGTAGACTCAGGTTATCCACTTGAGTGCCCCTTGCAATTCTTTTTCTCAATGGGAAATAAATTAGTGTTGCAACCCTGGACTGAGAAGGAAATGGTTACAAGAGACTCAGACTGCCCTTAAATGAGAGTATAGCTCACACCAGTAGGCAAACATCCAAGACCAACAGAGCAAACACACAAGAGCAAGGGGAATTTAGAGTGTAGTTTAGGGAGGGAAGTGAAGGAGAACCAGTTCAAGCCACATGACCAAGTGCAGTGTTGGAAATGTCGTTCATCCCACTAACCTTTCTTTTCAATATCCACCTCAGAAAAGAAGACTTACTGATTTGGGGATCTTACTCCCCAAATGTATTTGGAGATGTGGAATTACATAATATAGAGTAGATAACAGAAGTCAAGAATCTTCCCAGCATTAAATCTCAAGTAAGACTCTCCTTGGGCAGCCCTTAAGTGGTGACTATGGAGATAGTGTCTGACCATTTCCGCTTTAAGTAGGAATGGTCAGACTCTTTTTCTGCACAAAGGGATGCACCACCCTGATGTCTACATTTCATACCCTCCTTTTCTTTTACGTATATTAGATCTGCATAACATTTTGAAAGGTTTATGGGCCAAATTATGCTCCTTCTCATTCTATCTCGTACCAGTAAGTCTTAGCTCTGTCATAGCATCTGCTTCCCAGGGGAATATGAACTAGTATAACCTTTAAATAAATATCAATAAACTGCATGAAACTATTACTGAAGGGACCAATAATAAACAATGATACTCTCAACCCTTAAAAATGACCTTCCCTTTTTTCAGGGCCTTCTGGGAAAAAATATTTTTAAAAACAGAAAAAGGAGAAATACTCTAATAACTAAGACAAAAATTAGCAGTTTCTGAAACTATAATTATCTTATACTATCAAAGAATGGTAAACTTTTAGGCTTATGTTCCAGTGCTTAAAACTGATAACATGGGATGCCTGGGTGGCTCAGCAGTTGCCGGTCGGCCTTTGGCTCAGGGAGTAATCCCGGAGTCCTGGGATCGAGTCCCACATCAGGCTTCCTGCATGGAAACTTCTTCTCACTCTGCCTATGTCTCTGCCTCTCTCTCTGTGTGTCTTCCAAGAATAAATAAATAAATAAATAAATAAATAAATAAATAAATAAATAAATATTTTTTAAAAATGGATAATGATGCCTGCTAGAATTGCATATCTGTTTGAGAGACAATAAAGTAAAGCTTTAAATCAAAGAAGGCAGAGATCGAGATAGAGAAAGAAAGATGATAGATAAGTGATAGATGATAGAGAGAAAGATGATAGATGATAGTAAAGGAAAGGAGAGAGAGAGAGAGCGATAGAGAGAGAGTTTAAAGTCATAGATACACACACATATATATATGGATTTATTGGCTACTACAGAGGGTGAGAGAAACACAGCACTTTAATCATGCTCTGCAGTAGAATTTTGTTTCAAAGCAAGGAAATAATGCTATTGTTCCATTAAATTACTGCCATGTCAAATTAACAAGGTGGCTAGGCAATACACCGTTGCCTTTCCACAAAAATAAAGGCATCCTATCAATTTATCAACAAAATATTTATTCGGCTTGCTCTTCCTTTCAATCCTTTCTACTTCTGTCTTACCTAGGTTTTCATTACCTTTCATCTGGATCTCTGAAATAGCCTTCTATCTGCTGTCCTCTCTCAAATACTATTCCTTTCAAAACACATTCCATATAACAAATGTGCCTTTTTTTTTAAACACTAAGGTGACTGTGTCCTTCAACAGCCAATAACCTGCCAATCCTTCATTTCTCCAGCCCTATGTATACCATAGAGCTTCTTTGTCCCTGTCTCAGCATCACCACATTATACTGAAACGTTGCTCATTATATCTCCTTCCATTCTATAGCCTTTGTGGGGGCAGGCACTATGCTTTCATTTATAGTGCTTTAGTACATGTTTATTGAATTGAGTTGTAATTTTCATTAAACTTCAGTGAGTTATCAAACAAAATTTAACAACATCCATTGCTTGTAAAGATTCCAAAACATTAAATCCCACTTTAAAGCAATGTTATCTCCAGAAAATGTTTTGACTCTTCCTCTACTCCGACAGAGTGAGTGTCACTTCCTCCTGTATTACCTCTACAACTTGTACCACAGCCATCAGAAAAATGAATATTACATTTTAATCAATACATTTACCTTGCTATAACTCTCTTCTGGATATAATGAGATGAACTATTTATTCTTCATTTCTATATATTCATGATTTAGCACAGTGTCTTGCTTATACTAGATTCTTAAGCTCTTTGTTTAGATTGATAAATTTCAGTAATTTTAGCTCTGCTAATAGGAACCATTTTGAGAAGACATAAGAGGTAGCGTAAGCCACTGGATTTTTTGCTACTCTCAGGTTTCAAAGGCTTAATTTCTGGTCTTTATAAGCTGGTTTTTCTAGAATAATTTGTTTGGAGATTACCTATAAATAGAGCTTTTATAAAATGAAATAAAACAATAATTTAGAATGTGTCTTGAACACCAAAAGTTCTATTAAAATGCAAAATTTTGTGTGGCACCACACTAATTTTTATCATCATAATTGCCATCATGGTTAGTATCATATTCTTTTTAAATAGCTATGCTGAGCTGCATTCCTAGTGTTTCTGTGAAAAGTCTTTGAAAAGTGAGTAGAGTATTGTATAGCAGCACAAGCAGAAACTGATTGGAATTCAATCATTTGGAAGGATATCTGTTATTTTCCTCCATCACTTTGCTTTATCCCCCTAGTGCTTGCCCAATTTCTGCTTCAGTCCAGAAGCATAGCTTTTGTGACCTCAAAGATTCCTCTGAATGGGAAATTTGGCTTGGGAGAATCTACACCTGCACCTACCCTGCAGGATGGGGCCAGACTGCAAATTAATTGCACTGCAGTGAGTGCTGTGAATCTGAGGAGTCAATTTCCCAGCCATCTGAATTACGGATTAAGCACTAGGATGGCTGGGACTTTGTATCTAGTCTCTGTTATGGTGTTTCTCTTTTCTTTCATTCCATCAATTTAAAGCCAATCAAACCTTAAGGTTAAATTTATCATTTTTCATCTCAGAGTGCATACTCCTTGAATTTTTACTGTGAAGTTTATATGTCTTTATACAGTTCACAGGTCTGTGACTGTAGGCTTTTCTTGCTTCTGTGATTCACCCCATTACTATTAATATTTCTATCCTCAAACAAAAATATAGAAGTGCCAAAAAAACACTCTCTTGGCATTTACTGCTTCCAAATAAACAAATCTATTAGGACTCTCATCATGTTTTTTATTTATAAACATAATTTATTCTATTCTGAATTTTTCTCTTGACTGCTGCTGTATCTTCACTGTTTCCCTCGAATATATATTTTATTATAGCTATATTTTTTGACCACTTTAAGTTCCTCCTACTTTAGAAATAAAATTTTTTCATTGAGATGCCCATCAGATAAAATATTTCCCACCAGACATATATTTACTCAAGTTGCATTAGAAAAGTAAATTTGTGTCATATTGTAGACCATAAGAGATGCTAGCAGCAGTAAATCCATGTCAAGGATCTTTGCAATTTTTGTGTTAAATGGTAAAATATGTGATACAGTATGTTCTTCTTATTAGTCAGTGTATAGCCCTTTGAAGTAATCCAGAATTATTCTCTTAGGGGAGATGTCATATGCAAAGGCAATGTAGACTTTGATTGGCAATTCCTTCCCTAGCCCTTTTAAATGAAGATGCCTATGGGGAACACACCAAAGTCAGTCATGGCAAGATGGTTTTCATTCACCCTGACACTTCCTTCTAGCCCCTTTGCTCCTATGTTTCCTCTGGCACTCTTTAATGTATGAACTATAAAACACTTTTTAGTTTTTGTGACTTTATAGTTCTGAGTGAAAATGGATAATTGTTTTCATTACATTTTTATGCAACACTATAACTCAACTGACTGTCATCTGCTTAAGAGTCATGACCTTTAATAGTGAATTATGACAGTAGGTTATTGATTGTTTGGAGATTGTTGTCAATTAAATATAATTTTCCTTGGGAATCTCAATATTGATTTTCTTTTTTCTTTAAGTGCTGTATTGCTCTGGTGTGAACCATTCTTGTAATAGTTTTATGTATAAAATCTAAGGTCTTTGAACTTTCTGGTTGCCAGGATAGATCCTAGAGCATTCTACTCCTTTTCTTGATCACTGTTTTTGAATTTCTCTCAATTTCTGTGCACTCTACTTTCAGATCTCCAGATCTATAAGGAGAGTTGGAAACCACTGATTTTCATAAAGACAAGATTAAACTGGGAATTCAGTAACATTTTTTGGAATTCAATGAGAATAGCATCTCAAATAACTTACAAAATGTAAAAATCAGAGAATTCTACTTATTATGTGATTTAATTGAATTATTGGTCTGCTCAAGTAATTCAGATTTTTAAAATTTATCTTATTTTTTAAAGATGTATTTATTTTTAGAAAGAGAGAAAGCAGGAGAAGCAGAGGGAGAGAGAGCATCTCAAGCAGACTCCCTGCTGAGTATGGAGCCCAATGCAGGGCTCCATCCCAGGCCCCTGAGCTCATGACCTGAGCTAAAATCAAGAGTCAGCCACTAAAGTGATGACCCAAGTACCCTAATTCAGTTTATTTTTTTAATATTCAGTATTTATAGACAATAATATTCAGTATTTATAGACAATATTTATAGATTATATTTGTAAGGGAAACACATGATAAATATATGACATCTTGGTTTCTGAGGCTTTGATAAACAATCTGTTGATAAAGATATGATTTTCCCAGACAAACGTTTCTTCTGCCTTTTAGAAATAAATTCTCTACGTGTGAAGACAAATTATAAACCAATAGAGATAACAAAGATTTATACCACACAGTCAACATTACCTTAGGTCTGGCATGGTTTAAGTTATTGTCTTCATCAGCCATGTACTCTAGACAAAAAGCAAATCCTACAAGCACAATTTTTTGAATCTGTAATGGATATATCATCTGGTTCCACATATTCAGTTTGTGGTAGTTAATACTCTAGCCTACGTGGTAGCCATTAGGGTTTTCCACCTAGGAATGCCCCATAAAACAATAGCACCTTCTATAAATAAGTATATGATAGCCAAGTATAGAATTTCAAATTCAAAAGCTTTGCATCCCCAACACATTGATCCCCCAAACCATCTCAATCTTTTATCTGTGTTTACTTGTGGAATGCTCTCTGGAATGAGGATCTCTGTTTGTAAATAACAGTTACTCCTAAATGGTAGAGTTCAGATTTGTATTTTTTCCCAAGTTCTTATTTGAAGTTTCCTATTTTAATTTACTTTTTCTGAAATAAATGCATTTCCTCTTTGCATGGCCAAAAAGAAGGAAGAAACTTCCTTCAAGTCCCAAAAGAATTACATTATTTTGTTTATTATTTTTAGAAAGATGTATTCTATCTGCTGATTTCAGATCTAAATTCTGTCTCACACTCTAGTCTCATTGATGTAAAAGTTCCAGAACTCTGTGCAAGTGTGATTGTTTGTGTTTGGTTATTGCTGATTTTTTTTTCACAGACAAAGAAATAGAAACCCTGGATGTTTGTGGATGGTCTTCAGTAATTGAATTATCCCTATGTGCACTTGATTGATACTTATTCATTGCAAATTTCCATCATGTATCCATCTCTCTACTCTTCCATGGTGGACTTTATAAATTACTTAATATATATAAACTATATATATATATATATATATATATATATATATATATATATAAACACGGTTTGAATCCATCTTAGCATAGAGCTTCGAGGATCTGCTGCAATTTGTCAGAGATGGCAGGCAAGGTAAGGCCTTTGTACCAACATAGATCTACAGGTCCAAAATCTAAATCCATGGAATGACAAACAATTCCTCCATGATCCAGCCCCTGCCTCTTGTTCTAATTTTGTCTTTAATGATTTTAGCCATTCCAGAAAAGTTTGCTAAAATATGTTGTTCTTAAACTCTGTGCCACTGCACATGCTGTTTCCTTTCTGGGATTTGTCCTCAGTCAGCTTATGCCCAACAGGTGTATTAATATCCATCCCTTCTTTCAGCTGAAATGTCAACTCTTTCATAAAGCCACATTCACATTCCATGCAGAGTTAAATCGGTTCTTGGTTCATCCAGGGTGCTGAATACATGCCTCATTGTTAGCATGTATCTCTTTATTATACTTTTGTTTGTTTTCTACACCAAACTGTGAAGCACTACAGGTCAAGTTGGGTTCTGTTCATCTCAAGGTTCCTGATGCTTAGCAAAATTCTTGGAATCAAATAGATTTCATAAATGGGTGTAACTAGATAAATGAATGACCAAATTTTACTCCCTCAGATGTAAATGTTAAAAGCATCTTGAGAAAAGGTTAAGTATTTTGACTAAAGTTCATTAGTCAGGATAAGCTAAACAATGCAGTAGAAAGGACCTCCTAATCTCAAAGCTGTACTCCCTGCTCATGCAAAATCTGCCACAGATGGTAACAGACCTTTTGACCATCCATCTTCTCAGAGATCTATGAAGATAGTAGCTACATTATCGTGTGACTTCACCATCATGCCTGCCCAACCTCATAAACTGGAATTAGTCACTTGGCTGCACCAAACCCAAAGTGGGAGGGAAGTATACTGTTTCCTTGGCCCAGAAGAAGAGACAGACACCTGTGATGAGTACTCTTAGTCCTTATCATCACTATGAGAGCAAATCAAAAAATAAGTTGTGATTTTCTTAATTTGGAAGATGAAATACATATGGATTATGAGTATAAACAGAAAATATACTACTCATCTATTGTTGTAAATAAAATCTGCCCTGTGGGATATCAACTGCATTGAATGAGGGGAGAGCCTGTTTAGGATCCTGTAAAGTAAGAGAACATCCAGATTTCCATAAATGAAAAAAATTAAGAAATATAGCTACTGCCTGTGGCAATGATTTATTGGGGTGACCTAGCTCTAAGAAGAAGTGAGTAAGAAATTGTAACTATCTTCAAATTACTAATGCTGTTTCAGATGAGTGGACTTGTTGCTTAAGAAAAGGCTAAGCATATGCTATGTGAAAAAGTTCATCATTCCTGCAAGTGTTGCAGAATATCCTAACAAGGGAGAAATAAAATCTATTTACTGGTTCAATTTCTTTTTTATGCAGTTGCAGTATAGTATTGCAGAAACCATGCTTATTAAGTCTTCAAGTTTCTACACGTGGTTCTGTCAGAAAATGCCTGAATAATCTTTTATAAGTTATCCCAAGCACTCTGTGCCTTGATTTATTAATCTATAAAATACAGGAAAATAAAAAAAAGGAAAAAATACAGGAAAATCAAAGACATGAGTTCTCAGATCTCTTCCAGCTCCTAAAGTTTATAAGTCCTTTAGGTCATGTATTCATTCATATAGTCTTCCATAAAGATCAGGTGCAATAATTTAGTTACAAACACTTAACAAAAATCACTTCCTGGTGTCACTCTAACATCACCTTCTACCTCCTCTCTGTTTTCACACTGCCTTTTTTCTTGGTATACCTTCTTCCTTTGAAAGATTACCAGGTGTTTAACACTTTTGTTAAAATCATTAGTGTCCAATTGAAACATTTTCCTTGGTGCAATCAGAATAAATGAAGGGACATTTAAATAGGAAGAAATTGAAAGTGTGCAGCTGTCCAAATAATGTATTGTTGGCATGAAATACTAACTTATTCATGGGATTCTCCAGAGCTACAACCAATGAATGAAAAAGGTCTCCCTTAGTCATGTCATGGTAATAAAACTCAAAATAATTCAAGATAGAAATTATTTAGCTCTGATTTTATCTGTCTTCAAAATACCAAACTGATTCATTTCACATAAGACCAAACAAGTGACAGTAACAGAGCTTTTTCATATATTCCAATAGACTATGTAATTTAATTTTTGATGACAAAATTTGACATCTTTATGTTGCCATAGAAACTTGTAGAGGCTTTTCCACTTTCATCTTCCAATCTATAGGGCTTTTTGTTACCATATATATATCAGCCCTTGGAAAGAAGACAAAAATCCAAAATGCAAGAAAACAGTGTAAATTTTGCCACCTAAGGTCTAGGATTTGTCTCAGTGGCTTTGCCACATGCAAACTTAATTGCTGGAATTGGAACTTATAGCTTTTGAAGGTTAATCAGGAAGTAAGGGACAGCCAGATACAATCCTCAGAGATACAATGAGACCTTTAGCAATTGATTAGCATGAAATAAAAGGCAAGTTGGGAGTCCAGGGGGAAGTGACATATGTGCTTCTGAGGACAGGGAGTAACTATCTAATCTTCCTTCTGATTGTTCTGGGAGCTTACTATAATAAAAATACTATAGACTGGGTGTCTTAAACAATAATCATTTCCTTTCCACAGTTCTGAAGTCCAAGATCAAGATGTCAGTCAATTTGATTTCTGGTGAGAAATAGCACCATGGTCTGTAGATGACCATTTTTTCACTGGGTACTTGGATGACCTATCTTTTCTTATAAGGGCATGAATTCTATCACCTGGACTTCACCCTCATGACATAATCACCTCCTAAAGGCCCCATCTTCTATTACCATCAAATCAGGCTTAGATTCCAATGTCTGAATTTGGGGGCACAAACTGTCTATAGCATTATTCCTATCTACAAAAATTCTCTGTTCTGTCTCAGATAGTCCAGAAAACCGAGGTATAAATCTTAAGGATGCTCTTGCAGGCTCAGTTTTTTTATGCTCTATGCATTCAAACCCATGTTCACCTGTTTTTCGGGTTTGTAGTTCTGCTGGTCAGAGGTGATTGCTGAGACACAGTTCATGGTTCAGATGAGGCAACCCAGTTTTTAGCTCTCTAATGGTGTTATAGAAGATAGTGTGTCATGTACCAGAAAGAGAAAGAACTTTGCAAAAAGAAGCAGAAGGATTTCGAAATGTGCTTTTCTATATACGAGTTGTATAACATTGGATGCTAAATTTTCTGAGCCCCCTTTGCCCATTTTGCAAAGTTATTGCAAGGATGTGTTCTTTCAGTTTTAATGTGACTATGTCCAGCCTTGAAGTAGATCATGATTTGCTCAAGCAATTCATATCAGTCCTAACAGCAGGCTACTTAACAGTAAGCATGCAACCCATTCTGCACAGTGAACTCCAAGGTAAGTCGGCTGACAAGCTTCTGGGAACATTTTTTACTCCATCATTAGAGGTGAGAGTAATAGCTAAAAATAACCTTCCTTCCCCCAAAGTTGTTAGAAAACAACTGAGGCAGATATTGGCAGCAAACCACCTTGAGGACACAAGGTGGCCAGCCTAGAAACAAAAAGCAGGCATGCTCCGAAGGCCACACTAACACTAACACTAAGGGGGATCATAGGTTCCTAATGGCAGTTGCTGAGCTGTTCCAGAGAAGGCCAACTTTGGAAGTTTTATTAAGTACACAGACAGAGGACTTTAAGTAACAGTTAACTAGTTTTTTGCTTCTTTTTGCAAAATGTACCCATATTAATGCATCCACCCATTCCAGTTTTTATGCCACCCCCCCATTCCATCATTAACCTGGATAGTTATGCACAGATCTGGAGCCTCTGGTCCTTGAGATTGAAGAGGCAACTCCGTCTTCTCCCAATAGGTTTGGTTTTGGAGGACAGGGAAAAAGGTGAGGGATACTCTGTGGCCAGGATAGCCTCCTAAGTTTCCTTCCTCTTTTCTAGGAGGCATAATTTCTCTCTTTCTTCTCTGGTGAATAATTACTCAAATTCAATGGAGAGCCTGCACTTAACGTAATTAAGTCACAAATCAAAACTGATCCCCAAACAAAGCCATCATATTCACAAGGTGATTTTTCAAAACCTCTTATATGTCTTCATCTGACTATTAATCTAAGTAATATCAGTCAATTCTAACACAGATGGTAGTATAAGAGTAACATATTCCATCTGGACAAACAGATGGGCAAATGGGATTAAAGTTATGCAGATAGAAATTATGAGCTTTAGGAAAAAAATCCTCTTTTTTTATGATAAGATAGCTCCCATCAGTGATAATATTTGTCTTCTAACAAAAGAACACTACAGTAGAGAAACCCACGTCCTTTCACTGAATTTATTATCAATTTTAAAGTTGTAAAATTTAATGTTCTATTAGAACAATATTAATATAAGTTTAGGATATGGCTATCTACATAAATGAGATATATAGATATTTAAGTTTAGGGGTATAAATGTATATGTAATTTGAGAGGTTTAGATAAGTTAGGAGTATAGCTATCTATATAAATTTAGAGGTGTAGTTATTCCTATATGTTTAGGACTGTGGATAGCTGAGGTATAGATAGCTATTTAAGTGTACAAATATGTATTTCAGTTATAGGTATAAATTCTGCATAAACTTGGGAAATAGATAACAATCTAAGTTAGAAACATAGACATTTATATAAATGTTTGAATGTAGATATCTATGTAAGATTAGAGGTGTAGATATCTATATAAGATTATGGGGGAGATGTCTATTTATTTTTTTTTAATTTCTTTTTTTTTAAATTTTTATTTATTTATTTATGATAGTCACAGAGAGAAAGAGGCAGAGACACAGGCAGAGGGAGAAGCAGGCCCCATGCACCGGGAGCCCGACGTGGGATTCGATCCTGGGTCTCCAGGATCGCGCCCTGGGCCAAAGGCAGGCGCTAAACCGCTGCGCCACCCAGGGATCCCGAGATGTCTATTTAAATTAGCTGTGTAAAAATCTATTTAGGCTAGAGTGTAGATGTCTATGTAATTTTTATTCTATCTCTACACTTCATGAGTCACATCTTTGAGCACTGACTGTAAAGATAGAAACTTATTTTTATGTTGTTATCTAACTATACCAGGAGCTCTGATAACAGATAGACTTTCTCATGGGAAATGTACTGATTATCATTTCTTAGAAGTTAACAGTTTGTCTTTCCATCACAGACTCACTTTAGTGACTACTATGGTCTGTTATTATAGACTTTGCAATCAGACTGATAGATCAAGATTTTCTTCTGCATCATATTAGTATGTAACTTGTTTTTTTTTATATTTATTTATTTATTTATTTATTTATTTATTTATGATAGTCACAGAGAGAGAGAAAGAGAGGCAGAGACACAGGCAGAGGGAGAAGCAGGCCCCATGCACCGGGAGCCCGACGTGGGATTCGATCCTGGGTCTCCAGGATCGCGCCCTGGGCCAAAGGCAGGCGCCAAACCGCTGCGCCACCCAGGGATCCAAGTATGTAACTTGTTTAACTAATCAATCAATTTTAAAAAAAATAATTGGTTGAGGGCTCCTGGGAGCTCAGTTAGTTGAGGGTCTAACTCTTGGTTTTGGCCCAGGTCATGGGATCAATCCCTGAAATGGGCCCACACTCAGCAGGGAGTCTGCTGGAGACTCTCTCTCTCTCTTTCTCTCTCTCTCTCTCCCCCTCTCTCCTTCTCACTCTGCTCTGCCCCTCCCCTCCTTACTCCTGCACTAGCACTCTCTCACTCTCCAAAATAAAAATAATAATAATAATAATAAATCTTAGAAGAAATTGGTTGATTATAAGGATGAAATAGTATGACATAAGAATTTCTAGCAGATTTTGTCAATCCTATGGTTCTCCCACAGACTCTTAAATGAATTTGGGGTAAACATAGCCCTGGTGGAACCTATGATTCTCTGAGTTTCTCCTGTGAAATTCACATATATATTTTGAAAATGGAGAGACACCCAGGTGCCACCAGAGACAGAACTTAAAGAATCCCCAATAAGGAAGAGCTAACAATAGTTCCTTCAGTTCCTAGTAGGCAGGAGGCTAATGTGGCAAAAAGAGTGGGTCAGAAAGATGAGAACTAAAAGTCATTCTTTTTGTAAATTCAAACTCTCTTATCTCAAGTAGTGTCCTGAGTTTTTAGTTCATTCATCTGCAAGGTGGGTGATGGCCAAGATTATATTGACTCAGTGAGTTAAAACTCTACTAGGCCTCTACAAGAAACTCAGATGAACCAATATCACAAGGAGCTGGGCGGCACAGTCTTTAGCCAGATATTTAGAGGGTTGGCCTTGAGGAGGACAGAGGGGGAGAGAGCATAAATACTGATGTATTCATTGTGCCTCTTGTAAAAGCTGAATCTCTATATACAGTGTTTTATTTCATCTTTACAATGATGAGACACTATGGATATTAATTTACCCATTTTGTGAGTGAGAAATTAAGAATTACAGGAATAAAGTAAATGATCCTAGATTACACAGCTGGTAAGTAGAAAAAGCAGAGATGTAAGCCAGCCAGTATGCCTCCAAGTCCCAAGTTTTGTGTATAATATTTCAAAATCTGCTCAATAATGTTTATCTCTATGAAAAACTGTTCAAATATTTTCTTGAATACATTGATTATTCTTTCTTTGCTAAGTATCCCACTTGAAGCCACGTTCCCCCAGATGTCCTAACAGATAAGCTAAATTTTCACAGGCCTATCTTCTATGGTGTCTCTGTTTCTTAGATATATAGCTCTGTAATCCCCTGGAAGAGATGCCATACACTTGTAACTCTCAGACTCATAATCCTAAACAGAATTTTGTGGCCAACAAAGCAAGCCCTCAGTTTCCCATTGTTCTGTCCATGTGTTTATATTATGATTTCATATTGTATGCTATCTTGTTAAGGCTCAGTCAACATTCTTCATAAAACAATTCTTAAACCTATTCTATTGGTTAGGGGGCATTATAAAATCCATAAGAGGTGTATGTGAATGTAAGAATCATATAGGGTTAGGTAATGTATTTTTTCATCAATTAGGGATCATGTAAATTTTTGACCAAAATAATTGATTTACATAAGTTATATTTTAACATTGTTTAAGTGTTAAACTCTGTTCTCTTTTTCATATCAAATCTTGACTTTGGCCTAAGCCTTTCTTGTTTTTTAATGAAGCATTTCCTTATTTTATTAAATAAACTTGACATGTAACATTGCTGTAAGTTTAAGGCATATGGCATGTTACTTTCACTCATTGGTTTTATTATAATGTAACAATTTTCACTTACATTTTTACAATAGATCTCTTGCTTTCAGTTTGCCCCTTCCAAACTATACTCTAAATGGCTTTAATAGTGAGATTTTTGAAAGGCAAATGTTATATATTAGTTCCTTGTGCAATTCTTGAACACTTTCATTCCCTACAAGGTAAAATCAACATTATGTACATGACCTTTATGAAGCATCCCTGATGGAGTTCTTATTGCTGTCCCCAAACACATTGTACTGTAGGCTAGCTACTAGCTATAGTCAACCACTACATGCTTTTTCTAACTTCCTTTCATTTGTACACTATTAACCTTACTGTATTTGGACACTCTTCACTTCTTTTCTAAATGTGAATAATTCTTATCCATGCCTATCCCCAGCTGTAATATTCATGGTAAAACCTGTTGACCCATAAGCTTCGGGTAGATCAGCTCTATTTTGTCTTAATTCTATATCCTAAGGGACCTTTGCTTAGTTTTTCCTAGGCCTGACATCCAGTAGGTAAACCCCAGAAGAAGCAACACAACAACTGAAAATCATTGAGACTATTCATACCACTTGGTACATAGCTATTTCCCTAAGCCCTAAAAGTGACCCACCATGACAACCTAGGCTTCCTTGGCCAATTGAGAGAGAACATCACCTCCTCTCCGAGGATATGTCACATTGCCTTCAAATCCAACTAAATGAGGCCTACATGGCCTTCCTTTGTAATACAACTGGTAGTCATTCTGTATGATCAGTATCTGTGCCATACTGTTAATTATCACCCCTCTCTCTACCATAGAACTTACGACACTTCACGAAAAAAAAAAAGGCTTATTTGTTAATCTTCTTGAAGTAGCTTTAAGTACTCTGAGGAAAGGAACTCTATCATATTCATCATTTTATGACCAGCATCTAGAGAAATGTAACAAAATTTGGTAGTTAATGAATGTTTTATTAGTGAGTAAATGAATGAAAGAATGAATGAATAAAATTTATGAACAGTACAGCTATCAAAGCGCTGGTTCCACTGAAAAGCCCTTTGCCATAATGCAATCATATAAACCTACACAGAGCAAAGTGATGCTTATCCTAAAGCAGACACCTGGTCATTTTTTTTTTATTATGGTGGGAAAAAAATGTATCTACATACACAAAATCTGAATTTCTAGTTGAGTGAAATGGAAAAGAATCTCTTTCGTCAGTCCTTCAATAGCCTGAGAAAGGAGCACCTGAGTGGCTCAGTGTTTGAGTGTCTGCCTTTGGCTCAGGTCATGATCCCAGGGTCCTGGGATGCCTTCTATTCCGGGCTCCCTGCAGGGAGCCTGCTTCTCCCTCTGCATATGTCTCTGCCTCTCTCTCTGTGTCTCTCATGAATAAATAAACAAAACCTTTTTAAAATAAATATTTTTTAAAAGTAACCTGAGAAAGGTTGGAACAATCACTGAAATAATTTGCAAGTGAGGTCTACTCTGCTTCCTCTACAACCGGAGAAGTGAGTCACATGCTAGGAATACAGGCTGCCATTGGTTTAAGGAAGACTATGTAAATTGGAGTGGGACAATGGAGTAAAATGTCACAGGCTTTCCACTAATTTTCAAGTTGCCTTTTTCTTGA
The DNA here is from genome assembly GCF_905146905.1 of Nyctereutes procyonoides. Classification (NCBI taxonomy): domain Eukaryota; kingdom Metazoa; phylum Chordata; class Mammalia; order Carnivora; family Canidae; genus Nyctereutes; species Nyctereutes procyonoides. The sequence continues at coordinate 13,596,150 of NW_026575030.1, forward strand.
GGCAGCATTCACTTTGATGTTGTAAATCTTTGTTTATTTTCCAAAGCTCTGACATAACTGATTCACAGTTTCTGCTTGCTTTCTCATGTTTCTGCGGGGGATAAGAGCTTGGATCCTCCTGTTCTGCAATTTCCTGACATCACTCCAGACACCATATTTACTATTTATGAAGTACACAACTACTGCATTACACACCAAGATTCCATTCCTCATTATCATCATTGTTATGGTTTAGTTGTATTATACTTTATCATCACTGGGAGACATTATTTCACATTATACAGTGGTATCTATACACAGTCTATTAAGGTTATATTTCAGAGAATTTGTGAAGAAATCTTCTGGTAAGGAGAGATTACAGTATGAAACATGGCCATTCACTTCAATTACCATAGGCCATTGATTATAGGTTAATGAGCATGTATGGAGCATGCTAAGAAATACCTCCAAGGAATTAAATCCTGCACATTTTCAAAAGCACAGCACAAAATATTATAATATCATGATATAATACACAAATCCTTGAGAATAAGTAAACGTAAGTTGAATTGCATATTTACCCACACATAAAATATGATATTTGAATTATTCAGAGTATGACTACATAGTCAAAATGATCTATGAATATTTATTTGTTGCCCATTTGTGGAAACAAGTTGTTGTAGACATTGTCATGCAACATACATTTCAGGATATTCATTTCTATCTTGTTTCACTATTCCTTGAAAGGTATCATGAAGAAAGTGCTAAATTGGAAGTTGTTTTTCCTCAATTTTCTTTAAGCCTCAAGAGGCCAGGATTATTTCTATCTTGCACATTGTTAAATTGCCAGAGTCATGCTGAGTCAAATCAAAGACATTTAAAGGGTATTTTTTTGCATGAATTGATGGATAAATGAATAAAAGAATAAAAGCACTAAGGAGAAAAATTTTTATCAAATTTAACAATCACTTGTCTGCTGGAGTGACAGGTTAGAATCCAGAAGAGTCCCACCCTCAGAACAAATTTGCACTTGCTAGCCAATTTCAATGACTGCGTTGGTAGAAGGTAGTGAAAGTACATAAGTTACAAAGAAGAGTTCAGAGATATCTCTTCTGAAGCAGGTGCAAACCTCCCAAGTATGAAGACCCAGATAAGAATGGAAGACAGAAGGAGAACAGGAATAAATCCATCAGAGGCATTTCTGCTTTTAGCTTAAGAAAACTGAAGGATGAACAGGAAACCTGCGGTAAGCCCCTGGTCCCCCACCAGCATTCTTGTATTTCAATTACTGAAGAATGAATGTGGAGTAGGGGGAAAAAAGGCCCCTCAAGACCTTCAAAAAGCCTTTTGTATCTGCCACATGCATTTCAAAGTTTTTGGGAGGAGAAATAAAGCTAAAAGAGATCACCAGAGGAACAGAAGATAATGGATGAGGCTGTAGAACAAGTATCTTAATGGTAGAAAAGCCTGGGAGCCATATATAAATATATATGTATATGTACAATATAATCAAAATACACGTTTGATCTATCAATTCTCTAAAATAATTGTGAGAAAAAATAATAATTGTGAGAGAAATAATTGTGGTAACTGCTTGAAGAAATGTGACATTTCAGTAGAGACATGAAAATGAGAAGGTCCAAATAGAAATGCTAGAAATGAAAATATATCATGAATAAATTATTTGTGCTTAACAGCAGACTGAAGAGAGCAGAGAGAAGAAATGGTGACTATGAAGATAGATAAAAAGTTAATATCCAAACTGAAACAAAAAAAGAACAAACTGTGGAGCAAAAGGGAACAGAATATCTGAGATCTATGGATTACTAACAAGTAATGTAAATGTGTGTATAGTTAAAATCTCCCCCTAAAAAAGAGAGGAAATAATGGGAAGAAATAAAATTTGAAGAGATGTACTTTCCAAGATTGATTAAAAGAAATAATACTCAGATTCAAGTTCTGTGAACCCCAAAAGAAAAAGTGCATTAGAAAACCACACATAGCCACACCATTATAAAAAAGTTGTAAAGCAAAGGTAAAGGACAGATTATTAAAAGCTTTCAGAGAGGAGGGATGCCTGGATGGCTCAGCGGTTGAGTGTCTGCCTCCAGCTTAAGGCGTGAACCTGGAGTCCTGGGATCGAGTCCCACATCAGGCTCTCTGCATAGAGCCTGTGTCTCCCTCTGCCTGTGTCTCTGCCTCTCTCTCTCTCTCTCTCTCTCTCTCTCTCTGTCTCTCATGCATAAGTAAATAAAATATTTTTTTAAAAAAAGAAAACATTGACTTCTCACAAGAAACAAAGATGGTTAGAAGATAACCAAATAAAATATTGAAGGTAATATATAAGACACTGCAAAAACTCTCAAAACAGAATTTTATATTTGCTTAAAATATTATTCAAAATCGAAGATAAATAAAATCATTTTTATATAGTCCAAATGTGAAAGAATATATTTCAAGCCGATTTGTACAACACAAGTTGTACAAGTTACATGTTAACAAAAATTTTATGCCAAAAAAGTAAAAAATGATACCACCAAAATCCAGGTACTCAAAAAGAAATAAGGAATAAGAGAAATAATGAGTATATTGGTAAATATTAATTGTTTTTTAATAATTGTCTCTATTTAAAAATGGCAATCGAATAAGTAAGGTAAAGATAATAAAATATATAGTAGTGTTATACCGTAGTTATAGAAATAATATTTAAGGCAATGAAAGTAAAAGGATGAAGGGGGTCGACAAGGTTATAGTCAAGTATGTTTTTACACCACCCACAAGGTAGTGTGTCATTTAAAGACATACTTTCATAATTAGAAGGTAAGAATCCCAGAGCAACTAATAAAACAATAATGCAAAAATATGCAACAAAAAACTCAAAGAAAAATATTAAAGTGGAATCATAAAATGCATCTTTTACCCAAAATATGGCAAGAGGAGCAAAGATACAAACAACAAAAAAAAAGAGGCAAATAAAAAATAAATACAAATATGAGAAATGTAAATACAATTGCACCAATAATTGCATTAAATGTGATTAGGGTAAACACAAAAGGCAGAGATAATCAACTAGATTAAAAATAATTAAAGAAGAAAAAATCAAAATAAAAAAGCAAAAAATGAAACTATGTACTGTTTGCAAGAAACAAAGTTTTTTTTTAAAAAAGCTTTTATTTATTTATTCATGAGAGACACAGACACAGACAGAGGGAGAAGCAGGCTCCATGCAGGAAGCCCAATATGGGACTCAATATGGGGAATCTAGGATCACGCCCTGAGCCAAAGGCAGATGCTCAACTGTGGAGCCACCTAAGTGTCCCAGGAAGAAACAAAGTTTAAATATAAAGACCCAGGTAGAATAATGATGAAAGTTCTACCATGTAAACACACATGGACACAAACAAATGACAAAAAATATTTTAAGGAAAAGTTATTCTATCATGAGTTAAAAGATTTTGTAATGAAAAATATCAGTTACTCAAGAATACTTATGTTGCTAGATGTACTTGCAAATTATTAAATAAAAATTGATGGATTTCAAGATAGAAAGCAGCAAATCCACCCACAATCATCTCTGGAGATTTTAACACATATTTCATAGGAATTAAAATGAAAGGAACAAAAGTGTGGAAGATAGGAGGGACCAACAAACTTGACTTAGGCAATAATTATACAAGACCATAGTGCAAAATATTTTCAAGTGCACATTCAGTGTTCACGAAGATTGACTGTATTCTGTTTCATAAGAATCAATAAATATCAAGAAATTGAACTCATGCAAGATATACTCTTCTGGTCATAGTAATATTACATTAGTAATCAATACCAATAAGGTATGTTAAATTTCACAAATATTTAGAAATAAAACTTCTAAATAATTCTAAAGAAATTGCTAGGAAAATGGACAAAATATTTTGAACTGAAGGACAATACAAACTTTATATATCACAGCTTACAGGATGTAGTTTAGTGCACAGGGAGATGTTTACAGTTTAAAGATTATATTGGAAAGGGGAAACTTTTTTTAAAGATTTATTTATTTATTTGAGAGAGAGCACAAGTGGTGGGGAAGGGGAGGGGAAATAATGAGGGAAAGGGACAAGCAGACTCCCTGCTGAGCAGACTCCCTCCCTGTGATCATGACAGATCATGACTTGAGCCAAAGGCACTTGCTTAACCAACTGAGCCACCCAGGTGCTTTGGAAAGGAGAAACATTAAAAATCAGTTTCGAAACTCCAAAACTAATAAGGTAGAAAGCTATAGTTCACACTACCCTAAAAGTTTATATTTCTCTTTCCTCTAAGGTAAGCAGAGTGAAGGGTATAATAAAAAAAGGAGAAATTGATGTAATAATAAATAAATAGTACACAAAGTCCACAAATTTTGATTCTTAAAAAGAAGAATAAGGTTAGTATACTCCAATAATATAGGTATACGGAAAAATATACAACATGCAAATTAACAACAATAGGAATAAAGGAGGATCATTATTACAAATATCACTTAATAAAATAATAACAAAGACTATGAACAAGTTCATGCCAAAAAAAAGGTAATTTATAGCAAAAAGGACAAACTCTTAACCCAAATAAACAAAACACATAAACTACCAAAAACTAGCACAAAAGAGGGAGAGAGAGAGAGAAACCAAAAAAGCTCACATCTACTAAAATAACTGGTTTTATAATAAATATTTTCCTAAAGAAAATTTCTGGTCTAAATAGCTTCTCTGTTGAATTCTCCCAAAATTTGAAGATGAAAAAGTAACAATCCTTTTTTTTTAAGATTTTTATTTATTAATTCACAGGGAGAGAGAGAGGCAGGGACATAGGCAGAGATAGAAGCAGGATCCATGCAGGAAGCCTGATGCGGGACTCAATTCCAGGCCCCAGGATCATGCCCTGGACCAAAGGCAGACACAATCGCTGAGCCACCCAGGTGTCCCAAAAAAGTAACAATCCTAAGAGTAACAAACCCATTTTAAGATTATACTAAGGAATTGGACACTTCTCAATATTTTTTATGAAGCAAGTCATATAGTTACCAAAGAGCCAAAAAAAGACCCGAACTTGGGCACTACCATAATAGAAATATATATATATATATATATATATATATATATATATATATATACATATATATATATGTAATAAATAATTACACATGAAAAAAATAACTACACATGAATATTTGATTAATTTAGCCTAAAAATTGGAATTTATTTGAAATTATATATTGTTCTGGTTATTTTTGTCATGTAAAAGCTGCTATTAAAGTAAAATAACCTCACTAGTTACCAGTGACAACTAGTAGTAATTAATAATAGGACTTCTTTTTAAGATTTTATTTATTTATTCATGAGAGACACAGAGAGAGAGAGAGAGAGAGAGAGAGAGAGAGAGAGGCAGAGACAGAAGCAGAAGGAGAAGTAGGCTCCATGCAGGGAGCCCGATGTGGGACTCAATCCCAGGACTCTAAGATCACGCTCTGGGCAGAAGGCAAGCGCTAAACCACTGAGCCACCCAGGGATCCCAAGAACTAATTAAATAATACATGTGGGAAAAACATAAAAATATCACATATGTTTTTTTGTTCTCTAACACTTACTTTAACATTTATTTAATTTATGTTTTAACCCTTCATTGAGTATTTAAATTTTGTATGCTATATTATTATCTATTCTTAAGCTACAAAAATGTTTGACTTTTTAAAGGGAGAATATAATTATAATAGGACTGAGTAAACTCTTTAATAAAAAAAAGACAATATTGAACTGTTTTATTTTTGTCCCACCGTAAAGATTATTTACTCTGTTTCCCTTTCTAATAATACTTTCTTGAATTGTCAGCAGAATTTAACAAATCCTTTTCTTACATGTAATAGTGAAACTGAATACAGTCAAACATAAACTCTGACTTGCAGCTCTTCCCTTAAAGCCTACCTTATGAGAATTCCTGCTGTCAGGTCACATGATGGCATCATGTTCAATATGCTCTTGATAAGTGTTTGAACAAGGACCATTCAGATATTACTATCAAGGACAGTTTTTAGACTTGTAGAATTTGCTTCCAGATTTTCAAATATGGCCAGTTAGCTGTCTACCCATAGACTTGTTTTGATATACCAGCTGCTTATTAATCAGGTCCTTTCCAAAGGTTTTATCCATCCATTTATGAGAGACACAGAGAGAGAGAGAGGCAGAGACACAGAGAGGGAGAAGCAGGCTCCCTGCAGGGAGCTCAGTGCAGGACTAATTCCAGGACCTTGGGATCATGACCTGAGCCAAAGGCAGACACCCAACCACTGAGCCACTCAGGCACCCCTTTTTTCTCCATTCATAATATATTTTATCCACATATAAGATATTCATTATTTTTAACTCCCTGAAAACATTAGATGGTATAGGTTGACTTTTCTTTTTCGGTGAAGTCTTTTTTAAAGTGAAGAGACCATTTGAAATTCTGAAATTACAGTTGGAAACTAAATAAGTTGCAGTTTTAATAAAGAAATTTTGAAAGCCCTGTTTAATTTGGGGTGCCCTCGGGCCTGAGATATATTTTTAAGTTCAGAAACAGTTTTGTTTCCAAAAAAATGAAAGTTTTTTTCTTTCTTTCCGTTTTTGTTACAACCTACACAGAACATTGAACAACTCAGGTGCAGTCAATTCATCCATTTTTAGGGTCCTTATGGCCTCTTCAACGATCATCACATAGTTATTGGAAAAGAACATATAAATTTCTGCTTTTACTGTTATCTTCTTTTTGTTCCCATTCACATCTTCAATATATTAGAAAAGGACATTCTTCTTGTCCCACATGTATAAAACATGGGTTTATGGCAAGTCAACATTTAAACATTTTTTCTAAGGTTAATGGCAATGATACACGTCTTGTAGGCAAAGAAAGCTATCTTTTTTTTTTCTTTAAATTAAAAAATCTCATTAAATGCTTTTGTGCATTTTGGGGTAATCAAAAAGTGACCAATCAGGTATTTATATCTACATATTGTGGAGTATGCTCTGTTTTGGTAATTTACCACACTAATCCAGGTGATGTGTTCTTTCAACTGTCAGACTAACACAGTTGTTTAGCATTCTTTTAATATGATATTTGAGATACTGTTCAGTTTTTCCAATTTTAATTATTTGAAGTCATAGAAGATATGTCCATAGTACTTAAAAGGTTAGAAATTATACTAGCACTATGCCAATGCAAAGCACAATAGTTATACTGCACAATTAATGACTATTCATACAATTGCAATGTATTTAAGTTGCATACTTAAGTTGCTTCATTCATGTGTTGCCCATATTTGGAAAAAAAGCAACAATTACTGGGACTACTAAGGTATAGCATATCATTTGACACTAGAAACAGTGTATCATTTTTAAAAATAATTTTTGCTGTTGCATTTTGCACTTTTTCTATGAACTTCTGCATACATTGTAAACACCTATTTGCATCTCAGGGAAAGGTTTCCAGTGTTAAAACTGAGAAAGTCTCATAGAAAGTCTCACAATACTCAGTCATCTTACAAGACCAATGGTGTTACTAACACCTGAGAAATATATCTGAAAAAAAAAATGCACCACTTGAGATTCATGTCCATAGACACAAAAATTTGTAATTAAATAATCATATTCAATCATTTTTAATATAACAATATATTATGACCCAGTAGCGTACATTCTAGAAATGTAATGTTTTCACATTCAAATATAAATTAATAGACTTCACTTTATTAAAAAAATAACAGGATAAACTATTTCACCTATGGCATGAAAAGATTTTAGACAGTATCACTGTGGTCCTTTCAACAAGAAAAAGCTGAAAAAGCTAAACAATAAGTGATTTGTCCAAGACATCTCAGACAACTGATGTTACAGGGAAAATCACCATCTAGTAATTTGAATAGACAAGTACCCCCAAAGAGACACACTCTCTAACATTTGCTTACCAGAAACAGGAGTAGCTGGAGGCAAAAACTGGTTTAAACAATTGAAGGCTTTATGATAACTGGAGTATGCTGAAAGTAGACTAGGTTGAGAGTGTAAAATCTGTAAGTGCCACAGTCTCAGGGCATTCTCACACCTCTATGAGCTCTGTCCAGCTTCAGGAACTCCACCAGGTTCTTATGGCAAGAACATGGAAAACATGCCTTCATGGTCTCAGCAGGAAAAGGGACAAGTTGCCATCTTAATACATATCTAGACTTACCTCTCTGAAGGACTAGCCACTAGGAGGAAAAAATTCAAACCACAACAGGTCTAAAAATCTATTTAGCTAGGGAAGGAAATGCAGTCTCAGCCTCTGCCTTCCTCTCCTACTTTGGGAAAGGAAAATAAATAAAAGAATATCAGCAGGAACAGAACTTCAAGAAGAGAGATTTAGAATAGTGAGAATGCTGCATTCTGGGAATGAAGTAAGGGATGAGAGAACAAGCCATATGCCTGGAAAGGAAAAGATCTCTAAAGGCCACAGTCCTAGGCACAGGTTCCTTACAAGACTGAAGTTGAAACAAAAGATTATTGAACATTTCCTGTGCCCCAAGCCCTGCAACTACAGAGGCAAGTTCCTGTGCAATAACAGTAGCTTAGAACTGCAAAGCTGCAAAACGTGGAATATCTCTGAAGAGATACCCCAATGCCAAAGAGGGAAGGGACACTAAACAGAACAATTAAAAGGACTAATAACTAGAGATACAACAAGTTATATAGAGTCCAATTCAAATGGTTAACAGAATTCCTCACACTTAAGATCTGTTTAACTCAGTAACTGTTATCCAGTAAAGTATGTCTGGCCTTAACAAAAAATAACAAAGTATGCTAAGACAAGAAAAAAATCACAGCTTAAAAAAGAAAGCAAGCATTAGGACAAGATTCTGATCAACACACATTTTGAATTATCAGACAAGGCATTTAAAATAACTATGATTAATACATTAAAGACTCAAAGAAAAAGTAGACAGCAGGTAAAACCTGTTGAGTAATTTTATCAGAGAGAAAGGAAAACTTTAGAAGGAATTAAAAGGAAGTGCTTCCACTACAATTAGGAACAGGGCAAGGACGTCACCTATCATCACTCCCTTTCAACATGAAGAGGCAAAAGAGTCAGAACAGCGAACACACTATCAAATACAGCAAATTTTTGTCATAGATATTAAATAAAAATATTTATTTCAGTAAATAAATATAAATAAATATTTATTTAAGTAAAAATATTAGGTAAAAGTGTGTTTTAAAGTTTTATTGAAAAGATTCTTGGGTGGCTTGTGGTTGAGCATCTGCTTTTGGCTCAGGTTGTGATCCTGGGGTCCTGGGATCAAGTCCTTCATCGGGGGAGCCTGCTTCTCTCTCTGCCTGTCTTTGTCTCTCTTTCTGTGTCTTTTGTGAATCAATCAATCAATCAATCAATCAGTCTTTTAAAAAGTTTTATTGGAAAAGCAAGGAATCTAGAATATTCAACACGATTCTTTAAAAGAGAACAAATTTAGGAACACACTTTACTCAATTCAAGAATTTCCATAAAGCTTCTGTATCAACACAACATAGTATTGCCCAAAGAAAAGACACATTGATTAATAAATACACTAGACAGTCCAGGATTAAACCCATACAAATGTAATAAACCATTTTTTACACAGAATCAAAGGCAATTCAATGAATAAAGTATCATCTTTTTTACAATGGCACCAGAACAATTGTACGCCCACATATGGTAAAAAATGATTTAACTTAGGCACAGATCTTCTATTGTAAGCAAAGATCAACTCAAAATGGATCATAGTTGCTAAAAAAATTTCATCACAAAAACAAAACAAAAAACCCCACAAAACTGTAGTTAGGTTAGGTGATTGATGTTAATTAAACTTGTGATAATCACTCTGCAGTGTGTATATACATATATATATATGTATATACACATATGTATCTGTATATATATATATATATATAAAATCATTATGTTCGCACTTTAAATAATACAATGTTATATGTCAATTGTATAGCAAAAAAAATGGATCCTAGACAAAAATATAATCCCCAAAACCAGAAACTTTTCAACAAAGGTATTGAGATTCTCTTATAACATTATATTAGTCTAGATAGAGATTTCTACTCAAAATAACTAAAAATAAAGGGCCAATTGAAACATTGGGACATTCAAAATTAAAATTTCTACTTATCAAAAGTCATCATACAAAATTAAGAGACAAGCCACAGAATGAGAAAATAATGCATGCAAGACCTTTACTTAATAAGAAAGTTGTGTCAAGAGTAGGAAGAAAGAAGAAGAAAGAAGAAAGAAAGAAAAGAAAGAAAGAAAGAAGAAAGAAAGAAAGAAGAAAGAAAGAAAGAAAGAAAGAAAGAAAGAAAGAAAGAAAGAGAAAGAAAGAAAGAAAAAAAGACTACCGCTCAATAGGAAAATATAAAACACAATTTAAAAAATGGGCAAGGTCAGTCCCAGTGGCTCAGTGGTTTAGAGCTGCCTTCAGCCTGGGGTGTGATCCTGGAGACTCAGGATTGAGAGCAAAAGGTAGGCATATATAGACATCACAGGTGAAAACCTATAAAAAGTCAATAAGAATATGGAAAAGGTTCAAAACCGTTATTTATTAATTAAATTCATTTACAGTCAGAATGATATAGCACTACACAACTGTCAGAATGACTAAAATTCAAGACTGGCAATAAGAAAGAGTGTAAAGCATGTAGATAAATTGAAGCGTTCATTCATTGCATTTTGGAAGATAAAATGGTACCACCTCTTTGAACAATAGTTTGGAAAATAGTTTCTTATAAATTTAGGTACAGTATTATTATAACACTCAGCAATTCCACACTTAGGTATTTACCCAGAGAAATAAAAACATATTTCCATAAGAGATTTGCATATTAATGATGCTTATATCAGCTTTACTTTAGGTACCAAAGACTCAAAACAACTTAAATGTTCATGAATAGGTAAGTCAGTAAACAAATTGACATATAGTCATATAATAGAATACTATTTAACAATAAATAGAAAAAACAGACATTGATTAATGCAACAATGTGGATGGAACTCAAAAACATTATACTGGGAAAAAAACATTATACTGAGAAAAATAAGGCATTCACAAAATAATACATGATCCATAATTCTGTTTACGAGATTCTAGAGGAAGAGTACAATTCAATTACAGTAACAAAAAGCATATTGGTGTTGCCTGATGTAGGACTTGAGCATGATATTATTCTGCAAAGAGGCAAAAGAGTGCACTCTTGGGATGATAGGGGAAACTTTTACTCATAATTTTGATGATGGTCTCCTAGTTATATATTTGTCAAAAGTCATTAAACCCAACATTAATATCTATTTTTTTCATTTTATGCTAAATATGCTCAATTAAAAAACACTAAATGGCAGGAAGAGTTTGGATTACAGAACAGAATGCAAACATTATGAACCTCCAGAAAATCCCAATTATGTAATGTAATCAAGAAAATTCAAGAGCTTTAGTTAAAAATGTAGAGTTTCTTACTTCATCTTTGATAACATGAAGTTAATGTATACTATGAATGAAACACAAAATTTACCCCCAAAATGACGTTAGTGTCTTCAAATTATTTATGACCATTTTAACCCTCGCTTCTACCTTCAAAATATCTTTGAGAAACCTTGTTTTTCTGTGGTAAAGAAACATTAAATTTAACATTATTTTCAGTGCATTTTAATTATTCTTCTCTATGTTTCAAGTGAAATTAACTTTAATAAGTTTATTAGAAATAAAATGCATAGTATACTTCTATTTTATTAATCATCACTATCCATCTACCTGTCCATTTATTCACCTACCAATATCTCATATCTATCCATCCATCCATCCATCCACCTATATGCTTATACTGATGACCAGTGTATTGGCTGATTAACAATTTCAGTCCTCTGCTAGTCAGCAGAAATGAAAAAAAGTACTACCTGTACTTCTTGTATTATACTATCTACTTGGTTTCATATAGAGTTCTATGTGATTTAGCCTCTACAAATCAGATTCTAGATCTTGATTTAGAATAAATCATGTGAAATCATGGGAAAGGCAACTGGACATGATTTTGCTTTGGGACTCTTATGTAGGAGCGAAAGGTAGGGTTCAAGGCCATTTGCTTTGTTGATATCCATCTTGTCACAGAAGGCATGGCTATGATGGAAGTAGCTGTAGTGGTGTCCCCTTGATTTATTTTCTTCTTGCTGTTAGCAAATGTAGCAGCTTTGTTGGCCACACAATTATAGTGTGTCCCTGGATATTTAGTCTAGAGTTGTTTCTTCAGCCTTTTCAATGATTCTTAATAAATTATGCTTTGCTCACATGCTCTGAAGTATATTCTGTTTCCACTATGAAATAATTATGACATTTTATTTTATTTTATTTTAAGATTTTATTTATTTATTCATGAGAAACACAGAGAGGAGAGAGAGAGAGAGGCAGAGACACAGGCAGAGGGAGAAGCAGGCCCCATGCAGGGAGCCTGACATGGGGACTCCATCCTGGGTCTCCAGGATCACGCCCTGGGCCAAAGGTGGCGCTAAACCACTGAGATACCCGGGCTGCCCCTGTAATTATGCATTTTTAATTTTAGGGATTTCTAAATGGTGGCATTTGAAGTAATTTGTTGCTTCCCTCTTTATATTCTTTATTTTTTTAAAAAAATTATTTATTTATTGAGAAAGAAAGAATGCTCAAGTAGGGAGAGAGGCAAAGGGAGAGCAAGAAACTCAAGCAAACTCCATGCTGAGCACAGAGCCTGATGCAGGGCTCTCAGATGCCCCCTCTTCAGATTCTTTATTCATGACTTTATTTTTTTTTTATTTTAAGGAGCAGATGTCAATATCATAAATTCAGTTAAATCAATAGTAAATAATGGGTAGGACAGAAAGTAAATCCTTCTTTTCTAATCACCTGTTCTACTGTTGTATATACTATATTGGACATATTACATATATGTTTAGTAATCTGTATGCATACGTACACAAATGTGTACGTATGCATACATGAATTCCCTCTTTACTATAATTAATTTCTGGAGGTCAAGGGAATTTAACATCATCATTTACTTATTTCCTCTAACCACCAAATATAGCCTGGAACATAAAGTGTATTTAATATATTGTTAATTGAACAGAAATTATAATACAGTGATTTTTAGGAGATTTGAAAATCCCCGTTATCAAATTTGTTTTTTTGCAAAGTCATTCTAAGAATCGGGAGACTTTAACTTAGCAAAAATTTGTAAAAAGCAGTGCAAATTAGCGTACCTTCCAAGTTTAAAAACAAGAGGTGCAATCGTCTGTTTCCAGGGTTAAACATGCAAAGAAGTGAGCAGTTCATACAATTTTCTACCCAAATGTATGAAGACAAATGCTTCAACACTTCCAGTTTGTAATACCTTACCTCTTTTGCAATCCCTAGTTTGTTAACTAAAAACTACTCACCAAGCTCATTGTAGATTAATTTAATTCCAAGCATATAGGTATTTCAATATTATTTTAAATGAGCTAACACTTTCTAAAACGTCATCAGAAAACTGCATGGTCAAGAAAATTGGCCATTTCACACAGATATGTACTGGAATCCTTACCTGGACAACCAATGTGAGTTAGCCCTTGATTTCCTTCATGGGAGCTGAATGGCATGAGGACAAACTGTTCACTATTCTTCATTTCCTTATTTACCTCCTCAGACACAGATGTCTGAGAACCTTAATAATTGATCAATTACTGAACCTTTAATTTACAGAAAAGATTCTATTTCTTTATTGTATATTTTGCTTTCTTTTACTATAGCTATTGTTATACTTTGGGGCAATTGTTTAGAAATTCAAAATTATGTCTTCTCCACTAGAAACATAATTCTGAGAAAACTAAAATTAATATAATTAGTCTCAGGGTCAAGCATAATTCTTAAAGTATAATTACGAATTAAGAACAGAACAACAACCGTCAGAATGAAGATGAGAAAGCTGTATTTATGTATGAAGTAACAGCCTCTCTAAGTAGGAAAGAGAATGAGTCTTGAGTGGCACCTGCTGAGCTGGGTCATGAGCTGTTCTTGACAATACTATTCTCTCACTTCCTCCAACCAGGTATGAAAGCTCCCCGTCTCTGGTCCCATGAGTACTCCTGTTGGTAGTTATTGATACATTCTATCTGGGTACCATGTGATAGTAGTCAACTGTTCCTTTTGTTAATCAGGAAAACTAAGTGAGAACTAGAATTCCATGCCCAATTATGTTCAAATTTCAGTTTAAAGTAATCAAATGTAATAGCTTAATTTATAGAATTCATTGTGGTATGATTAGAATTTGCCTACTCTATAAGAACTATGATCTAGCTCTTATTAGATCTAGTTGATCCAGGAAGCTCTTAAAGGTAGTCTCATTATTGATCTTAGTGCTTAAAAGGAATCCTTTAATTTTCAAAGAAAAAGAACTTTTTGAAAGTTCCAAGTTTTATTTGCAACCTAGGGAGTCCTGGTTGTCTTCTTAGCCTTATGTAGTTATTATTGTTCATTATTATAGAAAATTGCATCCATAAGAGCAGTGTGATAGTGGAATGGGATGATCTTCTCCATCACTATGGGGGAAAATCTTTTAAAAAAAGAATTATTGAAGCTCTTTTTTTTAGTATGTTCATTGTAAAAGGATGGATACTTTTCATTTTAAATTACAAGTATGTATTTGAAGAACAAATTTCTATTTTGATGAAATGTAACACAAAACAAGTTTTTTTTTACTCCTTTGGAGATCACTGAACATATATAAGCTTTTATTTTTTATTTTTTTTCATATTTATTTATTTATTTATTTATTTTAATGATAATTTCTTTGGGAATTCTCAGGAAATAAATATCTGCCATTGTTAAGTGTCATCACTTTTGGCAGGCAGTGTGCTTTGATGCTTCATATACAATATTTCACTTACAGTGAATAACACCACATTTTAAAAATGAGGACACTGGACCTCAGTGTGACAAACCAAGAATTCCAGTCCAAGTCTATCTAAGGCTAAATAAAGCCTTTTCTCTGTGCATCCTGTGGCACTGGACGTATAAGAACACTTGAGACCATTGTCAACAACTTATAAGTAAACACGACAAAGGGTATTTCCTTTTACCATAGTGTAATGGAATTGGTCATAATCATTGTTCTGGTTGTAGCTTGGCAGATTATAAACTTAATGTGACACAAACATACTCAATCTCTCCCATATTAGGCTTAGAGATGGAAACCTGTGATGACACTCATTTATCATCAAGCTACCAGAAGCATGTATGAAATCTTCAGATTTTAAGCACTGTTTTTTTTTTAAAGATATTTTGTCCAAATCCAGGCTATGTCATTCTCATCAAATGAATATACAAAGGAGTAATACATCATCAACTGACAAGAATAAAGAATTTCCTGGAAGTATATTTTGCAATAATTCTACATTTTTTTTCCTTGTAACAATGCCTTTGAGAGACAGAAGTGGTGAAGCCTAAAAAATTCTGAAATGTGGTAATGGAGGAAAATATGTAATGCATTTCAAAGAAATATATGGATTTGAATCTGTCAGAAAATTAATACAAGCTGTAATACTATGTGAGAACAATAAATACTTAGGTTTTACTTATTAAAAAAAAAAGAAAGAAAGAACAGAACAAGAAAATCCCAACACTGAGGCAATTAAAAATGAGCTAAAATAGTCAAAATATACAATAGAAATACTTTTTTAAATTAGTTTATTGTCATGACTACTATATGTTAGAATGTGCATCGTTAGAATGGATAACGCAGTTTACACCATCTGCTACATCTTCAAACTCTATCAGATTGCTGTGACATTTATGTGACTGTTGACATTCATTTCAGTGCTTATTTATTTAATACCATTTCTATTACAGACATCTTAGTGTATTTATCAATAATTAACATTTTAAAATACACTATTTAATGCAGAAAAATGCACATGCCATAAGTGTAGGGATCTATGGATTATCACAAGGTAAACATACACAGGTAACTCACACCTAGGAAACTCACATGACCCCCTTGTCAATGTCCCCTTATTTTCCCACCCATCCCTATGCCACACTATTTTCTCAGTGTCACACGTCATTCTCATTTTTAACACTCTAGATTAATTCAGTCTATTGTTTAACTTTATGGAAATGAAATCCTACAACATGTACTGTTTGGTTTCTGGCTTCCTTCACTCAAAATTATGTTGCAGTAGTCATACATATGAGTTAGCATAACAAATTTATTTTCAATATTGTATAAAATACAAATTATCAATAGTCACAAATTCCTTATTCATTCTATTATGGATGGATATTCAATTTGTTGCTAGTTTTTGGCTGAAATAAATAGCACTGCTATAAACATCCTTGTACATGTCTTTATTTCCTTCCATTTTTATTTTTTGTCTTTTTTCATTATTAATTCTTTAATGGGAAGATTTATTAATCTCAATTCAGTTTAATTTGTTTATATTTTTGGATTCTTGTTTAAGAAGTATTTCCCTATTTTATACTCAGGGAGATATTAAACATAAAAAGATTCTGTTTTGCCTTTCATATTTGGATTCAAATCCACCTTTTACATCTGCTATGAAATAGGGTCAATTTCCTTTTATGTTTTCCTTCAAAGTTTGAGGACTTTCCTTCAAGTCCTCAAATTGACTCGAGACTCTTAATTAAGCAGCTGAGGCATTCCCCAATACTTTTTGACTACATATGTGAGTTCTATTTCTAGATTATTCTGTGCCACTGGTTTATTTTTTTAATTTTTGTGTTAATACCGTATTTCCAACTATGTAGCCTTGTAATAAGCAATAGTGTTTATCTTTCAACTTAGTTCTACCCTTTTTCTAGATTAGCTTGATTATTTTTCAACTTGGTCTCTCTGCATAAGTTAAAAAAGTGTTGAGGTAAAATTCATATATGATAACCATTTTAATGCGAATGACAATGATGTTTGGTGCCATGTCAAAGTTGTGCAACCACATTTTAATAACTTCATAATAAATATTGTGTACATTAAGCAGTTCCCTTCCATTCTCCCCTCGCCTAGATCCTGCAATCACCAGTCTGTGTTCTACTTTTATTGATTTATCTATTCCGCATATTTCATAGAAATGTGCAATTCCTATCAAAATCGTAATGGCCATTTGTCAAAACAGAAAAGCTGATCCACAAATTCACATGAGATTAGTCAAAGCAATATTGACAAAGAAGAAAACATAGGAATAGATATTCATGACCTTGGATTTGGCTATAGATTCTTAGATATGATGCCAAAAGCATGGGCACAAAAGGAAAAAATAGATAAAATGGACATCATCCAAACTTTAAAAAAAAAAAAACTTTTATCTATCGAACTATGTTATCAAGAAAATGAGAAGATAGTCTATGGAATGGGAGCAAATACTTTTGAATTATATATATTACATCTATAAGATGTATTATATATATTATATTATAGATATCTTAGATATATATAGATATTATAGATATAATATCTCTATATATAAAGGGTTTAATATCCAAAACTTAAAAGAATTCCTAAAATTCAACAAGACAAAGAAAAACAGGCCAATTAAAAATTGTGAGAGGACTTGAATAGACATTTCTGCAAAGAATATATACAAATGGCCACACCACTTCACATCAACTAGGACGCTTAATAATTAAGAGAGAAAAAGAGAAGAGAACCTTTGTACATTGTTGGAAGGAATCAGCTGCTGAGGAAAGCAGTTTGGTGATTCCTCAAAAAGTTAAATGTAGAATTACCATATGACTTCTAGATATATGTCCAAGTGAATGAAAATTTGGTATTCAAAGAAACACAGCCACATGCATTTCATAGAGATACTATTTATGATAGACAAAGATGAAAACAGTGCAAATGCCTATTAATCTATGAATGGATAAACAATATATATACACACATATATATGAATATTATTCAACTATAAAAAGAATGAAATATTGTTAGATGCTACTACTTAGATGAACCTTAAAAACATTACACTAAGTGAAAGAAGCCAGACACAAAAGGTTATACATTCTGCACAAACTTTAAGACTAGTTTGTCAATTATCATTTAAAAATATGTTAAAATTTATCTACATATTGAATTACTAATCAAATTATTGAATTTGATTTTCTTCTACTACTACTCTATTTTTTTTTACTTCTGAGCTCCTCAATACATAAACAGTGAACTTGTTAAGTCTTTAATATTCTTCACGTGTGTCATGTAGTTTTGTGTGTAGAAATTTAGAATATCTAAATTTAAATTTATTTTCAGTATAACTGTTGATGCTATAGTAAAGGATAACTTCTTTTTTTTCATTTTTAATTGCTTATATATAAAAAGTGAAAATTTTTATATTAAACTTTTATTAACGTTGAGCTACATTAATTTATTAATTTCAAAACATTACTTGTAGACTATGTTACCTTTTATAAATGTACCATTATGCATCGTGTGAACAGTTAGTTATTTTTAAAAGAAAAATATTAACTAAATATTTCTAAGTATCATTAACAAATTATTTCTGAATACACCAAAAGGGGATTGTAATTGATGATGAAAAAAAAGTCAATACAAGCATCAGCACATTTCAAAAATAAGAAAAATATAAAAAATAGTGAGCAAAATGTCATTTATATTGATCATGTGTAAATATTTCTACTACTGGCATCTAAGAGACAGCACTATTTAAAAACCATATAAGCTAGGAAAGAAATTTTAAAAATGAAGAAGGGAACTTTGAATGTAATCAGGAGATGAACAGGAGAGTGAATTTGATTATATTTCCAACATAACATTCTACTACCATGTGGTTTTAAATCTGGTGAGTTCAGTAAGGCCTGTGTGTCACTTAAAGCAACTTAAAAATGCACTTTATTTACTTATTTATTTTTTGAAGGAAAATCTGAATACCATAAATAAGCATTTCACTCTAGGGATCCCTGGGTGGCTCAGCAGTTTAGTGCCTGCCTTCGGCCCAGGGCATGATCCTGGAGTCCCGGGATTGAGTCCCACATCAGGCTCCCTACATGGAGCCTGCTTCTCCCTCTGCCTGTGTGTCTGCCTCTCTCTCTGTCTCCCATGAATAAATAAATAAAATCTAAAAAAAAAAAAAAAAAAGCATTTCACTCTAGTCAACCATAGGTGTTTTGTTTTGTTTGATTTGTTTCCCCAGAAGCTTATTAATTTTCCAAAAATAAATGACTCCATAGTATAACTAAAGTAATAATTTCCTTCAACCTTTGCTTTGCAACCAATTACATTGATAGCATCACAATAAATGAACCTAACTTAGAATTTTAGAAGATTCAGAAGAATTTTTATGAATGTTTTAGGTCTTTGCGCCTCTCTCCATATTCACTGGTATTCTTGGCAAGTGAGAAAATAGAAAGAAGTTGAGCCCTTATTCTCTGTATCATAACGATTTTAAGAAAATTGATTTAATACAAGATAGAGGTAAGCCTATTATTTTAGCAAGTCAGAAATTGCTGATAAATTGAGTTGATATACTCAGAGTGGAAACATCACATCCACTGTGATTTATCCTGAAGGGTGTGGAGTCTTGCCTCTTCATAACTAATCCTCATCTGAACAAGTATACACCACCATGGCCTCCTTGACACTGCCTCACCCTTTGCACTTGTATATACATGCATGTCATATCATAAATCTGTTTAACCTGTTTGTTTCCAGTTGCGACCTTGAGCAGCAGAAGAGAGAAGGTTGTCTTCTTAATTAGTATCCCAGCATCTTTCATATAACCAGTTGCCTAGCTCAAGAACTGTTGATTTAAATGAAACAGAAACAGAGTCCATTTTTTTCAATAGAGTGGACAATCAAATTTTAAATTATGAGAAGGAAAGGAATATTCTGCTGATGTGGCCTCATAGGGCAGTAAAACATTTGAGGATAATTGCAGGTCAACACACTTCCACTTGCTGAGATACATAATTTACAAAATCAAAAGAAGAAACTTAGTTATATTCTCAGAGGGATAAAGAGAATACATATTTTATGAATATCTATCTTATAATTTAGATATGGATACATTTTTGAAAGGACTCTTTTTGTCAAAGAGCATTTCACCTTAGCCACCTGAAATATAAACTCATCAGTACTTGTTGTTATGAATTAAGGCCATAAAGTGGTAACAAAAACATAGCTTTGGCTGTTAGAATGCTTTTGCCTACATTTGATACCAAATTAGACTCACTCCCAATTGCAGTGGATGAAGTCCACAGGTAAATATAGAGGAGATTGCATTGATTCAAATCCTATCCTCAGGACAGAGTATCATTCACCCTCTATCTCAATTTTTTGTTTGTTTTTCCTGAGTGGCTCAAGTTTGAGGGGGAAGCTATTCCTGTTACTTCCAATCTGGCACTGACAACTTTAGATTTGCACTAGCCCCAGGGGAAAAGAGATTCCTCCAGACAAACACCCTTCAATTGGATCTTGCTGCTCCCAGTTGTGCTCCTCTGCTCTGACCTATGAACTGTGGCCAAAAGGATGGTGCACTTTGATTGACTATCCCTAGTCACATGGTAATCCTGGGGCTGAGCTGGAAGTTACAGAGATTAATAGTGCAGTTCCTTGAAAAATTAGAAATCTGTAATTAGAAAAAATGGATAACCAATGCTTGGAAAGTAAAATCAACATTGTATTATTGAATTCTCCCTATAATAGAATGTTGTCATTGCTAAAGGGTTTCCATTCTTTAATCAAGATTTTAGCTTGTTAAAATAACAGATTTTCATCCACCCTTCTTCTTCAATACCTCACGAAACCATTTCCCTCGTCATGCAAATTACCATGGATGGAACCTTTTTATTTGAATACATTTGTACATATCCTTTTCTCTGTAGAAAATACCTTTCTGTAACTCTGTGAGGCCTCTTTGGACTTTCAAAGTTAAGTATCTCTCTATTGTATTACTATAATCCTTAAGCATACATACCTCAACTCTAGCACTTAATATATAGCTCCTAAAATAAACTTTTTCTGATTCTAGATTATAATTCTTTGATGACAAAAACTGAGCCTCTTTTCCCCCCGAGACATGTTACTAATCCTAATACAGATTGCAGGTACAAAACAGACCTCTTTCACTTAAGAATAATGATATTTCACTTTACAAAAAGAATCTTGAGAAAATTATGTATATACATGCTGATCTAACATATTTGCATTCCTCCCAATCTTTTAAAGTATAAGCCCTAATCCTTGTCATTACACTTTCATTTTAACTCATTCTGGTCTGCAGAAATTGGGAGATAAAAAGATGCTAGGCATTATATACAATCATCTACAATTATGTTCCAGAGCTGTTCAATGTCAAGAACATATAACCTCACTTAAACATCACAACAGAATTGTTAAAGAAGCATCATTAAAAAGAAGAAAGAAGAAGAAGAAGAAGAAGAAGAAGAAGAAGAAGAAGAAGAAGAAGAAGAAGAAGCATTACTCTCATGTAAGATATTTACTTACACAGGGAGTTTTGAATTCCACCTTCATCCTTGTCAGTTGTGTGCCGACATGCACATTATTTAACATCCCTAAGTCTTGCATTTGCTATCTGTGAGACAGACATTAAAGTAGTAACTACTCAATAGGCTATTACAGGGATTGCAGGAATTCCTCTGAAGTGCTTAAAACAGTGGGTATCACACAGTGAGTCCTCAATAAATTCAGCAATTTTTATAAATAAGTAAATGAAGTGATCACACGACACAACTTAAAAATGATAGAATTAATATTCAAAGCCCAGTCTTTCTGGTTGTAAACTGTACTCCTAACTGGTAGGCTACAGTTTGTTCTTATTTCAAATACAGACACTACAAACAAGAGTCATACCTGACATTTTATGCAATGAAAAATAGAATATCATGGTATGTAATGGGTTGGCCAAGCCCTAGCTAACACTGAACACCTTAATTACCAATCAATTCCTTTCCAGTTATGAGTTGACAACTAACTGGGAATAAAAAGGAACAGTAAATAGAACAACCTCTTAGGTAATCATATATATGTATACACACACACACATATATGTGTGTGTGTGTATACATATATATGATTCTGAGGATTTAAACATGAAGAAAAGTGCAAAGAGGGAGAAAAGGTTTTGCTAAATAAAGATTATTGTCTTTATTATTCTTATAATTGTGTCAATGACTGGCCTTACAATTCTGGGATCTGCATCCTCATTAGGAAATCTCCTAACATCCCACTTTGTATAAACATATCTGAATATCTAGCTTTCATCTCATTTACTACCTGAATATGCACAAAACCTTTCACTAAGAATTCAGATGCCATTTGCCAAAGACCTTGCATTTCTCACAGGAATTTGCTCTATGATAGGAGTTAAAGTATCTTATAGTCACAGCACTGAAAAGTCTGGAAGCTCTGGTCCCTTTTTTGTGGTGCAGAAGCAGGGTGAAATGATGGCCATTACCAGGCTGTTTTTCATCTCCCTTACCAGCTGTATGTAACACAAGATGCATATGAGGCACTCGAGGTTATTGAAAATGTAATCAACGTGCTCTTGCCCCTAGCCTCCCGCAGGAACAAAGCACAGCAACCTTGCCCTGGGGACACACAAAAATGACTCAAGGAAAGGCTTAAAAATAGTTTTATTTATGTAAAGTTATTATAGCTCATTTCATTTGCTTCTGCAACATCATCCATTTCATATCTTCCTCACTTCTAGTTGCTCAGAGTACAAATTAATTCCCTGTGGATAAGGCTGATGTTATTTAATACTGAGCACCTATTAATAAATCACATTAGGATACATAATTAATTATATAACCCATTTGGGGGGGTAATAAAATCATCTACTTTTAAATGTCCTTTGGGGAAATATGAATATAACCAACCATGTTTTTAATGGCCCTCCGCATTAGCTGCGATCATTTAAAAGTTCTGATCTTTTTTCCTATATCATACAAGTGAAAGGTTTTTTTTTAATTTTAATATTTTATGAGCATAAGATTTAGGGCTTTAGCTGAGTTATGAAAAAAAAAAGGGAAAACTTGACTATGTTGGGAAGTTGGAATGAGAATAGAAGCATATCTCAGAGCTACTGTGGTTTGGTTCCAACCACTATGATAAAGCGAATATTACTATGAAGGGAGTCAAATGAATTTTTTGGTTTCCTAGTGCATATAAAAGTTATGTTTACAGTATTCGGTAGTCTATTATGTGTGCAATATCATTATGTCTAAAAAATTACATATCTTAATTAAAAAATATTTTATTGCTAAAAAATGCTAACCATCACCTGAGCTTTCAGAGTTGTAGTCACTGATCACAGATTACCATTCAACACATATAGTCATAATGAAAAGGTTTGAAATATAGTAAAAATTACAAAAATGAGACTCAGAAATGTGAAGTGAGCAAATGGTGTTGAAAAAAAAAAAGACACCACTGGACTTGCTCACTGCAGAGTTACCACAAACCTTCAATTGTAAAAAACACAGCATTTGTGAAGCAGAATAAAGTGAAGCACAAAAAAGGAAGTGTGCCCTCATCTTGATTGTATTTTGATTGTGTTTGCTATTTAACCTATGATTATTAAATACCTTCTCCTCATTGGTTGCTGGATTTACCTACTTAAGTAGGAATGAAATGAAAGAGCTATCCTACTTTGAGTAAAGTGCAAAACTCTTATTTACTGTAATCAAAACAGTAATCCTTTGCATCCTACATAAATGCCCATGGGTAGAATGCAATCCTGAAATAAACTAAAAACACTCCATCCCCTTTCCCCTCCTTTGTATATCTATTGCTATTGTTATATCCATAGACTATGTATGCCTGTCCCCAAAGATTTGTAATTATTACAGTATGCAGTTTTCTTTCAAATTTTATAGGAGAACAAAAAGAACCATAAACAATGCATTTATACTGTCTTTTTTTTTTACATTTATACTATATTCTATGGCTACCTTTACCAGCACTCCTTATTATTTTATCAGCATATAAACTACTGTCTAGTGTCCTTTCATTTCAGGCTGAGGGAGTCTCTTTAAGTGTATCTTCTAAGGTGGGTTTGCTAGTGACAGATTCTCTCAGTTTTTATTTAGGAAAGTCTTAAATACCCTTCATTTTTGAAGGATTATTTGGGACATATAAAATTCTTGAATTCTAATTCATTATTTTTCTTTCAGCATTTTTTTAAAGATTTTATTTATTTACTTATGAGAGACACACACAGAGAGAGGCGGAGACATAGGCAGAGGGAGAAGCAGGCTCCATGCATGGGAGCCTGATGTGGGACTCGATCCCAGGTCTCCAGGATCACGCCCTGGGCCAAAGGCGGCACTAAACCGCTGAGCCACCCCGGCTCCCTTTCTTTCAGCATTTTAAATACGTCCTATAGCTGCCTACTTTTCATGGTTTGTGGTAAGAAATTAAGCATTAATTGTATTGAGAATAATGTGAATATGACAAATCACTTTTTTCTTGCCTCTCTAAAATTATCCTAATTTTTAGCTTTGGACAGTTTGTGATGTGTCTTGGTGTGGATATCTTAGAGTTTATATACTTGGAATGTTGAGCTTCTTAGATGCATAGATTGTTTTTCATCAAATTTGGGAATATTTTTTCTTAAAATATTCTTTCTGCCCTCTTTTGTCTTTCTTCTTTGTCTTGGGTTACCATTATGTGTATGTTGATAAGTTTGATGGTTTCCTACATACATCTGAAGTTCTATTTTGTTAATTTTTCTTTATTCTTTATGTTCCTAAGACTTCTTAATATCAGTTGAACATATCTACAAGTTTACTGATTTTCTTCTTCTGCTTGTTCAAATATGCTGCTGAGCACGCTAGTGACTTTTTCAGCTTTCTTTGATTTTTTTCTTTCTTCTTTCTTCTTTCTTTCTTTCTTCTTTCTTTCTTTCTTTCTTTCTTTTTCTTCTTTCTTTCCATTTCTTTCTTTTCTTTCTTCCTTATGCTCTACACTCAATGTAAGACTTGAACTCATGACCCTGAGATCAAGAGTTGCATGCTCTTCTGACTGATCCAGCCAGAATATAATACCCCAGTATTATATTTTTCAATTCCAGAATTTCCATTTTATGCTTTTAAAAGATAATCTCTATATTTTAATTTATATTGTATATTTGCTGAATCATCATTTTATATCTCCCTTTAGTTATTTAGAGATAATTTCCTTTAGTTATTTGAATATATTTAATATAACTGAAGTTAAAGATTCTCTAGTAATTCCAAAGTCTGACTTTCTTGGGGACAGTTTCAGTTGATAGGTTCTGTCTTCTTTTCATGATCTACACTTTATAGTTTTATGTTTTGGGGGCATTTTTTTGTTTATTTCTTTGGTTTTGGGGTTCTTTTTTCTTTTGCATATCATTTTTTTTAAAAAAGGTCATGTATTTCAATATTGTGAAGGAAATACAAAAAATGAATTCTTCCCTTATCCTAGGAATTGTTGCTGCTACTGTGTATTGTTGATACTATTGATGCTGTAGTTGGCTTGTTTCATGGACCTTCTGCTCTAATTCTATAAAGTATGTATTCTCAATTACGTGTGGCCATGAAAATTTCTGTTCAGTTAGCTTAGTAGTCAGCTAATAATGACAGTGTTTTCCCTAAACTCCTAGAAGCCATGAGTCTCCTCATCTTTTGAGGAGTTCTGTGTACATGTTGAAGTACACATTCAACAATGATCCAGACAGTTTACCACACTGCCCGAACCTTTATTTTTCTTTTATTTTTTTCATAAAAGCACATCAGGCAAAGATTAGAGTTTAGATCTCTCTCAGCTGTTTCTTGGGCATCCACATAGACTTACACATATGTGCGGCCTTCTAGATTATAAGGAATATGTCAGAAATGTTTACAGCCTCCTATGGACAGCTCACTTCTTAGTTTTTAAGAATTTTGGGTAGCCATTATTTTTTCTCAACTGTTATCCTCAGTTATCTGCGAAGCTAAGAACATTTTGAAAACTTTGCTAACAAACATCTTTGAGAGAAAGATTTTTGTCATTGGACAAGTTCCAAGTCAGGTTAAATAAAGACAACCAGGAAAATGTGCTCTCTATGGGTAAATAATGACAGTTTTCTGGGAATGAGGTTATAAAGAAACTCTAACCTCATTTTGCCTACTCTGGTCGGCTGCTACTGTTTTTGTTTTGTTTTGTTTTGATTTTGTTTTTGCTAGTTTTTACCATTATTGCATTTGTTGGTTTGCAAGATTGCCTTGGAGCTGAAAGGGAGATGAGAAGACAGCAGGTTAAAATGCCGCGAGCCTTACTCTTTTTAGCAAGATGCAACTTTTTTTTTTTTTTTTTTTTTTTTTGTGAACAAATGCTGCAAGCCTTTTGTCATGTTCACTAAAATGCTTCCACTCAGTGGTGTGTGAGCACATGCGTGCAAGGCATTGTGCTTCTATGGCAATCCAGCCATTTATCATCCATCTATTGGTCCATCCATCTGCAACAAAACAGCAATGTGTTCTGACCAGGGTTCACAGCACTGGGGGCTGTGATCTCAGACAGCTCAGGATTCATATCTTTGTCCTCAAATAGGAGTTTCTCAGGATGATAACATCCCTTTCTGAGGCAACAGAAGTGACCCCCAGGAATAATTGATGTTTGAGTCTCTAACCCCAGTGGAACAGGGGTAGCCTAAAACTCAGCCTGTGAATGTTCTGAGATAGACAAAAAAATCAAATGAACAAATTTCAGAATTCTGAAATGCTGACTTTGACCATTTTTTCCAAGTTTTCCCATTGCTTTTATGAAGAAGCAAATTTTTAGGTTTTTTTTTCTGTCATACTTATTTACATTTTTATTTATGTAAATAAAATGAATTTCATTCAATTCAGAATTTAATTTTGAAGAAGGGAGAAGAGAAAGCAGTGAAGGTAAAGACATCAGGTTAGGTGTAAGCATAAAAGCAAGTATTAGCATGCCATATGCTAATTAATGAAACAAACAGTTGGACGAAGCAGTGGGAATTTGTGGGGTAATAAGGGTAAGTTGGTTGCAGCTAGTGATTAAGGGCCTTGTAGATCAGAAGGGAGAGTCTGAACATCAGATTGAGCCAATAGGAATCTCTTGTTGGTTTAAATGAATTCCAGTCAAACAACCCCACCATGAAATCCAAAAATCTAATCTCTCACATTCAATGAATTAAATCACTTCTAGCAAAGAACTTTCTTGCTAAATTAAAAGTAAAATACTGCTTATTGTTCCACTGTTTCTTCATTCATTATAAACAAAAATGATTGAGATCTGTTTCACTCAGAATAGGGGTAACAAGGATAAAAACAGCAGCAATAGAAAAAGTGGGAGAATTAAAAAAATTTGTTCTTATTCATGCTCTATGACCATCATAGTTTAGAAGATCTTCTTTTCCATCATCTTGAGATTCTCTAGTTTCTGCTGGAGTGAGAAAAGCATTCTCTGGAAAGTCTTGCACAAGCAATTAGTTTGTCACATCAACTAAAATCTCCTTGGCTCACACTGGTCTTATAACCTCACCTTCACATGATAATCCCAGATGTACATTCCTATTATACTTTTGGAGCATGTCCTACTGGTAGCTCAATGACTCAACTCCCTTGATTACTATTGCTGAGGAGTTGGCACTTGTTATACAAATATGTATTTGCATATTTTAACCAATGTAGACCATAATTTAAACCATAAACATACAAAAAATAACATTTTATGCAGAAAACTGTATATTTCCCTTCAGAAAAAAAGGATCTATTTTTTTTCTTGAGAATGAAGTAAAAATGAATAAGCAAACAAGTAACAAACAAAAATGAAGATCTCAACAAAAGCCATTTAGAGTAAGGAATAGGAGATAACTCAGTTCAGTAAAGCAATAAACAAGTAGTATTTGATTTGTGTGTGTGTGTGTGTGTGTGTGTGTGTGTGTGTGTGTGTGTGGTGGTAATGGTGGGGAATATATTTCAAAACTCAGTCACAGTAGTCTTATTCTTACCCCTAAACTCATCTGAATAGTTCTACCTATGCCCCTCTAAACACAGGCACACAAATCCAAATTAGGTTGTACCCTTGAAACAAACAAGAAACAAATAAAAAAAATTTCCTAGTTTTCTCAAACAATGTGATCACAGTTGATATCTGAGGTGGAATTTACAAAAGAAGGAAAACTCAAGGATATTAAAAGGAGGAACTCACATGGTAAAAATGGCTCAAAACAATTCAATAAACTTTTTCTTAGCTACTGGAAATGTGATTGGCATTTGGCAGGCTTTGCGATGTTTAAAAAGCTGGATATGATCACCTCTCTCAAAGTCAAATTCCTTTTATTTGTTACTGAGATCATTAGTTACCCCTATATTCTCCTCTTCTGCTTTAGGGACAGGACCTTTAATTGTACCTGTGTACATTATTACCAAGGTCAAGAGTCTCAGCATGTAGTGGGCCTAGGGGAGGTCCTAGGACTAGGGTCTGATGAATGAGATATATAACCATAATAGATATATGAGATTTTCAGAAAAGCTCTTTAAAAAGGAAGAGAGAAGTGCAAACATATTCCTTCCCATTTCTTCTCATTCCCATTATTAGCCTAAAACATATTTAAGAAAGCTTGAATTCCAACACCAACTCTGAATCATAAGGTGACCTTGTACCTATAAACAATGCACGGTATATTTTTATATATTCCCAGATTTGATTTGAAAGTGTCCTGTTGAAGATTTTTGCACACATATATTGTATGTAGTTTAATATTTTGCATATGAATATTGATGATTATATATTACTTTTCATGTAGAAGTTATTCTTTCTTCATTTATTTTTTATTTTATTTATTTATTGGAGTTCAATTTGCCAACATATAGCATAACACCCAGTGCTCATCCTGTCAAGTGCCCCCCTCAGTGCCCGTCAGCCAGTCACCCCAACTCCCCCGCCACCCCCTTCCACCACCCTTAGTTCGTTTCCCAGAGTTAGGAGTCTCTCATGTTCTGTCTCCCTTTCTGATATTTCCCACTCATTTTTTCTCCTTTCCCCTTTATTCCCTTTCACTATTTATTATATTCCCCAAATGAATGAGACCATATAATGTTTGTCCTTCTCCGATTGACTTATTTCACTCAGCATAATACCCTCCAGTTCCATCCATGCCGAAGCAAATGGTGGGTATTTGTCATTTCTAATGGCTGAGTAATATTCCATTGTATACATAAACCACATCTTCTTTATCCATTCATCTTTTGATGGATACTGAGGCTCCTTCTACAGTTTGGCTACTGTGGACATTGCTGCTAGAAACATCGGGGTAACAATGAACGGTATATTTGGAAGAAAGAGAAAAGACATGCATCTCTGATGAATTATTGGATGTATTGTACCAGTCATGGACTTTTTATGTTTGGAAATCTTTTTTTTATATAAAATATTTTTCTTTCTTTCTTCTTTCTTTCTTTCTTTCTTTCTTTCTTTCTTTCTTTCTTTCTTTCTTTCTAGAGAGCATGTGCACACATGTGTGAACAGGAGGAGGGGCAGAGAGAGAGAGGGAAGAGAGATAATCTCAAGCAGACTCCACACTGAGTGCGGAGCTAGATGCAGTGCTCAATCTCACGACCCTGAGATCATGACCTGAG
Source organism: Nyctereutes procyonoides (assembly GCF_905146905.1). Classification (NCBI taxonomy): domain Eukaryota; kingdom Metazoa; phylum Chordata; class Mammalia; order Carnivora; family Canidae; genus Nyctereutes; species Nyctereutes procyonoides. Next base: position 13,625,803 of record NW_026575030.1, read on the forward strand.
CTGAAATCAAGGGTCAGATACTTAACTGACTGAGCCATCAAGGTGCCCTTACCTTTGGAAATCTTTTATGTGAGGAGAAAACAACTTTTATTTGCCAATGCCCTCAGGTCCTTGTTCATAAAGATGAATGCAATTCCTAACTAGTAAACTTCTAAACAAGCTAAAGATTTTATACTGCCATCCAAGCCAGCAATTGAGAATCATCTTGATTCCTTTCCATTCCTCATCCATATCATCTAAACCGTCACCAAGGTACTTCCCCTTCTCTATCACCTAAACTGTGTACAATCTATTCCTATATGGCTGCCCTAGCTATAGTCTTCATCATTCCCACTTGACTATATCAATACCTTGCTTTCTTGGCATTCTTATTGATTTTAAATATCATTTTCCAATTGACATTTCTAAAATGAATTTTTCCATGTCTGTGCCTATGAAGAATGAATCGACTTCTAATTATCATCGAGATTCCTGCGCACAAGACAGAATGCCCTTCTTGAACAGGCCCTTACCTACTTGCTCATCCTCTTCCTACAGATCTGCTTCCTTTTATTTACCACCCCAGCAACATAGAGGCACTTGCAGTTTCCCAGATGTGTCGTTCTCTTTCATATGCTGATATCTTTGTAAAAATTGTGCCCTTTGCATGGAATATCCTTTCCAGTTTCATACAGGTGACAGACTCCCCTCAAAATTATATTAAAAAGCCACACACCCTGTAATATCCCTTGATGTTCTGCATTTTGTCTGCTCCCTGGCACTTTGTACATGTGTACATGTCTCCATTATCAGACTTATGAAAGGATAATTGCATGTTTCCATTTCTAACTCATCAGATGTCCAAGGTACATTTATCTCTGAATCTTTACTATTTAATACTCTGCCTCACAGATAATAGATGTTCAATAGACATGTAGCATGAGCATTTAATTCCTTTGTCCACAGCTCAAGTGCATGATATGTTCTGATTTGTCTTGAGCATAGACACTTTAAACCATTCTTTCCCAGATAAGTGTGCCCAAAATGTCCCAACTAATTCCCTGCTATTTAGGTGCCCTGAGGAGTTTAGGTGTTCAGGGGTATTGACCAGGCAAAACATCCTTACATCTAACCCAACATCTACTTGAGTCTCTGGACTCAGTCCCCATTCTTCCTCTGACCCATTCTTCTCTTCAAGTTCCTCTGTCCTTCCTTTCAGAACAAAGAACGACTACAGCTGATGTCCATATCATCTCTTCACTCTGTCTTGGACAATAAAACTTGAGAGTTAAGATGGGCCTGGATTTTGTTTTCAACCTCAACCAAAGGAATAAGTTGTGTCCACAAAATTCCCTGGCTTTTTCTTTTAGAGCATAATGGAAATAAATTTGAACTGAACAAATACATTAGTTTTATCTCCCGCAGGGAATTCCAGTATGTGCTTTTTTAAAAATAATTATATGAATAAGATAGAAAACCAATGAGTATAATGAAGGATCTTAAAAAATTGTAAAAATCTAAAAACAAACTAAAAAATACACACATGGTAGTGATCCTAAAGAGCACCTATCCCAACATTCTATCCAAGGTAAAATCTCAGGCAGCAGATAGCAGATAGCATAAAGCTTTGGAGAATGGAAACTGATCATTCTGGGGAGATGGGATAGTGAAGTGGTTAGTACCCAGATTCTGAATCTTGATTATGTGGAGTTAAGTTCTACCTCTGACATTTATTAATTATGTGTCTTTGGACAAATGACTTACTTTTATTGGTTTTTACTAAGTCATTCTCAGTACCAAGAAGGAAAGTGTACCTCCCTCATGAGGTGTGTGTAAAGATTGAGTGAATATATGTGAGGTTCTTAGCACATGCCCCATCTGAGCAAGTGCTCCATAATTTGTTGTACTGTTATCATTACATAGTCTATTCTACTGTTTAACAGTTCATCATTATACTGTTTCTTATAATGGAAATATTACTTCTATCTTAAATATTATAGGAAATTTCACTGTAATAGGAATTGATATAGCTGTCTCTGTGTGTTTTTCTAAAGACTTACCATGACATTAGCTTTCTTTCACTATATTTCTGTTGTAGGAAAATCCAGGTATAGACAATTTAGATTATTTTCTCAAGGTTATCCGTCATATAAGACTCAGATTTCAACACCACCTGTCTGGCCCAGTCTCTTGATCAAATATAACATTTCCTGATGTTCTGAGTTCAGCTTTCTAGAATACAGAGACAGTGTCATTTTTATTCTCTTCATCCCTTCTTCATTCAATTTTCCTTGGTTGTGAGAGCTTTCAGAACCTCCATATCTAGACAGCTCTCCAATGAATGTTCTCGTTAGTTTTTTAATCAAAAGGAATGTAATTAGGACTCATTGCTCCTTAAAAAGTCTTGGAGAGTTAGGTCAAAACTTGTGGGTGTTGTTGTTGTTGTTGTTTAATGTTGCTCAGATTGTTCTAATTGATCTGCTCCCTGTTTGTACCTATTATATGCCAGACACAGTGTTAGGCCAAAAACCTGCAACTAGTTACAGAGCAAAAGGGGAAAAAAATGTAAATTGCAACAGAGTAAATGCTGTAAGACTATTTATAACATGTTATGGCTGTGTACAAACATGAGCTTCCAATGCAAGGAAAACTTCCTGGAAGAGGTGATAGTTAAGCTGTATAATAAAGGATGTTGTAGAACCAAGTGAAGATCAGTAAGACTCAAATTAAAACAGGGTATCCCAGACAGAGGTGTAGCATCTTCAAGATGCCATGCTTCCTCGGCAGAGCTTTACTTGTTGGATATTTGTTTTCCAGGAAAGAAAAAATCAAATGACTGGTTTGGGGGAGGTCAAGTACTGCATTATTTATCTATAAATGCAAAACAAATTACTCAGAATTTAGCATCTTAAAATGGTGCACATTTATTTCATTGTTTCTGTGGGCCTTTAGTACAGGCACTGCTTAGGTAGCCTCTCTTCTCAGGGATGCTATAATGAAGGTGTTGGCCTGAATTGCAGCTGTCATAAGGCCGACATGGAAAAGCATCAACTTCCAATTTCACTCATGTGGTTGTTGCTAGTCCTCAATTTCTTGCTATATGTTGGCCAGAGACATCACTCAGTTACTTACCAAAATAGACTCTTCACTGGGGAGCTCAAAAATGGGCTACTGGCTTCCCTCAGAGCAAGTGAGTGAGACAACACCCAGGATGGGAGTCACAGTCTTTAATAACATAATCTTGGAAGTTACATTCCATTATTTCTCTTGTATTTTAGTTGAGCTAGTCGAAGGTTATTGGATAAAATACAGAATACAGGTTAAACATGAGTTTCAGATGAACATTCTTTTAGTATATTCTAAATATTACATTGGAGTATGTTTATATTAAAAAACTACGTTTATTGTTTATCTGAAATTTAAATTTAAGGGGGATTCTGAATTTTTGCTTGCTAAGTCTGACACACCTAAGTTAGTGACATCTTTTTACCTTTGCCACATCCTATTCATTACAAGCAAAACATACTAGGTCCAATTCACACACAAAATGGTACAGGATTGTACAAGATTATGAACATTAATATATGGGGATTACTGGGGACCAACTTGGGGGCTCCTTATAGCAGTGACAAAAATAGAGCATTTAATTATGTCCTTCATAGGGTACATTATGAGTTTCTGTAGAGGTATTCTGATGCATTGTCCCTAAATTGTCTCAGCCTCTCACTGAAGAGATCTGCATTAGTCTGCTAAGACTATCATAACAAAATATCATAGTCTGAGTGGTTTAAACAATAAACAGTTATTTTTTCCACAGTACTAGAGGTACAAGATCAAGGTACCAGTGGGGTTGATTTATGATGAGTCTCCACCTCCCCGCTTATAAATGATCACTTTCTTGTTGTGTCCTCATGTGGCCTTCCCTTTGTGCTGGTGTGGAAAGAGTGACAGATCTCTGGTGTCTCTTTCTCTTCTTTTAAGGATACTCATCTTATAAGATTAGGTCTCTACCCTTATGATTTTATTTAATCTTAATTACCTCCCCGTAAGTCCTTTTCTCTGAATAAAATCACTTTGGGGGTAAGGGCTTCAACTCGAAATTTGGGTTCACAGTTCAGTCTGAGTCTTATGCAATAAAAGGACAAGTTAGTACAGTTGAGTCTGCTACTATAATCGTAGCCCAGCCCATGTTCCAATTGATGAAAGAAACTATTTTCCATTCTCATTCTGGGTTTAAGGCTGGGCTGGTCCTAGGAAAGGACCCTTTAGCTCTCCTTTTGTCTGAAATCAAGTCCAAGCAAGAAATCATATAAAATGTGTTTCAGTAACTTTGCAATATAAAGTAAGTTAGTGGAAAGTTCTCTCCATATGCTTCCCAAAGGGTGCAGTCAGGTGTAAAGGCTGATTGTTTATATTTTATGGTGCATGCTTCAGGTGAGATGATAACCTAAAGGCATTTTCTGGTCCTTATGTTAGGCAGTTTGCTAACCTAGAGGTTAATGTTGAAAGTCAGTCATGAAGGAAACTCCCAACAGTTCTGCACTCCTGTAAGAATTCTGTAATGAAGCCAGCATACAAAACAGAAGCAGCCAGGTAAGGCTGCTTGAACTGGGGGTTAGAGCATTTGGGTTTCTGGCTAATATCAGGAGCTTATTGGCTTAGCTGGGGTTCAGGAAGGTCACTCAGTTCTGTCCTCTCAGAATCACTAGCTACTGAACCTGAAACAAGGCTTTTATTTTCTCCTTTCCCCTTATTTTAATACAACAGATTAGCATCTTCTTAGGCAAGGTCTCCTATAGGAATGCTTCCTCTCTGCTGAAATTCCAAATGGAACATTTGCTATGAACTTGAACTGCATAACTGGCATTTTATCCTGAAAGAACCATACCGCCTCATTCCCTCTGGCAATCTACAAAGAACTGAGTAAAATTCAAAGGCTACATAAATACTTCCATGAAAGAATGCTGACTAGTAAGGGTTGGAGATCTGGCCTACGGGACTTGAAGAGTGAGGTCTCATGAGATTTTGTAAAATCATACAATCAAACAGGTAAAAATTATTCTCCTTCAGGATATAGTTCAACGTTTTTAGATGGCACATAGCCTATTATGATCTCATTTCTGTCTAACTTTGCAGTCCCTTTCCTTCCTTCACCTTGTACAGTAAACTTGACTCTTTTCTTAGCACTTTGCTAAAAGTACCACACATTTTTTTTCTTTTTTTACCTCTTCATCTTTGAGGTATCTTTCCACTGCTTGAAAGGAACAGACTCCTGGTTTAATTGGCAAATTCTGAGCAACGCTCCCAAATTCAGCTAACATATCAATCAATATCACTAGTAGGCATTTCTTGGTTGACACTCCTCTACTTCCTTGGGTTAAATGAACCACACTTATTCTCCTGTGAATGTATCCCCCCCCCCTCTATTTTAGCATATGCTATTGTTTTGTGATTGTTTACTTGTCAATACCTCACTCCCAAATAAAATGATATATAGCTCTTAGAAAACACGGATAATTCTATTCATGTTGCATTCTTTTTCTTTTAAGATTTTATTTATTTATGAGAGAGAAAGAGAGAGAGAGAGAGAGAGGCAGAGACACAGGGGAGGGAGAAGCAGGCTCCATGCAGGGAGGCCGACGTGGGACTCGATCTGGAGTCTCCAGGATCACACCCTGGCTGGAAGGCAGCGCTAAACCGCTGAACCACCCAGGCTGCCCTCATGGTTGCATTCTTACTTACTTACTTACTTACTTTATTTCTTTATTTGTTTGTTTGTTTATTTATTTATTTATTTTCAGCACCATGGGACTGTTGCTCTCCCACAGTCCAAAGATTGGTAGCAAGTTCCTCTTCAGTTACTGAACCAATTGAGAGCTATCAGTGTCTAATCTCTCAAAGGAAACCTGGTCATCAGGTCCCTGAGCACTTGGTGCTTAGCCAGGTGGGGCAAATGCAGTCTCTGAGGTGGTGGGAAGCCAGTTTGCCTACATCTCCTGGCTGATTGAAAAGTCTTCATTCTAAAGAGCCGACAGTTTGAACATGCACAGTATGCTACAGGACCTGGTCAGTCTAGAAATAACATTTTGAGGGGATACAGCAGTAAGGCTCCATTCCAACCACTTGACATCAGCTGAGATCACATACCTGGGATGGTTGAATCACTGCTGCCCTTACCTACGGATGAGAAAGGCAGGAAACACACCTGCATTCCTAACTTGTAACTGCAATGGAATGTGTGGTTCAACAATGCCCTTAATGAAATCATGCATTAACGAAAAACCTTTTTAAATTCCAGTTTCCTGCAGTTGCAATCAAATGCCATCACATCAGTTTCATTAGCCATGATAGTAAGTTATACCATGGAATGTACAGAAATACGTCAATTAGGACAATTTATTCATCTCTTAAAAAATAACATCTACTATCAGCTATTAAAAAGTTTACCATATTATTCTGGCTTTTAAAGTACTTATAATAAAGTTGGGGTTAGCCAATGAATGTTTAAGCAGAATTATAACTAAAGTATAACAGTAGACATTTATTGATTTTTTTTTAAATTGTAGTACGACTTGTGCCATGCAGGCAATAAATTAAATGTGACACATTTATTGTCCTTAAGAACCTAACATTCCAGTCTGAGGGACAAAGAAGATATAGATAATTAAAGTATTTTTTCAAAAAATATATTACAGAGTATAAACCTTAAACTGAAGAATAAAATGAAATGAGGAGAGTATGTGTGTGTGTGTGTGTATTCATCTAGCCTCGATCCAGATAGTTTGATCAATAATTACTTTTTTCTGTCTAGACCACCAGTTGCAAATGCAGTTCATCTTTAATGACATCATCCATATTTAAAAGAACACCTTGAGGTTGCAGGGGAGGAAAAATAACTTTCCCTCCACCATTCAGAGTTCATGGCTGAAACCCCTGTAATAATAGATTAACAACAACAACAACAAAAGTATATTAACATGTGTATGGGAGAGATACTCAGAGAAAAATGAGTAAGTTTCAGAGGTGGCTCAGAACTCAAGCTTACATGTCATCTTGAGCTAAAGACAAAAGAAAGAAAAATGTGGGAGGCCAGTTACAAAAAGGGTACTAGAAAAGGCAGGGTAAACGAGAGTAAGATTCTTTTTTTTTTAAGATTTTATTTATTTATTAATAATAGACACAAGGGCAGAGACGCAGGCGGAGGAAGAAGCAGGTTCCATGCAGGGAGTCTGACGTGGGACTCTATCCTGGGTCTCCAGGATCAGGTCATGGGCTGAAGGCGGTGCTAAACCACTGAGCACCCAGGCTGCCCAAGAGTAAGATTCCTTATGCAGACTTAAGTTCCCACTTTCTCCACTGATAAAAGTTTCTTGTGATTTAGTCATTTGTCTATTCCTGGTACAGAGTGGGAGACCCCCTTACAGATGGAGATTTCCTTTATAAATGTAAGCTGCTTTTTTAAAAATATTTCTTTATTTATGATAGTCACAGAGAGAGAGAGAGAGAGAGAGAGGCAGAGACACAGGCAGAGGGAGAAGCAGGCTCCATGCACCGGGAGCCCGATGTGGGATTCGATCCCGGGTCTCCAGGATCGCACCCTGGGCCAAAGGCAGGCGCCAAACCGCTGCGCCACCCAGGGATCCCTGTAAGCTTCTTCTACAAAGATAACTCCTACTTTGTTTCAGATGTTCTCCTGTGTTTGCTTTTTCTCACAATAATCAACTCAAAATCATCCTTATGTCATAAAGGCATATTTTGGAGGTGCTATATTGTTTTCTCTTTCAAGGTTCTCTTACAAATATAACTTTCTAAAATTCAACAACAAAGACAACAAAAAATCACATAAACCAAAAGTGGTCACCAGCCAAAGATTGGCAGGAGGTAACACAGACCTGTAGCCAAACAAAATTTACCTGTAGCTGGGTGTATTCTTACAGCAACAAACAGCAGCACACACTAGAGGGAATCATGATGTCTTTGAATAAGGGAAATATGAAGGGCTTGTTATGTGATTTGAGCTTATGTCATATGAATGAGATAATTCAAAGCTAATATTAGACAACTAGTGAGAGAATTCAGAGAAGGAGAATTTTCTCTAGACTGAGTACTGTCAAGTAGAGGAGGGACTATTCCATGATTGAATATATCAATTCTCGTAATTGAATAGACAAGATGAATGGAGAGGGACTAGATCTGTAATTGGTGGCCTAGGAGTCACTAATGTTGTGAAGAAAGCTTGCTTGTTGCTGCATTTTGCACATTGTGCTTTTGTTTCTGCCTGTGTTCAGACATGATTACAAAGTGATCTCTTTTGTCTTGCTCCATCAAGGCCACGGATAGATCTAATTTAGAGGTTTTCAGCCATTGGCACTATTGATATTTTGGGCCAATTAATTATTTGTTGTGGAAGTAGTCCTGTGTATTGTAGGGTATTTAGCAGCACCCTGGACTTGACCCGTTAGATGCCAGAAAAACCTCTGCTTCCAGTCAAGACAATCAAACATGTCTCCAGTCATTGCCAAATGTTCTGTGAGGACCAAGTCACCCCTAGTTGAGAACCACTGAGCTAGTGTAATGTATTGTTATGTGAATTAATTTATGTTAAACAGAACACACTGCAGCTACCAACTGATAAATGTCAGGGATGCTTCTTTATTGTATTAAAAATAAACAACAATAAAAACAACAAAGCATAATTATATGTATATAGCAAACAATCTGATTTTGGAAACTCTTGTGGAACTTGGAGAGCACCCTTTTTATTGAAAAATATCTGAAGGAATGCCTGAGTGGCTCAATTGGTTAAAAGTCTACCTTCAGCTTAGGTCATGATCCCAGGGTCCTAGGATGGAGCCCCAACACTGTCTCCCTGCTTGGTTGGAAGTCTGCTTCTTCCTCTTCCTCTGGCCCTCCTCCTGCTTGGGCTTGTCTGCACGGTCTCTCTCTCTCAAATAAATAAATGAAACCTTTAAGAAATATCTGGAGAAATATGTCCTTCATATCAGGGATTGTTAACTAACTAATAATAATTAAAGAAATCAGGCAACCATTATACGCAATAGTTTACAGTCATTCAAAATAATATTGTGAACAAATCTAAGCAACACACAACATGATGCCATTTTTTACTACTAGAAAAGAGATTGTACAATTGCTTGATCTTTATAATCCAATGTTAGTTCAGTGCTTTCTAGGATTCTCCTTTACTACATAGTTTGTTCCCCTGTATTCTAAACTCCACTCCTCTCACTCTATAGCTAACAAGTCTTATATGCTTAATGAGTGTCTATTGCATACATTTTCTTACCTAAATGTACTATTTTTCTCTGTGAATATCTGATATGTTTTTATTAATGTAAAACACGTGCAATAAAGTACCCGAATCTCAAATGTGCAACTCAATAAATTGTATGTATTAATAACAATCATGTAAAATCAACCAGATTAAGATTTATATAATTTCCAGCTCTGTGGAGGCCCTCTCACAGTCCATAATTTCCCTCACACATAACACAAAGATCACTACTCTTCTTTGCATCACCATTGATACTGATTATCCGTGTTTTAACATCTCTCAAGGAATTACACTATAAGTACTCTTTTGTGTCTGAATTATTACAGATAGAATGATGTCTGCAAGATTTGTCTACTCTCTTATATGGGGATTGGTTCATTATTTCTCAAATCTATGTAATATTTCATTTTAGAGATATACCACAATTTGTGTACCTGCCCTGTTGATGGACTTTTTAGGTTATTTATAGTTTATTGGTTATTATAAGTAAAGGGGCTATAAACACATTCATGTTCAAGTCTTTTGGTGGACACAAGTGCTTATTCTCATATAAGAGTAGAATGGCTGGTAATAAGGTAATATTAATTTTATAATATATTTCTAAAATGTTTTCTATAGAAAATGCATTCCATAAAGGCAAGCTATATGCTATATGAAATTTCTAGCTGCCTCACATTCTTACTAATCTTGGATATTGTCCTTTATTTTCAATTGGGATATCAAGCAGAGTTTTTGTTTGCTTGTGCTTTTGCTTTCAACATTCTAGTAGTTGCAAAATGTTATAATGAATTATCTATTTGAATGTTGACTTTTTTGAATATCTTGTTTAAGTCTTCTGTCCATTTATTAAAATGTGACTGGTTTGCATTTTTATAGATTTGATATAATTTTTACATCAAATATTAAAAATTATCCTTTTTTGAAATTAAAATCAAAACCATAATGAAATATCACCTCTGACTTGTTGGAATGGCTAATATTTAAAAAAGTTAAAAAAATAGCAAGTGTTGACAAGGGTGTGGAGAAAGGGGACCATTGTACACTGTTGGTGGGAATATAAATTGGTGCAGCCACTATGGAAAACAGTATGGAAGTTCCTCAAAAAATTAGCATAGAAATACCAAATGATCCTATAATTCAGCTACAGGATATTTACACAAAGAAATGAAAATGGTAATTCAAAAAGATATATGTACTGCACTGTAATACAGCATTATTTACAACAGCCAAGATATGGAAGCAACCCAAGTGTCCATTGATGGATTAATGGTGGAATATAAATATAGGATACATAAAATACAATATAGATAGAAGATGCGGTGTTTATACACAAAAGAATGAAATCTTGGCATTGCACCAACATGGATGGACCTAGAGAGTATTATGCTAAATAAACAAAGTCAGAGGAAGATAAATACTGTATCATTTCACTTATATGTGGAATTTTAAACAAAAATAAAACAAATAAGCAAACAAACAAAAACAGAAATGGACTCACAAATACAGAGAACAAACTGATGGCTACCAGAGGGTAAGTGACAGTGGGGACGGGGAAATAGGTAGTGGATATTAAGAGATACAAACTTCCAGTTATAAAATAAGCCACAGAGATGAAAAATACTGCATAGGGAATAGAGTCAATACTATAATAATAACATTGTATGATGACAAATGGTGACTGCATTTATCATGGTGAACACAAATATATAGATTTGTCAAGTCACTATGTTGTATACCTGAAATTAATATAACATTGCATGTCAATTATACTTCAGTAATAATAATATTAATAACAATGATTATGAGTGTAAATCACGTAAGTATTCTAGTAAGTCACACCAAACATGCTTAGTTTAGAAAAATAATCATCATAATCCACTTGAATAAATGTTAGACTATTGCATTATTAGAAAAAGGTTAAAATACATTTGCATATTTATTCACCAGTGTACAATAAAAATATTGAGTCTGGTTATAGCTAAAAAAATTGCCCTCTTTTGATATATATATGATGAATATACATATATTTCATGGTTTATCTTTTCAGTTTCTTCATACTCTCTTTGATGAAAAGCCTAAATTAATATACTGCCATTTATAAATCTTTTTTTGATGATTCGTGTTACTTATGTCCAGTTAAAGAAATTATTTCATTAACCCCATGGTCAAATCAATGATTTCTTGATTTTTTTTTTGATTTATAGAAATTTTATTTTTTAACCTGATGTATTTACTTGTCTAATCAATCCAGGAATGTTTTTCTATAGAGAATGAGGCTAGAATTAAGATTGTTTTTTCTCTTCTCCCTCCCCCCCCCCTTTTTTTTTTTGATAGTTGATCTAGCACAATTTTGGGGGGAGATTATTTTTTTCTCTCAATATTGAAACTTATTTTTATAGCAACTGACAATACATATATAAGATCAATTTCTTTATTTCTAATTTATATTTTCTCCCATTGTTCTATTTGCCTATTCTTTTATCAATAGCATAATTTTATTAGTGTAAATTCATAATAAGCCTTGAAATCTAGTAGCCTGAGACTTCCAGTTTTATTTTTCTATAAAACTGCCTTGGCTAATACTTAGTATATACTTTCCATATGAACTGTAGAATCATTTGTTAATTGTTGAAAAAAAAATTGGGATTCCTATAAACAATTGTGATGAAGCTAGATAAATTTCCGGGACTATGATATCTTAACGACATTTAGAATTACAGTCTACAAACATGACATTCCTTTCTATTAACTTACTTGAAAATTATTTTCAGCAATGTTTTATAGTTTCTATGTGAGATTCCTGCACGTTTTTTGTTTTCTTGATGCCATTTATGAGATTTTAAAAAAATTAAAGATTTTATTTATTCATTTGAGAGAGAGAGAAGACAAGCCAGGAGAAGAGGCAGAGGGAAAAGCGGACTCCCCACTGAGCAGTGAACCTGATGTGAGTGAGGAGCTTAGTCCCAGTATCCTATGATCATGACCTGAGCCAAAAGCAGACTCTTAATCAACAGAGCCACCCAGGCACCCCACGTGTGAGATACTTTTAAATTTCACTTTCAGTTTGATTACCGATATATAAAGGTGTAATTGAGTTTTATACTGAACTCATTTGTATATTAGCTCTTAGTAAATTCATTTTTTACATCTAATAATTTATTTGAATTTTTCAGGGGGATGGCTGTTTCTGTGCACATAATTAAATCATCTACAATAACGACAATTTATTTTTATCATTCCACGCTTTATAATTTTTCTTTTGCTTTTTCTCATTATATTGCACTGAACTAGATGTCTCACAAAACACTGAATACAAGTATTTATAGAAATAGTTTTGCCTTGCCTCTATGTAAATGATATTTGATATTTCATTTTATCCATGATTTTTGCTCTTCATTATTTTATTTATATTTTATCAAACTTCAGGAACATTCATCTATTCCTAAGTTGATTAAAAATTATTTTAAATGTAATAATGAATTTTATCGAATATTTTATGTGGCTATTGAAATATTCATGGAGCTACTAGGTGGCTCAGATGGTTAAGTGTCTGACTTGATTTCAGCTCAGGTCATGATCTCAGAGTCATGAAATTAAGCCCCCATGAGGCTCTCTGCTCCGCACAGAGTCTGCTTGTCCATCTCCTTTTCCCTCTGCTCCTCTTTCTCTAAAACAAATATATAAATAAAACATTAAATAAATATATTCATATGATTTATCTCTTTCCTCCTCCACATTTTGCATTTAATTGGTTAATATTCCAATGTTAAACCACATTGCATTCTTGAAAAAAGCTTCCTCTAGGTAATATGATCTCTTTTTTAATATATCATTGCACCAAAATAGCTCACATTTGTAATTGTTTTTGCATTTATTTTCACTGACAATGTGGGTGTATTTTTTTTTCCTTGTAAGATCTTTGTAAGGTTTTGGTATCAAGGTTATGCTAGTCTTTATAAAATCAAATTAAGCAGTATATCTTTCACAGAGTTTTTAAAAGACTGAAATTATTTCCTGCTTAAATTTTGGAAAAAAAAATACCACTGTACTTATCTATTTTGAAATGGGGAATACCTGAGCTCTGGAACCAAATTATATTAAAAATTTTAAATGATGTAGTTTTATATTTCCTTTTGTGTGTTTTTCCTTTATTTGTGATCAGGGAATTTTTCCATTTCATAAAAATAATCTTTGAATATATTAGCATAATGTTGGAATATCTGTAGTGATATTCTTTCTTTCTACTATCAGTAATTTGGTATTCCTCTATTATTTTTTCTTTTAAGAGGCTTGTTAAAGATTCATCAGTTACAATTTTTTGGTCAAAGGACCAATCTTGACTCTATCAATGTTGTTTATTATGTATTTTATTGATTTCTTGTCTTACCTTTATTATTTTTTCTTTCAATTTGTTTTTCTTTTCTTGGTTCTTGATATAGAAATTTAGGTTGTTTGTTGTTTTGGTTTATTTCTTCAAAATATTTTATTTATTTATTTATGTATTTATTTAAGAGAGAGAGAGCATGACTGGTGGGGGATGGGGAGGGACAGAGGGACAGAGAAACAGACTTCCCACTGAGCAGGAACCCAATGCTAGGCTAGATCCCAGGACCCTGAGATCATGATCTGAGCCAAAGGCAGGCACTTAACTAAATGAGTCATTCAGGCCCCCATGTTGGTTGAGCTCTTTTTAACTTTTTAAAATTTTCTATTATAGGCATCCAAAATGTGTATTTTCCTTCAAATATTGTTTTAGGTCCATGCTAAAAACCTTATATTGATTGTAATTTTATTATTCTGTTGAAAAAATTTTCTAACCATACTTGTGATTTCATCTTTAACCAAGAGATTTAGACATGTACTGATAATTTCAGCTATGCTGAAGATTTACTAATTTTAGTTTTGCATACCTTGTGGTAAAATGTGGTAAAATGCATATTTAACCATTTTGCCAATTTAATAAGTACAAATCAATGGCATTAAGTACTTTCAAAATATTGCACAACTATTAGCGGTATCTAGTTCCTGAACATTGTTTCCCAAAGGAAGCCATCAGTCATTCCATGTTCTCACTTCTCTCAGCCAGTGGAAAACAGTAGTCTCTCTAGCTCCATCAATTTTCCTGTTTCATATAATGGAATCACACAATTTGTGGTCTTTTGCGGCTTGTTTCTTTTACTTAGCATAACATTTTTGAAGATAATCCGTGTTGTAGCATGTATCAGTATTTCATTTCTATGATTGAATAATATTGCATGGTATGAATAGACCACATTTTGTTTATAAACATAGCAGTTGATAAATATTTGAGTTGTTTTGTGTTTTGTGAGTTTTGGCTTTGTGAATAGTGTTTCTATGAACATTCATATACATGCAAGGTTTTGTTTGGTTACCTGTTTTCAATTATTTCCAGTAAATGTATAAGCGTAAAATTCCATTTTTTAATATTTTTTTGCTTGAATTATTGAGGAACTGACAAACTGTTTCCACAGGCTATGCTACTTTATATTCTCACTAGCAATGTACAAGTGTTCTAATTTCTCCACACCCTCAACAGTATATTATTTCCAACCCTCCCTTTCTTTAATCTAGTCATTCTAGTGAGTCTAAAATAGTACCTTACTATAGTTTATTATTTGTGTTTTCCTAGTGACTAATGACATTGACCATTTATTCATGTGATTGTTGACTGGTATTTGTATATCTTCTTTGGAGAAAGGTCTTTCTAAGATCTTTTGATATTTCTGAACTGTATTGTTTGACTTGTTATTATTGAATTGTAAGAGTTATTCATATATTTTGGATACCACATGCTTATCAGATATATGATTTGCAAATATTCCCTCCCACTCTGTAGAAATTTTTTTCTCTCTTTTGATAGTGTCCTTAAGTGAGCAAAAGTTTAATTTTCATTAAGGCCAATCCATGTATCTTGATGCTGTTATTTTTTTTTAATTTTTTATTTATTTATGATAGGCACACAGTGAGAGAGAGAGAGAGAGGCAGAGACACAGGCAGAGGGAGAAGCAGGCTCCATGCACCGGGAGCCCGACGTGGGATTCGATCCGGGGTCTCCAGGATCAGGCCCTGGGCCAAAGGCAGGCGCCAAACCGCTGCACCACCCAGGGATCCCTCTTGATGCTGTTATTGCTCATGTTTTCGATGTCACATGTAATTATGAGATCCAAGGTCATGAAGATTTAATCTTGTGTTTTGTTGTTAAGGATTTTGTATATTAGATTTAGGCCTTTGATTCATTTTGAGTTAGTTTTTGTATATGGAGTAATGTATTGGTCCAAATTCATTATTTTGCTTGAGACTCTATTTCTAGACTTTCATATGTAGTCCTTTGATCTATATTTATAGCTTCATGACAGTACAACACTACTTTAATTACCGTGGCTTTGTACTAAGTCTGGCAATCAAGAAAGTGTGGGTTTTCTAACTTTGAAAATCTTCTCCAAGATTTTTTTTTTTTGTCCTTTTAAAATCCATATGAAATTTAGGAGCAGCTTTTCCATTGCATCCCCACCCTCAGAAAATGCTGTTGAGATTTTAATAGATATATTGAACTTGGAGATAACTTTGAAGAATATTGTCATTCAACAAGATCAATTCTCCCAATCCATGAACATGTGGTATATTCCATTTATTTGAGTCTAATATCTTTCAGATACTCTGGTTTCTCTTCAGATCGTATAAATCTTTTGCCTTTTCTAATATCTTTCAGAAACATTTTGTGTAATTTTTATTATACAACTCTTGTACCACTTTGGTTAATTTCCAAGCACTTTTTATCTTGATATTGGTATAAATAAAACTGCTTTTTTTTTTAGATTTTATTTATTTATTCATGAGAGACACAGAGGGAGAGTTAGAGACAGGCAGATGGAGAAGCAGGCTCCATGTAGGGAGCCTGATGTAGGACTCAATCCCAGTACTTTGGGATCACTCCCTGAGCTGAAGGCAGACACTCAACCAGAGCCACCCAGGCGTCCCTAAAATTACTTTCTTAATTACAATTTTAGATTGCCCATTACTAGTATTTAGAAATACTACTGATTTTGCACAGGGATCTTGTATCGTGCAACTTTGCTGATTATTTCTTTGGCCCTACTGGGATTACTACTAAGCTAGATTACTAGAAATGACAGAGTTTGGAGTCAAAGAAGATTATTTCTAAGCCTTAAAATTTAAAGAAAATTTCCCTGTTAAGTTTGAGACTTTCTTAAGACCCATGACACCTTTCTTCCAATTTCTCCAGTTTGGAATTACAATGTCTATCCAGTGTGTCTCAGAGTTGTGTCTTGGAAGCAGATAACTTGTCTAGTTTTACAGATTCACAGAAGGAGAGGAATGTTGATGCAAAAATAAATTGTACCTTAAGCCTTATCCATACCTAATTTAGATGATATTAAGGAAATGTTTTATTTTTTTTATTTTTTTTAATAATAAATTTATTTTTTTGGTGTTCAATTTGCCAACATACAGAATAACACCTAGTGCTAATCCCGTCAAGTGCCCCCCTCAGTGCCTATCATCCATTCACCCCCACACTCCTCCCCTTCCACCACCCCTAGTTCGTTTCCCAGAGTTAGGAGTCTTCATGTTCTGTCTCTCTTTCTGATATTTCCTACCCATTTCTTCTCCCTTCCCTTCTATTCCCTTTCACTATTATTTATATTCCCCAAATGAATGAGACCATATAATGTCTGTCCTTCTCCGATTGACTTACTTCACTCAGCATAATACCCTCCAGTTCCATCCACGTCGAAGCAAATGGTGGGTATTTGTCGTTTCTAATGGCTGAGGTATATTCCATTGTATACATAGACCACATCTTCTTTATCCATTCATCTTTCGATGGACACCGAGGCTCCTTCCACAGTTTGGCTATTGTGGACATTGCTGCTTATAAACATTGGGGTGCAGGTGTCCTGGCGTTTCATTGCATATGCATCTTTGGGGTAAATCCCTAACAGTGCAATTGCTGGGTTGTAGGGCAGGTCTATTTTTAGCTCTTTGAGGAACCTCCACACAGTTTTCCAGGGTGGCTGTACCAGTTCACATTCCCACCAATAGTGTAAGAGGGTTCCCTTTTCTCCGCATCCTCTCCAACTTTTGTGGTTTCCTGCCTTGTTAATTTTCCCCATTCTCACTGGTGTGAGGTGGTATCTCATTGTAGTTTGGATTTGTATTTCCCTGATGGCAAGTGATGCAGAGCATTTCTCATGGGCTTGTTGGCCATGTCTATGTCTTCCTCTGTGAGATTTCTCTTCATGTCTTTTGCCCATTTCATGATTGGATTGTTTGTTTCTTTGGTGTTGAGTTGAATAAGTTCTTTATTGATCTTGGAAACCAGCCCTTTATCTGATACGTCATTTGCAAATATCTTCTCCCATTCTGTAGGTTGTCTTTGAGTTTTGTTGACTGTATCCTTTGCTGGGCAAAAGCTTCTTATCTTGATGAAGTCCCAATAGTTCATTTTTGCTTTTGTTTCTTTTGCCTTCGTGGATGTATCTTGCAAGAAGTTACTGTGGCCAAGTTCAAAAAGGGTGTTGCCTGTGTTCTCCTCTAGGATTTTGATGGAATCTTGTCTCACATTTAGATGTTTCATCCATTTGGAGTTTATCTTTGTGTATGGTGCAGGAAAGTGGTCTAGTTTCATTCTTCTGCATGTGGATGTCCAATTTTCCCAGTACTATTTATTGAAGAGACTATTTTCCAGTGGATAGTCTTGCCTCCTTTATCGAATATTAGTTGACCATAAAGTTAAGGGTCCACTTCTGGATTCTCTATTCTGTTCCATTGATCTACGTGCCTGTTTTTTGTGCCAGTACCACACTGTCTTGATGACCACAGCTTTGTAGTACAACCTGAAATCTGGCATTGTGATGCCCCCAGCTATGGTTTTCTTTTTTTAAAATTCCCCTGGCTATTCGGGGTCTTTTCTGATTCCACACAAATCTTTTAGAATTTGGAGTTGATACTGGATTGTGTTAACATAAGTGAAAGCTGTGACACTCAGCCCAAAGTTGGAAAAACCACTGTGATCTGCCTGAACATGAAAGATTGTTTCTGAAAAGCTACTAGATACTCTTGTTGCTGAGTATATGTTCCCAAAGTGTGATAAAATAGACCTCTTAGCTCATCAAAATATAGCCTTGCAGAAATGATGAACTGGAGGGCATGAAGTCCATTTGCACTATATCTAAAACACTGAAAAAAAAAACAAGTAATATCTTTAAATAATGCTTGAAATAAGAACTAAAAAGCAGAGAACAAAAACTCATTCAAAATACAAAACCAAGACAAACTTGTATTCAGGAAATAGTGAAATCTTACATTGTTCATAATCAGTTTGTCACAAAGAATGGATCAATCAGGTATCAATTGAAGCTGAAACACTTTGACAGTAATTGATTACTGAAAACATGATAAACAATGATACCTTACTCTAAATATCCATTGGCCAGTCACATTATATCTTCACTCTATTTTTTAAAATATTTTAACATCTCTGTAGTATAACATGTTTTCAGTATAATGAACATTCAAACTGAGATGGAATGGTTGTGGGGTATTGAGAAAGATTGCATTGTATTTGTAGAGAGAGGAAATGCACCCCTAGAAAAACAACAGATAATGTGTGGGAGTTCAGCAGTTTTATTTTTTTAGGATGTATTTCTTTATTAGAGAGAGCGAGAGAGCATGGTATGGAGGCGCAGTGGGAGAGGGAGTGAGAGTCTCAAGCAGACTGCTAAGTGCAGAGCCTTAAACAGGGTCCATCCCATGACCCTGAGATCATCAGTTAGAGCTGAAACTAAGAGTTGGCACTTAACCAACTGCCCCGGTGTTCTGGGAGCTCAGTGACTTTTAATGGTGATATTACAGAGAGGTCTTCCATTGTCTGTGGTCGTGTTTGAATAGGAACTATCTATACTATCATTTATGACATAACCTTGGAAGTGATTAGATTTTACAATATCATATTCATTAGAAACTAGTCACTAGGTACAGTTCACACTCAGGAAGTGAATTTACACATTGCATGGGCACTAGGAGATAGGGATCATTGGGAGCCATTTTACAATGCTACCAACAACTGCCTCTGTCATTAAATATAAGAATGTGACAGCAGCACAATTTCCTTTATTATTTTTCCAAACCTCGTGCTATTTTAGTCATGTATTTTAATTATAGCCACATAAATTTCTCAGTGCAGTATAAAAAATTGAGTATTCTGTATATACTCCCTTTTTGTTATATTTTCTTCTGATAAGAAATAAATGGCAGGTTATCTTGAATGCATAGGCTTTGTTATTAAGTCTGGATAATTTCATTTTTTTCTCATTCCTAGAGCATAACACTTCCTGTAGGTCTTTCTTTCTTTCTTTCTTTCTTTCTTTCTTTCTTTCTTTCTTCTTTCTTTCTTCTTTCTTTCTTTCTTCTTTCTTTCTTTCTTTCTTTCTTTCTTTCTTTCTTTCTTTCTTTCTTTCTTTCTTTCAATATTTTATTTATTTATTCATGAGAGACACACACACAGAAAGAGAGAGAGAGAGAGAGAGGCAGAGACACAGGCAGAGGGAGAAGCAGGCTCCATGCAGGGAGCCCAGGCGTTACTTGATTCCGGGAATTCAGGATCATGCCCTGGGCCAAAGGCAGATGCTAAACCACTGAGCCACCCAAGCATCTTTCTTTCATCTTTCTTTCTTTCTTTGATTAACTTATTTGGAGAGAGAGTGAGAGAGAGAGCATCCGAGCAGAGGGAGAGGGACAGAGAGAATCTCCAGGAGACTCTCCACTGAGTGCAGAGCTGCTTCTTTTTGTTTTTTTAAGATTTATTTTTATTTATTTATGAGAGAGAGAGAGAGAGAGGCAGAAACACAGGCAGAGGGAGAAGCAGGCTTCATGCTGGGAGCCTGATGTGGGACTCGATCCGGGGACTCCAGGATCATGCCCTGGGCCAAAGGCAGGCACAAAACGGCTGAGCCACCCAGGGATCCCCGAGTGCAGAGCTTCTTATATGTTATCAGGTGTTTAGATCCTAGGACAAAACTCAGAGAATGATTAACTTTCTTGCTTGTCCCTTGAAGGGAAAAATAGTTTCCTTGGCTTATTCAGAGGCAAAATATAGAATATGAGTAAATGAGACCTAGTGTAAAAGAGCAGACAGGGAACTTTTCTAAAAATGGAGTCCCTTCAGCCTCCCTACCTCCCTGAGATGACTCCAGCCCCCAATGACAACTTTATAAAGCTTCATGGGAGTCTGTGAAGTGATGGAACTATCCAAGATCTGTCCAGTCCTTATCCACAGAAACTGTAAGATAATAAAAATATACTACTTTAAAATACAGTATTACTTTTAAATAGACTATAGTTAATTAAGGCTCCCTCTTATAATTAAGACTGTTTCTTGTAATTGTTCAAATGAGCACTTTAAAATAATAGCTATACAAAGAAGTATAAAAAATAAAATGAAGTATTAAATGGAAAAAAATATTAAAAATATTCAAGTAACCAAAAGATTGAAGGAAAAAAAAACAAAAACAAAAACAGAAAACCACCAGAGATAGGGAGACAGGTTGGTCATAGCCTTGGCAAAAATCAGAATGCTGTGTCTTTATCTGCTCTGATGCAGCCCAGCCAGGCCCTGAGACACAGCTCAGCAGGAGTCTGGCCTGTGCCCTGGGCCTCTCCACAGGCTGGAGACCCATGTCTGCAATGCCAGCCCTTCCATGGGAGCAGTCTCAGCCCCCGCACCTGGATAGGGGAGTTGCTGCCATTTGGTAAGAACTGTAGTCAATTAGGGATCATTTATCAGCCTGGACTTAGAAGTGAGAATTTAGCTATGTGATGCCACCATTACTGCTTTGAGCACCATCAGAAAGGGAGGAGTGAAAGAGAAGAACTTGGTAAAAGTAAATAATAATAATAGTAGTAATGAAAAATTCCAGCACTAGAGCCCCTTCTTCTAGCAAATGCAAAAGCTACTCTGATGAGAAGTCCAAGGATCCCTCTAAAAGTAAACAGAGCACCAAGGAGTCCAGTCAGAATGGTCATGGCAAGGATCAAAGAAAGAGGTGCAGCGCTCCCAGTGTGGCAGCAGTACAAGTCTCATCCAGTTCGGCCAGCAGCTTTGGCTCCTGCAGCAGCTCTGGCTCTGCCTCCCTGGGCACTGGGTAAGTCTAGCACATACTGTAGCTCCCCATGTTCTCCCAGTATTTCTTGGTGTAGAGATGACAACAAGTGAGGTTCCTGCTCCAAATCTAAATCACCCAAAAGGAAAGGAAAAGATAGAGGTTTGGCTCTAACTCCACCAAAGAGCACATTGGGAGGCTCACCAGGAATGTGACAAAGGATCACATGATGGGGATAATCTCTACCTATGGGAAAATGATTGACATGGTTGTAAAAAGGATTCACTTCCATCTTTGCAACAGTTTTGAATACAGGGAGTTTGAGAATCCAGATGAAGCCAAGAAAGCACAGAAGCTCCTGGATGCAAGGCAAGTCCGTGGCCAGGAGATTACTGCTCCCACCGTGCCTGCACCTAGTCCCCTGGTCTAGTCCACCCCCAGGTGCTGCCACTACCTCCCCTGTGTTGCCAGTTCCCCCCGTAGAAGAAGATCAGGTTGTACCCCTGCCCTGCGGATCTCATGTGCATCTGCGACCTTGTCCCCACTCCAGCAGCACAGCCACAAGCAGCCCCAGCTCAACCCATCCCCTTAAGCAGGCTCTACTATCTGTAACTTACATCGTGTCCAACGCGGTGTTGTTACTTATCTAAGGATCCACTTAGGGCCAAGCTCCTGCTGCAGAAGTGTTGGTGTTCAAATGTGTGCCTGTAAAGATCCCCTCCAATTTTCTGGCTAGAAAGATTCCATGTTCCCAGGTCCTGAGACTCAGTGTAGTGGCAAAGCCAGCAGGACCAGCAGGACTCTGGGGGGCAGTGCAGCACTAGGCTAGAAGCAAGCTTTCCCATTCCACTGATGATCTGGGGCCAGTGTGGAGGGCTGAGTGACTTTCAGGAAAGGATATACTTTTCATAATTGCTATTCCTGTTAATCTTAGCCCTGCTCCCCTGCTTGAGTCCTCTTCTGACCTCTTGGGTCACTCTATGTTAGTTGCCCCAAGTGGTTCTGTTCTTACATGTACCCATGTGCGCGCACGCACACACACATACACACACACACACACACATACACACCACCCCATGTCTCCTTTTCTCTCTCGAAAACTGGTGAGCAAGCTAAGAACCAGCTCTTCAGGGTCATCTCAACCCTCCTGTCATCGCTGTTATTTATGTTTTTTCAGCTTTTATTGTGCAGTCAGCACTATACATTTTCTGTTTTGTGTTTCTGGAACTTGGCAACATCTTAGATAACATTGTGTTTGTACTTTGTAGTGTAGAGTGAAAAGATTGTGTTGAATAAACCTAGGCTTAGAATGCAAAAAAAAAAAAAAAAGAGAAACCTGGAAACAAAAACAAAACATGGAATAACAACTAAATGAGGAACAGCAAAACAGATGGAAGAACAAGAAAATTAGAATGATAGTAGACTTAAACCATATCAGTAAACTGCATGAAATCTTAGAAATAAGCACTTTATTAAAAGATAAATATTGTAATATTAAAACCAAAGACCAAATATATCTCCGTCTTTAAATAGGTTGCAAATGAAATGCTGGAAAATGATATAAAATGCAGGCACTAAGCTTAAAGCAGTTAATTCAGACAAAATATATTCTAAGACAAGGAGTATAGCCAAAGATAAATTGGAACATTGCATTATGAAACGGGGTAAATTTCACAATAAAACATGACCATCTTAAATATGTTTGTATTTAATAACAGAGCTTCTAACTACGTCCAGTAAAAAACAAAACAAACATAAAACAAAAACAGCAACAAAAACTTACCTAGCGATAGAAGAATTAAACAAATCCACAATTACAACTGGAAACTTCAATATTTCACATTTCCCAACATTTGATAGGCAGAGTACAGGAATAAATAGAGAAGATATGAATAATACTACCCTCCAATTTTACCTAATTGATATTTACAGAAGGTTACACTCAGCAATTGCTGAGTTACATTGTATCCAAGGGCACTTGGAATTATCCTTAATACAGGTAACATACTGGGCTATCACATAGATCTAATAAATTTCTAACTTAAGAAATAACACAGAATATGTTCTTGACCAGAGTGGAATAAAAGTGGCAATTTATAATAATAGAATATCTAGAAATCTCTGAAGTATCAGGAAATTGTTTACAAATATATTTATAAATCAAACATGTATAGATATTTGAATTCTCAAAGAAGAAATCACAAGGGAAATTAGAAAATGTTTTGAACTGAATGATAATGAAACATTTGAAACTTAAAAAATGTGTACAAAGAAGCAACAACATAAGTTTCAATTGGCCTGATACAGATTTGCATCTTTAATGTGAGGAGAATTTCTTCCTCATCCACTTTCTCTTGTCATCTCTTCCCCTAGTTTCCTTTCGCTTTGCTTTCTGGACTTGCTTCCTCTGAAAACAATCAGATGGACTAAGCAAAGTTGATATCCTCACTTGAGGGAAGAGACAAGGAGTCCAGTTGATGGCCCAAGCCAGGTGTCAGAGCTTGAGCCTGTAAGGAGTAAGTCCAGTGGTGAGGTTGCAGAGTACGACCTAGTAATCTGTGCCACAGTGGTGTATATGTTGATTTCTGAGCTGGTTATGGAGATCACTGGGGAAGAGTCATCTCTTGTATGGGTCAGAACCCAAGCAGAATAAAAAGATTATCTATATGCAGGGGAGGAGGGTAGTGACAATGAAGAGAAGACCAGTTCCATACAAAGAAACTACAAATAAACAAATATGTTAAGGATAATGGGATCCAGACTTCTCAATATTGAGCAATAAAGTTAAAGATACAGAAAGTAAAATGAGAGAGGGAGAGAGAGAAACCTAAAATGACTTAGGTAGTTAGGTTGGAATTAGAAATACCTTTATGAACTCATGATTTTCAACAAGCACAAATAAACAATCAGATGTAAATGTGTTCACCATGTGTAAATGTGTAGATGTACATATGGATAGTATTTTTTTAAAGATTTTTTTCCTTTATTCATGAGAGACAGAGACAGAGAGACAGAGGCATAGGGAGAAGTAGGCTCCCTGATGCGAGGCTTGATCCCAGGACCCTGAGATCATGACCTGAGCCCAAGGTGGTTGCCCAACTGACTGAGCCACCCAGGCAACCCTGTATAGTATTAAATCCTTAATTCTCTGTCCACTGAGGTGCCTGGGAAGCAACAACAGATCAATAGTAGTGGATATACTACTATATCAGTAGTAGTGGATCTAAATACTTAGATCTGGGCTTCTAAATACAGCTTACCAATAAAACGAACAAAGAACCCAATAAAAAATAGGTAAAAGATAAAAAATAGATATTTTAACATAAATCTCATGCAAGAGGATATTCAGATGGCAAATAAGCACATTAAAAGTGCTAAACATGATTAGTAAAATGGAGATGTGAATTAAAACCACAAATGAGGCACTGATGCTCATCTATTAGAGCAGCTAACCCTCATGATGGTGAGAATTTGGAAGAACTGGAACTCTCATAAACTGCTCATGAGCATCTCAAATATTATAAGCACTTTTGAAAAGAACTAAAATGTTTCTTAAAATGTTTGATATGTATCTTGAGTGAGATCCAGCTATTGCATTCCTAAATATTTACCTAGGAAAAATTAAAGCATATATTCATGCAAAGACTTCTGTGTGAATGATCATAGCAACTTTATCTCTTGTGGCCAAAAACTAGAAGCAAACCAAATGTCCATTCATAACTTACTGGTTAAACAAACTATGATATTCTTTTACAATAGAATACTACTAAGCAATCTAAAGGACTGATCTACTGATATGCACAGTAACATAGATGAATCTCAAAATAATTAGGCTGCAGAAAAGAAGGAGAAGTTTTTTTAAATCACATTGCATGATTCCATTCATACAAAACTCCAAGAAGTATGAACTAATAGATAGTTTCAAAAGGCAGATCTGTGGTTACCTGTGGAGGAGGTGTGAGGGCAGGAAGGCCCAAGAACAGGAGAATGAAAAGTTGAATGAAGAAACTTTTAGCAGTGATATATTTTGGCCATTGTTTCATAAGTGTGTAAGTATATAAAAACTTGCCATATTGTACATTTCAAGGCACCCGGGCGACTCAGTCCATTAAGCGTCTGCCTTCAATTCAGGTCATGATCCCAGGGTCCTGGGATCAAGTCCTGCATCAGGGTCCCTGCTCAGCAGGGAGTCTGATTCTCCCTCTACCCCTCCCCCCACTCGTGTTTTCTCTCTCTCTCTCCTTCATACAAAAGTGAATAAGTAAATAAAATCTTTAAAAAAGTGTACATTTAAAGTAGGTGCAGTTTGTTTTATGCCAATTATTTCCCAATAAAGCTATTACAGGTGCACTTCCTTTTACTGTGCTTCAATTTACTGATCTTTGAAGATACTGTGTTCTTTGTACAGGTTGAAGGTTTGTGCAGTACTGTGTGGAGCAAGATTATCTGTGCCATTTTGCCGACAGCATTTGCTCACTTTATGTCTCTGTGTCACATTTTAGTAATTCTCCCAATATTTCCAACTTTTTAAGTGTTATTTCATTTGCTGTGGTGATCTGTGACTAGTGACCTATGATCTTACTACTGCAATTGTTTGGGGGGACACAAACCACACCCATAAAAGACAGTAAACTTAATAAATTGTTGTGTGTGATCTGACTGCTCTACTGACCATTCTTACATCTCTCTCCTTCTCTTCAGGCCTCCCTGAGGCACAAATATACTGAAATGAGGCCAATTAATAGCCTCAAAATAGTCTCTAATTGCTCAAGTGAAAGGAAGAGTTGCATGTCTCTCACTTCAAATCAAAAGCTTAGTAATGGTTAAGCTTAGTGAAGAAGGCATGACAAAAGCTAAAACAAATAAAAAACTTGGCTTCTTGGCCTAAGAGCCAAATTGTGAATGCAAAGAAAAAGTTCTTAAAGGAAAGTGCTACTCCAGTGAAGACATAAATGATAAGAAAGTGAAACAACCTTATTGCTGATAAGAAGGTTTGAGTGGTCTGGGTAAAAGATCAACCCAGCTACAACATTCTCTTAAACTCAAGCTGAATCCAGAGCAAGACCCTAATTCTCTTCAATTCTATAAAGGTTATGAGAAGTGAGGAAACTGCAGAAGCAATGTGTGAAGCTAGCAAAAACTGGTTCATGAGATTTAAGGAAAGAGGTCATCTCCAGAATATTAAAGAACAAGATGAAGTGGCCAAGTGCTGATGTAGAAGCTACAGAAAGTTCTCCAGGAGATATAGCTAAAGTCATTAATGAAGGTGGCTACACCTAACAAGAGATTTTCAATGTAGGCACAGCAACCTTCTCTTGGAAGGAGATGCCATCTAGGACTTCCATAGCTAGAGAGAAGTCAATGCCTGGCTTCAAAGTTTCAAAGGACAGGTTAACTCCCTTATCGGGGGCTAATAAGCTGGTGACTTTGACATTGAAGCCAATGCTCAGTGACCAATCTGAAAATCCTTGGGTCCTTAAGAATTCTGCTAAATCTACTCTGCCTGTCATCTAAAAATGGAACAACAAAGCCTGGATAATAGCATATCTGTTTACTCAATGTTTTCAGCCCACTGTTGAGAACTACTTCTCAGGAAGAAAAGATTCCTTGAAAATACTACTGCTTATTGGTGATGCACCTGGTCACCCTAGAGGTCTGATGGAAATATATGAGATTGATGGATGATATATGAGGTAATAAAAGGATATTTCTACAGAATCATGTACATACACAATTTTGATAATGGCTTGTTTCATAACTGTCAAAAAAAATAAAACAATCCAAATGTCTCCAAAAGGAGAATGGATAACCAAACTGAGGTATATTCACACAATGGAATGCTACTCAGAAATGGAAAGAAAAAAAAATAAAAGAGCAGCTACACAAATGAATGACATGTATGAACCTCAAAAACATGAAGAATGAAAGAAATCAGACACAAGAGTACCTACTCTAATTTCAATTATGTGAGATTCAAATGAAGATGAAAATGATCTGTATTATTAGATATCAGAACAGTAGCTGGCCAAAGGGGAAATTGAGTTGGGTGCACAAGGAGTTTTTAGGAGTGATGAAATGTTTATATGAGGATTGGGGTATTGACCAAATGAGATATACCATGAATAATATGCTTAACATCTGTGCATGTAACTGTATAAATTTTAACTGAAATTGAAAAAAATAGACAATAGAGCAGTCATATCATATTGTTAATAACTTTTAAAAACTATATACAATTAAAATGTTTATTATAATAAATAAATAAATAAATAAATAAATAAATAAATAAATTGAAATATACTCACTCAATGTATATTCATGCAAATGAGAGTGAACAAATTAAATTACATCTCCAAAATATGGAGATGAGTGAATCATAAAAATGTAAGAGAAATATAAGAATAATGGAAGCCAGACACGAAGTAAAAGATACACAATGGCTCTCTTTTCAGTAGGTTAATAAAAGAAGGCAAAATATACATGGTGTTAAAAATAATCACAGTGGTTACCCTTGAGGGGGCTAGTGAATAGAGTGGGAAGCAAGAGGAGCTTCTAGGGTTGGAGCAATGTTCTGTTTCTCAAAGTGGGTGATGCTTGTATAAGTGTTTTCTCTGTAAAATTCCAATGAGATGTGTACACTGATAATTTGTATAATTTTCCATGTTAGTTATCCTTGAAAATCAGTTTGTTCTTGAAAAAGAGCAATAATTGTTTATTTTCTAATTTAAACACTAGTAGCAAATTAGTAAATAAATTATCATGTCAAATTAATTAATTTAAAAAATACCAAGTAAGATCCTTTGAATAAACAGAAAAGTGCTTTAACATTTAAAAACGTATGAATGTAAATCCACATTAACATATTTATGAGGAATAATTATACAAGTATCTCAATATATATATAAAAATATTTAATAGAAGTCAACACCCATTCATAGTAACAAAATTATCTTTAGCAAAGTGAAAATAGAAGGAAATAATCTAAATCTTTTAAAATTTCAAACATTTGAGTGTGGTCAAGAAAATAAGATAACAGAAAAATAAGAAGTGTAAAAATGTGAATGAATAAGCTACTTTATGTAAAGATACTATAATTTAAGAATCGAGAGAATTTATAATCCACTAGAACTAATCAAGGAGTTCATCAGGATTGCCATATAAAATCAAAGTATAAAAATTCATAACATCACAACTATGAGCACAAAGGAAGAAAAATGCAATTGTAAAAAAAAAAAAAAGGACTATTCAAAATATCAACCAAACTAGGGTGCATGGGTGGCTTAGTCAGTTAAGCATCCAACTGTTGATTTCTCCCTCTGCCTCTCCCCACCTCATGCTCTATACATACATACATACATTATTAAACAATATCAGCTAAACTGTAAAGTACTTATAAACAAATCTGATAAGATAGAAGTAAAGTGTTTTTAGACAGGATGATGCAATCTATTGAAGAAACTAAAGGACCTGAATAAAGGAGATGTTTTGAAATGTGTATTTATAGGAAGACTCACTGTTGGCATGTTCTTGATAGTTTATTTCTGCTTAGTTTGTCTTCCCTGAGGAGACAGATCCATAAATATGTATCTAAGACCAGTGTCTAACTGCCTATGTTTACTTCTATGAGTTCTTTGTTTTCAAATTTCACATTTAAGTTTTTAATGCATTCTGAGTTTATTTTTGTTTATGGTATAAGACAGTGATCTAGTCTCTTTTTGCATGCAGCTGTCCAATTTTCCCAACATCTTTTATTGAAAAAAAATTATTTTCCCTAATTTATATTCTTTTAAAAAAAATTATTTATTCATGAGAGACAGAGAGAGGCAGAGACACAGGCAGAAGGAGAAGCAGGCTCCACGCAAGGAGCCCGACGTGGGACTTGATCCCGGGAATCCAGGATTATGCCCTGGGGGGAAGGCAGGTGCCAAACCGCTGAGCCACCCAGGGATCCCCTATTTTATATCCTTGCTTCCATTTTCATAGATTAATTGACCATATAAGCATGGATTTTTATCTGGGCTCTTTATTTTATTCTACTGATCTCTGTGTGGTTTTGTGCCAATTCTCATACTTTGAATACTGTAACTTTGTAGTTATCTTGTAATCTGGGATTGTGATACCTCCAGCTTTGTTTTCCTTTCTCATGATTATTTTGACTGCATGAGCTCTTTTTTGATTCTATACAAATTTGAGGATTTTTTGTTTTAGTTCTATAAAAATGATATTGTTATTTTGATAGGAATTGCATTAAATCTGTAAATTGTTTTGGGTAGTATGGATATTTTCACAATATAAATTCTTCCAGTCCATGAGCATGGTATATATTTCCATTTGTTTGTCTCATCTTCAATTCCTTTCATCAATATCTTACAGTTTTCAGAATATAGGTCTTTAACCTCCTTGAATTTTATTCTTTTTAGTGAAATTGTAAATGGAATTGTTTTCTTAATTTGTCTTTTGGAAACACAATGCTCAAGAATTGACAATTTTAAAGGCAAAGACTATGTATCAATGATACATGCTATCAGACATTTTAAACCTATAATAATTAAAATGTGTGGTGTTTGGTGCAGGGGGGAACAAGTAGATAATTGGGTCCCCACATATATGGGAGCTTAGCATAAGATAGAGATATTTTATCAAACCAGTGGTTTAAAGTTTTATTTTTCAATACAGTAAATCCTATAAACCATGTTACATTCATAAATAAAATAAAATAAAATAAAATAAATAAAATAAAATAAAATAAAATAAAATAGACTTGTACTTGGTGCAGACACTACCACTACTTCTCCTGGATCCCCCAGGATACCTTCTCATCATTTCTGCACTTCCCTCTTGGGTGCCTGGGTACTTTTCCTTGGAGGACCCAGAGTCTGTGATTCCTCTTAAGTAGACTGACCTTGGTCTCCTGAAGCTACCTTGCCTTTTTTTGCTGCCTCTCCACACAAACAAAATCATTCTTCAGCCTTTTCCCTTTAAAACCAAAACAAGAACAACAACAACAACAAAATATTCTACCACTTTTGGGGGATCCCTGCATATAGTGCAGAGTGCAGAACCAAACCCAATTTGTCTCTCTCTGTCAACTGATTGTAGGAAATTCCTAATGAGGCCACAGGGGCAGTATGTTGATGAATGACTCTTGGCAATTTTTTTAATGTAAATAATCACAATTTTAATTTCCAAGGCTCACATTCTCTGATTATTGGTTTTTCATGGCTGATTGTTTTTGCTCTGTTTTTTTTTTTAATTTTACTTTACTATTCATAGTATCCTCTTGAACCTTTTGAAGATACTAATTAGATATTTTAAGTGTTCTTATATTCCCTGGACTTTTTTTTTATTCTTGATATTTTTATCTTTTATGTTCCTTTATTAATAATTTTCTGTATCTACATGTTCCCGTAGTTCTATTTTAGAAATAAATATAGTGTTAAATAGTTTGGAACATAATATTTAATATTTAAGCATATACATATGATTTTTATCCCCTTCATTAGAAAAATTACTCTGAAATTACATTTCAGGAATAGTAACTAGAAAATACCTTAGTTATGCGACAAGTAGAATCTTGAACTATGGGGAAATAGGATTGGTTCTTAAGAATATTACATATCAGTTGAAAAGATAATAATGTCTTAAAAATATTAGTGACTCAAATGACATTCTTAATTTTTATCTTTGCTACTACCCCCAACCATCTTTTACTCAAGTCATTATTTTCCCACCATATGGATTGCAGGGACTTCCTCCTGGTCCCCTGTCTCATTTCTCCTCTACATTCCTTTTACTGTTCAAATTTATTTTAATATTGGGTTCTGAAGCATGTAGCTTCTCTGCTTCTAAGGTCTCATCCTTCAGTAGGCATTTGAAATTCTACACTGTATCAAACAATATTTTGAAGACTGTAATAAACTTTTAAGCATGGTGGGAGTTAGAAGGATTTTATTTCACCCCAAATTCCCAAAGTGATCTTCATACATATATTGTCAGATTAAATAGTTGTTGATCCAATACACCTCTAAAATGTTTCTTTGGTTTGTATCCCACAGAAAACTACCTGCAATGGATATTTATAAGCACTGAAAAAAAGTGGGGAGGAATTCTATAATTAAATATAGTAATTTCTATAACCCTAATAATGCTAATATACACTGTAAGCAGAAGATGCATTGGTCACATAACATTTGCTAAATTTATAAAACAAGCAACAATTATTTTATGTCTTTTCATCCCTTTGTGAAAGGGGACAAGTAGTAGTTTTGAAACCATTTTGTTCTACTACTCCCTAATTTTTTGATAAGTACTGTGCTCCCTTACACATATAAAATTTATACTTAAAATGTTTCAACTACAATTTAATTAGTTGCAAGACCATAACATCCATACTGTAACTCTTGACATTAAAAATCAACCTGTTATATTGCTTTTTAAAATATATTTAATAAATTCTAAATACCATTATGATTTTCTATCCATAATCTTCCATTTAAAATATACATGAATATGTTCTTCAGCAGTTAGAAATTTTACATCTTTATCTCTTTGAACTTGTATATCTCTTCTTCTATCCAGCCAGAATTTTACTCCTATGTATAGGATATATATATACAATAGAATATTACTCAACCATTAGAAACAACTAATACCCACCATTTGCTTTGATGTGGATGGAACTGGAGGGTATTACACTGAGTGAAGTAAGTCAATCGGAGAAGGACAATCATTATATGGTTTCACTCATACAGGGAATATAAAAAATGTGAAAGGGATTATAGGGGAAAGGAGAGAAAATGAGTGGGAAAAATTAGAGAGGGTGACAAAACATGAGAGACTCCTAACTCTGGGAAATGAACAAGGGGTAGTGGAAGGGAAGGTGGGTGGGGGAATGGGGTGACTGGGTGACGTGCACTGAGGGGGGCACTTGATGAGATGAGCACTGGGTATACTGTATGTTGGCAAATCGAACTCCAATAAAAAAAAATCCATGTAAAAAATTAAAAAGGTAAAAACATAAAAAATAATAAAACGAAGCTAGGTCTAAAATCTTTTAGAATAATAATAATAAAATATTTTTTAAAAAAATTTAAAAAATAAAATAAAATATACATGAATATGTTCTTCAGCAGTTAGAAATTTGACATCTTTATTTCTTTGAACTTGTATTTCTCTTCTTCTATCCAGCTAGAATTTTAGTCCTATGTAATGTATCACAACTAAATTTTTTTATCCTAAAACATAATGAGTTCACTCATCTCGGAAATCTAAAATAGTTCCCCATTGCCTATTGAAGGAAATCAAAATTTGATGTGAAATTAACAATTCTGGGATTGTCAATTAATCTTTCCATCTTTATTCTACACACTAACACAGGCAGAAATCTCACTGAATAAGCAGCTTGAGGTATTTAATTTAATTTAATTTAATATTTTATTTTATTTTTTAAAAGTATCTGTCTATAAAAGCCTTTCCATTGTCCAGGAAAGCCTATTCCCACTCTCTTACTAAATTCACTTTTTTTTTTTCCTAATTGCTGAAATTTTGTGTCCCTTTAAGATCCACTCAGATGCTTTCATATAGTTATAAAAACTTCCTTAGTTCCACTGTAAGATTCCTGGGAACAGTCTCATGACAGAAATATCACATTCTTCTTCATATTTTAGCTACATATGTCTTAACTTTCCTACCTAATAAGATTATTAAAGGTGTAATACATATGCCAGTCACTTTTTATAGCCATCGTAATACAACCATAATTATTTTCCTTCATTTAAACAAAGGTCATTTATTAAGTTATAGGTAAAGGTATGGACCTTGAGTTCTCAATTGAGAAAAGATATTTTATCCATTAGATGTTCCACAATAATGCTGTTCAGAATATCCAAGGATTACCCCAGCACCTATTTGTTTTTCTTTTCTCGTGTGTGAGCTGGATGCAGTTTAGCAGATCTAAGCTGGGTTCAGCAGAGCTGGTTCCAGACTGCATGTCAGGTTTTGATCTGCCTGGTGTGTCTAGCCTGAGACCTGGGCTGCAGGGCCAGTAATTATCCAGAGTATGCCAAGTCACGGTGATGTCAGAGCAGGAGAGGGCAAACCCAGCCACCCAAGAATGTTGCAAGCCCCCGCTTTGTCAAGTCTTGCTAATATCCTAGAGGACAAAGAAAGACACGTGGCCTTATAAAGGGGCTGTGGAGTGATGGCATCACAGGGCAAGGCACTGAAAGCACAAGGTCATAATAGAGTAATGAATTCAGACCAAGAATTCAGTGTGTCATGGCCATATAATTCATTGTATGAGAAGGGATATAAGGAAGATATGTAAACAAAAGTAACTTTTGCTGGAAAAATGCATTTCACAGAAGAGATAACTTTAGAACTGACTTTTTAGGCTGAACTATTTGCCAGCTATTGTAAGCAGAGGAGCGAAGTATGATTATGAGCAGAGTTACTATTCTTAAGCACAAAGCAGGGCATTGGGGTCGGATCCATGGGGAGATGTCCGGTGCTGCAGGCTGGATTGTGTAGCTTTAGTGGGAAAGACCATAGTCAGAGATACACACAGCCCAAATTTGATAAACATCCCATACTTCAAAGACATTTGACCTTTGTTTTGTAGACAGCAGACTACTAACAGGAATTATTTAACATTACTGCTAAATTAACGTTTTACACAAATGTCCTGTTGAGCAGTATCAAGTACTTAATAAATGTTTTGAATTAAGGCATGGATAAATGACAAGACAGTTCTTCCCTCCCTCTCTGTCTCCTTCCTTAACCTTCTTCTACTCTCCATCCCTCCCTTCTTCCATTCCTTCTTGAGCAGGTGGATTCTCTAAAAAAGACTATGATGTGCCTTCAAGACATAAGTAAATGTAGTAGAGTTGTAAATTATTTATACAGAAATCAAGACATATAATATATAAACACGCAAACAAATAGTTGCTGAAGCAACAGAAGCAGAATTGGCTCAACTTTGTCATCGCTTCTGAACGAGCCTCTGACAACTCATTTGTTTTCAGATCTCTGCCAGGCTGGGCTGGCATGAGGCCAAGCCCAAGGCACCCAGCTTCGGTTAGCAGAGCTTTCGTCCACCCATTCACTGCAGTGGCCATCCCGAGGCTCTGAGAGCCACACGGGCTTGTGAAAAGGGAGCAGTAAAGGAGACTGGCTTCAGCTCAGTCCTCTACTGCCACCTGTGTGCTGGCCAAAGCCAACACACCGTGGAGGAAAGAGCAACAGGTTCCAAGCGCCCTAGGGCAGCACTTGAATATGGGAGAGCCTAGGTGACCAGAGCCCTAGAGAGCAAGGTTCATTTTCTCTCACCCTGTGGAACTTTCCTCTGTGAGCAAATTCCAAAGCCCTTTGATAGGATGTAAGGGAAGGGGAAAGAAACATTACAGAACTTCTCTAAAGAAGAAGAGTGTCCCCAGGTCTTGGAATAATTCACCCTGTGAGGAGGTTTGATATTATTCAGTTAGTTACATCATAAGGAAAAAAGGCATTTTTAGAAGTGAAAGCGCCAGCTTTTCTCTGCCTGGTGATTCTAAATGTATTCCTAAATGAATACATTTGGCATGTGCAGAATCGACAAGGATTTCTGTACAACAGAAAAGGAAGCTGAGTCACAGAGAGGATAAGTAATCTGGAAGTACAGTCTGGACCTAATAACTATAGGATGAAATCAAAGTCCTTCAAGTAAGTTTTAGTTTCTAAATTACAACTGTTCGGAAAATCTTGTCTTAATTTTACCTTGTAAAATAAACTTTTAAAATATAGCAACTGTTGGTAAAATTGCTTTTACAGGAAAGGTCTATGCCCATGGCAGACAAGATGCTTTGATTTTGAGGTCATAGGAATATGTTGATTTTGTTAAATTAATAAGTGCACAATTGGGACAGAATATGGAATCTTGGGAAGTCGGGGTAGCTCAGTGGTTAAGCATCTGTCTTAGGCTCAGGATGTGATCCCCGGGGTCCTGGGATGGAGTCCCATATCTGGCTGTCTGCAGGGAGCCTGCTTCTTCCTCTGCCTATGTCTCTGCTTCTCTCTCTGTGTCTCTCATGAATAAATAAATAAAATCTAAAAAAAAAAAAAAAAAGAAGAAGAAGAATATGGAATCTTTACGGATTTAAGTAGGGCAGAACTTCCTAATCCAGGAACAGAACAAGTAGTCATGGGCTTCTAAGGTTTCAAGGAACCCAGGAAAGATGCGAATTACAAGTACCTGGTCACCACAGAATAGCCTGTAATAAGATATGTAAATAAAGAGCCATATGCCCAGTCAGTTTAAAAGGAATTAAGTCAGACCCTAATACTTGTTTTTGAGAAAGCATTTTTGTTTGTTTGTTTATTTCATTTTTTTTTTTTTAGGGGTTGAGTAGCAGTACATCACTGGCTGAAAGAAAATAAACTGCTCTAAAAAGCCACAGATTGATGTCCCTGGGGGCCGGAAGGCTCCCACAGGAACATCACAATTCGGCATGACAAGATGAGTCTGCACACCCTGAAGGGCTGCACTAATTTGTGTGTAGGTCACTGGATGTGCTTTGGCCTTATGAAATCATGTCCGAATTAATACAACAGAATTAAATTAAAGCAATGCACACATGTTTTTGTTTGTTGAATGGCAGAAGTTCAGAACATGTGTTATGGATTCAGTCAGCCTTGG
The DNA here is from genome assembly GCF_905146905.1 of Nyctereutes procyonoides. Lineage (NCBI taxonomy): Eukaryota > Metazoa > Chordata > Mammalia > Carnivora > Canidae > Nyctereutes > Nyctereutes procyonoides. The sequence goes on from NW_026575030.1 coordinate 13,661,888, forward strand.
CTACAGTCCAGACCCTGTCATATATCTGCCACGTATCTTTAGGCAATTCACTTAACCTCTGAGACTCGGTTTCCTCATTTCTAAAGTAAGACTAACACTAGTTGTCAAGTCATGGGGTTTTGCTCTGAGAATTAAATCGCCTCTTTTAAGTGTCGTTTTGTAAAAAGCTAATGATACTAAGAGAATTCAACTACTATCCTCTGTCTAATGGAAACCAGATGAGCATCTATAAAAAAAATCAATGAAAATAAGACTAAAGTAAAGCATATACAAGAAGACACTTCAGGAGTTAGCGAGGCATCTTAATACCGTGGATAGGGCTTTGGTGCCAGTTTACAAACATGACTTGTCATTTATACTTTATGTAGTGCTGGTATAGTCTCTAAACTTCTCTGGAAATTGCTTTCTTTTTTGTAAAAGGAGGTTTATATCCCTGTATTTCAAATCTCTTGGAACCAATTAAATCACCTTGTAAACTGGAAAAAAAAATTACAAATTTAAATGATTTTTGTAAGAAAGTAAGAAAACAGGAGCTATCTTGATATCTATTTAGAGAAGGTGGAATTTCAGATAAACTTTGAAGATGAGACAGATTTAAAAAGGCGATGGACAGAAAGAAAATGAACTGATGAATTCATAACATGCACACCAGTGATTCTCAGGGTGAGTGAGTGAGGGGGGAATTTATCCCTCAGGGCTGTTGGCAACATTGGACATATATTTGGTTGTCACAGATGGTGGAGAATGTTAGTTGGCACCTCCTGGCTTGAGGACAAGTATGCTAGTAACTATCCTACAACGCAGAGAACAGCCCCCCAAAGAATCATCTAGCCCCAAGTATTAATAGTGCTGAGGTTGAGAAACTGTGAAACAGGCAGGTAAGTCACTAGCCTAGCAGATGTGGAGCCAGAAAATTTTGGTAGATTATGAATGCTAGTGTGATGAATTAGGGCTTTTGTATGCGGTGGGAAACAAAAGAAGTTTACTTGTCACTTGTTGAGAAGTAATGAATTTACCTGGTAATGAAAGACAATCGGGCAGCGGTTTAGCGCCACCTTCAGCCCAGGGCGTGATCCTAGAGACCCAGGATGGAGTCCCATGTCCGGCTCCCTGCATGGAGCCTGCTTCTCCCTCTGCCTGTGTCTCTGCCTGTGTCTCTCTCATGAATAAATAAATACAATCTTTTTTAAAAAAAGAAAAGAAAGACAATCATTATGGATCCAATTGTGTGGATATTATTTAGCAAATCACTATTATGCAACTATTTATTGCAGACTAAATATAGATTGGATGCAATGTAAATATTAATTGATTTACTCTGTCTCTATAGTGTTTTGTTACTGGTAGTGGGTTTCAAAAGACTTTTCCAGTGAGATTTCACTATTCATGGAGAGTAGGATATGTGAGGAGTTCAAGTTATTTACCCTCTTTGGGTTAGGCAAAGTGGCCCTGTGACATGTTTTATCCAATGAAGTGCGAGCAGAGTGAGGCATGCTTGTTCAGATAGAAAGCTTTAAGATACTGTAATATAGTTCTTCAAGTTCTCTTTCTTCTCTTGCCATGTGACATAGATAGGTCTGTTTTCCAGATGTTGCCAATAAAAGATGGCAGAGCATCCTGGCTGATGCAGAGTATGCCTCCTTCTATCTTATCCTAACATTAAATCTGCGTGGCTATGGGGAGTAGTCAGGCATCAGTCTCCTCAGACTTCAGTCTCCATACACTAAGAGTTTATATAAATAATTTTTGAAATCTCAAGTTCCAGCATCCTAAAATGAATATTTACAATAGGAAGACATTATTTTTTTCAAAAATTTCCCGACTATCCAAATACTTAAACAATTTAGAAAACCAGTCTCAACCTATACCTCAAGGTTTTCTGGGATATTATTGCTTCATTATGTGAAGACACATATCTTTAATCACTACTAAAGTGAGAAGATGGGAAAGATTTAATTGTGAAGGAAAACTCAGGTACTTAGGACTCATTTATACTATGGCTTATGTTATCCAGATAAATAAAGATCAGGTGTATAATTTTTTCACACATGAAGAGACTAAATTCTCTTATTAAGAATTCTCTTATTAGCCATTGGAGAAGACAAATGAGGTTGCTTAGTCTGCAAGGATGAGTCATAATGTGTACTCAGCTCTCATGTGCTGGCCTGAGGCTGAAAAACCTGATTATGTTCACAGAATGGTCCGTGTTACTCTTACAAATATCTCACTTCAGATTTACTTTCATTCAGTATCTTTTTTTTTTTTTAAGATTTTATTTATTTATTTAAAGAGAGGGAAAGTGCGAGCAGGAGGAGGAGCAAAGCAGGAAGGAGAGCAAGAGAAGGGGGAAAGGATCCAATCTTCTCAGCAGGGAATGCTATGAGGGATTGGATCCCAGGAGCCTGAGATCTTGACCTGAGCAAAAACCAAGAGTAAGACATTTAATCTACTGAGCTACACAGGCCCCCCTATTCAGTATCTTTTATGTGTGTTTATCCTTCCGCTATTTCACTACAGACTCAAAGAATGAACAAAAGGAGGGGAGAGGCCTGTATGCCCTCCTCATCTTGTGTTTATTATCTTAATACTAATATTATTATTAAAATTTTTACTTTGAGGGACGCTTGGGTGGCTCAGCAGTTGAGCATCTGCCTTCAGCTCAGGGTGTGATCCCATGGTCCTGGGATCGAGTCCCACATTGGGCTCCCTTGCATGGAGCCTGCTTCTCCCTCTGTCTCTGCCTCTCTGTCTCTCATGAATAAATAAATAAAATATTTTTTAAAATAAAATAAATTTTTTTACTTTGAGATCATTGTAGACTCCTATGCAATTGTCATAAAGACAGAAAGGTCATATGTTCCTTTTAAGTTTGCCCACTGGCAATATTTTAGAAAATCATAGCATACATAACAATTAGATAATTTATGATCATACAGTCATAACACAGAATTATTCTACAGCCAAAAGTATTATTCATGGGCCCTTTTTTAGTCACATTCACTTTCTTGTGTTCACTCTCTTCTTAATTCCTGACAACCATTAATCTGGTCTCCATTTCTACTATTTTATAATTTCAAAAATATATAAATAGAATCATAGAGGATATACATTTTGGGATTGGCTTTTGTCACTCCCAAAGTTTTGAGAGATTTATCCAAAATGATGAGTCTATAAGTAGTTATTTCTGTTTTATTTCTGATTGTTGTCTATGGTATGGATGTATTACATTTTATTTAACTGTTTACCCACTGAAGAACATCTGGGTTGTTTCAAGCTTTTTGCTATTATGGATAAAGCTGCTATGAACATTTATGTACAGGTTTTTATATGAACATAAAGCTCAAGTTTTTATATCTCTAGGATAAATGCCCAAAAATATAATGGCTATTTCATATGTTAATTATATATTAGTTTTATAAGAAACTGCCAAACTGTTTTCCTGAAAGTGTGTGCCATTTTACATTCCCATCAACAACAAATGAATGATTCAGTTTCTACACATAACCATCAGCATTTGGTGGTGTCACTATTTTTTTGTTTTAATCAATGTTATGAGTACATAGTAATACCTCGTGGTTTTGTAATTTGCATTTCCCTAATGATTAATAATATTGAACATCTTTTCACACACTTATTTGCCATGGTTCTAACCTCTCCACTGAAATGTCTGTTCATATCTTTCAGCCAACTATAAAAGAGGAACTTTTTTTTAATTTTTATATTTTTCAAGATTTTATTTATTTATTCTGAGAGAGGCAGAGGGAGAAGCAGGCTCCATGCAGGGAGCCTGATGTGGGACTCGATCCCGTAACTCCAGTATCACGCCCGGACTGAAGGCAGGTGCTAAACCGCTGAGCCACCCAGGGATCCCGAGGAACTTTTTTTTCTTAATACTCAGTTTTGAGTTTTTTAATTTATTCTTGAAATTAGTTTTTTGCTAGATATATGGTTTACAAATATTTTCTTCCCATCTGTAGCTTTTCTTTACAGCCTCCTAATAAGTCTTTCACAAAGAAAATGTTTTAGTTTTGATGAAGTCCAATTTAATGAATCATGCTTTTCTGCCAAATCTAAGAAATATTTTTCTAGTCCTAGACTATGAAGATTTTCTCCCATGTATTTTTCTATTTCTAAAAGCTTTATAGTTTCTCATTTTATATGTAAGTCAGTGATCCAATTTGAATTAATTTTTGCACAGGCTGAGATAGTTTTAGGTTGAGGCTCATTTGTGGGAAAGGTTACACTTCCTCCACCAAATTGCCTTTGTATCTTTGTCAAAACTGAGCTTTTGTAAAATTAGTGATGATGATTACAGACTCAGTAAATATCACGAAAACGCCTGAATCATACACTTCAAAGGGTCAATTTTATGTTATAAGAATTATGTTTCAATAAATCTGTTATGAAAAGATCATATAAAAATCCATTGGGAAAATTTGTATGAGTCTATTTCTGGGTTCTCTATTACATTTCCTTTATCTATGTGTCTTTACCTCTTCCAGGACCACAGTACTTTGATTACTGAAGCAATATAATAAGCCTTAATTTCATGTGGAATGATTCTTCCCATTTTACTTTTCCATTTCAAGATTCTTTAGTTATCATACTATTATACATGAATTTTAGAATAATATTGTCAATGTCCTCAAAGCACTCTGATGGAATTTTTATTTTAATTTTCCTTTATTACTAAGAACACCTAGCATGGGATCTTTCTAACAAAAGTTTAAGTGTACAATCCATTAATGGAGACTATGTTAGATAGCGTACCTCTAGAGCTTAATCACCTTGCTTAACTGAAACTTTCTGTTGCTTTGTAATTCCCCATTTTTACCTCCCCTCAGACCCTTGCAACTACCATTCCACTTTACTACTATGAAGTTGACTATTTTAGATACTTCGTATAAATGGAATCCTACAATGCTTGTCTTTGTGCAACTGGCTTATGTCACTTCTCATAATATGCTCAAGGTTCATCCAAGTTGTGACATATTGTAGAATTGTCTTCTTTTTACAGGCTGAATAGTATTCCATTGTATGTCTTTGCCACATTTTCTTTATCATTCATCTATGGATAGCATTTAAGTTAATTATATATTTTAGCTATTGTTAGTAGTATTGCAGTGAACAATGTTGCTAATATCCCTTCAGGAAAAACCCACTCGCGGAGGCGGGGCAAGAGGGCGGAAGAGTAGGGTCCCCAAGTCACCTGTCCCCACCAAGTTACCTAGATAACCTGCAAATCATCCTGAAAATCTACGAATTCGGCCTGAGATTTAAAGAGAGACCAGCTGGAATGAAACAGGGAGAAGAGTTCGCGCTTCTATCAAGGTAGGAAGACGGGGAAAAAGAAATAAAGAAACAAAAGGCCTCCGAGGGGGAGGGGCCCCGCGAGGAGCCGGGCTGAGGCCGGGGCGAGTGTCCCCACCACAGGAGAGCCCCGTCCCGGAGGAGCAGGAGCTGCACCAACCTTCCCGCGGCGGAAAGGGGCTCGCAGGGAGCTGGAGCAGGACCCAGGAGGGCGGGGATGCCCTCGGGCTCCCTGGGACACTAACAGGCACCTGCGCCCCGGGAGAGTGCGCCGAGCTCCCTAAGGGCTGCAGCGCGCACGGCGGGACCGGAGCAGCTCGGAGGGGCTCGGGCGGCGGCTCCGCGGAGGAAATTGAAGCAGCATCAAAAACCTCCCAAGACACAAAAGTCCAGGGCAGGATGGCTTCCCTGGGGAATTCTATCAAACGTTTAAAGAAGAAACCATACCTATTCTACTAAAGCTGGAACGATAGAAAGAGATGGAGTACTTCCAAATTCATTCTATGAGGCCAGCATCACCTTAATTCCAAAACCAGACAAACACCCCACGAAAAAGGAGAATTACAGACCAATGTCCCTGATGAACATGGATGCAAAAATTCTCAACAGTTACTAGCCAATAGGATCCAACAACACATTAAGAAAATTATTCACCATGACCACGTAGAATTTATCCCCGGGACACAAGGCTGGTTCAACACTCGTAAAACAATCAATGTGATTCATCATATCAGCAAGAGAAAAACCAAGAACCATATGATCCTCTCATTAGATGCAGAGAAAGCATTTGACAAAATACAGCATCCATTCCTGATCAAAACTCTTCAGAGTGTAGGGATAGAGGGAACATTCCTCAGCTTCTTAGAAGCCATCTACAAAAAGCCCACAGCAAATATTCTCAATGGGGAAACACTGGGAGCCTTTCCCCTAAGATCAAGAACATGAAGGGAATGTCTACTCTCACCACTGCTATTCCACATAGTACTAGAAGTTCTAGCCTCAGCAATCAGGCAATAAAAAGAAATAAAAGGCATTCAAATTGGCAAAGAAGAAGTCAAACTCTCCCTCTTTTCAGATGACATGATTCTGTACGTAGAAAACCCAAAAGACTCCACCCCAAGATTGCTAGAACTCATACAGCAATTCGGCAGTGTGGCAGGATACAAAAACAATGCCTAGAAATCAGTGACATTTCTATACATTAACAATGAGACTGAAGAAAGAGAAGTGAAGGAGTCAAACCCATTTACAATTCCACCCAAAATCATAAGATACCTAGGGATAAACCTAACCAAAGAGGTAATGGATCTATACCTTAAAAACTACTGAACACTTCTGAAAGAAATTGAGGAAGACACAAAGAGATGGAAAAATATTTCATGCTCATAAATTGGAAGAATTAATACTGTGAAATGTCAATGCTACCCTGGGCAATTTACACATTTAATGCAATCCCTATCAAAATACCATGGACTTTCCTCAGAGAGTTGGAAAAAATCATCTAAAGATTTGTGTGGAATCAGAAAAGACCCCGAATAACCAGGGGAATATTAAAAAAGAAAACCATATCTGGGGGCATCACAATTCCAGATTTCAGTTTGTACTACAAAGCTGTGGTCATCAAGACAGTGTGGTACTGGCACAAAAACAGACACATAGATCAATGGAACAAAATAGAGAATCCAGAAGTGGCCCTGAACTCTATGGTCAACTAATATTCGATAAAGGAGGAAAGACGATCCACTGGAAGAAAGACAGTCTCTTCAATAAATGGTGCTGGGAAAATTGGACACCCACATGCAGAAGAATGAAGCTAGACCATTCTCTTACACCAGACACAAAGATAAACTAGAAATGGATGAAAGATCTAAATGTGAGACAAGAATCCATCAAAATCCTTGAGAAGAACACAGGCAACACCCTTTTTGAACTTAGCCACAGCAACTTCTTGCAAGAAACATCTATGAAGGAAAAGGAAACAAAAGCAAAAATGAATCATTGGGACTTAATCAAGATAAAAAGCTTTTGCACACCAAAAGAGACAGTCAACAACTAAAATACAACCTGCAGAATGGAGAAGGTATTTGCAAATGACATACCAGATAAAGGGCTAGTATCCAAGATCTATAAATAACTCATTAAACTCAACAGCAAAGAAACAAACAATCCAATCATGAAATGGGCAAAAGACATGAGCAGAAATCTCACGGAGGAAGACATAGACATGGCCAACATGCACATGAGAAAATGCTCCACATCACTTGCCATCAGGGAAATACAAATCAAAACCACAATGAGATACCACCTCACACCCGTGTGAATAGTTAAAATGAACAAGACAGGAAACAACAAATGTTGAAGAGGATGTGGAGAAAAGGGAACTCTCTTGCACTGTTGGTGAGAATGTGAACTGGTTCAGCCACTCTGGGAAGCTGTGTGGAGGTTCCTCAAAGAGTTAAAAATAGAACTTCCCTATGACCCAGCAATTGCCCTGCTAGAGATTTACCCCAAAGATCAGTGAAATGCCGAGACACCTGCACCCCGAGGTTTCTAGCAGCAATGTCCACAATAGCCAAAATGTGGAAGGAGCCTTGGTGTCCATCAAAAGATAAATGGATAAAGAAGATGTGGTTTATGTATACAATGGAATATTACTCAGCCTTTAGAAATGATGAATATCCACCATTTGCTTGGACGTGGATGCAACTGGAGGGTATTATGCTGAGTGAAGTAAAAGTCAGTCAGAGAAGGACAAACATTATATGGTCTCATTCATTTGGGGAATATAAAAAATACTGAAGTGGAATAAAGGGGAAAGGAGAGAAAATGAGTGGGAAATATTAGTGAGAGTGACAGAACATGAGAGACACCTAATTCTGGGATACAAACAAGGACTGGTGGAAAGGGAGGTGGGCGGGGGGTTGGGGTGACTGGCTGACAGGAACTGAGGGGGTCACTTGACAGGAAGAGCACTGGGTGTTATGCTATATGTTGGCAAATTGAACTGCAATAAATAAATAAATAAAATAAAAATTAAATGAAAAATGAGTAACTTCTACATGAAAAGTAATCAATATAACCAAATATAATCAAATATAATCATCAATATTTATATGCAAAATATTAAACTACATACAATATACGTATGCAAAAATCTTCAACAAGACACTTTCAAATCAAATCTGGGAATATATAAAAATCTGCCATGATGAATGGAATTTATCTCAGAAACATAAGGTTGGTTTAACATCCAAAGACAATTGACGTAGAACAACTATCAGTAAGACCAAGAGAAACAAAACAAAACAGAAAATCCACATGATCATCTTAATAGATAAAGTAAAAGCTTTAGACAAAATTCAACATCCTATTATGATAAAAACAATCAACAAACCAGGGTGGGGGGGGATGCTACTTCATTACACTAATAAAGAATCTTTATGAAGAAACACACAGCAAACAAGGAAAATGTAAGCTGTCAACATTTTCCAATGTTGGGACTGCTTGTCCCTTTCTCTCCTCCTCTCCTTTCTCTTCCCCCTTCCCTCTCTCTCCTCTCCTCATCTAAATAAATAAATAGAATCTTTTTTTAAAAATTAACCAACTTCTCTGTGACAGTTTATAAGGTTATCCTAAAGTTCTTACAGAAATTCAAAGGACCCAGAATAAACAAAATAATCCTGAAGAAAAATAACCAAGTTTCAGGCCTCACACTTTTCAAACTGGAAATTACTACAAAACTATAGCAATCAAGATAGTGTAGTACAGGGATAAGGCACAGACGTGTACGTCCAGTAAAGAAATGGGAGGAAGACATGAATAGACATTTTTCTAAAGAAATGAAATGGCTAACAGACACATGAAAAGATGCTCAACATCACCCATCATCAGGGCAATGCAAACCAAAACTACAATAAGATGTCACCTCATACATGTAGCAGAATGGCTACATTTAACAACACAGGAATCAACAGATGTTGGTGAGGATGTGGACAAAGGAGAACCCTCTTATGCTGCTGGTGGAAATGCAAACTGGTGAAGCCACTCTGGAAAATAGTATGTAGGTACCTCAGAAACCCCAAAGCCTATAATCCAGCAATAGTACTATGAGGTTGTTTACCCAAAGGATACAAAAATACTGATTTGAAGGATAACATGCACTTCGATATTTATAGCAGTACTATCAACATTAGCCAAATTATGGAAAGAGCCCAAATGTGAATCAATTGATGAAAGGATAAAAAGGATGTGGTATATATTAATAATGGAATATTAGCCATAACAAAGAAAGGGATCTTGCCATTTGCAACAATGTGGATGGAGCTAGAGAGTATTATTCTAAGTGAAATAAGTCAAATACCATATGATCTCACTCATGTGAATTTAAGAAATAAAACAAATGAACACAGAGGCAAACCATCATAGATTCTTCATTATAGGGAACAGAGGTTTACAGGCGGGGATATGGGCAGGATTGGATTAAATAGCTGATGGGGAGGCACCTTGGTGGTTCAGTGGTTGAATGTCTGCCTTTGGCTCAGGTCATGATCCCAGGGTCCTGGGATCGAGTCCCGGATCAGGGTCCCTTCAGGGAATCTGCTTCTTCCTCTGCCTATGTCTCTACCTCTCTGTGTCTCTCTCACGAATAAATAAAATATTTAAAAATAAATATTTATTTATTTATATTCAAAAATTTAAAAATTACATTTAAAATTTATTTATTTAAAAATAATTATTTATATATAAATAAATAAATAAATAAATAAATAAATAAATAAAGGAATTAAGGAGGGCACTTGTGATGAGCATTGGGTATTGTATGGAACTGATAAATCACTAAATGCTACTCCTGAAAGTAATATTACACCATATGTCAGCTAGCTGGAATTTAAGTAAGAACTTGAATCAAACAAAACTAGAATTGAAAATTGAGAAAAAAATCCTTATATTTATGGTTAATTGATTTTCAACAGGACTGTCAGGCAACCCCACATTGGACAGAAGAGTAGGTTTTAATGGATAGTATTGAGACAATTGAATGTCCACATGAAAAAAAAAAAGAAGAAGTTGGACATCTTCCTCACAACATATATCAAAATTAACTCAAAAAAAATCAAAGACCATAAATGTAAGAGCTAAGAATTGTAAAATGTTAAGAAAAAAATGGAGATATAATCTTCATGTCCCTGGATTGATTCTTAAATATGACACAAAAAGCACAAGCAATAAAAGAAAAAAAAAGTAAGTTTTACATCATTAAAATTAAAATCTACTGTGCTTCAAAGGACACTGTTAATAAGGTAAAAATACAATCCACATAATGATAGAAATATTTACAATTGTATATCTGATAACGGACTTGAAATAGATATTTCTCAGAAGAAGGATACAAGTGACGAATGGACACTTGAAAAAAGAAAAAGGTTCAACATCACTAGCTGTCAGAAACGTTATAGCCCTCAGGGATTTTATAGCCACCTCATGGTGACTTGATGGACTCTCATGGAGAATTTGCTCAGATTTCAACACTAATGTACCATACAGACCAGAAAAAGTAAGAAAAGGTCTTTAGCTACACAATGATGACATACAGAATATCGAGTCCACTCTCTGAAACTGGTCACAAAATGAGTTAAGAGAGCAAGGAAAATAAGTTTGATTTGGAATTTTTATGGTTTTAGGGGATGGTGCTGTGTGAGGGATCCCATGCCTAAATAAGGCTGGCATGGCATAAAACTCTCTTTAGGTCAAAGGAAGGAGCATCAGAAGCTTGCTCAGATATGAAGCAGAGGGACTAGCTGTCAGCAAACATTCAAAAAAAAAAGAGGAAAAAACTCAGATTATTAATTACAAAGCTAATGCAAATGAAAACCATGATGAAATATCACTTCACATCCACTAAGGTATCTATGATCAAAAATAAAGAAATGGGGCACCTGGGTGGCTCAGTCAGTTAAGCGTCTGTCTTAGGCTCAGGCCATGATCTCAGGATCTGGAGACTGAGCCCTGAGTAGGGCTCCCTACTTATCAGGGAGTCTGCTTCTCCCTCTCCTTCTCCCTCTCCCTCTCCCTCTCCCTCTTCTTCTTCTCCTTCTGTGTTGTCTCTCAAATAAATAAATAAATAAATAAAACCTTAAAAATATAAAGATAATAACAAGTGTTGGCAAAGATATGGAGAAGTTGGGGTGCTTCAAAAATGCTTCTGGGGATGTAAAATGGACCCACTACTATGAAGAATAATCCTTCAGTTCCTCAGACATAAAATCCCCTTCTGGTTCAGTGATTCAACTCCCAGGTATGTAACTAAGTAAAATAACAATGCATGTCTACAGAAAACTCAAGCACAAATGTTCAAAACTCAAGCACATTGTAGCATTATGCATAATAACTAAAAAGAAAAGAAACAACTCAACTGTCTACCACTAGAAGTATAGATAAATAAAATACAGTATGTCCACACAGTGGAATATTATTAGGCAATAATAAGGGAAACAAAGTATTGATACATGGTACACTATGAATGAACTTTGAAGACATTGCACTAAGTGAAAGAAAAAAGGAACAATGGGCCACCTGTTGTGGGATTCCATTTATACATAATATCCAAAATAGGCAAATTTATAGAGATAGGAAGTAGACCCATAGCTCCTTTCGGGGTGGGTGGTTGAGGAGTGACAGTTATGGAATGTCAGATTTCTTTCTGTGGCTATGAAAATATTAAAAAATTGATTAAGATGATGGTGCATAACACCATTAAAAGCCATTTAATTATACACTTTAAATAGATGAATTGTATGTTTTGCAAGTTATATCTCAATTAAACTGTTCAATTACTTAAACAATAGTCTTCAACTTTTAACTCATATCTAATACAAAAAATAATTCAAGGTGGTTTTCATGACCTAAATATAAAATCTAGAACTATAATACTTCCCTATGGGAAAAAAAAAAAAAAACTATGACCTTGGATTAACCTGCTGTTAGACATAACACCAAAAGTATGATCTTTGAAAGAATAACTTAATAAGTTGAACTTTAATTCAATTAAAACTTTTGCTTATGGAATATGGAATATTCATTCATTGTTAATAAAAACAGCAAGATAGTTCAGCCACATCTGAAAACCAGTTTGCCTACCTCTTATAAATCTATTCCTAGCATATAACCCAGAAATCTCTCTTCTAGATTTCTATCCAATAGAAATGAAACACTGTGTCTACATGAAAATCTGTATGTGAATGCTTACAGCAGCTTTATCCATAATACCAAACACGGGAAATAACCCAGATATCTTTCAGCCTGCGAATGCATAAACAATAGCATATTTTCTTCTAGTTTTATTTATCTTGATGAGTTTATTGCTTTCTGTTTTTCTTTTGATTTTATAAGAAAATGGATTTTTAAACTGCATACTTATTAATCTGTGGTATATCTATACATTAACGTCGCACTCTTTCCTTGGAACATGGCCAATTTTTGGTTGTTAAATTCCAAAGGAACAAACTATTAATTCATGCAATACCTGGATGGTTCTTAAATGTTTTTTTGTAAAGTGGAAGGAGCCAGATCCAAAAAGGTACATAGTGTATGATTCTATTCATATTACATTATGAAAAAAGCAAGACTAGAAGGAAGAAAACAAGTCCATGGCCGCAGGGGTTGTGAGGGTGGGGACTGTCTGCATAGAGACAGCCTGGGCGACTGCTTGGGGTAATAGAGGTATTCAGCATGAAAAGATGTTAGTAGACACACAATTATATTCATTTGTCTAAACCCCATAAATGTGTACAACACAAAATTTTAATTTTCTGCAATTAAAAAAAATCATCAAGATGTGGAGGTAATTCGCTCTTTAAAACAGTCACGATTGGGACGCCTGGGTGGCTCAGCAGTTGAGCCTCTGCCTTCAGCCTAGGGCGTCATCCCGGGGTCCTGGGATCGAGTCCCACATTGAACTCCCTGCATGGAGCCTGATTTTCCCTCTGCCTGTGTCTCTGCCTCCCTCTCTCATGAATACATTAAAAAAAATAAGTCATGATTATGACAAACAAAATAGATTCAGTGATTGAAGGTGATTGAGAAGGCATGATAACTAATTCAATGTGGCATCCTGGATTGGAATCAGGAACAGAAAAAGTACATTAGTTGCAAAACTGGTAAAATCCAAATAAACTATAGTTTAGTTACTAGCATTGCACCACAGTTAGTTTTTTAGCTTGAATATAGTTCCCTTGATTATGTAAGATATTAACGTAAGGGGAAACTACATAATGACTACATAAGAATTGCCCATCTTCTCTGAGTCTAAAATTAGCTAAGTTTTTTAAAAAATGGAAAATATTAAAAAGAATTACACCAGATTTAAAGAATTCTGTCAAAAAAAATCTGTCTTCTCCAAATATATCTCTCATATATTAACTCATCATATTTTTAAATCATATTGTGTGCGGTGGTAGGCTAATAATACCTCCTCCACTCACATGCATGTATGCACACACATGTACACAAAGGTGTCCATATTCTAATCCCTTGGAAACTATAAATATAATTTATGAAGAAAAAAAATGTTTTTACAGACATGGGGTCTTGAGCTGAGGGTATTATCCTAGATTATTCTGGTAAACCCAAATTTGTAATCATAAGGGCTCTTATAAATTGGAGGCAGGTAGTTCAAAATCAGAGACAGCGAGGAGACCACATAATGATGAGAAAGAAAGATTTGCCGATGCTACAATGCAGGCCTTGAAGATGAAAGAAGGGATCACCAGCCAAGAAATAGAAGGACTGCAGTTCTAGAAACTAGAAAACAAAAAGAAACAGATTTTCCACTAGAGCTTCTAGAAGGAGGGTGGCCATGCTGACAGTTTAATTTTGTTCGTGAAAGTGATTTTGAACTTCTGACCTCCAGAACTTTAAGAAATAAATTTATGTTGTTTTAACCACTAAAAGTGGTGGCAATTTATTATAGCAACAATAGAAAAATAAAACATATGAATACTTTATAGTCACCAAAAATCAGTTTAGGAATAAAGTGGAATAAAATTTGATGCATTTAATTTTAATTTATTATAATTGGAACAAATACATTTTTGTTATTAATTAATAACAAAAATGTATTTGTTCCAATTATAATTCGCATACAGTGAGATTTTTTTAGCTTGTGAATGAAAACTGTCATGTGAAATGGTATTAGAACATCTCTCAGTGGATATAGATTTCAAATTTAGCTTGATATTCACAAATAATCCATGAAGACTCCTGCATTCAAAATATAGGAATGACAATGTCACATTGTGTAGTAACAGCATCATGGTCCTTTCTTACAGTATAGTCTCATCATGAAATCTTTATAAGCTCACTCCGCAGGAGGTAAAAGGCTATCTGCTGACAGCAGTGCCCTACAAATTTCACCATGGAGTTTGGCAGAAGTTCCTCTAGGAATATAGTATTGGGGCCTTGGATGGCTATGATATGGGAAAAGGAAGAAAGACAATGACGCTAGTTGGGCAGACCTCACATTATTTTTTTTAGGCCTAATAAAGTCCATTTTTCAGACAGGGGCTGGAAATTATCAGATTAGAACAAGTTTCAGCTCTGCCATTTTGCTTAGGGCACTGTCTTCCCCAAGCCACATGCTTGCCTGGAGTTGTTTTCCCCAACTCCACTGTACTGTGCTAGAGCAGAAACTCATCTTGCTAGCAATAGCTCTCATCTTAGGGTACTAAAGCATTACCAGCCTATAATTTTATTTTTGTGTAAATAAAAAAGACTCAGATACCATATCCTTATTTGGGGCACCCTGTTTACTAAATAGGGAAAAAGTAAATCTTTTTAATCTAAAAACCTATCATCTTTGAGACAAGGATAACTAAGGGTAATAGGTAAAATTTAAATACAGAAAATGTTTATTTAATATCTCTCTGCTTCTCTTGAAAGCTAGGTGAGATCTCTGTCACTGAATTATGAGAATCCACTTAAAGGAGGCAATATATAACAATTTAAAAATAATGAAACTATGAGTAGAGTATAAGAGATAAAAATAGTATTTTTGCTATTACCATTATTTAGAACTTTATTTAAAAGCCTTTATCTTTTCCCTGTGATGAAATTATCAGTAAGAGATACTATAGAAATTTCCTAGTAATAGGAAGATTTTCTGAGTTGGTAATGAATCATTATTTTTTTTGCTGAGTTATACATTTCTCAAATATCAGACACTCCAGAGACTACCCTAACCCACTTTCAGTGGTTGGAAGGTTCAACAAGAATCCAAGTTTAATTATAAAAATTTACTATTTTCATGAATGCAATTTTCTAATTCAAAGGTGTTAATAATGATTTGCACTAAACAAACAAGGAGTTACTAAGGAGGGTCTTACAGGAGAGTTCCTTTAGTCGGTAGATGTGACTGATGTGTATTTAGTAGAAAACTGTTCAATACAAACTGGAGCTCTTAGAAGTTGAAAGAGCTAAACTAAATAATTTATGTTATTCTTTATAGTCTTTTAAGATAATGACTTTCTTTGTCAACTCATATTTGAAAGTACTTTAGAAATAAAAACTCTATATTCCAATTTCTCTTTCTCACTTAGTGGAGTTTGAATAAGAAAAGTCTTGTTGTGCATGTAACATTCTTTCCAGTGCAATCATAAGAGGCATTAATATTTGCCATACTTTGGTGACATAAATTATAGTAACTATTTTTACAACAAAGACTCATATGTCTAGAAAGTTCAAGTTCATGAAAATGTAAGCCTCTCAGTTGCATTCTGAGTATACATACTACCATTTTACAGATGAGGAAGCTACAGATTATTTTTTCTAAAATGATACAGTTGTAATTGGTAAAGCCAGATCTTGTACACAAACTCAATGCCTTTCCCACTATATTTTATATTCTCACTTAAAATCACTTAAATGATATAACTGACTCATCTTTTAATTGACTTTGTCTCAGTTTTGGTTTTCAAATCTCTAACAAAGTGATGTGGAATTCAGTTCCTCTGACCCCGTTCGTGATGCACTGGTCTCACACTTTTACATGGATGCTGCAGGTGGATGCTTCATTTTGTACTGAGCATCTTTAGTGCAGTTGACCAGGGATAAGAAACAAAGCAAAGCAACAGCTATCTCAGACCTGTGTCTTTAATCAAGAGATATTTCCAAATATATCATAAATAGGAAAACGTTCAACTTTCAGTCAGTAATTTCTCATTAATAAAGAGAAAGTCAGTACAGCTGATTTATTGGCAAATCGTTTCTTGCCAGGGCATAAATGTGTTTGTGTCTAGGGTTTTATTTTCCACTGAATTACCTGATGGATATATTATTCTGGATCACCCGAACCGAAGGGTTCTTTGTAAAATAAATGGTAAAAAAAAGAGAGAGAGCGTAACAGTAGTAATGACACAATAAAATTGACAAGTTGAAAGTAAAATGTCAGAAATATAAAAAAACAAAAATCCTTATAGCAGTATTAACCCACCATGTAGCACACAATGTCTAAATTATAGAGGATTTACTGACCCAAGTAGCAAGCTAAAAACTCCCTCTGTAAAAGTGAGAATATCAAATTTCAATCCAATTTTCATGCCATCGGGAGCGTGTCTTGATAAAATGTTTGTATTGTTGATGTATTGTTTTTGGTGCTTCAGTTAGCGTTTATGCCAAAAAGGAAATCTGCTTTTGGTATCAGAGAAGCATATTCATGAATCTCGGTTTTTCTCCCCTTGTAACTCTTGGCTTTGATTGTGTTCATTCACCTGTTTGCCTCTCAATTTTCTTGTCTCTACAGTGGGGGAAATATTTCTGTGCTACAGAATAAGGAAAAGACTTAGTAGCAGATATACTAGGAGATCTAGTATTAATGTTACTTGTAGTAACATATTAATGTTACTTACTTCCATTCTCATAGGAGAGAATTCTCGAATTCCAGCACAATTATACCACGATACAGAACAAGAGAATAAGGCATATATGGCCATTACCCTCATTCAGTGGACTTCTAATTCTTCATTATATTACTGAACTGATATTCTGATTTCTTAATATGTTTTAATTCATTTTTTAAAATTCTAGTTTAGCAGATTTTGACATATACAAAAATTTGGGAAAGATGGAAAGGGGTATAATAAAAATTCTGAAATAGCATAATAAAAAGTCACAAATGACTGATAATAATTAGAGTAGACTGGCCAGGGAAACTCTATTTGACAACAAGGAGGGACCAGGCAGGAGGACAGTGAGATGAGGTTGTTGAGCAAGAAGACAGTTTGAAGAATTTCATTAAGAAGTGAAGTATTTCCTGTTTTCCTCCCTGGGCCCGGCTGTCTTCATCTGCAAATTGAGAAGGGTTTAGTTAGAATGCATACAAAAGGTATTCAACTCTGACATCTACCTCTTATTTAATCATGAAAAAAGATGCATTGATTTTAGTGTATAAAAATCTCAACTCTAGATATTTTAAATCCCATTCATTTTTCTCCTCTCTCCCTTGCCCTTCTGCCCCTTGCTCCCCCTGCTCCCCCTTTCCCTCCTCTTCTTCTTTCTCTTTTCCTTCTTTAGGATTGATAGAAAATCCTCCATCATTTTCTGTTAATTCTCTAACAGAGAATTCATAACCCAGTCTTATGAATGTGTGGTTTTCATCTTTTACATGATTTTGATTGTTTTTTTTTTCTCTACTTAATATCATTCCACTGCCACAGAAACAAAGATATCCCTATCAAGTAACATGTGTCTTACTCTGAGCTATGCCCTATCTACAGCTATAATGATTTTGCTACAGGTCCATGCTGATAGTCCTTTTTCTTACTGCCATGTTTATATTGACCCCTGAATCTCACCTTTTAAACTATGAAATCTTTTTAGGATCTATGAACTTCTTGTCCCATTTATATTTGTAGCACACCTTATCACTTATTCATGTGTCACTTCTTTGCTAGAAGGGTTTGAGGCAGAATGAAATAAAAGTCATAAATAATAAAGCTATAAAATAGGAATAGAATTTTTTAAAAATCAGAAATTGGAAAGAAAAAAAAGAAAGAAAGAAAATAGGGATGCATGGGTGGCTCAGAAGTTGAGGGTCTGCCTTTGACTCAGGGCATGGCCCCAGAGTCTTGGGATCCAGTTCCACATCAGGGTCCCAGCTGGGAGCCTGCTTCTCCCTCTGCCTGTGTCTCTGTCTCTGTCTCTCTATGTCTTTCATGAATAAATAAATAAAATCTTAAAAAAAAAAGAAATAAGAAAGTATGTCTGCTACAACATATTTAGTTGACTGTCTGCTCCCTGGCAGCAAGTCATTATGGGCTACATGCTGCTAAATTTTATTTCCTCATCAAAGAGAAGAAACCTGCTAATTTTAAAAAGAGATTCTATTTTGTTGTAGGTGTATATCGAACAGAAATCTGTCATATGGTGGCTTGTATAGGGAATATTGTGGATCATATAATGTAATTGATAATATTGTCTTTGAGCAAATACAGACTTTTTTCTTTAATTATTTTTTAAGAAAATATGCTGTCATATAATCTTGGGGAGTGTTCACAGTATTTATGGCATTTGATCAAACTCATATAAGATCAATGAGTGGGCAGCTTGGGTGGCTCAGCGGTTTAGCACTGCCTTCAGGTCAGATCGTGATCCTTGAGACCCAGGATCGAGTCCCACTCGGGTTCCCAGCATGGTGCCTCCTTCTCCCTCTCCCTCTCCCTCTGCCTGTCTCTCTCTCTCTCTCTCTCTCTCTCTCTCTCTCTCTCTCTCTCTCTGTGTGTGTGTGTGTATGTGTGTGTGTGTCATGAATATATAAATAAGCTCTTTTAAAAAAATCAATGAGCAATTAGGAGAATGGAGGAAAACAGTCTGCATCTTGCATGTACTCAAGCAATTTAAAAGGTATGGCATAGAGCAAACATGCATAGTATAAAATGTTTGCAGCGTGGGATCCCTGGGTGGCGCAGCGGTTTGGCGCCTGCCTTTGGCCCAGGGCGCGATCCTGGAGACCCGGGATCGAATCCCACATGGGGCTCCCGGTGCCTCGAGCCTGCTTCTTCCTCTGCCTGTGTCTCTGCCTCTCTCTCTCTCTCTCTCTCTCTCTCTCTCTGTGTGTGTGTGTGTGTGACTATAATAAATAAAAATAAAAAAAAATTAAAATGCTTGCAGCGTAAGTTTATAAGGCAGAGAAGCCAGATAATAAAGGACCTCACAGGACATTTAGCAATATGTCGCTTTAGCTTTTGATGAAATTTAAGAAAGATCTGAAGCTAGGGTAGATCATTTTGACAGCTGTATGTAGCATGTACTGGATGGGAAGACTGAATATACAGAGTCCACTGAGGAGGCTGTCACATTAGGATCAAAGAGGGTGTTGAAGCCCTGAACTTAGTAATTGTCTGCAGGGTCTAGAGAAGTGGATAGAACTGAGAATTAAACAGAAGGCTGAAAGCAAAGGATTTATATCTGAAAAGAGATCAATTCAAAAATCACAGATGCCTATCTTGATACTAGAACTGAAAGTTCTTAGCCAAATCAATGATGCTCTTTGGGATGTTAGATATGGTTTATCACAAGAAATCATCATACCTAATTCTTAATTTTGTTGAACAAAACCAGTTTTCACTACCTAGTTCATATATAGCAATCCCTGCCTTCACAAAAATGAATTCTGGTCAATAAGGAAGAGCATACTATAAATGAAACAGTTCAGAAGATGATAGAGGCAGATCATAAATATAATAGCAATCCTTGGGAGAAGAAAGGTCAGTGGAAGTCAAGCATAATAGTTTTTCAGACATTTCACTTACTTTGATCTTTCAAACATGTCAAACCAAATAGTTTTCCAAAACCAAGGTTAAAATGGAAAGTGATCATTAACATTTCTTTAACAATAATAAATGGTACCCAGTGAGCCCATACTGTAGTAGAAAACAGAGCAAACTCATCTTTCCAACGTTTTATTTAAAAGAAAGCAAATGGGGACACCATGTTGGCTCAGCGGTTGAGCGTCTGCCTTTGGCTCAGGACCTGATCCCGGATTCTGGGGATCAAGTACCACATTGGGCTCCTTGCATGGAGCCTGCTTCTCCTCCCTCTGCCTGTGTCTCTGCCTCTCTTTCTGTGTCTCTCATGAATAAAGAAATAAAATGTTTATAAAAAATAAAAATAAAAGAAACAAATGGACTAGGATTACAGAAGTTAATCAAAAGTGAAAAAGTTAGTGTAGCACATGTAAATTTACATTTCTGCTCTGCAACTTCTTTCTTTGTTTTGAACGTTAGATCACCTGAAAATGTATAGTTTCCATGAATATTTACTGTGTGCTCATGGGGAAATGCTGACACAGGGGTCAGCACAGCTAACTCAAGGAACCCCTCTCCTAGGGAACATGACAATTTCATTTCTAGAAAACTCCTTTACTTCTGTGCATCCATGTGCTCCTTTGAACTTTTTCTCTAAACAAAATAAAAATAAGAAAAAATAATAACATGATACAATATATATGGGTGTGCCTATGTTTGCTTATCCTGAGCCAGATGAAATTTTTAAATTCTTTATATCCACAAAATTACCACCACAA
This sequence comes from Nyctereutes procyonoides, assembly GCF_905146905.1. Taxonomy (NCBI): domain Eukaryota; kingdom Metazoa; phylum Chordata; class Mammalia; order Carnivora; family Canidae; genus Nyctereutes; species Nyctereutes procyonoides. Next base: position 13,682,772 of record NW_026575030.1, read on the forward strand.
GTCTCACATCAATAGTTTCATGATGGAATATAGTTATTAACCAATAAAATCCCTTCATATATATTTTAACTAAAAGTGTTTAAATGATGGGAGGGAAAACATCAGAAAGAGGCTGTTGGGAGTAGTCACCAACCAAATAGGAGCCTATGAAAGTAGGTTACATGTTCCACTCAGGGCAGTTTTTCATTCCTATTATTCAGACTATTAATATTAATGGATTCTGGGAGAGAAAGTTAGGAACCTAGTCTTCCATCTTGCTGTGCAGAAACTGAATATTGCATGATACAGAATAAATGGAGTGTTACTGATGCCATTTTGTCTCAAATGAAGCTATGCCAGAGAGCAATCCCTTATCCCCAGTCTCTCTTTTTTTGGTTGGAGTTCAGGCAAAAAGCAGCTTAAAAAAAATAAATAAACACAGTCTTAGCTTGCAAAAGCTGATAGGCCTGAATTAAAATAGTGTGACTCAGGAATGGGTCTATCCTGGACCCTACCCAGAAGCAAAGCTGCACTCCTCCAGCTTGACAAAGTGCAGAATTGTCCATTGGCAGTGTAATTTGAATGTAATTTAAGAGTAAGAAGACTTATTACAGACTTTTTCCCCACCACAGAGGTGTTTGCACTCAATGTCTAAGGAAAATTAATCATGGAATTAAAATGGACTGTCTGCCTTCATTAGCTCTAAAGTTCCCATTTTTCATTAAATGCTGGGAGGCTGAGTGATTTCATAAAAAGGTTTTTAGAGCACAAAGCACAGGATATTAAAGATAATAAAGATAGCCAATCATGTGTTCATGAAGAAAAAAAAAACTTTGTGGTGGCTCAAAACTACTTGGAAAAATAGAAAGGGGGAAAAACATATCTCTTTTTCAGTACTGCCAAAATGACTCTCATCAGAAGTTTTTGAATCAAAGAAGGTGTACAGATTACTACTGATATTTATATAGAAATGGTTGATTCCAGTGTAGTTTTACATGAGTGAAAAACTTACAAACATGATATTTCCTTGGTAGATAGTTCCTCTGTGATTTGGATGTGTTGAAACTGTTGAGGACACTTGTTGCCTGCCTTTGCATTAAAGAAGGCATTTTGCATTAAAAACTCCAATCTAAAAAAAAATTAAAAATTAAAACCCTCCAATCTAAGTAAGAGCATTTGTTCAGTGGGATGTGATTTTCAGAATTGCTTCCAGGAAGTAGCAGTGTAATATGTTTGGTCTATTAAAACCTGCAGCAGGCAGGTATCATTCCAAATACAAATACATTAATTGAGATGGCAGGGTGAAGGCAGAGTGAGGGATTTAGCAAAGAATAAGTATATTTATCCTGAATATTTTAGCAGAATTTTTGAGTGACATTTAACAATCTTACCCTACTTCAGTGGTCTTCTATTGACTGAAGTAGGGTATGGTTCTATAAATGATTTCCAGGAGACATGAATTAGAACAATCCCTTCAGAGACAAGCATGCAGTACAGTTTCAGTAAATCTATTGTTTACTTTTATATCTTTTGTAGACTTTTATAAAGTTTCTAGATGGAATAATTCTCCACATGTTTTGGTCTTATCTTCAGTTATTTTTAAAAATAATTATAAACATTATAAAAATGATATTTAATATTAATTTTGATATTTGATAAAACATTAAAACTTAACAAGTTAATGCATTTCATGTCAATACATATAACCTTAGTAAACCACTGAAGTGCTTTTCAGAAGCTGATCCAAGACAAACCATGAGAGACTCCTAACTCTGGGAAACAAAGCATTGAGGAAGGAGAGGTGGGTGGGGGTTTGGGGAAACTGGGTGATGGGCACTGAGGAGGGCACTTGATGGGATGAGCGCTGGGTGTTATACTACATGTTGGCAAATTGAACTTATATAAAAATAAATGAAAAAAAAAAAGAAGCTGATCCAAAGACTGGGATGAGGACATAGCTATCTTATACACTAGACACTTATGCAGGTAGAAAAGTGCAAGGCAACATCAAGACACTACAAGTATGTTGTTTAGTTCCCATAGAATCTTCATGGTGCTCCTAAAGAGGGGTTTAATTTCTCAATTTTCAAACGACAAAGAGAAGCTCAGAGCTATAGAGTTAATGGATTAAGTAGCCATAGCTAGCAATCAGCAGATGCAGGATTGAAACCTGAGTTTGTATAGCCTGGACCTTAGGTCTCTTCACACCACCAGAACACCACCATGGTATCTAAATTTTATGCTACGGGTCTGTGCCCATAAAAGAAGAGCACTTTTAATGAGGGGCTGTGGGAGTATAGGGCATCTGTATGCTGTCAACTGTTATCCTCTGTGAAATAGGTCAAATCATTTTTTTTTCTGAAGAAATAAATGTACTGACAAGAAGAAAAGAGTTTATATTTATAGGTCTTATTCTCAGCCAAACATTTTCTGAAAAATGTCAACTTCTGGACATAGTTAAACATGAAAGAGGCTTGAAAGAGAGTGATGGCAATCAAAGCTGAACTTGATGAGATAATCAGTGGTTAAGGCTATTATGATTGTGAATATCAAACAGGGAAAGCATATCTCATCCTCAAACAAGTACAGTTGCCCTGGGGACAACGTGATAGAACACCAGACATTAGCAATATCCCAGACAACCTAGGACTGTCATTTTGCTTGTAATTCATAACGATGCTTCCCATTAACTTTTGGAAATTTTTGCAAAATTGGACAGAATTAGCAGTACTATGCTTATCTCTGACACCTTTATTAATATAAAATTCACATGTAATAAAATTTACCCATTTTAATGGGTAAAATACCCATTAGTTTAAATAATACACAGTTTATAGTTTTTAATATATAAACAGAGTTGCTCAAATACCATCTTGATTAAGTTTAGAACTTTCTTCACTTCAAAAAGAAACCTGCAGCCATTAGCAGTCACCTCTCTTCACACCATTGCCCCAATTCCCTGTCCTAGGTAAACACTAATCTATTGCCTTTCTCTATGCATTTGCCTAATTCTGGATATTACATTTAAATGGAATCATACAATATGAGCCTTTTGTAAGTAAATGTTTTTCATCTAGCATAACGTTTTTAAGATATATCCATATTGTAGCATGCATCAATACTTCATTTCTTTTTATTGATGAATAATAGTCCATCAGATGAACATACCATATTTTGTTTATCCATTCTGTGGTTGATGAACAGTTAGTTGTTTCTATCCTTGGCTATGAACATTCATGTATAAGTTTTGTGTAAACATATGTTTTCAATTTTCTTGGATATATATATCTGGGAGTAGAATTATAAGATCATATCAGCAACATTACGTTTAATCTTTTTAGGGAATTAGCATACTATTTTTCAAGTGGTTGTTCCATTTTATATTCCTACCAGCAGTATGTAAGAGTTACAATTTATCCACATGCTCATCAACAGTTGTTTTTATTTTGTTTTGTTTTGCTTTGTTTTGTTCTGTAGTTTTATCATAGCCATCTTTGTGTGTGAAGTGACGACTCTGAAGTTTTATTCGCGTCTCCCTAATGGCACTTTTGGCATCTTTTCAAGAGCTTTTTTGCTACTTGTGTGTCTTCTTGGGAGACATACCTATTCAAACAATTGGCACTTTTTTTTGTCTTTTTATTATAAAGTTTAAGAGTAACTTATATACCCCAGATAGAAGTTCCTATCAAAAAATTATTTGCTTTTCATTCATTCCATGTGCTGCATTTTCACCTTCTTTCTGGTTTCATTTGCAGCATCAACCTTTTTATTTAACACAGCCTAATTTATCTATTTTTTTATTTTGTAACTTGTGCTTTTGGAATCACATCTAAGAAACCATTGCCCAACCTGAGATCATGAAGACTTACATAGATGTTTTATTCTACGAGTTTTATATTTTTAGCTCTTACTTTTAGGCCTATGATCCACTTTGAGTTAATTTTTGTTTATGACATGGTATAAGGGTTTTAAATCTAGATGTTCAATTGTCTCACGACCATATGTGAAAACGAATGTTTTTTCCTTCTTGAATTTACTTGGCATTCCTACTGACAATCAATCAAACATAAACTAACTAAAACATATATAATTTATATATAATTTGTCAAATGGTTGGGGAAGTGAAATCTGTCCGCATTAAACATAAAACCACACGATTAACATGGGAAGGCTTTCTTTCCTGAAATGAAGTATCTTGTGACGTTGTTAATTGAATGTTCTACTTTAACACAATAAAGCTATTCATATCAAATTTTTGAAATGTGTGTTCTACTAATTTCTTCCTTATTACACTTTTGTTTTAATTAAATAACTTTTCTGAATTGTTAATTCAAAAATAAAGTGTTTTTTCTATTATTTCACAACACCTTTATGTAGAGGTATAGGAAATTGAAGAATAACATTTAAGTTAAATATCAGAGTTATTGAACTGAAAATTTTCACTACCAATGTATTAATTCTTAAGTGATATAATAATGAATCTATATATACAATATGAACCTCCCATTGATTTTACTTATTCTTTAACTAAGGGACAGGAACAAAAAAAATTACACTATTTTCCAGAATTCTCATATTTCATTATACAAGGGAACCTCACATTAAATGGTCATGATTTGCTATAATAATAATTTATTATATGAAAGTTGCTAAGCTGCATGGTTATAGAAGATCAAATAAACACATTTATTTTATTTTATTTTATTTATTTTATCTATTTTATTTTATTTTAGAGTTTATTTATTTTAGAGAGAGAGAGAAAGAGCACAGAGAGAGGCAGGAAGAGAGGGAGAGAGAGAGACTCTCCAGCAGACTAAAAGCTGAGCACAGAGTCCCATGTGAGGTTCAATCCCAGGACCCTGAGATCATGACCTGAGCCAAAACCAAGTCCAAAACTTAACCGATTGAGCCACTCAGGTGCTCCACATCATTATTTTAGGCCAAACTTTTCTTTTACAGGTTTAATATATAGAATATATAAACTGTTTTTTTTGTTTATCTTGTATCCTGTAATTTTGTTTAATTAATTTATTAATTTTAGGAATTGTTCTTATTTCTTCAGGTTTTCCCCATTGATAATTATGTCTCTGCTAATAGGGGCAGTTGTATTTATTGCGTTACAACCTATATGGCTTCTTTTCCTCTTCTTGCTTTACTATACAAGCTACTGTATAGCAAGTCCAATATACTGTTAAATAAGAATAATAAGAACAGACAGCTTTGTCTTTCAGCTGTAATACGCTGTCATTTCCTTTGCTCTTTACCAAGTGGAGACTGTTTCCTTCTATTCCTTTTCTTTTTTTTTCTGAAAGTCTTTATTTATGGATGGGGTTTAGTTTTGTCAATGCTTTGCCTACATCAAGTGACATAATCATGTCGTTTTTGTTTTTAGCCTGCTAATGTAGTGGAATATAGTGATTGATTTTCAAATATTGAATCATCCTTGTGTCCCTGAAATAAACCCCACATAGTCATGATATGTAATTATGTTTTGATGAATTATATTTGCTAATATTTTAAAGATTTTTGCATCTCTCTCCATAAGTGACATTAGTGTCTTAATTTTCTTTTTCCTCTCTTCTCCTTCCTTCCTTTTGTCATATTCTCTGTCTGGTTTTGGCTTTATGAAATAAGTAGGAAATTATTCATTCCTTTTCTGTTTTCTAGAAGGGATGATAGACATTTTGTTTTAATTATTGTTAAAGGTTAGGTAGAATTTTATAATAAAGTTATAGTGGCCCGAAGATTTTTTTGGGGGTAGCAGGTTTACCAATTACAAATCCAATTTACATAATATTTTTAGGATTATTCACATTATTTCATATGTGGTAAATTGTGGTAGCTTGTGCTTTTGGAAAAATTCTTGCATTTCAACTAAATGTCATATTTATATGAGTAGAGGTGTTCATAGTATTCCCTATTATCCTTCTGATGTTTGTAGTCTGTATTTCATTTTATGTCTGATATTGGTAGTTAGTGATCTCTCCCTTTTTATTTTGTCAGTATTGCTAGAGGCTTGTCAATGTTATTGCTCTTTGCAAAGAATGAACTTTTTGTTTTATTTATCTTTTCAATTGTTTTTGTTTTCAATTTTACTAATTTATCCTCTTTCTTTCATTCTGCAAAACTTAGATTTGTTTTGTTCTACTTTTTTCTAGGTTCTTGAGGTAGGTGTTAAAATTATTTTTTTAATAAATTAATTTTTATTGGTGTTCAATTTGCCAACATACAGAATAACACCCAGTGCTCATCCCGTCAAGTGTCTCCTCAGTGCCCGTCACCCATTCACCCCCACCCCCCGACCTCCTCCCCTTCCACCACCCCTAGTTCATTTCCCAGAGTTAGGAGTCTTTATGTTCTGTCTCCCTTTCTGATATTTCCCACCCATTTCTTCTCCCTTCCCTTATATTCCCTTTCACTATTATTCATATTCCCCAAATGAATGAGAACATACACTGTTTGTCCTTCTCCAATTGACTTACTTCACTCAGCATAATACCCTCCAGTTCCATACACGTTGAAGCAAATGGTGGGTATTTGTCGTTTCTAATGGCTGAGTAATATCCCATTGTATACATAGACCACATCTTCTTTATCCATTCATCTTCCGATGGACACCGAGGCTCCTTCCACAGTTTGGCTATTGTGGACATTGCTGCTAGAAACATCGGGGTGCAGGTGTCCCGGCGTTTCATTGCATCTGAATCTCTGGGGTAAATCCCCAACAGTGCAATTGCTGGGTCGTAGGGCAGGTCTATTTTTAACTCTTTGAGGAACCTCCACACAGTTTTCCAGAGTGGCTGCACCAGTTCACATTCCCACCAACAGTGTAAGAGTGTTCCCTTTTCTCCGCATCCTCTCCAACATTTGTGGTTTCCTGCCTTGTTAATTTTCCCCATTCTCACTGGTGTGAGGTGGTATCTCATTGTGGTTTTGATTTGTATTTCCCTGATGGCAAGGGATGCAGAGCATTTTCTCATGTGCATGTTGGCCATGTCTATGTCTTCCTCTGTGAGATTTCTCTTCGTGTCTTTTGCCCATTTCATGATTGGATTGTTTGTTTCTTTGCTGGTGAGTTTAATAAGTTCTTTATAGATTTTGGAAACTAGTCCTTTATCTGATATGTTATTTGCAAATATCTTCTCCCATTCTGTAGGTTGTCTTTTAGTTTTGTTGATTGTATCCTTTGCTGGGCAAAATCTTCTTATCTTGATGAAGTCCCAATAGTTCATTTTTGCTTTTGTTTCTTTTGCTTTCGTGTATGTATCTTGCAAGAAGTTACTGTGGCCAAGTTCAAAAAGGGTGTTGCCTGTGTTCTCCTCGAGGATTTTGATGGAATCTTGTCTCACATTTAGATCTTTCATCCATTTTGAGTTTATCTTTGTGTATGGTGCAAGAGAGTGGTCTAGTTTCATTCTTCTGCATGTGGATGTCCAATTTTCCCAGCACCATTTATTGAAGAGACTGTCTTTCTTCCAGTGGATAGTCTTTCCTCCTTTATCGAATATTAGTTGACCATAAAGTTCAGGGTCCACTTCTGGGTTCTCTATTCTGTTCCATTGATCTATGTGTCTGTTTTTGTGCCAGTACCACACTGTCTTGATGACCACAACTTTGTAGTACAACCTGAAATCTGGCATTGTGATGCCCCCAGATATGGTTTTCTTTTTTAAAATTCCCCTGGCTATTCGGGGTCTTTTCTGATTCCACACAAATCTTAAAATAATTTGTTCTAACTCTCTGAAGAGGTGTTAAAATTATTGATATGAGGGGACGCCTGGGTGGCTCAGTGGTTGAGCATCTGCCTTCATCTCAGGGCATGATTCTGAGATCCAGGATCGAGTCCCACATCGGGCTTCCTGCATGGACCTGCTTCTCTCTCTGTGTCTCTCATGAATACTGCTTTACCTGTCTTATAGGTTTTGATATTTGTATTTTCATTGTCATTTAGTTCAGTGTATTTTTTAGATTTCCTTCCTACTCACAGATTATGTAGAAGTATGTGGTTTATTTTTTTAATTCTAGTGTATTTCATAATTTTTCTCTTATCTTTCTCTTTTATTTTCTAGCTTGATTCCATTGTTGCCAGAGCACACACACTCTATATGTTATTATTAATTATTTTGAACTTGTAGCTGGTTTAAATTTGTTTGGTGACCCCAGATATTGTCTGTCTTGGTATATGTCCCATGGATACTTGAGAATTAGGACTATTTTGCTGTGGTCAGGTAAAGTCTTCTATAAAGACTGATTATAACCTGTTGGTTGATGGTGTTTTGAGTTCTTCTGTTTCCTTGCTGATTGACTCTATAATTGTTTTATCAATGTTGAGACAGGTATATTGGTCTCCAAATATAATTGTGATTTATCTCTCTCTCAGGTCTATCAATTTTTGCTTTGTAAATTATGCAGTACTCTGTTGGTACAAACCCATTTAGAATTGCTCTTTTTAGTGGTTTGACTATTTCATTATTGTGTATAATGTTTTCCTCTGTCTCTGGTGTTTTTTTTTTAATATCTTTTTTATCTGGTATTAATATTGCTGCCTCTTCTTTTTTTAATTAACATTCATCTTATATACAGTTTTCCACATTTTTCATTTCAACCTACCTACATTGTCATAGTTGAAATGGATATTTAGTAGAGATCATATAGTAGGGTCAGCTTTTCAATCCTCTCTGTTTTCTGTTTCTCTTTTCCTATTTCTCTCTGCCTGTGGCTTACTTGAAAAGTTTTGAATTTTGTTTGGATTTAGCTATATTGTTTTGAGTGTATCTCACTATATAGTTTTTTTTTAAGATTTTACTTATTTGACAAACACACACATACAGAGAAAGAGAGAGATAATCAGCACAAGCAGAGAGAGCAGCAGGCAGAGGGAGAGGGAGGAGCAGGCTCTCCCCTGAGAAGGGATCCCAATGTGGGGCTAAATCCTAAGACCCTGGGATCATAACCTGAGCCAAAGGCAGATGCTTAACTGACTAAGCCACCTAGGCACCCCTCAGTGTATAGTTTTTTAGTGGTTTCTTTAGATATTACTACATATATATTGACTTATCCCAGTCTATTGGTGCCAGTGTTTTACAAGTTTATGTAAACTTAGAAATCTTAACTCCTTTTCTTTTTTTTTCTCTTAACACATTTTCTTTTCTTTTACTCTTCTCCATCGAGAATATAATTGTCTCACATATCTCCTGTATATATTGAGTTTTTTGTTCCAATTGTCAAACATAATTTATAAACCAAGGAAAAGAAATATATATTTCATTCATGGTTTTACACTTTCCATTGTTTTTCTTCCTTCTTGATATTCTAAGATTCTTTCTTTTATCATTTTTCTTCCTTTTGACAAAATCTTGGAGCTATTCTTTAAACATAGATCTGCTAGCCACACACTCCCTTAGTTTTCCCTTATTTGAGAATGCATTGATTTCCTATTGATTGTTTTTTTTTTTTTTCTGGATTCAAAATTCTGTGCTAAGTCTTTTATTTCTGAAATTGAAAACATTTGGTCATTATTTAGTGGATGGCCTCAATGGTTTGGGATGAGAAATCCACTGTTACTCTAATTGCTTTTTTATCTGTAGGGAAGGTTCTATTTCTCTTCACTGCTTTGAAGATTTTTCCTTTGTCTTTAGTTTTCAAGAGTTTGACTAGGATATGCTTCAGTGTGGATTGACTGGAGTTTATCCTTTTTTTGGAATTTTCTTAGCTTATTGAATCTGTAGGTTTATGTTTTCTTTTTATGTTTGTAAAGTTTTCAGTAATTACCTATCTGAGCATGTATTTTAGCCCTACCATCTCCCTCTTTTTATGAAGTTTGGTGACAGAAGTTTTAAAACTTCTGTTATACTCCCATATGTCCCTCATACTCTTTTTTTTTTAGTCTATTTTTGCTCTATTGTTCAGATTAGGTAATTTCTATTATTCTATTACCCAGTTCACTAATTATTTTCTCTCTTCCCTCCACTCTGTTATTGAGATTATCCACTGAGTTTTATATTCTAGTTATTATATTTTATAATTCTAAAGTTACCATTCTATTTTTCTTCAATTTTCTATTTCTTCACTGAGACTTTACTTTTTGTTTCTAAAATGTTAATACTTGTTTGATGAAGAATTTTTTATTACAACTGTTTCAAAATTCTTATTTTTTAAAGATTTTATTTATTTATTCATGATAAACAGAGAGAGAGAGAAAGAGAGGCAGAGAAACAGGCAGAGGGAGAAGCAGGCTTCACGCAGGGAGCCCGACGTGGGACTCGATCCTGGGACTTCAGGATCACACCGTGGGCCAAAGGCAGGTGCTTAAACCACTGAGACACCCAGGCTGCCCTCAAAATTCTTATTGGTCAAAATTCTAACATCTCTGTATTTTCAGTGTTGGCATCTATTGATTGTCTTTTCAGTCAAGGTGAAGGTGAAATTTTCCAGGTTTTTATATAATGAGTGAAACCTGGACATTTTGGGCATTATGCTCTGAGGCTCTGGATCTTATTAACCTTGTGTTTTGACTAGCTCCCTCTGACACTGGTCTAGTTGGGGAAGAGAGGATGTTACCTCATGAATGCCAGGTGTAGGTAGAAATGTAGTCTCCTTCCCCCCATTAACACCTTTTGAGGTGTTAAGAGAGGTTTCTGTTACTGCTGGGCAAAATTGAGATTCCAGCCTCCCCTCTGGGCATCTGATTCTAGCCTGGGAGGAGTAGGAATATGGTTATTGCCTTCCACATAATCCCCACTGACAGGGTGTCATTACACCTGGACATTGGTAAATATCCAGATTCTCCAATAGGACTTCTGACACCATCCTTGTGGGATTGTGGAAGATTGTCTTATTGTTTCTGTTGGGTAGGAAGTCCAGGCTTCCCAGGTAGTCTCTACTGACAGTGAGTAGGGGCAGGTCTTCAGTATTGCCCAATGGGGATGAATGTCTCAGCTCCCCACCTGGCAACTCTGACATCACCCCAGCAGGTATATTGGGATTTCTCATTACAGCTCTGTGAGGGTGGAAGTCTAGACTTCCCAGCAGGCAAGGCCTTTGTTGGTGTGTATAGTGATGGATCATCTAGTTTTTCTGTGGTGTTTGGCTGGAGTAGAGCCACTCTTTTCAAAATGTTTTCTGTTTTGCTAGACTGCCCTGCTCCTGGTCATTTGCAGACAAGAGCTGGCTTTTGTTGTGACGTTTCTTGTTTGTATTTATTATCATTATTGTTGAATTTTTTAGTTTCAAGTCTGGGATATTTAATTAAAAAGAAATGAACTCACCATTGTTTTTCATCCTTTGGTCTTTACATGGTCTTACTACTCTTTCCTATCATTCAAGATCTTTTTATGTTGTTTTCAATAGAATGTTCAAGATTTTTAGTTGTATTTAGCAGAAGGAATAGAGAAAAGCATGTTTAAGCATCTCTCTAGAAGCAGACACAATCCCTTAATCTATTTTTCCTGCAACAAACCATTAATTTCCAATGACTTAAAAACCTACTATCACATTAATCCATTTTTTTCTTAATTCATTTCTTTTCATTTTCTTTTTTTGGTTGATTAGTAGTTTGAAGCTTTGAAAGGAGAGGACCACATTTTGATTAAAGTTTAATTATACCTTTAGATGGATGAGTATAGCAAAATTTTCTAACACTGGGCTTAATTTTACAGATAAACTATAACCTGAAGTTAAATGTTCTGGAAGAGTTAAAAGAAAAAAAAAAGAGTTGGGTGTTTTTAGTATTCTCTATGAATATGTAAGATTATAAATAGAGCCATAGTTCCCCTATTTGTGTATGCCATCAGAATAAAATCACTGAAAATGTTTCATCTTTTTCATTACTTGTTCAGTGCCTGATAATCCTGAGACATTAAAAAAAAATTGCCCTAGTTTGCCCAAACCAAACCAGGAGGGAAGGAATTCTTTCTTGCTCACCATGACAACCCTATGATTTGGCACCATACTTGATACTCAGTAAACATCCATAAAAATTTGGTCAATGAATAGATAAAATGATCACCACTATTATTCCTAGAACACAACCATATAATAATGTTCTTCTGACTCCTCATTACAAAATGTTGTTTATCTGTCTCATTTAAGTTGAATTGAAGCTACCAACGCTTATGTTGGAAGAAGAATATGTGGCAATCATTAGTATTCAATGGATGTTGTACCAATGGATGTTGTACCAAACATTTCTTTTTTAATCATTCAAGTAAAGAACAAAAACTAAAGCTTCTAGGATCAAAAAAACGCCTCATATTGTTGGATGCCTGGATAAATGGTTAAGACAGTAGAGTTGGAGGACTGAGGAAAGATGAAAGATGATGTCACATATTACATGACAATTATTAAATAAAAGGTTTTATGTACTCCCACATTCATTCTGTCCCAGTTTCCTAATACCAAGTTAATTATCCATTCTCTTTAATGGATTGTGAATTCTTCTAGGGTATGTCAGCATGCTTTAGATTGGAAGGTCACAAATGGAAGTGAAGAGTCACCAAAAGCTGTCAGGCAATTTCCCATTTTATAGTGGAAGCTTCTAGAGCACCCCTTGCTTAATCATGCTAAAATCTTCAGTTTCTGATTACATAGCTTGATAAACAACTATTGATTAAATAGTAAGTTTGTTACTTAGGCATCAGGTTTAAGTCTCCCTTTCAATAATTGAAGAATTTGGAATCCAGACATACTGGTTTAACTCCCCCCGATTGCACAGCAAAAAATAGTCTTATAATTTTTGGATGGGATTGCTTACTACCTCTCTGGACCATGAAATGGTATGTGTTTCATTAAAGTTTATTGCAAGATCCTTTGATGCAATGAATACATATGACTCAATACTGAAGTAAATAAGTCATGTAGAAAAGAAGCAATTAATATTCAAACAAAACAATATAATCTAGAAACAAAGAAAAAAGAGACAAAAAGGACTTTGAGTCTAAGGAATACACATTTCATCTCTGCCCTCAGATTTCTCCAATATTAATTAGCAACATTAAACCAGATAAATAAGTAAATAGAATAGTTTTCCATGTTCTCCTGTAGAATGCTCAGAAGAAATAAAAATATATGTCTTAGATTAGTAGATGTGATTAAACTTCAGTATTTGCATCTTGATTTCCAAAACTAAAGTGAGAAGTAGCAGTTAAATTCCGAGGCAAGATTTAAGAAGAGCAAAAACAATAGCAAATAATTTGACCCCTAATCAATTATTATAAGGGTCTGAAAATTTATGATGGCTTAATAGAGAATTACAAGTTCTAAGTTTAATTAGACAAACAAAATGATAAGAGAGCAATATAAATACCAACTAAAATAATGATAATCCCACTACACTTAAATTTTCCTAGTCATTTAATTCCAAAATGTAAAAACACTCAAAATGATCCAAATACCTGCTACCAAAGAAAAAAATTAATTTTCAGTTAAAAATCTTATTTTTGCATAAAAAATTAAGACTAATATGACAATGGAAAAAGAATGATATTGGATAGAAAACATTGCACAGATTTGTGCTGTATGTTCTTGAACAAATTTTTCAATTCCTCTGCTTTTCTCTACCCTTATTTCTAAAAGGATTGGCATTGATCATACAGAATTATTGTGATGATTAGAGTCAGAGGAACTATTAATTACCTTTCTTAGACCTCTCCTCCACTTCTTTTCTTCCCATGTCTTTTATGTTGTGTTTCTGGGTACAACAGTCTAGGATAGAAATGATCATTAATGAAGTTTATTGAAGAAAGCTTAGTCATCACTTATTGGTGTAGGATGGGCAGAAAAAGAAGCTAGGCTACAGTATAATCTCAACAAATGTTTCAGTTGACCCTACTTTGACTTCTGAAGCTGAGATGGCTATTCAGAATTGTTCCATAGTGGGATGGGGTTTGACATTTATACCCTTCGTAGACCAAGTATTGCTTTTGGGCTGCCTAAAAATGGGGTATGTCTTTGAGTAAGCTACAGGCATAAGTATCTTAGTCATGAAGGTCACCTCACCTCACTACATAGTTGACATTCTTTCTGCAAGGATATGATATGAGCATTGTTAGTATCCTTTACAGTTAAGACACTGTCACTTGATATCACTGAACAGTGAGACCTATGGGGTTCTGAGAAAGATTGTCCTACCTGTTGTGAGGGAGAAAGAGAACAAGAAAGAGAAAAGAATAATGTGAAGTGAGTGAGACCTATCACATCCTCCTTTCCTACTTCGAAGACTGATTTATACCAGTACAATCCTTGCTGTTCTATTAGCCATATTCTGGAAATTAAGAAAATAAAGGAGAAAAAGTCAAGCCAGAATCCACACTACATCATTTAATAACTGAATTAAATAATTTTAGAAAGCCTTATCTGGCTATCCTCATTTTAGAGAATTCAATGTCTTGGTGTTTCAGACTTGTTTTTCTTGAAACTCTACTTGGAGGTAAAAACATTCTGATTGATCTAGAGATTAAAAAGATAAAGGATGTGGGATATAATAGATGCTTCATATTGTTGTTTTCTCTCCTCTATAAAATACAAATCATTTTACAAGATTCAGCTGTGCAATACTCTTTAAAAATGAATCATTTATGCAGCTGGATTTTCTAATAAACAAAACATCTAATGGGCATAATTCTCACATATGATGTGCAATGTTTTACTACCTGGAAAGGAATTTTTATCTAGAATTTACACATTGATTTTTATCAGTTCAATCAATATGCCCAATTAAGTATTAAAGAATATTTTAATGGAGACAGATATATGACTCGATCTAAATGACCTCAGACTTTTGTGCTTTCAGAATCCATGTTATGTTGTATAGCTCTGTTCATGCCATCAGGCTGCCCACTATCAAAGCCCACTGCTGGCCAGGTGTTCCCTAGCCTAGCCCTTCATGCTCTCTCTTTGTGGTAATCTATAAAGCCTCAGGAACCAATTACCTAGTCCTGCTGGAACTATGCATAAATTATCAACACAGAGGCTCTCAATGAATCTCCACTGGCTCTTTTGTTCATTCATTTCACAAGTAGTCCAATGATATTGTTGGTTCATTCTCTGGATTTTATCTTTTCAGGTACATAAGATTCCAAAATGTAAGTTTGTAGGTGGATGATGTGTTTTTTCTTTCCTCCATCCTTCATGCAATTTCTGTCTTCTTAAGTAATAGTATTTATAGTAATTGTTGCCATACATTAAGTTCTCACTGTGTTGGGAACAGTATTAAACATTTTGTAATATTTTGTTTAACAAAGTCTAATACAATGGATGAGATTATTTATATTTTAAAGTTGGATAAAAATGAAAAAGATCAAGATCACATAGATAAATCCTGTCAGGCCTGAACTTTCAATTCATGCTTTATTAAAATAATTTAATACATAACAAAAATTTAATTATATATATGTATGTGTGTGTGTGTGGATGGATAGATAGATGGATAGATAGACAGATAGATGATAGATGTTTTCCTGCTTTGGGCTATTTCATGTACTTGCCACTATCTCTCTAGAGAACATGGGAAATTTGTCCACATTTTGAGAATAGTATATTATCAAGGCATTCAAAACCACACAGAAGATGACAGGCCTTCACTGTACTTTTTCTTAAATATGTAACTCTATCATTGCAAAGGAATCCTCGATGCATAGTGTAGTATTCCATTGATTTGGAAATGTCATAAGGCTTCTAGCCATTTTGGAAAACTCAGTCTGTCTTTAGAAGAGAGAACAGTATTTTATTTATTTTACTTAAAATATAGGTTCAGTGGTATGGCTTCATAAATACACATCTTCATATTCTGTTTTCATGAAGACCTCCCAAGTATAACAGTCACCAAGAATTACTGAAACAGTTCTGTACCAGAAAAACAATATAACTCAGGAGACTCAGTATAAAATTATTATTTTAAGTGTTATTACTTTTATAGCTACATGAATGCCTGTGGTGCTTTGCAGTGAATAAATACATGATGTCAAATAAATATACACAAAATATGAGAAGTAAAGAGCTTACACTGTAAAGATTAGACTAGCAATGGGCTGCAGGTGCTTGAAAAATGAAGATGATGCTGACTTTAGAGGATTGGGAGGAAATAGAGGAAACAGGTTATCTGGTTCTGAAGGCTGAAGGCTGGATGATGCTAAGGCAGCAGATTTATTCAACCATTTCACTGCCATTTAGAGCATTGCGAACAGTCAAGCCATGCAAATCAAAATTCAGTCTATTAAAAGCAAAAAGGAAATATACATTTAAACAAATCACCAACACAGGATCAGTGCTAGGATACAGTGGAGAATGGATAGGAAATTATTCTGGTACTACATTACCCCACTCTGCTAAGCCTCTTCTTTCCCTTCCAAGTTGATCTTCAGAGACTATATGCTCTTCTCCTATGCCTCCTTGTCTTTTGTGTTCACACTAGCTATGACAGGGCCCTTTATGATCTAGAATTTTTTTCAAATTTTCTGTGTCATCACTTGTTGATTCCTCCACCAATACCTTACCATCAACTCACAGCAAATCTCTTCTAACTACCTAAAGAATCTTTGAAATGTTAATTATTTCAGAAAAAAATAAAAAAACAGAAAACACTTTCTACACCATTGCTATTCCCAGTTGCTCTCAAGCCTGCTTAACTTTCATCACTCATCTTCACATTTGTCATTTCAGATTTCTGCTCTCTCAGGTTGGTTTTTGCATTGCCCTCCATTTTCTAATAGCAAATCTGTTCTCACCCACCCTCATCTGTCTTTGTTGGGTCATAGTGGTTCTAATTATCCTAACCCCACTGAAGCCTCATTCAAGGCAGGGCTTGTACTCCATTTTTCGGTCCACCCCAGGGCCTTCCACACATTCCTTGTGTTCTACTTGCTAAACATTCCCAAACACAAACCCAGCTCCTTGCTCCTCAGTAAACCTCATTTAATGATCTTAAAGACCACATTTTCTGCAGTCTTCTTCATCATTTGAATATTAGAATAAGACCATTTCTCATCCTATGGGCAGATATTTTCTAGGTTAGTTTTTAGCCAAGCATTCTCATCTTGCTGAATTCCCTACCCTGCCTCATATTTCCCTTTACTCCACCCAGAAATGAGGACTCAGTAACTATAGTTGATTCAGAAGGTGTAGAGATGCCAGCAGAGGATAGTGATGCCAGGAAGAAGAGAGAAGCAATAATGGGTGACCTCAGGGCATGGCTGAGCTTTATCCTACAGAGGCACTCAAAGATTATGATAGTGCATGTCTTGCTAAGGGCAAGGAGACAAAAGTATTTACATCATCACATGTAGCATTCATTGTTCAAGACTTCCGTCAGAAGGACATTTATGTAGGTAGGACAGGTTTCAGCAATCAGAGGGAAACCTTTCAACAAAGATGCAGATGCTGATCATAAGAATCAGGCTGGGATGCATAGAGAGAGAGGTGGGCTAAGGATACAGGGTGGAGTATGAGTAATATCTGCCAAAATTCATCCATAATTACATTCTTGGCTCATTTCACATTGTAGCTCATTTCACATTGTAGAATATGGCATCTTCCTAGCCTCTCCCTTGTCTTCACATATCTCCCAGGGCATATTTTCTATTACCAGCTTCATTAGGTTTCAGTTAATGCAAAACATAAAACATTACTAAGCATGATAAACATAAGAAAAAAAACATTTTAAAGTCTCCACTCTATGTATTGTATAGAAGTATCACTTGACCCAACATTCTGGTACACTGTTGGATTAGGGTCTTTTGCTATCAATGTTACTAGCCATTATATACATACATACTCAGTCTTTAGACTGAGCTATAAATATCTGAAAAACAACTACATGTCTGTCACATCTCTTCTAACTTCTAGTTCCCTTTCTTCCCTCTTATCCTTGCTTCCTAAAGCAAACTGCATTTCAATAGTGAAAAGTAAGTCAAAGTTCTTTGACAAAAAGGGATAAGAATTCAGAGGATTGGAAAATCCCTTGTCCTTCTCAATTGGATATAAAACATACTAATGTTAACAACATAAGTAGTTAGATTATAACTAGAATGTAAGATGCACTTTGGGGATGAGGGAGGATAGTTAGGGATCTGGCATGCATTAGTTAAGTTGATATTAGAGACTCTTTTAGCACATACATTAATGACCACTATGTAAAGAATTAAAAAAATACAAAATAGAGCATAAGTGTCATCCTCTTCCAATTTTGTAGACTGATATGAGCACACAATCATAGATTGCTGGAAATTTCTGGAAAGATAAATGACATGTGCTGGATTGTTCTTCCTCTCATGTTAGCAGAAGCTACATTTCAGAGTCCAATTGAAAAGTTCCCCCACATACTTTCAGAGCTGATGTCCTTTAAAGACATCAGAGGTCTTCTCTGCTGAACTGTGAAAGGACTTGCGGTTCCTCCACACCTGAAAGTTGTTAGGAAACAAGCAGTCTTACTATTGCTCCCATAACTGTTTGCTCTTTCCATTTGTTTAACAAAACTTGTGCTATCTCAACTGTTAACCACAGGATGAGGTTTGTTCAGAGTCAGAATAAAGGCTTTTGAAAAAAGGCCCATATTTGACTCATCCTGGTAATAAAAAATCCTTACAAATGTAGAAGAATGTGTAGGTCCCATCTATACATGCAGGTGTTCCACCAGCTGCTGACATTTCCCCCATTCTCATCAAAGGGAAGCCTGAACTGATTCACTGACAGATGGATTTTGAAGAGACAATGAAATTTTTAAAAAGTTTTCCTTCCTGGCAAACCGGGGAGAGAGAGTGTGTATGTATGTGCTTTGGAGAAAAATAAAATCACAACCACACACAAAAAGGTTTTTGCCATTAATGAAGCCTTTCTGTGAAAACCTGCTTTAGTTTCTATAGTCTATAGTCTAAACAAAGACTGAATGATTATAATGAAAAAATCTTCCATGGAATGATAGAAACTGCTGAGTCTCTGGAAAGTGTCCCTCAGATTAAAATATCTACTTTCCTTTTTTTTTTTTAAAAATATTTGTCTATGTGGAAAAACTAATTAGAACTAATTAAAGTGAGTACAAGGATACCAAATGCTAATGAATGCCTATTTTGGATAATTTTTAAATGGATGTGCAAAATGAAACGCTTTCAAACTTCTCCTCTTTAGCAAATGGTCAGTGAACAGGAAAGGACTCAGTTTCCAAGATCAACTCCAAAATGGGTCAAATGAAATTTTGGAAGAGAAAGACTCTCTGCATGATAATATATCATGGGTGAGTATAGATGACCAATGATATCTTCCAATCAGGAGATAGGAGGTCACATTACTATCCTAGGTAAAAAATACACACACATACACAATTTAAATAAACTGGTGGAATTAGATTGATTGCTAAATCAAATGAAGTAGTGGTGTTAGGTTAATTACTAAATGAAATAAAGTAGGTTACTTAGCTCTCTGAGAGCTGGCGAGATGGTCTTAAAATAATCTATAGTGGATCTCATCAGTAGCTAAACTGAACTATGTTTAGTTTTATAATTTTCTCTCAAGGATGAGAGAAAAAGAACTCAGCCTATGTGATTCCTATTCATGAGGAAATACAGGCAGGCAGTCTTAGGCAGTGGTTGAAGACCCAGGCTCTGGAAGCAGCTAGAGCTTCTGGTAGAGATCTCAAAGACATTTTTGATGAGGATTAAAGAGGAAAATTTATGTAAAAGATCTGCATAATGCCTAACACACAGCAGGTGCTCTATATATCTTAGCTTTCTCTCCTTCACATTCTCTCAAGGTTAGTCTATTCAAATTCGGCAGATGATCAATGGGATGTTGAAAGAATACCGATAAAATGTAAATCTTGTTTTGTTTTAATTTGATTTGAAACTTAGATGCAAATTTTGTCAGCAAGGGATTTAACAGGTGAAAAACTAAAAGTAGAACTGACTTGTAGCATATATGAAGTAGACACACTGCTTTTCTATCTTATGCAGTCATATTAGGTGAATGAATTGAAGTCCATTTGTACCCTTGCACTAGAAGATAAGTCTCTAATTGGGAACATAATAGATGTCTCAGCAGGTATTATTTGTGAAGGGAGAAGCCACTAATATGGGTAGCATGCTAACCATATCTGGGTTTTCTCTTCTTGATAAATTTAATTTAATGTATGAAGAATTATATATTTAGGTTTAAAAATCAAGTAAGACTAAAGTTTCAAAATGAAAAATGCAGTCTTTTACCCAACCCCCACCTCATTTAATGGCCCCATTCACCAAAGGTAACCAAATCCAAAATATAATCCTATTTTCAGGCATACACCCTAAACTAGCTGAATAATATGTTTAACATATTAGGATATTTCTTGGTTTATCAATATTAGACATCACTTAATATACTGGATGAGGGCTTATTTCTCTTACAGTACAATCTTTACATGGCATTTTCCCAATATTGTTACATGCCAATATTTTTGTTAAGTTGTCATGGTTTGTATTGTATGATTTATACATAATTTATATGGTTTAATCAAGAATTCTGTTAATGAATGTTTTTATCATACATATCTATAAATGTTTTCTTGATATTAATAAGCACCAATTTTAAAAATTGTTATTTGATTAGTTTTATCAGTATGTGCATTTTTTTCTCTCATGGCTACACTAGACTTTAAATTCTATACATTTTTCCAAGATGCTCAAATACTAAAGTCATCTGTTAGTTTCATTAACTAATCCTTGTATACTTTTACATCCTAGCTCACCATTCTCCTTCTTCCACTGGACCAACAGTTCTTTGAACATACATAGTGCTTATCCTCAGACTTCCCTTTGCCACTCTGCTGTGCAGGATCCTTCCTTTTTTTAGATGCCATATTGAATACTTTTAGAAATGTACTTGCTTGTTTTGTTAAAGCATAACATCTGGTAATCTTTTAAATGGAGAATAGTATTCATATTTTTGAAAACTTTTGACTTTGAAATTATATTTAACCCTCAAGGTTAATACTTTGTCAAAGTGCAGAATCCTATACTCAAAATTTTTGTTAAAATTCTGTACATGTGGCTCCACTAGATCTGAAGCACTGTTGAGGAATCTGATGATATCTAATTTAGAAAAGTCTATTGATATAGGGTACTTACTAATGTAACTCTGTGGATGTATATGACTTTGTACCTTTGTGATACTCAGGTCTATCAAATGAAATTTGATATCTTTCTTAGGTAGAAAAATGGAGCCTAGAAGTAAAACCACATGTGGTTTATTCATTCAAAGAAACCACAAAAGGTTTCTTTGAATGAATACTTTGAATGAATAAGGTGTCAGAAGTTAGGGCTTCAGAATCAATGATCACAGGAGTTGTGAGAATTATATACCTGACTTGTATTCTTGGTTCTACAATTTCCTAGCTGTGTGACTTAGAACAAAGTAGCTCACCTCTCTGAGTTTCAATGTCATCAACTGAAAATGGAAATAAGAATATTTACATTTCCAGATATTTTTTAGCTTTATTCAAGACATACACTTTTTTCAAATGAGTAATTTTGAATGTTTTTTGCAAGGTGACTTCATAAATAGCTAAACTTCTTGTGATATGGGATAGTATATTTTATGGCAGCCATCAATTATATGAAAAATGATTAATCAAGGATGATAAAATGCATTTATTAAAAACATACAATGTTTCAGCTTAATTAATAAACATAAGTCAGTTGTGTGAAGCTGTCATTCAGTAAACAAGATAGTTAAATATACAGTTTGAAGGTGAAAATAAAAATATTAATAAAGAAAAACAATGTAAATCAAAATAGAAGGAGCACACTCATTTCTCTCATTAAAAAATAAAAGAAATGATTAACTTCCTTCCTTTTCATAATGCAATTAATATGCGTGAAAGAACAAAAACAGCAATGCATCATATTCCAATCAAAGGGGTAGAAATGAAAGAACACAAATTATGTCGCTCATTATACATGTCAATTATTGGCATTAGACAACCAATCCTAAAATTATATTTTGCAACCATGGCTAGAAATTCCCTTCAACTATGCAAATATGCTTACACTTAATTCTGTTTCCCTAATAAGCAATCTAACACATTAGGCTTTTCCTCTCTTTTTTTCAGCAATTTAAGCCCACCTAGTGTATTTTGTTTATTCTTCTCACTTTATCAACAAAGATTAAAGACTTAACACTAGCTGGTAATCCCATTATCTTACATGATAAAAGTAAAAGTATCTTTGGCCACTGCCTGCAGAACTCCAGGGATTTATCATGAGTGTATACAAAATCCAATTAATTCTCAGTTTTCTTAGCAGTCATGTAGATCATTAGCTTATTCACTTGAGTGCTTATGTTTACCACTATTTTACCAGGAGATTTTCTACAATATAAAATGAACTTGATTTGATTTGGTTTAAACTAAAATTATTCAGAGTGGGATTGGTTTATTGAAAATATTTTAGGGATGCCTGGGTGGCTCAGTGGTTGAGCATCTGCCTTTGGCTTAAGATGTGATCCTGGGGTCCTGGGATCGAGTTCCACATTGGGCCCCCTGCGGGGAATCCTGTCTCTGCCTTTCTCTCTCTGTGTCTCTCACAAATAAATAAATAAAATCTTAAATATATATATTTTAAAGCTGAAGAAAAATAGATTATCCTTTGTTTTCTTTCTTTCTTTCTTCTTTCTTTCTTTCTTTCTTTCTTTTTCTTTAAATAAATGGATTGGACTCATATTTTACTTGAGAAAGCTCTTTCAAGGTCTGAGATAGTATTCTTCAGAACAAATCCAAAATTTACATTTTTTAAGATTTTATTTACTCATTCATGATAGACATAGAGAGAGAGAGAGAGAGAGAGAGAGAGGCAGAGACACAGGCAGAGGGAGAAGCAGGCTCCATGTAGGGAGCCCGACATGGGACTCGATCCCGGAACTCCAGGATCACGCCCTGGGCCAAAGGCAGGAGCCAAACTGCTGAGCCACCCAGGGATCCCCCGCAAAATTTACATTTGGAGGTAAAAAAACATTCTCTCAACCCTTATCACCAGCCCCTTTAAACACACATACACACACACACACACACTCCACATTTTGACAAATGAAAACAGGAGAAGAAACATTTGAATTAATAAATCGGAAATTTGCTTTACTTATCAAAGTCATAATGTTATTGTGAGGGTTGGATAATGAGACAATATCTTATAAAACAGTAGTTAAGCTTCCTAAAATGTAAATTTTAATAAATTGTCATTATTATTATTTTACTAGTAATATCCATAAATGACTCTAAAAGTGTTTCATTGCTTTAGGAAAATAAAATTGCTAGATCTGATTTCACATAGGGTATTGGCTATACTGTTGTAGGATACTTTATGGTACTGTGTAGGAGTAAATACAAGTTAAAAAGAGGCTTATTTCTAGCTGTTGAAAATTAAAGAATTATCTTCTCTTATTTCTTTCAGAATTCCTTTCTCTGTCCTTTTCAAATACATATAAATATTTTTAATGGCTAAATAAACCTCTAGACAGTCTCAAAACTCTGGAATACTTCCACAAGGAGCTGAGATTCTTCTCTTTGAAATGTAATCACCAAGGAAAGTAATGTTGTATCTCCTGCTTTTCGGGGAGGAAATGGGCATAATTTCAGCTGTCACTTGACTCCAAATTGCAAAATCTACTTTATTTATTGAATGGATTGTGTCCATGTCGTTATATAAAAGAGTGAGATTTCTTTTTTGTCTTTGCAATCTCTTGAACAGATTGCTTATCCATGAATGTGCCTCTTCACATTTTGGTTTAATGCTTATTCAATAATAAAATTGTTTATCTTCTAACTTTGTGGAGGGTTTTCTTGATTGGGAGAAAATTGTGGTTTTAATTAAATTTATTCATCAAATTGATGGTCCTTGTCCTCTTGATTGTCTGCATGACACCTCCTAAAGCTCAAGATCTCAGACATCTTGAGACAAGACAAAATCTTAGTTGACTATTTTCTCCCTTTGAATATTGTGACAGTCATGTGCACAATGGATTCTGAGTGGGGATAGACAGAATCCAGTTCAACAACACAGGCTTCGAAGCTGGAAGATTCTTATTCAAAGCTCTTCAAGTAAATATAAGCAATTTTACTTTCTCCAAAAGTATAAACAACAACAACAAAAAAATTCACACCAGACATTTGTTAAAAATGGCAAGACAGATTTCATTCAACCTATTGTAGAAGGGGAAGGCCTCAGTACAGAAATGAACTCAATTCTGCATGCTGCGAAGACAGTTGGTATCCAGAGCCAGCAAGCAAAGTGAGAGGGTCAGTGGATAGGAAATTACTAGGAGTAACTTGATAGACATCAGGGGTGGGGGAATTCTTGCTAAATGGACCTCAAAATATTCTCACAGGATTCTTGCTAAAGCCAGCCAAGGAAGGAGCTGAAGATGAGGCTTTGTTGTAAAGAAGTCTAACTACAATTTGATCAAGGGATAGTGAAAGGGATTAAAGGGGAAAGGAGAGAAAATGAGTGGGAAATATCAGAGAGGGAGACAGAACATGAGAGACTCCTAACTCTGGGAAACAAAGAAGGCGTGGTGGAAGGAGGTGGGCGGGGGGATGGGGTGACTGGGTGACGGGCACTGAGGGGGGAACTTGATGGGATAGCACTGGGTGCTATACTATATGTTGGCAAATCGAACTCCAATAAAAAAATATACTACGTAAATAAATAAACAATTTTAAAAACGGAAAGAATCCTTATCATAGTTCACACGAATGATTAACATACTTGTTGCTTAATATTTTGGTTGAAAATTAAAAAGAAAAAGTTACATCAGTAAGTGCCTTAGGCATATCCTTTAAACATCTATTGTAGTTGAATCTTAATATACAAGACTTTTTTGCTTTTTAAACAAATAAGCAAACATATTCAACATTGTGAGTTCAGTAAATATGTATTGCAACTTGTCATATAAGGCAAGATTTTCTGTTAGATGTACAGCTCAGAGAATTAGGTCTATCCATTAACTAATAATTTTAATATAATAATTTAATATGACGAAAATCTGTATAATTACTTTAAAATTCAGAGAACTGAAACCCAGAGTTGATAAGGAACCTGCCCAGCATAGCAGAACAGGTTATTTGACTAAATTCCATCCTTTTTCTGCCACATGATTGTAAAAGATAGTTTTTGTAGAGGCTATCGAATTAGGTTCTGTGAAGTAGCGAAGAAAAGTAAAAAATCAGAATTCTCTTGTGAAACTTCTTAGAAAAACAAACAAACCAATAAACAAAAATAAAAACAGTCTTGTGAAAGATGAAAACAGAAATCCAGAAATAAAGATGTAAGCATGCTGGTGCACAGCCTTTGTTTTCACAATGGCTCCAGGTCACTTAACAATTTATGACCTTAAAATAAGTGAAAAAATGTGTCAAATACATTGTCTGTTTACATTCACTCTTTAATTTGCATGTACTTTGAATATAAGTGTCTGATGTGTGTTTTGGTGAAGGGGCAGAGCTTCATTTACAGCTGGTAATTTTACAGTAGGAAATGGACATTTAATTTAAATAAGCTCCTCTATTTTCTTAATCTAGGTTTTCTCCAGTGTTGTGTTCTATGAATTTAAAGTTTTGCAGTTTACATTTAGGTCTGCAGTTCATTTTGATTTAGTATTTGTAAAGGGTCCAAAATCTGACTAGATTCATTTTCTACATGAAGATGACCAGTAATTACAGTAAAACGTGTTGAAATCTCTGCAACATTGTATTTTCTTCTTTGTCAAAATCTGTCACCTCTCTTGATGTTAAGTCTGTTTCTGAGCTCTTTATTTTGTTTCACTGGTTTATCTATTCTCTGGTGATATCACTCTGTCTTGATCACTGTAACTTTAAAGTAAGTCTTTAGGTCAGATGGTGCCCATTCTCTAACTTTGTTCTTCTCCTTGAATATTGTGTTGCCATTCTGGGTTTTTGCATTTCTATATAAGATTTAGAACCAGTTTGTCAATATCCATAAAAGAAGCTGCTAATATTTTGGTTTGTCTTACATAGAATTTATTGCACAATTTAGAAAGAACTGACAACTTAATGATATGAACCTTTATATTCATGGACATGGAATATGTCTTGATTCATTGATTTTTTTTTTATCTTGTTCACCATTTTGTAGTTTCCTTATCTATAAGGTCTATACATATTTTGATAGATATATACTTACTATTTCATTTGGCTGGGTACGAATATAAATGGTATTGTGTTTATTCAAATTGTACTTGTTCATAAGGCAAGCAACTGACTTTTGTATTATAACTTCAAGTATGGCAGCTTTGCTGTAATCACTTCTTAGTTCCAGGATTTTTTTGTTGATTCAGATTTCCTACATCGATGATCATGTTATCTACAAAGAAACAGTTTTATTTTCTTTCTTTCCAATATATATACCATTCACCTCCTTTTCTTATCTTATCACATTAGCTAGGAATTCCAGTACACCATTGAAAAGAAGTAGTGAGAGGGGACATCCTTGCCTTATATTTGATCTTAGTGGAAATGCTTCAAGTTTTTCATCATTAAATAGTACTTTAGGGATCCCTGGGTGGCGCAGCGGTTTGGCCCCTGCCTTTGGCCCAGGGCGCGATCCCGGAGACCCGGATCGAATCCCATATCGGGCTCCCGGTGCATGGAGCCTGCTTCTCCCTCTGCCTGTGTCTCTGCCTCTCAATCTCTCTCTCTCTCTCTCTCTCTCTCTCTCTCTCTCTCTCTCTGTGACTATCATAAATAAATAAATTTAAAAAATAAATAGTACTTTAGCTGTAGGATTTTTGTAGAAAGTATTTGCCGAGTTGAGAAAGCCCTCTTTCCTGCCTCTTGGTCTTCACAACCTTGTTCTAG
The DNA here is from genome assembly GCF_905146905.1 of Nyctereutes procyonoides. NCBI lineage: Eukaryota > Metazoa > Chordata > Mammalia > Carnivora > Canidae > Nyctereutes > Nyctereutes procyonoides. Next base: position 13,709,578 of record NW_026575030.1, read on the forward strand.
GAAAAGAACATCCCTTCCAGTGATTACAACCCTGGCTGATACCTAAAAGGCAACCTTATGAAAGAGGCTGAGCTGCAACCCTGAACTAAGCCACCCAAGGACCCCTGATTCTTGGAATAATCTTTGTGAACTGATGAATGTTTGCTTTAAGCTGCTGAGTTTTGTGTCATATGGTATGCAATAGCAGAAAACTAACACAGATAAACACAGTTAAGGAAAGTAAGAATCAGAGATGTATGATCTTGTTTCTGTGTGGAAATGTTAAGGAAATGAAGCACACTGGCACATAGGTGGTTAAGTTTAAGAAATGACTTTAAAGAATGGTTTTATTTTAGATAATGGCTTGCTGGTGAAGAAATTCCTGGGAATTGAGAAAAGTGGACTTAAAGGTACAACGGCAGAAGTGTAATCCTAAGTATCCAATAATGCTCTAAAAATCTGGGCTCTGGGTACCTGAAGGGAGCTAGATGATGAAATGCACCCATTCATCTATTGTGCAGTTTAGGAACTAGAGTGTTGTTTAATAGACAGGGACTGAGGAATTTCATTGATTTATTTATCTATTCTCTGGCAATATCACTCTGTCTTCATTACTGTAATTTTAAGTCTTCAAGTCAGATGTGTACTAATTATATTCTAAAGCAAAAGATTCATAAAATTAAGCTGTGCTTTAGAAAGATTCACAGAGCAGTGGTGAGTTGTAGAACCATTGATCTGTGCCTGGTATCTTCTAGCGGCTAGTTATGATAGAGGATTCTCACTGCTGAGAAGTACGGTTTAGTGGGAATTGTGGGTGAGTAACTTACTGGACAGGTTATATGTACTGAAACAGGGGAATACTGGAGACAAGAAAAGTGTGCTGATAGTGCTTTGTGCATGTCTTGAAGTAATAAATCAATAAAAAAATAAACAAAGACATTTAAGTGGTCAAGAGGAAAAAGGGAGAAAGTCTACAAGTCATTTGCATGCCCCGACTGAGTCAAGTTTTCATACATGTATAAAAAATTCAATCTTTGTAACAGGGCTCAGCAACTGATACTGATAGTTTTTAATGTCAATTTACAGGTGAGGAAAAATGATGCCGTTATTTTAGTCACACAGCTGGCAAGAGATCAAACAGATTGAAATCAATCTGTTTAATAATACTTTTCTTAACACTTTACACTCTCTGATGCTAGAAGGCTGTTTGTCAGTAGTCACTATAATTGGAAGTCAAGTTTGCCAAGCAAGACTGAATCAGATAAGACTTTGCTTTCTAACTGAGAGCTAGATTGTCTGTGTTGGGGCTGATACTCCTACTCAATTAAGCTAACACCATATGATCTGTTTGGTAGAAATTCATTATCACGGTTGAGTGACTAATGCAATGCTTTTGTGACTTAGCATCCATCATTTTGGTTAGGTTTGGTTTGGTTTGATGGCCCTACATAAACATTACCTAAAATAAGCACCTTACAAATACTGTTTTCACTTTGTGGAGTCACATAAATTAATGTAGGAAAGAGAATACTGACTTGTAAAAATGTTAAGGTTGAAATAATTAAAATAATATAGTGAAAGGGAATGTTCTCCATTAAACATGAACAGACTGAAAGTTTTACTGGTCCTGAGCTCTAAGTGAATTATAACACTAATAACCTACATTAGTCAAAAGAACAGATAATATAAATATATTTTCTCTATATTGCTTTATGAATAAAGGATTGATTTCAGTTTTTTTATTATTCTCCCAGTTGTTTACTTTTTCCACAATAAAAATGTAAGCAAAGAATTTTAAAATTGTACTATTAATACATTATATTTCCCAAGAGATTTGTATCTCTAAATATTTCTGTTTAAGTATTTGACAGGATGTGTTTTCTCTTCTCCTGAGACATAGACATTCTGCTTTTGGGGGAATGCAATTCATTCTTTGGGGTCCATCAACGTGGCAACTCTGAGAATTAACTTCCTTTCATTGTCCTCTCCTTCTCCATTGTTTTTTTACATTTCACTAGGTCTTTCTTCTTCGTACCAAATGTAATGCTCCCAGATTTCCTTGGGGCTGATGGAGAGATTCTGACATGGCACATGAATTCCGCAACCTGAGAGAGGGATTTCCAAAGTCCTTACCCTGTAACTATATCCTCAGTATCACCTTCTATCTGAAAGTGGTCTTCAATTTGAGGTTAGTAGGAGCATCTGGCTAAAAACAGCCTCAGAGGATAATGTGGGCCATAAATAGCTTATAATTTAATTTTCAGAAGTTGCCTATTTTTAAACCTTTATATATATATTTTTAGGGTCAAATCTTTTTTATAATGCAACAGAAAATGAGAATCTAAGCAAATGTGCTACTGACCTTCCCTCATTAAGAAACAATGACTTACACATCAAGGACTTGTGCCCATTTCTATAAATCATTGGGAAAACCAGTGCTCACCACACTATTCCGTGATAGTTGTTAGTTTTGCCCTCAGAGTCCATCAAATTAAGTCCTGGGAAAACAAAAACTGAAAATTACAATGTGAGCCTGAAACTGCAACTATCGCATAACCCTCTGACCCAGAAAACATTCCCAAATTATTAACCACTGATAATGAAATTTAGAATTTTCTCATTATTTTCCTCTCTTCTGCTCTACATGTATATACACATACACACAAAAACATACTCACACACATTCTAGGGTCTTTAAGACCATGTGGGTTGAAGATAAAGTATACCAATATAGCTTATTTCCTAATTTTAAAAATTTTCAGGGGCAGCTGGGTGGTTCAGGCTGCTCATTTAAGCAACTGACTCTTGGTTTTGGCTCAAGTCATGAATCAGGGTCATGAGATTAAGCCCCATGTTGGGCTCCATGCTCAGAGCAGAATCTGCTTTAGATTCTTTCTCCTCACTCTCCTTTCCTTCCTGCTCCTTCCCCTGCTTGTGCTCACACTCTCTCTCTCTAAAATAAATACATAGATATATAAATAAAATCTTTAAAAAAAGGAAATTACTAATATTGTTACTATCATTTGGAAAATGTAAATATCAGATATTCTTTGAAATCATACCTTAACAAAAGTAAAAATATTTCTGGAGTGTTGAATGATCATAAAACATTACCTGAATGTTCCTCTATTGTTAATATTTTTCATATAAAAAATAATAATAACAGTAAACTTCAGTTATTGAATATTTATTTTGAGCCAGGCATTCTCTGCAAGGGAAATTCCTGAAGTTCATACATATATTGTAAATTATTGAAGTCATAAATGGTTGAAATTTATGACTGTCCCAGTAGAAACATAGTCTTACACAGTTGAGTTAATGCCCTGTAGTTAATTTGGTAGAATACATTTAAAGTGATTGAATGATTGAATTTACTACTTACATGGTCAAAACTGATTTCTATCAAAATCGTTAACCAGTAGCCTTATAGTGACATGGTCAAAAATACTTTTATTAAGTTGTTCTTACCCTGCAAATTCTATCTACCACCTAATTTACTCTTCATAACAACTCTATGAGGTAAGTAGTAGTCTGCGTGTCTATGTCTATCCCTCTATCAATCTGAGACAATCTCAGAGAAGTGATATAACTCATACATGAAAGTCTGTCCTTCCATTAAACTCCTACACTGAGGATTCTTTCAAAATACCTGGTAACAACTTTTCTCAGTCAAGCTGGGATCACTCAGGTGTGAGGTAAGCAGCACTAGTGTGGGATAGTCAGCTCCAGCCAACTCGGGAAGGAATGAGGCACTTCTATATGCGACTACACAAGCTCTTTGTATTCCACACCCATCCATTCATTCATTAACTCTTCCATTGTTTTTGATTAATAGTGACAGAACACTCTCTGTGTGTCCAGCACCATTAGCTTCTGAGGCCACATTGATGTATAAGATGCAAGCCCTTATCTCAGGTTGATTAAAGTTGAGAGAGTGAGGTAGAAAAGGCATGCATATAATTAAAGTAGTGAGCAAAACATCCTGCTAATGATAAGCCCATGATCAAGAGTAAAATCTCCCAAACTTATAAGATCTCCTCAGTCAGGTTTGTCTAGGCTGCATACTGAAGAAAGACTGGGATTGTAAAAGATTTCTAGATGTAGACAGAACAATGTTCAGTAGCCAAGGGGAAGAGGGAATATGATATGGTCTGCCCTGCATATTCTTGCTGTATAACTGACTGTAATTGGAGGTGAGAACAGGGGACAATAATATCAGACATTTATATGTGATAGAACATTCTGGCTATAGCACGGATAATGGATCAAAACATGGAAATAGTGGGATCACATGAAAATTAGAAGGATTTGAGGTAATTTGCTTAGGAAATGATGGTGAGCTGAACTTAGTAGTCATGTAAATAAGAGAAGAAAAAGAATGCACAAAAATGGAAGTTATAATCGTTAATATAAAAAGTAGTGGTGATTTGAATAAAGGGTGAGGCAAGACTAGATATCAGGCTTTCCAATGGTGGGAAGGAACTCATGATTATGAGTAAAAAGAATGAGGGTTTGGGTGGAGTCGATATACATGCTGAGGAGTGGGTGGGAGAAAGACAAGGAAGAGTTCATTTTGAGCACATTGAGCCTAAAGTGCCAATGACACATTTACAAGGAGGTTTGGAGTTACCATTTGAGGCATAAGGTCACGAACTCAGGAGAAAGCTATGGGTACCACCAGTCCATAGCTTTACACCACCAGAGTAATTGGGCTCAGTTAAGAAGAGTATCTGTAGGAGTGGTTTAATTATATTCTAATGAATGCTAAGAACTAACCCAGAAAAATGTATATACATACTTTAAAATTTGCATAGTAAAGACTTCAGAGAACAAGATAAAATGAGGAAGAACAATTGTTCTGTCATTTATCAGGAAAGAATGAGATGAGTAAACAATTTCATTGGTATGCTGGTGTCAAAAATCAAATACAGAGAGTTGAAGGACAGTTGGAAAGGAGGGTGTGTTTTACATATTTTATGTGATGTGTCTGGCTTTCTTGATCAAATCCAAGGCCACCTCTTTCTCATCACCTCTGAAATTTCTGATACAAAGTTCAGCATGCAGGAGATATTACTTGTGATACAAGACAGCTGCTGGAATTTTAAATCTTGATTCCTAACTCCACACTTAACTAACTTAGCAATGGTAGGCTACTTAATTAGCCCATCTGAGTTCCATGTCCTCTTCAGTAGAAAACTAAGTACAATAACTATTTCACAGGGCTGTTGTGAGGAAGAAATGAAGTAATATATATGTGCTCCAAAGAGACCTAAATAGCATGCAAATTTAATACTGCCAGTAACATGTGGATGCTCTCCTTTATCATTCAGAGTGCTTTGATTAGCTTGGTCTTAAAAAAAAAAAATCTTAAAAAAATCTCTTTCCTGTAGTTCTTTGTTTTCTGCTATTGTAATGGAGGTGTAAAGATTAATATTTTATTTACACTCAGGGGCCTAATTTTCAAGCAAATACCCACATGATAAAAGGAAGGAAAATATGCCATAATCCTGGGTTGTTTTAATAATACCTCAGCCATTACTAAAATTATGCTACTCAATGAACAAATAAATGGATCTGATACTTGCTTCTGGGCCTTTTCTCAAGTGTTCTTAAGACTCAAACTTCCCCAAATGAGGTAAACCTGGGAAGACAGTAACTAACAAGGTCAGCATTCACACATGGGAGTATTTTTACAAACAGTGTTGCAATTCTCCAAGGCATCTAGGGCTGGGGTGTTTGGCGGTTTCTTTTTATTATTATTATTAAAGATTTTATTTATTTACTCATGAGAGACACAGAGAGAGGCAGAGACACAGGCAGAGAGAGAAGCAGGCCCCATGCAGTGAGCCTGACATGGGACTAGATCCTGGGTCTCCAGGATCACACCCTGGGCTACAGGCAACGCTAAACTGCTGCGCCACCAGGGCTGCCCTGTTTGGCAATTTCTATTCAACCATCACTTGTACATCACCGACATGTGTCTACTTTTCTCTATTTATTGATTGTGTTGATTCATTAGTTCATAGCTCTGGTTTCCCACCTGTGCATAACTACAGATATCTTTTCAAAAATATCTTTACTTTAAAAATATGATTCTCAACCCTACAAAACCCCAGACCATCTTTTAAAACATGTTTTAGTTGATAATTTATAATAGAATCATAATATAACCTACTTACACATATACATAATTTTAAAATTAAAATCAATACAATTCCCTATCTTTGACTGAAATATTTTATCACATTTCATTGTGTAAATACTTAGGCAAAACTACACTAAAAAGCACGATAAAGTGGTCAAATACCATGATTCCATTACCTTGTATTGGTCACTCAGATAATCACTGCTGGTGATGGAATTTTCAGAAATAGTAGACATCTATTGGTAAAGTTATGAATAAAATAATGGATGTTCTTTTCTCAATTTATCAGGTATATATTCCCTAAAAAGCTAAGCCAGTTATTAAAAACATTGTTGTGTATGTATGTGATATAGAGTTAGATTCCAAATTCAAATAATTATAAGCTGATTTTCATGTACATAAATTTCCGGAAGGAAATAGAAAAAGTTGTGTGTATGGAAAGAATGTTAGATATTCATTTTCTAGAATGTTATTTCTTCTTTATTCTTCCTATGAACATAGCATTTCTTCCTTCTGTGAACATAGCTAGATCTGTTCCTTAGTGTCACATGCAGTCTAGCCAAAGGAATAAAGCTACTACTTTAGCTTTTAGGCAAGTCTTTTAAGAAAGCTTGCTCTGTCTCTTGTGCCAGTCATGTTCCCTGTAAGAAATAAATGGTATGTTCAAACTGAGTAACTTAAGGAAAGTTTAATAATGTCTTTATATAACCAAAAGCAGGATATAGATGCCATAAATGATGGTGCAACTCCCATGGCTGGTAGTAGGGAGGTCACTGGTCTCTCTAGGCCTGGAAAGTTATGAGGAGAGTACAGGTACCAGAAACATTAATAGAGAGAGCTGTATCTCTCTGTATCTCTGCCTGCCAAGAGATAGATATAAGTTGAGTCATACACAGTCAGCTGACAGCAACCCCAGTGGGATAGGAATAAACCATCCAATCTTTCTTTCCATCCTCCTCATTGCTTGCTCATGTTTCTAAATGGTTAAGCCTATTTGAAATCCAGTGTTCAGGGAGGCTTGTTGGTGCAAACTAGCCTCTTCCAGCAGAGAAGCATGGAGAAGGACAAATAGTAAAGGGGGCAAAAGAAAAAAGTACCCAATATACCTCTTCAAACCCTCTTTGCTTTTTCACCGGCTGGCTGAAGTCAATAGTGGTTGCTCTAGGGTATGTGGTTTCTAATATTCTTGTTCCTAGGATAGTAGCCTTGTCAGTCAGGGAAATTCTTTGAATTGTAGAGTCTTCAGCCCCACCACAGAACACTTAACTGGAAATTCTGTGGATGAAACCCAGAATCTGGCATTTATACAAGCCCTTCAAAGAGGCACCTGGGTCGTTCAGTCAGTTCGGTGTCCAAGTTTTGATTTGGGCCCAGATCATGATGTCAAGGTCTTGAGATCAAGCCCCATATTGAGCCCCATGTGGAGCTCCATGTCAGGCTCCACACTCAGCAGGGACCCTGCTTCTCACATTCTCTCTCCCCTTCTGCCTCTCCCCCTACTTGTGCATGTTCTCTGTCTCTCAATAAATCTTTAAAAAAATAAAAATAAACCCTTACAAAAAATAAAATCAAAATAATTTAAATAAATAAGCCCTGTGGGTGACCTCAAAACAAAGCTAAAGTTTGAGAATTATTGCTCTAGAAAAATTGGAGCCACATGTTGAAAGAAGGTATCGAAGGTCCTGTGATATATTGTGTTGAGCCATTGCACACTTTGATATCTATAGTTTTCAGAGTCTACTCTCATCCTAAATAATCAAGAGGGAGGCAAAGGTATTCTTTTTTTTTTATTTGGGATTTACTCTCAGATTGATAGTCACCAAGAATCCCAATCGCTGGCCAGTACTGCAAGAGTAGGCTTTAAATCTCAGCCTGTGGGGCTGAGACTACTTTTGGTGGTAAACATTTGTTTTAGTGACTGAGCATGAAAGTCTGTATAGATTTTAACTGAGATAGTTTATAGAAGTCTTACCAGAAAGGTTTAGATAATAATCAATCTGTCTAACCACTAACCTGCCTTCATCTTTCCCCATATATTCTACCTTTTCTCCCATTGCAATGGGAGAAATAGACCTGCTTCTTCTATGCTTCTTCCTAATATCTATTTGGTAATCCTCTGGACCCCATGGTAGACTTTTGACTAGTAAAAGATTTAAATGTTATAGATATATTGTATTTCCTGTATGACCAATGGCTAAACCCTAAGTCAAAAGAAAGGGATATGTACCCTGCATACTCTACTGGGAAGCACAATAAGTCATATAAAAATATAAACATATTCTCTAATTACAGGAATGAATGGAGAATTGGAAATAATAATTCAACCTCTTCCAGGTAATGTAATGTAAACAGCATGCTTAAAGGGTGAATAAAATGACTCAAGAGCATCATCAAGGTCATCCATAAAACCCCAAATGGATTAATCCACTGGTTAATTCCTCATCCATACCTTATGAGAACTCTTATATACTACTTTTTTTTTTTTACAGATGACCACCACTTACTTCTTAAAAATCCTTGTTCTCCAGGAGTCGTGAACATCAAACCTCTTCAATTATTCTATTACACTAGAAGTACTCATTCTCAGTCATTTTTGCTATCCACATTCTCTCCCTAACTGTTCTCTCACAGTCACACCGCTTTAATCTCTATTGGTATTGTAATGATTTCACAAAGCACATCTTCATCTCCATCTTTATGCTCCAGAGAGGAGAACAACTTCTTACATGGCATCTCTACCCTATTGTCTAATAAGGATCTGTTCTTCAACCTAAGGAAAGCACAACTCCCAGTTTTACTACCATTTAAATAAATTGCCTATTGCCTTTTCACTTTGGTTATTGGCATCATTATCTATTCAATTGTTCAGGCCCAAACCTAGGCCCTATTTTCTTCCTGTCATCCCCACTTCCAATCCTTGAGCCAGCACCACTCTTTCCAATTGTTTCCTGGAAATAGACCATTTCTCATCACCCACTACTGCCCCCTCAGCTCCTGCAACTCTTTCTTTTATTTTCATGTCAGTATCTACTGGTGCCCCTTCTTTCCCTTACACATGCTAGATGCATGTGAGGTCTATAATAATCAGAACTTTAGTCTGAAGATTAGTTATTTCTATCTCTTCCTGGAACATGTCCTCAGTGATCTTTATGTGGCTAGCTCCTTTACCAGCACACTTAATTCTTAATTCTTCAAGACATCCTTCATCAGTCTATTAGATGTACCATCCTCTCTACCTCAATGGCACTTTTCACTCTCTGACATTTTTATTTATTTGTTGGATGGTTGATTATACCATTTTTCACCATATTATAAACTCGATGAAGGCATAGAATGTTTTATTTTACTACTACCCCCTCTAACCCAAGTAATTAAATCAAAATTTAGCAAATTATAGGTAGCAGATATATAGCTATTTAATTAACCAAATAAGAATTTGTGTTGCTATTTGTGTGTGTGTTGCTATTTTTTTTTAATATTTTATTTATTTATTCATGAGAGACACAGAGAGAGACAGAGACACAGGCAAAGGAAGAAGCAAGCTCCCTGCAGGAAGCCTGATATTAGACTCGATGCCAGAACCACCCCAGGATCACAACCTGAGCCATAGGCAGAAGATCAACCACTGAGCCTCCCAGGTGCCCCTTATGTTGCTGTTTTAAACACCTCTATCCTATATGGGAATGCTGGCTGAACTGACCAGTCTCAAAAAAAAAAAAAAAAAAAGAATGGAGAAAATTAGCTTTTCTGTTTTCCAAGTCTATCTTAGCTATACTGCGATATTAAGCAACTTTAAGATTGTAATATCTCATGGCACTGTAATGATGTAATTTTATACAGTATCAGATAAACCTTTATTTTTTCTAAAAGTTATAATATTGTGTGTATTAACAAATTGCAGTTTCTTGGTGGTAATGCATAGTTTTGAAATTGTAATTAAATGAACCAGAATTATTTAAGAAAACAGTATTTGGCTCAGCAAAAATCCTCAATGTTGACTGTAATCACACAGAGTGTGAAGTTGTAAATTGGCCAAAAGACAAATGTATTTTGGAAGTGGTATACTGTGGTGATTAGCATGCCAATCAAATCAGCAGGGAAGAAAGATGCAGCTTGATTGGTTTATTATCACAAAACTGTTTAATATGTATGGAGGTGCTGTGTCCATTAGAGACTGTATGTCTGCACGTGAAATTAAGAATAAACAAAGTCACCATCACTAACAAGTTTATGAACAACAATAGGTCAAAAAAAATAGAAATACATTTTCTTAAACTGTTGCTCTTTTCCACCTAGCTGCAAATTAAACATAACATTTGATCTTCATTATTTTCTGGCAAAGAAGGAAATACAGATTTATTGAGTACCTCTTTCAGTCAGCTCTGCTTAAGTCTAGTTTCCAGTGCTTCCTGCATTCAGGTCTCCAGTGAATAGAATGGATTTACCAAGTCACGTGAAATGGATCAGCTCAGGAATGTGGAATTGGCGCAATAAGAAGAGAAGGAGGCATATGGGTGGGGCAGCCAGTTAAGCATCTGACTCTTCAACTCAGATGAACTCCGGGTTCAACTCAGATGGTGATAATAGGGATCAAGCCCCACATCAAGCCTTGCATCAAGCTTCATGTGGGACTCCACACTCAGTGCACTCTGCTTGAGACTGTCTCTGCCCCTAGCCTCACTCTCTCTCTCTCTCTCTAAAATAAATAAATGTATCTTATTTTGTTTTTAAAGAAGAGAATTGAAGGATGAAGCTGCTCAGAATATTGTACAAGAAGAAATGAATTTGCCAAAGCTCTACAATGAGTCTTGAGCTACTTAAAACTTTTAAAATTCACCGTTTTCTTTAATTTATAAACATTTTGAGAAATATCTGTTGGGTGGATCCATTTCAATCCTGAACATATAGTATGGAACATATACACAATATTTTCTCTCTTCAAACTTGTGCTCACCAGAGATCAAAACAAAGTCATATTATAATTAGTGTAGACAGAAAAAATTAAAATTCCAAGAGAATACTTTCAAATTCATGTTAAAAATATTAGGATGGGATACCTGGGTGCTCAGCGGTTGAGCGCCTGCCTTTGGCTCAGGGTGTGATCTCGGAATCCCCGCATCGAATCCTGTATGGGGCCCTCCGTGGAGCCTGCTTCTCCCTCTGCCTGTGTATCTGCCTCCCTCTCTGCCTCTGTGTGTGTGTGTGTGTGTGTGTGTGTGTGTGTCATGAATAAACAAATAAAATCTTAGAAAAATATATTAGGATCATGTTTAGTTTTCATTTCAGATGAGATATTAGAAATAAGGGAGCAGTGACTCTAATGAAGGCTCAGGGAAAAGGACATGGCAGTTTTAAAAATATCTGAGCTTGGAGCTCCCAAACCTTGATTCTGAATATGATTTATCAAATTTATAGAGACTAAAAAGCATTTGTCTCAGGATTAATCATTCAGAACAATTAAACCCACTTCTAAATCCTAAGCAATTCTATCCATCCATTATAAACTTATGCCCAGCATTATTTTTCTTAATCTGATGGATACAAAATTAGTTAAAAACAAGATTAATTCATTAGACATTTGAAATTAGGTGATAGTAGCAATGCACATATATGAAACAAGGTCAGGGATGTACCAGAGAATGATGAGGTAAGTGATTGAGAATTCAGACTCAGCTAGTAGTTTATGTTATAAAATGGTGTTTCTGATAAAATAATTCACTATTTAATCAACACATACATATTTCACCTTTTCTCTGGATTGTTGAATCTTCTACAATCTATGTCTAACAGAACATATAGTTAATATTCTGTATCAAAACAATTATTCTTCCAATTAAAATTGTTGTGTTCTTAAAACTTATAAAATATTAGTATAGCCAGGATGCCTGGGTGGCTCAGTTGTTGAGCATCTGCCTTTCGCTCAGGTCATGATCTTGGGGTCCTGGGGTCGAGTCCCATATCAGGCTCCCCTCAGGGAACCTGCTTCTTCCTCTGCCTATATCTCTGCCTCTCTCTGTGTCTCTCATGATAAATAAATAACTACATTATTTTTAAAAAAGTATAAGTGTATGTAAATGTCTTCCTCAGAGCTAGTCTGACTTTTGTTTCCATTATGGTGAAAGCTAAATCTTTAGAAAAAATTATGTTCATGAAAGGTTGAGAATTGTTGACATAATACTTTAATATGCTAAACAAAAACACCTTCTGAGTAAGTAATAGGTCACTGTAAAATAGAACTATTAAGGACTGAGGCTCAGCTCTGTTGAGTAACTTGGTGGAGGTTATAGAGGTACTAGTGAAAAGGGAGGTACCTGAACCTACATCTGGCCAACACTGTGTACATTCCAGTATGCACACTTCATAGCACCATTTCCTAACCAGTGGAACAATAGGATATGGATAGTTTGAGAAAAGAGGAAGAACCATTCATTAAATGGTGTATAAGTGATACTTCTGAGGTATAAATGACCATGTCAGATGAGAAAGAGAAGAAGACACATTTGGGTACAGTAGCAAGGAAGAGAAGAAGATATAAATTGGGTTAATCTCATCAGTGGAGGGCCCTGACATTTTCAATATTTGGAACAGAACTGCATTTGTTCTGATAAGGAGAAACAAACACATAGGTTTTTACTCTTTTTTATCAGCAATATAAAGATGGGAACTGCAAAAATGCATTGGGAAAATGCCTACCTAACAGTTGGGATGAGAAAGAGGCAGTGTTGGAGAGCATAGTCTTTGGGGGGCAGGGGCAAAAATGAGATTTATTTAAGGACAAGAGTAAAGGAAAAAGTGAAACTTGAAGCATCCATGGAACCTGAAGACTGGCCATTAGAAGAAAGAGAAGGTTAAGTAAAAGCCCTTTTTGAGAGTAGGAGATTGGCATTCTGAAAGAATGATGCTGCCACTAATGAAAAAGGGTCTCTTCTAAAAAGCTTCAGTCCATAAATACAAGAACATTAATTTCCCCATGATCAAATGCAGAGAACCAGTGAGTCATCAATAACCTAGCATTCTTGTGAAGGAACCCAACCTTTGATATATATTGGGATATTTTCTTTTAATTTCTGAAATTACTTTTAATCATAAGTGCCATATTCTGAACCATTGATTCAGTTTTGCAAAATAATGACTTTTAGAATAAAAGCAATGTACAAGATATCATTATCATTATTACTACAATTTTAAATACATTTCTCATAAATAATTGATGGCTGTTATTTATTCATCATTAAATTAGAAATTCATATTGAAGCTAAGTGAGCATCCTAAAAGAGAATTTCTATTCTTATGCCAGCTGAAGATATTTGGAATCATAAGAGCTTATCACTGACAGATTGTCTTAATACTCATAAAATGGCCAAACTGTGCTTTATATCCTCTAGAAGATTATATTAAAAATGTAACAGCAACATTAACAAAGCAACTAATATAAAACATTCACTTTCTTGTGGGTGAAATCAGTTGTCAAAGAAACAGCAAGTCATAGTTAGACTTAAAGGAAAAATTATGAGCCCAAATACTTATTTCTCAATAATTACCTTTCTCAAATTACTGCATGCATTCTGAAGACACTAGGTAAATATACATTTTCATTATTTAATAGGAATTTGATACAAATCTATGTCTAAACTCCAAACCTGTTTAATGAAATCAAATACTATAGATAACACATTCTATTCTCAATCTTGTATTCCTTTAAGTCTAAGATATAGAGTGCAGCCAGACTTGATATTCTTTCTTCTAAACCATTTGCTAATGCCACCTCTAATGCCTCCTCCTGATCTAAGTGACATATAGGTACCCAAGACCTTTTCTTGAGGCACTTGAGCATGGTAGCTAAAAGCATGAGCCATGGAATTAAGAAGTACAGGAAAGAATCTGTACAGAAAGAAAGTACAGAAAGAAATGGTCTCACTGTTAATTTCTTGAATGACTTTTGGGAAGTCACTTAAACCTCATTTTTCTCATTTGCAAAATACAGCTAGTGATAGTGCCAGAGTGTTAGAGGGTTTTGGGTCCTGCCAATGGTGTACATGTGGAAGCCCAGCACTTAGAAATATTCCCATTAATATTTTCTTAAAGATGTATTTTTTGTTATTCTTATAGCTGCATATAAGTTTTCTGCAAACCAAGGTGCAGGCCTGACTGTTCCTTACTCCCATTCTTTCTGTTGTCCAGTAGGGTTCTCTTGGCATTCGTGACCTGCTAACTCTAACAGAATGGAAAGAAAAAAAATAATAATCCTTTCAAGAAAAAAGAGAACTCTACTCTCTCTAAACCTAATTCCTTACATTGAGAACTCTTCAAGGAGTGGCCACTGAGTGTCTCAAAGCCCTTGATCTATAAGAATTCTTCCTTCTGAGGGCACTGGGGTAAACTGGGACAGGTTTGCACTTTGAATAAACACCCTGAAGTTAGACTGTATCCAACACTGGATGGAGAGAGTTGTTAAATTCAGTTGTGATTTGGCTTTGACATAACTTCCAGGACAAAAGCAGTGCCCTGAAAGAAGTCTAGATGAGTGAGTACAAGTAAAAAGCATAAGGGAGTACAGAATAGAGATTCCCAAAATTTAATGTGCATAAGAATCGTCTGATGAGCTTGATACAGCAGTTTTTGCTACCCAATCCCAAGAGACCCTGATGCATAGACTAGCACCCACAAATTTGCGTTTATAAACATGACAGGTATAGAGAACAAACACCCTTTGAGAACCACTAATCAAAGGACAAAATGATCATCTGTCTGCTCTAGAATGACCCATACTCCACCCTGTCTGTTTTAATAGTCTACCAATGCTTCTACATAATACACCAGACACTTGATATTAATTAAGAAAAGTAAGTGGGGTGGGGGAAATATTCCTGAGAGAAATATTTTAGGGTAACGACAATCATAACAGCAATAGCTATTATTTATTTTGTGCCTGCCTCTTTCTATAGATGAAATCTGATATATATAACAGGCATCTAAGGAAAGTATTAAGGAACATTTTTTGAAAGCCAAATATTGAGATGCAAAGAACTTCAGCAATTTGTTCAAAGTTATGCACCAAATAAATAACAGAGCCAAATATTCAAACTCATACTCCTCTTATATTAAAACTTACCCTTTCAAAACTGAGTAGTTATAAGCTGGTCATACTAGACATGAGGTTAGCATGGAGGAAATCAAACATTAAACAGGCAGGGTAATACACCACATCTCACTAAAGCTTCCAGTATCTGTCCTTCACAAACATTCTTGTTTCTCCAAAAATCCCATGGATAGATGTCATAACCTGCAGAAAGAGCATAACTCACTTTTCTGATTTGGGGAAGGGGGTATGTGCCACTGGAAACATAGTTGTTTCATATCTATTTGCTTCTAAATTTGCGGTGTGTCTGTGCATGTATCTGCGTATGTGTACAACTTTTCTGGGTAAGGTATTAAAAAATTCATAAGATATTTTATTCAGTTGTTTAAATCAAACATTCATGTGTTGCCAAATATATGTTTATTTGACAGCGTGTAGAAAGGCTCATGAACATTTCTGTTTTTCAACTTTTCCTCTAGATGTTTTGAGGGAGTTAAGTCATTAAATTGTGCTTTCTTTCCCCATGCCTAAATTCCTTTACATTCCTGTTTAAATACAGGTGTCATGTCTATATTTTTTTAGTATAGTGTCTGGCATATACAAGTGACTTAATTTTTGACTGAGTGGACAACTGTCTCAGCACTGCTAATGTATACAATGATTGAAATTAGATTATTTTTTTCTTCACAAAAAAAAAAAAAAAGTCAAGGCCTATTTCATCTTTTGTTGAAAATCTCCATGGGGTGCTTAGGTGCCTCAGTCAGTAAAGCATCCGATTCTTGATTTCAGCTCTGGTCATGATCTCAGGGCATAGAGCCTGCTTGAGATTTTCTTTCCCTCTCCTTCTGCTGCTCTCCCCAATTCTCTCTCTCTCTCTCTCTCTCTCTCTCTCTCTCTCTCCCTTTCACTCTCTAAGAAAGAAAGAAAGAAAAAGTAAGAAAGAGAAAGAAAAAGAGAATCTCCAATGTGGCATTACATGTACCAAAAGAAGGAAAGGGAAGAGGTAAACAAGGAGATCAAAAAGAGAAGAGAGGGGAACAGGAAAAAGAATTCATATTAAAGCATTTGTTGTATTAGTAGGCACCTATAAAAAAAAAAACATATTAAAAACAAAAGCTTAGTATGGTACTACAAAAAATGACCTTTTTTTTGGAAGATAGACATAGACATACCTTTTTCCTTTCAGTTTTATTGAAATATAATTGACATAAAGCCCTGTATAAATTTAAAATGTTGAATGTGTGGATTTAATACATTTATATATTGCAAAATGATTACCACCATAACATTAGCTAACACTTCCACCAATCACACAATTACTGGTTTTTGTTGTTTCATTTTTGTTTTTGTTTTGCAGTGAGAACAGTTAAGATCTACTCTCTTAGCAACTTCCAAGTATATAATACAATATTATTAACTATAATCATCATTCTGTACATTATATCCCTAGAATTTATTCATCTTATAACTGGAAGTTTTTACCCTATAATGAATGTCTCCTCATTTCCTCCAACCCAACCTCTGGAAACCACTACTCTGCTCTCTTTTTCTATCAGTTTGACTTTTTTGGATTACAAATATAAATGAGATCACATAGTCTTATCTTTCTCTGTCCAACTTATTTTGCTTAGCTTAGTGCCCTGCTGGTTAATCCATACTGTTGCAAATTAAAGAATTCCTTTATTTTTAAAGGCTGAATAATATAATATTCCATATATTATCCATGTATAAAATACTCATATTTATCCATTCATCCATCAATGCACATTAGTCTTCATATCTTGGCTACCATGAATAATGCTGTAATGAACAGAGAAATACAGATATCTCTTCAAGATAACGATTTTGTTTTCTTTGCATATAGTCCCAAAAGAAGTGGGTTTTCTGGATTCCATGGTAGTTCTATTTTTGGTTTTGTAAGGAACCATCATAATGATTTCCATAGTCTCTGTATAAGTTTACAATTCCAAAAACCATACACAAGTAGTCTCTTTCCTACAAATCCTCAACAACACTTATTACTGTCACCAGATAACCATTCTAATAGGTATGACATAGTTTGTCATTGTGGTTTCAATTTAAATTTTTCTTTCTTTAAAAAAAATATTTTATTTATTTATTTCAGATAGAACAAACGAGAGAGAGCACATGAGTGGCAGGAGGGGCAGCAGGAGAGGGAGTAGCAGACTCTCCTCTGAGCAAGGAACTCAGTGCAGGACTTCATCCGTGGGATTATGACTTGAGCTGAAGGCAGATGCTTAGCCAGATGCTCCTTGATTTAAATTTTTCTGATGACTCATGACATCAAGTACCTTTTCATGTACCAGTTGGTCATTTGTATGTCTTCTTTAGAGCAATGTTTATTTAGTTCCTCTGTCCATGTTTTAATCAATTATTTGTTTTTTTTCACTATTGATTTATATATTTTGGATATTAACAGCTTATCAGATATATGGTTTGCAAAACAAGTTATCATCTCACATCTGTTAGAATGGTTATTTTATTCAAATGTGCAGACACAATTGCAAGGCTACAGGGATCATAAAAATAAGGAAACATGACTCCACCAAAGGAATACAGCAACCTCTAGTATCTAGCCCCAAAGAAATGGAGAGCTAGCTATTGCCCAACAAAGAATGCAAAATAAATTATTCTGAAGATGCTCAGAGAGCTACAAAGGAAGAGATAAATGATTTAATGATATCAGGAAAACAATACAAAAACAAAATAAGAACTTCAGCAAAGAGATCGAAAACATAAAGAGAAAAAAGAATCAACCAGGAATTCTAAAGCTAAAGCATTCAGCGAATGAAATTTTAAAATGCAACAGAGAGCAACAGAAGCAGAACATCTTGACGAGATCATGTGAAGAAAATAGTTATCTCTTTCAGCTTCATGGACTGACTTCAGTAAAAGAAAATTTTACTTTCACCTACAGGTGGAGCATGCTGGAGCAGGCTTTCACCCAAGGGTCTAGTGGTGCAGGGCATCCAAATATGGGGGTACAGGAGCTGATGGGGCTTTATGTCTTTTCAACTCAGGCTGCTGGGGTCCACAGCATTGACAACTCATGATGAGCCCTGCAGAATTTCTGTAGCAGCTACAAAGACTGTTGAAGTCCTTGGTGGCCCCTCCAGGTCCATCAGCAAAGGACCAGGTCATGTAATGGTGATGGCAGAGGCCAGGTGGAAACACACATGTAGTGGAGGGATCCATGCAGACTGTATAACCAGAGCCAATTACATGCTTCCTGGCAGATGCAGGGGCCTTTCCTGTCAGTGTTTTCTCCTGGGACTGCAGTCTTCTTCCATGTGTGAGTACTGCAGTGGAGGCCAGTGGAGAGTCAGGCCAGAAGGAATAGGAATACAAGTGAAGGGACTAGCTGCAGATGAATATGATTGTTCAGGCTGGTGACATAAGGGCTTGATCCAGGCCCAGAAGCACCCATGAGTGCCCTGGCTATCAGCATGCTCTCCTGTGACTGAATAGTCACCCCCTAGGTGTGTACGGTACAATGGAGACTAGTGAAGGGCATCAGGATGGCAGCATGTAAGTATATAGCTGGAAAGGCTAGGCCAAGTACATCCATGGTGACGGGGGGCAACTGCGGGAGTCTAGCTTGACTTCTTGTAATCATGCAGCTGTACAGGCTTAAGCTGGCTGCTGGTGCACTTCCAGTCTTCAATGGGAATAGAGGCAGGCAGGGAACAGAGAGGATCTCAAGTGGCAGAAGTCAATGAACACAAATATCTGTAAGGTGAAAACGGTTGAAATATGCAGGGTTCCCCAGTGGCTGTGCTGGGTGACAGCTTTGTCAGTAGTGAATCTGTTGGATTTGTCTGGAGAGCAGGTCACTGTGAACTGTGATCGTTCTCACTGCTTGGCTCCCACTGGTCACCCCTGTTTTTCTATTTTGTTCCTTGCCATCTTATACATTTCAGCTTTGCAGGTCTAGGTGGGGTAAGACTGAAATAAAACCTTCGTGTGTTGCCCAGAAAAGCTGGGGAAGTTGATCACTCACCCTATACTTCTTTTCTCAATGAAGTGAATTATTTGTAGCTATTAAGGTTCCACGTGGTACTAAGCAATGTCAGTTTTGGGGATGGGTTAATGCAGGAGAATGAAGCTTCCTTTTCTTCCTTTTCTTCTTAGGTGGTTATTGGTTATGGATAGCTGTCTAGTTGTTGATGTTTTGGAGAATGATGGTTGGGTTTCCTATGCTGTCGTGTTGATGACATCACTACACAAAATGACTTTTGAGCTAAGATAACAAGGGTCTGATACCCATCGCATTCTAGGGTGTTTACCTTGGGCAGCTATGTTAGCTTTTTACACCTTCAACTCGCTTTTATCAAAAATATGGAAATATTAGTCTCACATAGATTGCTGTGAAGGCTAATGAGAAAATTACTACGGTGCCTGGGAAAGTTCACAAACTTGGTACCTGGCTGTTGTTGTTGTTATTATTATTATTATTATTATTATTATTAATTATTCACTCAGCCTCATACTCATGCCCATTCTCATCCTGGAAGTCTTGGGCTCTCTGTCTTTCTGTATTCCTGAATTAGATGGATGTATTCCTGAACTAGTCTCCCAAATGACTGCCTACTTCTAATCTCAGCTGTATTCAATTCCCCGTAGAATTACTTTGAAACACAAATCTGATCATGCTAGTTCTGTGCTTAAGGAAGGGAGCTATCATTGTGTCACTAACTACCCTGAGCACTGGTACTCATAAAGCATGCTCAGCATGGCCACATAATGGCCCTTGTTCATTACATGCCTAGAAAGAAAAAAATTCCATTTTTATATTGAGAAATGAAGATATCAAAATTTAGGTAAATTAAGCACAGATTGTGGCAAGTATGCCAGAAGTGAGATAATAAAAATGTGGAACTTAACTAGTGATTACAGGATAAGCTCAAATTCCTTAGAAAAATGTAGAAGGTATCTCCTAATCTGAAACTCACTTTAGAGGTACCACACCCTCTAGCCACTTAGGGCCCTGGGAGAAGTCTAAGGGTGTCTGTGCTCTTACAAATGCTGCTTTTCCTGTAACCGTGTCCCTCCAACCCTTTTACCTAAATTCCACCCATTTATTCTTTTAAGATGAAGCTTCAAGAGACTCCCATCTTTGAAGTTTCCCTGGAATCACACAGAATTCTTCTTTCATATAGTTTGTATATATAGAACCCACAATTGTTGTGCCTTACACTACAATTGTGGGTTTGTATCTCTGTCTCCCCTATGAACTATGTGGTTTGTGACCCCAGAAACTAGAATAGTGACCAAATTTGAGAGTATCTCAATAAATGTGTGATTATGAATCAACACATGAATACACAAAAACTGCAGAAAAATAAACCTGTCCCAGAGTTCTACTGAAATTTACCCAGATTTCTAACATAAAGAAAATGTGAAATCATGTATCTGCATACTTGGATTTTCTAATTGAAATATGCAACTTACAAAAGTTATCTATAAGATAAAGTAATTCAATGAGTACAGGCATTATTTTGTTACAGTTGTAATATAATTTTAATTCATAGCTTCATTGCATAGATGACTAATTATTATGTGTAAATTTCTCCAAATATTATAAAGCAACTAATTAAAAAAATGAGTCCACAAATTCCTAATTTAAGAAATCCTTTTATGAGCTATATTTATAACTGAACATTATAACAAAGTAAACTAAATTATAACTAAAGGAAATATTAGTATAAGGTATATTCACAAACATAGGTAAAAATATATGAAATGAATAGTTTATTAAGTAGTTCATGGAGGTGGGGTTAGGAGAAAGGAAAGCTCAGAACTTAGAAGGGCTGGGCAGGAAGATCTTAGAGCGGCAACTGAATCTTATACTATTGGTCACTTCTTAACAGGTCTGGGGGCACCTCGTTGGCTCAGTCACAAGAACATGTGGCTCTTGATCTTGGGGTTCAGAGTTCAAGTGCCACATTGGGTGTAGAGATTACTTAAAAAACAAAATCTTAAAAAGACATAAAATTTCTAAGAACCCTTCTTACTCCTCTTTTTTTTTTTTAATGTAAATTATTTGGAAGACCTTAGAATCTGCCACTCTGCCTTCACTGGACTTTACCTGCACCTGGTGTACATGGTGTACCTCCTAATTATTTCATCCTCACAGTTAAAAATCAATTTATCCACTCTGCAAGGAATAACAAGTGAATTAAGTTTCTTTTTTCTCAACAAAAGTAGGTCAATCTTCTTCATCTAGAGGATACTGAGTAGATCAAACACCAAGGGCAAGGACTAATCTCTATAGATGTAGGTTGAGTTAGGAGAATAGGCCCAAATAGTGTTTAAGAAAATCGACTTTATTTTCCTCCAAAATCATCTGTGTTGAATGGAAATACATACATGTTAATAAATATGCATACTTGTTTATATATTTTTTTCATCTGTTGATTCATACCCGGCTTCCTAATAATGGTCCATGTTTCTAAAACATCAAAATTGAATCCATAACTTTCATTAATAAAGAACTTATGTTTTCAGATTAAGGTTAATTTGACAGTATACTTCTATCTCAGGGTTTTTTGCCAATACTGGTTTATTTTTGGAAGTAATGAGAGAGATCCACATGGTAATCTCCTGGGGAAGTGATTTGGCTCTCAGAGAAAGTAAACGAGCTGAATCAATGGAACAGGAAGTAGTCAAAGACACAGCCTGACAGGGTATTAATTGAAAGGTTTTTTCCGCCTCATGCCAGCTTATAATGATGATGAGGTAATTGATGGATTTATCATATTTTAATGCCATACTCTTTTTTCTTCTAGCTTTCACTATTTTTTTTTCTAGTCATGATGATTTCATGCAGAATTCCCATACAGTGTGTTTCATTATAATATGATATTTTAGTTACTAGTACTTCTTGAGGTGATAGGACAAAATCGAATTAGGAATATTGAAGCAGGATGGGCAGCCCGGGTGGCTCAGTGGTTTAGTGCGGCCTTCAGCCCAGGGTGTGATCCTGGAGACCCGGGATCGAGTCCCATGTCAGGCTCCCTGCATGGAGCCTGTTTCTCCCTCTGCCTGTGTCTCTGCCTCCCTCTCTCTGTGTCTCTTATGAATAAATAAATAAAATCCTTAAAAAAAAAAAAAAGCAATATTGGAACAGGATAAGTTAAAGAGGAAAAATTAAATACTTTTTTTGTCTGTCTCAAGCAAGAACTGTTTTTCTAAAATAAAGAAGAACTAAAGAAATACAAAAATATGGGAAGTAAGAAATGGAAAAGAGGGAGGGCAGTCATTTGATGTTGGTTCAAATAAATGAGTTAGTATGAGTGAAGCTTATACTAGAGTGAAGTTAGTACACAGTGAAGCTTGAAATAGACCACCATCGGGGAGGCCAGATGGCTCAGTGGTTTAACGCAGGCTTGGGCCCAGGGCATGATCCTGGAGACCTGAGATCGAGTCCCACATCGGCTCCCTGCTTGGAGCCTGCTTCTCCCTCTGCCTGTGTCTCTGCCCTCTCTCTCTCTCTCTCTCATGTGTCTCACATGAATAAATAAAATCTTAAAAAAAAAAAGACTCTCATAACAGAAGAAAATAAAATTACCGAATCTTAGCTATTCAATGTTGTCAATATATGTAAGCACACACACATGCACACGCATGCAAATTTATTATGATTAAGTAGAGTTAACCTGAGGGATTCAGGTTAGTATAATATTAACTACTCAAATAATATACAAGTTACCATATTAAGAGACTTAAAGCAAAAAATCATTTGATCATCTTAATATAGGTAGAAAATCAGACTTAACAAAATTCAATACACATTTAAGATCCCACGAAAACAAACTATGAATAGCAAGAACTTTTTTCAACTTGACTTTTTTAATGTCATGTATAAAATAAAATATCAATTAAAATTGATTTTTGGAGCATTTGGGTGGCTCAAAGGGTTAAACATCTGTCTTTGGCTCAGGTCATGATCTCAGGGTCCTAGTATCGAGCCCCACATCAGGCTCCCTGCTCACAGGGAAGCTGCTTCTCCCTATTCTGCCTAGTTATGCTCTCTCACATTCTCTCTCTTTCTCTCTCTCTCTTTGTCAAATAAATAAATAAAATCTTAAAAAAATACATAAAAATAAAAAATAAATAAAATCATGATTTGCTACTCAGGTCAGAGGTAAGGCAAGAATCCGTATTCCTGCCTCTTTATTTCAACATTAGTACTTCTAGTCAGCTTAATAAGGTATGACAAAATAGAAAAAGCATAGCAAAACAAGAAATGAAACTCTCTTTATTCACAGATGACAGATTGTCCAAGTAGAAAATACTAAGGAATTTATCAAAAAGCTACTAAATATAAGTGGCTTAGCAGATGCATGAATTTCCTATGTTGCATTGCAAATTATTACAAAGTCAGTAGCTTAAAAAACAAATATTTATTGAATGGCAGTTTCCTTTAGATCAAGAGCACAGGCATGATTTAGCAGGGTTTGCTGTGTAGGGTTTCACAAGGATGCAAAGAGTCATCAGTGCTGGATTCTCATCTGGGGAAATATCCACTTCCCCACTCATGTGATAATTTGCAGCATTCTATTCTTGTCAGTTGAGGTATTTGTGGCAGCTTGCTTCTTCTAGGCTAGCAAGGGAGAGAGAGTTTAAGATGAGTCAGCTAGCAAAAGAGAGTCTTAAATAATAAACATAATCATGGGAGTGACACTCATCATTTTTGCCATTTTTTATTGTTTAAAAGTAAGTCATAGGTCCCACCAATGCCAGAAAACCAAAAGTCAACTCAAGAATCTTTAAAATGACAATTCACGAAAGGAACTAATTTCTTGTTATATACAAATGTCTTCTTTAAATACGTATTCATTTATTTTAAAAGATTTTATTTATTTATTCATGAGAGACACAGAGTGACAGACAGAGACATAGGCAGAGGGAGAAGCAGGCTCCACGTAGGAAGCCCAATGTGGGACTCTGGGATCACTGCCTGAGTCAAAGGCAGAGGCTCAACTGCTGAGCCACCCAGGCGTCCCTTTTTTGAATCTTTAAAGTCTCAAGAACCTTCTCTGATCTGCTGCAGATGATTGTGATGGGTAAGAATCTGTGTATCCCCAAACCTTTTGGGCCCCAGATGAAGGGCACTTGCTGCTTGAAAGAAAAGATCTGCCAGTTGCTAAAGCTCCTGGGTTTCAAGTGCATCTTCATTAATGACTTTGCTTTTGGGCTGGTGAGACTGGGGACCTCAAAACACCGACCCCAGGCCAGCAACCTCCCAATAAGGCCGCCTTGCCCCCCTACCCTAACATAGCTTACAAAGACCTGTAACTCTTGCCCTAACTGGAATGCCACCCTGCCCCCATCTTCCCGCCTAAAACTCTTTATAGGCCCCCTGCTGTTTGCCTGGGTGTGACTTCCCTGGCCCAAGGCTTCCTGGCTCCCTCCCCTGCCACCCGGAACCTCATCCTACAGCTCATCCCATTAGAAGCCTGTTTAGACCAACTTCTGCCTGGCCTCTCTATTCCACTTCACTACCGATCAGATTAAACCTGACATTTGGTGCCTAAACAATCAGTCTCACTGGCCCCCTGAGGGTACTTTTGCAGCCCAATTTTCATGGACCTGGACAACCTCTAGACACCAGGGCAAGTGGCCCGAGGTCCCACAGGTGCAGGCTTTCTGGGGCCTCCACTCTCACCCCTCCCTCTGCTCCCAATGCTCTATCACTCAGATCCTTTTGGTGCGGGCGCTGCTCCCTCCCTCCCCTCCACCTATTCCCTCAGCTCCTAAAGCCCCCAATCCTTTCCCCCTTCCCCTCTCTTGGAGTCTCCTGAGACCTTGGCCCATCTACCTACTAAAGGGACACCAGCCCTCCCCTATCTGGAGCCCCCTGCCCCCTCTCCTCCTCCTGCCTCCCAACCATGCACCTCTTTACCCACTTCTGACCCCCAACCTTCACCCCCTACATCCCCCCGGATCTCCAGCACGCAAGATCCCACAAGGTCTCCTCCTCCCCTGACCTGGCTTGTCCCCTTCCAGAGGTGGCGGGAGCTGAAGGGGTTGTTTGGGGCCAGGCACCTTTCTCTCTCCAGGACCTTTCCCAAATTAAAAAGTGGCTGGGCTCTCTGCTAATGTGGGAAACTATATCAAGGTGTTCCAATATATGGCCCAGGCATATGACTTGACTTGGCATGATTTGCATGTTGTCCAGACCACAACCCTTACACCAGAGGAGAGAGGTATTCAGGCTGCTGCCTGAGAACACGCCGACTAGGGCCGTTAGAGCGATGCTGCTATGCCCCTCCGTGCTCAGTTCCTGCTGTGGATCCCGGGCGGGGCTCTCAGGCTGGCCAGGAGGGCCGCCCAGGCCACCGCATGTCCATTGTGTCATTGCTAGCATGCGCGCGGCCTCTAACAAGGCTGTCAACTATGATAAACTCCCGGAAGTCATTCAGAACCCAGATGAAAACCCTGCAGTTTTCCTTAATAGGCTCACTGAGGCTTTAACCCAGTATACTCGCTTGGACCCTGCCTCCCCGGCCAGGGCTACTGTCTTGGCGACCCATTATATCTCTCAGTCCTCCCCCGATATCCATAAAAAAATTAAAGAAGGCCGAGGAGAGTCCTCGAAGTCCCATTCCCAACCTGGTGAAAATGGCATTTAAAGTCTTTAACACCCAAGAGGAAGTGGCTGACCTTAATAGGCAGGCTAGACTCCAGCAGAAGGTCCAACTCTAGCCCCCAGCCTTGGTGGCAGCCCTGTGGCGGGAGGGCTCCGGGAGCCCACAGAAAGGGGGAACCAACAACACCCCGCCTGGGGCTTGCTTCAGACACGGCACCGAGGGACACTGGGCCCGTCAATGTCCCAATCCCCAGGAGCCAACGCGGCCATGCCCTCACTGTCAAATGAGGGGCCACTGGAAATCTGCCTGCCCTGGTCTTGGAGGATCCTCAGCGCCTCCATGCAGAGGAAACCCTGAGCCGGTAAGTCCAGCCTTCCAGCTACTCAAATTGGATGATGACTGACAGGGCCCAGACTTGGACACCCCCTCACCTAGGCCGAGCCTAGGGTCCTGCTCCAGGTAGTGGGTAAGTCCATCTCTTTCCTGTTGGACATGAGGGCGACCTACTCTGTTCTGCCTTCCTACTCAGGGGCCACTTTCCCCTCTCCAGTAGCGGTAGTGGGAACTGATGGCACTTCCTCTATTCCATGGACCACCCCACTCCTCTCCTGCAGCCTGGATGGGTTTCCCTTCTCACATTCCTTCCTTATAATTCCTTCCTGACCAGCTCCTCTCCTTGGCTGGGATATCCTACACAAACTCAAGGCCACCATTCATCTTTCTCCCTCACCCACTGTTTCTACTCACCTCTTCTTCATCGAAAGTCCTGACATCTATCAACTTCTCCTCCTGTAAATCCTGCTACCCTCCTACCTACCCCTTCTACTAACCCAGAACCCTCCCATTCCTGCCCTCAACTCCTGGAGGAGCTGACTCCTTCACAACCAGGACTTCACATCTGATCAACCTCTCCCTAACCCTGACCAAATACTCTTTGTAGATGGTAGTTCTCTCATTGCCCCAGAAGGCCAGAGACATGCATCATATGCTGTCATTACCCCAGATGCCACCCTAGAGGCAGTCCCCTCCCTCCCCGGGACAAGCTCTCAGAAGGCAGAACTTTCAGCTCTCACCAGGGCTCTTCACCTGTCCAAAGGACAATGAGTTACCATATACACTGACTCCAAATATGCCTCCCTCATCACACATACACATTCTGTCCTCTGGCAAGAGCGAGGGTTTCTTACAACCTAGGGAACCCCCATAATCAATGGGTCCCTCATTTCAAAACTACTAGAGGCCCTCAGCCTTCCCACTGAAGTAGCCATTATCCACTGTCATGGACACCAATTCTCCAAGGACCCGGTGTCCCGGGGCAATAACAAAGCCAATTCCACTGCACTAGCCACTGCCTTAGGCTCCTCACCAGCTCCCCTCCTCTTCCTCAACACACCACATTCCCCCTCTTACACAGACAGGAAACTCAGACACTAAAAAGGATGGGAAGAATAGCCAGGGAAAAAGGATGGGAAGAATAGCCGGGGAAAAGGCTTTTCTTCTTTCAAAAGAAACTCACTCTTCCAAACCATTTACACATTGGTCCCAAGACCTTACACCAGTTCCTAGAACCGCTTTTCCACTATCCACATCTCCTAACGGTTATCGGAGAGGTACATTAGTCTTGTAAAACCTGCTCCACTGTAAATGCTCAAGGGGGAATTTGCAGGCCGGGACCAAGTCACCAGCTCTGTGGCTACCAACCTGGCAAGGACTGGCAGCTTGACTTTTCCCACATGCCATGCCATAAATCCTTTTGCTACCTATTAACCTTAGTGGAGACTTTTACAGGGTGGATAGAGGCTTTCCCCACAGCTCGGGAGATGGCGGATGTAGTGGCCACCATACTCATCAAACACATCATTCCGAGATTCGGCCTCCTGTGGACCCTATAATCTGACAATGGCCTGGCTTTCATCTCCAGCAACACCCAGCAAGTCTCCGAGGGCCTAAATATTACCTGGAAATTCCATATCCTATATCACCCCCAGTCTTCGGGTAAGGTAGAGCAGGCCAACGGCTTTCTCAAGGAACATCTCACCAAACTTACCCTTGAAACCCACCTGTCCTGGCCAACCCTCCTCCCACTGGCTTTAACAAGGCTCAGAGCTACCCCTTGAGGGCCATCAGGTCTAAGTCCCTTTGAGCTTCTCTACTAGGGGCAGCCCTTCCTGCTCACTCAAAATCCCATCATCACCTCCTCCTCTCCTATCTTACCTACCTTACCTAACTCTTCTAAGAGCCCTCCTGTGGGCTCATGCAGATTCAGTCACCCCTACTCCAGGAGAACCCACACGAGATACTCCCCAAGCCCTGGCCCCAGGGGATAGTGTCCTGCTAAAAGAACTAGACCCAAAAACTTTACAGCATAAGTGGACTGGTCTCTATACTGAGGTCCTTATGACCCCCATGGCCACCAAACTCACAGGACACCTCCCGTGGGTACACATCTCTAAATTAAAGCAAGCCCCCTCGCAAGATGTATGGATGGCACAACCTTTAGGACCTACTCGAATACAGCTTTCACGCCATCCTCCTCCTCCTGGTCCTACCTCCTAGTCACTCCACCACTGACCCTGGGTTTAGGTGGAGGTTTTACATGACAGAAACCTGGGACCAGAGAATCTGGTCTCACCTTATTTCTGCCACTGATTGTCAACCTTTAGGTTGCCAAGCTAGTGTCAATTTCACCTTTGATAGATTTTACTCCCTCCCTTCACCTAGTCCTGATCCTAGTTCTAATCCCATAATCTATTTCACCTATCATCAGACTCATCCTAACTGTCAAAATTATTGGGTCCAAACTAATGGAGGCTGTCCTTATTCTTATTATAATATTCATCATCTTTGTCAGGCCCTTCGTCAACCTTGTCATTTCTACCAACAGTCCGGCAAATATGGCCTAACTGTTCAGGACCCTTGGGACACCCGCTGGGCAACAGGGGTAATGGCAAAACTTTACCGCTGGGGTTACTCCTCCTACCCTACCGCCTCCCTCCAAATCTATAGATCATACATAAAGATCTTACAAAACCAATCCACCCTAAAAGATCAAGCTGACACCATATGCACACAGGAACAACTTCTCCAAACCCACCTACAGACTAACCCACCAGGGTTCCTGCCTGAGGCTTCTCCTGGGTAAAACTTTTGCAACAAGGCACTTCCTTTGCCAACTTTTCTGGCATGGGCAATCTGTCCCATTGTTTTATCTGTGCCGCTTTAGGCAAAACTCCCCTTGTGGCTGTTCCCCTCCCCAATGCATTCAGCAACACCAGCCCCACACCCACACCTCCGGTGCCTCATCCCTCTCTCACTAATGTTCCCCTATTTACTTACCCTCTCATCCATCAATTCCCCTTCTGTTATTCCACCCCTAACTCATCCCTTTGCAACGTCACCTGGTCAAACGTCACCTCTCATCACGCTCCTATTGGCGGTTTCTTTTGGTGCAATGGCACCCTATCTAAATCTCTCAATACCTCTGCTTCCCTCTTCTGTCTGCCTATCTACCTAGTTCCACAATTAACTATCTATAGTCGGGCAGAAATAGCCCTCCTTACTGGCCCTCCCCCAGAAAAACAAAAAAGGGCTATCTTTCTCCCACTGGTTATCAGGATCTCCCTGGCCTTAACCCTGGTGGCCACAGGATTGGGTATGGGGGCCTTAATCCACTCTGTAGATTCTTCCAGGGACCTATCTGAAAGACTTCAAATGGCCATTGAGGCCTTGGCAGAATCTCTGGCCTCCCTCCAATGCCAGATAACCTCAGTGGCCCAGGTGGCCCTCCAGAACCGATGTGCCTTGAACCTCCTCACTGCAGACAAGGGTGGAGCCTGCATGTTTCTCAGTGAAGGATGCTGTTACTACATCAGTGAAACAGGTGTAGTTGAGACCAGTCTCCACACCCTCACCAAAGTTAAAATGAATTCGCAAAATGTCTCGGATGTCAGTCAACCAACTCCTTTTACACCCCTACGTTTGCCTGCCCACCTCCGACATGCCCCACGATGCCCCTATATCAGCAGGAAGCAGTCAGATCTGAATCATTGCACCATTATAACAAAACAAAAAGATCGGAATGTTAGGCTGGCATGACTGGGGACCTCAAAACGGCCGACCCCAGGCCAGCAACCTCCCAATAACGTCATCGCCTTGCCGCCCTACCCTAACTTAGCTTACAAACCTGTAACCCTTTGCCCTAACTGGAATGCCACCCTGCCCCCATCTTCCCACCAAAAACTCTTTATAGACCCCCCTGCCTTTTGCCTGGGTGTGACTTCCCTGCTCTTTTCCTCCCCTGCAGGCCACTGGGAACCTCACCCGAGAGCGCGTCCCATTAGAAGCCTGTTTCGACCAACTTTTGCCTGGCCTCTCTATTCCATTTCACTACCAATTGGATTAAACCTGACATTTGCTACTTGACTGAAATTGGTGACTTCTGTGCTTTTGCCAGTCAATGTCTGCCAGGTACCCTTTGCCTTCAAATGGTGGAGGATGGTGCCTAAGCCCTAGGTCTAACACTGCCAGGCCTGCCCCAGTGTTAATGGCCCATTAATCACCATTCAACAGCGTTCTGAGTCATTGCCTCTTTGGAAAGCACAACGCTGCTTCTTTACCTCATCCACCCTTGTCCCTCAGGATCTGGAAGGGTGGTAATTGTCTCCAGCTTGAACCCCTTAGAAAACTATCTTCAGGTGGGAAGTGGTTACTAATTATCTATTAAAGTTGTAGTTGTTCTGAATGCACAAATAAGTAAATAAATTTTAAAAAAAGGTCTTCTCAAGGCTCTTTAAAATGACAACTTATGAAATGAGCTAATTTCTTGATATATACAAACTACCAAAAATCACTAAAGGAGAAATGGATAAACTGAACAGTCCTGCACTATTAAAGGCATTAAATTTGTACTTAAATCTTTCCCCAAAGAAAACTCAAGGACCAAATAGAATCACTGGAGAACTCTGCCAAACATTTAAGAAAGAAATAACATTCACCCTACATAAATTCTTTCAGAAAATACAGAAAAAGGTAACATTTTCAACATTTTATGAGGCCAGCATAAACCTAACACTAAAATCAGAAGATGTTATTATAAGAGAACTTCAAGCCAATATTCTTCATCAAAATGGATGCAAAAATAACCTTAACACAATATTGAAAACAAAATGTAGACATTTGCAAAAGTGATAATACACAAATACCATGCAGAATTTACCCCGAGAATGCAAGAGTTCAAATTTCAAAAATTAGACAATTTAATATAAGCAAACTAAAAAAAAAAAAATGAGTATCTCAAAAAGTACAAAAGAAGACATTGATGAAAGCCAAAACCACATCAAAAATCTTCAACAAATTAGGAATAGTAAACATTTTCCTTGATATAATAAAAGGCTTGGACGGACACTTCCATCTGACATCATACATTATAGTGAAACATTAAATATTTTGTCTTAAAGATCAGAATAAGAGCAATGATATCTCACTTGTACTTCACATTTTTACTGAAGGTTCTACTGTAATCAGGTACAACTAGAAATAAAAGATATAAAGATCAAAGAAAAAAACCTATATTTTCAGATGACTTGATTTTTCTCATAAAAATGCAAAAGAATCGACAACCAATAGAACTAAGTTAATTTAGCAAGATCGTAGGATAGAGGGACAATAAAAAACATCAACTGCATTTCTAAATATTAACATTTTAGAAAACAAAATTATATTTATATTTAAAAAGCATAAGAAACGTTAAATATTGAGGAATAATTCTAATAAAAACTCTACTAGGCCTCTGCATTGCTGAACCATTATTGAGAGAAATTTTAAAATTTTACATTTCCCTTACATTTACATTGCCATGTTTACAGAATAGAAGACTCGATATAGTTAAAATGCCTATTATTTCTAGAAAATATGGTTCAGTTCTAAAGTTTATATGGAGCTACAAAGAATTTAAAATAGCTAAAATATACTTGAAAGAGAACAAAATTATAGGACTAGACTCCCTGAATTCAAAATTGACCTTAAAGTCATAACAATCTAGACAGAAAAGTATTTAGAGAATAATCAAATTAACAGAATAGGTCCACACAAGATTAATCGTCAAAACTCACAAAACTGAACACCGAGGGTGTGTACTTTTTATCATATGTAATTGATATCTCAGTACAACAAAAGGAAAAAAATCAAAGTGAGAAATAATGAGTTCCTGAAATAAGTTAGTTACTACCCTGTTTGATTCTTTGGTTCTAGTGACCGTTCTGTAATTTTATTTCTATTACTTCGACAACTGGTAACCCTACTTGAAGTCAGTTCCAACTTAACCTCTATAATCATTTTCTGAAAAACATTTCCATGTTTCCTCCTAGTCTTCAGAATGAATCACAAATCAGTGAAAAACAGGATTTCCTGATCTGGGTTCTTCCTCTCTTTCCACACACCCACTTCCATACGTTCCTTTTTTTGTACCTGGCCTCGGTTCCTTGATTGTCTTGCTATATTACATGCTGCCCCACTTTCTCACTCCTCCCAATCTGTGTTAATCAGTGCTAATTTCATTGTTTCCTTGGCACAGTGCCCAGTACCTAATAAATGAGTCCTCAATGTAAAACTCTGCCGGACAAAGCACCTGGAATATACATGAATTTTGATATTGAATCTTCTGATCCCTCCTATCATTTTCTACATTAGTGTTACACATACAGGCAGCTAAACTGACCAAATCCAAGTTTGTACCTGCCTTGCTTTCTTTTCTTTTCTTTTCTTTTCTTTTCTTTTCTTTTCTTTTCTTTTCTTTTCTGTTCTGTTCTTTTCTTTTCATTTATTTTATTTTAATTTTTTGTGCTAAGCTTTTCAGGTTTCCACTAATAAACAAATATTCCACCATTACTAGTAAAATTAATTACTTGATACTAGTAAAAATACTAGTATTTCTAGATTTCCCTCTAAATATCTGGAAATTGGCTCCCAGGATAAAAATATAGAACACACAGTTAGGGGGAAAATAGTAAAATAGGGCTTTTATGCAATTTAAAATTATAGAAAAGTACTAAGACATGGGATAAATTTCAACTGCACAAAAATCTTTTTCCTGTCATAAATCCCCACACTCAAAATTTACCCTTTGCTACCTATGTCCAACTGACTTTACTATCCCAGCTAAGATACCTCCTCTTCCATGAAGGCTTTATTTTTATCATTATGCTTTTTTAATTTCTCTAGACTAGGTTGGATGCCCCCTTTACATCACAAAGCTGTGCCTTATGATGAGAATCTCATCTCGTTCCATTGTAATTGCTTCCTTATATGCCTTCCTCACTGGACTATGAAGTTTTCCAGGGTAGGATACTACCTTATTTATTTCTGTTTTCCCCTGCATAGCATAGAGGGACTCCACAGAGCTGTGTGCTAAGTTAATGTTTGAAGTAGTAATGATTACAGACTGTCTGATTGCTTGAACAGGGTTTTTACACACCTCCTGGGACTTATAATATTAATCAGACTTGGATCATCATTGCCATACCTAACACTCAGGAAAAAAAAATGTACAAAACAGCAATGGTGCACATATCCAAAAAAAGAGCTGTCTAGGAAAAGCATTTTCTCACTTGTAAGATGTTCAGGGTCATCCAATAAGTCAATTTATATGCATTTCTAATTAGGTTTTCTAACAAAAAGTAGGTGATTTTTGAGCTTCTGCTCTTATTTTTAAATGCATTGATTGGCTTAATATCTTGAGATGGCCCTCCTATGTAATCCCAGGTAATGCAATTGATCTATTGCTTCCAGTTATGATGTTCAAATACGTAATTGCAAATATTGAAAAAGCAATAAAACTCTGAATACCACACTATATTTATTTCAAATTCCCCTGTTTGTCTCATTCCAAGGATTATACTGCTTTAAAGGCTCATAAATAGTCTTTCTTCATTTCCTCTGTTGAGGTCTGGAAGGTAAGGGTTTGATTTGTATTTGTCAACGTCTTAATTTCTTCCAGTACAATTTCAAAAAAATAAGTTTTTCTTAATTCATTCTTCTTTGTATATTTAAGCTCTCTGACCTGGTGTGAATTTACCATCCCTATATTCAGCCACTTTGCTGTGTCAGAAACAAATCCAGTAACAGTGAATATGCTTCACAGGATAAACATTTAGGAAAATATTGTTTTTGCATAATACTTTACTTTATGATAGGGATGCCCAGATTTTATTTTCTTCTTTCTGTGGTTCTCCCTCAACCCTAGATTCGTCTGCAGAACTTCCTACTGAAAATCTAATGAAAGGGAAACAGAAATGAATGCCAAAAAACACAGGGGCTACTATAGCACAATATCATAGATGTAAAAACCATGGAAATTTATTTCTCACAGCTTTTTAAAAGATTTTTATCTTATTTGAGAGAGACAGAGAGCATGAGCAGGGGGAGGAGCAAAGGGAGGAAATCTCAAGCAGGCTCCATGCCCAGCGTGGAATCCAACAAAGGGCTCAGTCTCAGGACCTAAGCCAAAATCAAAAGTTGGATGCTTACCTGACTGAGCCACTCTCACAGTTCTGGAGGTTGGACATCCAAGATCGAGGTCTGGGTAGATTCAGTGTCTAGTGAAGACCTGCCTCCTAATTGGTGGATAGCAGCTTTTTCCAAATAACCTCACATGGCCTGAGGAACAAAGGAGCTCTCTGAGGCCTGGCACTAATCTCCCGATGAGGGCACCACTCTCCTGAATCAATTGCCTTCCAAAGTGTTCAACTTCAAATACTATCACTTTGGGGGTTCGGGTTCAACATAGGAATTCGAAGGGGATGAAAATATTTAGTCTATTGCAACTAGTAACTGTGACTGTATGTCGATCTGCAATCAAACTTGCTAATTCTGCAAGGTGATTCATATTTGGTTGTCATCATCCAATCAGCAAATTATATACTGAAAATAACCAATAGTTGACTAGGGCTAAGGCAATTTTTGTTAATTTACTTTATTTCACTTTTTACTCACTCTGTTGTATTTGAAAATTTTATATAAAACAATATACTGGGCAGCCCGGGTGGCTTAGCGGTTTGGTGCCACCTTCAGCCCAGGGCATGATCCTGGAGACCCAGGAACGAGTCCCACGTCGGGCTCCCTTCATGGAGCCTGCTTCTCCCTCTCTCTGCCTGTGTCTCTGCCTCTCTCTCTCTCTCTCTCATGAATAAACAAAAACCTAAAATTTGAAAATTGGCAAAAAAAGTGTCTTTTTCTATAAAATATAAGTCTGCTGCATATAATTACTATTAATGTTACACTGTAGAATATTTCATATGTATATATATAGTGTTATAAAGACAAACTACTTTTTATCAATTAACCTGAGGAATTTTCATGTGTCATTAAAATATTCCACTAAAGTATCATTATTTGGCATTTAGAGTCTTTGTAAAAAGATTGTGGTTATAAATATAAACTCACACTTATCTTGGTTTGTAGTAATGCTTTAGGATATATTCCTAGATATGAAATTAGCACATCCCAGATTATGAACACATTAAAGATTTTTGATACATACTGGTAAATGGATTCCAAGAACTAATATGATTGTCTCTTGTCTGACCATTTTTATTTAAGTTATGAGTCAATTCTTGCATGTCCTGGTCATAGCTTCCAAGGAGAATGATAATTTCAGTAAGGAAGCATCATCATCCACTTTTTCCCCTTATTCATTTGAATTATATTGTAGGATATCAGAAAGCTATCAACAATAACCTTGGCTGGACTGAGTTTTGCAAAGACCACACCATTCTTGAGGGGACAGCATTGGTACTGGATGTACTAAACAGAGCAGTGGTAAGGATGAAAAAAACTCTGAGATCTCATAAATGTAATATTTACTAATGTTGTAACTTGTGCAAATTACTTAACTTCTGGGTTTTGGAGTCCCCGTTCATGAAATGGAAATTCATCCTTCACTCGTTGATTCACTAAATTATTTGTTTAAAAATATGTTAAGTTGCTTCTATGTTCCAGGCACTACTGTAGGTCCTAGGAATGAAGTAATGAACAAAACACTCAAATACCTTGTGCTTATGGAGGTTATACTTCACTGGGAGAGATAAAGAAAGAAACAAATAGAAAACAGTGTGTCATGAAGAAAAATTTAAATGTGGAGAGATAACAAGGCCCAGGGTACTTTTATCCACAGAGTTGAGAGAAGGTAGTTCCGAAGGGTAGCAGCTACACAAATGAGGTAAGGAAATGAGACTATAAGCATATCTGGGGTATCTGAAGTGCCCACCTCTGGAATTTCAGTTTTGCTTTGGTCTGGCCTGTCAATAGAAAAAGCTCTTGGAGAAAAATGATATTCACTCCTATCACAGGCTTTATGAGAGGCTCAACTTAACCTGGTTGAATTTTCTCTTGACATATTTATTTGCTTGTTCAGCTAGTGCCCCCAGTTTCTGGAAAAGAAACTCAATAAGTTAAATGGAGAAAATCAATAAGAATCCAGCTTATTCTCCCTTAAAATATATTAGAAAGTAAGATATCAGCATTCAACACAGAAGACAGGATTGAAGGTGGATTTGGGATCTAAAGTTTGTTCATCTGGACTGGGTTTGTTCACTGACGAGGATAGGGGCTAGACTAAGTGATCTTTCCTTTTGTAACTTTATTTCTGTTGTCTACAGAACGATGAAATAACTATCACTTTTCATGGTTGCCGTGGAGATTAAATAAAATACTGAGTGCTGACACATGGCAAATGATAAAAGATTGTTAGCTACTGTTATTGTTGCTATGAATAAATTGGCCAAGACCGTATTTCTCATTGTGATGCCTCCCAAGTTCCTTTTTAGTCATGTGGAGAACAGTCTTTGAGTCCTTAGATATCATGCAGTGCAATCACCTTATTTTATCTTTGAGAACATTGATTCACAGGGGATGGCCATGGCCAGTTGGAGTCCTGAAGGTCTTCTTGCCACAGCCACCGGAGACTATCACATTACTGGGTGTACCTTATCTCTTATAATTATACCTTCACTTGGCATTCCTACCTAACAACTCCCACAATGTTTAATTTCTAGTTAAAACACCGCAGTTTGCTCAAGCTGACAGCTTCACCTCTGCATATGGTTTCTGTCAAGATACTTAAGAATTTCTTTCCTGCTGCCTTTTGATCCTAATTATGGCCAGCTGTAAACTAATTAACCTCTCTAGGTGTCTCCCAGGAGGTTAGAGTGCCCGGTAGCCAGGGCAACAGCGGCACTGCAGCTGGAAATAAATGATAACATAGCATATTGATTCGCCAGGCCTGCTAACCACATGGTAATTTCCTCACAGTCTCCTTGCTGGCAGAGATAACAAAAGCAATCAAGGGAGAGGCTTTTGTGATGGGTAAGGACTTAAATAGGACTTAAATGTTCCTATTGTTTTAACTTTTTTCCACAGGCTAGTATCTAACTGGAGTAAACTGCAAATGAATGAATTAATTGATGAATGAGTGAATGAATGAATATATGTGAGGGAATAAAACAATGCACAGCTATGGCAAAAAATGAACTAATCAACTCAAAGGTATTGGTTTTGTGTTGTCCACTATGTTATAAGGGTTTTGCCTCATCCACGGTGCTAGGTGCTGGGAGGAGAGATATAAGGAGGTCAAGGATGAGCTGCAGCCCTCAAGGAATGTGAAATCTAATCAAGGGATAAGGGAATCATTCCACCTAAAACTTCCAAATCTATGTTTTAAGACTTCTGTTGTGTTTTGTTTTTGTTTTTAATTGCTCTCTCTTTCTCTCAATCTTTGTGTATCTCTGTCTCTCTCCCTCTCTACTTATGTGTACTATAATATACTAAAATATATTTTCACATAGATATATAAATATATTCATTTTATTTTTCTATTTTAATTTGTATTCTCCACTAACCATTTCTGGGAAAAGCCATGTCTTTTGCAACATTGCATCTCCAATGATTTTACTGGGATATGTTCCATAAAAATTACTTGATTTGTATCACTGATTAAAGAACAACAACAAGAAATTCCTCTCTGCTGAATACAAGATATGAACTGAAATTTCAAGGTTATTAGAATGAGAAGCATCTTGGGACAGACTCCCAAAGAATTAGAGTCTATCAACACTTCTGTCTTTGAGGAAATATATCATTTTTTTTTTCCTCATGGTATTTAAATCAAGGGCATGTCCGTCTTGTCCTTCTCCTATCTTGGAAGAATAAGGAAATTGAAGGGATGATTTAGAAAGTTTTTTCCTCAGTATGTCCCAAATTCCCTCAAATATCACTTAATTTTCCTGTCTGCAACATGAGACAAATGTAAGCCCAGATGAGTGACATGAGTCCTACAAGAGCACTAGACTACCTGGCAAATAAACTTCTCAAATCTAATCTTCTTGTGGTATTCAGAAACTAGAACCTAATAATAGTGTATAACTATTAGTTAAATTTTAACAAATAATGAGATTTTTTTTTTTTTTTTTGCTTTGGTTGGGCATATTGGCACTATATTAGTTTGGCTGTGCATATTATTTCAAAAGAACTTCTCATATGAAAAGGTAATTAAGATTTTATTCTTGTGTTTCATTTTTATAAGGCTAGCTAGCATTCCAGACTTATTCTCTTACATATGTTCTTCTACAAAAGTGATGACACCAAATGCCTTAACTGTAGACAGTCCATGACTAATTGTCTTAAGTATCTGCTAAAATATAAAAATTTGACTTTTTATACATATATACATATATATCAAAATGCTTAGTAAAGTATAAAATTATTTACCATATCTATTTTAAAGGAATGCAAACTATTTAGCAGAGTTAACAATTCTTCATTACTCCTCAATGTTTATTCATCACTATTTAATAATCCTGGATTAGAATTCCTTTCCAAGCCAATTCTAACATGTATTTTCACACTCAGCAGTTCCCAAGAAAATTAGGGTTCCCAAGAGCACAGGTCTTCAGGATGTTATTAAATATATTACAAAGTCAAAAATGTCAAATCAGTTTAAAACATGCTAGATTAGAGAAATTTTAACTTATCTGTTTTCTGCCATACTATTGGATCTTTAATACAATTATTGGTATTGTGCAACCTCATAAAGAGCATGATTTCCAAATTTATTGACCAGTATTCTATCTTCCCTTGTCATTTTCTGAAAAATGCTCTCAAGAGGGAAAGGTGTCCCAAATGCCCTGATAGTGTTCAGGTTATCTTAAGGTCTAATATTCTTTTTTTTTTTTATTTTTTTTTAATTTTTATTTATTTATGATAGTCACACACACACAGAGAGAGAGAGAGAGAGGCAGAGACACAGGCAGAGGGAGAAGCAGGCTCCATGCACCGGGAGCCCGACGTGGGATTCGATCCCGGGTCTCCAGGACCGCGCCCTGGGCCAAAGGCAGGCACCAAACCACTGCGCCACCTAGGGATCCCTGAAGGTCTAATATTCTAATTCAAGTTTACAAAATTTATTTTCTGCAACTTCCATTTGCTCTGCTTAGTTAAGAAGATGACAAACACTCCTATTCATTGCCCTCCTTATCATGAGCATGGTGAATTCAAATGTACCTCCCTATACGAAGAACTACATCTTCTTTAAATCTTGCAATTCTTAGGAGAAACCTTATGACCCTGTAACTTATAACCCTGTAACATTCCTTCCCTGTAACTTCACTAAACTATGTAATGTCCCAGAATTCCTTAGTTGTCTTCTCCTTCACCTTCATCTTCTACTTCCTATTCCTCTCCTACCCCTCTTCCACTTCCTCCTCTTCTCCTCCTTCTTCTGCTCCTCCCCCCTTCCTCTTCTTCTT
This sequence comes from Nyctereutes procyonoides, assembly GCF_905146905.1. Lineage (NCBI taxonomy): Eukaryota > Metazoa > Chordata > Mammalia > Carnivora > Canidae > Nyctereutes > Nyctereutes procyonoides. Next base: position 13,749,193 of record NW_026575030.1, read on the forward strand.
CCTTCTCCTTCTTCCTCTTCTCTTTCATGGAAAGAAGAGCAAAGAAGACAGAAGGATGAGATCCCCAGGGGCAGCATCACATCCCTGTGACTTTTAACCAATTACTTTACTACACTGCCCTTACACTTAGCCCCTGGCAGTTTGCTAAAGCTCTCCCAGCCTGATTTGCTTATATTGCTTCTGTTGACTCACTGACGACTACATTGAGGATTTTGATATTTGATAAATCTTGCTTCCTGGTAGAAGCTACTCACCTAGGGAGGCAGGGAATTAGCAAAATTCCAGGCTATACTGGGCTTTTCCATGTTATAAATACAAAAACAAGAGCCAATGACTTAACTAAATAATTTTTTCTTTATGAAAAATTATTTTCAAGCATTCTCCTCTCATATGTTGCAATCATGTGAGGTGCTTTATTTTTTTAATCTTATGTCTTATGCTACTAGAAGGAAAATGTACTTCTGACTGTATTAATATAAATAAATGTTTAATTATTTAAGGGGAAGTATGGAAAGAAATCTTGGTTTTAATCATTAAATGTTGTTAATTAAATGTAACTTTATTATTTCTAGGCATATTACTAATGTCAAGTGTTAACAAAAAGATTCAGTGAGCAAACCCTTACAAATGTTTTAATATGTACACCTATTTTCTTTAATTAGCATGAATTCACATGCAAATTGTTTTTCAAGTTTTGTTGTTTTACTTCCCTTCCTAGGTTGAGTAAATATCCCCTGTGCTGTCCTTTTTATCTTATTAATTTGCTTAGTAAGCCTTTTTATATATAAAATACTAAAATAAAGATCAGACTATCCTCAAATGTTATTTATTCTGATGCTCAGAGTACAATATTTGTGTTGTGCTTAGCCAAAAAGGATAATTAAGTTTCTGACAAAATGGTGTCTGTAGATATTCCTCAAATTGAATTCAGGGACAACTTGGATATAGGGACAAGAAACAAAAAAATTCAAGGAGAGATTAAAATCTTACTGAATTTATATCAAATTTTACTGAACTTAGACTGAGTATGTGTTGTACAAGCCAAAGGTCTTAGAAACTGGTTTTTCAAAGACAGTCCTCTATTTACACATATTATCCAGTTGTGCTATAATTCTTTGGTTTGTACATCTCTCTGATTCCAGTAGGTTGGGCTGCTGGCAGATAGAGTCGGACCCAAGGATATTCTTAGGGAGTTAGTGGAATAAATATTTAAATAAATAAGGAATTTATTTATTTATTTATTTATTTATTTATTTATTCATGAGTGAGTGAGTGAGTGGGTGAGTGACATAGAGAGAGAGGCAGAGACATGCAAAGGGAGAAGCAGGCTCCATGCAGGGAGCCCTATGTGAGACTCCATCCCGTGACCCCAGGATCACACCCTGGGCCGAAGGGAGGAGCTAAACTGCTGAGCCACCCAGGCATCCCAGTGAGGAATATTTTTAATTGGAACTTCCAACCAAACATGTCCCTATGAGTCTTCCAAATTATTATTACCTAAATAACTATATATGTATATAGCCAGAATCATCCTGTGATTGAGTTTTGTATATTTCATGCTATCAATGACTTACTCAACGAAGTATCATAGAAATAAGTTGTTGCTTTTCCAAAAACATGGAATTTGTATCTGTAGGCAATACGTATGCTACGTATGTGTAGATAGATACATACATAAATGTATTCTGTATATATATGGTATTTATATATAATTATGTATATGTACATATTCAATGTATTATGTATCTATTTATATCTATTTGTCCATTACAGAACTATTTTCAATTTAAGTAAGGCATAAGGGATAAAAGGAAATTAGCAGAGAATAAGAGAAATTCTAAAAACCAAAAACTTTAGAATTGTGCAAAACCACTGAATTTCCAGTCTCAAAAAGACTTACTGAAAGACAATTTTCCTACATTAAATTTCTAGGAATGCTTAATATTTCAAAAATAAAACACTCACTTGAGCCTCAATATGAACCTGAAATCAGACTTCAATTTATTACTGCCAATTAAATTGAAAGAATCAAAATGTAAATGAGTAACATTTTTCAGTGACCCATATATCAAAGCCAAAGCCAAAGACATATCTTCTTAGACATGTCTTCTTAGCCAAAGACATTCTAGCCTATTATCTCATTTTATTCTTCTTCACATTGGTAGGGAAGAGTCTGGAAGCCATAGGACCTTGATCAGTGAATATGACTCTATGGTACTGGGCCACCAGTCCATGTCCAGACTAGTTTATTTATACACTTACTGTGTGATGGATAGTATTCTACAAGGCTTGGTAGAACACACAAAGAGGATAAAGCTTAGTCCTTGAAATACTTGAAACTGCAGAGACAATATAGCATGATGCAAATATTTTAGAGAATATATTTGCAAACTATATATCTTATAAGAGATTAATATACATAAAAACAAATAACTCTTAAAACTCTACAACAAAAAACACAAACAACCAAATTCAAAAACAGGCAAAGGACTTGAATAGACATTTCTCTAAGAAAGACATATACAAACAGCCAATAAGCACAGGAAAAGATGCTCAACATCACTAATTATTAGGGAAATGTAAATCAAACTACAATAAGCAAGGACACCTAGGTGGCTAAGTGGTTAAGCATCTGCCTTCAGCTCAAGACATGATCTGGGAGTTCCAGAATTGAGTCTCACATTGGGCTCCCCACAGGGAGCCTGCTTCTCCCTCTGCCTATGTCTCTACCTCTCTCTGTGTCTCTCATGAATAAATAAATAAAGTCTTAAAAAAAAAAAAAACAACTACAATGAGCTATCGCATACACTGATAGGATTGTAATGATGTAGAGAAATTGGAATCCTTGTGTACTGTTGGGAATTTAAAATGGTACAGACTCTCTGGAAGACAGTAAGTCATCTCCTCAAAAAATTAAAAATAGGGGGTGCCTAGGTGGCTCAGTCAAGCCGCTGGTTCTTGGTTTTGGCTTAGGTCAAGATCTCAGGGTCATAGGATTGAGCCCTGAGTTTGGCTCTGCTCTTAGTGCAGGGTCTACTTAAGATTCTGTCTTTCTTTCTCCATTTCTCCCTCCTCCCCATCTCATGCTCTCTCTCTCCCTCATAAATAAATAAATAAATAAATAAATAAATAAATAAATAAACAAATAAATCTTTGAAAAAATTAAAAATAGAATTGCCATATGATGCAGCAATCCCACTTCTGGGCTTTATGCAAAGACCTAAAAGTGGGATCTCAAAGAGATATTTGCATATCCCTGTGCATAGCAGCATTATTCACAATAGCTAAAACATGGAAGCAACCCAATGTCAACCAAAGGATGAATGGATAAGCAAAATGTGGTAAATAATACAATGGGTTACTATTCAGCCTTCTTTTTTTAAAAAAAAAAAAAGGAAAGATTCTGACATATGCTACAACATGGATGGAACTTGAGGATATTAGGCAGAGTGAAACAAGCTAGTCACAAAAAAGTCAAATAATACATGATTCCATATGTCCCAGGTTCTTACAATAGTCAAGATTATAGAGAAAGAAAGTATAACTGTAGTTGTCAGGGCCTAGGGAAAAGAGAATGGGAAGTTATTTTTCCTTGGTTATAGAGTTTTAGTTTTACAAGATGAAAAGAGTTCTTTCTGTATATGGAGGCTAGTGATGGTTGCATAACATTATAAATGCATTTAATATCACTAAACTATACAGTGTAAAATGATTAAGATGGTCTGTTATGTGTATTTTACTGCAATAAAAAATAGCTGTTCCATTTAGTTCAGCCCAATAGTTAGTGTTCAATAAATTTCAGCAATCGTTATTAACACAATATCTAGAGACTGGTTTTGTTCAACAAATACTTAGAATACAAACCAATATTTTCACATAAGCTAAGAGGCAAAGATATTAAATATTCTAACATGAGATGCATATTAGCTATATAGATAGTAGGAACACAGTCAGCAAGAGCAGCACTTATGTGCACCTGGATCACCTAGGGTATTTCTAGAATGTATATTCTTACCTTGTAAGGGTAGGTAGGGTTTGAGATTCTGCATTTCAAACCAGTTCCTAGGGAACACCCATTCTGCCTTTGCAGGCCCACACTGAACATTAGGAACCAGAAGGACAGTCAAAGAGGAAAGAAGAAAGTGACTGAAAGATGAGAAAGATGAGTGCCACCTGAAGGCAGCCCGATACCTTTTCTTAGCCAAAATGGAGGATTAGAAAGGAAATGGAGAAAGAAGATAGGCAAGAGAAATCCAGTGCATCCAGGAGAATTGTCATTGTTATGGCCAAGGGCAGACAGAAAAAGCTCCCTGTAGGCCAAGTGTGTTTTGAGTCACTGTTGGGCTTAAGTAAACTTTGCAATCAGAGGTAAACCTGGGTTTTATGGAGTCTGAGATTTATTTTTCTAAGGACGGTGGCTCTTTCAAAGAAAAACTCTATGTATATACACACACACATACATACATATATATATACACAGTTATATATACTGTATAAATATATACAAATATATATGTATAAATATAAATACATATACTATATTTTATATTATAACATATAAAATTAGAATGAGAAAAAAGCAAATTTACAAACTTTAAAAGCTGTGTATCATGAATATCACATTATCAAAAAACTTAACATAATTTCAGGGGATTAAACCACATAAATCCTCAACTTAATTTTTAACCCACAGCCATTCCAGCAGCATGGGAAACATGCAGAGTGTAATGGGAGAGAGTTGAAGTAGACAAATAGTAGCTGTTTTAACCTTCTGTGGGCAATATATATTACTTTTGCAAATTTTATTGAATATATGGCCGGGTTAACATAGAGATAAGTAAAGAGTTTATGTAGATGAAGGTTTGGAAGTTTAAGCTTTGTGGCTTAAAGAGATATATACTTCAGCTTGGGCTTCTGTATTTTGCTGTCCCTGCATGTCCCCCAATCCAGGGTGAAGATGTGGGCTGGGAGACAACTGTAAAAAGCATTTTCTCTGATGTTTGTGGCACTCATGTAAATGACCAGAAGATATCTCTATAAAATGTGCATGGGCATAATTGTAGCATAATTCTGTTGTGGATTAACTATTTAAAAGAGGACAGAGAAAGAGCACATGGACTAAATGCAAGAGAAAGTGAGTTGGAGAAACCAGGAGAAGAGATGATAATTCCCAGCATGGAGTTAAATTATCTTGCTTTTTTTTTCTTTTTCAAAATATGATTTTTTATACTTATTTTTTTAAGATTTCATTTTTAAGTAATCTCTACACCCACTGTGGGACTTAAACTCACAATTCCACGATCAAAAGTAAGGTACTCTAAGACTAAGCCAGCAAAGTGCTCCTCTATTGACATTATTTAATGACTGAATGGAATAATGGGGTTGCCAATTTGAGGCAAATTATTGGCAAAAGCTGCTTCCCCAATTATCATGAAAGGTATGTACCTACATATATTTCAGTACTTTTGTTTATTCTGTACTTTTTTTCACCCCCTATAAAACAATCATCTTGAATATGGCTTAACGTGATGTCCTTACACAAGAGTTGTCAACTGTGTCTGTGTGTCTCCCTGTGTGTAAAAAAAGAACAAAGCAAAGGATGAGTAGCTATCTGTGGTTTAGCTGTTTCTTAACTACCGTGACTAAACACACTGGTTTGTGGTAATTCATCCTGGATTGTGTCATAAATAATTTTCTACCAATAATTGTTTAAGTACCAAAGGTTGGAAACAATTTTTCTTTGAGTGTGAGAGGTTATCCTAATTCCAATATTATTATTTACTTTCATTTAAATATAGCACCTTTAGTAAAGACGAAAGAGTTGAATTTATAAATATTGTGCCTAACTCTTTGAACATAACTCTGGGTAGATCACATGAGCTAATTGAACACATGAACCTAATTCTTCACCATGAGCTATCACACAGAAGTAGAATGTCCCTGACCATTTTCCAAAAACTTAGTGGATTTAGAAATTGAGTTTGGAAAATCGACCCAAAGAATTATAAGGAGCTATTTTTAAAATGGGAACTTACCATACAAAGGTTATCAATTTTTAAAAAGCTATCATATTTCAGTCCCTTACATCTCCAACTTTCTCGGTTTTCAAAGGCAATCATCTCAAGTACCACTCCAGTCAAACCTGAGGTTGCTAGATGATGTCTCCAAGAGTTAGCAGAGTCTGAATGACTTTTTTTAGTCCCACCTCACTTCTGTTAGCATTTCCTCAGGGAGTCGATGTTGATATTGTCAGAGGTTTTGGCATGCCTGTCTTGCTACTAATGGATAGGACAGAGATTACACAGTCTACTTAACAACCAACAAGCAAGAAGAGTGTTTGGGTGTGAATATCGTGTTAGGTCTTGCTTTATTCTCAGTTCTCCTTATAGTTCCTTCCCCCTCATAAGGAGGAAAGCACTGGTTATCTAATCCACTTCTGAAATGTCTATTCTCTGTATGCAGTGTTTTGGAAGAATCTCTCCATAGATATTTCATGAAAGTTTATTGTAGGCTGAAAGCTAGCTGTGCAATATTCACAAAGGATAGTTAGCATGTTGACCACAAGGAGTTTGCAGTCGAATGGAAAAGACATATATGTACCAGATAATTCTAATGCAGTATGGTAATAGCAATTCTAATGCTATCTGTAGGGTTTGCTATGAATGCAATGTACCATCCAGACATGGAGAGCTCAGTGAGAACCAACCAAAGAAGGTGACAGGAACATAACAAGGCTATTGTGGTTAGAGAATGGGGGACAAGGAAGAAGGTGGAATAAAAAATAGTTGGAGAGATTGTTACAAGAACATTCCAGGCATATCAACCATATGGAATTTATTCAAAGGTGGTGGACATTTATTGAAAAAATGTAGGTAGAAGAGTTAAGCGATATGCTTCACACTGGATGATTTAAGCCAGTTAGAATTATATTGCATTGGCCCAGGGAAGAGGATGTGGGAGATTGGATGTGAAAGAAAGACAACACTGAAAAATCGAGAAAGAATAGTAAAGTTATGGCTTAAGTAGCTAAGAGAATAATGGTACTACTTACTGACGTGGTTGATGGTTGATAACAAGAAAGAATTCAGTGTTTTACAAAATAAAGTCCAAGATGAGCTAGAAGCCATTCAAATGAGAAAGATACAGTCAGTTACTCATTATTCATGGTAGTATGTCCTATCATCTTGCCATAAACACTGAATTAGTGAATACAGAACCTTTTACCCCTGGGGAAATACAAGGTTAGTTTCCTGCCAGACTCTGGTCATACTTCATCAATGAATCAATATGTGACCTTATGTTTTGTGTATTTTTATGTGTTTCTACTCAAAAGCACATCATAGTTTACTTGCATTAGAGAGCACTTCAGCACCACTCTTGGGGATCATTTTAAATAGCAACTAGTAATTTATTTTAAATGCACTTATAGGGGGGCCTGGGTGGCTCAGCAGCTGAGCGTCTGCCTTTGGCTCAGGTCATGATCCTTGGGTCCTGGGATGGAGTCTCACATCGGGCTTCCCACAGAGAACCTGCTTCTCCTTACTTATGTCTCTGCCTCTCTCTCATGCCTGTCTCTCATGAATAAATAAATAAAATCTTAAAAACAATAAATAAATGCATTTATATTATAACTATGTTAGAACATAAAGACCTCTGGGCAAAGGAAATGTGATAACATTTGCAAGAACATTTCAGGATCAAATACTTATATCAGCTGAGTTATAGACAGTGCCTGGGAGAGTGGGAAGATCCAGAGATAAGAGGTAATGCACCAGCCTGAGTACCCCTTCTGCCACATATGGATTGTATGACTTTGGAGAAATCATTGACACTTTGTAATTTGTTTCTTATCTGGAAATTTGGACTACAATGCTTACTTAGCTAAGGATATTTTCAACTTTGGGGGAGATCAAGAACACATGTGAAAGCACTTTGGAATCAGTAAAGTTAATCAAATGGAAGTTATTATCAGCTACAGAAAACCTAAGTACTCAATTTCTAAGTTATCAGTTTACTTACCCTTAATATTTTTTCTAGTTGGGATAACTTAGACATAATGCAGAAAAAAAATATGAAAAACTTTACTTGAAAACAGGACCATGGGATCCCTGGGTGGCACAGCAGTTTGGCGCCTGCCTTTGGCCCAGGGCACGATCCTGGAGACCCGGGATCGAATCCCACGTCAGGCTCCTGGTGCATGGAGCCTGCTTCTCCCTCTGCCTGTGTCTCTGCCCGCCCCCCCCCCCCGTATGACTATCAGAAATAAATAAAAAAAATATTTAAATAAAAAAAAAAGAAAACAGGACCATGCATTTTAATTTCATATTTGCAGTTCTATGTGCTATAGGTGTTTGCAAAGTTACCAAGCCTTTCTGAAATCCAGTTCCTCAACATAAAATGAGAATCTTAATATTTATTATATAAGTATGGTTTTTAGATGAATTATACTCTATAACTAGCAAAGATGTTTGTAGAAGGGAAATAGATACATTGAACTCGATGTAAAAAATTGCCACTAGTACTGAGAAGGTAACTTTCTCTTCACCTTTCAGCAACTTATGTGAGGTACTATGGGTGCCTGATAAAGTAGAGTTTTGCCAGAAGATTTATAACAAAGGAGAAAGAGAATTAACATTTGTTTGGTGGCTGTCATTTGCCAGGCATGCAAAAATTGCTATCCATATATTATTTCATTATTTTATTTTGTAAAAACTCCCATATAAGAATGAGTGCTGTAATTTGACATATGAGGAAACTAAGACCTGAAAAAGTTCATTGCATTATCCAGAGACATAGAGCTACTGAATGGATGAACAAAGATTATAATTCAAATTTGTCGGGCCTTAACATTCCAAACTTTTTCAATATATTTCCCATATATTCTGGACAATAGAGATGTTCTTCATTGTTTGCTCTCTATATCTAGACCAGTCTACCACTGCACAGAAAGATAATTCCACAATCTTAAGTGATACACAAAATGCCATGCATTTCTTTGTAATAATATTAAAGATATTATTTATTAACACACTCAACAATTAATGGAGAACTGAATATATTAGAACTCAATTTGGTTGTGAATAACACAAAAGCTAACACTCAGTGGCTTAGATCTGAGGGGTTTATTCTTTTCCAGTTAGAGTCATGAGGTGAGCAGGCACTCTCTATAGCTATAGTTCTATCTTGGTGGTCTGTTTATCGTATCTTCAGAATGTGTTTCTTGATCACCAGCTCATGATTACAAGATAGATGCTGTAAAAAGGGGATACTGAAAAAAAGAGAGAGGGCAGCCCAGGTAGCTCAGTGGTTTAGCACCACCTTCAGCCCAGGGCCTGATCCTGGAGACCCGGGATGGAGTCCCACATCAGGCTCCCTGCACGGAACCTGCTTCTTCCTCTGCCTGTGTCTCTGCCTCTCTCTCTACTCTCTCTCTCTCATGAATAAATAAATAAAAACTTTAAAAAAAGGAAAAATAAAAGGGAAGAGAGAGGCAAAAATCATGTGTCATGATTTGACTAAAATTAACAGCACAGGAAACAACAGATGTTTGCGATGATGCAGAGAAAGGGAAATCCTCACACTGTTGGGAGGAATGCAAAGTGGTGCAGCCACTCTGGAAAGTGTGGAGGTTCCTCAAAAAGTTAAAAACAGAACTACCCTACAATACAGCAATTGCATTACTTGGTATTTACCCGAAGGATACAAAAATACTGATTTGAAGGGGCACATGGACCCCGATGTTTATTTATAGTAGCATCATCAACAACAGCCAAATTTGGAAAGAGCCCAAATATCCATTGACTAATGAATGGATAAAGCAGCCATAAAAAAAGAATGAAATCTTCCCATTTGCAATGATGTGGATGGAGCTAGAGAGTATTATGCTAAGTGAAATAAGTCAGTCAGAGAAAGACAAATATCTTATGATTTCACTCATATGTGGAATTTAAGAAACAAAACAGATGAACATAAGGGAAGGGAAAAGAAAAAAGAGAGGAGGAAGAAAGTCTTAGCTACAGAGAACAAACTGAGAGTTGATAGAAGGAGATGGGTTAAAGGGTGATGGGGGGAATCCCTGGGTGGCTCAACAGTTTAGCGCCCGCCTTTGGCCCAGGGCGTGATCCTGGAGTCCTCGGATCAAGTCCCACGTTGGGCTCCTGGCATGGAGCCTGCTTCTCCCTCCTCCTGTGTCTCTGTACCCCTCTCTCTCTCTATGTCTATCATAAATAAATAAATAAATAAATAAATAAATAAATAAATAAATAAATCTTTAAAAGGGTAGTAAAAAATAAAGGGTGATGGGTATTATCAAGGAGGGCACTTGTGGGATCCCTGGGTGGCTCAGTGGTTTGGCACCTGCCTTCGGCCCAGGGCCTGATCCTGGAGTCCCAAGATCAAGTCCCACATCGGGCTTCCTGCATGGAGCCTGTTTCTCCTCTGTCTGTGTCTGTGTCTCTGCCTCTCTCTTTCTCTCTCTCTCTGTGTCTCTCACAAATAAATAAATAAAAATCTTAAAAAAAAAAAGCTGAAAAAAAAAGGAGGGCACTTGTGATGAGCACTGGGTGCTGTATATTAGTGATGCATCATTAAGTTCTATTACTGAAACCAGTACTACACTGTATATTAACCAACTAGAATTTAAGTAAAAATTCAAAAAGAAACCTTGAAAATACTATAACAACAACAAAGATGTTTTGAATTTAAGAACTCTGCCTTTAAACAAAACGATAAATGATCTCTTTAATATTGCTACCCAAGTAATTAATGTTAGCAAAATTCTTAGACAAAATATGTTTTTTAAAATATGTATTCAATTCTGTGGTACTGTATTTTTTTCTTTGCTAATTGTACATAATTTGTGATAGATTGAACACTAAGAGTTCAAATACTTGAAGTGCCATTATTTAGCACTTTGGCCAGTTTGCAAGATTATATTATAAAGTTTGAGTCATTCTTTTATTGAAGTTTCAAAGATACACTTCAGACAGATTTTCAAAAAAAAAAGAGATAATCTTTATAATGTGTTTGCTTCTAATAAGTGAAACCTGTTAGATCACATTATTACTGTAAAAAAGTATATGTGTTTTCATATTTCATACCTTTTGACCTAACCAAGGAGGGTCTCGAATGTGAACATTTTAATGTCAAAATAGAATTAACATCTTTGAACTTATAATAATAACTGTATTTTTATTTCTCTTTCTTCCTTCTGTAAATTCTTTATCCTGTGTTTTTGGTTCAATGAGTTTATGCTTTTAAAAATGTCTAATTCAGGAGAGGATGGGTGGGAGAAAGGAGTAAAGGGTCAAAAGGTATGAACCTCCAATTATAAGATAAATTTAAGTCCTGGTGATGTAATATAGAGCATGGTGACTAGAGCTAACAGTACTGTATTGTGTATTTCTGAAAGCTGCTAATAAAATAGATCTTAAAAGTTCTCATCACGAGAAAAAGAATCTTACAATTGTTAGAATTAGTAAGCCAGTAATGATAAAGTATCATTACATAGATTTCATACTGAATTCAGATTTATTTCATTTCCTATATCTTTTTTCCTGCTCTATCATCCCATCCAGGATACCACATTATATTTAGTTGCTGTGTCTCCCAAGGCTCCTCGTGGCTGTGAACGTGTGTCAAAATTCCTTTGTTTTAGATGACCTTGACAGCATTGGGTGTTTTTATCAGGTATTTGGACAATGTCCTTCAGTTAAAATTTTGCTGATTTTTTTATGATTAGATTGGAGCTGTGACCTTTGTGAAGAAGACTACAGAGGTGAAATGTCATTCTCATCACATTGTACCAAGGGTACCTACTATAAAATGCCTTATCACTGTGAATGCTGACCTTCATTGCCTGGGTGAATAGTAACTGTCAGTTGTTGGCTACAAAGTCTTTGTTGGGTATGTTACGTTCTACCATCTTGAGGGCAACAGAGCTACATAAATTACTTGGAATTCTTCATTAGAAATGTGTCTCTTCCCTTCAATTTGTTTAATAAGTCATTAAATTATATCAGTAAAGACTCATGGATATATATTTTAGACTTTGGGTTATAATCTAATACTACTTCTTGTTTGTTTTTTGAATTTTTTTCCATGAAAATGTGGAGAAATATTTTAATTTATCATTATTAGTAATAGAAGCAGATAAAAATTGCTAAATATTTAGAAGTTGTGAACAATATAATGAACAAATTTGTCTAATTCACATATGTAGGACTCTGCAGCCAAGAATGAGAGAATGCACATTATTTTGAAGAGTATTTAGAACAATTTACCAAAATTGTATATAGGATGAGTGATAAACTAATCTGGACAACTTCAAGAAGCTGAAATAACCCAGCGTGTTTCCTGACCAAAGTGTAAAATTAAGCTAGCATTAAAAAAAGACCCAAATAACAACAAAAATCACTATTTTGCAATTAAGCAAAATATGACCCACTGCACAATTGTTTAAAAAATAAATTACTGATTCTTTAAATGTAGGTTGTATGTAATAATTTTCTTCCAAAGAGTTATTTCTGTAGGGGCACCTGAGTGGCTCAGTGGTTGAGCATCTGCCTTTGACTCAGGTAGTGATCTTGGGGTCCCGGGATCGATGCCACATCAAACTCCTTGCAGGAAGTCTGCTTCTCCCTCTATCTATGTCTCTGCCTCTATCTCTGTGTGTCTCATGAATACATAAATAAAATCTTAAAAAAAAAAAAAGGTTAATTCTGTAAAGGGCAGGGGTAATAACTTTAGAGTGGAAAACAGAGAAACACTAATTCAGTCAGGTGATAAGATCAACATCAGTAGTCATAAATCATGTTGATAGCACAGACCCTTGATGTATAATGAAATGTCACTTTACCTCTGTGAACTTCCTCCAAAAACAATAACCCTTCTTTAATTATGAAGAAACATCAGAATAATTCCAAGAGGGCCATCCTATAACATGTCTGACTAGTACTCCTCAAAACTATCAAGGTTAAACAAAACAAGGAAGTCTGAGAAACTGTCCCACCCAAGAGAAATCTAAGCAGATATAATGATAAATATAATATCTCCTGAAGGTATCCTGGAAGAGAAAAAAGATACAGTAAAAACTAAATAAACCTAATGAAAATATGGAATTAAGTTAATAATTTTGTATCAATAATCAATATGCACTTACCATAGTAAAGTAAGATATTAATAATAGAGGACTGCATGTGTGTGGGGGGTGTGGATAATATGATAACTCTGTGCTATCTACTCAATTTTGCTATAACATAACACTATTCTAAAACATAAAGTATATTTTCCATAAAGTGTATAGCAGCAAATATTTTAACTGAATTAAAGTTGAGCTGAGTTATATCAGAATTAATGGGATAAAGATAAAAGTAGGTCAGGGGACATTTTTAGCCTTTAATGCATATGCTGCAAAAGTGCTGAAGATTAATGGTAAGTATCCATCTGAAGACAATAGAAAACAAAATAAATCTTCAAAACTAGAAGAAAAGAAATAACCAAATCGAAATAAATAAAATAGTGAACACCAATTCAAAAGATAAATCAGTAGCCTCAAAATCTAGTCTTTTGAAAAGTCCAAGAAAATGTATATGGTAAATATGATCAGGAAAAAAGGAGACAAGTCACAATTTAATAACATTAAGAATAAGATGTAATATCACTATATCCTAGAAACTGTAAATATGAGAGCAAATTTTTAAAATGGCTATTCCAGTGAAAGTAGAAGTCTTCATAAGTTAATTCCTTTTAAAAATCACTTAATATATCTAAGAGGCAAAAATTCTGAAGCGTGACGAAAGAAATTGAAGTTTAAATAAAATAACAACAACTTCTCAAAAAGAAAGCCACTACTAGAATAGTTATGGAAGACCAAACACAAATTTTGCACAAAGATTTTCAGAAATCCCTTGCTAAGAAAAGAAAATGTTATCTAAGAAATTTTTCTAGGAATGCTCACCCTCCTCAAGATTACATCCTCCCTTATTCCGAGTACCTGTGAAAATGATGGGATATCACCCCTATGATTGTGTTATGTTATATAACCCAGTTTATTGAAGAAAGAGGAAATGTATAAGTAAGCTTAATATCATCATATGTACCTTTAAAAAGGAGGTATCTTTCTCAGCCTGGTAGCAGAAAAGGCAGGCAGAAATGGAGGTCAGAGACACAAGGAGTAAGAGAACAATAGACACACTATTGTTAGTTTGAAGATGAAGAGGTCATGTGAGAAAAAGTTATGAGGTTTGGAGAAGGTGGTCTTATGAACTGAAACATACCCCTTGACTAGGGAAGAAGGGGGACCTCATCTCCACAACAACCAACAGTTAGAATGAGCTGACAGATAGGTTATTCCCCAGAAGCTCCAGAAAAGAACACAGCCCTGCCAACATCTTGATTCTGGCCTTATGAGATCCTAAACAGAGATTCCAGTTGTGTTGTGTTCACACGCTTGACCAATGGAAATTGTGCTATAATAAATCTATGTGGTTTTAAGCCACTAGATTTGTGGTAATTTTTATTCAGAAGCAAAAACAAACAAACAAAAATGATACCTTGCCAAACTGAACTCATCTGTTTAGTCCAGAATAATCTTGATTTCACAATCTCATAAAGACATTACAAAAACAGAAAAGTAACATCTTTTATGACCAGAAAGCAAAAATCCAAAACAAAATAGTACCACATCAATTTCAGCATATACTGAAAATAATCATATTTCATGACTAAATTGGACTTACTCCAGGAAAATAAAATGGTGTTCCATTCAATAAACAATCAATATAATTCAATATATTAACATAATACAGAACAAAAGTAGGTGATAATCCTGATAAGTGCCTATTATCATAGCTTCTGTGTAATATTTTACTTGAAGGTCCTAACTAGCCTAATAAGCCAGCCAAAGTCAAACAATGGTATAAAAACTGGGACAGGGCAACCCAGGTGGCTCAGCAGTTTAGCGCCACTTTCAGCCCAGGGCCTGATCCTGGAGACCCAGGATGGAGTCCCACATCAGACTCCATGCATGGAGCCTGCTTCTCCCTCTGCCTGTGTCTCTGCCTCTCTCTCTGTGTGTCTGTCATGAATAAATAAATAAAATCTTAAAAAAAAAAATAACTGGGACAATAGAATTGAAACTTGCTCCATTCATGGAAGACATAATTACGTATGTAGATGATTGAAAATGAATCTATGTTTAAGCTATTGCAATTAATAAGTGAATTTAGAAAGGAAAAATACACGTGTAAAATCTAATAGTTTTTTCCCTATATGAACAATAAAATAATAGAAAACAAAATGAAGAATAAGGTTCCATTTATAATAACATCTAAGATTGTTAAATAACAAAGCATAGATCTAAAGAAGTGCTCAATACAAAGTGTAAGACATTCTTGAGATAATTTTAAAAGACAAATTATACTACTTTATTCATGTACTGGAAGATTTAACACTCTAACAATGTCAAATCCACAATCAGTATATTAATACCATTCTGATCAACATTTTAGCTGCTCTGTGTGTGTGTGTGTACGTACACACATGTGAATGAGTATAGGTGTGTATTGTAAGTGGACAAGCTAAATCAAAACATTCTTCTAAATCAAGTAAAATGAGATGATTTACACTTCTTGGAACAAAAATTGTTATAAAGCCATTCTAAATAACAGATTATTCTACTGGCAAAAATTCAGACATATAGAGGCACCTGGGTGGCTAGTCAGTTAAGCATCTGACTTTGGCTTAGGTCCTGACCTCAGAGTCCAGGGAGTGAGTCCTGCATCAAGGAGTTGTTGCCCCTCTACCTCTGCCCCTCACCCCACTTGTGCTTTCTCTCTCTCTCTCTGAAATAAATAAATAAAATCTTTTAAAAATTCAGACAAAGAAATTAAAGGACCAGTATAGAGAATACTAAAAAATATCCACATATATATGGCCACTTGATTTATGATAAAGTTGCTATTGCATTGCAATAGGGAAAAGCATTATTTTCAATAAATAATAATAACTCTTTTGAATATCAGTGTGCAAAAAATGTATTGATCTTTGTTTCACCCAATATTCCAAAATAAATTCTAAATGAATTAAAGATATTATTAGTATGATAGTATTTCTATAAGATAACAGGATCATATTTCATTACTTAGGCAAAGAAAAAACTTCTTAAAAAGAAAAAGCTTCTTAAGCTAATCGGAAAGTACTCATTATTAACCAAAATGTTGCTAAATTATACAATATTAAAATTAATAGGCAATATTATCAAAAAATACCACTGTGAGAGTGAAAAGACAGGTCACTGAGTAGGAGACTATATTTTCAGCACCTAAAATAGAATAAATCTTGTATACACAATTTAGAAATAATTTTTGAATGAATGAGGGGACAACTGCTTCCAGGAAAATGTATTTGTATTTTGTCCAGTTTGTATTTTGCCCTATTCCTGTTAAGTACTATTAAGCCCTGGATACTCTACACACACTTTACACACACATACTCCACACACATACTCCACACACAAACATGAAGGCTCTGAAGGTTAAAAAAATAAAGCAAGCAAAAAAGCAGACTGACTGGAGACTTCAGAACAGATGACCAGTTTGTGAGCTCTCTGGGTTTTCTTTTTATCTCACATATATCACACTTGCCACAGATTGAGCTGGCAAGGCATGCAGGGAAAAAAAAAAAAGAAAGAAAACAAAAAATGAAGAAGTCTGCTTTCTCCACACAAAGGATCAGAAAAGAGGCAGCATGAGAAAACAGAAAACTTGTAGACAATAACTGCGCTAATCTAGCCAAAGGCACAGAAAAAGCTGTGCTGGACTCCCACCAGCCAGCAAAGGTCTTGTGGGGAGCCAGGACTCCTCCCACCCTCTCAAGATTATAACAGGCACCCAACACTCCCCAGGCTGTCCCCTAAGGACATGTCAGAGAAGACCAATATTAGGAATGAAAAATTATCCCTCTACTCTCTAGATCTTCCAGCTACACTAAGAATTCAATTTACATGAGACAGATTAACAGGAGAAAAAAAGTCCACAAATTGTATTATGTGTATATAGAGGCCCAACAGTAACATTGAGACCTCAACAGTAACATTGAGACCTCAAAAAATGACCGGAGCAGGGAGTTTTTATATTTTTTAGACAAAGAGACAATAAATGTGAGGAACTGACAGAATAAAGAAAACATATGTTTGGGAACTTTATTTAGGACCAGTGGAATTTGAACTGATGTAGTAGATTAGTAAAAAAGTAACATGTTTTATTTCTAAAACTTTCTAAGCTTTAAAGTTCCTATCTGTACTCCAGTGATAAGGATTTCTTTTTCTTTTACTACAGGGAAGGTAACTCTCATATGGAAGATTTATGTTCTGCTTTAAGGGATACAGAGGAAGGTTCAAGGGTCCTTGCACTGGCTCTTCCTCAAGTAACTTGTATTCAAAATAATCAATATGCCAAAGTGGTACATTTTGGGCAGCCTGTCCTTGACCACCATATCAACTATGGAGATGGAAATTTCTTCCTCACCAGGCAGTAATGAAGCTCCCAATGTCCACCCAACCTCACCTATGGTGTCAATTGGACCATGCTGGGAGCACAGACTTCTATCCCCAGTTGGCAGTTACAAGGTGACTCCTACTCTTTTCCAAGATAATGACACAAGAAACTTAGAAGGAAGTCAAGAATTTCCCTACTTCCAGGGAATTAATCCATCTTCTTCGCACACCAAAGTGGTGTCAGTGGAGACCATGTGACACCTGTCTAAGCTGTAGGGGTATCATGAGAGGCCTGGTACATCTGGAACCCACAGTCCTGCTGAGCAGTTAGCTGAGGCCAAATGGGAAGCATGGAATTCTCCTCACACAACCATGGAACCAAAACATCATCTCTTCCCCTTCATTTGCAGGAATGCTATCGGAGGAAGTCCCCTACACTGAAGACGTAAGTAGATCCAGTGTCCATGTTCCAGAAGAAAATCATCCATTATACCAAGAAACAGGGAGATCTTAAAGTGAGTAAGAAAAGACAACAGATGCCAATAGTCAGATAACAGAAATGTCAGAATTGTCTGACAAAGATTTTAAAGCAGTAATTAAAAAGTATTTCAATGAGCAACCGCACACACCTTTGAAACAAATGAAAAAAATATGATCTTAGCAAAGAAAGAAGAGACATTAAAGAGACCCAAATGAAAAGTTTAGAAGAGAAAAATACAATAAACAAATAAAATGCTCAACGGATGGAGGGGATAAAGAATAGGTCATGTGAATTTGGGGATAGAAAAATAGCCATGATCTACTATGAACAGCACACACACACACAAAAATAGATTTAAAAGGGGAAAAAAAGTTAACAGTTTACCTGTATAAGTGTAAACAAGATCTAATATTTATGTCATTGAAATCCCTGAAGAAGAACAGAAAGTGGGTCAGATTGAAAAAGTACTCACAGGAAAACAAAATGGCTGAAATTTTCCAATTTTCCTCCCAAACTTGGCAAAGGACATAAACTTACAGATTTAAGAAACCATGTGAACTCCAAACATCAGGAGTGTAATGAAACCATACCACAACACATCATAGCCAAGTTTCTGAAGCTAAAGACAAAGAAAAAAAAATAAAAAGCTTAAAAGCAGTGAGAGAGAAATGATACCTTTCCTAGGAGGACAGCCCATTAAAATCACAGTGATTTTTTTCATTAGAAACTATGAAGTAGGGACGCCTGAGTGGCTCAGCATTTGAGCGCCTGCCTTTGGCTCAGGGCGTAATCACGGATTCCTGGGTTCGAGTCCCACATTGGGCTCCTTGCATGGAGCCTGCTTCGCCCTCTGCCTGTGTCTCTGCCGCGCTCTCTCTGTGTGTCTTTCATGAATAAATAAATAAATAAAATCTAAAAAAAAAAAAAAAAAAAAAAGAAACCATGAAGGCCAAAAGAAAGAGGCTCAGGATTTTTCAAATGCTGAAAGAAAAGAACTGTCACTTATAATTCTATACCCAAATGAAAATGACCTTCAGGAATGACACTAATGACACCAGAGAAGAAAACTAAGATAATTTGTGGACAGCAAACATACTCTAAAATAATGGTGACAGGAAATTCCATAAATAGAAAGAAAATTATAAAAGCAGGAAATGTGAAACATTAGGAAGAGTTATACACAAAGAGTATAAAAGTGAAATCTCTGTTCACTATGTAGAATTATAGTACTATAAATCACAATTTGACTTAATTCAAATGCTATTATTGTAACCCGACATTCACGAGATAATTTGTGGGTATACATCTACTTCTTAATTCTTTAAGAGATGTATAAAAAGTCATTGTAAGCTTAGAATTCAGTGAAAAACACCCAAATCCAAAAGAATTAGGCAATGCACTTATACCAGTATAAGTGTTCTTGACAAATCATTACTTTGAGAAGGAATCTAGGTTATTTCTTGGTAACAGTATACTAGCTTTCCTCCCCTTTTCACATACACGGAGATACACACACACACACACACACACACACACACACAGTTTAAATGGTCAGAGTATTTTTAGATTACTTATTCTTGTATTTTAATGTGTAACTTTATTCCTTGACGTAAGAGCATCTGAGTGCACGGGATCATTCCAGTGCATATCACAGAACGACTTTTGTGGATTAAATATGTAAATTACTCGTGTCAAATAGAATTTTAGTTGGAGATGGCGACTTTAATGGTAAATCTAAGTAAAAAGAATACTACCACTTGGGGGACACTAAATTATATTTTAATATTTTAGACTGAGGAGGAGAGGTGGCAAAAAAGTCAAGAAACTAAGAGCACTTGCTAAATCAATTGAATGTGCACACAGTGACCTGCTTCTCTCAAGGGTATAATGGGGAGAAAGTTGGAACAGATGCTCTTGAGCACAGCACCATTATTTTAAAACACAGATAAACAGTTAAAAGGAAAAATCAAATATACATCAATTTTGCAGCAATATATTTGACTGACATTTTCTCTTCTTTTCCTAAAAAAACGCTGTGAGTCAACAGAATATAATAAGCAATAAGTCACATGCTTAATATATGAATTAAAAATCAAGTATTTATGAGTTTTACGGTCTTTTCTGTGAAAAGATCGTACACAGAGATGGTGCTAGAAAATAAAACAAATAATTGATAGGAACTAAGCTGAAATATGAGAGTAAATTTTAAGTAGTCTTCTATTTTGGAAGTGTGCTTACTTGTTTGACAGCTCAGCTCACAAGTGTCTCTTGTGGGTTTTTGTTTGTTTGTTTTGTCTCTGTCTCTGTCACACCTACACACAATACAAACACAAAATAAAAATACATTCAAGATAATCTCCCTATGAAAGTTTAACAATTGTATTTTTTAAATTTATCTGAACGGGTCCAATTTTTGTAGAACACTTTTAAATTTGTTTCCACTGGAAAAATCCTTATGCAAGCATCTGGTGGAAGAGTCTGGCAAAATCTGGAAGGGAATGGATGAAAAATGAACAAATGGCTTAATAATGTTTACTTCATTTCAACATTCTGCTGATTGTGACATGTCCTAATATTTTGTGTATGTGCTAAGATTGATTTGATGAAAAAAATGAGAAAAAAAGAGGCTCAATCATGGAAAAGCATGGAAAAGGGAAAAAGAGGAAATAAAAAATATAACCAGTATTTAAGCAGGAACTACAAACCTGGCTGAGAAAGTGCATGGAAAAGAAAAATAAAAGATAGGCTACAATACAGAAAGTCTCCCTAATGGCTCTGATTGGACTGACCTTCCAAGCAGCCAAGAAACAGCATTTCAGGTGTGATGGTCAAGAGGGAGGAAGGCAATGGAATTTGCTATGCTTTGAGTATGACATTTTAGTAGTATTTTGGTCTGTAAAGTAGTATTCAATATGAAGAAAAGCTTTGATTTGGGTATTTTGAAGACGTTTCCACCTAAATTGCTTAATGTTAACTCTCTTTTTGTTTCTAATATGCCCTCCATTGATTCGCGTAGATTTCCTAGTAGGCAATTATGACATCTGGAAAGAGAACACCTATAATATTTAATTTTCAGTAAGTATATCCCATTACTATTTTTTTACTTCCTTCTGTGCTGTGCTTAAGACTCATCAAAAGATATTAATTCATGAAAGTAATAGCAGACATCCACATCTTCCTTTAAAAATATTTTTAATATTTTACCACCAAAAATGTTCTCTTCTTTTAGACACTCTTTAACAGTTTCAGAAAAGTCCTTTTTATTTATTATTTGCTATGAATATTGAGTTTTGCTAGCTTAGCTTGAAATTATGTATTACACTCCTGCATGGTTTAGCTACTAATTTCGTTATATTGAGGCAATAATATTTTCCCACAATTTATTAATACCGAGGTTTCCTTTTTTCTCTCTCTCTCTTTAATATCAAATAGTCCTTCTGGGAAAGCTAGAACTGGCTTTCTGGAGGCTTCTTTCACTATGCTCTGTTTTCAATTTGCCAAGGTTTTATGAAGAAATTTTGACTTTCTATTCACAGTGATACTAGTCTATAGTTTTCTTGTATGTTTCTTTTCTACACGGGGAATTGGTACTACACGAGCCTAATAAATGACCTAATTAGCTGTGCCTCTCTTTCTAGGCTCTGAAACAGGATATGTAACATGTATGTTATCTGTGTTATCTGTTTCTTTTCTTTTTCTTTTCTTTTTTTTTTTTTTTTTTGTCATCTGTTTCTTAATGCCAAAGTGAAACATACTAAATAAATTTACTGGGCAGGCTGTATGCAATGTACTTCTATGTGTGTAAAATAGAAGTACAAAACTTTCACTGAAATTTATTTTATCTGCCAAACCAGATTTTGTATTTCCTCAGGAAAAAAAAAAAAAAAGTTTTGTGAATTGTCTAGTTTCTATATTTTCAAAGTTTATTTATTTATTTATTTTTTTATTTACGATAGTCATACAGAGAGAGAGAGGCAGAGACACAGGCAGAGGGAGAAGCAGGCTCCATGCACCGGGAGCCCGACGTGGGATTCGATCCCGGGTCTCCAGGATCGCGCCCTGGGCCAAAGGCAGGCGCCAAACCGCTGCGCCACCCAGGGATCCCTAGTTTCTATATTTTCAGAAAATCACTTGTTACCATAAGATTTTCAAAAATGATAGCTTACCCATCCATTTTTTGATAATTTAAGAAAGCATTTATATCTTTAATGTATCACTACTATTTATTTGTAACATTTTAATTGTGTCTTGTTTTCTTTTTCTGAATTTCTCAAATATATAATCATATTTATCAAATCTATTTCTCTAATCTTTGCCTTTTCTGTTTAAAAATTGTTATTCTTATCCTTTTAGTTGCTTTTATTACTTAAAGATAATAAGGCTTCTTGTATTGAAGCTTAGTTAACTTTTTTCCAGTTTTTCTTGATTTTTTGTCAAAAATATTTTAGGCTATCACTTTTCTCACAACACTGGTTGTGTTTACTAATATAGAAGTTTTTGTATTTAGTATTTTTCATTGTTATTTATTTCTAAAGGATTTGTAGTGTCCATCCACATTTTTTTCCTTTAAACTAAATTCTTAGGAGGATGTTAGAGAAGTTTTAGGTTTGGAGATATTTTTCTTTTTCCTTTTTTTTTTCCTGTTTGATTAAAGTTAAACAGAAAATGGCACATATACTTCTTGCCTTCTACAAAGTAATTTATTTCTAAAATTTAATGTTTCTTCTTAAAAATAAAATTTAAAAAATGTTTAAAAAGAGAATATAAACTGAACTAGAAGAACATAAAAATCTATCCAGAACTGATTTCTGTGGGTCTATTGAACTTAATTTCTTTTACTTTCCTTTGTTCTTTACAAAAAGGAGAGAAAGTTTATTTTGGAGATTATAAGTTCTATAAGGAAGATACTTCTTTTCTCTACTATTTTATCCTGGTAATGAGCCTGTTACACAGTTTTAAAATTTTTGAATGAATTAATGGATGAGTGAACAAAAATGGTTGCGCTAGAACATCTGCCAAAGAGGCAAGGAAATACATTAACTGGCTCCTAGACCTCTGTAGCTTGATGGGAATGTAATGCTCACAATCCCAATAACCTATTACAGACTATCATCAGGAGACAAAAAAGAGAAAAAAAAAAAAAGCCCTTAGATACCTACTTTCAAGAGCCAACCTATAAATAACTCTATATCCTTTCCTGCCTGGAACAAACTCCTTGCTTTCACTTTCAAACACATCATACAGCTGTTTGCAGAATAGCTGCTTGGTGAGGTGGCATTTTGAAAGCTAATAACTATATTCCTACCCAATCCACTGATTGACATAATTTTTCTCAACACTTTCCTTGGCTTGCTTTCCCTTTGGCTGAGAAACTGCACCCTGGGTTTCATAATATCTTTCCATTTCAACCCACCATTGGCTAGTCCATTAGTTTTCAGCACTGATTGTATTCTTAGCTGCAACAGCAAGTTGCTAAAATCTTGGGACCCCGCATAAAACAATTTGTGAGAGCCCATAGGTACTACAGGTCATAGTGTATCTCCCAGAGTAAGAAATTTAAGTTGCATGTAATTAAGATAATTCTCTCTCACTGTCTAAAGTAAAACTGTGATTTCAAGATAACTAAAATAGGCTTCCAAGTGTTGGTAAATTAGCATTATAGATTTCAGGGGCTAACTTAAAAAAAAAAAAAAAGGTATTTAAGTAGGCAATATTTTGGCAATATTCAGTTGCCTCTCCTCCAGGTTCCCTGAAGAGAGGAGTTTTAGAAGCTCCAGACATACTAGATGTCTAACCACATGAAATGAGTCAAAATAAGAAAGCAATGGAACTTATCTTTGGCACAGTCAAGGTCTCCTACTCTGTGATAGTTTTTCTTCTGGGGCTTAGTATTCTTTTGTAACCTATAAAGATATAAACATGTAGTTATCTTACTATGTGTGGCTTATTGGTTGCACAAGATTTAATCATAAGAATTCTAAAAGATGGGCACTGTTTTGTCAATTTTTAAATTAATGGGTAAAGAGAAATATACAGCAGTGAATGGGGTGGCCCTCAACCACACAGCTATTACTGCAGCCTATGTGGCTCTCTTATGGTGATTATTATCTCAAATAATAGTTTAAGTTTTATATTTGGGTGTGAAATCAAATCTTCATCTACATGCTGAAATTATTTTAGTTTTGATTGTAAGGTAGGATATTCCCTGTGCTTCTGAACACACAACAGCTTTTTGTTCCTTACCCTTCTGCTGCTACCTGTTTCTTTTGTGTGCTTTTACTCCCTGGTGTTTTGATTATGTGCTAAAGCTAAAGGGACTTCTCAGGTCAGGGTGTTTGTGTCTTTGCAAAGCATGGAAGAGCCACTCTTAGCACAAATGGTTCACCAAATATTTTAGAGATAGTAGATAATACCATATTTTAAGACTTTTCCCCCTGTTCTTTCCTTTTACTTTCTTTCCTGTTCTTTTTTTTTTTTTAAGATTTTATTTTTAAGTAAACCTTACTCCCAATGTGGAGCTCAAACCCACAACCCCAGAGTCCCATATTCTATGACTTGAGCCAGCCAACTGTCCCTCTTTCCATTTTTAACCCAAGATTTGGAGTAAGAAAAACACAATCAGAGAATTCCTTAAATTTAGCATGAGATTGGAATTACAAAGAGTCAGGGCCTCTGTCCTCAGAGAGGTCTTTGAGATGGGTCATAAAAAGGCATTTCAACTTCCCAGCAAAGAAAATAGAAGGAAATTTACCAATTTTCAAGTGTTCAGGAGTCCTAAAATAACATAAAGCATACTGTCCTTGGGACTAAGACCTGAGGAAATTCTCTGTGCACACACATAATTTATTGAATAAATTTTAATAATTATCATAAAATTCACATAATAATAAATAGAAGTCTATATTTTAGATGCATTGATGCAATGCAGTGATTAAGACCAGAGTTCCATGAATGGTCACTGTCTTTCTTTTTTCTTCCTTTCTCCACATTTATTTTTTATTTCTAACTTTTAAAAAAAAGATAATTTTGAATGATTAAATTTTTCAATGATTAATATCTGATGATGACTAAAAAATCTGTTTCATTTGCTTTTACTTTTTTGTAGGCATATGATGTGAATTGATATAAATAGCTGTGAATTATAGCTAAAATCATTTACCAAATTAAAAATAATCCCTCCCACACATTCAACTGCTGCACCAACTGACCGAAATCAAATGTGCATGCAACTAAACTGCATCACTATATCCTGGTAACTTTTTTTTTTTTTCATTCTGGTAACTTTTTTTTTTTTTTTTTTAAGATTTACTTATTTATTTTAGAGACAAAGAAAGAGAGAGTGGGGAAGAGGTGCCAAGGGAGAGAGAGAAAATTTCAAGTAGATTGCATACTGAGCATGGAGCTCTACATGTGGCTCGATCCCAGGACCCTGAGATCATGACCTGAGCAGAAATCTAGAGTCAGACACTTAACCAACTGAGCCACTCAAGCTTCCCTCATTCTGGTAGCTTTTTGATATGAACGAAGGCTCAGAAAGTTGAATATTATTGGAATTAGAGTAATTTTTAATCTAGTGTTCATCACAAAGCTTAGATGTCATTATACACATGCCCACTCAAGATACTCTGAAACAGCACTGTCCAATAAAAATAAAATGCAAGTCACATATTCAATTTAAAATATTCTTATAATCATATAAAAAAAGTAAACTGAGACAGATGAAACTCATGGTAATATTTTTATTCTACTCAAAATATCAAAAGAATTCTTATTTCAACACTAATTCAATATAAAATTAGTATATATATAAAGTCTTCAGAATGTGGTACATGATTGTGATTTTCATTTACAGCACCTCTCAATTTGAGCTAACTACTTTTCAGATGTTCCATAGCCACCTGTGATATGTGGCTGCCATATTGGAGAGCACAGCTCTTGGGAATGTACATTATTCCCCTTTCGGATGACTCACAGGAATTCTCTGTCTTACTAATACACAAGTAAAGAAGACTCTTTTTCTGAATGTTTTTTTCCCAGTCAATTGCAGATCCCAATACATGGTCTTATGTGCATAAATGCACATCAAGACTGACAACCACCCAACTGAGCTCCACTGTGTTCAGCAGGACAGGGCTTGGATGCTGTAGTAGTGCTGAAGTGTTCAAAAGCTTCCAAGAAACTCTCAGTTCTTGCATTGGTCTCCTAATTGATCAGTAAGGAGCAGTTCTGGGACTCACTCTGATATAGACCACTCTGAATAAAACTGCTCCGTCAGAATCCCAACAATTGAGAGGTCATAAAAAGAAACAGATTTTTATAGCAGAAAGATATTTATTAAATAAATATACTAATAGTATATTAGTAAATAGTATAGTAGTAAAGAGTCCTATTCAATCTCCCATCATCCATGTCACTCTGGCCCACCACATCAGTAACTTTGTCAGAATGTACTAATTATTAAATGGTATGAAAACTGCATGAGATAGTAGATGAAGATAGTAGATAATACCATATTTTAAGATTTTTTTAAGTTTAATCTTATAATGTAGATGCAGATGAAACTACATCAAAGTTCAAATAGAAAA
This sequence comes from Nyctereutes procyonoides, assembly GCF_905146905.1. NCBI lineage: Eukaryota > Metazoa > Chordata > Mammalia > Carnivora > Canidae > Nyctereutes > Nyctereutes procyonoides. The sequence goes on from NW_026575030.1 coordinate 13,775,753, forward strand.
TTCACTGAAAAGTTTAAGCATGAAACATTTAAGAGATTAAAATAAATATAACATAGAAGGCTCAAAGGACAATTATTTAACTATCAAGGAATTCAGAGATATTTACAGAACTTGAAAAATCTAAAAGTGTTGATTTTCTTTCTGGTTGTGTATTAAAAGTTGCAATAACATTTTCTTTTCTTATACAATTCAATCAGAAAACCTTTATACCAAGGGGTACCTGGGTGGCTCAGTCAGTTAAGCATCAGACTCTTAATATCAGCCCAGGTCATGATCTCAGGGTCATGATCTCAGGGTTGTGAGATCAAACTCCACATAGGGCTCTTCACTCAGCAGAATCTGCATGATACTCTCTCTCTCTCTTTCCGCCCTTCTTCCTGTGTGCATGTTCATGCAGGTGCATGTACTCTCTTTCTCTCTCTCTCTCTCTCTCAAATAAATAAATAAAATCTTAAAAAAAAAAAAAACCTCTATTCCAAGAAGGTAGCACTTGGCATCCTTTGTTTATTCTAGTAAGTTCACAGCCTGATTACAATTGATTTGATTAAACATAAAAAATTACTAATTTCTTCTTTTTATATTTTTGTTCTTTTATAGCAAAGGTAGACTTATAAAATTTTGTTTGTAAGCAATGAAAGCTTTAATCACCCAAGTCATTTTCTCCTCTTTTATTTGAAATTCTTATATGAAAGAAGAAGCTATGTTCCTTTTTAACACCCAGGAAAGTTGATGCTTACACATGGGCACTTTAAAAAATGTTTTATTATATATGAACATCTGTTTGCCTCTATTCAGAATATCAACAGGGAAAGTGTGATCGAATATTAAGTGTTGCCTACATCATTACTGTTAAAATGAATAAGATAAATATTTGAGCATAATGACATACTTTATCATAAAAACATATTGAGGTTATTTGGGGAATTCATAATGTTTCATTTAATCACAACAAAAAGTAAGGGGCATGAAGTATACAGAGAATGGGCTTGCTGATCTGGGAGTTATTTTCCTTGCTGTGATATTCAGTAAAATCCTATTAACTCAGACCCTACACAATTTGCAAATTAAGGTTATTTAGACATGATATATTTGATTCCAGATTAGTAAAAATTTGGGAATAATGTATTTATTTGTAAACTATAAAACTATTGCTTAAGAGAAAGGGGAATGTGGAATAATCAAAGTCCCCAAAAAAAAAATCTATATAAAGAGTGCTGTAATTCTAAATTCAGGAGTTGATGTTGGCTGGGCAGGGGCTAGGGCCTCAGGGACAGACACCAGGGCTGGTCTCAGCTATCTACTCTCCAGCATGTGCCCTCCAGCCATCACTGGACCCTGTGCTTTCACAATCTCACCTTTAGAGAAAAAGGCTGAAATAGATGGTTATTATTTTCCTGCCAGTTTTAAGTATTTATGATTCTAATTTATATGAGTTAAATGATATATGTGCCTAGCATATATTACCATGTAATTGAGACAATTGGGCATTTATTTCTATTTATTAAATTATGGCTTATGCAGCATATCCTCTATATTCTAAGGCACTTTTCCTCCTTTTTATCCTTCATGATTAGAGAAATCAGCCAGCAGGTGGACATTACTCTCAGATTACATCTATTTTACTGCTTTGATTTTCCATACATTTGTTCAATGAAATCAAAGACTATATTTTATTTTATGTTAAATATTTTGTTAAAAAATATTTTGTTAAGTGGTATTTATTCATGAATATTAAATAGATTTAACATAGCATATATTTAAACTCAATATAATATTTAAATGATTTCAATGTACTTACTTGGGTTCTATCTGGTCCTTTTTTTTTTTTTTTTTAAATCTATCTGGTCTTTTAAGCCTGGTTGAATCATCCACATAAGACTAGTTGGCTCCTAAGTTGTAGAGAACACAATTTTTTAGCTTCTTTTTTTTTTTAAGATTTTATTTATTTATTCATGAGAAACACAGAGAGAGAGGTAGAGACTCAGACAGAGGGAGAAGCAGGCTCCATGCAGGGAGCCCGATATAATCTCAATCCGGGACTCTGGAATCAAACCCTGGGCAGAAGGCAGACCCTTGACCTCTGAGCCACCCAGGTGTCCCAATTTTTTAGCTTTTAAAAGAGCCCATTATATGATCCACTGAGATCTTGAGGAAGCATTAGAATATCTCATTTTATATCTCTAATTTTCTTTCCCTTTTCAAATATTCTATTTCTTCATATATTTTAGAAAGTACACCATCTTTTTATACAGCTTGGCAGATTTATTGTTTAAAAATAAATTGAAGATATATTTAAATTGTGTTTACCAATAAGGGGCACATGTTAAAGAAAGTTGGAGAATGCCTGGGTGGCTCATTGTTTGAGTATCTGCCTTCGGCTCAGGGGGTGATCTCGGGGTCCAGGATCAAGTTCTACATCCAGTCCTACATTGGGCTCCCTGCATGAAGCCTGCTTCTCCCTCTCCCTATGTTTCTGTCTCTCTCTCTCTCTCTCTCTCTCTCTCTGCCTCTCATGAATAAATAAATTTTTTTTAAAAAAGAAAGTTGTGAGGATACTCTCTAAACCTATACTGTAAAGTAGAAATATAAGCAACATGTATAATTTTAAATATCTTAGAAGCCAGATTGAAAGAAAAAAGTAAAACCATTATCCAGCACATGCAAAATATTATCATTTAACATGTAAAAAATTTTGATGATATATTTTACATTATTTTTTTATATTTTTTACTCTATCTTGGCAATCCATGTGTATTTTAGACTTAGGACACATCGCTATTTGGACAGGTCACATTCCAAGTTCTCATTAGATATGTGTGTTGAGTGGCCATCATCCTACACAACTCAGTTCTCAATATAACACAAAGTTCTTCCTCCATTTGGTTTGTTCTTTACTCTCCATTTTGTTGTTGTTGTTGTTGTTATTATTGTTTTTCCCTATCCCTAGAATTTCATACAATAGCCCCATTCTCATAGCTGGCTCTGTACCTTTGCTTTGGACTGCACGTAACATATTTAGTTTCCTGTTCTGTGCTCCTTGCATGCCCTTGCTCTGCTGCCCACTTAGATTTTGAGGACTGTCCCCAGCTACCTCCAGGGAACAGCTTAGCTGTGGGTTTCTGCTACAGGAATGATTTCTAATCACTGCTATTCTTGCTTAATCAGCAAGCCTCGCTGATGCAATACTTTTCCTAACTCATTAGTTCTCAAACTATGCTTCTCCAAACTGGATTAAGGTTTTCCTTTACTTGAATACAATAATAATGTATATTTTCTAATTCATAGAAAAGAAAAAATCCAATAGAAAGAATTAATTTTTTCTATGTGCCTTTAAAGTTTTTGCCCTAATAATATTTCTAAAAATATTGTTTCCTGCTAATATTTTTCCTCAGTGAGTTCTCATAGATGGTGAAATAAATTTAATACAGAGAAAATATTGTTGATGGCAAACACTAAAAAGCATATTTTAGAAATATTATTTGTGATTTTTTTACACTAGTGTATTTTGGCCTTTGCCAACCCATTTTAGTTTATTAGCATGTAAGCCCCAAACTATGGAATTTTTCTTTCTTTCCTTTTTTTCTGTTGTATCCCCCAAGGTCTCCTAGAGTGTCTAACATACATTTGGAGAGTAATTAAATATTTATTAACCAAAGAATTTTTCCTGGGTCATAAAATAATTCCTATAAGTCAAATATTTCCTGGTACATTCTACAAATAGTAGGATTACTATCAGGAGCTTTATCACCAAACAAGTGTGAGCATCAGTTGTGAAAAAGCTCCTCTAGGTTTTATAGAGAACTCTAGAAGTGCCACACCACATGAGGAAATTTGGTATTGTTTGCCTTAACCATGCTCCAGCATTTAGTGTCTGTCTTGCTTTCAAATGAGAGAACATTTGCCCAAGGGTCAGGATTCTTCCATGACACTTTCTCATTCATGTGGCTTCACAGAGCTTAGGAACAAAAACAGAAAGAGAAAGAAAACATGGAGTCAATCTCCTGGTCTAAATTAAAATTTTAAAGTATGGTGTTCTTTTTTCAATCTGCACATTCCCCAATATCTCCATGATAATTATCTTTGTTGTATTATTTTTTGCCAGATTAAAAAAAAATTTCTACTTTCAGTGTTGTTTTCATCTTCTGGTCAGTGTAGTATATTTGTTATATTTCTCTCCCTTACAGTAATTACATCCTATTCTACTTTCTTAGTAGCAAAGTTGGTATGTGAAACAGAACTTTCTATATATTTAGGCAGAAATAGAGTGGTTTCTGCACACTTTAAAAATCGTGATTTTGGTTATTGTTGCTTATTATTTACTGAATCTCTTTGTATATTAATTTGCTGAATGGATTCTAATTTGGAGAATCAATGCTTGATAAAGTCAATTACCCTGTCTGGTGAAACAGTGTTTTCTCCATGCCTCTTTGCCCTTTTATATTCTTTTTCCATTCTGTTTATATTAACTTTATGTGTCTGACACAGAATAACTTTCCTATGTGCTTCACACTTGAGAATGTTGTATGGTGAAAGGAATATGTTATTTGGATTTGGGGGAAGGAAACCACATCCCATTAGAAGCATTATAGAAAATAAAGCATTCTGAGACTGCATTTCACAATCACACTTGAGTAGCCTCCAAATTATTGGAGTCAATTATAATTGGAGTCAGTGCTTGAGGTCAATGGGCCAGGTGGGAGTTGGAAGATATGGTCTGTAAACATGGGTGGTTTATGAGCCTTTTAAGCTGTAGAAATACAAAGACAGAATGTTTTATGTATTATTGTTTTCTGGAGAAATAAAGTGTCATGTAGGGATTTAGTGAATTAGTGAAATACATAGTTGGTCCTTGATGTTTTTATAAAACAAGATTATCCAGGAATACTTTTAAAGTCTTTTCCAGTTCTCATCTATGATTTGTTTCTTTCTGTGATCACACCATTATAGGCAAAATTTCCAGAAGGGCAACCAGGCACAGTCCATTGTTGACCAAGAAAAGAAGCTGCAAAGCAAAAATAAACAAACAAAAAATAAAAGAGAACAAAACAACAACAAAAACATGTTTATTTAGAATCTTTGGGACTGCAACCAGGAGACACAGGATCCACAGAATTCCAAAGTGTGCTCTAAAATGTGAGTAGGGGGTGAAGGCTTATAAAGGCAAAAAATAACAAGGTCATATAATTTGTGCAGTGCTGAAAGTTAATCTAATACTTGATTGACTTTAGCTAACATTTTATATCCTCTGTTTCAGTCTAAAGTAGAAGGATTTTTTTTTTAAAGGGTTTAGTTGCAATTGACATGTTGCAATTAACAGATGTCAGGAATCTCATGGTGTTCTGGGAATTGAAAGAGGAGGCAAGCACTGGCCCTATTTCCTCAATATCCTCCCAACCCTATTTTAAATGGGTCTTTTAGCAAAACTTACTTCATTTTTGGAATCTCCTTTCACACCATGAACAGAGTACCAACTAACTCATCAAGCACATATGGAGTCTAGAAAGCATAAAAAGTGTTTAGTTTTCCAGAAGTATGATCATTTGGCTCCTGTAGAGTCAGTCTCAGATGAACTTTCTCCTCCCTCTGTGTCTATCTTTCTCTTCCCATTTCTGCATCTTTACCCAGGCTTCCTGCTGCACATCCCTGCCCGGTTCCATTCTGGTCAAATGCTGTGTGATAATTGATGTTTCATTCTTCTTTGATGTTTCATTCTTCTTTCTCATGGCCTGAGAGTTCTCCATAGTATGTGTGAACCCACAGTTTTCCATGGAAGAAATATTAGCTATTCTAGAGTATAGATCCTCCGTGACACAAATTTTCTGCATTGCTTCTCATAGCCTAATTTCAAAGGTTATTAGATTAAACCAGTCCCTTTTCAGAAAGAATATGAGTGAGAAGAGAATAAATGGAGTTAGTGAGACAGAAAACCCTGGGCTACCTACTATTCATTTATTCATTCAGAATTAAATGGAACTCACCTATGCACCTACAATCATCCAAGGTACTAGAACATTAAATTAAATCAAACACTGTCCTTTTTTCTCAAAATTTCTTTTTCTAATGGAGAAGACAGACATGCAAGTGGTGAATTACATTGTAAAGTGCCTAAGTGCTATGATAGAGTCTAAACAAAAGACTGTATAAGATAAATTATTTCAATAGGACAAAAATTGAAAGCTGAGTGTTTCAAGTAGCAATTTATCTGGAGAATCTGATAACATAGAGGTAAAACTTTTCACCTGCAATATACCATGGTTCATTTAAAACAAAATATGGTGATGGATCAATCCATTCCTACTCTACCATGTTAAAGTGTTTATAGAGCATACCTGCAAACACAAGATGGATTTATTAGTATTGATAAAACTTGAAATAGAGTTGTATCAATGGTCACTACATAGAGAATTGGGAACAATTTAGGAAAGAATTGGTAAAACACTAAACTGGACTTTGTGAGGTCCTCAAAGAAAATCCTTTGTGTGCCACTATCTTCTGTGACAGCTTAAAAACTGTTTCTACAAAGTGTTGACAATGTGTTAAATTATGGGCAGTGGCTTTATAGAAAGAAGTGGAAATCTTGATTATCAAAGAGTGAAAATTTTAGGAAGAAATATTTTAAAATCATTTGAAAGATTTTTGTTCTGTAAAAGAAAAATACTCTGAGGAAAACGTATTTTATTTATAATTTTTCCAGCTCTTCTCATTGCTAACAAGATGATTTTCCTTAAAATGAGTTAAAGACTTTGTGAAATGCCAAATCAAATATAGAGCTGGACTCAAGAAGTTGATGTCACTTAGCATGCCTGGGCACTTAGCACATCTAAAATTTTTCAAAATATTTTTTTTCCTGCCAAAGTAAGGATTTCTACAACACTCTTAGCATATAATGGAGAGCTGTGTTAAATCTCAGATATACTATGTAGTGAGTGTTTGTGTTACCTGTGTATTTACCTTTTTTTTCCCTTTTTAAAAAAGATTTTATTTATTTATTTATTTATTTATTTATTTATTTATTTATTCATGAGAGACATAGAGAGAGGCAGAGTCATAGGCAGAAGGAGAAGCAGGCTCTCTGTGAGGAGCCTGATGTGGGACTTGATCCCAGGACCCCAAGACCACAACCTGAACCGAAGGCAGATACTCAACCACTGAGCCACCCAGGCACCCAGCTGTGTAGTTAACTTTGAACTTCAGTTGCATAACTCTCCGATTGTCTTCATAATATGTAACTGATAGTTTGGTAAGAGAGTTGAATGGGACAGCCCTATGGAGAGTGGTATGTACAAACCTAGGTACTCACCTGAACTTCCATGAATTGGTCCCAACTCCTTCTTTCTATGACCTTTGAATTAAATTTTGAGCAGAGAGGATGAAGTAGCTCTTGTTCTTCAAACATTTTGATTGCATATACCCTTTGAGACATGTTCAAGAAATTTCAGCACTTTGGGGAGAAACAAGAATTTATGACTGCCTTTGGGAAGGAGTACTTTCTTTTCTTAGTCTATTCTAAATGGAGACTAAAGATAAAGGAGATAGACAGGAACACAGTATCTTGAAATATGATAAGATAATTGCAAGAATGGTTGTGTAAGCTAGTACTAGGGAACACTAGGAAGAGTAGCAGCAGGCTTAGCTTCTGAGGATGAAGCTCTGCATGAGCTGTGTTTGGAAGGTGGGAGGCACTTTTACTAATGCTCAGATGCAGAAAGGCATCTGAGAGAATCATGTTACAGTAAGCAAAGGACAAGACTGCTACAACAAGACCACCATTAAAATGCAACCTCCTCCAGTCATTTACACAATCTTAGAGAAAATATCTTGATGTATGCTGTTCAGGACCCTTTGAGATGGGAATCAACTAATTCTGAGAAATTTTAAGAGAAAAACATCCCACTTGTGAAAAAGGCATCCCTGAATATTAGTATGTTACATACACACATAAGTAGATCTGTCGTGTCAGTGCACATTTATGCTGAACCCTGAAGACCTGTACACTAACAAAGGAATTATGCTCAGCCATTTAAAGCCAGGCATTTAAAATGGGCAGAAGCAGCATGCCCACTTCTATCTCATTGTTCTCTCTCATTTTTTTTAAGATTTTATTTATTTATTCATGAGAGACACACAGAGAGAAGCAGAGACACGGGCAGAGGGGGAAGCAGGCTCCATGCAGGAAGCCCAATGTAGGACTCCATCCCAGGACCCCGGGATCACAACCTGAGCTTAAGGCAGACGCTCAACCACTGAGCCATCCAGGTGCCCTTCCTCATTGTTCTCTTTTAGAGCTAGAGAAAGCCGAAGGGTTGAGAGGGCTAGGATGTCACTAGAGGTAAGCAGAATAGGGTGAGTCTTAATCTTCAGAGGAAGGGAAAGTGAGTTGGATGGATCCCAACTTACAGAGCCCACTTCCAACTCTGCCAGCTTCAGCTGGACGCCACAGCCTCCTCTGCGACCAGCCATCTTCTGGTAGATGTAGGAAAAGAAATCTGCTGCCTGGCTCAGGGTTAAATGCTGTTTTGTATTCCTGGAGATTTATCTCTTACCTGAGCACTTGCTCTTTGGACTGCAGTGATTCCTCCTTCCTGCCCTTTTCAGGTTTCATAGACTTGATCTTAAAATTGCGCAAGAATAGGGGCACCTGGGTGGCTCAGTTGCTTAGGTGACCAACAGTTTATTTTGGCTCAGTTCATCATCTCCAGTGGTGAGATCAGCCTGCTTAGGGGTCTGTGCTCCATGTGGAGTCTGCTGGACAGTCTCTCTCTCCCTCTGCTTCTGCCCCTGGACCCACTTGTTCTCTCTCTCTCTCTCTCTCTCAAAATAAGTAAATAAAATCTTTTTAAAAATTGAGCTAGAATACGTTTTGTTACAAGGCAAAAGCCATTTTTCAAGAGCCTGATAAGTGATCTAGCCTACTGAGCTTTAATGTTTTTGTTCTATCTTCTAAAAAAAAAGTGAAAAAAAATTATTTGCAAATTTTAAACTGATCGCAAACATTCTCCTCTTGTGTTTAAATACTGGAGTTACAAATGGTATATATGTTGTTGTTTTGAAATATTAACATTTTAAAACAAAGCTGTCACATGATTTAAATATATGGGATGGAATAATAATATCATAACAATTAGATACCTTCATCTGCTCATTTAAAAATAAAACCTTCTTTAAAATTCATAAATTTTATAGTATTTCACTTTCTTCCTAATTTTGTACTGCCCTTCCATATTTTCTCTAGTTTATCCTAATGTAGTGTATTTTATCACGGAAAATCTTTTACTTATCACCATTTTATGAATCTCTGCTGTAAAATATGTCTACATATTCAAATTTCGAAGTTTGTATTTCTTGTAATCAAAAAGCAGTAAATATTTTTTTCTTTCTGTATTATGCTATTATTACAATTATTAGTAGCACAAAACTGATTAAAACATTATAAAATGAATTTGTATTAATAACTATTAAATACAAAAAGTAAACTTTTAAATGAAACTTCTTAATGAGATGCATTTTTTCAATTAATCCATGCACCCATAAACATTACTAATTGCTGAAATGAGACAGAGTTCAGTGAAATTAACAGGAAAAAAGAAAAAGTTTAGACCACATTAAATCTAAGTCTTAAAAAGATGAGTTAATAATTGTTGATGATGTATTATTTACAGTAAAATGAGTACATGTTCTCATTAATTATTCCAGATTTAATTAGTCTGTCAGAAATGAATAAATGAGCAAATGAAAGTTTCGGTAACAATAGAGTGTAAGAGATTTGATAACAAGTAGAAATGAATAGAAATTTAGAGAATATGATAATTTTGGGGGCAAAGTTCATGAAAATATTTTCCTATGTATTTAAATATACATTGAAGAAAATATAAAACCCTCACTTATTTCTAATATATGTTGCTAATACTTAGTAACTTATGTTGATTTGAAGAAAGTAAACACGGGGCTTCTTTCTTCCTTCTCTGTGCTATGATACAGAATTTGCAACTGAGATACTAATCAAGACATTAAATTTAAAAATGCACTAAGATGCAAAAGTTGAAATGCAAAGAAGACACACTTTCTAACAAGTAATTTTTAGCATATTTTAAAATAATTCTTGACTATTTTATATCTAGCTATACAGATATTCTCCATTAATAGGTAGATAAGGACACAGGCTTGCTATTTATGTGTTGTCTGGAAGAAATAAAGCATGGTCACGTTCAATATTTTTTTCTTTTTTCTGTTTATAAACAGCTGATGCATGCTACAACATGGATAAAGCTATTTTTATTTTTTTATTAATAAGATAAAATTAGCATGTTACATTATATAAACTTCAGGTATACAGCATTGTAAGTTGACATCTGTATTCATTACAAAGGGATTACCTCCAAAAGTCTAGTTACTGTACAACACCATACGTTTGACCCCCTTCATCCATTTCACCCACCACCCCAACCCCCCTTTCTGCTAAGTGCTAACCTGTTCTTTTTATCTATGAGTTTGTTTTTGTTTCATTTTTTTGCCTTGATTTCGTGTGTGTGTGTGTGTGTGTGTGTGTGTGTGTGTTTTTAAATTGAACTGAGGTATAGTTGACACACAATGTTACATTAGTTTCAGGTATACAACATATGATTTGAGAATTCTATCATTATGCTATGCTAACCACAAAGTGTAGCTACTATCTGTCACTATACAAGGCTGTTACAATACCGCTGACTATATTCCCTATGCTGTACCTTTCACTCCCATGACTTAATCATTCCATAACTGGAAACCTGTATCCCCCACTCCCCTTCACCCATTTGACCTAAACTCCATGCCCATCTCCCCTAGCAACCATCAGTTTGTTCTCTGCATTTATGGGTCTATTTCTGCTTTTTTGTTTTTTTTTCTTCTGTTTTGTTTTAGATTTCACATATTAAGTGAAATCATACTGTTTTTGCCTTTCTTCTTCTGACTTATTTCATGTAACATAATACCCTCAAGGTCCATCCAGGTAGTCACAAATGGCAAGATTTCATTCATTTTTATGGCTATGTAGTACTTCACTGTGCTGTGTGTGTGTGTGTATATATATATATATATATATAATATATATCATTCACTTTTTATCCATTCATCCATTGATGGACATTTAGGGTGTTGCCATATCTTAGTCATTGTAAATAATGCTGCTAAAAACATTGTGGTGCACATATCTTTTCAAATTAGTGAAATATATTTTTTGGTATTCTTTGGATGAATAGCCAGAAGAGAAATACCTGGATTGTATAGGAGTTCTATTCTTAACTCTTTGATGTATCCCCATATGGTTTTTCCATAGTGGCTGCACCAATTTACATTCCCACCAAGAGTGCATGAAAATTCTATTTTCTCCACATTCTCTCCGACGTTTATTACATTTTGTCTTTCTGATAATAGTCAAACTAACCAATGGGAGAGATTTCATTGTGGTTTTGATTTGTATTTTCCTAATAATTAGTGATATTGAACATCTTTTTATGATACCTGTATATCTTCTTTGAAAAATGTCTATTTAGATCATTTGCCCATTTTTTAAATCAGGTCTCTTGGCTTGTTATTGTTAAGTTGTATGTATTCTTTATATATTTTGGATATCAACTCCCTGTAAGATATGTAATTTGTAAATATCTTCTTCCATTCAGTAGGTTGATTTTTCATTTGGATGATGGTTTTCTTTGGGGTGCAGAAGTTTTTAGTTTGACATAGTCCCATTTATTTATTTTGGCTTTTTTTCCCCCTTTCTTTCAGATTCAAATCCACAAAAACATATCTAAAACCGATGTCAAGGAACTTGGCACCTATGTTTTCTTTTGGAAGTTTTATTCATGTTTTACACTTAAGTATTTATTCCATTTGAAGCTAATTTTTGGTATGGCGTAAGATGGTGGTCTAGTTTCATTATTTTTCATGTGGCCATACAGTTTTCTCACCAACATTTCCTAAAGAGACTCTTCCTTTCTCCCTTATATGTTCTTGGCTCCTTTGTTAGAAATTGGTTGTCCATATAAGTGTATGTCTATTGTTGGGCTGTCACTTCTGTTCCGTTCATCTGTGTGCCTGTTTTTATGCCAAAGGGTATTCTTTTGATTACTATAGCTTTGTAATACAATTTTAAGGTAGGAAGGATGATTCCCCAGCTTTGTTCTTCATAAGATCACTTTGGCTTTTCAGGATCTTCTGTAGTTCCATACAGTTTTTTAATTTATTTCTTCCAGTTCTGTTTAAAAAAAAAATGCCATTGGAATTTTCATAGGGATTTCATTGGACCTAGATTGCTTTTGGTAGCATCGTTAATGTTAACAATATTATTAATTCAATTCCATGACCATTGAATGTCTCTTCATTTATATCTTCTTCAATTTTCTCAATCAATGTCTTATAATTTTCAGTTTACAGGTCTCTTACCTTTTTGGTTAAATTTATTCCCATGTATATATATATATATATTTTTTTTATTTTTGAGGCATTTATAAATGAGATTTCTTTCTTTTTTTAAGAATTTATTTATTTATTCATGAGAGGCAGAGATATAGGCAGAGTGAGAAGCAGGCTCCCCACAGGGAGCCCAATGCAGGACTTAATCCCAGGGCCCCGGGATCATGATCTGAGCCTAAGGCAGATGCTCAACTGAACCAACCAGGCATCCCAATGGAATTGCTTTCTTAAGTCCTCTTTCTGATAGTTTAATATTACTGTAAAACAAAACAAAACAGAACCAAACACCACTGATTTCAATAGATTGATTTTGTATCCTGAAATTTCACTAAATTCATTTTTTTAGTTCTGTAGTTTCTTGGTGGTCTTAGGGTTTTCTATATAAAGTATCATGTCATCTGCAAATAGTGACAGTTTTAACTTCTTCCTTTCCAATTTGAGTGACTTCATTTTCTTATTTAGTTGTTCTGGCTAAAACTTTTGAAACTATGTTGAATAAAAGTGACAAGAGTGGGCATCCTTATCTTGTTTCTTATATTTAGAGGAGTAATTTTCAGTTTTCCACAGCTGAATATGATGTTAATTTTTGCGTTTTGTCATCTATAAGCTTTCTTATATATTGTGGTATATTCTTTCTATACCAACTCATTGAGAGTTTTTATCATAAAAAGATCTTGAATATTGTCATATAGTTTTCCTGTAGCTGTTGAGATTGACTATATGATTTTTATCTTTCATTTGGTTAATGTGTTATATTATGTTGTTTGATTTGTATCTTTGCATCTCTGGAATAAATTCCATTTGATAATTTTGCATGATCTTTTTAATTTAATGATGAATTTTGCGTGTTAATATTTTTTGAGTATTTTTGCATCTATGTTCATGGAAGATACAGGCCTATAATTTTCTTTTTTTGTATGATTTCCTTTTCTGATTTTGGTATGGGAATAATTCTGGTCTTGTAAAATGAATTTCGAAGTCTTTCTTCCCCTTTAGTGTTGTTTGTTTGTTTTGTTTGTTTTAAGAAGAGTTTAAGAGATATAGGTATTAAGTCTTCGAATGCTTGATAGAATTCACCAGTGAAGGTGTCTGGTCCTGGACTTTTGTTTGTTGGGAGGTTTTTGATTACGGATTCAATATGCTAAGTAGTAATCAGACTATTAAGATTTCCTATTCATGATTCAGTCTTAGAAGATTTGTATTTCCAGGAATTTATCTATTTCTTCTAGGTTGTCCAATTTATTGACGTATAATTATTCAAAGTCGTCTCATTATATTTTGTATCTCTCTGATGTCAGTTGTAATTTCTTCATTTCTGATTCTATTTATTTGAGTCCTCTCTCTTTTTTCCCCTCATTAGTTTACCTAAGGGCTTATCAATTTTATCTTTTTGAGGGATCAGCTTTTTAGTCTCTATTGCATTTGTTCCCACTCTGATCTGTATTATTTCTTTACTTCTACTAACTTTTCTCTTTCTTTGCACTTTTTCTCCTTCCTTTATGTGTAAAGTTATATTACCTGAGTCTTTGTTTATGAAGTAAACCTTTATTATTATGAATTTTTTCCTCTTAGAACCATTTCTGATATGTTATATTTTTCATTTGTCTTTGTGTATTTTTAAAAAATATGTTATTTATTTATTCATGAGAGACACAAAGAGAGAGAGAGGCAGAGACACAGACAGAGGGAGAAGCAGGCTCCATGCAGGGAGCCCAATGTGGGACTCAATCCCGGGACCCCAGGATCACGCCCTTGGCCAAAGGCAGGCGTTAAACCGCTGAGCCACCCAGAGATCCTCTGTCTTTGTGTACTTTTTAAAATTTATTCTTTGAGTTATTCTATGATCCAACAGTTATTCAGTAGCATGTTATTTAATTTCCACATTTTGGGTTTTTTTTTTCATTGTTTTTGTTTGTTTGTTTTCCTATTTGACTTCTTGTTTCATGCCATGTGGTTGGTGAGGATGCTTCATATGATCTCAGTCTTCCTGATTTTACTGAGAAAGTTTTACAAAAACTTTTTGTTTTATGGCTAATGTGTGATCTATCCTGGAAAACGTGCCATGTGAACTTAAGAAAAAGATGTAATCTGCTGCTTCTGGGTGGAATGTCCTGTACATGTCTCACGTCCATCTAGGCCTAATGTAGTGTGTTAAGGTTGATGTTTTGTTATTGATGCTCTGTCTGATTAATCCATCCCTCAGAGTAGATGGGATGGTAAAGTCCCTTACTATAAATGTATTGTCTAGTTCTCCCTTTAGGTGCACTACTATTCACTTTATACATTTGGGTGCTCCTGTGTTGGGTGCATATATATTTATAAATGTCATAGCTTCTTGCTGGATGGAAGCCATTACCATTACATAATGCCTTTCCTTGTCTTTTACTGTAGTCTTCATTTTAAAGTCTATTTTATCTGATATGAGCAGAGTTATACAGCTTTCTTTTCATTTCCATTTGCATGGAGCATTTTTTCCAAACCTTCATTTTTAGTCTCTGTGTGTCCTTACTTCTGAAGTGAGTCTTTTTTAGGCAGCAACATATAAATGGCCCTTGTTTTTTTTTTTTTTTTACCCACTCCTTCACTATGTATTTTGATTAGAGAGTAATGTACATTTTGTTTAAGTTGTTATTGATAACTATGTACTTACTGTCATTTTGTTAATTGTTTTCTGGCTGTGTAGTTTGTGTACTTCTTCTCAGTTCTTTTCTTCTTCTCCTCTCTTTCCTTTTGGTTTGAATGGTTTTCTTCCGTACAACACTAGATTTCTATGTTATTTTCTTTTGTGTATTTGCCATGAGTTTTTACTTTGTGTTTACCATATAACATATCACATATAGCATCTATGTATTTAACAGTCTATTTATACTATAGCAACTTAAATTAGAACACATTCAAAATCTTACATTTTACTCTTTCCCCCATGTTATATATTTTTGTTACATTTTACATCCTTTTATTTTATGCATCCCTTAAAAAATAATTGTAGTTTTAGTTAATTTTACTACCTTTCCTTTTAACCCACATACTTGCTTTGTAAATGTTTTCCCTGCTGTCTTAACTGTATATTTACCTTTATCAGTTGTTTTTTTGGTTGTTTTTTTTTTTTTTTACTTTTGCATTTTTCATCTCAAAGGAGTTCTTTTAGCAATTCTTATAAGATTGTTTTAGTGGTGATGAAATCCTTTAGCCTTTGCTTATTTGGAAAATTCTACATCTCTCCTTCAATTCTGAATGATAATTTTGCCAGGTAGAGAATTCTTAGTTGGAAGTTTTTTTGTTTGTTTTTGTTTTTTCCTTCAGCACTTTAAATATGTTATGACACTCTCTTCCAGTCTTCAAAATTTCTGCTGAGAAATCTACTGATAGACAATACAAGGGTTTTCCCTTGTATATAAGAAATTGTTTTTCTCTTGCTGCTTTTCACATCTCTCTTTAACATTAACTTTGGCATTTTAATTATAATGTGCCTTGGCATGAATCACTGTAGATTTATTTTCTTTGGAACTCTCTTCAATTCCTAGACCTGGGTGTCTGTTTCCTTCCCTCAGATTAGGGATTTTTTTTTTTTCCCATTATATTTTTTCAAATAAGTTTTCTAGCCCTTTTTCTCTTTCTTCTCCTTCTGAAACTCATCATGTAAACATTTTAGTGCCTATTGTTTTCTCAAAAATCTCTTAAGGAATTTTTTTATATAATTTCTTTTTTTTTAATTTTTATTTATTTATGATAGGCACACAGTGAGAGAGAGAAAGGCAGAGACACAGGCAGAGGGAGAAGCAGGCTCCATGCACCGGGAGCCCGATGTGGGATTCGATCCTGGGTCTCCAGGATCGCGCCCTGGGCCAAAGGCAGGCGCCAAACCGCTGCGCCACCCAGGGATCCCCTCTTAAGGAATTTTAAGTTGTTTTTTTTTTTTTCTTCTTCTTCTTCTCGCTGTTTTTTTTAAGTGATTCACATTTCCTTTTCTTCTAGTTCGTTGATACATTTTTTTCTTTATCCAGCCTGCTGTTGAACCCCTCTGTGGTATTTTCAGTTTGGTTAGAGTATTCTTAAACTCTGTAACTTTTGTTTGGAACTTTCTTATAATTGTTTCTGTTTTTTTTAAAGTATCACCATGTTTATCCATTCCTCTCCCACTGCCAATGAGCATTCTCCCATGTTTAAGACCAAAACTTGGATGGCTATTCCTTTGAACTCTTTATCAGGTAGATTACTTATCTCTTTCACTGATATCTTTTTCTGAAGTATTGTCTGTTTTTGTTTGTTTGTTTGTTTGTTTGTTTGGAACATATTCCTCTATCTCCTCATGTTTTTCCTAACTCTCTGTGTTGTTTCCATATATTAAATAAATGAATTACACCTCTTAGTTTTGAAGGAGTGGTCACTGGAAGGCTTAGGTGTGTTTCTTTTTATTTTCTTTCCATCTTTATTTGTTTTCTGTTCAATGCCTATAAGTGGTAGCTTTCCAAACTATGTCTCTAATTTTTTCAGTCTTGTGTGGCCCACAAGCACAAACCCTCCTGGCTAACAGTGTTAGGTTTAAGGGGTTTCCCTGTGTGATGTTAGCATGCCTTCTGGGTCTGGTGGAGTGGGGCCTTGTTAGACAAACACTGGGCTGGCTCTGGTGGGACATAGTCACAGGACTATGATGGGGCAAGGTGAGCAGCTATGGTGAGGAAGATTTATGGTGCCAAAAATGGTGCCTACCAGCCCAGACAGCAATAATGAAAGAGAGAAAAAATAATGGTGTCAGTTAGTTTCTGTGTCCCCAGAGAGTTCTCCAATAGATCCCTGCCCCTTACATATAATCCCTTAGATCAGAAAAAAGAAAGAAAGAAAGAAAGAAAGAAAGAAAGAAAGAAAGAAAAAAGAAAGAAAGAAAAGAAAACAACTCCTTCATGTACAGTGCAGTTGCTTCTCAAGCTACTGCCTCTACTTTCTAACTCCTAATGAAGGCATAAGTGCACAAACCCATTAGGAGTGGGATCCTGGGTTCCTACAGCCCTCCACTTCTCCCACATATTAGCCCCTCTGATTTCAAGGACAGTTGTTTTGGAGGTTCACCTTTCTTTGGGGGCATGTGCCACAGTCTTGGGTTCCCAAAATAGGGCTCAAACTCCTCATTCTTCATAAAAAAAACTGCAGATTTGTGATATTCCTGCTTCTTATGGGCTGCTGTGCTGGGCATGGAGATCTTGTCAAGACTGCTTTCCTGCCCCAGCTACCCATCTTCTTGATGTGTTTTTTGTTGTTATTAATTTGTGGGGTTTTTTGTTTGTTTGTTTGCTTGCTTGCTTGTTTTGCCCTGTATTATAGAAGAGCTCTTCTGCTTGTCTTCAGGTCTTTTACAGAAAGAATTATTCTAAATATCATTGTAACTTTGGTCTGTCCATGGGAGGAGTTGAAAATAGGATTTTCCTATGCTACCATCTTGGACTTTCTTTCTACCCCTTTAAGTTTCTTATTAATTTTGTCTTTGTTCATATAAGACTCTCCATCTAGATAACATATTTTTCAGCACTGGAAGAGGATGGAAAAATTCTGTTTTAATATATGGTGTCTTGACTGGAAAATACCTAGTTGACTCCAAAGTTCCAAATGTCTTGTTTTCTCAGTATCTTAAATTTTTCATATCTCAAATGAATAGCAATTTGATTTTTTTCATTTTCAAATTTTTTTTTTTTTTGACAGAGAGAGAGGGAGCACAGAGAGAGAAGAAGAAGCAAGTTCCCTTCCTGAGCAGGGAGCCCAAAGTGGGTCTCAATCCCAGGGCCCAGCTATCATGACCTGAGCCAAAGACAGATACTTAATTGACTAAGCCACCCCAATGCCTCAATTTTCAATCTTTATATAGTCTGTTTTCTTCTCTTATTCCAACATCTAGATATTTCAGTACACTTTAATAGAAGTGATAATAGTATAAACCCATGTGATCTTATTTCTGAGCAGTAGTTTGTTAATTATATTTACTATGTACACTTATTTCTTTGTGGAAATTCATTATTAAAGTTAAAAAATTACTTATTTGTTCTAATTTTAAATAAAAAGCTTTATATAAAATAAATTGATGTTAAGTTTTGTGAAGTTACTTTTCTGCATAATTTGAGATGATATATGATTTGTTCCCATCATTTAGTTAATGTAATAATCAATTTTTAAATATTAAGCCAACTTTTTACTACTAATATAAACCCAACTTGGCCACTGTGTATTATTATTTTAAATCTCTCTGAATGAACATTACCACTTTCTGGTTAGAGTTGTCCATGAGAAAATACTGACTTATAATTTTATTTTCCTATAATTTCTTTGTTAGGTTCTGAGATCATAATTAGGCTGCCCTCATAAAATCAATTGAGAATTTTTTCCTTTTTTTTTTTTGTCTCTGAAAATTTTCATATAAAAATTGATTTTAAAAAACCTGAAAGGGTTTGAAAGAGTTAAGTATTTCAAAGCCATCTGCATCTGGAGTTCTTGTGTATTTTTTTCTGCTTTTTTAGTAAGCATGAGGTTCTGACAATATTCTCAGTATTTTTTATCACCTGTAGAATTCATAATGATATCCATCGTACGCTTTAATATTAGTTACTTGTTTTGTTCTTTATTACTTGATTGGTTTCTTTTTTTTTAAGATTTTATTTATTCACGAGAGATACAGAGAGAGAGAGAGAGAGAGAGAGAGAGAGAGGCAGAGATACAGGCAGAGGGAGAAGCAGGTTCCATGGATTGAAGTCCCAACACGGGACTCATTACTGGGACTCCAGGATCATGCCCTGGGCAGAAGGCAGGCACCAAACCACTGAGCCACCCAGGGATCCCCACTTGGTTAGTTTCATACAGATTTGTCTCCTGTGTTTCTCTTTTTGAAGAGCAAACTGATTTGTAATACTCTATATTATGTATGTGTGTTCTATTTAGTTTCTATTGTTTTCCTTATCTTTTTTTATCATCCTACTTATTGGGTTTCATTTACTACTCTTTCACTGATGTCTCTGAGTAAATTTTAGTTAATTGGCTTTCAGTATTATTTCTTAAAGTATACATTTAAGACTACAACTTTCTCTCAAAAAATGCCTTTATATATAAGCTGTTCACACACTTTGATATTTCACATTTTTACTATTACTCATATCTGCTTTACATTTAGTATTTCAATTCTTTGTAACAACCATGAAAGGAATATCATTATCTTCACTTAACAAAAAGGAAGTAAAACTCAAAGAAGTAGATTTTGTCAAGCCTACACCATTAGTAGAGCCCACAATGGAATCTATTTGTGTTGGCAAAACCTGTAGCCCATGTGCTACATTATTCATTCCTCAATATGTCTCTACATCAGAATTTTGAAAAATGATAAAAAGATTCAGTGTATGTGGCATTTAGGTGGCTCAGTGGTTGAGTGTCTGCCTTTGGCTCAGGTCAAGATCCCAGGGTCCTGGCATCCAGTCCTGTATCTGGCTCCCCACTGGGGACTGCTTCTTCCTCTGCCTATGTCTCTGCCTCTGAGGGACTCAAGAAACCTGCATTTAAATAAACAAAACAAAACAACCCGACTAAATAACTTAATACAGTCAAATTTTGAAATGAATGCATGCTATACAGTCTACAAGATGAGATTTGGTGCATCCACGCCCTTGCACATTAATTTCATCCATTTCTGATGACTGTTCACCCTAAGACAATGCTTCTTGATCAGGATTAAAATGGCCTGATGTTGGACTTGCTCCACTGGCCTTTAATAGTTGTAGAGTAGGCAGCGAGCGAGATATGAGCAGGGAATGGGACTGTCTGAGCACCAAAAGGTGAAAACCACCAACCACTTCCACAATGCAGACAGCCAGGGAAAGCCCTGGGGAACTTGCTTACACCTTCCTTATAACCATTGCCCTCCAGTAACATGTAGCTTCATTGTAATAAATTTTATTGCAGTTTTGACACCCCTTGTGGGAGTGGGGGTGGCTGCCATGACATTTCCAATAGGGAACTTATAAAGCCAGAACTCCCCCTCCCCACTGGTAGGAGGATTCCCTTAGAAGATTGGAAGCAACCTCTGTCAGACCTCCCTATTTATGATCTATAAGCTACCCAAGTATGAAAAACTAAACAATCCTGATCCTTGGTGCAGTTGCCACCTCTGAGCCTACCGGCTCTCCCACCTGGATAGTGCGCTTTCCCTTTGGCCACTATCATACACTTGCTTTTGTAAGAGTTTGGCTGTGAATTCTGTAGTGATTGAACTCAAAAACTGAGGCTGGGGACCAGGACTTGCCACTCCCAGGTGTCCTAACACTTCTTCAATTTCCTGTGCTCCAAATAGAACCATGGGCCATGTTATTTTTCAGAAAATCATCGTTAAACATTTTTTTTAAGTCCAAAGCATTTTCTTTTATGAGTCCCAGGTAAGACTCTTATGTGGTTCATCTCTGTTTGCCACACTGCTTTCATCAGTCACTCATCCTTCCCTGCCATGGTCAAAACACTGAACCTGACCTGAACAAACTGCATCATTTGAGACTGCCTTGCTTTCGATTCTAATTTACTATGGTAACACTGATTAATCCATTTGCACCTTCAAGCCAAGGGGTTCCAATAGGTGCTAATTCCTGAAATCCCCAACATGTCTTGTCATTTCCTGCCTCCCACTCCCCATACCTCTGAAAAATCCCTTCAACAAATTCCTTTGAATTAAACACTTTTCAGGGCACTATATATTTCCTACTGAAAACTCTGCTGGTATAATCCCTGGTGGCTTCCCATTGCATTAAGAATAAACTACAAACCTTGATCTTGCCCTTGAAATTTCTACACCTGTGGCCCCTGCTTACACCTTCCACTTCTTTCTATTGTACTCCCCACCTGGTCTTCTACTGCTTCTTCCTGTTTCTTTAACCTGCCAAGTTTAAAAGTGCCTTATTACTTTTCTCTGCACGATGCCTGCAATGGTGCTCTTTCTTCAGTTCATTAAATGTCTGTATGCATCTGGTCTTTAAAATCATGATTCTCATATTATCTGTTAAAAGAAGCCTTCTTGATCACCTTACTCTGCTGGGGAAGCAAAAGAACCAAGGAAAAATGAGTCGGAAGATTTTAAGAGAAAATTTAATTGACCCTACTGTTTTGAAAAGGGCGAGTCCAATTTAAAGACGTTTCTTTATCTTACCAGTATGTGTGCTCTTAACGAATATAGGCTGTGAAGTTTCCAAATTTTATAATAGGCAAAAGCTTTCCACAAAATCAATGAAATCTCCATTTCAAAAATAAAGTTAAACAAATAGTATTTAACCTTTTATGACTTCAACAATATTATTTCAACAGTGGAGGTTTATTTGCATAATCTACATATGTATATTCTGAACTTTATCTTCCTCTAGTATCCGTCTGCAGTGTGAATGTGTCTACAGGCTGGATCTTAATGATTCATTTAGCCAGCCCCTTAGCATATACAAGGGTATCTTGTCTTTTCTTGTGTTATTTCCATCAAAATGTGTAAACATTTGCTTGATTTAATAACAATAGGGAAGGTATGGGAAAAGACAAAGTGTCTAGGAAAAAAAACCCATCGACTCATCGTTATGATTTATATGGTGCAATCAGAAACACCTCAGCAGTATGTTTGTGTAAAAAAGTCTATAAAAATGAATGGCTGGGTGGAATTCATTATAGAATGGGATTTGCATAAAAGGTGAGTTTTCTGCTAAACAAAGACATGGAGAAAGCTTTAGAAAATTTGAAAAAGTTGGAGACTGACAAGTCAATTCTTTGACAAAGGACCTACAATGTCAGCTAGATAAGAGACAGATGCCCTATTCAGTTCCTGGTGCAGCCTGGAGTTTCTGT
The DNA here is from genome assembly GCF_905146905.1 of Nyctereutes procyonoides. NCBI lineage: Eukaryota > Metazoa > Chordata > Mammalia > Carnivora > Canidae > Nyctereutes > Nyctereutes procyonoides. Next base: position 13,798,040 of record NW_026575030.1, read on the forward strand.
CCATGGCCAGTATCACCATTATGCTGAAACTGATGGTCTAATAACCCACCAGTCAAAATGTGCAGGTCGCTTGGAAAACTCTAAATAACCCAAGAACTCATAGTTAGGTAATATATAATCAGGTGTAGTATACTGAAAACCTGAATTGATGATATTTAGACTTATTTATTGATATCTCTATTTGTTTATTAATTAAGACTGGGAGAGAGCCAACATCCACATATTGGGACTTTCTTCAATTCAACTGTTTTTGCAGTCAAAGACAAAACTAAGTTCAAGACAAAATAAACTTTAAGAATTTTCATAGACTTGTCATGAGGAAACCCATTTATCAGTCTTTTGTTTCAGTGTTTGGAGGAGAACTATGTTTCATAGGGTAAAAGAAAGAAACATTGATTGGCAAGAATTCTATTTAAAATCCTATTTTAAGAGGCAGAGAGACTTTCTAATTGGTCTTCAGGTACATTTGGCAGTCCTTGGATGGCCACAAGGGAACAAGCAATCTATTTTAGGGAACATTTCAAAAGACAAGGGCTTATTAAATGCTATGGGCAGATTCTGTGTGACCTGCCATTTCCTGGAACAAGGAGGGTTGATGGAAGGTTTTTTGTGGTCAAATGCCTACAATAGTACTTATGATGGTGGCCATGATAGGACTTTTCTTATTGCTCAAATATGTGCTTTTTGCAGGGCAGAGACTTTTCACTTAAACTTTCCCTTGGAAGATCTGACTATAGTTTGTGAGCTCTTTCAGCATTCGGAGGCTGTGGTTAAGTGCACTGTTAAAATGCTCCCATTTTGTGAGTCAAGATTACAAAGTGGCTTCATTTCACACTGCCTGGGGAGAGGGAGGCCAGATCCAAATCCAAGGTTGAGATTCCAAACTTTCCCCTGGTACTGGATTTTGTGCTTTTCCCAAATCAAAGGAAATTGGCATCCTGGGAAAAACTCAGTCAAAATATTCCATCTTTACATTTCAGTTAGAGTCTGTGGCTTAGAAACAAACATGGACTTGCTGAAGAGCATACAGCTAATTAATGACAGATCAGAGCTAATAAGAGTGAAGATTAGCAGTAGATGCCTAGACTCCCAGGCTTGTCCATGACAGCTTCCTCTATTATGACTTCTGTTTGGGTTGTAGAGGTGACTATGTGTCACAACATATTTGCTTTGACTTTTTTGGCCAGAAGCAAGGTGTATGAGGTAGATAATACCTGCTCATCAGGTTATTATTTTAAGGATTAAATTAAAAATTGATATAGGTAAAGCTCTATCACAATATCTGGGATCACATTGGGAGCACCTAGCAGAGGATCAGCAGGACAGCAGCACAGAATTGATAGGAGTTTGTACTTCCTGGGGCTGCAGCCTTAGTCTCTCTTTATGAAAGTATCTCATTACTACCACAGTTTGATCTACAACAGACATGGATGCCTCCCAGCAAAGATTTTCACATCCATAGTCCAATGCCTCTGTCTGGCTTTGCTTTGATGTGTATAGCATCCGGATAAAATCTCAAACTGTAAGATAATACAGGTAATTTAGGTCTTGCCTGGGATGCTCTTTTGGGTTGGTTTCTGCTTAGAAATGCAAAGGCGATGGGTTTCTGAACAAGGATACTACTCTGCTCAGCCTTTGGGCTAGGTTTACTGGAGGGCAATGATCTTATTTATTTAAATCAATATGCATTGATTTATAGCTGATGTTGTTGTCTTTATATATTACGTCCTCCTAGAAGGGGACCTTTGCTTTACTGCTTAAATTTACGGGGTTGCTCCAAAAGGGCATAAGCTTCTTTCAAATATATACTGAAGGCAAGAAAAGTGCTGATTTAACCCTCAGAGCAATTCATATGTAATATTAAGTTCTGTGGCTTCATTTCTGCAGTCACCATTCTAATTTAAAGCATTCCAATATGCAAACTCCCTAACAAATCAACCTTAGGAATTATCATCTGCATTTCTGGAGGTCTTTGTAATATAAAGTTATTCTCCTTCCTATAACCCTCTAAAACACACACACACACACACACACACACACACACACACACACACTACTTCTGGCACTGTAGGCTACAAAGAGGCTATCAATTAAGGTCCTACAAATGTGGACATCCTCTATTCACTGCTGCTGCATAGACCTCCAAAATGACTTTTCATCTGTAGACCTTCACTAATCAGCCAGAGGATGACTCAGGAGATCAGCAGTGATTCTGTGATTCTGTGCATGTATGTGTGTGTACATGTGTGCAAACTTACATTTATTTTTTAAAGATTTTATTTATTTATGAGAAACACAGAGAGAGAAACAGAGACATAAGCAGAGGGAGAAGCGGGCTCCCTGTGCGACTCCATCCCAGGACCCGGGGATCACGCCCTGAGCCAAAGGCAGATGCTCAACTGCTGAGGCACCCAGGCATCCCACAAATATACATTTATTACATGCATATTATATGTATATGTAGATTATACAGAATAATTTTATATTATATGCATATACATTATGTATAAATGTATGTATGTACCTATTATATAATGATGCCTTCAAAGACTTCCTAATGTTGGAAATGTTCACACAGTTTGGGGAAGAATTACCACTTCTCCAAAATTTCTACTGCTCTCATTTATATTTTAATAATTTTGTAAATTCAGTAGTCTTCAGAGGAAACACAGGCTTTGTTTTTTGAACACATCATGCTGCTGCAGAAAGTACACAAACTTAACTGGATATAAGTCTCAATTCTGCAGTTGTCTGTGCTGACTGTGTTGTCTTGAGTATTTTACTTAACTCTCCTGATCCTCAACTTCCTCAGAAGGAACAGGGATGAAAATTCACATCTCAGGAAGTTATTGTGAGAATGAAATGCTTCTCTGGCCTCTAGCATGGTGTCTAGACTGTGGCAGTGCTTTAGAAAATGGTTTTCCCTATTGCAAGGATAACAGGAGGGTCCTCTAGGCTATTGAAAGTAGAGAAGGGGCTCTATCTAGGAAGGGACACCCCTGACACAAGTTGAGGGAGGCCCTTGGTATTCTGTCTTCAGCAGGCCCAAGAGCCACTGCCCACAGCCAGGAGGAGAGCAGCAAATAAATGGGAAGGTACTTTTGAAGGCAGTGTCCTCTATGAATCCCAGGTTTTATTCTTAAACAGATGGCTAAGCTTTTGATGGCTACTCGGTCTCCTAAATCTCAATCCTGCAAGATTTCCTATTATTGGATACTTTATTGATAACTGAGGAATTTTTCTGTTCCCAGTTTTTCCTGTGGCTCGGGCTATCCTATTTCTACCTCTCCTCATCATTTGGGAGCTCCCTATTTCCAGAATCTCAAGCAGAGCTCTCTTGTGCTACTGGGGTTCCTAGCTAACAAAAGAGCAGGAGGACTGATGAAACTGAGAAGCAAAAAAGAAGCTCCCCCACTAATCCTCTATCAGCTTCCTTTGAAAGTAGGGCCCTCAGACTTCTGAGCTTCTATCCTGTCCCTTGTTTGCCTGACCAGACCTGTAGTGCTGCTGCCTTATCCACAAGGACAACACACCCAACCATCTTTCCAAAGATAGCTCAAGCATAATCCCTCTTGGGAAGGTTTCAGAAAACTCTGTGTCATGATACTTTCTGAGTGGATTAAATTCCTCCTCGGTGTCATCTCCTTGCCATTTTTTTGCATTCCCTTTTGAAGATGAGCTGCTGTGAGGACAATGGCTATGGCCTTGGTCTCTGTCATCTGAGGACCAGGCACATGGCTAGTGTTTGACAAACAACTGTTGTATGACTAAGTCATTTGCTACTGGCAGAAGCAGAAATGAGTACAGACTGCACAGTGTGGTTCCGGCAGCCTACTCATTCTAATTTCCTGCGTGGGGAAAGTGCATGGAATACAGTAGGCACTTCATATCTTTTGAATATATAAATGAAAACACAAAATCAAAATTCCATCAGAAGCAGCTTCTTTAAAATTTAACAGTTTTATTGATATATATAGTACATATACCACATAAGTCATCCACTTAGTTTCAGTGTTTTTATCATTTATTTACAGATAGGTGCAACTGTCATCACCAGTCAATTTCAGAATATTTTATCACCTCCAAAAGATGTCCTGTTCCTTTTAGCTATCACTCTCTTTCCCCATCCTCATCCTCCAGCCATAAACACCACACTAATCTGCTTTCTGTCTCTATAGATTTATCTGCTCTAATAATTTCATATAAATAGAGTAATATTATATATGTATCTTTTTGTGATGGGCTCCTTTCACATAGTAAAATATTTTCAAGGTTATTCTAGGTAGTATGTATCAGCACTTCATTCCTATTATACACTTGTTTTATCCATCCATCAGTTACGGGCATTTGAGATATCTATTTACAAGTTTTTGTGTGAACATATACATTCATTTTTCTACTATGTTCTATATTCTAGTAATAACTCCTTTGTTCTAATAGGTTTGTAGGGAGTTCTTTATGTTTTTTTAATATATATACAAGATCATTTCATCTGTGAATAGAGATAGTTTTACTTCTTTTTCAATTGGATGCTTTTTGGTTTTGTTGTTTTTGTGGTTTGTTTGTTTGTTTGTTTTGCCTGATTATCTTGACTAGAATCTTCATTATAAAGTTAAATAGAAATGCAGACATCCTTATTTTGTTTATGATCTTAGGGGGAATGAATCTACTTTTTCACCATTAAATATGATGTTAGCTATGGGTTGTTCATTGGTGCTCTTTCTCATGTTGAAGACATTCCCATCTATTCATAGTCGTTGAGTATTTTATCATGAATATATATTGGATTTTGTCAAGCATTTTGCATCTATTGGGATTATCACATGACTTTTGTTATTCACTGATATATTATGTTAGCCAATTTTCAGATGTTGAACCAAATTTCAGTTTCATTACAAACATATTGTGTTTTGATAAGAATGAATTATGTTTTTTTTTAAAAGACTGATTGGTTGATTCATGAGACACAGAGACAGAGAGTCAGAGACATAGGCAGAGGGAGAAGCAGGCTCCCTGCAGGGAGCTCGATGTGGGACTCCATCATGCATCATGGCATACAGGGTCATGCTCTGAGCTGAAGTCAGACGCTCAACCACAGAGCCAACCAGACTTACCCGAATTATGATTTAAATATAACATTGTATGTTTAAATGTTCAATACCAATGCCCTGTTACTCAATCTTTACTCATTACACATATGTACTTGTGTGTACCCTTCTTACACACTCTATACACGAAGTTTAAGACTTTGCTAATCAAGACAGTTCCTGCTTCTACATATATTGCCTTCTGTTGCACTTCTTCCTCTTTTCCTGAAATATCTATAAATGCACGTATTTTCCCTTTAGCTCCTCTGGTCCTCATATTGCCCCCCCTTTCCAAATTAGATTATGATATCCCCCTGTTTTTACAGATTTATCTTGGATCCCTTTCTTCTTTCACTTCTTATTCCTTTTCTTTTCTGATGTCTTTAATCCCTGCACTCACATCCTTCATTATCTTCACAGTATATTAAAAAAAAAAATCCTTCAGGCAAGCTAAAAATACCACCACTTGGGACACCTGGGTGGCTCAGCCATTGAGCATCCACCTTTGGCTCAGGGCATGATCCCGGGGTCCTGACATTGAGTCCCACATGGGCCTCCCTCTGCCTGTGTCTCTGCCTCTCTCTGTGTGTCTCTCATAAATAAATAAATAAACAAAATCTTAAAAAAATACCACCACTCAACAACATTCACTGAGCACTTACTAAGTGGTAGGCAGTAAGAACAGTGTCATGGAGACAGAATTGAATGGGACAGTCCCTGTCCTGGAGATACTAGCAGAGGATCCCCTTCTTCTCAATATGGTATGGAGTTCAGCAGCTTTTCCACTTCCTGGGAACATCCTGGAAACACATTTGCATCAGAAACCTACTAAAAAAGAATATGCACCATCACAGAGCCCAGGTGATTCGAGTGCACAAGAAAGTATGAGAAGCCTAAGAAACAATCTCTGCATAAGAGACTCCAAAAGAATGATCAGTATACAAATTTTTCTCACTACAACTGCCTTTTCTCTTTGTTTTTGCATTAAAGATCCCTAATTCCTCTACTTTGGGAATAGAGTGATACTCATGTGATAACATGGGTCATTTTTCATCCTATGATGCAATTTAAGTTTTATTTTATAAGTAGATTTATTTTTGCTTCCTTCGCCTCCCCTAAAGTACTCAATCTCACTTATGCAGCTATCAGTAATGGTTACTAAAACTTCCACCTGGAGGGGGAACCTGGGTAGTGCAGTCAGTTAAACATACAACTCCTGGTTTTGACTCAGGTTGTGATTGCAGGGCCCTGTGATTGCAGGGCCATAAGATAAAGCCACATACCAGGCTTCACAGTCAGCTTGGAGACTGCTTGAGATTCTCCCTCTCTCTCCCTCTGCCCGTCCTGCTCTCTCTCTCTCTCTCTCTAAAATCAATCAATCATCAATCAATCAATCAATCTTAAAAAAAAAAAATCAACAAACAAACTTCCATTTGGGGACTGGGAGAGAGGCTGACTCTGGGGACATTCCAGAATGCCACAGTACAGAGTAAGGTGATGAGTAACGTATGGAGTATGCCAAAGAATGGGTAGACCATGACAACTGGTGTCATCATCTACTGGTTGCTTGGCACACCCAGAAACCAGTACCTAGAAAGAAAGAAAATATAATGCAACATAATAGATACAGACTTTGTTCAGGTTTCTCGACTTTACTAACTCAGACAAACCCCATTCTCAACTCAGATAGGCAGCCTTATCCAAGGCTCTTCATCTTTGTTTTCAGGCATTCTCCAATTTTGCCTTATTCCCCAAAACATCCAGTTCCCATCTTTCCCCTTTCTTCAATAGTGTTGACTCATACTGCATTTTCTACTTTCATTTTTGTGCTCCCTTTATTCTACAGATTTAGTATGAATATTATTTTCAGTATATTCCAGTATTATTTTCATGGCTTTCTCTGGACAATGATTCTCATTATTTATTCTGATCTATTGTTTCTGGGTGACATTGGTAAGTCCAACTGCTGACCTGTTCAGGCTACTCCTGACCCTGCTCACCAGCCCCCTGCCCCCTTAGAAGGCACATCTACCAGCTTCAGTCAGAGTACTCCCTGGTATGTTCTGTGATGTTGATGCATGTCATATTTTTTTTAAAAAAGAAGTATTTATTGCAAAATATTTGGACAGGTTATTAACAAAATCCAACTAGTTTCTTTACAACAGTATTTTTAGAATAAAGAATGGGGCCCTTCTGTCTAACGCCCAATACAGATTACTTGAATAGATGTTTAATTTTACCTAATGATGATAATGAAAATGTTAATATTTCAACCCAGTAAGGAATGTGTACTTGAATGTGCCCCACATCTTGCCCCAGTCCGTGCCACATGTAAGCATCACAGTGTATTATTCTTTTATGTAATGCAAGGGATTAGATCCATCCCTGAATTACCGAAACAGTATTCAGTAAAACCATAAATTGTTTATAAACAATTTTCCTTTACTTTTTTTTCAGATTTTATTTACTCATGAGAGACACAGGGAGAGAGAGAAAGAGAGAGAAAGGCAGAGCACATAGGCAGAGAATGAAGCAGGCTCCCTGTGGGGAGCCCGATGTGGGGCTTGATTCTAGGACCCTGGGATCACATCCTGAACCAAAGGCAGAGGCTCAACCACTGAGCCACCCAGGCACCCCACTTTATCTAGTTTCTTATAAGAACCCTCATCTTACTTGGATAAAGTGAACTCAGCATCAAAATATAGTCAAACTACATGGAAATGCTTCCCCTCTGAGGATCCAGTAGCCAACCCTTGAACTACTTTGTTCCCATTTCATTCCCTTCCTCTGGACTTTCCTTGAGTAAGTTATGCCTCTAGTAAGCAAATGGGGGGGGGGGACTGGTTCCCTCACTTTGTATATTTTATTTTATTTTTTAATATATTTTTAATATATTTTTTATTTTTTATATTTTCAGAGGAAAATATGAGAATTTGTGGGGGTTTTTTTAGCATTTAAATTGTGTTGTCCAAATTCCTTTTAGTATTTGTTTATTAAGAAAATTTTAAAAAGGAAAAAGAAAAGAAAAACAGAAGTTAGTATGAATAAATTGGCTTTAAATAGTGTTTTATTTCTCTTCTTGGGAATCTAATAATAAAATTATCTTGAGGTTTTTGGATAGTTATAGTCTGCTACTTCAAATTTTGGATGCTTAACATAAAATCCAAAGTTTATTTAAATTATTCTCTTACTGCCAGAAACTCTAAGTTACTTTAGATTTATATTAGCACACAGATGAGAAAGATCCTTTTCTTTAATTGCCAAGTTAGCTATAAATATCTCTCTTTAGTATATATGGTAAAAAAAACCAAAATAGTTGGAAGCTCACCAAATATCCTACTCTTTAGGAGCTCTGAAAGGTAGTTATATATGACAAATAGGTTATATGGCCATTTTCTAAATGTATTCTAAGTCGAATATATTATTTTGTATAACACTATTGGACCAAAATCTTCTCTTGTAAATTAATGTATAAAAATAATTGCCCAATAAATTACCATTAAATGAATAAATTAATAAAATTTGGTTGCTTTTCATTAAAACCTTGTACTTACCAAATATTCAAAAACTCAACCTAATCTCTTACCCATATAGCTCCAAATATTCTAAAACAAACATGGTAGGGAATAGAGTACTTGCTGTGTGTGTGTCTGTGCAAACCATACATACACATACATACACCCCAAAGTGGAATCTGCCTCTGAAGAATAGGGATGATGTCCTAGGCGTCTTCATTGAAAAGCAATTCGGAGTTCTAATACTATCATCAGCCCACAAGGATTAAATATGATTGGCAGATGAATACAATATTGACCACCTCACCGGCCCTTCTCCCAATCCATCTACACTATAACTGAAGCCCTTCCCTGTACAGAAACTGCTTGAGTTTCTTTCCACTAACTAAATTCTACTGAAAATGTTCAGAATAACTGGTCCAGGAGAAGAATAGCATTCTTATAAACAACAGAAAGGCTAACAAAATTAGCCTTGGGGAGAAAAAGGAAATTTTATTTATCTGTATTCAACCTGTTTTATTATTACTTGAGAAAACATAATGTTTCTAATTTCTTTGTGGCTGTTTCAAGCCTTTAGATTTTGTTATTATTTTATTACCTAAATTCTGTTAGATATACAATTGTCTCTGTCACTGGGTTTTACACACACACACACACACACACACACACACACACACACACACTCTTACGTGGAAGTTTGAAGAAGAGAACAACAGAAACTTTCTATCAACCTTTCTACTAGTTTCACTGTGATATTTCTTGTATCCATCTGACATCTTAGTCTTTGTTACTTTTGAAACAAAAACTGTAAATTTACACTCAGGAATAAAAGGGTAAATAGCTTATCCTTACATCCTTAATTATTAATTTCTGTACTCACAGCAATTGAAACCTTACACAGAACAGTAAAAACAAAATTCCAAACTCAGATGAGGGAAGTTGCAATCAAGTTCATACCAAAAATTTCTGGAAAATAGAGAGTTTGTTTACTTTTTATTAATCAGCCTGTTATATTTATAAAGGTCATATCATTAACAGAAAAGCCCTAGAATTTAATGAATATTTCCTGAGTTGTTTTCAAACTTTTTAGCACTATTATCCCTGTAAATTTGTGTTGATCTTTATATAACTCAGCCAATCTCTCCTTTTGATGCCAACTGAATAATAATTAATGAATATTCATTGCATTCTTCAAACATTTTTGAGCACATACACTTAAACCAGAGCATATGCTCAAAAACGACCTTTCCTTATTCATGCAATTCATCCTCTTGACTTAGAGACAAAGAAAAAAATACCCGATTATGAGAGAGCCAAAATTATTATGAGTTAAGAGGAAAGTTGGATGGATGCAAAGGGGAGAGTACTGCCAGAATCAGGCCAAATCTTGTCCAAGAGCAGCCTGCAGCAGGTCCTGGAAGGATGAGAAGATGCTCACAGGATGAAAGGAGTGTTTATAACTCATTCATCCCTCTTGTTTAAATGTTATCATTACTCAAAGTGGGGTATTGAAGTCTGCAACTATCATTCTTGAATTGTCTATTTCTTCAATTCTGTCTAATTTTGTTTCAAATCTTGGGGCTTTTCTTTTAGGTAAATATTTTTTTTTACGTTGTTAGACCTTCTTTAACATTGATGGATATATCAATATAAATGTCATTCTTTGTCTCTAATAATAAGTTTCATCTTGAAGCCATTTTTAAATTTTAAAATATCTTTATAGTCATTCTATTCTCCTTTGTTTACAGTTTACATAGAATATCTCTATTCTATCATTTTACTTTCTATTTGTTTTTGAATCTACAGTGGGTTTATCTGTAGGCTACATATAGGTTACATCAATTTTTATTTGCTTTTTCAAGCTATTTCAATCTATTCTTGGGATGATTAATGTATTTGCATTTAATGTAATTACTGACTAGGTAGGATTTACACCTGTCACTTGGCTGTTTGTTTTCTGCATGTTGTACATCTTATTTGTTGCTATTTCTCTTGTATTGCTGTCTTTTTTTTTCATGTTAAATTACAGTACCTATTGGATTATTTTAATTAGCCCATCATTGTTTAATTTGATGTTGTTGTTTAATTATTTTCTTAGTGATTGCCCTGGGGGTTACAATTAACATCTTAATTTATAATAATCTAGTTTGAAGGAATACCAACATAATTTCAGTAGTATATAAATGCTTTGCCCCTACATAGCCATATTTCTTCCAGCTTTTTTGTACTATTATCACCCAAATTACAATCAATTCTCATTATTCATAAATTCCATATTTTTAAATTTTCTTACTTGCAAAAATATTTTTAACACCAAAATTATTGTATAGTGGCACTCTGTGGCCATTTGAAGTCATGCACATAATGGCAAAAAATTTGAGTCACCCAAACTGTATGTTTCCTGCTGAGGTCAAATAAGGCAATGCTCTATCTTCTTGTTCCAGCTTTCATAGAAAAATGACCAAAGGGTACAGGTAGCACAGAGCAGTGCAGTACATTGCAAAAAAGATCTGGCTGTAGGGTCAGTTGAATGGGGTTTGAATTCTGTGAGGAAAGATGCAGGCATGTCACTTATCATTTTCTCTGAGATATATATCTATATATCTATATCTATATCTATATCATCTATATATATCTTACCCTAGGAGCAATGGTTCAATATTCATTGTCAGTGATCACAATGATCTTTTAGAATATATCTGTAATGAATAATGAGAATTGACTCTACATGCCTTTACAACATGCCTGTGTCAGTCAGTGTCCTCCAAAGGAGAACCAGCAGAATATATTTACTTTAAGGAACTGGTTCACATGAACTTGGATGTGGACCAGTGAAAAATGGAGGGTAGGCCTTCAGGCTGGAAACTCAAAATGAACTGAAGCTGCATTCATGAATCCACACTCCATAGGACAGACAGGCAGATTGCAAATAAAGGCAGGACTTCTGTCACAGTCTTGAAGCAGAATTTCTCCACTTATGGGAAACCTCAGTATTTGCTCTTAAGGCCTTCAACTAACTGGATGAGTCTTGTCCACATTACACAGGATAATTTCCTTCACTTCAGTTCAACTGCCTACAGATGATATTGCATCCACAGTAACATTTAGCGTTTGATCCAACAGTGGGCACCATAACCTAATCAACACATACATTTAATCATTATGAATTATAATTATTGCATAATAGTATTTTCTTTGAAATCAGATAGTATAAAACATTACAAACAAAAATGCATCCAGACTCTCACGTATTTATGTATACATTCACCTTTTCTAGTATTCTTCATTTCTTCATGTCTTACTAAGTTCAGTCTACTGTCCTTTAATTTTTTGTTTTTCCTGAAGGACTCCCTTTAGTATTTCCTGTAAGGAAGATTTGCTAGTGACATGTTTTCACCTTCTCTTCCTCCTCTTTCACTTTCTTCTTATTCTTTTTCTTCCCTTACTCTTCCTTCCTCTCCTCTTCCTCCCTCTCCTACTTTTCCTCCCTTTCCTCCTTCTCTCTCTCATTTTTTTTAAATTTAGGAGTGCTTTAATTTCTCCATTATTTTCAAAGGAGAACTTTGGCCAATCTAGAATTATTTTTTGGCATTCCCTTTCTTTCAGTACTTCAAATATATATTCCACTATCTTTGGATCTCCTTCTGTTTCTGAGGAGAAACTAGCTGATAATCTTCCTGAGGATCCCTTGTGTGTGAATAGTCACGTTTCTCCTGCTGTTTTAAAGATTTTCTCTTTATTTTTCAACAATGTCATTATTGTATGTCTAGGCATGAATCTCTTTGAATTACCCTTAATTTGAATGTGTGGACCTTCTCATGACCTTGAGATCATGACCTGTTTTGAAATCAACAGTCAGGTGCTTACTGACTGAGCTACTCAGGCTTTTTCTTTAGCTTTTTAGTGGCTTTTTCAGTGGTTTTTCTGAACTACTTCTGTGAAGTCTGTATTTTTGTCATATATGTATAATGAAATCTGCCTGGTTATCTCACTGTCAGCTAATGATTAGACAAAAATTTCCCTAAATGCCTGGAGCTAACAAATCTCCTAGTCTTTGTCCATAGGCTACATGTGTGGGTTTGGGTACTCTTTGGACAATAAGCCAGACATTTGACAATTCTCCCTTATCCTTTACTTCTTACTGTGCAGAGCCTCAAGGTTAGCAGAAGTGGGACCTTGGAGCATCATCAGGTAGCTTTTGATCATGTTCATAGCCGTGGGCAGGTGCATAGTCCTGCACTCCTACACATTCACTTGTCCTTATACATTCCGAGGAACATGTCAAACATTTTCAAAGCCTTCTGTGAATATCTTATTCCACAGCTTTTCTTTTTAAGCTTTTGGGTAGCTATTGTTTGTTCAAACTGTCATCTACTGCCTAAGGCAGCTGTAATGTTAAACAACTGCCACTTATTTTTTTAAACACATTCCCTAGGAAAAAGGCTATTCACACTAGAGGAGCTCCAAGTCAGGACACATGAAAATAGCCTTGAGAATGAAGTTTTTCAGAAGACTGCAATAATGAAAATTCTTGGAGAGGGATCTGTGAAGGAATACTAGTTCCATTCTTCCCCCTTCAGAGGCTGCCCTTCTGCTGGTTTTGACATGATTGCTGGCTATTAGTTTTTAAGGATACTATGGAACAGGGAATGAGGGATAGGACTAGGACAAGTTAAAATGCTCACTGTTACTCCTGAGATTCAGCCATGTTTCTTGAATAGATATTCTCCAGATTGCTGAAAGATTTGGGTTAATTTTCAGACTTCTTAAAAAGTATTCTGACAAGGGGCACCTGGGTGGCTCAGTTGGTTAAGCATCTGCCTTCCTCTGAGGTCGTGATCCTGGGTTCCTGGGATCAGCCTGCATCAGGATCTCTGCTCAGCAAGGAGTAGGCTTCTCTCTCTCTCCCTCTGTCCCTCCTCCCTCCCCTGCCCCTGTTCTCTTTCTCTCAGATAAATAAATAAAATCTTTAAAAAATATATTCTGACAATTATTTTGCCAGTTTCTTGTTGCTTTTATGGAGCAGAGGTTTTTTGGAGGTTCTTCAGCTTCCACTTTCACTGAATACCTGTTTTTCCCTAGTTTTGAATTTTAAAGATAGTGTTTATGTTGATTCTCTACAGATTCCACAAAATATTGAATAAACAGGGATATGTGAACTCCATTGAACTGATTTCTCTGTAAATTCACTTACAAATCCTTAATATGCACTGCTAATATCCTCCCACCATACCAAGCCATTTACAGTTTCTCTAATATGCTATAAACTTTGTAATTCTAGACAATTTAGTCTCCCAGTTCGGATTCCTTGTGCTCCTCTTACTTTTCACCTGAACAATTCTTTGTAATCCATTAGAATTCTCATCAGGCATCATCTCTTCTTTCACTGACCCTTTCAACCAGAGAGATTTGGGAGTGTCTCACATACCGCGTTAGCACCCTGTTTACCTCTATTACAACACCTGTCAAATACAATCATATCTATTTTTCTTCATAAGTAAAAAGGACATTCACTGAAAGATAATTTTTGAGCAAAAGACTGGCATAATCCTAACTGAATGTGTACTTATTTAAGCATATATGTCTTCACACACAGACAAAAGTATACATATGGTTGAAAGAAAATTTTCCTAACATTCTGAGAATATGTCTGAGTGGTGATTGTTATGTTTCTGCTTTATACTTTTCTGTATTTTCTAAGTATGGTTCCATGGTTTTTAGTATTTGATTTTCTTCAGATAATTTGGAGGACCTGGAGTCTAAGCCTTGGAAAAGTTATACATGTCTATGCTTGATTGGTCTACCTTGGAAAGGTACTACTGTCAAGGGGAGACAAGTCAAGGTCCACAGAGGATCTTTCATATGAGAGCCCAGAGCACAGCCACATAGCAGTCTGACTTGCCCATAGCAAAGAGCTTCTCCATACCATTCTGCCAGCACAACGGAATTAGCAGTGGTGAAAATTCCCTGCCACTACTTTTATGACTCTACCAGTCCTGAGTCCAAATACCATGTTTCTACATCCCTGCTATCCATCATGAAAAATGACCCAACAACATTTCTATGGCACTGCCTTGTTGCCCACGCTTAACATCATGAACCTTTGGTGACTACACTGCATGTCTTTAATACCACTGGCCATCTAGCAAAGACTATATATATATATATATATATATATATATATATATATATATATATCCCATCCTCAGAATCTTGATCAAAGTTTATTTACTCTTGCTTTATACACTAATCAAGTTTCTAAATCTAAGGATAAGTTGTACTTTGAAAAACAAAAAAGAGGTTAGGCATTTTATAGGTGATAGTTGTTGCCTATCCCACCATCTTTAGTCTTGGGTATTTTGGTGTAGTATATGCCCCTTCCACCTGTCTGTGATCCATGATGGTCTACAGGTGCTCCTGCGAAACACCAACCACATCACAGTCTTCTCACCATCCCTTTGTGGCATGACACATCAGTATACCTAAACTTCTACCTAGATTTTTGTGGTCGTAATTTCTTAATCTCTGAGGACCTTTGATGTCCTAATCATCTTTCAGTTCAGACCAAAATAGAATGATTAAATTCTCTTCACTTCTAGCACCTTTATATAACATATAACTTTATAACATATAACTTTATATTTCCAACCAGATGGCCTCCTTTATATCTTATTTCTATCCTGCTATCTTGAGTGTCATTCCAATTCTTTTTGACCAGCTCTGCAAATGGAAGTTTCACAAGGATTGTCTGCTTAGAGCTCTATTCAATATACTTCTGAACTTTCCTCTGGTCTTCCTTGCCCTCCTCTTCCACATTCTGAGAACGTGCAATGTTCCTCCCCTGTGAGCAGCCAGGATACTTGAAACTATCTTCCAGAGCGCTGCTTATTAGGGAGTGGATTAAGGAACTCAGTCATCAAGCCAAGGTGTCTTGACCATATTTCCTGATTTTTGCAGTTGCCATTTCTGAAATATATCAGTAATTCCTGTGTGAAAAATCTCAATTGTAACTTGTGCTGAAGAAAACAAAAACAAACAAATAAATGAAGAAAAAGACAAAAACAAAAATTAGGAGTGGGGAGAAGCAAAAATCACAATTCAAAACAGTAGGTAGATAACATAAAAAAGAGCACCAACTTAGAATGGTTAAAGTTCAGATAAAAGGGATATAAAAGAAATGAGGTACACAGCACATTTTAGAAATCATCCTATAAAATGCTTTGCAATGCTAAAAGGACAAACTCTGTCTAGCACCTTCACTCAGATGGAGCTGTAGTTGAATAATGGCAGATCCTGCTGCACAGCACTCTTCTATGGTTCTGGAAACAGCATGGGATCCATCTCTTTGTCATGATGTGGCAACAGGTCCACCAGCATCTGGCCCTGCCTCCTTCTCTGTTTTCAACTCTCCTTTCTTGCCTTCCTCAGACCCCATGCTTACCACACGGTGAGCCATTACACCTCACCAAATACAACACCACCCTCTCTAACCACATCATTCTTTGTATTCTGAATGTTCTTACCTGGCCCTGGCCCTGCTTTACCCTCTTTTTTTTTTTTTTTTTTTTTTTTTAAATCAACTCAGGCACACCTGGAAGACAGGAAGCCTTCTCTGAGCACTCCTGCCGGACGTGTCAAATGCTCATCTTTATTCTTCTGCACTCCCTTTGTCCATCTCCACAGCTAACTCGATTGCTAATATTTTAACTGCTGTTTACTTCTCTGTCTCCACCATCAGAGTGGGATTTTGAGGATATACCTACATTTCCCCTCCATATCTCTTAACAGAGACTAATTAAATGCCTGCCAGGGTACCAAACTTAGACTTCTTTGTATCTTGTGAAAATGCACACATGCATGCACGTGTGTTCACACACACAGTAATTATCTATTCCAGGCTGGGGTGAAGGATTTATAGTTAACTAAAATGCCCATGTGATGCTCTCACACTAAAGCTTTTCTTTCCCCTCCAAATCCCAATCTCATCCCTATATCAGTTTCAATTTTAAACCCACTAGCCCAGTGCCTCTTTGTTTCTTTTGTGCAAATTGCCAGTCTGGAAAGAATGCTGAAGAATGACACTGAGCACAAATGAGTGATGCCTGTGCAGAAGAGCCACTGCAGTTTAAAATGCATCTTAAATGGCAGGGCTGTGATGGATTCACTTCTCCTGCTTGTCCTTGAGAACCAGCAGGGGCACCCGTGTTGGGTAATAATTGCTCTGCCTTGCTTGAAGGCATAGCACTTGGTTTATAGGACATTGATTCATTTGGATCTTGTGTCTATTCCAGCCCCAGGGCATTCCCCACTGTTGAAATTGACACAGAACAGGAAGAGATAAATGTGTAAAGGCTGGGGCTTTGGGGAGCCCTGAGGCTGATATTGATGAGGCAGTAGACATGGCATTTGCTTCCTGTGGCTCTTTTCCATCACAGGGAGGGCAGACTGAGTCCTTACTAGGAGAGAAACCATTCCCACCATCAACACATTGGAAACCATCTTTGCATCACTTCAGAAGGAAAAAGAAACATGAAGGAGCTTCCAGAATTAACAAGTGGAAACTAGAAATGAAATGAGCCAAGGAGAACATGCATTCTTGAATCTCTGAGCTCAGTCCCTTCAACATACAGAAGTTCAGCTAGCTTACTTTTTAACTTTGTATAACCCTTAACTCCGTGACTATAATCCACTTAAAATTCAATGAGAACTAGGACCGAGATACTTTCTCTCCCTGTACCAAACAATTATGGGATAAAGAATATTTTTTTTCTGTTTCTGTGTTAGTGGATACCATAGTTTATTCTTTAAGGCTAATAGCTTGCTTATTTTTTGAATATTTTATTTAGTTATTTGAGAGAGAGAGAGCAAGCACGAACTGGGTGGAGGTGGGCTGCAGTGCAGAGGGAGAGGGAGAAGCAGGCTCCGCACTGAGCCAGGAGCCCTACCAAGATCTCGATACCAGGACCCTGGGATCATGGCCTGAGTGGAAGACAGACACTTGACAGACTAAGCCACCCAGGTGCCCCACAGCTTGCTTATTAATACTTGCCTTGACACCTTTCCTTGTGCCCAGAAATCCAAAGCTCTTATCTAACTGTTCAGTCCCAATCATTTCTCAGTTTTACAAGGCCCTTCTTAAAATCACCTGATGTTTAAAACTCTATTTGTCTATCTCCCCCTGACTTCTCTTTTGGAGATGAGAGAAGACGCTAAGAAAGTGGCGTTCTCTCTTAGGGATATAAGTCTAATTATCTTTGTTTGGCTGTGGGGAGTCAAGGAGCCAACATTAGCAAACATGAGTCTCTAAACTAAAACTTTTTTTTTTCAGTATGTTTTTATGTTTCACTTATCCCAATTCCCCAACACAGTGGAGAGCAACCTTACCCCTTCAACTCCTATACATGTTGCTGTAACACACTGTCCCATCCCTTGGGACCTCTCCAGATGCTGCTTTTTTACCTGTTGTCTGATTCCTCTTTCTGCTCAGATCTGCCCCCTGCAGTCTTTTTCAAGATGGTTGTTTGCAAACTTCCCATCTTAGGCAAATCCTCTTTACACTCTTTCCCTCACGGGGGCAACTCATTCCATATTTATCTACCCTCTTCTTTCTCTGATCAACTTTTGATTTTGTTTCCTTTTACTCCCCTACACATGCTCTATGTCTCAGTCAAACAAGCCAAGGCCTTCCTGTTGCACACATTCTGGGCTGATTTGACCCAATGCTTCGCCCCATGCTGTTCTTGACATGCAGATTACTTCATCTACCCTGAGCCTTGTGGGTCACAACTCTACCTGGACCTTTTTCCAGACGCCATCTGATAGAAGTATGAAAATCTTAAGCCTTACTTCTTAAAAGTTTGATTTTATCACTTTCTATTCTGCAATATTTATACACTTATTCTCTGAGCAAAAACAATAAACAGAGGATATAGAAGTAAAGCCACACAGAAACATAGAGGACAGTCTGTGGAGTGAAATTCCAGCTAGTTTGCTCCCTTTGAAGTGGGAAGAGAGTCAAGAGTTGAGCTTTGTGTGGTTATTTCAATAGATTTAGATGATTCTGAATAGTTAGAAGCTTCTGGATGTGACTGCCTATGTCTTAGTGGGCTGATGGAAATAAATGGAATGGTCTTATTACTTGACTTGTTCTACTTAGTGACTACTGTTTCCTTATAGAAAAACCACAGCTACGCAGGGGAAGCCTATGAAATGCTTGAGATATGGCTAGTATCACAGCTTTGGCACAGGGGGCTCTTTTGGGTTTTCCTGCTCCTAGGGAGGGAAACAAATACTCAAATGGGCAGAGCTAGGAAGGCAGTGATATCAACAGTGGTCACATGATCCTGTATATACTAAACATTCTTCATCTCCCTCCAGTGGATTGAGGACAACTCAAAGACATATCTGTGGTTCTTATTAAAGTTCCAGTGCAGTATGTGTCATGATGCTCAGAAAGTGTTTACTGAATAACAGTAAGTCCCAGGAACTATTTTAGCACACAACACTTGAGAGCACAGATATCACGCTTATGTGTTTTTCTTATATTGTCGTACAAAATTAACTGCTTAATAAAAGTTTCCCAATGATGGTAAAGCTAAATATTTATTATTATAGGAGCTTTAGCCCCCTGTGGCCTTTTACTATAACTTATAATCAGACTGTGACATTTTATAATTGCTGGAGACAGGTTTTGCATATCAAGACAAAATATAGTTATTCATTAATAATTTATTGGAACAAGTTTCATTCTGATATAATAAATGAATCATTAATTGATGCTTTTAAGGAAAATAGTTCTGAACAGAAGTTGCTTTATTTCACCTTCCTGCTTGGGTTTTAGGTTAGTACAATATTTGCAGAAGAAACAGATGCCACAAATTTAATTATGTAAACAATTCAGAGTGTTACTTTTCAAGATCCATCAAGTCATTTCAAAATATATCAAAA
Organism: Nyctereutes procyonoides; assembly: GCF_905146905.1. Classification (NCBI taxonomy): domain Eukaryota; kingdom Metazoa; phylum Chordata; class Mammalia; order Carnivora; family Canidae; genus Nyctereutes; species Nyctereutes procyonoides. The sequence goes on from NW_026575030.1 coordinate 13,817,589, forward strand.
TTAGCACATCCAGTGACAAACTAATTTAAAGGATGTGCTTGAGCCAGGGAAAAGAGGCATTCCTGGCATTTAGAAGAATAAACATGTCAGGCAAAGATGGTTTGAACTAAGCACTAACACTGGACATATTTTATGTAGAAACTCTGTGCTTATTTTGCATGAGGACAGCTGCTTAATCAATTTAAAAGAATTATAAAATCTATCAATGTCTCTAATTTATCAGCACTTTATGAATGACGTTGTGTGTAACCTCCAACAAGGGGAAAAGCCTCTCATCTGCTTCACCCCCTGTGCCTCCAGCTTCTCATACAGTATCTGCTTTCAATAAATACATTATGATTTAATGACAAACATGGTAAGGTAGTTATCCATTAAAAAGATAGTAATTTTTTTAGCTGGAAAGAGAAGATCCACTCTGTTGAGAAGTTCAATGATGATTTTAAAACATAATTAAATGGTACTAATGTAACGTTGTGTGTCACTGTACTTTAAAAAAATGAAAATTAAATGGCAAAAATATGGAAGAAACTTTTTGTTATAACCCATTGTCAATTAATACTGGGTGTGTGTCTCCTATAGGCACTTTGGCTCGCGCTAGGTATTAGGAATTGAACATGACCTAGTGCTCATCCTTGAGCAGATCTTAGTCTAACAGAAAATGAACAAACAATGTAAACTGAAGTACTCATAGAAAGCTGTCATATGATTTTCTTTCTAAGGTTCCCAATCCAATCACATGGATTACCTTGCTGAAAATATGTCTTTGACTTTCTAGTGCTGAAAATAAAAGCCACAGTCCTTAACAGGAGATCTCCTGCCCAACCTTACCTCACCTTACCTCTGGCCAATGTTGATTGCTCCCATTCTTTTCAAAACCATAACTAACTCCAATATCCTTGGCATATAGGTATTCAGATATATACTCTTCCCTTTCTAGAAATCCTACAGCCCCCCAGGGAACACAGCATTTCCCAGATTCCTGCAAAAACTCAACATCTGTCTAGTTGTTCATTCTTATTAGGCTTGTAGACTCTGAGATATGACTTTTTCCAACAAGAGAGCTGCTGATTACAGGAATCTGTATTGACACTGCATGTCTTAAAAGTATTTAACACAACCAATAATTTAGAGTGAGACCAGAGTTGGTGAGTTTCTGCTCAAGTAGAAGCAGAGAAAATACAGGAAAAGCTGAAGTGATTAGAGCATTGACCCGAGAGCCATCAGTAGAAATACAAGCAGAGGATATACGTAGATGCTGCTGGTCAGGACTTTGCCACACACGTTACAGTTAGAATATAGAGAGTAAAAGACAAAACAAACCAAAAACCATGTCATTGGTCCAAAATACTTCTGGCAATAGAAATAGGAAAATTGAGAGTGGGTGAAAATACCAGGAGAAGCTACTAAATTCAGATAAGGCATACTGTGTTTAAGATGACGGCTAACATCCATGAAAAAAAAAAAAGACTCACAGAACATTTAAAACATGGGTCTTTAGGTTTAGAGAAAGCACAGAGATAGCCATGGCATTTTTGAGGTTTGAAGTTCATAACTTGTAGCATTACAGCAAATGCTATTATTTGTTATGTCTATTCCCCAATCAGATTGTCAGTTCCACAAGACAGGGCATGGTCTACATCCTCCCAAGTAACAGGACCAGTGTCAGATGCATAAAAGTGGATTAATTCACAACTGAAAAGAAGTACCCTGTGTAAAAGAACCCTGACATAGCATATAGTGGACAGTATATATTGCTGCTTTAGACACGTTTTCTACCCTAAAGAAGTTAGTGTCCTAGAGAAAATAAGAGATATGCATAACAAACTCTAGATAGCTCGTCAAAAGTAGATGGGCCAGAGCTGGAGACCTGTGGGCAAAAACAGGGAAACGTGCTTCTGGCACTGCAAACAGTGGAGAGAAAAAAACATTATGGAAGAGCTCTTATTTGAGTGGGTCTTTTAACGAAGAAAATGAATTTGGAGAGCTTCTCAAGGGGAAGAAGGATTATAATTTTATAGCTTATCTGGCATTTCCCTCATGTTAGATTGCAAGTGATACTCGGCAGTTTTCCTAGATAGTTTATACAATATATTAATGTAATAAGCTTTCGTTTGTTTGTTTCAATTTAATTGTTTTATTTTGTTCTCAGTGCACATAATGCTTCATTGCTTCTTGGTAGAAGGAAGGGTAAAGAGGAGGAAAGTGGTTTAGACATCCTGGCCTAGATTTGACATAGATAGCTTTTCCACTCATCCCCTTATTTTCAGTTTTATCTCTTATTCTTGTCCTGGGACTTCCAAATGCCAACCTTTAGGCTCTCTCACAGATGGATGCCTCCTTCTGCTGCAGGGCTCTCTGGCCCTTATTCTGGGCTAAGATTTCTTCTACCTGAGTGATTATTCTGTCAATAGCTGGAAATTTTTCATTTGTTGAAGGTCCAATTCTCCTTCCTATTATATGCTTCCCACACCCTTCCTTATTATTTCACTGGGAATTCAGGCAAAAGAATACAACAGCACACACACACACATGCACACACATTAAAAAAAAACACCCTGTTCTAATTATATTGTGTAAATTATTTGCTCATCTTATCTAATCACACAATTTTGACTGGACAATTTTAATGATTCATATTTTAGTTTTTAAACAATGAAGAGTTGGGAATCCAAGTGGCAAAATTAATTATTCTTGGTTTTTAGAGTTCATAAATTGAGGTGTATATTAAAAACAGATTAATATAAAAGTGAATATTCAAATATTATTTTACTGTAATGCTTAAAGTCTGTGAGATATAAAATATAAATATACAAGAAGACATTAACATTTTGCCTGCAAATTAAAAACTATTTTCTTCTTAAAAAACCTGTAAGTTACCAAGGTAATGTTCCAGTCAAAATGCATGTATATACACACATATACACATAATTTGGAATTGTGCTATTTTAAACTCTCAGTTTTCTCCTAATATCCTTGTGTCAGAGTAACCAAAGCAAGTGGGTCTGGAAATCTCATATTTTTGCAATAAACGTCACTCTAATCTGAATAGTAGGATTATAATGGGTTCAATGAAGATATTGGTGTTGGACTGTTCAGTAATTTTTGAGAGCACTCTAACCTCATAGTCAGGTTCCTTCAGGTTCTACTTTTCCTAAAACAGTACCAGGTCCAGGCTAAAGGCGAGAACTAAGCTCTGAGGGAGTAATTCGGCATGGAGCTTGTATCCAATAAAGTTAGAATGAAGTCAAAGGCTCCATATATCATTTATTGATATTTCTGAGAATTTTATCAGTTCTCCTTTATACCCCCAATATATCCTACAATATCAACTGTTTCTACATTAATCAGTGGTGTTCCATAGAATCCTACGTAATGTAATGTTCCACAAAATAAAGATAATTGTTGCTTTTTCTTGAGAAGAACTTTCTGTCTTTGGAGAAAACTCATGCCATCACCCCTGAAAGAAATATTTTCCTCTTGTTTCATGGAAGATAAAACTAGATGGAACAAACTAGTTGAGTTCCATGCCTGGAACCTTGTGGACAATAAACTGAGAGATGGAGGAGGAGAAGGAAAGCAGGTGGAGGCTGCTAGAAGTTAGGAATTTCCCAATGTCCACCTAATGTGTAGAATGATGAGCCGTGTATATAAAAGGCATAGCACTATCTTCTTCACTTTTTGTGTAAAAGTGTAGTCTACAGATAATAAAACATTATTAAAAATGGGTTAAGATTCTATATCTCTGCATATGTCCAAATACCATGTGTCCAGTTAAGGAATTAAATAATTGACTGAAGAATAAGATGGGTAAGGCTTCTCTTGCTCTGTTGGATTTGAATGCAGTATATTGCTAATGGTCCCCTAAAAATGCCCCCAAAAGTGTCCATTTGTTACCAATGATGAACAAAATAAATGGTAATTAGGTAAAGCCCAAACTTGTGAAATGTGAACCCTACATCCTATTGGGATTCAGGAAGAATACATATTACTCTTTTTAAGAGTATAAATTGAGGGGCACCTGGGTGGCTCAGTTGGTTAAGCATCTTCCTTCAGCTTAGGTCATGATCCCAGGGTCCTGGGATCAAGCCCTGTATCAGGCTTTCTGCTCAGCAGGGAGTCTGCTTCTCACTCTTCCTCTGTGTGTTTGTCTCTCTCTCAAATAAATAAGTAAAATTCATTTTAGAAAAAAAGAACGTAATTTGAGTGTAGCCCTTATTTATACACTAAAACTAGGATAAGGTGAAGAGCAGCATGTCTTCTCAGTAAAGGTTGGGAGAGGGTGTCTATTATATGAAGTAAGGCAGAAAATTTTAGCAAAGTAGCTAAATTTGACAACATTACATTGCATTCAACTGATTTTGAAAGATCCATTTACTCAATTTTCTATTGCTGTTTTATTCTAGGTGATCCTAAAGAGAATGTCTAACAAAGAAGAATGTAAAAACAAGCTAGTCATAGTTTGGCCCCAACTACATTCTTTTAAATAAAAGGCCACAAAATAACTTTATTCAGAAACTTCCAATACAAAGACAAACCCCTAAATTAACTTTCTTTGCAGAAAAAAAAAAAAAAAAAACCTTCCTTCTTTTGATGATGAGTAATGTTACTAAGAAGTGTCCCTTAGGGCCATCTGGGTGGCTCAGTGGTTAAGTGTCTGCCTTAGGCTCAGGATGTGATCCTGGGTCCAGGGATTGAGTCGCGCATGGGGCTTCCTACGGGGAGCCTGCTTCTCCCTCTGTCTGTGTCTCTGCCTCTCTCTCTGTGTCTCCAATGATTATATAAATAAAATATTTTTAAAAATGCAGTGTCCCTTAGATGGGCACCTGAGTGGCTCAGTAGGTTAAGAGTCCAGTTCTTGGTTTTGGCTCAGGTTATATGATCTCTTGGTTCTGGCTCAGATCATGATATCAAGGTCCAGAGATGGAGCCCTGCATAGGGCTCTGAGCTCAGTGTGGAGTCTGCTTGAAATTCTCTCTCTCCCTCTGCCCCTCCTCTGCTCTCCCCTACCCCTCTGCATATACTCTCTCTCAAATAAATAGATAAATATATAAAAAGAAGTGTCCCTTAGATGATTAATCATTGAAGCCTGAATATCTAATTTGCAGAGAAGGAATAAATTAGGTGATGCTGAAATGTTACATGATGTAAAAGAAGAGGGTTTGGAGCTGCTGTTTCAATCCTCAGAGATGGAAGAAGTGTGATTAGAAGTGAGATTTCTCACAGAATGGCAGGAAAATGGGACCAGATGGAATCAGAGAATATTCTGGTGCTAGCATGGCTGAAATATATTTTAAGAACTAAGGTGTGGCATAAGTTACATGTTTCCTACATTCCTGTCATGTAAATTTTATCTTTTGTTTCCCTCAAAAATCTTCAGTGGAGTCATTCTTATTCAGTAATTTCTTCAGATTTATTATATGGGGTAAATCACTGGAAAAAGCCTTAGTGGCAATGAGATTTCAAGTGAGAAATAGGATTCTAAGAGATGGAAAAGACGACAAAACCAATCCTGGAATTCAGACGAATTTTGTGGTGGGAAAACAATGTTCCATAGAATGAGAGGGGAAATGCTGTGTTTAATGACAGTACTCAGATCATATCACTTCAGCTGAACTCTCAGAAGACTTCTCTTTGGATTTAAGATGTCTTACCTGGTGCTACATGACCCCAAATCATTACAGACCTGACCGCATCCTGTCTTCATCTGCTTACCATTTTTTTATTATCACGTAAATGCTATTTCAGCTCCACTGTGAAATGTTTTAAAATCCCCCATCTAAAATAGTTCTCCATATTATCTATGAAATCACCCTGCTTTAATGCTGTATGGCTTTCTTTACTCCATAAAAATTATTTTGTCTATATTTGTGTTTACTTTTTGCTCCCCTCACTGAGATGTAAACTCTTGGGAGAGAAAGAGTTGTCTGCTTCAATCTTCAATATCTGGGACTCTGCCTAGCACTAACAAATTAATATTTGTGGAATGAATGACTTTTTTACTTAGCTCACAATGAACATGATGCTCCATCTGACATGCAGTCTCTCCTCATTACCTGCTTCCATGTGTCTGCTGTTTGACAGGCTGTGTAGTCTACAACAGACAGAAGAGATGCACTTTGTGATTTCAACAAGGTCCTAAAGAAACTGGAACATCTGAGACATAATAAGAAGGAACAAACTTGGTTGCATCATCCAAGTCAACACAGAAGGTTCATCACATGCATGCAAAGAGACATAGAACTTTTAAGGAAAGAAGAGAAACCATGTTTTCATGATGTGACTTTATTTAAAGCAACATAATACAAACTTTTGACCAGTAAGTCTTTCCATAGGCCATCACCTAATTTAATATCTATTAAAATATATTAAGCTGCTAACATTTGGTCATTCATCATTCCCTCTCATTTCATTTAAGGCTAGCAAGAAAAAAAGGAAATGTGAAGAGTTTTGAAAAATGAAGAAACTTACACATCATAGAACTCCATGATTCATTTTATGAATGAGGAAAATAAAGCCTACATGGGACTAGCTACAGCTGGTGAGTGGCAAGAGTTTTAGCTGGATGTTACATCTCCTAAACAATAGCCCAATGATTTTCTGACTAGATAAAACCTCCAAGATCTCTGAAAACCAGAGCCCTCTCGCTCTGGGGCCCCAGTTATTCATCATGTTACAAAACATATTCAATAAGACAATTTTGTGTGCCCATTTGTATTTTGGGAATCCAAGCCTTCAAACTGGTGGAAGTAAAAGAGAATATTGAAAGGAGAGGATATAGGAAGAAAGGGTGCATACATGCACATATATGTGTATTTATTTGTTTGTTTGCTTGCTTATTTATTTACTTATTATGGGTTGAGCTGTTGAAACATTTCTTTGGGCAGGGCTATTTTTTTTACAGTGAGGCAGATGTTCCTATCTCAGCTTTTTTTCTGGGAAAGTATGAGTTCTGATTGGCTGGGTTCAATTCCCAGGCCCACCAGTAAGAAGCTTTTTTGGAATTGAATTCACTTCTTTTGGTTTCAGTTTTTTCCCTTGATGTAGTATGCATAGCAGTAACACCTTCCTTCCCAGTGCTACTGGGACAGTAAATGGGTCCACATGTCAGAGTTTAGCACCGTATCTGGAGATACTATTACTCCATTGAGTCTAGGTGTTAGGTGTGTGTGGGGGGGGGCGCTATGGGCCTCCTCTCTAGAGATACCTGCTCAGAAGGTCTCTGTCCTCCCAATCCATTACTAAATTTCTGATGTCCTTCTTTCCGAAGAACCTATTAGGCAATCTATGCCACAAAATAAAGACCCTAAAGCCAAATAACCAGATCCTTAGTGGTAAACTGTGCAACTAACAGATTAATAAGATGTAAGGTGTGTGTTTGTGTGTGTTCCTTCAGGATGGGAGGATTCACCTTTCATCTACTATTCAAATCAAACTCTGACCACTTCAGCCACTTACAAGTTTAGTTTTGTCTCTTCCACTTAAAAATTATCAACAAGTTAAATGCTTATAAACCAAAAGGAGAGCAATATTTTCAGCTACTTGGGATGTACAGAAAGAAAAACAAACTGAATTAAATGTCATTATCAAGGACAGTGAAGAGGATGGCAGTATCGTTTAACGTCTAAAATGTCTACTTGTGTCCATCAATTCATTCTTTCATTCATTCATTCATTCAACATACATGTTTTAATAATACAATGTGTCTCCTTTTAGTCTAGACTATGAGGATTAAGACCAAAACAAGACAAACCTTTCTCTGTCTGATTCTGGCCATGCAATTTCTGTTGATCTCCCTAGGTCTGGCAGGATTGAATACCAAGCCAACTCGACTTTCCTCTTAGGTTATGTCGGCAAACATCAACTTCCAAAAAGCTGATTCTTACACAGGTCTGACTGTGAGTGATCCTGGCATTTTCCAGCCAAGAAAGAAATGACACTGATCGCTTTGAAGCTGTGGCAGATAGGGTTTGGGTAGAGAAGGCTGCTAGCTACCAAGAAAGAATTAAAACAAAATTTGTTTCCTATTATGCTGTTTTTTTTTTTTCTAGTCCTAGAGGCCTCATCATTGCTCACTTTCACACCTTCATTTTTCCATTGACTCCTTTAACAAATGTTGTAGAGTGAGTCACATACACAAGCAAGTGCAATGCAATGCAGTAAGCACAGTAAGAATGTTGTGAATGAAAGAAAAAGCTTCACTAAGCAAGAGTGTTAAGGAAAGTGAGAGGCACTGAGGTGATATTGGGTCTAATGTGGGTACTTTGCAATATGAAATAGCACCATTAGGTGCCTTTGAGGAGGCCAGAAAAGGCCATACAATCCCCCACTATTTGCACAGCAGCAAAAGATGCTAGCTCTATAAGCAAAGAAGAAAATGGCCCTCGCTTATCATAGAATAAAAAAAGAAAAGAAAAGAAAAAAAATGTCAGCTAAAGTGTTACAGCCTTATGTCTGCTGGAAATACTTAGAAGGAGCATGAGAAGCCCCAGGGATGGGCAGGATGAGAAAAAGGCCTTTGAGAGACCGTTACTGTGACTATTTCGCCACAATAACTATGCCTTTTGGTAAGATGTCAGCCCTTTAGAGATGAGGAGGCAGAGGCCAGGGGACCTCCAATGATCTGCCCATGGTCTGAGACCAAGTGTCAGAACTGTGAATGGAACCAGAATTGTCAGCCTCTGAGTTCACTTTGGTTTTCTCTTTTGTACCACGTACCGCAATAATTTATTTTGGCTTCTGCATTGCTGCCACAATTACAGTTTCTACCACTGTGCTCTACTGGATACTTATAGACTCAATTTGTAATTTAGTATTTTTCTTCCTTTGTAAATAAGGTAGGATTTCTGACTGAATCCAAAGCATATCTTTTTAGAGGAAATTTTCTGTTGAGACTGAGGTGGTACATTCTTGGTGGCTGAGGTGTTAGCATCAGTCCTATCTGCTCTACTTTTTATTTATGAAGCAATCTCAATGAATGACAGCAATGAAAATTCCTCTGGGCAATAAATTATCGTCAAGATAGGGGTTACAACTTTATCTCACACAGCTGAGGATGCACGGTATTTAACAAGGCTCCTCTGTCTCTCACCTTTAATGTTTAATTTCATTTAAATTAACGTTTAATTCTCTCCTCTGTCATGCATGTACTTAGTGAAAAGGCCCCATAGCTCTTGCCTTCACAAGTCAACACTCTAGTATTCAACTGCTTTCTTCCACTCACAGATTCCATCAAGCTGCTTATCACTTTAATGATCTAGTCCTTCATTGTTTTCTTTCTTTTTTTTTTCTTCATTGTTTTCAAGAGCAACTTTACATTGAGGGACTTTCTAAGATCTTTTGGTCAGGGGCATACTTATTCCCAAATACGATCAAGTTGAGAAGCATACAAAATGTTGTCACCTGACATGCAGGAGGAAAAAATATATAAATACATAAAATGAGAATCCCGTTCTTTTGGTTTCTGTCTGTTTGACTCTGGGATATACTCTGTGAGCTTGCTTGTTGGCTCTGAACAAAAACTTAACCCACTTTATACTCATCAGTGGGGGAAGGTAGCACAAAGAGATGGAAACTCATCCCCTAGGGAGATGCCATGCCCTTATTGTAGTTGAAATTTCTGAGCTCAGGTGTTAGGCAACAGTTACAAAAAAATAGCATGCATGTGACCAAGGACAGAATATTTTAGATTAAAAGACAAGGAAGATTTATGGTTTTTATATGAACAACTTTTCCCAATGTTTCTTCCCTCCTTTCCTTTCCTTTCTTTTCCTTTCCTTTCCTTTCGTCCTCTTTCCTCTCTTCCTCTTTCCCTTCCTTCTTTTCTCTTTCTTCCTTCCTTTCTCTCTCTTTCTTTCTTCCTTCTTTCCTTCTGCCTGCCTTCCCCCCTCCCTTTCTCCCTTTCTTATTCTTTCTGCCTAAACTCAGATTTGTGGAGAAACTCATAAATGCTAAAAAGTTATCAGGAGGAAATCAAAGTTAAATGATTATAGCAGAAAATAAGTCAAACAACATAAAAATCTTTGATACATCACCATTCTAGAGCTAAAAGTATACTTTATTTCAGAGATGACAAAAACAATGAGGTTCTTATACAAATGGTGTATCCACAGAGCACCCTGATGTCTAGAGAGGTGATAAACTTGGTCAAGCCAAGAGATACATCCATCTGTCCTACCTGGGGAGATAGATAGATAGATATATAGATAGATATATAGATAGATAGATAGATTAGATGATAGATAGATAGATAGATAGATAGATAGATGATAGATGATAGATAGATAGATGATAGATAGATATAGAGGTAGATACATATGTAAACAAACATGATTAATATGTCATTCTAAATTGTTCAAAGCTAAGAACATTTGAGTTAATCTACAGAACAACTAAGGAGTCCAAAAAAAGCTCCAAAAGAAAGTTTGTAGAACTGAAATACTTTATTGATTTACTGTGAGGTTGGCACATCAGTTCTCTGAGCTTTATAGGTTCCCGATCTGTTCAACAGATGAAACAATATCTCCCTTTCCTGCCTTACAGAGGTCCTAAACTGAGCAATTATGATGACATTTGTTAAACCATTGGCACACTGGTCACACTGTAAGATGTCAGCTTGCAGTTAGAATAAAGAATAAGTGGTGATTTAAAAAAAAAAAAGATACAATATTTGGTAATGGAGCCTTTGGGAGGTACCTAGGGTTAGATTAGTTCGCGAGGGTTGAGGAAGGGTCCCCAGGATGGAAGTAATGTTCTCATAAGGAAAGAAAGAGATCTCTTTCCCAAAGAAAGACACTCCTCCCATGTGTACTCACTGAGGGCAGCCCATGCAAGAAGACATAGCTTAGGAAGCTGTCCGCAGGCCGCAAAGAGGTCCTCACCAGACCCCAATCATGCTGGCACTCAGAACAGACATCCAGCCTCTGGAGGGTTAGAAATAAATTTGTTTTCTTCGCTTTTCGGCTGACAATAGTTTGTTAAGGTAGCCCGTGCAGACTAATACAGCTCTCAAACTTACAGGAAATCTCCAAGTATATAAAGGAAAACCCCAAACTACCTGAGATCAAATCAACCCCACCAGAGTGGAAAAGGGGTCAACATTGAAATCATACTCAGTTATTGAGAACTAGAGGCCGTGATGATGCTTTTACTTCCATTTGATGTTGTGAGATTTTTACATTAGAGTCAATTGACCAGAAAGGTCAGTAATTCCTACTTCCAAATAAACTCCACAGATTATTCTGAGCCACAGAGTCACAAAGGAAGAAACTTAATAATTACTTAAATTTTAAAAGTATGAAGGAGAAGCAGAATGTGAATTAAATGGAACAGAAGTCTAAAAGGAAGGCCAAGAAGCATCAGTGGCTGGCAAAGGGATAGAGTGTGGATTTTTCCATGTGAGGGCAAATGCTGTGAAGTGTTCAGCCTAGGGGACCGGATGCTTGCAACAAAGTAGGATGCTGGTATAGGGAACTGGTAGAGCAGAGCCCACAATTCTTCAAATAATTTAACCAGGATAAAGAAAAATTACATGTTATTTAAGAAAAAGCAAGGTCAAGGAAATGGTCTCTTTTTCTCTCCTTTTTTTTTAATGCTGTTTTTAAATTGTCATTTTTATAATGGTAAGAACATTTAGCATATACAGGGCCTTATGAAAAGATCTAATTGATAAAGAGGTTAAAAATTTTGGGAAATTAGGGCATTGCTAATGTATAAATGAATATATAATATATATAATGTATACCCTGTACCTGGAATTGTTTTAATTTCATTAATTAAAAATGTAATTTTAACTTTTATACAGAGCCTTCAAAGTAAATACTATCTTTATAAATATTTTAAGTGAAACACACACACACACGCACACAGATTAAATGGTTCCTCCACCACACATGTAGCATATGACAGAGCTGGAAATTCAACTCAGACTGTATGGCTCTGTGGTTGATACTTGCCCGTGACTCTCAGAGTATTCAAGTACCCCAGCACACCACAGTAAATTCACAGGACCACTGTGGGATATTTTAAATTTCTGAAAGAAACACAGTGATACTTGACATATGCAAAGCACCACGTGAACCAATTGGATGAGATAGTGGATATTTTCAACTTTAGACTACTCTATGCTCTTGCTGATATAAAGCTGATTCTCAGTATTTGCTGCTATAAAAAGTAAGTACCACATGAAAATCTCTGGGAAACAGAATAAGAGGGTGTTAGCATCTAATCTGACTCCATGGTTTGAGAAGTTTTGCAGTGCCCAGCAGGAAAATCTGTCTTAATAATCAGTAATTGCAGTTTGAACAATAAAATAATATTTTTCTAATTTATGTGCATTATCTTTCTAACAGCTATAAAGTTATTGGGGTATAAATATTTACTAACATTTTTGGGCGTAATTGTTTAAATAGAAGTGTGACATAATTCCTTGGCCTAGGAGGACAGTAGAAAAGTTACTGAAGCCCTACTAGCACTAGGAACCTAGAATGCTTGGAAACATCTGTCCTTTGTTGCCGATGGGAAGGGAAACAAAAGCCTGGATGGAGAGGTTAGCCCTGGAATGGAGAGAAGATATTCCTTATTTTTAGATAGAAATAAATAGGGCCATGACATGTATATTGACATTTTCAAATGAGGAACAGAGAAATTACAAGAATTTTGATCTTTTTGTCAGGATGTATTTAGTGAGTAGGTAGTGAGGTAATCTACAAATCAGGAGCTGGGACTAAATTGAGAGGTTCATAAGATTGAACAGATTCTGAGGTCTAAAGGCACAGGAATCTCTACCCTGCTATGCAGCTAAGCATATAGTAAGTGTTCAATAAATTCTTGGTTATTTATTTAATCTAATATTATCAACACGAATTTTTAATTTTTTTCTCCAAATTTTTATCTTAATTCCAGTTAGTTAACACACAGTGAAATACCAGTGAGTATTATTCAAATATATATATATGAATATATATATTTAAATATATAAATATATTTATAAATTATAAATATATTATATATTTAAATATATATATATATATATATATAATATATATATATATATATATAAAATCTCACAGCGTCTTTATTCATCAGTCAGTGGACATTAGGGCTCTTTCCATAATTTGGCTATTGTTGATAATGCTGCTATAAACATCAGGGTGCATATGTCCCTTTGAATCAGTATTTTTGTATCCTTTGGGTAAAGTCATAATAGTGAAATTGTTGTATTGTAGGGGATCTCCATTTTTAACTTTCTGAGGAACATCTGTACTGTTTTCATTGGAACCTTTGGAAGGATATATAAGAGAGGGAAATGAAATCTATGATTTTGCAGCTTGTCATGGTGTATCTGATATGCTTTTAGCTCTGTATAAGATATGTGATTTTTTTATGCAGCTACACACATTTTGTTTTCAAATAAATAAGCATAAAGGAGATTCTGTGAGATGGATCGATGTTTGCCCTTTCAAGAGATACCTACAGCTGCTGAACTAAAGATGTGCTGTATAAATACATATTTTAAAATTGTTTTAATTTGGCTCTTCTGTCAAAGTATCCCTTAACAGCGTCCTCCCCCACCTTCTGCTTGGAACTGTCAATAACCTGACAAGGTGTAGCCTTCTCTAGTTGGTCTATTTTGAGGTTTGAGAAATGTGAGTGAGAATTAGAAGCAGAAACCCAAAATGGATATTGAATCCAAAAGCAGTGTTTAGAGGAGATTATACAGGGAAGCTTTAAAAAAATAGAATTAAGTTCCATTTTAAATAAAATCTTCAGTTAAGTAGCTTAGTTATATGCTTTTCCTGGCCCTTCTAATTAAAAAAAAATGTTTCTGTGTTATCTTTAAACAAACTCTACATTCTTTAAGTTAGGATTTACAACATTCAGTTATGTGACACTAAACTATCATTCCAAGTATTGGAGTTGGGAAGAATATAGGGGATAGAGAACATTGAATTCAATCACTTGTACTGGATGTATAGATGTATAAGCTTCAGTTATATAACATCTCTGAACTTCACCTTATTCTTTAAAAAAAAAAAGATTTTATTTATTTCAGACAAAGAGAGAGAGAGAGAGAGAGAGAGAACTGCAAGCAGGGACAGAGGGAGAAGCAGACTCCCTGCTGAGCAGGGAGCTCTGAACAAGGCTCAATTCCAGGACCCTGGGATCATGACCTGACCTGAAGGCAAGCACTTAACCGACTGAGACATCCAGGTGTACCCGAACCTTACCTTATTCTTAATTTAAAAAAAATACTAGGATTTCTGATTCCAGGAAGATAGACTAGACATGTGTTCTCCTATTCCTCCTGCTAAGAATAAAAAACTCCTGGACAATATGCAAAAATGAAACAAAACAAACCAACCAACTGAAAAATAAAGAAGCAAATAAAAACATAAGAAAACTCTGAAAGGTAGGGAGAAGAAGGTGGACCAGCTAGGAACCTTAGCAGTGAGTTCTCTGGGTCATCTTTTTTTGGTTCATATATCCTGAACATAGAGCAAGAGAAGCTGGCAACCAAGAAATTCCAAAGGACACAGACAAAATCCCCAATAAAAGTATGCTCTCTCTAGTCAAAGAATCAAGAAAGATGTAATGTAGAGAGAAAGAAAAGTTTTAGACAGTAAATACTCCAGCTGAACTTCATTAGCTAAAGATCTTTATAATCTTGTGGTCCCAACACCACCCATACCACAAATACTGAATGAGGAACCTCAACTGGATAGTGCCAGAGCGGGTTGGATAGGGAACAAGGATTTTCATCTCTGCTGGGTCGTAGTGTACTGCCATCCCCCCACTTTGGGTGTTAATGGAGACCATGTGAGCCCTCCTGAACTTTTATCCACATTGAGAAGTAACAAGGAAACTTTCTTTGTGCAGGGATGGCATTTCAGAAGACATAGCGAAGAATCAGGTATTTTACCACAGCCTTTTGGTAAGGAGGCCAATCCCAGTAGTGTTCAGGAAGGGCACATGTTCAGGAAGGGAACCGTGATTAGGTACTCCTGCCCTTTCCAGCCAGGGTGGGTATCAGTGGAAGCTTAATAGAGAGCTGGAAGTTCCACCTCCACTCAGAAGTAATTAGGTACTCTCTCCTGACTACCCTCAAGTGTCAATGGAGGCTGAGTAAAGAACCCAGACTTCTACTCCCACCTGGCATTACCAAGGTAAAAACCAGCCTTCCTCTGCCAGACTGATATCATAAGAGGTCAGCAGAAACAAATGATTTAAGATACAGAATCCCATAACATAATATCCTTGATGTCTACATATTTGTGAAAATCACAAATATGTGAAGAACTAGGGAAATCTAACCTAGAGTAAGAAGAGCAGCCAATAGATACTGAATTTCATATTTTTGCTATATAAATTATTACAAACTTTGTGGCTGAAAACAGTATTATCTTACAGTTATGGAGGTCAGAGTTCTAAAATGGCCCTCACTGGGCTACCATACAGGGGTTGACAGAGCTACATTCCTTCTGGATTCTGAGAGACAGTCCATTTCTTCCCCTTTTCCAGCCTCTTCAAGTTGCCTATATCCCTTGGCTTGTGTTCTCCTTCCATCTTCAAAGCCAACCATAGATGCTTAAGTCATTCCCATGCTATGTAACTCTGATATTCCTTCTTTTTGCCTTTCTTCTACTTACAAGGATCCTGGTAATTACATTTGGTCCACTCAGACAATTCAAGAAAATTTCTGCATATCAAAATTAATTGATTAAGAAAATTCCATCTGCACCATTAATTCCCCTTTGCCATGGTACCTAGCATACTCACGTTCCAGGGAAGAGACATGAACATCTTTGGGGGTACATTCTCTGTCTACTACTGAAGAAAACATTATAAAACCTAAGATTAAAAAAAAAATTCTACATTCTGTTGTTTGTTCTTCAGTGCCTTTGCTGAGATAGTAATTCATTGGAAGTTGTATGATACTTCTACTCTCTTTCATTATTCCAATCAAGAAGCTTACTACATGTCCCTGCTCCTGAAAAGTCCACATAGAATTGTCTCCTCCATAATAAATTACATTTTTGAATAATTAATAAATCCACCATAATAACTGCCTCCTTGTTTCAAATTAGATATGCAAATGTGCGTGTGGACTTTAATAGGAAGGGGAACCAGTCTCCTCAAATGGTCCATTTTTTAAGTATTCCCTTGTAGTTTTACTATTTTTCTCTTAAAAACATATGCCTAAATACCAAACTATGTTAATATATCAGCTTAGAGAAGACATGTTAATTTTATCTTGAATATTTTCTAAAACAGAAAGATCTCATATTTCAAACATGTAAAGGGTAATGAGACATAAAGAAAAGCAAAGTATCTACATTTCACTTGAACTGGTTAAATATTAACAGTAGTAACTATGGTAACAAAATATAGAAATGCAGTTGACCCTTGAACAACCTGGGAGGTTAGAGGTGCTGACACCCATAAAGTTGAAAATCTACATACAACTTTGACACCCCAAAAACTCAACTACTAATAGCCTACTTTTGATCATAAGAATTACTCATAAACAGTAAAGTAATATTTATTTGTATATCATACATATTATTTACTGTTTTCTTACAAGAGGGTAAGCTAGAACAATGAAAATCTTGTTAGAAATTATGAGGAGAAAATATATTTAGAGTATGATAGATGATAGATAGATAGATAGATGATAGATAGATAGATAGATAGATAGAGGCACCTGGGTGGCTCAGTGGCTGAGTGTCTGCCTTTGGCTTAGATCATGATCCCAAGGTCCTGGGACCAAGTCCTACATTGGACTCCCCATAGGGAGCCTGCTTCTCCCTCTGCCTATGTGTCTGCCTCTCTCTCTCTGTGTCTCTCATGAATAATAAATAAAACCTTTAAAAAATAGATGATAGATAGATAGATAGATGATAGATAGATTGATTGATAGATGATAGATAGAAATCTGGTCGTAAGTGGACCCACACCTCACAGTTCAAACTCAAGTAGTAAAAGGTCAAGTGTATAAATGTATATCACTGAAAAAGCTATACAAAGAGATACACTGAGAAAATAACTATAGATAAAGAAAATGGAATTCTAAAAACATGTTCAATAACCCATCCACAAGAAGGAAAGTAAAGAAAAATAAAAATAGAAAAATAGAAAAAAAAAACAGACAACAAAAGATGACAGACTTAACAACTAACATATTAATGGATTCATTAAATGTAAATAGTGTTCAAGCACCAATTAAAAGATACTGACAGGATAGATTAAAATCACAATAATTCTGAGTTTGTATAAATAAAACAGCAGAACTATAAAATGTATGTTGCAAAAAGTGATGAAACCAAAAAAGAAATAGACAAATACACCATTATAGTTGAGATTTTCAACTTCCCTTTCCCTACAATTGGTGGGAAAATGTATTGAAACCAGCAAATATCTAGAAGAACACAATTAACAAACAGGAACAAATTAACTTTGATAGAATATTCCACCCAAAGTGTTGGGAATGTGTATTATTTTAACATACCCATAGTATATATCAAAGTAGATCATATGCTGGGCCATAAAAAACACCTTAACAAATTTAAAAATATTGCTATCATACAGAGTATGTTCTCTGACAATGATGAGATCAAACTAGAAATCAATAACAAAGAAATAACAAACAAGCTCCAAACACCTGGAAACCAAGTAACATTTTAAAAATAATCCTTGGATCACAGAAGAAGTGTCAAGGGAAACCAAGATACATCAACATATATCGAATATACTGAAGATGAAATAAAAACATATCAAAATTTGTAGGACAGAGCTAAGTAGTGCAGAGAAGGAAATTCATAGCAATGAATGTTTACACTAGAAAAGAGGAAAGGTCTCAAATAACATAAGCTTTCATATTAAGACTTGAGACAGTAAAGTGGGATCCCTGGGTGGCTCAGCAGTTTGGCGCCTGCCTTCGGCCCTGAGCGTGATCCTGGAGACCCAGAATTGAGTCCCACTTTGGGTTCCTTGCATGGAGCCTGCTTCTCCCTCTGCCTGTGTCTCTCCCTCTCTCTCCCCTTCTCTCTCTCTCTCTCTCTCTCTCTCGCTGGGTCTCTCATGAATAAATGAATAAAATATTTTTTAAAAATTTAAAAAAGAATTGAGACAGTAAAGAAAAGAAAAGGAAATCTAAAGAAAGAAGAAAGATGAAACTAATGTGGTAAAGAATAGCAGTCCCCATAATTGAACAGGAAACATAACAGAACGCAATGAAAAAAAAAAAAAAAAAAAAAAGGATCCTCTAAAAAGACCAATACAGTTGTTGCAAACTTGTCAAATCTGAGAAAGAAAAAAAGGAAGACGATGCAAAATATCAATGTCAGGAGTAAAACAGGGAACATCACTGCAGATCTTGCAGATATCAAAAGGATAATAAGGAAATAGTATAAACAACTCTACACACACATATATGACAACTTAGATAAAAATAGACCAATTCTTCAAAAAGCACAAAGGACTACAACTCACATACCAGAAATAGTTGTATAACCCTATTGCTATATATACAATTGAATTTGTAATTTAAAAACTCAGAAAAAAGAAATCTCAAATGAGATGATATTGTTGTTGAATTCTACTCAATGTTTAAAGAAGAACTAATACCCATTCCAGAAAATAGAAGAATATGAACAACTTCCAGTTTATCTGAGAAGCTATTATTGATCCAATACCCAAACTGAACAAAGATTGGATGTAAAAGGAGAGTAGAGGAGAGAAGAGGACAGAGGAAAGACTGAAACAGAGACAGAAATGTTTAAGACCAATGTCCCTCATGAATATAGATACAGATGCCATTTTAAATATTAGCAAATAGAATCAAGTAATTTATAACAAGAATTATATGCCATGACTAAATGTTGTTTTTTTTTTTTATTCCAAAGATGCAAGGCTAGCTAATTCATTATAATCTATCATATTAATGACCTAAAGGGGAGAAATTCCAAGATCCATATTAATTATAACAAGCATTATACATAATTCAAAACCTAATCATAATTTTTAAAATGCTCAGAAAGTGGAAATACAGGGGAATCTCCTCAACCTGATAAATGACAGGCTACACTTATGCTTAATGGTTTAAGACTGAATACTTTCTGCATAAGATTAGAAACAAGAACCTAGTATCTGCTATCAGCATTCTTATTCAACATATAACCAGAAGTGCTAATAGTCCAAATAGGCAAGAAAAGAAATAAAAGGCATACAAGTTGGAACAGAAGTAAATCTGTGCCTACTTACAGATAATGCATTGAATATTCCAAGAAATTGAAAATATATCCTCATATTAAAATTTTTAGAAAGGTAATTAGATACAAGATAAACATACAAAAATCAATTGTTTTATACACAACGTAACTACTACTCTTTGTGATATTGATGTGTGTGGGTATCACAATGAACATATGAACATTGAAATTAAAAGTAAGATATATCTTCAGGGATCAAAAAATTAAATAGGTATAAATGTAACAAAAGATGTACAGAAATTATATGCTGAAAATCACAACAGTGATGAAATAAATTTAGAAAATTTAAATAAATGGAAAGATATTCTGTATTCAGAATTGTACAGCTCAAAAAACTAAAGATGCCAGTTGTCTCAAAGCTGATATACAGATTTAACACAGTTTCTATCAAAATCATAAGATTTCTTTTTAAAGAAATAGACAAGATTATTCCAAAATTTATGTAGAAAGACAAGGGAGCTAGCATATATACAACAATTTTTAAGACGGAGAATGAAGTGGGGAGAATATCAGATGGCAGAGTAATCAAGAATGTCTGATCTTGCCAGAGTAATGTACACATGGATCAGCTGAACAGAAAAAGAACCGAGAAAGAGACCCTTTCAAATATGCCCACTCCATTTTAGACAAAAGTCAAAAAATAGTGACAATACCAAATGCCAGTGAAGATGAAAAGAAACTGAATCACTCACATTTTTTTATGGGAATGTAAAATGGTACAGTCACTCTGGAAAATAGCTTGCCATTTTCTTTAAAAAAACTAAGCATACAACTACCATATGGCCCAGAAATTGTACTCCTGGGCATTTATCCCAGACAAATGAAAACTTTGGTCACAAAATAAACTTGTACATGAACGTTTACAACAGCTTTATTTAAATTCTAAAACTGGCAACAGTCTGCCTGTGCTTAAGCAAGTGAATAGGTAAACAAACTGTGGTCCATCCATATTATGGAGTACGATTCAGGAATTAAAAGGAATGAACTACAGAAACATTCCACAACCCAGACAAATATCCAGATAATTATGCTAGCAGGAAAAAAAAAAAAGCCAATCCTGAAAGATTACAGACTATATAGTTCCATTTATACAACATCCTTAAAATGACAAATTGTGAAAAAGGGAGAATAGGCTACTCATTGGAAAGGTAAAGGAAGAGAGTGTGTAAGAGGGAAGTGGGTGTGGCTACAGCCTGAGGGGGTGGGTTTGTGCTCTGAGGAACTCCTGTACCCTGATCCTCAGTGTTCCTAGAGCAGATATACATTGTAACAGATTTGCAAACTGCTACTATGGGGAAAAGTGGGTAAAGGATACAAGTGATCTTTCCATGCTACATGTTGCAAATTCATGCAAATCTACAATGAAATAAATATTTAAATATTTTGAGAAAGGAAGGCAATAATGTTTATTCTCTAAGTTTGTGGTCAGAATGAAATATATTTGGGGCACTTGGGTGGCTCAGTCAGTTAAGTGTCTGCCTTCATCTCAGGTCATGATCCCAGAGTCCTGGGATAAGCTCTAAATGGAGCTCCCTGCTGAGTGGAGAGTTTACTTCTCCCTCTCCCGCTGCCCCTCCCCCCAGCTGGTGTGCATTCTATCTCATAAATAAATAATTAATTAATAAATAAATAAATAAAATATTTTAAAAAAAGAGTGTACTATATTTGAAAGTACCTTTTTGAAGCCTAGTACTTCCTAACCACACAGTTTATTTAATTTCCCTTCTCTTTGCTCCTCTCTTACTCCTTTATAGACAACTTGGCTTCTTGAAAACTAAATGTTTCCCTCCAATGGGATGTACCATGCCCTTCCCAAAATCTCAACTGTGATGAACTTGTCAGCCTGAACCCTTTCTGGAGGAAGACCTGTTCCCCCACATTTTGGGTGTGACATAGGTAAGCCTGTGGATGAGCACTGGTATAACACACAGGTATACCTGTTACAAGGAGAGATTAGATTTTGATGGTATGTTTTGGTATTATAGGGAGGGAGGCACAAAGGCCTAGATCGCCTTGCTACCTTGCGAGGTTCTTGAGGTCAAGTAACAGACTAAGGAGCCAAAGACCATCTTGCTACCAATTTTAGGACTCCAGGAGACATGTGAGCTGGAGGTCATGCCTCAGGTTCTAGGACACAGGCAGGACTTGTCCCCTCAATCTGCTTCAGCCACAATCCAACCTTAGTACCAGCAACTGGTAGTTGGTACTTAAAAAGATAACAATGTTTAGTCCCCACGAATGATCCTAGATGCATTAACCTACTTGTGAGACCTTGTAGCTTCAAGGGTACAACTAAAATTAGCTCCTTTATTCTAACAAAAAAGTATTTCTACAAAGAACCAGATTCACAAATACAAGTAAAACAAAAGCAAGCATTAATGTTATCTATGTGTTCCTTAAACACATAAAGAGAAGAGAAGCAAAATAAGAGAGGTCAAGAGGAAGAGTAAAGATGATGGGTGCTCAGAGACCCAGGCATTGGGCATCTGTGCAGGCTGGGGAAGGAGAAGAAAGTGAGGCTTCTCCTCGGGCCCCTGAACCCCATCTGCTCAGAGAGCAAAACCAACCCCACTAAAACTGGGGCCTCTCCATCAGTGTCCTTCCTGACTGGGAAGGAGACACAGGCACTACCAACTCTCAGTTTGGGGCCTTAAATGGGGGAGAATCCAGATGTTTCTGCACATCAAGCAGCTAGGCAGTCCAGAGTCGGGCTGCCTTGGCAGTAGGAACTCATTAATCTTCCAAGAACTCCACCAACATTTTTCACCTAAATGAAAACCATTGCATTATAATCAGGTGCTATCAGACTATGACCTACTGGCTTAAATTAATTTATGAAATCATATGGGCACTTAACAGCCTGGGCATTTCTTAGTCTCCGGGGAAATAGAGAAGGCCAATTTTAAAAAATGTGAATGTACCCCCAGGGAATGGCCATTATTTGAACTTAACTAACCCTAGGTAAGCCATGGTCCACAGATCACAGGTGGTATATTAGCAATGGGTCAGATCTAGCCCAAGGTCCTTTCATGATATTGTAGTGATTCATAGGTGCTCCTTACTCCCAGGCTGGATACTTCTGATAAGCATCCCCTCCAGTGTGCAGCAGGGCTTTGGAAATCCTACTATGCAGGAATTTTGTACTACATGCTGGGTGGACACAGGAAAAAGTGTGGCTTGAAGCATAGTCCCAAACTACTGAAAACTCCACCAGTTACACATGCAGATGCCAGTGGATGGATACATGAGGGTGTGTGTCCTGTGTATGAACTTCCCTAAGAATTTCAACAGACTTTCCTGACTAATGCTCCTTTAGGGGGCAGAGCACACAATCCTTATGGAATTTCCAGTCACTTATTTTTTGTCTTCATGAGAGTGCTAAAGATCCTTTTTATTATTCTCAGTAACAATTCTAACATAAGAATCATCGTGAAATGATAATGATAGGCAGTTAACACTTCCTCAGACCATTTTATGCCTTCAAACCCCAGTGAATTAGGTATTATGTGGGATTTTTGCATTTTATACATGAAGACATTGAGTCAGAGAGGTTATAAGAGTTTACCCAAGGTCCAGAGAGTTAGTCGGAAATCACCATCCTGATCTGACTCAAGGAAAAGAGAATTAATGTTTTGCCCCCTGAGATAAATTTTCCTTCTCTTTTTCCCCAAGATCAAATAAATTTCCTCCTCTTGGCTTCTATTCCAATAGCAGAATGAGGCAGACACACTTGCACACAGGGAACATAGATCCCTTTCCTGTATATTGTGGAACAGCATATCTTTCCTGCCAGCTCTAGGCCTCCTGTCTTCTGCACTTACTCTGGGGGCCAAGGGTAGGCCATTCCGAGGACCTATGTACCAGCCAATTGAATGGTAGGGAAGAGGAGAAAAAAATAGTAAGGTGAATCTCTAAGCTCTCTGTTCTCCCACCTGAAAGTGCTTACTGACTTCCCCCACTGCTTCCCACCCCAAGAAACCAGCACCAGTCCACATCTCCACATATGGCAGCATCAGGGATCTTCATCTCTGGGATTGAATGAGAAGGTTACTCACATAGGAGGTAAAAATGTGTCCCAGAATAAGTGGTGTAAAAGTGGTGAAGGACACTTGACCTCCCCTTAGGATACTATTGTTTCTGTTTTTGTGAAAGCTTTTCCACTGGCCAAGGGCAGATGCTCTATTCTGTCTTGATCTCCATGTGCTATGGACATAGGTGAACCAAATAGTGGCACAAAGGAAGAGGAGGTGCCACACAACCACGCCCCTGTGACCCAACTTCAACCATGAGCGACCAAATTACCTTTTCCAGAAAATGATACTATTGTTCTTTTATATTCCATATAAGACGAGGTCATCAAACTCCCCTTTATTAATAGAGAATGGCTTCATGTGTTGCCCAGGGCTTTCGTGTCGATGTTTGCTTACATTTCAAAGTAATAGAGTCATTTATTTCCTTTATAGCAGCCCAGCAATTTTAGGTAACACTTTTATATCTTCTCTCTTGTGAAGACATCAGAGTTTTTATTTGGCATATACCAAGACTTGGGAAGGCAAGCAGGCTTTTTTTTTTTTTTTTTTTTTTTTTTACAGCAACCATCAGGGAAATCACGGTTTTGATAGATTCAGGTTTTTTCTGCCATCCCCAGTTTATCCTTTCTATTAAAAAAAAAAAAAGTCTCAATGGGCTTAGAACTTCTGCTTGGAATATGGAAACTCCTAAGAAAAATGCTAAAAGTACAGGATAGACAGTCCTGAATTCATTAAAATGGACACTTGAGAAGAAATTAACAAATTCAGACATAGAAGCAATGTTCACCAGCCCAACATCACTAGTCTTCCTCCCCTTCTAGTTCACTGTCTGTGAAGATTTCCCAGTAAGACTTCTAAAGATGAATTTCACAAGCCAGTTTTTAAATTAAAATCCATCAACAATTGATTTTGAGGCTGAGTCAAACTGCACACCTCTTAGCATACATTCAAGGTACCTGGGTGGATTACCAGGTACCTGGTACTGACCATGTTTCCCAGCTATTGCTTGTGACTTCACTCTTTACCCCATCAGCCCAATTACAAATAAGCTCTAACGAAAGTAGATGACTGCATTTGTGTGTCTGTGGATCTTTGCACTTAATGGTGCTACAATTTTCTCTAATGTTGCATGCCTATCTCTGGTCTCCCATACGTGGAGATTAAATCTGACCATCTCTGTCCTTTCCCTTTCAGGCCTACACTCAGGTTTAGCAGTTTTCATTTCTGGGGCTGTTTGTAGGAATTAATAGGATAGAGATTGAATGGTTGAGCCTAGCCATCTTTTCATGAGTCTCATAGGATTTATTTAGAGTTGTCTGTGATAATGGAGTTTTAGTCCATGCTTGATATGAATGTGTGAAATTGACCAGCATGTTGGAAGTTCTAATTCTATGAGAAGTTACAAATATGGTACCTGTCCCTCAAAACATGTATGATACGAGAAGCAACACACACACTTACCCACCCACCTACCTCCACACACACACACACACAATACACAAAACTCAGTGGTCCCACTTGCTTATTTATCTATCAAGACTTGGTAAATGCCTACCTTGTGTTCAGTCTTGTTTGGATGTTACAGCTACAACACAAAAGACCAAAGTCCACTCTTGGGAAGGTTTCATTTGATGGGCATGATAGAAATAAGCAAACAAACAAATGCATTATTATAACATGATACATCATAAAGTATAGTGTCCAGGAATGTTGGGACATATATTTGAGAAGTGATTACAGATTGCACTGACCCGGTGGTACCTCTGGCAAATGAGAACATAACTCATTCTCCAGGGTAGCCTCCAAAGGGCCTTGCTAACTTCCTTAGTGCCTGCTATGATATTTCCATCTTTAACCTATATTCCTTCTGCTCCAATTTAAGCCATTCCCTCGGGTTTTTCCTTTTAGAACCTGAATTCTGAGAAATTTGAAGTGCATAAGGACTCCAGGAAAGTTCAGGAAAAAGGTTGAAGAATGGAACTTGTCCAATTTAAACTACTGGGGAATTTGGGAGTAAGCAGAAAGCAATTATATAGTTGGTCAGGTACCAGGGTGGTGGGGCCAGCATCTCCACACCACCCCTCCAGAAGCTGCTCCAAACATTTAATAATGATTGATAGTAATATTATTATTTACAGGTCTAATTTTTACCCATGTGGTAATCTATCTAACAAAAAAAAATCATAAAAAACATCTGCTAATCATCTGCTTCAGCTAATTTAGAAGGAAAAATTCTAATAGTACTTTTACATTATTTTAATTTGGTAGGCATTATGAGTTTTAATTAATGTCTTAATTAGATGCCATTATGTACTCGTGACACTGATGAGTCATTTGAAACCAGGTTTTGATTCCTATATTGGTATGTGTTCTGCTGTTCTATTTTGAATTTTTGTTAAAAAACAAAAACAAAAACAAAACAACAACAACCACAACCACAACAAAACAAGTGGCTAGGATCTTTTCTTATTTAAGAAAAGCTTCTCTGCAGCTAAAAGTACCCCTGCTCAGCCACATTGTCCAAAGTGTGATTTCTTCATCTCCTTCTCAGCTTCTCTGTCTGTACCTCGCACTCGCCAGAGGCTCTGATCCTGGAAGCTTATTATGTGGGCTGCCCAGAGCCCCCCTTCCCTTGT
This sequence comes from Nyctereutes procyonoides, assembly GCF_905146905.1. Classification (NCBI taxonomy): domain Eukaryota; kingdom Metazoa; phylum Chordata; class Mammalia; order Carnivora; family Canidae; genus Nyctereutes; species Nyctereutes procyonoides. Next base: position 13,843,521 of record NW_026575030.1, read on the forward strand.
TCTCTTCAGGCAACTTCACTGTGCTGGGTGGATATTCACTCTGTAATTAGGTGTTTCCTTAATGTTCATCAGATGCTGAATTGGCAATGAGGATGTAGAAAGGAGTTAATTACAGAATCTGAACTGGAGAATGGCAAATGCCCTCGGTAAACAAACGAGCCACAGTATGACATGGTTTCAGGATGGCAACTGTGCAAGTTCCTACCTATCCCAAAAGGTTCAACTGCTTTGCAACATCACTTCTAAAACAACCTTCACTGTGGACAAGTAAGAGAAACAAGTGGAGGTGGAAGTTGGGGCTAGTGCCTTATCCAGATACATATGATTATGCATTCCAGATGTGAGGCCTGGAAAAATCTTGTTGATTTCAGTATTCATAATGTAACCTCTCAACTCGGTGCAAAAGAAAAAAAAAACTTTCTGCATATTCTGGACAAGTAGTTGGAATAAGATACAAAGCTTATTTTTTTAAATTTCTTTTTATTGGAGTTCAATTTGCCAACATATAGCATAACACCCAGTGCTCATCCTACCAAGTGCCCCCCTCAGTGCCTGTCACCCATTCACCCCCACCCCCGCCCTCCTCCCTTTCCACCACCCCTTGTCCGTTTCCCAGAGTTAGGAGTCTCTCATGTTCTGTCTCCCTTTCTGATATTTCCCACTCATTTTTTCTCCTTTCCCCTTTATTCCCTTTCACTATTTTTTATATTCCCCAAATGAATGAGACCATATAATGTTTGTCCTTCTCTAATTTACTTATTTCACTCCGCATAATACCCTCCAGTTCCAGCCACGTGGAAGCAGATGGTGGGTATTTGTCGTTTCTAATGGCTGAGGAATATTCCATTGTATACATAAACCACATCTTCTTTATCCATTCATCTTTCGATGGACACCGAGGCTCCTTCCACAGTTTGGCTATTGTGGACATTGCTGCTAGAAACATCGGTGTGCAGGTGTCCCGGCGTTTCATTGCATCTGCATCTCTGGGGTAAATCCCCAGTAGTGCAATTGCTGGGTCTTAGGGCAGGTCTATTTTTAAATCTTTGAGGAACCTCCACACCGTTTTCCAGAGTGGCTGTACCAGTTCACATTCCCACCAACAGTGTAAGAGGGTTCCCTTTTCTCCACATCCTCTCCAACATTTGTGGTTTCCTGCCTTGTTAATTTTCCCCATTCTCACTGGTGTGCACCCCGATGTTTCTAGCAGCAATGTCCACAATAGCCAAACTGTGGAAGGAGACTCGGTGTCCATCCAAAGATGAATGGATAAAGAAGATGTGGTTTATGTATACAATGGAATATTCCTCAGCCATTAGAAATGACAAATACCCACCACCTGCTTCCACGTGGCTGGAACTGGAGGGTATGATGCGGAGTGAAATAAGTAAATTAGAGAAGGACAAACATTATATGGTCTCTTTCATTTGGGGAATATAAAAAATAGTGAAAGGGAATAAAGGGGAAAGGAGAAAAAATGAGTGGGAATATCAGAAAGGGAGACAGAACATGAGAGACTCCTCTAACTCTGGGAAACGACCTAGGGGTGGAGGAAGGGGAGGTGGATGGGGTGTGGGGGTGATTGGGTGATGGGCACTGAGAGGGGCACTTGACGGGATGAGCACTGGGTGTTTTTCTATATGTTGGCAAATTGAACACCAATAAAACTATTCTTTTAAATCAAAAAATAATAATAAATATATATGTATACTTCTCACAAAATTGAAGTGATTATTCTTTTGATTCTCTTGGGGAAGAATTTTTACTTAACAGTGGACTCCGAGTGAAAAAAGCCATAACCCTGAAAGGAAAAAAATTATCTATAGGTAGATAGTATGTGCCAGCTGATAAAGAAAAACTTGTAGTCTAGGAATCAGACTTTGGCTTCTCTTCATACCACCCCATTAGTTAATTATTTCATACATATTTAGGAAAACTCAAAGTGCTAAGCAATGATGTGATGACTATTTTTGTGGTTTATATTGTAGAATATTTCAAATGGTATGAATACTATAATAAATCCCTAGCTACTCATAAATAACCCTCATATGATATGAAATCATATGATAATGTCTTTTTTGATTGATTTATTTCACTTAGCAAAATACCCTCTAGTTCCATCTACATCATTGCAAATGGTAAGGTTTCATTTTTGATGACTAATATCCTTATAGATATATATCTATATCTATATTCTATCTATCTATCCATCTATCTATCTATCTTCTTTATCTATTCATCTGTCAATGGACATTTGGGCTTTTCCATAGTTTGGGTGTTGTGGACATTGCTGCTATGAACATTGGGGTGCAGGTGCCCCTTTGAATCACCACATTTGTATCTCTGGCGTAAATACTCAGTGGGACAACTGCTGGCTTGTAGGATAGCTCTATTTTCAACTTTTTGAGGAAACTCCACACTGTTTTCCAGAGTGGCTGCACCAGCTTGCATTCCCACCAACAGTGTAAGAGGGTTCCCCTTTCTCCACATCCTCATCAAAATTTGTTGTTTCCTGACTTATTTATTTCAGCTATTCTGACTAGTGTGAGAATAAACCATTGGGGTTTTTATTTGTATGTCCCTGATGCTGAGTGATGTTGAACATTTTTTCATATGTCTGTCAGCCCTTTCTATGTCTTCCTTGAAGAAATGTTTGTTCATGTCTTCTGGCCATTCCTTGACTAGATTCTTTGTGTTTTGGGTGTTGAGTTGGATAAGTTCCTTATGCATTTGGATATTAGCCTTTTATCTGCAAATATCTTCTCTAATTCTGTAGGTTGTCTTTTGGTTTTATTGACTATTTCCTTTGGTGTGCAAAAGCTTTTTATCTTGATGAAATATGTTATATATGTTGTATCCTACATTCTTACAATAAGGTCAGTTAGAGAAAGGAACAACTTCTGAGGAAATTCATAAGGAAGACAAAATACATTTAGTTCTGTATTTGTTGGGAAAAAAAAAAACTGTGTGTAGGTGGGTCCTTGTAGTTCAAACCCATGTTTTTCCAGGATCAACTGTATTCATTGCTTTATCTCCTAATACATACCCAGTAGCTCAGGATAGTAGTACTATCCTCACCTTCAGCAATATGACCACTAACCCAGTGAATGTTTTGCTTTATTTTGTTTTACAGTTCACTTTTTCCTTTTGGTATACTCCATTGGAATAACAGTTAGATTATTATTTTACATATTTTGAAATATTTCTTCTTGATTCAGTTATGCATCAACTTGAGATACATATGCTTGCTGCATTTGTCTTTTTGGGGAGAATATTATTTTATTTTTAATTCTGCACAATATCCATCTGTTTTCAAATCAAATCTATAAAACCTAATATATCTAGAGAACTCTAGCTTCTATTCCTGACACTTCCACTCTTTCCTCCTTCCCACAAAGATGATCTTCTGTTTAATTCTATAGTTTATGGCTTGTTTTTCTTGCAAATGTGCGCATGTTGGGCATGTACATGTATATATACATATAAGATGCTACATATGCTTTCATAGATAAACAATACTACATTATTTTATTTATAGCAAGTATATATTTTATATATTTTTCTCCACTACCTTCCCCTTATAATTTGGGTGCTACTTATTGGATCATATAGAGCTATTCTTCATTCCTTTTCAGAGTGACCTATTCTCCTTTTTGTAGATCTACTCCACTTTATTCACCCTTCTCCTTATTATTCCATCAGTCTCCATCATTTACTATAACAAACAAGGTTTCTGGGACTCAATGCCTTGTTCATGTGCCTTTTTTTTTTTTTTACAAAAAAAATATATTTATTTGAAAGAGAAGGAGATAAAATGAGCTGTTAGGTGGGGCAGAAGTAGAGAGAGAAGCAGACTCCCTGCTGGGCAGGGATCCCAATGTGGTACTGGATCCCACCCTAAGATCATGACCTGAGCCAAAGGCAGATGCTTAAACAACTGAGCCACCGTGGTGCCCCTGCAGTATATTTTTAAAGTAGGAATTATTTAGATCAAAGGGTAAATGCACATGAAAATTCAATAGACATGGTGACAACCCCCACTGTAGATATTATATCATTTTTCATTTTCTCAGATACTATTTTACCCATGATCTCAACAATGAAGCATGTTGTCAACTTTTAGTTTTTGTCAGTGCATTGGATAAGAAATTATATATCATTGTTTTTATATCATCACAATTTCAAACTGTGTTTATTTCATTATTACTCTGTTTGAGAATCTTCCTAAATGAGTAAGGTCAATGACCTTTCTCTATAAATTATATGCTCATATCTCTAACACAATTTTTTATAGAATTGTTGGTATTTTTTACTATATTCTTCTCTCCTCTTTTGAGTACTCCTTTTGTATATTGGGCACATCAACCTTTCATGAGAGATATGTGATAAATCACATTGAGGTTACATTGCCACATTTAAGTTTTAATTATTAATGCAACTGAGACCCAAAGACAGACAGGCAGACATTAATGAATGCCCATTTTCCAGAACATAAGCTCTGGAAGAGCTTATGAGTTCAAAAGTGAAGAAGTGTAACAATAAAGCCATAGAGCTTATGGTTGCTTAAATTTATAAAACAAGTTCAGTCTTCCAGGTAAAAGAACAGAAATTCCAAAGGGAGAGTCCAAATTCCTGCAGTTTATATTTTTATGGGGGTTGTCGAAGTAGAGAAAATAACGTGCAATTTTTTTCTCTCTCCTTTGGAAAATTTAACTATGGGGGTGGAAAGGATCATAAAGGAGGGAATAAAGTGCTTGTAAGAAGAGAGAATAATTGAGAAGCACAAATGTATCTGTAGGTCTGTCAAATGACCTGTATAATAGCAACACAGAAAAACAGAACTCCCAGGTAAAATGCTATTTATTCCAAGCAAATAGACATAAATGCACCTGAAGTTTCCAGCCTCATTAATATAGACAGGCTTTTTAACAGTTAGAAAGAAATGTTGAGAGTAAACTGGGAAGACAAATCCCCACTAGATTTTTCATATTGGTTCAGGAAGGAACTTGCTCTGATTTCAATTATCTTACAGATTAATAAAAAAATGCATTTCTAGCTTTATCAAAATTAAAAGGAAACAAAGCAATCTGTGTTATTTGAGGAGGTACTACTAAACTTCTTTGTTAGCCTGGATAATCTTGTAGATTGAATAAAATGCTATTTGGAATTGGGAATGATGCTGTTTCCCAAACATAATGTGCTTTTTAATGAAGGTTTATTCCACTGTGTGATGGACAGAATGTTAAAGTTTCTCAAGAACTTCAGATTGCATTTTCCTGTAAATGCTCTGTGTCGCAATGTATAAATGTATAGAGGATACGGCTTAGAGAACCATGGGATTTTTTTCTTTTTAATCTGAAATGGAAGTTGGCATTTTCTCTTCTAACCTCCTAGTTACCAACACAAAACAAATAAGTCTAGGGTGTTGTATTTTGTGGCCCTAAGCTTAGTGCTATTTATTGGAAGAGCAAAGACATAATTTAGCCTGCTTAGTTCCTCCTATGATTTCCTGCTTAGTTTCCTCCTGTGATTTCCTCCTATAAAAAAAAACTGCTTCTCCTAAATAATGTCAAATGTAACAAGAAAATGTATACATCAGTGGCCCCTTTTGCCACAGATCTAATACAGATAACAACAGTACTCTTAATATGGACCACCAATAGTTTTGTATTAATTATCAAATTTAAAAAATACAAGGCTCTGCATTTTACAAGTGGGGTCCGGAGGCATAAGACATTGATAACTAGTCCATCTGGGAGCTAGAATTAAATATCCAAGCCTGACCAATTCCAATTATCCATCCTACCTGCAACCTCATCACTTTAATTAAGTTTGATATTTTCGCTTAATCTTGAGACTCATGGGCAGCAGAGGAAAGGTCATGCACAAAGTAGTCACTAAGATATCCCTGAACAAAGGCACTCTACAACTGAGCGATCTGCTATAAACTACCATAGTCTATGCCTGTAGAGGCCCTCTTATTCATCTGTCTTCATTAGTGCTTCTTAAGACACCAAAAGGATTTCAAGAAATGCTACAGTTATCTTAAAAGAGAACCAAACAAACTTCTCATTAGTCAAGATTTCAAAGGCATCATTTTGATGGCCTAATAATGCCTCGGTGTGTGAAGGTGACATATGTGTGTAAGTGGTTTCAACAGCATTGTAGATGTTCACACATCCAGCACTAGGCACTCTGTTGCCCCCTTCGTGATAAATGGTTAGGATCTGACCATAGCTCCAAATAGTACAGAATTCAGTGCTTTAGAGCTCAATATCCATAGTTTGCTTTATAATCAGTGGTGTCCTAATCCCACTACTAACAAACTCTGACAAAATAACTTTTTAAGCTGGAATGACCTAAACCCACCTGTATTCTTTCCTTAATGCTGCATGCACCTGTTGCTTCTCTTGTGACATACAATTAGCACAGTGAGTACGAACATACCGAACATGGCTAAATGGTTCAATATGATGTAGGTTGTGGTAAACTTTTTGGGATGGTTTTATATCCCAGATACTAGAATGTGAAATTGTAATGTGGTAAATAGAGCATAGGCCTGGGATCATACAGACCCACTTGCAAATCAATACACCCTATGGCCTCAGGAAATTTGCCTGAAAACTTTGAACTTTATTCTTATCTCTAAAATTAATGAGGTTTTCTCTTCCTTGAACTCCCCCTCCCCCCCCCCCCACCTTTAGCAAAACTAAAGTTTGCTGTCTCATCTTTTTAAGTTCTTGGCTCACATGTTCTAGTGTAGAGGAGGTCTTCCTCAAATTCCTATTCGAAATATGTTGTCCATGTGCGGCTGTCTATAATCTGCTCCCTTTATTTAAGTTCAATATTACTTGTCATTATCTGAAATGCTATGTATTTCATTTATTTATTGTATTGTATCCCCAACTGGTAGGTAAGTTTTGTGAAGGGAAGGATTTTTGTCTGTTTGATCATTGCTTTATCCTCAGCATGTAAAACAACTCATATTCCATAGAATGAATATGATAAAATTATATAAAACAGGGAAAATAATATCATCTTACAAGGGTGTTGAGAGGACAAAATGAAATAATTTGTTTAATATATATTATCACGCACCAATTTTGCATGAGTAAGATTTTTTGCAGCTGCTAGGGCCACAGAGGTTAAAATGAAGTGCATTTGGTCCCAGTCTCCATTGACCTGATGTTTTAACAGGTATAATGTGACATTAAAATACAAATTCTACCATAAATTATTTACTTTTTCATGTAGTACAGAAGGAAGCAAATGGACTGAGAATGTGTGGCAGGGAAACATTAAAGATCCAGACTCAAGGAAGGGCTCGCAAAGAAGCAATGTTTAACTTGAGACATCAGGAGTCAAGGGTGCAAGGGACCCATTCCCCACAATGAAGAGCATATGTAAATGCACTGAGGTAAAAAGAAATTGGTATTTGGTGACCTGAAATAAAACCAGGATGGGTGGAGTCAAGAGCATGAGGACAACTGTCTCTAGAGATGATACTGGACAAACAAGGAGGCTAGAGAGCATCTTTTATAATGTTGGGGGCACAGTGACTGCCCAATAACTGGTAGTCTTAAATTAAACAATACAAATCCCTAAGATACCACATTTTCACAAAATCAGAAGAAGGAAGGCTGTCTAGAGTGGCTGTGGAGTGTGACACAAATGACCACTGTATGTGTTAGGGTCCAGTCCAGAAAATAGAAGCCAACCTAGGTACCTCAAATAGACAAAAAAAAAAAAAAAAAAAGGCAAAAAATTGGTCACAGAGTAATGGCAAACCTGAGAGAGCAAAGAAGGATCTCACTATTAACAAAACAGGAAACCACTGTTGCTAAAAATGGAGGTCTTAAGAGAGGAGACAGTGTTAAATGAGACCTGGTGGAAACCAGGCTGCAGTGTGATCATTTGGCAAGTCTGGAAGTCATCATAGAGGACTTGCAGCCTCTTCTACAGAAGACACAGGCAGAGGCAGACAAATGTGTATTCTCCCTTCCTTCAGACTTCAAATCACCTGCTTATTTAATCCTCCTGGTTGGCTGAACCAAGTGGAAGCCAGTTGGTAAGACATCATGGGAGGTGTAGTTTCTGTGATAAACAGAATGGCAGAAATTCAGGGAAAAAAGCTGATAGCAGTCTCCTAAATAACCCCTACGAGATCCTTTTTTAATAGAAACAAGGGTGCTAATTCTAGCTCCCTGCTCATTAGAAGCTACAAGTATATTTTGCAGGCTGAGCCCTGTCTCCACAGCAGTCATGAAAACACATGCTGTCGGAGGCAAGCAAAATATCTCTTTCTAATGCAATTGTTTATAAGTCTTATATATAATGCAGTAATATATACATTAATAAGCCATGCTGAAGGGACTCCTGGGTGGCTCAGTGGTTGAGAATTTGCCTTCAGCAGCTCAGGGCGTGATCCCAGTCTGGGGATTGAGTCCTGCATCTGACTCCCTGCTTCTCCCTATGTCTGTGTCTGTGCTTCTTTTTCTGTGTCTTTCATGAATAAATAAATAAAATCTTAAGAAAACATAAGCCATCCTGAAGAAGCCATTAGTTCTCCCCTAATTAAAATGTAAGGTCTTCACGGTCTTTTTTTAAGTCTTTATTTTTAAATGACTTCATTTAAATCAATTGATAATTAATGAATATTCGGAAAAGTGTGAACTTTCTCTCCCTCTCATATATATATATAACCTATTTATCCCATTGCTGCACTATTCATAGATAGCTACTATTAACATAGGAATATAGAGAAGATATTGAAATTCCCAGATTTACATAATTGTACCTACTTGGGTATAATAACAAAGGTATTCTGACTTAATAATTGTAATTTTCCTGGGAATTGAGTTTGAATAATGCTACAATATGGGAACACAATTTTTTTGTCATGGACATTGAACCAAACCCTAACTTGCTTATTTGAATATGGTAATTTTTTTTCAATGTCAGACACAGAGTAATTATAGTAATATCAATTTGAAAAAAATGAAGCTTTATTTCACTGTAGAAAATATAGTATTTTCCTAATCAATGCAATGTGAATGAAAGTGTGAAAATTGGTTCAGGTAGCATGAGAAAAAAAAAAAGAAACAAAAGCTCTCAATGGAAATATATCTTGGAACTAAGGCAAGATCTGGTTTAAATGTTTCTTTATGAATTGATACTAATCAGATACTAATCATGATGGATGTGGAGGTTGATCCACATTTTCCAATCTTTTTACATCCATTTTTATTTGCTAAATTTACATAGTTGAGATAATACTAAACATAATTTTGCTTATATTAATGTGGTATAAAATGGTATATTTTCTTCCAAAGTAGCATTGTTTGCTTTTTAAATAGGACTTTTTCCTCTAGTCTTCAGATTATACACACTTAAAAAGTAATGGATTTAGATCAATTTTGAGAACAAGCACCATGATCAACAAAGTTTTCTACTTGACAAAAGAAAAAAAACTATAAAAAAGAAAAAAAAACTATATTGCTGAATGCTGAGCTTTATTTTTTAGCTAAATGAGAAAACAGTTCACAGAGTATTTACTGAAAACAATCAATAAGCCCCTAGTATGTATAAGTCAATATATATCAAGTCAAAAGCACACTATTACATGAAGGTCGATATGTTTTACCAAACATATAGAGAATTTACATTGAAACAGGCCACAAACATCTTCAATCCATTATTATTATTATTATTATTATTATTGGTAGTATAATATACAGCATACCAAGCAAAATTATGTGTATAAATAACTCAGTAAAAAATTGTGGTTAGTCAACTTTCAAGAAAATAATATTTAATTTCATTTTTTCCAAAAAGTCTTTACAAATTAGATGAACGTACTTTGGAGTATCCCTTTCTTCTCTGGTTGACTTACACTAACCACAGAGAGGGTGTAGTTTTGAGACTTTAGAACCACATTACCAGATTCTAAACTGAAGTTTGGCACTCATTAGTTCTGTGATCTTAAAGAAATGATTTAACTTCTTTGAGCTAAAAGCTTTGAGTTCTTTCTTCTTCTACCCCCAGTCCTGATATGACTAAGCACTCAATAAACTCCAGCTTATATTTTTCTGTTAAGCTAAATATTTTCTGATGTGGGCTACTTTCTGAGGAGGAAAGATCTGACAGCTAAGTAATGGAAGTCTCACCTCACAAAGGACATTTCTCTTTATTTTTGGACTTGTTTCTTTGCACAACTGTGTTTAGCCTACTGTCTCACTGATGGGCACCTGATTGGCACCTTTTTCTGGATGTTTCTCAAAGACAGAGGCTGGACTGGAAGATTACAGCATAGCACTGGAAGAAAAGAGCCTTTCTGGAAGAACAGAATTAACTAGCCAATCACAACTTGAGTTGATCATAGCTACTATCCATCACATTCCTATATTAGTATATCTTATTTATTAAGCCTAATATAACTCATTTTTTAGAGACTAATGGGTAATAATTTTTGTTATTTAGAAACTGGGAAGGAGATGATGTGTATTCTTCAGCACAGAAGATAGTCTGCATTACCTAAAAGGTAGGACTCACTTTGGACAAGCATAGTAGGCAATGGAGCCTATGATCCCCTAGGATGGAGAACCATGACAATAAGACAGGTGGTGGGGCTAGGGTACCATGTTGCTTGCCTAATCACCTTATCCTTTAAAAGGGCAAAAAAACTAGTAGAATACAGCATGAACATGCTGCATTATTGAAGACAGATCTGAGAAAGGTGCTATGGAGACAAAGGACAGAGGTGGTATTTACTCAAGGTCGTAAAAATCAATAATGACTTTGTGGGAGTTCTTGGCCTGGATTGCAACAGAGTAAGGAGAGTTTCAAGACAGAGATGACCAATGTTAAGAATATGAGAGTGCTACGATGGCTTTGTGAGAAGGCAGATGGTTCTATTTTGCCAAGTCTAACTGATTAAAAAAACAGTAGGACACAAAGCTGGAGAAATATTTTTCACAGGGAAAAATTGACTAACGAAAAAGCTCTGATAATGTCTTTGAACTTATTGTAAAATGATAGACTTTGGATTGTTTGTACAGGCTTGACTTGGAAAAAAAATAAGAAAAAAATACTAGCATAACCTACTTAACTCGATCATTCTTTGAGGAAGACAACTTTGACAATCATGTAAAATACTGTTTTTATAAGGGAGGAGAGAGAGAGATCGGTTATGAAACTGATAAAATATTTTAGGCTTATTTATTTCTTAAAATGTCTTTGAAGGAATTCTAATTTTACAGAATTTTACTAAGTGTAAAATTTTACTATGTGTATAAGGAAAAATAAAGTTTCTATAGTCATATATTGTTTTTTCTTTTTGTAAAAACAGACCTAAATAAAGTAAAACGTTTCCTCACCACTGGATATCTAACAAGTTATGTACACAAAATTATTGAGGAAGTGTTGATAGCATCTTGTTTCCCCAAAGTTATTTGATGATGACAATTCCCTTTAGGGAAGCTACTTGCAGAATCATTGTTCATAAATCCTAGTTTGCAGCATGTTGGTTTTCTGCAGTAAGGTCCTCACTAGACTGTAGACTGTTAGCTCCTGTAGAAAGTACACTCTAGCTTGTCAACCTTTCTAACTTCCATTTCTAGAAGTTTGACATAGAGTGAGTCCTCCAAACATAGTTCTTACAGGAGTTGCCAGGAATGGAAACCAGTGTTTGCCTAGTCCTTTATTCTCAAATCATGGCTTTTGGGGCTTGACTATTCAGCAATTCAGATTTGGAAGATAGGCTTATAGGAAAGACACTAGAGATGATGAGTCTTAAGCTGAAATAATCTCCCCAAGTATCATCCTATTTAATCTAAAATCTAAGCCAATTTGTCTTTAAAAAATGATCTTAGAAAATATTTATTTATCCAAGAGCTTTATCATCCAACATGGGTGAGCTGCAACTTACCAGTTAACAATCAAAAGTAGGAAGACAACCTGATTTACTGGAAAAACACAGGTTTAGAGTTACAAAGGCTTCCTTTGAATGCTAGTTTTCCTACTTACAAATTATGCCAATGAGGAAGTTACTTATTTATTTCAACTTTAGTTTTTTTTTTTATCTGTAAAAATGTGGAATTTATAATATCAATAGAGTATGATATTTAAGCATATTAAGTGAGCTGGTAAACTTGAGGTTCCCCGAGCTGTGTCTGGTCACAGGCCCCTCAAAAATGATTGACAGTTTAGAGGAGCTAGGGAGATTTTACAATCAGACCTGGCCTGGAAAAAGTAACAAAATTATAATCATACTATAGGTAGGGTGATGAGATGCTGAATGTCATTATTGCAAAAAACAAAACCAAACAGTTTAGGCTCAGGAAGAAAATAGTTGATCTGAATTCCATGTTCATCCTGTGTACACAGACTTTGTGCACAAGATCATTTAATGTTTATGACTAACAAGGCACCACTGGTTGACTAGGTGGTGTACTAAATGCACCTTCTTGGATAATACTTAGAATAATCCTATGATGTCTGTATCCAGCATGATGTTTTTGGAAAACAAAAATACATATTTATCTTTTGTAACAAGAAGATTCCCAATTTGTGACAATAAGCATAAAGTACTCATACAAAGTCCATTTGAGGGAAGAGGAATTCATTGTGGCTGGAGAAAAGATTTTGAGAGAAGGCTTAGGAAGGGATAAAAATGTTAGAGTTCACAGAGGATTGAATTTTGGATAGATTGTAATCAGACCATGGGGGGAATATAAGCCAGGTCCAGATGTGCATGCTTACTCCTGTAGTGAAGGCACAGCTATTAAGGGATTCTCAACTGAAGAAGAACAATATGACAGTGATTTTCTTTAGAAGATTCAATCTGATAATGGCCGTTTATCTGCACTGATTTTGATCCAATTAACTGGATATCCTTCCCAGCTTCACAAGGAAATTATAACATCAAGTTCAGGAGCTTTTCTTCCTCTTGCATTTATCACATTTTGCAATTACTTTTTAGAAACTATAATGCAAGTAGTTGTTCAGAGAATGTTCTCTGGAGCCAGGCCACCAAGAGTTGCAGCTGACTATGGTGTCACAGCAATTTTCTCACCTCTAAAATGGGAACACTAATGTCAGTTCCCTTTTAAGAGAAAGCTGAATTACCCAACAGACAGTATACCAGTGCCTAGAACACAGTAAATGCTCAGAGAGCTCTGCTTATATTTGCATCGCTAGTATTGCAATCCTGGAATTCTAGTCAACAGTCTCCATTTCCAGAAGATTTTCCTTTTGGAAATTTGCTTTCCAAATGGTTTCTGGGATTTGAAATTTATATTTCCCCTCGTGCTCTCATAGTTAGTATTTTAGGAAGATATACATTCTGGGGTGCCTGGGTAGCTCAATCAGTTGAGCATCCAACTCTTGATTTCAGCTCAGGTCATGATCCCAGAGTCCTGGGATCCAGCCCTGCATCAAGGCTCCATGCTCAGCAGGAGTATGCTTGAGATTCTCTCTTTCCCTCTCCCTCTACCCTTCTTGCTCTCATAGAGAGAGAGAGAGAGAGAGAGAGAGAGAGAGAGAGAGATACATTCTCAGAACTACTAGAGTTCCTAAGCTTTAGATATTTTAAAGGTGTAACAAATATTTTTGTAGCATTTTGATCTCCTTTTTCTTCATCTTTTTTTCCATATGCATGCATTTCACCTACACATTTCACCTACCTACATCTCTCTCTAAAAGATTCAAAATTTTGCTAATTTAGGAAATTAACTCAGCAGTAATACCTCTGAGTGTTCTGAGAAGCACAAAAATTATGCAACCAGTCTTTACTTTCTGACCCGGAAGCCAAAAAAGCTATAATTTGACTATGTTCTTTTATCAGTGGCACAAGATTCATGACAGTCCTCGTGTTATGTTCATACCACCATCTTCTTGTTACGTTCACACCACCATTCGTAAGGACTATAATCAGAAAATCACCTCAGGTCACTGTGGGGGAAATGTTGCTTATATATCTCAACAGGTGTATCTCAACACAGGCTAAAGGCACCCAATTTGAATTCTTTTGAATGGAATTGTGCTTATGGTGAAAAACATAAGGCATCACACTTCCCCTCTGAACATTTTTCTTCTCTCTTTTTTTTTTTTTGACTTTATTTATTTGAGAGAGGGTGAGGAGGGACAGAGGGAGAGAGAGAATCTCAAGAAGACTCCCCACTGAACACAGAGCCCAAGGTGGGTCTTGATCTCACCAACCTGAAATCATGACCTCAGCTAAAGACAAGAGTTGGGCAATTAACTGACTGAGCCACCCACGTGCCCCTCTTCATTCTTTTTCTGAAGATGTTTGAGGTCCTCAAGAATATCTATTATTCTTGTCTGTGCTATGTATGTTGATACACTGAGCTGCCCAGGAATATTCACCAAATGGCAACTAATGATGTGCTTTTGGAGTCCTTGGGTCACTTTTTCTTTGTTTGTTTAGTTATTCTCTCTCTTTATTATATTTTCCTCTTAGTTTTCTTCCTCTTTTTTTTTTAATCTGGACCACCAATATGCAGCCCTGTTTACCCAACATTCATCCCCACTGCATTTTAGTTTATGCTTCTAATAACGAATTCCACAAACGGGAAATCCATCAACCAACCTGCTGAGAATTGTATCAGACAAGAAATCAAGCTTCTAAATAAAGACTTTGAGAGTTTTACTTTGAGTCATATTTGTTTCCTTCTTGTATCCATCTCCAGGATTCAATTCTCTACATCTCCCACCAGTACTGCTGAAAACACCTCCCATCTCATCCCTACATCTGCTTGCTGCTCTGCAATTCTTTTTTGGTGAGGCTCCACATTCAAATATGATCATTGTGTTTTTTGACTTAAAATCATTTGGGAGTTTTCCTCTGACAAACAATAAAATTCAAGCTCCTCTGCATGACAAAGTCCTGCATGTTCTAGTTATTTTCTACCTTGCAGATTTGTATCTATTCCTTCAAAGCAAAATGAAGCTTTGCCTTCAAATGCATTGTGATTTCTACCTAGAATAACACCCCCCCCACCCTTTACTTCACCTTCCTGACATCTAGGTACCCTTGAGAACACAACTGAGGGTCTCTGGGCTGATTACTGGCCTTCCACAAGGCTTGCCAGTGTATTTGTTATTCTCTAATTTAATTATCCTTTCACTCACAGTCTTCTCTATTGGGGTTTGGGCTTCCTGAGAGAGCAAGGGCTGTTCACGGAAGAGTGAAAGCTCTGCCCTACATCATACAGCTGTGAAGGCTTTCCAGTCATATCTGTCTCCCACCAGATCTACCAACATGTTAAAGATTCTCCAATCCTGCCAGGCTGCTCTGGATCTCCATACTTCTTCCTGACATATGAACACTTCTTAGCGGATCCAGATTTGCCACCATGTTAGTTTACCTAAGAACTTTGATAAGGCTTTAAGTAGAAATTATTTTCTTTGCCTTTAAGTCAAGTGTCCATACCTGAGTGATGTTTAGCACTTCATCTCTGTCAACTGCTTGTAAGCCTATCTCCCACTTGTGGACTTAAACCATCTCAAGAGGAGGAACTATGTTTGATTTCACTTTGTATTATCTGAGGCAACCCTGGTGCCTAATGAGAGTAGGTGGTTATTTTAAATGTTGTCTTAAATAAATAAGTGCTTGTTGTAATATCTGTTCCGCTGGAGGCTGGGGAGAGGGTATGATTTTTGTTATTTTCTTTGGTTCAGCCATATTCTTGATGAGAAGTTCTCAGACAGAGCTGAAGTTAAAAAATAGTTGGAATTTATAAACACCCTTGAGAAGTATTTCTCAGATATTAACATGCATAAGAATAATCTAAGAATTTTGTTAAAATGCAGATTCTGAGTCAGTAGATCTAAGGTGGGACCTGGGATTATATTTTTCTAACAAGCTTCAGGGAGATTGGTGTGCTGCTAAAGTGGAAGTACACTGAGTGGTGAGCCATGACCTCATCAGAATTTCTCAGAATCTGCTCCAGGAATCACACAATTCCAAGAATTTCTCAAGTAGCCCTGATACTCAGAGGTGGACATCTCTATAAGGTGTGACTGTGTGTATTCTTCTAGTACCCATCTATTCACTCTGCAACACAATGGAACAGCTAGCCATATATTGTGCCAGAAGCTACGGCTATATAGGTGAAGGGGACAGGAATGCTCCTGACTCATAAAGCACACAGTCTAACAAGAAAAACATAAAAATATGTTAAAACCATTATTACACATTGAGATAAATGCCCAAAAAAATAATAAAGGTGCCAATTTGGCAATAACAAGAGAAGTTCTATGTTTAAGCTAAGATTTAAGTGACATAATTATAAAAGCCATGGAATTAGTATGACAGAGTTATTTTAAACAAAATTTAGAACAAATGCAAGTCTCTGAGTCAGAAAAGAGCCTGGCAAATTCTAGGATCTCTCCAAAGAACTGAGTGGCTAGAAAAGAAAGCACCAGAAGAGAGTGGCTTGAGGTAAGGTGAGCAGGAAACAGATAAGAACACACACCTTGATCACCTACTCCAGCAGCACAATGAGAGAAACTTTTCTAATCAGCATCTGGGGCAGGAGTGCTGTGGAGAAGTACCCAATCTGTCTTTCTCCCTTTGGGACACTGTGCAGTTTAGAACAACAATAATCCTCTGAACCATCTCCAAATACTTTTACTTCTGAGTTTCTAGAAATATTCTTTATGCATTAAAAAACAATATGAACAATGTTTTTATACTTTCTTTTTTAAAAGAAAATATTTTATTTATTTATTTATTCATGAGGGACACAGAGAGAGAGAGATAGAGAGGCAGAGACATAGGTAGAGGGAGAAGCAGGCTCCATGAAGGGAGCCTGACATGGGACTTGATCCCAGGATCATGCCCTGGGCTGAAGGCAAGTGCTAAACTGCTAAGCCATTGAGGGATCCCCTTGTTTTTATACTTTCAATGACTTTTAATATTTTGTTTTCTGTTTAAATTAACAATAAAAAAGTCTTATTTATCTATAATTGAAGAGCCAATTCCTTCTAATAATTCTCAATCTTTTATTACACTACAGAAGTACAGCATAGAATGGCATTTTCCTTGATCAGACATTTTTCAAACTACTTGAAATGTACCTGAATCTCCATCATATGCAAATTCTATATCCCTTGACATAGCAAAACAATTAAACCAGGACAAGTGCATCTTCTACTACATTCTGTACACTAGATTATATACCAGTGCTTATTCCTTATTCCTTTAATTAGGCTTCTTTCTAGAATTTTCAGTGCCCTCCTTTTTTAAAGCTCAGGATACCCTAGTTTTGATTCAACCATAAAATCAAAATTGGTATTTCAATGGTTATTTTATCAACCAACATAATTTGCAACCTGCCTCTTCTGAAACTCTTCAGAGTTCTCAAAATCTGTTTATTTTGAAATGATTTTCTTAACAGTCTAATATTTTTCCAGTGCAAATAATTTTTAACCAACATACAACAAAAACATATTAATTTGCTTCGAAATTGCTAGTCAAATTGGTTTCACAAGTAGCAATAAAATAATCTAAGATAATAGTTTTATTTATTCATTTTTTCCAATTTTATCTATATTTTATTTCTCAGTAAGTACTGTATATTTTAACTATTACTCATCACATCATATATTTTAACATTGCAAGTCTTACTCAAACCCTTTATAGATTCCAATCTTCAACTCTATTAAAATTAAATGAGATAATTAGATAAAGCAGCTTAATGTTTGGCACATAATAAAGACATAATAAATAGTAGCTATTTTCATTAATATCATTATTTCCTTTTTAATATCATTATGTGAGAATGTTCTCAACAGAAACCATGAGTTTTGTTTCTACTCCATGGAAGGGGCAGGGGAGTTTATAGGACAAGTCAAATATTGAGAGGATTAAATTATGGGAGAGAATAGTTTTAATTAATTAATTTATGAGAGAGCACGCAAATATGTGTAGGAGGGACAGAATAAGAGGGAGAGAGAGAATCTTAAGCAGGCTCCAGGCTCAACACAGAGCCTGATGCAGGGCTGGCTCTCATGAGATCATGACCTGAGCTGAAATCAAGAGTCAGACACTAAACCAACTGAGCCACCCAGGTGCCTCTGAGAAAATGCTTTAAATAGAATAAAGAAAATACCATATTGAAAAAACATAGTTCATAGTCAACTCTTGAAAATCTAATAAGAAGGAAGCAAAATTCAAGTACGTAGGAAACCCATGGAGAAGAATTTTTTGGGGGTTTCCTCTTAACTTCATATAATCATTGAATTGGTAGAAATGTATCCTGTTTTTCTAGATTGTAAAACTGAGGCTCAGAGATATTGTAAAAGTCATATAGCCAGTAAAAAAATAAACTATGACTGTCTTAAGTCCAGGTCCCAAGCCATAATTTAGGCCTGAAGCTGGAGCCCACATCTGGGATGACAGAGTGACAAATCTGTGCAAATGCCTGATCTACTCTGGAGTGCTGCACTGTAGATCTTCCTTGAATCTCAGTGCCATCTTTCCATGAGCTAACACACAGGGTGCTGTTAACTGGAACATGGGGAAGAGTTATTTAATCTGTATAGCATCAGTGGGCGATGATTGGATACAAATCACCAAGAGTGGCAATCCCTCTCTAACACAGATTTCTAAATGGATACAAAGGCAATCAACTAAACAAAATTTCAACTAAACAAAGATCATTTACATTGAATAATGAAACACTCACCCTGGAAAAATCTTCAGGAGTATAGATCACTAAAATGAAGGATTAAAATGTTATCCTAACAACCCCTGCTAAAGTCCCTCATCATTCAGTTACCTTTCTATCTACATCACTCTCCATCATAGTGTGTCCTATGGGACAAGAATTTTGTGTTCAAATGGCATCTCTTGAGTGTTTCTTTATAATGAGACTCCAGCTCTTTAATGGGTAAATGTGTACGAGACATAGCAATCTTTAATTTTCTTTTTGGTATGAGCAATACTTACTAACCATTGTTAAGGGATTGATACTCTATTTCTAGAGATAAGGAAAACCTTACACATTTGACCTACATGATTTGATATTTAAATACTTCACTCTTGTGATCATTCTATTGTGTTTGGATGTTTTCTGTGAGTGTATTCTACTAATGGTTTTAAACTAAGTCACATAAGACTATTTCAAATTAAAGGGGAAATATATAAAAGTACCCAAAATAATTGAAATGATCAAAGTTGCAAACTGAGGAGGGATTGAACCCAAGCTGGAGTTGAGAACATAGAGGTAGAATGAGCAATCACAGCTACAGTCACAGGAGGTAGACAAATGATCACTGAATCTTTTTGATTGCACATCATATCAGAAAAACAAATGCAAGCATATCAAAAAATATATACATCTGCCAAGTTGTATTATACGTACCATGAAACCAATAAAATCAACAAGGTTTAGATAAACAATATATATTTTAATCGTGCCACTCATCTTACTCTATTTTCATTAGGTAGTTTCTTAAGACACAGTATATAGTCAAAGAAAAGTTTATTCTTCATAGTAATGAATATAAATTTATATTTTATTCTTCTAAATAATTTTGACAGCTGGTGATCAAGTAATCATCAATAAAGAACTAGAGGGCCATCACCTCTGATGTTTTCCTGTCATTTGTTTATATTAACATTTTAGTCTTGTCTAATCCAGTGTCATAACAGAAATCTGTTTCGTGAGGATTTGTATAGGCCTGGACTCAATAATATACTCTGCAAATACATGTAGGGCACAGGGCTGTGACTGGGGAAGCAGAGGGAACTATGACTGACCACTCCCACACTGTGGCTTGCCTTGACTCCTGGAATGCTTCATTTATCCTCTGTGACCTGGAACTGAAAGGCAGAAGAAACTGCAAGAGTGCCATTGTCAACTCATGTTAACTGTTGTTTGACAATATTTTCTTTTCTATAATTTGGCTTAAAATATAAACAGAAAGTGATATACTAGTACTTCTTTCCAGTACCTAAGCAAATAATCTTAAATTCTCCTTGGGACACAATGATAGGCTGCTAATGATTGCCAGAAATATGTCTGCATCTTAATCCCAAGAGTTTGTCAATGTCACTTTATTTGGAAAAATGTCTTTGCAAATATAATTAACTTAATGATCTTGAGATGAGTAGACTATCTTGGATTATTCATGCGGGAACTTGTGCTCTTGCAGGAGAGAAGTAGAGGAGATCAAGCACATACACAGAAGCAGAGGCAACATGACCTCACTGGGTAGAGACTGGAGTGATGTGACCACAAGCCAAGGAATGATGGCAGGAAGCAAAGGATGGATTCTCCCCCAGAGCCTCTGGAGAGACAACAGCCCTGCCAATATGTTAATTTCAGATTTCTGGCCTTCAGAACTCTAAGAAAATGAATATGTACTGTGCCAAGCCACGGAAATTGAGGTAATTTGTTATGGCAACCAAGGAAAACTAATTCTGGTATCATACATGAAAAGAAAGTCTACTGGTTTATAAACTAGAATGAGGGATCCCTGGGTGGCGCAGCGGTTTAGCGCCTGCCTTTGGCTCAGTGCGCGATCCTGGAGATCCGGGATTGAATCCCACGTCGGGCTACCGGTGCATGGAGCCTGCTTCTCCCTCTGCCTATGTCTCTGCCTCTGTGTGTGTGTGTGTGTGTGTGTGTGTGTGTGACTATCGTAAATAAAAAAAATATATTTAAAAAAATAAAAATAAAAATAAACTAGAATGAGTAACCATGGGAAGTGATGCATCTGATTTAATGACTTTACAGCAGGCTTTAGGATAAGACCTTATGGAGGGTTTGGCAAGATGGGACTGGTTCCTAAAAGGCCCAAAAGAAGGAAATGTCTACATCCGGGGATGAGGCAGACACAAAGACACCTTATAAATACTAAGTCCTTAGTACTTATAAAAATCCTTAGTATTTTTAGATATTGGAGATCCAATGGAGATTAGATAGTATTTTTTAGATATTGCAGATCCAATATCTCCTATATTGGAGATCTGCATCTTCTTGTCATTTTATTTCTTTCTCACAGAAAGTGTTTCATGTTTCATATAATTTCTCCTTCTTATAAGGAGGATGTTGAGGCTTAAGTCACCGAATAATGTGCCTATAATCAAAGTGTCTGTGAATTGTGTCAGAGTTATGTCCTGGGTGTTCTGATTTCAAGTCCAATGTTTAGATGACATAAAATTAATAGTCCTTGGTTTCCTCAAATTCCATGTCTTTGTAGGCCTATTGCAGACCCCTTCTATGAATGAACATATAAATTCATGGAAAATGGAGTGGCAGAGTTCCTTTGTATGTACAGAAATTCAATGTGATTGGAATTAATTCATATAATTCCCTAAACTGAAATGAAGCAAGCATATAACACTGCAATCTACTCCATTCAGGAAAAATGAGCATCATCTTTTAAAAACCATAAATAATCTTTCAGGTTTGCAACTACAATATATAAGACCAAAATTGGCCTTTAATATTCTCAGAAGCCATGAATCTGTTTCCAAATCCTAAAGATTTCACAAACCATTTGATATATTTCTCTGGGACTGATTTATGTGATTTCATTAGCTGGTTAATAGAAATATATAGTTGTAAATACTCAAATAAACTTTCCATTGTCATTAACTTGTGACATCAGGTATAGTTTTCAAAAAGGATAATAGATTCCTCCATTTTCATTTAAAGCATGTTAAGCTACATTTCTCGAAGAGAAATGAATGTAGTAATGGTATAAAAGATCCAAAATCCACCACACATTTTTGATTGCAGATTTTGAAAGGCCATTGGTTAAGTAAAAAAAAGAAAAAAGGTCATCTTTCCTCAATATCAGTATTTTAGTACTTAATCCCATCTTTAAATATGTCCAACATAGCCCATGCTTTTCCCAAGCAATAGAGATATGCACTAGCATATGAAGGTCATGTGCTCTGGTCATCCTTGTCCTGAGCTACTTTGCTTGAGTTACTCCCTTTCTGTGCTTGCTCCCATCTGGCCAGTCCCTTGGTTTTCTCTTCCAGTTAAAAGTCTTCATATCTCGTCATAGTTAGTACTTATGTTCAGTTTCTGACTTCAGTTTCTAACTTCTTTCTGAATATGTTGGCTCAGAATCACATCAGTCCATCCTGCTTCAGGCTGGCTTGTTGTGCCAGAGAATCTAATTTCTTGCTCCAGGACATTGGTGGGTGCTCTGTTTTGGCCACCTGACCCCATTGTGCACAGATATTTGTAGTCATAGGCAAATTTAGTCTCAAAAGGCTTCCAAGCTCAAAGATTTTTTTATAGTCAGTCTGACTTTTCCACTCTGATTAATACACTAAGTAATAACAGTTCAAATTCTAGTAGGTTCACAGTCTAGAATGGGAGACAAATATGTAAATACATGAATTCATTACCATTTGCATGGTTATTAGAACTTGAAGATAACTATGACAAAAGCTATACAAAAGAAATGCCTAATGTAATTTGTGACTTTAGATAGAAGATTTCAGGTGTGACCATCCAACGCCCAGCCATGAAGGAGCAGAGAAGTGATTTACTGAACTCTCTTGCCAAACTTCCATATCCTTTCAGTGCATCCCTTTGGCCATGTCCAGCTGAAAGCCTGGTTGGTGTAGTCCATAGCATCAACTTTTTAAACTGCAGGGAAGGAAAATGAATCTAGAAGGACTGCTAGGGAATATTCAACAAGAAAAAAAGACAAAAGAAAACTGAAGATTAAAAAACATTCACATCCTGATGAAAAAATGTTAAAATTACCAGGCAAATAAAATGGTTTTATACTTATATGCAAAAAAATGTATAGCCTCAAAACACATAAAGTAAAAAAAAAATGATAAAATTTGCAACAGATGAATCCAACAATCATAATAAAATATTTGAATAAATCTTTCTCAGTAACTGATAGAACAAGCCAAAAAAATTGAAAATGAAAATTTGAAAGATGTGACTAACAAATTCTGTCTTATTTACATATATAGAACATAGAATTCCCAAATGCCAGTACATAGAATTTTCAAGGTGCCATAGAAAGATTAGAAAAGTTAACCATATAATGACTAATTAAGCAAGTCTCAACAATTTCAAAGGATTTCAATCACACAGACTATGTTCTCTGAATGAAATGTCACTTTAAAGAGTCATTAAATGAAAATAACCTCCATAACTTTGGCTAAGGTGTATACTTCTAAATAACCCAAGTAAAGAAGAAATTTAACTGAAGATTAGAAAATCTTTGGGACAGGATGGTATGATAAGTAATACATATCAAAAATTGTGGGATACAACTCTGAAGGAAAATTTTAGCCTCAAAAATCATATATTAGAAAACAAGAACTGAAAATTGATACACTGCATTAATGTCAAAAAGTTAGAAACTGAACATCGAATTAAAAACAAATGAATAGGGATCCCTGGGTGGCGCAGCGGTTTAGCGCCTGCCTTTGGCCCAGGGCGTGATCCTGGAGACCCAGGATCGAATCCCATGTCGGGCTCCCGGGGCATGGAGCCTGCTTCTTCTCCCTCTGCCTATGTCTCTGCCTCTCTCTCTCTCTCTCTCTCTCTCTCTCTCTGTGACTATCATAAATAAAAAAAAATGAATAAAAATAATGTATCTCAGAAGACACAAATATATGAAGAGATATTCAGTGCTCATGCATTGGAAGAAATAATATTATTAAAATATTCATACTACCCAAATCAATCTACAAACGCAATGCAATTTCTATTCCAATGACATTTTACACTGAAATAGAACAAACAAATCTAACATTTGTATGGAACCACAGAAGACCCTGAATAGCCAAAAAAAATCTTGAGAAAGGATAACAAAACAGGAGGCAACATACCTCCTGATTTCAAGCTATATTACAAAGCTCTAGTAATCAAAATAGTATAGTATTGCCATAAAAAAAGACATATAGATCAATGGAAAAGAAAATAGAATCCCAAAATAAGCCCACACATTTACAGCTAAGAATATACAATTGAGAAAATTTAGTCTCTTCAATAAATGGTGCTAGGAAAAATGGATAGCCACATGCAAAAGAATGAAACTGGGCTTTCTTTTATACTATATACAAAAATCAACAAAATGAATTGAAGACTTAAATGTAGGACCTGAAACCATAAAATTACTAGAAGAGAATTTAAAGGATAAGCTCCTTGACATCAATCTTGGTGATGATTTTTTTTATTTGACATTAAAAGCAAAAGTAGCAAAAGCAAAAATAAACAAGTGGGACAATATCAAATTAAAATGCTTCTGCACAACAAAAGAAACTATCAACAAAATGAAAAAGCAACCTAAGAATGGGAAAAAAAAATATTTTCAAATCTTATGGATTTTTTGATTAATTATATAGGGGAACTCTTTCATAATGTATATGTCTATCAAATCATATGTATACTTAAAATATCTTACAACTCTGTGTGTCAATCATATTTCAATAAATTTGAAACTTTAAAACGTAAATAATATATTTTAGTGTTCTCATTCATTTGGGGAATATGAATAATAGTGAAGGGGAATATAAGGGAAGGGAGAAGAAATGTGTGGGAGATATCAGAAAGGGACACAGAACATAAAGACTTCTAACTCTGGGAAATGAACTAGGGGTGGTGGAAGGGGAGGAGGGCGGGGGTGGGGGTGAATGGGTGACGGCACGGAGGGGGACACTTGACGGGATGAGCACTGGGTGTTATTCTGTATGTTGGTAAATTGAACACCAATAAAAATTAATTTATAAAAAAATATATATATATTTTAGTGTATAAATTAATAATTAATTAAATAAAAATAAGAATTAATAAAACTAATTTGCAGTTCTTTGAAAAGACTAATAAAATTAATAAGAACTATTGAAAGAGCTCAAGAAAAACATCAGTAATGAGGGGTGCCTGGATGGCTCAGCAGGTTAAATGTTAAGCTCTGTGCTCAGTGAGGAGTCTGCTTGAGATTCTCTCTCTCTCCCTCTGTCTCTGCGCGGGCTCTGAAGGTGAGCTGCTGCTTGCGAGACTGCCTGACGTCGCAGAATCAGAAATTGCCTGGATGAAGACCATGCATTTTCCATGACCTTTTCAGCCCTTCAGGTCTTTGTAAGATCCCCTGCAGGGGGTTAGTGAGAAAGGGTATTCTTTGTGGTATGTTTGCTTCCCTGTTAGGAACATGAAGGAAACCAAGTTACCTGCCGTGTAAGCAGCCTACAAAGTAGATCTGAGAGCAATCCATTCCGCTCAATTGCTCATACCCGGAGTAGGACGCAGACCAAAAGAGATCCTCTGCTCCCCAAGGCATGTGCCCCTGCATCGCACTGGCCTTTCGGAAGCATCCCAGTGGGGTTTTCTGAGGCTCACTGGTGACTCATGCCTTGCATTGCAATCCTCTGCGCTTTTATCCCGTCTCTGACGGATCTAACACTGCTCTGTCTTCAGAAGGGAAAAAAGATTCATTTGTTTTGAGCAATAAAGTCATACAACATGATGGCCATTCAAAAAACAAAAACAAAAACAAAAGAAAAAAACACAAAACAAAACCTCTCTCTCTTGCTTGTTTTCTAAATATGTAAAAAAGGAAAACATTAGAAATGAGTAAGTATACACTCAGAGCTTACAGATATTAAAATATTATGATAACATTATTAAAAACTTTGTTTTGTTTGAAAATGTAGAACAAATGGAAAAATCCTTATAAAAATGTAGTTTATCAACACTGACATGAAAAATAAGAACTACATAATTGGGCAGCCCAGGTGGCTCAGCAGTTTAGTGCCGCCTCCAGCCCAGGGCCTGATCCTGGAGTCCCAGGATCGAGTCCCACGTCAGGCTCCCTGCAGGGAGCCTGCTTCTCTCTCTGTGTCTCATGAATAAATAAATAAGATTTTTAAAAAAAAAAAAAAGAATTGCATAATTTTGTATCTATTAAAGTCATTAATCAAATATTTTAAACTTCCCGCTGAAAACTCCATGCCCAGATGACTTCATTAGTGAATTCTAACAGATATTTAAGGAATAAATACACCAATCTTAAATGCATTTGCAAATATGGAAAAAGAACATTTCCAACATGCTTTATGGGTTTTGTAAGAAAGATCTGTCAAGGACACTATAAGAAAGGTAAATAGTAAATTAATCTCTTCCATGAAGATAGATGCAAAATCCTTTTAAAAACTTGCAAGCACTCAGCAAACTACAAAAAAAAAAAAAGATAAATCATAATCAAGTTGTATTTATTCTAGGAATGTGAAATTAGTATAGTATTTGAAAATAATTGGTACAATTTTTTACATTCACAGAATAAAGTACAATAATTAATACATACAAAAAATCATGTGACAAAATTCACAAGTCATTCATGACAAGATCTCCTAGAATCCCAGAAATAAAAGGGCTCTTCTTTAGCATAATCAAGAAGTGTTTTACTAACCTATGTGGACAACAGACTTAGTGATCAAATATTAGAAGCTACCCTCTGAGACTGGAAGCTAGATGCTTACTATGAACTGCCAAAGCAAGAGGAAAGGCAAGAAGGAAAATACTGGAAAAGTTTTAGGAATAACAATGCAACCATTACATTATGAGTTGTCCAGTTTCATCAGCCATCCAGATATATGGAGAATCATGATAAAAAAAATGGTAAAGCCACGTACCACAGGGTATATAGATTGGAGAAGAAAGGATGAATTCCATACGAAGGTAAGAAGCAAGAAGCAAAAGGTAATGAAAAGTAAGGGAATATAAAAGACAAAAGTCAGACAATAGAATATTAGGGTAAAATTTTGGAGTGATTTTTTTTTTTTGAAAGTGACTTGTATTCACAGGTTAACCAAGTAGACTATCTATGAAGATCTATGGACTTGAAGAGCTCAATAATTTTTATGGCTAGCCATGTGTTCAGCTCACCCATATAGATTTTGGAGTTGCCCTTTAGAATGGCAGGAGCTTAAGAGAAAAAGAGTCAGAGTTACCTGTGGAATAACTGAACTAGTACCTGAAATATGGGAGACACCAAGAGCTTAGTGTATCACTGTTCATGATGAGACTCCTTAAGATTCTTTCTCTCCCTCTCCCTCTACCTGTATTCCCCCTCTCTAAAAAAAGTAAAAAAAGTCATATCTTTTCTTCTAAATTTTTAGCTTCCATTCTCCACTCCTCCTCCTCTTCCTTTTTTTTTCTTGCTCAAATTGTTCAAACTTTGTCCAATGGCCTCTAAAGCCAATTGTTTTGACCTTTTGGCATTCTACACCATTCTTTACTGATTTGCTTTCTAGTATATAAGATATTCCAAATTCATATTATTATGTTTATTTTCCCCAAACCTGAAACAGATTTTTTTTAGGAAGCCATGGGTCTTTTAATAAGAAAAAAATATTTATAAAGCAAGACCTGAGGGCTAGATGTGCTCATTGGTATTGGGATACCTTTGTTCCTAGATTTTCTCAATGAAGAAAAAATAAGTATAAAAATTTGATGTTACTAAAGTGATTTTTTAAAAAAGAAGTTACTAGAGTAATCAATTATTTTTCTTGAGTGATTATGTTGACAATTTGAATTATAGTTTTATTTCTTTATTCCTGTCTTTTATAAAAAAAAATCTACTTGTGAGTTTGCTTTTTTATGCTTTTAGCTCTAAGTTTTTCTATATGTTAAAATATGCATGGTTCTAAAGTCAAAACAATATATACAGTTATATTCAGAAAAGTCTTACTTCTATTCCTATCTTCCCTAGCTTTTTCTCACCTACAGATAATTTCTCTTCCTTAGATTCTGGTTTGTCCTTCCTGTATTTCTTTTTGAAAATATAAGCATGTATAACACATATATATAATCAGTCGTTCTCTTTTTATGCAAAAGTAGTATATGTAGTCTTTTACTCTTTGATTTCTTTCACTTAATAATACATCCAGTTTGGGGCATCTGAGTGGCTCAGTCAATTAAGCAGCTGACTCTTGATTTTGGCTCAGGTCATGATCTCTGGTTCCTGGGATTGAACTCTGTGTGATGCTCTGTGCTCAGTCTGGAGTTAACTTGAGAATTATCGCCCTCTACCCCTCCCCCACCTCTAAAATAAATAAGTAAATCTTTTAAAAATACATCCAATAAATCAGGCTCTATTGTTTGATAGAAATCAATCTAGTTTCTTGCGTCTAATATGTTTCTATTGCAATAATGCTGTAAGGGGTAACCTTATGGATACTCAACTGACTTTCTTAATCTCCATTCTTAATGGTGCACACGTGGTAACAAAAAAACTAATTTCTTGTGACATTTCTCACCAAGCAAATTCTGAAGAACCTTAGAGAAAATGATTCTAGGAAAAGTTATCCCCAGTGAGTTTGAGAGAAGGTTCACTGGATATCTCGTTATTTTGTTCTTCTAATGATAATACAATATTTCTAAAGAAGCCATGACTACCTTTGGACAAATTTACAATAAATATGTTTCCCTTTACTACTTTCAAGTAATTCCCTAGGGTCATGACAGAAGTGTGAGCTGTGATGAATATATAGATAGATGGCAACACAGCAGGTCAACCAAGATAAAACAAGACTAGAGAAAAAAGCAAGAGACAATGAATAGACGTGGACTATGCCAAATAATCACCCAAGTCTGTATAGAGCCAAGAAATACTCATTAGAAACCCAATAATTGGGATGCCTGTGAGACTCAGCCGTTGAGCATCTGCTTTCAGCTCAAAGCATGATCCTGGGATCCAGAATCAAATCCCACATCGGGCTCCCTTTAAGAAGCCTGCTTCTCCCTCTGTGTCTCTACCTCTCTCTCTGTGTATCTCTCATGAATAAATAAATAAATCTTAAAAATAAAAGAAACCCAGTAGTTGTCAGAGCTTTGATCAGAAAGATACTCAAGTTTCATCAGTCATGTTGGAAAGCCATGTAATAGAAACACTAGGCTTGTAGGTGAGAATCAAAGAGGCTTTGGAGCCCCTTGAGAGTAGATATCCAGGGAAGCTGTGATTCAGTATAATGGGGCTCTAACATTAGGCTGCACTGGCTGCCCATGTAGAACATGGTGTGGGGCCATTTTTGGCTTCAGGAGACAGTGGGAGTCCCAACAAAGATTCAAGAAGATTCTGAGAAAATGATGATTGCTCACCTCTGGGATATACAGTTCAGAATTAGGAATTTGAACCTAAAAATATGTGTGAATATATATATATATTAATTATGTTAATATATGTGTATATATATATATACACACACACACTAACAACAGTACAGAGTCTTGTCCTACCTTCTCCAGAGCACTGGGTGGGAAAAGGAGCCCAAGAATACCCACTGTAGGCTTGATTACATTGAGGAGGACACAAGTATAATAGAGGTGGGGTTAAAAGGCAGAACAAACACAATGGACAGCAAACAAGACAATGTTGGAATTCCAATTTGCTAGACTGAGATTCTTCCATTTGCCTTTATTTTGTCAGGGATAGGCAGAGCTCTATATACTAGGAGAGAACCGAGTGCTCCTGGCTGTGAGAATTAGGGGGACTCAAGGGTAGGGAGAAAGGATAAATGTTATAAAAGCTAGGACCAGCTAGGGAGCACCAGACCAGAGGCCAACATCATGGCAATCAGATCAGGAGCAAGGCAAGTTCCCAGCACAGGGCAGGGCCATTGATCAGGATATCGGGAAGCTGAGGTTTGGCAGGCACATCCGGTATCAGGTGTGAGCTGTCTAGATCCTGAAAGTAAGAATGGATGAGCCAATTCACAGAGAATTTATGTGTTGATAGGAAGGAGGACTCAAGTGTGCAAGCACAGAGGTAGAATTCAAGGAATGGACCATGAATTCTTGACTTTTATTTTCAGAGCCATTTGTAATATCATTGCCTCAGAGTACATCTCCATGGTGGAGTTATGGTTGAATAGAGTAGAATCTCCTGCCTCTCCTTGTCTTCTTCATTCTTAGCCTGTTAACAGAGGGAGAAAAGTCTGGATGCTTCCTTTAACCAATGACACGAACCTGTCTTTGTACCATCACTCCCTCCTGTTTTTAATAAGACCACTTGTTCACACCAGAGGATTCAGTAGCATTGGTCTCCATGGATTCCTTTCAACTTAAACTTTATAGTTCTAAAAAGCTTAATTGTAATCTTTGAAGTACCTAATTAAAGATTTAAGGAAATAATGAATAACCTGAGGTGTCTGTCTGCCCCAGGTTTCTTTGCAAATGAGAAAAATAGACTTTCAACCATGGGGAATAATTTTAAAGCTGACTCTGTTTTTATTCCCTGCTCTTTTTCATCTCCAGTTGCTTCAATTTCTCTTCACCATAATTCTCTGACCTTTCACTCTCCAGCTCTGAAGCCTTCTCTGACCAGAGCCTGGCTGACCTCTTGCTACCTTCTTCCTTTTTTCTCTAAGAGACCCATGGTCCTATGCTGTGGAAGCAAAGAAAAAGCAAAATTCCAGTCCATGGAATTCCAGCTCCTCTACAGAGAAGGTGTGTGTGGTTGCCAGTGAGTTCATTTGGAAGTCCTGCAAGACAGAGGGTTTGGAATAGGCATTCTCTTTAAAGCAGGTAACCTCAAGTGTCACCTTTCCAAAAGCAAATTTTTGTCCTGAGGGATTCCAGGGACTAAAATACATATCTATGTGTAACCTTACATGTATCTCTTCTCTCAGCAGAATGGGTTCACTGTGCCAAGATTGATATAAGTCCCTTTCCTCTGCCCACAGGCCATTCTAAGGTGCTTCATCATACCCTCTGTTCCCTATTTCCAGCCATACAGCAAGTCTCTTGAGATCAGGGGCTGAACCATTCATGCATCCACTCATTTACACATTCAATAAACACTTACCAAATGCCTCCATATGCTTGGTACTGTCAGATGCCAGGGATGCAGTTGTTACCAAAACCAGATGCGATTCTTGTCCACATGGAGTTATACAGACTTAGAAAAAACAGACATTTATCAAATGATCACATGAATAAACATCTAACTATAAAACTGATCACACAGTGCTATGAGTGGATAGTTTGTGATATTTAGGGATGTCAAGACTTTCCTGTGAAGTAGCAACTTATCAAGTTCTGAAAGTTAGGTAGGAATTACCTTGGTAAAAAAAGAAAGGGGAGGGAAAAGCTTCAGAGCAGAAAAGAGAACCAAGTGGGAAAGCCTATGGCAATATGGCTTATGTACAAAACCTGTTTATCAACAAAATGCTGTTAGACAGAATTGTTGCCTGAACTGAAAAATGTTTGGCATTTCTGGCCTTAATCTACTAACAGTCAGGATCCAAGGCCCAGCCTCTCATATTTCAAAATACCTGCAAGATTAACACTTCCAATTAAGAACCACTATATATAGCCTAATAAAGGTTCTTGTGTTTAATATGATGGATAGAGTGTTGGAGAAGACATTAGAATGATATGAACTTGACAACAGTGATAATGCTTACATCTTTCAGAGTCTTGGGGGATAGAGGAAATAAGACAAATCTCCAGAAATTAATTCCCAGAATTAACTTTCTAAAATCGATGTGCTAAGCATTCACATATTGAAAGCTTAGTCTTGTTCCTATCTCTGTATTCATCCCCCCTTCCATTTTACCTGT
Source organism: Nyctereutes procyonoides (assembly GCF_905146905.1). Lineage (NCBI taxonomy): Eukaryota > Metazoa > Chordata > Mammalia > Carnivora > Canidae > Nyctereutes > Nyctereutes procyonoides. Next base: position 13,875,097 of record NW_026575030.1, read on the forward strand.
CTGTGTATTTTTTCCAAGGTCAGCTTGTTTGTGACTATGAACAAGAGAGATGGAGAAAGATTCAACAGATATTTAGGAAGGAAAACTGACAGGGCTCAACCATGTAGTATATATGGGAGTAAAGGAGATGATTGTATAAAACTGGTTTGTAGCTCCATAGATACTGAGAGACAATGCTGGGAATATGACTATACCTGAATGGGAGAGATTAGCCATTTGTTTGTATATGTGGCTTGGAAATATCCAAGAGGTGATATCTCACAGTTGTATAACTAGATCAAGGGCTCAGACAAGAGATCTGGTTTAGAAACATTATTTTGGGTATCAGGCATATATAAGTAGCATATATTTGTCTGATAAGGCTGCCATAACATGCCACTGACTGGCAGCCTTAAACAACAGAATCTTATGTCTTTAAGTTCCAGAGTCTAGAAACTCAAGATTAAGGATGCTGGCGGCATCTGTTCTCTCTGAGATCTCTCTCCTTGGTTAGCAAGTCGCCATCTTCCGCTGTCTTTAGGTAGTCTTTTCCAGGGGGCATATCTATATCCTAACTCATATTCTTATATGGACACAAGACTTATTAGATTAGGACCCATCCAGCTGACTTAGTTTTACCTTAATTAGCTCTTTAAAATTCCTGTCTCCAAATATAGCCACATTTAGAGGTACTGGGGAGGAGGTTAGGACTTAAACATGTGAATTTGGGGGCAACACAACTCAGTCCACAGTAGATGGTAATTGAAGCTGTGGGTGTGGTATGATATCGCCTAAAGGAAGACTATCTAAGAGAAGAGAGTCTAGGTTGCAACATGAAGAACCCAATATTTAAGGGAAGAAGGGGAAAGAGGAACTAAAACCATAGAGAAGAACCAAGGAAGAACCAGGTCAGAGAAGCCAAGGAAATGGAATGTCTTGACAAGGACATAGTTGTGAAAAGTGTAGAAGATAAAAGCTGAAGAAGAAAAAAGCACTGAAAAAGGAAACTTGCCTTCTATTTTATCTACTCAGTATCTAACCTAGTGGCTGGTATGTAGTAGCCATTATTTATTAAGTATTCGTGTATGTATACACTGCCAGTTTTGAGTCTGCAGGCAGGAGAAGGAAGACTGAGTATTATAGAATTGGCTAACCATATCTCTGCAAACTTAAGAGATTACTATATCAGAGCCTCAGTTCCAAATTATGTAAAATAAATTTGATAACCTCTATCTCACAGGGTTGATTGTAATTACATGAGTGGTATCCAAAAAAAAAAAAAAAATCTGGTAGATATTTTTTCCAGCAACTCACTGAAATACTTTAAGCATTGTACTCAAACTGGTTGGGAGTGGCAAGAAATGGAAAGTCAGCCTGTATCAAGCCCAGTCCTCACTAGAGAATGACATGGATCAAATATACAGAGTCTTTTTAGTTGTGCATTTCCAAGGGCAATCTAGGATGAGAATGGGAGACTGGTACAGTGTAAGAGAAAGCAGTACAATGGCAATGGAGCAGAAACAAAGATAGATTTGAGGCAAAGTAAGGGTCCTAGCATATCTGCATAAGCAGCCCAGCTCACTGTTACTTATGTCTGAGTGGAGCAGCCTTACTTTAAAATCAAGTGGAAAAGTAAACAAACCCTGAAATAAAATATTTTTATTAGTATATGTGATGTGTTTTTCAAGCTAATTAATCAGTCATTCAGAGGCATGGGTTACGGACTTAATATATGCAGGCTTTTAAAAAAGAAAGCTATGCGTGGTCCTTGTCCTCACAGAACAGTCTACCACCTTGGTAGGTGAAACATTCATATGTAAAGACACAACAAACAAAAGAGCCTCCACTGCAGTGCTTTCTGTTCAAATACAAATTACAGTCAACTAGGCCAGTGAGGTAATTGTGAATCCTTAGAAGTCTGTGACCCTTTTCTGCCTTGATGCCAACATTTCTTCTCCTGGGTACACAGAGGATTCATGAAATCCAGATTTCAACTAAGGAGAAAAATGAATATTTTGGAATTTCTATTACATACAAAATACTCTTCTGGGGACTCTTATTTATTAATTCATTCAACCTTTCTGTTAATACTCCACTGTTAATACTCACAATACCATGTGAATGACCTCACATTGGTAGTTCAAAATTGGCCTTGGTGGAATGATTTACAGTAAATCAGAAAATACTATAAACCATGTTTTTATTTGTTTTTTTGGTTTTTGGTTTTTTTCCAGAGAGCTAGTTGTTAAACATTTACCAGAACACAATGGTGGATTAAAGACAATTTTATGCCATTTCCTATTTATCACCTTTGGGAGCTATGGCAATATGAGGTACCTGATAGTAGTCTTTGTCTCTGGTAGATAGAAGTCTTTGGTTCTTCTAGACTTCAAATCTTTTCTGTTAGAGCACAGACTGAGACCCACCCCTTCATTACATCAAAATTGAATTCTCTCATTCTTGTCACAATGTCCATTTGAATTAGTTGTCATCTCCTTTTAAAACTCTGCAGAAAAAAAAAAAAAAAACTCTGCAAGCCCCAGCCACATCCTCATCCTACTTGGAATCAATCATACTCATTATCCTCAATTGAACATTTGTTAATTAATGCAACCAGACATCTGGTTTGTGCAGCCAGGTGAAGACTCATGAATATAGCCATTGGAACATGATCCATTGGAACAAAGCTAGATGGCAAGAAAGTACAAAAAAGCCCTTAAACAGAATAGATAGAATATTGGCACCTTTAATCCTCATCACTCCATGAGAGAAATACCATTAACCTATTTTACAGACCCAGTTTTTGAAGCCCAAAGAGCTTACACAGCTGGCAGTGAGCAGAAGTACAGTTTGTGTTCTCAGCTTCTAGCAGAGCTCCTGGCACAGAGTAGGCCGTCATGAACATTTATTGAAGTGAATACGAGGACATATGTGCACCACAGACCACCTTCACTTTTCTTCTTTGCTTCATTTTTTGAGTACATTTTCTAAAGAATGCTTTTCATAAATCAATTCCAGATCTGCTTGTCACTCAGATCTGACTCATTTTGAGATGGCATTTGATAGAATTGGAAAGGAAAGACAGGATAAATTGTGTGCTGTTGTTTGTAATAAGAGAGAAAATGAAAAAGTTTTAAAAGATATAGAGAGGGGGATAGAGAGCCACTTCTCGGATATTTGTTTATTTATCCTATGTTGCCTCTTACTGTCTCACATTCCTCTTTGAAACAGAACTCCACAAATGTGAAAATTCATTGCATCGGCCAGGTGAAATCTTATGCCACAGAACCAGTTCTTAAAGAAAGGGGAAAAATTGCCCATTGGGAGACACAGGGAGTACCATGCATATCTGAAGAACTGACTTCCTTTGGCTTTATGAAATATAAAATGAAAATAATCATGTTTTAGGCACTCTACTGGTCTACCTCCAAGGGAGACAGCCTCAATGCTGTAAAGCTTCCCCTTCTTTGTTTGCTTTGTGTTCCTCTTTCTAGTCAGTCCTAAAAGCATGAAAGGGGAGTGGAGGTTGGAAGATATGAGTAGTCCTGGCCAGATCTCCAACTTCCTGGGACCTAGAATAAGTCTGTCTTCTACTCTGGGTCACCATATCCCCATCTTTAAAAGACTCTTGAGAGATGATGAAATAATCTCTAAAATTTCCTTCAAATCTAATATTTTATGATCCAAAGAGTCTTCAAGGCTGACTATGTTGAAACATTTAGCTGTTGTCTGTGAGCAATTTTGCTGCTGTGACCTAAAAAAAGATCCTGGAAATAATTCCAGGAATATTCTCACCATGACAACCATTGATTTCAATGTGGTTGATGGGCTGATTTCCTAAAGTAAAATGAATTTGGGGCCCTTTAAAAATTAGGTTTTAAGCCAAAGGAGACATAGACATTGAACTCTTGCCTTTGTTCTCGAGGAGCACTGGTGTTAGGAGTGGTGTTTTTGAAAGTCTCCTTGATGACTTTAAGAAAAATGCCAATCCCTTCTTTTCCTCCAGCCCTACTCTTACTTTTCCCAAATGAAGAAAAACAACTCTGTTATCTAAAGTTGCCTCAGGTCTACTGCCATCTTTGCTGATAATAACACTCCTCTTATTTAATTAGGGCAGCCTGAAATCTATGTTAGGAAAAAAAAAACACACACACACAAAATAACCAAGATTTTCAAGAAACAGAGAGCCAACTAAATAGCTGAACACTGTTTCCTCTTGAACGTAAGCTGATTATACACAGGCTGAAATGCTCAGAGGGCCATGGAAATACATCTCAATTTTTCGCCTCTAAACATTTTCTCTCATTTTAGTTGTAAATGTGCTATTTTAGTAAATTAGCAAAAGATGATGTGTTTGCAAATCATTCAAACCTGTTTCCCAGGCTTTATTTTCCAAGTTTTATTGGAAGATATCCAAGTGTTTAAAAGAGGGGGAAAAAAGGCCCAAAACCAACAAGCTGAAAATTGGAGATGATTCTTCAATAGGCACATAATTATGTATGCCCCATACCTTTGTGTTTACTCTGATTTAACTTCTCTTCAATTGTTTCTAGATTCTGTGATTAGAGATACCATTCTCCATGTGTTTCATAGAACTTAGGTAAGCTTCTGGTGTGTGAAGTAGTCTGTCTTCCCCTTACCACCGGTGCCCAACTCCCTCCTTTCTGCTCCTGTACCCATCACTTTATCAGCCACTATTCTTTCCCATCTCTCCCTGCCTTTCTTCTCCAGGCCTCTCTCACTCCTCTGTCGGCTTCTCCCAACTTCTCTTGATTTCTTTCTATTGTGTCCTCTTTCTTTCTGCTTTTTCAACTTACTCTTTCTTTTTCTATGATTTGTCATTCCTCTCCATTTTGCCAACTCATAGTTAACAAGAATAACCCAGGTAGGGTGGTATTCTTTATAAGAAAAATCATTTACAAAGAGCCCTCTTCAATGTAGCTTGTAATTTTGGAAAATGATGTCTGTATCTTTCAACGCAGTATGCATTGAGTCTGTGTACTGTGAGGCCATGTTGGGCACTGAGGTTATAAAGACAAAGAATACATATCCCCTATATTAAGAACACAGCGGGGAAAGGACATGAGTAAATGTTTGACAATGTTTCCACCACAATGTATGGTGGATATTTATAAATAGTTTTATTTTTCCAGTAACTTCGACAATTGTGCTCTGCCAATCCCCTTTTGCCCCTGAAGACTAGACTCATTTAGTGTTGTCATATCTTCCCTTGGGACTTTAGCTGACATTTATTGCTTTATATTTCCTAGGTGCAAGTCTTTGCATTAATTTTAACAATTGCAGATTAGTTCACCATAAAAATGCCTGTTCTATCATGATGGAGGTATTTCTGATTCTACTTCCTTTTGGAATCAAACCAAACCTTTTCCAATCAACATGGGAAAGTTATATGCAAAAGTCCAGCATCTTCTGCCATTTAACCAGTTGCCAGAGAGGTAAGACTTGATATGTCCATGGCTATAAGAATTAATTCACATATTTCCATGTAAAATAAACTAAAATTCTTATTTTCCTTCTGCCTTTAGATTGCTACCTGGGCTACCCACTCTATGTCAAATTCCCTCCATTAAAGCACCAAGCAATGAACCAGTACAATGGGTTAGATGTCAACCTAAGCCAGCTCCATGTTTTACAAACACATGCTTTACAAACACGTTATTTTTGGATAACTTTTTTTTTCTCCTTTTCTTTTCTTTAAATAACCATCTGCCAGATACAAGGCTATGTCTAACCTAGTTACTGGTATCTATGACAGACAGGTTTGGACTAAATTTGTACCTGACCCAGACATTATCAGTCTATATATACCTGTATATGTGCTTAATGTGGTTATTCCAACTTGACCATACAGCATGGTCCTTCCATATGATGCTTCGTAAATTATTGACACTTGGATATTCAAGGTCCATTCAATATATAAAAATCTGAATGTCCAGGGTGTGGGCATTGACATGTGGCATCTTTATTTTTATTTATTTATTTTTGGCCATGAAATAAGTGATCAGATGTACATTGATTCTTAGAGCTCTGCCCTTGCTAGATTTCAGGCCATTAGATTAAGATATATAAGTGAACAGGACATGATCTCTGCCAAAACAGCCTGATAAATATTTTGATAGAATCACAAATAGGATAGTACAGCGGATAGAAAAGAATGCCTACATGTACTGGGTGGTCAGAGGTAATGCATATTCTGATCATGAAGGAATTATCCATGCCCCAAAGGGAGAGAAATACATTTCAAGGAATTGAAGCAACTATGAAAAGTGAGGAAGAAAGGGGAAAATGCTAATGATTGAGTTTGACATAAATAGATCTTGATACAGATACTCAAAGTCTGACTATTTTTCCTCTGCAGTGATTATGGATAGAGATAGAGATTAACTATATTTCCTTAATTGGGCAGGGGGGCAGTAGTCAATCATGTGTCATTCCCCAGTCACGGACATAGATCAAAGAAAAACAAAAGCAACTCTTCAGGAGGTTATCTGTGAAAATAACCACCCAGCTCATATCCCACTAGACAAGTATTTTTCACTAAGTATCCCTAAGTCCTAATGAGAGCTGTTACCAAGGGCATTGAAAAAGAGAACATTTATACTTTTTGATGAGACCTGCTGGGTATACTTGGCTCATCAAATTTGATTTTTGTTGTGTAGTTTTTTGTTTTTGTTTTTTTTTTTTTTTTTTTTTTTGAAGAATTAGATTCCTGAAGATAATCATGCACAAATAATTTAACGGATCCAATATGTGTCCTTCAAATACCTAATTTGAAAGCTAGTATTATGACCCTTGCCTCTGATAAGATATCCTTTCTCCTGCTATAACCAATTAGTTTCAGGTAAGAAATCCTTCTTATACCAAATTGCAGCATGCAATGCCTGCTGTCACTCAAATGTTGTTTTCTTATGAATGGGATCAATAATCATGGCAGGAAGGGAAGGGCTAGGGCAGCTGCTTTGGGGGAAGGGTGAATGAAAAGCTGGAAGAATATTATAAATGTCCCTTTTCTCCTCTGCTTGACAAGTGCTTGCAGGAGAAGATGCTGGATCTCAGGTGTCTTTAGATGTCTCTTGGATAGTCAGAGATAAAAAAGCATATTCCTTACCATTGTCCCATTACTACACTCATCAAATGGGTTGATGGACTCCTGCATACATGTTTCTCTTATATTGAAAACATGAGGCATGAAGGACTCAGACATTTCAAATCCTGAACTATTATTTTAAGACAAGCAAAAGCTTTTTAAGGACAACATACTTTCTGTGTCCTGGAAAGGCTGAAATCCATTTAAAGGGAGAAGTATTGGTGTTTGTATATATGGATAATCCCAGTATACGAGGAGTTGAGTTTTCCCACCTTCTGGTCTCATCTCAAAGGCCATGAGTATTTTAACAAAGGAATGCTGTAGAATGGAAGTTATTTAGCCTCAGGAAAATGGATGCAATACCAGGTCTGGGAACAAAGACATAATAAATTGGCATTTTTTTCTTGAAATCCATTTAGTAATATGCACCAAAAAACTTCAAATCATTTGAAGGTTTCATTCATTTATCTTCAAGAAGTAATCAGATATAAAAATCAAAAGGCAAGCAGAAAAATTGTTTATCGTAGCATTATTTTAAAGAGGAAAATTTAGAATAGTCTAGATATATAGAAATTTAAAAACTTTAATGAATATGGTCACATCACTATAGTAGACTTTTGTGCATCCATTTAAACTTATCTTTATAAAATTGTTTAATGACCTAATGAATTATTACAAATGTAATTTTGCATGCAAATAGTTAGATATAAATTTATATGCATAATTTGGTCCTTTGTAAAGATGTATGTGCTATTTATGTGAATATGTGTATATGGAGACCCAGAGTAAAAGAAAATGAACCAACATACAGTTAGCAACAATGTTGCATGAATGCTTAAGCTTCTGTTTTTTATTTTCCTCTTTAACATTTTTCCCCTGATTTTCAGATTATTTATCATGAATATTTTCTACACTTAAACTTAGAAAAAGTCAACAGTTCAGCAATGTTTGTCTCCAATTATTTGCTGACTGGATGCCATACTTGTGCATCTAATTTACTTTGATTAATAGAATGAGAGCAGAAGTGGCAAGTGTCACTGCTGAGGTGGACCTCTGCTAGCCTCTATGTGGTTCTACTCTGTTTCCATTCTTAAAGACACTAGACTGCAATGTCCCTGCAAGGTACTTCTCCTTTAACATGGACCTGAGAATGAAAAAGTCATGTGGAGCAGAGCCACAGGAGACCAACAATGGCAGACATATGGCATGAATGAGATTCCATGTTTTTTGTTTTGTTTTGTTTTGTTTTTTTGTGGTAAGCTACTGGGAATTGGAGATTGTTGTTACCATAGAATAAGAAAAAGAAAATTTGAATAATATAACCTATTTCATTAATTTTTTTTTCATTTTAAAGACTAGCTAAAACACTATTTAACTTCAGCAAGTAATGTATTACTAATCTTATAGACCCAAGTAGAGACAGGTTCAAGTATCTTATGTGTAACACAATATGAAGACAAACCAAGCAAAATTCCTTCTACCTTCTAGCCCTTGTCCAGTTGTTTTTTTAAATTTTACTAATCTGATAAATGAGTGAATGCATTTTTTCTCTATCTTCACTTTACCTTCACTCCTTGATATTTTGAAATCTGATTTCTACCTGTGCTAATATAGTAAATGAAATTTTATTTTTGAGCTGCACAATCTAATTATTTCAAGACTATCCCTGTATTTCTTTAATATCTGAAGTTTTCCCATGATTGTGTTTGTTTATGTATTTTTGGTAGAAATTCCAAGGCAATAACATTATTGTCTTCTCTGATTCTGATTTCTGAATTACATCAGGAAAGGCACAATGTCAGTTTGCCCCATCTCTGGTGATGTTAACTTTAATCTAAATTAAGATGGTGTTTACCAGGATTCCCACAGCAAAGTTACCATACTATCCTTTGAAATTAATGGGTGCTTTGTAGGAGGATCCTTTGAGACCATGTACATATCCTGTCCTTCATGAAACACCAGTTAGCTTTAGTATATATTGATGCTATTTTCTATTTATGTCAGAAAGTACACATATATTCTCTTGTATTAAGTTGGGTTATAATCTGTGGCTATCACTGTCTACTTTGAGGGCTGAATTGCCTACATTAGGCCACTGAGGGCTCCTTCAATCAAGCTCCTATCCTTGTGATCTGTCCTCACCACTCTTGAGATGTTCCATATTTCTTGCCCTATACCTGAAATCAATTTTTTTTAAAAAAATATAATAATTCCAAGGAACGCTTGGTTGTTTTTGATGGAGAGAAGTATTGAGAAACCAAGATGTGGGATTTTGGTTGTTTACTATTGTGCTATGCCATTCTTCTAAATAGAGAATGTATATTGATGGGCAGTTATCAACAATTTTATAACATTATATACTTACCTCTATCTTAAATTTTGACTTCATACTATTACCTTCAATTCCAATTCAATTTTATGTCATTCATTTTACTCACCTTCCTTTTTTTTTTTTTTTTTTTTTCTCACCTTCCTTTCTGTATTGTAAGTTTCTGGTCCACATTCCCCTCATATTTAATTTTTTGCTCAAACCTGTAATACACAAAAGATACTTGCAGACTGGCCAACCTACAGCACTAGAAAAATGAGCTATTAGCTAAAGTTTACTATTTGTGCACAGTTATTTTTGTCTTTAGTCTGAGGGTATATAGTAAAAAACTGCATTCAAAAGCTACTTGAATTATACTGCTTCTCTGTCAGGGTAGTTACAATATTTGTTTGAAATGCAATTATATCATTTGTTTTGGTTTAAATTCAGTTTTATGGGTCTTATTCTTCTTGATTTTTATTAATTTAATTTTATATTTCAGAATATATAAAGCATTAACCTGATTCCCTAAAGCGAAACTATACAAAAATGTATAACTGGGATACCTGGGTAGCTCAGTGGTTGAGCATCTGCCTCCAGCTCAGGGTATGACCCTGGTCCAGGGATCAAGTCCCACATCAGTCTCCCTATGAGGAGTCCGCTTCTTCCTCTGTATGTGTCTCTGCCTCTCTATGTCTCTCATGAATAAATAAATAAAATATTTTAAAAATGTATAACCAAGGAAGTGACTGCCTTCTACCCCCCAACATTTCTGCTCCACTCATACTCACCCTTTATAAGTAACCAAACTTCATTAATATATCATTTATTTTCATAGTGTTTCTTTTAGTAAAAATAAGTTTTTATATGTATGTTTTATATATGACATATAATATATATGTAATTAATATATATATTTACTTCCCATATTCTTTTACCCAAAATAGCATAATTTTTAATTTGCCTTTTCTACTTACCAATGTAACCTGGAAATCATTCTATAACAGGTGGATGAGCTAGAGTGTATTCCATCAATCTCTTCCATATGGCCATTGTTTTCAATATTTTGTTATGACAGAGAGTGCAGAGGTGAATAATCATGTGCTTATGTGTGTTTTTACTTTTGGTGAAGTATCTTCAGAGTAAATTCTCAGAATTGAGAGAAAGGTTAAATTTATTTTTCATTTTACTATGTCTTCCAGATTCTCTTTCATAATGTTTATACCAATTTGTGTACATACCATAAGACTGTTTTAGAGTATCTGTTACCCCAAAGTCATGCTACTGAAAGCATTCTTGATGTTAAGCTTGACCCTCTATTTCTATTATTTGCAGTGAAAGAAGGGAAATTCTATATGAGCTCAATCCACTGAATTAATAAGAATTTTTATATTGAATACAGAGCTTGGCACTTTTCACAACTTTGACATCATTATACATTAAACATATATACTTCACCTCCTCTATGGATCTTAAGATCATCAAAAGAAGAAAAGCAGGTGCTGTGAATTTTAGCTAGTGTCTTGCATAGGTCTCTATACTTGTCCACCAAAAAATAATTTGTTTAACTGGTTTAAGTAGTTATTTAACTACCTTAGGTTATAGGTAGTAAACAATGAAGGAGGAAGGCAAAATAGAAAGAAAATACATAAAGGGCCATGCTTTTTTCTCCCTCCCAGCACTGTAGTTACACTCTTTCTAGATTGCACCATGACTTTCTTTGTTGTTTTATCTGGAAAAGCAAATTGAAACTGAAACCTAAATAAAGGGTCACTTCGTGAAGGACACTACAAGACCCCATGAGAAATTACCAAGTCACCTGATGAGAGATTTGGATTGGAAAATGATTCCTTGATGAGTTTGAAATACAGTATGTCTCTTTTTTCTGAGCTCTCCATTTCCTGCTGCCATTTCTTACAACAAGCCCCTAACACAGGAGACTTTCTTAGGGAATTTAAACTGACAGCTCCGTGCTGATTAGAAGCCTTAGGACAGGGCATCTCTGAAATGAGATCAATGTCAGAGTGCTTTTGCCCACAGCAGCCACAGGAGGAGGAAAAAATAAAACCAACAAACACTTCACAACCTTTATTAGAAGAATATATGAGTCAGAAGCATGGGAAAGGAAAAGAGATTCACATTGTGCTCTTAAAAAAAACTTTCAGCAATGCCAATGGGAGACAAACTTTCTCCTCTAAATAGTGTGAAAAAAGGACTAAATATCCACATAAAATGTGCCACAACTTGAAATTCCAAATATTCTGAAGTATATAGCATGTAGTAAGATTTTCAGAGACTTTTCTTTAGAGCAATAAAATTGAGAGGGAGGTACAGATATTTCCCATATATCCATATATGCCCTGCACCCACTTCCCACATACACAGCCTCCCCCAGTGTTAACATGCCCCACTAGATGGTATATTTGTCACAATTGATCAACCAACTGGCAAATCATAATCACTCAAAGTCCACAGTTTACATTACAGATCACACTTGGTGTTGTACATTTTTGGGGTTAGGATGAACATATAATAACCTAAATTTGTCATATAATATCATGCAGGGTATTTTCATTGTCCTAGAAATCCTCTGTCTTTGCGTATTTATTTTCTCCCCTTCTCCCTGACAACTATTGTTTTACTGTCTCCATTATGTTGCCTTTTTAAGGATATCATATATTTGGATCCATACCAAGTATGTAGCCTTCTCAGATCAGCTTCTTTTAATCAAAAGCACACATTTGATATTCTTCCTATTCATGGCTTGATAGCTCATTTCTTTTTAGCACTGAATAGTGTTCCACTATCTGGATGTATCACAATATATTTATCCATTCACCTACTGGAAGACATCTTGGTTGCTTCTAAGTTTTGACAATCATGACCAGAAAAGCTATAAACATTTTATACTCAGAGTTTTGTGTGAATATAAATTTTCAACTCCTTTGAGTACATATCAATGAACGCAATTGCTGGATTGTAAAGTAAGGAGGTGTTTGGTTTTGTAAAAAATGCCAAAATATCCTCTAGAGCTAATGTACCAGTTTACATTTCCACCAGCAAGGCTGAAGAGCTCCTATTGCTCCAGTTCTTCAGCACAATTTGTTGAAGAATATGTCTTTGTTTCATTGTATTGCTTTGCTTCCTTGTCAAAGATCAGTTGTCTGTATTTACATGGGTCAATTTCTATGCTCTCTGCTCTGTTCCATTGATCTATCTGTCTAATCTTTTGCCAATACCAAATTCTCAATTCTTGTAGCTTCATAGGAAGCCTTGGAATAAGGTCATGTCTATCTTCCAAACTTGTTCTCCTTCAATATTGTTTTGGCTATTCTGTGTCTTCTGTCTTTTTATATAAACCTTAGAATCAATTTGTTTATATCCAATTAGATCGACTCTATAGATCAAATTAGGAAAAAACTGGCATTTCGAAAACATCTTCCTATCCATGAACATGGGATATCTCTACATTTATTTAGTTTATTTGATTGGATTCACTAAAGTTTTACAGTTTTCCTCATACAGATCTTGTACATTTTGGTAGATTTGTTCCTATATATTTCATTTTGGGGGTGCTAACATAAATGATATTGTGTTTTGAAATTCAAATCCCACATGGTCATTGTCATTATATAGGAAAGCAATTTATTTTTGTATATTTGCCTTATATCTTGTAACTTTGCTATAATTCATTGCTTGTCAATTCCAGAAGCTTTTTGGTTGATTCTTTCAAATTTCTATCAACAAACAAAGGCAGTTTTATTTCTTTCCCAATCTGTACACATCTTGTTTTTCTTTTCTTACCTTATTGCATTAACAAGAGCTTCCAGGACAGTGTTAAAAATGGAGTGGTGAGAGAAACATTCTTGCCTTATACCTGATCATAGTGGGGAATCTTCAAGTTTCTCAAAATTAAGTATGATGTTAACTGTAGCTTTTTTGAAATAACTTCTATTCAGTTGAGAAAGTTTCCCCTTATTCATATTTTGCTGAGAGTTTTTATCATGAATAAATAAAGGAATTTAAAAGGCTGCTTTTCTGCATCTATTCATATGCTTCTGTGATTTTCTTTATTCAGACTATTGATGTGATGAATTACCTTAATTGATTTTCAAAGGTTGAACTAGCCTTATGTACCTGGAATAAATCCCACTTGTCCATGGTGCATAATTCTTTGTATACTTTTTTTGGAATAAATTTGCTAATATTTTGTTGAGAGTTTTAGTGTATCTGTTTACAAGAAATATTGGTCTATAATTTTCTTATAATGTCTGTCTGATTTTTTTGTTAAGGTAATTCTGTCCTCATAAAATGTGTAAGGAAATATTACCTTTGGTTCTATCTTCTGAAAGAGATTGTAGACAGTTGACATAATTCCTCCTTAAATGTGTGGTAGAATTTACCATTGTACCATGGGAAACTAGTGCTTTCTGTTTGTTAGGGTTATTAATTTTTTATTAAATTTCTTAAATAGAATTAGGCCTATTCAGATCATCTATTTCCTTTTTTTTTAGAAAATTCAATTAATTAACATATAATGTATTATTAGTTTCAGAGGTAGAGTTTAGTGATTCATCAGTTGCATATAACACTCTGTGCTCATTCCATCACATGCCCTTCTTAATGCCCATCACCCAGTTACCCCATCTCCCCACTCACCTCCCCTCCAGCAGCCCTCAGTTTTTTCCTATAGTTAATAGTCTCTTATGCTTTATCTCCATCTATATTCTTCTTTTGTGCATTTTGGCAGTTTGCATCTTTCAAAAAATTAGCCCATTTCATCAGGTTATCAAATTTGTGGACATGGAGTTATTCATAGTATTCCTTTACTATCCTTTTAGTTTTCATGGAATTGGTAGTGACTCATTTTTCCTTCCTCATATTAATGATTTGCATTTTTCACTTTTTAAAAAATATAAGCCTGGGGGTGCCTGGTTGGATCAGTTGGTAGAGCATGAAACTCTTGTTCTCAGAGTTGTGAGTTAGAGAGTTAGAACCCCTGTTGGATGTAGAAATTACTTAAAAATAAAATCTTTTATAAAAGAATAAATTAAAAAAAATACTAAATAAATAAAATCATACATAAATAATTTAGCCTGGTCAGTAGCTTTATGATTTTATTGATCTTTTGAAAGGAGTAGATTGAGGGGCACCTGGGTGGCTCAGTCAGTTGCAACAGACTCTTGATTTTGGCTTGGTTGGTGATCTCATGGGTCATGGGATTGAGCCCCATGGTGTGTGCTGTGCTCACTGGGGTCTGCCTGAAGACTCTCTCCCTATGCTCCTCCCTCTCCTTATGTGCATGCTCTCTTGCTCCAAAAAGTAAGTAAATCTTAAGAAAAAAAAAAAAAAGCAAAACAAAAAAACGAAAACCCTCACTTCTCAATTTTGGTTTGTTGATTTCCTCTAGTGATTTCCTGTTTTCAATTTCATTGATTTATGTTCTAATTCTATTTATTTTTTTTTCCTTCTCCTCACTTTAGATTTAAGTTGTTGTATTTTTCTAGTTTCTTTAGGTGACATTGTTTAGGTGACATTGACATTGTTTTTTATTTTTTCACAGATTTCACCAAATTGGAGTTTTGAGAAAGAAGGTTGGCATATCATCATATTTTTGCAGGCATGCTCATAATTTTGTAGGCTTTTTTATACCTGGTTAGCCAAGTACAAAAAAGTTGTTTTAATATTTTCTGGCTATATGATAAAAGGGTTGTTAAGAAGGTGCATCCCACTTCTGATTCATGTTTCTTGATGTTACTGCAGTTCTTCTCAGACTTAAAGTCCTCACCCAGTGTAGGTAACAATATACTGGTTTTTGGTTTTTCTTTCTATTTCCTAAACTCAGCTGTTTTCTGGTAGTCTTAATATTCCTAGGTATTTGTGAGTAAAGTAATATAAATCAATGTAAAATAACAGTGATATGGACATCATTAGGTGTGATATGGATAGTGATATATGGACCTTTACTTAGAAGCTTTACTCTTATGAGGAAGAAAAAATGTTGTTCCTCCTGGGGCCTTCACGGGGTAAACAACCCCCACTGAGCCCTGCACCAGGCAGGGGGCAGAGCAGCTCCCCCAAGTGCTAACACCTGAAAATCAGCACAACAGGCCCCTCCCGCAGAAGACCAGCTAGACGGACCAGTTCCGGGGGAAGTCAAGGGACTTAAAGTATACAGAATCAGAAGATACTCCCCCGTGTTGTTGTTCTTGTTTTTTTTATGTTTGTTTGTTTTTTTGCTTTTTGATTTCTGTTTGCTTTCCCCACCCTTTTTTTCCCTTTCATTCTTTTTCTTTATCTTTTTCTTCTCTTTTTTTCTTCCTTTTTTTCTTTTTTCATTTTCTCTTTTCTTTCCTTATTTCTCTCCTCTCTTTTTCTCCTTTTCCCAACACAACTTCTTTTTGGCCACTCTGCACTGAGCAAAATGACTAGAAGGAAAACCTCACCTCAAAAGAAAGAATCAGAAACAGTCCTCTCTCCCACAGAGTTACAAAATCTGGATTACAATTCAGAAGCACCATTATAAAGCTACTGGTGGCTCTAGAAAAAAGCATAAAGGACTCAAGAGACTTCATGACTGCAGAATTTAAATCTAATCAGGCAGAAATTAAAAATCAATCGAATGAGATGCAATCCAAACTAGAAATCCTAGCGACAAGGGTTAATGAGGTGGAAGAATGAGTGAGTGACATAGAAGACAAGTTGATGGCAAAGAGGGAAACTGAGGAAAAAAGAGACAAACAATTAAAAGATCATGAGGACAGATTAAGGGAAATAAATGACAGCGTGATGAAGAAAAACCTACCTTTAATTGGGGTTCCCGAGGGAGCCAAAAGGGACAGAGGGCCAGAATATGTATTTGAACAAATCATAGCTGAAAACTTTCCTAATCTGGGAAGGGAAACAGGCATTCAGATCCAGGAAATAGAGAGATCCCCCCCTAAAATCAATAAAAACTGCTCAACACCTCGATATTTAATAGTTAAGCTTGCAAATTCTAAAGATAAAGAGAAGATCCTTAAAGCAGCAAGAGACAAGAAATCTCTGACTTTTATGAGGAGGAGTAATAGGGTAACAGCAGACCTCTCCACAGAGACCTGGCAGGCCAGAAAGGGCTGGCAGGATATATTCAGGGTCCTAAATGAGAAGAATATACAACCAAGAATACTTTATCCAGCAAGGCTCTCATTCAGAATGGAAGGAGAGATAAAGAGCTTCCAAGACAGGCAGGAACTGAAAGAATATGTGACCTCCAAACCAGCTCTGCAAGAAATTTTAAGGGGGACTCTTAAAATCCCCCTTTAAGAAGAAGTCCAGTGGAACAATCCACAAAAACAAGGACTGAATAGATATCATGATGACACTAAACTCATATCTTTCAATAGTAACTCTGACCATGAATGGGCTTAATGGCCCCATCAAAAGGCGCAGGGTTTCAGACTGGATAAAAAAGCAGGACCCATCTATTTGCTGTCTACAAGAGACTCATTTTAGACATAAGGACACCTACAGCCTGAAAATAAAAGGTTGGAGAACCATTTACCATTCAAATGGTCCTCAAAAGAAAGCAGGGTAGCCATCCTTATATCAGATAAACTAAAATTTACCCCGAAGACTGTAGTGAGAGATGAAGAGGGACACTATATCATACTTAAAGGATCTATCCAACAAGAGGACTTAACAATCCTCAATATATATGCCCCGAATGTGGGAGCTGCCAAATATATCAATCAATTAATAACCAAAGTGAAGACATACTTAGATATTAATACACTTATACTTGGTGACTTCAATTTAGTGCTTTCTACACTCCATAGGTCTTCTAAACACAACATCTTCAAAGAAACAAGAGCTTAAATGATACACTGGACCAGATGGATTTCACAGATATCTACAGAACTTTACATCCAAACTCAACTGAATACACATTCTTCTCAAGTGCACATGGATCTTTCTCCAGAATAGACCACAAACTGGGTCACAAATCGGGACTGAACCAATACCAAAACTGGGATCATCCCCTGCATATTCTCAAACCATAATGCCTTGAAATTAGAACTAAATCACAACAAGAAGTTTGGAAGGACTTCAAACACGTGGAAGTTAAGGACCATCCTGCTAAAAGATGAAAGGGTCAACCAGGAAATTAAGGAAGAATTAAAAAGCTTCATGGAAACTAATGAGAATGACGATACAACCATTCAAAATCCTTGGGATACAGCAAAAGCAGTCCTGAAGGGGAAATACATCACAATACAAGCAGCCATCCAAAACCTGGAAAGAACTCAAATACAAAAGCTAACCTTACACCTAAAGGAGCTAGAGAAAAAACAGCAAATAGATCCTACACCCAGCAGAAGAAGAGAGTTAATAAAGATTCGAGCAGAACTCAATGAAATCAAGACCAGAAGAACTGTGGAACAGATCAACAAAACCAGGAGTTGGTTCTTTGAAAGAATTAATAAGATAGATAAACCATTAGCCAGCCTTATTAAAAAGAAGAGAGAGAAGACTCAAATTAATAAAATCATGAATGAGAAAGGAGAGATCACTACCAACACCAAGGAAATACAAACGGTTTTAAAAACATATTATGAGCAGCTATACACCAATAAATTAGGCAATCTAGAAGAAATGGACATATTTCTGGAAAGCCACAAACTACCAAAACTGGAACAGGAAGAAATAGAAAGCCTGAACAGGCCAGGGAGGAAATTGAAGCAGTCATCAAAAACCTCCCAAGAAAAAAAACAAAAACAAAACAAAACAAAACAACAACAACAACAAAAAAACCTCCCAAGACACAAAAGTCCAGGGCCAGATGGCTTCCTAGGCGAATTCTATCAAACGTTTAAAGAAGAAACCATACCTATTCTACTAAAGCTGTTTGGAAAGATAGAAAGAGATGGAGTACTTCCAAATTCGTCCTATGAGGCCAGCATCACCTTAATTCCAAAACCAGACAAAGACCCCACCAAAAAGGAGAATTATAGACCAATATCCCTGATGAACATGGACATTGCAAAAATTCTCAACAAGATACTAGCCAATAGGATCCAACAATACATTAAGAAAATTATTCACCATGACCAAGTAGGATTTATCCCTGGGACACAAGGCTGGTTCAACACTTGTAAAACAATCAGTGTGATTCATCATATCAGCAAGAGAAAAACCAAGAACCATATGATCTTCTCATTAGATGCAGAGAAATCATTTGACAAAATACAGCATCCATTCCTGATCAAAACTCTTCAGAGTGTAGGGATAGAGGGAACATTCCTCAACATATTAAAAGCCATCCACGAAAAGCCCATAGCAACTATCATTCTCAATGGGGAAGCACTGGGAGCCTTTCCCCTAAGATCAGGAACAAGACAGGGATGTCCACTCACCACTGCTATTCAACATAGTACTGGAAGTCCTAGCCTCAGCAATCAGACAACAAAAAGACATTAAAGGCATTCAAATTGGCAAAGAAGAAGTAAAACTCTCCCTCTTCGCCAATGACATAATACTCTACATAGAGAATCCAGAAGTGGACCCTCAACTTTATGGTCAACTAATATTCGATAAAGGAGGAAAGACTATCCACTGGAAGAAAGACAATCTCTTCAATAAATGGTGCTGGGAAAATTGGACATCCACATGCAGAAGAATGAAACTAGACCACTCTCTTGCACCAGACACAAAGATAAACTCAAAATGGATGAAAGATCTAAATGTGAGACAAGATTCCATCAAAATCCTAGAGGAGAACACAGGCAACACCCTTTTTGAACTTGGCCACAGTAACTTCTTGCAAGATACATCCATGATGGCAAAAGAAACAAAAGCAAAAGTGAACTATTGGGACTTTATCAAGATAAGAAGCTTTTGCACAGCAAAAGATACAGTCAACAAAACTAAAAGACAATCTATAGAATGGGAGAAGATATTTGCAAATGGCTATCACATAAAGGGCTCGTTTCCAAGTTCTATAAAAAACTTCTTAAACTCAACACCAAAGAAACAAACAATCCAATCATGAAATGGGCAAAAGACATGAAGAGAAATCTCACAGAGGAAGACATAGACATGGACAACACACACATGAGAAAATGCTCTGCATCACTTGCCATCAGGGAAATACAAATCAAAACCACAATGAGATACCGCCTCACACCAGTGAGAATGGGGAAAATTAACAAGGCAGGAAACCACAAATGTTGGAGAGGATGCGGAGAAAGGGGAACCCTCTACACTGTTGGTGGGAATGTGAACTGCTGCAGCCACTCTGGAAACCTGTGTGGAGGTTCCTCAAAGAGTTAAAAATAGACCTGCCCTACGACCCAGCAATTGCACTGTTGGAGATTTACCCCAAAGATACAGATGCAATGAAACGTTGGGACACCTGCACCCCGATGTTTCTAGCAGCAATGTCCACAATAGCCAAACTGTGGAAGGAGCCTCTGTGCCCATCGAAAGATGAATAGATAAAGAAGATGTGGTCTATGTATACAACGGAATATTTCTCAGCCATTAGAAACAACAAATACCCACCATCTGCTTCCACGTGGCTGGAACTGGAGGGTATTATGCTGAGTGAAATAAGTCAATCAGAGAAGGACAAACATTATATGTCCTCATTCACTTGGGGAATATAAATAATAGTGAAAGGGAATAGAAGGGAAGGGAGAAGAAATGGGTAGGAAATATCAGAAAGGGAGACAGAACATAAAGACTCCTAACTCTGGGAAACGAACTAGGGGTGGTGGAAGGGGAGGAGGACGGGGGGAGGGGGTGAATGGGTGACGGGCACTGAGGGGGGCACTTGATGGATGAGCACTGGGTGTTATGCTATATGTTGGCAAATTGAACACCAATAATAAATAAATTTATTATTAGAAAAAAAAGAAAAAATGTTAATACCATCACAAATATAAGTTAATGATAGTGAGTGATATTGAAAACTCAAGGCTCACATTCAAAATCACTTCCCCTAGAAAGCCTCTATGTCTTCTTTAAAAGAATTAAGTGTTTGAAACTTTTATTCCAGAAATTTCCATATTCTTTTAATATAAATCTTAAAAATATACGATAATTCTACATCCTATGTAGAAATACATGCACAGAGATGTATAATGATGTGTATGTGAATCGAAAACAGGAAGGGGTACATTTGGGTGAAGATACAACTTTTGTCAAAACTTTTTAATAACTCACATCACATCATACATATGTATCTATTTGTTGCCCTCTTCTCCTATGAGAGCAGAAGGACAGGAGGATTATTTTTTTTCTGTCTGAATTCTTAAAACTGAGCTCTAGGCCTCATCCATTATAGGTGTTGAATAACATATATTGTATGAATGAATAAATAAATGCATGAATAAGTGAATAAATGCATGACAAAGATTTTAGCAGAACTGATCTTGATTGTAATATATCATGCATTACCACTCTCTAACCTGCTTTCTATCCATTCTATCACCTGGCAGTACAGTTAGGTAATTCAATGCCTCTGACTGACCATGTTGATATCTGTTGAAACAAAATTAGTGTACGTGTGTGTATGTTTGTGAATGTATTTTGGGTTTTGAATTTTTCTGAGTGTTGACTATAATGTTCAAGCAAGTGGTGCTTGCTTCAGAACAAGTTTGAATACAAAAAGAGTCTGAGTAAGGGCTCTGAAGTTTAAAAAGGGAAGATAATGCCTCCAAAGGACCATGTCTTGATTTGGACTGTGAGCTGGAGTCCTGGAGGAGCTGGGTAGGGAGCATGGTGCAGGCACAGGGTTAGGGGCTATGAAGCAGATAGTCACAACCCAGTAATTGTATTTAGTATCATTGAAAATATTTTAAGTACACTATTTAACTGCTTTGTTGGAGTGTAACTGAAAGATATATTTTTGTGAACATTCAGAGTATATAATTTAATAAGGCTTAAACATATGTGTACATCTGTGGAATCATCACCACAATCAAGATAGTGAACATATCTGTCACTTCCCAGAGTTTTCTTTATGTCCCTTTGTAATTCCTCACTCCAGCACCCATCTCTAGGGAGCCACTGATCTGCTTTTGCTCAGTGTAGATTACTTTACATTTTCCAGAATTTCACATAAATGGAATTCTAATAAATACTTTTTTTTTTGTTTGGTTCTTTTCACTCTGTATATTTTTTAAATGTAAATTGTATTATTATTAGTAATAATGTGATGATCAATGTCTGAATTGGTACTTTTCATACATTCTTATTTAATTAATTTCATCTACAATGCTCAGCCAAACTGAATTATTCAAAGGGTCTTTAAAAAGGTCCTTAGGAAAGCTGATTTGTTTCTGACAAGGGCAATCATTTCATTTACAGAGGTTAATCCTTTCACTCACATGAGAGAAACAATTCATTATTCTTGTACCATTAACAAAAAGATGATTGCAATAAAATGATGATGGGCAATTAATTTATTTATTTAAAGAAAGAACATATTTTCTTCTTATTTTCAAATAATTCTTATTTTCAGAAATGGAGGATATGACTCCAGCCTTAAAGTTCTGTGGAAAGCATCAGTTCTAAAAGTTCATCTTCTGTGACGTTACTTCCTAAGTGGCTTTATACTTTGAAAACTCATGTAACCCTGTAGCTTCATGTCCTCCTTAAACAATAGTATTAGGGGAAAGAGATGAGGCTTTCTCATATAATCTCTTAATTGAAAAAAGGATAAAAAAGATCTTTTCAGGAGCCGATAGAGTTTTCAGAAAGTGATATTTTAATAAAAAGAAGACATATTCATTTCAGAAGGAAACAGCCAGGGTGGCATTAATATAATTGTATTTCAATGAAAGAGGAGTCATTTCAACAAATTTCATACTATAATTATTTTACTTTCTGCATTGTAGTTGAAAAGAAAAAGTCTCATCTATAAATGGAAATATCAAAGATGAATATAAACCATACACCAAAGAAAGGGAAAGTTTCTGACATTTCTAACTAGCATGCCATTAGTCAACAATATCTTTTTCCTATATATCCACCAGCAAGACACTATACTAGGTGCTATGGGTGTTAAAACCTTTAACGTACATTTTTTCCCTTCAAGAGATTAACACAAATTGAGGAGTAAAGCATGCATACAACAGATAAATAGGAATGCATAGTGATACACAATTGGTTTGCAAAACAAGGAGGAAATCAAGTGCCCTAAGTGAGCAGAGACGGCCTTTGGAGGTGAAGTGGCCCTGAGATCATCTGAGTGGAGAACTGGAGATCAATCTTGAGTTGAGTAGGATTCAGACAAAATGGTGATATGGGGTAGGTGCAGGAGAGGGTTCTTGGCTAGAGGAACTGGGGTCACTAAGATGAACACTGTATAATTTCAGGGAACAACAACCTCATGAGGTAATGAGGAAGACAGAGAAGCAGAACATGTCATAGTGAGTGAGGTTTTGAGACCCAGAATAGGGCAACCTAAGCAGCCTGGCTTTTGGCCTGGAGCTCAGGACAGATGCACCCATTGTATTCTTAAGATAATTCTAGAATTTCCCTACACTCTTATCTCCCAATAGCACTATAAAAGTTCCATGTTGATATTTGTGACTAAAGGGAAAGCACTGGTAGTCACAGAGACTGATTGTACCTGAACTGAGCCCAGTCCACTAGGATGTGTTGGATACTGAATTATCCAACTGACCCTCTGGCAGTCATATCGAAAGCCCTGAGGTTATTTTCTTGATGTCAGTGATTTGAGGTGTAGGTGGAGCAGGTATTGCTGGCCACATACCTCAGCCTCAGAATGTAATTTGTTCAAGGCCACATAACTAACAGATCTAGCAACTGGAACCACGTGTTCTTGGCTGCCACCATTCTAGGGTTTATTTCGGTTTACTAAGCAGCTAGTTACTGAATGCTGACCCAATTTTTAGGACTGATAGAAGTTGGCCAAGGTCCAATGTGGAATTCAATCACCATCAAATGATGATGGTGGTCTTTAGGATACAGTGTTCTCAATGTCTTTTAAAGCTATATTATTTGCACATAATGCACAATCATACTCATTTTTACCAATGCTCAAATATTTTACATCAAAAGTATTCCATATTTTTTAAAATGAATTCAATAAACTCAGACTTTAATTCTTCCCCCACCCCCTTTTCCCTTGCCACTCTGCCCTACAGCATCCTTTACTCTTCTGGCCCATAACTGAAAAGTTACCAAACACATCTAATGGGACTACTAGATGGGAGGTGACATGTTTTTATGACTGTGTCCCCAGGATATAGGACAGTGTCTTCCCTAGGTGGAATGTAGTCAGTGATGCTTGAAAATAAATGAGAATACATGAATGAATATTTGAGCTCTATAATTAACAAGATCCCATCCCAGTACTGCAATTCTAAAGTTCCCAAGAGTTGGAATAACTCTTGGTAGTATTGTAACCCTGTACTCTCTCAGCCAAAATCAATAAATCAACCAATAGCAATAAGCAAAAGGCCTAACACATGCATTTTATGCTGGTTATTTCTTGACGAATGGTGTGTTAGAAATTCATTAGCAGTGTGTTTTCTCAAAAAATAAGAGTTTCACAGTTTCGTGTCTATTATTCTGTGATGTTTCTATTTCCTTTTGCTGATGTCTCAATGAAGAAATTTAATCCTGGACATTATTTTATCTCACTTCTATGTGAGTCAACTGACATGAGGTAATTATGAATTATTTAGGTCAAACAGGAGATTACACGTATCAGTTTTATCTGCTAATGACATATATGTCATTTTGTTATAAGAAGTTTATCATAGGACCATTTTTTCCTAATACTTCTTATTTACTTATATTTTAATGTAAAGTTCTTGTTGATAAATAACAAATATTCTTCACAAGGAGTAAGATATCCATTCCTTCTTTCATAAAGTTCTCAGAAAATGTTGCTCCTTATCAAAGAATCAGAGAATTTATATTTTAGGTTCTTTAATTAGAACATGAAGGAAATGCTGTGTTTGATTTTAGAAAGAAAACTGTTGAATGGGATACACATATCTGGAAAATCTGTGGACAATTGCTGGCCCATTGTCATTATTTTGAGCAAGAGGAGAAAGAAGAGGCTTTTGTTATTTTTCTGTGTTCTGTTGTTTTATCTCCACTCAGGGAATTGTATTCAGGAAACCACAAAGTCTGAGTCAGCTTCTGCTGCCCTCTCAAATTTGCTGTTGATGCTGAGATCTCTCCTTAGTCTCAGATTCATCCCATAAACTATCTGCATTTTCATGTTTTCACTTCACCAGAAACACTATTCTCTCTATGCATTTTTTGCTCCCATTTTTTCCCTCATTTTTTTCAATGACTTAATGCATCACACATATACACTATAAGTCAACAGGTCTTCTGCTCCTGTGTATGAAATGCCAGACTGGGTGATGGAGCTGTGGGAGTAGAAGGTATGAAGCCTGTCCTTGAGGCAGGAGGTGCACAGGTGAGCAGTCAGTAACCCAGCAGTGGGCATCACCATGGAGAGCTGTGCAGGGCTCCACAGAGAAGTATGGGTTCAGAAAGATACAGAAAGGAGGTTTTCCTGATGAGCGGTGCAGCTAATGTGATAGGGTTGGAGGAAGAGGAGAAGTCATCAAAGGAGTTTTGTGAAAGGATATAAGGCCTTATTTGAATCCAAATCAAATAGACATAGCCAAGTAGACATTCCAAGCAGAGAAGACATGGTATACAAATGTTTGAAAAGAAGCTTTGCCTATTTTGGAAACTTGCTATTTTTGAAATGGTGGGAGTACCATTGTGCACTGGTGAGAGGCAGGAGATAGGTCATGGGAGCTCAGAGAAGAATACACGTCAAGAGAGCCTTCGAATTCTGTTTTCAGGCTGGGTGCTACTCTTCTCAGACATGTACAGTATGTCCCCTTGGGGAAACCTCTGAGACTGATAGAATATTCCTGCAAGAAAAGTAGGGGTGAGGAAGAAGGGATTGGGAGATACAGAAGCAGAGACGGGGAGAGCTGGGCTCTGTGAAGCAGACACATCAGAAGCAGACTATAGGAGTAAGAGGACATACTTTTTAAAATTTGTACACAGAGTCTTATGGGAGGCTCATACTGGGTCCAAATTTTGTTTCTGATTGTGCCATGGAAGATAAATCTATCAGAGGAGACAGTAGCAGGGCCAGGGCAGCATGACCTCCAGAGTATTTTCTCCTAGAGTCCTGTCTTTCTTGGCCTTCTGATCTTCTATGAAACCCACTAGCCTTGTGGGTAGACACATTTTCTCCTGCTCCATTTTGAGTTAAGTTTATACCTCTCCGTTTATCTTAGAATCACTGATATCTAGCAAAATCCTGCCACAGCAGTTGTTCAGAAAGTGCACAAAAGATTTGAAAGGACTACAGAGATGTGGCAACCGAGAAAGCAATCATACCTATATGAGGTTTTGCTCATAACATAATGGACATGATGGGAATGGACAGGAAGGCAGCAGTGATGCAAAACACACAGATGGTGCATGATGAGCAGAAGCAGCAAGCTGGATTTTAAAAACTGGAGAAAGTCAGAGTGGATAATCCTTTGACACCTGCAATAACACATTTGGAATCAAGGGGTGGAGGAACTACTTATATGGCAGATAGAAGAAAGAAGAATCTATTAGAGAATCAGGAATGACAAAGAGAGGTAGGCAAGGTTCCCTGCAGGTAGAGGGGAAGAAACACGTGGAGATCCAAAGGTAGAACCCAGGCCCCACAAGGCTCCAACAGAAGGTTCTGTATCCCTGGGGTTTGAATAATCTGAAGTTCTGTGGCTAACCTCTGGTTCTTTCAAGAGAAAGTCCAGGCAAGGGATCCCTGGGTGGCGCAGCAGTTTGGCGCCTGCCTTTGGCCCAGGGCGCGATCCTGGAGACCCGGGATCGAATCCCACGTCGGGCTCCCGGTGCATGGAGCCTGCTTCTCTCTCTGCCTATGTCTCTGCCTCTCTCTCTCTCTCTCTCTCTGTGTGACTATCATAAATAAACAAAAAAATTAAAAAAAAAAAAGAGAAAATCCAGGCAATAAAATGACAATGCCTCTTGAATGACATAGTTGCTAACTGGAGCCACTGCCCCGACTCCTCTGACCTACTTGGAAAGTCCTAAGAGGTCACAATGCCTTAGTCTTTTCATGGAAGCAATAGTAACATAGAGGGAGAATATTTGAGATCTTTCTCTGGTTTCTCTATCCATTGTAGGTATGATAGAGCTTTATAATATGAATTCACAAATCATATGATCAAATTTTAAAATATTTGTCCTTCATGGCCATTAAATGTGCTGACAAAATATCAGCTGAAGCTTTAAAAATCAGATCATAAACTCTATTCTTTTTGAAGTGGCTAAATTTCAAGAAGCACTATATATCAAACTATTTAAAACATTTATTTTATGTCTCAACCCTTTTTTTAATGTTGCCCTGATTTTTGTGCAAAATATAATAGAATGGATCATCAAACTCTCAAAAGCATTAAATAAAATGTGAAAGACAGTTTATTAGATTTAGTACTGAAAAAATATGTTTTTCTAAATATATATTAACAGTCCAAAAATAATCTATCTTGAGCATATCAGGATTATGGTTCTACATTTTGTGATGGACCTCTCTTCTCATTGGGTAGGTCATTGATACTTTGACATCACTAATGGGAAAATTGAGAACCATAAAATTTGACTGAAGAAGAACTTACTATTTTTCTGATGAACTACCAAAAAAAAAAAAAGTGCACACTTTAATAACAAGTCCAAGTGCCTTGCCTTGCAGTTAAGAGATAAGGAATGGCTAATCATCTGCACAGATGCTACTGCAAAGAAATGACAAAATCCCTGGAACATTACCACCATGAAAAAAGGGAGGTAAAAATGATTGCAAAAGTATTAGCTTTTATCCAGGCACTGAGTTTCTGCTTGTATGACTGTTCAGAGTTTCCACTTCAAGCTGGAAAAAATAAATGACACAGACATAGCATGGAAAAGATAAATAAAAAGCTTATTGTTGGGATATACTTAACTAACCTAAAGAAAATCCTACATTTCAGATTTATTATAACTTGATGGCTATTAGGTAGGCTGCATCAGCATACTAGAAGATAGGAGATACCCAATATTTGATAAATAACCCTTACTTCTTCATTTACATTGAAGGAATAAAAAGCAAAATAAAAAATATTTCACTAAAATTAACTGAACCCTGTTATTTTTAGATTAAAGAAACCAAAATATTTAAAATATATGTGGTATTAGAAACTATGTGTATATTTGTATGTTCCACTAAATTTAAAAAGTATTAAATACGATGTAAGATAACTTAGCAATTTATAACTATTTGATGGCCCTATGTGTCTAGCATCATGATAAAAGTTGTATATCATTCACGTATGAGTAAGACAGAGACCCTTCCCTGATATAAGATAAAATGATAGAAGGAGTGCTTAGCTGGCTCAGTCCGTATAGCATGCTACTCTTGATCTTAGGGTTGTACATTCAAGTTCACATTGGGTATAGAGATTACTTAAAATAAAATCTTGAGGCTCTTGGGTGACTCGGTTAAGTGTGGAACTTCTGATTTCAGCTTATGTCAAGATCTCGGGGTCTTGAGATCGACCCTGAAGCCCAGCTTCAGGCTCCACGTTCAGTGGAGAGTCTGCTTGAGATTCTCTCTCTCCCTCTCCATCTGTCCCTACCCACCCCAACCCCTGTGCTCTCTCTCTCTCTCTCTCTGACTCTCTCTGTCTCAAATAACTCTTTAAAAAATTAAGAAAATAAAATCTTTAAAAAATAATGATCTTTTTAAAAAAGATAAAATGATGGGTAAGATATTACTTGTATGCAACCTATATTTCTAAGGCAGTGGTTTATGCTTTAAGGTGCATAGAAATCCAACTGGGATGCCTTGAAACATGAGATCATCCACCACCACCATCCTCTAGGTAATATGGTTCAATACATTTGGGGTTAATCCCAGGAATCTACGTTGTTGACAGATGACCAAAGTGAAGGTAAATTAAGAGTTTTGTAACTTGGTTAGCAGTTCTCAAACCTATCTGGATATTGGAATTTCCTGATGATCTTTATAAAAATTCCAATGCTTATTCCCCCACCCAAAATTGTAACTGAATTGCTTCTGAAATCATATTTTTGAAAGCTTCCTGGGCTATTCTGAGATACATTCAGGGTTGAGGAGTTGTGCCTTTAGAGAACCAGACTCAGAGATTAAGAACCCCTAGAAGGTAATTTATATTAGGTGGGGTCTGCCTATTCAGGTGTGACCCCACTTCCTAGATCCTAATTGACTAATCATCTTATCATTATCACCATAGCAGCAGTGGCAGCAGGGTGGCTACTTTTTATCTTACTTTTACCTTTTAAATTCCAGATACTCTTATGCTTTACACAGGGATAATTTTATTCAGTCTTCCCAGCCATAGTCTCTGGATAGAGATGAGAAATCTATCTGCATTTTATGCATGCATTCCAGGTGATCCTTATATATATTAACTTTAACTTTGAGAGGCATAACCCACCCCCCCATCCTTTCTCTTCAAAACTGCCAGTGTAATCTTTTTTCCCCTCAGGTGTGATCTTTTTAAAATTTAACTCTGGGGCAGCCCAGGTGGCTCAGCGTTTTAGTGCTGCCTTCAGCCCAGGGTGTGATCCTGGAGACCTGAGATCAAGTCCCAGGTCGGGCTCCCTGCATGGAGCCTGCTTGTGTCTCTGCCTCTCTCTCTCTCTCTCTCTCTCTCTCTCTCTCTCTCTCTCATGCATAAATAAATAAAATCTTAAAAAAAAATTAACTCTGAGGATGGATGACCTCACTTGAAACTCTCAGAGGCTCCCCATTCCCCTGAGGCAGATTGCTTTGTCCAATCCTCAAATTTTATGATTATAAGGATTAATATCTGTGCATAAAGCAATACATGTGTTGGGAATCCAATAAGTATGAAATCTGACCCCCTAGAGGCCAGTTTACCATTCTAGCCTCATCATCATCATCATCATCACCATCCTCCCCCACCATAAACACACGCAAAAGTATGCTCACAACATATAAAACTCTAAACTATTAGCAGAGCCATATGTACTGGCTTCTCCCTCTGTTTTGAATCCCTTCTTGCCCCATTCTCCACTTGCCTTCCGGTTTCAGTTGTCAAGCTTTCAAGCTCCTCTGGCAGCCTTGCTTTTATCACATATCCTGGGTATCCCGGCCAGCTCTGGATCCTGGAAAGAGGTGGCCTGGATGGTCTAAGAGGATAGCAGGGTGTAAACAGGAGTTCAGGCATGGAGCTGCACATGCTGTGTGGATGTGTGCTAATACAATACTCGTGCATACATATCTGAGATGACGGTGAAAGGCACTGATTGATGAAGGTGGAAAGCCTGTCTTGGGAGAAGATTGATCTCTATCAAACCGCTTAATGGGGCAGCCCGGGTGGCTCAGAGGTTTAGCACCTTCTGCCCAGGGTGTGATCCCAGAGACCCTGGATCGAGTCCCACGTCAGGCTCCCTGCATGGAACCCGTTTCTCCCTCTGCCTGTGTCTCTGCACCTCTCTCTCTCTCTCATGAATAAATAAATAAAATCTTAAAAAAAATAACAGTGATCACATATTTCACTGGATAAACACACACTTTAATCAGATACTTTAAATGATTTTCAGTCTGCCTACTCTTTGAAGGCCAGGATAATGCAGCTTCTAACTGATGTGGTAGTGTCTTTATCTTCCAGGAAAAAATTCATTCCTTCTTTCTGATTTTTTGATAAAATTGCATTGCAAGAACCCAATGGTTAACTGAGTGCTGTTCTTTTCCATGTTAATCCTAGGATAAAAGTTGGGCAACACAGACAACAGTCACACAATTATAGACAGCAAGTTGAAAGCAATCTTTAGGATTGTCTTGTACAGACTAACTCCCTTCTTGTCCAGATGAAGAACCAGGGGAAGGGTGCTAATGGTCTCTTGGCACTAAGTCACCAAGCTGCTGCACTTCTGCCTGAATAAGAAACAACCTTACCTTTGCTCAGAAA
Organism: Nyctereutes procyonoides; assembly: GCF_905146905.1. NCBI lineage: Eukaryota > Metazoa > Chordata > Mammalia > Carnivora > Canidae > Nyctereutes > Nyctereutes procyonoides. The sequence goes on from NW_026575030.1 coordinate 13,905,512, forward strand.
GACAGGTGTTACTAAATTCAAAAAGATCCTAAGGATCTGTAATGGTCAAGGGAGACTAAACAGTGCAAGTAGATTTTGACTAGTTCAGATTATGCTCTACTTGGGCCAACCATGGTCCTCTCTACATGCCTGTCATCATCCTTGAACTATTGAGTTGTAATAACCTTTTATGGTGGGTCAAATATTAAAAGAGAGTTTGTTCCCTTCCCTCTGCATATTCTCAAGTGTTTTATTGTTGTTGTTTGTTTGTTTTTCTAATCATTTCCACATTGTCTTTCACCCTTTTCTTCTTGGCTGACATTGACTACTACTATTTAGTAAAGGTGGCTTTATTCCTTGGAGTCCTATGGAAAAGAAAAAAATATATATTAGGTATGCAGTTAAGAAAGAAAATAAAAATTATTTAAAAACCAGGAACATTATAGTTTTGAGGTATGGCACAGGTTTTCAAACTGTCTAGAGATCTGAGCTCAGAACTTTCATTGTTTAGAGGGAATGTTACATATTGTGAAGCACTGGGGGTGCCTAAAACACAAGATGGGAGCATTTAGAGCTGGGGAGGATAGAGTGGGTGAAATGGGAGTGACTGCCAATAGGCACAGGGGTTCTTTGGGGGTGATGAAAATGTTCTAAAATTATAGTGATGTTTGCACAACTTTGTAAGTTGACATTGAATTGTACACCATAAATAGGTGAATTGTGTAGTATGTTAATTGTATTTCAACAAAGTTATTATCTAAAACAAAAAGATACTTTTCAAGCCTGTGTGCATAGAAACCAAAGGGGCTAGATAGAAACAGGTACCATTTCTGTTTCTGATAATCTCCACCAATGTTTTCAACATAGTAATTTCAGTAACTATTAATTACTATGTACCATATCTCATCTGACAAGCTGCCTCCAACTGGTAATTGACTTCATTTAGCTGTTGTTCCTTTGCTGTGAAAAGTAATTATATATAATAGAAATTTCCTTCATCTCCTAGTCACCCAAGATTTGAAGCCAATGGAAAAAAGTGATTGCATTTAGCATAAGCAGCTGTTTCTAACAATCTATGCATGGTTACTCATTTGTTAGGGGCAGATAGTTCCATCTACTTCCACCTGTGAGTGTTTTCTCTTAAGCAGGGAGATCCTGTGGTTACAGTAATGCCGTTTGCTATTATTTCAAAATTATTAATTGATTAAAAAAGCAACATATTTTAATGAACCCACATAAATAGCAGTTAGCCTTGTCATGAATTAAATGTTGTTGAATTCTTACCTTTCTGTGTGTATATTTGGTTCATGATACCAAGAGATGGTACTCTACTGTTTATTAAACAACAGTAAATGTCTAAAAGTGATGGTGATAAATAGCTTTATAGAAATTCTGAATATTGTACTGTCATTTGTATGTGACTTGTGATTTTGCATGAATAATGAATTTGGTGAAATGGGATTTGTTACTCTACAGTTTAATTAAACATGAGATGAAGGGCCACAGAGAAGGGAGTCTAATCATCCAAATTATTGGCCCTTTATACTATACTATTTGAGAGGCAGAGTGATCTGATTTTGTTTTGTTGTCTGATATGTGTCACTCTGAAACCCAACATTACCCGAGCTGTTTGATCAAGGGCAAGTCAATTAACCTTTCTAAGATAGTTTCCAAAAAGGCAATAATAGGGATAAGGCACTAATCTTTTGGAGATTTTTTTGAAGATTACATAAAATAATCTTTCCTAAGCACCTATTACAGTATATAGTAGGTGTTAAAATGTTAACTTTATTTCATGTCGTTTGAAGGATGCTCCCAGGAGTGTTCTTGCAAGCAGTTTCTTCCATAACCTGTCACGCTCTTGAAAGTCCACCATCAAAGTTTATCTTCTTTGAGTCTTTAAGTCATTTTAGCTCTTAAGAACAACTAATATGTAAGGGGGTACATATATTAATACACTGCTAATGATTGTGTAAACTAGAATGTAAAATGTTTTGGACACAATTATGTTCAGATCTTCTGAATTAGAAGCTCACATTTAAATATCTATCCTACATTATAATAAGACATGTGGACAAGAATTTAGGCACAAATAATGTTACACAGCATTATTTATAATAAAATAGGATTTGCTGAATATCTAACTATTTGGGGATTAAATAAATTTTGGGAGATATTTTAGCATCCATGATTCCTTAGTTCCATGCTCCCCTTCACTCTTTGATCTAGGTCCAAAAGCCAAAAGAAAGGATGTGTATAGAAAACCATATCTGCCATTGATTAGTCCAAGCAGCTAACAGCAAGTCAACAAATCATTAAACACCTAGGAAGAACATTCTTGTAATAGTTATTAGATATAAGAGCATCCCCCACTGGAGGGAGAGGGGGTGAGGAGAGAGAGAGAGAGAGAGAGAGAGAGAGAGATCTATATTTAGATACATTATTTATACGTATTTTTTATTAGATTATATATTATACAAATATCAATAAATTTTTATTTATAAACTTCTTTCTAGGAACACTAAAGGAAAATTGCTCTGAACTTAAAACAGATTTTCATATTCACTTGATGCATTACCGATGGTAGAGAAAATCAATAACGTAGGTTTCTCTGAAGATATCAGTCTATATGAGGTCTATTACGATGTGTGATCATTATTCCAAAATGGCCACGAATTAGTCATGCACACAGGAAACTTGCTTGAGCTCCACTATGATGAGAACCCTACCATCATCAGACCAACAAAACCTATTTCTTTCTGTTGATTTATTCTGAACATTAGATATTTCCTCCATTAGGGCTAAAAGAACCTAAATATAGGGTTACAGATGGAAAGAAAGAGGAGTAGAATTAGTTACTTGGAAGCTGGTTTTCACCCCTGGCATTTTCATTTACATAAAAATTTTAAATATCAATGTAGGCACATAAAGCATTAACACCATCAGAAACTTTCTGAGAATATATTTCAGAAATTCACCTTTATGACACCTATAAATAAACTTCAAATGTTCTGAGCAAATATTTCATTGACAGCAACTAAATAGTCCTTTGATGTTAATTTGTATTACAGATACAATTCTATAAATTCGCTACACTTTTATAACTGAGTTATCCTGCAGAAAAATGTATATTTTCATCTGTCTTGCATTGTTTCTATACAATTCCTATTGAAAGATAATATTCTCTAAATTCATAAATATCCATATGATGGAATTTTTTTTTAAAGAGTTTATTTATTTATTCATGAAAGACACAGAGAGAAAAAGGCAGAGACATAGGCAGAGGGAGAAGCAGGCTCCAGGCAGGGAGCCTGGGACTCCAGGATCACACGCTGTGCTGAAGGCAGATGCTTAACCACTAAGCCCTCATATGATGGAATATTATGTAGGTGTTAAACTATATGCACTAAGTGAGAGCAGCAGGATTCATAATTTACATATGATATAATATAAATTATATAAAAATATACATATGCTGAAAAATATTACAACTTAAACACATTAAGTAATCCATAGCTATTAGATCTTCAAGATGAAATCATGATTTTATTTTTACATCTATAAGTTTTCTTTACTTTTCACAATCCTAATAATGAATATGTGACAAAAAATAGAGAATACTAATACCTCTCTTTAATTATTCACGAGAATTAAGTATAATCTCACGTGAAAATACCTATGAGCTCAATATTCAGTGAACGTTGGGACTCATGTTCCTTTGCTCAGATTATATTTGAAGGCAATCAACATAGTTCTTTCCTCAAATTCATTCAGGAATTTTTCCATTGGAGTCTTGAGGACTTTTAATTATGAAGAATCCTATGATAAATCAGTTTACCTTGGGAGGAATCTAAGAGGGAAGAGAATCTCCAGTAATTTCTAGTTAATTCCTTGACATCAAGAATGAGCTCACAGTCTGTTGAGGGAGAGGATCTGATTGACACCTTTCCACTCCCTTGGCTGTCAGGATTTAGTAGTAGACTATTTCATAGACTTCGAACTATTTAAAGATTGCTTTTCTACTAAGGGTATCTCTCAAACTGGACTAAACAGATTCCAAATTACCACCAAGAGAGGTCTTTCTTTGACTTAAGTCATTGCATCCTGCTAAAATGTAATTACTCCTCTAAAGTTAGTCTTCTGAATTGATTGTAGGTCAGATGCATTTAAGTGCAAATGAGTTGAAGCAGGGTAAAACTGTCCTGAATTGTTACTGGGCCGTGGCCAGGGAAGACACTAGGACCAACTGAAGTCACATTTCAGCCCCCTTGGAATTCCCTCATACACTAGAATTGGAAAAGGAACTTATTAACTTTAGAATAATTACTATAATTATTTAAAATGAGAGCTTTCTTCATCTGCCCCTAATCATCACAATAAGCCTACAGAATAACTATCATCATTATTGCTATGATTAGTTTTAGTATTCTTGTATTACCATTGCAGAGGTTAAGACATGGGAAGTTTGGAAAACATAATCAAGTGTTTATATCTCTAGTTACTTAACCTTCAAAGTCCTCCGGGGGGAAGAAGATAAAATAAACTAAACCAATTATTTCCAGAACAATTGCTGTTCTCCAGGATTCTAACCATTGGTTACCTCCTACCTGTGCAACTCAATAAGCACGTGCATTGAGCCTCTTGCTCTTTCATACTCTCCAGGGTATTAGTTGTGTACATCACACACTCAATATAGGTTAGAGTGGGTAGTGCCTTTCTGGTTCCAAGCTTTCTCCATTATCCCTATGCTAGTAAGCAAGTGTGCTGTCATTGATCAAGAGCATTTATCAGACAAGTAATTTTCAATGGGACTTTGTTTTAAAAAAAACAAAAAGGAAATACTGAATTTAGTTTGACCTCATCTCTTCTCCTCTGTGCTGACAGGAGTGAGGAAAAGGGTGCTTATTTTTCAAACTACAATTTAGATCTTTATGTTAGTGGATCCCTGCACAAATACTACATTCCTCTCATAAATATCTATATGTTTATGTGTGCCTGGGTATGTGTGTGTGTGTGTGTGTGTGTTGCATTCATAATTTTTTTAAGACCTTATTTATTTATTGGAGAGAGAGAGAGAGAGAGAGAGCATGAGCAGGGAGGAGGAGGAGAAGCAGGCTCCCTGCTATTCAGGGAGCCCAACCTGGGGCTCAATCCCAGGACCCTGGGATCATGACCTGAACCTAAGGCAGATGTTTAACCGACTGGGCAACTTAGTCGCCCTTGCCTTTGCAATTTTCTATAATTTTGTCTACTGCTATATCCATATCCACTTTGCTATCTATTATTTCTATATCCAAATCTACTATGAGGTAAAGGTGGACTCTTAAGCCAAATTGCCTGAATGTGAATTCCAGATGAACCACTGTCAAGACACATGCTTAAAAGAATACCTGTTAACAGAGTTGGGTGCTAGATATTACTATTACTGTTGTCACAATTACTATACATATTTATATCTGTCTTTGCCAACAGCATCCTTAATCATTTTTAAATAAAAACGCCTCTGCTTCTACCCACCTTGGTGTAGAACCACTGCTCTCATGTGACAGCCCATTGGACTTGTGGTTTGGAGAGTCTACATTTCTGAATAAAAAATCCAGAAACATGTTCAAATTTGTTTTCTCTTCTCATTATATCTTATTAATATGTGACATATATCTCGATTTTGGCCACCATGCGTGGATGTTTATATATATATTATATTATATTATATTATATTATATTATATTATATTATATATAATTATAATATTATATATAATATACAGGTATTACATAAATAAAATAATATGCAAATATATCATATATACATATTATGTGATACACATCTCTTAAGTGTGGATATTATATATATACATATTATATATTATACATATTATATATACATATCCATGTGTGGATATTATATATATACATATTATACACATTATAGATATTCTATATATACATATATCCATGTGTGAATATTATATATACATATGTAAGGATATTATATATACATATACATATTATATGTACATATTATATATACATATTATGCGATTCACCATCTCTTAAGTGAGATCAACCAAACACATTCTCCACAGTGTTGAAATCTGTTCTTTGACCAGATTATTACTTACCATTCAGGTGAGATGTGCTCCAGGATACCATGAAGTGCCCGGTAAGGCAAGTGATCCCCAAATAACACACACTCTGAGACGTCTGCACAGATTTTTTATAACACAATTACTTTAACAAGTTACTTCCATGCACAAAATAAATGCTAACAAAGAGATATATTTATAGATAAACATATGTTCATTCAAATAAAGCAAAACCAAAAAAATCAAATGATATAAAAGCAGTCAATGCAAGAAAAGTCCCTCATTCCCTCCTTCCTTTTCAAAATTAAACTCTCCTCAAACACAACATACTCCATTCCCATTTAGTTACTTTTCTGTTTTTATATTTTATGAACTGTATACTCATTTGTAGCTTTTTCTTTCTTCCTTTTAGGTGATTCTTTTTTGCGAAGTATATCAAACATCCAAAAGAATACACACACATACATACATATATGAAACATATAATATAATAATAACACCCATGTAACTGAACAGCTATTGCTGCATAACAAATTACACCAAGACCTAGCAGTTGGAAATGACCACTTTATTCTGCTCAAGATTCTGTGACCTGGAATTTGGACCCAATAAAGGTAGAATGGCTTGTCTTTGTGTGACAATGTCTGGAGCATCAGTGGGAAGATTCAAAATCTGAGATGATTACATGGCTTGATTACATAATTCTGAAGACTGGTTCTGGGCTGTGATTACTCCCAGACTGGTACATCTTAGTGAAGCTCCTACATATATGGCTTGGCTTCCTGAAATCATGGCAGCCTCTGGGCAACGAGATTTCTTAAATGGGAATTCCAGACTCCAAAAACAACTTTTCTAGTGAACAGAAACAGAACAGGGAAGAGGCTGCAGTGTGTTACTTGACCCAGTTTTTGAACTTTCAAAAAAACTTCATTGGTCAAAATAGTCACAAGCCTACCAAGTCCTAGGCTATCTCTTGGGACTTGTATTTCAAAGCCTAGGACTTCCATGTAAGGAGTACATTTCTAACCCACCATGCTGGAGGCTCAATGTAGGGACACCATGGAGTTAGAGACAGATGCTTGAGAAAACTAGATATTTCAGCTTTCCCCAATTGGAGTCTTCACAGTCTTTGCACAAAAATGTAAGGAAAGAAGCATTTGAGTTGACTCAAAATCCTGTTATCATTTGATGACTGCAACCTTATGAAAGACTTTGAACAAAACCACTGAACTAAGCCCAGGCAACCATTAGCACTGTGAGGGAGACTACTGATCAATGATTGTTACTTTGTGAAGAGTTTAATGTAGTATTTGGTCAAAATTATTGTATAAAAAATAATTTGGACCCATTGAGATCAATATCAATATCTTAATATCAATATATGTAGCAATATATCTATATATTAATATAGCAATATATCCATATCTATATATGTATCTCAATAATATTGATGTGTCAATATCTATATGTATCTCTCTACCTATATGCATATTCATGGGGGATTGTTTTTAACTAGTTTTTGTATTTATCTCAATTTTTTTTATTTTCTACCATTCTCAGAGTCAATTTTATGTTTTTTTAATATGTGTTGGCATTTCATCTATACTTTCAAATTCACTTGCTAATATTTGCCCAAATTAGTCTTTTCTAATACCTAAATTTCTTCTTTTAGTTATTATTTCCGATTTGTCATTTAATAGTTTGTTTATTTTCTTTCTTTCTTTCTTCTTTCTTTCTTTCTTTCTTTCTTTCTTTCTTTCTTTCTTTCTTTCTTTCTTTCTGTTTGGTTAATGTAGCTGGCAATCTGTCCTTTTAAATTTTTAAGAAGTTTATTTAGATTTATTTGTAAATTCTATGCATTGTTATATCCTTCCTCATTAATATTTTCTGATATATTTATATTTTCCTTTCTTCTAATTTCATATGCTTCACTACTTCATTAATTCCTACATTTTTAGGGTTCCATATATTTATTTTCACTCTTATTGAGATAGGCTATGCTAAAATATTTCTGTAGTGATATCTTTAACTGTATGCCATAGGTTATATCTTGCCATCATTTTAATAATTTCCACATTTCATGTATTTCATTTTGTATTTAACTTTTATCTACAGATGTTTAGTATTATGTTTATATTATTTCTGGATATGTGGTCTTTTAGAAAAAGCATTGTGTTTTAGTTTATGATCTGATAGTCCATAGTATTAATTTCTACTGATATTACTGTTGAGTAGCACTGTTTGTATAATAGTCAAAGAAATCTATTTGAGTTATTTTTATGCTTTCAAATTTACAGAAGTTTTAATTATGATCTTATAGATCAAAACTTTTCATAATCCCTCTCATGTACTTGAGATGGGCATATTCTTTATAATTGGTATTCAGATATTGATATATACCTAAAAGACCTGACTTTTGTTATTTGGATCTTTTATATCTTTCTTCTAATAGTTACTGAATTTTTCTTTTGTAATTGGAACTATCTTTTCAATGTACTAAGGTCTAATATTAATATGTTGTTGTATGTTTGGGTCTTCTATAATGCCTGCATTATAAAATATATTTTGTGTCTTCGAGAAAATAAGTATTAATAAACTTTTAATATCTGCATCATGACACTTTAGTATTTCAAATACTAAATCTTTGTCTCTGCTAATGCTTGTTTGAATTATTTTTATCATACAACAAAATTGAGATACTGCTTTTTTTCTTATGTTCACGATTCTCAAATCTCTTTGCTTTATATATATTGTATATATTTCATTTTACTTTCTAAGCAGATCTACAAATCTTCTTTTAAATGTCCAATTAATGAGTTTGAGCCACTTATACTTACTAGTGTGATTGATGTATTTTTTTCCAATTATTTTCTTTTTTAAAAATATTTTATTTATTTACTTACTTGAGAGAGAGAGTGCTTGAGTTTGAGTGGAGACAGAGGGAAAGAATCTAAAGCAGACTCCACAGTAAGCCCAGAGCCCAGCTGAGGTCTTGATCCCACAACCCTGAGATCATGACCTGAGCCAAAATCAAGAGGCAGATGCTTAACCTACTGAGCCACTCAGGTGACCCTCCAGCTATTTTTATATTTTATGTCATAATCTCTAGATAAAAATATGTGTATATGCTAATAAGCCAAGATACACAGAGACACACTAGATATAAAACATATATCATTTCACTATGTATTCTACATTGTTTACTCTTTGTTCTTTTTTGACATTGACTTTTCTATTTAAGAAGTTATAATTATATCTATATACATATATAATTTTCCTATTGATTATACTGATATCTTCAGATTCCAGTTAAAAAAAATGAGATCTAATGTTTTCCTATTGTGACTAATAGTGAAATGAGCAATATTGAAGTTTCCCTTGCTCTCTTTCTCACCTAGCATACATTTTTTTTCTTTTTTAAGATTTTATTTATTTATTCTTAAGAGACACACAGAGAGAGGCAGAGACATAGCAGAGGCAGAAGCAGGCTCCTTGCAAGGAGCCTGATGCGGGACTCAATCCCAGGACCCCAGGATCATGACCTGAGCCAAAGGCAGAGGCTCAAACACTGAGCCACCCAAGTGCTCCCCCAGCATCCAATTGTAAACACTACATCTCTACTCCAGTAAATATCTGTAAGGAAACTATAGAGCTTATTTTACCTCCAAATGACATTAGATTTCTTTGAATATTTGATCCTTCATATTTTCCTAATTAATATGTCTTGTTGTTGGTCCTCCCTTACTTTTCAGCTTCTGAAGGCAGTTATACTGGTAAGGCATATGGCAGGATTTGCAAGGAATGTTGCTGGACAGACTTGGAAAGTAGCACTAAGTAGAGCATTTCAGGTTTGTTCACAAATCCTTTCTATAGCCTCTGCATTTCTTCCCTCCACAATGCAAATCAAGAATACCAACTATCCCTATTAGTATTCTCCAAATCAGTTTCAGTAGTCTGCTACTCCACAATATGCTAATTACTGTGTTGCCAAATATATGCTCTATGTTGAATCCAGGAACAGAGTAAAACAAAGATATATTATGTCATTATTTTAAGACTCTTCAGAATCTTATATAGGCTAAAGTGCATAGTGAATCTCCAAGAGGAGGATTTAACATCCACTATACCACAAAGTCATGTGAGTATGAATCTCCTTTTCTCAGAGTACTCACCGAACTCTCCTGAAAATATTATTTTGTGAACATAATTTTAAAGATGATTCTCTCCATCAAGAGATTTAAGAGATAGGATAAGCAAGCCACTATTTTGAATCCCAGCTGAGAAAGAGCAGGACTCAGCTACTCTATTGAGAGGAATTATTCTTATCTGAAATAATATTCTTATCTGAAACATTCATTTGCATCTGTTTATTTATATTGGGACTGAGTAGTTTCCTGGAAAGTAAAATACTTAAACCTTGTTTACCTTTAAAGTTTAAATGTTGTGTCAGTCAAGATGTGGGTTTGCAACAAGATAAACTGACCCTGATTATATTAAACAAAACAAGAGATTTATTAAAAAGACAGCATAGCTCACAATTTTGATAGGAGTCTGGAAAATAAGATTGGTTACCAGGAAGACACCATGGAGGATATGGATGGTGAAGAAGAAGCTTACACAACATCCCTCTTGTATTAGGAACTTTTTGGAAAATATGTTGGCACCACCAGGCATTAATACCCTACAAACTGATGTTACAGGGAGACATTTAATGAGTTCTAACCAAACTCACTAACTCCTGATTTAACATTTTATAGAGGATTATAAAATTGGCAAAGCCCTTCTTATCCGTCCTTTTCCTTTGTTGACAGAACTGAAAAGAGAGATGAACTGGCTCCTAAAGTTTTGTGGAAGTAGAGGATACCTGTCCCCCAACAGGACTGCGGAGTTGCAGATTCTCTCAAATATTTTCTTTGTTTGAAGACTTAAATGCCAAACAGCTAAACAAACAAACCAACCAAGAACCACACAGATAGGTCAGATTCCCCTGTGGATTATTGTAAGACTTGGGTGGACCCTAGGGACACCTGGGTGGCTCAGTGGTTGAGCGCCTCCCTTTGGCCCAGGGCGTGATCCTGGAGTCCCTGGATCAAGTCCCATATCAGGCTCCCTGCATGGAGCCTGCTTCTCCCTCTGCCTGTGTCTCTGTCTCTTTCTGTGTCTGTCATGAATAAATAAATAAAATCTTAAAAAAGTAAAAGACTTGGGTGGACCCAACAAATGTCATCAAATGAACCAAATACTACAGCAATGCATGAATTTAGAGAGTTCTCTTCAGAATATTTGGGTTGGCAACACCATAAGAAAGTAAACTTGTAAACAAGTAGGAGGTAGTTTAGTCTTTTAGATTTGGACAGGTGTTAATAGAACCATTCCTGTATCCAAGGCTGTGAATTATAAAACATAGTTTTCAATATATTTATCCAGCCATTAATTCCCTAAATTATTTATTGACTTGGTAATCCAATTATTCAATCTGGGAATATTGTCATAAAGATAAAAGACTACCTTTGAGAAGCTTGAAGGAGTCAACATAAAAGCACAGTATTACAGTACATGAAATGATGTATTCAACAAATATTTATTGAACACTAATTATGTGCTATGCATCTGGGGGATGCAGATATTCAATACTTTGTGATGACTCTCAAAGAACTCCAGCTAATGATAGAAATAAATGCATAAATAAGTGCAGTAATTACAGTCCTGTGTGATAAGTGCAATAATAGGAATACAGACAATAGTAGCATAGAGATGATTTAATAGACTGTAATGTACATTAGAGCAAGTACTTGGCAATTATTAAGTACACTGGGTGAAAAATAGTAATAATATTTTCTAATTTGTCAGGTCAAAAAATTTGCTGATTCTAATTTTCCTCTCACAGCAAATTGTCCCTTTATTGAAAAGTCTCCCTGGCTTCATTCCCCATATTATAAAACACTTTACATTAAATAGCCTTTAGTCAGCAAGCTGGGATAACTCCAAGTTACCCTGGGAGAAGGAATTACATTCAGAATTACATTTGAGATTGGCATTTATATTTGTGCTGAATGGAAGAGAGGTCAGTGAAAGTATTTGGATGAGTAATATTCTGTAGTATATTATTCTCATTATTCATGGTATAAACTATGGAGATAAAAGCTTAATTACTTTCTTGTCTCAATTGTTTAACCTTATAGATGCATTTATGGATTTATTTGTTTATTCAACAAGTGCATCTTGAATAGCATGTCCATGTAAGACATATGCTAGGCACTCATGTTACCCTAAAGAATTTGTCACAAATATAACTTTAAGGTTTAAGAAAATTATTGCAATATTATTAGGTGACTAATAAATAATGATAATTTGTTCCATGAATGCACACATAGGAGAGTACAATGCTTGTGTGGAAGACCAGATGGGCCTACATTTTATTTGTTGCTTGATAACAGTATGGTAGGGCCATAATAACTTTTTTTTTTTTTGAGAATTCAGGAAAAGAAGATGAGATTAGGATACCATAAGGAGGGAATGTGTAAGAAGCTCAGTGGATGCTCTTTCCAGTAAAATAATCACTTACCTGATTAAAATTATTTCAAAAAATGACAAGTAAAAGAAAACAGAAATAATCACTTAGTCTCTGTAAATTTCCCTAGGGACATACAGAAAGTAGGCCCACATATGTTTACAAAAATCTATTAATCTCTCTAAAAACAGTCTGCGCTATGACCCACTTCTACTTCCTCCTATCTCAATGTAAGGAGACATCTATATTGGATAAACGTGGCCAAGAACACGAGGTTCCCACTCACATTAGCTGCAGTCTAGGACAATAGTTTCACAAGAAAGGTAAACCACTGGCATCTCTCATCTTCTCCCTAGCTCTGTCTTGCAAAAGCTCTGTTATTTCAGACAAATGTGGCCAAGATAACTGGGGTTCCTTTATTATTAAAATAGCAAGACTCCCTACATTGATCTGAAGAGGCCACATATTAGTTAAAATCCTAGCTTCCTCTTTTGCAGACTTTGTCAAGTCGATCCTATATTGATATGGAAATGCAAGGAATGCCTAACCACCAAAATGATCTTGAAAAAGAAAACAAAGCCAGGGGACTCACAATTCCCAACTTCTTCTGTGCCCCCTCCCAGATTAATTGGGGTATAACTGACAAAATTGAAACATATTTAAAAAGTACAGCATGATAATGTGATGTACCTGGATACTGTGAAAGGGTTCCCACAATCAATTTAATTAACACACACATAACCTCACATAGTTACCTTTTTTCTCCTTTCTTTCTCTCTTTCTTTCTTTCCTTTTAGTTAATTCATTAACTAATGAGAGCACTTAAGACCTACTCTGATCAAATTTCAGTTATGTAATAGAGTATTATCAACTGTAGTCACCAAACTATACATTACATCCTCAGAATTTATTCATCTTAAAGCTGAAAATGTGTACTCTTTACATTTACTTTACATTTTATTCTTCTCATTTACACCACTCCACAGACCCCGAAAACCACCATTCTACTCTCTGTTTCTAAAAGTCTGACTTTTTAAAATGTATGTATTCCATATATAAGTGAAACCATGAAGTATTTATCTCCCTATCTGGCTTATTTAGCTTAGTATAATGCCTTTCTGATTCATCTACATTGTCACAAATGCAGTGGTTCCTTTTATGAAGGCTGGATTATATTCCATCATATTCCACCACATGTGACATATACACACCCATACATATCATATTTTCTTATTTTTAACTGTAGAAGTGTACAGTAATCACAACAGTATCATATTGGCATTAAAAAATAGACATATAGATCAATGAGATAGAATTTAAAGTCCAGAAATAAGGCCATTTCTTTATGGTCAATTGATTTTTGACAAGCATTCCAAAACCATTCAAAGGGGATATGAATAGTCTCTTCAATAAATGGTGCTGGGACACCTGGATATCCTATTCTCTTAGCAGAAAACAGAGAAATACATCTTCATGACTTTGGATTGGATTTTATTTTAGTTTTTTTTTTTTTTTTTGATGCAACACTAAAAACAACAAAAGAAAAAATAGATGAATTGGATTATATCAACATAAAAATCTTTTGCAAGCAATATCATCGAGAATGTGAAAAGACAAACCACAGAATTTCAGAAAAGATTTGCCAATCATCTATTTGATAAAGGAATTATATCCAGAATATATGCAAATCCCTTGTAACTCAATAATAAAAAAGAGAAATAATCCAATGAAAAATAGGCAAAGCATCTGAGTAGACATTTCTTCAAAGAAGATATACAAATGTTCAATAAAGACACGAAAGAATACTCAACATCATTTGTTATTAAGAAATGCAAATTAAAACCACAATGATATATCACTTCACTCCCACTAGAGTGGTTATAATAAATGAAAGATATTAGCATGTATTGGTGAGAATGTGAAACTCTCATACATAGTTTCTGGAAATGTGTAAAGAGTGGTTATTTTGAAAATAGTTTGGCAATTCCTCAAAATGTGAAACATTCACCCTACAATTTCCCTCCCAGGTACACAGCCAAAAAAAAAAAAGAAAAGATACCTCTACCCCAAAACTTGCACACAAATGTTCACAGCACCATTATTCATAGTAGCCACATAGTAGAAACAACCCATGTTTCCATCAAATAATGGAATGATAGACAAAATTTTATAAATTGATATAATAGACTATTATGGAACAATAAAAAGGCATGAATTGCTATTGCCTACTACAATGTGAATGGAACTTAAAAACATTATGCTAAGAGAAAAGCAACAGAAGAAAATATTGTTTTACTCCACTTATATGAAATATCAAGACTAGATAAAACTAGACAGACAGAAGGTAGAGTGGTAGCTTCCAGGAGACAGGGAGACAAAAGATGTGGCGAAGGTGTGGGCATGACTGCTAATGAGTAAAGGGATTATTTTTGGTATCATGAAAATATTCTAAAATTAGAGTGTGATGATGCTTGCATAGCTCTGTACATACTCAAAACATCTTAATTGTGTAATTTAAGTGGATGAATTGTATAGTATGTGAATTATAGCTCAGTAAAAGCAGTTTAAGAAAGAGGAAAAAGAAATTGCCATGCATTACACCTTATCTAAGGCACTTTATTTTCGTGTGTATATACACTGCCTCAATTTTCTCTGTCATTTACAATGGGTGCACACTGGGGAGATGTCAACACCAGCAACTTAAGTCTCTGTGACTTCAGTTCTCATTTGTTCAAATGAAACTACCGTTAACTCCAAAGTCATCTACTGAATATATCTGGGTTTCTTCCACATGCCCACCAATAGATTTCTCTTCCATGTAGTACCATGAGCATGTGGTGTCTCTCATTCACTGCTATTTCCACTATTTCCACTATTTCGATTCTATAGTCTGCTGTTTGTTCCACTTGCCACACTAGGGGTTGATGCCGCTCTTACCCTGGGTGTGCCCTTCCGTGTGGGGTGCCTCTGCTGCTCTTCATTGTCCCTCTGGCTCTGCTATATTGCCTTGTGATTGGGCTGCAGGGATAACAGCACATCATTAGACTCCTGAACACACATAGAGCCTAGGCCTCATCATGTACATTTTGCCACCAAATGAGCATTGGAATTTAAGACAGAGGCTAAAAAATGACCCAGTCTTTCAAATTTCACTCCATTGGGATAGATGTAAGTGGTGGTTCGCTGGTATTTTGTACTTTAGTTTGAGAACTCTCTAAATTTTTATGGCCATCTCTTTCCATACACATATCCAGAGAGTTGACAGAATGAATGATAGCCCCACACTGTAGAAATCATAACACAGACTTCCACAAGGCAATGCTCATACATTATTTCAAAAAAGTGAAGCTGTGTTCCTCATCTAGCTTTCAGTAGCTTCCTTCTCCTTTAACTTGGCCCCTGTTCTTAAAGCTAGCCTGTAGACTGTTGTGCCCAGCACTGCGAATCTGAGAAACTACCGAGGTGCTGATGCAAACACACTAGGGTTTATTTACAAGCTCGAGCTTGGGCCCAAGTATAGCCAACACAGCAGAGCAGGGACTTGGACCCCGAGGTGGGTTCCAAGAAGGGGTGGAGGAATTTCTCAAGTTCTGTTTACATTCTGACATGGGGCTTTCAAGGGCATTGAGCTCTGTTCTCATTCTAATATGGGGCTTAACTGAAGTAAGGTAAAGTTCAGCTCTTATTCACAGGGGCCTGGGAAGGCTGTACTTGTGCTAACGCTGAACTTAAAGTGGAATGGCCTTCATTTTCTCGGCCTCCACATAGACGTTGTCTGTCTACCTCACTAGTACATATTCAGCCCATAGCTGAATTACAGCAGTAAATAAAGTTTAAATTTTCCAAAAGACAATTCTGTTCTCCTCAAAAAGAGCCTCACCCTTCTGCTCTAACATCATTTGTTATGCACTCGTAGCTTTAGCATGTACCACATGCACTGTGATTATTAATTAACTCCTGTGTCTTAGTCTTCTGTACCTCTCTCTAGATCCTTAAAGGCAGGCACAATGTGTTATTTAACTTTTGTTTTTAACCTAAACACCCATCCTAGTGTTAGGAGCTGAGCAAACAGCAAATGCGTCTGAACTAATGAATCAAGTCATACTCTATTTGTTTTCCTGTCAGTCTGGCTAAGCAACTTGAACTAAAGATATATTATGCATCACATTGTTCCAACAAACTAAAAGAGTTAGGTTCATTTTATATATTCACTAAAGATTTATTAAATTGAATTTTGTGGCATCCATAAATGTGTGAGAGTGATTGATTCATAAGTCATTAATAATGATTAGCAATTGAATTGATCACACTATAAGCCCTCTAAATCATTATTACAAGTGCTATCACATTACAGACAACCCTTTGCTTTTTAAATGAATATTAAGGGAAAAAACAGCATCTGATTAATCTGAGAATAGACCTCCCACCACAGGCATTTAGACACAAGCTAGAGAGAAATAGACAGATGCATTTCATTTAGAGTGTAAGATAAAACTGCTGTTTGATATTCCATTCTCTGTGTGGGGAAAGCCTTTCTGCTTTTCTGAATTCCAGTAATTGTCTTATTTGTAGTCCCTTGCTGCAGACCTTTGCCTCCTGCCAACTGCTTGCCAGACGTGGTCTCAATGCTAAGAAGAAAGAGGTTCCCAGAGAGCATAAGATATATATTGAAATCAAACACTCTTCTAAAACTATTGTTTTCCAATTTCCACTAAATCATCCTTCTGGTGACCCTTCTTACTCAGTGGATTTCAAAACACTTAGCAAAAGAATAACTAAAATAAAAAGTCATTATTCACAGATGCTCTGCACACCTGAAGGGTAAAGTTAGTTTTCTTTTTGCCTGTTATTTATATCAATAATGCACCTTTTTTTTTTTTCCTTCCTGGCTCTACTTTGATTTCTCCTGCTTAGCTATGGCATAGCAATTGAATTTAAGTATCAGCCTATCACATCCTCTGTGGTTTCTAAATTTAGGCTCAGAATAAAAGATTAGAAAATAGAATGGGGACATTAAGTCTCTTTCCCTATCTTACAATAAAACTAAGCCTGGGGATGCCTAGGTGGCTCAGTGGTTTAGTGTCTGCCTTTGGTTCAGGGTGTGATCCCAGAGTCCCAGGATCGGGTCCCACACCGGGCTCCCTGCATGGAGCCTGCTTCTCCCTCTGCCTATGTCTCTGCTTCTCTCTCTCTGTGTGTCTCTCATGAATAGATAAATAAAACTTTAAAAAAACCAAGCCTGATAAATTATTGAAATTGCAGAACATATTTCAAAGCCCCCTCCTGCTGGTCCCGCCCTATGCAACCTCAGCCTCTCTATATCATAGTTTTCTTATCCATTAAAAAAAAATGAACATTAGCTATAAAACCTATGTTATAGTCTTATTTTAGTAATGAATTTGGGAGTGATGTCAGTAAGATGGAAGACTAGGAAAATCTACACCTCCATCCTCCAGTGGAAACATTAAATGGACACTAGATCCTGGCTAAAATAACTTCATAGGACTTGTGGAAACCATTCAAAGATCTATAGCAACCAAGTGAAAGACAAATCAAGAAAAGAAATTAAAGGGTGCCTGGGTGGCTCAGTTGGTTAATCATCTGCCTTTGGCTCAGTTCATGATCCCAGGATCCTGGGATCAATTACATTAGGCTCCCTGATCAGTATGAAGCATGATTCTCCCTTTCTCTCTGCTCCTTCCCTCACTTGTGCTCTATCTCTCACTCTCTCAAATAAATAAAAATATTTTTTAAAAAACAGAAAGAAAAATTTCAAAAAAGTAAGAAATTTAATTTGTTTTTTGTTTTCTTTTGCCCCTGCCCTCTCCAGTGTAATGTGTCTTGGTTTGTTTGGGAGAACCAGTAGCCTATTCCACAGTTCTCTTCCAGAAAAAGCACAGTAGACCTAATTTGCAGCATCTTAACCTGAATAGGGAGATTGCTTGAGAAATTGGTTTGTGTGTCACCTAACTCAGAGCTCAGAAGTCAAATCTATGCAGCTTGGATCTCAGGCCAATGAAAGCCATAAGAATAAGCAGAAAAAGCTCATGGAATCCACTAGTAGACTCTAGACCCACATATGCCTAAGGCAAGTGATTATAATTAAGGAACACAAAGCATACCTAACACCCAGAGAAGAAGAAGCAGGGGTGAAATTCTTAGTGAAAATAAGATATCTATAAACACCTGTGTCTAGAAGGAACAGAAACACACACACACACACACACACACAGGAAAGACATACACCCTAAAAAGTGCTAGAAGACCTCGAGTCTCCATACTAGGTTGCTTCCAAGTCTCTGTGCAAGCCCTACTACAGATCTTCCCTCTGCGTATACAGTCTGCAAAGACCAGTAGAGGTGGTAATGTCCAATTTTCAACTAAAAGTCACAACACGAGTCATGGGAAAAAAAAACAAAAGGAAAACATGATCCATTTAAAGAAACAAATAAATATCTAGAAACTTCCTGAAGAAACACATACATTGGACTTACTAGACAAATATTTTAAAACAACTCTTTTTAAAGTTGTTAAATAAATAAATAATAAATAAATAAATAAATAAAGTTGTTAAAACAACTCTCAAATATTTTCAACAAGATAAGGGAAAATATGAACAAAGAACTAAAGCAAATCAAGAAAACAGTATATCAACACGACAAGAAAGCCCACAGAGATCCAAATTATAAAACGAGAACCAAAGGGAAATTCTAGAGCTGAAAAATAAGTTGAAAAAAAATCACTACAGAAATTCAAAAATTAATTCAAAATGGCAGAAGAAAGAGTCAATTTTCAAAGAAGTCATTGGAAATTATTGAATGTGAGGAGGAAAAAAATAGTGAAGTAAGCAGAAACTAAGGAACTGATGAGAACCAATAAGGGAATCAAAATACACATTAAGGGGAGGAAGGGAGTCAAAAGGTCCCCCCAAGAAAATCAGCTAAACAAAAAAGGAGGCAGTAATAGAGGAAATGAGGAATAACAACAAAAAGGTGTAAGACATACAGGAAAGAATAAGTGTAAGTTAAGTGTCCAACTCTTGATTTTGGCTCCGGTTATGATCTCAGTGTCATGAGACTGAACCCCACAATGTGCTTTGTGCTGGACATGGAGTTTGGTTGAGATTCTTTCTCTCATTCTCTCTTTGCCTCTCCCTGCCTCAAAAACATAAAAATAAAAATAATAGTAAGAGACTTCAATGCCCCACTTTCAAAAATGCATAGTAGAACCAAACAGAATATCTACAAAAGAACACACACTTGAACAACACTACAGGAAAATTGGACCAAACAAACATATACAAAACACTTCACTCAATAAATACACATTTTTCTTAAGTGTACATGGAATATCCTCCAAGGCAGAATACATATTATGTCACAAAATAAGTCTTAATACATTTTAAAAGAAATCACATAGAGTCTCTTTTCTGATCACAGTAGAATAAAAATAGAAACGGACAGTAGAAGGAAAGCTGAAAAATTCCTGAATATTGTTGAAGTTATACTATATATTCAAATGAGTGAGCCAAGAAGGAAATTGCAAGAAAAATTAGAATATCTTGAGAGAAACTAAAATGAAAACCCAATGCACATAATATTATGGGATGATAGCTATAATAGTTACATTACAAAACAAGAAAACTCTCAAGTCCACAACCTGATTTTATGCATTAAGGTGCTAGAAAATGTAAAATAAACTAAACACAAAACTAGCCCACAGAAGGAAAAAAGATAAAAATTTGAGTGGAGATAAATAAAATAAAACCAAAAGTTGGGTCTTCAATAAAGGTCAACAAAATTAACATTTAGCTAGATTTTCTAAGAAAAATAAGAGAAGAATCAAAGAACTAAAATAAGAAATGAAAGAGGGGTCCTTCCTACTGATTTTAGAGAGTTTTTTTTTAAAGATTACAAGAGAGTATAATGAAAACTTGTATACCAACAAATTGGATAACCTAGGTGAAAAGGACAAATTACAAGAAACACATGATCTAGAAAGACTGAATCATAAAGAAAGAGAAAATCTGGGTAGAACTATAACTGCTAAAGAGATTGATTCTGTAATCAAAAACCTCCCCAAAAGAAAAGCCCAGATTGCTTTACCTTTGAGTTTTACCTACCAAATATTTAAAGGAGATGTAGTACCAGTCCTTTTCAATCTCTCCCAAAATGCAGAAAATGAGAGAATATTTCCAAACTCATTCTGAGGCCAGATTACCCTGATACCAAAGGTAGAAAAAGATGCTTCACCAAAATACAACTTAGACCAATATTCCTTATAAGTACTGATGCAAGAATCCCCAACATAATACTAGTAAATCAAATTCACTAATTCAACAACATATTAGATTATTTTTCCCATGACTGAGTGAGACCTATTCCTGGAATTCATATGAAAATATGAATATATATCCTTGTAATGTATTAACATTAACAGATTGAAAGAAACACATTATTATCTCCACTGATGCAGAAAAAAGCTTGAAAAAATTCAATGCATTTTTATGATAAAAACATTTAATAAGCCAGAAAAAGAAAAAGTATCCCAGCATAATAAAGTCCATATATGAAAATCCCATAGTTAACATCTTACTCAATGGTGAAAGACTGAAAACTTTTCTCCTAAAATCAGCAATAAGATAAGCCTTTTCCTATTTCTGTTTAAGGTAATCAGAGCCAGAGCAATTATGCAAGGACAAAAAAAGCATCAAAATTATCAAGAGAGAAATAAAATCATTGTTGTTCCCAGACAGTATTATCCTATATGTAGAAAACCCTAACAATTCTATTAATCAGTTATATTGATCTATACCAACAATGAACAATCTGGGAGGAAATTAAAAATATAATTTCATTTTTCATATTGTTAAGGAGAAAAAAATACCTAAAGAAGTAAAATACTTTTACACTAAAATTATGATGTATTGTTGAAAGAAATTAAAGAAGACGCACATAAATAAAAAGACATCCTGTGTTTATAAATTGGAAGATTAAATATTCCTAAAGGTATCAGTACAACCCAAAGTGATATACAGATTCAATGCAATTCTTATTTAAAAAAAAAGAAACTAATGATTTTTTTTTTGTAGAAAAAGAAAGATTAATTCTTAAATTTATATGGAATTTCAATGAATCTTGAGTGGCCAAAATAATCTTGATAAAGAACAATGTAGGATGTGTTACAGTTCTTGATGTCACTTCTTACTGTAAAACAATAGTAATAAAATCAGTGTGGTATCGACAAAAAGACAGGTATATAGACCAGTGGAATAGAATAGAGAGCCCAGAAATATACCTTTGCATATGGTCAGATGAATCACTTCTAAGATCTTTCAGAGGGGGAAAAATAGTCATTTCAACAAATAGTGCTGGAAAAACTGTATATTCAGTCAGAAATGGACAAATATTGTATAATTCCACTTTTATGATTAACTCACAGAAGCCAAATACATAGAGACAGAAAGTAGAAGGTGATTCCCAGGGGCTGGAGGCAATGGAGAGTGGGGAGTTATTACTTAGTAGGCAAGGAGTTTCAGTGTGGGAAGATGAAAAAAAATTCTGGAGATGGATGCTGATAATGGTTGCACAATAATATGAATATATTTAATTAAAAAAAATAAATTTGTTAAATGCATAAGAATAATAAAGCATTTTTTATATTTGAGGTTTTCATCTATTTAACAAATTTAATTCGTTCTTTTAGGATTACTATCAGTTCTAAGTAAATAAACAAAAATAGGAAGGAAAATTAACAAAAGCATGACCATACAATTGCAAAAAAGAAAACTGAAGAAAGGGTTGAAGAAGGGAAGAACGAAGGAAAAAAGAAATGAAGATAGGCAGGCAGGCACTGGTAGGGGAGGGGAATCAAAGAAGAAAACAAAATAGAATTTAAAGTCCTCGGAAAATAATAATATGAGGTAAGAATTAGTCTGAAACCAGGTCTTGCTAAGGAACTTGGAGAACCACTTAAAGTAATGATAGCCAGTGATTACAATTTAAGAAGGATTAAGTATTTAGCAAGCTACTAATTTAGAAATGTTCTGTGGGTGTTAAGGACAAAGGAGTGGCAATATATCAGTTCTTTTTATTAGAGATCGAGTAACAGAGCTTTCCCTAGAAGCAGAAGATTGAAGCCAGAGTGGGAGCTAGGATAGAGCAAAATATAACTTTTTTTTTTCCTTTAGGAATTTGGAAAAATAAAGAATAACTGGGATAGATATAACCAATGTTCACTGGCATCCAGTTCTTCCTTACTTCTGAGTGCATGACCATGTGCCTAGTTTGGGATAAAGAAATATGAAGGAAAATAATATGAGTCACTTCCAGGCTAAAGCATTTAATACTCTGTGCTTGATTCTCCAAGCCTCTCTGCAAATGCTATAATGAATCCTTATCTTTGTATTGAGAAAATGCCATGATAAGATGCTTGTGCCTTTGTCCACCTGTAACTCTGAGGACTTCTCCCAAGCAGAGCTCACCTTACCAACCTTATTGGG
This sequence comes from Nyctereutes procyonoides, assembly GCF_905146905.1. Lineage (NCBI taxonomy): Eukaryota > Metazoa > Chordata > Mammalia > Carnivora > Canidae > Nyctereutes > Nyctereutes procyonoides. Next base: position 13,928,588 of record NW_026575030.1, read on the forward strand.
ACACCTGGCAGGAAGAGGAATAATCCTTTGATTTTGTTAAATTTCTAAATCTGGAGGTTTTATTTTACTGCAGCATAACTTAGGCTAACCTGAATGATACATTATTCACCATCATCTTTTCATCATCAAAGGAGAAAATCACAGCAGTGCCCAATCTCAGGTGAAGATTCTTTTCAGACAGATAATTCGCACTGTGCAATAAATTTCCTTTTCAAGCTTAGAGAAAGAGATGAAGGAGAGGGACCACCAGTGGCTCCATTGGACATATAGCTAATGACCACGGTAGATCTCTTGAGTTTGTAAAATGCCCCTTATAAAATGTTCAGAGACTTTTAACCCTTTACATTCACAGAGAAAAATTAATTTTCTGGTTTGGATTTTTATGTAACCACTTTTGGATTTCTATCATACACATACAGCTCCTCTTATTTTAAATAAAAGTAAAGGAAGAATGGTAGGAATGTCTTGGAAAAAGAAAAACATTGTTCTATCTATAATCTTTTGTAAGGCAAGAAATATGGAAGATAACAGGAATGTGATTATCTTTTAGAATAACAATCCCCATGCATTAAGAATAATTTTTTTTTTTCCTGAAGTTTTGTTAGTTTGCCAAAGTTTTCTAGTGCAAAGACTTCATCATTAAGATTTACCTCAATGGAGGGATCCCTGGGTGGCGCAGCGGTTTGGCCCAGGGCACGATCCTGGAGACCCAGGATCGAATCCCACGTCGGGCTCCTGGTGCATGGAGCCTGCTTCTCCCTCTGCCTGTGTCTCTGCCTCTCTCTCTCTCTCTGTGACTATCATAAATAAATTAAAAAAAAAAAAAAAAAAGATTTACCTCAATGGGGATGCCTGGGTGGCCCAGTGGTTTAGCATCTCCCAGGATCAAGTCCCGCATCAGGCTCCCTGCATGGGACCTGCTTCTCCCTCTGCCTGTGTCTCTGTTTCTGTGTGTCTTTCATGAATAAATATTTTTTTTGAATAAATATTTTTTTAAAAAATCTTTAAAACATTTTACCTCAATGTTGACAGTTCAAATGATGACCAAAGGTAATATTCTTAATAAAGAGCATCTACCAATCCATAAGAAAGCCATCAAGACTTCAATATATATATACATTGGAAAGCTAACAAACTCACTTGTCTAGATTCTTATGTAGCTAATGAGAAGTAAGCATAAGACATTGGTTGGCATGCGAAGGATGTTTTTAGAAGGGGCCCACTGACTAATATGCATAGAGGCCCCTTGCCCTTCAAATCTCAACGTTCCCTCTTCCTGAAATCTGGATATAGAGCAGTAGGCACTATGTTGTGACTAGTAGAAAGAACAGCCTACAACAGGCTTAGCAGATCAAAAAACAGCAGTAGCCTGAGTCCTTGATGACAACACTGTAATGTCCATTTCAGACCTGACTTGTGTATACAAGTCATATTTTTAATTCATGATAAGAAACTGAAGCTATACTTATTTGCATAACTGTTGGTCATACATTTTGTTCTGCAGATGAATACTATCTTATGTAACAGACACTGTTCTAAATGCTTTAACATTTTTCACTTATAACTTTTAGAGTGCCCTAAGAGGTGGGGCTGTTACCCCACATTATGCAATTGAGGAAATTGAGGCCCTAGGGTGCAGCCATTTCTCCACCAGTTCTATCAGGTCAGTTTTGTGGCTCATTCTCTCTTCTCCACTGCCCCCTGGAGAATCTGGCTCACAGGTTTTCAATTTTCTTTTTCAACAATGGGCAACATGCCCTTCAAACCAGAAATCTACTTCCACGTAGTAGATCACTTTGAGCTAATGACTACATAGGTAATTTCGGGCAAGTGAGTGCATATCTTGCCTTTGTTTCCTGACAGAGTTGTTTAAAGATTCAACCCACTAATGCACTGGTACATCCTGGCCCTTCACAAGAACTAACGCTATGGAGAACACCTCCATATATGCCAGACACTGTTTTAAACACTCCAAAGACTGACTAAATCCTTACAACAACCTAAGGGCTAAGTGATAGCATTAGCCTAAGTTTAGAGCTGAAGAGACAGGGAGAAGATAAATGATTTGCCTGAGGCTGTTCTGATAGTGATAAAACAGAAACTCTAGCTTTGGCACCCGTGTCTATGCTTATCCCTTTATGCTACAAGGATAAACCCATTCCCATAGCCTCATCCTGCATTCCATTCTTTGTAATCAACACACTACTAAGGGATCAGAGCACCCTGCTGTCCCGATGGAAGGCCCCTGTGGGACTCCCCTCTCAGTGTATAACACCATGACAATCAGCACATGTGCCCATAGGCTTGCCTGGGCCTCTCTTTGCAGCCCAGACGTACATGGCATCACTCTCTCCCAATACCAAGCTAATTATGTTCCCAGTCACAAACCTCATTATTCAAATGTCTAATTATATGTTTCCAGCAAGGTATCTTATTAGAGCCCTGGCCAAGCATCTCATTCTGGCTTGCCAGCCAAACATCTCATTATAAGGCCTGGACACATTTTCTACAGAGTCACCATCTCATTACAGTTTGGAGAAACACACATGTGAACCTAGGATCTTGGACACTTACATCATTAAACTCTGTCATATCCCATTTCACACCAATTCTCGACAACTCATTCATTTAAGTTTCACAGAGACAGGCCTTGTCTGGCACCAAGGCACCTGGGGGAACAAAATTAGAAAAATCATCAGAAATCATGTGTTTAGATCCAAACTACAAAGTCAGCAATGTTTTCTCCATGGAAAGTTGTCAAGGTTGAAGAATTGTCAGCTATTAAATTCAGATACCCTGTACAGTTTTTTCTTAATTTTTTCTGGAAAACACACACACACACACACACACGCCACATTCACTTCAATGAAAAACAATATTACTTGATACTGAAAAAAAATCACCAATAACACCATCATTCTAATATAATCAGAAACTTTAGACTATTGTGTTAGCTATATATGATGTGTAGGCAGAATTATGGCTCCAAGAAGATTCTACACCCTAATTCCTGTGACAGAATATATCACCCTCTGGCAGAAGAAACTCTGCAAATGTAATTAAGGATACTCATCAGTTGACTTTAAGATAGGAAGTTATCCTGAATTATCTTGGCAAGCTTAAAGTAATTTACTTATGCCTATAATAGCAGCAGCAGAAGGCAGGGTGAGGAATGGAATTCAGAAGGATGAAAACCATGAGAGGATTGCACTGGCTTTTGCTGGCTTGAGGATGGATGGGAAGCCATGTCTTAAAAACATGAAGACCTGTTTCTCACAATCACGAACAGCTGAATTCTGCCCACAACATAAACAAGATCAGAAGTGAATTCTTCAGTACCTGCAGAAAGGAATGCATGTTGGCCAAACCATGATTTCAGCCTGGAGAGACCATGAGAAAAGAATCCAATCACCTTGTGTTAGACTTTGGACTCCCAGAACTATGTTATCGTAGGCAGGTATTATTTTAACTTGATAAAATGGTGGTAATAAGTTCTGTGTCTATAGAGAAAATGAAATTATACTGTGAACCATATTTGGAAGTCCATTCATATAGGAATGTATTGAAGATACTTTGTATATTGAAAACTCATACTCACAAAACATTTAATGTCTCCATATTTTCTTTATTATCTGGATTATGATTTATATAAATGACCATGTACTTATGGACATATAGATGGTTTCTATATTTAGTATTAAGAATCAGTGCTATGGGGGATCTCTGGGTGGCGCAGTGGTTTAGCGCCTGTCTTTGGCACAGCGCGTGATCCTGGAGACCCGGGATCGAATCCCACGTCAGGCTCCCTGCATGGAGCCTGCTTCTCCCTCTGCCTGTGTCTCTGTCTCTGCCTCTCTCTCTCCCTATGTCTATCATAAATAAATAAATCTTTAAAAAAAAATCAGTGCTATGATGAAGTGAATATCTTTGTGTGTCTGTCTCTGTAAAACAGATGGAAGAATATATGTGAAAACACTCTTAAATTTTACACAAATAAATCAATGCAATAAGTGACACAAGTAACCAAATTTTTGCTTTATACATAGTCCATACTTTGTGCATATGACAAATTTATAAATCCTTACATCTTATAAACCCAGGTATATTTTTTCAGATATCAAGTGAATTTGGATCCATTTCTTACTTTTAGTGTGATCCCCAAGAGCTTTGCACTTTATAATAGATGCTTTCACAGACTACACACTCTAAATAATTAAAATAATGAATTAAATGAACACTAACACAATTCAAAAAATGAGCTAAAAGGACAGCACACCAGCACAATTTTGGAACACTAACACAATGGCATTAGGTTGGTAGAAGCATCATAGATGTTTATAGCAACAGAGATAGCTATCTGACCATCAAAAATCTTTGCTCCTTTTCTGTTGCATAAAATAGTATCTGATAAATGGCTTGCTCAGCCATGAAATTCATTTCCCAGACAACTATGCAGGTGATTGGTGAGCAAAGATGATGAGGGTCATTTTTAGGCTAGTTTATGCTGATTCCACCTTTCCTTTCTACATCTGCTCAGGCTTTGCTTGGAATCTGGCAAAGAAGTTCCAAACCTGAAAAAATTGCTCAGTAAACAGATATACAAAGCTTATCCTGTCAGTCACTGCTTGGAGGTGAGTCACAGCAAGCATGTTTGAAACTTTCATGTGAGTGAGTAATATATTTCAACTGTGCTATTTTGGATTTTATAGAATACAAGAGATAGCATTACCTTAACATATTTTTACTCTTTAATGACTGTAAGATATAATTGTGAGTGCAAAATTAACAAACAAGAAGTAACTATGGATCAACTACCTGTTAAATGGGGGTGGGTTGGGCTGACCATACTCACATTCACAGAAAATTGAGACGAGGATCAGAAGGTTATATCATTTAGCAGGGTTGTACAAGAACTTTAACCATCCATTCTATACATATTTCCATGGAACTTCTTTTGTTCTAGGCCTTATGTATGCTCCAGGAATAGGGGGATGAAAAGACAATATGAGTGCTGTCTCATAGCCCTAGATTGAATGGGGAAGACAGACAAAAATCAAACACAATTAAAGAACTTAATTGTTATGATTTTAAAAGAAGACTTTATTTCTCAGTTTACTAGTTTATTTATTTTTTTCTCAGAAGGATACACTTGGTTCAAAATTCAAGGTCAAAATGGAATTTAAATACAGGCAATCCTGACAGGGAAGCTCAAATTTAACAGAAAAAAAAAAAAAAACAAAAACAGATCATAAATAAAGTCTGGGAATGGGAATGAGTATTTTCTCATTGGAGGAAATCTGGCTCATTTCAGGGAGGTGGGGAGTTTTTCAGGAGAAATGGTATTAAAAATGCAATACATCTGTATTATTTCTAGTGGGAATATAAATTTGATGTGAAATAAGTCAACATTTCCCAGACCAAAACCAGCATTTCACCCAATGGAAAAACAAAGATGATTTTTGTTAAGAACTACATAAGAATGGCCATGGCTGTCAACAATGTGTAATATTTTGTTGGAAATATTTGCTCTAAAAATTACCAGAAAAATGCAATTACATAATTTACAATCAAAAGAAAATATAAGACTGAATATGCATATGATATGATTATGATTATATATCTTGAAAATTGCGTCACTGAGAAAACTGTTCATTGGGTAGGAAAATGTACAGGATGCGTATGTGGAAGATCCCATTAAATGAGAACATAAGGAAGCAATCAAAGATTACCAGGACCATAGCAAAAAGGATGCACAACCCAACTTGAATGAACTCTAACTGCCAATGACAGGATGATTTCAGCCTCTATTAGTATCACAATAGCACTGGATTAAAACTCATCAAGTTATGTTTGAGTCTATGAGCTCCTGATGCCACTTTGAAGGAAACGTTGATTGGACACCTTTTGAGAGTACTAAAGAAGCCATTTGTTATTTTAAAAATTAGAAAATAAAAGGGAAGAATCAAGCATTTATCTTTTCCTATTTGAGCAGTACTTTAAAGTAACTGAATAGTTGATAAGAAGTTTCTCTTAAGGAAATTTTCTAGCTAGTAAATGAAGAAAGAATATTAAAATTAGAATATTACAACCTGCAACCCATTGTCAGTCCATGGATTTCACTTATAATTATCAATGGTTGCAATATAAAAAAATAAACATAAATGTATGTGTTTCTTGAAGGGACTATCAACAGCACCAATAAATGCAAAAACGAATAATTTAATTAATTGTATAAACTGGCTACCCATGTACAGGAAATAAAAGAGACAGAAGAATAAATCAAATGGCGCCATGAATTATGCACCCTTCAATATCCTGACTTTTGGAAATTCTACAGAACAAATAACCTGGTTTCTTCCAAGATTTCATTAGAAAAACCATAAATGAGGGGGATATTAGGTAAGTCTATATGTAAGCACAAATTTAACACTAAATATTTAATGATACTAATAAATAATTGTTACTTTTGCTTTGGTGTGATAATACTACTGTGTTTTGTTTACAAAAGGAACTACTATCTATTAGAAATATGTAGTATTTACAGGTGAAATGATACAATGTTTAGATTTTTCCTTCCCGTAATCTGGGGGGCAGGATAAATGAGTGGAGATATAGATAAAATTAGATTTTCCATAAGTCATTTGGTCCTTGTTGGAGCTGGCTATATGGAAATTCATTATATCATTTTCCCTTCCTTTGTACATGTTTGAAAATTTCTAAACTATTTTTTAAATAATATTTATTTTAGAGAAAGAGAGAAAAAAAAACATATCTGTGAACAGGCATTTGAGCAGAGGGAGGGACAGAGGGAGAGCAAGTTCCCTGCTGAGCCTGAAGTCCAAGCAAGGCTTGATCCCACCGCCCTAAGATCATAACCTAAACCAAAATGAAGAGCCAGATGCTTAACTGACTGAGCCACCCAAGCACCCCTAAATTAATTTTTATACCTCTAAGTTTTTTTAAATAAGTAAAAATAGTCAAGGTTTTGAAGGTATCCTAAAACATAGTTGTATGCACTGTTTGCTAAGGTATATAAACTGTTCTACAATTCTGTTGAAAAAGAATCATATTATTATAATTAAAGAGTTAAAAAATGTACTCTATTGACCTAATCACTTCATAGATAGAAATCTAATCTAAAGATATAATCAGAAATACAAATAAGGGCACATACCCCACGTTATTTGTTAAAGTAATATATGGAGGCAAATGAAACACCAATAACAAATAAAGTTATATCTATACAATTGAATATCCTATACAAACCTGTGATATTTCTTGAGAGTTTTAATGACAAGGAAGCTCAACGCATGATGTAATGCAAATTGTCATAAATTAGATTGTACATGAAGCTGTGTGAATGTACCCATGTAGGAAGTATCTGTATATTCAATCATCCAGTCATGATTATTTCAACTCACACTCATTAAGTGATTTCTATGAACTGACTACTATGAAAGCTGCTGGGAATATAATGGGAAAGAAAGAAGAAAGAAAGGAAAGAAGAAAGAAAGAAAGAAAGAAAGAAAGAAAGAAAGAAAGAAAGAAAGAAAAAGAAAGAAGAAAGAAAGAAAGAAAGAAAGAAAGAAAGAAAGAAAGAAAGAAAGAAAGAGAGAGAGAAAGAAAGAAAGAAAAGATACAGTCTCTACTCTCAGAGTTTACAGTCTTTGGTTGAGCTGTTGGCTTGTTTCAGTGGCAAAAGACTGGGTGCAATAACAAACAAAACTTAGGGTTTTCTGTTGACATGTTCACAAATATTCCCAAGAAATGGACAAGGTAATTGCAAATAATAAGTATTAGAGAATTGTTACCTTAAAACAATCATGGAAGTACTCATGAGAAATATGCTTATAATTTCTCTAGGACAACAGTGGTGAGGTTTAATTCTGGGATTTCATAAATGAATAAGATTTAATGAGTTAAGAAGAGTGTAGAGAGAAATAAAGTAAAATATCTAGGGAAACAAAGCAGAATAATCAGTAAGAAGATCATCATAAGATAAGTGAAAGAAGTTCAGTAGGGTTGGAATGCAACTTGCAACCTAGTATTGGCAAGGAAGTCAGGCCCTGGGATAGCTATGGCTTGGAAACCCTTGGTAGGATTGTTTTGGGATTTGGAGGGATTTAATGTTTTCTTCTCAGACTTTCTCTCAGAGGTTCCTATAGCTAACCAACCCAAAGAAAAAAATCAAAATGGAGAAATTTAGATCTAAAGTTATAGACTACAGACATTTAGGCTTTTGGTGGAGGTAGCAAATGAGGCACAACACAAAACAAAACAACAGCAACAACAGCCCAGCATATAAGAAAGATTAAACAGCATCTGTGAATGGATCAATGACGTAAGAGAAAATAAAGTCAAGAAGGAAATCTTGTAGGCAACAATTAACAGCCATCTAGGCAAGAGGTGTACAGGATCAGAATAAAGGAGCTTACAAGGAGATAAAAGAAATGTGAATGTGAGACTATTTAAAGAAAGAAGTGACAAGATTAATAAGTTGTAAGTGATGAAGAAGGATGATTCCATACGTGCAAGCTGAGACAAGGAGAGAATTATGCTATTACTTGTTAGCAGTAGAGAAGTGTTTTGACAGTTAACCACGTGGAAATCACAGGCTCTCCAGCATGTTTTTTAGGGGGTGTCAACATGGCTGTTGGCTCAAAGCAAAGATCCTACACATCCACAGTGCAGTATTTATTATACACTCGCTCATTCACTCGCTCATTACTCTATAAATATCAGCCTCTGGAAGCCAAATGCTAGGCTAGTAAAGGCTTTTAAGGAGATAAAGAACTAGTAAAGGATATTATTTTGAGCATTAAATTGGCCAGATTTAAGATGATATGGCAAATAGTTAACTCAGAAGTGCTAAGTATTCTCAAAAATTTCCATGCTAGGGCAATACACACAGATCAAAAATGTAGCACAAAGGGGAAAAATACTATTTCTGTACTATTCTTATGTATTTTATCTGTGGAGCAACACCATTTGATGGTGGAAGTGGATCCCTTTATACCAGGTGGAATTCTTAGTGCAATGAATAAAAATTATCCTTCCTGAATAGAAACATTATTTTAGAACAAAAAATAGGTAGGCCCTGACATTAGTGCACTTGACTTCCATTCTCCTGTTTTCTTTTACATTTTAAATGGACAAGAGTCAAATACCTTGCATATACTGATTTCAAATTTTGGTAGATTAGTTAATAAGTCAACATTTCAGGCCATTCCAGGTTGGCGTTCTGATGTCCATCCGTTGATTTGACGGTTACTTTCATATCTGTTAGGACAGTACTATTTTGTGAATATTACTGCATCCCACCACATGACTTCATACCAAAGGGAAGAAAATGGAAAAATTGAAGTGCAGATATAAGTGATAAGAACTCTGCATTTCTTCAACTAATGCAGTTGAGACTAAAAATCATCTTTTATGCTGATAAGAACAATCCCTCAGTTTCCATCAGTTCAATATCTGTAAACTTCAGCTGTTGAAGAGGGAAAAAAAAAAAACTTGAGGAAAAATGTAATGGTAGAAATATTCAAAATCGATGTGTTATTAAGCGCATTAAACAATTTTATTTTCTATAACTGAAAGTCATACTTACAATGACTGACAATAACTTGCTTCTCTCCATTTCATACTCTGCACCTTTACAGAAATGTGTTGCTATGTAGTGAAGGACAGGACAGTAGGTTTTCAATTTCGGTTCTGAGAGGCATGTTTCATTCACTATTACATTTGAGACTCACACAACCCTGTAAAAGGATTATTATCACCTCTATCTCATTGATGATAAAACTTTACTTTGTCAAGATTGTTAAACTGACCATGTTAAAGTTAATGTTGTTAAAAATATTGAGATTATGAAATTGGCCAAGTAATGTAAATAACTTATGAACAATACCACTGATGCTCAAATCACATACTGACCATATACCTATATCCACATATAAATTTACTACATCAAGCTAACAGATTTCTTGAAAACATACTTTTTTTTTATAAAACTGGAAAATTATTATACTGAAAAAATGCTTTGATGAAAATGATTTAGCTTATAAAATCCACAGTTGTTTTTCTCTATTGTGACCTGTAGTTACCGCTTCCACCTAGCTTCTCTCCAAGACTGTAGGCTGTGATGACATCTTAGGTCTGATTATTGATGGAGAATGTAATTCACAGAAGGATAAGTAACATATAGGAAGTGTTGAAGAGAGGGTCAATATAAGAATGAGTTAAATGTGTGGCCAGCACTGCACTCTTCCACTACAGGATCTTCAGAGCAGACACATGTAATAAGGCACAGGAGATCGATCCTCATTGAAGATGGGTGGCACATTTACTTATGGGCTCCCATCTCCACTGGCTGAAGGTTCTCTGTGTAGGAACATGAGACCTCCTTGCCTCCACTTCCAGGTTGTATATGCATGGGTGCCCAACAGACTTCCACAGAAGGGGGCAAGAGCCTTATGCCTTCCCCTAAGGCATGCTCCTGGTGGGTTGCTGCTGTTCGAAGTTATTCAGAGCCCACACAGAACTGTTCTCTGTAGGAATGGCTGGGACAGGGGCAGGAGAGATCAAGATGAGATGAACCAGTGGTGCACAAGTGTTGACAGGTATATGCAGATAATGGTATGCACATAATACAATATATCTGGGTGTGTGTACATACACATGATTCATCATGATTCATCAATTACTTCAAAAATATTTTTAAAACCTATAGTATGATAAACTTTTTTTGCTAGAAATGGGAAAAAATGGGGTAACCTGGGTGGCATCTGCCTTTGGCTCAGGTCATCATCCCAGGGTCCTGGGATAGAGTCCCATATCAGGCTCCCCACAGGGAGTCTGCTTCTCTCTCTGCCTATGTCTCTGCCTCTCTCTCTCTCTGTATCGCTCATGAATAAATAAATAAAATCTTAAAAAAATAATATGGGGAAAAATGTAAACACACACACACACACACACACACACACACACACACACGGACAGAGAGTCCCAGCCATCAACTACATGAACTGTACCAAGGGAAGGAGAATGACATACAAACACTAGCACAAACTGTCTTCAGTGCCCACTGGAATTTCCTGAGTGGTCCTCAAAGCACGTGTCTCCCTGCAAAGAAGTTCAAGAAAGAGCAACTGGTATTTTCAGACAAAGGAGATATGTCAAGTTTCAGCTTTGACATTAAGACGCTCTTTATGCCAATGTGAACAACTGAATTAAACCTAAAACCAAAAACTGAAGGTTTTAGGTGAGCACATGACATAATTCCTATTTCCATTTCTTTCTATGATAGAGATTATTCATACAGTAAGTGAGGTGATAGATTGGAGAACAATGATAATAGAGAAACCATTAAGAAATAATGACTATTTAGGCAAGATACGATAAAGTCTGCATTGAGGTTGGGAGTGAGATTTTAGAGAAAGGGAGTGAGATTTTAGAGAAGGAAATAATGTAAGAAATATTTCAGTAGAAGAATAAACAGAAGATGGGGACAAATGGGTAATAGGAGTAAGAGAGAGGAAATAGTGAGGGATACTTGCTGAGAGCTTCCCTTAGGTAACTGTATAAATAGTGACACCATTTAACAAAGGTACCACTGGGAGAAGCTAGTTTGGAGATGAAGTATGGGGCAATTAACAATTTTCACATTTTGTGTATTTGAGGTGCTCTGTGTATGTTTGGGGAAAAGGGGAAGAATTGCCCAAGTGTAGGTGGCAGATTAGTAATTGCATAGAGGTCTCCAGATTCCAAGGACAAATCTGGGTTTGCTGAAGCCTGACATAGGATGAATAAATGTAATAAGGGCACAAAAGGTTGGAAGAAAGGCTGAAAACAAAATGTGGGAAACCAGCACTTATTGCAGAGAAAGAGGGACTGGTGATGTCTGCAGATAATAAACAGAGAAGGGTTTTTCCCAATGAAGACACAAAGAAGGAAGACTGGTTATAGAAAACCCAGGAGAATGTCTTAGGATGACTGTACTCGGCATTCCCAGCAATGTCATATGCAACTCCAGAGAAATTTTACAAAAATTTTCTTGGATTTTAGCTGTTAGAGATCACAGATGACTCTGGGGTAACAGTCAAGGGATGTGTCCAGTGAAGGCTGGACCCAGCATATTAGGTGTTGAATGTATGTGGGTATGGGGATGGGGTGGGAGAAGGTGAGTGCAGAATAGAAAATAGCAAGCATTGGATAAGGAGAAACATCAGAAAAATATTGCTGGTGGAGGAGGATACATGGTCAAGGCTGATTTTCTTTTATAAATTTTTGAGATATTAGTATGCTGAGAAGTTATAGGCAGAGAAGGAAAGACTCAAAATTATGGGAAAACAGATGATTAACAAAGAAAATTCCAAAGTAGATGTGAGAGGGTACTGCTAGTGTATTCTTTGTCAGGTGCTTATTTTTTGTCTTGACTCTGCCATGAATCAGCTGTGTTCACTCTGGCCTGTCCACCTAATGTTTCTATGTCTTTAAAGTTTGGATGACATGTTCTATGAAATTCATTCTGAATCTGAATAAAGATACTTTACCCTAAGCATTCAAGTCAACACATCCCTAAGAGAAAACTGTGCAGACTTTTGCTCTAATTGGTGTTCATCCCCAGCCAATTTCACAAATTGCTGGCTGCTTTGATCATGACTTGAGCCTTGAGAGTCCACTGGGAACTTCATCAACAGTCTGAATTACGAAAGGTTATCGCCTTCTGAATCCTCATATTCATCACCCAGTGGCATCCCTTTGCCATTCCCCAGGACACTCATCCTGGAAATCTTGTTTCAGAAGACAACCATCTTGTTTAGAAAGACATTCATATTCTAAAGCAAACAAGCACATCCAGGACATGCTTAGTTTTCTTTTGAATCCTATATGGCACTATTACTACATTGCAGAAAAATAGGATGTCGCTCTCTGAAAACCTAACTACAAAACAAAATAGACTGTGGACAACTACATGTGATTAATGAAGAGGAAGCTAATTAGTACCAAGGGCATAACAGGTGATGGCTTCCTCCAGCTGCCTTTGGCACCTGCTGGCAACTCTGTAGTAGCCCTTGGCTTCTTTATAACCTGAGACTTTGCGGTCTGATTACTCCATAAGAAACAGCAAATGGAGAGGTAACCACCATGTCAGATTGCATTCAACAACTTTCGCCAGAGAAATGAGCCCAAGTCTTGCTGCGGCAACTCTGAAGGCTTCCTTCCCCTTCACCCATGCTTAGCAAAGAGGATTCTGCAGTAGGCCAGAGAAAGCAATGTTAGGAGAAAAGTGTTCACAGCTTTAGTGCTCACATTTATTTTCTTGACCACTCCAGTTTGTTTCTATGTCAAGGGAGATCTCATAGTTAATGAGATTGTGGCGATTTTATCACAGGTGCCCAAAGCTGTCCTTAGGACCATACCACTCAACATACCCACATCAGTATGGATAATACCATCAGGCAAGGATAATGGCCCTTTAGTTCTTTTGTAATTTCAGAAGAGTACAAATTAAATTATAAATTAAATTAAAGTGGCTAATTTTAGATTTCAAAATGCTGAGAGCTAGAAGCCTAGAAATGAATGTATTGAATAAAATATAATGACCTATAGGAGTGTCCATAATGTGGAGTAATACACGGGAGTATTCTGCTGGTTTAAAAACAAACGCAAACAAACAAACAAAAACAGCTCAAACTAGCTTAAGTAGGAAATAGAAGGCACTGAATCAGAAAACAACGGAAACAGAGTGAGGACATTGGAACCAGGGACAGGCCTTGAATTGTAACGCTCTCTGGATCTTCATCTTTTTCCTTATGAGGTTTCATTTCTTAACATGCACTTACTCCATGAAGCTAGAATCCTGGGTCCTAGCACACCCACTTCTTCCCAGACTTTTCCCCAGCCCCTGTTTGAAAACATAAGTAATAACACTGGGCTGCAACAGTTCGCTGACTCTTTCCTTGGACTTTTTCTGGACATCAAGTGAGGCAACAGTACATGGTCTCATTAGCACCAACTAGTATGGAGGGGGTACAATCCCCTAAAAGGAGAAAGGGTGTAGTGGGGAGAAGCAAGGAACTATAAATGTTCATTATACAAGGTTAGGACAGAAAGGGTCCAGTCATGCTTAGGAATTTGGAGTTAATTTCGAGTGCAACAGAAAGAACTTCAAGGATTTTAGCCAGATTTGCCTTTTAAAATTTGTACTGCAACAACTTTGTTGAAAATTAACTGGGGCAGAGGTAGGCAAGGAACAGCAGGGACAGGTAGACACAGTAAGAGTCTTTTAAAATTCCATTTCATCATCAATGAGTACATTTTTAATGAAAAGAGAATGGGAATAATTCAAAACATTTATTCCATTTTTCAGGTTCTTTTGACTGGACCATTGTGAATCATGCAAAAATACTTGAGTAGTTTAAATGGTTTAGATTTTTTCCTGTCCTGATTTTTTTTTTTTCCTCTTGGTTGGTTGAATGATCATGTCTCTTGTAATGCCTTAAAAATGAAAATGAGAGGCACCTGGGTGGCTCAGTGGTTGAGCATTTGCCTTTGGTTCAGGGCATGATTCCGGGGTCCTGGGATCGAGTCCTGCATCAGGTTCCTCGCAGGGAGCCTGCCTCTCGCTCTGCCTATATCTCTGCCTCTGTGTGTGTGTCTATCATGAATAAACAAATAAAATCTTTAAAAAAATTAAAACGAGATCAAGCATTTAGAGTTAAGAATATGGGGCATCCCATTCTGCAATGTACATCTAGTGTAAGCTGTGTATGATTATAACCTCAATTAACACCACACCTGAGCATGTAAGAATGTTGGTGTCATTCCTTTTACCATATCTGTCCCACAAGGCATAGCATAGTAAGAGGGAAGAAAAAGACAGTGTAGAGGGAAAAATACATAAAATCATTGGGCATTATATATTTATAATTCAGACTACAAAAGATTTAGTCTGCTCTTTAGAGGACAAATGGATGGTACGCTTGGTTTTATATTTACAAAACTGTGTCATATAACATTTAGCTGGCTGGATTTATATTCTCTTTATAACTAATAATTTAAGTATATTTGCCATCAGATCTTCCATTAGTACCACAGTCAGTGCAGCTACAACAGCTATTTTTTATACTTAAAATTTCTACAATGTATGCTATTTCTGATATCACAATGGTATGATAATCGATGATATGTTCTAAGGGTACCAGCCTAAGAGTCACAATAAATCAGTCTTTCCTTGGGCTGCTGTGGTGGCACAGCGGTTTAGCGCTGCCTGCAGCCCAGGGCGTGATCCTGGAGACCCTGGATTGAGTCCCACATCAGGCTCTCTGTATGACGCCTGCTTCTCCCTCTGCCTGTGTCTCTGTCTCTATGAATAAATACAAAATCTAAAAAAAAAAAAAAAAAAAAAAAATTAATCAGTCTTTCCTCAGTTTTTCCCAAAATTTGCTAGGTGATATTTTAGTAATGATACCAACTTTTATCATTTTCTATCTACATAAGAAGTAACTGGCATAGATTAGCTCTAATCTGTTAGTGCAGATTTCTCAAATTTGTATCTCAGGCTTTTTGAGGACATGTAATATTTCTAGAGATGAAAAGCACATGCTGGCCTTTGCCAGACAAAGAAAAACAAAGCACCTTCCCATACATTCATTTTGTTTAAAAACAGCCTCGTTCCAGATAGGGGCATGAATGGGGGAGTTATTTTCAAGTAGGTCAGCCTGTATGTTTTTCCTTCCAAACCACTGGCTATTACTATGTTTTGATGGTTGGCTTTTCTTGTTTCTAAATCATGGCTCTATTTCCAGTGTTTCTTGAAGAACAGCCTCTTAAAATGATACTATCTACAATTTCATTGCCGCATCACTCAAACTCAATGGATGGCTTTGTAAAAACATTCCACATGTCACAAACTATTCTTCAGGAACAAAAGTAGGTTTCTGGATTGGGAAAGGGCATCTCCTATTATTCCTAGTATCTCCTAATATTCTCTGATATCTAGCGCCAGCTTCCATCAAAATGTCAGAGAAAGTCATTATCATTTTAAAATAAAAATTAAATTAAATTACAAAGCTGAACATGCTTAAGACAAACATATTGTCAAACAGGGAAGTAAATAAACATTCTGTTCTTTCCTACATCCTTCTTAGGTAAAAATTCCCTATTCTCTCCCCATCTGTGGAATCATGTTTATTTATGTATTTTATTTATTAATTGGAGATGATTCCCACTTTGCCCCACTGCAGAGATTTCCTCTTCAAATCTCAAATTAACCTCTATCTACCATACAGTTCCCGAGAGACATCATTCTGAGATTCAAAATAGATAAAATATCACTTATAAGTATAGAAATGCAAATTAAAATATAATAAATTATGTCTTTTACCTTTTGATTAACCTTGGCATGTTTATTAATCCAGAAAATTTATTAATCTCAGCAAATGTTTATTTTGTGTATGTAACTATAGAAAAATAGACACCCTGAGGCACTGTTATTATAAGCCAAACTTACAACAGTGTCTTTGAAAGGCTTGACAATACACATCAAAATTAAAAATAAACATATTTGACCAGTAAAATTCTACTTTTTACAAGGTATCCTTCAGACAAACATATACACACACACACACACACACACATATGTATATATATGGTCATAAAATAAATACATACATATACATTTATATATGACAAGTGTATATTTGTTTATATATATACAAGTACATATATATAGACAGGAGTGTGTGTGTGTATGTATACATACAAGTCCGAGAGGTGTAGTACAAGAACAACTTAAAAAAACACAGTGAGATGCATTATTCAGATGAAATGCCAAGCAACTTTTTTTAAAAACAAGGTAGATTTATATGTGCTAATTAGGAAACACCTCTAGGATAAAATCCAGGTGCAAAATGCAATGTCTTTATTGCACCCTCTTATTGGGATGCATTGATACACCTGCAGATGCATGTAAATGTTTCTAACACTTTACTTGCCTAAACTATCTCTGAAAGAATAAAATAAGTGACAACAAGGGTTTACTCTGAGGGGTGGAACTCGGAGCCTTGGAGGCAGAGGTCTGTGTTCTCACTGTCTGCACTTCTGCTCAGGTAAGGAGTTTGCCATGTGAAAAATGTTACTTTAATCCCATAAAGAGGCTGTGCTCCTTAAAATAAAAACAAAATGAAAATCAAAATGGATCATGTCTCTTCCTTGATTACAGTGTCATTTAGTAATTTTTATAATCTCAAAGTAGATTACAGTGGTTTACAGTAGTTCCCAGGACCTGCCAGTCATTTTCTCTTCCCTTTGCCTGAAATGCTCCTCATTCGCTGTCCTTTTAGCTAATTCCCTGTGTTACCAGCCAGACCACTCTGAGCTCCGCCTTGGTTGCTGCCTCAGCCAGGCTGTGTGAGGGGTTCTACCTGAAGGAACGCTGTGTATAAGAGATGCTGCTCTATGGGGTATGTTGAGTTTTGCCCCCTTCCAGATCTGGGGTCCACATCCTACGGGCCCTTTCTCCTTCTGTTGTCTCTGCCAGTATCTGACCTATATGTTCTGGAGTCACAGACGCATGTAAGTCCAACAGTAGCCCTGCTTGGGAGCTGCCCAGAACTTCAAACTGCTTCACTAGTACTTTCTTCCCAATCCCACATGTGCCCAGGCAATGAAAGGGACAGAGGGACTGTGCAAGGTAGGGAATAAAAGTCTTCCCAAACCCCAAAATCTTACAAAGTCTTGCACCTTATTAATCACAGCCTTGGAGAAGCACTTGAAGGCTCATATTGTTCCTCCCACATGAAGGCCAATTGATCTCAGTTATCAGAAACCTGTACTTGTCAAAGCCCTTTCCATGAATCTCCTTGAAGATGAAGCACTTTTGCAAGATCACTTTTTGCAAAAGCATCAGAGTAAAACAAAAACTGTCTACAAATGACAAAAGACTGAAAAATAACCACGATTAAAGACCTAATGAGAGTCCGTTACAATATAACTGGCAAAGGAATTTGATTATTTCTGTAACGCACATTTTTAAATTATGACTGATAACGTAATGCACATCAGAGTTTTGGGAATTTCATACAAATATACCCTAAAGAAAGTTTAGCATCTTTTCTAATTGACAGTGCTTCCCATTAAACATAACATATATAAAAAAATCACACAGTTGTAAAGCAAACAACTTAGCTCCTTTAGTCAAGGAAAGTCTGTTTTCTTAAGTAATCAAATACCTGATAAAAACAAAACAGAATTTTTGTTTTCTACATACATTACATTATATTAAAGGTAAAGAAAAACCTTTGCTTACAATTTCTTATTAAGAACAGGTCGATAAAAAAAAAAAAAAAGAACAGGTCGATAATATAAAAAAAAACCTTTGTCCTTTTAACAGAGAGAAAACCAGATTGTAATTTCGCACCAGTGTACTTTTGAGATTAAAATTTAACTCTTCTTTTTCCTTTTAATTTACATGAACCCATTGCAATCCTAGCTCCTCTACACATAAAATTCCTTTGTCAATATCCCTCTTCTGGGGGCCCCTTGAGTGTCTGACTCTGGATTTTGGCTCAGGACCTGAGCTCAGGACCTGATCACAGGCTCAGCACTCAGTTGGAGCCCTCAGCATGGAGTCTGCTTAAGACTCTCTGTCCCTCTCACTCTGTACCTACTTCCCCGCTCAAATAGATAAATAAATCTTGATTTTATTTTATGCTCTGCTTGGAGCCCTCTTCCACGAACCTGTCACTTTCTATATCCATTCAGCTTTTATTTCAAAACTCCAGCCTGAATCAGGTCCCCACCCACGTGGCTACAGCTGATCACTGCTTTCTGTGATCCCCTGGAGGCTCTGCACAGAATTTAGGGCAAGGAAATTTGGGCAGCAATCTGTATTTTAAAATTTTAAAAAGGCTCTCCCCCTCTTCCTTTTTCCTTTCAGTGTCTGTGGGCAATATTTTGCTGTTGTTGTTGTTGTTGTTGTTGTTGTTGTTGTTTTATCTCCTGAGTATATATACATTTAAAAGACACGATAAGATTTACAACTTCAGGGGCCTTAGAAAGACTGTAAGGTTTTCTCCTAGGAGTGTTGTGTGTGTCTGTGTGTGTCTGTGTGTGGGGGGGTGTATTTGCTATTCAAAATGTTCCTTTGTATGGGCGGTTGGAAAGGTATGAGACATTTTGCCTGTTTTCTCATCAATTACCACATCCACTTCATTTTTGTCACTTTCCCAGAGATTCCATCTCTTAGCTTTCTAATCAGGCTTTGTCACAAGTGTCTGGATCTTAATCCACAGAAATAGGTGCTTTCCTAGTTTTGCACGACAGTGAGCTACGGCCTCCAGCTTACTACCCTGGCCTCCCAGCTTGTCTGCCAGCCCCAGTGGTGGACACTGGCACATCCTTCCCTAACCCCAGCTATTTGTGGAACTTTGCACCTTGAACTTCAGCCTCTAGTTGGGCATCGGTGCCCATAGCAGAGGGAGCTCCCTGTGCGGCTCTGTGCCTCCCTTCTCTGCTGCAGAGCGCTCTGTTCCCCAAACAAGCGCTTAGAGCAAGCAGCTGGCCCTCGGGAGATGTCTCTGTACTCACACTGCAGCTCATAATAATCTGACATATAGGCAATCCCCTGCCCACACCTGGGCCAATGGCCAACCCAGGACATCCCCAACAAACGCCTCCCGAGGCCCACATCTCTGGTATCCTGTACAACTTGACAACTGTTGGTTTCTGTCTTCCTCGGGGGCTTCCAGTGTGTAATCTGAAACTGGCTCCCATCCTTGGGGGACAGGGAGAGATGGAAGAAACAGGAAGGCCACTCCAGGTTGGTAGATGGCAGTTTTAAGAAGCAAAGGGAATTTACCATTCAAGGCTTGTTTTAGGTTGCTGCAGGGCAGCTGGATCCCCACACCCACTCAGCACATATTAAAAGTTTACCTGGAGGCCTTGATTCCGTTCAGTCAAATATACCCTGCGGGTGTTTTCACAGCACATCACTATCTCAAGGCTATGTTCTTGGAGCAGCCCCTGGGGGCAGGGAAGGCTGGTGGAAGTTACACCCCAAGAGTAGCAGGGGAAAAGCCTCCAAGCTTCTGGGTCCAACTTATGCATCAACCAGCTATTAGGTCTTCAAGATGATGATGATCTTCAATGAAACCGTCTTGTTTCTGGGAATCCAGTGTAATCCTCAGGTCCTTTACTCCTGTTTTCTGTTCATTACTGCAACAGACCAGATGCTAGGGCTGCTTGTCCCCCCCCCCCCCTTTCCTCCTCAGATACTTCTTAGAGAATGGCAAGTTCAAAACTGCATTTCCTAAGCTTATTTTGCAACTATGTTTCTCGATGTCAAGAAGGTTCTGCAAATTAAATGCTCTTGTAAGGAGTCCTAAGGTTTTCCTGTAATTGTGTTGCAGTTTTTCTTCTATCCCTTTTTTCCCTCCTCTTTGTCTCCAAGAGACAGGAGGTAGCAGTGATCTTGATCAGTTTCCTGATTGAGTCATTTTGATTTCAGGATAGCAGCTCCTGTCATTTGTTCTTGGACCCAGTGGTTTGACACATTTGTGGTGCTAGCTCCTCTCTTGTGTCTGCTCTGTAGCATTTTGGTAAGTCTGCTATCTGCAAAAACAGGGTAACCTAATAAACATAACATGGAATGAAAGTACTCAGATATAAGAATGACTATTATATAGTTTGGCAAAAGAAAATTCAGAATAGGAAAAACCAGCCTTGTAATAATTGAAAAATACTTGGGAAGAACATATTTGGGCAGGTCATCAAGGAAGGAGGTCAGTGATTTTATTGATGTTCTTTTTTCTCTCTCTTTTTTAAAAGATTTTATTTATGAGAGAGAGAGAGAGAGAGAGAGAGAGAGAGAGAGAGAGAGAGAGGCAAAAATGTGGGCAGAGGGAGAAGCAGGCTCCATGCAGCCATGCAGGGATCCCGACGTGGGACTCGATCCTGAGACTCCAGAGCTGCGCCCTGGGCCAAAGGCAGGCACTAAACCGCTGAGCCATCCAGGGATCCCCTCTTTTTTTTTTTTTTTTTTTAAGTGAGTGGACATGTGGTCTGTTTACTAAATTCAATGAACTGTTCACTGCTAATTTAAGTACTTTTCGGCATGTAAAATTATGCTTCCATTAAGAGAATTTTTACTCAGAATATCGACAAAATTAATTTTGCTATTTATTTGTCATGACTTGTATTGTGGGCTAAATCGTGTTTCCTGCAAAGACATGTTCAAGTTCTGATCCCTGGTACCTGTGAGTGTGGCCTCAATTGGAAATAAGGTGTTTGTAGATATAATCAAGTTAAGTAAGAGATAATCATACTGAATTAGATAGAGTTAGCCCTAAACTGAATCCTTATAAGGACAGAGATTTGAACAGAGACATGCAGAGAAGAAAGACACGTGAGGACAGAGGCAGAGACTGGATTGAGGCAGCTGCAAGCCTGAGGATGCCAAGGACTGCTGACAAGCAGCAGAAGCCAGCAAGAGGCAAGGAAGGGTTCCTCCTGCAGAGAGAATCAACACCTAGATTTCAGATTTCTGCCACCAGAACTGTGAGAAAATAAGTTACTGTCACCCACCATCTCTGGCCAACTCACATTTCTACTATTGTGTAAGAAAGAAATAAAAGTGGATCCTTCTTTGAAAATAAATCCTTTTCCTGGATAAAATATTTATAGTAACTCCTGTCTCCTGCATTGAGTCCCAAATGACAAAATCAACTTTTGTTAAGGAAATGGCCCCTTCATATTCCCCATCACTTAATTGAGGAAGCCCAAGGTGGCCACAAGGGGAGGGTCCCCACAAGCCCCCAGTGTTCAGGGAAGACACCTTCAGATGCCTCCAGAACCAGCTGCCGTCTGACTATAAGCCAGAACTGTTCAACCAAACCCTAGAACAGGAAGGATAATAATACAGTATTATAAGTTCTGTGGCAGCTTGCGCTCCAGGAATAGATACCCAGAACATAAATGTGATTATGTTTTTCTACCTATCTTATAATGCTCATTCAGAACTTTTATTTTTATGTTATTGATACTTGCATTGAGTTTATTTCCTCAAAGTTCTCTTTCTTTCTTTGTCTGCTTTTCATGTTGAGATTTTTGTCTCATGGGTTTGGCAATGTTAAAATCTTCATTCTAAATTAAGAATAAGATGGGAGGCTCTGTGGGATGGGAGGGGCTTGCTAGCAGAGATTGTTTGGGGCAGCTCCTCACTTTCTCTCACTAAGGATCTCTGCAGACCAGACCTTTCTCCTTGCCATGGTGGGGAGGGGGCCTGGAGTTCTACGTGCTCTTTATTTGGAGTTTTTATCTCCTTCCCTCTGTTTTCAGCCATATTCTATCCAAACCTCCCTAATTGCGCTCGTCTCTGATTCCTGTGGCTCTGCAGGGTGTGTGCTGGAAGGCTCCATGTTTCTCTTCAGGATTCTGCTCTTTCTCTCCCACAGTTTCAAAAAAAACAACAAAAAACAAAAAAACAACAAAAACAAAAAAAAGGAAAGAAAGAAAGAAAGAAAGAAAGAAAGAAAGAAAGAAAGAAAGAAAGAAAGGAGAAAATCTCTTATCAGTTGTCCCACAACCTAGTCTCTTAGTTTATATGAACTTACATCTTTTTGTTATTTGCCACCATTTAATCAGCTTTCAAGAAGGAATGAAGATCAATATATATAGTCTTGAAATTTTTAATTATGTGTTTTTATTTTGATATAATGTCAAATCATGGAATATTTGTGAGGACAGTGGGAATAGTTTTCCCCTGACCTTTTCAAGGTGAGTTGTTGGCATAATGCTCTATTACCTCTGAATATTTCTGCATGTATTTCCTTACAAAGATATTCTCCTATAATATTATTATTCTCATAATAAAAACATTAAAAACAGAAAATCAAATTTATTGAAATACTATTGAATGAGTCTTAGGTGACACTGAATTTTATTAGTTGTATCAATCCCGTCTTTAATCATAAAATGATCCAGCTCAGAATCATGTTTTCCATTTAGTTGTTGCATCTGTTTGGTATCCTTCAATCAGCATTAGTTCCTGAATTTTTCCTTGACCTCCATGAGCTCGATAATTTTGACAACTTCAGGACAATTACTCTGTAGAATTTTCATCAATTTGTGTTTATCTGACATTTCTTCATAATTAGAATCAAGTTCTCCCTTTATGCCAGAAATATCACAGCACTGATACTGAATGCATCTTATCCAGTGGCACACAATTTTGACTTGTCCCATTATCGGTGATGTGTACTTTAATCTCCTGATTAAGATGGCATCTGGCAGATTTCTCCACTATAGAATTATTCTGTGCTTTTCTTTGTAACTAGTAAATATTCTGTGGGGAGACCCTTTGGCTTTTTTTTTCTTCCAAGTGTATTGAAACAGGTATGCATAACATTCATATAAGTTTAAGGCATACAATGGAATGTCTTGATACACATATTTTATGAAATGATTACTACAGTAGGGTTAGTTAAACCTTTATCCTCTCACAAAATTACTTTTATTTTTGATTGTGAAAACATTTAAGATCTATTCTCTTAGCAACTTTCAAGAATATACAATACTATTGTTAACTGCAAGCACCACGCTGTACATTAGATCTTCAGATCTTACCCATCTTGTAACTGGATGTTTGTGCCTTCTCATTAACATTTTCCTCACTCCCACAGCCCCTGTTTTTCTACTTTCTGTGTCTATGAATTCTGCTTCTTAAAATTCTGCAGGTAAATGAAATCATGTAGTATTTGTCTTTGACTTATTTCACATAGCATAATGCCCTCAAATTTCATCCATGTTGTCACAAATGATAAGATTTCCTTCTTTCTCATGACTAAATAATATTCCATGTGTGTACCTTTTTTAAAATCTAGTCATCCATAGTGAGACAACTTAGGTTGTTGTTTCCATTATCACACTTATTGTACATAATGCATATTGAGTGCTGACACTTCTTCAAGATCATGATCTTCTATGGATATATATCTGGATGTGGGACTGCACGATCATATGGTAGTTCTGTTTTTAAATATTTGAAGAACTTCCAAGCCATTTTCTATAGGGGCTGTAGCAATTCACATTCCCACTAACAGTGTACAAATGTTCCTCTTTCTCTATGTTCTTGCCAACACTTGTCATATATTAGTCTTTTTGATAATAGCCATTTAAACTGATATGAGGTGAAATGCCCGTGTGGTTTTAGTTTGCATTTCCCTACTGATTAAGGATGTTGAGTGTCTTTCATGTACCTTTTTATCATTTGCATATCTTCTTTGGAAAACATATCTTTTCAGATCTTCTGCTGATTTTCTAATTGAATTATTTGTTTTCTTGCTATTGGGTTGTATGAGTTTCTCACATATTTTGAATATTAATCCCTGTCAGAAAGGTGGTTTGGAAGTATTTCCTCCCATTCCATAGGTTCCATTTTCATTTTTTTATTGTTTCTTTTGCTTTTCAGAAGCTTTTCAGTTTGATATAGTCCGTCTTATTCCCCCTCATTCATCATTACTCTGTTTAGATCTTCTATTACTTCATCATTTAGTTTTTGTAGGCTGTATGTCCCTAAGAGCTCTTCCGTTTCTTCTGGTTGTACAATTTGTTGGTATACAGCTGTTTGTAGTCTTAGCATTTCTTTAGTATTGAAGCCACCTCAGCCCTTCCAGCCAACCTAGGAGTCTTTAAGTTCTAACAAGCACCCTTAGCCTGCATGATTAGATTAACTAAATCTTTCTTTGCATATTTACAGATCATGCATTATTTCCTAGAAAGAACAGGGTGCTTCTAGATAGGACCAGCCCTCTTGCACCACCTGAAGCAACCAGGCAGCAGACTGTCTTGCAAAACTCCCCCAGGGCACCAAAGAGCCAGACCATCTTGCACAACCTCTCAGCACCATGATAGCATCAATAGCTAGCACTATTGAGGCTGCATGTAATCAAAAATTGTCACAGACCACGCACTCCCTTTATTGATTAACTGCCCTACATGCCTTTAAAAATCTCTGGGCCAAGCAGAAACTGTCAGCCTCCTGAGTAAGGTTCATATCCCTTTCCAATCAAAATTCATCTCTTGAATATTGGCCTTTTAAGCAACGGGCAGCTGAACTTGGGTTTTGGTAATGGTATCAGTGGTAATGTCTTCTCTTTTATTTCTGATTTTATTTTTTGACACTTTTTTTTTTTAGTATAACAGAAGGTTTGCCAATTTTGTTTATCTTTTCTAAAATCATAGTTTCACTGATCTTTTCTATAATTTTTTTGTTTCATTTATTTCTGCTCTGATCTTTGTTACTTCTCTGCTGCTAACTTTGAGCTTACTCTGTTCTTTTCTTTCTAGTTCTTGAGTTATAAAATTAGTTTGTTTATTTGAAATATTTCTTTATTATTATTTTTTAATGTAGAGATTAACACTATAAATTTCCCTCTTAGAGCTGTTTTTGCTGCAGCTTTAGTTTTTTATGTTTCCATTTTATTTGTTTCACCTTTTTTTTTCAAGTTTCTTTTTATAGTCTTTGATTTCTTTATTGACCCATTGATTTTTCAGGAGTGTTACTTACCATTTCATAATATTGTGGTTGGAAAATATACTTGATATGACTTCAGTCATCTTAAATTTGCTAACATTTGTGTGATCTACCATATGATCAATCTTGGAAAATCTGCATGTGCACTTAAGGAGAATGTGCATTCTGTTGGTGTTGGATGCAATGTTCTATAGATGTCTTTTATGTCCTTTCAAGTTCAAGTACAGTTTAAGTCCAATGTTTCCTTATTGATTTTCTGTCTGGATGATTTATCCATTGTTGAAAGGACATTAAAGTCTCCTACAATTATTGTTTTTTTTTTTTTGTCTATTTCTCCCTGCAAGTCTGTTAGTATTTAATATATTCAGGTGCTCAGATATTGGGTGCATATAATTTTGACTATTACAGTTTTTTGATGAATTGACCCCTTTATCATTATATAATCATCTTCTTTATCTCTTATTATAGCATTTCAGTTAAAGTCTATTTTGTCTGATATAAAAATAGTTATGCCTATCTTCTTTTGATTTCTACTTGTATGGAATTATCTTATTCCATCTCTTGAGCTTATTGGCATTCAAAGCTAAAGTGAATCTCTTATAGGCAGCATCTATCTGGGTCTTTTTTTTTTAAGCCAATCATTCTATGTCTTTTGATTAGAGGATATAAACTATTTACCTTTGGAGTAATTATTAATAGATAAAGAAGACAGCAAGAGAGGATAAATGGATCAAGGGAACTACAAACATCCAGAAAACAATTAATAACATGGCATTAGTAGGTATGTATGTGTGTGTGTGTATATATATATATATATATACATATATATATATGTAATATACTCAATTCACTACATTTAATCAAAATTTCCTATCAATATTTATTAACGAAAGTGTGTAGGTTCCAAAGTATTTTCCAAAAATTATTTTTTGGAACTGAGACCAATTCAAAAAAATATATTAATGTCTTGGGATGCCTGAATGGCTCAGTGGTTGAGTGTCTGCCTTTGGCTCAGGTTGTGACCCTGGGGTCCTGGGATCAAGTCCTGCAGCATGCTCCCTGGATGGAGCCTGCTTCTCCCTCTGCCTATGTCTCTGCCTCTCTCTCTCTCTCTCTCTGTCTCTCATGAATAAATAAATAAAATCTCTAAAAAATATATAGATTAATGTCTTAAAAATAATTGAGGAAATCTGGACAAAGATAAATTAAGTGTAGCATCCTAGATTACAGATAGTATGAAATATATATATATATATATAGATAGATAGATAGATAGATAGATAGATATGGTGTGTTTAAGGAAGCTCAATATTTCTCTCTATATATCTATAGATATAGATATAAAGATAGATATATCTATAGATATATAGATATAGATATAGATAGATATAGATATATAGATATAGACATATAGAGAAATATTGAACTTCCTTAAACACACCATAGTGAAACAAGTTCAAAAGAATAAAATTATATAAACCAAAAATAAATCAAATTTCTGAGTAGTCACTCAACTACTTCTTTTCATAATACCTAAGAAAAAATTATGTCTTGGTGTTAATAAAAGACTAACATTTTAAAGATTATCATTAATAAGACCCCTAAAGCAATAAAATATTAAATACAAATAACCTATTCATATAATTCTCAAGGAAAGCCAATAATGTAATTTCAAAGAAATTAACACTAGTACATGTCTGTACAGCACACTGTATTAATTGTAGAACATCTATGAATCATGACATTTCATGATATAATGAGAAGAAAGTTGCCAGCAGAATGAATTGTTAATACTTTTTTATCTTGGCTATGGCAAATAAAGAGCCATTTTTATTACTATTGTTAATGATATTTATGTATATGAGTTTAATCTATATGCATAATTTTTATCATCTTTTTAACATAAATATTAATTCATTTTTGATACTTTCCATGTGTTAAGAAAATCTAACACTGACATTTTCAAAAAGTATAAACTAGCTTATTTAGCAATATGGCCAACATAAGGTGAGGAGTCAACTCTTCACTTCTATTTCATTTAAAAACTGATAACTCTTCTAAGTGTACATTACTCTGGAAAGTCAGATATCATTTAAGAGACAATTCAGAGAATTGAAACTCAGGAGATCTAAATTCTGGCCATGCTTCTGCCAAAAGCTCCCATGTAATGTTGAACATGCATCTTTATTTTATCATTTGTAAGTGCATTGTGTAAATAATTTCTAAATTTCATAGGGTTCTGTATTCTAAGACTTTTATATTATGATAATATTTTCCATAAGTAGAATAATATTAAAGTGTTCTAAAATTCTCTACTGAATAATTATAGAAGGATTTCATCGATACTTATTTTCATTTTATGTTATGTAACATAAATGGAGTAGAAACCTGACAGGCTATCTACCATAAAAGACAGAATGATCAATACGTTAAGTTTACCCCTGGCTCTGGTGCAGCAAGCTAATAAAATAATAGTCATTAAACATCTTTATCTAGCAAATGTAGGCTATATCTTATGTAGTGATTCCATATGAGTCAGCATTGATAGATATAATGACCATCATATCATTTTGATGATTTTGGACATTTCACTCCTGTTCAAAATGTAGTACAAGAAAGTCATGAAGGGATCAGCAACATTTAATTGCTCCTTTCAAAGTAGAGGGTTGGAATGTGGAGTAAGAGAACTAAACCATCATTAAAAATGGTTTGCATTGGGCAGCCCCGGTGGCCCAGCGGTTTAGCGCCACCTTCAGCCCAGGGTGTGATCCTGGAGACCCGGGATCAAGTCCCAAGTCTGGCTCCCTGCATGGAGCCTGCTCCTCCCTATGCCTGTGTCTCTGCCTCTCTCTCTCTCTGTCTGTCATGAATAAATAAAATCTTTAAAAAAAAAATGGTTAGCATCTCTTTCTCAGTATACCCACTGATTAAATTTCTTTGCTTGGTACAAATGGGGGGAAAATGAGGACATTAAATGACAGGAGCCAGTATTCTTAGGCAAACAGAGAGTACTGTTGAAACTGGTTTGCATTCTTTGGGCCAGAGTGAAGTGGTTAAGAATTCATTCCACAGATTTTCTCTATAAAGTATTCAGAAACAATATGAATTTCTGAGGAAAGTCTAAAGAATGAAAAAGTTAATGCATGAAAGAAAAATCTAGCTGGCATTGGACTTATCTGTTATATTGGATAAAAATGATGAAGTTATGTCAACCTGTCCTCTTCGGTGAAATGTAATAATAATGTAACATTAAGCAAATGAGTTGTCTCCATGGGATTTAATTTTCACCTGTGTGAAAATTATCACTTGCCTATTGAGAGGAGGGCTCTGTACCAGAAAAGCATTGAACTTTTTTGAATTTCAGTTGATATTTTTATATGTGCCATGGCCTTATTTTCTGAGGACATCTTAAGGAAGTCTATTCTACCCATTGAGGAGACCTTTGTATTCTTGTTTCTTTATTTTTTTTCTATTTTGTGTTACATGTCAGATATTATATAGAAAAAGTATTTTTGCATACCATTAACAGTTTATGAATATGTTATAGTTACTTGTTTTAATAGAAAGAGAAAATGCAGGATGTTATAAAGGAAAAATAAGTCTTATAATTCTTGCATTCAAAAATAACTATTTTGAGTGTTTCACCTCCAAATTCATTTCAGTGTGTATGTACCTATTATTCTGTTGCCAAGTGAGATTTCAGTAGCCAATTTTTTTTAACTTAACAATATTTGAACATTATTTAAGGCCAATAAATTTAATTCTAAAACATTGCTCTTAATTATTGCATGGCATCCTAGTATATGAATTATATCATGCTACATGTATCCACTTAGCTTAGATTGACATTAAAATTGTTCCTGGACTTTCATAATTATAAATATTTTTAACATCTTTGTTGAGGTATAACTAACATAAAGTACACACATTAAAAGTGTATGAGATGATAAAGCTTAGTGTATACATATTTGTAAAGTGATACCACACTCAAGATGATGCCTATATCCACTGTCCTTCAAGGCTTCCTCATGACTCTGTAATTCTTCATCTGAGCTCACCTTTCCTCAGGCAGCTATGAATCTCCTTTCTGTCACTACATAGTTGTCTTTATAAGTAGAGTTTTATACAAATTAGATCATATAGTAGATACTCAGTATTGTGACTTCTTTCACTAGCATGACTATTTTGAGATTCAGCTATGTGTTTGAGTATAACAATGGTTCATATATGGTTGTTGCTGAATAGTATCCTTTGTATGTGTATAGCACATTTTCCTTATACATTCTCATACTGATGAACCTTTGGATTAATTACAGTTTGGTGCTATTAAAAATAAAGATGCAATGCACTTCTGTGAAAGCCTTTGTATAAATGTATGCTTTTTTTCTTTCCTCTTGGGTAAATACCTATGAGCGGAATAGCCAGATCATGTGGTAAGTGTATATTTAACTTTTAGAAATTGCCAAACTGTTTTTCCAAAGTTTTTTTATATTCCCACCATAGTATATGAGTGTTGCAATTGTTCCACATTCTTGACAACATTTGATGTGGTCAGACTTTTTGTTTTTAGCCATTCTAATAGGTGTGTAGTGGTATCTCATCAAGGTTTTAATTTACATTTCCCTGATGATGAACAATTGAACTTCATTTCAAGTGCTTATTTTCCATAAAAAGGACTTCCTTCAATGTTACCAGGGGTGAGAGCAATGGATTCTTTCAGCTTCTGTGTGTCTGAAGTTTATTATCTTAGTTTTTAAAAGATACTCTGCTTGCACAGAACTCTAGTTTAACAAGTTTTGTTTTCTTTTGTTGGCTTATTTCTTTCAGTACTTAAAAGACATGGCTCCATGGTTTTCACACTTGCATGGATGTGTGTGTGTATGTATATATATGTATATGTATGTGTGTGTGTGTGTATATATATATATATATATATATATATATACATACAAACACACATATATATAATTGGAGTTCGATTTGCCAACATATATAGTATAACACCCAGTGCTCATCCCATCAAGTGCCCTCCTCAGTGCCCATCACCCAGTCACCCCATCCCCCTGCCCGCCTCCCCTTCCACTACCCCTTGTTCATTTCCCAGAGTTAGGAGTCTCTCATGTTTTGTTACCCTCTCTAATTTTTCTCACTCATTTTCTCTTCTTTCCCCTATAATCCCCCTCACTACTTTTAATATTCCCCATATGAGTGAAACCATATAATGATTGTCCTTCTCCAATTGACTTACTTCACTCAGCATAATACCCTCGTTCTATCCACATTGAAGCAAATGGTGGGTATTTGTTATTTTTAATGGCTGAGTAATATTCCATTGTATACATAGACCACATCTTCTTTATCCATTCATCTTTTGATGGACACCAAGGCTCCTTCCACAGTTTGGCTATTGTGGATATTGCTGCTAAAAACATTGGGATGGGGATCCCTGGGTGGCGCAGCGGTTTAGCGCCTGCCTTTGGCCCAGGGCGCAATCCTGGAGACCCGGGATCGAATCCCACGTCGGGCTCCCGGTGCATGGAGCCTGCTTCTCCCTCTGCCTGTGTCTCTGCCTCTCTCTCATCTCTCTCTGTGTGACTATCATAAATAAATAAATAAAAATAAATTAAAAAAAAAAAAACATTGGGATGCAGGTGTCTTGGCTTTTCACTGCATCTGTATCTTTGGGGTAATCCTAGCAGTGCAATTGCTGGGTCGTAGGGTAGCTCTATTTTTAACTCTTTAAGGAACCTTCACACAGTTTTCCAGAGTGGCTGTGCCAGTTCACATTCCCACCAACAGTGCAAGAGGGTTCTGTTTTCTCCACATCCTCTCCACTTGCATGGTTTCTGACCAGACAGCAGTTGAGAAAAATAGGATATTTTTAAGATATTCTGCTTTTAAGAGATTCCTCTTATCATGTTTTTTGAGCAGACTGATTAGGATGTACTTTGCTGTGATTTTGCTCATATTTCTCAAAATTGTACTTCGTTTACTCTAAGTCTTGGGTCTGTACTTTTCATTGGGTCTGGAAAAACTTCAGGTTTATTTCTTGAAACTCTTTTTGCCATTTTCTCCCACTTTGTGTTCTAATTATATGTACATTAGGCCACTTGAATTTTTCCACAACTCTCTGATGAGTTTTTTCATTTTTTGATATATTATTTTTACTTTCTTTGCTTCACTTTTTAATCATTTATATTGCTACTCTGGGTCTTTTTCTGAATCTTCCATGTATCTACCTAACTTTTGAAAATGTGGAATACAATTATAATAATTGCTTTAATATCTTTGCTTGGTATTCTAACATTTGTGTCACTTCTGGTTTGGTTTTACTCCTCAGTATGGATTATATTTCCTTCTTTCTTCGAATGTCTGGTCATATCTGATTGCCAGACACTGTGAATATTTCCCTTTTGGGGTGAGTACTGGCTATTTTTGTATTCCTACAAATATTCTTGAGCTTTGTTCTGGGGCACAGTTAAATTATTTAGAAACAGTTTGATATTTTTAGATCTTGCTTTTAAGCTTTTTTTATTTTTTTTTAATTGGATTGTTTTTCTACTGTTGAGCTGCTACTGTGGAAACTGTATGGAGTTTCCTCAAGAAATTAAAAATAGAAATACCATATGATCCAATAATTCCACTATTGGGTATTTACCCAAAGAAAGCAAAAACACTAATTTGAAAAGATATACATACCTCTGTGTTTATTGCAGTATTATTTACAATAGCCAAGGTATGGAGGCATCCTAAGTATCCATTGATAGATGAATGGATAGGGAAGATAGGAAAAACACAAACATGTGTGTGTGCATATATAATGGAATACTATACAGCCATAAAATGAGATCATGCCATTGGAAAAATATAGATGGATTCAGAGGGTATTATACTAAGTGAAATAAGTCAAACTGGGAAAGATAAACACCATGTCATTCATGCATCTGTGGAATCTTAAAAAAACAAAGTGAATAAACAAGCAAAAAGCAGAATTAGACTTAAAAATACAGAGAACAAGTGGATGGTTGCCAGAGATAAGGATGATTGGTGATGGAAAAAATGGATGATGGGGAGTGGGATATAGGCTTTCAGTTATGGAATGAGTAAGTCATGAGAATAAAAGGCATAGCATAAGGAATAGAGTCAATGACATTGTAATAGTGATGTATGGGGACAGCTAGTAGCTACACTTGAGGTGAAAAATAACATAAAATATAAACTTACTGAAACATTGTGCATTCAAAACTAATGGAACATTGTGTGTTGACTGTACTCAAATAAAAACAACTTACAAAAAAACGCTCAATATTGTTTTTAGAAAGGACTACATGAGTGCTTAGTCCATAAAAAATTATTCTTGTCTTTTTAGTAGGGATCCAGTGAGGCAAGTAAGGCATCCAGGCTGAAAATGTATGGATGCACTCATGCTTAGGCTCCTACATGTGGCTACTTGGGCATAAGTACCTATTTATGAGTGGAGCTCCAGGTTGCAAAATATAAGGAAGCACTCATTCTCAGGTGCCAGTCCTTCACTTGTAGGAACTTGAAAGTGAGTACCTCCTTAACTTTGCTTAATGAGTGCCTCACTTCTATTGCCTTATTTCTAGCTCACTCTGTGTACCCTACACCCCCCAAATGATAAAATTTTCCAGGCGCCTTCGTGGGAACAGTCAGTATTTCTAGAACTCTGGAAACACTGGACACTGTTTTCTCAAATTCTCTCATATGCTTCTTTCCTAGCCTTATGCAGTTTCCTCACACATATTCACCAATCAATACTTGGTAAATATCCAAGAGGGACATTCCACAGCTGTCTAGAGTTCATTTTCTGAGCATCTCTTTCCTTATTAACACTTTGTCCTGCAAATTCTAGCTAACTTGATTTCCTGGATTCTTAGCCTCATCTTCTCAACTCAGTGTAGCTTCTAAGTTCAGCCTGGGTGACTCCTCCCTGTGCCACAGTCTGGAGACCCTTCTAGGGCATGACCTGGGGCAATCATAATGTTCACACAATGCGTTTGCCATTTCTTAGTGATCATATTCTATCATTACCTGATCTCCAGTACCTTGAGTATGTGTTTCTAATATTGCCCAATACTACTGTTGTTGACTCAAGTGGAAGGGAAAGTATAATGCCTGCTTCTTCATGTCAGCCAGAGTAAAGTATCATATAAATGGTGTTCTAAAGAACATACTTTTGTTTATATATTTCTGCACATTTTTATTATTTTACAGAGTGGAATTGATTTTTCTGGAGGGGATCTGTGCTACTCTGAGTACCTGCAATGCATAGAGAGCCTTCTTCTGGGTTTAAAATTTATGTATGTGCCACGTGCTGAGATAGTCCCCTGAGGACTAAATGGGAGCTATGGCTAAAATTAGCACTCTGATTATTTAGTACAAGTTATTGCTTATTGCAGAAATGCAGAGAGGGCTTTCAACAAAACATCTAACTTATAGCAGGCTGAAATATGCAAAGTGATGTTAAGCATGGTTCTTAAAGTCTATGCAGTTCCTCATGGAACAGAAGGTTGATAGTGATATTCTTCTCCCTCCACATACTGAGGGTCCAGTTGTTTCCAAGGAAATTCTGGCAGAAATTTGTCAAATCTCACTTATTCTTAAACTTTTTACCTTGAATTACCAGTAAAATTAAATTTCTTGGTTGCAGAATTGTCTTTAACATGCATGGTAGCACTGCCACCCAGGTATTATATACAAGTTCTAGATAATAATTTTTTACTCTGCCACCAAAACCTTTATTCCATATTGATTACAAATTTTGCAGTAGTGATAAGTTATCACTGCAACTATAGAGTGATGATGGATCTTTGGATGTACCCAATGTATTTAAGGCTTAGGGTAGCCAGAGAAGATAATGCTAGTCCTAAAAGATTTGTACAAGAAGCAGGGCTAGCTGAATGTTCACCACCTGGATGTTGTTCAGCAGTCTAGGTACTTGTTTGTCATGAGAAATATGCTCAAAATGGCATACGCATGCAGGTTGATGGGTCACACCAATCAGATTCTCTCTCAAGAGTTTGAATTTGAAGCATACAACCAAAGAGTGAGCAGCAGCTGATGCAGCAGAAACAAAGACAGAGAGTAAGTAGTTTAGTACAATAGCTCAGTGTGAGAACAGGAACAAAGAAGCCCAACTGCTGGGTGGACAGAGGAATAATACAGAGACAGAACAACAGGGTGTTGTGGATTCTGCTATAATTGCCCCTGGCTGGGTGACGGTTCAAACTATTTGCAGTAATGATGAAGTTCCTTACTTCCCTATATGTCTTATAATAAATGTAATAAATCTCCAATGGTAATCAAGTGTGTTCTTTACCTTGCAATATTTACGAATTAATGTCTGCTCTTTCCTTTTTATTCTCTCCATATGCAGAAGGTTGACCTCATCATATGTCCTGGCTGATGGTATACAATCATCAAATGTCTATGTAATACAACTTTCTTTAATTTCTTCTACTCCACTCTGATCTCTGTTCCTTTTCCTCTTCTAACTCATAAATACATATTTATGTGGGTACATATATACCTTGTAAACTAATTAGCATTCTACGTATTTATTTTTAATTTATGTAAATTGACTGTAGGAAACTTTCCATTTCTCACATTTTCATTGATTATGTGTTTAAGAATTACATATGTTGCACCATGTACATTTAGACTATTGCTTCTAGATACTGTATAACATTCTACAATATACCTTATATTTCCTAAATTATGCAGTCTCTAGATACCTTCAACCCTCCACAAAAGAAATAATGCTTTAGTAGTTATCATTGTTCAGGTCTCTGTAGACTTCCTGTGCATAATTGGGATTTATTTTCTG
This sequence comes from Nyctereutes procyonoides, assembly GCF_905146905.1. Classification (NCBI taxonomy): domain Eukaryota; kingdom Metazoa; phylum Chordata; class Mammalia; order Carnivora; family Canidae; genus Nyctereutes; species Nyctereutes procyonoides. The sequence goes on from NW_026575030.1 coordinate 13,963,969, forward strand.
AAACCGAATTGCTGAGTGTAGGGTTATGAGCATAATTACAAAATGCATTATACTGTCTGTACCAGGTTTCCCCCTCCCACCCCCCACCAGCATTACACAAGTGTTCTCAGTTCTCCACATTCTCCCAGAACCTGGGATCATTGTTTTTTCCCCCTAATTCTCACCAATCTGATTTCAGTAATGTGACAGCTCATTGCACTTGTTATTTATAGATTTTTTTCTCTTCATTTTTAGTGAGTTAAAAGAAGAAAATTAAAACAAAAAAGGAAAATTTGTTAGACAATTTGATTTCCCCTTTTACAGAATTGTCTATCCAAACGTCCTTTAAAAAAAGTGAAACCCTGGGTTTCCTAGTTTTTCTTATCAACGTGGAAGAAAAGTTATTAAATATTTTAGCTATTAATCCTATTTTAAAAGTGTTAATTATTATTCAACATTGAATAGACATGTGAGGACAGATGGCAATGCAAGCAGAGAGATAGAAATCCTAAGGAAAAAAAATCAAAAGAAATGCTAAAGATAAAAAGTGCTATAAGAGAAATGAATGCCTTCTCTGGGTTAAATAATAGACTTACACAACTAAAGGAAGAATCTCTAAGATTGAGATATCTCAATAGAAAACTTCAAAACTGAAAAGCAAAGGGAACAAAAACTGATTAAAAAAGAATCTGGAACAGAATAGTATCCTAAAAAAGATAAAACATATGCAAAATGGGAACACTAAAAGGAGAAGGAAAGAGAAAGAAACACAATAAATATTTGAATTAACAAGCAAGAGTTTCCTCAAATTTAAGTCTGTGCTTCCATCAAACCACAGATCCAGTAAGTTCAAAGAATAGTTAGCAGGAAGAATGCCAAAAAACTACACCTAAATATATAATTTTAAAACTACAGAAAATCAAGGATCTAGAAAATATCCTGAAAGAAGACAGAAGAAAAAAAAATTTATCTATACAAGAACAAAGATAACAGTGATACCTGGCTTCTCTTCCAAAGCCATGAGAGCAAGAATAATGGACCAAAACATTTAAAGTACTGAGAGAAATAAAATCCCAACCTAGGATTTTGTACACTGAAAATTTTTCTTTCAAGAGTGAAGAAGAAATAGATTTTCTCCATGAACAAAAACTGAGAGAATTTGTTGCCAGTTGACATGCTTTGCAGGGAATGTTAAAAGTTCGTTAGTTCTCTAAAAGAAAACAATATAAGTCAGAAATTTGAAACTATATAAAGAAACAAGGAATATCAAAGAAGGGATAAATATGGTTGTAAATATATATTGCAAACTCAATAGAAGCCATCCAAAAAGATAAAAGGAAAAAGTATAACTGATATGCCAGGAAAGAAAAGAAAAAGAATTTAAAAGATGCTCAACTAAAACCACAAAAAGCAGTACAATAGTGGAAGACAAGAATAGGAACAACAAGAATGAGAGCAACAACTAGAAACAAATAATGAGTATGGGAGATATTAACCCAAATATATCAATAATTACTTTAGATGGCAAGACTCCAAATGCATCAAATAAAAGGCAGAGATTGTCAAAGTTGATTAAACAACAAGACTCAACAATAGTTTTTCTACAAGAAATACACTTTAAATATAAAGACACATATGAAATAAAAGTACATGGGGGCAGGTAAATATTCCATATTGATTTTACAAAAGAAAGCCAGGATAACTATATTAATGTCAGAGAGAGCAGGCTTCAAGGCAAAGAAACTGATCAGGGATGAAGAAGGCATTACATAAAGAAAAAGGGACCAATCCTTCAACAATTCTCCAAGAAGACACAGCAATCCTTAATCTGCATGAGTCTGTCAGCAGAACATCAGATTATATGAGGCAAAACCTCATAGCAGGGACAAGGAGAAATACATAAATCCACTATCATATTTGAAGACTTCAACACCTGTCTATTAGAAATAAACAGAGACAGCAGACAGAAAACCAATAAGGATAGTAGAACTCAACCACACCATCAAACAACTGGATATAATCAGCACTGATGGACTACCTCATCCCAAAACAGCAGAATACACATTATTTTCAAGCTCACATGGAACATTTACCAAGAGATACACCACATTTTAGTCCACAAAATACATCTTAACACATTTAAAAGAATAGAAACCACATATTATCTACTTTTGAACCACAATGAAATCAATATGGAAAAAAACCTGAAAAAAATATGAAAAATATGCGGAGATTAAATAAACATTTCTTAAAAACATCAAAGAAAGACAAAATCTCAAGAGAAATTTTAAATTTTTTTCGGATTAAAGGAAAAAGAAAACACAATTTATCAAAGGATGGTATGCAGTAACACAGTATTTAGAGGGAAATTTATATTACATATAAGAAAAGCAGAAAGATACAAAATCATTCACCTATGTTTCTAATTTAGGATACTAGAAAAAGAAGGGCATATTAAATCCAAAGTCAACAGAAGAAAAGAAATAATAAAAATTAGAGCAGAAATAAATGAAATGGAAAACAGTAAAAAATATTGGCAAACCAAAAAACAGTTCTTGGAAAAATTCAGTAAAATTAATGAGCCTCCAGTTAAGATAAATAAGAAAAAGGAAAGAGAGAATACAAATTACTAACATCAGAAATAATAAAGGGTGAGTCACTACAGATTCTATGGATATTAAAAGAATATTGAAGGAATACTATGAAAGCTCTTTGCCCACAAATTTGATAATCTAGATGAAGCAGACAAATTCCTTTACATTTTTTTTCCCAAAAGTCACACAAAAAAAGAAAGAAATACACATTCCGAATAAGCCCATATCTATTAAAGAAATGAAATCAATAATTAATAACCTTAAAAACTGATAGCCCTAGGTTCTAGTAGGTTGGTGAATTCAACCAAACCTTTGGGGAAAAAATGCCAGTTCTCTGTAGTCTCCTTCAGAGGATAATGGCAGAATACTTCCCAACTCATACTATAAGGCCAGGATTACAATAATTCCAAAAGCAGATGAAAACATTACAAGAAAAGTACAGAACAATATCTCTCATGAACATAGATGCAAAATCTTTAATAAAATATTGAATCCAAAAATGTTTTAAAATAAATGTACACCAGAAGCAAGTGGGATTTAACCCAAGTATGCACTACTGAGTCAACATTCAAAAATCAAGTAATGTAGCCTATCACATCAACTAATTGAAAAAGAAAAATCACACGATCACATCAGTAAATGCCAAAAAAAAAAAAGGATTTGAAAAAAATCTAACACCCAGTCATGATAAAAAGTTTCGATAAACTAGGAATATAATAGGAATTTCCCTAATTTGATAAAAAATATCTTCAAAAGCCTACAGCTAATGTCATACTCAATTTTGAGAAACACAAAGCTTTCCCACTGATTTCAGATGCAAGAAAAATATGTTCCTTCTTACCACTTCCTTTTCATCATAACACTGACATTGTAGCTAATGCAATAACACACAAAATAGAAAAAAAAGAGAGAGAGAGAGAGAGGAAGGAGGAAAGGAGGGAGGAAAAGAAAGGAGAAAGAAAAACCATATAGACTGGGAAAGGACACATAAAACTGCCCTTGTTCATCAATAATTCTTTATGTAGAAAATAAAAAACAATTGACAAAAAATGCCCCTAGAACTAATAAGTAATTATAACAAGGTCACAGAATATAAGGTTAATGTATAAAAGTCAGTTGATTTCTATATAGCACAATGAACAAGTGGAATTTTAAATTGAATACACAATATTATTTATATTAGAACTCAAAAAATGAAATGCTTAGGTATAAATCTAACGAGATATATTTAAAATCTATATGAGAACAATGACAAAACTCTGAAGAATAAAGATCTAAATAAGTGAAGAGATACTTCACGCTCATGGATAGGAAGATTCAACATTGTCAGATTCAGTTTCTCCCAATTTATCTTACATTCAATAAAATCCTAATCAAATTTTAGCAAGTAATTCTTTACATATCAACAACATGATTCCAAAGTTTACATGAAGTGACAAAAGACCCATAATAGAATAAATTTGAAAGAGGAGAATAAAATCAGAGGATTGGCTCTAGCTAACTTGAAGACTTAGTCTAAAGAAAGCTACAGTAATAAAACCAATGTGATATACTGACAGAATAAATGAATAGCTCTGTGAAACAGAACAGAATGTACATAAATGAACTCACATATATAGGGTCCATTGATCTTTAACAAAGGAGCAAAGGTGAGACAGTATGGTAAAAATAGCCTTTTTAAAAAATGAAGCAACTGGACATCCACATGCCAAAAAATGAATCTTGACACAGTCTTTACACCTTCTAAAAGGATTAATACAAAACCATAGACCTAAATGTAAGACATAGAACTATAAAAATCGTAGAAGATAACCAAGAAGACTTTGGTATGACAATAACCTTTTATACACAATAACAAAATCATGATCCTTAAAATAAATAACTGATAAACTAGACTTTTTCAAAATTAAAAACAATTGCTCTGTGAAAGACAATGTCAAGGGAATACAATGAACCACATAATTGGAGACAATATTTGCAAAATACACATCTGGTAAAGCACAATTATCTAAAATATACATAACATTGATACAAAATATAGATAAGAAAATAACAAAATATCCCAATAAAAAAATGAGCCAAAGACCTGAACAGAATCTCCTCAAATTTCTTATACACACACACACACATACACACACACACATATATATATACAGGAGAGATATACACATACACACACATATATACACACACACATAAATACATATATATCCTTGGCATATATGTAAATATAAATACATACATACATATATCTTTCTGGAAAAAAATATGAAAAGATCCTTCACGCCAGATGTAATCAGGGAAATTAAAATTAAAACTATAATGAGATACCACTATGAACCTATCAGAAATACCTAAATGCAGAATACTGACATTGCCAAATGCTATTGAGGATATGGAACAACAGGAACTCTCATTCATTGCTGTTGGGAATGCAAAATGGTGAAGCCACTGCACTAGTTTCTTTACATAACTAAATGTTCTTTTGCCAACGGCAATCATCCTCCTTGATATTGACGCAAAGACATTGAGAACTACATCCATAGAAACACCTGCCCATGGATTTTTATAGCTGTTTTATTCATAATTGCAAAACTTGAAAGCAAATGAGATATCCTTCAGTAGGTGAAAGGATAAATATGCCATGGCACATCCAGACAGTGATTATTCAGTACTTTAAAAAAAGAGTTATTAAGGAGAAAGCTTAAATACAAATTACGAAGTAAAGGAGACAATCTTGAAAGGTTATCTACCATATAATTCCAAATGTATGAGATTCTGGGAAACGCAAAACTATGGAGACAATAGAAAGATCAGTGACTACCAGAGTTTGGGGAGAAGGGGTAAATAGATGAGCACAGATAATTTTAGGGCAAAAAAACCCCCCCAAAACCCTGCTATTTGATGATATAATAATGGGTTCATAGTATATACAACAGCAAGAATGAACTGTAATGCAAAGTGTGGGCTTAGGGTGATGATGATGTGTTGATGTAAGTTCAATGATCATAACAAATGGACCACTCTGATGAGGGATGTTGAAAACGCAGGAGGTTGTGCATGTGTGGGGGATGGGGCTTATGGGAAATCTCTAAAATTTCCTCTCAATTTTGCTGTGAACCTACAATTTTTCAAAAATATAAATAAAGAACAAGAAAAAAACATTTATTGAGGGCTGAAAGAATCCTCACAGGGTCTGTGCTGTTTCTGCTGTGCCTCCTGCTTCACATCTTACCTGCACTCCCATGAGCTTCAGATACCTAGTTGGTCTCTTTTCTTAGACAAATTGACAGATTGATTCCTCAGATTCCTCTGGCATTATATTCTTTTTGTCTGTAACAGGTGAGTTAATGCCTGGCCCTGGAATTCTGCTTCCATGGAAGGCCATGAAAATAAATATGCATTAGCTTAGATCCAGAGTGTCCACTCTGAGTTCATTCCTGACTATTTGTAGGCATTGTTGGCATAGAGATGACAAAGATTTGGCATCCAGAGGACAAATCAAGAAGATGCCTCAGAATGTGCCATTGCTAAACTTAATGTGCTTCACAATGACTCATTCGTGTCCTATCCTTGGTATTCACTAGCTAGATAGTTAGAAAGTTAAATACTTGACTCTTGTTGATCGTAAAGCCCAAATACGATCTTTGCAGCAAGTAGGGTACATCTCTATTATACTACAGAGACAGAAAGCCAGAGATTATTGTTTGTTTTAAATTTTAGGAACTTCATATTAAAGCGTCACTGTATAAACAAGACTGCAGTGATAACTTAACTAATTAAAGATTCATTTACAAGGAAAAGAGTCAGATAGATTGCAATAATAATGGTAAGTCTAACTACTTAGTATTCCCCATAGTTTGTCTGCCGAAATGAAAGTAAGAACAAATATGATTGTACACTATTAAAGATTATTAAGCATGGCAAGTGTAAAATTACTTCTGTAATGCATATTTTCCCTTAAAATCACGGAGTGATCTTGCAGGCCCAAGGCTTCAGGCACTTGTTAAAACACATCCATCTTGAGACTTTCAGCTGTCAAATGTGGCTGTCTAATAGGGAGGCCTAACAAAGAGAAGTCTGCTGCTACCTATGCATGCTGAGAGAAGTGGAATGTTCCCTGGATTAAAGCTCACACTGACCCAGCTGTCTTCAAGGTTTGCAAAAAGCCTTAGAGAGCTTCCCAAGAGGTTGCTGGAGACAAGGTTGATCTGTTCTAATTACTTCACAGAGGATATGAAATTGTTTGTATAGCCCATTGTGAGCACTCTCTGTTATTATGAAGGGTGATCAAAATAACACTCTCTAACAGTAGGATATGGTTATATAGCTGCACACTTATTTCTGTTCTAATTTTCAAAGAATGCCAGGGAAAAAATATTTCTACCCACATAGGATGAATCCTCAGAAGGGAAATGGTTTCTCAGGGGTTAGAAATCCACGAGAGTTTCAAGTTTAATGCCTCCTCTTGACCACATATTTTGTGACCTCATTCAAGAATCTGACTTTTTATTTTTATTTATTTTTATTTTTTTTATAATCTGACTTTTGATGACTCTATCCTCTTAACTATGGTTCCAGAAACTACTATAGAACTAGTGAGTGAAAGCTACAGGGATATAGATTTTGGCTTGATGGAAGGATTCCCTGGTGAACATAGCTGCCTACCACTAAAATTTGCTCCTTGGGAAATAGAGAGATTCTTAATCATACAAGGACAAAAATTGGGCAAAGTTGGTAAAACAAAATAACATGGATTAGATAAAATCTATCAGAGTTTTAAAATTTATTTCAAGTAAATCCCTCAGCCACCCTGGGTGATAGATATTGTAATCCTTATTTTATAGATGAGCAACCTGTGGCATAGAATGGTAAAATGATTTTCTCAGCATCATATAGTTTATAATAAGAAGTGTATTTGAGTCCAGTTCTGTCAGTCAGATTTCAAAGACCACTTTCCACCCACTGCACAGAGATGCTATGGATAGGAACCCTGAACTAGGCAGAAATCAGATGAAATAATCCACGAATAATGGAAGTCTCTTGTTTTTTAGTAACAGGATATAAATTGTCCTAATCCTCAGTTCCAATTCCCATATAAGCTCAGAGTTTTCCTATAATTTTACAACTTATTTCCTAATGACTCCTTAGTTTCTACTCCTGAATCTATATAGATGTCTTGCTTCAGAATATCATCAGACAAATCACAAAGATCTCTCTGTTCTTTGTTTACCAGAGCACATCAAATCCCACTCAGAATTTTCTGTGTTTCTGTGCTTTATTAAAGACCATTCCATCATATTCCCTGGCTACCTTTATGCTCTTCCTACAGTTCCTTGGGATATCCAGCCCACCTCCTATCTTTTCTACTCTCTTACAGGGTGGGCTTACTGTAAGCTGGTTTACTGTATTTAATTCTTTAAAATCTGGGGTAGGGAATAGCTAACTTTTCTTCTTCTCTTTCACAAAATTGTCCCTTGATCAGGGGCTGCAATTTTGATAAGTTTGTAATATAGAAGTAAGCAAAAAATAATTGGCTCCCTGCTTTACAGCAATAACACTGGCAGCAGTTTAGTATGGAATCTTAGGGATACGACTGGAACCAGGAAGACAAATTAAGATCGTTTCAATAGTCTGGAGAAAACAAATGTGAAAAGGCCTATGTTGATTTACTGGTTGAGTGCTCAGTCCTCAAATAACTTCTTGGAACTGGTTGAAAGCCAGCCCTTTCTCTGCCCTCCATCTTTCCCTTCACCTTCCCGACATCCTCACCTTGAGAGGCTCAGAAGAGGTTAATACACCAAGAACCACCACTAGAGCATGCCCTTGTAGTGACAGAAATTGAAAAGAGATTGAAATCTGTCATAGACATTGCTGCTAGGGGAAAGCCAAGAAAAAGGAGACAAGTTTAGATCCATGAAGACAGATGAATATTAAAAACAAGAGAATAAGAGAAATAGAGAATGACATGAGATTGTGTAGCAAAAGGTAGAATACAGAAGGTGACAGGGGTGTGGTGAATGTATCATTTAAAGGAAAGAAAAAGTGAGCACAATCCTTGCAGGAGAACATAGACTTCATTGGAGATTTAGATTCAAACTATAGGTTACTAAGGACTTTGACATTCCAAATACCCTTTCAGTAAGAAATGGGAAGGTCCTAGAAATTAATTGCAGTCCATTCCAAATTAGAATCCACATCTCTTCATAATGAAGGTGTAGGTTGAGGTTTGGGAAGAATTCCAAAGTCCTAAGGCTATCTTAGAGAGATAAGTTATTTCATGTAGCCCAAAGAATGTACCTACTGGTACAAGACCATATCCCAGCCCCAGAAGGTAAGACCAAGGTCAAAGACTAAGGAATAGGACTCAAATGGGTGATGGAACCATAAAATTGAAAAATAAGGAAAATACATATAGTGAAACTAAGTCGAACACAAGATAAGCCTAGAAAAAAATGCCATTAGAACAAGGACTCCATTGTGTAGATATAAAAAAGATGTGTTGGAAGATCCTGTGACATCACCCTTAATAAACATCTCTCCATTTCCCTCTTTTCCATTCCCACTGCTGCAGCTACTTTATTTTACTCCTAAATGATCACATCAACTTCCTCACTAATCAACCTGTCTCCACACTTGCTCTTCTTTTGCATATCCACACTATAGCTAGTTTCTCAAGTATGAGTGAAGTCTTTCAGAGCAAGATGACAAGCTGAGTTCACATCTCTGCCTTGTTACTTTGTTATTAATAAAATGCAATGATAATAAGCAGTCAGAAGGCATACCAGAAAAGCAAAGAGAATGGGCCTGGACCATTTGGAAACCAGAGATTTCTACAACTTCCTGGAGAACAAAATATGTTCACAAGAACCCTGACTAATGAAAGAGCAAGAACCCTGCATTCTAGAATATATCTGGAGGAAGAAAAGTAGAAATAAGTGAAAGTTTAAACAAAACCCTGAAGAGAGATTCAAGTCTTGGCAAGTACAAGTCTCACGGAAAGTAATAAAGAGAAATTAGGGGTAGTATTAGAAATCCTTATATCAAGAAATATGTTGTGCTATTCTTCTATATAAATGAAGATAGATATTCACTCACAGAAAAAAAAAAAGTGAACTGCTCTTTTTTTCCTCCAAAAATTTAAGTGACCTATTTAGATGAAACTAAAGCATATTATGTAGAAAATACTTTAAGCTAAAATCAAGGTTTTCATGTCATTAATAGACATATCAGGAAAATTGAGAATAATCACTTATGTGAGGAAAAGCTGCAGGATAAAAGTGCAAAGATGAATGAACAGGAAGACTTATGACAAAAAGAAAAAGTTCAATCATAATTATAACTTCTGCCTTTAGTTAATGTATAAAAATACTAGTAGGATACTGTGCAAAAAGAATTCTCAGAAAAATTAGACTTGTTTAGAAACTTTTTAAAAGATACAAAATTTGGGGTACTTGGGTGGCTCAGTTAGTTGAGCATCTGACTCTTGATTTCAGCTCAAGTTATGATTTCAGAGTTGTGAGGGAGCCCCATGTTGGTCTCTAAGCTCAATAGGGAGTCTGCTTGAGATTCTCTCCCTCTTCCTTTGCTCCTCTTCCCACTAATCCTTTCTCTCTTTCTCTTTCTCTCTCTGCCTAAAATAAATAAATACTTTTTATTTTATTTTATTTTATTTTAAGATTTTATTTATTCATGAGACACACACAGAGAGAGAGAGAGAGAGGTAGAGACACAGGCAGAGGGAGAAGCAGGCCCCATGCAGGGACTCCAATGTGGGACTCGATCCTGGACCAAAGGCAGGAGCTAAACCGCTGAGCCACCCAGGTATCCCCAATAAATACTTTTTATATAGATACTAAAAATGTAAGTAGGTAGAAGGGATAAAAATATATCTTTGAAGTCTTCCGTCAAGAAAAACCTACATGAAGATGAATAACACAAGCTAAAAGACAAGTAGTATGGAGAATCAACTTCAGGAAGGCCCACCATAACCAACAGAGATTTCAGAAAAAGAGAAAAGATAAAAATAAATCAATAAGAAGGGGGAATAAAGTTTTCAATGAAATAAAAGAAGAAATTATCTGAGATCTGAAAGAGACATGGAACTTCCATGTAAACTCAGCTCACACAATTTTAACATGATGAATTTTTTTAAGAGACCAGCAATTAGCCATTATCCTCTTGAAATTTCAGGACAGCAAGGGTAAAGAGAGGATTCTAAAAACTTTCAGAGAGGAGGAAAGACAATCATGTTGTCTCCAATGCAATGCAAAAGGGCCTGGCATTAAGTGTCCCATTGGCCAGAGGATACTAGCAAAAAGAAGAGAGAGGCCTTCCCTGTAACTAAGGGACCACTAAGAAACCTACAACAAGCTAGAAAATCAAGCACGTGTGTGAGAAAAAAGCCAAATGTGAACATACTCCCAAATTTAGGTTTACTTTCTGACAACATTCTTTGAGTAATAAAGTTGAGCAAAAAACACCAAAAGAAAAGAAAGAAAAAATATAACAAAGATTTTATATAAGCTAAGGGTGTGAAAGGAAATCTCAGGAAAATACCAATGTAGTCAGCTTAAAATGTAGTGGTTCAAAGTAGCAGGGATGAAGGTGACCCAAAGAGAACACTTTCTTTCTTTTTTTTTTTTTTTAGGATTTTAATTTATTTACTCATGAGACACACACACACACACACACACACACACAGAGAGAGAGAGAGAGAGAGATGAGAGAGAGAGAGAGAGAGAGACAAGGCAGAGGGAGAAGCAGGCTCCATGCAGGGAGCCTGATGCAGGACTCGATCCTGGGTCTCCAGGATCACACCCTGGACTGAAGGAGGCGCTAAACTTTTGAGCCACCAGGGCTGCCCCAAGAGTACACTTTCTAGAAGAAAATCAGAGGATTCAAACTCTAGAGAGAATGAATAAGACAAAGACATTAGGTATATGATGTTACAGGTTTTAATTCTTCTCAATAAATAATGAGAAAAGAAGATTTGTCAGAAAATTTCATGTTCAAAACATGAAACAAACAAAAATATGGCAGAACATTGAGAAATGAGGAATGTACAAAGACATTATAAGCACATGATTCCTGTGTAAGCAATGCAAGTGTCACCAGCTTCGGCTTTATGCACAGGGAATGTTAACTTCCTGCTTTGCACTGAACAGCATCAGCACAATCAATGTCATATAAATGTTTGTCAGATGACAGTTTTTGAATAAGTCTCTCAATGAAAGGTGGGTGACTTAATTACCACAGAACAGCATGTGAGCTTTTGACCTCTCCTTCATGTATCTCAATAACATAAAACACAACTAAGATACACTGGGGGTGACAGTGGGGGCAAGAGAGAGAGACAGAAAATCAGTCTCAGTATATCCACTCCAAAATGAAGAGATGTTATTATTCCAAGTTAACTACTTAATTAAGGTAGTACTAAAAATAGTGACATACCTTACAAAGCTTCCAGGCAGAGCAAATGGAGGACTGCTATATAAATGAGACATTTGGGCACCTGGGTGGCTCGGTGGTTAACTATCTGCCTTTGGTTCAGGTTGTGATTCCAGAGTCCTGGGCTTAAGTCTCATGTAGGGCTCCCCACGGAGAGCCTCCTTCTCCCTCTGCCTGTGTTTCTGCCCCTCTCTGTGTCTCTTGCGAATGAATAAAGTCTTCTTTAAAATAAATAAATAAATAAATAAATAAATAAATAAATAAATAAATAAATAATAAGACAAATTTGTCACTATCATTGGAGAATATGAATTTGTAGTGTGCAAAGGTGACTATTTAAAAAAAATATTTATTTATTCATGAGAGAGACAGAGACATAGGCAGAGGGAGAAGCACGCTCCCTGCAGAGGCCCAATGAGGGACTCCATCCTGGATCCTGGAATCACTCCCTGAGCAGACACTCAACAACTGAGCCGCCCAGGTGTCCACAAAGGTGACAAATTTTAAAGGCATAGGCATATTATTTAGAGATGAGTACACAATAAATAAAAGAAGGAAGGAGAGAAGGAAGGAAGAAAGGAAGGAAGAAAGGAAGGAAGGAGGAAGACAAGAAAGAAAGAAGGAATAAAGAAAGAAATTGAAATGCAGAACCAATTAAAACTGGTTGTTTTTGACTGCTATCCTGTGGGCTCCTGGTTTTCATTTTAAGTTTATTTCTTTTTTTTTTCCCATTTTATTTATTTTGTTTTGAGTCAGGTTAACATATTACATTGATATAAGTAAAACAAAGTATTTTTTATCAGGAAATGGGGGAGCCAGGGGTAGACAAATCAGTCGAGGATTTCAGTTACATTTTCTAAGCTAGCACAATGAATAAGTGCCAGACATGATACAAGAGCAGGGTATTTCAAATTTTATTTCTGTGTTAATGCTGTGTTCACAGCATTCCCATTGAGTGAGAATCAGGTTATTTTGGGAAGTGGCCCAAGTGCTTTTGATATGCATGATTAACATTTAAAATAATAATGCTAACTCATTTTGTAACTCATAACCAAATGATTCTCTCCTACACAGAGTGACCTGGGAGCTGGGGGACACCTGGGTTCCTCAGCCTGTGGATGAGGCTGACTTGAGGTGCAGTCTCTTGTTCTGCATACAGAATGAGGATCCATTAGGCTCATTAATTCATGAACACTCTTTATTTTAATACTCATAGGATGTCACGGCATTTAGGTCACCTTTAGTTTGAAGCTGACATTTACCTCACATCAAAATTAATGAACATTCAGTGACAGTTCAACAAATGCAAGAATCCCCTGAAAATGAGAAACACTTTAGGGTCCAGGAAAGGGTTACATTAGTTTTGGCAAAATAGGTCTGGTTAATGAAATCCACATACAATCAAATGAATAGCAACTGGTCAAAGGATCATTTGGCATTTTGTAGAGTTGTTTGCTTGGGCCAGACCCTCTCCCTTCCCACATTCAGAAGTCTTCCTATAAGATTATAGGGCTCTAGGGATGCCTGGGTGGCTTAGCAGTTGAGCACCTGCCTTTAGCTCAGGGTATGGTCCTGTGGTCTGGGGATCGAGTCCCGCATGGGGCTCTCTGCATGGGGCCTGCTTCTCCCTCTGCCTGTGTCTTTGCCTTTTTCTGTGTCTCTCATGAATAAATAAACAAATCTTAAAATAAATAAATAAATAAATAAATAAATAAATAAATAAATAAAAAGATTATAGAGCTCTATGAAGAGTGACATCACAATCCCACACAAATAACATTCTTTATCTCTTATTTCCAAGTTTCACTGACTATGTGGCAAATTTAAGATAATACTGGAACCATAAATTTTATGGCCACCCAAAGAGTATCTTTCTTAAAAATTTAATTGGGGGGGATCCCTGGGTGGCGCAGCAGTTTGGCACCTGCCTTTGGCCCAGGGCACGATCCTGGAGACCCGGGATCGAATCCCACGTCGGGCTCCTGGTGCATGGAGCCTGCTTCTCCCTCTGCCTATGTCTCTGCCTATCTCTCTCTCTCTCTCTCTCTCTCTCTCTCTCTCTCTCTCTCTGTGGCTATCATAAATAAAAAAAAATTAATTGGGCCAAAATTTAGCACTTATATTAGCCACTTATATTTTTAAATGATGCTATATTCTGCAGAGATTTTAACATTTCATATCTTGTCTCATTTTGAGCTTTAAAAAACAATGCTGCAAGTTTGGTAAGGAAGATAGCCATCCCATTTTAGAAATGAAGAAAGTTATACTCACTACTGCAGGACCATGGTGAGGGTTTTCATAAAAGATTCCAATGTTAAAAAAAAAAAAAGATTCCAATGTTCTCCTTTATTCTTTGAAATGAAACAAGATTGAGAATCTACTTGAACATTGTTTCTTACTTAGTGCTTTCTGTCGGGAGAGTAGGTCATCCAGGTGTACCCTCTGCTTCCAAGTTAGGAGGGCTGATTTACTTACTTGCAGTGCATTTGTAATCATATTTAGGACATTTAAATTTAGTCATTTACCTGGGCCATGGATTCCAAAGGGATTATGGATAACCCCACCCAGATCCATCTGACCATGGAACAGAATTGCTTAGCAGAGTCTGGAGGAACGGAGCAGACTCTAGTATGACAGAAGATTGAGCTTCAAAACATAGATCTACCACTCAACTTCAGGGCACTGGGCAAGTCTTTGGATCCTTCTTCATTAAATTCACTTCAACAACTAACTCTTAAGAGCAAATTAGATGAAATATTATCTGTGAGAGTGACTGGCTCAGGGTATACATGGTGAGTGAATGTTAAAATTTTCGCTTCCCTGCAGATAGTGGTTGAATTGCATATTTATTTAAAAACTCAAAATAGGGTCTTTGATCCTCTGCCTCTTAATTGGTTTCACTGATGATGTTTTTAAAAAACAGCTCATTGATATTTCTGTTCTGCATAGTTACACTTAAACTGATGCATGTGAACAGTTTCTGAGTTTTGAGTTTGAAATCTAGTTGGCCTTTTCTACCCAAAGGAAAAAAAAATATCATCTTCATCTCTAATAAATGGCAACACCTTAATTTATAATTCAAAAGGAGAAATAACACACATGTGGCTGTCAGGAAAGGGTAAGCACTTTAGAAATGACTTTTGTGAAAGATTATGCAGTCTATCTACTGTACCTTATCACTGCAGAGGGAAAACGATGTTTCTTTTGATGAAGACAGGACAAGGAGCACATCCAAATCGATACATGGAGAATTTAATCCTACAAGCTGTCAGAATCACAAACAGAAAGTGAATGTTAGTGACAGGAAGGCAAACATGTTTATTGTGGAAAGGTTACAGGTGGGAGGCCTGCTTGGTTCCCTAGAAGAGGCACTGGTGACATGACCCATGGATCCTAAATTTTGTCATTAGTTTTTCTATAAAAAAACTCCTGAAACATGATATTTAGCATGTCAAGTTTCAAAATCTGAAAGAAATTGTAGATACCTTGTCTTTAGTCTACAAATATGACAAAGGTTTACACCAATCTAAAAAATATTTTTTTAAAAATCTGCTGAAATACAGATGCATTTTTCGATGTGTTTAAAGTTTTGTGTACAAATTGGCAAATGAAGACTAAAGTGGAGAAAATAATGCAAGGAATACCCTGAAGCTCATCAACTAAATATGAAGTGTCATGATTTTGCAACTTTTGTTTTATCCATTGTTTAGTTTTTCTTCTTTTACCCTTTTCTTTGATGGAGCATTCTAAAACACAAAGAGCCATTCTTTTCTAAATATTTCAGTAAGAATCCTTTAAGAACACAGACTTACAAAACCACAGTACCCTTATTTTTTTTTCTTTTTTTCCATTATTTTTTCTGACATAATTAAATATAATTTCCTGATGTCATCTCATATTTAGTACATAATAAAATATCTTTCTCAAAATGTGTTTCTACAGTTGTTTTTTCCCGAATCAGGATCCAAAAATGGTTATATAAGATATTAAAATGATAAATTAACAAATAGTTTGAATAAAGAACTCAAATAAGACACTATATCAAAGCAAATAAAACATGGTTGAATGTTCAATCACCACAAATATTCAATTGAAACAATATTAAGGTGACATTTATATTACTAAAGCAAAGTTTATGCTATCCAGGTAACATATATTAATATCTATTCAAAACCAAAATGTTTCTGGTACTTAACCTTGGTAAAGTTTGAGATAACTGAACAGTTCTGCATTGCCAAGAATGCCCCGAGTCAGAGTAATTGTCTTTGACACTAGAGTATTATGATAGGCAATGAAAGTCAAAAGGAAATGTTCTTCCCACTTAACATCACACACCCACTTCTGGAGATTTGTTCTAAGGAAAGAATTCAGACAAAGTGAAGTAAATTGTATATACATGGCTTTTCATGTCAGTGTAATCTTTAAAGGAAAAATATCATGGAGAAAACAAGTAAACCTACATGATTACATTAGGTAACTAAATGTCCTTTATTAATTCAAGGTGGTATCATGCAGTCATTAAAATGGTGAATATAAAGAATAAAAAGTAACATGGAAAAATTTAAATACATAAAATTAAGTGAAAAAAGAACACAAACTTTGCATACTTTTACTGTCATATAAAAATATGTAGGAATACAGACTAAGTATTGAAAAGAAACACATAAAATGAAAATAATTATGTTAGGGTTTGGGAAATATGAATGAATATTTAAAAATAACACGGTTTATTCTTTTTCTACAATTCATTTAATATTTCTCACCATCCAATACATAGGCCAGTATAAAAAACAAATAATCGCCCATAATATCACCACCCATCCCAAAGTAATCACTATTTAATAGTTTGGCTAAATACATGCACAGTCAAACACACACGCACATACACATGTATATATGTATATATATATATGGTTTTGTTATATACTTTGAAATATCATAAGTATTTTCTTGTATCAGTAAATTTTTCATTAAATTTTTGTATCAATTTATTCAACTGTTTTTTATTGAACAATTTGGTTTCTGGTGTTCGGGAGGAAAACGTTTTTCTCTAGCCTTCAAGATTCTTCTGGCTGTTCTAAGAATTCAATTGACATGAGACATATTAACAAGAAAAAATCAAATTTAAGTTTGTACATGTGAGGAATCCACATAAACATGGCAGATTCCAAGGACAGTCAAGCATTACGAAGTATATATGTCATCTTGAACTAAGAAGAATAGGGTGGGGGTCCGGATTTCAAAGGGAAAAAAGCCAATTCATAGGAAAATGAAAAGAAATAAATGTTTGGTAAACAAATATTTGCTGTACCATCCAGAAACAATGGGAGTTAGAAAGGACTCTGATAAAACAGGTCTTGCTAGGCTCCTCCTTGTCTACTATACCTAGTTATTTATTATGATATCTCCCTTCATGAAACAGGTTCTGTACCTAAATTATTTTAGGCATTTAGAAGGAAGGTCAGAGGTTCTTCTTCAGTCATTTGGGCCTTTATTGACTTCAGCTTAAAATAATCTGTTTGCCAAAGTGGAACGTGTTGGGGTGACTTATTCTGAGCCTCTACACTTGCAATGTTTCTTTAGCAGCAATACTAACCAGAGGAGTTGTAGCGACCACAAAACCTGTACCAGTTATCTGCTGATCCTTAAAATAGATACTTCATAGCTTTTTCTGTAATTGTCAACATTATTTGTTTGAAATAGGTCCCTTTGAATTATGAGGATACTTAAGATGTAGATGTTAAACAATTTGTACAATATAATTAACCAAACAATGAGCCAAAGTTAAAGTCTGGGAAGCAAATTGAAACTTTATGTTCTTTTCAATCCACAGTGTATGATCAATCTTATGGAAGCTTTAGTTCACATCATCATTCACAAGAAAAAGATCTTTTTAAGTAAAAATTACTGGGTCACAGGTACTACATTTTTTTCATAGTACTGTGAAAAATTGCTAAAATACTGTCTCAAGATACTTTTACCCTTAAAAATTACATATGCTATAAACCATAACATATAATGTAGATAATTTTTTGATGTAGAGTTGACATACAATGTTATGTTAATTCCAGGTGTACAACACAGTGATTTGACACTAGTATGCATTATGAAATTAACACAATAGGTCTAATTACTATCTTAAAGTTATGTAATATGCAATTTATAATATAATTCAGTATTTGTATGCATAAGTGTATATATATGCATGCATAGACATATATATATATATATATATATATAAATACATAGTTGGATAGATGGATAGATGATAGATAAATTGATGAATATGTATCTATGCATTTAAGTCCCATAAAACTCTAGTAATATTAGAGAAAAGCTTACCTGTGATTGTTTCAGTTTTCTTTCTTTTACTAGTAAAGACGAATAGTTTTTCATTCATCCCTTGGACTCTGCATTTTACATTTTTAAAAAAAATATTCACTCAACTATCAGGGCTGGAGTTTGCCAGGGAAGTCAAGAACAGATGCCAGCATGGGATTGTATCCAAATAGGAACATGCCTAATACTTAAAGACCCAAGAATTCATTCATTTATCATCTTTTGTGATGCAGATAATGATTGAATGCTTGCAACAAAACCTTTCAAAAAAAAAAAAAAAAACCTTTCCATCATATCCCTTGGATGTATGTAGCCTGCCTATGGAATTTGAAAGAATGCAAAGATAAAACGAATGTGTGTGGGAGAGGGGGAATTACTCCAAGACCAAGTAACAGCCTCTAGGGTTAAGAAGCACATGACAGAATTGTTCAGTAACAATTCCTCAGATATTCTCATTTATGCAACTTCTGTAAATCTGCTTTCCTTTCTGACAAGTTCTGGATTATTTTTTCCAACTGATCACTGTCAAATTTCATGATACCACCTGAGAATCTTTACTGTGCTTAGGTCAGTGCCATAATTTTTACTGTTTTTCACTGGGTTTTACCTTCAAGTCTTTTATAGGTCATTAGAAAATAATAATACAGGTTATAAATCCCCTGCAAAAAATTCTTCTTTAGACATGTGATGATTTTGCCATCTTGAATTCTTATTTACTTATAACTTTTATTTATGTATTATTTAGCTTTAAAATTTTCATCTATCTGGTGAGTATTCTTTGTGGTTTTAATTATAGTGCTGGGCACTTTCTCATGTGATTTGTGGCCATTTATATACCTTCCTTGAAAGTATGTTTGGCTCATCTGTTATTATTTTTACTTAATTGTAGGAATTCTTTATATATTTTTGACAGAGGTCTCTTGTTGGGTAAATATTTTAGAAATATTTCCCCTTATCAAATTTTTAACAGTCTTTTGATGACCAAAATAATTTTAACCAACATTTAATCATGTAGAACCATCCTGGGTTTTGTACCAACATTGTTATTCTCATATCAAAACAAAGAAAAAGACTCAGAATTTCAGTCTGTATGGTTAGTTTAATCATTTGTAGTGAATATTTTAAAATGTACTTTTGCACTGGCCACATGGACCACCATTTGATCTAGACAATTTTAGATGAGCCAAAGTTTTCCATGATTGACTTACTCTACCTATAAGTTCCATTTGAAATTATGACCAGAGTCAGTTTCAAAACCTCATTTCTTTTGATATTAATGACACCCCACTCTCCTGGTTGCTTTGAACCGGTTTATTACTTTTGTGGATTCTCATCTCATGACTAAGTATTGGTACCCTAAAGATTCAGTCCAGTGTACTCATATTCTTCTCTACCTTCATTATCCTGCTAATGATGTCTTATGGCTTTAAATTATCTAATATGCTAATGAAGTCCAACTGTATATTCAACCTAAACCACTTATTTGAAAAGAAGATGTGTATTTCCAATTGCCTTTTTTTAAAATTTTTATTTATTTATGATAGTCACAGAATGAGAGAGAGGCAGAGACACAGGCAGAGGGAGAAGCGGGCTCCATGCACCGGGAGCCCGACGTGGGATTCGATCCCGGGTCTCCAGGATCGTGCCCTGGGCCAAAGGCAGGCGCCACCAGGGATCCCTCCAATTGCCTTTTTCATGCATCATGAAATAGGCATTGAAACTTACCAGGTTCAAAAAGAGCACTTGACTTCTATGAACAACCAAACATGTTCCTGCTCTAGTCTTACCCATCTTGCTAAAATTTCAAACCAATGATTCAACTAGAGACAGAAAACTAGGAGTTTTCCCTAACGTCTTTATTCCTGTAAGTTTGCACACCATTTTTATCAACAAATTGTGTATATCCTATGCTAAGGGAATAGTTAAATAGTTTAGCAATCACTTTGCTTTGGGTTGAATTGCATCTTATTCCCACCAAAAAAAAAAAAAAAAAGGATGGAAGGAAGGAAGGCAGAAGAAAGAAAGAAGAAAGAAAGAAAGGAAAGAAAGAAAGAAAGAAAGAAAGAAAGAAAGAAAGAAAGAAAGAAAGAAAAGAAAGAAAGAAAGAGAGGAAAGAAAGAAGAAAGAAAGAGAGGAAAGAAAGAAAGAGAGGAAAGAAAGAAAGAAGAAAGAAAGAAAGAAAGAAAGAAGAAAGAAGGAAAGAAAGAAAAAGAAAGAAAGAAAGAAAGAAAGAAGAAAGAAAGAAAGAAAGGAGAAAGAAAGAAAGGAGAAAGAAAGAAAGAAAGAAGAAAGAAAGAAAGAAAGAAAGAAAGAAAGAAAGAAAGAAAGAAAGAAAGAAACTGAAGTCCTAACATCTATTACCTCAGAATGTGAACTTGTTTGGAAATAGAATCATTGTAGATGTAAATAAAAATGAGTTCAGACTGAAGTAGGATGGGTCTCTAATCTAATATGATTGGTGTCCTTATAAGAAGAAAACCAAAGAAGAAAGACACAGACAGGGAGAATGCCATAATGACAATGAAGGATCAGAGATGCATCTACAAACCAAAAAACATCAAAGGTTGCCAGTACATCACCAGAAGTGAAGAAGAAGCCAGGAAGCATCCTCCTTTGTTTCAGAGGGAGCACAGCCCTGTTGACACCTTGTTTTTGAACTTCTAGCCTCTGGGAATGTGAGACAATAAACTTCTGTTCTAAGCTACCCAGTCTGTGGTACTTTGTTACAGCAGCCTTAGGAAACATATATACCCTCTGCAAAGTTCTACAAAATCTGATTCTTGGCTTTCTCTCTAGATTTATCCCTTATCATCTTTCTATCTCACTATGTTCTTACTACATTCACCTATATTCTGTTCTCTGAACATCCCAAGATTGCTTCAACCTTAGAACAATTGTCCTGGCTATTCCTTCAGCCTGGAATGTTCTTTCTTCATCTTTCTATGACCGTCTTCCTTCCTTTTTAAATTCAGGGCTGAGAGGAGGGCTGCCTTCTCATGAAGTTGTGGTTATCCTCCTCCCCTAGCTAAAACACCAACCATGCCTTCTTATATCTCCCTGTCCTATTTTCATTATGGAATTCTACTTTAAAACAACAGCAACAACAACAAACTTGGTTCACTGTGTAATCTTGCAGGCTGTTAAACATTAGAAGATCAGGGACTTCCTGTTTTTGCTATATATTTTGTGCCTACAACGGTGTCTGACACATGGAATACATTAAGCAAATTTTTATGAAATAAAAATGTGCATACATCAGAAACATGAAAATCAAAACTACAGTGAGATACCACTTCATGCTGTATTAACTATATTTTCTTCTTTTCTGGATTTTTAATGCTCTGGCATCTGGGGGGTTTGCTGACCTGTGCGAGATTGCCTGTTCTAGGGCAAGTTAATTCCTAGAGATGTGTCTTTCATATGCAAACCTATGAATCCAGAGTCTATACCCCCAACTAGCTCTTCTGTCTGGTTCTCACACTCCAGGGTATAATATTTCCCTGCCTAATAATCCCGGGGTCAGATACCAGACAACTAGAGACAGAGGCCTCTGAAGTCTTTTATACTGGCCAGTCCTGATCCTTGTTTACTCTACCATTCCTTCTTTTTCCTATAGAAATCAACCCTTTAGCTTCTATGTGTGGCTCTGCATGGCATGGTGAGTCATCTCTCTTTATGAATAACAAACTATCTTTTCAGTGGCAGTGATCTCCTGACCTGTCAGCTTCACCAATATCTGAATAATAATGAAACCTATATTTTAAAATGTATACATGCTGGGATGGTTATAATAAAAAAGTCAGTAATATTAGTTGAGGAGAATGCAGAGAAATTGAAACATCTGCACAATCCTGGAATGTAAAATGATGAACTGTTTGGAAACCAGTTTGTCAGTCCTTCCAAAAATTAAACATTAAGGGTTACCATTTGACCCAGCAATTCCACTTTTAGGGTATACACAAGAGAAATGAAAATATATGTTTTCACAAAATGCTATACATGAGTGTTCATAGCAGCATTGTTCATAATGCCTAAAGGTTGAAAACAATTCAAATGTCCCTTTACTAATGAATGGATAAGCAAAATATTGTATATCTAGACAATAGAACAGAGTTTAACAATAAAAACGATGTACTGACATATGCTGAAACATGGATGAAAGTTGAAAACATTATGCTATGTAAGAGCTGCCAGTCACAAAAGATACATATTACATGACTTCATTTATATTAAATGCCCAGACTAATCAAATCAGTAGGGACATAGATTATATTAGTGGTTGCATAGGACTGGGGAATTTGGGTAGGTGAGTGGGGTGATAGCTAAAAGGTACAGGGTTTCTTGTTGAGAGTAATAATAGTTGAATAACTGAATATACTAAAAATCACTGAAATATATACTTACAATGAATGTACTGTATGTTAATTATATCTTCATAAAGCTATTACAAAAGAAATGTATATGATAATAGTTAATACCTCTGTAGGTCTTGTTATGAACCATTCTGGGTACTTTATGCATAGCAATTCAAACAGTCTACTCCTGAAATCTGAGCTCTTGACTAGCTTGTTATACTGCCTTTGTGTACATTTTTTCTTTCTAGCTTACTGATTATTTAAGGATTTCTGGAGTTCAGGAAGAAGGACCAAGCTAAGCAAATATACAAAATAGCCACCACTAAAAACAGTTGCTGGTAGAGATTTAGAAAAAAAGCAAGCAAATTCATAAACAAAAACTCTGAATATACATTTAGATAAATTAATCAAGCTGCTGCATGGTCTAAACGAGAGTAGGCTTGGGAGCCTGGGAGGCTCATCTGGTTAAGCATCTGTCTTTGGCTTAGGTCATGATCTCAGGGTTCTGGGATTGAGTCCCAGATCAGGCTTCCTGCTCACTGGGAAGTCTATTTCTCCTTCCCACTCTCCCTCTCTCCCTCTGTTCTCTTTCTCTCAAATAAATAAGTGAATAAATAAAATCTTAAAATAAATAAACAAGAGTAGGCTTTTATACAAATAGATAATTATGCATAAAATAATATTTACATAAAATAAAATATTGCATTACATTTTTTTGCATGAGAGGTATAAAGATGAACAAAGTTAAACTAAAATACAAACAAAAAACCCCTTGAACACCTCCAGTGAGTAGGGGTAATACAGGACAGAAGAGGAGTATATAACTAAAAAAATCCCAAAGATATCTTAAATAAGGGCAAATGTTATTGTTTAATTAATCAATTTCATCATATGTAATGAAATATAGAACTTATAAATACATAGAAGAGCAAAAAATAGTCGAATAAAACATTAATACCAATAATTATACAAGTAGAAAAAATAAGAAATATTTATCAACTGAAAACAAATAAAAAACAAACAGAAATGAGAAGATATATTAGATGCAAATAGAGTAAACACATCAGTTGTTAAAGAAAAGAAATGCAGCTTAAATAACTTAAATTCTCAGATTCTTTGAATTAATACTCACCTGTATGCTTATGATACCAGATGCAGTAGAGGTCTTTCAGGCTAATAAAAACTCAAAGTACAAAAGAAAAGAATGCAGATGTGGCAATATTAATAATATAGAAAGTGGCTTTTGAGGTGAAAACTATTACAAAATGACAGAGAAAAATATGTTATAATTATGAAAGGTAAAATCTTTAAAAATGATATAATAGCCATGAACCTTTTTGTACTCAAGAATATAATAGTGAAATATATAAAGTAAAATGTGTTAGAACTGTAAGGTGAAATTGAAAAAATTACACTCACTTGTTATATGAATTTTAATACACTTTTCTCAGATTTTAATACCTCTAATAGAGAAATACTACTGGAAATTACAAAGAAATAGAAATTTTCAAGGTATAGCAGCCATGATATAATGTAAAATCCATGCCAAACAGAAAATGGATACTATTGTCAAATATACAGACTATAGTTTAAGATTTTAAATATTTAAAATACAACAACAAAAAATACCGTTAAAATAAAGATGTAAAAATGTCTCAGATTCTTGTCACAGTTCAAAACAAGAATTTATAATTTTAGAACAATAAGAATACCCCCAAAAATATACAGTTGAAAATGAAACAAATATCTGCTAACTCAATGACAAAAGTAAAATACAAATGAAAGAGTAGACACAAAAACTAACAAAGTAAAACAAACAAACAAAAGCACAAAAATGGGTGCTCAGTGGTTGAGCATCTGCCTTTGGCTTAGGGTGTGATCCCTGGGTCCTAGGATCGAGTCCCACATCCGGCTTCCCAAAAGGAGCCTGGTTCTCCTTCTGCCTATGTCTCTGCCACTCTCTCTCTGTCTCTCATGAATAAATATGTAAAATCTTTTTTTTTAAAGCACAAAATATCTAGGACACAAGGCCAAAGTAATATCTAGAACTTAAGTTTGTTAAGTCTACCGTGTATGCAGTAATCCCAGCAGTTCTGAAGCTATTTATCTGGTTTAGAGTCTTACAGCCAACCGTGTTGATTCTGATGAGGCAGTCCACAAGTGGTATTTCTATAATCACCAGAGACAGAGACATTCATTATAGAAAGAAAGATGCATTGTTTCCTCTTTCCTAAATCCCAATATTATTTCTCAGACTCAACCTCCTTCAACTCTTTCTAGCAGATCCTTTGTACAACTCTACTAGACGTTTTTACTTCTTGATTTATATCCCAGGAAATACCTATACTTCGTTTCATATGTTCTGAGTAAATGAATGAATGAATGAATGAATGAACATGTATCTACTCAGAAATGACTTGCAGGCTGTGATATAAACTCTGCAGTGATAAGCTATGGAAGTCCATGAGATCACTAGGAAGAGTATAAATGGAGATGGGTAGTGGGCATAGCTCTACACTCCAATGCCCGAGCCCAGGGAGATGGGGGACAGGAGCCTAGAATCAAGACTGAGGAGGACCACCAGCTTAGGATGTGGGTGCTTCTAGAAATAAAACTTAAGTAACATCAAATGCTACTAAAGATCAACTAAAATGAAAACATAATAATATCCTCTGGATATGTGAAAACAGAATTCTCAGGTAACTCTCACCAAAGGAAAAAAAATAATTAAAAAATAGCAGAGGAACTGTAGGGAACTCACTATATTATCGACACACTGAGGAATTAGGGACAACATGTGTAGAAGTTCAGCTGTGAAGTGACACAGTGAAGTATGTACTGTTCTTGATCCTCCAAGTGTCCACACTGAGTGCTCAGTGCCATTTGCTGAACTGAACCAAAGTCTAGTTTTTCACATTATTTTCTTCAAAATATTAGTCTACCATCTCTTCCCTAATGAAAAAATGTAAGTGATTCATTTAACTAAATAGCATTTATTGGACATTTATTATGCAATAAGCACTTACTCCAGTCACTACAATGAGATGCTATTTCTGTTTCATGTGACCTTGGGAATTTAGGTTAAAGAAAGATTCTCATTCTGTTGCTGAAGGTCATCTAGTAACAGAATTATAATAGCCAGTTAAGCACATTATGGACTGGAAGCTCATAATATAGCTGACCTTTTACAGATTCCACATTCTTCCTGAGGAAGAAAGGGGAGCAGCTCTTGCTGGACTCCCAAGACTAAAGTACCTGAATTCTCATCACTAATATTTAGCATGGGAGCTGCTGCCTCTTATATTTTGCTTTTCCTATTGTCACAGAATCTCTCAGGAGAACAAGGAGGATTTTGCTTTCCTGTAAATGTTTTCAGCAGAACTCCATGCCCCTTAGGGGCCCTTTCAAACAGAAGCAGGGTTCCTAGAGGGAATTGTACAGCTTCTTTAAGAGATGCATCTAAACTTGCTAATACAGATGCTATTACAAAGAGTTGGGAGTGGAAAGGTCACTCATAGCAGCATTAAATGCCTGACCTTTACTTTTTGTTCTAAATTATCCTGTGATTGTACAGCAGCACAAAAAGTGCTCATTGTGAGCTTATTAGAATGCATACAGATGGAATCTTGCCCAGTGCTGAAGCAGCAGGTAGCTACACTTAATGTTTTTATCTACATTTTATTTGGCATTACCACTGGGAAATGAAATGCTAGAAAATGAAATTTGCTGAAAGATTATTTTATTCAGGCATGTGGTAACAGCGCATATATAAATATCTTTCTCTGAGGGAGAGAACGTGGGCATTGAGAAAAAGAGGGCTTTTTTTTTTTTTTTTTTTTCACCAAACCTCTAAGCTTGTTTGGCTGCCCTACATTCTAAAACTAACTTGCCTATCATTGACTGAATGAACTCAGGATATGTTAAAGTTATCTGCTCTTTAGATTTTTCCCCTTAAATGCTTCTTTGCCCTTTCATTTAATCTGAAAATCTCCATCTCTTACTGATTCTTCTTCATATGATTGTTATGTCCCTTGAACTCCATGAGAACCTAAACCTAAATCGCACAGGGTCAGGACCAAAGACTTCTCGTCTATGACATTATAATTAAAAATCAAACTCAAAAGATTGGAGATGTAAAGTACCATCCTTCTCTATGTCAAACTCCCAATTCTTAGCTTCTCTTATTAAAGAAAAATGAATATATCATCAGAAACCTTATTTTTTTTTCTTTGATCTATATATTTTTAACCTACATTACTTTCTGAGGCTGATGATTTCCGCCCCCCCCCCCAATTTGCTATCCACTGTATAAAAGAGTACAGACAGAGAACATTAAGGTTGGCTTTATAGATTTTTTTTCAGTTAGCTTTTGTTGTGTATCAAAGTATGCCAAAACTCCATGGCTGAGAACAATGGATATCAAAATCCCTCATGGTTCTGGGCTTGCTTAGCCAGGCTGATTGATCTAAGATGGCTTCTCCAACATCTCTGTTCTCAGCAGCAGGTCTGAGCTGTCTCCACCATTGGGACTGGTGGAATATATATTACAGATTGGATATGGTCTCTGATCCTCTAGAAGATGATCCTCAACTTTCTCACGTGGTGGCAGTGGGGTTCTCAGGAGCAAGAAAGCACAAGTGCCACTGTGCAATTACTTGTCAAGTTTCTGCTTGTGTCACATTTGTTGATGTCCCAGTGGCCAAAGAATGTCTCATGAACAGGTTTAGAGTCAGCATGGAAGGGGTCCTCACAAAGACTTGGATACAAGGAGGGAAATAAAGAGGCCATTTAACAAATATTCTCCCACAATAAGTGAGTAAATTAAGATTCAAAAACTAGCTTCTGCTCTATGCATGTCCAGGAACATGAAAAAGGAAAGACACCCATTGGCTAGGAGTGGGAAAACTTTTTTTATATAAAAGGCCAGATAACAAATATTTTATGTTTTATAGACCAGTCTCTATTGGAATTACTGAATTCTGCTATTATCATATTAAATAAGCCATGTGATATGTAAACAAATGGGTATGGCTATGTTCTAATAAAACATTATTTACAAAAACAGGTAGTGGGTGTATATTATAATCTAGCATCAAAAGTTACACTGTAATTGATTGTATATGTATACCACATCTTCTTCCATTCATCTGTCAATGGACAGCTGGGAGATTATATATATATATATATATATATATATATATATATATCAGAATATTACTCAGCCATCAAAAAAATTATAACTTGCCATTTGCAACAATGTGGATGGAATTAGAGGATATTATGCTAAGCCAAATAAGTCAATCAGAGAAAGACAAACACCATATGATTTTACTCATATGTAGAATTTAAGAAAAAAACAGAGGATCACAGGGGAAGGGAGGGAGAAATAAAATAAGATGAAATCAGGGAGGGAGATAAACCATAAGAGATTCCTAACTATAGGGAACAAACCGAGGTTTGCTGGAGGGGAAGGGTTGGGGAAATGGGATAACTGGGTGACAGGCGTATGATATAATGAGCACTGGGCAATATATCAGACTGATGAATCTCTGAATTCTACTTCTGAAACTAACAATACGTTACATGTTAATGAATTGAATTTAAATAAAAAATATAAATTAAAAAAAATTAAAAGTCACACAGTAACACTTCTGTGCTATTGTTCTGTTCTCTATTGGTATAAAAGGCCACACACAGTCAAAGAAGTGGGAATTAGACTATCCATCCTGATAGGGAAGTGACAAGTTTGTAGAAGAGTATGTGGGATCGGTGGGATTATGGCCAACTTTGGAAAATAAAACCATAACACACCCAATGGGGTTGGATTTTTCTCATGATGATCAGGGACAAATAGGTAGAGCTGATATAGCAACCTGCAAGATTATCAAGTGAAAGAAAGATCACATATATTGCTTTCAAAAAACCAAGCTGAAATTCTGGTCCTGATACTCATCATTCATCTGTTCATCATCTAAAGTGGATCAGGTACCAGATTTAAAGAACTACTTTTAGATATTGCTAATCACTTTGATCACTGGGCTAAGTATTAAAAATTATGCCTTTTAATAGTTCCTAGCACTTACAAGGCCTTGAATAAATGGCAACAGTAAGCTGGTAAGCTATTCTTCCTGATATTACACATACCAACCACAGCACCAAAAAGTTCTATTTATCAGGTTATCTAAGCCATTTGATTTTGGGTTAATAGTAAAAGAATCCAAAAATAATATGCTAAGGTGGAATCATAAGAGGAGATAGACTCATCTACTTTCAAACCCGGATCAGCCTCAAACAGATTAACAGATGCTAAGTGCCTGACACAAAGAAGTCACTTTAAAAAAACTAATGGATTTCTCTCCTTTTTAAAACAGCAGAGACAACATATTTGAATCACCTTTACAAAATGAGCCAATTATTATTAAGAAACATCGAATTGTTCCCTTAACACATCTCTGGATGACTACTTTCTATAAAGGGCAAGAGTTTCACAGTATCTAGTATTATTCCAATTAAAGCGTGTAAAATAGATTTAAATATGACTACTGCTCTAAATGCTAAGTGATAATAGCACTAGCAATGTTTTAGAGTTCTGAACAGCATTTACCTTTAATGGGAGGAGAACTAATGTTTTCGAGAGAGGAGAACACATGAATTTTATCACAGCCAGAAAAGTTGGCATGTTTTTAAATCTATAAAATCTATCTTATTGATTATATAGTTTTAGGTTTTCTACCATCTTCCTAATCTTTGACCTTTTCATCTGTCTTATATTAAGAGGGGTGTTTTAAAGTGTCCTATTAAGTTTTGATTTCTGCTTGTTCTCTAGGAAATTTTGCTTTATGAAAACTGTTGCTTTGTTAATTGGATGGATAGATATGAATAACTGATATTTCCTTTGGTAAATTTTAGGCTTAAGCATTAGGAAATTTTCAAAAAACCAGGCTGAAATTCTGGTCCTGATACTCTTTCTTTCTTTCTTTCTTTCTTTCTTTCTTTCTTTCTTTCTTTCTTTCTTTCTTTCTTTCTTCTTTCTTTCTTTCTTTCTTTCTTTCTTTCTTTCTTTCTTCTTTCCTCTTTCTTTCTTTCTTTCTTTCTTTCTTTCTTTCTTTCTTTCTTTCTTTCTTTCTTTCATCTTCCTATCAACACTCTCTAGTCTTAATTCTACTGTGACAGATAATATTGTGACCCCTTTTTCTGCGTTTACTTATTATATTTTTATTTTTTCTGTACCTTATGAATTATTTTTCCTCTCCACTGAATATTGTTGGATTTTGTTTTGTTAGTCAAGCTAAAATCTTTTTACCTTGTTATTTTATAAGTGAGTAGAACACCCTTCATTCTTTCAAATTGTTTTATGGAATGGTGTGTGTGTGTGTGTGTGTGTGTGTGTGTGTGTGTGTGTGTGATTTATATAGTCTTCCCTAGGCAGTCTATCTGTGTGTGCTCAATTTTGGTGTAACTTTTGATATTAAAAAGGCTTTGGTTTTTATTTTGTTCTCGTGGTCACTTTTGTATGTAATACGATTGAATAATTAACCATGGTTCTCTCTTTTAAGGAGGAAGGGGCTATGTCTGTGGATTTCCTCCTTGAATAAGATTGATAATAGCTAATAACTTCTATTTCCCGTCCCTCTCCACCAACATCTAATTTGAAGTAATATCCTATTACTCCCAGTTAATTCCTAAGTCAATCTGGTACATATTTATCTTTCATATATTTTTCCCATGACCCTCCCCCCTCCATTATTTTTATATTGCCACAACTTATATCCATTAAAAATTCTGAATGCACTGTAATTGCAATTTAATCTTATTATTATAGAGCGATACACATTCAATGCTCAGTGCAAATCCTATTGACATTATCACTCCTATCATTTTTGTTGGCTCTGGTTTGTTTTTTCTTAGATTCTTCACAAATGTTCTAACGAACACATTTACTAAGTTCTTGCATGTTCAAGAAGTTTTTCTGTGCCTTTCATGCATGAAGACTAGTTTACCAGATAGACAAACATTAGCTCACATTTCCAGTCCCTGAATATTTTACAGTGTATTACTGCATTGTCTTGCAGCATAAAGTATTGCTGTTGAAAAGTCTGATGATAAGTTTCTTTTCCTTTAGGCTCTAATACTTTTACAAAGTATGTCTTGGCTTTGATTCATTTGGGTTGAACTTATAAGATCCACAAAGTACCCTTCATGCGTGTATTTTTCAAATAATATTTAATCTCTAGAAAATCTTCTCATAGTATTAGAACATACCTACACTTTTTCTCAGTATTTTTTACTTCATCTCTTTTTTTAATTTCTTTCTTGAATTTCAAGAAAACATTCTCCTTTGCTTTTTCTATTCCTTTTAAGGCATTTTCTATGTTCTTGTGATACATTTCAGTCTTCATTTTGCATTGAAATTAATAATTGTTTTCTGACACTTTTAGCTTTCTTTTCAAATCTTCTTTTCTCTTTTCACTTTTCCAAGAGTATTTCTATGAATTTGGACCCATTTTGTTCTTCTGTAGCCTCTATAATTTCCTCTATCTTATTTAGTTGCTTTAAATATTAAAATTTTCACTTGTCTTCTTTAATTTGCTTTTAGTATGTGTAATAGAGTCATTCTGCTTTGTGTTTTTCTATAACTTTGAATGGAATTTGGAAGAATGTTGCATGCTGTTCATTCTTTAAAGTGGGCTTTTCTGCACAGTTAGGAAGAAATGGGTCAAGAGAGCTTTGTTAGCTTAGCATTTGTAAGCTTTACTCTTCTGCTGTTTTCATGAAGTGATAGCTATGTTATTAGCCTTCTGACCTGTTCTCCACCTGCATCTCCTCTTCCATTGTATCTGTTCTCTTCCTTGAGCTCAGTCTATATTACATGGCTAATTACGAGCTTTTCAAGCTCTCAGGACTCCCCTAAATCTCTTGGACTTCACTCTCTCCTACAAAATTTCTAGTAGTGAGATGGCTGTGTGGCTATGGGTGGTCTGTCCTAATCCTCTCATCTTTTGGAGTTTATGAGAATATAATTTCACATTTTTAATTTTTTTAATCTGTTCTACAGATTTTAGTTCTGGTTTTATGTTTTCTCTATTAACTTTGGCAAGATGAGATTCCCAAAACCAATTGCTGTCACCATCTTCTTAGAATTCTCCTATTTCTATCTCTCGAGCATTAAGAATTTTTCAAGAAACTTCTAGCTATCTCTTCTTGAAGTTACAGTTCAATATAGAATCAAGTGCCTAATTCTAAATGAAAACTAGCAAATAGATGTTTTTTTTTTCTTTTTCCTACTCAGAGTTTACCCATCAAACTAAAGAGTCAGCCATTTCAATTGTCCTTAATCCATGTGAATTGTAAGAATTGGTGGTACAAACAAACCAATCCATAGTCTGTTAGGAAGACTTACAGGGGTGTCAATGTTGAATGAAGTCAACTACACTGTTCTGGTAGGCAGTCCTTGGATGACTTGTGTCAGTGGGCAAAGGATTTGGCTCTTTACTATGCGACAATATTTCTTCATTTATCACTAGAAGAGCA
Source organism: Nyctereutes procyonoides (assembly GCF_905146905.1). NCBI lineage: Eukaryota > Metazoa > Chordata > Mammalia > Carnivora > Canidae > Nyctereutes > Nyctereutes procyonoides. The sequence goes on from NW_026575030.1 coordinate 13,996,217, forward strand.
AGGCGTGGGTTGTTCATTTTCCATAAAGCAATTTAAACAATTTACAGTAAAAGACATGAGTTTTTCTTCAATTTCTATTTCTTGCTCTTTGTAGTGAGACTTTTCCCATGATTGATGCAGTAGCTCTCTGTCTCTCAGCACTAGAAGTGAGAAAAGAAAGATTTTAATTACCAGTGACAACTGTCAATCTCCCGGAGAAAACATCAGTCAGACAAAATTCCTGGAGTTACATGAATCTGTCTTGGCCACATTCCTGTGAGCTCTAACCAGAAGTCTGAGTGATGTGTGGGTATTTTATTGTATTTTAATGTGATCTTGAGAAGATGATTATATTTTAATGTGATCTTGAGAAGATATAACAGGTATAATCAGAAAATTTTGCTTACTGTATTATATAAAGCCTGCTAATTGATTTGTGCTCTGGCAAGGAGAAGAGAATTTTCTAACCTTTGGAACACAGTTTCCCTAAAATAATTGTCTATTACAAGAGACAAGTAATCAAATACTTAGGAACTCCAGTATTGTGTACAATGACCATAAAGGAAAAAGGGCTCAGTTTATGAAGTCACCAATATAGTTTTACTTAAATAAGAATATATGTAGTATATGTAATTATGTATGTGTATGTATATTCAGACACATAAAATGATGAATTAACTAGCTAGCCGGTTAGAGAACAAATGGAATTCAATGTATCCATAATAAATAAATGGAGGTTATTTTCTGACATAAAATATAATTTATGCTATTTATATAAGTGATAAAATTAGGTTCCAATGTGAGTTTTTTTTTTCCTCTTCAATCTTTCTTTCTCTCTCACTTTTATAAAGTTTAGACAATTTTGAAAGGATCCATATGGGTGTACATATCTTTCTAATGAGATTATAAGTAATTTTTATCTAAACTTCCTTTAATCAAATAATATATTGTTTGAATAATATTTATTTACTCATAACTAATCAATCTGTAGATAACTTTTTAATTTTCTGATCTAAATCCCACTGACTTCTCCTTTGCTTATATACAAAGTCCCCTGGGGCCCTTGGGTGGCCCAGTCAGTTAAGCATCTACCTTTGGCTCAGGTCATGGTCCCAGGGTCCTGGGATCGAGTCCCATTCTGGTTCCCTGCTCAGTGTGGAGTGGTCTCCTTCTCTTTCTCTCTCTCCTGCTCCCCCTGCTAGTGCTCTGTCATACTCTCAAATAAAAAAGTAAAATCTTTAAAAACAAAACAAAACAAAAACAAGTTCAATTCCTTAAAGTGAACTTTGATTAGTTTGGAAGCACTAAGATATGTGCCATAAATATTCTTTAAACAAAGCTTCCTTTCCCTCTAGCTATCCCTGCTCCTGACCAGATTCCAGTGACAATTTCTGCTTTTTCTAGTTACCACCTTCTCCTGGATATAACCTGGGTAACACACACCTGCAAAGCCCCACTTCTCCAAGCATCACCACTGCTTTATCTGTCACAGTAGTATCTCATCAGACATCATCTTATTGTATCCATTGCTCATGACAATATGCACCTGATGCTACCATGTCTTTCTGGGTTTTCCATTTTGTCTAAGGAGTTTTTTCATCACTTTGCTGAATACCATAACTCATGCACCAGCAAAGTGGTGTCATCTATGGCTAAGAAAGACAGAATGATGTGTATGTATGTGCTTGAGTGTTACCTTCTGTTAGAAAGATCTAAAGAAGCTTTTACTTCTCTATAAATAATGCTGATATTGGCAAACCACTTTTATTAATTTTTACTCTCTGTCACATCACCCTATATAATACTTAGACATGAATATAGTTAAGTTGTGAAACACATCAAGCAGTAGAAAACATGTTTTCCTCAAGACTTTTACTCCCATTTGATTGTTGAATTTGAAATAGAACCCCCTGGCAGGGCACTCTTCAGTAAGTGGACTATTGATGGGTCACCACTTCATCTCCTCTCCATGACTCCCAAGTTCCACTGGGCTCACCTTAGAAATACACTAGTCATAACTCATATTTAGTGCAGTGTTCTCACTAAGTAAGTTTAAGAAAAAAAAATGAATAATTGATAAAAATTAAGAGATTTTATCTTCTAATTTATTCATATTGTATATTTTATTTTTCTAATTTTTTATTTATCTATTTGTGAGAGAGAGGGCACACAAGTAGGGGGAGCGGCAGGGGGAGAAAGAGAAGCCGATTCCCTGCTGAGCAGGGAACCCAGTATGGGGATCAGTCCTAGGATGCTGAGATCATGATCTGAGCTGAAGGCAGACAGTTAACCGACTGAGTCCCCCAGGTGATCCAGTATACTTCATATTATAGGTCTATTCCACCAGTGTTTATATGCCTTGTGTTTTTTGATCTGTGCATTTGATCATCTTATCCTCCTTACTGCAAATATGTTTTCTTTCTTAGTTCTTCAAATTTTATGTGCCTTCCACATGCAACTCACATTTCACATTAGCCTTATATTTAGGCCATGTATTATCTTTGGAAGTTCCAAACATATGTAATAAGTGCTCAAAACATGTATTTAGAAGTAGAATTTTTGATCCATTACTATATCTAACTCATTACACCAGACACTTTGAAATGTGCTAAAATAATTTATTTGCTTCTCTGTTAAACAATTGTGAAAATTCAACTGAATATATAAATTAGCTTGTGGTGTATATATTATATTGATAAGAAGTTGGGATTTTTTTAAAATTCATATATTCCTCACATAAATAGAAATGGTTTTGCTACTTAATTATAATTTACTTTTTTAAGTTTTAAGGTTTCTTATTTCATAAGATTACAAAGTAAATAAATCAGTATTGAGTTATGGAATAAAATTAAATATAACTCATTAAAGGACCCCTCGGTGGCTCAGCAGCTCAGCAGTGAAGCATCTGCCTTTGGCTCAGGGTGTGATCCCGGAGTCCCAGGATCAAGTCCCACATTGGGCTTCCTGCATGGAGCCTGCTTCCCCTCTCCTGTGTCTGCCTCTCTGTGTGTCTTTCATGAATAAATTAAATCTTAATATATATATATATATATATATATATATATATATATATATATATATAATATATATAGGAGTGGGAGGAACAAATATTGAAACTCTAAATTCTATGTTTGTAGCTAAATATTTCCGACTGGGCAAATGATGGAATCTTATATGAAAAAAAATGTGATAGACTATACAATAGTAACAGAAACTGATTAATAAAATAAGTATAAAGTTCTGAAATTTTCCTTAAAAATGCTTACAAATTTATTTAAACTCCTGTTGTTTTTAGATTTCCTATTTCAAGTTATAGGTTGAAACCTGATTATAAAGTTAAATGAAAAAAATACCCACTTTGAATGTCAATTGTGTAAAAACCTCATGAATCAATGTAGTAGGTCAGCCTTTTGCACTTAAATATTTTTGTAAATAGCAAACACCAGAGACCAAACTCAACTTGGGAGTGTTACTGTATTCTTTTTTTCTTTGAAAATAGTAGACATCCCCTACATCCTCACAATGTAGCAGCAGTGGTGAATTATGTCTCACTAGATTACGAATGTCAGCCTTTCTAAATCCATAACCTAGGAGAATGAATGAGTAGAAGTGCTGGTCTGCAGAAAGAATGGAGGTTTAAGTGCCATGAACAAGGACACAGACGCTCCCACAAGGTACTATGTCTCTCTGAACTAGCAGTTTAATTCCCCAAAGTCCCCCAAAAAAGGAAACTCAGTAAACTTCAATACATAGTAGAATGAAGAGTGTATAAAATTCCTAAGCAAATTATAAACTTTATGCCAAGGCTTTGCTTGTCTTGTCAGATTAAAAAATGCAACATTTTGATGAAAACGGAAACTAAATATACCACTAACCTAACTAATACCAACAATAGAAACCACTGGCTATTTTTTCACTTCTCTGTTTAAGATTAATACCTCTTGGGAATTGTCTTTTAGATTCTCACTGTAAAATGCCATTTTATTCCAGAGATCTCTCCAGTTTATCGGGACTTGCTCTCACCCACTCTTAACGTTACCTGCCCAACACTGCTATCACCTAAATAATTTTATGTTTGTAGATCAAAGTCTGATACCTTTTTATCCCTTTTGGAGGACTTATATTTGATACTTGAATTTACAATTATGTTACATTTTAATTTAACATTGTAAAACAAAACAAAAGGAATAAATGATAAAAGCACAACAAGTAATACCTGAAAACTCTGAAAGGGTCTGTGACTAGTTGCGTGAAACTGCATTCCTTGTACAGCAATCACATAAAGTAGGGCTGGTTTGCACCTGTCACTTGATCTGCAATCCAAAGCAACTGCTGAGGTTTACACTGGTTTACAAATGCTCTCTTGTCTTCTAAAATTTGTGTTGTATTTGTAACTGCTCATCATTCTTCAACATTGTTTTGAAATATTGTATATTTAGGAATAATATGACTTCCACGTGTGGCAAGAGTTCAATACCTTTCTCCGTGATTCTTTATTACCCCTTTATAATGCTCCCTATTGAAAAATAATTTCAGAATGAGCAAAGTTACCTGACCACCACAAAAGTCCAAATTTAATACTAACTGAACTAATAAGAGTTTGTTATCTGGAATGAAAGTGTGTATACCATCACTGTGAAATCCTGAACCTCAATAAATCTGTTCATTCATGCAAAGATATGCATTGAACACCTACTACTTGCCAGGTATTATTCAATGAACATGAGACACATCAGTAAAAATAAATACATAAATCACATATTCCTTCCTTGTGAGTCTTACTTGCTATGATAGCAGATAAGCAATAAATAAAAAAAAACATAAAAACAGGGTATTTTATACTTTTCAAAAGTGATTAGCAATAAAAGAATAAAAAGAAGTAGAGTGGCGACACCTAGGTGGCTCAGTGGTTGAGTGTTTGCCTTCAGCTTAGGGTGTGATCCCGGGGTTCTGGGATCCAGTCCCACATCGGGCTCCCCACAGGGAGCCTGCCTCTCCCTCTGCCTTGTCTCTGCCTCTCTCTCTGTGTCTCTCATGAATAAATAAATAAGATCATAAATAAGTAAATACATACATACATACATAGAAGTAGAATGGGGCAAGGGAAATTGAAAATTCTGAGCTATAATGGAGAGACAGGCTGTCATATTAAATAAGGTAGTCAGTAAGTTTGGTCAGTCTAAGAAAATGATATCTAAACACACACTTGCAAGTGGGCAAGTCAGCTCTGTGGCTCTCAGTATAGCATTGCAAGCAGAGAAACAGCTAAAGCCAACACTCTAGGGTAAGGATATTCTAGGCACACATTAGGAACCACAAAGGGAACGGTATGGCAAGAACAGAATGAAGTAAAGCAGAAGTGAGTAAGTGAAGTTATAGAAAAGGCAGGAGAAATAACTGGAGGCAGGTGAAAAGTTGAGTCCATAGAGGGTCTAAATGGAGGAATGACATTAATCAGCCTACACTTGAAAAGTCACTTTGGCTAATATGTTGAGATTGACTGGAAGGAGACTGTAGGACATTGACTGGAAAGGCATGCTAGCTGGCTCTTAATAGGAGTCAGGCAGGGAATGGTGTTATGAACACAGAAATGCATGAATGACTATCATTCTCATCGGCTGCACTTTCCTCACTTTAACATTTAATACTTGATTCCACCTAAGTCTTTGTATCTCTCAATCTGTTATTTCTTTTGCTCCCCTGATACTTTTTTGATTAATGGCGTCATCACATAGATAGAAAGATGATAGATGATAGATAGATAGATATAGATAGATAGATATATGATAGATAGATAGATGATAGGTAGATAGATATAGATAGATAGATAATAGACTACTTAATAAATACATAGATGATAGATAGATAATAGACTACTTAATAAATACCTATTAATGAACACCAACTATTTCCAGAATTTTGCTCTTATACATAATGCTGAATGAAATGAGCATCTTTATAAATACATATGTTCAAACAAGTGTTAGCATATCTATAGAATATATCCATGAAGGGAGATGAATCAAAGTATGTATGAATTTGTGATTTGTTTGCATGTTTGTTTCATTTCTGTTTTTTGTTTATGTGTTTATTTTGATTCTGTTAAGGCAACAAACATTTACTGCCTGCAGATTCTTTTTTTTAAAAAAAAAATTATTTATTTATCTGAGAGAGAGAAAGAGAGAGGGAGGGAAAAGCAGACTACCCACTGAGCTAGGAGCCTGATGTGTTGCTCGACCTCAGGACCCCAAGATCATGACCTGACCTGAAGGCAGACACTTAACTGACTGAGCCACCCAGGGGGCCCTGTCCCACAGTTTCTTTAGGGTAGAATTTTGGAGAATATCTAGCATAGGAATTCAAATGAAGTTGCAATAATAATGTTGGCCAGAGGTGTAGCCTTGACAGCTTGACTGGGACCGGAAGGTCTGCTTCCAGTACAGTTTGCTTGTATGACTGTTGCTAGGAGATCACAGTCTGTCCCACCTAGACTATAGAGACTGCTTCAGTATTACCAGCTAGGTCCCCTGGTGCAAGTGATCCAAGAAAGCATGCTAGACAGAAGATGTAATGCCATTTATGACACATGGAATCCCCATATGTGGTGTTTATTTTTTTATGGGATCCAGATTTCCATTTAGTATAATTTCTGCCTGCTTAAAAAATGTTCTGAAACTATTTTTTTTTTTTTTTGGAGTTAGGGTTTGATAGTAATGAATTCTTTCAGCTATAATGCAGCAGAAAAAGTCATTATTCTTTTTTCACTTTTTAAAGACAATTTCAGTGAGCAGAATTCTGGGTTGATAGTATTTCGTTTCAGTACTTGAAAGATGGTGCTCCACTATCTTCTTACTTGCACTGTTTCAACAAGAAGTCTGATGTTATCCTTACTTTTGTTCCTCTGGAAGTAACATGTCTTCTGTGATAAATTTTAAGATTTTCCTTTTCTCTCTTGTTTTAAGCAATTTGATTTTGATGTAGTCTTCCTCATGTTTCTGGGCTTGTGGGCGTTTTTGTGGCTTGTGTTTTTTTAAGCTACTTAATTCTATGAACATATGAAACACAATTATAGTTAACTTTATAAAATGTCACTGTTGGCTAAACCTGACATCTATGTCAGTTTAGTGTTTCTTCCAACTTATTAATTGTTGTCTTCATTATGGGTCATATTTTCTTGTTGCTTTGCATGCCTAATCATCTTTTCTTGGATGCCAGAACATTTTTAACTCATTGGGTGCTGGATATTTTTGTGTTCCTATAAATACTGAGCTTCATCCAGGGATGCAGTCAATTTACTTGAGAACAGTTGGATTCTTCTGAGTTTGCTTTTATATCTGTTAGGTGGAACCAGAACAGTGCTCAGTATAAGGGTAATTCTTTTTTCATGACTAAGGCAAGACTCTCCTGTGTGCTCTACCTTGTGCCCTATGAAGCATGAGATTTTCCATTCTAGCTTGGAGAAACTGGGTCTGTTCATGGCTTTGTACCACGTGTGATACCTTTTCCATTCAGGTGGATCTTGCTCTGGCCTCAGGTAGTCTCAGACATATGTGCTAAATGTTACCCAGTTAAATATGTGGTGATGGAACTCTGTGGATATATAAAAATTTCTCTCAATAAAACTCTTGTTCTCGGTACTGTCTTGAAAAGCCTGTCTTGGTCTCCCCAGATTCCCAGATCCATCTTCTTAGCTGAAGAGGTCTGCTAAGCTCTGCCTGGGGTCCTGTCTGTGCCACAGCCTGTTAACTGTCAAGGGAGTCAGCTTCATGGGGACAATGACAGAGTATACCTGATTTGCTTCCCTTCCCTCATTGATCACTGGCTTTCACTGACTGATTCCCTACTGTGTCCTTAAAAAGTTGTTTCATATATTTTATTCCTATTTGTATTATCTCAGTGAGGAGGTAAATTTCATTCTTATTAATACATTTTGGACTGAAGCCATCTGCATCATTTCTTGCTTAAATTTTCAATGACTTTCTAATCAATTTCCCTTCCTCCTTAACTATCTATTCTAAACCACTATAAGTAAGAATCACCTTTCTAAAACACAAAGCTTGAAATATTTTTCCATCCCTTTGTGTCTCCCTCAATTTCTTTCAGAAGCGTTCTGTAGTTTCTAGGGTATAGATCCTTTATCTCTTTGGTTAGGTTTATTCCTAGGTATCTTATGCTTTTGGCTGCAATTGTAAATGGGATTGACTCCTTAATTTCTCTTTCTTCAGTCTCATTGTTAGTGTATAGAAATGCCACTGATTTCTGGGCATTGGTTTTGTCTTCTACCACACTGCCGAATTGCTGTATGAGTTCTAGAAATCTTGGGGTAGAGACTTTTGGGTTTTCTACGTACAGTATCATGTCATCTGCGAAGAGGGAGAGTTTGACTTCTTCTTTGCCAATTTGAATGCCTTTTCTTTCTTTTTGTTGCCTGGTTGCTGAGGCTAGGACTTCCAGAACTATGTTGAATAGCAGTGGTGAGAGTGGACATCCCTGTCTTGTTCCTGATCTTAGGGGAAAGGCTCCCGGTGCTTCCCCATTGAGAATGATATTTGCTGTGGGCTTTTCATAGATGGCTTTTAAGATGTTGAGGAATGTTCCCTCTATCCCTATGCTCTCAAGAGTTTTGATCAGGAATGGATGCTGTATTTTTTTCCCCAGACTTCAATTCTCTTTTATTCCTATTTTTTTAATTGGAGTTCAGTTTTCCAAAATATAGCATAGCACCCAATGCTCATCTCATCAAGTGCCTCCCTCAGTGCCCATCACCCAGTGACCCCACGCCCCGCCCACTTCCCTTTCCACCACTCCTTGTTCGTTTCCCAGAGTTAGGAGTCTCTCTTTCCCAATCATTTTTTTCTCCTTTGCCCTTTATTCCCTTTCACTATTTTTTATATTCCCCAAATGAATGAGACCATATAATGTTTGTCCTTCTCCGATTGACTTATTTCACTCAGCATAATACCCTCCAGTTCCATCCACGTCAAAGCAAATGGTGGGTATTTGTCATTTCTAATGGGTGAGTAATATTTCATTGTATACATATATTCCATGCTCATGGATTGAAAGAATTAATATTCTGAAAGTGTCAATGCTACCTAGGGCAATTTATACATTTAATGAAATCCCTATCAAAATACCATGGACTTTCTTCAGAGAGTTGGAACAAATCATCTTAAGATTTGTGTGGAATCATAAAAGACCCTAAATAGCCAGGGGAATTCTAAAAAAGAAAACCATATCTGGGGGCATCACAATGCCAGATTTCGGGTTGGACTACAAAGCTGTGGTCATCAAGACTGTGTGGTACTGGCACAGAAACAGACACAGAGATCAGTGGAACAGAATAGAAAATCCAGAAGTGGAGCTTCAACGTTATGGTCAACTAATATTCAACAAAGCAGGAAAGACTATCCACTGGAAAAAGGACAATCTCTTCCATAAATGGTGCTGGGAAAATTGGACATCCACATGCAGAAGAATGAAACTAGACCATTCTCTTACACCAGACACAAAGATAAACTCAAAATGGATGAAAGATCTAAATGTGAAACAAGAATCCATCAAAATCCTAGAGGAGAACACAGGCAACACCCTTTCTGAACTTGGCCACAGCAACTTCTTGCAAGATACATCCATAAAGCCTAGAGAAACAAAAGCAAAAATATATTATTGGGATTCCTTAAGATAAAAAGCTTCTGCACAGCAAAAGAAATAGTCAATAAAACTAAAAGACAAGCTACAGAATGGGAGAAAATATTTGCAAGTGACCTATCAGATAAAGGGCTAGTATCCAAGATCTATAAAGAACTCACTAAACTCAACAGCAAAGAAACAAACAATCCAATCATGAAATGGGCAAAAGACATGAACAGAAATCTCACAGAGGAAGACATAGACATGGCCAACATGCACATGAGAAAATGTTCGGCATCACTGGCCATCAGGGAAATACAACTCAAAACCACAATGAGATACCCCTCACATCATTGAGAATGGGGAAAATTAAAAAGTCAGGAAACAACAAATGTTGGAGAGGATGCGGAGAAAGGGGAAGCCTCTTGCACTGTTGGTGGGAATGTGAACTGGTGCAGCCACTCTGGAAAACTGTGTGGAGGTTCCTCAAGGAGCTAAAAATAGATCTGCCCTATGATCCAGCAATCGCGCTGCTGGGGATTTACCCCAAAGATACAGATGCAGTCAAATGCCAGGTCACCTGCACCCTGATGTTTCTAGCAGCCATGTCCACAATAGCCAAACTGTGGAAGGAGCCTTGGTGTCTATCAAAAGATGAATGGATAAAGAAGATAAAGAATGGTCTATGTATACAATGGAATATTACTCAGCCATTAGAAACGACAAATACCCACCATTTGCTTCGACGTGGAGGGACCTGGAGGGTATTATGCTGAGTGAAAAAAGTCAGTCAGAAAAGGACAAACATTATATGGTCTCATTCATTTGGGGAATAAAAAATTAATGAAAGGGAATAAAGGGAAAGGAGAGAAAATGAGTGAAAATATTAGTGAGGGTGACAAAACATGAGAGACACCTAACTCTGGGAAATGAACATGGGCTAGTGGAAGGGGAGGTGGGCTGGTGTTTGGGGTCACTGTGTAATGGACACTAAGGGGGACACTTGGGGGGATGTGCACTGGGTGTTATGCTATATGTTGGCAAATTGAACTCCAATAAAAGAAATTGAAAAAAAAAAACCACAAAGCTTATCTCATGACATGTAAACTTAAAACTATTCAAAGGTTCCCAATTCTTTCAAAATAAAATTCAAAGGCTAGTATATAATGCATGATAGTGTTCAGACTGTACCTTTCAGAATCATCACATTGATCCAAAGCTGAAATATCAGGCATGTCATGCTTCCAGAATCTTCTCTTTAGTTCCTTTTTGTCTGGACATTTCTTTTCCTTTCTCTTGTTCCTTCAAATAGCTTTGGGATAAATTTGTCAACCAACTTACTATCTAAACTGATAGTTGTTTTTCAGGACGTCACTGCATTGGCATAGTGTTTTGTTCACTGAAGATACTTCATAAATCTATAAATATTTGATGACTGAGCAGATTGATGATGAAATGAATGAATGAATGAATGAATGAATAAAATGAGATTTGAGAAGTTTAGTCATGACTTGTGTTATAAATTGAGTAGAGGAAAATAATGCAGACTGCCAATATTTTCAGAGACATATTGAATTCCAGGCATGTAACATCCATCATTTCTGTCTCAGAAGGAAAATAATTAATGGTGCATCCACTTCTTTTAATCAGTGGTTCAACTTTGACATTTATGTCAAAATACCTTCTAGTGAGAGAGCAATGCTGACTAACTTTTCCCCAAATAAACAGAGCATGGGATTTAATTGGGAGTAGCTCATTTGAAGGACAGAAAAATGTGTTGGTTTCATCTTTATGGTTTCGGTCAAAGAACATAAAATAGCAAAGACTGATGCTGGGCTGTGGAATCAGACTGCCTAGGTTCAAATCCCCTTTGTATAACCAACTCTTATGTGACTTTTGATATTGCCTACCTCTCTGGGTTCATTATTGGCCACAAACTACTTTGTACCTTAGTTTGCAATTGTTTAAAATGAGGGATGATATGTATGTCATTTCATAGAAACATTATTAAACTTAAATAAAATAATACCTGCAATATACCTGGCCCAGTGATGGGACATTGAACATTCAGAAAATATAGCTAACATCATTTTGTTTCAACTCTATGTGGTGTCAAGAAGACAGAAATTTGTCCTCACATCACTCAGATTCACCCTCAAACATCCAAAGTCTCAACTCAGCAATAAATGGAAGCATTTAATTTTTTTGCAAAAGTTTTTTAAAAATGCTCCTTCAGGGCTCCCAGTATAACAATCCTAATGACACAAAATATGCTTGATGAAAGGAGAGCAGAGACAAAAGTGAAGCTGGTAATATATGTCATCTTAGTGTCATGACGATCTTTTTTTGTCCATTGTCAACATTTTTGGCAGTCATTTTAGAGTTGCAAGCGTTTTAATCCCTTCCTACTTTGCACACTTCCCTCTAAGAGATTAGATAGAATGTCTGCTAGCTGTGCCTCCATCCTTCTTCTTTCCAATACTGAAGTGATAGGCATAAGGTGAGGGGTAGGGAAGCACTTGTATCAATGTGGGTAAATTTTCCATGGTGGCCATGAAAGTTAAGCAACTGAGACATAGCACATTTTCTGTTGACTCCAGGTGCTGATGTCTTTACCTAGATGGTCTCTTGCATGGATATAAGACATGATGCCACTCTGAGAACACAGCTGGCATCTCCCTCCAATCTCTCTAATAATGACAGATGACTATGTGTTCCATATATGGTGTGACAGTAGCCAGGAATTGTCATGGGGAGCTACCCAGCAGTTGCCTGTGGCTCCTTCCATGATTTGTTATGAGCTTACAAGATCTCCTTTCACATCTGTCATACTTACCAGAGAAGGAGTTACTTCCTTCTTCTAAGTTGCTCTGTCTCTCTTCTCTCTCTCTTTAAGTTACTCTCACCATGTTATGTTAGAAGTGAGCTGAAGGTACGTGGACTGCAGCTCAGCCACCGTCATGCAGAGACTGAAATGCAGGAATCTCCTTCTTGTGAATATTCTGATAATCAGTTGTCTCTTCTATCCCACATTTTAGCTGAAACAAATGAAGCCTATCCCTATTACCACACTCCTTTTCAGGAAGGAGGGAGAATTTGCCACTAAAAGGCCCTGCTATGCCCCCAAGTGACTATCTTCTTGTCTCAAGTCTCTTCATATAGACAATGGGATATTGGCCAATTATAAAGGGTTTTTTTGTTTGTTTGTTTGCTTGTTCATTTTCTGTTTTTCTTTTCCCCGAATGACCTTACTTGATAAAACTTGCTGAAGGATCAGAGTTGCTTTCTTTTTTCCTCAGTTCTGAACTATTGATAGCACTTTATATTCCCATGTTTCATATACATGAAATTTAAATGTCTTGACAAAGTCATGAAGATGTGTTTTGAAATATCTTTTTTACCATTTAGAATATAGCTACTTTTTCTCAGCCTTCCACTCACTTGAAATTCCAGGCTTTCTTTTTCCTTGTTTACCCACTTTTCTGAGGCAATTTTCCTGTGAACTTCATATTCTCAAGCCTTCCTTTTCATGACACTCACCCAGGAAACTTCAGGACCCCACCCGTAATACTACAGAATCAAATTCTCTCTGAGGAGGAGGACACAGTGCTTTTCTCTTTTATTTAGCTTGCATATGGCTAGGAAATTAGAACTGATGTAGGGGGGTTCCCAGCATAGACTCAGTATTAAGGTAAAGAAATCTCCTAAACTGAATCTGTTCAAAGAGAGAATGGACCACCATGTGAAATAAGGTCCTCCCTCTAATTGGGTGAGGTCCTTAATAACGCATAGGGAGGCAGTGCTCAGATGATCTCTAACAGGGATTCCTGAAATGTGAGAGGAATGACATACTAATCTCTACTCTGTTTGTGCTTTAAATTTAGAAAGGGAGGAGTTTGTGTTATAGTCACAGACACTGAAGATCTGTGGTCTTTTTAAAGTAATTCAGAAATTCTTTTACCATTCCTATCTTCAAGAGTTGGAATTTCCTTCTCCTTAGTGTGAACTAGACTCAGGAACCTCTTGTAAAGAATAGAATATAGTAGAAATGATGGTGTGTGATTTGGAGACTAGGCATTGTGATTTCCTCCTTGTTCTTTCTCTAGAATCACTAGCTATGGATATAGTCAGCTGTCAAATAATGAGGACACTCAGGCAAACTATAGAGACGACCATGTAGCAAGGAACAGTGGCTTTCTTTTAACACCCAAGAAGAAAGTGAGGCATTTGGTCAGCACCCATGTGAATGAGCCCCTTGGAAGGAATCCTCCAAAGGTACAGTTTCATACACCTGCATGAACCACACTTCCATACACCTGTATGAGTCTTGCTCAGGCTAACACTTTGACTATACCTTGTGAGAGATCCTGAGCCATAACCACCCAGCTAAGCTGCTTCCTAATTCCTGACCCTCCGAAACTGTGTGAGATAATAAAAATTTGTTGTTATAAGCAGCTAAGGTTTCATGTAACTTTTTCCCTAGCCAACGAATAAACATTAACAGTAGCTAAGGCAAACTCCTGCCTAGAATCTGTAATTCAAAATATTTGAAGTAAAACTTAGAATATATATTTAATATAATCTTGATTGTAATGCAGTTATTCCATCTTTAGGTATCTAGGAACTATTACAAAATTCCCTCCATGTTTGTATTATGTTGATATCACCAATGCCTAAGGCCCAGTATATATTAGCAATATCATTCTACCTATTATTATCTTACTCTATCTGCTAACCAAGCGCATGGAAGAAAAGGCATTACATGCTAAAATTATACCTTTAAAACTAGTAGTTTCAGTTTCTTTTTAATTATAAAAATAAACAATGCTTGTTGGAAAACTTAGAAAATATTTTTTAAAGTATGAGGAATCCATAGATTCTTTCAAATACCATTTGCTATTTTATTCTATTTCCTTTATGTTTAATTGTAAATAATCATGACATTACTGTTATATAATTCCTTATTGATTATTTATTACCACTGAAACAGTGCCTGACACATAATGAAGAGCTTAATAAATATTTGTTGAATAACTATTTCTTTAGCATTTCAAAAATATTTAATTTTTTTTGGGAGAGACATATAAATAACCAAATAACATTGCATCATATATGTATACTACCATTAATTTATAAATTACTTGATGAAAGTTTTCATCATTATGAAGACTTTTGATACATTTTGCCATATTGCTTTTTACAAAAGCAATGACATTCTGATTTTGAAAGTGATAATGAATGGCTAAAGTTTCCTAGGAGATAGCACAGATTTTATAACAAAATTAAACAAAGATGAGAGAGGAAGGTCAATGGGTAGCATGGGACTTATACAAACAAGATCAAAACTACACACCCAAATTTAATGGTCTACTTATCTGGAAATTTGGGGAAACAAAAGCTTTTTTTTTTTTTCTCAAGAGGATAGGCAAAAGAATAAATTGCAGAAGAGAAAAGATGAGGTAATGAAATGGGTATGATTATAGCTCCCCAGACCTCTACAGACATCTAGCCAAAATGTGTCTAGGTCATAAGTAGAGATAGTTGAGAGAAAAGAAAGACCTACTCTAACAAGCTAATATCTCATAAGAATGCTTCTTATTAGAATGTACGTTTGAACAAAAAGATGATTAGATAAAACCTACTGGTGACTGGGTTGATTCTCCTATGGTGGAATAGTGACAATTATAAAAACTTCAGAGTACATATCCTAAGGAGAATAATTGTTTAAAAGAAAACAATGGATAATCATCAATAGGAATGAAGGAAATATTTCTATGTGGTAAACTAGCAAAAAAGCAACGTGAAATATGCCTTGTGGATATGCAACACTGTTTTATTTATAAAGCTAGTTTTCAAGTCCAGGGGAGATACCTGGAGGTAAAGTGTAGATCACTCAAGCAAAGAAAATCAAGAAAGTGTGAGCTTGAGTTAATGAAGACCTACAACTTTGAGTTCTTGTGGACTTAGGTGTTGAGGGACATGAGAAACCCTTGGGAATGATGAAGCCAGGTTATTTTGTGAAAATGACCCATACCTGCTGGAAAGGGTAATGAGAAAGAAAGGATTTTGTGCTTTGTACATTACCCTTATTATGGATCCTAAATAACAATAACAATACTAATGATGATAATTTGTTCTGAAAGAGGAAGAAGAAACTCTTTATCAGCTAATGGTTCATGTATTGTTCCTGGATTTCTTTAACCCCATGCTTTATTTTGAAGAATATGAATATAATGAAGATTCAGAAGAAATGTCTGAATAGCTTATATACAAAAACCAAAGCTGTAGCAATCATTCATCTGAATATGTCTAAATGAATTGGAAATTCACGCATATATGAATATTATTTAGAAAACATGGTAAATTGTGTAAAAATAAACTCAAAAAACCCCCAAATCACAAAATTTCCCTTACATAAGATTCTGATAAGCCAATTTAAAATCATGATAGAACCAAAAGATAAAAATTGGAGCCCCACTTAAATACCAGCTGTTTTTGTGGAAACGGGAAAGAGGTAATAATGGTTGCCTAAAACCCTTACGCCAGCAACATTCCATTCAGGCACACATCCTCTGCTCCAGCACATTAAGGAAAGAAACCTAGTCCATGGTGTAAAAGAAATGGAATTCTAGGCATTTTTCAACTTTTGATTGAGAATTCAGGAAAAAAAAATCCCAACTTTTTTCTCCACCCCAAGGAAAACTAAAAATACTGCCAGTACATAAAATATACATAGTCCCATCTCCCTCTATGTCTCCCAGACACTAGCAAGTAAATCAATGAGTTAGCCTCTAAACAATCCACATGTCCATAGAGCTAACCCAGTGGTTGTAATACCTTATGTAATCTCATGGTTGTGCTTGTTCAATTGATTAAAAAAAAAGGCATATGGTTTCTGTGGCTGTTCTGATGACCAAATTGAATCAACCACCCAGTTGAACTGATCAATTGTGCAGAGAGTAGCCATTAATACAGCTAGAAACACCATTTCAAATGAAAAATAGTCGTTCCAGAGGCTGTCTATGACTTCCGAGTTCGTCTATGACAGTATAACTTTCAGAAACTGGATTCTTAGAAGCATGGAATTGTAATTTGGGTAAATCATAAAGCTTTCATGTATATAGAAGTTACAGAGACTAATCATCTTTCTCAGGTTTTACATTCTTATTTGTGGAATGTAATTGACTAGGTTCTGTGCTTGGTTTGGATAGCAGAGTAGACAAACTGCCTGAAGCTGGTTTGGGGTAGCCAGAGGAATCCAGATTTGGGATCTGATATGCTGAGCTCCAAATGGACTCCTACGGATTTCTCAACTTCCCATTCAGTTTTTTCATCAATAAGATGAATACCATAATGCCTAGGTAGCCAATTATTTTGAGAATTATATGAGCTAATATATATTTATAAGAATCCAGTACAGAATCTAGAATAGAGCAAGCACTCAACAAATATCTGTTGGATAAATGATTCTAAGAAGAAATGAGAGAATGAATGCAGTTGACATGTGACTTTCTTAAATTTGGGAAGCAGAAGGAAAAAATAGTCATGTAAAATCTGACTACCATACTTCCTGTCCTTGTCATGCCAATTAAGATGAACTATAAAACAGGGTTAAAAACGATGTCAAATGAAAGCAATGTTAGGAGCTGTAACTGATGGAACAATAGCTACATGCCAAGCATTTGCATATGTTATTGAATAATAATAGCGATAATGATTAATAATAACAAAGCTTATAACACTGTGTGCCAACCACTATGGTAAACACTTCACATATGTTCACTCATCTATAATTTTGATGAAACTTATAAAATAGGTGCTATATTTACCTGCACATTTTGCATGAGGTTATTATCCCCATCCACACATGAAAACTGAAGTCAAATGATTCAGTGACTGTGGCCAAGACAGATACCTATGAGTATTTGACTTTATAGACTGCAGGTTCTATTGCATCTACTCTCTGGGGGACTTTACCCTGTGGAACACTTTACAGAACACTGTAAAGCAGCTTGGAAACACCAGAGGATCATATTCAAGAACAAACCACAGGGATGCCCGCAGAGGTGCTGGAGCTCCAGGGCACCTCTACCATTGCAGACTCATTGAACCCTTCACTGTAAAGTTATTTATTGTATTTCTTTGGAGTAGTGGGAACATAATAATAGTTTATGTAGGAAGATGCCTTGCTTTAATAGTCAAATATATTCAAGGAAAAAAAAACAAAAGAAAAAAAAATACCAGCAAGGTTCTCTCCACAAAAGATTCTCTTCAGCAAAGATGAGGCTGAATATGAAAAGGTCAAGTAGATTAGTTAATAGCAATGGGAAAAGCCTAAAACCAGGAAGCTGAGAAGGTAAAAGGATGTTCAGCAGATGGCAAGTCTTGGCAAGACAATGAGTATCCATACTTAACCCCAGGATGCTGCATCTCAGCCTGTTGGAAGGAAGGAGCTGTATAGTGCTCAGTTTGGGCCCCAGACTAGGTTACAAGCACTTTGTGGAATCACCCTACAGGTTAAGAGTATCCACCCTTTATATTGAGCAAAATACTTGGAATAATCCCCAGGGGTAAACTATCCTGTTTACATCAATAGTCATTTCCAAAAACATTTACATTAACATTCTTTTTTTTTCTTTTTTTATTATTATTTTTTACATTAACATTCTATTACTATGCATATGTTCTACAGAAAGTGGAAATTAATTATTTGTTTGCAAAAGACTTTAAAACCAAGAGTAATTAAAATGTAAGAACCGAGGCTTGTCCCATTTGCAGCATCTGTCAAAATATTGAGCTACCCAATCAATGCTTCACGTCCTGGAGTTTTATTTTATTTAAGTATGATGTATCTAACTGAAAAATTCCTTCATGAGATAATAAGCTCTCTGTCTGAAATTATGAAATGCATTCCTAAGTACCAACAGTAAATTTACCCTGTATCTAGCAATCACTTTACCAGTATCAAAATGTCCATTAAATGCCCGCCTTTAGTTTGCTAGTCATCCCTAAATAATTTAGTCTACTTGCTTTACTTGTTGTGAAGTGATGCTTATTTATATTCATATTATTCACCTCCCTCGAAACTATTCAGCTTTCTTGTGCTGAGTCCTGTCAGTCCAAAAGGCAGTGTTCCTTCCTGGACAGAAGACTGTGCTGAGTGTCCTGCAGAATCAATCCCATCTCAAATCAGACTTCTGAGTCTCTGCAGGCATGACCCTACTGAATGCTTTGAAGCTTTTGTCTACTGCTATCCCTATACCCAGCTGTTGGGAAAGTTTATCACAGCCACCTATAGCCTGCATAGGAATTACAAGTCTACGAGAGACTTCATTTATTCTCTCTTTCTCCACTTTACCCATTCACATCTCATCACCTCAGCCTCTCTGGAAATCACCAGTTCTCCCATGGATAGAGATGGAGATAACATTATGAAACATCGCCTCTAACATTTACATTGTTCGTGTCCAGAGTCAGTGGAGGTTCATTTTCTATGCTTCCAAATCTTACAATGTTTTAAATCAAGCAGATATGGAATGCCTGGGTGGCTCAGTGGTTGAGCCTCTGCCTTCTGCTCAGGGTGTGATCTGGGTCTGGGGGAGTCCCGCATCTGGCTCCCTGCAGGAAGCCTGCTTCTCCCGCTGCTTGTGTCTCTGCCTCTCTCTCTGTGTCTCTCATGAATAAATAAATAAGATATTAAAAAATAAATAAGTAAATAAATAAAGCAGATAGGGTTTTAATATGTAATCTTAATTTGAAAAACATACTTCTAATTTTAAAAATGCATTAAAATGCATAAAGCTATGACTTTTAAGGTGACTTAAAATTTGGCAAAGTTTGGCAAAATATTAGCCTCGTAAGTATGATTATTTCAGAAATACTCTTTTAAATTTAATGACATCATCTAAATCACATAATGTACCACTTATATGATGATTTTTATCTCTTGAAACAATATCAAGATCCACACTGCCAATGTTTAAGTTATTTTTAATTTTATAATGCTGGAATATCATAAAGATAACTGAAAATAAGAGTCTTGATCTCTCTGTTAAAAATCCCTCTTAAAGCAAGACTGTGTCTTCAAACATACAGGGCATGGGCATGGCTAACTACAGGGTATGCTTTAAGGCCTGGCCTAGAAAATTCTGAGGCTATCTGCTATGATCTTCTGCAGTATAGAAGCAGCTTGCTTCCTGTCCCATATGCTTCAATTTGAAGCACTGTAGATACTGAAGTGGTGATATGAGATGGACATAACAACATAGATTCTCATGTCCTTACAAAGGAATATGTGTCCTTATTTTATCTCAATATCTTTTGGATGCAGACTTTTCCTAGAGGGCTTTAATACTCATATCAGACCTGGGCTACCAGCCCAACCTGGCATCAGAACCCCACAGCTGCAACTTGCATAGGGTCTCTGTATCTTTGCTTTTGTAACATGTTCCCTGATTACTTACCAATATCTGAAATTATTAGTTATAAGAATATAGAGGGCATTGGTTAAAAGCCTGACTTATGGGCAGCCCAGGTGGCTCAGCGGTTTAGCGCTGTCTTCAGCACAGGGCCTGATCCTGGAGACCCGGGATCAAGTCCCACGTCAGGCTCCCTGCATGGACCCTGCTTCTCCCTCTGCCTGTGTCTCTGCTTCTCTCTGTGTGTCTCTCATGAATAAATAATTTTTTAAAAATCTTTAAAAAAAAGGCCTGACTTATATATCAACACATTCCAAGGCTAACAAGTAGGCTCAGTAAACTCCAAGCAAGTGTTTTTGAATATTTGTTTATAGTCAGAGGCTCTTCTACAGAATAAATATGGAATAGTCTTCTTATTTTTCTTTTAACCTTTTCATCTTCTTTTAACTGAAATATAGTTGACATACCATGTTACATTAGTTTCAGGCATACAACTCTATGATTCTACAACTCTATGCTGTTATGCTCACCACAAGTGTAGCTACTCCTAGTCATCATACACCGCTATTTCAGTAACATTGACTGTATCCCCAGTGTTGTTGCTTTTCTCCCCCGATTTATTCATTCTATGACTAGAAGCCTCCCACCCCTCTCATCCATTTTGCTAATCCTCCACCCCATCCCTCTGGCAACCATCAGTTTGTCCTCTGTATGTATAGGTCTGATTCTGCTGTTTTTGTTTGTTCATTTATTTTGTCTTTCAGATTTCACATATAAGTGGAATCATATGGTATTTGTCTTTATCTGTCTGATTTATTTCACTTAGCATAATATCCTCTAGTTTCATCCATGTTGTCACAAATGCCCAGAGCTCTTTCTTTTTTTATGGCTGAGAAATAATCCAGTGTGTGTGTGTGTGGGGGGGGGGTGAGATGAGGGGGTGAGTGTGTGTGTGTTCATGCCCC
This sequence comes from Nyctereutes procyonoides, assembly GCF_905146905.1. Classification (NCBI taxonomy): domain Eukaryota; kingdom Metazoa; phylum Chordata; class Mammalia; order Carnivora; family Canidae; genus Nyctereutes; species Nyctereutes procyonoides. The sequence continues at coordinate 14,017,212 of NW_026575030.1, forward strand.
ATCCTCTTTATCTATTCATTTATCTATTTTAATTTTTTAAGGAACCACCATATCAGTGGCTGCATCAATTTACATTCCCACCAACAGGTCCTGAGGGTTCCCCCTTTCCCCACATCCTAACCAACACTTGCCATTTCTTGCCTTTTTTTTTTATTATTTTATTTTAGCTATTCTGACAGATGTTAGGTGATATCTCACTGTGGTTTTGTTTTGCATTCTGATGATGATGAGTGATGTCGAGCATCTTTTTATGCCTCTGCTTGCTGGAATATCCTTTTTGATAATCAAGTATAATCAATCCTCCCACTTTTGTTATCCTTACAGAGAAAAGTCATTTATATGTGGAACACTTTCCAGATCTTGGTTCTCAAGGATTTTACATTTAATTTTTGCAGATGAGAAGGAAATACGTAGATCTTCAGTTCTCTGTAGCTCAGGATGGGGAGTGTGTACTGTAGTAAGGCCTGGAATTGTCAGGGAAGTGAGTATGAACTAGCTCCCAAATGATGATTGAAAGTTTCAGTGGTTGAAAAAAGAGAGAAAATAGATCACCTGAGCATAAAAGGTAGAGATTATTATTATGTTTTTCAAGATAGTAAAGTTATCAAAGACTCAGAATAAGGAAGTATTGATAAAGAAGTCACAACATAGGTAGTAGGTAAGATGTAGGTAAGATGAGATCAACTAGATTGTGCAAAACCTTAAACCTAAGAGAAGAATTTGAATTTCATAGGAGTTAGGAAGCCACTGAAGATTTTGAAAAACAAAATATTTTTATTTATTCAAGCAGACACTCTCGATAGCCATGATTAGTTTGGAAGTTACCCTTTAAATGGAAAAGTGTTGTGTATGCATGTATGTGTATATGATTTTTAATATTCAATAGTGATAAATAGAGTGGAAGGAATCAGATTGAGATAAGGCCTTTGCCTCATAAACCCTTGGCTTCTCAAACTTAATATTTTCTTCTGAACTCTATGGAAAAAAAAAATGTCACTTCCCAATATAAGTCATGTACATCAACCACAGCTAATGTAGAATTGGGAGCCAGAGCATTTCAAGGGCACTTGATATAATAGCTTCTTTTGCCTTAGTATGGTGACATTTTGGTAACATATAAAAATGTCAATGTGTGACAAATCCAAAGTTAAACCAAAATAGATGAAGAGTTTGAAGTTGTAAATCATTGGAGTCGATTTTAAGTTGACTCAGTTCAGTGTTTTGGTGTATTATGTCACTCATATGATAAAGTGACGACTTATTCAAATTTTCTGATAAGTGCTGAGATTTTTCAAGTTTATGGAAAATAATGAATGATATTTTAGCTCTCATCCTAGATAAACATGAGAATGAATTTAAAAGGAAATTTTAAAAATACTACACCTGTCTGCTTCTTTTAAATAGGCAATTCACATTTTTAGTACCATTGTTTAAATATTGCTTTTTTTTCTGAGTTCACTTGTAAAACAGTGTCTATAGATGTGTGTAAAAAGAAACATATGAAAATAGGAGGCTTTCTGCACAGCAAAGAACTAAAGTACTTACTATGTTTTGAGAGTTCACTATCTGCCTCACCTTGGTCTAAAGGTATCTCAAAGATCTCATTTATTTTCGTCATTATATGGGTGCTACATTTTGTTTGTTTGTTTTCATTTTGGGGAGAGGTTGTTGTTGTTTTTGTTTGTTTGTTTGTTTGTTTGTTTGTTATTGTTTTTGCCTTGCTTTCCCTGAATAGTCCTATGGGATATATGGGGTAGGGTGGGAGGGAATATTGTAATACCGGCAGGTGGAGCAATTTGACACTGTTGAACTGAGTGGTGATCCCCAAAATCAAACAACATGACCTGAAAGCCTGCGTGCTTAGCCACACAGCCTCCCACAGTTTGACAGTATGCATCAGTGGTCCTTGAGAATCAATAAGCACTAGCAATGCAAAATAACAACAGGAACAGAATCTCCACAGCCTCAAAGCATGCTGCAAATAGTAATACATGCTATACTTTATAGAATATCCCTATTTCTTTTATTATAATAAAGGATAGTATTAATTTTTAATTACATAGGGAATATATGAATGCACTCTTTTACTAAAAATTAAAATATCACAGATATGCAAAATTGCCCTTTACTACAGCTTTCATACACAGCCTCCTTCTTAGCCCATCTACTTCTCTAAGATATCGGTCTTATTAGCTTATTGTTGATCCTGTCAACCCTTTATAACGCATTGACATTTATATTGTATGCACACACACAAAATATATAGTATTTAATTATATAAACTGAATCATCCTATATATATCCTATTTTGCAGATACTTCTTTTATTCTACAATAAATTTCTGTATCTTTCAACATTATAAACACTACATAACATTCCAAAGTATAAATATATCAGTTTTGCAATTATGTTCTTAATAAATGTAGATTTTGGTTTTTTGCTTCAATAAAAATTCTCTTTCAGACCTTGCTGTATATATATGTGAATATTTTTCTAAGGAAGATGCCTCAAGAGCTTACTTGATTATGTGATATTCAAATTTTGTATTTTAATAGCAATTTCAAATTGCCATTCAATTTCCTTGTGCCGATTTATTCTCCATGGCATGTATACCAGTTTCAATTTCCTAAGTCTCCAGGACTGATTTCTAGTAATTTAGAAAATCATATTCAAAGCAGTAATAGAGGGTTTTTTAAATAAATTATTTGTAATTTGCCTGTTTCTGTTCATTGTTCATTTTTCTAGATTTTTAGTTGCCTTTTCTTTATTATTTTGTGGTTCTTAATGCACTGATCACAAAATTTTATCTGATATAAATTTATTTCCTAGCTATATGGGAAAGGAGTTAAATTATTTTATTTGGATTTTTCTTAATCTTGACCTTAAATTTTGGATAATTAAATTACAGATAGTTCTTCAAAAAAGAAAGTATAGACTACAGACAAAACTGCTTTGAATAAAATCACTTAATAGAATCTTACTTTAAAAAAATGTATCAATCAAAGAATGTATGAAATTTACATCTTTGAAAAGCTTGTTAGTATCTTTGCTTTCAAATCGAAGGTATAACAGAGAGCAATGCCCATTAGCATTAGGGATAATTAGATCCTGAAAATTTTGCTGCTTAAAACTTGGCAAATGGGAATAGTATTAATTTCTAGTAAGGGATGTCTTGGTGTTGGTTTCACTGAGTTTGGACAACTAGAGTACAACCTAAAGGCAGCAGGTGCCTGGGCAGCCCAGGGCCGAACCCACGAGGCAGATAGGACAGTTGTAGAAGTGCATGCAGTAATGAGAGAAACAAATGTGGTCAAAGTCTGTGTAGGGAGAAACACACACACACACACACACACACACACACACAGGCACACACAAAGACCTGTACTTTAACAAGAGGTAGCAGTGCATTAATGAAAGTCTTTGCTGATCTAGCTCAGGAAAAGTAAGCTCAGATTCTATTTATAGACATTGCCTAAGCAACAAATTCCTTTAAAAAAAGTCCACAGTTTCCTTATGAGATTATTAAAAATGAGGCAACTGGAATAAACACAAAAGTCAACTTGATAAAGAACCTAGGAAGAATATGAGATGAGAAGACAAAGGTCCAGGGAACAGAGATTTAGTAACCTCAGATATAATACATGTATATATTTTTTTCAAGTTTGAGTCTTTTCTCTAAGTTTTCGATATGACTACAACTAAGTGACAAAGGTATCAAGACAAGATATTAATAAAACCCGGAGCCTCCTTTTCCAAGCAACCTGGTCAACTCTTTAAATAGATGATTCTAGCTCGCCTAGATATGTGTAGGGACATGCAAGTCACCCCTACAAGAGTGGCCCACCTAACTCATATTCATTGTAACCATCTACTATGTATTGTTCCTTTTTAGCTTCTCTGGTCCTCTTCCCCCTCCCCATCTCAGATCCTGTTAACTCAGACCACTGAAAGATTTTTAGACAATTGGCATGAAAATTACTTTGATGGGTTTTTTTTGCTGGAGTGTAGAGAGAGAACTAGAATGGGATGTCTGGAGAGAGATCTCCTGCTGTCCCTGCACAGAGGGAAAGGCTTGCTTTCAACAATGGAAGCAGGGATAAAGCAGATGATACATGACATATTCAGAAAACCAGTTCATAGCAACTCTGGAAAGAAGAAAGAAATATGATATATGATAGTGAAGAAAAAAATGTTAATTTTCTGAATTCTGTTAGTTGTGTCCATCTGGCTTTATTAAATGAGAACTCAGCACATATTAATGGTACTGTCTAACTAAATAAGATATTAGCACCAATAGAATCAACATGCCACTTGCATGCAGGTATTGTGTTTGGATTTAACAGAAAGTATAAATAATTACTGTACAGCTCTGTGATTCAGTTTCAGTTTGTATCATATAGGGAATTTCAACATAACTTGAAAATAATTGTCCTGTGGGAACCCCTCTAGTAGATCTTGGGCTTTCTAAAGTGTTTTGGAGACTAAAAGTATTCTATCTATAAGACCCCAAATATCTGGATAACCACAGAGCCTTTCATTCAAAAAAGTATTTTTCAATACAGTTTACAATATATGAATAATGCAATCTCCCTCTCACTGGAAGAGACAGGCAAGATTTTCTAGACAGCGAGAGTGGAATGGAATTGGGGCAAAGGTTGGGTGTATATTATCAGAAAGTGGCTACATGAAATGGAAAAGACAGCATATATCAAACTAACAGAGGTAAGGGCTGGGGGTCAAGCTGAAGCAGCATATCCAAATATGCTGTCAGAGCTGAGAAACCAATTTCTTTGTAGATCGTGGAAATGAGCTTAAAAAGGTAATAAATAGTTTACATGGTGTCTTCTCAGTCATTTCTCAAAATCATTCTATATTGGAATTCTAAATAGAAACAGTACCTTCTTATGATGGTTTTAGATCAGGATAAAGTGTAAATAAGCAAAATGCCTAAGATAATACCTAATGTAAGTATTCAATTGTGTCCTTTGGTACTGGAATTCTACAAGCGTATTGGCCACTAGAAAAAAAAAAAAGTAACAGCTTAGGCTATGAGTTTTGTTGTCAAAGCTACATCTCCCATCTTGTTCCCTGGTAGGCTATACTACTGAAGTGCTTCATGATCTTAAGCTTAATGACTCTGTATACCTGCCTAGTTCTCAACTGTTTCTTTTCCTCCTGAAATCATTTGAAACCCCAAGGCAGTGACATTGTAACTCGTTTCAGAGATACCAGACATTGCATCAGATATCTAAAGATAAAGGTTGTTGGTAATGTAGGGTAGCAGAGGAGCACACTGTGTCTTAATCTCTTGAAATGGAATTTCATGAGTTTTACTTTCCATGAAAATTCATAAAAAGTGTCGGTGGGGTTCATTAAACAATTGTCTGCATGTCACTCAGCTCAGGCCTTCCAGAAATGAGATCTTGCAAACTGTCAATTAGAAGGAATTAACATCTGTCTTGAAGATGTTACTTCAGGCACATTTCACAAGACTTAGTAGCCATTTATTTACTTTGCTTTTATTAACGAACCAAGCTACTCACTCAGAAATACAGAATTCTGTTCTCAGAGTAACACTTCCCATTATTCTACATTGTTTTCTATATTGCTATTAAATAGCAATTATTCATGCATAGTTAAAACCTAATAAAATTCATACTCTACCTGTGTTTAACAATTTCTGTAGCATTGTTAATTTCATTTGAGTAAAAATGAGAATTCCTTTCACTTAGTTAATTCCCCTATATATTGCTATAGTAACTTTCTCATAGAATCACAGAATTATGGACATTTAAAATTAGAATGGACCTTAAAATTATTTAATACAGGACAGGATAATGATAACAAATGGGATCTTATTTTGTTCCAGATAGTATTAAATGCTCTACCTGCATCACTTTATATTGTAGCACAGTGGCTTCTATGAGGAATTCTATTCCAGCAAGACTGGACCTTTGTGATGAAATGAACTCTTGGGATTATCTGCAGCATGCCAAAGTTGGAGAACCACTGCTCTTGGAAGTGGCAACAACTGCATCATCATTCTGTATACTGAGAAAATTAAAGCTCATAGGTAGTAACTTTCTGGAGGTCCCGGGGCTTGTAAGCATAGTGAGTATCCAAACTTTCTTTGGCCGAGGCTGATGGAGAGGTACATTTTGCAGCTCTGCTCTGTGAGTCAGCCACCAAATTGGCAATGCAGATGAAGTAGTGATGGCTGTTTGGAAGACCTCATGGAGACAGAGGACAGAGATCACACTGTGACCCACAGAAACTATGATGGCCAATTGCTGATGTCTGCCATGAACACAGGGGCTATCACCCATTCCTATTTCTTCAATTTAAAAAACAGCTCAAGAGCAGGCGTGTATTCCTTCAACAAGACTGCATGTTGGCTTTTGTGGTTGTTAGTGAGACTCCAAGCCTCAGGAATGTCTTGCATGCTCCTTAAGGACTGTTAAAGATAAAGACAAGTCGAGTGAATCAACAGCCAGAACACAAATTCCACTTCCTGCCCTGCAGTTAACTTGTGTGAACTTGGCCAAGATTGCTGGATTGCAGTTTTCTCATGACAAAACGGAGTTATTTGGACTCAGTCATCAGAAAGCTTTCTTCCTTGTCTAACATGGCTAATGCTCCATAATTTGACAACAATGACTCTTTTAGTTCAGGGGTAATATTCTGACCCAAATCTTAATGTTTGATTATTTTCAGAAACATTTATGACCTAGTTGGTCTCTCAGATCATGCAGAAGCAAATGTCCAAAGGAACAGATTGCCAGGGCAGTTCATTTCACAGGCAACTCTATTTTGGGGAATGAGAAAGAAAGAGGCAACTGTGTAAAGATTGTAAATGTAGTGAAATCGAATAATCTAAAATTACTTGCAAATTATATGGTATCTTTCAGATGTAATGGTTGGAAAAAAAATAAGATAAAGAATCTGTGCAAAAAATGTAATGGTTGGTGATAGATTCGTGTGTGGAGACTGACCAGCCTATCTTGGTCCCGTGTTTATAGGATACATCTCTTTAAGTTCTTTTTTGTCCCTTCTTCTATTTCTCATCAAGTAAAATGCCATGAAATAGTTCTATTTATTTTTCCAGCCTTTACACAAATAGATGCCCAGCCAAATAGGCTGATAAAAGTAGAAATGAAGAGAGGAAGTAGAAATGAAGAGAGGAAGCCTCACCACCATCCCCAGGCCCTACTAGGCACCCTGTAAAGAGGTGTAGTCTTGATTCCATAAGATACTGGAATGTGAAAAGTTACTTAAACTCTTTAGGCCTCAGTTTTGTCATCTCTAAAACGAGTATAGCAGCAGAATAATATCTTATGGATTTTTATGAGGATTTTTTTAAAGATTTTATTTATTTATTCATGAGAGACACAGAAAGAGAAGCAGAGACTCAGGAAGAGGGAGGAGAAGCAGGCTCCATGCAAGGAGCCCCAGGTGAGACTTGATACTGGGAATCCGGGATCAGGCCCTGAGCCAAAGGCAGATGATCAACCGCGGAGCCACCCAGGTGTCCCTTTTATGAGGATTAAATAATATAATGGGCACATACAAAGTGGTTGACAAATGCTACGCAATTATCTTTAAATATGTGGTATCTGCAAGGCCAGAAACAGCATCTCAGAGAATGACAAAGATTATAGCAATTGTAAGTGGCACAGCTAAGACAAAAGCTCATTCTTCCAGACTTCCGGTTCAGAAGTTACCAAACTCATGTATGTCTTATATGGCTCCTGGGGAACTCTTACCATGGGGGAAATGTCCAATGCATCATAGAACCAGAACACTTAGAGTTAAGAGTTGCCCTTTCTACCTTCACTGCTCCATTTCGGCAGAAGTGCTTACCCCTGGGGCACTTAAGACTGAAAGAGACTCATTACAGGAAACTTTCTGTGTTTAAAGGCTCCCATCTCTCAGTCCCTTGCATCTGGTTCCCTTTCTTCATTAAGGGAAGGTCAATCCAGAGAATCCTGGCCCCCAACCCCAAACATTTGCATTATTCCCCAGCCTATCACATCCTTCCCATGTCCTTTGTCTAAATCCTATTTTCCAAGTTCATAGCCCAGGTCTCTGGATCTCAGCTTGCATTAGTATACAACCCACCCTCTTTCTAATCTCTAATCTTTCCTATTGGCTGTTACTCAGACTGTGTCTTGTTTTTGCAGATCGCATATTTTACACAGATATCTGCCACCACCGATATCTGCTTCCCTAATGTTACTTCCCATTCTGTTAGGGGGAAAATAACCCTGCCCCCTCCAACCCAACTGCCACTGATCTTAAATCAGAGAAAGGGACTGAGCAAAGCACACAATTACTGAAAAGAAATGTCCTTAACAGTCATCATTTCTCAATGTGGCTATGGCTCCAATCCACAAAGGCAGCATTCTTTGATTACTATCATCAAAAGCCCATTACTCTAAAGAGGACAGTATACATTTTGAATGATGCTATTAAGGTGTTTCTGTGGCTGAAGTTGCTAAATAGTGAGTGCTTTACTCCCGTCCAGTCATGCGGGGAGCATTGAAATATTTAAAATACGAGGCAATCAGGCACTGAACCTAATATTTACTCTCTGAATCACTTAGCTGTATTTCATCAGCTCCCCTGGTCTTCTGAATTTTCATCAACAGAGCATACATCATGAAATCCTCCGTGCGGGGGAAGGTCATAACAACACCTTCCGGTGACTTCCATGGTGATGACATTAAAATCTGAAGATACATTCATTTTCTGAGATATGCCGTTCTCTTGTGAAATGAGGATAGACCAAGGGTTCATCCTGAAGAAAATCAGACCAATCTTTTTTCTCTGCTCTTAAATCATGCAGAACTTGTCACCACCTTCTGTATTCACTTTGCATAATACTATTTTCCTTCCCTCTTGCACATTTCCCCTCCCTGCTACATCCACTGTATTCATATATTGATCGGGCAGGGTAAGTGAACTCACATATATCTTAAAAAATCACGACTGTGTTCATTTTCTAAGTCCTTGGGTTTATACCTAGTGATAGATAATTTACCCCAGAAAGAAAGCTTCACTGAGCTTACCACTCAAAGGGCATAGGTAGAGGTGAAGCATAGGGAGACAGCAGGAGCTCCGTAGAAAATGGACTGGTGCAGAGAGGCTGAATTTGAGTTTCAGCTCTGCCACTTTGCAAAGGTGAGACTTGGGCAAACCTTTTAATCCATCAGAGCGTTTGTTTTCTTATCTGTACATTTAAGGCTGTTGAGAAATAAAAGATAAAATTTGGTTATATATAGAAAAACACCTAGAAATTGTCAGTATTACAGGTGCAATCCTAAACATTAAGCTTTTTTTATTTTTTTTAAAGGTTTTCTTATTCATTTAGAGAGAGAAAAACAGAGAGTGAAGAGAGGGGCAGAGGAGCAAAAAGAGAGAGAGAATCTCAAGCAGATTCCACACTGAGCTCAGGCCCACAGTGGGGCTCAGTCTCACAACCCCCAGATCATGATTTGAGCCAAAAACAAGAGTCAGCCACTTAACTGACAGAGCCACCCAGGCACCTCTGCCTTATTTTAAGTTACTGATAGTAAGGTTTTATCATTCATTTTTGTGTTCTTTGGCTACAAACATTGGTTAATGGATATAATTTATTATTTATCTTAGCATTAGGAAGTGTTTGAAATTTGATTCTGTTCTCTCCCTGCTATATTTCTCTAAATAACACAGTACTGTCTTTAACTGTTATTTGTAAAAAATGGAGTAAGTAATACCTACTTCATAGGTATGAAGTTAGCACTAAATGAAACCCATGTATGAACATGAACAGCAAGTGTCTAGCACATAGTAGGGATATTTTGGAAAAAATCTATGTCTTAGTTTTTTTTCCTAAATTGCATTGGTTTTAGATGAATGTATTTCTATAGAAATAAAAACATTTTAAAGTATACTAGATCCTAAAAATACAGAATGAAAGGGAAAAGTAACAATTACAAGACAGTTGATTTTTATCTCTGGCTAGAACTAATACAAAATATACCATATTAACACAAGCACAGTAAAAATTCACATGAGTCCTTGGTATTTATATATTACCTGATTATTAACAATTACTTTGATCTTTGAGCTATATGGCTGACAGTCATCATAGACCAATTCTTGTTTGCTAAAGATTTTATTTATTCATGAGACACACACACACACACACACACACACAGAGACAGAGAAAGAGAGAGAGAAAGAGAGAGAGGGACAGAGACACAGGCAGAGGGAGAAGCAGGCTCCAAGCAGGGAACCCGACATGGGACTTGATCTCCGGTCTCCAGGATCACACCCTGGGCTGAAGGTGGCGCTAAACCGCTGAGCCATCCGGGCTGCCCTAATAGACCAATTCTTAAAGAATTTTATCCTTTTCTGTTTCTTAAATTGTGGACTGAGGACATATATTATTATCTGCAAAATGTCAGGAAATGGGGCAGCAGTGTAATATATTTGATTGGGTTAGATTTGAAATAATAAAAAGACATTTTAATTAGAGCTTAGGAAATGTAGGTCTGACCTCTGAGTCAAAACCATGGTATCATAATTATGTGCTAAAAACTGCTAATATTGCAAACTTCTCAAGAAACGTAGTCTTACAAAATACTAATTCTTTGTAATATAAATATGTTGTAAGAGTAAAATATCAATGGAAAGTGTTGTTAAAAACAATTAGACCCTTTTGCTGCAAGAATACGGTGCCTTTGATATGCTGACAACACAATAATATAATTGAAATGACAGGAAAAACTCCATAATGTGCCTTGGTCTGCACCTGTGTGTTCAAGCTAAGTTACTGTTCTTTTCCCTTTGCTTACAAAATTCTACCTACCCTGGCTTTCCAGTCCCCCTCTACTTACATTCATGCTCAACATGCTCTACCTCAGAGCTTTGCACCTGCCATTTCCTCTTCTCCCCTATGTATCCATGTTTCCTTCCTTTATTTCATTCATGTGGCTGCTCAAATGGCACATCCTTTCAGATTCTTTGTTCTCTACAAAGAATGACAGGGCATCCTTGGCTACTCTTTATCATTCTCCCTGTTCTTCCTTCCTCTCTTCCTTCTTCCCTCCCTGCCTGTCTTTCTTTTCCCTTTCATTTTTTTTTAAATTTTGGTAGCACTATATTAGAATATGTATATGTTTGTTTGTTTTTTTCTTAATTATCTTATTCTCCAATCTGACCCATAAACGCAGGACTTTGTCTCTTTGGTTCATTGCTGAATCCCAAGCCCTACAACAGTAGTTGCTACATGGTAGATGTTCAATAAATCATTATTGAATTAGTGCTCTGTTGGGAAAAATTAAAAAGTGTCATTAGCAAGCCCTATATGTTAAAGAATTTTCAAATTTAGGAAGCAAAATGAGCAATATATAGACAAATAGATCCAGGGAACAGCGCAGCCTGAAATACAGGAAAGAGGAATCCTGGAAACTTCTTACCATCAGATAGAAGAAGTCAAGTCAAGAAGGTAAAGGAGCTGTACTCATAGAAGATAAACCTTCCTGCTTTTATCCACCTCCACCAGCCCTTGCTTATACAAAGGAGCTGTCTGCAAGTGCTTTTGCCCAAAAGTCAGGTCAGAGGGAAATTACTAACTCAGCTTCTGCCTCATGGTGGGAAGGACAGCAGGATAATCCTAACACCCAGAGGAAAAACTGCTATCACCTCTCAGCAGCATGTGTCCTGGCTACTACCACCTCAGCAGGCAGATTTTCGCTTGTTAACACAGGCAGTTAAGCAGGAATTCGCCCAAACAGAATAATTAAAATTCACTGAGATTGGAAATTCAACCAACAATATGAAAGGAACCAAAATCAACAAAAAAGACATCGAGAAGCTGAGGAATTGATGCCTTCAAAGATACACAGGGAATATTGCATCTGGTTTACAATATATCAGATGTAAAATCATGAGAATTTGGGAATGTGGTTCCAAAATTCAGATTTAAAAAATTTAACATACAGCATTCTAGCAGAATGGATACAATTGATAAGTCAGCTAGTGAGTTGGTACCTGAATCAAAATAGCTTTGTCAACAATGCAGCACAGACTGAGATGTGATGTCAGAGAGCAAATTTAGAAAGAATAAAGTCTAGAATATCATGTGAATACAGTCACAGGTAAGATTCAGATGGCCATATTTTTGTATTCAAGGAATTTAGCGTTTAGTTGAAAAAAGGGGAATTGAAAAACACATGCAAACAATATTTTTGAGGAATGTGAGAGCCTTGAAACCCCAAATAGTAGTTATAAATGGCAATATCTTCTAAAATCCCAGGGACATATTAGTATGCCTGCTAGATCTGAGGAAGAAATGTCTTCATGGGCCTCAGTCTATTAGGTGTATTGTGAAGATATCATTAGTGTTTTGTAGAAAAAACTCTATTTCCATCACATGACCTCAAAGCATGTTTCACATCTGCTTATATTTTACAGTGGTCAGTGGAAATGAGTTGCAAACGAACACTGAATGCATATTTTTGAAATGGTAATATATTGATCAGAAAAAAATGAATGAAAGAAACTGTAGCAGAGAAGAATGCAGGGGGAAAAAAAAACCCACCTTCACAGGTAAGATTCTTTCATTTCAGGGAGACCGAAGGGCCACTCACCAGGAGAGGGATTTTTCTCTGTCTATGTCTTCTGTCAGGATCCAGACATAATTTGGTGATGTATTTGTCTCTTGATGTACCATCTTAAGAACAATTCTCCAAGGGAAATTTAACCTGCTGCGTCTGATCATCTTAACTCACTGGCAGAGGCTGTTCTCTGAGGACTTTAATGCCCACGAAGCTGACAGAACCTTTCCAATCAGTGAGCAGGGGCTCCTACTTGCTCTAGAAATCACACAATGACAACTTCAAAAGACCCGTGTTAAAGTAGAAATATTAGGTCTTAAGATATTTGAATGGTGCCTGAGCCAGAGTCACTGGTCTATTCCCTTCCTTACTTTACATTTTGTGCAGCTCTTATTCATTAAATATCCCTGAATACACCCAAAGGCTCTTTAGGACATCAAATATCTGAATGGAAAGATCATTAAAAAGTGATTTGTGTCTATGAAACCAGGAAATAATCCTGTGAAATAGAGAGAATCACATGGGGTGAAAAGTGTATACCCTCATTCATTTTGTAATTTGGGTTGTTAGAAAGACTTAATATTTCATGAAATGGTGTTTAAAAAATAATCTGTGGACCTCATCGCCCTAAAATTCTCCTTCAAACATGGCTCAGTTTCTTTCTAGATAGTGTGGTGTCAGTGTGGGAGCTGTGAGAGAAGCCAGATCTGTAAGCAACCTATTTCTTGGGAACTTTCAAGCAGTTTAAGAAACAAAATTCTAAGAAATGTTGTTTTCCAAACATGGAAGATTTTTTTTTTTTCTCCAAGTTGTCATAGACCATTAAGTTCCATCTTTTGTAAGGCATGGAGACAGCTAGGGGGCAGGGGCAGGACCCAGAGAAATAAACATCTTTTTCACAAGATCATGATTATTAATCTAAATGTAATTGGAAATAAATGGGGAATGTAAAGCTCAGTCTACCACATCTTGTGACAATAACGGGCAAGGAGGATTTTCTGATGCCTAAGGGTTGTTGGAAACACTAAACCCTGCTGGTAATCATATAGAGTAGGAGAATGGGATGGTAGCTTGGAGTTGTAGAATTCAATTAGAATTCTTTCTTCTGCTACTTATTTCTTATTCAACCTAGGGTAATGTCAGTAGACTATCTTTCTTTCAGTTTAGGGTTATTGGGATAGTTTTCTAATAAGGTGTACATAAAATGCCTCGCACAATAAATAGTACCTAAAAGTCCCTGAAAGATGGCTAGCAACGTGAGAACAGTGTGCTAGAGAAACGGCAGCATTTGTAATGATTGTGGTTTACTTTAATGGAATAAAAGACGACAATAGAAGCAGATAAAGTAATTGTCACTTCCTTCAATATCATTCTTAATCTGATCCCCACATATCTTTCTTGTCTTATCTCACAATGTTTTGCACATAAAATCTGTCTCTTCCGTTTGTCTCCTTTGTCCCTAGAAATGTTCTCCATTTCCCAAAGAAAATATGGCTCAAATCGATCTACCGACTGAACAGCCTCTGCTCTCTCTCTTCTGCTTTTGTTCAAGTCCTGCTCAAATGATGTCTTCTCATGAAGTCATCTGCTACATTTCTCAACAAAAGAGCTTTCTGGACACTCACTGCTTATCATACACCTAACACCTGGTGTGTTGTGATGCATATAGACCTTTAAATAGTCTTAGCAAGATTCCCAGCTTGTTTAGGATGTAAGCTAAGTTGTATTAGTTAAATCCCTAAAGTGACATGTTTAGTGAGGAATGGTCATATTGTTTTTCTTTCAGTGATAAATAAATATAGCAATTGGTCACTAGACTCTAAATTCTTGTCGATGACTTCTATGACAAGTAGGAAAGTATTTTTCAGTACCAACAGTTCAGTTTTTCTTTCATTTTTAAAAAAATATTTTATTTATTTACTCATGAGAGACATATATATAGAGAGAGACTCAGAGACATAGGCAGAGGGAGAAGCAGGCTCCCCACGGGGAGCCTGATGTGGGACTTGATACCATGACCGGGGGATCACGCCCTGAGCCAAAGGCAGACACGCAACCACTGAGCCACCCAAGCCTCCTTTTTCTATCATTATTTCATGGAATCATGAATTCTTAAAAATTTCCTTCACAAGCATTCATTTATTAAGTCTGCCTGGAGTCATGCTAATTGTTATGAAGCTGAAAAACCAACCTAGCTCATACCCTTGGGACATACAAAGCCACATTAACTATACATATAAACAGTCAGTTACACTATAGTGAGGTAAGTGTCCCAGTAGAGATGTACAAAACCAAAAGTAGCTCTTGGATGGAACAGAATAAGATGGGTAAGTAGAAAGAAAAACTAATAATTAGATGGATAGATAGTGAATGGAAGGAGAGAGACAGACAGACTTTTTTTTTTAAAGCACTGTTGGGACTCCTGGGTGGCTGAGTGGCTGAGATTCTGCCTTCGGCTCAGGGCATGATCCTGGAGTCCTGGGATCGAGTACCACATTGGGGTCCCCACAGGGAGTCTGCTTTTCCCTCACCATGTTTCTGCCTCTCTCCCAGTGTCTCTAGAATAAATAAGTAAAATCTTAAAAAAATAAAAAGCATTGTCTAATATTTTTTTCACTCCTTCCTTCAGATATAGGTTTCCATCTGGAGCCATTGCTCTTCACTCTAAAACAGTTTTCAGCAATTCTTACGGTGTATGTCTGACACAGATAAAACTCTCCACTCTTGAGGTGAAATTATTTCACCTTCATTTTTTAAAAATCAAATTTGTGAAGTATAGTTGTACCTACATTAAAAGGCCCCATAGTTTAATTGGGAGATTATATATATGTGTATATATATATATATATATATATATATATATATATATATATATTATAAACAACCCAAAATAAAGATATAGAGGCAAAACTATTCCTTTGTACCCCAATTCCAGTCAAGCAGCTATGCCCCTGACAATCACTAATCTGCTTTCTAACTAGAGATTTAAATTATCATCCTAGAGTTTCAGAAAAATAGAATTGTGTGTATATGTAGGTGTCTATTTTCTTTTGTCTACTATAATGTTTCTGAGATTCATCAGTGCTGCTGGCATTAACAAAAATCCAGTGGATCCTGTATTTTTATAGCTGAGTCGTAGTCTATGATATGAATATCAATAGTTTGTTTCTTCATTTCCTTGTTGATGAATTTAGGTCCATTTTTTAGCAGTTTTGGAAAGAGCTTCTGTTTCTATGCAAGTCTTTGTGTGGATATGTTTTCAACTCCGTTTAGTATATACCTAACAGTGTAATTGCTGGGTTGTATAATAATTGAATACTACATTTTACTCGAAACTGTTAAACTAGTTTCCAAAGATATTGTATTGGTTTACATTTGACACCACCCCCAGCAAAGCTGCCAAACATAGCTGTGATAAAGCCCTAAATAAAACTTCCAAAAACTGGATCTACCTGTATTGACTGACTTATATAGACTGCACTTGAATATAGGTCATATTTTCTTGCTTCTTTGCATGTTTTATAAATTTTGACAGCATTCCAGACATTGTATGATGCAATTGAATAGTGAAGAGTGAAATAAATACACTTAGCTGCAAAAAAGAACACTAAATTTCTTTTTATAACTTCTAACTCTGGGAAATGAACTAGGGGTGGTGGAAGGGGAGGAGGGCGGGGGGTGGGGGTGAATGGGTGACGGGCACGGAGGGGGACACTTGACGGGATGAGCACTGGGTGTTATTCTGTATGTTGGTAAATTGAACACCAATAAAAATTAATTTATTAAAAAAAAACATTACTTTGTAATATATATTTGACTATAGTACCTGAACACATGAATACTGATATATCATTTGAATATATTTGATATAAATTTATATAAGTATATAAATATTCAATCAAAATGTATAAATATTTATATATTCAAAAATTTGCAATTTATACTTTATAAGATAATTTATATTTATATACTAATAATATAATTTATAATTTGAATATAT
This sequence comes from Nyctereutes procyonoides, assembly GCF_905146905.1. Classification (NCBI taxonomy): domain Eukaryota; kingdom Metazoa; phylum Chordata; class Mammalia; order Carnivora; family Canidae; genus Nyctereutes; species Nyctereutes procyonoides. Next base: position 14,033,814 of record NW_026575030.1, read on the forward strand.
ACAATATTTAAATAAATTTTATGTATTCAAATGATATGCCAGTATTCATGTGTTCAGAAATTTAAAAATCTCTTTTCTGTCCTTTGAATCTTTTTGAACCCCTTCTTTACTGAATACAATTAATTAACTTGAAAATTAATAAAAATTCATAATAAAAAAAATAGTGTGCAAAGATGGGTCGGTTCTCAAATATTTTGAGGGCAGGATTAGGACTTGATCTTCAGAAGATGTGGGATTTGAGCACTGGTGAATTTCTGAGATTTATTTATTTCTTAAAACCAAGTCATTAACTTTCTGAACTGTTGGAGATCTCTCTTTGCTTTTTAGCCTGGCTACCTGCTTCTGGGGTCACTGGACCGTTCTTTTTATTCTCCAGTCATACTCCTGGCCCTCTGAATCACAGGATATTTTGCTCCATATTACTGTCCTGCCTCTAAGTTCTAGCAGTCACTATTATGCACGTGAAGGACTTCTTGCTACCGAAGATGGCTGCAGATTTTATCCTTTCCTGTTCCCTTCCCTCAGCATTTGGTGTCCTTCTCCCATCAGATGGAGGCCTGTGCCAAAGAGAAAGGAGTTGGCTATCGGATGTAGACTTATTTTACAGTGAGGACTCTTTAGAATTTCTCACTGTCTCTCTCACTGATGTCATGATCTAGGCCTTATTAATTCTGTTATTTCCTCTATACCATCATGAGGGATGAGAAAGTGTACATATGTGGTACAGAATACCACATATGAACACAGCACAAAGTCATAAAATGAACACCTGATAGAATATAAACTGACCCTGTTTCTATCCAGCTCTGGCCTTGGTCAGCTCCACATAGTATAGTGAGCTGCTGTCCTGCAAAGAACACCAGACTCATCTTTTTCAGAAGGAATTTAACTCGCCTCAACAAATATGAAGAGAATGTCTTTTCTGAATCAGGGCCCCGGGGTAAATGCTGGGAAACAAAGAAACAAAAAAGGAATCAGAATAGTCACTGATTTGAAGGAGGAGGGAATGACATAGAAGGCGTAGAACCATGGTACTACATCCTGAAGACTACATCCCTGAAGTCCAGGAGAAGAACATCTTCCCATTTTCTCCAGTCTGAGTAAATCATAGAAGTCTTTCTGGGGGAATGTGGACTCTGTTAATTAAACTGTCCATGAGTGCTCACTTTGTAGTGTATGACCAGGACCCCACCTAGGCCCTACTGTGCCTGGGTCCCCATGTTAACTGTCTGCTTTGCAGTAGTGGTAACTGGTACAAATTTACTATTGTTTTAGTGTGCGTCAAACTTGTATTCCTTCTTTGGTTTTTTCCCAGCAGTCCTGATCTCTGTATATGAATCCCCATTTTGCATCAGAGAAAATGGAGATTCAGAGAGATCACATAGCTGATAACTAGCATATCTGGAATCTGAAAGCTTATCTGCCTGATTGTCTCTGCAACAGCTTCATTTGCTGGCTTGGATTCCCCCTTACTCTTGCTATCTTTTCTAAGACTGGAATACCTAGAACACTAAACCTCCATCTTTGTTACATTTCTTCCTGAGAGCCACCTGGGTTCCTAGATCTATTGCGGCAGGTATTGCCTGCTGACCATCCCTTTGCAAGAATTATCGAATTCCTGATTCTTAGCCAGGGGGTTGAGCCAGCTTGCCACTGATTGATCACCAATTTTAGTGTGACTCTCCGCTGATAAAGATCTTGAGTCCTAGAGAGGTATCCTTAAATATAAAATGAAGCTTTTGCACTGGATCACCAGGGAACATGTTGCAGTTTTTAAATAAGTGTATTATTATAATAATTTATAATTGTTATGATATGGAGTCGTCATTTATTGAAACGCCTGCACCATTTCTTTGCTTCTGAGGAAAAATAACTCTTATCCTTCATGTGCAACAGAATTCTAATTATCTGACTCCTGGACTCAGTGGTTTCTCAGAACTGTACACCTACAATGTCATTCTCTTCCAATCCAGAGCCAAGCTACTGCAAGCTCATGCCTCATTCAGGGTCTACCCCTGGGATGCCCACTGCTTCAACTGGCAGCATCTGGAGTGTGAGAAGTTAGCCCACATCAGCAAGAATCACATCGACTGGGAACCTGTTAGAAATGCAAATTCTCAAGTCCCATCCCAGAAGTAGTGATTCAGAAACTCTGGAAGTAGATCAAACAATTTATATAATAAACCATCCAGATGATTCTGATGGCAACCAGAGAAACATTCCTGTAAAGTATAACAATCACTATGATTCCTTTATAGGAAGTAAATCTGCCAGTACAGGCAGATGTGCAAAAGAATAAAGGAACCCTTTCATCCAAATCTGGAGGTGTTAGGAAAGTTTGAGAGGAGATGACACTGGAGATAAATTCTGAACTTATCCATGGAGAAGTGAAAGTGACAGGATATTCAGGAAGAGGAAATGTACACAAGGAAGACCATATTAACTTCCTAAGTTAAAACAAGGTAACAAAAAAGAAAGTTGGAAAGTTAAAACAAGACATAAAATGAAGTACAAGAGATGTGACTGGAATGTTGGTCAGGAACTTGGTCATGACAAAAAGAAAAACGACATGGTAAGTATGAGTATTTTCTCTCTTTTTAAAAGATTGATTGATTGATTGATTGATTGATTGGAGGGGAAGAGAGAGAGAGAGAGAGAGAAAGAGAGCACAAGTAAGGGGAGGGTCAGGGGAGAGAGAGAGAAGCAGGCTCCCTGCTGAGCAGGGAGCCCAATGTAGAGAGTCAAAGGTAGATGTTTAACTGACTGAGCCACCCAGGTGCCCCAGGTGTGGGTGTTTTCAAGAGGTCACCTTGTGGGCCACCCGGGTGGCTCAGCAGTTTAGCGCTGCCTGCAGCCCAGGGCAAGATACTGGAGACCCGGGATCGAGTCCCATGTTGGGCTCCCTGCATGGAACCTGCTTACCTCTGCCTGTGTCTCTGCCTCTCTCTCTTTCTCTCTCTCTCTCTCTCTCTCTCTCTGTCTCATGAATAAATAAATAAAATCTAAAAAAAAAAAAAGAAAAAGAAAAAGAAATCACCTTGTCTCCCAACTCATAGGAAAGATGAATATGACAGAAATGAAGCAGGCTGAGACTCAGTCGACCAGTGACGAACCAAAGTGGTGGGAGTGGGGACCGTGACAAGTCACCGAATCAGGAGACAGAAGATAGAGTGAACAGAACTGATTCTGCATTGGCTTCTGATTTTTGGAATTACAACATCAGTCAGTGAGCTAAGGGACCTTATTTGGAGAAGTAGGGTTCAAGAGAAATAAGATAGTTTTATTTTTTAGATATTGAATTTCAGATTCTTGTAGGAAAGTATATCCACCTTGTAAACTAGTAATTATAATATATAATAATAATAGCATATAATAATACTAATTTTTCAGTACTATTCTAATTTCTTTACCTCTATTCACTTATTTAATCTGCACAACGACATTGAATGGTGAAAAATTAATATGAAAGCCAGTGTCAAATAATCTATTTTCTCTGTGAAGAAGGTGAACTTATCTGCCAAAAGTGACGAAGGAGGTGACTGGATGTATAAGCTAAAACACTTAGTGTAATACAAAATTGACTTTTGTTGTTATTGAATTTACCATATTTCTCTTGCATCTTATCATGTTTCTGGAGTTTCCCTAAAACAATGCTAATTCATATACCTGCTTTTGCAAATGTACAACTTTTCCATTCTTTGCTAAACTTGCAATACAAGGACTGCATTCTGCATTGAATCTCTTCTAGAAGAAATGTTATAACCTGGGAAAATCATGCAAATCTTAAAAGGCTAAAGATGGAATTTGGGAACAAATGGCATACAAATATTCTCTCTTATGCTGAGCCAGTAAGTGTGTATATGTGCATACTTTGTATTTTAAAGGACAATAATTTGTGCATATGGATTTGTGCTTATGGATTGTCCTTCTCCAAATAAATATGGCTGAACTCCATGAAGCTGAAATACTGCTCACCTCTCTTTTTTTTATTCATTATTCTTTTCATAAGACAAATCTTTGATTCAGCATATGCTTATTTCCTGGGATTTATAAAGCCCTCATAAGAATTAATGAGGGGTTAATTTCAAAATATTGTAACATATGGACAAGATTTATCTGAAGTTTTATTTTCTTTCCTTATATTATAAAACCTTCATCCTAGAACAGTTTGAGGTCTGTAGAAAAATTATGAAAATAGAACGGAAAATCTGGGCAGTCCGGGTGGCTCAGCGGTTTAGTGCCACCTTCTGCCCAGGGCATGAGCCTGGAGACCTGGGATTGAGTCCCACGTCGGGCTCCCCGCATGGAGCCTGCTTCTCCCTCTGTCTGTGTCTCTGCCTCTCTCTCTCTCTCTCTCTCTCTCTCTGTCTCTCTGTCTCTTTCTCTGTGTGTGTCTCTCATGAATAAATAAATACAAATTTAAAAAAAAGAACTGAAAATCTCCATAGAACCCACACCTAGGCTTTGGCACATCAAGGTACGTCTGCTATAAATAATGAACCTATATTGATTTGTTTGCTATTTGTGTTGTTGCTGCTGTTTTCAGTTTGTATATTTTTTAATGTCTCAAATTTTTAATATTAGTTTCAGGAGTAGAATTTAGTGATTCATTACTTCCATATAACACCCAGTGCCCTCCTTAATACCCATATTAACTGAAGTCCATACTTTATTCAGATTTCCTCAGTACTCACTCAAAGTCCTTTCTTTCTTCCAGGATTCATGCATGATACCATATTACGTTAAATCATCAAGACTCTTTAGGCTTTTCTTGACTATGACAGTTTCTCAGACTGTTATGAATGTTATGATTGTTATGAATAAAACTGCCATAAACATTAGTGTCTGGGATTTTCTGCAGGCATAAATTTTCAAATGCCTAAATTTTTGCTGGTTAAATCTGTCTAGCTCCTCATCTTCAACTCTTTTGCCTTTAGTTTTCTGCAGAGCCTTTGGAGTGAAAGACAGCCATGTCTCCTCAATGTCTTTACAGAAAGAGGTCTACAGCCAGATTGTTCCATCATCCACACGTATCTGGCCACAAAAATGCCCTGCTGGGCCTCCACCATTCCTCCATAACATTTTTGAAAATCTTGCTTTATGTTGTTATACGCGATGGTGAATCTCAAGCCAAATCTAGCACCAATACAGCTTTGCTAATCATTGTACTGAGAACAGTGACCTTGAGCTAGACTTCTTAAGTTTAATTATTCTTGGTCACCAGGTTGAAGTCAACTGCCTCAGGTCCAGTCTCTTAAATCCTAACATGACTCTCTTCATTTTACTACTTTTTCCTTTCCCCGGTAACTTCTCTGACTTATTTCTTCTCTTACTGTTGACTTTTGTACTCAACGATTATTTTTTGTGCACTTCTTGGAGTCCCTGATTTTGCAGTAGACAATCCTTTTATATCATCACATTGTCAAGATAGAAAACACCCTGTATATTCTCACCATCCAGAGCCAGGTTCTCTCATTATAGACAATACTGGTTTTTCTTCTTGTTCTTTTATTTTCTCTGTTACTCTCATATATTATTTTGTTTGTTTTTTCTATCTCCAATTGCATGTGAACTTAGTGTTTAAATTAACAAACCTGATTTCATATTTAGGCAGTGCCTTTTATTAGCTGGGTAATCTTGGGCAAAGGATATAACTATTCAAGCTTCATTTTTTTCTTATAAAAAGTGAAGATATTATACATTTTATAAAATGTATGGTAGTCAAATATGATAAATCTCTAAGTTCCTTGGGAATATTTAAAACATATATTAGTTCTTTTTTCTATTTGTCCTTATCCCATAGAATTTCATTTCCTAATATCCTTACAAAGTCCTTCTCCTACTTGCCTTCTTGAGGCTATAACATCTAAGTAGAATGGGTGGTAGTGTGTTAAAAATAAAAATTTTCTAGAACTTTTAGATACTTTGCCATACTAAAAGAGAGATTAGTTTGTATATAAATGCCTATTGTCATCATTAAAGTCCTACCATTTAGAAGGTTGACAAAACACCAATGTTAAATAGATTCAGTACTGAACCTACATACATACAAGACATACTGCAGGCCAACTCAGAGCTAAGTACTTTAAAATGTTATTCTTTATTTTATTGCAGATGATGTCAATAATAACTGATTGACATTTAATGGACACCTACTATATGCCAGGCACAAGATTCTTTATCATTTAATATAATTGTTATCACTCTATGTATAGGCAAAGTCTTTAATTTGTTCAGCATCACAAAGTCAGTAAGTGACAGCTTAGTACAGAGCCATGGACATATTACTTGCTTAATAAATATTTGCTAAATCAATTACTGAAAATGCTAGATAACTTAAGACTGGTTCTCTTCATTTACATATTCTTATACTCTGTCATTATACAACCTTCTCAAGAGTACTTTCTAAATGTGCTATTTAAAAGTTTGAGCACAGCTTCAGAGCACAAGGCTTGCCAAGATTTGACTTCCTGCTATAGCTGTAGATGTGGGTAGGGTGTTAGCAAAACATCAGATAAGGACAAGGGCTCAGAAAAAACATTGCCAATTCTTACTGTTGATCTCCCTCCATGCTAGAGGATTTTAATATTTCCCTGAAGATAACAAAGGTATGTGGAATCTCTGTGAAATGATTGTGATCTGTGTATGAACCTTTCAAAACATTGAAATGTGCCATGAGGATATAGAACTTCCCCTTCTGCAAATATGATGCGAACACTTTTGATGCTGAAGAGTGTGATTAGCAATAACATAAACACTGGTAAGTAAACAGTGGGCTATTTTACTCACAAATGTCACCCCGATCACTTAATCCCATTAATAATCCTGATTGCTTCATGTTAGTATCTGCATTAAAAGAGAAGAAATATTAGGCTTAAATGATGAAGCCAGAAATTGAATCTGGTTCTCTTTTCACTTTCAAGTCTATGCTACTCAGTGAAACATTTGGGCCTGAGACAAAGGGAGTACAGGGGATTGTGCTTCTCCTTTCTACAGAATTTAAAAACCTGTTCAGACCTACTGACAATATATCCCGTCTTTTCCTTTTTGTGAACCAGTCATCATCTCCATAGAAAGAGCTGCAAGAGCCTCAGTTATACAAAACATCAGGTGAAGTTTTGTCCACCTGGAATCCAAGTCACCCCCCTTGTTCTTGATATGTTGGTCCTCTCTGGGCATTGGGGCTTCTACTTCAATTCCCTGCCAAGGAGATATTTTGCCCTGTGTCTATAACTGAGGTATTGCTTATCCTAGAAACTCTCCGGATGGGTATGTAAATCATGCTCTTCATACCATACAGCATTAGGTACCTTCCATATTCCATGGGCAAATGTACCAGAGAGATAAAGGGCATGGCTGGGCAGTACTTACTGCCTTGGAAGTAAGTTTATAAGACCCTCTCCAAGAAAGACTAGGCCCTTTAAACTTATTATCTAGGACCAGTCATGGGAAGAACCTCATGAACAAGAGGGTCTCTTACAAATTTCAGACAGAGTTTAGAAAAAAGTTTTAAGCCTCAGCACAAAATTCATTGTGCATGCACAGTTCTAAATGATTTCTGCATTTTTCTTTACTATTTGTGCAAATTCTGAAACATTCCAAGTTGCTGAGACATCAGATAGCCCCAGACATGTGCTCAGAACTTTAGTCAATTAACCTTGGATAAAAGCATGGACCAATATGTCTAAGAATAGTTATTTGTTCCTGTTACTTGCTTTTCAAAAAATTTGGAATTTATATTTTAAAAATTCCCTGATTTCTGAGCAGGATTAATTACCCAAAATCCATAAAGGAAAAGATTGATAAATTTGACAATAGGAGAATGAGAGCTAACATATAACTACTATATATTATATATTATATACAAGTTACATATATAACCTTACTTATCTTCATGAAACCCTACGAGCCTGTTATCTTTTCATATCAGTTTTAAAGATTATAAAACAAAGGCACAGATTAAATACTTTTCCCAAGATCATAATGCTAGTAAAATAGCAGAATTGAAATTCAAACCTAGATTGTCTGATAGGAAATGGGAAATTATAATCACAGCAGAGTAATAGATTTAAAAACTAATTATATTGACTTAAAATAATTTCTATAAATCAGTAAGAAAAATATGAACAAAGATAAAAAAGTGAACAAAAGATATAAATAGACAGTATACCATGTACAGGACAATAGGCAATAAGCATATAAAAAGTAGTTTGCCCTTAGCAGCAACTAAAGGAAAGCATATAAGAACAACAATAAAATAAGAATACTGCTACTGGTAAAATGAAACTTAAAAAGCTTAATGATTCCCAGTATCAGCAAGTGTGAGGGGAGACAAGCCCTCTCATAAACATTGATGAGAGAATAAATCAGTGCAAAATTTCTGGAGGCAATTTGGCAGTGTCTTTAAAAATAAAAATGCATATATGCTTTGACCCAGTAGCCAATAATGCGTTTTTTTAAATTCACCTTATGCAATATTACCGATGTAATACATAAAAGCTATTCATAACAGCACTGTGTGCAACAACAAAAACTTGGAGAATATTAAAATATGAATCAATAGGCACCCGAAACTATGGTATGTAAATACAATAAAAAATATTAAGCTTTTCCAATTTAGCCATTATACAGTATCTCTGAGATAAATAATGAAGTTAAAAAACAAAGCAGAAAAAAAAAAGCAGAGAACAGTGTCTATAGTATTATCCTTTTCTCATAATCCGTGCTTCCTGTTAATGAGTCTAATTAGTGATCTTATTCCATTTTTTCTCAGTAGAAATATGTATTTTATTTATAATTTTTTTTGAAGTATAGCTATCATACAATATTGTATGAGTTTCAGGTAAATAACATAGTGATTGAAATTTATATGTATTGTGACGTGTACACAGTGGTAAGTGTAGTCATCCTGCAAAGTTATTATTATTATATTATATTGTTGACTATCTGTACTTTACATCTTACATCTCTGTGACTTATTGATTTTATAACTAGAAGTTTGCACCTTTTAATCCCTTTCACCTGTTTTACCCACCCCCTCACGCCCCTTGCTTCTGACAACCACCAATTTGTTTTCTATATTTAGGACTCCAGTTCTGTTTTGTTTGTTCATTTGTTTTGATTAGATTCCATACATAAGTATAGTCATGCGGTGCTTGTCTTTCTCTGTCTTACTTATCTTACTTAGCATAATACCTTTCAGGTCTTTCCATGTTGTTGCAAATGGGAATATTCCATTATTTTTATGGCTGAGTAATATTCCAGTATGTGTGTGTGTGTGTGTGTGTGTGTGTGTGTATACTGTATCTTCTCTATCCATTCATCTATCAATGGACACAGATTACTGCCATATCTTGGCTACTGTAAACAATGTGTGGTAAACCTAGGTATGCGTGTCTGTTTGAATTAGTGTTTTTATTTTCTTCAGATGGATACCAGTAGTGGAATTGCTATTTTGTAAGGTTTCTCTATTTTTGACTTTTTGAGGAATCCCCATACTGTTTTCCACAGTGGTTGCACCAATTTACATGCCTGCCACATCCTTTCCAACATTTGTTATATCCTGTCTTTTTGATACTACCATTGTGACAGGTGTGAGGTGATAGCTCATTGTGGTTTTGATTTGCATTTCCCTTATGATGAGTGATGTCGAGCATCTTTTCATGTCATTTGGCCATCTGTGTATCTTCTTTGGAAAAATGTCTTCACAGGACCTCTGCCAATTTTTTAATTGGATTATTTTTTCGGCATTGAGATATGAGTTCCTACTATATTTTGGATACTAACCCTTTATTGAATACATAATTTCCAAATATCTTCTTCCATTTAGTGGGTTGCCATTTTATTTTGTTGATTGTTTCTTTCGCTGTGCAAATGCTCCTTAGTATGATACACTCCTAGTAGTTTATTTTTGCTTTTATTGCCCTTGCCGAAGGAGACAAATCCATAAGTATATTGTTAAGACTGATTTCCACGAGGCTACCATCTATGTTTTCTTTTAGGAATTTTACAGTTTCAGGTCTTATATTTAAGTCTTTAATCCAGGGAAGCCTGGATGGCTCAGCAGTTGAGCATCTGCCTTTGGCTCAGGGCATGATCCTGGAGTCCTGGGATCAAGTCCCACATCAGGCTTCCTACATGGAGCCTGATTCTCCCTCTGCCTATGTCTCTGCCTCTCTCTCTCTCTGTGTCTCTCATCATGAATAAATAAATAAAATCCTTAAAAACTAAGTCTTTAATCCATTTTCAGTTTATTTTTGCCTGGTGTAACATAGTGGTTCAGTTTCCTTTTTTTTTTTTTTTCATATAGCTGCACAGTTTTCCCAGCACTATATATTGAAGAGATTGTCTTTTCCCCATTATATACTCTTATCTCTTATGTTAAAGATTGATTGACCCTGTAAGCCTGGGTTTAATTCTGGGCTTTTTACTCTATTCAATTGATCTATGTGTCTGTTTTCATGTAAGTACTATACTTGTTTGGTTACTATAGCTTTGTTTTACAGTTTGTAATTAGAAAGCATGGTATCTCCTGTTTTGTTCTCTCTCAAGACTGCTTTGACTGTTCAGAGTCTCTTGTGGTTCCACACGATGTTAGGATTTTTTTCTAATTATGTGAAAAACGCCACTGATATTTTGATAATGATTTAACTAAATCTGTAGATTGTTTGGGGGTACTATGGACATTGTAACAATTTTAGTTCTTCCAATCTTTGAGCATAGTACATCTTTGCATTTATTTGTGTTATTTTCCATTTTGTCCATCGATGTCTTATAATTTTCAGGGTACAGGTCTTTCATCTCCCTGGTTAAATTTATTTCTAGGTATTTCATTCTTTTTGATGTAATTATAATTGCTTTGTTTATTAATTTTCTTTCTGATAATTTTGTATAGAAACACATTTTTATAGATTAATTTAATATCCTGCAACTTTACTGAATTCATTTACTACTAGAATTCTAGTAGGCTTTTAAAGATTTTTTTGGTGTAGTCTTTAGGGTTCTCCATATGTAATATTACATAATTTGCATATAGTGACAGTTTTATTTCTTTTTTACCATTTTGGATGCCTTTTATTTATTTTTCTTGTTTGATTGCTATGGCTAAGACTTCAAGTACAACGTTGTATAAAAGTGGTAAGAGTAGGCATACTTGTCTTGTTCCTGATATTAGAGGAAAAGCTTTCACCTTTTCACCACTGAGGCTAATGTGAACTTTGTATTTTTTCACTTATGGCCTTTATTATGTTAAAATATGTTCCCTCTGTACCCATTTTGTCGTGAGTTTTTACTGAAAATATATACTTTTGCTATAAAATTTTTGTCTGATGTAAGTATTGCTACCCAAGCTTTCTTTTAGTTTCCATTTGCAAGGAATAACTTTTTCTCTTCACTTTCAGTCTGTATGTGTCTTTAGGTCTGAAGTGAGTCTCCTATAGATAGGATATCGATGAGTCTAGTTTTTTTATTTATTCAGCCACCTTATGTCTTTTGGTTGGAACATCCAGCTCATTTACATTTAAGTATTTATTGATATGTTCTATTGCTATTTTTCGTTGTATTCTGGTTAATTCCATAGTTCTTCTCTTACTCTCTTTTCTGGGGTTATAGTTGGATTCTTTCTTCTTTATTTTTTTGGGTATCTATTATAGGTTTTTGGTTTGTGTATATCATGAGGTTCATATATAACACCTTATACATATAGCAATCTATTTTAAGTTGAAGGTCACTTCAGTTCAAGCACATTCTAAAAACACATTTTTAGTCCCTCCTCTATTTTATGTTTTTGACTTCATACTTCACGTCTTTTCATTCTGTGTATCCTTTAACTGCTTATTGTAGATGTAGGTGATTTTACTACTTTAGTCTTTTAACCTTCATACTAGCTCTATACATGTTAGATCAACTGCCTTCAATATTTGTTGGCTTTACCAGTGAGATATTTTGTTTCATGATTTTCTTACTCTAGTTAGGGCCTTTTCTTTTCCACCTAACGAAGTCTCTTTAACATTTTTTTGTAAAGCTGTTTTAGTGAGGATGAGCTTCTTTAACTTGTTTGCCTGGGAAACTCTATCTCTCCTTTAATTCTAAATTAAAAAAAAAAAAAGTTTCTGGGTAGAATATTCTTTGTAGGTTGTTGTTTTGTTTTGTTTTTGTTTTTGTTTTCATTTTTGTTTGCTTGTTTTTTGCTTTCAGCACTTTTAATACATCATGTCTTTCTCTTCTGGCCGACGAAGTTTCTGCTGAGAAATCATTGATAATCTTGGAGTCTGTGTATGTATGTGTGTGTGTGTGGGGGGGGTTCTTTTATGTAAGTAGTTGGGTTTTCTTTGCTTCTTTTAAGATTCCCTGTTTACCTTTAATTTTTAAACTTTTAATTATGATGTGCCTTGGTATGGATGTCTTTGGGTTTCTCTTCTTTGGGGATGTCTGTGCTTCTTGGACCTAAATGTCTATTTCTTCTCTTGGTTAGAGAAGATTTTAGCTATTATTTCTTCAAATAATATTTCTTCCCCTTTCTCTTTCTCTTCTTCTTCCACGACCCCTATAATGCAAATATTAATATACATTGTACCCTATAAGTCCCTTAAACTATTCTTATTTTTTAAAATTCTTTTTTGTTTGCTGTACCTTAGTGATCTTCATCATGCAGTCTGATAGAGCCCTGTTCTATTATTCTGTATCATCTAATCTGCTGTTGATTACCTCTAGTGTATTTTTATTTTAGTTACAGTATTCTTCAACTGTAATTGGTTCTTTTCTATATTTTGTATCCTTTTATTGAAGATCTCACTGTGTTCATCAATTGTTTTGAGTTCAGTGAGCATCCTTATGACTATTACTTTGAACTCTATCAGGTAGATTGCTTACCTCAATTTTGTTTAGTCCTTTCTCTGATGTTTTGACTCTGTGTATGTTTCCATGTATTAAGTAAATCAGTTTCATTGTCTAATCTTAAAGGCATGGTCTTATGAAGAAAGTATCCTAGGGGACCCAAGAGTGTCATCCCCCTTTTTTACCAAGTATTTCAGGATTGTCCCCTCTGTATACTTCATGTTCCCTCCTGATGTGGCTGGGCTCTGACTGCTGCTGGTGTGCTAATAGGCAGGGCTGTCCAACTCCAGGGCAAGAACCACTTTGCAGAGCCCTAGTCCAGGGCAAGATTGCCCACTGGTTGTGGCAGGGCAAGAAATTCTTGGTTGAGGTTGGGGGGGACACCTTGCTGGGTCTGGTGATTTGGGAAGGGTGGGTCTGTAGGAGAATGTCAGGGTGGGGCAAAGGTCATTGGAGAATATCAGAAATGGCACTCACCAGCACTAAACTAGCTTGATTAGAAGAGTAAGAAAAATAGCATCCAGCAGCACTTCCAATCCCAGACAGAGTTTCTACAAGTGCTAGCCCCTCCAGCACACCCCCCAAATTAGTCAGTTTATCTCCTTCACATATGGCCCAGGTGCCTCTCAAATTGCTGCCTCAGTGTTGGGTCTCAGAGCAAGCGAGTTTGTGAGCAGAGCTAAACCTCACTGATTTTCAAAGCTAGATGTTATGGGGTTTTGTCTTTCTGTTATAGGTCCCTGGGGCAGAGGCTTCTGATTTAGGACTTGAACCCCTTGCTCTCCAGGGGAGACCTCTTCATTTGTGATATTCCTCCCACTTATGAGTTGTGGTGCTGGGGGTATAAGTCCTGACTGAACTGCCTTTTTGACCCTTCTACCTATCTCAATGTGTGCTCCCCACCCCCATATATCTTTAGCTATGGAAGAGCTGTTCTGCTAGTCTTTAGATATTTCTCAGAGAGAGTTCTATCTGTAGTTATAGTTGGGGTCCTGTGGGACAAAGAGAGCTCAGGATTTTCTGACTGTGCCATCTTGATCAGCTTCTAATAAGTGATTATAAAACAAAAGAGGCAACCCTGGACTTAAGAACACTTGAGAAGTGTGCTGACCTTGTGTCTGCGTCTGTTCACATGAAAAGGGAGTCTAGCTTTTTTGGCTGTAACTGGAGTAATCTGCCATCTGGATTGATCATTCACTCACAAGTAGGCATCGTGTAACTTCCTTTCTTAAGTGGTCTCTAATATAAACTAAATAAGGTAATTGTTTTGTGGTCAAGAGATACCTGGTGTTATGGCCCACTTACAGGATCAAAGGCCTTGTACATGCTTTGATCAATTCAGATTTCAGGTTTAGTTTCTGAGCACTGCATTAACTATGTGGCCCCCTGGTCTAAGGGCAGTCTCTCCACTTTCTAAGTTTCTTCAGGCATAGTCCTTAGAGACCCCCAACTTCTTCATTGTCTCACCTATTTATGATAGTGATATCCTTTTGCTTCCTTTCTGAGTCTGCCAGAAAACTGGTATTCAGGCTTTATTGAGGGTAGTCATTGAGTGAATGGGACATCCCCAACAACTTCTTAGGCTGTATACTGAGAACTACATGTGTGAATTAAGGTAAGCTAACCTAGAAACAAATTAAACAAAATATCCTTTAACACAATAAAAAATTATTTTTTAGGTCTTTTGTCCATCATGATTTAGTGTAGAGGTTGGCATGAGGTTGGGAGGCTATGCTCCATCCACACAGTCACTCAGCTTCTCTGGTTGATAGTTTCACTATTTTGGCTGCACTGCCTGGTTCTCATGACAACCTCAAAGATGGGGAAGAAAATGGTAGAGGACCATCACATGGAAATGCTTTAGCCTGAACTAACAAAGGTTACTTCTTCCACATCAGTCTGATCACAAAGGGCTGAGAATGTATAATCCTTCCATGTACCTGGAAAGAAAGAACTCCGAATGTAGGTGAACACCCGAAGACCCTATCCAAATGTGGCTGACCTATCACAAACATTTTCACCTTTTCTTTTGGATGAGAAACAGAGGTGTTCTTTGGAGGCTGAGGATGGGAGGAACTTTCTGCACCTTAAGATCCAATGAAGAGGTCACAGAGTAGAGCCCCTTCCACACTTGTCCAGCTTGGGGGAAAATCTGCACACCAGATGAAAGAATTGCCATACGTGGGTAACTGTACGGCTTCTAGTGTTAGATTATTAGGGCTTGAATCCCAGCTCTTGAGCTTGCAAACAATGCAGCTGTGGGAAAATTGTGAAACCTTTTGAACCTCAATTTACTTTTCTATACAATGATAATCATGAGTATAACTTCCTAAAATTGTGAGGATTAAATTAATATATGTCGATTGTGATAAATACTCTGTTGCACATAGTAAGCTTAAATACTAATTAATTATAATAATAATTGTTATTAAGTTAACTAATTAGTCTGTTGAAAGTCACTATTTCTGGACACCTGGGGAGTAGGCCTAAGCAGAGCGCTTGTGGGGAAAGTTGTCTCTTTCCACAAGGTGACAGCTGTCCTACATCTGCAAAAATCTTTTCTTGAATTGGAGTGCCTGAAGGCTGACATGTCCCCAGGGTTCATGATAGGGACTGTTCAGGCTGCCCCAGTTAAACCTGCAATACAGAGTTTTTGACCAGATGGGAGTGACCAGAACCCACCTGGAATGGATGGCCTATATTTTACTACTGACACCTTGTGGCAGGATGAGCAACTGCAAGGGGAGAGCTCAGCCATGGGGTTGAAAGCCAGCTCCTTGCCCTTGCCTTTCTCCAGGCGTACTGACCAAGGCGGATCAACATCCCAAAGGCCATTCTGTATCAGAGCAAGGATTTCAAAGAGGGAAGAAAAACATTCTTCTAGAGAGTGGTTTTGAGTCTCAAAGACATTTAATTTTAAAAGAAAAAGGTTTGTGACCTAGTATCTCTTGGCCGTAAAATGAGATATACAGATACCTTCAACTAAATATACTAATTGAATGAATAGATGCACCATTACTTATATTTGCTTTTATGTTTTATTTTATATTTTTTTTTATGTCACTCTTCTTGGCGACCAAAACTGACTAACGTGACTAGGTGAGCATAGCTAAAAAGAAAACTAATTCAGCAAAGCTCGGGGGGAATATTTGAGAAACTAATTGATATATTTGTGATTTTGTGTTTACTCTTACTCTTGGGCAGTGATTGCTACCCCGAGAAGTCTGTGCTTAGCTGCAATCTTATTTTACCATCATATTGGCTTCTAGAATCTTTTTTTTTTATAAATTAATTTTTATTGGTGTTCAATTTACCAACATACAGAATAACACCCAGTGCTCATCCCGTCAAGTGTCCCCCTCAGTGTCCGTCACCCATTCACCCCCACCCCCCGCCCTCCTCCCCCTCCACCACCCCTAGTTCATTTCCCAGAGTTAGAAGTCTTTATGTTTTGTCTCCCTTTCTGATATTTCTCACACATTTCTTCTCCCTTCCCTTATATTCCCTTTCACTATTATTCATATTCCCCAAATGAATGAGAACATACACTGTTTGTCCTTCTCCGGTTACTGTGGCCAAGTTCAAAGGGCCTGAGTTCTCCTCTGGGATTTTGATGGAATCTTGTCTCACATTTAGATCTTTCATCTATTTTGAGTTTATCTTTGTGTATGGTGCAAGAGAGTGGTCCAGTTTCATTCTTCTGCATGTGGATGTCCAATTTTCCCAGCACCATTTATTGAAGAGACTGTCTTTCTTCCAGTGGATCGTCTTTCCTCCTTTATCGTATATTAGTTGACCATAAAGTTCAGGGTCCACTTCTGGGTTCTCTATTCTGTTCCATTGATCTATATGTCTGTTTTTGTGCCAGTATCTAAACACTGACTACTCTGTCAACAAGATACTATGCCATCAAGAGTAACTCACAGATTGATTCTTCTTTTTTTAAATATTTTATTTATTCATTCATGAGAGTCACAGAGAGAGAGAGAGAGAGAGAGAGAGAGAGAGAGGCAGAGACATTGGCAGAGGGAGAAGCAAGCTCCATGCAGGGACCCTGATGTGGGACTCTATCCCAGAGCCCAGGATCATGCCCTGAGTTGAAGGCAGATGCTCAACCGCTGAGCCACCCAGGCGTCCCATCACAGAAAGATTGATTAATGAATATTTGTATCTATGTCTCTGAGTTTGCTCTTCAATAATAGCAGCTCAATTTGCAAGCATTGTTTTTATTTTTTAATAGTTTGTTTCATCTGATCTGCTTTTAGCCACTATTCCTCAAATTCCATAGACATAAATACAAAGGTTTTTTTTATATGTTTTTATTTATTTATTTTTAAATATGTTATTTATTTATTCATGAGAGATCCTGAGAGAGAGAGAGGCAGAGACATAGGCAGAGGGAGAAGCAGGTTCCATGCAGGGAGCCTGATGTGGGCCTCGATCTCGGGACTCCATGATCTTGCCTTGAGCCGAAGGCAGGTGCTAAACCCAGGTGTCCCAAATACAAAAGTTTAAATAAATTATAATTCTCATTGCTTTTTCAAAAACATGAAGGACCATCTGCAGTTTTACTGTATCATTCGTTAGAATACAATTTCTGTTAATCTGGGATTTAGAAAAATCAATCAACAGGAATTAAAGTGATGATTTCTGGAGCTCAGGATAACTTCAAGCACTGTAGGGCTGGAAAATTGATATAATATATATAATATTAAGATTTAAAGTCAGTTGTTAAGGTAGAATGCTGCTAGTTCCGGTAACAGCTTTAATAGAGCAAAATGAAAAGACCACAGGAGTAACCATTCAGCCAAATCACTGTTACTTCCACTCTTTTGTTTAAATTTAGTCAGACCCTTGATCCAAATGACCCATTAACTAAGATGAGTTTTTGTCGACTATAGAAGAACAAAGAAGTAGGGGGTCTGGTAGCTTCCAATATTCCTTAGAATTCAACTGACACATATTAGCAGTGAAACAAATGTACATATGTAGAATATATTTTACAATATTTAGTATGAACAGCTCCTGGTCATAAAAGGGGAGCTTGAAAATAATGAGTTTTTTAAGGAGTGGAAGCAACTACGAATATTCAGGGATTTTGTTGTTGTTCTTGCTTTACAAAGATATTAAAAAAAAAAGCAATCTACAAACTATTCAATCATAAGCTTAGCACAGTCATACACATGTGCAAGTCAAAAGAAATATCAGGAATTCTCACAATTACCTCTTTTATGCTCCATTTTGTTATTTGTTTGAACTTTTTTTTCCAATGGATGATTTTGATGTGGAAATGGAAAATAATTTAAATGATAATGTGTTTTACAAAAGGGACTCTACCTCGGCTGCATCTGTGACAAGTTCCTCATCCACATATTAGTCTCTCCACACCCATTAATGCCCTCTCATTTCACTGGGCTATTTCTGAAATAGACATTGCTGGCAGCCTGATATCAGCAGGGTTTTTGGTGATACCTTGATCAGGTTGCAAAATTCTTAGGTAGTTTTCCCGGCTTCAACACTCACTTAGAATCTATAATTTTATACCTGGAAAGAATGCCATGTATCTAGCACAAGCTTTTCATCTCAAGTTTAAAGAAACTGGCACAGATTTTCTGTGACTTATTTAAGGTCAGTCAGAAACTCAAGGGCAGACATGGTGCTAAAATTCAACTATGGACTACTTCATTCTAAGATATAATATCATCGCTTCTTTGTCTCCCCAAATTTGTGTCCATGTTCCTATTTAAAAAATATACTTCTAGTTGTTTGGCAAACCAAAGTTCTGGCCTGTTATATAGAACTGGATGGAAATTGAAACATAAGGTATGCTTTAAATTGGGAGATGTGCTTTTAGTGATTATTTCTCCAGAGAGATAAAACTCTGGAATTTGTGGGTATAACTAGAGAGTCTTGGAATGGTGTGGTGGGAGAAGGAAAAGGAATTCCATTAACCAATTTCATGGGCAAAAGGTGATAATAGAGAAGAGAGGTTCACCAAGTAAAACGTATGCAGTAAAATC
The DNA here is from genome assembly GCF_905146905.1 of Nyctereutes procyonoides. Classification (NCBI taxonomy): domain Eukaryota; kingdom Metazoa; phylum Chordata; class Mammalia; order Carnivora; family Canidae; genus Nyctereutes; species Nyctereutes procyonoides. The sequence continues at coordinate 14,052,668 of NW_026575030.1, forward strand.
CCGCATTACCATGATACCTCCCATGCCAAATGCGAGCTCCCACTCCACCTCTGGTTCAATTCCAGCTTTGTTGACTCTTGCATTTTAACTGTGCAAGCATATCCCCAGCACCATAAGAGAAGTGATTAAGGAAACATATTTCTTTTTACAGAAATTTCCTTTGCATCAGCTTTGAGGAATCCATCTTAAACTGTCAAATCTCTTTCTACTTGGTACAAAAATATGATTCATATCCCATTATATAAACTGTATTGTATTATAAATGGATCACTGTTTTCTATATGGCTTTTTTGAGCTATGAGAGGATCTGGAGAAGTCTTTTCAACTGAGTCCGAAATGTGTTTTCTGTAAAGGAAGGTGAAGAAAAACATTTTAATCTTATGGAAGGAAAACATAAACATATTTTTATTATACATTATGAGCTGGATATCTTAAGGAATAGAAATAGGTTCACAGATGCCTATCTATCAATAATCTTCCGAGGGAAGATGCAAGATGAAAAAAAGAAGAGAAAAATGATTTCATGCTGACAGTGCCACCAGGCAACGAAGTGGCATTGCTTTCTGCATCCAGGGTCCATATCTTTTATCTGGGGTTCCAATCTGGCCTCTCCTCCTTCTTCCGTGAAAGATTTTGCAGATGCAAGGTGGCCAAAAAGGATGAATGTAGAATGCCTGGAGGACAAATGTGATTGTGAAGCAAATAATATTCTGTCCTTTGGCAAAACATCAGAAATAACCATTTTCAATGATTTAAAACAGGGTAGCAGAGGGAGGATAACAGTGATTATTGTATAAAGAATGACGCTGAGGCAAACAAAGACATATATCCAATTCCCCTACCATATTTCATGGTAATGATACATGTGCACCCACTTTCACCTGCTATGATGTTGTTATACTTGGGCACATTCCTCGCGGCTGTCATTGCAAAGTGTTGCTTTCCTTCTTCACTGGTCTTCAACACTTAGGCACATTCCCCAATTCTGATTTATCATTTCACGCAGAAAATTATTTCTAGGTTTAATCAACCACCCCAGTCCTTTAATAAGAAACCTGGAATAATTGTCTTCCTTATATAATTAAAACAACCAATAATTTTTTGATATCAGAAATACTACTATTTAATATAATTTGTCTGTAAAGTCACTTCATTGAACAAAAATACAAATTATAATGTTTCCTAATAGTACCAGAGAATATATTCAGAGAAAACATTTTATTAATATAATTTGGAGCCACTATTCAGAAACATAGAAAATTTATAATATAAATCCTATGACTATATTATATAAATATATACTCATAATAAATATTTTAGCACTGCCAATTTTATTTTAACGTATTTATTACCTATTTATGTTTTTTATTTGTTTCCATTTTTACGAACGTAAAATTAAGATCTAGACAATACTTTTTTATCTTCAAACTAAATCTCATTTTAATGGTAGGATCAAACCCTGAGAATATTCTTATTTTCAATACCTTTTGGGGAAAAGATACCTCAATTTTCTACAATAACCTATCACACTAAGTAAGAGCATATTAATTAACTAATTCCAACTTTTAATACCTGGTAAATTTTTCCTGTAGAGAGTATTCAAAAATACTTCTTGATATTAACTGAGTTTAGTTTTTTTAAAAACTTTTAAAAGATTTTATTTATTTATTCATGAGAGACACAGAGACTGAGAGAGAGGTAGAGACACAGGCAGAGGGAGAAGCAGGCTCCATGCAGGGAGCCTGACGTGCGACTCGATCCAGTACTCCAGGATCACACCCTGGACAGAAGGCGGCACTAACTGCTGAGCCACCAGGACTGCCCTTAACTGAGTTTCTAAACTAAGTCCAGTTAATCAAGTTTTACTAAACCCCTAACCTCTATTTATTTATTCATTATTTATTTAGTATTTACATGGCGTAAGGAATTGGGTTCAGCTGAAGGTGTATAAACTTGCGTTCAACACAAGCTCTGTGCTTAGTTCTCTGAGATAAGTAGAAACTAGAACAACAGATCAGCAAAATGCAGGACCGTTTGTCAAGATCTCAAATGTGGTTATTCCTGCCTTCCAGAGGGCTCAAGGGAGGCATTTTTGGGGTATTGGCAGGGAGGAATGTTAGGAGTCATAAAGTCTCACGATTCTGGGGCTTCATAATTAACACAGAACAAAGCGAACGATGCTGTAATAAAAAGAAGAAAAAATAAGCACAGTGATATTAATCAAGGGAATACGAAATTATAATGGGGAAACTCAGAAACTGAATCTAATTCTGGAGGTTGGGGTAGATTTCATAGAAGAACTGGCATTTCAGCTGAGGGATAAGTGGAGAAGAAATTATTTCATGGCTAGGAAATAATTAGCAAAAGCACAAAGGACTCCTGGTGGTCTGCTCTTCTCAGTCTTGTTCACCAATGCATGACCTCAGCAAGAGTGATCCTTTGATACACTCATGTTGAATGAATGAATAAATCAATATCTGTCAGCTCCAGTGGTCTCAAGCTATCTTTATTTGTTAACAAGAGAATTCAGGCCCTGTTCATCTCCCTTACCCCACCACACCTCAAGGGTATGAAAATAGTTAAATTGGTAAATGTTTCCAAATTTTTAAAATTTATTTATTTTTTATTTATTTGGTTTTTGTTTTCTAAGGCTACTCAAGTGAAGCAGTGCTGAAGTCAAGGTGGAATAAAGAAATCTGTAACCAGCTGTGATCAATTAATTGTAAACATCACTATACTCCTAAGTTTTTTATACTGTTCTATACGTACAATTTTGAAAAGTAGAATTGAATTCAAGACAGAAATGCCAATATAATACTTTTAACCAAAGACAATATAGTTAATTAAGACTGAGTTCTGATGGAAACAGTGAGATGATCTCTTAGACCTCTCAGGAATTCAGGAGCAAGAAGACTGGTTGGGCCCTCTCCCTGCCCCCCCCCCCCCCCAGTGACATTTACTGCAGTAACTCACCATGGACATCTGTGAAGTGAACATGCTGGGCTCACACACTTGGCCCTGCCAGTCAGCAGCCTCCCTCTTTGAAACCCAGACAGAGGTAGCCTTGGCTGAGGCCTGTGGACTTGGGGTCTGTGGAGAGAGTGGCAGCACTCTTGGGGTCCTTCTTTCTTTTTCTTGGAGGATAGCGCATGTTCAAATAGTTCTATGTTCCATGCTGTAAAACACAAGAAATCTAGTGGTCTTCATTCCATCCACCCCATGCATCTCTTTTAGTTAACACTGGCTCTGTTTCCACTGGTGTGATCCCAGCTCTATTGCTGGCTTATGTTGAGATGGCTAATTTAGCCTAAGGTCTCCTGATCAACGGATTATTCAGTCACACAGTGTTCTCTTCAGAACAAGATTCCTTATTTTCTCCTGTTCATATAGACTCAGAATTTTCTGAATCTGGGCAGCCCGGGTGGCTCAGCGGTTTAGCGCCTGCCTTCAGCCCAGGGCGTGATCCTCCAGACCCGGGATCCAGTCGCACGTTGGGCTCCCTTACATGGAGCCTGCTTCTCCCTCTGCCTGTGTCTCTGCCTCTCTCTCAGTTTCTGTGTCTCTCATGAATAAATAAATAAATTAAATTAAAAAATTTTTTCCAAATCTTCTGGTTCCTTTTTGCTTAACATTTTTTTTTCTTCAATTCATTTCTCTCCTTTTGAGTTTTACTACAAATGATCAGGAGGGTTAAAGCCACTCTTTCTTAAAATTTCTAAGCTACTTTGCTTAGAAATAGCCTCAATTAAATATATGATCATATATATTAAATATATGATTTCATTGCTCACAAGTTTTACTTTCCACAACACACTAACAATGATTCAGCCATCTCCTTTACCACAAGGATTGCCTTTCTTACAGTTTTCAATGGTGTGCTTCTCATTTACATCTGATACCTCACTACAATCATTCTTTATGTCTATGTTTCTAGAATGTTTCTGGCTGCTACCCACTACTCAATTCTAAAGCTGCTGCCACATGGCCAGGTATTTGTTACAACACGCCTTACTTCTCTGTAGCAAAATCTGTCTTGGTGTGTTCTGGCTGCCCTAACAGAATATCGTAGACTGGGTGGCTAACACAACAGAAATTTTTATTTCTCACAATTTCAGAGACTGGGAAGTCTAAGAGCAAGGTGCCAGCATCTTCAAGCTCTGGTGAGAGCTGTCTTCCTGGATTGTAGGTAGCTATTTTCTCACTGTTTCCTCATGTGGCGGAAAGACAGCCCAAACTCTGTGGTGTCTTTTTTCATGAAGTCACTAATTCTATCAGTTCATGGCCTTTCATCCAACCCTAACTGCTTATTCGAAGCCTCATCTCCAAATACCATCACCTTGCAGGTTAAGGCTTCAAAATAATTAATTTAGTAAGAGGACACAGATATTCAGTTCCTAACACTAGTCAAACTCCATGCCATGATCTACTCTCTACCACCAAACATTGCCTTTTTGTTCCTTTTTCACTCTGAATTGGACTGTAATGATTTGGGAGCAGGGAGGAATGTTGATGTTACATAGCCATGCATTCAGTTTCCACCTCTCCCACTAACTGCTCTGAAGTTAGGTGAGTTGCTTATGTTCATCAGTGGTTCCTTTTCTAGAAACTGGGACTACTCCAAACTACATCATATTTTGTTTAGATAATTAATAAATAACATATCTAATATGCACAGGGAAAATGATAAATGTCATCTCTATTTAGCATTATCAAAATAGCACAACTCATGTCTGTATTATTCCTCTTTTCAGAATAAAAATTATTTGAAATCAGAGACTTTGTTTACAAAGCTGATATTCATCTCTAGCATCTAACAATCAGCCTCAGGAAATACATGTATATATTAAGGGTGGGAGTAAATATGGAAGATTCTCTGAGAGACAGCAGCTTTATCCTCAAGGACATATGCCTATGGGGCAGGACTGTAGGCTATGTGGAAAGGCAAACATGGTCTAGGGAATAAAACTGGCTGAAGGCAGATTGTCTTTTTTGTTGTTGTAATTAGTGAAGTATACTTAGCAAACAGGGTTCTAGTGGTTTCAGGTATACAATATAATGATTCAACAATCCTGTATGTTACTTAGTGCTCCACACAACAAGTATGTTACCATCTGTCACCAAAATGTTATTACAATCTTATTATACTTTCTATGCTATACTATTTATGTCTGAGACCCATTGACTTACTGAGGACTGGCCATGCACTGCTCATCTTTGCTCAACTACCAGGAAAGACTTGAGGGCTGTGTGGGGGAAAACAGGTTGACTTTGAGGTCAAACTCTTGCCTTAGGTTTTCAAAAACTATACAACATTGGACAACTCACATACATCTTTCCTTGAATATCAGACCCAATATATAGCTAACAATGCCTTCCTAATCCAGTGGATTAAATATGAAAAATAAAACAATGTCTATAAAGCCATTTAGATGCTGTCTAGCACAGGAGTGACACTGTTGGTGGACTCCCTGAGGTCCCCAAGAAAACTCTTTTCTTTATTTTTTTTTAATTTTTTTACCTCCTTTCTTTAGAATGAACCCAGCACAACTTCTACAAGCTTGCTTACTTACCCAGGGAGAGCAAGATGCAGAGCATCTGTCTCCTCTCTACTATAATGGCATTGGTTAAAAGGGAAACAAAATTTTAATATGCCCTTCCTTCAGATCTGACAATGCAGCAAAGACATGGTACAGTTCTAACGACAATAAGGACATTTTTCCCTTCACACCCTTAGGAGACCAATGCTTCAAATAGTAAAAACTTCACATTGATTTGAAATTATAATAGTGGATAACAAGAGACAGAGCATAGGAACACGGGAATGGAAGTAAATCCCCATTTTGGAATATACAGAATCTAAACAAGAACAAATGGGCAGGATAATGAAATCCAAGTAGTCTTTGCCACATACTTGTTAAGCAAAGGGAAGAAGATATAATTTCCAAAGATCCAATCTCAATAGTTGTTCCTTAACAGAATATTCTAGTGGACACTCACCCTACTATCCATCATTGTGCACCATCTCATCTAACAGGATGACATTTAATACAAAATAAGAGGGATGAAGCTGACAGGAATTTGTGCAGTTTATTATTGGTGCCAAGCTGTATTAATTTAGCCAGTGCTTGACTAAATTTTGCTTAGCAAAATTGTGTCTCTAAGAAAAGGGCTATCACTATCAAGTATCTTTTCAAATATAAACTCCTATTGAAAGAGTCAGACTGGTCATAGATCACCATGACATTTATTGGAGGAAATGTCTGTTCATGGAATATGTTCCCCTCTCCTTTCCTTAGAAAATCACACTCATTTTTCTTTTATTTTTGAGGAGAATGATTTTTTTTTCATTTTACTTCTGAAAGGAAATTCAGTCTTTGATGTTTTTATTATCATTTCTTTCGATTTTCAAAATCTGAAAAGCAAACTTACCTATATCATTGGGGGGGAGGGGTGACTTCAGGAGACTTTACTCTCTCTATATTTGTGTTTATTTGGTGAGTGACTTGGAGGCTCAGCCATCTCCCCAGAAGGCAGCACAGGGTGTGTACATGGTGGAGCACCTGGGTGGCTCAGTGGTTGAGCGTCTGCCTTTGGCTCAGGTTGAGTCCCACAACAGGCTCCCTACAATGGAGCCTGCTTCTCCCTCTGCCTATGTCTCTGCCTCTCTGTGTCTCTTATGAATAAATAAATAAAATCTTAAAAAAAAAGATGTGTACATGGTAACAGCCATTGGCATGTGGGTAAAATGAAGCAGGGGACAAGAATTCCCAATGAAAATAGAGCACTTGTAAAAGAGTCTGATCTGAGGAAGAAATTATCCAAATAAAAGGAAAGAGTTTAGAATTATAAGCTGGATTTAGAAACAGAACATGTAATTTGAATGGCTACAGTGGTTCTGGAAGAGAATTGTGCAGTTTTATTCACCTCTGTTGGGTTGCCATCGTCACCCTCAGCTTATGTGAACATGCTGGAAACAAGGGGCTGTGCCCAAGTGAGGTACCTAAAGCAAAATAGCTCTTTCCTTCAACATTGTAGTACCTTGGTTCTAAAGCCTCCCTGAAAGGAAAGAGTTGTAACAGGTGAGAATTTGCCATTCCATTAAGTAGTGAAAAGTCAGCTCCAGAGGGCCAAGATAGGACCAGTACAGGCTTAAGTCTGAGTGAGGGACAGAGCATGAGACCAGCACTGAAGAGTAGCAGCGAGAACTGTGGCTGTGTTGGATTCACAGAGTAGAGGCAGCATGGAAGCCTGTGAGGCAGTGCCTGTACTCCACCCCTGTCTGGACGCAGTCACCTCTGAGACTTCAGGACAGAACAAGGCAGCTGGTGATTGCTCTCTGCCAGAAACACAAACACATTTTCCATAAATGGCCCAATGGTAAGTGTTTTGGGCTTTGCAGGCCATCGAGCCTGTCATGATTACTGAACTCTACTGTTTTAATGCAAAAGCAGCGATGGGGTAACACATAAACAAACCAGCAGAGCTATGTTTCAATGAAATCTCGCTGACACTGAAACTTGACTATCATATAATTTTTGTGTTGTGAAAAATTATCCTTCTTTTGATATTTTTTCAACTATTTAATAATGTAAAAAAACATTCTCAGCTCAAGGGCCATCCAAAAACAGGGGGTGGGCTGTATCAGATCAACCAGCTGTAGTTAGCTGAGGCTTGCTTTATATCATTCACAATCTCATCTCATTAAAAATCTCGATAGTAGTCCCCCCCACACACAAACAACTACACTGATGGCAGAGGCCTATCAACTTGTTGCTCCTCCTTTTAATTTGTCTTTGTGGTTCCTACTCACACCCAATGGTCATGCTCTCTTAGTAGACTATCACTCCTGAAGAAAGGGGAGGCGGCTGTCTTATTCATATTTGTGTACTCTGCGTCTCGCAAATTGTACATCTCTCAAATGTCTTTACAATAAATGAGGGAATAAATTTATGTTTTCTCCCTTTTTTAAAAAGATTTGTTTATTTATTTTAGAGAGAGAAAGAGCAGAGGGAAGGGGCAGGGGGAGAGGAAAAGAGAGTCTTAAGCAAACTCCACACTGAGCACATTGTGTAATGTGGGGCTCGATCTCATGACTCAGATCATGGCCTGAGCTGAAGCCAAGAGTCTGACACTTAACTGACTGAGGCACCCAGGTGTCCTGTTTTCTCCCCTTTAAGGAGATTTCTTTCACCTATTTTTTAAGAATGCCCCCCCACCAAGCCAGTACCCATCTGGAAAGATCATTCAGAGTTGAAGTCCTTCTGCAAATATCACATCCACATCAAACAGAAGAAACCAAGGTGGGGTGCCCAGCTACTGTTCAAAGATTCTCTCCAGGTTCAGCATGTACCTTTCAAATTCTCCTATTTATATTTGCCTATTCAGGACCAATTTATTCCCAGTTCTTTGACTTTGCTGATGCAATTTCTTTTGCCTAAAAATGCATCCCTGTTTTTTAAAATTCCTCTACATATTCCCATCAAATAATACCCCCTTTCCTGCAAGGTTTATCAACTGTCTGGTTTCTAATTCAACACTTTATCCAAGTATTTGGCACAGGCTTGTCATAAGAAGATGGTCAAGAAATATTTGTTGAGTAAAGTATTGAAGAAATTTAAAAAGGACTGTCACTTATACCTATTTATATCTCAAGCATATAACATAGTATCCTTGCCAAATAGGTAGTTAGAATTGTTAATATTTGATTTAAAAATGATTTCATTAATTGTATATTATAAATTCCTTAAAGACATAAAAAATGTCTCATTTTTTTTTCAAAATGATGATATAGCAACCCTCCAAGCTTTGCTTAAACTAAAAGAAAAGGACAATTAATAAAGAAATGAAGGAATTAATTAATATAGCTAAAGACCCATGGTCTAGAAATTTAAAAAAAATAGGAAAATATCCTCCTATTCTTCAAAAATGGCAAAATATTTCCAGTTATTTCTTCCCTTCTTTTTCCACATTACTCATGCCATTTTTTATGGAATTGCCACTTACAGAAAGAGAAAAGGGTATTGTTTGAAAAGTCTGCTTTCCCTGACATTTACCTTCAGTTATTTTTCATGATTCTTCCTCATTCTGCATAATGGGATACTCCAAGTCTCTCACTGGGGGTCCTAGAACAGTAGTATGTCCTATCTAATTTCTGAAAGACCCAGGGAGCTTCACTCACAATGCATCTTGCAAGAGCGTACATCGTATGAGTGTATTCTAGCCTTGGTGACATGAATTTCTGTCAACTCCTCTAAAACGTTTGGCTTCAGTGAGTGCAATTCACTGTGGAGGTTCACTTCAAAGAAAAGAGTGTGTATGGATTCTACTCCTAAAGGAATTATATATATATATATATGTATATATATATATATATAATATTATATATTATTTTATATATAATATATAATGCCTAGAGAGAAAAATACCTTCAGAGAAATAAACCAGAGCAGTCACAAAATTTTAAATTTTATTATTGAAAAGTTTCTGAGGCCAGAGCCAGAGGGAGAAAAAGAAACCTATACAAATTAAATATGAAGAATGAAAATGTCATCACTCATCCTTCTTTATTATTCAGTGACCATATCTCCAGGATTACTTTGCATAGGATTTTTCATAAAACCAACAAATCATAAAAATCAGTGACATCTCACATTGCTATTATCATCTTCCATTAAGATCGTCAGGAAAGATGGACCTCGAACCTGGCTAATGAGAAAGAAAGAAGAGCCAATTTAAACGTGCCTTAAGGCATAATACGGTAATATTTTAAAATAACAATTTAGTGTACCAATAGATTTCCAGAATCACTTCATCAGTAGCACACATGCTGTATCAAGTATCAACTTTTAAGTTTGTTTAGAGGCTTAATGTCTACTTAGGTCACAGACCATAGGAAATGGCAGATGTGTGAAGTATAGCTTCACTGCACTGAGTAATATGTTATCCAAGTCGCTGGGCTCCAATGACTGATACAGGGTCAGTTAGTAACTTTATAATGAAAAAGGCAAATCTCACCAGATTTTCAGATACAAGTTTCCTGTATTCAATTGTGCAATGAAAATATTAATGCTTACAACTCCCTACTATACGTGTATGCCTTAGAAAACTTCTGTTGGCAATAGGAGACTGCTCTATTAACAGAATTTTAAATCCTAAGTATATTTATTGTTTAATTAGCAAAAAGTTTAATGCGTGGTGGTCTCATGATTGATTTAGTATTTCACTGATGTCTCATTTGAGGTTTCTAGAATTAAGTCAGTCATTTCCTCATGGTAATAAGTCACAAATAATGGTAGCTAAAGTAGTATAGAAGGGACAGGATCAAAACTGTTCCTTGACCCAAATTTTATGGTGTTTTCATCTGGCAAGGGAAGTAAATGCCCAGTACACCTCTCCGTAAATCCCATTGCAAAGAACTAGACCACCTGCTCATCCATGGACCAATCACTAACAAAGGATAATTGAGTAGATATTATTATCTTTGGGCAATCAAAACTCATCCTTTAAAGATGGGAGAAAAAAATTAGGACTGTGTTAACAGTGAAGAAGGTAAGAACAAGCTCTTCTTTATGCAATTAAATGTGCTACAGATTGAGAAGCTAAGGGCTTATTAAAGGCATAGTATTAAATGAACTGACATGTATACATAAAGTATTAGGAAATTATTAAAAACATACCTAGATTAGTATCTATTGCTCTACAATAATGTTCATAAAATTGAGAAAAAACAGTTCTAAAAAAGAAACAAAAGTAACAACAGATATCTAGATGTGTGTAATTTTACATGTATGTGCTTGGAGAAAGTTGGAAAAGCATACAATGACTTGTTAACATGGGTTACTTCATTAGTTGATTCAGGGGAGGAAGGAATGAGAGTATCTAATGAAGTTTTTCTCCATACATTTTTGCATTGATTTATCATTTACTAACAGCTTTACATTTCTCTTTCCAAATAAAATACAAATTTTTATTAATAAAGAAGCAATAAATGGACTGATAACAGAACAAATAACATTTAAAGGTAACTAGAAAGTGCTCACTAACACAGGAATTGATTGCTGGGCATGAATACAAGTGTAGAAGAAAGTGAAGAAAGAAACTGAAATTAAACAATCACCTCTTTTATGTGACAAGTCACCCTGGGAACTGTGTAAGCATAATCTCATTATATCTATGATTATTCTAGAAGGTAAGTGCAATTATTGTTTCATTTTGGTAAATAAGAAAAGTGTCCTCAGAGAAATAAAAAACACTTTTCCATGGTTACACACTGGAAAGTTTGGAATTCAAATGTTGACTGATATCAAGTCTCTCAAACAGGCCATGGTTAGTAATGTAACCGTTAACAGTAAAAGGTGATCATTCTTAGCCTGACCAGAGAAGGTGTCATGGAAGATTGGTAGGTTTAATGGTGGCTGTTGATAGAAGGCAGAAGGTAGGGGTTTGTAACACATTTGTTTAGGAGATGAGGTTGAAATAGTCAAGTCAGATGTTTTGAGGAAGGACTTGAGAAAAAAAATCATAAAAATTCCTAAAACATGGCATAAATAAAGCTTAAATGAAGCTATTAAAGAAAGACATTAGATCTTTCATGTATAGTTTCATTTAGTTTGAATTAGCTGTTTGTTGAGAAAGATTTAAATTAGTAAATGCATTGAAAATTAATACAAACTGCCTCTCATTTTTTTAACATTTTCTAATTAAACACTATTTTATTTGTATGTAATTTATAAAATATAAAATCACAGAAAAAGAAAAGAAAATCTATCAGTGGTTTCTCCCTTATACGAGGTTTTGGTGAACATCTTTTCTGGACTTTCTTCCCATCCAATATACTTGGGATCATTCTGAATATACTATGTCATAGGCCACATACTTCTTAATGCATTGTGACCTTTTTTCTATGCCATTTGATATCTTTATACAACAGCATATTTTTATATATACTCTAAATTCTAGAAAATTGATAAATCTTGATTTATTTAATATCTTTATTTTTTCATATCTATATTTGTCTTCCAAATTTTTACTTTAAAAAAGAGAATTTGTAGTAAACTGAAAACAAATTAAGATAAAAAACTGAGTACAGAGTAGAATAAAATGTTATAAATGTTTCAAGCATGGCAAAATTTACCCTTGATACATTAAAATTCAAGATAAATAAGACAATAGTAAATAGCAATGGTTAATGATTAGCTATTTCCCCATCAATCAGAGGTCAACAGAACTAATTTGCTTTTGATTACAATTTATTTCATCTAATGTATTAAATTCATAAATACTAATATACACTTATATTCCTATATATGCACCCCTTCAGAATTAGTATATTAGGGAAAATTCGTTTAGCAGATAATACGCTGTTTTCAATATTTACTCTTAAATAGCATTAGCACAGATGGAATGACATTAGAAGGAATGATAATAATGAAATGCTGAAATGTTTAGACGTATGCTAAATTTCCTCCTGACAAATCATTAAAAATAGTGAGGCATTCTTATTTCCATTATACAGATGGAAAGATTAAGGTTCTTCGAGTCTCAGTAATTTATTCAAAATGCAGAACACATAAGTGATGCATGTAGAATTTCAAGACTTACTAATGTCAAAGTGTTAGCATTTTTTACTCACAATTACTCTACTAAAAAAAGTTTAAAATTTTAAGATGAGTAGGGTATGTGTATGTGTCCTTGTGTGTGTGTGTGTATGTGTATGTGTGTGTAAGGGAGGTGATGCACTGGCGGAAGGGAAGGGAAACATCTGTCTTGGCTCTGGCATCTCACTGGGGCTACAACAAAGCAGCAAATAGAATTTGTTCCTAGGGAATACCCATGCGTCTAAATGAATGTGATTTGTTGTCCCATTAAATCATTAAAGATTCATATATTACTGAAAAGCTTTACCAGTGGTTGCCTCCAGTTCCCAGTTGCCCTATTGCCTGATAGCAGTTGACATTTGTTCCTGTCTTACCATTCTATGTCACTATGGGGTGAACATCAGCCAGTGAATAACCATAGGGTGCAAAATTTGGCTCCCTTTTCCCCAAATTATACAATTTGGCTCAGTTTATAATCTAGCGCTCCCTGTACTGAACTGTATCTGCTTCACCAGCTCCCATACGTATAGTTGTGTACAGTCAGCAATAACCAATAGTTATATCTGGGTCAGGACCACAAGGATATGGAAATCACATAGAAAGTGTCATTATCAGCTCATCTCTTCATTCTTGCATTCATTTACTCACTTGTACATTCTCTCATTTAATTATTTGTTTACATAAAATATTACATGAACATTGTTGTATTTGCTTATTTGCTTTAAAGTACAAGTATTTAATGTACTGAGTCCTGAGAGTATTAAACTAATTAATATACAGTCCATCCATTCAAAGGACTTATGGTCTAATGAAGAAAATAGCCACATACATACATCAGTACTCTAATGTGTCTGGTGTTTTATATGAAAAACCACAAGGAAACAGAGAGCAGTATGGTCAAGAGGGTCAAATGCCATCCAAAAGCCTTTATAAAAGAGGGAATACTTGATTTACTGTTTGTTGGTGAGGGGATGACATACATGGTTCTCCAAGAGAAGAAAGGAAGAAGCAAGAATTCTAAACAGATTATTGGTGGGGCAAAGAGCAATGACACAGTCAAGTTAACCAAACTCGGAACAGCTAGAGTTCAGAACAGGGGGAGAAGTGTCAGGAAAGAGGTGTCTGGAAGGCAGTCTCCAGATAGAGGTTCCTCATGCTGGTTCAAGGCTGAGAATTTACTCCATACCAACAACCAGCTTTTATCAGTGGACTTGGCAGCCATCTCAGATGCCTCATGCCTACCATGCTATAGTGAGTGGGTAGGGGAAACAGGGTTGCTGAAATAAAGAAAGAGGATCCTTTGTCGATCACCTTGTCCTGGAACAGAGAAAGTTAGGAAAAGAGAATTGATAAGTTGTGGTCCCCATTTGGGAGTAGGGATAGGAAATACGGATGAGAAATAATTGAGGAAAAAGAAAGAACTCAGGTTCTCCATAGGGATGTCTGGTCTAGCCTAGTATACTGGCATAATGTTCACATATTCTTTGAAATCTTCTCTCCAGAAAGAAATATTGCTTAAATTTAGTGAAACTTTTTTACATAATAAATGCATGATAATCCATTAGGTAGAACAGTCTCTATCCTGAGAGGCACTATACATCTCCCAATTCAGCAGGTTTTCCATGAATTTGATCACAGAATACAAATATCTCCCTTTGTGTATCTTTTCACTTTTAATAGGTTGGCAGTTTTGAAGCAGATTTTTCTACTCACTCAGCCTTAATTAAATCTGCAAATACAAAAGTAGGGTATTTCTAAAGGTTGTATTATTCCATCTAAATACCATGGCTTAATGCTCTTTTTGGCTTATGGAATAATGAAAGCATAGAGATAAAAGAAAAAAAGAATCTTTAATATATTTCAGGTATAACAACAAGGAAAGGTAGAAATCTGATAGTTCACTCAATCCCAAATCCTATCTTTAATATTTTTTGAAGAACATTCTGTAGAGTGTTGGGGCGGGAAGGAGGGGTGACACAACTGTCCATCCATCATCTTGTGAAAATGTTAAAGATGTATGCACCCAAAGCATTAACAGTTAATTTTAACATGCAATTATTAAGCTTTTCTTAGTACCTAGTACTTATTCATATATTCAGCCTACCTTTTATGGTAATAAAGGGAAGGGAATAAATATTTTTAAGTACCTACTAAATGTCAGATATAATCACAGGCGCTTTACGTGAGACACTTCACCTGATCTGCACAACAGCTCGGTGTGCTCTAAACTTGCAAGCAGGCAGAGGCTCAGGGAGGGGGAAATGCCACACAAGGGGAGCACCAGGATTCCAGAGGGGATTCCAAAAGGATTCTTCTCAAGGGCTGAGGCTCATTATCTTTGTTCATCTGCCTTGTCATTTCATATTTTGATTTATGGTAAACCATTCTTTCAAAATTAGATGAAGCTCTTCAACTGCTAGAATATTACAAGTGAAACATACTTTTTACTTAAAATCAGATTGTTTAGAAGCAAATAAAAGAATACACTGGAACTTAACTTCTGTCACTGTTTTAAGAATGACATGAAATAAAGACTACAAATATCAGTTTCATTTTCACTTGGAGTGAAAGGGACAGAACATTTCCTTTGAAAACAAAAACTGTGTTATCCCATCAGCTTAGTAGATGAGGTGTCATATCCTCTTGAAGCTTCCTTCCTGAAATGGCCATGCCTTCCCCTGTAGCTGCTGAATTTCCATGTAGGTTTCTTCCCAGTTCTGATGGTCATCATCATCATCCTAAGAGATATCCCCATGATGAGTGTGGCTCTTGTTCACTGTGTGAAGCCTTGGCCTTGTCTCTGGGACTAAGTGGATCAAATATCCACCTGCAGTCAAAGCATGAGAAATCTAATTTGATTTCAGATGGTTACTCCAAGGGGTTCCTCTTAATGACTGAAATGTATGAGGACAGTTTATTTGTTCTTGTTGCTTTTTCTGTTTTTAATTAGGTTATTAAAGGGACAGAATCATTTCAGCCATTTGTGTCCTCATTGTAATAAAGCTGGTAGGAATCAAATCAGTTTTAAAATGGTCAATTAGAGAAACACAATTCCTAATTCCTAAGTTCAAGACAATTTAAATAGGGGCAACAGGCTTGCATGATAAAGATAATCCAATTGTTACTTATCTCACATCTTTTTATTTAATAATACTTAGAGATACTGTTCTGAGAGCTTTCTGAATATTAACTCACTTATTGCTTTTAGCAGCCTCATTATTATGGCACTCCTAAACTATCACCCATCTTGGAGATGGAGACACAAAGTCACAGAGATTAAGTGACTTGCCTAAATTCTCATAGTTTGTAAGGAATGGAGCACAAATTTAATACTTGCCAATCAACTTTCCATCCTCTGCTCTGCACTATCTCCATCAGCAAAATAAGGTGTTTGTTTCATCCTTTCCAACACCTTTGTTCCTGCCATAGTGCTGAGGGAGGTGAACCACATTAGCAAGAGAAAGAAAATACAAAGGCTCACTCACATACAGTTGATCTACATTGAAGAATGTGCAGTCCAGATGAAATTATAATCCAAGACATGATGATGACAGACACATAAAAGGGACATAGGAGGAAATTAAGGGAGAAGGTGCCATTTTTATAATTCATATTGGGCACACATGGTGCTGATTGAAAGGCTAGTGACTGATATGCAGTAAAAACTATTTTCAACATGGCCTGGACTCCTCATCTGCTAAGGAACAAACAAGAATTATTTCCACTAGAGAAATGAGCTAATATAGCTCTCTAGTCATTTCAGAACATAGCAGCAGTGTCACATGAAGGACTTCTATATTTATTCACCAAATGACCTCATAAAATAAGTTTTTTTTCATGCCCATCTTCCAGATGGGTTCACTGAGCTTTACAGATTTGCTGTTGCTTACAGATACGTGGGTTCTAAGACAACACTGATACTCTAAATTCAATTCAGAGCTCCTTTTTTGGGAGATATTCTCCATAGATGCTGTCTTGAGAACAACTAATCAACCCTGAAGGAGCAATTCTGTAAAAAGAGGATGGTTTTCCACATAAAGTCCAGTGATAGATTACCTTTGGTTATTTCTCATGGCTTCTTCTTTCACGTCTATAATTATAAAACTAAAGGCATGATGTTTAGAGTTGATTCATGGCCAATTATTACCATTCTGTGCTTCTCTCCAGTTCTGAACTACCCTAAGGGAGAGTGAGTCAAAGGAATAACTTTCCCCCATGTCTTGCAAATTAGTCAGAAGTGTAGTTTTCAGCAAACCCATTATTTGATGTAATATTCCCCTCTTTTCATATGTTTTTCCCCTTGACATTCCTCTGTGCCCTAAAGCTAGACTATAAACAATGCATCTACTTTGCGACCTTGGTTCCTGACTATGTCTGTGATACTAAAAGAGAAAAGAAAACTCATTATGAAGCTTCACTTATGATACTGTCATTATTTGAAAATTACGGGAGCTATTGCAAACAATTTCAGATCGGCATTTTCTTTTTATCATCTTGAATGTGTAATTAAGTACAGTGGACCTGAGTTACACAAAAGTTGGGGCTTCCGTAGTTTTTATTTCAAGCAGAGATTACACAGATTTGAATATTATAATAATGCCTACCATTTAAAAGATCAGCATGTAATTTGCTCAAACCTTTTTGATTCTGAACAATAATGGAAGGAATAAGAGGTTAATAAATGGCAGACAAGATTGTCTATGGATTTGTCCTTTAGAGCTTATATTAATCTTTTCTGGGTGGATAGGTATTTAAAAATATTAGGCCAGATAAACATATCGCCAATCTTGCCTTTCATTTCAAATGAATCTCATTTCTTTTGTTTGCATTTAAATCTACTTTGAGGAGTCACAAATAAAATATATTATATCATAAGAATCATAAAATGCAGGTGTTGGGATGAAAGAGCATCTTAGCACCTGCATTTTATGGGGATATAAAGGAGATATATAATACAGTTAAAAGAAAGTTTGCTTTATCTTTGTTTCCTCTGAGAAGGAATTTAAAAGTATTTGGTCTATCTAGAAAGAAACATGTCAAACTAAGATTGTTTAAAAATTGAAAAAGAGGGAAAAAGAAAAGATATAGAAAGCCTTGTTTTAGGGTAAAAACACCCATGTATGCACGTTAAACGATGCTGTAATAAATGACATTATAAATATCAAAAGTGAAAATAATTGATAAGGATCATGCTATAACTGCCACTTAATGACTTTCTAGCTAAGAAATCAAAGTGGGCACATCTCTAAAAGCAGTCACCACATCCAGAACTCATGCCTTGCCTGTGCACCTGAGTTACAGGTATACACATGTGAACCTTGCCAGGGAAAATGACAGGTGAGTCCTGTGTCAGCTTGGGCATTCTCCAGGACAAACAAATGCAAACAAATGCAAATTTGTAGATAAAAGGCAGCCACAATCAATCCACTGTCTGATACTGGCAACTAGGGCATTAATGTTAAGAGAATGTCTCCAACAAAGCAAAATCAGACAGCTCCTTGAAAGAGGAAGGTCCATCTATTTTTAAAGGGGCTTAATGCACAGAATCGACCTCCAGGACCAAGTAAACACCTGTGATCTTTTAAGTGGGTGCTTCCCTTCAGGTTTGCATTTATTTTCACCTTGATTTGGAGGGGGCCTGAATCTGGCTCTGCCTTTTCCCAAGATGGGACAGATTGAATTGAACTAACATATTCAACTTCCTTTAGCTCTTGGAGGTGGTGCCTTCAACAAATGGCCTCTCACACTTGCTGCTGAAATCCTCCAATGTCTGATGCTAAAAAACTATTGGCAGAACTTATCTCTCACTCCATTCTTTAACTGAGCTCTTCCAAATTTAATGTTTGAGAGTATTCAACAAAGAAATTCTCCACTAAACAACCTACGCAAAACAGATATTCTTAAGCAAAACAGAATTCATTTACAGAATAAATTTAAGAACAAAGTTTCAAAGGTACCGAATTTGATAGTAAAGCTTTTTTCTAAAATGTCTTCATCTGGGTTCCTCTGACATACCATATACTATGGGAAGCAAACTGGTAACAATCAAAATGTTAACTGGGGTTCTGGGGGACAGGATAGCAAGGGCTGGACCTGATTTTTTTTTTTTAATTTGAGAAGAACCATGGAACAAAATTAGCATGTTTAACTTCCTTTCTGGAGCAGAGGACCATTAGAGAGGAAATTTGCATTACCAGGTTGAAGATTATTGACTCTAGAAGTAATGGGAAGAAAATCCAAAAGGAATAATAAGTAACAATGCAACCAGCATATGCCAGATCACTCTGTGTGGTCTGCATGTGTTCTCTTCCTTGGTCCTCACACCACCCTGCAAGGTGGGGCTAGCATCCCCTCATACAAATGACCAACCTGAGGTTTGGTAATGTATATTTTAATTTCTACTGAATTTAAGTTCTGAAAGAAGATCGTCTGTCCCTTTGGTGCACACCTTTCCCACACAGCACTTTAGTTGTGTTTACACATGCAATGGTTTGCATTTTCCTAGTGACCTTGATGGCACTCACTCTCCACATGAGGGAAAAGAAAGCTCATTGTTATGCAGCTTCCCATTGTTGTACTACTTAGAGACATTCTCAAAATTATAATTTTCAGCTCGCCTTGATGTTCACATTTGGGTCACAACTGCCCTCTTATCATTTTTAATGTGTATTCACTAAGAATAACAAAATAAAGTCAATCACCTCATAGTGATAACATGTCTTATCCATCAAATTATGGTAAAATGTTTAAAATGTAAAGATCTAAAAATCTGTTCTTCAAATAGTCACAGTTATGTAATTCAGCATTCAGAATGAATGAAAAAAATGTTTCCTGGGGATCCCTGGGTGGCGCAGCGGTTTGGCGCCTGCCTTTGGCCCGGGGCGCGATCCTGGAGACCCGGGATCGAATCCCATGTCGGGCTCCCGGTGCATGGAGCCTGCTTCTCCCTCTGCCTGTGTCTCTGCCTCTCTCTCTCTCCCTCTGTGACTATCATAAATAAATAAAAATTAAAAAAAATGTTTCCTGAAGCCCCCATAATTTAATTTGAAGTTTGATTCATTGTTAATATTTTTATCAAACCATTCTAAATATTCCCTCCAAATCTGGTTAGAAACTATTAATCCATTCTCATTTCATTGGGCAACAAATGAGTAGACATTAAGACAAAAGCAGAGCTTTATTTCTGTGCTTTAGCATCGAAACTCTTCAAGACCAGAGTTGGCCAGATTACTTTGCATGAGGCAGGGTAAGAAATTTTACTTCAATTTTGAAGAAAAGGAGGGAAAAGAGATGAGAAGAAATTTACAAGATAACTCAAGCAGAGGAAGAGTGACTTGGAGATGAGAGAGACAGAGAGACACCTGAACAACAGATTGCAAAGGTCTTTTGAAGTTGGGGTGATCAAGTGATCTATTTCAAGTCATATGTCTTGCTTTCCAGTCATCGCATCCATTCATAATTTTGAATTGATGTTAATGAAAGAAATGGACTATGTGTTTGGGGACATGCAAGGTGTGATGATAAGATGGTTTTATTATTATTATTATTATTTATTATTTACGATAGTCATACAGAGAGAGAGAGAGAGAGAGAGAGAGAGAGAGAGAGAGAGGGGCAGAGACACAGGTGGAGGGAGAAGCAGGCTCCATGCACCGGGAGCCCGACGTGGGATTCGATCCCGGGTCTCCAGGATCGGCCCTGGGCCAAAGGCAGGCGCGAAACCGCTGCGCCCCCCAGGGATCCCCCGATAAGATGGTTTTAATGCTAGAAGGTAGCTTGAAGCTGGAGCGAACAGTTAATGTAGGATGCCTAGAGATGTGCTGGATGCCCAAGGAGGGCCCAAATTCCTGAAAGGAAGCTTTCATCAATGTCCTTCTGCACCTTTCTTTAGCTTAGGGGTAAAGGATAGTAATAGACATCTTAACTACATACATGTTATATGCTGGTATACATACATGTTACATCTATATATATGTATATACATGGATTTAGGTGTTTACTAAGAGCCCTATTTTCATATCCCTTATTTAACCCTTGTAATATTTTTAAAGTAATTTTTATTCATAGCTTCTTTTTTACACAAGAAAAACTAGTGCCCAGGAAGATTAGATACTATTTCATAAGTGTATATAGTAGGAATATAATGGGCCTATATGCAAATGTGTCTGATTCCAAAGCCCATGATTCCAAAATTTAGTGATATGTACCACTAAAATTTGTTGGTTTAAATAAATTTGTAACAATAATCATAGCAAAAACACTTTTTGTAAGTGTTTTGTACACTTATCGTGTGCAGCACTTTTTAAAGAGCATCTGGGAACTCACTAAGTTTCAGTAATAATGATGTATTACTAATATCCTTTTATGTGGGGAGAAGGTGATTCAGTAACTAGCTCATGGTCACTATGCTGCCTAAGTGAGGATTCAGGATGTCACACAGGCAGTATCTCTGCAGTCTCTACTTTTCATTCCTTTGCTTCATAGCATCTCTTGCTTGTCACAGAAACCATTTGAAAGTTCCAGGTCATATAAAAATATCTGTTATTTAAATATTAAATGATCATATCAGGCTTTAAGTCAAAGTCCACCATGAAAACCAGTGTTTCTTCTTCATTTTTTTTTTTTTGGTCGTTCTCAGATTTCAAGGATTTGGAAAATGAAATTTAAAAAATACCATTTGATAATACTGCATTGCATATTTGAAAGTTAATAAAGAGACTGAATCTTAAAAACTCTCATCACAAGAAAAAACTTTTTTATAACTGTGTATGGTGATGGATTTAACTCGACTTACCACTGTGATCATTTTTCAATGTATGAAATATTGAATTATTACCCTATACATCTGAAACCAATATAATGGTATAAGCCAATTATATCTCAATAAAAAAAAGACTAGATTGAAATCTACAAGTAAATGTTGATTTTAGAGATTGCTTCCAGCATCCTATCTGGTTAGCAAGAAAGAGATCAAATCCTGAAGCTTCTAAATTCTGTTCAACACATTCAATTCAAAGTTAATACATTAAATGCAGCTTAGAGACGTCTGACATAGTAGGGAATACATTTTAATAATGATGGTATCAATAAGAGTATTTGATGCTACTATTCTCTTCAAAAGACAGTGAAAGAGTTGATCATTTTCAAATAAATGTTTCCAGAGTACAGTCCCTGTAGTATTGCTGGCCATAAGACAAATACAAATTTAATAGATGTCTAAAAAAGGAGTCCTTGTCAATTTTCTCTGTCAAATTTAAACAGAGAATTTAAACTCTGGAAATGAATTTATGGAAAAAGAGCAATAGTAGTCAACATATAAATATCTCTCCCACCACCTAATTGGAAGATTAACGTTTAAATCAAGAATCCACAAATAAACTAAAGTACTATACAGTAAATGCAATAAAAAGAAAAGCAAGTCTCTATTTCCCACAGCCTTCTGTCAGCATTAGAACAAGAACACTTCATCTCAGAAACAGAAAATCTTAAACCCTTTGCATTTAACATAGTATTTTACTGTAGAGTTTAATGTTGCAGGAGTTTTTCAGATCCTGAAATGAAAACAAAAACAAAAAAAAACCCAACTTTTCTCCTGATCATTACATAAAAGAACACTTCAACACCAAAATATATGAAAAGGCATTCTGGTATGTTATGTTTTTCTCGTTTTATTATCACCATCATCTAGCCTTCTTCGGGAAGTAACTTAATTAATGTCTGTTGATGGAACGCTGGGTGACAGATGACCCTGGGGGAATATTAAGAAGCACACAGAGAACTCTCTGTGAAACCAAAAAAGATGGTGGGATCACATGGGAAAAGCAGTAAACTGGCAGTAGAAAGATGCAGTTGAGAGACTTGAAGTGAGTTAAGGGTACTAAGGCCAATGCTCTGGGGCTGGCAGAGGCCAAGGCAGGAGGAGAGGTCCTAAACTGTCCAGGATATGCATTTTTATTGCCTCCAGATTTAACCCTCCTTTTTACATGCTTCAGAGCAAAATGTGTTTTAAAAGCCCAGTGGTAAACAAACATCATCCTGCTACATCCCAGACCTTTTTCAGAAGAACAAGTGGCATATTTGCTCATCTATCTCTTTGCACGTGTACAAATTGAGTTCTTGGAAGACACTTGAATGTTGGTTCCTCATAAGAGAAGATTTATTCATTACCCGGTGGGTTTGATTATTAGATTGATATTGCAAATACTGACGTTTGTTAATTACTTTTTGAAAGAGTATTTCTGCTTTAGAGTTGGGAAAATTCATTTCACTAAATGTCACATGAGAATGGGAAGAAAGAGATCTAAAATTTGTACCTCAATGCCATAATTATTTTTTCCAGGGTATAGATTTCTAAGCAAAAAAAAAAAAAAAAAAAAAAAAAAAAAGAGAAAAAAATCATGGACTTGTGCTCCTTATATGTTTCCTTTTGGGACGACTAAGCCTGAAGAATTTAAAGGAAATATGAATTTCAGTATTGTTTATTAAACTAAAGAAGTGGGGGGCAAGAGGGCAGAAGAGTAGGGTCCCCAAGTCACCTGTCCCCACCAAATTACCTAGATAACCTTCAAATCATCCTGAAAATCTACGAATTCGGCCTGAGATTTAAAGAGAGAACAGCTGGAACGCTACAGTGAGAAGAGTTCGCGCATCTATCAAGGCAGGAAGACGGGGAAAAAGAAATAAAGAAACAAAAGGCCTCCGAGGGGGAGGGGCCCCGCGAGGAGCTGGGCTGAGGCCGGGGCGAGTGTCCCCAGGACAGGAGAGCCCCATCCCGGAGGAGCAGGAGCTGCACCAACCTTCCCGGGCAGAGAGGCACTGGCAGGGAGTTAGAGCAGGACCCCAGGAGGGCGGGAGTCAGGAACTGGCCTCCCCCGGGATAGGCAGAGGCCGGGAGGGCCCAGGACAGCGAGGACGCTCCTGCCCCGAGCTGAGCAGATCAGCGGCCCCACCCCGGAGCCTCCAGGCCCTGCAGACGGAGAGCTCTGGAGCTCCTGCGGGAGCTGACTCCAGGGCTGCAGAGCTACCGCCGCCACTGCGGTTGTTCCTCCTGGGGCCTCACGGGGTAAACAACCCCCACTGACCCTGCAGCAGGCAGGGGGCAGAGCTCCCCCAAGTGCTAACACCTGAAAATCAGCACAGCAGGCCCTCCCCCAGAAGGCCAGCTAGACGGACCAGTTCCAGGGGAAGTCAAGAGACTTGAAGTATACAGAATCAGAGGATACTCCCCCGTGTTTTTTTTTTTTTTTTCTTTTTGATTTCTGTTTGCTTCCCACACTCCCCTTTTCCACCCTTTCTTTCTTTTTCTTTCTCTTTTTCTTCTCTTTTTTCTTTTTTCTTTCCTTCTTTCTCTCCTCTCTTTTCTCCTTTTCCCAATAGAACTTGATTTTGGCCACTCTACACTGAGCAAAATGACTAGAAGGAAAACCTCACCTCAAAAGAAAGAAGCAGAAACAGTCCTCTCTCCCACAGAGTTACAAAATCTGGATTACAATTCAATGTCAGAAAGCCAATTCAGAAGCACTATTATACAGCTCCTGGTGGCTCTAGAAAAAAGCATAAAGGACTCAAGAGACTTCATGACTGCAGAATTTAGAGCTAATAGGCAGAAATTAAAAATCAATTGAATGAGATGGAACCCAAACTAGAAATCCTAACAACGAGGGTTAACAAGGTGGAAGAACGAGTGAGTGACACGGAAGACAAGTTGATGGCAAAGAGGGTAACTGATGAAAAAAGAGACAAATAATTAAAAGACCATGAAGATAGATTAAGGGAAATAAATGACAGCCTGGGGAAGAAAAACCTACATTTAATTGGGGTTCCCGAGGGCGCCGAAAGGGACAGAGGGCCAGAATACGTATTTGAACAAATCATAGCTGAAAACTTTCCTAATCTGGGAAGGGAAACACGCATTCAGATCTAGGAAATAGAGAGATCCCCCCTAAAATCAATAAAAACGTTCAACACCTCAACATTTAATAGTTAAGCTTGCAAATTCCAAAGATAAAGAGAAGATCCTTAAAACAGCAAGAGACAAGAAATCTCTGACTTTTATGGGGAGGAGTATTAGGGTAACAGCAGACCTCTCCACAGAGACCTGGCAGGCCAGAAAGGGCTGGCAGGATATATTCAGGGTCCTAAATGAGAAGAACATGCAACCAAGAATACTTTATCCAGCAAGGCTCTCATTCAGAATGGAAGGACAGATAAAGAGCTTCCAAGACAGGCAGGAACTGAAAGAATATGTGACCTCCAAACCAGCTCTGCAAGAAATTTTAAGGGGGACTCTTAAAATTCCCCTTTAAGAAGAAGTACAGTGGAAAAATCCACAAAAACAAGGACTGAATAGATATCATGATGACACTAAACTCATATCTTTCAATAGTAACTCTGAACGTGAACGGGCTTAATGACCCATCAAAAGGTGCAGGGTTTCAGACTGGATAAAAAAGCAGGACCCATCTATTTGCTGTCTACAAGAGACTCATTTTAGACATACGAACACCTACAGCCTGAAAATAAAAGATTGGAGAACCATTTGCCATTCATATGGTCCTCAAAAGAAAGCAGGGGTATCATCCTGATATCAGATAAACTAAAATTTACCCGAAGACTGTAGTGAGAGATGAAGAGGGACACTATATCATACTTAAAGGATCTATCCAACAAGAGGACTTAACAATCCTCAATATATATGCCCCGAATGTGGGAGCTCCCAAATATTTAAATCAATTAATAACCAAAGTGAAGAAATACTTAGATAATAATATACTTATACTAGGTGACTTCAATCCAGCTCTTTCTATACTCGATAGGTCTTCTAAGCACAACATCTCCAAAGAAACGAGAGCTTTAAATGATACACTGGACGAGATGGATTTCACAGATATCTACAGAACTTTACATCCAAACTCAACTGAATACACATTCTTCTCAAGTGCACATGGAACTTTCTCCAGAATAGACCACATACTGGGTCACAAATCGGGTCAGAACCGATACCAAAAGGTTGGGATCGTCCCCTGCATATTCTCAGACCATAATGCCTTGAAATTAGAACTAAATCACAAGAAGTTTGGAAGGACCTCAAACACGTGGAGGTTAAGGACCATCCTGCTAAAAGATGAAAGGGTCAACCAGGAAATTAAGAAAGAATTAAAAAGATTCATGGAAACTAATGAGAATGAAGATACAACCATTCAAAATCTTTGGGATGCAGCAAAAGCAGTCCTGAAGGGGAAATACATCGCAATACAAGCATCCATTCAAAAACTGGAAAGAACTCAAATGCAAAAGCTAACCTTACACATAAAGGAGCTAGAGAAAAAACAGCAAATAGATCCTACACCCAGCAGAAGAAGAGAGTTAATAAAGATTCGAGCAGAACTCAACGAAATTGAGACCAGAAGAACTGGGGAACAGATCAACAAAACCAGGAGTTGGTTCTTTGAAAGAATTAATAAGATAGATAAACCATTAGCCAACCTTATTAAAAAGAAGAGAGAGAAGACTCAAATTAATAAAATCATGAATGAGAAAGGAGAGATCACTACCAACACCAAGGAAATACAAACGATTTTAAAAACATATTATGAACAGCTCTACGCCAATAAATTAGGCAATCTAGAAGAAATGGACGCATTCCTGGAAAGCCACAAACTACCAAAACTGGAACAGGAAGAAATAGAAAGCCTGAACAGGTCAATAACCAGGGAGGAAATTGAAGCAGTCATCAAAAACCTCCCAAGACACAAAAGTCCAGGGCCAGATGGCTTCCCAGGGGAATTCTATCAAACGTTTAAAGGAGAAACCATACCTATTCTACTAAAGCTGTTTGGAAAGATAGAAAGAGATGGAGTACTTCCAAATCCATTCTATGAGGCCAGCATCACCTTAATTCCAAAACCAGACAAAGACCCCACCAAAAAGGAGAATTATAGACCAATATCCCTGATGAACATGGATGCAAAAATTCTCAACAAGATACTAGCCAATGGGATCCAACAATACATTAAGAATATTATTCACCATGACCAAGTAGGATTTATCTCCAGGACACAAGGCTGGTTCAACACTCGTAAAACAATCAATGTGATTCATCATATCAGCAAGAGAAAAACCAAGAACCATGTGATCCTCTCATTAGATGCAGAGAAAGCATTTGACAAAATACAGCATCCATTCCTGATCAAAACTCTTCAGAGTGTAGGGATAGAGGGAACTTTCCTCAACATCTTAAAAGCCATCTACGAAAAGCCCACAGCAACTATCATTCTCAATGGGGAAGCACTGGGAGCCTTTCCCCTAAGATCAGGAACAGACAGGATGTCCACTCTCACCACTGCTATTCAACATACTACTGGAAGTCCTAGCCTCAGCAATCAGACAACAAAAAGACATTAAAGGCATTCAAATTGGCAAAGAAGAAGTCAAACTCTCCCTCTTCGCCGATGACATGATACTCTACATAGAAAACCCAAAAGCCTCCACCCCAAGATTGCTAGAACTCATACAGCAATTTGGTAGCGTGGCAGGATACAAAATCAATGCCCAGAAATCAGTGGCATTTCTATACACTAACAATGAGACTGAAGAAAGAGAAATTAAGGAGTCAATCCCATTTATAATTGCACCCAAAAGCATAAGATACCTAGGAATAAACCTAACCAAAGAGGTAAAGGATCTATACCCTAAAAACTATAGAACACTTCTGAAAGAAATTGAGGAAGACACAAAGAGATGGAAAAATATTCCATGCTCATGGATTGGCAGAATTAATATTGTGAAAATATCAATGTTACCCAGGGAATTTACACGTTTAATGCAATCCCTATCAAAATACCATGGACTTTCTTCAGAGACTTAGAACAAATTATTTTAAGATTTGTGTGGAATCAGAAAAGACCCCGAATAGCCAGGGGAATTTTAAAAAAGAAAACCATAGCAGGGGGCATCACAATGCCAGATTTCAGGTTGTACTACAAAGCTGTGGTCATCAAGACAGTGTGGTACTGGCACGAAAACAGACACATAGATCAATGGAACAGAATAGAGAACCCAGAAGTGGACCCTGAACTTTATGGTCAACTAATATTCGATAAAGGAGGAAAGACTATCCACTGGAAGAAAGACAGTCTCTTCAATAAATGGTGCTGGGAAAATTGGACATCCACATGCAGAAGAATGAAACTAGACCACTTCTCTTGCACCATACACAAAGATAAACTCAAAATGGATGAAAGATCTAAATGTGAGACAAGATTCCATCAAAATCCTAAAGGATAACACAGGCAACACCCTTTTTGAACTCGGCCACAGTAACTTCTTGCAAGATACATCCACGAAGGCAAAAGAAACAAAAGCAAAAATGAACTATTGGGACTTCATCCAGATAAGAAGCTTTTGCACAGCAGAGGATACAGTCAACAAAACTCAAAGACAACCTACAGAATGGGAGAAGATATTTGCAAATGACGTATCAGATAAAGGGCTAGTTTCCAAGATCTATAAAGAACTTATTAAACTCAACACCAAAGAAACAAACAATCCAATCATGAAATGGGCAAAAGACATGAACAGAAATCTCACAGAGGAAGACACAGACATGGCCAATAAGCACATGAGAAAATGCTCTGCATCACTTGCCATCAGGGAAATACAAATCAAAACCACACTGAGATACCACCTCACACCAGTGAGAATGGGGAAAATTAACAAGGCAGGAAACCACAAATGTTGGAGAGGATGCGGAGAAAGGGGAACCCTCTTACACTGTTGGTGGGAATGTGAACTGGTGCAGCCACTCTGGAAAACTGTGTGGAGGTTCCTCAAAGAGTTAAAAATAGACCTGCCCTATGACCCAGCAATTGCACTGTTGGGGATTAACCCAAAGATACAGATGCAATGAAACGCCGGGACACCTGCACCCCGATGTTTCTAGCAGCAATGTCCACAATAGCCAAACTGTGGAAGGAGCCTCGGTGTCCATCGAAAGATGAATGGATAAAGAAGATGTGGTTTATGTATACAATGGAATATTACTCAGCCATTAGAAACGACAAATACCCACCATTTGCTTCGACGTGGATGGAACTGGAGGGTATTATGCTGAGTGAAGTAAGTCAATCGGAGGAGGACAAACATTTTATGGTCTCTTTCATTTGGGGAATATAAATAATAGTGAGAGGGAATATAAGGGAAGGGAGAAGAAATGTGTGGGAAATATCAGAAAGGGAGACAGAACATAAAGACTCCTAACTCTGGGAAATGAACTAGGGGTGGTGGAAGGGGAGGATGGCGGGGGGTGGGGGTGAATGGGTGACGGGCACTGAGGGGGGCACTTGACGGATGAGCACTGGGTGTTATTCTGTATGTTGGTAAATTGAACACCAATAAAAATAAATTTATTATAAAAAATGGAAAACTGAAAAAAAATAAAGAAGTAAATACTTACAAATATTTATGGTTTTATGAACAATAGTATTGCGACATTCTTCATTTATTTTGTTTTATATATGTAAAGAATTTACTCGAAAGTCTTTAGCCAGAGCTTTCCACAAATACTACTTAATAATTATGTTCCCAATAAACACATTCAATATGGTCTGCCTTGCTCTCAACATAGGTACAGAATCCATTCTCCCTTTTTCTGAGCCTTTTTTATCTGATCCTTTGTATTCTCCCACAGATCAGCATTCTTTTGTGAATGGTGCTGATGAGATTATGCCATTCACCACTTTTGAAATAAAAAACAAAACACTTTTTGTCAGGGTAACAATCAAAAGAAATTATCTTAATAAAGAGCCCCATGACAGCAAATCCTTAGGAATGCCTGTGCTTCATGTCAAATGTCTGAGGGAAATTTACATTTAGTTACAGAACCCTCTTAAAAATCCTACAGCCCCTCGTCATCTACTATATTTTCTGCTAGGGAGGCAGCTTTGTGTTCATTCTTTCATTTGTTCATGTACTTGACATGAATGAATGAGTCAATGAATGAATTGATGAAATCATTCATCAATCGGACATTGAATCACCATTGTTTGCCAAAATTATCCTAAATATTGGGGATAAATCATGAACGATATGCCATATCCACCCTCAAGGAACTTTGAACTAGTAGACACAGACAAGTGAAATTATGATTAAATTTTTGTGTTTCCTGTTACCCTCTGTACAACGCAAGCTCTTTGCAAGATACTTCCCCACTATCAGATATCATGGATGATTCCCTAGAAGTAAATTATGAATATACACAATGACGTTTTACACTGGAGTTCTAAAGACCTGGATTTGAATCCTGCTAACCAAGTCAAGTATCTAGTCTTAGAACCCTTTGAGTTTCCTCATTAGTAAGCAGTTGTTAATAACATCTGTTTTATAAAGATATTGTGTACAGCAGATGAAACTATAATATTTAATGCATCCCTTCAACAAATCTTTATGGGCCCCTAAGCATGCCATGCACAATAATGAACAAAGTCTTCACCCTCACTCTCTAATACAGAAGAAAGACAATAAACAAATAAAAAAATAGATATATAATGTAACGCTAGGCTACTAAAATGCTATGAAGAAAATATTGATGACCTACAAGTTAAAGACTACAGTGTGAGATGTAGTAGTCAAGGACTTCAGTGATATGAGCACATATGAGCACAGTTATTAGATATTAGGATAAAATCATTCTAGACAATATCAAATGCTCTGGGTATCAGCCTGTTTAATCTGTTAAAAACACAGGAGAGTCCAGTGCAGCTGAACATAATGAGTGGAAGAAAAAAGAGATATTAGCAAAGGTACATTATATATGGCCTTGAATAGGTGCCTTTAAATTCTCTTCTAAGTGGTCTGGAAATTATTGGTGTGTGTTGAACAAGGGAGTAACATGATCTGACTCAGAGATCTCTCTCGCTGTCCCAGGAAAGAAACCTGTGGATATGGGAGGCAAAGTGAAATGAGATTAGTTAGAAAGCTACTGCGTCTAGGCTAGGTGGAAGATGACTGTTTTGTAAAAATGCTAAGTAATGGGAACTGGACACTTCAAATACGTTGGAAGGTCGTTCTTACAAGATATGCTGATGTACTGGATATGGTTTGTATATGTAGTGATGTGCTGCTAAATGTTTAACAAACAAATTTTTGAAAATGAAAAAGTACTGATATGTCACATTTACCAGTTTTACTGGTGTACATACTCTCAGTGTGGTTGATATCAAGCTATAAATGTGATTCTACTGAATAGGGAGTTAGAGAGTAATATGCATAGTCCACTTTCCTGAGTCCATGCCAGTCAGCTCAGCTCAGCACACCACTTGTGGAAGGCAGCCTTGAAGATGGCCCTCAGTGATGCCCACTTTCTGGTATTCTTGTGGTGATTAGCAATCCCCTCCACTCAAGGATGAATAAAATGTGGCAAGAGTGATTGAATGTGACTTGAAGATTAAATGACCAAAAGGTTGTGATTTTCCTCCTGGGCATACACTCTTGTCTTCTCATGGGCTCTCTTGACATTCTTGTTCTCCTCCATCTCTTGTTTCACTCATATCGGGGACAGCAAGCAGCTATGTTGTAAAGGGCCCCAGAGGGAAGCTCCAATGACAAATAAAGGATTTGAGGCTCTTAGTTTAACAATCTATCAGAAATGGAAGCCTGAAAAACAACTACACAAGTGAGCCTGGAGGCAAACCCAGTAGAGTCTGGAGGTGACTGTAACCTTGGAAAACAGCTATTCCTATAACATGGGGAGAGATTTTGAGCCAGAGATGAGCAACTAAGTCATGCCCTGACTCCTGTCTCACAGAAATGTTAAAATAATATGACATTTAATTTAATCCATTACATTTGGGGCAATTTGTTATGCAGCAATATGTAATACACACTGTTTGTAAAATAAAGAGAGAACTTAGACTAACTCTAAGTTTTGGTGCCTGAGCATCTGGGTAAATACTGCTGCTGCTTAATGAGTGGAGAATACTAAGGAAAAATAAAGTTTGGAGATAGACTTTAAAGATTTGGTGAGGCCAGGACAATCTCAAAATAGCTTTTAAACATTCTAGTGGAAATGTCAGGTAGACAGTTATTTATATGAATCTGAGTTCAGGGAAGGCATTATGGATAAAGAAACAAATTTAGGAGCCATCAGCTGGCCTTTAACTCCATGAAGTCATTTGTATCATCTAAAAGGTTAAAGCAGATTGAGAGGAGGGAACATCAGAAGACAAGGGAGAGAGGAGAGAAAAGTGAAAGGACTGAAAGGACTATAGAACGTGTCCGAATGAAGGAACTGTGTGAAGAAAATGTGATCAACTGGGACATATATTGACTTTGAGGTGAGTGGCATGGATACTGAGAATTTTCCATTAGATTTCTCATTGTTGAGGGCATTAGTCAATCTGGCCCTGTGTACTCAGGTAATGGTAGAAACAAAGGTCCAAGAGAGATTGGGAGGTGAGCCCATGAATGTAATACATATTGACTAATTTTTTGGATAATGTTTTCATAAGGATGTATTCAGAGAAATGGAGCAGTGGGTGATTCAGTCAGTTAAACGTCTACCTTCAGCTCAAGTCATAATCCCAGAGTCTTGGGATGAAGCCCTGCATCAGGCTCCCTGCCTAGCAGGGAGCCTGTTTCTCCCTCTCCTTCTGCCTGCCATTCCCCCTGCTTGTGCTCTTTCATTTTCTCTGTAAATAAATAAATAAAATCTTAAAAAAAAAAAAGAAATGGAGCAGTGGTCATGGGGCTAGTGTATTTCATTGAATGGCAAGAAAGAAACAGCATATAGATATGAATAGGGATAAAGAAAGATTTAGCTGTGAGGAGATCAAGGAGGTATTTCCTGACTGGTTTTATTCCCTCAGTGAAATAAGAAATAAGATCAGGAAATGAAAATAAAAAAGTATGATGGGTTGTGAAAGTCTGAAGAGCTGTTGATAGGGAAATTCTCCTTTTCAGAAACTGAGGCAGTGATTTGTGAAGAGATATACACTGGACTTGCTGGACAATGCTGAGATCCCACTTGAGATTTCCCCATTAAACATTTCAGTGAGAGCAGTCAGCATGTTTCAGTTCATTTTCCCCACATATGATTCTTCCCTCACGAAGGCACATAGGAGGCAGAGAGTGGATTTAACCAGAGATGCTTTTCTAGGAGAATCCAGAAAAAGGAAATGTTTTGAGGGTGTAGAAATAGGAGGTTATTTGGAACTGCTGGCAAGGAGAATCCTACTTCCAGGGAGGGCCAGCAGAAAATGAGAACTAGGGGGCATGGAGAGCATCCCCTTTAAATGGAAGCAATGTCCTTAAATTCCTTTAGAGTTCTGCTAGAGCAAGAAAGTCTGAAGCAAGTACTCAGAGAAGAGGTTGAAGAAATGAGGAATATTGCTGATAGATCAAGCAGCACAAGTGAAGAATTTAGGGGACCTGGGAGAGAGGCAGACTGGGCCCAGTTAGAAAATACAGATCACTGTGCAGATGGTGGATACACATGGGTTTGTTCATGAGGATGAAGACATGAGAAGATTAATTCTGAAAATGTAGTGAAGAAACCTCCCCCCTTGTAAGTAGGGCCAGCCCTAATCCAGAGGCAGCCCATCCAGTCTTCTTCCTGAAATTTTAGCAACTAAAAGCATTCTGTTTACAATAAGAAAACCGTTCCCCCCCCCCACACCCTGACTGGAATGTCCCTGAATAGGTTCATGTTGACCCTCCCCAAAATCAACCTGGATGCTACGAGACTCCCGCGGTTCTTTTGTCTTTAGGCAGTTTCTTTCCTTTTGCCTTTTAAAAGATACCTGTAACTGCTAATCGGGGCTCTTTTCCTCCTCGGAGGCGGAGAGCCCGTTTGCGCAAACGTTCAATAAACCCTCTTGCTAATTGCATCTGCCTGTCTGGGGTCTGGGTCTCTGGGGCGTCCACCGGGCCACGTTGGCACCCGTGAGCCAGGGTCCAACAGTAGGTGTGTGTGTGTGTGTGTGTGTGTGTGTGTGTGTGTTGTAGGGGAGCCTCTTGTGTGTGGAAGATCTGTTCAAAGTTTACTTCCTGCCAGGTAGGAGGTGAAGAGATAGTATCCCCACAAGAGGAATGCAAGGTTCTGTGGATTC
The DNA here is from genome assembly GCF_905146905.1 of Nyctereutes procyonoides. Taxonomy (NCBI): domain Eukaryota; kingdom Metazoa; phylum Chordata; class Mammalia; order Carnivora; family Canidae; genus Nyctereutes; species Nyctereutes procyonoides. The sequence continues at coordinate 14,086,368 of NW_026575030.1, forward strand.
CCTCGAACTTGCTGGGGGTGGCATCAAAGGCACCATCTTTCAGTGCAGGTATCACAGTAAAATACATTTCTCTAAAATACTATCAGCAGGAAACACTTGTAGGAGCATGCACTAATCTTTGAAAGAATCCTGGTTAATCTGGACGTGGGTGGAAGTTATGAAAGAACTCTGTCTTTTGTTTTAACTTAAGGTCTCAGGTCTCAGGCAGTACCCTTCAGCAAATTGTGTTTGTAAGACATTAAGAAGGCACAAAGCACTCTCAAAATGCCTTTTCCCCACGTTTGTTATCACTGAAATAAAACAACAACAACATTTTGGAAGTCTTATCAAGTTTCTATCAGCTCATTAATATTCTTTTAATCTTCCATTTTCAGCAGTTTAATTTAGTTGATGTTTCTAATTTACATAGAGACAACATTCTTAATTGATTTAATCCCAGCTTCTGTCTTTCTTGCAAGCCCATTGCTATTTATTGATTTTCATTAATATATGCAGACCTCGGATTTCAGCTTTGGAATCTAAAAGTTCTCCTTTTGAATGGTCTTTCCTTTTGAACTAGATTATAACAGTTTTTTCTTCACACCTGCTTAAAATTCATTAATGTATTCATTCATTTATTCAAAACATTCACTGAGTATTTATTATGTCCTAGGCAATATACCAGGTTTGTTTGTTGGGAAAAAATGATAATAAACAAATCATATAGAGTGATGAGCAAATATATCTCTGATGAAAGGATATTTAGGCTGAGACCTTAAAATGAAAACAATCCTATAAATAGGAGAGTAGGATGCAGAGATTTGCCAGAGCAAAGAGCCACACAAGCAGAATTATTGTGCTTGTATGGAGCCTGGTGGGTCATAGGGAGAATGGGATGGAGAGAATGGGGACATTGACAAACATCTGTGTATGTGAAACTTCAGAGGCCATGATGGGGAGTTGTGCATATTATTCAATATGAAAGGGAAATAAATGGAAATGTTTTACACAGGAAAATAACACAATTCTATTTATGTGTGACCAAGACTACTTAGGATGACAGTTTTCCTATCAGTCATAGCCCCATGTGTTAGCACATGTACTTAAGAACCAGAAAGATTTAGTTAGAAACTTAGTTCCCAATGCTTACTATTACAGTGTATTTAGGTTATTTGATCTTTGGATATGTTATCTGTAGACAGGGAATAGTGATAATCTGTGGCATTGCTTAAATGACTGAAGGGGCTGTAAAGAACACAGAGTAATGCTGATGAAAAGTAAACACTCAAAATGTAAATTTTCTGGAAATTTCATAATTTATATTAGCTACTTCTAACTTTGCAAGGATGTGATATAAATAATTAATGCATGGGCATTTAATTTCATTTAAGGAAGAGAGCAAAACAAATTTATACAATCATTTAACCACTGCCACAATCAAAATATAAAATAGCCCCATTACACTAAAAAAATTGCCTCATGTCCCTTTTGAATCACTTTCTTCCACCAAATGATAGTTTCCTGGCAATCTGATTTTTGTCTCTATTGTTCTGCCTTTCTAAAATGCCATATAAATGAAAGCAGATAATATGTTCTCTTAAATCTAACATTTCACTTAGTAGCATATATTTGAACTTTATCCATATTGGTGCACATATCAAGTTCACTCATTTTTTCTGAGAATATTAATTGTATGTATATACCATAATTCCATCCACCAGTTGGTAAACACTTAAGTTGTTTCCATTTTGGGGCTCCTTTGAGTAAAGTTACTATAAACATCTGCATATAGGTCTTTGTGGAAACATATGTTTTCACTACCACTGAGTAAATTCCTAAGGGTGGAATTGCTGAGTTTTATATTAATTTAGCTTTATAAGAAACTGGTGAAGAGCTTTCCAAAGTGGTTATACCATTTGGTGTTCACACCAGTAGTGTATTATATGAGAATTCTAGTTGCTCTGCATACTCACAGCACTTTTCCCCCCTAGTTGATTTGCAATGTTCTCATTGATCCCTTTAATGTGTAAAACAATTCAGTGTGTGACCCTACCAAATTTGTTACTTATGTCAAACCACATAATATATTCCTCTTCTCTAACATTCATTCTTTCATTCATTCTGTAGACAAACTCAACACCTACAGAGACTAAGAACTTTATGTTCTAATGATAATAAAAGGTGACAACTGCTAGAGGTAGCCAATGGCTTGATGAAATTATGGAAGTTGAATAAAAGAGACTTGCTTAATTTAGACAAAGCTAAATCTTAAAATATAAAGAGGAGTTTGTGATATAGGAAGATGAATACAATCCAGGGAGATGGTAGGATAGAAATGTCCAAAAACATTAGTTTTTTTTAAAGCTACATGTAATGAAGTTCAAAATTCAATAGTACAGATATTGCTAACTGAAAACTTAGTCTTCTTTATCTAAAATGTGGGAGTCTGGAGCAGTTGAACATCTCTTAAAAATGGGAATTGTCCTTGAAGAATATCCTTTGGATATATATGCTCTTTTTCATATTACAAAAGACTGCCCATTACAAAGTAGCTATATATTTTTCTCAGTGGCAGTGTAAAGAAACTGGCATTTTTCAACCTCTCTTTTCTTTCCAAAATTTGATATCTAATATATGTTATCTATACTGAGAATGGAGTCCCACATCATCAAAGATGGACTAATACATAGTTTTACTCCTACATGACTGGTTTCCTAATCATGCCCCCTCAGACTTATTAAACTCATTCCAGGTTGGCTTGACTCAATGTCAATCATTTCTCTGCTTGATGATATACAAACCTTTTGGCTGTGATCTAATTTAGATATGCAATTTAATATGATAGTTAAATAGTTTGTACATGGTTCATTAATTATTCTCATCACCCTTATCTTTGAAACACTAATATAGAGGAAACTCATCATTGTAGAGAGGGAAAAGACTCAATTTAAAGCAGAAGATTGAGCTAGAACAGTGGCCATAAATGTGCTAGACAAAATGTCAGAGGAAATTAGATATAAACAGAAATCAAAATTAATTGAATAAATTTATCTTATGACATTTTGAGTATATATATTCACAAGATATGCTAAATTTAGTAATATATTTCAATTCAATTTAATTCAATCACTAAAATTAAATTAAATTAAATAACATTCATGGGGGAAAATCGTAGCATAGAAAATTTTCCTATACTCCTCCTTAAAACAACTGTCTAACCAGAATAGGACAAATGCAGAGGAAAATCTCCATCAACATTGATATGTGTCAGTCAGATTTAGCTGTAGTAACAAACTCTCAAGTTCAGTGGCTTACAACAACAAATATTTAAGTTCTCATTCACATTAAATACTGGTGGAAGTTTTGTGTAGTTCTGCTCCACATCATTTTTGCTCTACAATCTAGACCCATACCGGGAGATAACAGAGGAAAGAATCAAGAGAAAAATCTGGCATTTGTAGAAGTGAGAAAAAAATCATATTATGAATCCCAAAATATCTGCTCAAAAATGGTCTTACAAAAGTTACTAGACTAATATCCCTTTTATGTTCATTTTATCAACTAAACCAAATGATAAAGTCAATCAGAAAATAGAATCACCCAAATAAGCTACTGAGACTATATCAAAATAAAATGTTTTTATACAGTGAAGAAAGCAATCAACAAAACTATAGGTAACCTACTAAGTGGGAGAAGATATTTGCAAATGACATATCCAATAAAAGTTTAGTTTCCAAAATATGTAAGGAACTGATACAATTCAACCCCCAAAACAAATAATCCAAATAAAAATGGGCATAAGACATGAACAGACATTTCTCCAAAGAAGACATACAGATGATCAACAGAGGAATGAAAAGATGCTCATCATCACTAATCATCAGGAAAAATGCAAATCAAAACCACTTTGAGATACCACTTGTTAGAATGGTTTAAAAAAAAAAACAAGAAACAGCAAGTGTTGGTGGGGATATGGAGAAAAAGGAACACTTGTACACTGTTGGTGGGAATGCAAACTGATTTATCCAATCTGGAAAACACTATAGAGGTTCTCAAAAGTTAAAAATAGGACCACACTACAATCCAGTAATCATACTACTACTGGGTATTTACCTGCCCCCAATACAAAAACACTAATTCAAAAGGGCACATGTACCCCAATATTTATAGCAGCATAATAGCCAAATTATGGAAGCAGCCCAAGTATCCATGGATAGTTGAATAAAGATGTGATATATATATATAATGTCAGCTATAAAAAATAATAAAATCTTGACATTTGTAATGACATGGTTGAAGCTAGAGACTATTAAGCTAACTGAAACAAGTCAAAGACAAATACCATATGATTTCACTTATATGTGGAATTTAATAAACAAAACAAATGAGCAAAGGGAAAACACGAGAGAGAGACAGAGAGAGACAGAGAGGCAAACCAAGAACAGACTCTTAACTATAGAGAACAAACTGATGACTACCAGAGGGGAGGTAGGTGGGGGAACGGGTGATACAGGTGATGAGGATTAAGGAGTGCACTTGTGATAAGCACCAGGTGATATATAGAATTATTGAATCACTATATTGTACACCTGAAATTAATATATCACTGCATGTTAACTATACTGGAATAAATAAAAACTTAAAAAAAACTTTTAAAAAGGAAAATAAAATATTCCAATAATCATAGGTCTGGAGACTATGAGAATGTTTGAAAAAAATGGTGAAAATATTGAATGGAAATTTATACTCACACATATCTTTAAAAGTAAAAAAAAAAATTTTTTTTGTCAAAATGTTGTAGAAACATATCCAAATTGAAAGAGCTTAGAATTCTTTCCAATGGATTATTTCAATTGAAAACAAAAAATCCTAAGACACAACTAATATCAATGAAAGGGTCATTAACTATTATAAAAAATCAAATGAAGAAAAATAAAAATTCCACCTATTGCTTCTGGCAAGCATATTAGAAAAAGGAGTTTTAGGAGATATTAAAATCATTTCTCTTGAAACATGATGCTTGATCAAGCTTCATTGTGTTTTACTGACTAGAATTCTTAACATAGGGATGAAATACATTGACCCTAATGAGAAACATTTTCTAATCTTCGAGAACCAAAATGAAGAAGAGAGGAAAGAACATGAGAGACACCAAAATTCTTCTGTATTTAGTCATTTTCACCTCTGCCAACCAATGATAGTGCAGGGCAACTAATCTGTCTTCACCCAATAGAAAACTGGTTGGCTGTTGGGCTTCCCAGTAAACAAGAGAAAACCACAGAAAAAGGTCCCTGTGGAACAATTCAAGAACCATGTCATTCTCCTTCTTCTGAATTAATATATTTAATTATTTAAACCCAAATCATTCAGCCTTCACATTAAATTCAAAATGGAGAATTCTAACAGTGCCCAGGAGAATAGAAAGTGGGATCCAAAAGACACCAACAATATTTTGGGACCAATGATAGGTTTTGTTAGGTCTGAGCAATATAAATTTGAATAAGCAAAACAAAAGTATGCTTCTCATGGAGAAATTGTACAGTGTAAAGGAAGAAAAACAAATGTTAGCATGCAAGAGACAACTGAAAAGGACCCTTGGAAACTAACTTCATAAATCAGAGTAAAATTTTATGCAGAAACTGTATGGACATCAAAGAAGTGTGGCCTTGATGATTAATGAGACAGGAAAGCAAATTGAGATGTATTTGAACTCAACTGGGTTTTTAAAAAGGAAAATATTTCCAGTGAGGAATTTACAACTACTGATGATAGTAAGGGGTGGAACCAACATGGCAGAGAAACAAGTTAGAGATATGGGGAAGAATGGCTTGAAAGAAGATGATGCTGAAACCCAATTAATGGAGGTTATAATGACAAAGTCATTGTTTGAGCATGTGCAAAACTAACAACATATCTAGGACAAGAGCAAAGGCTCTTTCAATTGACAAATAATATACTAAAAAAAGCCTATTGCCTTGGACCAGATATGAATCTGAAAAAAGCTTTCTAGGTTAACTTTCAAGATAAGTTAATATCTAGCAGTATATAATTCTATTAAGAAGAAAAACTGATGAATTTAATCAAATAAGAAATATACAAAGATTCTCAATGTGCCTCCAATATAAGCTTGTCTTTTTTCTAAGATTTTAAAAGAGATCAAGATCCTTTGTCTATATTTAAAAAGGCTATGTGGGGGATCCCTGGGTGGCGCAGCGGTTTGGCGCCTGTCTTTGGCCCGGGGCGCGATCCCGGAGACCCGGGATCGAATCCCACATCGGGCTCCCGGTGCATGGAGCCTGCTTCTCCCTCTGCCTGTGTCTCTGCCTCTCTCTCTCTCTCTCTCTCTCTCTCTCTCTCTCTCTCTGACTATCATAAGTAAAAAAAAAAAATAAAAAAAAAATAAATAAAAAGGCTATGTGCTACCCTTGCCCTCTGAATAACTAACGGTCCATAACTTATTGTGATTCAGAAGACATTTTATCCTCTGAATCCCAAGAAAATTTGCAAACCTGCACTCATGTAATATAATTTAAGAAGGTGATATGCATCTACAAGATTTTTTTCTTAAAAGCATATATAATGGTAAGGTAAATGACTTATTAAAGATAATTTAGTAATTCTTTTTTCTCATGTGCACTGAACAGTAGCATGTTTTATTTTTTTTCTTTCAATCAGCTATAAAATTCATTAGACATTAATTGCAACACTATTAGTGAGAAGAGAGTGTCAGGACTTATAGATATCTGAGGAAAAAATCTTGAGCCATGAATCCTAGTTCCAGTCAGTCTAAATTCTACCCTGAATTCCAGGCTTGTATCTCTAATTGTGCGTTTGACATTTTCCTACATGAATGTCCAGTAGGCATTGCAAACTAAATATATCAGTACTGAACAAATCATCTTTCCTACTCTATACCTGCCCACCTGCAGTTAATAACAACCTTATTTTTGTTTTTTTTTTAACCAATCTTTGGGGTTATTTCTGATTTTTCTCTTTCTCTCACACTTTATATCCAGTGAACCACAAATTTCATATCTCTCTATCTTTGAGATGGATTCAGGATTCAAACTTTTTTTTTTTACCAACTCTTCCATTATTGCCATCATCAAATTAACATTAATTCTCATCCAGATGATTGCAAAATCCTCTTAAATTGTTCTCTTGCTAATTATGTTACACTCATTCTCTCAGTTCTCTAATTGGTAGCAAGAGAGATCCCATAAAATATGTTAGATCATGTCATTCTTTTGTTCAAAGCTACCCAATTGCTTTTCATTCAAAGTAGAAGTCAAGGAACTTATAATGACCTATGTAACTTCACATGACGTGAAGTTCCTACTGCCTCGATTCCTACTGCCTCTCCTCTAACATTGCCTGTTTCTCTTCCCTAGCTCCTATGCTCAAGCCCACCAGCCTCTTTGGTATCATTCAGCATGGTTGGCACTCTTCATGTAGAGTAGGACCTTCATGCTTGCTCTTCTCCTCTTCTGGAACTTTTCACTCACTGATACTGATGACTGTCTCCCTCATCTCCTGCTTGGCTGAAGGTCATTTTCTCAGCAGCAATGTCTACAGCCACCATATTTAAGGTAATTGCATTCCAACCTTCCCTGAGCTCCCTTTCTGCTTTTCTTTTTCTACATTGTACTTATGGGCATTTGCCCTACTTAAATCTTAAATTATTTATTTAATTTCCATCATAATTAAAATATAAATGCCAGGAGAACAGATAATTTCACCCATTTTGTTTTCTCTCTCAATCCTAAAACAGTGCCTTGGACACAGTGGTACTCAAAAAAGTTGCACTGAATAAATAAATGAACACTTCACGGCAAAGAAAGCCAACTTTGAGAGCTATAGGACCTCAAGAAAAGCTTCATGTTTTTATCTAAAAAACAAATAAATTTACATTTGCCTTTCTTTCCCAATGTAGTCTACACAAACCAAAAGATCAAGATAAAGGAAGATGAATATGAGAGGAAAGAATGCGGAAATTAATTATGCTAAAATAAAAGACATGATAAAATTTATTTAGAAATGTTTAATATAAATGCCAATAATGAGTTGAAGAACATACAGATATATAGTAAAAAAAAGTATTAATTAAAGCTGAGTGTAATATTTTAAATTACTCAAACAAAATACATAAAGTTAAAAGGTGACAAAGTTAGAGAGGAAGTAAATTTTTCACAAATATATCTTAGACAAAGGTGTAAATTGTGTAAATAGAATATAATATAGTATACAAAGTATAAACATAGACATAGATTATATTATTGTTCTATATTTGACCCAAAAAGTTAACCACTACTAAATATTGCAAGTATTGTAGGATTTCAAATTAAGGGGTAAGAATGGTGTATACATGTGATGGTGGGAGGGTTAGAGAGGTGTTTGATAAGTGAAAAAGAGAAATTGAAGAAAGAAAGAAATTGATCATAAAAAATAAAGTAAGAAATTAAAAACTAAGATACAAGTTTACTTGTAACTTTAGATACCTGCCTGGGTACTGCTAACAGGTAGAGAAACCACAGGACCTGCTCAGCCTGAGGAAGGAAGCTTCCCTGCTTCAGTGAGGAGCCCTAAATAGTTCCTCTTTCTCTGTCCATAATCCTCAGATTAGGGGACTGTCCCTTTGCAAAGACTAGTCTTAGTGAAGCGATAAAGAGGAAGCCAGGTGAGGGAAGAGCAAATTCCATGTTTCTGGTCTGTCTTGATGAGAACTCTCAGAAGCTGGATATGTTTCTCCATTGCTTAATGCATATTGCCAGCCCATACAAGTGAGTATGTTTTCACATGGAAAAAAATCTATTTATAACTAAAGATAAGAAACTAAACTATTGTAAAACACAATATAATTAATGCTGCTGATATATAATTTAATTAAACATAATCCATGTACTAGCATGCATATGTAAGAACACTGGCAATATGAAACAGAAACATGAAGAAATGAGGCACTGAGCAGAAAAATTGAGGCAATTTTACATTTTCTAAATTTTAATTATATATAAATATATAATATATAAAATATATAATATATAAAAGTTATAAATAATGTATATGTAAGTATAACTATATATATAGTTATAATAAAGAGGCCACTAGGTGGAATTAAGTAGTAAAATAGAGCTAGAGAATCAATTATTGAACGTGAAGCCCAGATCAGATAGTTATTAAACAAAACATCAGGAAAAAATATACATTCTTTTTCCAGCTAAGAAATAAGATATACAAGATGAAATGAAAACATCTGTAAAGCAGGAATGGGAATAAACGGATGTACATAAATGGAAATAAAAGAGAGGAAGAAATATTTGAAATATTTTTAATTATAAAAAATTGAAATACCTCAGTTTGAAAGGAATCCTAGAGTGACAAAGAAGAAAAAAGATCTATTCAGCAAGATTTAAGAAGGTTAAATGCAAAAGGACAGATCTAAAGCCCTCCAGAAGGAAAGAAAGAGATATCTGTGAAGATTCAATATCTGGATGTTATCAGACATCTCATCAACAACTTTAGATGTCAGGGGAAAGATGGTAATATTGTCTTTAAAGTTAAAATAACTTGAGCCTGGAATTGCATATTTAATTACAAAGTATTTTAAGTAAGGGGAAACATCAAGGATATTTTCAGGAAAATATTGCACCTTGTTGTTTATTCACTAAAATCTCACGCTAAAAATGCTTTCAATCTTTTCCAGCCAAATGAAAGTAAAATTAAAAGAATGCTGTAAAAAAGTAAGAATAAGTGAATTAATAAAATGTGTAAAGGAGCAAGAATTTAAAAATGGATACCATATAGTCTGTAGTATCACAAATTCCATAGATTATACACCAGCATTAACAAAGGGCCAGAAAGTGTGGAAGGAAAAGTCAGTGCAGACAGAATATTCTGAAGTGCTTGGTGTGTCTATGAGAGAAAAAAACTTTACTAAAGATAACAAAATCATCATGGGAAAGATAAAAAGAGCAACTGCTGAGGAAAATAATAAAATATATGGCCTTCACATAATCAGAGTAAAATATTTCTGTGCAATGCAAGTCAGGAAAGGAAAGAGAAAACATTACAACTCAAAAATATATGAAGCCAAATGACAGAAGAGTTCTGATAGAGAAGTTATAGTGAGTATAAGTAGGCTTAACCTACTATTCAAAAAACTGTTATTTTGTTTCAGAAAAACAAGATACAATATATTGCCTGCAAGACATTTAAAAGAAAAAATACAGAGAATTTGAAAAAGATAAAGTAACTCAGCAAATATGAAGAAATTTTCATATCTTATGAAACAGGACATAAGCAAACATCATGAAATAGATATTGACAAATATATATCATTAAAATAGTATATATGTATCTAACCATATAACCTCCATAAATAATCATGGACAGAATATATAGGTAAATGAACAATTAAATAGGGTGCCAAAGTTATAAGATAACCTCCAAAAGGGAGAGAGTTAACAAAAAATAAGCAATTGTACAGAAAATTATAATAACAAGTTTGGTGAAATTTAAAAGAAAACAATGAAAATTAGCATACTACAAATAGAGAATATAGGTTCTTTTCGAGGATATGAACTACATTAAAATGACTATATTCTAAGATAGAAAAAAGTCTCTATAAATGTCACAGACTCACCATCACAGAGAATATAATTTCTGACCTCAATGTAAAAGAAAATTAGAAATTAGAAATAGATAGGGAGATAAATAATCCTCATATCTGAAAATTAAAATGCACACTAAAAATTAACACTTATTTTAACAAGGAAAATTATAATAAAACCTCTTCTTATATAAATGCTGAACCAAAGCTAGAGTAGCCTTAGAAAGAAAAAAAAAATGTATGGATTCATTTTATTTTTTTAAAGATTTTATTTATTTATTTTTTACTTTTGGAGAAAGAGAAAGAGAAAGAGAGAGCAGGGGGAGGGGCAGAGGGAGAGAGTGGGAAGGAGGGAAAGAATCTCAAGCAGAATCCCCACAGTACTTGAGCCTGACTTGCGACTTGATCTCATGACCCTGAGATTAACACCCAAGCTGAAATTGAGAGTCAGACATCTAACCAACTGATCTAGGCAACCCAAAAATATAACTTTAAATATTAAATTTATTTATCAGGATTAGGGCAAGATGGCAGAGGAGTAGGGGTCCTCAACTCACCTGGTCCCACCAATTTGCCTAGATAATTTTCAAATTATCCTGAACACTTACAAATTCGACCTGAGATTTAAAGAGATAACACCTAGTATGCTACAGAGAGGTTTTCGCTTCTAGCAAGTTTCTTCCATTTTGACTTTCATATTTCTACAATTATGTGTCTTACATATATTTTCCACTTCTAGATTCCCTTCAACATACTCAATTTAATTTTGGGAGATATCCGAGTTATTTTTTTCTGTGTGTGTGTGTTTTGTTTTCTCTGCCTCCTTTTGTTCTACAATGGTGGAAGTTAATACCTTCTAAAACATGACCAGCATGCACCCAAACTAATTGGAACACTGTGATGGTTCATTCTGTGAGATTATATTTTCTCTTCATTCCCATTCTGCCCCCTTTTATCTCATTTATGTTTTGATGGTCAGTGTTGGGGCTTTATACAAGTATTGCTGGTTTAGAAAAATTTGAGACTGAGCATCTTCTAACATACAAAATAATACACTCAGAGTCAAGAGGATCAACCTCTAGGACCCCTCAGGTAGATTACATTCTCCCTACACTAGAACTTCTCCATCACCACCATTTCCTAGTCCTCCCATTTTTTCTTCTCTTTTCTATTTCTTTTTTCTTTTTTTCTCTATGCTTTTGCTTTTTTCTCTTCTTTCTTTTCTTTTTTCTTTTTTACCTTATTCTTTGGGCTTCTTAGCTTTTAAAATTTAATATTTTGTTTTCAAATTTGGTTTTCACTTTAGTGGTCCTTTAGTTTTACTTTGTTCTGATCTTTGTTTTCATTTACTGGTCTCTGACATCGTCAGAATCATCTAGGCTTAAATTTACTTAGGTTGTGGTTGATATTCTTGACTCAGCCCACTCATACAGCAACTCCGCAATGAGCAAAATGACTAGAAGGAAGAACTGACCACAAAATAAAGAATCGGAAACAGTACTCTCTGCCACAGAGTTACAGAATATGGATTGCAATTTTATGTCAGAAAGCCAATTCAGAAGCACAATTATAAAGCTACTAGTGGCTCTGGAAAAAAGAATAAAGGATTCAACAGACTTCATGACTGCGAATTCAGATCTAATCAGGCCAAAATTAAAAATCAGTTCAATGAGATGCAATCTAAACTGGAGATCCAAACAACGAGGGTTAATGAAGTGGAAAAAAAAAAGTGAGCAACACAGAAGACAAGTTGATGGCAAGGAAGGAAGCTGAGGAAAAAAGAAAAACAATTAAAATACCATGAGGAAAGGTAAGGGGAATAAATGATAGATTCAGAAGGAAGAATCTATGTATAATTGGGGTTCCAGAAAATGCCAAGAGGGCCAGGGGTCAGAAAGCATATTTGAACAAATCATAGCTGAGAACTTCCCTAATTTGGGGAGGGAAACAGGCATTCAGATCCAGGAGATAGAGAAGTCCCCCCCCCCCCAATCAATAAAAAGCATTCAACACAGCGACATTTAATAGTGAAACTTGCAAATTACAAAGATAAAGAGAAAATCCTTAGAGCAGCAAGAGACAAGACATTCTTAACTTATATGGGGACAACTATCAGGTTAAAAGCAGACCTCTCCACAGACACCTGGCAGGCCAGAAAGGACTGGTAGGATATATGCAGGGTACTCAATGAGAAGAACATGCAGCCAAGAATACTTTATCAAGCCAGGCTGACATTCAGAACAGAAGAAGAGATAAAGAGCTTCCAGGATAGGCAGAAACTGAAAGAATATGTGACCTCCAAACAGGCTCTGCAAGAAATATTAAGGGGGACCCTGTACAAGAAAGAGGAAGCCCAAAGAAACAATCCACAATAACAGGGGCTGAATAGGTAATACGATGACACTAAATCCATATCTTTCAATAGTTACTCTGAACATGAATGGGCTAAATGACCCATGAAAAGACACAGGGTACCGGACTGGATAAAAAAGCAAGACCCATCTATATGCTGTATACAAGAGACTCATTTTAGACCTAATGACACTGCCAGCTTGAAAAAGAAGGAGTGGAGAACCATTTAACTTTCAAATGCTCCTCAAAAGAAAGCTGGGGTAGCAATCCTCTTATCATATAAAGTTTATACCAAAGACCGCAGTAAGAGAAGAAAAGGGACACTATATCATACTTAAAGGGTCTATCCAACAAGAAGACCTAACAATCATGAACATTTATGCCCCTAATGTGGGAGCTGCCAAGTCTATCAAGCAATTAATAACCAAAGTAAAGACATAGTTAGATAGTAATACACTAATAGTAGGAGACCTCAGCATGGCACTTTCAGCAAATGACAGATATTCTAAGCAGAACATCGCCAAAGAAACAAGGGCCTTAACTGATACACTGGACCAAGTAGGTTTCACAAATATATACAGAACTTTCCATCTGAACACTACTAAATACACATTCTTCTCAAGTGCACATGGAACTTTCTCCAGAATAGACCACATACTGTGTCACAAATCAGGTCTCAATCAATACCAAAAGATTGGGATTATCCCCGACATATTTTCAGAAAACAGTACTTTGACTCTAGAACTAAATCACAAGAAGAAATTTGGAAGAAACTCAAACGAATGGGGGTTAAAGAGCATCCTTCTAAAAGATGAATGGTTCAACCAGGAAATTAGAGAAGAATTAAAATAATTCATAGAAACTAATTAAAATGAAGATACAATCATTCAAAAATCATTAGGATACAGCAAAAGCGGTCCTAAGAGGGAAATACATAGCAACACAAGCCTCCCTCAAAAAATTATAAAAAAACTCAAATACACAAGCTGACCTCGCACCTAAAGGAATTGGAGAAAGAACAGCAAGTAAAACCAACACCAAGCGGAAGAAGAGAGAAAATAAAGATTCAAGCAGAACTCAATGAAATAGAGACCAGAAAACCATAGAACAGATCAACACAATCAAGAGTTGGTTCTTTGAAAGAATTAATAAGATGGATAAGCCATTAGCCAGCTTTATTAAAACGAAAAAAGACTCAAATTAATAAAATCATGAACAAAAGGAGAGATCACAACCAGTACCAAGGAAATACAAACTATTTTAAAAACGTATTATGAGCAGCTATACGTCAATAAATTAGGCAATCTAGCAGAAATGGATGCATTTCTGGAAAACCACAAATTACCAAAACTGGAACAGGAAGAAATAGAGAATCTGAACAGGCCAATAACCAGCGATGAAATTGAAGGAGCCATCAAAAGCCTCCCAAGACTCAAAAGTCCAGGGCCAGATGGCTTCAGAGGGGAATGCTATCAAACGTCTAAAGAAGAAACAATACCTATTCCACTAAAGCTGTTTTGAAAGATAGAAAGGGAGGGGATACTTCTAAACTCATTTCATGAGGCCAGCATTATTTTAAATCCAAAAGCAGACAAAGACCCCATCAAAAAGGAGAATTATAGAGCAATATCCCTATTGAACACGGATGCAAAAATTCTCAACAAGATACTAGCCAATAGGATCCAACAGTATATTACAAAGATTACTCACCATGACCAAGTGGGATTTATTCCTGGGGTGTAAGGTTGGTTCAACACTTGTAAAAAAATCAACATATAGATCATATCAACAAGGGAAAAAACAAGAACCGTATGATCCTCTCAATAGATGCAGAGAAAACATTTGACAAAATACAACATACATTCCTTTTTTTTTTTTTACAACATCCATTCCTGATCAAAACTCTTCAGAGTGTAGGGATAGAGGCAACATTCCTCAGCATCTTAAAAGCCATCTACAAAAAGTCCACAGCAAATATCATTCTCAATGGGGAAACACTGGGAGCCTTTCCCCTGAGATCAGGAACAAGACAGGGATGTCCACTCTCACCACTGCTATTCAACATAGTCCTAGAAGTCCTAGCCTCAGCAATCAGACAACAAAAAGAAATAAAAGGCTTTCAAATTGGCAAAGAAGTCAAACTCTCCCTCTTTGCAGATGACATGGTACCGTACTTAGAAAACCCAAAAGACTCCACCCCAAGATTGCTAGAACTCATACAGCAATTCGGCAGTGTGGCAGGATACAAATCAATGCCCAGAAATCAGTGGCATTTCTATACACTAACAATGAGACAGAAGAAAGAGAAATTAAGGAGTCAATCCCATTTGCAATTGCACCCAAAAACATGAGATACCTAGGAATAAACCTAACAAAAGAGGTAAAGGATCTATACCCTAAAAACTACACAACACTTCTGAAAAAAATGCAGGAAGATACAAAGAGATGGAAATACTCATGGATTGGTGGAATTAATATTGTGAAAATGTCAATGCCACCCAGGGCAATTTTATTTACACATTCAATGCAATCCCTATTAAAATGCCATGGACTTTCTTCAGAGAGATGGGACAAAACATCTTAAGATTTAATGAGAAAAGATCCCAAATAGCCAGGGGAATATTGTAAAAGAAAACTAGAGCTGGGCCGGGGGCATCACAATGCTGGATTTCAAGTTGTACTACAAAGCTGTGATCATCAAGACAGTGTGGTACTGGCACAAAAACAGACACATAGATCAGTGGAATAGAAGAGAGAACCGAGAAATGGGCCCTCAACAATATGGTCAACTAATATTTGGCAAAGCAGGAAAGACTATCCACTGGAAAAAAGACAGTCTTTTCAATAAATGGTGCTGGGAAAATTCGACAGCCACGTGCAAAAGAATGAAACTGGACCATTCTCTTATACCATACACAAGGATAAACTTAAAATGGATGAAAGATCTAAAAGAGACAAGAATCCATCAAAATCTGAGAGGAGAACACAGGCAACACCCTTTTGGAACTTGGCCACAGCAACTTGTTGCAAGATACATCTATGAGGGCAAAAGCAAAAATGAACTACTGGGACTTAATCAGGATAAAAAGCTTCTGCACAGCAAAAGAAACTGTCAACAAAACTAAAAGACAACCTACAGAATGGGAGAAGATATTTGCTAATGACATATCAGGTAAAGCACTAGTATCCAAGATCTATAAATAATTGATTAAACTCAACAGCAAAGAAACAAACAATCCAGTCATGAAATGAGCAAAAGACATGAACAGAAATCTCACAGAGGAAGACACAGACATGGCCAACAAGCCCATGAGAAAATGTTCCGCATCACTGGCCATCAGGGAAATACAAATCAAACCAGAATGAGATCCCACCTCACACCAGTGAGAATGGGGAAAATGAACAAGACAGGAAACAACAAATGTTGGAGAGGATGTGGAGAAAGGGGACCCTCTTGCACTGCTGGTGTCAATGTGAACTGGTGCAGCCACTCTGGAAAACTGTGTGGAGGTTCCTCAAAGAGTTAAAAATAGACCTGCCCTACGACCCAGCAATTGCTCTGCTGTGGATTTACCTCAAAGATACAGATGCAGTGAAAAGCCGAGACACCTGCTCCCCAATATTTATAGCAGCAATGTCCACAGTAGCCAAACTGTAGAAGGAACCTCGATGTCCTTCGACAGATGAGTGGATAAAGAAGATGTGGTCTATGTATACAATGGAATATTCCTCAGCCATTAGAAAGGACGAATACCCACCATTTGCTTTGATGTGGATGGAACTGGAGGGTATTATGCTGAGTGAAGTAAGTCAATAGGAATAGGACAATCATCATATCGTTTCAATCATATGGGGAATATAAAAAATATTGAAAAGGATCATAGGAGACTGGAGAGAAAATGAGTGGGAATAATCAGAGAGGGTGACAGAACATGAGAAACTCCTAACTCTGAGAAACAATTAAAGGGTAGAAGAAGGAGAGGTGGGCAGGGGGATGTGACTGGGTGAAGAGCACTGAGGGGGCCACTTGACAGAATTAGCACTGGGTGTTATATGTTGAAGTCTCTGTAGCCTAAATGGTGAAGTTTGTGGGACAAGCTTTAGGCAAAATATTGCCAAGCTGTACATACACACAAATGGCCGAAATATGCATAAACTGGACACTGCAGAAGTGGTTGGAATAAGAAGTGAGTAAAACAGATGGAAAATGCAAATAAGATCTGTCTAATAGACCTCTAATTTTTGAGAGAGGGACTGGTGAGGGGAGAGGGAGAGAAAGAATCTTCTGCAGGCTCCTTGCCCAGTGTGGAGCTGGGGCTGTGGATTGTAGGACCGAGCCCTACAATCTTGGGGCTCGGTCCTATAATCCTGAGATCATGACCTAGGCCCAGATTGAAAGTCAGATGCTTAACTAACAGAGACACCCAAGAGTCCCTAACAGACCTTCTAAAGAAAGACCAGAATTCACTTTGGTCTTTTAAAATCCATTTCACAACAGCCATCCCCAACTCAGTAATGGCAACTCAGTCCTTCCACCTGATTAGGCATGTATTCTAGCCAACATCCTTGGAACATTCTAAAACCATATATTCATCAGGAAATCATGTTGGCTTTACCTTCAAAATGTTCCCAGAAGCTTGTCAAATTTTATTGCCCTCTGTAGGGTGAGTCACTCTCATCATATGTGAGAGAACTCCATTTTTTTTTCAGTGATATCTCTGCCCCTACTGCCATCTCAAGACTATTCCTGATGAAGCATCCAGAATGATCCTTTTAAATTATAAGACAGTGCAGGTCACAGCTGACTAAAAACTCTACAGTGCCTTCCCATCTCAGTAAAACCAGCATCTTTGCAGTGATGTAAATGATGCACATGTACTAGCTGGCCCCTTTGTCCTTCAATGATCTGGCATCCTTCTTCTCCTTCCTCCTTCTCTACTTGATTATGTTGTCTTATTTTGCCTTAAAAATACCAAGAATTTCTGTTTTATTTTATTTTATTTTTTTAGAATTTCTGTTTTAGAACTTTTTAAGTGATGTTCTATCTGTAATGTTCTTTACCTAGATGTCTACATCTTTCAGATTTTTGCCCCAAATTTATGTTTTAGTGAGGGCTATCCCCAGTGCTCTACCTAAATTGAAACCTAGCCTTTCCCATTCAGCCTCACTTGTTCTCATTCTCATTTTGCATAGCATTTATGCCCTTCTCCCTTACTCTGTATGGTCAAAATTTACTATATTTACCAATTACTCTATGTCTCCCTTTATAAGAACATAAGAACATAAAGCAATTGCAGTCCTCAGTACTTATCCAAAGAAGTTGAAAATGCATGTCCACACCAAAATCTGCAAGGGGATATTTATACTATCTTTATTCATGATCATCCACAGTTGGAAGCAGCCAAGATGCTCTACAGTAGGTGAATTGACAAATTGTGGTACATCAGATAATGGAATATTGTTTAATGCTAAAAAGAAATGAGTTAGCAAGATATAAAAAGACATGGAGGGAACTTAAATACATATTACTGAATGAAAGCAATTTGGAAAAGCTACATATTGTATGGTTCCAATTATATGATAATTTGGAAAAGGCAAAACTGGACAGTAAAAGATCAGTGCTTTTCAGGGTTGAGGTAGGTGAGAGAGATGAATAAACAGAGGACAGAGAATTTTTGGGGTGGTGAAGATATTCTGTATGATACCATAACAATGGATATACATGTCATATACATTTTATGTATAACATATATACATGAGCCTTAATGTAAACTATGGGCTTTGAGTGATTATGATGTGTCAATGTAGGTAAACCCTTGGTTAAAAAAAAAAGTACAATTCTGGTAGGTGATGTTGAAAACAGGGAACACTATCCATGTGTTGGGGGCAGAGGTATAAGAGAAATCTTTGTACTTGCCTCTAGATTCTGTTGTAAAGCCGAAACTACTATAAAAAATAAAGACTTCTAAAAAATAACTAAGCTATAAGTTAATATACAATAAAATAACAACAGATACAATCAAATAAAATATTCAGAAGGAACTTATACTAATTAATGTTAATGTGTTTTAGGATATGTATGAAAATATTACTATATGAATAATATAAGCCACTTGCAATAAATAGTCTAGGTGGAAATCCTGAAATGTAAAACCTTAAATAAATCGGAAAAAAAATAAAACTTAACTCTCAAGAAATCTTGACAGATGAGATGAGATTTTATAAATTTTTAATTAAAAAATCATTTAGCTATTAAGAGCTCCCAAAAATGGAAATTAGATTCACAATATTGTTTTGAAACTTGTAAAACTTTTCCTCACAAACTTACAAAGATGCAGAAAAAAAGAAAAATATAACATCATTTCATTTGTTAACAGAAATTCAACATTCTAAACAAACTATGAAAAAATAAGGCCCATTAATCTATTAAAGTAATATCTCTGACAAGGTAATATTCAATTGGGTACAAACAAATGATTTATTACTATGACATCTATTAATAGCATTCATGATATCTTTAGGCAAAATAGAAGGAGCAGAAATAGGATTGTTTAAGAGACACAGAAAAAACATAATGACATTCACTATCTAATCCCTTTTTAAAATGCACTCTTAGCAAACTACTAAAATGTTATATAATATGATTTTTAAAAATAATTATTTAATAAAATAATATAATAATAAAAGGTGAATGATACTATAAAATGCTAGCCAATCCAGTTATACAAGTAAGTTAAACTAAAAGAAAAAGGAAATGGTATTTGAAAGAAATATAATTCCTTATTGAAATACATAGAAAATCAAATTGATAATGTTCATAATTATTGTGTCAGCAAGGAGGTCAATGTCAAAGCAAAAATACTCAAATCATTCCATTTCTGACATATCCTTAATAACTAAGTATACAAAAAATAATAGAAATAGAATATCTTAAATAGCAACTAAATTATATATTTATTTAATACTTAAAAATATGCAAAACTTAGGTTTATATTCATATGGCTTTTTTTTTTCCCTGAGGTCATGCTCTAGAATATGCAGTACAAAGTCTTTCTGGGGCTGCCAGAAGGTGTAAAATTCCAGCAGAGTAGGTAGCTACAATAAGAAAAAAATTTATGTGAACTGATCTCATATCTATATCTAATCCATGAACTGTGCATACATGGGGAAGACAGCAGACAGTCTGATGAAAAATAAGAGCCAAAAACCCAGAGACTTCAACTATCATCCACTAAAGAGAAAATAGTATTTACAGTTTTAATCCCACCAAGTTAAGGAGCAATTAACTGAACTTCCTATCGAATCCCAAGAAAGGTTATGCATTATGAATGAAGAACAGGCTATGCCTAAGGATTTTTCCCAAGACAATGGCCAAACCTCTTAGCTTCACTAGTAACATATGAAACTAAGCATCCAGAAGTTCAAGGTTGCCAACAAGTAATTTATCTTCTTATTTAAACAAAAAGCAATATCACTCAGAGAACAAAAACAAGAAACTTCTCTCTCTCTCTCTATATATATATATTATATATAATGTTCATCATACAATTAA
Source organism: Nyctereutes procyonoides (assembly GCF_905146905.1). Lineage (NCBI taxonomy): Eukaryota > Metazoa > Chordata > Mammalia > Carnivora > Canidae > Nyctereutes > Nyctereutes procyonoides. The sequence continues at coordinate 14,106,860 of NW_026575030.1, forward strand.
AACAATATGCATAAGAAGAAACATGAAAATACAAACCATAATTAAGAGAAAAACACCAGCCAATGGAAACAGATCTATAATTCACACAGATGTTCGAATTATCAGACAACCACTTTGAAGAACCTATTACAAATATGCTGAATAACATAAAAAAGATGGCATAATGAACAAGCAGATGGTGAATAGCAGCATAGTAATGCAAATGATAAAAAAGATCAACTTTGTATTCTAAAATTAAAAAGTAAAATATCTGAAATAAAAGTTCAATATATTGGTGTAACAGCAGATAGATGGCAGAAAAAATAATAAAAGAACCAAAAGGTGGAACAATAGACATTATGCAATCTGTATCCCAGAGAGAGGATGGAAAAATAAGCTGACAGAGCCACAGTTCACTGCAGAACAATATAAAGTCATTTAACATATATGTAAACAAGGTTCCAAAAGGAGAGGAGACAGATAGAAAAAAGGGCAGAAAGTGTACTTGGAAAAAAAAATACCCAAAAATTAGTCAAACTTCATGTGGCAAATAATTAATATATCCGAAAATTTCAGCAAACCCTGAGCAGGATAAATCCAAAGAAGACCACTCCGTGACACATCACAGTCAAGTTGCTGATAAGGAGAGATAAAAAATAAAAATTGAAAGGCATATTTTATACATTTGATACAATTATGAAAATGATGGCCAATTTTTTGCCTGAACAATGGAAACCAGAAGATAATGGAAGGACATTTTTAAAGTTCTGGAGGATAAAAAAATAAGTTTTGTATGCAACAAAAACATTCTACAAAAATGAAATTAAATGATTTTATGTAAAAGAAATGCAAAAAGGTTACCTTCAGATGAAGTTAACTGACACTAAATTGAATCTTTGATTAACCAGAACAGAAACTAGACATTTTTGGTTATCACTAACCAAAGAAAACTAAAGGGCTGCAGGTTTCACCAGTGAATTACATCAAAGATTCAATGGAAATCCTAATTTTATATAAATGCTTTCAGAGAATAGAAACAGAGGAAGCACTCCAACTCATTTTATGAAATCAGCATGCTTTGATACAAAAACCTAATCAAGACATTATAAGAAAAATAATTATACATTATACATCAATATTCCTCATGAATACAGACACAAATATTCTTTACAAAACATTAGGAAATAGAATCCAAAAATATAGAGAAAAAAACTATTATGGCCAATTGAAATTTATACATGAGATACTAGTTTCATTTGACATTTGAAATCAATTGCATTATTCAGCATAATAAAATAATTTTTAGAATAAAATAATATTTTAAATGTTACTTTTAACTTAAATAATAATACTGATATTCAGAAAAGAAGTATTTGAAAAAATCAATACCTATTTATTATTAAAACTATCAACAACCAGGAACAAAGGGAACTTACACAATCTGGTAAAAAATGTATACATTGAAAGCCTATGCTGACACCATATTTACTGGAGAAATATTGAATGCTCTTGTTCCCTCATTACTTTTATTGACACTTTGTTGGAGATCTTCATTAATGAAATAAAGAAAGAAAAACACAAAATGCATTAAGATTTTAAATAAACAATTAAAAGCAGTCCCTATTTGAAGACCTCATAATTTTCATAGAAAATCTTGACAGTTCAAAACAACCAGCAATGTATGAGAATTTAGGTCCTCCATCTCTTTACTAAGACTTGTTGTAGGTATGAGATTTTGATTAGAATATAATTTGGAATAAAAGATTCTATATTTATGTGAAATTTTCATAAACTTGCCTGTAGATTAGACACAATTTGAAATATATTGGAGGTTTTCAAAATATAAGGTGGCAGGAACCTTCTAAAAATTATTTGGAAATAGAGAGGACCTAGAATAACCAAATCAATCACAAAGATATTAAAATAATAAAGATGCTGTAATACTGCTATAAGGATATACAAATAAATAGATGAGACAATATAAGGAAATTAAAAAAATAAATCCACATTTTTGCCTCCAATTTTCACTAAGAAGACCAAAAACATTCAATAGACAAAAGAATTTCTTTTTTTTTTTAAAGATTTTATTTATTTATTCATGAGAGAGACACAGAAAGAGAGAGGCACAGACACAGGCAGAAGGAGAAGCAGGTTCCATGCAGGGAGCCTGACATGGGGCTTGATCCCCGGTCTCCAGGATCACACCTTGGGCTGAGAGCGGCGCTAAACCACTGAGCCACCCCAGCTGCCCGGCAAAAGAATTTCAATAAACTGTACTATAACGTATATAAGTGTACAGAAAATAATGAACCTCAATCCTCTCTTATTAACAGACATGTATATTTATTTATGATAAAGTTAGACCTAAACATAAAAGCTAAACATATGAAGTTTCCAAAAGAAAATGTAAGAAAATATTTGGGGAAATTCATTAAAAATTTTTTTAGACAAGACCCAAAAAGCACTAAATACAAAGAGAGAGAGAGAGAGAGAGAGAGAGAGAGAAAAGCTGATTTCTATAAAAACAAAAACTTCTGTTGATCAAAATTTACCATTTAGAAAATATTAAATCAAACCACAGAATTGGGAAAATATTTGTTACACATGTATCTAAAGAAATACATGTATCTGTGGTATACAAAGAACAGGCACACAGACTAGTAACAAATAGCAAAATATAAATAATTCAAATAAAATTTTTAAATGGAAACAGGACTTCATAAAAGATACAGAAAAGATGAATAAACAAATGAAAAGATACTCAACATCACTTGTCATCAGAAAAGTTCTAAATAAAACCATAATAAGTCATTTCATACCTACAATAAATCTTAATAAAGAGGTGGAAGACCCAAATTCTCATACATTGCTGGTGTGATTGTAAAATGGCACAACCTCTTTGTAAAACTTGTGGCAGTTTGTAACAAAGTTTGACATACATTTGAATTCAAAATACATGATTTAAAACTTGAATTCAAAATACATTATTTTTTCCAGGAGAAATAAAAACATGCATTTTTTTGGTCAAAAATATTCATAGCAGTTTTATTCATAATGGCCAAGAACTAGAAATAATCTAAATATCAATTGAAGAATGGATAAAGAAATGTAAATTTCTACAAGGGAACTCTACTAAACAATACAACTAATGGAACAACATGTATAAGGCTGAAAAAAGATTCTTTTGAGGTAAAATAATCTATAGCGATAAATCAAAAGTTGCCTGTGAAGGGCTGAGACTGACTTGAAGGGAACATGATAGGATTTTTCTGTATTTGACGTTTTACAAAAAGAGAATCCTATAATATGTAACCTTTTGTAATTGAACTTTTTCCCTTAGCATATTTTCCAGATTTATCCATGGAGTGTCATGCACAAAACCTTACTGCTTTTATAGCCAAATCGTATTCTGTTACATGCATATCTCATTTCTAACTTACCCATTCATCAGTTGATAAAAATTTGAATAATTTTTAACTTTTTGGATATCATAAATATTGCTATTATGAAAATTCATGTAAAATATTTTGTATGGATATGTTTTCATTTTTTGGCAATATATATGAGTGATATTACTAGGTTGTGTGATAACTCTATGTGTAAACATTTTGAGAAACTGACAAAAAGTTTTCCAAAATGACTGCATCATTTGACAGTTCCACAAGCAGTGCCTCAGAGCTCCATTTTTCCACATCTTTGTCAACACTCACTAGCTGGCACTTACTATTATCTATCTTCTTTTTTTTTTTGTAAGTAACCTAGTGAGTGTAAAGTCGTGTCTCATCTTGGCTTTGATCTGTATTTCCATGACAAATGATGTTGCACATCCTTTGTGTGCTTATTGGCCATTTCTATATGTTGTATGGAGAAGTGTATATTAAGTTCATATACTAATTTTTAAATTTGTCTACTTGTCTTTTTATTATTGAGTTATGGGAGTTATTCCTTTGTTATGTATGAGGTACATACCTGATATCAGATATATGACTTCCCAATATAGTTTCCAGTTCAGAACATTTCCAAGCCGGCATCCTTTAAAGCACAAAAACTTTTAAGTATGATTTATCTATTTATCTATTTAGAAAATATATTTTGGGGGTGCCATAAATTTCTGCTGTAATATTTAAGAAACTATCGCCAAATCAAAGGTACTGAAAATGTATCCCTTGGTTTTAACGTTCTTCTCTTTTACCTTCTTGTTTGTCTTCTATTTGGATTATCCATTATTGAAAATGGAGTACTTACGTCTTCATTATTAAAGTGTAGTATTTAAGTCTCCAACTGCTGTTAAATTATCAATTCTTCTTACAATCTGTCATAGGTACATTTATAATTGTTGCATCTTCTGGAATGTTTAGCTCCATCATTTAAAATGTCCCTCTTTATGTCCAATAATTTATTTATTTTAAAATCTATTGTATTTGATTAGTATAATTACTCTACTCATCTTGCTATTTTCATGCTATCTCTTTTTCTAACCTTTTACTTTCAATCTATTTATATATTTTAGATTAAAATATCTCCTTTAGATAGCATATAGATTGAGGGTTTTTATTAATACAATTTGACAACCTTTGAGTTTAATTGGATTATTTTATACACTTATAATTTAATGTGATTATACTTGGATTGACATACTTGGATTTAGATCTGACATTTTACTTTTTTGTTTGTTTACCAAATGTCTCTTGGTTCCCTTAATTCTCCTTTACTCCTTTCTTTTAACTCAAGTGAGTATTTTTATATTAATATTTTAATTCCTTCTATTTTTTCTCCTTTTTGAATTATTTCTTAGTAATTAAAGTAAGATATTTAAAGTGTATCTCACCAAAATATACTTTACCTCTATATTAATTTAATTCAAGTGAAGTAAATAACACTAGTTACTTAGAGTTCTATTTTCTTCTCCCTTTTTGTGCTATAATTGATACTTATGTTTGTATCTATATGTTACCAGCCCCCATAAAGACTATTTTAATTATTACCTTATATAATTTTACATCTTAAAGAAGTAGAAGGAAGGAAGGAGAGCAAGTATAGATGCCGAATATTTGTTACATTAATTTTTATTATTTATCATTTCTACTTCTTTTGTTACTATAAATTTGAGTTACCATCTAATGTCACATCCTTTCTCTAATAAACTTTTCTCCCACTCATCTTCTTTGTAATATTATTCACAAATGTAATATATTTCTATATGTTATAGTTTCAATAATACCAATAGGTCGATGATAGATTTTATACAATTGCTTTTTAAATTAATTAAGAGAAGAAAAGAGAAGCCAGATGGATTTATATTGTCTCTTATAATGATATAATTCTCCTACTGCTGCCCCTTTTATTAATGTGAGTATATTTGAATTACTGTTTGGAATTATTTGCCTTCATTTAAAGAACTTCCTTTAGTATCTCTTATATAAAGTGAATCTGCTATCATTGAATCTATTTTTATTTTATTTTTTTTAGCTTTGAATGCCTTCATTTCACCTTCATTTTTTAAAAACAGTTTTGTGAGATACAGGAATCTGAGTTGATAGATTTCTTTTATATTAGCTATTATTACTATTTTATATTTCAGCACATTAAATGTCATCCCACTAATTTATGGATTCAGTTGTTTCTGATGAGAAGTCAGCTGTTAATATTTTGATTTCTTCTGTATGTGACAAGTTGATTTCTCCTAATGTTTTCAATATTTTCTTTTTGTCTTTTCTCTCAATATTTTCACTCTGATGTGTCTGTGTTTTAATCTCTATAATTATTCTACCTAGAGCTGGTTGAGCTACTTGAATGTACCAATCAATGTTTTCTTTTTCATCATATTTGTGAAGACTTTAACCATTATTTCTTTGAATACATATACATATTTTTTCTCCCCTCTCCTTCTGGTACTCCCAGTATGTACATGCTGATGCACTTAATGGGATCCCATATTTCTTTGAGTCTTCATTTTTCTTCATTCTTTTTTCTCTTTGTTTTTTGGATTGCATAATCTCTATTGATCTATCTTCAAATTTGCAAATTCCTTCTGCCAGCTCACATCCCCTCTTGAGCTCTCTAGTAAATCCTTCATTTTAGTTGTACTAAAATGTACTACTCAAATCCAGAATCTCATTTTTTAAATAAATTTTATCTCTATTGTTACTCTTTATATATGAGTCAGTGTAAATGATTTTTTTAAAAAAATTTAAGCATGGTTTCCAATAGTTATTGAATATATTTATAATGTCTACTGTGAAGTCTTTGTTTCTTTCATATCTGGACCCTCTCACATTTTCTGTTGCTTTCTTTTTTCCTGTATATGTGTCAAACTTTCCTATTTCTTCGTATACTTCATAACTATTTGTTGAAACATGTACTTTATAGATAATATATTGTATCAATTCTAATTTCTTATCTGCCTATTCCTGCCTTCTTATTTCTGTTTACTTTTTGTTTGTTTACTGATTGAGTGAACTGTTTTAATGATGTCTATTTCTTCTGCAGGTGAATCCTCTAGTGTTGTTTCTCAAAGTATACAGACTGTAATATCTGTGAATTCACTCTGGGATGACAGTGGTTTTAATAAGGCTCTTCTCTCCTTTTTCTGGCCACATCCAGCTATTAAGTCCCACTAATTGCCAGCTGATTGCTCAATTGTTTTCAATAATACCCTGTGGTCTAACTTGTTCCACAGGCTGTCTGGCATCCTTTGCAGTGCTAGTTTGTGAGATCAATCTGTGTGCTTTTTTAATATTCCTAGCAGACTCTTCTTAGATCTCTTTCCCTCGTTCTTTCTGATAAACTAGCTAGCTTATCATTTAACTTGCTTACTATCAAAGTCTCCATTGTTTTTTTGTGGTTCCCAAAGGCCTAAAATTCCCCTTATACTGTTTTAAATAAGTTCAGCTTTTTTCAGTGAAAACTTCAAAGCTCTGTTTTATCAGCTGCCTCTCTTTACTCTTGATCAAAATATCTGAGCCACAGCTCTGGAGTTTATGTCAGAGACAATGGCACACTTCCTTCTGATTGATACCCTTGCTTTAGGGACAGGGTAGGGCAAAGGCAGTAACCTCTATTCTTTTCGGCTCCATGAGTACACTAAGGTGAAGATGACCAAGGTTCCAGTGTTCTTACCTTACCACACCTTGGGTGAAACTACTACCTGTCAGTAGAAGGTGCACAGAAAAATGGAGTCCCCAGCATCTCAGCTATACCAACCTTGAATTAAACCTCAGCAACTCAAAATTGAAGGGAAGAGGAATTAGAGAAGGTGCCCTCCCTGGGGAGGATATCATAGCTTTTGATTAGGAGCAGGGGACAGAAGGAGTATTGTGTTCTTGACTGCACCCACCTGATTTGGAGTTTTTGTTTTGTTGATCTGGGAGGAGATAAAAGGTCATGGTCTGAAAGCCACAGATTTTTGCCATTTTATTAAGCTTTAGTAGATTTTCTTTCTTTTCTTTTTAATTTTTATTTATTTATGATAGTCACACACACACACACACACACACACACACACAGGCAGAGACATAGGCAGAGGGAGAAGCAGGCTCCATGCACGGGGAGCCCGACGTGGGATTCGATCCCGGGTCTCCAGGATCGCGCCCTGGGCCAAAGGCAGGCGCCAAACCGCTGCGCCACCCAGGGATCCCTAGATTTTCTTAATAAGTATTTCTTCATTTTCTGTATGCTATTAGGGCAATTTGCATTTTCTCTATGTTGTTACAACAATTTCCAGAGACTTAAAATGATTGATTTTTAAATATTTTTTTTTCTTTCTTCGCCAGTTATGTTCATTTCACTGGAGAGTGTATCTGTAGAGTTTTGGAACTATGGAAATTTCCAAAGTGAAGAAAATGTTCTTTACCTTAATTGGGATGGTAATCATAAAGCTGTATACTTTTATCAAATGAATGAATTGTAAATAAGATTTCTGCATTTTTCTGCATGTCAATTTTATCTCAGTTAAAAAAATATGTAGAGTCTATATGAAGATTAACCAAATTCTAATGTAAAACATAAAGAAAACTAATGTCATGAATACACAGAAAAAAACACTCTAAGATCTTGATTGGTCTACCAGGCTCGTTTACAAGAAAAGTGACAGCACACATAAACATAAAAAACAAATGGATTTAATATAAGGTGTTTTGCCTTTGTCCTCGTCGTTGTTGTTTTGCCCAAATGTCATAAATACCAAGAAACTAAATAAGAAACAACAAAACAAACAATACCAAAAGTGCCTCCTAGCTCTGGATTGGAGAGAGATAATCCCTAAATGGAAGTTGAAACACAATGGACTTTTCACACGGGAGTTCAAGCCAAAGAGGAGATATCATCTTTGCCAGGTACATAATCCAAAGCAGAAAGAACTAAAGGAAATATTCTGGCTCCTCTCTTCCTCTCATCGCCCAGTCTTAGATCCCAGAAAGAAACCAGTTGAAATGGAAGTGTAGGACACACAACCTGTAAATATTAAATCAGAAAACAGCAGAAAAAGAGGTTAATATCCAAAATATATAAAGAAGTCCTACAACTTAATAAAACAGGAAAAAGTCCTATTAAAGATTAGGCAGAAATCTTGAATAGACATTTCTTCAAGATGATATACAAATGACCAATATACATATGAAAAGACACTCAGCATCACTAATCAGAGAAATGTAAATGAAAACTGGAATGAGATCTCACCTCACAACCATTAGGATGATTACCCTAAAAAGAAAAAAGAAAGAAAAAAGAAAAACAGAAAATAACAAGTGTTAGCATGTAGAGAAATTATAGCCCTATGCACTGTTTGTAGGATTGTAAAATGGCACAACTGCTGTAGAAAATAGTATGGAGTTTCCTTTAAAAAAGTTAGAAATGAAACTACTGTATGATTCAATTTCTTAAGTCAATTCCAGAGCTCTCTCAGAGTTGTTTTGTTTATGGATCGCAGTCTAACGTTAATCTTTGCAGGAAAACGGAGGCTGGGGTCTCCCATGCCACCATCTTGGTGATGTCATCTCTGTTTGGCAGATTAAATGAGACAATGTCAATTTTAACAAAATGTCTGGCAAACGGAAAGCTCTCAGAAAGGTTAGCTGCTATCAGCATTCCTATTACTAGTGCTTTATTTCTTTATTTTACAAAACATCCATGAACTATCGTGGGACTGTTTTCCCTAGCTCCCATCAGAACTTAAGGTATTTCTACCTCTATGCTGTCTGTATAGGTAAACTACTACCTTCTCTCCATCAAACCTGGGCAGTCTGACCCTGATTGCTTGATTCTGTATGTAAGTTTATGGAAAGACAAGATAAAATATGCTAATATTTTAACCTAAGAAAATTAAAAACTAAAGAATTTTGTGTGTATTATTTCTAAACATTAGCAAACTGAGTTTCAAACATGGGCTAACATAAGCAGCAAAAAGCACTCTTACTTTTTGAGAGTGAGAACAATGGAAATGGCTAAATTAACATATAGTATGTGTAATATAATACCGCATACAGGAATACTATCATATTTGTTTCCACTTTAATAATGAAGGTAAATTGTGGTAAAACTTATTTATGAAGGAAAAATGATAATATTTTCCAAAGGTGGAGAAGCATGGGATATATATATATATATATATATATATATATATATATATATATTCATTTTCATAATCGTAACTTGATTTCTTTTAAAGTGGAGTGGAAAATACTGGAAGGAAAACACTGTTTTGAATGGAAAACATTGTCATAATCTGGAAAATTTATTTATGAGGTTTATCTCACCACAATGCAAAATAAAGAACTATCAATATAGTAAGCCTTTTTCTTCAAAAGGTGAAGAATAGCAAAAGCTTTCTTAGAAAAGCATCTCTCTTACTTGAACAACAAATGCCTCTGTTTTACAGACCCTGAACAAGAATCTTTGGCTCTTTTCAGCATATTTTTTGCTTCTTTTGAGTTTACAAATTATTGCAGCAACCTAAATTCCCCAGTAACAAGCTCTTGGTTAGCCTCCCTCCTCCTGTGCATTTGTCCTTCTTTCAAGGAAAGTGTATTGCTTTCATTTCACCATGATGTACACATTTTTCCTTTGCAATGTGTGCTCACTTAACTTGGTATTCCTTGACCTTCTATTTTTGTTTTGTTTTCTCCTTTCTTTTCACTACCATCTACACATTTGCTTATAAGTGTCATATCTACTTTGCATACTCTTCAGCTGGCAGGCTCACTTGGATATACAATTAAAATCTTTCCAGAATTCCCGTTTTGGGAGCTTCTCCCCATATCACTTAATCAGCTTCCTTTGGTTGGTCTTATCTCTCACTCACCTGTCCTTTGGACCCATTCCATCTGGAATCCATCAGCTATCCAGACTCTGCATATTTTAATAGTGTTCAATGAATTTCTTCTCCATTATTCATGAGCTTTCTTTTCATCTGCATTTGTTTATCATGTTTATGGTGCGCTAACACTGCTTTGTAGAATTCATGTTTGATCTGCTTCCTCAGTACTTGTCGATCAAATGTGCTGTCTGTCACTACCCATTTAGGCCATTGTGTTTATGCTAAGCAACTTTCACTTAGAACTTAAAAGTGAGCAGGAAGGCTACTCAGGACAAGTTTATTTTAAGTAAAGTGAGGTCACTATTTTTAATAGTTAAAGAGGAGGTTGATCATCTGGCAGACATTTGGCACTAACAGAAGCTCTACAATTGCCTAAGTTATATTTTATTGTCTTTGAAGAAAGGGCATGATACATACGTAAAATCTTCCAATCATAAAGAGATAAATTCTTCCTCAGTCCAAACTAGAATATATGTTATATTTAATCTGCTCTTGTTATTTTTACAAAGTCCTATGCATTTCTCCAGCACATGAGAATTTTACAGCACTGAAATCAAATATAAGTACATTTTTCAAAACTTTCCTTAATAGTAAGTATGCTCCATATGAATACAAGAAACCCAGGACTTCTGGATGTAGAGGGGGGAAAAAAACCTCTCTCCACTAATCACCTTTATTTTGTAGTACTTGAGACAGTTAAAGAGAAAAGGACATACCAGATCTTGAAAGAATTGCCTGTGAGTGGGATCCTGAGGTATAAATGGGTTTTGGAGATTTTACTGGAGACATGGAATAAAACAAACAAACAAACAAACAAAAACCACATTGATTTGTTTACTGCCCAACAAGCAGCCAGTTCCTGAAGAAGTATTTTACATTTTACAGTGTGCTTTGGATCAGGTCTCTGACTACAAAGTAGAGGATACCAGGGCTCCTGGGCTGCACTTTGTGTGAAGGCAGTGTGCTTAGCATTTTGCACAGATTGTCACCTCAGTAATTTATTTCCAAAATAAATTAAAGTGATCCTTCATGGCCTGAAATTTCCGTTTAGAATTTTGGACTTTACTGGCACATTATTTCAACCATCTAATACCTAGACCCATAGTGCAGTTCCATTTTCCATCAATTATTACTTAGTGTCTTATAATTTGGAAAGCCTATACACAGACTATCAGCTGAAATTCATAATAACCCTGTGAGTTAAGCAAATCCATATTTAACAACAAAATAAACAGGCACAACTAGATAAGATGGCATGGTAAAGAGGCCATGGTAAGTCCAAAGCTGCGGCAAGAGCCTATGACTGAAACTTCCAGCCTATCGGGTGTCCATCTTTACCTCTGGTGCTTCCATAACATCACCCACTGTGATATCCATGCCCCATTCCTCTATGAAACAGGCCACATTTCCTCTCCCATTCTATTTATTCTGTGCATACAAGTTACATCAGTTCATCTATACTCTAAGCTGTTATTTCTTTCCTTCCTTCCTGGCACAGACCAAAGAACACAGTAGACAGATTTATAAGGGGAATTTCTCAACCCTCTGATTGAAATTAAATCTAACACCAAGCAGGTCTTCTGTTAGGTAGCTTCATCTCTACTGTTTGCATTGGCTACATTTCCCCTTTTTCTCTCTGGTAACTTAGAAGAATGATGTTCCAAAGCAAAGACAGAAAAATCTATCAAAATATACGAAACTATTTTCAGTGAAATCCCCAAAATCAAATAAAACTTTAAACTTAAAGGTCTATCTTGGGTCTTAGGGATTCCTAATATCATAACCCACTGAACCAGGTCAGATGAAATCATTCTTGTGTAAATACTGAAACTTGCCGATTTTCTCATCAGGATTTTTGATACAAGGTATACGTATCGTCAACCTAGTGGTGGGCAGACTATGTATCACAACAACCCAGATCCCCTCCTCAGAGATGATGCACCCATCCCTTGGTGGCTGGAATATCCCACCACTGACAATTTATAGATGTGCATCCTGCCTTGCCTGGGGGGTAGCCCACAGCAGCTGACTGGCTGGTGCAGAAACCCACAGTTCCTGGCCCATGCTCCAGTTGGAAATACTTCTACAAGACTGTCCAGCTCCAGAGCTTCCTGTAGAATGATGTGGTCTCATTGTAATTCAACTTCTCCCTGCCTCCCCGCTTTCCTTAGAGTATCTCCCAAGAGTTGTCCCTGATAAACTATCTGTAGACAGCATCTGGTTTCAGTGTCTGTTTCCAGGGAAACCAATCTAAGACACCGTATAAAATAGTGTGAAAGTAATAAAGCAGTATAGCTAAGAAGAATTGAACACTAATCAAATTTTTTTAAAAAACTTCATTAAAGCTGTTATTTTATTGTTCAATGCCAATTTCTAATGAACACTCTGTGTGTGTATGTGTCTGTGTGTGTGTGTGTGTGTGTGTGTGTGTGTGTGTGTGTGAAGTATAGGGATATGGTTATGGTTATACTCATGTTCACAATCACTTTCTGGTCTAATTTAGAAATGATGAGTTTGGTTCCCAAGAGTTAATCTTTATTATTTTCATTTCTTTCTGCTTAATATATCAATGGAACTCAAGTATATGTAACAATTTAGGTGAGCTATTAGCACTGGTAACATCCGAGACTTGTAGTCTTCCTGATGAGGCTGTCTGTTTGATCATCTTGAGGATCTCTCTTGGGATTATCCACCATGAATCACTCAGGTGCCCATCAGTGCTTTCTGTAGTCTTTAGATGGATTTCGGAATGCAAACATATGAATCCTTCTCATTTGTAAGAGAATAAATAGATTAGACTTAACTCTTAGTTTTACTCTATTTATTCCATCACAGGAGATTTTATTTTTCTGAGAAAACATGAATATTTTTCCTTTGAGTTTTACTATTCTGAGAGACCACTCTGTTCTGAGAAGACAGAAGAAAAGCCTGAAAAAAAGAGCCAGTGTTTATTAAGGATGTGATACTCTTCATGTAAAAGAAGGAGACAGAGGGCAGCCCAGGTGGCTCAGCGGTTTAGCATCGCCTTTGGCCCAAGGCATGATCCTGGAGACCTGGGATCTAGCCCCATGTCAGGCTCCCTGCGTGGAGCCTGCTTCTCCCTCTGCCTGTGTCTCTGCCTCTCTCTCTCTTTCTCTCTCTCTCTCTCATGAATAAATAAATCTTTTTTTTAAAAGAAGGAGACAGAGAAATTAAACAATGCAACAATCATCTCAAAATATAGAATGGGGTCTAGCAGTCACTGGATTGAAAGTTGTGCTCATTTCCTGATGCTGCAACCTCCTTCTCTGGTCACCATATCTACTACACACCAGGCCCCCTTTTCTGGTAATGCCTGGTACACCCCCATGCTGCACTGTTTCTGGGCCACTGTCCATTCTCTTCTGGATGCCTGGAAAGCCCTTCCTCATATTTCTTTGTGAGATGATCTCTCACTCTACTAGATGTGAAACAGAAGTTAAAATTACAAAGATCATTGAATTTGTCATGCAATAAATGTAGTGACTATTACAAAGAAACACAGCTTTCTTCCCTTTGTCAACTTTTCATTTAAAAAATAAAATTAAAAAAGAACTCTAGTATTTACATAAATAGAAAGAGAAAGAGGCCTCATCATCCCTATATCCCACCTATTATACCGAGCCATTACTACAGTTAGGTATCAATCCAATTGCTGAGCTATCTCAAAATAGAATGAATGAGTATCACCTTAATCAGGAAGACTTCATCGAAGCTAAATTTTATGCTCCTCTGGGTTCCCATTTTTAGCCATGCATACTTCTGTCTTACTCTATACAATAATATATTGAGAACATTAATTTCCAGAGCATTGACAGTAAAAAATCAAGGCTGAGACCATGTATTATTTTTTTTTGTCTCATGAATCCAACAAAGCTCTAAGCTTATAGTAGATGCTTAATAAATGTAATTTGACCTGAACTGAGTTGATGTGGAAAGTTTTATTTCATTTATACTTTGCAATTTAAGTTGAGGAGATTTGGGTTAAAAGCTTCTGGATAATATTACCAGAGTCTTTGTGAACTTACTTCCTCATAAGTCATGTTAGAATCTTACCCAGTCCTGCTGGTGATTATTGTCATCAAAGAAAGTATACGAGAGCAAGAAACATGAGGAAGCAAGATAATAATTCAGGCGAGTCAAATCACTAAATTAAAACTAAAAAGTTAGAGCAGAAATGAGAAAGACATTGGATACCCAGGGAACAATCTATTATATCTTCCAATATCTTGTTTTCATTAGTAACAGCCAAGATCAATCAGTTTCCACAGGTCACCTTTACCTTAATGATCAAGTCTTTATACCTGTTTGTCTATTATGAAATCTTACCTGTTTTTCCAACCTACTGATCCCTCCTTTACATCCCTAGAGCTATTATGGCCTTACACACCTGCTTCTTCATTCATCCTGTCCCCTGCTGTTTGGAATGTCCACTCCATTGGAGGGTCAATCTCCTTCAAGATGCAAATAAAATTCTATTTTATTTGGGAGAGTGGATATTTTGACATTCTGTAAATATATAATACTTTCTGCTAACAATGCATTTTGACCTTTGGCATTATTAATAATGTTTACTCTATGTGTACCTGTGTCTCTGTATGTCTGTCTGCCCTATTTTCCAATTTGACCGTAAATCTCTTAAGGGCAAGCACAGTTCCATTTCTCATGGATCCTTGAAGTCTCTCAGTACAGTGCCAAGTACTAGTGTGTATTCAGCACACACTCTTTTTATTTGGTTGATTGACTTCCTTGGAGGACTCATTGTAAATTAGCTAATTTTCAAATTGGTTCATTTTGCTTATCCTTCCTTCCCCTCTCAACCTTGATGTTTAAGTTCCCCAAGGCTTAGTCCTTGGTTCCTTTCCTTTCTCTATAGAAACACTCCTTATTTTCTCATTGAATCTCATGGTCGAAATGTCATGAACATGCCAATTTGTCTCAAGCTTATATTTCTATTTCACACATCTGGCCTGGCACTCAGGCTCATATTGCCTATTGTTTTATTGAAACTCAACAGAGACACCTGATAGACATTTCAGAGTTAATTCATCCAAAGCTGCATTCTTGATCCTCTTCCTTCATGGATGGAAATGGGCTTCCCATTCCAGTAAATGGTGAATCCATAAGAAGTGTGCTAAAAAAATAGATGTAAGCAAAGGCATAGAAAAAATGATGGCTAATCCAAATGATGATCACTGACTGGAGAGCAAGTCAAAGTAAAGACAACATATAAGATCAATCCAACTTTAATAGTGAAGAAGAGAGAGTGGAGATTCCTAGGGAAGCGGATGGGATGATTGCAGACCCCAGGTGGAGAGCAGCTAGTGTGTGATTAGCACAGTGATTATTTGGAGGTTTTATGCAGATGAAACAGAATGAAGCTGATCTAAAAGGTCCTCTCTTCCACTTGAGACTTATCCTATAGGTGGTCAGGGAAAACTGGATGTTTTCAAAATTAGGGTGAAAACAGAAGTCTTCTTTTCAAGGAAGTGTGGGATTTGAACTCACTAACCTAACCTGGAAGTAAATTCTAGTCATGGTAGCCCTACTACACTAGCAAGTTTGCCCTGTTAAATTGGGTTTATGTCCCTTGACTATATTTCCTTCATTTGGATCTGAGAATAGGCCATGCTTGTGTGATCTTAATACAAACTGCAGTCTCAAGTTTGTTAATTAAAGAAATGAATTTGTTATGAGAAGACACGAAGCCATTACCACATATAAACACTGTATCAAATGAGTCAGAGGTAATTTTGGATTTTTTCCCACCTTACAGTTGCCCACTAATTACTTTTCATCCTGATTAGAAACAATGATCCCTCAGGCTTCTCGAAATAATTCCAATTAAGCATCACATAATATCAATTTAAAGACTTGGAAACCGGTTTAGATACCCTTTGACTCAGACTGGCTTTCCCTTACTTTCCCAGGGGCACGCAGAGTTTGAGGGGAACCTTTGTGCCCTGCCTGTACCCTGGTTTCAAGGTCTTTGTAGCCTCAGACAGGAAGGAGGAAAGTTTTGAGAAGGCAGTAGACAGGCCAGCTGCAGACACCTGTGAAAATAAACAGCACAAGTTGTGGGCTGTGGAAACATAAATAGGCCAGGTCAGTTTGATCCTATTGTGTTTATTCCCATCAAAAATGGTGCACTTCTCAGTCTGTAGTAGTATATATACCAGGTCTACATCATCAAAAAGACAAGATGTAAAAATGTTACAAATATGTGGAGAAAAGGGAAATTCTATGCCCTTTTGGTGGCAATGTAACTGGATGTGGCCACTCTGGAAAACAGTATGGATCCTCAAAATGTTGAAAATAGAACTGCTATATGATCCAGCAATATATCCAAAGGAAATGAAAATCCTAATTCAAAAAAGATACATATACCCCCATGTTCATTGCAGCATTATTTGTAATAGTCAAGACATGGAAACAACTTAAGTGACCATTAATGGATGAATGGATAAAGAAGATGTGGTATTTATATACAGTGGAATATTATGTAGCTATAAAATTGAGGAAATCCTAGCATCTGCAACAAAATAGATGGATCTTGAAGGCATTATGCTAAGTAAACCAAACCGACACAAATACTACATGATCTTACTTACATATGGAATCTAAATTGAAAACAAAAACAAAATCAAGACAAAAACTTACTGAGATCAGACTGGGGATAGCAGGTAGAGTATGAGAAGGCAAAGGCAATTGGAAGAAAGTGGTCATAAAGTACAAAGTCCCTGTTGGAAGATAAATAATTACTAGGGGTATGATGCACAATATGCTGACTACAGCTAACACTGCTGTACGTTGTATGATATTTAGAAAAGTTAAGAGAGTAAACACCAGAAGTTCTCATCATGAGATTATTTTTCCTTTTTGTTGCATCTGAGAAGATGAATGTTAATTGAACCTATTGTGCTAATTATTTCACAATATATGTAAGTCAAACCACCATGCTTTATGCCTCAAACTTATGCTGTCATATATGTCAATTATTTTTTTCAATAAAACCAGAAAAAAGAAGAAGAAAAATATACATTGCTTCCCTCCTTCGGAGGCTGAGCTTATAGCATGAGAAGCAGTATGGTGATATTCATAAAAACAGACTTTAGTGTATAATACACAGGCTTATTTCACATTTTTTTTTTTTTTTGGCAGCATGCTTTATTCTGGTATCTGCACAATTGCCTTTGAAATCGTCCTAAAGCAAGTCATTCACTTTCAAATCAGTGTTCTTCCCTCAGGACAGATCTTAATTTTCAACTCTCACAGAGGGGGAATAAAAAGATTTTAAAATCACTAGATGAACAAACAAGGCCAAATAAATCATACTTGGAGACTTCTCTTGTATATTTTACCCACATAAAAGCAAGTATTAGAGGCTGGCAAGTATGAGAGGGATAAAGAAAGACAGAAAAGGGCACAATGTGACAGGAGTTGTATTTGGAGTGAAAGTCGGTTTCGTGGGATAACTAGGGAGCGTTTGGTTGTGGAGGCAGAGTGGGTGACTTGTCAGTATATGAGCTACACAGGTGAATGAAACCTTCTTCCTACCTGTGACCCTGTGTCCCTCATGAGGTGTCAGCATTGGTGGTTACCTCTGTAAAGAATGCCTTTATGCTGATCCATGCATTTCTTTGGTGCTGAGGCCCCACCCCAAGGCTTCTCTGTGAATGCCTTTCCAGAGGCTTTTGGCACATAAACTGATCTGTTTACTATACAGTCTTCCCCTCTGGATAGTGATCTGTGGGAGGACAGGAAGTTACTAAGACTTCCACCTTCCCAGACTGCATCCCTAGCACCTAGAACATTACTTGGCTTGTAGGAAATGCTCAGCCATGTTTATTAAACATATGCCAGAGTGCCTGGGTGGCTCAGTCCTTTCAGCATCTGACTCTTGGTTTTGACTCATGTCATGATCTCAGGGTCGGGATTGAGCCCCATGTCAGGCTTGGGGTCATCCTGGAGTCCCCTTGGTGTTCTGTCTCCCTCTCCTTCTGTACCTCCCCCCTCAAATAAATAAATATATTTTTAAACAAAGAAACAAACACAAGTCTCCATGAAGGCAAGCCCCGTCTTCTTTTTGTTGTGACATAAGTATAGGGCACATATTAAAAATGCACTCAAGTTTGGTTTTGCCCTTTTAAATGCTTTTCAGCCTCAACTTCTCTTGGCTTGGTAAAGCCAAACAGCCTGATGACAATATCAGTACCTTTTCTGGCTGGTATCTCTAAGCCTCTATGTGATCAAGGACTATGTAATCCTGCATGTAGCATCATGATTATCACAACAATGTTAGGATTACAAACAAGCAGTGATTCTGATTTATTGTTAATATCTTCAATATTCAATTTGAAACATAGGAAAGCACCAGAGATATGACATTAAATGAAATCTTTTATGTGATTTATATGGAAAAAGAGGATCAGTCAGATGAATTATGTATCATTGCAAAACAAAATAACTCAACCATTAATAATTATGGTACGAGCTGTTAGATTTATGTACTAGAGTCATTATTAAGAACCTTGAAATCATTACAAATGTGAAGAAATATTAACAGTTAAATATGTTATGTTTATTAAAACAATTGAGAGTTTATGCTAACCAGGTAACTAACTTTAAGCAGAACATTTTTTTCTTTTTGAACCAAAAAATGTTTCTGTAAAAATTTAAAAAGAATCTTAAAATTGAACATGTGTAGATTAAATAGTAAATTTGATTAATAACTAAAACCACCATGGGGAATATATTTTGATTATGATTGATTCTATCTAAACTAGGAATCAAACAATTAAAACTGCTTGAGAATTTTTATCATGATTAAATATCTACTGTTTTACCTTAAAATTTCAGTACTTCTAAAAGTTCCACACTCATTTATAACAATACTAAGAGTAAATCAGCTTATAGATTTGAGTCTAAATATTTAAATAAAAACTCCAATGAAATAATTGTTAAAGAATTGCCAACCACTTTCAACAAAGACAAATTATTTTTTGAATTTTCCTTAAGTTACGAACCTCTGGTAACATATTCTTCCTAGAAAATATGCTAGTAAAACAATGCTTTTGTTTAATGATAGTATGCTCTGCACAAAAAACAAAGGATTTTTTTCCAGTGTACTACTTCTGTTTAGTTAGATATTTGGGAGAAAAACAGTGAAAAGCCTTTTTCCCCAAAAAACTCTGCAGAGAATTAATGACTATACTTTTTGATCTACTTCCGGCAAAAGATATAAGGATCTCAGGCAACTAGCAACATAGTAACTATTTGAAGAAATGCTTTAGAACGGCATATTGACAAATAAATGTACAATGCAATGATATTAACAAGGTGACAAGGTTCTGAGAAATTTAGGAATTCCAAGGGTACAGTGTCTTCATCACATTCTCCATTGTGTATTTAGTACTGCTAACATTAAAGAAATACTGACCATAAGTAAATATAAATACATATACATGTGTGTATACAGTCATGTTTATTGTTCTTCTTTAGTCAAAGATGAACTACATGATTTTTGACCTTCCACAGCATATGCAAAATATTTAACCAATATGAAATGGAAGCTATTACATTTTAAAAAGGCTGTTTAAACAAAAGAAGCTTTAATGTTGTACCGTGCAGATAACAATAATGCAGGGCTTGCAGGGAAAGAATTTTATTTGCTGGAACCTGCTGAATAAGTAATCAAATTGCTGTGCTTCGAGAGTGCAAGTATTTCTACACAAAATCTGCTGTGAAGACGTACAAATCATTCCATTCCAGGGAAGAGGCTGAAAGTGGTGTCATGCAACGAAAGCTGAGATGCAAATGGAAATTCAGAAACAGTATTTGTGTGCCAATTATATTGCTCCAGACTCATTTCTAGATATAAGAATTAAGGGCAAATTTGTTTCAAGTCACTGTGAAGCAGTAATTGCATATACAGATATTATGAATAAAAAAGGCAGAGGAGTAACCTAAACCTGCTTCTATAAATATTCACACACCATTTCTTTCAGAGTGCACAAAATTTTTAGATGTGTAATGATTTCAGTGAAATCCCATGACTACCATTGGCTAAATGTCCAAATTCAAGAGTTGAAAGTAAATTGGTCATTTGAGTCAGTTATAATTAGAGAAGAAGTAGGGTTTCATGACTTGATTGGCAACTTCACCATCTACAGTTTCCTATAGAGGCAGAGCTGAAGCACAAGTCAGATTCCCCATTGACCATAATGGAAATGCTGTTTAGTTTTGCAGATGTGCCATTTAAGCAATGTCTGTTATCTAGCCTTCTACAGTGCTGAGAAGTAGTAGCAGTTTGATCACATGACATTTGAAATTGTAACAATAATGGAGTAACAATATTATGGGGGTGTAAAATTTAGGATTTGCCTTTGTATTCCAAAAGCTTAATATAAGATAGTCTTAAACCAGTCTTGGTCTTGAATTTGCTTAAATATTGTCTTTAACACTTAAGCATTAGGCATTTAATCAAAATACACATTCTTATTTTTAACTCTATTTCTCTCTAAAAGTTGCTCAATGTACATGGAAGTAGAAGAAGGTAAGTTATGCTCATTTCGGTTCAACTCAGCATACTACCTCTGACAATACTAGATGCTGTGATAGAAAATAAGGAACCTAATTAATGTAAGAAGCCCTAAGGGTATTGTCTGCTCTCCCTCTCCTTCCACCCCATTCCATTTGTACCTTTTGGCTTCTTTCTTTCCTGACTCTCATATCCTTCATAGTTTTCTTATTTTCTTTTCTTTTTCTTTTTTTTTCAGTTTTCCTATTTTCAAATAAAATTATATTTAAACACTTTTGAGCTATAAAAGAAGCATGCTGATTGGAAAAGACAAAATCGTAATTTTGAAAATGCTATTTTTCTATATAGGGATAACCATCTAACAAGTTGAGTGCTTATCTTCTATTACATACGTACTGACCTGAGTGGTTTGCACTATTTTGCTTTTTATTTCCAGTTTGTATTAAATGATCAATATTATTCTATGTCCTTAAGTATTTCTCAAACTATTTTTTTAATGTCTGTAACCTATTCAAGTATCTAGATATACCATAATTTAAAAATTATTATGTAGTTTTGGATATTTGGTTTATTTTTTATTATTTTTCTCAAGTAGGTAATGCTGTCAAGAACTTCTTTTTGCCAAAGACAAGCAATTCAACTAGTAGTAACTCATGTATATATTTCTGAATTTTCTGTTAGATTTAAAGATGAAATTGATATCAAAGGATATGGATTTTTTAAATTACACTTATGGCTATACTCATTTTATTTTTTTTCATTTTGTGCACTGACAAAAGTATATCAAAATGCTCAGTTCATTGCCTTTTAACATTAAAAAAATCATATTTCATAATACTATTCCTTCTCTTGTTTCCTGCTGTCTTATGTTTAATAGAAATAATTTAGACTTTGCACATGTCCCTCATGTTGTTCAACTCTATAGCAAGCACTTGGACTTTTATTTAATAATGAAATTTTATCAAATGTTGCATTAGTCACGATTTGAGAGAGAGAGAATTTAAAGAAATAGCCATGTGATTATGGACACTTGTAAATGTAAAACCTGCAGGTAGGCTGCCAGGCTGAAGACCTAGGGAAGAACTAATGTTCCAGCTCAAGTCTAAAAGCAGTTTGGAGGCAATATTCCCTCCGTTCCCTTAATACCTTCTTGTTCCCTTAATATCTTCAGCTGATTGTATGATGCCCACTCATATAATGGAAACTAAACTGCATTCATCAAAGGCTCAAAGATTTAAATGTTCACTACATTAAAAAAAAACAGCTTCATAACATCATGCAGACTGGTATTTGACTGAGTATCTGGGTACCATGACCTAGTGAAGTTGACACATAAAATTAAGCCTCATAAGTGATCCCAAAAGATCAAACACTTAGCACTAAAATTAAAAACAACACTACAATTAATTTAATCAAGATACTAAGAAAACTATCTCTGATATTTCTCTCTCTCTCTCTCTCTCTCTCTCTCTCTCTCTCTCTCTCTTTAATTTATGATAGTCACACAGAGAGAGGCAGAGACACAGGCAGAGGGAGAAGCAGGCTCCATGCACCGGGAGCCCGGCGTGGGATTCAATTCCGGGTCTCCAGGATCACGCCCTGGGCCAAAGGCAGGCACTAAACCGCTGCTCCACCCAGGGATCCCTATCTCTGGTATTTCTTTGAGAGAATTTACAAACTTAGCTATGGGGATATGACAAATACCAGTGACCACTTAAGTAATGAAGATGCTCTATCCCAGAAGTGTCCTTATGATCAACATCACCTTAAACTATAATGCAAGCAAACTACATCCTAATGGCAACGCTGTAAAATCTTTGATCTCTTCCTTCTGAAATACTTTGGGCTAGAAATATTAATTTATCAAATTCAGGATCCTCAGTATAATAGAGGATCCTCATATCTACTTCTCAGAATTCTCCTGACCATTGTATCACATAAGGCCTCTACCATAGTACCTGGCACAGAGTAGACATTTAACAAATTACATGTCCCTCTCTCTCCATGTCACCATTCTTAAAACAACTGTCCGTCATAATTGAGTCAAAAGAAAGCTATATGATTATTCACTAAAACTTGACCCAGGCAATGCCCCCTGCTGTGCCTTCACCTTTGTGTGTTTGAATCCAATGATTGTAGGACCATAGTCCTAATAAATAGTAACTAGTCAAAAGGTTAGGATGTTTTTATCACCCCCTGCAACATAGAACAGACAGGGGCTAACTGGATATTTTAACTAGATATTTTCTGTTGCGATAAAACATTATTATTATTAATATTATTATTTTTGAAGGAAACTAATGCTTGGGTACTGCTTAAGCTTACTCTATATTTATTCAATGATATGTGAATTATATGTATGCATAAATATGTTATGCACATATAAAACTAATAAATACACAAAATACATATTTTCATTATCCCATAGCCAGGTAGAATCACGTGGTAGTTGTTTTACGTCTATCTCCAAATCAAAACTTCATTTTAGATACACTTTTCTTATTCTCCACTACAGGTACATTATTAGAGGACCAACTCACAATTTAGTAAGTTCAGTGAGAGCCAGTAAATGGCAATTGTTGACAGGGAAGACTTTTCATTGAAAAGAGAATTCAATATTTGACTTGAAAAACCAAAGATATGCTTCATTTATATCTTCTAGATTCACTGAGACATTTCACTATTTGCCTCATAAAGTAACTTCTATAAGCTTCTGATTAACAGAGAATATTGAGGCTATTCTGTTATTGTCTGTATACTTATTTTAGAATATTCATGATTTTTAAAAATCACTTGCCTATAGGTTAGTTAGTGAGGGGTAAGGAAACCTCATATGTCCCTTAGGTGCTGAGCTCAGATTACTGATCTATCAAGTGGGGATTTTAAATATCCTTTTCCTGAAGCTTAACCAAGAAGAAGCGGTCATGGGGTTTGAGGTCTGATATATTATTCTAAAAAATAAAAATTAAATTAGGCTTGACTATGGCTAGCAGAGAAAGGAGGGGAAAAATAACTTTGTTTAGCTGTTGGTGGTACTGTATTTAAAAATAACTAGATAAAGATGGATGATAGATAGATGATAGGAATCGGTATATAGTGCAATGCATGTTATTGCACAGAAACCAAGAAAGTTTAAAGGTTATGGAAGTGGTTTA
The DNA here is from genome assembly GCF_905146905.1 of Nyctereutes procyonoides. NCBI lineage: Eukaryota > Metazoa > Chordata > Mammalia > Carnivora > Canidae > Nyctereutes > Nyctereutes procyonoides. Next base: position 14,130,864 of record NW_026575030.1, read on the forward strand.
TATCAGAAATTTGTAACATGTAGCACAAGAAAGTTCAAGGAAAAGAGAAAGTAGCAGGCAAGCAAAAACAGTGTCAGGATCTCAGCCAGGCTAGAAAGAACACAGATGAGACTCCATAAAGAAAAGCTGGCTTGCTGAGTCTGGAACCAGGTGGCAAGGAAGCAAATAAATAGATGCTGCTACTGGCAGGACAACAAATTGTGAAGTGATCTAAAGATCTAGAAAATATGTGTGAATTACAAGAGTGTATATGCTCTGTGCCTGGCCCTGTGCCTAGTTTTGAGTGCTTGTTTTAGGTTGTAGTCATCTTGAGAGCCTCAAATGCTTTCCTGATGGTTGGCCATTCTCTGCCCAGTCATTACTATGGTAAATGGCCCTGAGGCCTGTGAGTTTCTATCATCTGAAGGTGAGAGCTTCTGGTCTCTCCCATTATTTTTTCACATACAGGTCCACAGTACAAAGATATAATGCAGTGTCCTAGTTGCTGTCTGAGAAGCTATGTGACACCACCTGGAAATGTGGGTAAGTGTGAGGGTAAGGTGTGTCAAAGAAGACAAGAAGAAGTCAATGGATAAATTGCCTCCTCAATGTTCCCTTCACTGGGTGGGCCTTAAGCTTAGTTTTCCATGCACCTGTTAGAAGGCATGCTGTGTTTCTTGGTGAAGTAATGACTAGCTTTATAATACGCCATCCGGTATTTGTTTTCCTATCTTATTATGCCTTACTTACATTTCCTTCATTTTTGCTGTTCTGGGCCTGCCCTTTATAATAATGTTTTAGCATGTAAGTTTTGTTTTGAGCTATGTTTTCCGGAGAACTTGAGCTAACCCAAGAGTTCTACAAATAGTACTAGAAAGCAGACACTGAGGATGAGACTTGGGACTTGGATTGCCTACTCATCTGAAACCAGTAAGATCCCATTCTTGATGGGCACCAGATTAATTATTATCCTAGCATGTAGTAGCCTCAAAAATCACTAAAATTTTCACCTGTGGTTAATTGAGGTGAGAGGCAAGTGAAGGGCAGGTCATTAGGAGAAAAAATAGCTGTGATGTTTAATCAGCATGACATAAATATATACTTAACAACCCCATTTTGATGGCATTGGAGACTTGCAAAAAGAAATTGATGGGCTTAGGGGAATTAATTGCCAGTTTAAGGCACACTCTGAAAGTCAGAGCTCCTTGATGATAGGCCCTATCTTCAGCTTCAGGAAATATTGAAACTAAAAATCAAGCCCAGACTCTTATTTTGAGGGTAGAGGAATATAAAGGAGACAAAAATATGCATCCTTATATCCTTTATCAAAGGCAGAGCATGCGCAGAAAAAAGTGAAATCCTTAGACCAGGGATATTTTAGTGGATGAGTCTAGTTTATCAAGATATAACAAATATAAAGCACTACACATTTTACAGTGCACAATTTTATAAATGTTGGCATATGCATAGGCTTGTGAAATCATCACTAAAGTCAAGAAAATAGAAATATGACCTTCAAAATTCTCCTTCTTTTGTGATTCTTCCTTCATGCCCCTTAGCCATGCAATCATTGATATGCTGTCCCTAGAAAGAAGATTGTATCTTCTGAAGTTTTATAAAAGTGAAATGAAACATTATGAACTCATTTTTTGCGTGCTTTTTTTATTCATTGTAACTAGGCTGGGGTTCATCCAAATTTTTTAGGTATACCAATAATGTATTCAATTTTATTGCTGAGTAGTATTCTATTGTACAGATATCCCATAACTTGCCTATACATTCACCTTTTGATGCTGGAGTTGTTTCCAATTTTGGGCTATTATCAACAAATCATTATGAAAACTTGTATACAAGTCATTGGAGGGACACATGCATTTATTTTTCTTGAGTAGATGCCAAGAAATAGAAAGACCAGGTCATATAGTAGGAATATGTTTATAACTGGCTTTCTAATTTTGAAAGTAGTTCAATCAATCATTCTTTTTTCTCACTAGCTGTGTAAGGGAATTCTAATTGTGCTTCACTCTTTCTTAAACGTGGTATAAACAATTTTTAATGTTAGATATTCGACTGGAATGCATATAATTTTTATAATTTGAATTTCCTTAATAATAATGATGTTGAATATTGTTTACGTGGTTATCTGATATAAGTATATCCTTTTTTGGTGAAAAATCTTTTGTCCATTTTTTTGGCTTATTTTCTTAGTACTGAGTTTTGAATTTTATTCATATATTTTGGGTAAAGTCATTTATTAAATATGTGCTATGTAAATATTTTCACCTAGTCTGTTGCTTGTCTTTTCTATCTTAATAGTATATTTTCAAGAAAAAAACATTTATTTTGATAAACTCAAATTTTTATTTATTTATTATTTCTTTGAAAGGCAGTGATTTTGGTGTTGCAACTAAAAAAAATTGTTGCTTAAGTGAAGATTACAAACATTTACTCATTTATTTTCTTCTAGTAGTATAGTTTTAAGTTTTTATTTAGGGTTATGATGCATCTTGAGTTAATTTTTTATGTGATTAAAATTAAGGATCAATTTTTTTTCTTTTTTTTAGGGATCATTTTTTTTTTATGGAGCAGTTAATTATTTCAACTATAGAAAAGACTGTCTATCAGGTAATGGAATGACATTTTTCCTTTAACAAAACTAAATTGATTGTATAAATAAATGTATTTTTGCACTTTCTTCCTATTCCAATGACCTATTTGAATAGCTTGATGCCAATATAACACTGTCTTGATTATTACATCTTTAATAGTAAGTGTTAAAGTTAATGTAATCCTTCCAATTTTGTTCTTTTTTATTACAATGTATTTTATTTCCCCCTTTACATTTCCGTAAGAATTTTGGGATCAGCATCTCAATTTTTATAACAAAGTTCCTGCTGGGACATGGATATCATGTTTTTTTTTTTTTAAAGATTTTATTTATTTATCCATGAGAGACACACACAGAGAGGCAGAGACATAGGCAGAGGGAGAAGCAGGCTCCATGCAGAGAGCCCGCCGTGGGACTGGATCCCAGGACTCGAGGATCACGCCCTGGGCCTAAGGCAGGCACTCAACCGCTGAGCCACCCAGGCATACTGACATTGACATCATGTTGAATCTAGAAATTCATTTGAAGAGGTTTGACATCTTAAAAATATTGACTCTGCCATCCATAAAAAGTTTATCTCTCCATTTATTTATGTTCTTTTAAATTTATATCAGCATTATGTTTTAGTTTTCAACCTAAAACATCTTTTATCATATTTATTCCTAATTATTTCATAGTTTTAATACTGCTATAAATGGTATGTTGTTGTTGTTCTTTTTGCACTTTAAATTTCTGATTAATTGTTGTATTTTGTAAAATCGCAGTTGTTTTTTGTTTGTTTAAGGATCTAGGATCCTGTACACACACTGAAACTCAGCTACTTATTCTAGTAGGGCTTTTTTTTTTTGTAAATTCCATAGGATTTTCTTCATAAATGATCATATTATTTATGAACTAGTCATATCTTTTTGGTTTGAAAGCCTTTCATTTTATTCATTTTATTATGTATGTATGTATTTATTTATTTATTTACCTTATTGCAATGGCTATAATGTTCAGCTCAATGTTAAAGCAGTGAAAGGAGAGATTTGTACCTCCACTATATAAGGATAATGTTAGCTGACAGGTTTTCCATTAAAGTCCATTGTCTGGTTGAGGAAATTTTCTTCTTTTTGTAGTTTGCTGAAATATTTTTATCAAGAATAGATGTTACATGTTGACAAATGATTTTCCTGAATATGTTGAGATACGTTTTGTTAATGTTGTGAAATACAGTGATAGATTTTTGAAATCAGTCCAGCATCTCCATGATAAGCCTACTTTTTACAAATAGTTGTATTCAACTGGATGAATTTTGTTAAGAATTCTTGAATTTGTGTTCTTGAGTACTTTGAATTTGATACTGATATGTAGTTCGTTTTCATGTCAGAATTATGTTGGCTTCATAGAGAAGTCTTCATTCCTTTTTTTAAAAGATTTTTTGAAAGGACTTATTGATTAAGAATTATTTGTCTCTAAGGTTTAGTAGAATTTTGTAGTGAACGCTTTTGGGCTTGGAGTTTTCTTTGTTGAAAAGTTCAACCTACACACTCAAATTCTTTAACAGATTTGGGACAATTCAGGTTATTTCTTTATTCCTGGGTAAGTTTTACTAGTTAATGACTTTCAAAGAATTGGATAATTTTATGTAAGTTGTCATAAAATGTTCAAAACTCTCAACTAAGTAGGTGTAGAATAAATCTGCCTTAACATAATAAAAGCCATATTTAACAAACCCACGGATGACATCATATTCTTTGGTGAAAAGCTGGAAGATAAGAAACAAGACACAGTTGGCCATTCCCACCATAGTATTCAACATAGTATTGGGAAGTTCTGGCCAGAGCAATTAGGCATAGTATTCAACATAGTATTGGGAAGTTCTGGCCAGATCAATTAGGCAAGGGAAAAAAATGTAAAAGGCATCCTAAATGGAAAGGAAGAAATTTAAAAAAAATCATTATTTCCAGGTGGCATGATATTATATAGAGAGACCCTAAATACTCCACTCAAATACTGTTATAAAAATAAATGCATTCATTAAGGTAATGGGATACAAAATCTTAATAGAAAAATTTATTGGATTTCTATATGTTAGTAATGAATTATCAGAAAGAAAATTTAAGAAAATAATCTCACAATTATATACAAACTATTTAGAAATAAATTTGGACAAAGAGGTAAAGACCTGCACACTAAAAACTATGATGTTGATGACAGAAATTGAAGAAGACACAAATAAATGGAAAAAAAATATTTAGTGCTCAAAGATTGGAAGAACTAATGTTGTCAAAATGTCCACACCACCAAAAGTAATCTACAGATTCAGTGCAATCTCTATCAAAATTCCTATGACATTTTTCACAGAAATAGAAAAAAATTTCAAAAATTTCTATGAAAATACAAAAAATCCCAAATAGAGCAATCTTAAGGAAGAATAAAGCTAGAGGCATCATGCTCCTAGCTTAAACTATAGTACAAAACTATATTAATCAAAACTGTATGATACTGGCATAAAAATAGATACAATGACCAATAGAACAGAATAGAGAGCCCTCTAAACCCATGCATATACAGTCGATTAATTTACAACATAGGAGCCAAGAATGTATAATAAGAAAAGGACAGTCTCTTCAATAAATTGTGTTAGGAAAGCTGGACAACTGCATACAAAGGAATAAAACTAGATCTCTATCTTACCTTAAAAAAATTAACTGAAAATAAATTAAATTGAATTTAGGACCCAATCCATAAACTTCCTACAAGAAAATATAAGTAGTAAGCTCCTGACATAGGTCTTGGTAATGAGCTTTTGGATGCAATACCCAAAGCAGAGACAGCAAAAGCAAAAATAAACAAGTAGGGCTACATCAAACCAAGAAACTTCTGTACAGCAAAGGAAACTATCAACAAAATGAAAAGGCAACATACTGAATAGAATAAAATATTTGCAAATCATATATCTCATATGTGGTTAGTATCCAAAGTATATGATGGACTCATACAACTTAGTGCAACTCAATACATACAACTCAACACAATTTATAAATAGAGGATCTAAATAGACATTTTTTTTCCCCCAGAAAAGACATACAGATGGCCAACAGGTAATGAAAAGGTGCTCAACATCACTGATTATCAGGGAAATGCAAATCAAAACCACATTGAAATATTACCTCTTATCTGTAAGAATGGCTATTATCAAATAAACAACCAACCAACCAAACAAGAAATATCAAGTGTTCCTGAGCAAATGGAGGAGAGCCATTGTGTGCTGTTGGTGGGAATGTAAATTGGTACAGCCACCAAGGAAAACAGTATGGGGATTCCTCAAGAAATTAAAAATAGGAGCACCAGAGTGCTCAAGTCAGTTAAGAGCCCAACTCTTGATTTTGGCTCAGGTCATGATCTCAGGGTCATGAGATAGAGCCCAGCATCAGACTCCACTCTCAGCATGGAGCCTGCTAAGACACACACACACACACACACACACACACACACACACACACACACAAGAATATAATTCAGCCAGAATAAAGATGAAAATTTTGCCATTGGTAGCAATATGGATGGCCTTGAGGACATCATGCTAAATGAGGTAAGTCAGACAGAAAGAGACAAGCACCACATGATCTCATTTGTATGTAGGTTATTTAAAAGAAAAAAAAAAAAAAGACAGGGGTGCCTGGGTGGCTCAGTCAGTTAAGTGTCCGAATCTTGATCTCAGTTTAGGTCTTAATCTCAGGGTTGTGAGTTCAAGCCCCAAGTGGGAATCCACACTAAGTATGGAGCCTACATGGAAAAAAAAAAAAAGGACAAAAATAAACTCATATATGCAGCATAGTGATTATAGTTAATAATACTGAGTTGTATATTTGGAAGTTGTTAAAAGAGTATATTTTACAAGTTCTCATCCCAAGAAAAAAATTGTAACTACATATGGCGATGGATGTTAACTAGGATTATTGTGCAGATCATTTTGCAAAATGTTCAATCATTATGTTATACATCTGCAACTATTGTGATGTTATATGTCAATTATATCTCAATTAAAAACATTAATTGAAGATCTAATTTATACCAGGCACTTCCCTCAGTGTTGTGGATTTAAAAAATATCTTCTTGGGCAGCCCCGGTGGCGCAGCGGTTTAGCGCCGCCTGCAGCCCAGGACGTGATCCTGCACACCCTGGATCGAGTCCCATGTCGGGATCCCTGCATGGAGCCTGCTTCTCCCTCTGCCTGTGTCTCTGCCTCTCTCTTTCTCTCTCTCTCTGTGTCTCTATGAATAAATAAATAAAATCTTAAAAAAAAATATCTTCTTTCCCTATATTTAGGAGGAATCACTTCATCTTTAAACATAAACATTTTTTTTCAAAATGTTAATTATTAAACTGGTTGTGGCATATATGGAGAGTCTCTATAATATTCTTGTAACTTTTCTGTAAATATAAAACTATTCTAAAATATTATTCACTGGGGCACCTGGGTAGCTCAGTCGGTTGAGCGTCATGATCCCAGGTCCTGGGATCCAGCCCCACATCAGTCTCCCTGCTCAGCAGGGATCCTGCTTCTCTTTCTCCCTCTCCCTCTGCCCTTTGCCCCTCTCATTCTCTTTCTCTGAAATAAATAAAATATTTAAAAAATAAATAAAATAAAACATTATTTATTAAATGTTTTAAAAATTCAAAGTAATTCCCTATTATCGTTTTAATACCTTTAGAATTTATTGTGATGTCAACTCTCTAGTTCTTGATGTTGAAAATCTGTGTCTTTTCTCTTTTTCCTGATCAGTCTGACTCAGGTTATCAATTTTATTTACCTTACCAAAGAACCAGCTTTTGGCTTCAACAATTTGTTGACTATTTGTCTTCTATTTCTTTGGTTTCTACTCTAATCTGTATATCTTCTCTTCTTCTTTCTTGGGATTTTAGTTTTTTTTTCTTTTTGTAGTTCCCTAAGTAGAAATGGGGACCATTGATTAGAGATCATTCTTTTGAATAATTGTTAAAAATTAAATGCAATAAACTTCACACTTGACTGAGTAAATTTTGCTTTATCTGAATCCCATAAATTTTTACATGATTTGTTTTCATTTTAATTTATTTCAAATACATTCTGATTTCAGTTTTTTTAAAAGATTTATTTATTTATTTAAGAAAGAGTGTGTGAGACAGCATAAGCAGGAGAGGGAGAGAAGATCTTAAGCAGACTCCACACTGAATGCAGAGCTCCATTTGGAGCTTGATCCCAGGACACCAAGATCAGGACCCCAGCTGAAGCCAAGAGTTAATGCTCAAATGACGATGCTGCCCAGGAGCCCCTCTAATATCTACTCTAAATATAAGTTTGTACCATATATTATTTAGAAGTGTTTTTTTTTTATTTGGGGACTTTCCATATATTTTTCCAGGACTGATTTTTAATTTAATTCCATATTGGTTAGAAAACAAAACTTTAATTTATTATAACTTATTTTATGCTTCAACAAATAATCAATAGGTCATAGTTATATGATATAATATATGATAGAGTAAGATATGATAGATCATATCATTTGTAATTGATTTGTGTGAATATGAAAAGAATGTGTATTCTCCTGTTTTTGGATGAAGAGTTCTATAAACGTCAATTTGATTAAGTTGGACCATAATGTTTTCATGTTTTCTAAATCCAAACATTTGTTTAATAAATTATTGAAACTATGAGTTTAAATCTTTTTTTTTAAGATTTGTTTATTTATTTATGATAGACATAGAGCGAGCGCGCGAGAGAGGCAGAGTGTGTCACAGGCAGAGGGAGAAGCAGGCTCCATGCCGGGAGCCCCATGCGGGACTCGATCCGGGGACTCCAGGATCACGCCCCGGGCCAAAGGCAGGAGCCAAACCGCTGAGCCACCCAGGGATCCCTATGAGTTTAAATCTTTGGTATACTTGTAGATTTACTTATTTCTCCTAACAGTTTTATTAGTTTTTGTTTCATATAATTCAGAATTCTATTACCGTATGCATAAACATTTAACAGTGTATGTGCTCTTCAAAAATTGAACTTTTATCATTATAAAATAACCCTGTTTACCCCTGCTAATGTATTTTCCTTTATTATATCTGATAGCAATATAGCTATATAAGCTTCTTCTATAGATTAGGGCTAATATGGCATATCTTTCTTCATCCTTTTACATTTTTTTTTATTTCTGTCTTCTCACTTAAAGTCGATTTCATGTAAAAACTATATAAATTTTATCTAATCTGACAGTCTTTGCCTTTGTAGTTTTGATTTGTATTTCCCTGATGATCAATGACATTGAGCATCTTTTCATGTGTCTGTTGGCCATCTGGATATCTTCTGTGGAAAAATGTCTATGTCTTCTGCCCATTTTGAACTGGATTATTTGTGTTTTTTTTTAATTCTGTTCTATTGATCTATGTGTCTATTTTTGTGCCAGTATCATATTGTTTTGATCACTACAACTTGGTAATATAACTTGAAGCCTGGATTGTGATGCCCCCAGCTAGCATATGTCACTTTTAATAGATAAGTTATAAAAGAAGAAATAATTAAAAATCAATATTTAAATTTCATTTGCAAAAATCTAGAAATATTAAACCTCAAGAAAATAGAAATTATAAAAAATAAAAGCTGAAGTTATTAAAATGGAAAATAATTTATAATATGGAAAATCAGAAATTCCAAGGGGTGGTTATTTGACAAAATTAATAAAATGAACAGCTCCTAGTAAAACTAAGCAATAAAAGAAAGAAGTGAAATACCACCTATCAATAATAGTTCAAAAAAAGGATAAATCACTAAAAATCTTGTGAAAAAGACTCGAAAATATTACATGAATAAATTTAGCAAATGAAATAGGTGCAGTTCTTGTTATAATATACCAAAAATTACAATGAGATGAATATATGACTATTCCTGTATATTTAAGAAATGAAATATATTATTAAAAATATTCTTTCAATAAAATTATAAGCCCCTATACTTTACCTGAGGAATTCTTCCAAACATAGTAAGAAAGATATATATTTATATATAAATAAACATATTAAAAAGCATCATAACTAGGAAGCTGAGAGGAGATAAAGTGAAATTATTTAACACATCTGATTAATTAAAATAAAGGCAGAAAATGAGCATCAGAGGAGTAAAAGCAAAATGGGCAAATATATAAATATTCATATTGAATATAAATTGATGAAGCATTTAAATTAAATATAGAAATTGTTCCATTGGTGAGGGAAAGATTTAATAACATATATTTATTTAAAATGCACTTGAAATTTAGGTAAGAGCAAGGATATAGAAAAATTATACCATATTTTACTGTATTATATCATAAAAAGAGTATGCATCAAAGAAGTCATGCAATATATTAAATAAATGTCAAAACAGTGCACTGCAATAGTTAAAAGAATAATTTCAAAATGATAAATCAGAAATTTTACGAGAAAGACAAAAGTGTGTGCATAGCAAGTTTCAATATAAATAAAATGTAAACTTATAGAGCCAAAGGAAGAAACAAATACAAAATTCATAGATTGAGATTTTAGTGTCCCTCCATCAGCAACAGAAAAATTAGATTCAGGAAATATATAGGGAATCTCAACAAAACCATCAATCAACATGATCTATTGGCATAACTGAACTCTACTCTCTACAATTATAAACTACATATTCTTTCCAAGTGAATGTGGAATAGACATGTTTGGCAAAAGATAAATCTCAATAAAATTCAAAAGAATGCAAGGTTCAGAGGGTTCTGTATAGTAGCATTAAATTACAAATGATAACAATGTTATCCAGAAAGTTCTGAAATATTTATAAATTAAATATCAAACTTCTAAATAGCTTGTGAGTCAAAAAGAAATCATAGGGAAAATTAGTAAATCTTTCACACAAAATAACTGGTTTTATATAGTTAAAGCAATATTTAGTGGGAAATTTATAGTTCTAAATGTCTATATAAGAAAGGACAAATATTTAAATGTAATTATCTATTACAAAACTAAAAGGCAACTGACAGAATGGTAGAAGATATTTGCAAATGACGTATCCGATAAAGGGTTAGTATCCAGAATCTATAAGGAACTTATCAAACTCAACAGCCTCCAAAAAACAAATAATCCAGTTAATAAATGAGCAAAAGACATGAATAGACACTTTTCCGAAGAAGACATCCAGATGGCTAACATGTATGAAAAAATGCTCAGCATCACTCATCAGCAAGGAGATACAAATCAAAACCACAATGACATACCATCTCACACTTATCAAAATGGTTAAAATTAACAAGTCAGGGACAGCAGATGTTGGTGAGGATATGGAGGAAGGGAAGCCTTTTAATACTCTTTGTGGGAATGCAAAAAAACTGGTGCAGCCACTCTGGAAAACAGCATGGAGGCTCCCAAAAAGACAAAAATAGAGCTACCCTATGACCCAGCAATTATCCTACTAGGTATTTATGCAAAGGATACAAAAATGCTGATTTGAAGGAGTACATGCATCCCAATATTTGTAGCAGCATTATCAACAATAGCCAAATAATGGAAAAAGCCCAAATGTCTATCAACTGATGAATAGATAAAGAAAACGCGATATATATTAGAATATTAGTCAGCAATCAGAAAGAATGGAATTTTGTTATTTGCAGCAATGTGGATGGAACTAGAATGTATTACGCTAAAAGAAATAAGTCAGAGGAAGACAAATATCATATGATCTCACTCGTATGTGGAATTTAAGAAACAAAACAGACCAACATAGGAGAAATGAAGGAAAAATAATATAATAACAGAAAGGAAGGCAGACCATAAAAGATTCTTAAATGTAGAGAACAAACTGAGGGTGGGTGGGGGAGAAGGGAGTCAGGGAATAGGCTAAATGGGTGATGGGTAACAAGGAGGGCAGTTGTTGGGATGAGCATTGGATGTTATATATAAGCAATGAATCACTAAATACTACTCACAAGACCAATAGTACACTATATGTTAACTAGCTTGAACTTAAACTTAAAAAAAAGTAATTTCCTATGTTTTTTTTTTTTTACCAGAAAAGGTAGAAAACCAAAGCAAACTGAACCCAAAGTAACCAGAAGGCCGAGAATAGTAATTAAACACACACACAGGAATGGAAAACAAATAGTAGACAAAATTCGCAAAGTCAATGTTTTTTTTTTTTAAGATTAAAAATTGCTAAGCTCCTAGCAAGATTGTTCAGCATAAAAAAAGATAGTAAACACAAAATCTCAATATCAGGATTATATCAGTATAAATGCCATAGATATTAGTAAATGAGGATATATTATAAAGAAATATTTTAGAAATGTGATAAATGAAATGGGAATATCTTTGAAAAATATGACTTATCAAACCTGCCTTGAGAAGTAAAATAACTGAATAGCCCATACCCAGAAAAAGAAATTGAACACGTATAAAAGACCTCTGACCCAGTGGTTTCCTTTTTTACTTCTATCAGACATTTATAGCAGATCTGATACTAACTAGTCTAACAGAAATAGACATTCTGCCTTTGGCCATGGTTCCGAAGGGCTGATTGCATTTGGTTGGTGCAAGGATGTGGGTTTCTCATTTCTTTTTCTTTGGATTTCAGCTTCTCCTGTTTTCATCACCAATGCTCACCCTTGCTTTGGCGATTATTAATCACTGAAATTCTGGCCCTTTTAGAGGGCTTGCTTGTGTGGTTTTCCCCCTCACTCAAATGGGCACTTCATTTCTCTGCTGTACCCTTTACTAGTACATATAACAATTCAGTTAAATACGGTAGTCTAAATTATCAATGCTTTATCTGATAAAATTATCAATCTCCCTTTCTTTTTGTACTAGTGTCAATTGTAATAACCTCAGTTCAATTTTAACCTTTCTGTGTTAAATGTTGTTTTTGTTCTTCACTTCGTTTATTTTTGTGACAATTTTCCTTTTTTTTCAATGCCTATTAATTCTATTTAATTTGTTATTTTTTTCTAAGGTTTTGGGTTTCTTTATTATCTTTATATATTTTTGATATCCATTCATTATACATTACAGATTGTTCTAGTATCTCACAACATGAGAAAACGATTAACCTCTTGCATTAGGGGACATACTAGCCTATAAAGTAAGTATATGTTTGCAAATATTTATATAAGATTGCTTCTTGATGTATTTTGTATTCGAATTTGTCATCTTGGAGGTCTTCCCATAGGAAGGAACCCATCGGTATTCCTGGTTCAAGGCTGAACTAGGAACCATTTATATATTGCAATATGATCATCATCATAGTGCCCACTAACACCTCTAGTGCATCACATGATTATCACTGTGTGTGTGTGTGTGTATGTTGGGAATTGTCAAGATTTAGTCTTTTAGCACCTTTCAAGTTTATAGTATTGTCTGTAATCACTATGTTATGCATTCACTCTCTAGGACTTATCTGTGTAGTTGTCAAGTTTATACCCTTAATAGTATCCCCAGCACCAGTATCCCCACCCTGCAACCCTTGTTAACCACCATTCTTTTTTTTTTTTTTTTTTGTTAACCACCATTCTACTCTCCTTTTACATGTTCAGGGGTTCCATTATCTCCTCATTCAGGTCAACACTTGCTATATAGCTTGTCTTCTTGATATTAGTCATTCTGACAGGTGTGAGGTGATATCTCCTTGTGGTTTTGGTTTGCATTACACTGATGACTGGTGACTTGAAGCATCTTTTTCATGTACCTGTTGATCATTTGGATATCTTCTTTGGAAAAATGTTTATTTAGGTTCCTTGTCCATTTTTTTATTCAGGTTGTTTTTTATTATTGAATTATGAGTTCCTTATGTATTTTGGATATTAGCCACTTATATAACATTTACAAATATTTTCCTCCAATTCTGTAGGTTACCCTTTCATTTTGTTTATTGTTTTGTTTTTATGTTGCCCGTGATTTTGATGTCATATACAAAGCATCATTTTTCAAACTAATGTCAAAGAGCATTCTTGACATCTACATTTTCTTCTAGGAGTTTTATGTAGCATTATGTTTTAGTCTTTACTCCATTTTGAATGACATAAATTAAGGGCCCAATTTCATTTTTCTGCATATACTTATCCAGTTTTCCCATTGTCATTTGTGAAAGAGACTATCCTTTTCCCATTGAATGTTCTTGGATCCATTGTCAAATATTAGCTGGGCATATATGCAAGAGTTTATTCCCAGGTTCTTGATGCTGGTCTATGTGTCTATATTTTTGTTTTTTGCTAATACAATAGTATTTTAATTACTATAGCTTTGTAATGTACTGTGAAATCAGGAAATCTGACTTTGCTGTTCTTTCTCAGGATCACTTTAGCTGTTTGGAGTCTTCTGTGGTTCTATACAAATTTTAGGATTTTTTTGTCTATTTCCATAAAAAATCATTAGAAATTTGATAGGGATTTTATTGAATCTATAAAGGGCTTGTGTATTATGGACATTTTATTTTACTTTTTGTTTTGTTTTGTTTTAAAGATTTTATTTATTTATTCATGAGAGACACAAAGAGAGAGAGAGCGAGAGAGAGGCAGAGATACAGGCAGAGGGAGAAGCAGGCTCCATGCAGGGATCCCGAGGTGGGACTCGATCCGAGGTCTTCAGGATCACACCCTAGGCAGAAGGCGGCGCTAAACCACAGAGCCACCTGGACTGCCCTGGACATTTTAATAATATGAATTGTTCTGATCCATGAACAAGGAAGATCTTTCCATTTGTTTCTGTCTTCATCAGTTTCTTTCATTGGGGTCTTGAGTGTTCATTGAATAGATCTTTCACTTCCTTAGTTAAATTTATTCCTAGGTATTTTATTGGGTTTTTCTATGCTATTGTAAATGCGATGGGCTTTTTATTTCTTTTTCAGATGTTTCATTGTTAATTTATGGGACCATAATTGATTTCTATGTTAATTTTATATCGTGAAACTTTACTGAATTCTTTGATTGGTTCCAAAAGTTTTTTTATTGAGTCTTCAGGATTTTCTATATATCTGATTATATTATCTGCAAATAATGACAATTTTACTCCTTCCTTTCCATTTTGGGAGCGCCTTATTTTTTTTTTATCTTATCAAATTGCTTTAACTAGGACTTCCAGTACTCTTTTGAATAAAAATGACAAATGTCGATATCCTTGTCTTATTTCTAATGCTAGAGAAAAAGCTTTCAAATTTTCACTGTTGAGTGCAATATTAACTGTGAGTTTGTTATATATGGCTTTAATATGTTCCTTCTATACCCGATTTGTTAAGTATACAACGGAAATATATGAATATACCTATGAGGAGACACATAAAAAGATCTTATGTTTTGTCAAATGTTTCTTTTGCATATCATAATGATTATATGATTTTATCTTTCATTCTTTTAATGTGGTGTATCTCATTTATTTATTTGCACATGTTGAACCATCCTTGTATCCCAAAGATAAATCCCATTTGGTCATTATATATTATCTTTTTAATGTGTTGTTGAATTCAGTGTGCTAACATTTTGTTGAGAATTTTTGCGTGTATATTTATCAAGGATATTGTCCTGGAGTTTTCTTTCCTTGTAATGTCCTTACGTAACTTTGGTATTAGGGAAATGCTGCTAACCTCATTAAATGAGTTTGGAAGTGTTCTTTCTTCAATTTTTTGGAAGAGCTCAAGAAGGATTGACATTAATTATTCTTTAAATTTTTGGTTGAATTTTATTTTCATTACTGAATCAGTCTCCTTACTTGTTATTAGTATACTCAGATTTTATATTTCTTTCTGACTCAGTTTTGATGGGTTGAATGTTTATAGGAATGCATCCATTTCTTCTAACTA
The DNA here is from genome assembly GCF_905146905.1 of Nyctereutes procyonoides. Taxonomy (NCBI): domain Eukaryota; kingdom Metazoa; phylum Chordata; class Mammalia; order Carnivora; family Canidae; genus Nyctereutes; species Nyctereutes procyonoides. The sequence goes on from NW_026575030.1 coordinate 14,146,262, forward strand.
GCTAATCCAAATTTTTCATATATTATTGTTCATAGCAGTCTCTTATTATCCTATGTATTTCTGTAGTGTCAGTGGTAATGTTTCCTCTTTCATTTATGACTTAAGTGTTCTCTTTTTATTCATTAATCTAGATAAAGATTTGTTCATCCTATTTATCTTAAAAAACAAATCTTAATTTTGTTGATTTTTTCTATTATTTTTCTGGTCTCTCTTCCATCTCTTTTCAGGCTGATCTTCATTATTTCCTTTCTTCTGCTAAGTTTGGACCTGATGTTTCCTCTGCTTCTGATTCCCTGGAGTATAAGGTAAGATTTTTTTTTTTTAGCTTTCCATTTTCTTAATATCTATCATTATAATTATGATAGATTTAGCTTTAAACTGGGACCTCTTATCCTATTTCATGTATTGTTACATATTGTACATGGAAGTAAGCAATGACTACATTTCTGATGCATGGACAAATGGCCACTGACTTTGGCTTCAAAAAACATATTTGTAGGGATCCCTGGGTGGCGCAGCGGTTTAGCGCCTGCCTTTGGCCCAGGGCGCGATCCTGGAGACCCGGGATCGAATCCCACGTCGGGCTCCCGGCATGGAGCCTGCTTCTCCCTCTGCCTGTGTCTCTGCCTCTCTCTCTCTCCCTCTCTGTGACTATCGTAAATAAAATAAAAAAAAACAACAACATATTTGTTTAGGTTTAAAAAATGAGTTAAATATGTCCGTAAGTGATGTACTTCATTTACAATTAAAGACATTTTAGAAGTTAATAATTTGCAAGATTATTCAAAGTAAAACTTATGTAGATTATATTTTATTATATATTACAATCTGAAGATTCTTCATAATTCCTAAAATTACCTAATTCTCCTTTTTTCACAGGACAATCTTTGAACTCTTTAGTACATATCTAAAAGAATCATTGAATGCCTAGTCAGTTCTAGAATATTCTGTTACAAGAGCCCAGCTGTGTATTGCTCTTCACCCTCCTATGACCGCTTTATGTCCTTGATTAATAAATGAGGATGTGTGAAGCCAGTGTGTATGTATATATAAGCACACACATTTATATACATAAACCCACGCATAATACATACACATAAAAATTTTGGCGAATTACATTTTTTTATGAATTCAGATATTACTGTTAGGTGTAAGTAGAAGATTATTTGAACTGAAAAAATAATTAATACCATTCATGAATCAGGAATAACAAGTAGTAAAACAGGAGAAAAGTAAATGAAAAAGTGATTTGGTGATCAGTGATAGTGAAGAGTTCTGAATTTAATTCTTGAAAGAAAAGAAAAAAACAACAAAGCTGACTCTTCAAGCTATCAGGATTCCTAATGGAAACAGCTTTTTTGTGGCGTCACAAAATTGGAAACCATAAAATTAGTTCTGTCTATCAAAATTAATCAGTTTTATGGAGAAATGTACTAATGATTCAATGCTTCTACTCACTGGAGGAGAGACTGGCAAGAATCTGAAATAATGCTCTAAATTCCCCAACTGCTGAATTATTTTTCTAATAAGTTCAGTAATTATTACACATACTTCATACTTTTACCTTCACTTAAATCAGTTCTGCTCCAAATATGACATGAGGGAAGATATTGCCGAACATTAGTCATTAATGTGCTTTGATTTATAGCAAATGGTGTTTAATATCCCTATAATTACTAATAAAAGTCTTTTATTTCATTTTTATATTCCTATGGAAGAGAGCTAAAAAGCCTTAATGGAACTGATTGTCAGAGTTATTTCCAAATTCAGAAATATAATTTCTCTAATATTAAAACTCTCTTTAGTTCTCTATATTTTAATCTTCAGTGTAAAAAAAGAAAGAAAGAAAATATTGCATGCCATAAAATTGACTTTAATTTATTATTTATGAAATAAAATCCATGGTATGAATATCATATTTCCAATGTTGACCAACATTGTGCATCCATATATTAATTTCCTATTGGGTAAAATATTTCTAGAATTTTATCATGTTTAAGATGAAATAAAGGTTTTTGGATTGTATTTTCTTATTAGAAAATATCAACTATTTGAGAACCTTGGTTCTAAGATAGCTTTATACCTTCACAGTAACCAATTCAATTCACTGCTATAATAAACATCCACTTTATAAGTAAAACAAAAGTTGGTGTAACATAAAAATCCCAGTTGACGACTCAAAGAAAAATAACTTTTCTTTTTTCTAAACCTTAATTGCTATTTTGACCACCTCTCTCCCACCCTCCCCCTGTGAGCTTACCCATAATACATACAGGATTTTCTCTTACCTTCTCAGACGTTAAGAGGTGGAGAGGTTTCTTGCAGAGGGCTGGGGCTTGGGCATTAGGAGAGGTGTGTAGTCCTTGTTTGTCATCCATCCACTATGGTGTCTCCTGAGATGCACAGTGCTCCCATCAGTCTTTAATTTTCGGTTCACAGATACCATTCCTTAATCTCTCTTCATTCCAGTGTCAAGCCTTCTGAGGTCTGGAGGCCTTATGGGATTATTCTGATGCTCTCATGCCACTTTTGAGCTGCAGGAAATGCTTAGAGGCTGTCTTTGTCCATTTATGTGGACTAGCCTTTCACAATCAGGATTTCTCATCTGAACTGCATACCAATAAATGAGTGATTATGTTTTCAACTGGCAAGCCTGCTACATAATCAGTACCATTCTGGATGCATATTAGTTAATTCACTACTAGAATCAACAATTTCTAGACTATGAGGGATGTAGTAGTGTTTTTAGACCTATCTGGGAGTCTGACTAGGGTGAAGGAGAGTCTATAGTACCCTTTCTCAGCAGGCCATGAATATATACAATCTACTGATTTCCCTCTGATTTGCTCACTACCCCACCCTGGATATGATATGTAGTAGGAAAGATTTGTTTTGGTTCATTATTTATACATCTAAAATTTTTCTGTAATGTTTAAACCCAAGTTCTTGAATTTGACAACCCGATTATTTGACACAGAATGCTGTGTAATGAATGAATGAATGAATGCAGAATACCAAATCAATTGAGGAAGGATAATCACTGGAGAAAAAAAGGTGGGGAGTAGAATGGGGAACATAGATCAATGTTTCAAAACTATTTGTATGCTACACAAATAATACAAATGAGAATATATAAAATCCTCATGGAATTAATCTAGAATAAAACATAATTGCGTAAGTGGCTCACATAGAGTTATTTTTAATTGATGTACGCAAGACATGAAAACAACTACTACCTACTGAACTCAGATCATGAAAATGACTTTTACATTTAGTATGGTTTCTGTGTTAGATGTTATCACTGGTATTTTACAAGTAAGGAGGACAATGCTGAGAGAGGTTAAGTGACTTAATAAAGGTAGTTAGTGGTGGAAGCTAGAGTCTAATCCCTGTTGTTAGTCTCCCACTATTTTACACATAAGGAATAAGATATTTATGTAATGCTAATGAAATCAAGATTTTAAAAACGTGTAATTAACATTACTATTAGATTCAAAGATCATCAAGTGGGACAGAAACCTGGCTCCCCTCCACAGCATCTACATATTTGTCCTAAGAGTGACAGTGATTGATACAAGGACATCAAATTTTCTGGGTGAAACAATTTTTAAAACAGTTCATGTAATATAACTAAAGATACAAAAAGGCACATATCAGCTAAAGGGAGCAGAGTATATTGTGGCATATCTTCTTGGGTGTACACACCTTCTACAGATACCTCCAGTGAAAATGAGGATGCTGTTAATGGAGGATAATATTGCCTGTCTCTTTACCCCTGGCCTAACCTGCTCTTCTGGAAACTCAAGCTTTCTCACTAGGTGTGAACAAAAAATAATGCTTGTTTGTGAGAGTATATTGGCAGTGGGACAGAAAGACCAGTTTCCAGGAAAAGTGGGACTAGTACTCAGGCCTGTTTGAAATGTGTTTCTGCAGTGCCCCTGCCAATGAGTCACTAAGACTGTCCTTAATTACTACAGAAAGAAATCTTTTATCTCTGGAACATTTTCTATTTAACACTGCTTCTGGGGATGCCTGGGTTGCTCAGCAGTTGGGCATCTGCCTTCGGCTCAGGGCATGGTTCCGGACTTTGGGATTGAGTCCTATATTAGGCTCCCCGCATGGAACCTGCATCTCCCTCTCCTATGTCTCTCTCTCTCTGTCTCTCATGAATAAATAAATACAATCTTTTACAAAATAAATAAATAAATAAATAAATAAATAAATAAATAAATAATAAATAAAACTGCTTCTGATATTCAACTGAAACCTATTTTTGTATTACTTTACTACATAGAGCCTAGAAGAGGGGCTACTACCCATCTACAATTTTACCACATTCTACAACACTACAGATGATTCCCATATGAACACAGGTTTAAGAACCATTGATCTAAACCAGTAGTTCTTAACCTTGGCTGCACATTCTAATTACCTGAGGAATTTGAGTAAAAATGATTATGTCTGGTCCCACTCCAAGAAATTCTGATTTAATTGATTTGTGGTATGATCAGGACATCTGAGTTTTTAAACTCCCCAGGCAATTTTAATGTGTAGCCCATATGGTAAACAATGATCTAGAAGAATAGATGAATAGTTTGTCCTTCAGCCCAATCATCCAAAATACTTCCCTTTTTTTTTTCAAGATTGATATTTTATTCACTCTTTTTCACTACCAGATCAAGTGGAATGAAACTCAAGATTCAATATCTTGATTGAATACTAAATAATACTGAAATGTGGACAAGATCCATCTATTTAATATAGAAAGTTCTCATATTTCAGTGCACGTCCTTCTAAGTTTGGAATGCTTTCCTCCAGTTCCTCAAAGTTAAGCATGACCACAGTAGTTGGTCATTCAATAGGATGAAGGTCAAATGGTATAAATCTCTGGGATTTCTAGGACAGAGCTTTCAAAATTCTTGTAACTTCTTGAGTGCTAGAGGTGATAGGAATATCTTTTGTTTTTCATAATGAGTTCTTTTCGACCACATCTGAATGTATTTCAATGTTGGGACTCTTGTTGAGCCCTTTGATAGTTTCAGAATGGGAGCAGGTTGCCAGAGGTATCAACTCTATGATTAAAGTATTGGAACTTTCAGCTCCACTCCTTGACTTTGGGTTAGGGAAGATAGGATGGAGACCGAGTTAATCACTAATGGTCTGACTTAATCAACCTTGTCTATGTAATGGAAACTCCATAAAAATTTTTAATAATAGGTTTCAGAATTCTGAGAGTTCCTAGGTTGGTGAACACATTCATATGCTGGAAGTGTAGCATATCCCAAATTCTCAAGGACAGAAAGTTTCTACACTTGGGATCATTCCAGACCTTGCCAATGAAACTCTTCATCTGGTTGTTCATTTATATTCTTTAAAATTCCTTATAATTAACTGGTGATGGTAGGTAAACTGTTTCCTTAAGTCCTTTGAGCCATGCTAGCAAATAATCAAATCCAAGGAGGGGGTTGTGGGAACCCCTTATCTACTGCCTGTTAGAAGTATAGATGTTCTGAATTCACAATTGGCATCTGAAGTGGAAGGCAGTCTTGTGGGACTGAACCCCTAACCTGTGGTCTGCACTAACACCAGATAGCTATTGTCAGAATTGGTTAGTGTGAAGAAAATAAAATTTTACACATTTGGCAGCAGAAATATTGAGAGTAAGAAAATATCCTTTAGGCCAATATTAAACTTGCTATATCTATTATCCCCACAATCCCAACAGAGGTTTCCGATATTGTGGCATTCTTTGAGCCTAGGGCCCTAGTGAAAATGTTGTGAACCAGGGTTCCTATTAAACTAACAGTGAGCATGTAGCAAGAGAAAGAATTTAAATACTGTTTATACTCAAATACAATTTAAAGTATATTGATCATTACATAGATGAAATATCTTTGTTAGAAGGCTATTATTCCTTTGATTAGTATCTTTCATGATAGACATTGCACCACTGAATAAATGATCCAACTGATTTTTCCATTTAACTTTACTTAGCCACCTTCTTCACAAAAATATTATAAGACATCTCATAAGATATTTTTTTCTGAAGTGCAGATCTAGGATTGGACAGCTTTCCCTTGCTTGAGTAATCTATTGATACTTTAAGAAAGGGAATAAAGTTGTTTTAATGAAACTACATTAGGCCCCACTAAAAAATTATTTATTTTCTATGCCAGTGGCTTCGAAACACTGGGTCTTGGCATCTGGCAGTATTATAGTTAACTGAAGAATTTAATAAATATACAGCTTCCTAGTCTGTACCTAAGGGGAATGTTTCAGTAGATCAGGGGTACCTGAGACTTTGTGTTTCACAAGCTCAGTCTCAGATGAGAGTCTAATGTGAGTCATATTTGGATGATTGATTTAGGCCAGTGATTCTTAGTTATATTGGCATATTGGAATCAATAGTTTACCCTTTTTAATCTAGGTAGGACATCAGTATACCAGATGGTATAATAAAATGCTGAAAAACAATTTGGTAAAAGAATGAAAAATGGAGATTCAAAAATGTTTCTCACTCTGAAATTATTTATTCTTGTTCATTAAAAATAAATATCCTAAGCATCACAAACTATACATTTAATAGGGCAATTATATTGATAATGGTTCTTAGCTGTAAATCCAAAAAACATATGGATTGTTTAAAAGGAAAATATTTACTTTTGGGTATTTTGTAGTGTACAGAATTTCTAAAGACTCATAGAACCAAGATTGTATACTACCTAGCCAATAACAGTGTGGTTGGCAGAAATCCACAAGATGTTAGGGGACTATCAGTAAAAACTCTATCATAGCTGATCCAGAAAAGGAAACATTTCTGCTCTAATCCACTCACTCCATTTTCTGATACATGGTCAAGAGCTCACTTTTAAGGTATAATCTAAAAGTGGTTCCTGTACATTGAGGATGGAGAGAGACCTGAGAAAGAGGCAAACGACTTCAGCTTGCTAGGTGGCAGGTTTAATAAGTAAAGGGAATCTATAAACAAGGCTTGTCTTGAGTGGCCACAAAACTATTAGATCTTTGACCAGCCTGCCAAATTATAGAAGTTTACAAAGATGTCTTACCTAGGTTCAGTCATGTATACTATGCAGTGTACTTGGACAGCTTCTAGCACTAGAAAGGCAAGCACAGTGTACATTCCAAGACAGGAGAGGGGATGAGTGTGGAGGCTGAGAAAATTAAGGCCATTCCACCTGAAGTTCAGCGTTAGCACAAGTACAGCCACCTCAGGCCCCTGTGAATAAGAGCTGAAATTTACGTTACTTCAGTTACAGGAGAAAAGCAACTTACAGCTTAATGCCCTAGAAAGTCCCATATTAGAATGAGAACAGAGCTTAATGCCCTTGAAAGCCCCATATCAGAATGTAAACAGAACTTGAGAAATTCCTCCACCCCTTCGGAAGGTCCCCTAGACCAGCCCATAAAACTAAGCTGGAACCCACCTCGGGGTCCAAGTCCCTGCTCCGCTGTGTCGGGTATACTTGGACCCAAGCTCGAGCTTGTAAATAAACCCTCGTGTTTGCAATCGGTGTCGGCTCCTTCGTGGTTTCTCAAGTAGTAATCTTGGGCACAACAATGAGGAGCATCTGACAGCCCAGGTTTAGCTCATGGCTCAACCTATTGTCATATTCTTTGGGTGAGCTCCAAAAACTGAGGTCATAGAAACTTACCCTTGATTGATATTTTAAAAAGGTACTTCTAATTTGTATCTGCTTGTAAGGGTCCATCATTTGCCTAAATCCAGGCTTCCACCATAGTTTCTCAGTTTTCAAGGTGTCTTAATATCTATCTCTGTCCTCTAATTTCTTAGATCTCATATTCTTTGGATTATCCAATAGTCTGCAATTAAGGAAACTCATAGTCATATTGAAGAGATAAATAAAAATAAATCATGTTGTTCATCCACATTAGAGAATTGGCATATGCTCATTTAAACAATATATATTTACATGTGTCAAATTGCATGTGTACATACATTGCATATGATTTAAAACAGCAACCAGAGTGCTAGAGATTTTACAGAGTTGTCTTGGTTATTACTACCTCCAGAACTTCAATTTATTTTTGTCCAATTTACGTGGTGGATTTCTCATAATAGAAGGGTTCTGTTGCCTACTAAACTCATTAAATTTATAGAATTAAGCTTTTATGTGGGTCAAAACTTAGCCTACCACTGAGTGATTCAATACTCTAATCATCTCAAAGACCACAGAAATAAAATCTTTGATAAACACATGGAAAGCAAAAATGGCTATTCTGTACAAAATTAAATAAATGAATAGCTATGCTATTGCAAGTAGAGCTACTGCTCTTTGGCCCTGACCTACTGTAAGTGGTAACAGGATGTCACAAATGAGGTGTTGGGTTTCCATGACAACCCACATTCCCTGAAACCATAGAAATCCTGGTTGCTTCCGGGGGCTCCTTTGGTCAATTTATAGAAACTAATAACAGAGTCAGATTCTAGGAATGAATGCATAACTCACTGCCTATTTATGAAGGAGAATAATTTGGTTCTGATGTTGAGCTTGGGGTCATAGAGAAGGTGTCTCTGGTTTACACTCCAGAAAGCTTCACTCTACTTCCCCCCTTTTTTTTTATTCTCCATTTTAGTGACTGATCTCTTAGGTAGAAATTTATACAAATGCCACCTACAGGAATAAATTATTTAATATGTCCATGGCCGTCACTTCCTATACCAAACAACCATTTAGCATAGGAATTTACAAATAAAAGTGGGAAGGATAAATAAGTTACAGTGATTTCCTTGGCTGGTGATGCAAAGCTGGAAGTTGCTGTAAAGCCACCCACTCTTTTGATTAAAACTTAATTGTTTGAGAAAGCAAGATTGAACAGCTCAAATGTGGAGGTCTAAATTTAGGAGGCTTTATTGAAAGGGCTGCTTTCCCCTCGTAATGCTTTCTTTTGGATTCAAATGAATCTAAGGAATTTAACATCCTAAGAAAGGGGAGAGAATTACAGGGCATTAAATCTGCCTTCCTTTTCAAAGACATCATGTTATTCTTACTTGAATGGCACACTAAGCTGGTTTGCAATTAGAGGAAGTCTTCACCAGCTAAGCGCCTTTGCAATGCATGCAGGGCATGCACTTTCTGGCAGCCCCATTCTGGTGCCTCCCGGATGCAATTTGATATTTAAACCATCATCAGAATGGCAAGTGTGGACATTACTCATGAAACACAATCTTATAAATGATAGAAGGTTATAAAAGATTGCACTTAGGGCAATTTGTGACACTGAGAAGGGCCTGATGGAATGATATAGAAGTTGGTGGTGGGGAACAGGCTGAAACTGATGGACAGTGACAGACATTTATAGCAAGATCTGATGGAGAGACAGAAGGAGTCCTGTGAAGCAGCTAGTACAGCCTGTGAATAGAGGGGAATAAAAGAAGGTGATTGGCTGATGTCAATTGTGTGCATGATTTTTAGACACTCTTGAATTACTCAACTATTAATCATATACAAAGTCCCTGATACTTAATGAGCCATTCTTTTACTTTCTTCATCTTATTGTCAGTGTTTAATAGCATATGGACGGTAACCTGACATGCTGTAGAAAGATGAGACGATGTTATAATTGCCTTAGCAATTATAATAGCTGACAAAATGAAACAAACAGCAAAAGTGGGATTTTTAAAACCAAGATTTTATTCCTACCTTATTTAACTTTTAATTAGAAACACTTAGCTTTTATTTACTCTAAAAAGTAATGATTTTTGCCAGAGGAAGATCTATCTCTTTAATGTTAAGAATGATTTCTCTTCTTGGAAAAAAGGAAAGCAGGAATAATGGATCTTGGAGTATTCATTTATTTATGAGATTCAATTTGCTCAGTTCTTTAAAGTATGCTATATTCCTCCTCTGCTCCTGGACATTTACATAAAATTCAAATGTCCATGTTAATTACATTTGTTAAATCTTCCTTAAGGAGAAAGTGAGACTATTTTCAAGGTTTCAAATTCCAGACTAGACATGACCAAAATTTTCCTTTGAAAATTGAATTATTCCCATCATTAATATGGTTGAACTGGAAGGGAAGATGACTAGATTCTGTTTCTTCTCTATAAATCATTTCTAATAAATCAAGCCCTACTTCACATCATAAATTATATTATCATTTGCTTTTCCTTTGTGGAAAAGATAGTTTCTAAGTTTTAGGTGATAAATCAGAGATTTCAGTATAAAGCGCCTTGCTTGAAAACACAGACTAAACTATGAGAAAAGGATTTGTGACCCAGTGTATTTTTCACTGATGTGGGAAAGATGTTGGGGTTCGAAGCCAATGGCCAAGAAAGAATTCTTGAGAGATATGTGGTTCAAAAGGTGGTTTTATTAAAGTATGGGGACAGGACCCATGGGCAGAAAGAGCTGCACCAGGGTCATGAGGAGTGGCCCATTATATACTTTCAAGTTGGGAGGGCTTAGGGGTAGCCAAGGCTCTAAGAAATTTTGGAGGCAAGGTTTCCAGGACCTCGAGGGAGTTAGCTATTGTTAGGAATAGGACATTTAATACTGTTTAGTGAAACCTTAGTCATGAGACCTTTCAGGTGTATATCGATGGGTTGCTTATGTGCTTGGGGGATGATTGCCAACATGTATCTTGAGAGGTTGAGATAAAAGAAGTTTCCAAAGGAATTTTTATATGTTAAAGTAGATCCACAAGATCCTAAGGGTCTGGCAAAGATTGTCTTTTGCCCTTAACAAAGTATTAACATGGAGGCAAGCCGAGTTCCTAAAGGAATGTCACTCTACTTGTTTCAAGGACTTGTCAATGGGCTGCAGGCAGTAAAAAAAATTAATTTTTCTTTTGCCTTTGCCTCCCACCTCTTTCACTACTGCTCTGAGGGCAGGATCTAATTAACCCAAATGGCAACACTGCTTCAAAACTTCATTGCTGGTGAGTAGTGATAACCCCTTCATGTGGATTCTGAGCATTGTTGGTCTGTTGATCTCAGGTGCCTGTTTATCTATCTATATCTATATCTATATCTATATCTATATCTATATCTATATCTATATCTATATCTATATCTATCTATCTATCTATATCTATATATATAATTCTAACCTTCCTTCTGTTACTAGGACAATGGGATTATAGCATTTAGTGGTTGGAAAGGTCACTAGAATTCACCAAGTCATTCAGAGTTTCTGGATGAGAGAAGTGAAGTTCAGAATGATTGACCAAGTCACACAGCTTCCTACAGGTACAGACAAGCATCTAACTGTGATTCTGTCCTTAATACAAGTATTTTCTTCCTCTGAAAATCACTCAGTACTTACCACTTGTTTGTATCGCATAGAAGTTGTGGATGGGGAGCAGATTTTGAAAATGTTACTGTTTTTAATTTAAATTCAATTAGCCACTATATGGTACATCATTAGTTTCAGATGTAGAGTTCAATAATTTATCAGTTGCGTGTAACAGCCAGTGCTCATCACATCGCATGCCCTTCTTAGTGCTCATCACCCAATTACTTCATCCTCCCACCCATATCCTCTCCAGGAACCCTCAATTTGTTTCATAGAGTTTAAATCTCTCCTGGTTTGTCCCCCTTTTTATGGAGAAAACATTCATTTGGGAAAAAAAAGTATCTTCTCAGCATATCTTGCACATATGACTATTTTAGTGAAATAAGAATTGGGTGTGTTTTAAGAAGTTAAATTTGAAAAGCTTTATTTTGGAAAACGTTAAGAGGTGCTAATTCAAATTATCTATGAATGTGCTCATTTGAATTCCTGCAGAACTTTAAAAGAATCCAACCTTCTTTATTTCTGCCAGTTTTGTGAGAAGCAGGCCAAAGCTTAAACATAAGAATAAACATAAGAGTCCAATACTTTTGCATAACAGAGAATTGTGTTATTTTCTGAAGTAGAGACTTCTACAGCATAAAACACATACAGAAGTGACTCGTTTCACAAGGAGAAAAATGAAAAGGAAAAAGACTCTTGAACTTATTAAAAACAGGACTTCTTCTATTTGTGCCTTTTGATCTGCCAGTAGAAGTAAGCCCATAAGCAAAGCAGACAGGATATTCCCCCTTGCTTTTTCTCCCCTCTTGTGTTGTATGTTGTCTTCAGTCAGTGGAACGGGCCTGAGTGATAGTGCAGAGTAGCCACCACAACTTTAATTTAGGGCATCAGAGCAGGACTGGACTCTCACGATAGCTAACCCACCATAAGAGCTACATAAAAGAGTCTCGACTGTTGCTATTATTGCTATTCTCAATTAAGATTTTAGAAATTGATTTGGATGACAAAGGATAGGTTGAAATAGGCAAATATTATTAAACACTTCATTTATGATTGTTTTAAGCAATCGTGACAATAAAGAAATATATGTTGAGTTTTTGTCCCTGGTTCCTGGCAGGTCCCTGAATTTCCTAGGTGATGAGAGTGATAGCATCTTTTCTTACTCATAAGAAACACCTGAGTAATGTGAATAAAGTGACTCTTGGGAGTCCCTTAGATAGCATCAGAATGGGGACTGTTTGCCAGAGAAACAACCATGTGATTAGATGGTTGGGACTTAGAGCTTCACCCCTAACCTCTGAGGAGGGAAGAGGTGCTAGAGATTCAGTCAATCACCAATGACCAGTGATCTAATCAATTATGCATGTCCAATGAAAAAGCCATAAAAATTCTTAACCAGGGTTTAGAGAGATTCCTGACTGGTGAAAAGTTTCCAGGTTGGTGAGCACAGCAAAATGCTGGGAGGATGATGTGCTTGGAGAGGACATGGATGTTCCATTCCTAGCACCCCCACAACTGCCCTGCACATCCCTTCCATCTCTCCCTGAGCTCTGTCCTTCACAATAAACTGGCAAATGTTAATAAGGTATTTCTCTGAGTTCTGTGAGCCGTTCTAATAAATTATTGAGGGGGTTATGAGAACTTCCTGAAGTGCAGGTGACTGGGACTTGTGATTGCAGTTTGGAGTGGGGACAATCTTATGGGGCTGAGCCCTTACACTGTGGGGTCTGTGCTAACCCAAGACAGTAAATGTCATAATTGAAGTAAGGTATATAACACCCATTGGTGTCTGGAGACTGGGAGAACTGGTTGTGTAAGAAAAAACATCCACACACTCAGTATCAGAAATCTTCAGGGGAAATACAGCTCAGAAACATACTTTAAGTAAAAAGATTCTTGGAAAAAAAGGATATTTTGAAATCCTTACATCTTGATTTTATATGAAGAAAAGACAGAAGAATTGTAAAATTTGAATTAAATAAGCCTATGAAAGTATTTTTCTAAAATAATAAAATTCAATAATTTTGGTCAATGAAGCTTCCTGGAGACATTTATTATTTCATTTTCATAGTCTTTATTTCTCTGTCCCTCTGTTTGTCTCTTTCTCTCTGTCTCCTACATTTAATGAAGAGTACATTTAATGTATTAGTCACTTTTCCAGAAAGAGGGCATAGTAATCAGTCCAAACCCTTCATAAGTAGAAAGACTGGTGTGAAAAAAATCTATAATAAAATGCACTTTTTTAAGAAAAGGAAATTATCTCTACTTCTCTGAGAGATCATACAAGCCTTGCCATTTGGGGAAGCAGGTAACATTTAAGATGCAATTTGAAGAATGAATGGCATTTTAACAATGCTACAATTTTAAGATGAACCAATGATGGAGATTTTTTAAAGTGCTCAGGAAAGCTATGAGTAGTCTAGGCTTCTTCAGATTTGAATTCATGGAGGAATATTTATTTCGGTGTCATAGGAATACATAAACTGAGACTGGCAAGGCAGTTTGAAATTATATTGTGGAAGTTTTTTGGTTGGAGTGCCAAGAACTTTGCACTAAATTCTTTAAATAATGGCAATCTAGAGTCTACTTTTCAAGGAGAAAGTAGATTAATCTGTTTAGGTTAAGAAATCATTATTTTGGGTAGAATGAGAGATGGAAAGGCAATAGTTTGAGGAAAGGAAAAAAGATAGCAAGGGATTAATTCATGGAATTTATAAAATTTTACCCATGGAAAAGGTGATACCATGGAGAGAGGACAGAGGCAGAGAATGTAAGGAATAGTTTAGAAAAACAATTTATTATTCATTCACTTTACAATATTTGAGTTTACTATTGAAGAAAAGACTTAACTTCTCTTCATTGCAAAAGAAGCTTGAGATGTGCAGACCAGAAGGCACAGAAGTGCAAAGAATATTTCTGAGCCATAAAACACTTGCCATTTCAAGAGTTGGGGGTAAAAAGGTATTGGCAAATAAGCAAAGCATACTACTGAAGGACATAGTATGTCTTACTGAATTGGAATTTATTCTGAAGTTTATAGGGGACATAAATCAGTTTTTCAAACACATTTGTGTTTAAGCATGATTTTTCTGGTAGCAACATGGGATTAAATTTGAAGAAGTAACTATACATGTCTTAACTTTATCTCTGTGATTGTTTTACCTTGGAGGATGAAGAAAGGACAGAATATATGAGCCTTATTATCACTATTTTGTAAAAATATATTATCATAATTATATCCTTTGTAAAATGGTGAGCCTTGTCTTACATAATTATTTTGAACTTAGTAAATAAAATCTGGCCATAAAAATGTTATTTCTAAATAGTATAAAACAGGGGATCCCTGGGTGGCGCAGCGGTTTAGCGCCTGCCTTTGGCCCAGGGCGTGATCCTGGAGACCCGGGATCGAGTCCCACGTCGGGCTCCTGGTGCATGGAGCCTGCTTCTCCCTCTGCCTGTGTCTCTGCCTCTCTCTCTCATTCTGTGTGACTATCATAAATAAAAATTTAAAAAAAAATTAAAAAAAATAAATAGTATAAAACATTGTTCCCCTAAACAAGACCAAGAAGTTGTACCACCACTGTGCGAACTCAGCAGAAGAAGAACATCAATGAAAATTAAGTCCCATTTATGGCAGAAGTACCTCGAAAGGAGAGTGAACAGTGACAACCAAGACTTGCTCTGATGGGCACTTCTCTCTTTGTTTTCTTTGTTTACTATAGTGAATGGTGTTCAAGTTTTTTAAAAAAATTCCTTTAGCATGACTAAAAACATGTTCAATATTCAATAGTATAAGAATATATAGGTTAGTTTGTTAATTAACAATTAACTAACAGACCTTGATACTCTGTTTCTCTGTACTTATCAAAATAATTCAGAGACATACTTGGTAAAAGACAAACCTGACATAAGAAAGTCTGGTTAAACATCCACGCTAATAATGTTGGTGAGATATACTATGTGCTTGAAACCAGGGTATATGAATAGTTAAGGGACAAAGGAAGATGTTGAATGAAGGAACGAGCCAGGGTTGAATAGATGTATATATAAAGTTTCTAGTGGTGTGGTCCTAAGATTGAGTAGCTTTTGCCTGAAGATTTCTAGCATCTCAAGAGAAGTCAAGAGTCATCTACTGAGAATAAGAAGGATCAAAGAAGTTGAGCTGTGTGGTAAAGGCTGAAAAATCAGAAATGTGAAAACATTCATAAAATTTCCTTGATTCATAGAATTTCCAGGCAAACCAAGGTATACAGGCTTCAACTCATATGTCTTACCATCTTTATAGCCATACTCAGAAGCTTAGATTTTGCAGCAATTTATTAAAGAGCAATAAGATCAATCAAATCAGGGGTGGCTTTTAAAGGAATAAAAAGGAAGGAGGATGAACACATTAGCAAGAGAGTAAAGAATAGTGAGCTTATTGAATATACACACATGGGTAGAACAATCATCATCCACAGACCAGAAAAGAACAGGGTTTTAAAAAATGAGTGTCTGAGACATAGAAGTCAAAGATGTCCCCAGTTTTTCTCCATAAATTATTGAAATGCTACCTATAGCATCAATTAAGATGGGGTGCATGAGGGAAGCATGATATGGATAAAATTTCTAGCAGGATATTTTGAGTTATTGTCAAGAAATCCTTGAGAAGAAGATAAGCATGAAAATGAGTGATAGAGACAAATATGCATTTTGAAATCATAAGCACATAGAGTATCTATGAGGTAATAAGAATATTTAAAATCACCAAGAAAATGAGGAGTAAAAGCAATAACTTTCCAAGGAGATTGACCAGGAAGACAGAAAATGGGAAATTAGGGAAGAATGAGAAAACTGAGGATAAACAATATGAAGAAAAAGACATACAACTAAATTAAATATGAGGATAACATTAAACTTTAGAAAACAAATGGGTGGCAAGAAAAATAATAGAATATTTGGTTTCTTTGCAAGCCCAGGTTCTAAGAATTTAAGATCTTTTCTAAAACTCAATCCAATGTAACCAATTGTAAAGAATGAACTAAAACTCTTTTTTAAAGAAATATTACTTGAATTCTGTACTTGACAACAGGCAAATGGTAAAATCATATATACACATATACAAACAACAGATAAAAACAAACAAAACAAAACCCCAAACAGGCAAAAAAAAATCATACACAAATACACACAGTGACTTAACTATTCTATGTTTAAATATACACATTACATTTAATTAACAATGATTTTAATTACATGAATTCATGCAGTTGGGAACTTTGAGTTTCTTATACTAAAAAGCTGTGTGACCTTGGATAAATTGCAGAATCTTCCTGATTGGCATCTCTTCTAGTGTGAAATAATGAGGTCATTCATTCTTAATATGACTCACTTACTTGTCAAAATTGTCATAATTAATTAAGGAAATGTTGAGACCTGAAAGGTAAAGGAATGGATATGCTAATTCTCTTAAATTCTCTTAAGAATTTCTCTTGGACATAACCCATAACCCCTGTTCTGATGCAAATTCACACAGTGAATAGAAATTTTCACATGGATCTTGAAAAGTCAGCCACACAG
Organism: Nyctereutes procyonoides; assembly: GCF_905146905.1. NCBI lineage: Eukaryota > Metazoa > Chordata > Mammalia > Carnivora > Canidae > Nyctereutes > Nyctereutes procyonoides. Next base: position 14,163,100 of record NW_026575030.1, read on the forward strand.
ACAGTCAAAACCCAAAATTTGTGACTATTGTATGTGAAATATATTACTCTTCTCAAAGTAGCACCTCTAATAAAATATATTAATTTTATGTCATAAGAAATAAACATTTTGTCATTATATTGAAATACATGGGAAGATGTAAGCCACACCTGGAGATGTTTACCTTCATCCTTCTGATCATCTCTAGCATTGATTATGCTTATTATGAACATAATTAGACTACAAAGATAGGGAATATTATTTTATTTTATTTTATTTTATTTTATTTTATTTTTTTATTTTTTGGGAATATTATTTTAAAGCAAGTCTTTTTTTCCCCAAAGGTGTAGACAATCACATTTCACATTACAGAATTAGATTGAAGGTTAAATTTGAGTTTTATAAAATAAACATTGACTTTATTCACCCATGTCTACTAAATCTAGTTGCTAAGGAAATCAGCAACTTGAAGAACAAATTAGTAGGGAAATGAAATAAAATTGCCCTGGTAAATGGTTTGTGAAGGGAGCAAATGCAGGGGCTTATCTGAACCTTACCTGTATCAATTACTTACAGGCTACCTTTCAAAACACTGCAAATGGGATTAATAGGCTAAGCAAAGGAAATTGGACTCCAGATGCTGCATAAGTCAGCGACTTTTTCAAGATTTTGATCAGATGTATACACTTGGCACTTGGAATTTAGCATGGATCAGTGAAGTTTGCATAATAAAATTTAAATATTAATTGTATCTTTGTGGTAAAAAGCAAATAATGCAAGCAAAAGATATTAGGATAATTAAGTGGATTTTAATAAATTTTTCTTTCAAATTTATATTTTCAAAGACAGCAAATGGATTGGGAAGAAGAGACAAAAAATATAAAACCTAACAGATTATGTCCTGCATATATTACATTTTTACCAAGACTGCTAACTTCTATTTGAATTATGTATGAACTAAATATTTCAATTCTAATAATAGATACTGTTGCTCCTCATATTTTGAAAAACAACAAAACATGGATCTAAAAATTTTGCATCATCTCTGCCACATGGTAGGTGTTTGATTTGGGTGATTTATTTAACTATTTTTGGTCATATTTTCTCATCTGCATAATAAGAAGTCTGTAAAATATGTATAAGAAAACACCTTAAAGTAAATATCTTTCTTAATTGAGGGGAATTGATTTATATAGACAAGGTGATTTATATTTTATGACAAAAAGTCATCAAAGGAACACTAACTAGTCTGAGAACAAGAACCAAGAGTTCAAATTGGTTATGCTAAGGCATTGTGTGATGTGGGGCAAATCACTAAACCTACTGATAGGCTCAGACCATTTCTAATGTCCCATGTTTCTCAGCCCATGAGCAATGAGAGTAAAATCTCTCTCTCTCTCTCTTTGACATGAAAAAAGACCTACTTAAAAAGGAAATTCTATTTCCAAAGGGAGCATTCAGTGGGAAGCTTTATGATTTTGATTTCTCTATATCCAACCACCATAATAGATTTCAAAAGCAATACTTATTGCAGTTATAAAAGTTCCTTAGAAACATAATTGCACTTCCCCACAGAACACTAATATATAGTAAAGTCACCATTTTGCATGGTTTTGAAACTCCAAGTTTCAAAATGTTTCAAGAAGTTATTTTACCAATTTTCAAAAGGTGTTTTTAAACATTGTAATGGCTTCCTGTTTATCCATGAGAGAAGTTCTCTATAACATAGCTGAAGAAGTAAGACAGAGGTATGAAAAATCACTATTACTACCTCATGGGATTCGTTTTTAGTGCTCCCTTACCTAACTGCAGATGCCCCGTTAAGCCACCTTTCATGAACTACTGCTCTTGGCTGCCAAAAGGCAGTTTACAAAATGTTGCGGGAAATGTGCAATTTTGATTCCTAGCTGAGGGAGGAGTAATGGATCCTTATCTCTTCTGCTGTCAAGCAAGGCATGTCCCTGAGTCCTCTCTGGCTAAAGGAAAGAAATAAAGAGAGAAGGAAGAAAATGTTTTCTTTCTGTCTTCCTTACCTCAGAACAGATAATGCCCATTCATCTTCTTCGTGTCATCTCTGACCTTTATTCTGTACATATTACACAAGGGAAGACTGAGGACCTTCTCTCTCCACCAGAAGAGTTAGAATGTGTATCTGACAGCCTCCAGAGATCATACTGAAGCAGTACTGTAGTGAACACTCAGTTGTGAGATACAGATGTGTGCAATTAAATGTTGCCCAGGGAAATAGAGATGTTAAATTCATTAAAATATGAAAATGATGTCTAAATTATCATAGTCATGATCTTATTATTAACTATTTGTTTATAAACTAAAACTTAAGTTAGAACTGCAAGGAAATGTGAATCTGAGCCCCTTATCCTCTGAAAATGATGGCCTTTTGCTTCTCAATTCAGAACCCTTGAAGAGTGATTAATCCCTTTTCAAGGGCATACCTGGGTCGCTCAGTGGTTGAGCATCTGCCTTTGGCTCAGGTCTTGATCCTGGGGTCCTGGGATTGAGTCCCGTATTGACCTCCCTGCAAGGAGCTTGCTTTTCCTTTTGTCTATGTCTCTGCTTCTCTCTCTCTCTGTATCTTTCATGAATAAATAAATAAAATATTTAAAAATATCCCTTGTCAAGCTATCAATACTTCAAGGGGGGTGGTCATCTCTTACCCATTATTATTTCCCCAACAACAAGCAAAGAGCTAGGATAGACTAGGCCATTGTTTACAAATTGTGGATAATACACTGGTCTCTAAAATCCTTTTGGTAGGTCCTGACTAGCAGAGAGAGTAAGGTAAAGAAACTGAAGAAAGAGATAAATAAATGGATAGTTACATGATAGATGATGGAAAGGTAGATAAATGATAGATAGATGATAGATAGATGATAGATAGATAGATAGATAGATAGATAGATAGATAGATACATACATACATATATACATACATATGTACATACATATTATAAAGAATTGGCTCATACCATTATAGAGGCTGAGAAATCCCAGATCTGAATTTGGCAAGTTGGAGATCCAGGATTGATGGTGTAGTTGTAGTCTAAACCCAAAAACCTGACAACCAGTAGAGCTGATGGTATAAGTTTATGTATGGAAGCTGGGAGGCTTGAGACACAGGAAAAGTCAATTTTTCATCTCAAATCCAAAGACAGGAAAAGACCAATGTCTCAAACAGTCAGACAGTTGTTACCTCTTACTCAGCCTTTAAACTCTATTCAGGTCTTTAATTGAATGAGGACTACCCACATTAGAGAAGTCTATCTTCTTAGTCTATTAATTCAAATGTTAATTTAATCCAAAAAACCTTCACCAAAATACCCAAAATAATGTCTGACCAAATATCTGGACACGCCATGGCCCAGTCAAGTTGACATATGCAATTAGCTACCATACATGTGTTTAAACCCTCAGATTATGACCATTTAACTCTGAAAATCTAGCATTAATTGGTTTAATTTTCAAATGCATATGCTCCTGTTGGGCAGTGATGCTCAAAGAATGTGCAGAGGCTGATTTACCAGCATGTGAGAATGAATTACTACATTTTCAGGAATTTTGTTGGCTAGTTTTTAATCCATTTGTAGATTGAACTTGAGTGTAGTCAAAGTACTGATACCACAGAATTTGACAAACATTAGAAATCAGAGCCTTTTTTTTAAACCCAGAGGACTGATTATTAAATATTATCGTGCTACTATGATGTCTAAGAGGCAGTGAGAAATGAAAATTTTTATGAGATATTTGAGATTTATTAAAGTTTTTAAATATCTCATATTTGTTGAGTTTGTGATTTTATAATACATGACCTGTTCATTTATACTTCTTATGAACGTATATATCATTATTATTGCTATTCTTGGAAAAATTACAAAAGAGATTCATTTTACTCTGAAGACTTAAGTTAAATAAATATATTACCTAGATAGATATGGATCGCAATCAGTGGATGTCACGATGTAGGCTCATCTTGATAAGATGATTTAGTTTCCCTGCTCACAACCACATTTCTTCTTCTAAGAGTGATTTAAATCAAAGTCAACCTTTAGTTACACCTTTGCATGAAGCAGGTACATGCTAATTTGGACCCTTGAATTCTTTTTTTTTTTTTTTGTAACTGTCTGCTTTCAACTAATTGTTAATGGCTCCTTTCTTGCTTATGTGAAGAATAGAATAAACTTATCCTAAAATCAGAATGGCAACATGGTATTACATAAATGAATCCCAGTTTTGAAATTAGATGTTAGAAGATCTATACCCAAATCCTGACAATACCACTAACTTATTGATTAATCTTGAATATGTCTGTAAAAAAAATAACAAACTGTACCACATCAATAGATTCTAAAATGAAGATATGACCATATTTCAGAATCATCAAAAAAATTGTGGAGGGGATAAATTCTAAAATCTAAGTCTCCCTCCTACACTGTCCTTCAAGAGACATTTTAGCCATTGCTAACTGTTTCTTATATACTCCAAATACTGTATGAAATTGTATACACATACACTCAAGTCACATCTACAATATGCATATCTGGAGAGAAAAAGAGAAAGCAAAAGAGAGGAAGAGAAAGAGAGTCATTTAATAAACTTAATTCATCTTTTAATCAGTTCCAATATACCCAAACCAATTTTATCTATATCCCTAAACACTTCCTTAGGATATTTTTTTTATTTTAATTTTTTATTTATTTATGATAGTCAGAGAGAGAGAGAGAGAGAGAGAGAGAGAGAGAGAGAGAGAGGCAGAGACATAGGCAGAGGGAGAAGCAGGCTCCATGCACCGGGAGCCCGACGTGGGATTCGATCCGGGGTCTCCAGAATCGCGCCCTGGGCCAAAGGCAGGCGCCAAACCGCTGCGCCACCCAGGGATCCCCTCCTTAGGATATTTTATATTAATTCTTAGTGGCACCTGGGTGGCTCAGGGTTGAGCATCTGCCGTCCGCTCAGGTCGTGATCCTGGAGTCTCGTGATCAAGTCCCACATCGGGTTCCGTGCATGGAGCCTGCTTTTCCCTCTGCCTGTGTCTCTGTCTCTCTCTTTCTCTCTCTCTCTCTCTCTCTCTCTCTCTCTCTGTCTCTTATGAATAAATAAATAAAATCTTTAAAAAATTCTTAATCACCATATCATTTCTGCTATAACTATTTCAGTACATATGTGCAAAAATTAAGATTCATATAGATATAATCAGATGAGATCTACTTACTAATATGACAGTGCTGAGGGTTCCACTGATCTTTTCACCATTGAAATGAGTAAAAGCTATATTTAAAAATTTCCTCTTAAATCTATGGGAAAGTATGAAGGTTAAACAGCCAATGGATAAATATCTACTCAAGAATGTGAACAGAAATTTAGTAAGAAAGGTGAAAGTTTGCAATATTTGAACTGACTGTCCTCTCTCTCTTCCTTCCGACCTTAGTGAGGTAGAGACTCTACTTCAGGCTGTTTCAGTGAAGAAGATGTCTCCCTCTCCCCTTACCTTCCAAGTAGACGACTTTATTCCTGAGAAGAACAGGATATCAAGTTCTGCTGAGTGAGGTTAAGAGGTGGAGGTTCTCTTCTCTGTCCCCACTCATATATTGGAGGTTTACATTATAAATCTCCTTGGGCACAGCATGTTAAGACGGAGGGCCTCATCATCCTTTCCCTGCTACAGGAGACAGTGGTTTCATGCCAGGCCCTCTTGCCAACCCTCCTAGAGTTAGAGTGTCACTCAGAGAGAAGCTTTCCATGGTCCCTACACTTATTCCAGACCTCTGGTTCAGAGATTTTGCCTCGAGAAGATGTAGACTATAAAACATGGCAGCTCCTAATCTCTTCCCAAAGGCACTGAATTTATTTGCATCAGAGTGAAGAAGTTCAAGCCTAAAGGCACTCTTAGGAATAGTGGAGGTAGTGGTGAGGGACAACTGGGAGGAGATTCAAAAACAGAGGTTAAAGCAAGCCAGCCAGTATGCTGTAGAGAACTAAAGAGTAAGTTAGCTGAGAAGAGTCCTCCTTGGATCAGAATAGATATCAAGCACTGACATCAGAAACTACTCCTGTGAAGAAATTACAATTTGATTTATTAATTTGTACAGCAATTTATGCTACAAAGTAGTTATGAAAACAGTTAAACAATCAATCAGCAACTGGTGGAACCTAACCATTGGATGTGGTCAAGGAATATAGTGAAAGAGAGCTCTACCAAAACCATTGCCCTCCCAGGGTCTCTGTGGGCATACCCAAAAACTTGCCTCCCTGAGGAGTAACAATAAAAGCTTATCAGAATCAGAGGAGAAATAGACATCACTGAAATAAGGCAACCAAAGACTCAACAAAGACATAGAAAAATAACAATAACAACCACTCCCAGGGCTGGGAGGACCAGAAGGATGTATTCAGAGTTGCTACAATATATTATGGAAAATGTTCAATTTCCAACAAAACATTATGATGCATTCAAAGAAGCAGGGTATTATGATCACACCTGAAGGAAAAAAAAATGTAAGCAAGCCTGTAAGGGTGACCAGAAATCAGATTTATCAGAATAGAACTTCAAAATATCCATTATAAACACATTCACAGAACTAAAGGAAACCATTATTAAAGAAATAAAAGAAGTATAATGACAACATTGCACCAAATAGAAAAAATAAATAAAGAGATGAAGACTACAAAAAGAACAAAATGGAAATTCTGGAGTTGAAAAGTACAATAATTGAAATTTTAAAAAAATAATAATGGGCATGCAGGTGTCTCAGTCAGTTAAGTCTCCTACTCCTGTTTTTGGCTCAGGTCGTGATCTCAGGGTCATGGGATAGAGCCCCACATCAGGTCCCAAGATCAGTGGATTTTAGAGTGAGTTGACCTGACAGAAGAGGAATAAGCAAACTTTAAGATGGGTTGATAGATTTTGCATGTCAAAGAACACAAAGAAAAAAAGAATGAGGAAAAATGAAGACAGGCTCAGAGAAATGTGGAACACCATCAGGCCCTCCAACATATGAATAACACGAGCACCAGAAAGAGAGAAAGGAACAGAAATATATACAAAGAAATAATGGCAGAAAACTTCCCAAATTTATTGGAAAATAGTAACTTACATGTCCAAGAAGTTCAATAAATTCCAAGTACGATATAACCTCAAAGATATCAACAAACATAAGCATCATAATAAAAAAGCTGAATGTCAAAGACAAGGGGAAAAATCTTGAAAGCAGTAAGGAAAAATAATCAAAACAATTTGTTACCTCAAGGGAACCCCTATAAGATTTACAACTGAGTTCTCATCAGAAATGCTAGAGGTCACAAAGCAGTGGGAAAACTTACTGAGTGCTCAAAAAAAACAAAACAAAAACAAACTATAAACGAAGAATCCTGGGCCAAAAAAGCTTTCATTCCAAAATAAAGGTAAAATACTTTCCCAGATAAACAAAAAAGAAGAAGAAAGAAGAAGAAGAAAGAAAGAAAGAAGAAAGAAGAAGAAGAGAATTTGTTGCTAGCTGCCGTGCCTTATAAAGAATCATAAAATTTTTCAGACTGGAAGCACATCACCCCAGACAGCAATTCCAATCCACAATGAAAAACAAAGAGCACTGGTAAGTGTAATTATTAAAAGACAGTTTAAATGTTTATTTTTCTTCTTTCTTCCCTTATTTTAAAAGCACTTTAATAAAATATGTATATGGTGTATTGTTAGGTCTGCAATATAGTATGTATGTGTAATATATTTGTCAATAACACCATAGAGGAGGTGAGTAGAAGCAACACTGTACAGAACTAAGGAAGGGACTACAGATGGTGATGTTATATTTATAGCAATATATCCTTGGGTTTGTAACATTAACAGATGTAATATGTATAACAATAAAACAAAAGGAGGAAGGGAATAGAACTATACAGAAGTAATGTTTATATCTCTGGAATTAAGCCAGTATAAATCTAAAGTTGATTTTGATAAGTTAAGATTCATATGGTAAACTCTGGAGCAACCACTATAAAATATTTAAAAGATATAGTGAAAAAATGAGTAAAGATATTTAAATGCTACATTAGAAAACACTTACTAATGGGAATGAATTTTGTAATAGAGTAGTAGTGAAACAAAAAAGATGTGAGAAACAGTAAAAGGGCAGATAACAACAACAACAATGAATGAAATGTACCAAACAATAATCAAAAAAGAGAAATTGGAAGGCTGAATTAAAAAAAAAGTGATCTGAAAAAAATTAAAACAAAAACTGAAAAGCAAAAAACAATGATTTGATTATATGCTGTCTACGGGAGAAATATTTTGATTCAAAGATCAATAGATTGATGGGGTGCCGGGTAGCACTGTCCAATAAGTGTCTGACTCTTGGTTTCAGCTCAGGTGGTGATCTCAGGGTCATGAGATCCAGTCCCACTTTAGCCTTCTTGATCAACACAGAGTGTACTTAAGACACTCTCTCCTCTGGCCCTCCCCTCTGCTCTCTCTCTTTCTCTAAGATAAACAACTAAATCTTTAAAAAAAAAAGTAAAATAAAAATAGATATCAGAACAAAATATAGCACTAGAAATCAAGAGGGACATTTTATAACAATGAAATAATCAATCTATCAGGAAGACACAATTATATAAATATATGCCTTAATAATAGAGCATCAAAGTATGTCAAACAAAAACTGATGAAGAAAAAAACAAAAAATTAAATTATAATAGTTATAGCCTATAATATCCCATTTTCAATAATAGATAGAACAACTAGCCAGAAGATGAACAAGAAAACAGAAGACTTGAACAGCACTATATACCGGCCAGAACTAACAGAGATCTGTAAAGCACTCCACACAACATTAAGATATACATTCTTTCCAGGTATGCATGAGCATTTTCCAGGATAAACCATAAGCCAGACATAAAACAAACCTCAATAAATTTAAAAAGGATAGAAAAAATACAAACTGTATGTTTTGAAGAAAGTGGAATGAATTTAGAAGTCAATAGCAGGGAAAATATGAGACATAAAAATATGTAGAAATTAAACAACACACTACTGAATAACCAAAGGGACAAAGAATGTATTGAAAGGAAATCAGAAATTGCTATTAGATGAAAGAAAATGAAAGTAATATCAAAATGTTTGTTATGCAAACATGTTTGTTACACAAACGTGTTAAGCAGTTCTTAGATGCAAATTTATTAGTGTAAATGCTGATGTTAAGAAAAAAGATCTCAAATCAAAAACCTAACATTCTCCTTTAAGGCTCTAGAAAACAAAAGTAAACTAAACATAAAGAGATCAAAGAAGGAAATAATAGATTAGAGTGAGAAATAATTAAGTGGAGAACAGAAAAAGAATAGTAAATCGATGAATCCTAAATTGGTTTCTTGAAAGATAACAATTTAATAAACCTTTAGCTAGAATGACCAAGAGAAACAGCAAAGATTCAAATTACTAGATTCAGAAATAAATGTTATTGCTTACCTTACAGAAAGATAAGAAAAGGTTATAAGACACTACTAAAAATCATATAGCAATTAGATGACTCAAATAAAATGGAAAAATTCCTAGAAAGACACAAATTAAAGAAATTGATCTCAGAAGAAATAGACATTTTTTAGTAGATCTGTGTAAGGAAACATACTGAATCAGTAGTTTAAAAACAAACACTCACCCAGAAAAGCCAAGTTCCAGAGGGTTTCACTGCTAAATTCTACCACACTTCAAGAAGAATTAATATGAAATTTTCATAACTTTTCCAGAAAGTAAAAGAGGAAGGAGCTCTTCTTAACTGATTTTTGGGGCCCACATTATTCTGACATCTAAACAAATCAAGTAAATCACAAGAAAATAAAAGTACAGACTAATATCTCTTAATAGTATAGATAGGAATTATTGACAAAACCAATCCAGCAATATAAGAAATGTGCATATACCATAAAATGTGACCAAGTGGGATTTAGTACAAGAATGCAAGGTTGACTTTCAACATGTTAAAGTCAATTACTGTTATATATCACATATGCAATGTGGTTTCCTTTGAGCTTGATCTCAGTTTGGTTCTCACTGAGCTTCTTGAGTATACAAATTTATGACTTTCACAAAATTTGTTAGCTATTATTTCTTCAGATATTTTTTTTGCATCATTCCCTTCCCTTTGCCTTCAGACTCCAACTCAAAAAAAAAAAAAAAAAAAAGTAAGAAGTTTTGATGTTGCACACAGGTCCCCGAAGCTCTTTCATTTTTTTTCAATATGTTTTCCTATGTTCCTCGATTCTGTAATTTCTATTGACCTATTTTCAAGTTCACATACTCATTCCTCTGCCATCTCCATTCTACCTTGTAGAATGTTTATATAGTAGTTTGGCTGTCAGGATTCTTGCTATTATCTATTTGGGGTGTGTTCCACAAATGTGCAACTTAAGAGTGACTGCAGGATTTGTGTCATATCAAACATAGAGATAGGGATCTGCTTTTCCATCTCTATCTTTTCAAGATGGCACTGGAAGCTCTTCCCAAGTTTTCATGTCTACAAAGGTGGTTTTCTCTAAGAATTTAAGTCTCCTGTGCTGTGACACAGTTCTTCGAGACTGAGCCTGCTCTGGCCAATGCAACAGGAGAAAAAAATACTACTCATATTCTTTTCCTGGACCCTCCATCCAGGAGTAGAAATGCCCCATGGTGTATTTTATACCTCTGCTTCCATTGTCCTGCTGTAGGAGTGTGTTTCTAGGAATGAAGTTGTCTTTGAGTAGGACTGGAGAGAAAAACACAATTAAAAGAGAATTTTCCCCCCACAGTCTGGGCAATGTCTTCTTCCTGGTCTTCTGACTAGAAAGATAGATTCTCTTGGCTATCTTGCTGATTGTTTCCACCCTATTTCTGTGATTTGCCCTGCCCTCTGATCACAGCTGGGAGATAAAAAGAAAGGGAACAGGAAATTCATTAGTATCTTTTTAGCCATTCTTAAAGTTTTGACTTCTTTTCCTGATTGCCATTATTTACTTCAGGAGTCCTCAGATAGTTGTTCTTTGTACTTATCCAGTTATTGTTTTAATTAGAGAAATAATGGGCTTGGTCCACCTTGCTGGCAACCAAAGTTGTTATTTGTTTATTTAATTAACTATGTATTTTGGAACAGTTCTGGTTGTATAGAAAAGTTTGCAAAGGCAATGCATGGGTTGCCTGTGTACCTCTTACTTAGCTTCTTCTAATAATATTTTCCACTTCTATAGTACATTTGTCTAAACTTATGAAACCAGTATTACTGTTGATAGTACCTCAATAACAGGTAAAACTCTAGACTTTACTTGGATTTTGCTATTTGTTTATTAATCTCCTTTTCTGATCTGGGATTTAATCCAGGATACCACACTGCATTTACCATTATATACTTTGAACACACAAATTCAAAAAGGAAGCATGACAATATTCTAAGCAGTGCTAGAATATGCAAAGTCACCATTGGCAGAGACTGGGGCATGCGCTGCTTCCTGTAGATTCAAGATGGGTCTGTGCACATGTAATTTTTTATCAAGCTAGGCTAAGGCTGCTGTCAGTGATCCTGTGATAGTTAGAGAATCCTAAATGTGCATCCTGATATAAAAGTTCACATGGGCACTGTTGCCCCCAATGGCCACTGACTCAACGTTATATTAACTGAAGCATAGCCACCTCCTAGGTCAGGGACTTGGTGAGAAAGATTTTTATTGTAATCAGAGAACACTGGTAGAAAGCCATTTCATATAAAAAGATTCAATAGGATCCCCATGAAGCCAAAGGAAAATGTTAAGAAGTCAGGATCTATGGAGGAGTAGCCAAAGTTAGGAATTGGGCAAGCTGTCTGACTTCATAGGACCAAGCCAAGAAATATAAGTTTGGATGAACAGGTTATAGAGGAAAGGATCAATACCCATTGTTCCAGGCCAGATCAAAGGACATGAGCAAGACAGTAAAATTTACCTATATAATAATAAATTCAGGTTTTCACTATATAAAAGAAATAAAATAGTAGATAATAAGTGAAATTGGAAAATAATATTAAAATTTAGATAGGAATGAGGTGATGCATGCAAAAGCACCCCAGGTTCTGATTTCTGGTGAAGAAGAGTAAGATCAAATTGTTTAGGACTCTAAATGCACACAGAAAACCATGGAAACTAGCTCCCTTTCAGACACCTTCCAATTGTTCTGAGGTGGACATTACATATCTATCTCACTATCCATTTTGTTCCTTTCATTTCCTTACCAGATCCACATTTTTTTATTTTATTTTATGATTTTATTTATTTATTCATGAGAGAGAGAGAGACAGAGAGAGAGAGACAGAGAGAGAGAGAGAGAGAGAGACGTAGGCAGAGGGAGAAGCAGGCTCCATGCAGGGAGCCTGACATGGGACTAGATCCTGGGTCTCCAGGATCACGCCCCGGGCCGACACGGCGCTAAACGGCTAAGCCAACGGGCCTGCCCCAGATCTACATTTTTTAACCCACTTCCTTTTTCTCTCTTAGACTTTATTTTCAAAACTTCACTTAGGTGTTTGTGTGTGTGTGTGTGTGTGTGTGTGTGTGTGTGTGTGTTTCCCTCTGGCATTGTATATCCATGAATAGAGAAACGCATGACACACTTTTTCAGGAAAGCCTCCAAGCCCTCCTCCCACATCCTCATCACTTTTGGCATGTCTGACCAGGTAGACTGTCTTTCTTCTAGTGGATCGTCTTTCCTCCTTTATCGTATATTAGTTGAGCATAAAGTTCAGGGTCCACTTCTGGGTTCTCTGTTCTGTTCCATTGATCTATATGTCTGTTTTTGTGCCAGTACCACACTGTCTTGATGAACACAGCTTTGTAGTACAACCTGAAATCTGGCATTGTGATGCCCCCAGATATGGTTTTCTTTTTTTAAAATTCCCCTGGCTGTTTGGGGTCTTTTCTGATTCCACACAAATCTTAAAATAATTTGTTCTAAGTCTCTGAAGAAAGTCCATGGTATTTTGATAGGGATTGCATTATACGTGTAAATTGCCCTGGGTAACATTGACATTTTCACAATATTAATTCTGCCAATCCATGAGCATGGAATATTTTTCCATCTCTTTGTGTCTTCCTCAATTTCTTTCAGAAGTGTTCTGTAGTTTTTAGGGTATATTTTGAGAACCATTTGAATGGTAAATGGTTCTCCAACCTTTTATTTTCAGGTTGTAGGTGTCCTTCTGTCTAAAATGAGTCTCTTGTAGACAGCAAATAGATGGGTCCTGTTTTTTTATCCAGTCTGAAACTCTGCGCCTTTTGATGGGGTCATTAAGCCCATTCACGTTCAGAGTTACTTGAACTTCTTCTTAAAGGGGAGTTTTAAGAGTCCCCCTTAAAATTTCTTGCAGAGCTGGTTTGGAGGTCACATATTCTTTCAGTTCCTGCCTGTCTTGGAAGCTCTTTATCTCTCCTTCCATTTTGAATGAGAGCCTTGCTGGATAAAGTATTCTTGGTTGCATGTTCTTCTCATTTAGGACCCTGAATATATCCTGCCAGCCCTTTCTGGCCTGCCAGGTCTCTGTGGAGAGGTCTGCTGTTACCCTAATATTCCTCCCCATGAAAGTCAGGGACTTCTTGTCTCTTGCTGCTTTAAGGATCTTCTCTTTATCTTTGGAATTTGCAAGCTTCACTATTAGATGTCGAGGTGTTGAACGGTTTTTATTGATTTTAGGGGGGGATCTCTCTATTTCCTGGATCTGAATGCCTGTTTCCCTTCCCAGATTGGGAAAGTTTTCAGCTAGGATTTGTTCAAATACATATTCTGGCCCTCTGTCCCTTTCGGCGCCCTCGGGAACCCCAATTAAACGTAGGTTTTTCTGCCTCAGGCTGTCGTTTATTTGCCTTAATCTGTCTTCATGGTCCTTCAATTGTTTATCTCTTTTTTCCTCAGTTTCCCTCTTTGCCATTAACTTGTCTTCTATGTCACTCACTCGTTCTTCCACCTCGTTAACCCTCGTCGTTAGGACTTCTAGTTTGGATTGCATCTCATTCAATTGATTTTTAATTTCTGCCTGATTGGATCTAAATTCTGCAGTCATGAAGTCTCGTGAGGCCTTAATGCTTTTTTCTAGAGCCACCAGTAGCTGTAGAATAGTGCTTCTGAATTGGCTTTCTGACATTGAAGTGTAATCCAGATTTTGTAACTCTGTGGGAGAGAGGGCTGTTTCTGATTCTTTCTTTTGAGTTGAGGTTTTCCTTCTAGTCATTTTGCTCAGTGCAGAGTGGCCAGAAACAAGTTGTATTGGAACACGGGGGAGTATCACTGGCCCCTCTAGCTGGTCTTCTGGGGGAGGGGCCTGTTGCGTTGATTTTCAGGTGTTAGCACTTGGGGGAGCTGCTCTGCCCCTGCCTGCTGCAGGGCTCTGCGGGGGTTGTTTACCCCGCCAGGCCCCAGGAGGAACAGCAGCAGTTGCTATGGCAACTCTGGAAGCCTGGATTCAGCCTCCGCAGGAACTATGGGGCTCGGGGCTCTCGGCTCTCCGTCCGCAGGGCCTGGAGGCTCCGGGGCGGGGCCGCTGATCTGCTCAGCTCGGGGAAGGAGCGTCCTTGCTGTCCTGGGCCCTCCCGGCCTCTGCCTGTCCCGGGGGAGGCCGGATCCTGGGCTGTGTCCCGGCGCCCTGTGCTCCGGGGCCTGCGCTGTGGGATTCGCGCTCCCGCCCTGCAGCCGCTCCCGAGCCCCTCCGAGCTGCTCCGGTCGGTCCCTCCGTGCGCGCTGCAGCCCTTAGGGAGCTCGGAGCACTCTCCTGCGCTCGCTGACCAGGTATTCCATCATGAAATGATGTTAACTGACTCCTGGCATGTCTGACCAGGTATTCCATCCTGAAATGATGTTAACTGACTCCTGAGACTGACATGCTGCTAGTCATATTTTAGTTTATTAGTCTGACAGGACAGAGTGAAAAAAAAAATTAGGGGTATGAAATGATTAAGTATCTACTGTTTGCTGAAGGTTTACCATGCCCTGGGTACTGTTCAGTTACCTGATAGTCAAAGAACCCTAAAAGGTATGATTGTTCAACATTAGATGAGGAAGTTGATACTTAAAGAGGTCAGGTGCCTTGCTCAGGTCAGAGCTGTAAAGTGGAGTGACTCTGCCTTTCTTTCTGAATCTTCCAAATGACTCAGAAGGACTTTGTAAAAGAGTCTCGTGTAGAAATTCCAACCATATCTGCTCCAAGTTTTTCCTTTTGAACAGAATGAAGACGATATCTTTCCCTGAATAGAAAATCTCTGTAAATTAATTCATTTCCAATGTGATTATGTAAGAACTAATCAGCACTTTTTCACACCCACATGCCATTTTAGTAAACCTACCTGGGATATGGTAGAGCAGACAACATGCTTCAGGGATAAGGTAAGCTGGGTCACAAGCATGTTGGTAAGTATCACTTGCTCAGGTGCTGCAGAAAGGCACAGTAGCTATAGACTCAGGAATTTTAACTACTTGAAATGTGTCAGAATTTCTGCAAAGTGCTCTGTCATATTTTACTGAGATTTTGAATTAGAATTTATAAATTAAAAGTAAGGCATATAACACACAGGCCCACATCATGGATGCTGACATGACTTTAATGGGAGTCAGTCAAAAACTCCCATTAGGGAACACTTGAGTTCCAAAGACACTATCACCAGGAGTTCTGAAAATTCTTTTGGAAAAAAAAAATAATACATATGTAACATTCTCAATGGAAAGGAAACCCCTGGATCTGAAAAGTGCTTGCTTTTGTGCCACGCAACTATTAATTTGCACAATGGCTACTTAAAAAGTCAAATAACTCTCTGACCATTCCCAGTTTCTCAAAATTATCCTTCAATTTAATTGAAAATTTAGTTGAAAAGAAAGCATTTGGTTTGGGTCCAAATTATTTGGTCAGTTGTATTCTTTTACAAATGGCCTTTACAAGCACTGGCCATCCCCACACCACAGGTTTATGTGCCTTTGTTTATTGATCCTCCTCCTCCAGCTTCTCAGTGTGACCACTCGTCATGAAATACAAAATCTGCACAACATTCAGGCCAGACCTTAACTGTCAGCACCTCAGGATTATCCGTTCACATTCTCGCTTCCGTATTTCTACCTTGGTTTTTTTTCTCTTGCTTAAGATACTTATTCAGCTCTTAAAATACATAGCAAATGAAGGAAGAAAGGAATGAATATTAATGCCTCACCATTTCTGTATTTCCTTTCTGCATATCTGAAATAGTCAATCCATGTTTTTCTACCTTGAATATACTTTCTTAACAGTCCCTTCTTGAAACACATGTTCACTAATCTCCATAACAAAGAAAGCTCTGTCAAGGGGCGGGGGAAGGGGGGCAATACCTCTACTTTCAAGGAGGTAGAGTTTAATGAACAATTATGCCTCCAATATCTTCAATGTCGTAGAGCTTTAGAGAAGGGATTTGGAAGGTACAAGAAAGGCTTAGGATTAATTTGTCTACTTTAGTACTTAACTACACACTTTCCATTTGATATGTACTCTTCTAGAAAGCAGAAACTATATAGTGGTTCTCTGTGCCTCCACATGACCATACATGCAGAAGTGGAGAGTAATGATATATATATAGTAATTATATATATATATATGTATATATGTGTGTGTGTGTGTGTGTGTGTGTACATGACAAGGAAATTCATTGATTAAATTAGAAACAAGGTTGTGTACTTAAAAATTGGGATTTGAAGACAGAAAGGAAGGAATTTGTTACTGGAATTTTGAAGAACACCTCATGTTTCATCTGATAAGAAGGGTCTCAAAGGTTGTCTGTCAGTGAGAAGAAGGGGCCTAAAATAAATATGTGGATACCTGAAAATGTCTAATGTTTTAAGGGCAATCATTAGGGATTATTGTGGTCTAGATAAAGGTAGGCCATTCCTTGTAGTTCAGTATTTTTGTCACTTGGAGATCTCACTGATGTCTCAATTTTAATGCCCCCAGCAATGAATTTATCATCTTCTTACCAAAATTTCACACATTCAGTGATCTCCTTATTATTATTTCAGGCAGTCCTGGATGCTATTTCATGACTCAGGAGTTCAAAACATTAGTTATATTTGACTTGACCTTGCTTTTGGATTTCATATCATATCAGTTACCAAGGCCTACTATTCTAACTCCAAATGATTATCTTATCATATTCTATTTTTATTAGTATCACTTGAGGGTAGACTGATAACTTTATTTATAATGAAGGGATATAGAGGGAAAATTAGAATATATAGTTCCTGATGCCAGACACCTGCCCTCTAAGAGTGTAAGTACTGGAGGAAAGGATGAGTATCTAGTGGTCTTGCTGTTCCATGTATTATTTCTTACAGAGCTTGTAAATACACTTAATAATAATAATAATAATAATAATAATAATAATAATAATAAAAAGTTGCTCTTTGGTTACCTGAGAACAGCCATCATAAGTACTGTATAAAAGTACATTGCTTTAAAGAGCATGTATCAGTGCTCTTTAAATGTCCTTGAATAAACAGGTGTGAGAAAAAGCATGGAAATATATCCTTATTTGAAATAGTAGTACTCTGAATGGGAGGGAAACAAATTATATCCCATGAAAGTATGGCTTTAAGTGGTTATTTGTTTGGTGAAATTGCTGTTACAATTGAAACAAAAATCAGCAATCTGCCTGGATTCTTTTAATAAACAAAAGATATTTAACAAAACTATAAATTGCATTTCTGTGGAAAGAAAATAGGATCAGCCATGCTGAAATAATCCAACTGTTTTTACTTTTGTCATTTTGAAATATTTTGTTTCTATTTCTCCCCACATATATTTGTATTTGTTTAAATAGAGTGCAATGTGGCACTGATTGAAAGAACAAATTCCAATTCTTTCAACCCTGTGATTATGCAGCTTATGTATTGAGTTCTATTTGGTTGTCAAACTAGGCAGGACTTTTTGCGTTGAACTGCCTCTGTACTGGCAGATTTAGGAAGGATAGTGTGGATTTCATGAGCTCTGACAAAAATGCCATGTATTTCATGTCCCATAGGTCATCAAGATCCTACTGTGTAGCATATCTTAACCTCCAATATATGTGTGTTACATTCTCTCACTGGTGTTCTCTTAAGGCATTTCCATTTTTTTTAAAGATGTACAGAGACTTGGCTTTAACATTTGCATAATTCCTCAAAAAGGGCTAATGTGATTTGAAGATGATGAATCCATTCTGCCTGCCAGAAAAGACGGAATGACCTTTTGGTGGAATGACCTCTTGGCATGACCAAGAGGAACGTTTTAGAAGGATAATTCTTGGGCTATCAGATTTAGAGCAGTTTATTCATAAAAAAAGTAAAATGTTCTGTAGAGGTGCCACCAAACATCAGAGTGCCCAAGGCTTCCCTCATTAAGTCAAATATAGATAATGTGTCCCCAAACCTGCCCTTTTAATTAATGTATAGAAGTGGTGCTAATTTAAAACTCTCAAAATTGAATTGGGTTCTTTACCACAATGTGTCCTATTTTTTCTAAAAACAAAGCCAACCTAAGCACATTCTACACTTTTTGGTGGGAATTTGGTGTCTACTTAAGATACCTTATTGTAAGGAACAGGTACACTTAATGCACTAACATTATCAAAAGGGTACTAAGGCATCCTGATATAGTTTTCATAACACTTGATATAAAGCCTCTCTATTTTAAATCTTTCTCTTAAGGTAGTAGGACCACCTACCTTTCAATAATTTCAACAAAATTATGTATCCAGGAAATTATATCAAGAACATTAGAGAAAATGAATCTTCAGTCTATAATTATAAGAGCAATGAGTTAGTTTACATGAAGGAGCATAGGAAATAAATTGTTACCTGCCCTCTCCCTATCTAAATATTCCCCCTCTTCATGTTACTCATGTTATATATTACATTTAAATTCTACAAAATAATTTAAAAAGGAGATACCAATAAATGTTTAAATTATACCAGTTTTTATACTCATCTATATATTTACCTCTACTGGAGAATTTTATGTTTTGTAGGGTTTTTTTAATTAAAGTATATTAACATACAGTTTTTTTATTAATTACATGTGTACAACATAGTGATTCAAAAATTCTATACATTAAGCAATGTTTACCACAATAAGTATAGTTAGCATCTCTCATCAAACAAAACAATTACAATATTATTTTCTAAGTCCCTTATGTTGTACATTTCATTTTTGTACCTTATTTCTAGAAGCCTGTACCTCTTAATCATTTTCGCCTATTTCACCCATCCCCTCGAACTCCCTCCCTCTAGCAATTACCAGTTTGTTTTCTGTATTATGAGTCTGTTTCTATTTTGTTTGTTCATTTTTTTAAGATTCATATATAAATGAAGTCACGTAGTATTTGCCTATTCTGTCTAGACTCCTCTATCATTTTAACTTGAAGGGGTCACTTCAGTATTTATTATAGGGCAAGTCTAGTGGTAATATACTCCTTCAGCTTTTATTTACATGAGAATGTCTTAATTTGCCCCTCATTTTATAAAGGATAGTTTTGATAGATATAGTATTAATGGTTGACAGACTTTTCTTTTCCTTTATCTTTTCTACTTTAAATATATCATCCTATTGCCTTCTAGCCTTCAAGGGTACTGCTAAGAAATTTACTAAAATTTTTACTGAGGATCTCATGTATGTGATGTCACTTTTTCTGCTGTTTTCAAGAATCTCTATCCTTCACTTTGACAGTTTCATTGTACTGTCTTGATGTAGGTTATTATTATTATTAATATTTATTATTATTAAATTACCTTTTGGAGTACGTTAAAATTCTTGTATTTGTATATTCATGTCTTTCCTCAAACTTGAGAAGTTTTGGTCATTATTTCCTCAAATAAGTTCTCAGCCTGTATTTTCTTCTTCTGGAGCTTCCATAAAGCAAATTTTAGTCTGTTTAATGGTGCCCCATAAGTTCCTTTTTCCATTCTTTTTTTTCTTTTTCCTATACAGACTCAATAATTTCAAATGATTTATTTTCAAGTTAATTGATTATTTCTTCTGTCTGCCCAAGTCTGTTGGGTCCCTCTTAAGTATTTAAATTTAGCTATTAAAATAAACAAACAAATAAATAAATAAATAAATAAATAAATAATTTAGCTATTATATTTTTTAGCTTCAGAATCTTTTTGTTAAATTTTTATTTATTTATTTGACAGAGAGAGAGAGAAGAGAGAGAAAGAGCAAGGATAAATGGAGGTAGCAGAAGAAGGAGAGAGAGAAGCAGGCTCCCCACCAAGCAGGGAGTCCAATATAGGGTTCCATCTTAGGACTCTGGGATCATGATGTGAGCTGAAGGCAGATGCTTAACTGATTGAACCACCCAGGTGCCCCTAGCTTCAGAATCATTTTATTATATTTTATATAATCTTGTTTACATTCTCATTTTGTTCATATATCATTCTCCAGGTTTCCTTTAGTTCTTTTGTGTGTGTGTGTGTGTTTTTCTTTAGCTCTGATCATATTTAAGACTGGGGTTTTGAAATATTTGTCTAGTAAGTCTGAATGCTCTGATTCTTTTGGGTCAGTTTCTGGAGATGTATTTACATATATATAGATAGATAGATGATATAGATATAGATATAGATGATATACCTTGTGATATTTTATTGAAAATTTGCTATAAAAACTAAACACACACACAACTTTGCAGACAGGGTCCATGCAACTAATCAGCCTATCAAGAAGGCTTAACTGCTTTTCAGGCCTTTCTGGACATGGTTGTTCTGTAGGTCTGTATATATGTTTTTCTTTCCCAATTTACTCATACATATAGTTGCTTTTAAATGTTTTATTTCCCTAAGAATCTCTCCTTACTTCTTCACACCTTAGATGTTCCATGTGGCCCTCTGTTTGCACCTTCTCACTCTCAGGTTCCTGTGGGTCTCTAATCTTCCTGCAATTTTCACATGCTGCAACACCTTTCACTGATTTCAGTAGCTTTCAACCTGATCTCCAAATGATGCTCCCATTCTTGTCTGAGTTCTAAAACAGGCGCAACAGAAATCAAGCAACCCCACTGCAAACAAGTTCTACTCTTTTCCTTCCCTCTTAAGGGAGTAACGGAATTGGATGACTTTTTCCCAACAACATCAAGCTGTATTGCTCTGAGAAGATGAGGCAGAGTGAGAAAATAACACACAATTTCTTACCACTTTGTGTCTGTGCGTATGTATGCTTTCTCGATTGGGACTTCAGAACCTTGACTGTTTTCTAGAGCTTACACAAAGCTATTCCCATTAATGTGTTGTTTACTTTTTGTTTCCATGTAGGAACAAGGGTCTGCAGTTAATAATCTGCCATCTTGCTAATACCATTCTCCTAGCACAAATTACTTCTGAAAGTATATAGGACCTTAGGAAATGAAAGATCATCTTCCAAGTTGGCAAAAGACAGACTCAGTTGGTTCCACTTTTTGTTGGTAACAGAAAAAAAGACTTCATGATTTGCCATATGGCTTATGGCTTATAGTGGGGTAAAATTGGAGCTGCAAACTCTATTGGATAGAAAAAAGAAAAGAAGAGTTACTACTTCATGTTTTTTCAGGAACATCAGAAAGAAAAATAAGTGGATGTCTTCATGCTTATGATATAGAATGTGAGTTTAAATTGGTGCAGGCATGAGAATAGTTACCATAAAACAATTTATACAATTGAATAGAAAAAATCTGAATCTCAATAGGAAGTAAAATTAATTGTGGTATTCATGTTGGTGATGGTATATGATAGAATGGGATTCTTATTCACTGAGAGAGGCAGTTTAAGTTGATATAGACTTTCCTGAGACATAGTTTACAACAGAGAACATAATCCAGTGGCTCATTCATCATTTTTTTCATTCACTCATTCATTCATCCATTCAATATTTCCTGATTTCCTGCTGTGAGTTAGGTTCTTTGCATAGCAAGTAGAAATAAATGGTCTCCACATTATCTTTATACATTTTTTTAAATTTACTTATCAGAGAGGAGAGAGAGAGAGTGCAGGAGTGAGAGGCAAAGGAATATAGAGTCTTAAGCAGACTCCTCACTGAGTGTGGACTCCAAAGTGGGGCTGTATCTCACAACCAAGAAACCAAGACCTAAGGTGAAACCTTAGGTTTAGATGATAGAATGATGATAGATTTCGAGTAAGCACATGGTTAAATATAAACTTACAGCTGTGATGTATATATGGGCAGATGTAAAAGAACCATTTCTATTTTTGGTGTCTGTAAGTTTTCTGTGACCTCCCTAACTCTTTCTTGTGCACAAATTTGAAAAACTATGACTGCAAATTAGCACAGGGACATTTTGGAAGGAGACTGAATCCCTAAAATATTACTTAAGAGAACATCTGACCAATTTTAATCAAACTTCACCTGATCTATGATTAGACATTTATAATGTTAAGTGGCTATAATATCTGAGTGTATTTGTTACCTTATCATTGACATAGAAGGATCTCAAGACATTCTTATCACATATGTGCAAAATGTATTAATCAATGAAGAAATTAAGGCTGAAAAAATATTTGGGACTTTGTAGGATATGGATCATAATTAAAACTGTAAGTTCAGATGGGATTGCCTGGTAAGGAAATATAGAGTAAAAAGGCAGGAATTTGTGTTCAATAATGTTGAAAACTATTACAGAAGTAAGTGAGGTGGAAATATAAAAAGTATGCATTTGGTTTATGGGAAAGTAGGCAATTGGTGGACTTTGGAAAAGCTATTACTACCTTATTATTTGGATAAAAGTAAATTGGAATAGGTTGAGAAATGAAATGTGATAAAATAGAGATCATATAGACAATGTTCAATGAATTTTGACTTTAAAGGGCATTCTATTTGTCTTATAAGAAGAGGACTTAGTAGATTTAAGTATTGAATATTTAAAGTGAAAGCAAAGAACATGGAAGGGACTGTAAATATTTTACGTTCTTGAGAAGACAGGAAGTTATAAGATGCAAAGGCCTTGTGGAGGAATTTACCTTGGATACAAGGGTGGGCAATTCCTCCATTGTAGCCAGAAGAAAAGAGAACAATCAGCAAAGGACGAATCTATTAATAGGCTGGTCATTAAAAAATGGAAGTTGTACTTTTTTTTCTTTGTGTTTGGAGGCATGGACATTTGCTAAAAGGGTAGGGAGAGAAACATGATGAAGACCCTAAAACAGAAATCATGAATGGATTGCAAAAGTGTGACTAATAATGATCAGGGGGAATAAAATACTTATATAGAATTCCTCCTTTAAAGTCTAATTCCAGGGGAATAATAAATGTATACAAGCCTCATCAACAAATACGTTTTTAGGATATAGTAGCAAGATGGTGGAGAAGTAGGGTCCTCAACTTACCTGGTCCCACCAACTTACTTAGATAAGTTTCAAAACATCCTGAGCACCTACGAATTCGACCTGAAATTTAAAGAAAGAATAGCTGGAATGCTATAGAGACAAAAATTTTCGCTTCTAACAATGTAGGAAGACAATAAATAAATAAATAAATAAATAATAAATAAATAAATAAATAAATAAATAAATAAATAAATAAAATAAAGTGGGGGAGGGGAGCCTCAACTGACCGGGCTAAAGTGAAGCAACGAGAGCCTCAGGACAGGAAAGCAGAGCCCTGGAGAAGCAGGAACTATAAAAATTCACGTAGGGTTTTCCCTAATGGCCAAGTGCTCAGCAGGGAGCTCGGGCAGAATGGCAGGAGGGGCAGTGAAGCCTCCAGATCCCCAGAGTCACTATAAGAGGTGGGCCCGGGGGAGGGCTCCCAGCCAACGCAGTCCGATGTGGGTAAAGGGCTGGAGCGCCGCAGCCCTCGGGGCATCCGGGAGAAGCCAGTGGGGTCCGCGGGGGGCTCCGGATGGGGGTGGCTGCGCCCCGTTCCCTTTAGGAGAGGTGGCCCCGGGACTGTGGTCCAGCGACACAGGGCCCCGGATCCAGGGCACCCAAGTGGACAAAGCCAGCGATCCTGCACTCCCCTTGGGACAGGCAGAAACGGGGAGGGCATAGGACAACAAGAACTCTCCTGCTGCTGGGCGCCCCCCAAGCTGTTCAGATCAGTGCACCCGAATGGACCTTCAGGAGCATCTAGGCCAGTGTGGACTGGGAGACTGTGGTTAGTTACTCATGGGGAGATGACTCCAGAGCTGGAAATCTGGCCACACCATTGTTGTTTTTCCTCTTTGTTTCACCCTGTGCTTGGAGAGGCAGGCTGCCAGGGAACAGAGGCCTCACAGGATAAAGGGCTCGCAGTGAGCCCAGCACCCAGCAGGGGGTGAGGCAGCTCCCCCAGGTGCACATCTGAGAATCAGCCCAGCAGGCCCCTCCCCAAGAAGACCAGCTGGAAGAACAGGGGAAGAGCAAGTTCTTGACCAAGCAGCACTGGAAAGCTTGAGTATTTAGGGAAAATAGTATAAAGAACTAGAGGGTCCTTTTTTCTTTTCCTTTTCCATTATGACCTGTTTTTATATCAGACAAAATTTCCAATTTTTTTCTCTTTTCCCACCTTAACTACAATATTTTACCAGCTATTCATTGTTAAGTTATTTTCTTTTTGACTTTCATATTTTTACAATTACTTATCTTAGATATATTTTTCACTTCTGGATTCCCTTCAACATATTCAATTTAATTTTGGTAAATATACAAGATATGATTATTTGTTTTATGTTTTTGTTTTTTTCTGCCTCACTTTGTTTTACAATGGTGAAGGTTAGTACCTTCTAAAACGTGATGAACATACACCCAGAACCAAGTGGATTACTGTGTTGGTTCATTCTGTGAGATTATATTCTCTCTTCCTTCCCATTCTTCCCCTCTCTTCTATCTTGTTTATGTTTTTGTGGTCAATGTTGGGCTTTCTATAAATATTGCTGGTTTATATAAATTTGGTATTGAGCATCTTCTAACATACAGAAATTAATATACTCAAAACCAAGGACCCTCTTGGACCCCTCAGGTAGACTACGTTCTTTCTCCACTACCACTTCCTCACTACCATCATCCCTCCCTTTTTTCTTTTCCTCTTTTTTTTTTCTTCTTTTTTCTTATTCTTTGTTTTTGGTTTTTCATTGTACTGCATTGTTTTAAAATTTGTTTTTCACTTTAGTGGTCCTTTTGTTTTATTTTCTTCTGTTCTCTTTTCTTTTATTTTTTGGTCTCTGACCTCTTTGGAATCATCTAGGATGTATTTTGCTTAGGTCATGGTTGGTATTTTTTACTTAGCCCCTTCATACAGCCACTCTACACTGGACAAAAGAACTAGAAGGAATAATTCACCACAAAAGAAAGAACTGGAAACAATACTCTATGCCACAGTATTATAGAATCTGGATTCAAATATGATGTCAGAGGGATCCCTAGGTGGCTCAGAGGTTCAGCGCCTGCCTTTGGCCTAGGGTGTATTTCTGGAGTCCCAGGATCGATTCCTGCCTCAGGCTCCCTGCATGAGGGGAGCCTGCTTCTCCCTCTGCCTGTGTCTCTGCCTCCCTCTCTGTGTCTCTCATTAATAAATACATGAAATCTTTTAAAAAATAAAAATAATAAATAAATATGATACCAGAAATTCAATTCAGAAGTACAATTATAAAGCTACTGGTGATTCTGGAAAAAAGCTTAAGGACTCTACAGACTTCATTACTGCAGAATTGAGATCTAATCAGGCTGAAATTAAAAATACATTAAATGAGATACAATCCAAACTGGATATTCTAACTAGGGTTAATGAGATGCAAGAGAAAGTGAGTGAAAGAGAGGATAAGTTGATGGCAAGTAAGAAAACTGAGGAAAAAAGAAAAAAATTAACAGCCCAATGAGGAAAGGCTTAGGAAAATAAATGATAGCTTGAGAAAGAAGAATATATGTCTATTTGACATTCCAGAAGAGACTAAGAGAGAGGACCGCATAGTATATTTGAACAAATCATAGCTGAGAACTTCCCTAATTTGGGGAGGGAAACAGGCATTCAGATACAGGAGATAGAGTTCCCCCCCAAAAAAAATCAATAAAAAGCATTCAGCACCTCAACATTTAATAGTGAAACTTGCAAATTACAAAGATAAAGAGAAAATCCTTAGAGCAGCAAGAGACAAGACATTCTTAACTTATATGGGGACAACTATCAGGTTAAAAGCAGACCTCTCAATAGAGACCTGGCAGGGCAGAAAGTGCTGGTAGGATATATACAGAGTACTCAATGAGAAGAACATGCAGCCAAGAATACCTTATCCAGCAAGGCTGTCATTCAGAATACAAGGAACGATAAAGAGCTTCCAGGATAGGCAGAAACTGAAAGAATATGAGACCTCCAAACAGGCTCTGCAAGAAATATTAAGGGGGACCCTGTACAAGAAAGAGGAAGCCCAAAGAAACAATCCACAAAAACAGGGGCTGAATAGGTAATACGATGACACTAAATTCATATCTTTCAATAGTTACTCTGAACATGAATGGGCTAAATGACCCCATGAAAAGATGCAAGGTACCGGACTGGATAAAAAAGCAAGACCCATCTATATGCTGTATACAAGAGACTCATTTTAGACCTAATGACACTGCCAGCCTGAAAAAGAAGGAGTGGAGAACCATTTAACTTTCAAATGCTCCTCAAAAGAAAGCTGGGGTAGCAATCCTCTTACCATATAAATTAAAGTTTATACCAAAGACCGCAGTAAGAGAAGAAAAAGGACACTATATCATACTTAAAGGGTCTATCCAACAAGAAGACCTAACAATCATAAACATTTATGCCCCTAATGTGGGAGCTGCCAAGTCTATCAAGCAATTAATAACCAAAGTAAAGCCATAGTTAGATAGTAATACACTAATAGTAGGAGACCTCAACATGGCACTTTCAGCAAATGACGGATATTCTAAGTAGAACATCGCCAAAGAAACAAGGGCTTTAACTGATACACTGGACCAAGTAGGTTTCACAGATATATACAGAACTTTCCATCCTGAACACTACTGAATACACATTCTTCTCAAGTGAAAATGGAACTTTCTCCAGAATAGACTGGATACAGCAAAAGTGGTCCTAAGACAGAAATACATAGCAATATGGGCCTCCCTTAAAAAATTACAAAAAACTCAAATACACAAGCCAACCTCGCACCTAAAGGAATTAGAGAAAGAACAGCAAGTAAAACCTACACCAGGCAGAAGAAGAGAGATAATAAAGATTCGAGCAGAACTCAATGAAATAGAGACCAGAAAACCATAGAACAGATCAATACAATCAGGAGTTGGTTCTTTGAAAGAATAAGATAGATAAGCCATTAGCCAGATTTATCAAAATGAAAAAAGACTCAAATTAATAAAATCATGAACAAAAGGAGAGAGATCACAACCAATACCAAGAAAATACAAATGATTTTTAAAAACGTATCATGAGCAGCTATACGTCAATAAATTAGGCAATCTAGCAGAAATGGATGCTTTTCTGGAAAACCACAAATTACCAAAACTGGAACAGGAAGAAATAGAAAACCTGAACAGGCCAATAACCAGTGATGAAATTGAAGGAGTCATCAAAAGCCTCCCAAGACTCAAAAGTCCAGGGCCAGATGGCTTCCCAGGGGAATTCTATCAAACGTTTAAAGAAGAAACAATACCTATTCACTAAAGCTGTTATGAAAGATAGAAAGGGAGGGGATACTTCTAAACTCATTTCATGAGGCCAGCATTATTTAAATCCAAAAGCAGACAAAGACCCCACCAAAAAGGAGAATTATAGACCAATATCCCTGATGAACATGGATGCAAAACTCTCAACAAGATACTAGCCAATAGGATCCACCAGTACATTAAGAGGATTATTAACCACGACTAAGTGGGATTTATCCCCAGGATGAAAGGGTGGTTCAATACTCATAAAACAAACAACATGATAGATCACATCAACAAGAGCAAAAACAAGAACCATATGTTCTTCTCAATAGACGCAGAGAAAACATTTGACAAAATACAGCAACCATTTCTGATTAAAACACTTCAAAGTGTAGGGATGGAGGGAATATTCCTCAATATCTGAAAAGCCATTTATGAAAAGCCCGCAGTGAATATTGTTCTCAATGTGGAAACACTGAAAGCCTTTCTCCTAAGGTTAGGACCATGACAGGGATGTCTATTCTCACCACTGTTATTCAACATAGTAGTAAAAATCCTAGCCTCAGCAATCAGGCAACAAAAAGAAATAAAAGGCATTCAAATTGGCAACGAAGAAGTCAAACTCTCCCTCTTTGCAGATGACATCATACTGTATATAGAAAACCTAAAAGTCTCCACCCCAAGTTTGCTAGAACTCATACAGCAATTCAGCAATGTGACAGGATACAAATTCAATGCCAAGAAATCAGTGGCATTTGTATACACTAACAATGAGACTGAAGAAAGAGAAATTAAGGAGTCAATCCCATTTACAATTATACCCAGAAGCATAAGATACCTAGGAATAAACCTAACCAAAGAGGTTAAGGATCTATCCCTTAAAAACTACAGAACACTTCTGAAAGAAATGAGGAAAACACAAAGAAATAGGAAAATCATTCCATGCTCATGGGTCAGAAGAATAAATATTGTGAAAATGTTTATGCTATTCATGGAAATTTACACCTTCAATGTAGCCTCTATCAAAATACCTTAGCATTTCTTCACAGGTTTGGAACAAATAATCTTAGAACAAATAGTCAGTTGGGTTTGTATGGAATCAGAAGAGACCCCAAATAGCCAGAAGAATATTAAAAAAGAAAACCAATGCTGGGGGCATCACAATGCCGGATTTCAAGCTGTATTATAAAGCTGTGATCATCAAGACAGTATGGTGCTGGTACAAAAACAGACACATAGATCAATGGAACAGAATTGAGAACCCAGAAATGGGCACTCAACCCCATGGTCAACTAATATATGACAAAGCAGAAAGGCTATCCCCTGGAAAGACAGTCTCTTCAATAAATGGTGCTGGGAAAATTGGACAGCCACTTGCAGAAGAATGAAACTGGACCATTCTCTTACACCATACACAGAGATAAACTCAAGTCATTGAAAGATCCAAATGTGAGACAAAAATACATCAAAATCATATAGGAGAACCCAGGAAATACCTTTTTTGAACTTAGCCACAGCAACTTCTTGCAAGATACATCTAGGAAGGCAAAGGAAACAAAAGCAAAAATGAACTATTGGGACTTGCTCAGGATAAAAAGCTTCTGCACAGCAAAAGGAACAGTCAACAAAACTCAAAGACAACCTACAGAATGGGAGAAGATATTTGCAAATGACGTATCAGATAAAGGACTAGTGGCCAAGATCTATAAAGAACTTATTAAACTCAACACCAAAGAAACAAACAATCCAATCCTGAAATGGGCAAAAGACATGAAGAGAAATCTCACAGAGGAAGACATAGACATGGCCAACAAGCACATGAGAAAATGCTCCGCATCACTGGCCATCAGGAAAATACAAATCAAAACCACAGTGAGATGCCACCTCACACCAGTGAGAATGGTGAAAATGAGCAAGACAAGAAGCAACAAATGTTGGAGAGGATGTGGAGAAAGAGGAACCCTCTTACACTGTTGGTGGGAATGTGAACTGGTACAGCCACTTTCGAAAGCAATATGGAAGTTCCTCGAAAAGTTCAAAATACAGCTATCCTCTGACCCAGCAATTGTACTACTGGGTATTTATACCCCATAGATACAAATGTAGTTAAACGCTAGAACACCTGCACCCCAATGTTCATAGCAGCAATGTCCACAATAGTCAAACTGTGGAAGGAGTCTCGATGTCCTTAGACAGTTGGATGGATAAAGAAAATATAGTATATTTATACAATGGAATATTACTCAGCCATTAGAAAGGATGAATACCCACCATTTGCTTTGATGTGGATGGAACTGGAGGGTATTATGCTGAGTGAAATAAGTCATTTGGAGAAGGGCAATCATCATATAGTTTCACTCCTATGGGAAACATAATAAATAGTGAAAGAGATTATAAGGGAAAGGAGGGGAACTTAGTGGGAAAAATTAAAGAGGGAGACAAACCATGAGAGACTCCTAACTCTGGGAAACAAACGGTGTTGTGGAAGGGAAGGTGGGTTTGGGGTAACTGGGTGACCGGCACTGAGGAGTCCACTTGATGGGATGAGCACTGGGTGTTCTACTAAGTGTTGGCAAATCAAACTTATAAAGACAAATGAGAAAAAAATAAGTAAAATAAAATAAATTTGATATAGCAATGCACAGGCCCTAGAGTAGGCAAAAAAGAAAAAATGCTGACAAAGAAGAATAAATTGGGAGGAGTCATTCTACCCCCTTATTATTAGAGCCTTGTATAACTACAGTAGTCATGACAGCATGGTAGTGAAAAAAAGCCTAGAAAGGTAGATTAATGGAGCAACAGCAAACTCAGAAAGAGACCCCAGTGAATATGCCAAGTAATTTTTGACAAGATTCAACAGCAATTCAAAAACCTTTTCAACAAATTATGTTGAAATCTGGACATATGTAAGTAAAAAAAAAAAAGAACCACATGATAAACCTCACACTTTATATAAAATTAATTCAAAATGGATCATGGATATAAAAATAAAACAAAACTTTAAAAAAAAACTGTAGGAAAAATATTCATGAACCAGAACTATGCAGAGACTTCTTAGACCTGACACCAAAAGAGTGATGCATAGGAAGAAAATTTGACAAGTTGGATCCTATCAAAATTAAAAAAATTTGCTCCATGAAAAAAATAATTTTGTTTTTATTATGGTGTTATATATAATTCCAAAAAATGAGAACAATCTAAATATTGAGGAGGAGGAGGATTCAATGAATAATAGTACATCTGAAATATAGACCAATATATGTTCATTAAAATGTGTATGAATATTTAACAACATGGACATATGCTTTTTTAATTATTAAATGAAAATTCAGTATTAAAATTCTGTATATATTTGTGTTTCCATGAAAAATATATAACTAGAATGTAATTACTAAAGTGTTAAAATTAACCTATGTTTGTGGTGAGGTGATTGGTGTTTATTTTTCTTTTACATATTTTTTATAATGAAAATGAATCATAAAGATCATAAAATATACTTCATATATTTTTTCTTTTAACTTTCATTTTTATATAATTTCAGACATGCAGAAAAGTAGCAAGAATGGATCAAATAATGTCTTATACTGTGTATTCAGATGCCCCAACATTCTAACAGCATACTGTATTTCCCTTTTCACCATATATATATGTGCATAATTTTTCTGAATACATTTGTTTTCCTTAATTACTAAATACTTTAATTTGTGTTTTTTAAAATACGAACTTTATGTAACTGGAATAAAATTATCAAAATCCAAAATTAATACTGATACAATACTATTATAAAGCGAGATGATCTAAATGTTGCTAATTGTCTAACTAATGACCTTTATAACAAAATTAGATCCTAATTTGTGTTGCATTTAGGTTTCATATCTTTTTATTTTTCTTTAAACTAGAACAGTCCTGGAATCATTCTTTATATTTAATTTCTTTGATATTTTTTATAAGTACAATGTCCTTTGGTTTAAGAGTGTTATGTTTCCTTATGATAAAATAAAAATTAGATTTTGGGGGGCAAAGATACTATAGAAGAGATAATGTGTCTTTCTCAGTTAATTGTATCAGGACTCACATAACATTGGCTCAATAACTTGGGCAGTGTCTGTCAGGCTTCTGCATGCTAAGGCTTTTATTTTCCATTTGTAATTAATAAACATCTTTTGGGGACAGACTTTGAAAATGTCTTATTACTTGTCAAACTTTAGCCCATTAGAATAATCTGTTGATTCTTTTTTTTTTAAGATTTTATTTATTTATTCATGAGAGGCAGAGAGAGAGAGAGAGAGAGAGAGAGAGAGGCACAGGAGGAGGGAGAAGCAGGCTCCATGCAGGGAGCCCAATGGCACCCAGGAGCCTCTAATCTGTTGATTCTTGACTCAAACAATTATTGCTATGATAGTGGCCAACTGATGATTTTCTAATTCCATTATGCCTTTTATACCTATTAATTTCCTTTTTCCTGAGAGGAATAGTGTTACTAGATTAGATATTTAGGTATGTCTATCAGTAGACTCATGGATTTTTATTTTATTCAATTGATTATAATTCATTACTGTTATTATTTTTTGCTTATCAATTTATCCTATATTTGATAAGATAGAGCCCCTTAAAGAGCCTAAATTGATTCTTAGGCCTTTCTAATAAGTTCCCATCATTCTTTAAGCAATTCTCAATTTTCTGAAACAGAAAGACTTTCCTGACTCATCTGTATTTCTTAGATACAGCCTGGAACCTGCCATTTATCAATCAAAGCTCTGGTTCCCATCCATAGAGAATGATATTAAGAAATTATAATTTGGATGCTAGATGTATTCATTGCTATAAGGATGTCATTGCTTCTGAGCTCTCTAAGTTCACAGTGATAGGACATTATTTGTCTATCATCATCATCATCTATTATCTATCTATCATCTATCTATCTTTTATCAGTCATCTATCATCTATCTTTTTTTTAAAGATTTCATTTGTTTGTTTGTTTATTTATTTATTTATTTGACAGAGAGAAAGAAAGAGCACAAGCAGAAGGAGCAGGAGAGGGAGAAGCAGGTTCCCTGCTCAACAGGGAGCCTGATATGGGGCTCGATCCCAGGACCCTGAGATCATGACCCAAGACTAAGGCAGATGCCCAACCATCTGAGCCAACAGACACCCTATCTATCATGTACCTTAAATACCCTGAGCACATACTGGTATATTTAATTCCAATCCAACACCACAGGATTAGTTTCTTGCTTTCCCCTTTTATATACTTGTAATTCCTTCTCTGATGGTGAGAGTTTTATTTCCTTCCTAAATCAGAGGAAGAGAAACAGGGTTTGAGATTATGGTCAAGTAACTATCAAGAGTATGAATCCCACCTCTTGATGCTTGCTTCCATGAGTCCGTATCTTATTCTGCTTTGTTTTTCTGGGAGCTCCTCAGGCAGAAGACATAGCTTCCGTTATAGTATATTTACTAGTCTGAATTTCATATATATACTCAAATATTTTATTTTAGTAATACAATGGTGAATTCTAGAATGTTGTGAGAAGCAGTCCTTGGGATTATGCTTGCACATGAAGAAAAACACAACTCTCTTATTATTAATCATGTTTAGCAAGGTCAAATACAAGTGGTAGCATAGATGTTTAATGTTCATTTTATAGTAATCCAGGTTGGACTAAACTATAACTAGTTTATTTTATTTGTCAACTTACTCTCCTCTACTGGACTGATAAATATATAAGCATTTCTCAAGGTATTCAGTATTACTCTTCCTTTCTTCCTACTATATTCACCATCCATCCTTGTGATTCTAATTTCCATCTTACAAATTCCCTCATTTATATCCTTATTTCAGACCTTTACTCTATGTTCCAGACTTTAAAATCCTACTTGATTGTTTTACTTGTAATTTTCATAGGTAATCAAATTCTACATGTTCAAAGCTGAACTCATGTGAAAAGACATAGAAGAACCTTAAATGAAAGAAACCAAGCTGACAAAAAACCACATACTGTATGATTCAACTATAGAACATTCTGGAAAAAGTTACGCTATCTTAAAAGCATCATAAATGCCAGAAGTTGGGGAGTAGAAGGATGGATGAATAGGTGAAACACAGAGGATTCTTAGGGAAGAGAAAATACTCTGTAAGATACCATAACAGTGGATGCATGTCATTATGTGTTTGTCCAAACCCATGGAATATACAACTCCAAGAATGAACCACAATATAAGTTATAGACTCTGTATAGTTATGAAGAGTTAATGTAGCTTTGTCAATTGTAGCAAATGTTCCACTCTGGTAAGAGATATTGATAGCAGGGGAGGTTATGGACATGCGGAGGCAGGAGGTATATGGGAAATCTTTGTACTTGCCCTCAATTATGCTGTGAATGTAACACTGCTTTAAAAAATAAAATATTAAAAATTTTAAAAAGGCTGAACTTATGACCTTTACCCCTAGCCCCATGTTCTCTATTTCATTGGCATTCCATCAATCAATCTTGCAAGCAAATAATGAGGCTATGGTCCTCTTTACTCTTCTTTTCTTTATAATCATATCCAATTAATGAATACTTACTGCCAATTTTATCTTATAATAGATTTCAATTCTATCAAGTTTTTCTCCATTTCTTATGCTACATCCTAGTGTAGAATATTTTCTCTCTGTAGTATAGAAATATTCTTCTCTCTTTTTATCCCGATATAAACATATGTACCTAATAATTCATATTTACCTCTATAAAAGTATATATGTATATCATTAAATTATAAGTGTGATTTTAAAAATAATCAATAAATTAAATTTCATTAGGGTAAAGACCTTTCATGCCCTAACTGTGGTCTATTAGACCATGTGCAATCTGGCTGCTACCTTCTCAACAGGTATAACTTTGAGTCAACCACAGTCATAGTCCAATTAACAGTAGATTCCTATGGGTTCCTCCCATGAGCCCTCTACTCTAGGATCTTATCACATATTGTTCCTTCTCAACCAAGTTAATTTCAACTTATATTTCAGAGCTTTGTTCAAATACTACTTTTAAAGGCATTTATGCCTAACTCTTAATAGTGTATCAGCACTCTTCCATTGCACTCAATTTTCTTCCTGTTACTTTTCACAGTTAGAATCAGAGAGTTGGATAGTAATTAACATGATATTTGAATCAATCACCAAGAAAAACAGTTTTGTTAGGACCAGCCCCTTATGCCTACTTCTTTAAAAAAAAAGATTTTATTAATTTATTCATGAGAAGCACAGAGAGAAAGGCAGAGACATAGGCAGGAGAAGCAAGGTTCCTGCAGGGAGTCCATTGTGGGACTCCATCCTGGGACCCCGGAATCACACCCTGAGCCAAAGGCCGAGGCTCAACCACTGAACCATGCAGGAGTCCCTCCCTTTGCTTACTTCTATAATATCACATATCACAGTGACTCATACTGGATATTCACTTGTCTATATTTTCTCAACTGTTAAGACTTTAAAATTAGGTATCTTTCTCTTCAACTGTAGGTCTAACTTTGAGCCTCATTCATAATGGATGTTCAGGAAATATATATAGGATGGGTGGACAAATAGATGAATAAATCTAGTATAGCACATCGTTCTGATTTATTTGGGATAAGTGGAGCTTAGTGGTGAGAAAAGAAATTAAACCCCATGATAAGGAAAATCAAAAGGTAGATCCTAAGTATCTGGATTGTCATCCATATTTCATGATTGAAGGTGGGTGACATGGTTTCATGGTGCACTAAACAGAGCCTTCCCCCCCCCCAAAAAAAATGCACCAGATTCATTCACATTCAAATGCAGCTTTGCCACTTCCTATCTTTGTGGCTAAGTACTCAAATTTCCTGGGGCTCTGTTTACTCATTTTGATAACATGATAGAGAAAATAATACATATTTTACCAGTTTATTTACATTGTCAAGGTCACACATGGAAGAGGTGATACAGCTAGACATAATGTACAAGGACAAATATTTCACTTTAAATTAATGGTTTATTTCAAATGATTATTAGCTATTCAAATAACAGACTGAGTTCATTATAAAGTACACTCTGAATTAAGTCCTTTTTAAAAGGAGTGACAAATGAGTAAATAATTCCTGCTGTAAGGGTGCCCGAGTGGTTCAGTCTGTTAAACATATGACTCTTGATTTTAGCTCAGGTCATGACCTTGGGGTCCCGAGATTTAGCCCTGTGTTCAGCCCAAACTCAGTGGGGAATCTACTTGAGATTCTCTCCCTCTCTCTCTTTGCCCCTTCCCCTGCTCATGTGCTCTCTCTCTTTCTCTCCAAAACAAATAGATCTTAAGAAAAAAAAAGGAATTCCTGCTGTAATTGCTATAAGTGGGAGATGAGAATATGTTTAGTGTCAACCTGAAAGGGTCTGAGACACGTTTCAGAAAGGTAATGCCTTCCTCATTCATCTTACAGCAATCTAAGCACTGCCCACTTTATGGGGCAGGAAGGTTAGAGCATGCATAACCAATGTTCTGTGGACCTGACTTCTAGTTCTAAAGGAAACCAAACAAGATGTAATGTAAGTCACTTAAATTCTCCATGTTTCATGCTTACCTATATCAGCTTCATTGCATCATGAATCATCTTACAGGAATATGTAAAGCTTAGATAAGAATTTATTGAGTGTGGGTAAACTTTAGGAGCCTAAGGTAGCACATAAATCCAGAGAGGTGATGGTCATACCTTTAGCAGAGCTAGGGCGTTCTGATAGAACAAAATTTTGTCATTTGAGTACATGACAGAAAATCCAAGTCTAGAAGCAATTTGGGAATCCCTCTTAAAGTCCTGGTGAGACTGTAAACAAAATGACCCTCCTTTTACATCTATCCATCCTAATGGTTTTTAACAAAATTCCACAGCATATATATTTGAAAATCAGTAGTTCCCAACATAAAAGGGTACATATTACTAATGCAGCCAGCCAGAATATATGTATGTATATATGCATATACAATACCCTGGGATAGAATAGACAAACAATATTCGCATATATTCTCACTTACCCTACACTTACCCATAAGGCTAACATTATAATTATTTTACACATGTTAGAAATTAGGGGAAAAGGGCTAGAATGAAATCTTTGGTTCTTTCCTCAAAGCCTCACAATTTGTTACAACTAAGTAACAGAACTGAGATAAAAAGAATTTTTCTGACTCAAATATAATTGTCATACTGAAGTTATGTGATATGTTATGGTTTTCTATTTTCCCAAATACATCTAATACTGTAATATTTTCAATATAGATTTAAAAAATAACCTAAAAGGTTATCTACTTATTTCAAAGTGTTTTAAAATATTTTTGGAGTTCCTCTTTGCATTTGCATTCAGAATCAGCAGCATGGCTGCTTAAACCAATCAACATTGCGAAAGAATCTGACTTTGGAAATAGATGACATTTAGAACTCAGACTGGAGAAAAAGATCAGTTATCAAAGTTGATAAAGCGTATTGTAAAAAGTGAAATGTGGTTATGGAGTAATGACTGTGTCTGTTTGTATTTCTAATTCTGTCTCTAATATTCTTTAAAAAGGGTGCCCACTGGGAAGATGCATTCATCTTCCCAGCATAATGGTTTTTAAAGGAAAAATATTTGTGGATGTATAATTGCTGTTTTTTTAAGCATGTGTGTCTGTGCAATGAAAAGAGCTTTTTTTAGTCTAAATGACCTGGGTTTAGATGCTGAATCTTTTTTTTTAAGATTTTATTTATTTATTTGAGGGAGAGAGAGAGAGAGAGAGAGAGAGAGAGAGAGAGAGAAACAGACTCCCTACTGAGCACCAAGTCTGAAGGGGTACTTGATCCCAGAACCCTGAGATCATGACCTGAGCTGAAGTCAGATGCTTAATTTACTGAGCCACCCAAGTGCCCCTCAAATGCTGATTCTTCTACCTTCCACCATGAGCTCAGGTTTCATCTCTGAAGTAGAGATAAATACTGCCTACCTACAGGCTTCAGTGGAAGTAAGGGGCAGGACATGTAAATCATTGACCACAGAGCCTTTCCTAAAACACTGTGCAAATATTTGTCATATTTTTAAAAATCTAATTATAGTGTTTGAAGGAAGGAAAAGTATCTTATGCTTAGGTTTGAAAGGTGACCCAGCTACAGAAACAATAAACAATAGAGGCTAATGTTTAACCTAATTTGGAAGTCATTTAATATTGTATCTGGATAGCAAATACAACTTTGGTCAATTCCTAAGACAAATGTTAGTAGGATTGTTTTTTTTAATTCTCTCTTCCATAAATCCGTTGATATGATAGACAGAGTCTTAAAAACTGATTGAGCTGAATGAGTTTGTAATTGACTGTATGAAATTCTACTGGGAATTGGAGAAAATTCACTTTTAATTAGCATACACGGGGGAGTTACTTTAGCAAGAGACTCTCCTTAGATAATAAAACACTGAATTGCTCTTGGTTGTTTTAAGTGTCTTCTTGATGTCCATTGTAAAATATTATGGTAGAGCTAGTGCTAAAGTTATATCCCATGAGATTTTCTGATGCTGAAAATATTGCTCAAGCAAAAGAGAGATAATAGAGAACCAGACATCATCAACACCCTTGAGGATACAAGAATATTCTTTGGGTCAGAATATAGCATTCCATTCTGCTTAACTTTAAGTTCTGGGAGAAATATGCTATCTTTGATTTTAGTTTCAGTAGAAAAGTGTGTGATAACACAGACCTGAGACATAATTGAGATATGGATACATTTGTTAATATTTTCATTCTATACTGAGAATAAAATCTGGTATTTTCCTAAATTTAATATATATTCCACTTAAGTAAATATTTATTGGGTATAAACCTATAAATGCCAAGTAGACAAATGCAAAGTCTTACCTCTGTGGTGGATTGAGAGGGTTTATTAGTACTTAGATATATAATATTAAGGATGAAATATCCAAAGGGAGATGTTCTTAGGTAGCTGGAAGAGATTTAGCTTACACATACTTGAAATATTTGATATGTAGAGCTAATTTAAAGCATGAAATGGGGCAAAACTACCCACAGGAAGCATGACATGGGAGTAGGACCTAGAGCAAAATGAAGAAAACCAACATTTACAGGCAGATGAAGCTTATAGTAAGCCCATAAAACATATTGAAAAGAAGTGGTATTAACTTGGTAGTCTGATTTGACAGATTATTTGAAGTGGAAGGAATTTTGGAAAGCCTCTTCAAATTCCTAACTTTGGCTCACAAAATGACCCCAAATCCAAATATGTTATATGAGTTTGCCATGTTCAATCACTGGAAAGAGAAGGAGGGGACTAAAATCCAATATCTGTGGATTACTAGCTCAGAGTTATTTTCACTTTAGCGTTAGATATCTCAGCTTCTTTACCTGTCATCCAAAATATATTTAAGTAAATGAATTTTTGAGGATTCCAGTATCATGAATTGAGTTCGATAATTATTGCATGCTCCATTTTGGCAAATATTTTGTCAAGCAAATCTCACTAATCTTTACCCAGTCTTTAAAACCAACTACATTTTTCATTTTTCCTCAACATAAAGGTCCTACTCTACTTAGGGTGCACTTTCTATTGTCTCTGTTTGGTTTTTCTTTTTGAAACATATCTACTTTTGTTCATCCTTCCAAAACATCTGTATATTCATCTCCACCCATGTATGCTCTAATTTTCTCCATCTTTTCTTACATCCTAAGGCTTTTGCTGTCTTGACAACAAATGTGTGTGTGTGTGCATATTTCCTGACCCAAATGTTGTTGAGAACAACAATAACAACAACAAAAAATACTGTCTGCTTCTTTGCAATGCATATGGAATGGAAATTTTTGCATATTTCATAAACATGTATTTTGGGACTCTGAGTTATTTATTTTCAACAATGTAATTCCACTTTCTTTCTTGACAATCTGAATGCATATCTTTCTTATATACCTTAACTCTCCTAGTCTCAGGTATTTTTAAGGATATAAAATTAATCAATTTCACTTGAAATCAATCTGTGGGTTGCCTCATTCCCATGGCTTCTTGAATAAGTTCATGTTACTTTACTATACCCCACTTCCACAGGCAGGATTTCCAAGATGTGTTAATTAACAGGGACCTATGAAACTAAATGTCAAATAAAACAGGACCTTGGAAAGTTGTTACTTTTTAAAGCTGAAACTGAACAACAATATGATTTCTCTTTGTTTTCAAAGATTTAAGCATCGTGACCAACATATCCATCAACACTATAGCGTTCAGGATTAAGTGATGCAGGACTTTTCTCCATGACTAGTTTTATATTTCCATTCTCACTTCATGACTAAAAAATATCAAGGCAGTTTAGCCAACTTGTCAATATTTTTTCTAGTTTCAAACTAACTTGGTCAATTAGGAAAACAGCTGAAGGACCCACATGCTTGCTATGACCCAAAGGACATATCTTTGAATGTGGCTTCCAGGCTGCGCCATGTGTTATTGGTTACTGGTACCTGTATGATCTGTTGTGCAGGATTGCATGTGTATAGCTCATAAAAGTCTGACTTTCATGAAAACAAGTCTTATTCTTTTCTTTTTATATCCCCAGAAATTAGTGTAGTACTGGATACTTATCATGTCTGTAATAGATCTTATGGCATAGAAGTTTACTGAATCAAATTTGTGAAATAAGTAGTTATATTCATAGACTGATATTTGTATTTTTTGTTTGTTTGTTTTTGTTTGTTTGTTTTTGGATTGGCTGACACTCCCTAGCAATGTCTTATGTGCCCCACCGGTTATGACCGCATTTTTCCCTCAAATATTGAGCAAATATTGAGTCAAGGACAATAATGTCTATTTCCTTTACAACACCACTGAAGATTTTAGTAGAAAAAATCAATATTGATTTCTAAAATGTAATGTAACACCGCTTCCATCCTTCCTTCTTCTGTTCCTCTCTTTCTTTCTTTTTCTCTTTCTTCCATTCCCACAGTACTAAGTCATTTCCATGGTTAAGGAACTCTAGATCCAGCATCAAAACACAAGCTGTGGGCAGCCCCGGTGGTTCAGTGGTGTAGCACCACCTTCAGCCCAGGGCCTGATCCTGGAGTCCCACGTTGGGCTCCCTGCATGCACCCTGCTTCTCCCTCTGCCTGTGTCTCTGCCTCTCTCTCTCTCATGAATAAATAAATAAAATCTTTTTTAAAAAATCTAGAAAAAGCACATATTTAAAAAAATACTGTAAACAAAAATTTATAATCACTCATATCATTTTGTATTTCAAAAAGTTGAAGCTCAGTTTGATTAATGTGTTGCTTTCTTTGTTAAACTTTTTATTTTGAGAAAATTGTAGATTAACCACAGTTGTATGTAATAATGCATAGGGATCCCCCGTACTCATGCAATTTCCCCTAATCTTTACATCTTGCAAACTGTAGTAGGATATCACAAACAAGATATGGACATTGATACAGTCATGACATACAACAGTCTCATCCCCACCAGGTTAGCCAATATGGCCTTTTACAGCCACAACCACATCACTTCCCACCTATTTCCCTGACTCCTGCTGGTCGCTAACCAGTTCTCTATCTGAAGTTTGTCATTTTGAGAATGTTATATAAATGGAATTATATAAAATGTAACCATTTATGATTGGCTTTTACTCATTCTGCTAATGACCTGGAGTTTCATCCAAGCTGTCTTGTCTACGGATACTTTATTGTTTTATTTTAGAGTTAGCGTTGTGTTTTATGGATATAGCAACTTGTTTAGTCATTCATGTTGAAGGACTTTGGGGTTGTTTTTGGGTTGGGATAGTAATGAATGAGTTGTAACTATAATGTGGTACTTGCATGTTTAGATTATAAGACAGACAAAAGTGTTTTCCATAGTGACTACCATGTTACATTCCCACCAGCAGTGTATGAAAAGTATAGTTTCCCTGAATGCTCTACATACAGCATTTGGTGTTTTCACTATTTTTTAAACATTTTGTTTTGTGAAGTGATATCTCATTATGGTTTTAATTTGCATTTCCCTAATGACTAATGAAATTGAACATTGTTTCTTGTGCTTATTTCTCAATTGAATATCATTTTGGGAGAATCATCTCTTCATGTCTTTTGCACATTGTCTAATTGAAATGTTTGGTTTTACTGTTGAGTTTTGCATTCTTTATTTAGGTAAGAGTCCTTTGTCAGATATGTAGCTAACAAATATTTTATTTCAGTTTTCAGTTATATTTTTATCTTTTTAAAAGAGACAGAGAGCAAAAACTTTTTTTTAATTTTGATAAAGTAATATATCAATATAACCTTTTCTGGATCTTACTTTTGGTATTAAAGGGCTCTTTATCTGGCCAGAGATCCTAAAGATATTCTCCTATGTTTTTTCTAAAAATTGCTTGAGGTTAAATTTCATATTTAAGTCTGTGATTTATTTTGAGTTAAATTTTATCTACATTGGGTCATTGGGTGGGTCAGCGGTTGAGTGCCTGCCTTTTGGCTCAGGTTGTGACATGGGGATCCTAGGATCAAGTCCCACATAGGGCTCCCAGTGGGGAGCCTGTTTCTCCCTCTACCTATGTCTCTGCTTCTCTCTCCATGTCTCTCATAAATAAATAAATATAATCTTTAAAAAAACTACATTGTGAGGTTTAGATAAATGATCACTTTTTTGGGGTATGTATGTCCAAATATTACTGCACCATATATTGAAAAAGCTGTATTTCCTCCACTGAATTGCTTTTGCATCTTTACCAAAAATTAGTTGTGCATATATGTGTAAGTCTATTTCTCTGATCTTAACTCTGTTCCATTGATCTCTGAATCTGTCCCTCTACTAATAACACACTATCACTGCAGCTGTATAGCATTGATATAAACTAGTGATTCCTCCCACTTTATTTTAAAAATAATATTAGCTGTATTAGGGCCTACACATGTCCATATACATTTTATGGTAAATTTGTCTGTCTCATACCCCTGGGTTTTTCACTGGCCACCACTGGCAGCTGAGGACCCCTGCTTTAGCGAATAGAAGGAGCCTCCACAGGCTAAGCTATTTCCTCTAGGTGGGGAGAAGAAATCTTTAGTCTATAGGAACAAATAACACCCTGGGGGCAAGGAGACTATTTTGGTGGGATTACCCCCCTGTGGGGAACAGAGAACGCTGAGATGAATGGTTTTGATGACAGGATCCCTCCCCTGTGCCCCAACCATGCAGCGTCTCTGGAAGGGGAGTTTCAGAGCTGGCAAAGAAAGATATGATGGCTTTTTTGATGTGTCAATCTGTCTTGGCCACAGTCCCTGGTTATTTAATCAAATACTAATCTAAGTGTTGCTGTGAATGAATTTTACAGACAGTTAGTGTTAAGTAGTGGTAATTATCCTGGATAATTGGGTGGGTCTGACTGAATCTATCAGAAGGTGCCAAAGCAAGCTATGGTTTCCCTGTGAGAGAGAGAAGAGATCCCACTTATGTATGACAGATTTTTTCCATGCTCATGGGGTTCTAGTCCTGCCCACAATCTTTCTACCTTACTGTTTGTGGATAACAGCATTAGTATGTGACTGTGACTGTGAGTTTACCTGACATCTTCCCTTCAGACTACCTGTCCTACTGGTCTGGTTTTTTGGCTGAACACTGACTGATCTGATTGATCATTCTTTAATTTACACTTTTAGATCAAAATGAATCTTAATATAATCAAAAACTTATCCAATGGCATAAAAAATCCCAATTATATAAATTTTAAAAATAATTGTTAAACAATGGGTTAATGACTACATTTTGCAAATTTAGCTTACAAAAGACCACTTAATAACCAATCTGGTCATTTTGGTGTCTTCAGTGAAAATTTAGATCATTGCACCATCATTCTGATTAGTAATGTGACAAGCAGGCAGCGATTAGCACAGCTGAGCAAGTAAATCAAGCCCAATTGTTACACTGATGAATCTATTGTTGTCCTATGCCCAGAGTCCAGTTTTCTTTTTGAATCTAAGTGTCTACTCACTCAGTAAATAACTGACCTCCCACTGTGAGTCTGTTCTTTAATGGATGCTTCTACAGAAATAGAAGCTAAAAAAATAGATTCTGGCTTCATGGAGATTTCCTTCTAACAGAAAAAAGATTTTTAAAAGTGCACAAATACAGTTCTAAATGATTTCATTATTTAGATAAAAACACTGAGTACTTGCTATAAAATAGAAATGCTATACTAAATGTATAATGAGAGAGGTAGAAATAAAATTACATCATATTGTGCACAGTAATTATTACTATGGCATTACTATTTTTAGTAGTGCCATAATTTGCTGGATCCAATATTCATTCATTCACTCATTCAACAAACTACTACTTTTCTCGGAATAATCTTTGCATAGTCATGACACCTGGGGATGAATGTATTATAAAATAAAAGAGACAATTCTAGATTTTCATTAAATAGGGTTTTAAGTAGCCATATAATTTCTAGTAGAATCATAGAAACTTCATGGTTGCATTAAGCCTACTTTAAAAAATAAATAGGCCAACATAATTTAAAAAGTGTTCTCCAACTGCAACATTACGTAATACTCTTGTGTTGCATCAGGCTCCTTCACCCAAAACCCTCTCATCATGATCAAACAATTGACATCATATGACAGTTGGCAAGGGTGTTACCATTGATATTGCCAGTACTTTGAACTCAGTTTAGCAGTTTAGCAGATCAGTTTAGATCTGATATAGGTCTTTCAGATTACCCACTAGCATCCACCTCTGAATAGTTAAAAATACCCACGTAACTTATTTGTTCTTAATAACCACCATTAGGGCAGTCCCGGTGGCCCAGCAGTTTGGAGCCAGCTTCCACCCGGGGTATGATCCTGGAGACCCAGGATCGAGTCCCACGTCGGGCTCCCTGCATGGAGCCTGCTTGTGTCTCTGCCTCTCTCTCTCTCTCTCTCTCTCTCTCTCTCTCTGTCATGAATGAATAAATCAAATCTTAAAAAAAAAATAACCACCATTAGACAAATGG
This sequence comes from Nyctereutes procyonoides, assembly GCF_905146905.1. Taxonomy (NCBI): domain Eukaryota; kingdom Metazoa; phylum Chordata; class Mammalia; order Carnivora; family Canidae; genus Nyctereutes; species Nyctereutes procyonoides. Next base: position 14,207,673 of record NW_026575030.1, read on the forward strand.
AAGAATTATGCAAATCTAAACAGTGGCCACAAATAGCATAAGAACATGCTGATTTGCCTTAGCCTTAGAAGGGGACAGGGCTGTGACCAGAGCTAATCTTAGGAAATGTAGTAAAGAAATGCTGAACTAGAGAGACTGGACTCCAATGATTGTCAAATGCTGGGGAGACTGATAAAGTCCCCCTAATTCTAAATGAAGCTATATAAACATCTACAGGACACATTCTCAAAGCTAAGCACTGATCTGATATGTAAGGATTACATAGATTAATGAGGCAATTCCTGCCCCCAAGAGTCTCTCAGTATAACAAAAGGAATGATTATTGAAATTCAGTAATTCAAAAACTGGGCAAGTACTATTACAGGTATGCATACAGTGGTGGAATTGGGTGTGGCCTTTGACTCTGCTTGGAGAAGCTCACAGGAACCTGCACAGAAAAGGAGCTATTGGATTTGTGTTTTGGATGGTGAGCAGGATTTTTTTGGGAAGATGGTGTAGGCAGAGAAAATGGCATGAAAAAATTCACAGAGATAGCAGAATGATAACACTGTAATAATTTAAAAAGTAAAACAGCATACAAAATTGGAGTCTTCTGTGTATTTATTTATTTATTTATGAATCTTCTGTTTTTAAAATTTAAGTAAGCATTTTGAGAGTCCCCTCCCCTCATTGAATTGAAGTGCTTTGCTAATACTATAATTTAGGTATGGAACTTGGACAGGTTTTATTATAAATTACTTGGCAAATGAGCTTAATTATTTGTCAAGTAAAATTAACAATTTATGATGCTGTTTATAAACACATCTGCCATCCCAATCCAAGCACAAATAATACACCTAAGCAAGAATGGATATGTCGACATTTAATCTATCTGCAAGAAAATTTTAAATGTCCACGAAGTACTGATCAGGTACTACTTTATTTTTAATTTTGTGTCTTTTTATTTGAGAGAGAGAGAGCATAAGTGGTAGGGAGGAGCAGAGGGCAAGGGAGAAGAAGACTCCTTGCTGAGCAGGGAGTCTATCATAAGGTTCTATCCCAGGGTCCTGCGGTGATGACCTGAGGCTCAGGCAGATGCTTAACTGAGTCACCAAGTGTCCCATGGTAGTACTTCTTATTACTAGAATGTGTGAATGTAAAATGGTGATCAATATCCAAACTGAATGTGCATTTATTGATGAGGAGAGCATCTGAGCAAAAATAATTTTAAAAAGTTGCATATGAGATTTGTGACATCTAAGTAACAAATGCGATTATAAAAAAGATTATTGATTCTGAAATAAAAACAATCACCTCATTTTTGATGATGACAACATATTGATATTAGAGAAATAAATATTCAATCTTCATGAGTACATTTGTGAGAAATATGCTTATATACTTTTGATGTAAGGAATTGATTGATGAACTCAAGAAAGCAAAATTCTTACGTATTAAGATATATTAAAAACAGAATTAATTGTTGAAACAACAATCTCACTTTAGGGAAACTATCCCTAGGAAATAATAATCACAAATACAAAGGAAGTGATATATAACATTTTTTTCCTTTTTTGCCTCTTCTCCCTCCCAGATACATAACATTTTAATAATTATTTTTAAGGGTAAAGATATGATATGATTTGGTAAACTAAATTGTTACATAGTCAAAGGATAAATTAGAATAGGTATATCAAATTATGTTATTATTTTAGCTTTTACTGCTCGCTATGTACCAGGAATTGTGTTAAGCGTATTATAAGTATTTTATCACTTGCTGATCCCAATAATCTTATAGAGAATGAATTATTCATGCTACCATTATAAAATGAAGAAACTAGAGTTTAAATTAGTTAAAATTTTGTCTAAGGTCAGGCACAAAGTGTGTGAGAAAAACTCAGATTAAAACTCAAGTTCCTTATCCCCATGGCCTCTACCATTGCAAAAGCCTGTGATTATACAGATGAAGTGGAGAAAACTGATTTTAAGCCAGGGTGTGTGGGGTGATCATTATTCCATAGAAAATATACATTGAGAAATACTGAAAGAAATTAGCCTTAAATGCTAATAAGGTATTGTTTTTGGAAGGTAGACTTATATGTGATTTTTTTCCCTCTCTTGCTTTTCTTTTCTCAGCATTAAAAAGATGTTTGCTTTAATGGAAAAATAACATTTGAATGGATCTCTGCCAAAATTTGAAAATCCACAATATTTATAAACATTCCCAACAAATGTACTGGTTCATGCTGAACCATTATAAGGGACATGTTTTCCATTCTATCTTTCCAAGATTTTGAACCATTCTCCCATACATTTACCTCAAGCTTCCTTTTTGTCTTATTGTCAATCATGACTGCAAAGACCCGGGTTCTGCCCTTGTCAAAGAGACTCATTTCTGAGCATCTTTAGGCAGCCCAGGGTCCTTTGAGTCTTCAGAAACTGAAAAGATTTATTCACTTTCAGAGCTCCAAGCTTGGAAATAGGAGAATCTTTCCACTCACAAGATCTCAAACCCTGTAGCCCTCCTCCTCTTTTTCTATTATGACTGAAGCCTTTCAAGGTTATGGGATTAAATACGACTAGAGAAAAGTTGATAGTGCCACAGAATAGAAAATGTATTATGTTTTTAATTATGTGTGGAAGAGGAAAGAATTGCCCTGCTCCTGTTCTGTGTATATTTGTTTGTATCTCTTTCCCTTTTGCAACAAGGCCATTTCCAAAAAGTAATGAAAATAGATGAAATGGATTTTACTTGAGAAAAACATACAAGAAATAAAAATTTTTGGCCATGGAAAGGATTATTTCATTTTCCTCCAGATCTAAAATGTTGTAAGAATATAAAGAATATACACGAACGTATACACACACACATACACACAAAACACATGGTTATATGCACATATATATGTATATGTGTGTACATAGGCACACACATGCATGTTAGAGGACTATCTATGCACACATGCACACACCTGGGTTCTAAACATAGTGTTGTTGTTGTTGTTGTTGTTTAATGAGCAATGTGTTATGTAATTGTGTAATTAAATTTGTGAGGCTCACTGGGGAAATGCTAAATAGCAGGCTTTCCTGAATCTAGGAGACAACTATGAACGTGGACATTATTTTCTCACTGGAATAGACACTATAGACTACCTTGATGCATATGGGTGCCACAGGGCCAATGATGCTGGCAGGATGGATGGGTACATGGTGCTCCTGGACAGAACCTGGACTTAGACCTGTAGCACCCAAATCAAAGGGAATGACCTTTGACTTTCACAAAATTATATGGGCTGGTTTAAAGGGTTTCTTAGCAGATACTAGTGGAAAAAAAAGGCTAGTTCAGTCACCCTCAGTGTCATGTTCATCCTGAGATCCTATTGGCCTTCCCCTGAATTCTGAGATTCATATCTGTTCAATTATCTTAGAATATGGAAGATATCTTGATTCTGTGGATTCTGTACAGTATAGTGGTTCACAGAATTACAGGGACTCTGTACAGTATAGTATATCAAAGGCTGGAGCTATTTACATAGGAGATGGATGACTCAAATAGTAGGGGGCCACTCTCTGTATGCATTCCCATAACTGCTCACACACAGAAATTTCAAAAACTAAAATAAAAAAAAAAAACAAAAGATCACACACAGCATTTACTTTATTCATTATAACCACTGTGTTTTCCCCCCAAAGCATAAAGTTAGATTGATCTAACACATTTTTCCCTAATTGCAAAAGTATGGATATATATTGTAATATTTCAAGCCACACCGAAATGTATAAAAAGAGTGGGTCTTTCCCCAATAAACCTATATGTGAAAAAGCCAGTATCAATAATTAGGCTGGCATGTATCTACTTATACAAAAACATACATACATAATTTCCTATGTTATCCTTTCTTTTTTTTTAAGATTTTATTGATTTATTTGAGAGAGTGAGAGAGAGAGCACACACAGGGAGAGGTAGTAAGGCTCGATGCCTGGCTGGACGTGGGGCTCGAACCTAGGACCCTGAGATCATGTCTAAAGCTGAAGTCAGATGTTTAACTGACTGAGTCATCCAGGCACCTCTCTCCTTTTCTTTTAATCAGATATGGAATCACATTGTGTAGTATTATTCCAATTTGCTTTTTTTATTGATATAATACAGGTATTTTCTAGATCATTATAAATTGATTTATTCTGTTTTAATTGAACTCTTTATTTTAAGGTAATTGCCTATTCATAAGGAGTTGAAAAAAGATAATACAAGGATATTTACCCTTCGTCCAGTTTCTCCAATGGAAATGCAATAATTTTGCAAAGGTATAGTACCATATCATAATTCCAATGGTGACATTGATAAAGTCAAAATAGAGAACACTTGCATCATTACAAGGATCTCTCATGTTGTCTTTTTTTTTAAATTTTATAAATTAATTTTATTGGTGTTCAATTTACCAACATACAGAATAACACCCAGTGCTCATCCCGTCAAGTGTACCCCTCAGTGCCCGTCACCCATTCACCCCCACCCCCCGCCCTCCTCCCCCTTCTCATGTTGTCTTTATATCTATACCAGTTTCTTCTTGCCCTCAGGACTCTCACCTCCCCTTACCATCTTACCCTAACCACTGATATGTTCTCCGGTTCTATTATTTTGCCATTTTATGAATGATATATTTTAAGAATGCCATTTTAAGAATGTAATTATACGGTATGTAACCTTTTGGCATTGGCTTCTTTACTTAGCATGTTTTCTTGAGTGTCTTTCAGGTTCTTGCCTGTGTTAATAATTTGTTCCTTTTTATTGTAGAGAAGTATTCCCTGGTATGGATATACTCCAGGTTGTTTAGCCTTCCATGTATTGAAGGATATTTGTGTTGTTTCCAGTTTGCGACTACTGTAAACAAAGATGGTATACCCATTTTTGAACAGGATTTAGTGTGGACATAAATTTCCGTTTCCTAAAAAAAAAAAAATTCCGTTTCCTTAGGAATAATTTTTAGTAATGCAATTGTTGAATTTTAGGGTAGTTCTTGTTTGGTTGGATAAGATGCTGCCAAATAGCCTTCCAGAGACACTATAACATATTATACTCCCATCCGCAACATGAGCCAGTATGATCTCTGAATCCTCTCCAGCATCTGGTGTTGCTATTATTTTTTAGTTTTACCATTCTGATAGTCGTGTCATGACATCTATTTGTGGTTTTAATTTGTATGCCCTAATGACTAATCTTTGCATGGGCTTATTTGCCATCCATAGATCCTTTTTAGTGCTATGTCTTTCCATGTCTTTTGCATTTTTCTAGTTGGATTGTTTTTAATTTTGACTTTTGAGAGTTCTTTATTCTAGGCATTAGTCCTTTGTCAGATTTGCAGTTTGCAAATACTGTATATTATCTTTTCGTTCTCTTAAAGGGATTTACACAAAGCAAAAGATTTTCATCTTGATGAAGTTCAAATTATTGATTTCTCATTTAAGGTTATATTTTTGGTGTCAAGTCTAATATCTCATTACCTAGCTCTAGATCCTGAAGATATTGTTGTTACCTAAAATTTTGTAGTTCTATGACTTACATTTAAGTCCATGTTTCATTTTGAGTTAATTTTTATAGAAGCTGTGAGACATAAACAAAGGTTCGTTTTTAATAGATGTCTAATTTCTCCAGCACCATTTGTTTAAAAGGTGATGCCTATCTCCATTGAATTTTTTTGTTGTAGTTTGTCAAAAATCAGTTGAGCATATTTGTGTAGGGCATTTTTGGGTTCCATAAGCCATTCTTTTGATCTTTTGTCTATTCTTGGCATAATATGTTGTATTTTCATTTTTATTTAGTTTGATATTTTTTAACTTCCTTTGAGTCTTCCTATTTGATTAATGAATTATTTAAAAGGGTGTTGTTTAGTTTTTAAATGTTTGGAAATTTTCTTGTTTTCTTTCTGTTGTTGATTTCCAGTGTAATTTCTCTGTGATTGGTGAACTCACTCTATGATTTCAATTCTCTTAACTGTGTTGCAGTTTGTTTTATGGCACAAGATAGAAATCTATTTTATTTATGTTTCACGGACACCTGAGAAGAATATATATATTCTTGCTGATATTTTGCCTAGTTTTCTTCTCAGTTGTTGATAGAATGGTGTTGAAGTCATCAAAATCATTGTGAATTTGTCTATTTATGCTTCTAATTTTATCACTTGTTGATGTACATATTTTTCAGCTCTGTTGTTTGTTGCATACACAATTACAATTCCTATAATGGAATCACTCTCCATGGAGTGATCCTTTTTTCATTATATAACATCTTCCTCCATCTCTTGCAATTTTCTTTTCTTTTATGTTTTCTTTACTAGGTATTAATAGCCATTTCTGCATTCATTTCATTGATATTCTTTCTTTAAGTCTCATGTATCCCCATTCTCTTCTCCAGTAACAATGTATTTTCCTTAAAATTTTCATATACATAGAATGTATATTCTAGATTAGATGATTAGAACCGTATCAGACAATATTGTAATTTTTTGCTTCAGCCACAGACACAATTTGGAATATTCAAAGGAAGGACAATCTACTGTATGTACTCATATTTTTACTTACAGTGCTTTTTCTTTCTTCCTGATACTCCAAGATTTCTCCTCATACTGTTTCCCTTCTATTTAAAAACTTTCTTTAGCCATTTCTTTAGGCCTTCTGGCAACAAATTATCTTAATTTTCCTTTATTTGAGAATTTATTTTCTTTCCATTACTGAAGTATATTTTTGCTGGATATATAGGTTGATGGTCTTTTTTTCCTCCCAGCACCTGACACTGAAAGTGTTATGCCATTTTCTTTTGACTTCCATGGTTTCTGATGAGAAATCTTATCATACAAATTTGTATTCCTTTACTGGAAATGTGTCATTCCTCACTGACTACTTTCAAATTTTGTTTCTTTGTCTTTGTTTTTTGAAGCTTAACTATTAACTATAAAGTGTCTTGATGTAGTTTTGTTTGGTTTGTGTTTTCTTCTTCTTCTTCTTCTTCTTCTTCCTCTTCTTCTTCTTCTTCTTCTTCTCTTCTTCTTCTTTTCTTCTTTTTCCATTTTCAGTTGACTGAGCTTCTGGTGTCTCTAGCTTTATGTCTTTTGCTAAAATTGAAAATTTTCAGGCATTTTTCTTTGAGTACTTTTTCAGCTCTACATTTTTTTCCCTCTTTCTAGGACTCTATTAATACAAATGGCAAGTATTTTGTAATACTCTACAGCTCCCTGAGGCTCTGTTCATTTTTATTCAGCCTATTTTCTTTCTGTTTTTCAGATAGATAATTTTTATTATTCTATCTTCTAGTTTACTGGTCTTTCCCATTCTGCCATTAAATCTACTCATTTTAGCTTTTTATGCCATTTATTGTATTTTTCAGTTCTAAGGTTTCTATTTGTTTTTTTCATCATATATTCTATTTCTTTGTCAACACTGTATTTCTTTGTTGAGATTCTTTGTTTCTTCTCCTGTTTTCAAGCATATGTGTAATTGCTCATTGAAACAATTTTATGGCACTTCCTACAAATATTTTCCAGATAATTCTAACATTTGTTATTTTGAAGATAGTATCTCTTTCTCTTTTTAAAAGATTATTTATTTATTTATTTATTTGAGAGAGAGAGTGAGCATGAGCTGGGGAATGAGAGGAAGAGGGAGAAGCAGACTCCCCAATGAGCAGGGAATCCCATATGGAGCTCAATCCCAGGACCCTGATTATGACCTAAACCAAAGGCAGACACTTAATCGACTGAGCCTCCCAGGTGCCCCGAAGATAGTATCTCTTAATTGTTTCTCTCATTCAGGTTGAAATCTTCCTAGTTCTCCATTTGGTAAGTGATTTTCAATTGAAACCTGGACATTCTGGATATTATATAAAGAGATTCAATATTATTTAAACCAATTGTTTCATGTGATATCCTTTGGCACTGATCTGTCAAGGAAAGAGGGTTTGCCACTTTGTTATTGCGAAGTGTGGGTAGAAGTCCAGGTTCCACATTCTGCCTGTACTAACATTTGAAGGGCAGGTTTGGATGCTCTGGACCCTTAGTGGCCTCCACAGACACAAGAGGGACAAATTAAAGTCAAAACTCTTCACTAGGTTTCCTCTAACCCATTTCTAGAGAGGTGGGGAAGGATGTCTCATTGCTGCAAGATGGGAGTGGAAATGGAGGTTCCCCTAAATAGTCTCCATTGTGGATCTTGTTATACCAGTAAAGACAGAAATCTAAGCTTTCCATTCAGACTTTACTGGCATGGGGAAGGGTGGACCAATGTTTTTCTGGGTGTTTGGCTGTAATGGAGCGGTCTTTCTGGCTCTTTGGCTAAAGAGAGGAGGCTTTTCTTGAGGATGTCCTTGCACCTACGGGGGTTGTTAATTTCTAACTCTTCAAATACCAGATCTGGGATGTTGGAAGCAGAAGGAAAATCCAGTTACATTGGTCCTCGGGTTCCAAGATCCCTAACTGGTCTACCTTCTTTCCTCCACCTTTCAAAGTCTTTTTTATATTTGTTTTATAAATAAAGTTTAGGCTTAGTGGGAGGAAAAGGGAATGTGTATCTTCTCCATCTTCAAGGAGGTTGGATTACCATTATTATTATTATTATTATTATTATTATTATTTTACAAAAAAACATTTTATCTTAAAGAATTTTTGAAACTTCTGTTTTTGCAAAAGAGAAAACAGATTCATGTAGTAAGTGGCTTGATGGATATGTTTAAGCAAGTTAGGAAAACAGCTAAGATTGGAATCAACTCACTCATTCTCAATTTAAGTCACTTTGTACTTTTCTGCCATAATATATGGTGATCACTGTTGTGCCCTCATATTTTTTCCAGTATTTTTTCCCATTCCATGGGGGGTTTGGAGACTAAATACATTCCCAGTAACAATAACTGAGAATCCCAAGAATTCCTTACTCTAACTAATGAAAGGAGTGTTGTACTCCTCTGAGAAGAGAACTGTTAATACATTATACCATTTTCACTTACTAAGAAGATGGAGTTCACAAAAATCTGGATAATATTTTAAGGACTTTTCCCTTCATTTTCAACAAACTCCATCCACTTCTAGCTATGATCACTTATCTCATCTTGTTCAGACTGTAGTGACTGCCCTCTTCTTCTTGGTGACTCTGATACATGTTGTTCTTCCCTATTCTCCCACTCAAATTACCTAAATATTATTTTTACTTCAGCCATACTCAAATTTTCAAAATACTGAAGTATTATTGATTTTTATTCTTCCTAAAATAAAGATAAAATACTTAACACATTAAGAAATGGTAAAATAAAGGAACTTTGCTTTGGTCTTACACTTAGATCAGCTTCTTGCACTACTTCCCTTGTCTTGTTATGCTTCAACCTCACTGCCTTTCTCCTGGGCCCTTGTTCATACTGTTTTTCCTCACCCACTTAGGCCATTAGGCCTTTTCAGCTGCTGCTCAATTATCCAGAATCCATCTCCAGTCTTCAAACTTCCACCCTTTCTCTAGTAAATTTGCTCAACTGCTAAATATCAGTTAAGCTATCATTTTCTAAGGATGTATTTTTTTAAGGATACTTTCATGATAAGAATATGCTTTCATTTCTGACCTTGCTTCTATAAACTGCTTGTACTCTATGCTATGCCCACACTAATACACATTTTAGCTCTGTTATTAGTTTATGGATCTTATTTGGATCTGTATCTGAACAATGATAAATGACAAAAACTTAGAAATGGACATAGTTAATAATCATGATGCACTTGATAAGGAAACTCAAGTTAATTGTAACATATAACACTTCAATGATCTAAATATCAAGTCTTCTTTAATCACACATTCCTTTCTGTAACAGAACCATATTCCTTCTTCCATGACACTTCTTCCATGAATGTAGCATGGATATAACAACTTGATGTATGTTTATCTCCTCTAATTTAGAGTTACCTCCACTAGAAGAGTCCAGGGAGGTTTTCCCTCCTCCACTCAATCCCCAGCAACTTACTCAGTACCCAGTATGTAATAGATGCCCAGTGAGTGTTGGTTAAATTAATGAAATAAGGCAGGAAGAAAAGGGAGGAGAGAAGAAAGGAGGGATATGTGAGGGCCAAAGAGAGAGGGTGGAAGTAAATCAAGGGATGGGAAAGACAAATGCCATGTGGACCTCTTTTATAACCATAACTCTGATATTATTAGCTTCCCTATTCTCAATATTTTCAACCACAAAGTTAATAAAGCAGCACTTATTGAACTGTTGTGAGAACTGTATAAAGTAACACATCTAAAATATTTATGATGAGCCTAGAACATTGAGCAGATAGTTAATGTTAGGTCACATCCCTTTCTCCCTGACATTAGCTAACTAGCTAAGGGGTTTTCTCTTAGGTGATTTTTTTTTAAATTCAGTGTGGGTGTTTGCTTAATTCCACAACCTCATCCATCAAATGACATTAAATTGTTATTACTTGATGATTTACTACCATGAAAACTATTTGTCTTTCACACACATCAGGCAATATGCTAACATAACTGAGAGATTGGCACTAAAATGTGCTGTGGTCCCCAAAGTCTTTAATTATAAAATGTTGTGCAACTTCATTTTTAGCTCACTTTGAAAAGTTGAGAAACCATTACCCCATTGTGTATGCATTACACTGAATCCCATGAAATACTCCATTGATTTTATAATCCTTACCATTAGCAGTTAAGTGTTTATATAATTCTGCTCCCTGATAGAAAACTTGTTAGGATATTATTTTCTTCGGCTTTGTTCTACCCCAAGAGTTGTTGTCCCTCAGGCATGTCTGGGTTTTAGTGGATATAGTCCTTATTTTTGACATTTTACTCAAGGATTTTTTTGAAATGGGGTGTCTGTGCCCTGTAGATTGGCTCTTTCCAAACATATAACTGAATACACAGAGTCATTTCATTGAACCCAAATGCTGTTATGATAAAGTGGATATGCTGAAGGCTTTAAATACAGACCACTAGGGCTTAAATAATAAATGTACCTATTACTAGTGGTGTAATATGGGAAAAAATATTTTACCTCTCTAATCTACCCCTTGCTTATTGCAATACTTATCTTCTAGCATTGCTTTGAAGATCAAATGAGAAATGTCTAATGTTATTATTTGCCAGATATTTTTATAAGTGGTATTTATTTATTATGTTACCTAATATTTGTCAAAACCTTGTGAGGTTGATACTATTATTGTTCCCATTGTACAGATGGGGCAGTTGCATTCAGAAGTAACTTGTCCACAGTCATACAACTAGAAAATGGCCACTTAACACAATGAATTCAGGCAGTGGGACTCCAGAACCTGCTATGGCACCTCTCAGAATACTGACTTCTACTCACATGGCACAGAACTGCCATGGAATCTTCATGGCCTTCCTGGTCCTGCTACCAGCTGTTACTGGTATGTATAGCATGTGGATAGATGTCACTGCACATCTCTCAGATTTGGGAGGAGCCAAGCCAAGGGTCATGCCATTGTTTCCTGGCAGTGCTTAGCTCTGTAGGGCTGAAGATATACTTGCACATGCCACCACAATGCAACTTCCTTTGGATTAAGATTAATTAAGCACAGAGAATCAGACAACAGTAAAGCAATCAGATGTACAAGTTCTTAAAAAATAATTATGGTGTCTAAGAGCTGAATTGTACCATTCAAATAGTAACTAGAAATTCTTTCTCTTTTGAGATTAATAACTTGCATCTCAAAGACTTGTTTTAGGTATTTTCACACTTTTCAGGCCATAAAAATGCATTCATTCATATTTGACCACAGGATAGCTCTTTCAGGAACATAATACTAACCCCATTTTATAGCTGACAACACTTGAGGTCCCTAAAAGTCACAAAATTTGACTGAGAAAACTGAAGTGGTAATGTCAAAACTTGAGATGTTTCTTTTTTATAAACCAGGAATATCTTGAGTTAATGATGTGTTCATGTCTTATCATGCTTGTTTTCCTATGTGTTCAGGACACTATATCAGAGCAAAAGAAATGGGACTTTGGTACAAAATGAACCTGAGGCCAAATAGAGAAAGATCCATTGACTTTTCAATTGGCTTAAATCCCTTACTTCTGTGGGTCTCAGGATCTCCAGTTCATAAAAAAACAACTATTCCAATAAATGCTTAGAACATATGAAACCTCTAAAATGCAGTTTAATTGGTGACAGTTCCATATTTGTTTGGCTATGTTTATTTTACTTTTGGGTCCCATCCACTGCCTTATCTCATGGACAAGCTGCATGTGACTTTAGACCTCAGAACTAGAGATGGAGGACACACAGTTTAGAAAAGACTCCAGATAGAGGATGAACCACAACAAAAAGTACATTCAGCATGTGGGGAGGAAGGAACATATTTTCTGTTCCCAAGGGTCAGGAAATTGTGTCTCAGAGGTGGGAATATTAAGGCAAAATAAATGGTCCTATACTAATGAATTTTATACACATATTTTAAAAAATGTGAAGTCCTTTTCCAGGGTCTTTGCCACCCCCAGGATCTGAATACATATGTGGTATTTCAGGTAGCAGAACTCCAAGGGAAGCAGTGCTAAGTCGTCAGAAAATGTGGCATAGGGAAAGAAGAGCAAAAGCTGCTATAATCAATAAATCCTGCCAAAGGATTCTGTTTCCAATTTAATTTTTTGTTTGCTTTTCAAAAATAGGGAAGATTATCCAAGCACTGCCAGAATACCTGAGCAGGAAACTAGTATTCCAAATTTTATCATCTCTCCAAAAATCCCAAATCAAGCAAAGAAAAAGTGGAAGTAAAGACTGAGTGAATAAAGAATCAGAAGGTAACTGGTATAAAACAAGGGCAGAGTGAAGATATTACATCTTTTTACAGACACCCAAGCATTTGCTTAATGTCATTATCTCTCCCACTCAGAGAGGGAATTAAGAAAGTTTTTTTTTTTTTTTTTAAAGCACCATATAAAATGGCATTTCCCCTCTTTTGAAGTGGAAAAAAGTTTGGGCAAACTGGTTGAGAATCAGAAGGTAAAACTAATGGAAACATTCCAAAACTGAGAAAGAAAACATAACGTTAAGAATAGAATACAACCACAATCTTAATCTTTAGAAGGGATGAAGAACTATTCAGCTCCTTTAAAGCTACCTTTGGAGAAATTTCTATATCTATATTTTTACCCAAAACCTTCTAGGAAAGAATATGTTGCAGGATGCACTTATATCATTTGATTCTGAGAGCAGGAAGACAAATGTGAAAACTATGAACCATAAAAATCAGATGAAAGATTGAGAGACCAAACCTCAACTCTGGCACAAGTAGCTACATAACCTTAGCCAAAGAATGAATACCCTCAAGTAGGCCTTGTGTATAAATGTTGATTATAGTACTATCTTTTCTACCTCAAAAGACCATTCAAAGGATCATATTACATCAGATCATTTAGATCATATACATCAATACATCTAAATGCAGTAGTTTAATAGTGGTAATGATGATAATAATAACACCTGTTATTAGTTGTAATTGTATTTGGAATAACTTTTCAATTAACATGCACATGAGTTGTCAGGATACAATATCACATTTCAGGAATGACCGAGACAAATCCATCTTAATATATTAGAGGAAGCATAATAACAAAACAAAGAAACAAACAAAACTTTAGCAAGTATTCATAATAAAATCTGAATAAAGAACATAGAAATGTGCATTTTGATTTATATACAAAATGGTGAATATTATTTCATTTTTCGGACTCAGAAGAAATTCAGGACATAACTACTTCATTAGCGTAAACTTTCAGAAGAATGCTCACTTATTCTCTTTGAAACATAATCCATATGATTATTTTAAAGTTGATTAGAGTTGACTCTGTTGGAATGAAACAAAGTTTCCAGAGAACAATGTGGAAACAATTTACATTTTGTTCATATATGATTGTTCAATTCTGGACCTAAATTTCATCGATACATAAAATGTAAAAGTGAATCAATCAGTCAAATTCCTAGTATTTTCTCCCTATTTTTTTATTGTGGTTAGATACACATAACATAAAATTTACCATTTTAACATTTTTAAGTGTACAGTTCAATTGTATTAATTAAATACATTCCCAATGCTGTGCAACCATCACCAACATCCTTCTACATAAATTTTTCAACTTGTAAAATTGAAATTTTATACTTATTAAAAATAGTAACTCCCTATCCCCATCCTCCCAGTTCCTGACAACCATTTTTTGACTTCCTGTCTCTATAATATTACTCTAAACTCATCTAAATGGAGTCAAACAGTATTTGTCTTTTTGATTGGCTTAATTCACTTAGCATAAAGTCCTCCAGGATAATTTATGTAGTATATCAAAATTTCCTTCTTTTTAAAGTTTGAATAACAATATATTCTATGTTTATACCATATTTTGTGTATCTGTTCACCTGTTGGTGGACACCTGGGTCACTTCCATATTTTAGCTACAATGAATGTTGCTATAACATGGGTGTACAGATATTTCTTTGAAACTCTGCTTTCAAATTTTATGGATATATGCCCAGAAATAGAATTGCTAGATAATTATATTTTTATTTTTATTTTTTGAGGAACCACCATATGGTTTGCCATTGTAGTTGTACCATTTTGCATTCCACCAAGAGTGCACAAGAATTCCAATTTCTCCACATCCTTGCTAATAGTTCATATTTTTTGTTTTTTGTTTGTTTTGATAGCCATCTTAATGGATATCAGGTAGTATCTCATAGTTTTGATTTGCAATTCCTTAATAATTAGTGATGTTTAGCATATTTTCATCTGCTTATTGACCTTTTGTATATCTTCTTTGAAAAAATATCTGTCCAAGTTCTTTGTCCATTTTTGAATTAAGATGTTTGTTTTTTGTTGTTGATAAGTTTAGGAGTTTCTGTCTATATTCTAGATATCAATCCCTATTCATATATATTATTTTAAAATATTTTCTCCCACACTCTGAGTTGTCTTTTTGCTTTGTTGATATATTTTGATGTACAAATTTTTAAAAATTTTATCAATTCCAATTTGTTTATTTTTTTTCTTTTGTTGCCTATAACATTGGTCTCTTATTTAAGAAATTATTACCCGGGGCGCCTGGGTGGCTCAGTGGTTGAGTGGCTGCCTTTGGCTCAGGTCATGATCCTGGGTCCTGGGATCAAGTCTCACATGAGGCTTCCCATAGGGAGCCTGCTTCTCCCTCTGCCTGTGTCTCTGCCTCTCTCTCTCTCTCTCTCTCTCTCTCTCTCTGTGTCTTTCATGAATAAATAAATAAAATCTTTTTTTAAAAAAGAGAAATCATTACCATATTCAATATTATACAGCTTTTGCCCCATTTTTTCTAAGAATTTTATAGTTTTAAGTCTGACATTTAGGTATTCAATGAATTTTTAGTTTTTGTATGTGTTGTTAGGTAAGAGTCAGTATAATATATATATATATATATATATATATATATATATATATGTCATTGAAGTTCGATTTGCCAACATATAGTATAACACCCAGTGCTCATCCCATCAAGTGCCCTCTTCAATGCCTGTCACCCAGTTACTCCATCCCCCCACCCGTCTCCCCTCCCACTACCCTCTGTTCATATAATTCTTATCCAGTTTTCTTAGCACATTTGTGGGAAAGAGTACCTGTCTCCCACTGAATGGTCTTGACATCTTTGTCAAAGATTATGTGACCATATCTCTGAGAGTTTATTTTTGAGCTGTCTATTCTGTTCCATCAGTCTATATGTTAGTGTTTATGCCAGTACCACATTGCTTTGATTACTGTAGCTTAGCTTTGTAGTGAGTTTTGAAAATAGAAAGTGTGAGTACTTCAGGTTTATTTTTCTTTTTCAATTTTTTTAATTCTATTGTTTCTC
The DNA here is from genome assembly GCF_905146905.1 of Nyctereutes procyonoides. NCBI lineage: Eukaryota > Metazoa > Chordata > Mammalia > Carnivora > Canidae > Nyctereutes > Nyctereutes procyonoides. The sequence goes on from NW_026575030.1 coordinate 14,223,528, forward strand.
TTCTAATAAAGAAGCCATATTGCTTTTAAATGATTGAAATGGGTGTTTAACCTTCACTCTATCAACTGTATGCACATGTACAGATATACAGAATAATAAGTAATTCATAGGGCATTCAGGATGCATCAGGGATATAAATGATACTAAAGTATGCAGGACGCATAAGAATGTCATAGAGGAAGTGTCTGGTATACCTTGCTAAGGAGTGTATCTCCCCTCTATACCTACCTCTTCTACCAACTATGAACCAAAGACAAAAATTGTTTCCTGGTCCTGTGCCCCAATAGAAAACATCAGTCTCTCAAAGAATAAGACACTGACTGGGTTGTGGGTGTAAAGAAAGAGTACAACATGTAACTATGTAAAGACTGTCACTGTCATTCTCACCTCCATGATTATTTTCTGTTTTCATCTTGTATATCTGTGTTTTTGCACTTGTGCACCTGGTTAATGAGGTAAAGACTAAACACTCATTTTTAACCATATAGAAGTAATGGGGCTTAAAAATACCAGAAATTTCAGATTAAATCGAAAAACAACTAGATGCAACAAAAGGCATATACTGAACATGATTTCATATTAGAAGTTTGAGGTATATTACTCTATAAGTATATGAATAAGTCATACATTGATCAGATGATTCTCAAGTTCTGGAGGAGAAGTGTTTTTATTGTTTGCTTGTTTTTTACTCTGATCTAAGCATCCAGATTTGTGTCTGATGTGGAGTAGGTTCCGAAAACATTTTTGTGAAATGAAAGATGAGGAAAACAACAAGAAAAGAGCATATTGATTCATGCTTAAAAAATGGTCTTCCTAATCAGCCATGGATACAATCCGTCTAGGCGATAAGTTAGTAAGGAATGAAATATTTAGGACAAAAATATAAAGCCTGCTCTTAAAAGAGAAAAGCAGGAAAAGAGGACTCATGAACTCATAAATCTGCCAGTAACTAGGTTGAAGATTCTTTATATAGTGTCTCATTTAGTCTTTGTAGCCATCCCATTAGATAAACATCTTTAACCCCATTTAAAGATGAGGAACATAAGAATGAGAAGATAAAGTAACTGTGCAAGGTCACAAAATTAATAAGTATCAGAGAAAAGATTCATTAAAAAAAATCTTTTTGATTTCAAGTCCAGTGAGCTGTCTTTTGTAATACCATGTTTACCTTTTGGAAGATTTAAAAAAAAAACATAGGAAATGATTTAAAAATGTTCATTAAAAAATATAATGAGAGGTCTTCTACTTTAGAATAGGAATATATGTTAGGGTCAAGGAAAAGCAAAGAGAATTAGAAGTTTTTTCAAAGTCTACTGACGTGTTTAACCCTACAATATCCTTTCAGATGATAGTTCTCAAGAAACAGAAAACTTAAGAAATCCCTGTAGTCATGAGTCAGATATGACTTGAACTAGAAAATCCATGGTCTTCCATTACACTGTGAGGTTTCTATGTAAACGATGGCAAAGTAGAGAACACTGAGATAAATCAGCATGCTTGTTCTATAAATTCTCACACAGATGATTCTATGAAAAACACAAAGATAAACAGCATAATAAATGCCTCATTGTATATTAGTGAGATTAAAGAGAGAAACAACTGGACCACAGGACATATATTGACCATGTTTTCATATTAGAATCTTGAAGTATATTACTCTATAAAATAGATATATGCATAAACAAACAAATACATAATAAAACCTGGCTTGGAATTTCACTAAGATTCTTAGAATGTCTTTAAATTATGCTGGATTCCAATTAATTTATATTCTTTCAAATTCTCTCAGATGTTGCAGGACTGGGAGCCAATAACATAACTGTTAACACATATTGCACTGCATTCTGGTTATCAAGCAAATACTAAAATTCCTAAATAAATTTATTTAAAAATGGTGCTTTAGCTTCATAATTAGAATGCCAAATAATTGCCATTTCAAATAGGCAGATTTGAATATTTCCTATTTTGGTGCTTTCCTCTTCCCTAAAATGTATTCAAAACCTTATTTATTTATTTATGCATTGATTCTTTTATCTGGGCTATATACATAACTTTGTAACAGCTGATATACTTATTAAAAAAACCTAGACAAATACACATAAATATGCACACAAAACTATCAAGTTCTGTTATATTTTTACTGACTTTCTACATGTACTAATCAATTTTTAGTTTACCTGGTTAATATGGCAAATAAAAATCTGTCAAAAGAAGTATATTTTATGAAAATATAATCGTAAATTAAAGATTTTGAGTAACTCAGCAAGTATAAAATAACTACCCTTTTTCCAAAAAAAAATTAAGAGTATTTTTTAGTAATTCTGCGAGGATAGTAAAATATATATGTCTGGTTGATTATCTTATTAATTAGTGATAGACTGGAATTAGTGATAGACTGGAGTCCTGCTTGGAAAATAAATCATATATAATTTGAAATAAAAAATTAAGTTATTGCTAAGGCAACTTACTGGATTTGATGAAGTAACTCACTTGGGTTTACCTAGAGGACCATATAGACACTCTGCTAATCTCCTTAACAATCTAAGTCAGATGTTTCCAATAATAGCTTACCAGATAAGTTGGTTCAATTCTCTTGGTGAGAACAATTAAACCAAAAGAAAAAGAAAAGTAAAAGAAAATAAAGTAAAATTAGACTGAAATAGTACTGGATAAGATCTAGGGAAAATATATCTTGGAGACATAAGCTATCATTTGGGATCCCATTAACTCTGGAGGCATCTGTCAAATCTGGAAAATTCTACTGAGACTCTGAGAATATTAAAACTTAAACCATTTGAGAAGCTCATGAGGTAGGGACAAAAATTAGAATTTAAAAAACACCAGGAAAGGGGGATATGCTCTGAAAAATCTTTAAGATGCAGCTCATGGATAATGCTAAATTAGAACACAAATTTAAAATTATACTATCTTGGTGCCCATCGAAAGATGAATGGATAAAGACGATGTGGTTTATGTATACAATGGAATATTACTCAGCCATTAGAAACAAAAAATACCCACCATTTGCTTCAACGTGGATGGAACTGGAGGGTATTATGCTGAGTGAAGTAAGTCAATCGGAGAAGGACAAACAGTGTATGTTCTCACTCATTTGGGGAATATGAATAATAGTGAAGGGGAATATAAGGGAAGGGAGAAGAAATGTGTGGGAGATATCAGAAAGGGACACAGAACATAAAGACTTCTAACTCTGGGAAATGAACTAGGGGTGGTGGAAGGGGAGGAGGGCGGGGGGTGGGGGTGAATGGGTGACGGGCACAGAGGGGGACACTTGACGGGATGAGCACTGGGTGTTATTCTGTATGTTGGTAAATTGAACACCAATAAAAATTAATTTATAAAAAAAAAAAAGAATCCATTAGGTAGTTCATAAGATAAAAAAAAATAAAATAAAATTATACTATCTTATAAAAATGAAATAGTGAAACCCAGTTTTAAATAAACTCAATAACCAAAAATTAGATTATGATTATCATGGAATAGGATGCCTGGGTGACTCAGTGTTTGAGCATCTGCCTTCAGTTCAGGTCATCATCCTGGGGTCCTGGGATCGAGTGCCACATTGGGCTCCCCTCAAGGAGCCTGCTTCTCCCTCTGCCTATGTCTCTGCCTCTCTCTCTGTGGGTCTCCCATGAATAAATAAATAAAATACTTTAAAAAACAGATTATCACGGAATGTTATTGCCTTTATGTTTTTAAGTTCAAAGCTGAATTATCTACAGAGGAACGAAATATCGTCCTTGTTCTCAAATTATTCCCATAGTTTTAACTACATCAAAGTAATCAGGCAAATGAGGAGACAAGATATAATGTGACTGTAAGCTTAGAAAATAATACAAAATACAAGTAGATTCCTAGGTTAAAATGAAGTCATCAGAATCATTTAAGATAGCCAGATTCCATATGTTAAGGAAAGCTAAAGAAAAGATTGAGAATTTCAGTAGAGGACTGGAAATAATATAAAAATTAATCCAACACAAATTCTAAAATTAAAAAAGAAAAAGTGACTAAATTAGGAATTTGAAGAATAAGTTCAGCAGCCTAAATAATATACATTAAATGAATTATTAAAATGAAAAATAAGTTATAAGAAAATACATAGAATAAAGCACAGAGGATACAAAAACAAATAAAATGAAAAGATTAATGTTAATTGGAGAGCAAAGATAAACGAAGATCCTCTATTTGATGAGAAATTGGCTAAAAGTTTCACAGACTGATAAAAACAAAGCACTATTAACCTATACTAGGATGAATTCAAAGAAAATCATATTTTAGAAAATTATGTTAAATCTGCTGAAAACTAAAAAGAAAAAGAGAAATTATATATACATAATAAGGAATAAGGAACAGTTTCCTGTTTTAAAGAAAAGGAAACTAAAGTTACAAGTTTCTTAAGGATATTCAAAAAATATTTTTAAAATATGGTACACTTAAAATTATATAAGCAGAAGGAATTACATTCCAAGTGAAGATATGGTACAAACATAAACTGGTTACATGTGGTACAAGAGATTATAACCAAATTTTATTAGATTTTAATCAGGGAAATATATATGTTGCAATATCTAGGGTAACCATTAAATGAATTATGTAAAGTAAATGAATGAAACTAAGGCATTAAACAGTGAATAGAGGAGAAATACAGAATGATAAAATATTAATCAATAAAAAAGTGGCAGGATAAAACATAAAGAAGAATGTAGAATAACTGGAGCAAACAGTAAGCAAACAGTAGAAGAAGTATATTTAAGTCTACGTATGCCCACCATTTAAACCAATGTATGCAGAGTAAGTTCGAATTAAAACATACACATTGTCTAACTGGATAAAATAAGAAAATACTACTACGTGGCAGTAAATTTTTATACAGATAGGTTTAAAGAATGAAACATATTATAATATACAAGTACTCATCAAAAGCATTAGAATAACTATATTATGATCAGATAAAGTAGGCTTCTGAGCAAGCAGCATTACTAAATATATGGTGTAATATTTCATGGCAATAAAAGTTTTAATTCAAGGCCAAATATGATAATTTTAATGTATGCAATTATTAACATAGCCTAAAATATATAGACAAAAATTTTAAATGACAGTATTAGTAAGAGATATATACCTGCAAACATTTTATTTTATTTTATATTTTTAATCTACGTTTCATATATTTTTAAAAAGATTTTATTTAGTTATTCATGAGAGACACAGAGAGAGGCAGAGGGAAAAGCAGGCTCCCTATGGGTAGCATGATGTGGGACTAGATCCCAGGACCCCCAGATCATGACTTCAGCCAAAGGCAGATGCTCAACCACTGAGCCACCCAGGAGTCCCTTACCTACAAATATTTTAAAACACGTAATTAAGTAACTCAAAACAAACAATTATAAGTAAGTCAAAGATAGAATATTTTATCAAAATTAACTATGCTCTAGGCTGCAAAACAAGGCTTAACAAATATCAAATAACTTAAATCATAAAGAATATATTCTCTGATTACAGAATAAGGAAGCAAAAAATAGTTTTAAAAATCTAGAAAATGTCTATGGACTTAGAAGAAACAACTTTTGTAATAAACTATAGGTCAAAGAAGATGTTATAATGGAAATTATTATATGTTTTGAATATGTACACAAACACACACAGCTACATGACAAAGCTTCACTTCCAAAGAAATGTATAATTTTAAATGAGTGTGTGTGTTTCTTTTTTTTTTTAAAAGATTTCATTTATTTATTTGAGAGAGAGCCAGGGAGAGGCAGAGGGAAAGAAGCAGACTCTCCAGTAAGCAGGGAGCCCCACACAGGGCTCAATCCCAGGACCCTAGGATCACGACCTGAGCTGAAGGCAGACACTTACCTGATTGAGCCATCCAAGTGCTCAGTTTGTGTGTTTCTTAAAGTAAGTTTAAAAAAATGCATACTTTTAATATCCACCTGAAGAAATTAGAGAAAGGATGGCATTTAGACAGCAGGTTTAATATAAAGATATTAGAAATAAATCAGTTACTTAGAAAGTAAATAAATAGACAAAAAGATATATAAATTAATAGAATAGATGAACAAATCCAAAAGTTGGGTGCACAGAGAAGTTAACACAATTTATGAAACCCTGGTGTGTATGAAGGAGAGACAGAGAAAGAGAAGGTACAAATACCAAATATCAGAAATGAAAAGGAGGGCATAACCTCATCTTCTCAGATACTATAGACATTACAAAATTACACTAGAAATTAATTTATTTCAACAACTCAAAAATGTAGACAAATTGGAAAAATATTCTGAAATACACAGCTTATCAAAAGTGATCTAATCAGAAAGAAAAAACCTGAATAAGCTTACAATATTAAAAGAAATTATAATAAATCCAACACCACTTTCATTTCACACAAAAAATAATCATTATGCTCATTTGGTTTCAACTAAATTCTGCTAAACTTTATTTTTTTTATTTTTTTAAAATTTTTATTTATTTATGATAGTCACAGAGAGAGAGAGAGAGAGAGAGAGGCAGAGACACAGGCAGAGGAAGAAGCAGGCTCCATGCTCTGGGAGCCCGACGTGGGATTCGATCCCGGGTCTCCAGGATCGCGCCCTGGGCCAAAGGCAGGCGCCAAACTTTAAAGAAGAAAAATACTGGATACAAAAACCTACTAATAAGATTAAAAGAAAGGAAAACAGCAGTGAAATCCTCTCATAAATCTACTATGTAGATTTGATGTCTAGTATACTCAAAAATTCTATGAAATATTAGCTTATTAAATTCTGCAATGTATAAAAATCACATATCTTGAAAAAGCCTAGTATTTTCAGATATGTAAGATTATTTTAATGATCTAAAATTAATCAATGTATTCCTTTGCATCTAACAGAATAAAGGATTAAAAATACATATGATAATATCAGTAAATGCCAAGAAAAACAATGTCATATAATTCCATACCTTATCAAAAAGAAATAGGTTCTTAATAATAGGAAACTCTTAATGACTAATAAAGGGAATCTTACTCATTCTCATAAAATGTATGTAAAAACTATAACAAACATTATTCATAGTATTTAAATATTAAAATCTTTCTCCTTGAAATGAGGAACAGGAAAAGATCTTAATTACTATTATTTCTAATCAAAATTAAATAGGAGGTTATAGGACATGAAGAAGAAGGGGTAGGAGGAGGAAAAGGAGAAAAAGAAAGAGAAGGAAGAGGAGGACAACGATAAGAAAATGTATGGTTTGGCAAGAAAGAATTCAGTTAAGTCTCAGGATACAAAATCAGTGTACAGTAATCTATTGCATTTCTTTTTTTTAAAGATTTTTAAATTTATTCATACATGAGAGACACAGAGAGACAGAGAGAGAGGCAGAGACACAGGCAGAGGGAGAAGCAGGCTCCATGCAGGGAGCCTGACATGGGACTTGATCACGGGACTCCAGGATCATGCCCTGGGCCGAAGGCAGGCACTAAACCACTGAGCCACCCAGGGATCCCCCTCTCTTGCATTTCTATACACAAATAATGAAGCAGCAGAAAAAGAAATTAAGAAAACGATCCCAATTATAATTGCACCAAAAATAAAATACCTAGGAATATTTAACCAAAGAGGCTAAAACTTGTACTCTGTAAACTACAAAACACAGATTGAAGAAATTGAGACAACATAAAGAAATGGAAAGATATTCCATGCTATGGATTGCTAACTAAATAAATTCTTGCTTCCAAGATATGGAAGCAAGCTAAGTGCTCACTAATGGATAAATGGATAAAGGAATTGTGGTGTGTATGTCGTGTATGTGTCTTATATTGTATTATATTATAGTTATATAAGTATAATATAGATATTTCCAGCGTATATTTCCACTATTTGTGTGTGTGTATTTGTGTATGTGTGTGTGTAGTGGAAACCTAGTTGGCCATAAAAAATGAAATCATGCCTTCATGACAACATGGATGGATCTTGAGAGCCCTATGCTAAGTGAAAGAAGTCAGGCAGAAAAACATATACCATATAATTTCACTAGACGTGGAATCTAAAAAAAAAGCTCATAGATACAGAAAACAGATTGGTCAGGGGCAGAATTGGGGGCTGGAAATGGGTGAAATGGTTAAGGGGGTCAGAAATTACAAGCTTCCAGTTGTGAAATGAATGTTATGAAGATTTAATGCACAGCATGTTGATTATAGATAATAATACTGTATTGCATATTTGAAAGACACTAAGAGAATAGATCTTTAAAGTCTTCATCATAAGGAAAAAATTATAACTATGCATGATGATGGATGTTAACTAGAATTACTGTGGTGATAATCTTGGAATATATACAAGTATCAAATTGTTACATTGTACACCTGATGTAATATAATGTTATATATTAATTATACCTCAATTAAAAAGAAATACAGGTATTGATAATCTACTTCATGACCTACATATAAATCAATTCTAGAGGGATAATGAAGTTACTTCTGAAAGAAAAAAAAACAATAAATTGTCTACAAGATGACATAGGATAATAGCTTCAGATCTTCTGGGCAGAAAAGGACTTTTTTTTAAACAAGATATAAAGAGTAATAATCCTAAGAGGAAAGAATTGATAAATTATACCACATTAAGATAAGGAACTCTTAATGAAAACACCATTAGGAAAGAGAAAAGGCAAGCCAAAGTGCAGGAAAATGTACTTGAAACATATGTAATTGAAATAGAGTTCATTCATAGAATATATAAATAAATCATTCAAAAATAATAGGAAAAGAAACAAACATGTTTTATGTCATTAAAAATCAGGGAAAAAATTAATTCTACAATAAGATATAATAAAAACTCAGCAGAATGGCTAATGACAATTATGTTATACCAACTTTTGGTAAGGAAGTAAAGCTATAGGAATTCCCATACTGCATAGGAAGAGACGTAAGGACTACTATCCTATAAACCTACTTGTGAAAATCTACTGACATTGAACACACACTATCCTGTGACAACTAGTTTCATTCTTAGGTACATACCCAATCTACATGTACAAGAGTGCACCAAAATCTACAGAAACATACATAGCATAATTTAGTATAATAGCCCAAAACTAGAAACAACACAAATGTCTATCAAGATTAGAATGGATTCATACATCATGAAATATTTGTGTGATAAAAAATTTATAGCAATTAAAATAAACTACAGTTGTATTCTGTTCATAAAATGGTACCATTAAAGGAGTGAAGATTCATAACAAATAATATAATATTAGAATCCAGGCTGCTGATTACCTTTGGTGAGATGTGAGGATGTTCTTCTATTGATAGAAGATAGTAGGATAACTGCTTGTGAGGATGATATTTTCTTCTCATCAGGGTTGATAGTTATAAGAGTATCTTCACTTTGAGATGCTTATTGAGCTATGCATTTATGATTTACACACTTTCTATATGATGTTTCCCTTCATTATAAAAATGTTTAAAAACAGAACCAGACTTATTTGAGGAAAAAATAGACTGAGAAATAAGTTTGAAATATACACTATTTCTATGTTTGTCTTTCTAATCATCTATTTAGATAGAGATGCATATATTATAAATGTGCCCCAGGAAATTTGAAACTTCGTAGAAAGGGATTGATTTATTTAAAAAAAAATTCTTACAAAGCTTGATAATAAAAAGAAATATAAAATCAGAATCATCTTATTTCTATTAAATTAATCTGTAATTAAAATCTTCCCTCAAAGGAAATCCTGTACTCTCTTTCTTGTCTTTATGAGTGAATTCTATTGAATATTAAAAAAAATATCTAATTTATGCAAATTTTTCCCAAGGATAGGAAACAAAGGAACTTATTTTATGAGGTCAGCATATTTTTAATTCTAAGGATGGACAGGAACATTACAAGAAAGAAAATGTCAAGCCAGTATCACTTAAGAATACAGACATAAAAATGTGAGCAAACAAAAGCTAACAATATGTATAAAGAATAATACATGATGAATAATTTAGGTTTATTATAGAGATACAACATTGATATATATGGAAAACGTATGTGATCATTTCCACAAATTGCAGTAAAAAGCATTTGATAATATATACCATTTATTGAGTTTTAAAAATAGTGCTTTTCAAGCTGAAAATAAAAGGCATCCTTAATCTACCAAAAACAAAAACAAAAGATAGAGGATCCCTGTGTGGCTCAGTGGTTTAGCACTTGCCTTCAGCCCAGGGCACGATCCTGGAATCCTGGGATTGAGTCCCACATTGGGCTCCCTGCATGGAACCTGTTTCTTCCTCTTCCTGTGTCTCTGTGTGTCTCTCATGAATAAATAAAATCATAAAAAAAAGATACCATGCTTAGTGGTTAATGAGGAAATAAATCTTTCCATGTGGAATTAGGAAAAATCAAAGATTTTATAACATGCTACTTTTCTTCATCATTGTACTAGAGGTACTAATCCATGCAATAAGCCAAAGTAAAATAAAATGAATTAAATATTTAAGATGTAAAAGGAAGAAACACAAATACTACTATTTTTAATCAATTAATTTAATCTAATGGATTAGCAATTTTGTTGAATAAAAATTGTTTTCCAAATCAGCCACCACTAGTTAGAAATAAGAGTAACAAATATTAAAGGAAGAGACTTAACAGAAATTTTAACAGAAATTAACAGACTTAACAGAAATTTTAACAGAATGAAGAGAGATGTCCTCTCTTCAGAAAGCTGTAAAACACTCTAAATAGTTTAATAAACAATATTTTAGTGTAGTTTTAGATTCACAGAAAAATTGAGTGAAAAGTACAGAGAGTTCCCATTTACTCCTTGCTACAGCACATGCTAGCATTCCCTATCATCAACATCCCCCCACCTGAGTGGCATATTTGTTACAATTGATGCTACTTTGGCATATCATTATGACTCAAAGTGTGCAATTTATATTAGGGTTTACTCTATGGGTTTGACAAATGTATAGTAACATATATTTACCATGATAGCATCATAGAATAGTTTCACTAGCCTAAAAATATTCTGTGCTTCACACATTTGTTTTTCCTTACCCCCTAATTACTGGCAACTTCTGATTATTTTACTGTTTTGCCTTTCTCCAAGTGTGATATAATTGGAATCATACAGTATGTAGCCTTTTCTGATTAGCTTCTATTTCTTAGTAATAGGCATCTAAGTTTTCTCCATATCTTTCCATACTTGAGCATTTCTTTTTTTACTGCTAAATTTCATTGTCTGGAATGCACCACAGTTTGTTTAACCATTCATTTACTGAAAGATACCTCGGTTTCTTCCAAGATCTGACAATTATGACTGAAGCTGCTGTGAACATCTATGGACATACCTTGTGGACTTTTTTTTCCTCTTGGACATAGTTTTTAATTCATTTGGATAAATATAAAGGAGTGCAATTGCTGGAACATCTAAAAAGAGGGTTTTGTTTGTTTGTTTGTTTTTAAGAAATTGCCAAACTACACCAATTTGCATTCGCATTAACAGTGAATGAGAATTCTTATTGCTCTGCATCCTTGCCAGCATTTGGTATTGTTCCAAATTTGGCCATTCTAATAGACATGTAGAAGTATCTTGTTGTTGTTTTTTAAAGATTGTATTTATTTATTCATGAAAGACACAGGGAGAACCAGAGACATAGGCAGAAGAAAAGCAGGTTCCCTAAGGGAGCCTGAAGCAGGACTCAATCACAGGACCACTGGATCACGACCTGAGCCAAAGGCAGACACTCACCACTGAGCCACCCGTGCCCTTCATTATTGTTTTAATATCTACTCCCCTGATGATGTACAATACAGAGCATTTTTCATTTGAATATTTTACAACTATGTATCTTCTTTGATGAGGTGTCTACTCAAGTCTTAAGCCCATTTTTTAAATTGACTGTTTTCTTAATATTGAGTTCTAACAGTACTTTATACATTTTGGCTAACAGTCTTTCATCAATTATTTTGCAAATATTTTCTTCCTGCCTGGGCCTTATCAACTCATTCTCTTAAGATTGTTTTTCACAGACAAGAAGTCTATTTATTTATTTATTTATTTATTTATTTATTTATTTATTTATTATTTATATTTTAAATATTTTATTTATTTATTCATGAGAGATAGAGAGACAGAGAGAGAAAGGTAGAGACAGAGGCAGAGGGAGAAGCAGGCTCCCTGCAGGAAGCCCAATGTGGGACTCGATCCCAGAACTCCAGGATCATGATTTGAGTCAAAGGCAGACACTCAACCACAGAGCCACCCAGCATCCTGAGCAGAAGTTATTAATTGTAATACATTTCAACTTATCAATTATTTCCTTTTTTTTCTTTTAGTGTATGGATATCCAATAAGTAGCTCTAGTGCCATTTGTTGAAGAAACTATCTATTCTCCATTGTATTATCTTTTGCTTCTTTGTCAAAGATGATTTGACTATATTAATGGGCTCTTGATTCTCTAATAATCTGTCCATTATTTTTCTAATACAACACCATTTTGATTACTGTAGTTTTTTTTATTTTTTTTTATTTATTTATGATAGGTATACAGTGTGAGAGAAAGAGAGAGGCAGAGACACAGGCAGAGGGAGAAGCAGGCTCCACGCACCGGGAGCCCGACGTGGGACTCGATCCCGGGTCTCCAGGATCGCGCCCTGGGCCAAAGGCAGGTGCCAAACCGCTGCGCCACCCAGGGATCCCCTGATTACTGTAGTTTTATGGTAAGGCTTGAAGTTGGGCAGTGTCAATCCTTTTTCTTTTTCTTTTTTTTTAATACATTTATTTTTTATTTGTGTTCAGTTTGTCAACATACAGAATAACACCCAGTGCTCATCCCGTCAAGTGCCCTGCTCAGTGCCCGTCACCCAGTCATCCCCACCCCCCACCCACCTCCCCTTCCACTACCCCTAGTTGGTTTCCCAGAGGTAGGAGTCTTTCATGTTCTGTCTCCCTTTCTCATATTTCTCACTTATTTTTTTCTCCTTTCCCCATTATTTCCTTACACAATTTTTTATATTCCCCAAATGAAAGAGACCATATAATGTTTGTCCTTCTCCGATTGACTTATTTCACTCAGCATAATACCTTCCAGTTCAATCCACGTCGAAGCAAATGGTGGGTATTTGTCGTTTCTAATGGCTGAGTAATATTCCATTGTATACATAAACCACATCTTCTTTATCCATTCATCTTTCGATGGACACCGAGGCTCCTTCCACAGTTTGGCTATTGTGGACATGGCTGCTAGAAACATCGGGATGCAGGTGTCCCGGCGTTTCATTGGATCTGTATCTTTGGGGTAAATCCCCAGCAGTGCAATTGCTGGGTCATAGGGCAGGTCTATTTTTAACTCTTTGAGGAACCTCCACACAGTTTTCCAGAGTGGCTGCACCAGTTCACATTCCCACCAACAGTGTAAGAGGGTTCCCCTTTCTCCACATCCTCTCCAACATTTGTGGTTTCCTGCCTTGTTAATTTTCCCCATTCTCACTGGTGTGAGGTGGTATCTCATTGTGGTTTTGATTTGTATCTCCCTGATGGCCAGTGATGCAGAGCATTTTCTCATGTGCTTGTTGACCATGTATATGTCTTCCTCTGTGAGATTTCTGTTCATGCCTTTTGCCCATTTCATGATTGGATTGTTTGTTTCTTTGGTGTTGAGTTTAATAAGTTCTTTATAGATCTTGGAAACTAGCCCTTTATCTGATACGTCATTTGCAAATATCTTCTCCCATTCTGTAGGTTGTCTTTGAGTTTTGTTGACTGTATCCTTTGGTGTGCAAAAGCTTATCTTGATGAAGTCCCAATAGTTCATTTTTGCTTTTGTTTCTTTTGCCTTCGTGGATGTATCTTGCAAGAAGTTACTGTGGCCGAGTTCAAAAAGGGTGTTGCCTGTGTTCTCCTCTAAGGATTTTGATGGAATCTAGATCTTTCATCCATTTTGAGTTTATCTTTGTGCATGGTGCAAGAGAGTGGTCTAGTTTCATTCTGCTGCATGTGGATGTCCAATTTTCCCAGCACCATTTATTGAAGAGACTGTCTTTTTTCCAGTGGATAGTCTTTCCTCCTTTGTCGAATATTAGTTGACCATAAAGTTGAGGGTCCACTCTGGATTCTCTATTCTGTTCCATTGATCTATGTGTCTGTTTTTGTGCCAGTACCACACTGTCTTGATGACCACAGCTTTGTAGTACAACCTGAAATCTGGCATTGTGATGCCCCCAGATATGGTTTTCTTTTTTAAAATTCCCCTGGCTATTCGGGGTCTTTTCTGATTCCACACAAATCTTAAAATAATTTGTTCCAACTCTCTGAAGAAAGTCCATGGTATTTTGATAGGGATTGTATTAAATGTGTAAATTGCCCTGGGTAACATTGACATTTTCATAATATTAAGTCTTCCAATCCATGAGCATGGAATATTTTTCCATCTCTTTGTATCTTCCTCAATTTCTTTCAGAAATGTTCTATAGTTTTTAGGCTATAGATCCTTTACCTCTTTGGTTAAGTTTATTCCTAGGTATCTTATGCTTTTGGGTGCAATTGTAAATGGAATTGACTCCTTAATTTCTCTTTCTTCAGTCTCACTGTTAGTGTATAAAAATGCCACTGACTTCTGGGCATTGATTTTGTATCCTGCCATGCTGCCAAATTGCTCTATGAGTTCTAGCAATCTTGGGGTGGAGTCTTTTGGGTTTTCTATGTAGAGTATCATGTCATCAGCGAAGAGGGAGAGTTTGACTTCTTCTTTGCCAATTTGAATGCCTTTAATGTCTTTTTGTTGTCTGATTGCTGAGGCTAGGACTTCCAGTACTATGTTGAATAGCAGTGGTGAGAGTGGACATCCCTGTCTTGTTCCTGATCTTAGGGGAAAGGCTCCCAGTGCTTCCCAATTGAGAATGATATTTGCTGTGGGCTTTTCGTAGATGGCTTCTAAGATGTCGAGGAAAGTTCCCTCTATCTCCACCCTCTGAAGAGTTTTGATCAGGAATGGATGCTGTTTTTGTCAAATGCTTTCTGTGCATCTATTGAAAGGGTCATATGGTTCTTGGTTTTTCTCTTGCTGATATGATGAATCACATTGATTGTTTTACGAGTGTTGAATCGGTGCATCCCGGGGATAAATCCTACTTGGTTATGGTGAATAATGTTCTTAATGTGTTGTTGTATCTTATTGGCTAGTATCTTGTTGAGAATTTTTGCATCCATGTTCATCAGCGATATATGTCTATAATTCTCCTTTTTGGTGGGGTCTTTGTCTGGTTTTGGAATTAAGGTGATGCTGGCCTCATAGAATGAATTTGGAAGTACTCCATCTCTTTCTATCTTTCCAAACAGCTTTAGTAGAATAGGTATGGTTTCTTCTTTAAACGTTTGATAGAATTCCCCTGGGAAGCCATCTGGCCCTGGACTTTTGTGTCTTGGGAGGTTTTTGATGACTGCTTCAATTTCCTCCCTGGTTATTGACCTGTTCAGGTTTTCTATTTCTTCCTGTTCCAGTTTGGTAGTTTGTGGCTTTCCAGAAACGCATCCATTTCTTCTACATTGCCTAATTTATTGGCGTAGAGCTGTTCATAATATGTTTTTAAAATTGTTTGTATTTCCTTGGTGTTGGTAGTGATCTCTCCTTTCTCATTCATGATTTTATTAATTTGAGTCTTCCCTCTCTTCTTTTTAATAAGGTTGGCTAATGGTTTATCTATCTTATTCATTCTTTCAAAGAACCAACTCCTGGTTTTGTTAATCTGTTCCACAGTTCTTCTGGTCTCGATTTCGTTGAGTTCTGCTCGAATCTTTATTAGCTCTCTTCTTCTGCTGGGTGTAGGATCTATTTGCTGTGTTTTCTTTAGCTCCTTTATGTGTAAGGTTAGCTTTTGCATTTGAGTTCTTTCCAGTTTTTGAATGGATGCTTGTATTGCGATGTATTTCCCCCTCAGGACTGCTTTTGCTGCATCCCAAAGATTTTGAATGGTTGTATCTTCATCCTCATTAGTTTTCATGAATCTTTTTAATTCTTCCTTAATTTCCTGGCTGACCCTTTCATCTTTTAGCAGGGTGGTCCTCAGCCTCCATGTGTTTGAAGTCCTTCCAAACTTCTTGTTGTGATTTAGTTCTAATTTCAAGGCATAATGGTCTTAGAATATGCAGGGGATGATCCCAATCTTTTGGTATCGGTTCAGACCTGATTTGTGACCCAGTATGTGGTCTATTCTGGAGAAAGTTCCATGTGCACTTGAGAAGAATGTGTATTCATTTGCATTTGGACGTAAAGTTCTGTAGATATCTGTGAAATCCTTCCGGTCCTGTGTATCATTTAAAGCTCTCGTTTTTTTGGAGATGTTGTGCTTAGAAGACCTATCGAGGGTAGAAAGAGCTAGATTGAAGTCACCAAGTATAAGTGTATTATTATCTAAGTATGTCTTAACTTTGGTTATTAATTGATTGATATATTTGGCAGCTCCCACATTCGGGGCATATATATTGAGGATTGTTAAGTCCTCTTGTTGGATAGATCCTTTAAGTATGATATAGTGTCCCTCTTCATCTCTCACTACAGTTTTCGGGATAAATGTTAGTTTATCTGATATAAGGATGGCTACCCCTGCTTTCTTTTGAGGACCATTTGAAGGGTAAATGGTTCTCCAACCTTTTATTTTCAGGCTGTAGGTGTCCTTATGTCTAAAATGAGTCTCTTGTAGACAGCAAATAGATGGGTCCTGCTTTTTTATCCAGTCTGAAACCCTGAGCCTTTTGATGGGGTCATTAAGCCCGTTCACGGTCAGAGTTACTATTGAAAGATATGAATTCAGTGTCATCATGATACTTATTCAGTCCCTATTTTTGTGGATTGTTTCTTTAGACTTCCTCTTTCTTTTAGAGTCCCCCTTAATATTGCTTGCAGGGCTGGTTTGGTGGTCACATATTCTTTTAGTTTCTGCCTGTCTTGGAAGCTCTTTATCTCTCCTTCTATTCTGAATGAGAGCCTTGCTGGATAAAGTATTCTTGGCTGCATGTTTTTCTCATTTAGGATCCTGAATATATCCTGCCAGCCCTTTCTGGCCTGCCAGGTCTCTGTGGAGGGGTCTGCTGTTAATCTGATATTCATCCCCATATAAGTTAGGGATTTCTTGTCTCTTGCTGCTTTAAGGATCTTCTCTTTATCTTTGGAATTTGGAAGCTTCACTCTTAAATGTCAAGGTGTCCAACAGTTTTTATTGATTTTATGAGGGGATCTCTCTATTTCCTGGATCTTAATGCCTGTTTTCCTTCCCAGGTTAGGAAAGCTTTCAGCTCTGATTTGTTCAAATACATATTCTGGACCTCTGTACCCTTCTGCGCCCTCAGGAACCCCAATTAAACATACATTTTTCTTCTTCAGGCTGTCACTTATTTCCCTTAATCTATCCTCATGATCTTTTAATTGTTTGTCTCTTTTTTCCTCAGTTTCCCTCTTTGCCATCAACTTGTCTTCTATGTCACTCACTCGTTCTTCCACCTCATTAACCCTCGTCGTTAGGACCTCTAGTTTGGATTGCATCTCATTTAATTGATTTTTAATTTCTGCCTGATTGGATCTAAATTCTGCAGTCATGAAGTCTCTTGAGTCCTTTATGCTTTTTTCTAGAGTGACCAGTACCTTTATAATAGTGCTTATGAATTGGCTTTCTGACATTGAATTGTAATCCAAATTTTGTAACTCTGTGGGAGAGAGGACTGTTTCTGATTCTTTCTTTTGAGGTGAGGTTTTCCTTCTAGTCATTTTGCTCAGTGCAGAGTGGCCAAAAACAAGTTGTATTGGGAAAAGGAGAAAAAGAGAGAAGAGAAAGAATTAAAGAAAAAGAAAAAAAGAAAAAAAGAAGAAAAGAAAAAAAGAAAAAAGAGAAAAGAAAAAAGTGGGGGGGGGCAAACAGAAATCAAAAAACAAAACACAAGGGGGAGTATCCTCTGATTCTGTATACTGTAAATCCCTCGACTTCCCCTGGAACTTTCCAGTGCTGCTTGGACAATAATTTGTTTTTCCCCTGTCCGTCTAGCTGGTCTTCTGGGGGAGGGGCGTGCTGTGCTGATTTTCAGGTGTTAGCACTTCGGGGAGCTGTTCAGCCTCCTGCCTGGTGCAGGGCTCAGTAAAAGATGTTTAAGCTGTTTATCTGGTGAGGCCACTGTGAGGCTCAGTGGGGATTGTTTACCCTGTGAGGCCCCAGGAGGAACAACCACAGTGGCAGTGGCCAGCTCTGGAGCCCTAGAGTCAGCTCCCGCAGTAACTATGGAGCTCTTGGTCTGCAGGGCCCTGGATGCTCCGGGGCAGGGCGCTGATCTGCTCAGCTCGGGCCGCCCTGCGGCAGGAGCATCCTTGCTGTCCTGGGCCCTCCCAGCCTCTGCCTGTCCCAGGGGGAGGCTGGATCCTGGGCTGTGTCCCCGGTGCCCTGTGCTCCCGGGCCTGCGCACCGTTATTCACGCTCAAGGCCGTGCAGCCCCCTCCACGCGGTGCCTCTGCCCGAGCCCCTCTGAGCTGCTCCCGGGTCCAGCCATGCGGGCGCTGCAGTGCTTTTGGGAGCTCAGCCGCCGCCGGGGTGTGGCGTGCTCTTCCTGGGGCGCAGGTGTCTGTTAGTGTCCCAGGGAGCCTGAGGGCATCCCCGCCATCCTGGGGTCCTGCTCCAACTCCCTGTGAGCGCCTTTCCACCTTTCCACCCGGGGAAGATTGGTGAAATTCCTGCTTCTCCAGGCGGGGCTCTCCTGTCCTGGGGCCACCCACCCCGGCCTTAGCCCAGCTCCTCGCGGGGCCCCTCCCCCTTGGATGCCTTTTGTTTCTTTATTTTTTTTTTTTTTTCGTCTTCCTACCTTGATAGAAGCACGAACTCTTCTCACTGTAGCAATCCAGCTGTTCTTTCTTTAAATCTCAGGCCGAATTCGTCACTCTTTTTCTTCCTATAGTGTTGGCTTTAAAAAAAAAAATTTTTTTTTGCCTCTTTGCAGATATTTTAGAATTATTTTAATATCCACAAAATAACGTGCTGGGATATTGACTGGGATTGCATTGGCTCTCTAGATTAAACTGGGAAGAGCTGACATCTTGACAATAATGAGTCCCCGTATCCATGAACATGGAATACCCTATTTATTTAGTTCTTTTTAAATTCTTTTTATCAGAATTTTGTAAATTTCCTCATATAAATCTCGCACATATTTTGTTAGATTTATACCTAAGTATTTAATTTTGGAGGATGTCAATTTAAATGATATTGTGTTTTTAATTTCAAATTCCACTTATTCATTGTTGGTACACTGGAAAGTGATTGACTTTTGTATATTAAACTTGTATTCTGTAACCTACCCATAATTTATTATTGGTTTCTGGAGTTTTGTTGTTATTTTGATTCTTTCATATCTTCTACATAGACAATTGTATCAGCTGCTAATAAAAACAATTTTATTTTTTACTTCCCAATCTGTACAGGTTTTATTTCTTTTGCTTGTTTTATTACATTAGTTTATTACATTAGTTTTGAATTCCAGTATAATATAGCAAAGGAGTAGTAATAAGGCTAACACATTTTTTGATAAAAATTGTTGAAGATGTGTACATGGAGGGCAACATGTTCACATATTACAAGGGCAAATGTAAATTTATGAACTCTTTTCTTACAATCTGAATGGTTACTGGAAGAAATGATTTTTTTTAACTATTGTAAAAATGTAATCTCTAACATATATAAATGTAAAGGAAAATTGATACCTGAAGGTGCAGCTGGCTGAAAACTGTTGGATAGTACTGTTGAACCGGTTCCTTATCATGTCTAGTTGTAGCACAGGCACTATGGTCACCTGAATTCTATGGTCAGGTTTCCTAGTTAAGTAGGACAGAGTGCTATTTCTCATTAGCTGGGAAGGACTGAAAATTTATTTCCCTACCTGAGGGAAACCACTGAACGGGCTCTAAAGTCATTCTGTTAAGCTGTTATAGCTTAATCACTGTAGATCCAAATCTACCAGAGCTGTCCACAAAAGTCTCTTGCCTGTTTTGGCTCTGTAAATGGACAGCCACTAGCTGAGCTCTCTGTACAGATTCCACCATAAGCATAGCTATAGGATGGGCTACATAGCTTCCCTGGTTCTGTACATTTGTTAGTTTTCCTGGTCAGGCATAGCTGAGAACTGTATTTAGTTAAGGTGAGGTGGGCTATGAACTTGCTTTCATGTGCATGTTGGGTGGCACAACAGGCTCTAAGGCTGGCATGGCTCATTGTGGATCCAAATCAGAAAATGACTTTGCTAGCCAGACAATATCAATAGTTTAGCTTTGCAGACAGGCAGAGCACTGGCTTGGCTCTTTGTTCAAGTGATACTGTCAGTTGAGTGGTAGGATGGTCTATGCTGCTTTCCAGGTGTTTTAGTTGGGTTTCCTGATAAAAAAAACCTAAATGTAAGAAAGAGCAGAGCTGGATGGAGTATTTGGCAGTAGATGGGGTTACAAATTACCTTTCTTTGCTGTGCAGTGTGGCTAAACAGTCTCCGGGGCTGGCAAGGCTCATTGTTTAGGGTCCCGAGTAAAGCAGAACTATGTGCCATATTTCCTGGCCAGACAGGGTCACTGGCTTGGCTCTGCAAATAGCTGGGTCTCTACCTGGGTGCCACTGTGAGGAAGAACTCAGTTTGCCTAGATCTGAGCACTGATTATTGAAAACCCCAATTCCCTTTTCAATTACAATCTGATCTCCAGTGTTCAAGCCAAGCAGAATTTTCCCAAAATCTCTGTGGAGCAAGATTTGAGTGGGAAGTGACACAACCCCAGGAAGTGACCCACAATGCTATGGGAGCTAGATGTCCACCTTGGACTCCTTTTTCCATTTTGGGCTCTTTTTTCTCACTGGACTCTTTTTCTCAGAGGCCCTGGGAGTCCTCTTGGTGGAATCCTGTACTAGCCTGGTGGAGAAACAATGTGGTCAGAGTGTAACCATTTATTTTACCTTATAATGTAGTTATTTTTCATCTTGGTCCAAGGGGGTGCTTCAGCCTCATCCCGGTGTTCTGGGATCTTCATGTGTCTTATTTATGGATAGTTGAAAGTTGGTCTCCTTGTGAGGGGAACTGAAGTCAGGAACAACCTATGTCACCATCTTAATAATGTCACCCTCCCTCTTTTTTCTTGAGGACCCAAGTTTCCATGGTATTATTTTCTACATTCTGAAAGATAAAACAAATTGCTATTTTATATGTAATAGAAACGTAATCTGACCACCACTTTTCTATGTTTAGCATGACTGTGAAGTTGAGTTTAAAATAGGGTAATAAAGAGGGACTATGAGAAATGATGCTGGAAGGATAAGGAAAGAAATGAAAAAAAAAAAAAGAAAAAGAAAAGAAAAGATCTATGTCAAGTCAGGGAATTTGAAGTCTACCATGTGTGTGAGGAAGAGCCTGTAAAGTTTTTACTCTTGATCAATTTTGAAATAGTTGAGTATTATCTTAAGATAAGAAATCTTAAGAAATCATCAAAGGGTTGACTTCTGATTCCCTCATGAATGTAATGTGACTTTTATTAGATACAGATCTTCTGTAACCTTCATCCTTTTTTAAAAGTAAAATACTAGTAATATATACCAAAATATATTGTTATATATCATCCATCAGGTAATGACATATTGCATACATCTCTCATACATACTCTTTTCACCTAAAAACAAAAAAAAATGCTTTATACTATTTCCAGAAAATGCATTTATTTTTAAGAGCATTCTGTATATAACCTGAAAGAAAGCTTGATTTCAATGCTGTGCTTTCAGGTATCACATTTGGGCAGGAAAGGAAGTACAGTTGGGAAAGACAGAACTCTAAGGGGTCCATCACATGACCTCATTTATATCAATTGTCATTTTTGTCTTCACATAGTTTGGGGACTATAGATGACTTATTCAACTGCCTTCAACTTAGAGGCATAAGGAAGTTACATAAAATAAAAAGGTTCGCTTTGTTTTGATTGGAATCACAGTCATCACTTAGCTCTCAAAGAGGAGTATTTACAAATTATGAAGAGCATTTAATTTGTTAATATATGTAAAACACCTTATCCAAATACATGACATACTGTAGATGCTTCATAATTTAAAAATAATAGAGGAATAGAAACTTAAACACAAAGAACTTCCAAGGTATAACTTCTAATAATGACCCATTTGCATGTGTGTGCAGGGGGAAGGAGGTTCTATTTCAAATCACCAGCTCAATATGACAGACTCAATATATCAGAGAATATGTTATTAAATAGATTGCTATAAAAAAGGATAAAATTAATTTTACACTACAGCGCTTCCTCTAAACGTGTGTGTTTGCTGGAAGAACTTGGTGTTGCTTTTTGAATAAAAAGTGACTTTTTATTCATAGTATTTGACCAAGTTTACATCCTCAGGGAAATTAAGAAGACTGGTTGCATTTTATCCATATGTAAATTCATGTCACCAGACAGCTCTGTGTTATCTCCAACAATTTAGCAGGAATATTAGCTTCTGATAAGTTGCATCATTGGGGGTCAGTAGAGTAACCACAATTAAGTTGGTTTGTGGTTTGACTGAAGTCTTACAGAAATTCTTAATGTTAACTTAAGAATACTTAAAAGTCTTCCCTTTCTTACATTTAGTTTTTTTTTAATCCCCATGTGAGTCCTTGTCCATAAATAAATAAACACAATGCTAAACAAAGTTCTAAATGTAAATTCAGTATTATATATTTCTTTGTTATATTTTGGGAGAAAGTTCATAGATCAGTGGTTTTTATTTACCTCAAAGGACAAAGACTATAGTTTTAGATTTTCTTCAAATACTTGCTTTATCACTGAAATGACAAATATCCCCAATGGAGATCTTTATCTTTCCTCTGGCACAATCTGGCCGGGGGAATTGTTAATTTTATTCTTTGTTATCATAATATAAACTGTGATTATTGTACCAAATAACTTTACAAATTTTAAAGCTAAATGCAAATATTTGCTATAATTAATATATCATAACTTCCCTGGAAAATCAAACTGATAACAGTACATCAAACCCTCAAAACCATCATAGATTCCTATTCCTGAAATCATCTTCCTTTTTTTCCATCAATCTCTTTCCTTCCTCTTCTCCCTCTACTTACCCTTTCTCTCTCCCTGTCTTTTAAATTTTTTTCTATCTCTCCCAATTTGTCTCCTGCTCTTTCTATCTTTTTCTTCCCATAGTGCCAGGGTTTGGGGATACTGTGATAAATTACACAATCCTTGTCCTCAGGCAGATCACAAATATATTCTTAAAAATGAAGGAAAATGAACCAGATTTACAACTCAAGCCACCACTGTTGGTGAACTTTTTACCATATGCTGCTGGAAATTTACCTATTTCACCCAAATTACCCTCCTTATTGAAGACTCTTCACTCTAGAATCTCATCTACTGGGTGATGGTTATGATGAATATTTATTATATTATTCTTTCTATGTGTAAGTCCACTCAATTTTTTTTCAAAAAAGAAGAAAGAAAGAAAGAAAGAAAGAAAGAAAGAAAGAAAGAAAGAAAAACAACAGATGTACATATCATTTTGAAGTGCAGTGGCTGCAGAAACTTGCCATGTTTAGCCTGGAGTAGTTCATACTTAGAGTGGCATTAAAAGTGTTTTTAAACAGGTCATGGGAAGAGAGAGACAACTTGGCCAAATAGAAGTTTTAATATTGAGTGTTTCAACTACATAAAATGATTTGATTTCTAACAGACACATTCAGAGATAGAATGGTCTGTCTGAGGAGTAAGATAATGAGCTTCTTATCATCAACTCAATGACCTGACTTTACAGTAAGTTACTGATGTCAATTCTGTAAAAACATATTCTGATTGGGGGAAAAAAGGTGAATAAGAGGCTACTTTAAGGTACAAGGACACCATGGAATGCATATGTAGAAATAAATATCCTCATTTTCTCAGGGAACAAGAGCAACTCAATATGCTATGCACCTTATGGAACTTTTTAAATAGGTGACCATATGCCATTATATTAATGGAGAAACTGAGGCTGGAGTGCATGGCAAGATCTGGACGTGAAATCAAGTATAGCTGATTGCAAAACTAATGTCTCCCCCTCTATGTCCCTATCTCAAGAGTACAGGACACGCCATGATTAAATGGCAGAAAGGACAAGAATGAGCAATGAGAAAACTGTATGAATCCAAAGTAGGCTCTGCTCAATGCATCTACTGAAAGATCAAGAACCTACTGGAGTGTGCAGATGCTGCCCTTAAGAGACCTGCTTTCAAAATTTGGCCCTGATGTATGGTCTTGGATAATTCATTTTTATTTTATCATCTTAAACTTTAGTTTGAAAATTAAAAATTGGTTGTTGTTTTTGGTGTAAAAATAGTGTATAATTACTAAATGGTAACTTTTAGCTCTCATGTTCTTCTTACTACTACAAACATACCTGATCTTCACCTAGCTGGGAAATTAGGCTCAGGAGCCGTGATGTATCTAACCAGTTTGTTTCATTCTGGGCTTTAACTATGACACGTTCTTTCTGAAAGCTCCAGTCAAGTCAGTTGCTTAGTGGTAATTTTTTCTAGTATAAAAAGATTGACTGGACTCTCTTGACATGTTCTTTGTAGCTAAAGAAGTCTAGAGGGAGGTGGCAGCAAGTGTCCTTGCTTTTTCAACTGCAGAAAGAAATGATTTTCTGAAGTGATTTTTTTTGTTTAGTTGTTTTGTAAGACAGTAGCAAAGGCTTCACTAGCACATGTTTGTTGGCTTCACTAGAGGGAGAGAGACTGGCATTTTTTATCAAGTTTGACTGGAGGCTGATGTTATTGAGCTACTGATTTTCATGTGCCTGGTGGTCAGTTCCCACAGTAGGTGCTCATGTTTCTTGCTCAGATAATTACTTAAAACATATTTATGGGAATTAACCAAACTGAATATACTCCGGAACCCATAGGCTCACGCCAGCACCCCAGGCTGTTCATGGTCAGAGCAGAGCCCATTAGAAGCTGACAAAGGACAGAAGGTGAGCTGGGAACTAGGAAAATGTCATTTAGGCATGAAAATCAAGAAGAACCAAATACTCAAGCCCAAGGCTCCAAATAAATTAGAGTGGGCATAATGAAAAACAGGCAACACAGCTCAAGGAAATTGAATCCTCCACTCCCTGCCTGCCTCTGTTTATGTGCCCCACTGGTAATTGACCATTTAGGAGCTGATTTGAGCTTTACAGCTGTCATAACAGTCAAGTGCAGGGCAATCCATCATCCCATTTCAATCTAAGTCAGTAAGGTTCGCTTTGGATGCTCCTGATTCAATGCTGCACAAACACAGGCTCTTGTGCCATCTCTGTCCATCCTGCTCTGCTTCTCCCTCATCCTGCAGACCAGGGTCAGCCTAACAAGAGCACAGCCTCATGTTGGGAAAAAAAAAAAAGAGCAAAGACTCCAGAGGAATCCAAGTCCATTAACAGATAGTATCTCAGGTGTATGTGTGTGCGTGTGTGTTCAACACAGTGAAAAAGCCTGGACAGATAAAAAGATAGTTCATTTGATCTGCGTGACTCTCTGCTATACTTTACATTGGGATTAACTACTTCCACATCCCTCTTTTCACATCTCCGGTACCCATGAACCTCACATTAGGAAGGTTTTTATTTTTTCAGTGTGTCTCTGAGACTTCTCTAGTTCACAAACTATATGAAAGGAATCAGACTCTTTTAAATATCTGTAGTTGGGTTCGCATGTGATGTTTCTTATTGAAATGCTGTTCCCACTGTTTTATCTTTGCCTGGCTTCTCCCCCATTCCAGAGTCCACATATCTCCTCTTCTGGTGATGAGTTACTTGGTACATCCCTCTACCTGCCCTAATCTACACATGCATGCTGGGCAGTGCAGATCACAGCCTTTCTACCTAAATATGATATTGACACTTTTTATAGACTCCGCTCACACCTAGCTACTTTGAGCAGCATCTCAATCTCCAGCATACCCAAAACGGATGGTTCACTACCGATCCCTTCCCTCCACACACGCTCCCACTCAGTCCGTATCTCTTGTTGTCTGTCTCAGAATTTATTGCCGACATTCACCCAGGAGAGAAACTTGACCTCATCTTAATTACGTCTTATCCCCCATCCTTTACATACCTCAAGTCCTATCTATTCTAACTCTTTAACGCCAACATAGTTCCTCTACTTTTCCATAAACCAATCATCAGTTCCTATGTTCAAGGCATTGTGACTCCTAGGGCATGCCCTGCTTTCCCCTTCTTGCCTCCAGGAAGGTGCTGTCTAGGGATCTTTCTGTGGCACAATTGCGATACTGTCACCACCAGGCCTTGAAAATGTTAGTTCTGTCTGTGCTTCAGAGGCTCAACCTCCGACATGACTTACCTGGCCTGTTTTAGTTCATCCTGCTTAATTTTTAGGCTCCTCTTTTACTATATCTTTTTAATTCCATAATATACTCCTACAGAAATTATATTTTAAATTTATTAAGTACCTCCCCCTTTTTAATGTGTCCTAGACCTTTCTGCCTGAAAGATCCTTACCCTTCTTTTCTGACTTGCCCACTCCTTCTCAAGTTCCAGGTTTTGTTTTGGAGTCACCCTTCCTAGGAGCCAACCTCAGTTTTCAAAAATTTTTTGTTGCTCATTTTTTGTTTTCGTTTTGCTTTGTTTTTTGGATGATACACAATCTATCCTAACATGGTGACATCTGTTCCCCTGTCCTGGCATCCATCACTGCTCAGTGCTTTTGCTTATTTCAAGTTTGTCTTATGACTCTGTCCTGCTTTCTGTAAAGCTGAGGATATGTCTGTATTATTTATTGTTGCAGGAGCCAGCACAAAGACATATTAAGTACTTAATCAATGGATGCTACAATAATTATCCTTTCTTACATTCAATAATTCTGCAAAGCATTATGTCCATTTTACAGGGTGGAAGTCCAAGGCTTAATGAAAGTCAGTGTGTTCCCAAGATCAAGTAATTATTAAATGGTGAAGTAGGAATTAAAAGTGAGCTATTTCTGTTCTTAAATTATATGCTTCTGGGATCCCTGGGTGGCGCAGCGGTTTGGCGCCTGCCTTTGGCCCAGGGCGCGATCCTGGAGACCCGGGATCGAATCCCACGTCGGGCTCCTGGTGCATGGAGCCTGCTTCTTCCTCTGCCTATGTCTCTGCCTCTCTCTCTTTCTCTCTCTGTGACTATCATAAATAAATAAAAATTTAAAAAAATTTAAAAAATTATATGCTTCTATATTACAATAAACTGCCTTTATAATTCATACAGTGATATAGTATGTGAATAGTGGTGTCATAAGGATATCTATATCATCCGTTAAAGCTGTCATTGTTTTATATGGGAAAGTACTTTGCAGATGTGAGAATTTTAAGGATTTGGGGATACAGGGATTATTCTGGATGGGCCCAAAGCGTGATGATCATTATATCTTAGAGGGAAACAGAGGGAGATTTTACTATGGAAGAGGAAGAAGGAGATGTATAGGTTAGAATGATGTGAGGAAGGAGTCACAAGCCAAGGAAGGTAGGCAGCTTACAGAAGTTAGAAAAGGCAAGGAGACAGATCTTCCTGCTAGTGCCTTGCCTTTCCCAATAAAACTGATTTTGGACTTCTGACCTCCAGATCTGTCGCAGAATAAATGTTATTTTTGGCCTCCATATTTGCAGTAACTTTGCAGCAGCAATAGGAAACTAATAAAGTACATATGAAAAAAAAAGCAAGTATACACAATATATATTTGATTATATGTGAAAAGTATGTATTATCATTAAATTTAACCTCTTGAACGGCCATCTTCATACCTATGTAATTCAGTTTTAGCTGTATTCATCAACTAAATGGAAGGCCACACATTTCCCTGGAAAGCGTGAATTTTTTAAAAAAAATTACTTAAGAGATATTACATTTTAAAAAGAAATTATTTTATGGCTTTCTTCTTATGTTTTTCTAATAATCAAATTTAAAAGGATGGGGAAGTAAAGATAAATCACAGCTTTCAACAAATAATGTGCGTTCTTCAATGAGATGACAGAATTATTCCCAGCTATCTCAATACTTGCTTAAGTACAAGTTGTTACTTTAAGATTGCCGTTGTCCTCCATGCTGGATTAGGTTTCACATTATACTGTGTAAGGACACCTAGCTAGTAAACTTCAGTTAAAGGGCTGGTGCTATTGTCACCACATTCCCCTGGCACACTCCCACGTTCAGTAAGGTCTGGAGCTGGGGCCAGGGGTCTGCCATTTCCTTCTCGAGGTGGGCACTCATTTCTGGCCAACCTCCTGCATTCCCTACACGCTTCCCCTCGTTCATTTTTGTGTGGGAAACTCCTGATACATCTCTTCATCTCCTAATTACGTCCTTTGCCAATGTCTCAGTTCATCTCTCACTGGATTAATCTTAAGAGCATTCCACCTGCTGCCAATAGCTCCCTATGCCCTGAGAGTAAATGCCAAAGTCCCTCCAGGGACCTGCAAGGCCCCGTATAAATGCGCTCCCTCACACACATTCTGAGTCACACACATGATCTCCTAGCTGGACTTGGAGCCTCCGGGGCACACTTCTGCCTCAGGAGGTGTGTGTTTTCTGTTTCTCTTCCTGCATGTTCCTCCCACAGATGTCCACATGGTTCACTGTCTCACCTCCTTCAGGTCTTTCCATAAACATCACTTTATTAGTAAGGCTTTATCTGACAACACAAGCAAAAGCCACAATTCCTTCAAACACTTTCTATCTGCTTCCCTTGCTTCAGTTTTCTCCTTAGCATTTACCACCAGCCAATTGACAACATAGCACTTATTCACCTCATGTGTGCTGTCTGCCCTGTCACCGGGATAAGCTCTCTCAAAGCAGGTATTTCTGTTTGCTGTATTCAGTGTTGTAGTCTCAGTTCCCTGGACAAGACCTGGGACCTAATAGAGATATATAAAAATTGGTCTTTACTCTGTCTATTCATCACATAGTGTATTTTACCTTTGAAAAAATTCAAACATAATATCAGGTCCTCCATGTTTGAAATTCATTAGTTGTTCTCCACTAAGGAACAAGGTAAAATGCTTATTTTTTTTATTTGGATGTACAAGTGACTCTGTGATCAGGTCTCAATTCTACCTCCTCATCATGCCTCTCCATCACATGCACAAGAACCTACTACATACTTGTTACAGCTTGTCCCCATTTGCTGTGGCTGGCCCATATTCAGTGCCTGATATGCTCCTTCCCAGTGAGTTTACCTAACAAAGCCTTCCCTCACCTCTCAAATCAGTTTGAACGCTACTCTCCAGAAGATGAACTGTAGTTGTCTTTAGTATTAACATAGAAAGAACACTCTCAGATCCCAAGGTAATGTATCTGCCTGTTCCTGCCTCTCTCAATATGTGAAACTTCACTTTAAAGATTAGATTAGATCTTAGTCGATCAGCAAAATGCTTACATATGTTTAATAAAGAATAATTGTTTGAATTGAATAAGTAAGGAAGGCATTACCTCGATTCTGGGGATTTAGGGCAGTTTATCCACCCCTTCCCCCCAAACTTTTTCATATCATGGCATACACAGAAATTTTGTATGTACTGTCCCAAGAATAAGTAATGGAGGCTGCCCTTGGAGGACAAGACTAGTCTGGGGATGTTAGTTACCCTACACTCAGAACACTAGTGGAGTCAATATCTCTGCCTATCTGAAACTCACGTGAAGCACCACAGATGAGACACTCTGGACTGAGTGACCAAAACCCCAGTAGGAACTAATTTTTATGCCCTCTGTGCCTCACTCTTGCTTAATAAGCTTAGAAGTCTTCCCTGTGTTGGATTTCAGGTCTCACAGTTAATAACAAAGCCAGGACTTTCCCCACTCTGCTCATTCAGCCCGAGCTCTGTGACCCTATTCTTTCCAATGACTCCTCTGACTTAAGGAAATGTGTAGATACAAGTTAGTAACAGTGTAAATGTACTTTTAAACATCATATACATTCGAATAATTTATAGAATATATTTGTAATTATAGTATCCAGACTTAAACAGAAACCTCAGATACTACTGCTGTTTCTTGTCAGCCACTAGATTATGTGGTGGCAAGTGTCTGTAAAGAGTCAAGCATAAGACAGAATAAGAGGACAAGGCAGAGTTTTATCATTATTAAAGAATGAGCCAGAAGTAAATAAAATTGAAAAATGCAAAAAAGGTAAGTAATTATTCAACTCTTAAGACATTTAGCCTACACCAATTACAAATATTACATATTTTGGGGGGGATTTATAGTAATCCTTTGTTCAGACAAAATGCAGCCTGATTTTTGTGTGAATTCTGCATGTGGGCTATGGTTGCATTTAACCCTGAATTTTATTTTCACTTACCTTTTCTGCCAAGCAAAGGATACTGTTTATTTTGTGTATTCCCTCACATCCAAATGAGAAACGTGACATTTACCAGAAATTTGACTACCTAGACTGAAGGTTATTATGTGCCTCACCCTGCATTTATAAACAACATGAAGTTTTTTGGGGAAAAAAATATTCCTTACTTCTCCTGATTTCCATATTCCTTCTCCTGATTTCCATATTCCTAAGTATATCAATGAAAAGGAAACCCCTATGTGCTCTAATTACCTACACATGCAGTACTTCATCCTACAGCATCTAAAGAGGTCTCATGAACAAAGATATTAAACTTAATATTATAAAGAACCAACTTTTCCCCCTAGAGCAAGGATTTTACTTTTTAATAGTATTTCATACATTTCACCCAAATCATTGCAAGGAGATCTACATAAAAACAAATTTAAAAAGAAGAATTTCTCTGGTGGATACAGATGAGGGGCTCTGAGGCTAGTGTGTTCAGAGTCCTCTTCTCCTATTCTGAGGCACTTTTGTTATATCTTGAAACTCCATGAAGCATGATTTGAAAATCAAATGGCTTTTCTGTGACTCTTGTTCACGGTGGAAAAACTTACAAATATGGGAAGGTAGTGGAGACCCTATATAGCTTTCACAGAATTGCCCACCTGGAGTGATACAGTTGGTTCTGGAAGTTAAAAAGTCAAAAAGGGGGATCTCTGGGTGGCTCAGTGGTTTCCCGCCTGCCTTTGGCCCAGGGCGAGATCCTGGAGACCCGGGACCCAGCATGGAGCCTGCTTCTCCCTCTTCCTGTGTCAAAAGGAACAAACAGGAGCCATCAGCCTTGGGCAGGAGCCTATAGGTGGTCTGGAGCAAGGAATGCACCTAAGGCAAACTGAGAAACTTCCAGGAACACACAGAAATGGTGCTAAGATGACTCAGGCAAAGAGGAAATGAGAAACAGGAAAATGCAAAGGATACTCTGGAAGGAGCCACAGGTGACCACAGAACAGCACTTTGAGCAGACAAGGGCAGCATGGGGTGGGCCCTTCTGTCAGGAAGAGAGAACAGACTAAACAATAATGAGATTTTATGCTTTCCTAATTCCCTGGAGCTTCCCTGGAGTTTCCTAATTCCCTAATTCATCTGAAGCTCAGATGTTGCTTTGTTTCCATTGGCTGCTGCACAGGTGTGGGAATTTATGGTACAGAGGAATTGCACCTTAAAAGTGCTTTAAGTTTTAAAGTAAAAAAATCAGAACAAACAAAAAGCAGAAACAGATTTATAGAGACAGAGAACAAACTGATGGCTGTCAGAGGGATAAGGATGGGG
The DNA here is from genome assembly GCF_905146905.1 of Nyctereutes procyonoides. NCBI lineage: Eukaryota > Metazoa > Chordata > Mammalia > Carnivora > Canidae > Nyctereutes > Nyctereutes procyonoides. The sequence goes on from NW_026575030.1 coordinate 14,255,208, forward strand.
GATGAACAAAATGGGTGAAAGGGAGTGAGAGGTGCAGGCTTCTAGCTATGGAATGAGTAGGTCAACAGGATGAAAAGTATAGCATAGGAAATTAGTCCATAATATTATAATCATTATGTGGGGACAAGCTATGCTTGTGGTGGCCATAGTATAACATACAGAGTTGTCGAATCACTATGCTGTACACCTGAAACTAATGTAACATTGTATGCCAATTATACTTCGATTATAAATAAGTAAATAAATAATTTTGGAAAATTTAAAAGGTAAAGTAACAAATCTCCTTAGAGTCTAAGTAAAAAATCTTAAGAAATATACTGTTTGGGCCATTGGTATACCTTATTAGTGAGCTCAACCAGAGTGATCTATTCCCAATGTTGGACAGACTACTATGTCCTCAATTTTGTGTCAGAACAAGTATCTGACTTGGTCCAGGGCACATGCTCACAATTTCCCCCACTATATAAATTGTTACTTTTATTTTATTTGAGGTAGAAATCTTGACTTCCGGGACACCTGGGTGACTCAGTGGTTGTGTGTCTACCTTTGGCTCAGGGAGTGATCCTGGGTCTGAGGATCAAGTCCCGCATTGGGCTCCCTGTGAGGAGCCTGCTTCTCCCTCTGTCCGCTTCTCGCCTCTGCTTCTCTCTCTGTTTCTCTCTCATGAATAAATAAATAAAATCTTAAAAAAAAAAAAAGAAATCTTGACTTCAACTCTCACAAACTAGAAACTAAAACATATAAAATTGTACTCTGAAACTGCAAATGAATTGGTTTCCAAAAATTGAAAAATTATCTCACTTTAGGATGGCCCATTATGGTGGATGCCTGTCTCTCTCACTATTGGTAACTATTCATTACAGAGTCAGTTACTTACATGAATCAGTGTAGGCTCAGGACATCACAAATGTCATAGTTCCAAACTGAAGTCACAGGTCTGAGAAAGTAGATCATGAGAGACATTCAAAGACAGAGAGAAACTATCCCTGTCAAGAAATGAGGGTGGCATCCACTGATAAAAGGGATACAGTTATCAAGGCTGGAAAACCAGGCCAGATAAGTGCAGTGTGGGACCATGAGGCCCTCCAAGCATGTATCTGTGAGAAGTGAGGTGGGAAGGAAAGGTTCTAAATTCAGACCAGGTAACGGCAAGTGATCTAAGTAGGCCGAAGATTGACATAAAAGATGCTTTGGGGAAGTAGAACAAGTACCAGAGAGAGTATATAAGTGAGTTCCTAGAAAGCAACTTTCCTTCCATTTACAGTTATTTATCTTTCAGTTAAAGAAAATTAAAAAGAAAAATGGTATTTTGAACCAAATAGAAACAACTTAATAACAACCTAAAGGACAGAGTATTTAAATATTTTCATTACTTATATTTAGCATCAAGGGCTTAAAAAGTCTTTTCTGTATATGGATACAGATGCATGATAGATTTATATTTTTATTTTTTATCTATAGAAACATATACTTAATTTTGTAAGAATTTTTCAAGTGCTGCTTATTTTCTGAATTTGAATAAACTGATAGTAGCTTAAGGATATTCATCTAATTTTATGAAACATTTTCTTCTGGGTTATGGGTGTCTCTTGGAACTCTGGTTCCAAGAATGGTGCAAGAATGCAGCCAGAGTCACAAAACAAGTACCAGAACTCACAAGTCTCCAGGTTCTCTTTCTGTGTGTCTTTGATGCTTCTGTCTGTAAACCGTTTATGCTCCTCTCTGTCTATAAACCAGCCTTCTCCACTGCTCACTCCCAAGGCAGAAGAGTGTTGTGTTCTCTAGTCAGGATTTTTCATGTCTGCTCCATGTGAGAAGCTCAGTCTTCGACTGGACCTTCTTGGTATGGGTTCATATTTCCAGGGAAAGGCTCTTACTCGCTCAATTCAGGTGGGGTTTCGCTCCCAACTCTGATAAACAGTGGTATAAATGTGACTGCTGGGCGCAACCCAATTAATTGTCTTACAATCTTTAGTTGGTGGTCTAGGGGAAGTACATAAATAAGAAAATGTCCAGAGAAGGAAAAACGTGAATAAGACCCACCCTGCCAAAGGTATGCAGTATAAGGGATACAGAGAATTTTAGAAAGCTGTCACAGAGATTGGCCTTCTTAGCGACTCCCTTCCCACCCAAACAAAGCCTTGTCCAAACTTCTGGAAGGAAGACGGTTAAGGATAATAAGGCAGTTTTATGCAAAAATTAAGATAGACACAAGAAGTGAGCACAGGGCAGCATTCTTGGTATGGTGATTGTGACAACCAAAGGTATGTGGTTGTGTGTGTGTGTGTGAGAGAGGGAGTGTGTGTATGTGTTCACGTATTGTGTGGTGGGAGGCAGCAGCTGTGTACTGGTCCTCAGCCAGGTGACCTCGGTGTGGTAGCAGCATGGTCTACCGCCACATCCTTTGGTAGGAAGTAGCTATAAAGCCTTCATGAGTGACATCAATGAAAGTGACTATTTTACTGGAAGGAGAGTTAAGTGTCAGATTCCATACAGCAGCGAAAAGGACATATTCAGGAAGACCTGGAACTAACTCTCAGAGACTCTCTGAAATCACTTGAGAGTCTTGGAACAGTCAGGGGTTTGGAAGGCATGGCCGTTTTTCATCTGCAGGGTCCAGTGAAGTGCAGATGACTCCAGATGAAGCTTAGCATGATTTTCCTCTCTGTTCACCTTGAGTCTAAGGAACTGGCTATCATGGCGCATTTCAATTTTCCGATCACTCTTTACTTAATGAGTAACTATCCTTGAGGTACCTAGCCTTTTAGATCTCCTAATCTGCTATTGTTAATTGCTTCTAATCTGAAGCTGAAAAAGACATTTTTTTTTTTCTCTCAGTGACAACAGTGAAGCTGCTTCCATTGTGAAGCCAGGCAGTGCATGGCAATAGAGACTTTGGAGCCTGGGCACAGGATGATAATTTTACCTGGCAGTAAGCAGAGGTTTTGAAACCAATCCCACATAACAGTGCTGAACTGGAAGGTTCTGGTCTAGCTACCCTTTCCCTCTTCCATTTAAGAAAAGTCATCCATTCCTCTGATCCCTAAATTCTACATCTGTAGAGTGACATTGTTTTTACTTTCTGTACTTCCTATCCAGGAAGTACTTGTTACAATCAAGGGAAATGCTAGGTATGTGGAGGACACAGTGTAATATATATATATATATATATATATATATATATATATATATATATATACACAGTAACCATTGTATTCGGTTACTAATTGGTGGAACTTGTTCTGAGAATCAGATATCCCAAAGCCCCAGCAAATGTTAAATCACTTGCCAGATTTTCGTAGAAGAAAGGATCCTATACCAAAACCCACCATTTTTAGGCAAGCCTGATGAAGCTAACATCTTCATTAGCTGAAGGGAAAGGAGAGAGGCCAAGAGGAGAATTCTGGATGCACACAGCTTTCCAAGGCTTCACTTCTGCTGATTGAATGGAAAGAATCGGGCATAAGATGGAAAAGGGGGAGTTACTGGGTCCCCATTTGTCAGAAAAAAAAGGAAAAAAGCCTACACCAAGGGGTTAGCAGCTTAAAAACATAAATAAGTAGGAGGAAGAATTCTTTGAAAGATCACTAAGGCAGAAAAATAGGAAACCACAGACTGCCATTGGTTGAAGTTTTTTAAAAATATTTTATGTATTTATTAATTCATGAGAGACACAGAGAGAGAGAGAGGGAGAGAGAGAGAGAGAGGCAGAGACATAGGCAGAGGGAGAAGCAGGCTCCTCACAGAGAGCCCGACTTGGGACTCAATCCTTGGTCCCCAGGATCAGGCCCTGGGCTGAAGGTGGCGCTAAACTGCTGAGCCACCTGGGCTGTCTGAAGTTTTTTTTTTTTTTTTTTTTTTTTTTTTAAGATTTTATTTATTTATTCATGAGAGACACACACAGAGAGAGGCAGAGACACAGGAAGAGGGAGAAGCAGGCTCCATGCAGGGAGCCTGACGTGAGGACTTGATCCCGGGTCTCTAGGTTCATGCCCTGGACTGAAGGTGGTATTAAACTGCTGAGCCACCCGGGCTGCCCAAAGATTTTTATCCCAACAAACAAAATTGCTAGGAAGCCTCTGCATGGTTGGAAGGACTAGAGTCTTCAGTGAGGAATATTTGCTTACTTTTCACCATAAGAAGACCAAGAGCAAAATGATTGAGGAGATCAGGTGCTATTTTATTTATGCTTTTATTCTTTATTTGATGACCCTTGAGAAACATTTGGTGGCAGGACATATATACAGCTAATTTCAAATTTGTAATTTTGGATAAACTATTTATCCAACTAAAATATGCAGGCTCCTTTGTCTTCATGGAGAGGCAAAGTCAGTTCTTCTACATTAATCATGATTTCGTAGCAACTCAGAGTCGACACTCTTACTTTGCATCATCCTTACTTGGACACCAGTACTCAATTCTAAAATATTTCAGAAATGTAAACTAAGATACTAGTGAAAGAACATATTCAATAAGCACTTTGATAATTAAAAAAATATATCTACAGAGATGTGATAGTTAATTCTACAATGGACTATAAAAATAATGATAATAGTAATATTCAATGACATTTGTGGAACAACTGCTTGGTACTGACTTGTAATGTTTTTTTGTATCACTGTATTCAATTCCTTTAGAAATCTATGAACTAGATAGCCAATTATTTCCCTTTCTTAGATACAGGAATTGAGATGTTAAAAATTTGGCTCAAGGCAACACTACCAGGAAATCATGTGGTAGAGACCCATTTCACACTTTGGTCTGTCTGACCCCACATCTTAGACACAAGGCTTTACTCACTGTCTGACAATGGGCTGAGAGCGCAGGAATCCCTACATAGTTAGCCTCAGGCCTACACCAAATTCTAAATTCCATTTAAATTTCACTTTGGATCTATTGACTTTCCACTGTAAGGCCAGCTATTTGCCATCAACAATTGCTAACTGTGATTTTCTTCCCACACTAAAAATTCCCTAGCTGAGGTTAAGTAACTGCCATCAGTAAGTGGAAAGTTTGGACAGGAGATGGCTGCAATTCTTTTTTTGGTTATATCCAAAAAATATATCCTGATATTCTTTGGTATCAGAATGTATAAATCAAGGGAAGGCAATACTGAAAAAGACTTATTCTCCACTGCTTGTGAATTACTCTGCTACCACCTTTCTGAAGAAATCAAAGACTTATCACATAGAAGACTCAAAAGTTATTTTTTTTTTTTTTACTTCTGAGTCTTACTGCAAATATTAATGTGCTGCTTTGCCTTCCTGCTGGGTTGAACAGGAATGATGGCAAATGAAGAGAAAAATCACTGATGTTCCCTAGCTGGCAGGGGTTTCTCTGTACACTGACTCTTTTAGACCATATGCCCATTTATCTGCACCTTTTTTTTTTCTCATATCTATTAGGATGATTTACTTCTGTTAGGGAATCTAAGGGAGGAGTGAGCCATAAACTGAGCATTTCTTAAACCACGGCTACAAGCTGAGACTCTGTGGGAATGCTATGTCTACTCATAACGGACTGCAGAGGGGATTGGAGAACTGAGAAGCTGGGATTGGAGAACTGAGAAGCTTAGGACACGCACACTTACCGTAAGCTCACAGCTGGCTGCACATTTGTCCTGTCAGGGAAGGGAGGAGATGGCTCTAGAGAGCATTCATGCAGGAGCCTTGCTGGAGGTGGATGGTGTAGTGCTCAAGAACACGGGCTCCTGAGCAAGTCCACCTGAGCAACAACAACAACAATAATAACTTTGTACCAAGACATATGCATGAATAAGTTCAGGTAAAGCCTTTAGAACAGAGCCTGGCACACAATAAGCACTGTATAAGAATTTGCTATAATTATTACAACTACAGACTACCCTTACCATCATTATTAATGATACAGAATGAAATAAAGAAGTAAATATAGATTTATACTTGTATTTTCATACAGAAGTGTGTTTAAGCCATGTTCTCCTGCAACCTTTTTTCTAAAACCCTTTCCCCGGCTGCACCCTGGGGCAAGGAACCCGACGCAGCTGCAGCAGGGGCCCCTGCCGCGTACCCTGGAGCTCTTCTACGATGTACTGTCCCCCTACTCCTGGCTGGGCTTCGAGGTCCTGTGCCAGTATAAGAACATCTGGAACATCAACCTGCAGTTGCGCCCCAGCCTCATTGCAGGGATCATGAAAGACAGCAGAAACCAGCTGCCAGCTCTGCTTCCCCGCAAAGCCCAATACCTGAAAAATGACATTAGACTCCCAGGACAGCATGTCCAGGTTCCCGTGCAGTTCCCCAAGGATTTCTTCTTTGTGATCCTTGAAAAAGGAAGTTTATCAGCCATGAGATTCCTCACTGCCGTGAACATGAAACACCCAGAGATGCTGGAGGAAGTGCCCAGGGAACTATGGATGCGTGTCTGGTCGTGGGATGAAGACATCACAGAACCTCAGAGCATCTTAGCCGCTGCAGAGAAGGTCGGCATGTCTACAGAACAAGCCCAGGGACTTCTGGAAAAGATCGTAACACCAAAGGTGAAAAACAAGCTCAAGGAGGACACTGAGGCAGCCGGCAAATATAGGGCCTTTGGGCTGCCAGTCACTGTGGTCCATCTGGATGGCCAAACCCACATGCTATTTGGCTCTGATCAGATGGAGTTGCTGACACACCTGCTGGGAGAGAAGTGGATGGGCCCTGTGCCTGCAGCCATAAACCCCAAACTTTAAGTATAGCCAGGGGAAGCCTATAGGGATGAAAAAGCAGACCATCTGCTTACCCTTCTTCCACTGTGTGACACATCTCTTGGGGCCTGATTTCTCTGTCTGATAGAGGATCCTCTGTGGCCCCGAGAGATGCCATGTAGGGGGCTTCCTGGTGCCCCAAACTCTGCTCTCCCTCAGAATAAACATAGTATTTCTGGGGAAAAAAACAACCGTTCCCCCTCTATTCATGCACAGATACATCCTTTTGTTTTAGCTATCGGGACATATATCTTAATTTTTTGGTATATTTTTTATTGGAGTTCAATTTGCAAACATATAGTGTAGCACCCAGTGCCCATCCCGTCAAGTGCCCCCGTCAGTGCCTGTTACCCAGTCACCCCATCCCCCCTCCCACCTCCCCTTCCTCTACCCCTTGTATATCTTCATATTAAAAAGTGATTGCTGCAACCATTTGTGAAAGAAGAAAAAAATAGAGGGGCTCCAATTCTTTAATGGAACGTGATGTGATTGAGTGAGAACCTTTCATTATAGGGACTGGAGGTTGGCAGAGTTTCAGGGGCTCAGCACTGAGGATATTCAAGTGTGGTTGTCCCACAAATCAACCCCTCACCCCTGGTATGCTCTCTTTTCAATTGCACTGAGGTTACCTTCTGACCAAAGTAGAAGAAATTGGACCAGTTGAACATTTTTTTGAATTGTTGCGGGATGCCGCACTACCAAATTATACACCTCAGTATCAAGTATAGTTTCTGGCACATAAAAGACACATAGAAATTTATTATTGCTGAATGACTATGTGTCCCTATAATCAAAACTTTCCTCCATCTTCAAAGCTTGGTAAGGAAGAGTCGCAGAGACCAAGCCTACAAGGGTCATTCCAGGGCCATCTTGTCAATGGGAGTCCCTGGCTCAGGAAAATAGCTTGTTTGGATCACAAAACAGGTAACAACCTGGATATTATTGTAGTGTTGGATGTGGCAGTATTTCAGGATCTGATGTCATCTGATACCTCCAATCTTTAGCCTGCTTACTATATTCAGAGTCCATTCCTTTAAAACAGCTTTCTACTTGTGTGACTTACCTAAGGAGTTGGATAACAGTGTCCAAATTCCTATAATTTCTGAGATATAGTGCTATATTTTTAATAAATAAACCATATTCAGTTTCACATCACAGACAGTATTTTGAGCTGGGTTAGTTCTTGTGAGTTGGCTTGGTACAAATCAGCTTTCTTATATCTAGTTGATACTAGGACACATGCACATAAGCAAAATGAAAAAATTAAAAAGTGAAGATGAGAGCCAGACTCTCAATCTTAGAGGTTATACTCTGGTGTATTTTTCTAATCATTTCGTTGGCCTTCCTTCTGGCAGCACCTTGGTCTTGCCCTGGTTTTGTTTTAAAGACACAGACTAGTCTCAATATGTTCATCTCCATTTGTTGCCCCTGTTTTGTAAGGGTCTCAAATAATAGGGATATAACCTCCATTCTGCTCTGTTTATCTTCTCTTTCCTGGTGGGTAATATATACCTTTAATGACACTTTGTCAAGATTCTATAACTTCTTGGTGACTCTTGGCTTTTAGAAAATTCTCTAATACTTCAATACTTAGACTCAGTCTTTCACTCTTTAAAGCTTTATTTTCAAGCATAAGGCAAACGTTCATATCCCTTTACCCCTCTCCCCAACCCCAACTCAAGCTCAGCTGTCCTGTAGTCTAGTTTCTTGGATTAGGTGGGGGAAGGGTTGTGTGTTGAGCTCTTTACCCTCTTTGTTTTCCCCCTTCCTTAAGTGTTAACTCCTCAGATGTATTGGGCAAGGACAATTAGAGTAGGAAATGGTGGTTGTCTTCTTACTTCAGAGACTAAGAGTTCCTTCCTTATTGGCTGTTACGAGTTCACTGGCTGATACCAGATAATAGGCTGCTCAAACAGAGCAGGTAAAGGTCCTCTGGAGGATGTGGCTGCGATCTACTCCATTGCACTCATCTCTTTGGCATGAGATCTAGTTCTGGACTCCTTTCCTCCTCTACTTTCTAAATTTTATCACAGGATTCCATCATGGATCCTCTTTTGCCCAGCCCCCCTTAAACTGGAAATTCTCCTGATTGGGTATATGGTCAACTAGCTTCCTTAATGCCCCCTGAATTGTTGGGAAGTTCCCTAGGCATAGCATAGGGCAGGACTACCCTCTACCACTGCTGCTGCCCATTTTCCCTCTACCATCTCACTAATTTTTTTGGTCTTGCCCAGATAGCACAGAGCAAGTTCATGACTGTATGGATGTCTACCCAAAAGTTGTCAACTTTTCTTATGGCATTCCACTCTTCGATTTTAGAGAGGGAAGGATGTCCCTTCTGAGCCAAGAATTCATTGGTGTTTCTGTTTTCCTGTATTCCAGAGTAGTTGTCTCAAACTATATGTATCTTCATAAACTTGGAATGTGGAGTAATTAGTGCCTTTAACCTCAATTTTACATCTTAGCTAAAGTTCTGAGGCATGAAAAATCTCTCTTGAACTCCTGTTACATTTTCTTGAACACTTCCAACTCTCTCTTTGAGCCTTATACCCCCCACTTGCCATTTCTGACAACTAAATGGAGTAGGCATGTGACCCCGAGATGTGCCTTGGATGCACATGACACCTTTGCAATTAGTAAGATAAAGGGCATAGAGAGAGATGTTTATTAAACACAGGAACTTGTTATTGGCAAAAGGAATTCAACATATGCTTTCACTCATTCACTTATTCCACACATATTTATTGAGACCCTGCCACGCACAGAGCACTAGCACTGAAAAGATGCAAGAACTTACAACCATCTGTTTTGGGAGACTGATAATTCAGGTGTCAAAAGGCCATGAGACAGGGGCAATAGGCAACCTCTAGATGAAAGAGATAGACAGAAAACTTTCTTCCCTGAAGATGCAAACATCATGGTTAACTTTTAAAGAAAGAGGAGAGGAGTTTAAAGACAAGACCGTAGGTGGCCAACATTTTAGAGATTTGAAAAAGAGCTAATAATCAGTAAGGAGAGAAAAAAGAGAAGGAATGGTGGCTTCTAAAATTAGTGCAGTACTACAGAGAGGATGAAAAAGGAAGTTTCAAAAACCAGAATGGGATTTAATAATATTAAGTTCCATAGAAAAGCCAAGGATGGTGAAAAATGAGATGGGGCAGGGGGAGTATTTCATAAGTACAGATGACCTTTGAGAGAGCACTTTAGTAGCACGGTAAAAAGGAAGAGTGCAGTGGATTAAGAGCAGGGAGTGGCCAGTGAGGAGGCAAAATTACCTTCCTTTTTTATTTCATTGTATTTTTTTAAATTGAAGAATAGTTGACACACACTGTTACATTAGTTTCAGGTTTACAAAATCATGATTCAACAACTCTATACATCATGCCATGCTCACCACAAGTGTGGCTGCCTTGTTAAAACTATTACAAATCATTGACTATATACCTTGTGCTGTCCCTTTTATTCCCATGACATTCATTCCATAACTGGAAGCCCCTGTCTCCCACTCCTCGTCTAAGGAGTTTGGAAGGACAAAGGGTTAGCCCTGGTAAACTTTTATTAACCTTAAACAATGAGAAAATCTAATGCATGAAAGCAGAGGCAAAGGGATGAGTGAAAATGAGGAAATGAAAGTTAGCGCTGAAGGAATAAGGTCCTAGAAGGGGCAGGGCGGTGTGAGAATCAATGTAAAATAGTATGTTAGGAGGCGAGGATTCAAATCATTAAAAAATAAAAATAAAATTACCTATTTTGCTCTTCAGTGGAGGTACTCCTTGTGTTGAAAATTAGAATTGATTGATGTAATTTTTTTTAAGATTGTATTTATTTATTCATGACACACACACACACACACACAGAGGCAGAGACACAGGCAGAGGGAGAAGCATGCTTCATGCAGGGAGCCTGATGTGGGACTCGATCCCGAGTCTATAGGATCAGGCCCTGGGCTGAAGGCGGCGCTAAACTGCTGAGCCACTTGGGCTGCCCGATTGACGTAATTCTTTATCTTCCCAAAATTTAAGCTGAAATACTCCTTCATGCTACTTGCATTTAAGGTGTTGACTCCCAGGAGGGAAGATCTTCCTCAATTTTATTAATTTAGAATGGTGTTCATTTAAAACATGAGTGAAATTAGTTGGGGCCCATAGGTCCCTGGAAGGAAGAGTGGCTGAAGTAACCTATCTGAAGTCAGAGATGAAGACAAGCAATGGAAGCAACCATTCACATTCAAGTCGACCATGACACCATGCTATTTTCTCTGGCTCAGGAGTTTCCAGTGTTAGTATGAGTGAAGAGATGTAAGTGTTCACACAGGCACCAGGTGAAAGACAGGGATAGCTATCTGACAACAAGTTCTCTTTTCAAACAGCTATGATTGAGTTTTCAGAAAGTTTCACTTCATCGAGCTCAATAAAACCAAACATGAGTGGAAAAGAGGTGCGAGGTGGCCTCTCCCACATAAAACTTTGTGGGGATAAAGCAAACAAGAATAGTGTTTCTACCAACAATAACAGATCAGAAATATCTTTGCAATGTCCTCTCAACTCCATGATATATTCTGCTGTTTTGAGGGCAAGAAGTATGAGATAAGACAAATGTGTAATTACTTCTTGACCCACTCTTTCTAGTTTTCCATTTTCATGAGACGCCACAATTCATTATTTGCATTGATATATACAGAAGGATGGGGATGCTTAGTTGATATTCATTTATTCAGCAGTCTGTAATCTATATTTAATGGAGTACCAGACTGTGGCATAATAAACCGTTTAGAAAGATAGCTGCTTCATACACAGGGGTTATTGCTTGCATAACCTGTACTTATTTTTCATTACAAAACTAAAAGAGCAAAGCATAATTCATACAAGCAAATGAAGTTAACATTTAATGGCTTGAAAAATGATAGTATGAGCTTGTACTGTCAGGCACTGAGTGGCTGTAAAATAAAAGAAAAGAATCCCCCCAAAATTGCTAAATAAAAAGCTGTTTTTTAGCTTACTGCAAAATATAGATGCCAAAACAAGCAATGAGACTCCACTTCATCAGGTACTAAGTAGCCCCTTAATTGGCCGACTTGCAGAGAGAGGAGCTTTTTGCCCTTCAGAGGCAGCCTCTGCCCTGGACCGTGCCGTGTGCTCAAGGTCTAAAAAGGTCTTGCTGCTAACAGAGAGCTTCGGACACTTCATTCTGAGCACGCCTGCTGAATATGCACCATGCCATGTGTGCCCAGGGGAACCACGTGTGGAAATTAACATGGCCAAGAGTCAGTGATGCACAGAATGTGAATCTCTGCTGGCCCTGGAGCACCAACACTGTCTGGTGCCAGCCTTGTGGCTCTCAAATGCTGTCCTGTGGAGCAGTACAAATCTTGAATAAACTTTTGTGAGTTTGTAGCAAAATTAAAATCATAAAGATACCATTATTAGTTTGTCAGGTTGTTAAATGTATTCAACATAAAGGGCTTTCCATTTTTTCTGCTACTATGTTTTTCCAAGTTTGTTCTAAATCATCATTTCTGTTTATGAAATAATAATGATAATGGATGGTATTTGTGATTGTCTTTTTCAGTATAAAGTGATCAAATAATAAAATCAGTCACTCAATGTCAGCTCTCAAGGAATCCAACATTCTGGGTTTTAGATTTCTCATTCTAAAAGAGTGATACAGATTAATTTCTGTATGCAGAAGCCATCTCAGTACTCAAAGGAATTACTCAGAATTATACTTTCTTGAGCCTACATTAACTTCACCCACTAGGTGACATTTTTTTCTGTCTGCTATTATCACTGGCTTTCCATTTGTAAGAATTCGGCTGACAGAATATTTATACATTTTATTCATCTTCTGGCCCCTCATTTTCTCTACACCAGCAATTTCCTTGGATATAGTGTATCAATAAGTTATATTATTACACCATATATTATAGCTTTCGGGGCAGGTAGGAACAGCAATAAATCATTGCTTTTGTTTCTATAATAGCATTTCTTTTTTTATCTTGTGGTCCAGGAAGTAGAAGCAAATGTTTGATTGTGGCATGGATTAGCAGCCTGCCAGGGGTGTGCTATTATCAGACATCTGCAACAACTGGAATGCTCCCAGCTATCTAAGATCAAAGACCATCAATAACACTCAAAACCAGGATTTCAGAGACCTTTAATTATTTTCAACCCATACTATTAAGCCTTTTTATTTATTCTTACATAATAACTCCAACTCCTCATGTCACTGTTTAAAAATGAGGGTTTAATTATTTATATTAGTTCTGAAGGTAAAAGGAAGGGGTGTTACAAGTCACAGTATGACTTTTATAAAACTGATCACAATAAAACTCAATAGACAGATGGTTGGATGGGGAACAAAGGTAATGGAATCTGTTCCAGAGCAAGCCAGGCCAACCAATGAACAAGCACTTGCAAATTCAACACAGGTATCAGAAGGAAGAATAAGTACATAAGTAAACTAGGTTGAAGTACCTTGGTCTCTATTTTGTTGTGCTGGGATGGAGATGTTCTTATTTCCGTTGCTATGTTACCGCTACGATTGCTTGATCACCACAAATTGCATATACTATATCAAGGTGTCATAGGGATATAGCAATTTGTATGAAATAAAAGTAGGATTAAGAAGTATCTGCTAAGATCTCCAAAGAAGGAATCTAGAATGTAAAATGTCCTGTGTATGTATTCTGGATATTGAGAAAGCCCAAATCATACTTCCTTGGCTATGCCCGGCCACATTGTAAAAAACTTCAATGATCTGTAATCCAGAATCATCAAGATTATCATCATCATCTTCAGCACCACCATGACCACCATCATTGCAATTAACATCTGTTGAGTTTTAATTATGTAACAGACACTGTGCTATGTGCCTTAAAGTTATTATTTCATTTAATCTTTACAAAACCTTATAAGCTATTTGCTATTATTTGTTCTCAATTTAAAAGAAATAAAGACAAAGAAACTTTATATGATGTGCTCAAGGACCAACAGAGAGCAATACCAGAACTTGGATCAGAATTCAAATTTGCCCAACTTCACTATACCTTATTATTGTCTATTTCTGTAGTCAATGAAATTCTTTATAATTTGGAGAGAAATCTCTGATATGAATGGATATGAATGGTCAAGCTTAATTCTTTTTTGCTCCTATTGGAAATGCATAACAAGATGTCACATAAATAATTCTAAATATGCTATTCTTCCCCCTTACCCCAGTCCAAGGGGCAATATTCTCTTCTGATAGCCTGTTCTAGTTCCCCTAATCTGTTCATATATTCCTTAATTCTTCCATGAAAAGGGGCTTTATATTCTGAGGCAGATTCGGTTCCTCGTAATTCTTGCAGAACAATTGCTTTTTGATAGATTTTACTATCAATAATACTTTAAGCAAAACAGTATTTGTTGTTCATCTTTTAAATTCTGGAGTTGAAAGGAACTTAGATTATCCAATATATTGAAGAAAATTGAATTCCAGAGAGGCTAAGTAACTTGCCTTAGTTTATAATCTGGCTGGTAGGAAAATGTGAACTGCATATCAGTCTTTGTGATATTTACCATCCCTGGGAAAGGGAAATACATTATTTGCCAAAAGTCTTCAGTATCAGCTATCTCTAGAAAGAAGGTGACTTCTTTTGTTTCTTTTTGCTACTAAAAGTAAACTAAGTCCTTGTTGCACTGTGCATTGGGAGGGGGAAAGACAAAACACCCCTCTCACCAAAGAAAAAACAAAAACAAAAACAAAAAATCCCTAGAATAGGGATCCCTGGGTGGCGCAGCGGTTTGGCGCCTGCCTTTGGCCCAGGGTGCCATCCTGGAGACCCGGGATCGAATCCCACATCGGGCTCCTGGTGCATGGAGCCTGCTTCTCCCTCTGCCTATGTCTCTGCCTCTTTCTCTCTGTGTGACTATCATAAACAAAATTAAAAAAAATCCCTAGAATATAAAACAAACATGCACACAGAAAAACCTTCCTAAGTATCAGAGTTACCCACGTAAGATCATTGAACCCTGTCCCATTGCCTTTGGTTTTCCAGGGTAATGCCTGCTCTCACTGCTGAGTTCCACTAGAAATTGTACACTGTCTTTCAATACACTTAATATGCCCAAGCCTTTAGAGTTTCACACCCCCTTTCTATAACCCTGCTAGCTTCAACAGGTTCAATGAGGTTTCTTTTTTTTTTTTAATTTTTATTTATTTATGATAGTCACACACACACACAGAGAGAGAGAGAGAGAGAGAGAGGCAGAGACACAGGCAGAGGGAGAAGCAGGCTCCACGCACCGTGAGCCCGACGTGGGATTCGATCCAGGGTCTCCAGGATCGCGCCCTGGGCCAAAGGCAAGCGCTAAACCGCTGCGCCACCCAGGGATCCCTCAATGAGGTTTCACTTGAGCAATTTCTGTTTTAAAAATGGAAGGAGTAGAATGTATAGCACTGTCTCTACCCACTCTGTTAGCAAATTGTGATCAAATGTCACCCACCAACAGGACGGTTAATGATTTTCTTTGAGCTGAGACAGGAGTTGATCACTGGAAAATGGAAACAGTGTTCTTTTTTACTCCCTGCTCAGGTTAGGATATAGGGTTGACTAAGGACTCTATTTAAAATTCAGCAACACAATTATCACAAAAGCTGGGCAAAGCAAATCTCCAAGCCTAGAAAATGAGAAATTCAGAAAGTAATGACTAAATCAATGGTATCTATAATCTGGGATGGAGGGAATGTCTTATCTGCAGTATTGATAGTTATTTGTAATACACAGAGATTTACTTAATGCTCAGATAGAGATGAAAACACAGGCACTCATCAACTGAATTGGTTTAGAAATACAGCAGAATGAAGGACAGAAAAATATACTTAATTCTTTACTTGGGCAAAGGCACTTAAAATAATTTTCGATCCCGTGATTAGAGACAGGGCTGGGAAAGCAGTAGACATAGGATATGGGTAAGGTAGCCAAGCCCTTCTTGAACATGATGGTTGAACTACTGAGAAGTGTTTTGTTTCTTTGCTTGCTTGCTTGTGGTGTGTGTGTGTGTGTGTGTGTGTGTGTGTGTGTGTGTGTGCATTGTCAGAAATTGGCTCAGATAACAGGCAGGGGTAAATGTAACTGCAGAGGGCGACATCTGTGGTTCCACGTATGAGTATCTGGGAGAGCTGAGGCAGGAAGAAAAATCAAAGATGGTGGGTAAACAGGCTCAATGCTTATAAATCCATCTCTTGGGAGCAGGGCAAGAAAATGGATCTCTTTCCAAATTTTGCCATCAAAAGTTTTGTTAATTAACCCTTATTGAATTATGGCATGCAGGCTTAAGTTTTTGAGAAAAAAAAATCAAGCAGATATAGAGTAAGTATCTATAATAAACAAAGGATACAAAGCATATATTGCTAGGATATAGAAATCACCTATCTCAAACCTGTCAAATGACTTAGCATCGGATGAGTTTTTTGTGGCCCGAGTCCTTCAAAGTAGTATTATAGCTCCTTAATTCAGAGGATGCTTAGCTCAGAGCTTCTGTGACAGAACAAGTAACTGCAAATATGGAAGAAAGCGAGAGATCTCTGGGTAAGCAGTGGGACAGCCAGAGTGCCCTCCAAGTGGTGTCATTCATAGAGAGGGCAGCTCCATCTGAGCCTTCAACCTTTGTGCACAGTCTGCTTTTACAGAGGCTGAGGTGCTTTTGGCCTATTTCACTCTGGGAAGAAGTGTGATTTTTCACTCATCAGCACAAGTTAAGTGAAAAATGCACAATGCAGTAAAGAGACAGTAAAGAGAAGAGCAATGGTGGGCAAATCGTTAGCTATCAGGCAGCAATGTCTCACATTAGAAGAAATGTTGAGGATTCAGACATTGACATGCTCCCTATACAATGAGAGACATGATGGGGTTAGTCTGGCCAGACCTTGGGAAGAAAGTGGTCGTCATTTGGAGGATATGGCCCTAACACAGTATTAGGGGCTCTGTGTAGCAAGAACAGAGGCTGCCTTGTGAGGATATATGTATGTAGTGGGGCAGGGGAAGCACACTGTAGAACTCCCTGAGGCAGAGGAGACGAGAAGGCAGGCAATGAGCCTGCAGATGGTTGTTGAAGGGATTAAGAACTGGCAGTGACTTTCTAGAAGACGGGATCTGGGCTAAAAATGTGAACCACAATGTTTATCTTGAATTTTACAAGCATATGCATACATGTATCTATGTTAATGATAGCTAAGTCAGAGTTAATTTATAATAAAATGATATAAATTACTGTGCACTGAATCCACTAATGATTTAAAACTTGGGAGATTGATGACAAATAAAATAGGGTTATAGCTACTAGAAGCAGACAATGACAGCTATCAATTCAGGAGGAAACAAGTTAAAAAGATGTCAAAAGTAGAGGCTAGAACTGGAAAGGTGTAGCTCTCAGGGTTATTTCATACAGCTCAGCTTGGGCCCTTTTCCTTTTTGTATAGTTCAAATGACCCAGAGCCATCAGGAATAAGTAAGTAAATACTTAGGAGGTTTGTGTTATACTCAGAGAGTATCACATATTTTATGAAGAAAATCACAACTCCTTTCTAGGTGCTGAGGCTGAACCACTTGTTATCCTTGTAACCAATTACTTTCTTGCCCAGCCTGAATCCAATCCATCTGCAAATCTAGTAGGTTCTGCCTTCAAAACATATTCAGCACACTCCATCATCCCACTACCTCCTCTCTTCTCAGCCAGAGTGAAATAGAAGCTTCCTCCCCCATGCAATTCCCTACCTGCCTTGCCCTAGCCATCCCCCTTTCCAACACACAGTTTACTAGTCAGTTGTCAGGGAAGTTAATTTAGGGGAAATTCATATTTCAAATCATGCTGTGTTGATGAGCTGATGACATAATTGAGGCACAGTAATGAGCTGTAGGCTTCAGATTCCTGAGGCTTAGAAATGGGCCTTCCTTCATTTCAGTTGTATGTGATTTGGAAAATCAGTAAGCCTTTTTCTTTCTGTATATTTCTTTGGCTGTTATATCAGTTGGGGCCACTGAAATGGCTTCCTACCAGACTCTCTGATTTTTGCCTCCTCTATATAATGGGAGAAATTCTAAAATGGATCTGTCAAATCTACATTTTTGAGATTGAAGGAAAACACTAATAATTATCCCAAGACCATGGTCATATATTGGAGCCATCTATGGAAAACCAGGACATATGGACACCATACTTTTAATCTATTTTTCTTATAGCAAGATCAGTAAACTTAAAAAAAAACTAAATAATGTTTCATCGGCATCCTTCTTAAAAACCCTCCTGTGGCATCCCATTCCACCAATAAGAAATCACAAATCATACTGGGGCTTACTTTATCTTGCTTTGCTCCATATGTTCCAGGCCCCCTGGCCTTTATTCTGATCCCTGAAAGTGTCCAGCTCAGTTGGCTTCTGATACCACTGCATACTCTTACCCATTCTGCCTGTAATAATTTTTCCCTTTCTGTGTGTACAGCTGACCTTCAAATGTGCTCACACAAAATCTCTTCCAAGAAATCTTTATTATTATATCAAAAATATCCCTCCACCCTTTTGTTCTATATCATGTTAATGTGATCAGCTGCCTTTTTAGTACTCGGATTCATCTAAATTTCTATTTCCATTTTCATTGTTTACCCTCTCCTAGAATACAAACCTCATGCAAGCAGAAGTAATCTTGTATCTTCAATACTTGGATTAGCATTTGGAATTGCAGGGGAGGAAAAATAATTTCCCTCTACCCTTCTTAGTTCTGGGCTGGGAAACTTGTAACAAAAGACAGGTTAACAAGAGAAAAACAAGCAGAAGTTAATTTACATGGGAACCCATGTACACATGGGAGAGACAACCGGGGGAAAATGGTTAATTTTAAGAGGTGGCTAGAATTCGGGCTTAAATACTATTCTCAGCTAAAGACAAAAGAGAGAAGGATGTGTGTGTGTGTGTGTGTGTGTGTGTGTGTGTGTAGGGGTGTTAGTTATGGGAAAATGACTGTGAAAAGTAAACAAGAGTAAAAGTTTTTTTGTGATTTATAAGTCATCCTTCTCTTCTAGGTACAAAGCAGGTGCCACATTCACAAATGGAGATTTCCTCTATTAATGTAAATTTCTCTTACAAGAGTGTAAATTCGACTCTATTTTCAAAACTTCTCCTGTGTTCGCTGTTTCTCAAAATAATCATCTTAAAAAATTCTTACACCAGAGAAGCACATTTTTGTGTGACATATTCCACCACATACAGAGTATTTGCACAAACGGTGAATAAATAAAACTTTAAATTGCGTTCAATTACATGACTATTGTAATAAATAAATGCAATAAAATGTGCTAAAATGTTTTGTAAGATAAGAAGTAATATACAAAAGTAAGATGCTCCTAGGTAGGTAAATATACCTATATTTATCTTTATATATGTAAATATATATTTGCGGGAGCTATTATAAAATAATAGGTCCACAGTTCTTTATCAACAAACCACTCAGAGAATATTATATATTAAACTATCTGGTTGACAGAGTATGACAGTGAAAGAGTTAACCCTGGTTGGTGAGTGGAAAAAGCTGGAAAACACCAGAGATGTGTAATCAGATGCCTGATCCCTGGCGCAGGCGGTCTCCACATCATATCTATTATGAGTGATACAGATGCAGAAAACTGTATTCTTCATATCATTACACTTACATACAGCATAATTTTCCTTCCAGAAATCCTAGGCTGCATAGCCTGAAGGTATTCAATAAAACTGAGAGGAACACTAGAAGTGAATCAAACGAGTTTGACATTTCCAGTTCTGCTGTGACCGCCAGACCAAAATATAGTCTGCGGGCCTCTTTTTCATTAGCGTGAAACTGCCGGGTTTTAAAACAATTTATCCGTTGAATTAATCTCCAATCTGTCTTTCACACAGGGCAGATACAGCTCCCTGCATCCGTCTTCTTCTTCTGAAACACTCTTATTTCTATTTGTATGCATTCTGGGTAATGAATAACGATCTTTTGTGGCTAGAGAATGCCATTCTCTAAAATAGCTCCTAGCATTTTATTTTGTAAATGTTAACTCATTAGATCTCATACGGTCCAGAGCCATCTATCACACTGAGGTAGGTCAAAAGCATCATACTTCACATTTTATAAATGGAAGAATTTTAGGACTTCAACCCAAGGTCATCTGCAATCAGCAGCCAAACAGAAGTAGACGAGGCACAGAAATATTACCCCAGAATCAAACAAATCTTACTCTGCCTTCTGACTTAGCCAAGCTGGCCCTCAGGGTCATGTGAGGGCAATGGTATTTTCATCTAACTAACCCAGGGATCCAGATCCAGATGGGGATGGGGGATATGAGGCTAATCACACTACTTGCCCCCTACTCACTTTGTCCCAGCAAAGAGTAATTAAAATGCATATCAAAGCAGACTTTTCGAAGTTCCATAATATCTGAGGCAATTCATTTCCTTTCCATGCAACCCTCTGCTCTAGGCATTTTGCTGAGATTTTCACACACTTCCATTTTTCATACCGTTTGCCATCCTGGGAAGAAGTGATGCTGCTAAAGGTATTTTCCAGCTGCAGAGACGTGAACTGCTCTATGGTTCCCACTCCCATAGAACTCCTTTTACCTTTCTAGTGAAGCCAGTGGCCCAAGCAGCCACCCATTACATGGAGTGCTCTGCAGTCTTCCTAGCCCTATGTCCTTTTCCTCTCCATCACAACCCTGGCCCGCACCTCCAAAGAGAGCCAACGTGCAATGCTTGCTTCAATCTATGCTTTCTAGGGATCCAATCAAAGGGACTAGTGATGAGGAAACATCCAACACTGAGAGATGTTTCTTGATGCTTTTCTTCTAAGACAAAGGGGTATGGCAGAGAATTGAAAAACTCATGGCAGACTACAATGAAACTTAGAAGTGTATTCTATTTGGGCCTCATCAGTGATCTATATTAGGTTCCTTATCAAGGAGGACCTGATTTTGTAAGATTTCACAAGTATTAGGAGCAGGGATAGGGGGTGAGTGGGGTGGGGTGGGGGGAGAAACACAGGCTGAGGAGAATGTTCACGTCCCAGTGCCTCAATTTTAAGATAATTATCTGCCGGTTGTCATGAGTGCTTCAAGTGTCAGAAATATAATAGAACTGGAAACATCAGAGAAGTTATATTAGTTATGTAATTTGAGAGTCATATTTATTTTGAGACAACAGCAATATCAATTTTTCTTCTTAAATTATAAAGAACAAATGAAACAGTCAAATTCCTTTTGCTCTAATAGGAATGCACCATTAGACATACAAAGTATATACACAGATAAGGCAACAATGTAGTAACAAATGCTCCCAGCTCTGAACAGACTGGGAAATGGCAGTACTTCCTTTTTTGGTCCTCAGATCTAATTCCATCTTTGCCAATTTGCAACCAATCAAAGACAAATGATTTGCAAATAAATGAGAAGACTTTTTGGTATCCTGCAAATTCGCCCCCCCCCCCTTACATTTACTTCAGGAAAAAGCTGTACAAATGAGTGGATCCCTACGACTATAAGAGCCCCGCTGAAATTGGTACAAATGAAAAAGAAACCAGGCTTTGTGTAAGAAAACATGGAAGTCTGCATTAATTTTTTAAGATTTTATTTATTTACCCGAGAGAGAGAGAGAGAAAGGCAGAGACACAGGCAGAGGGAGAAGCAGGCTCCACTCAGGGAGCCCGTTGTGGGACTTGATCTCTCAACCCCAGGATCATGCCCTGAGCCGAAGGCAGGCCCTAAACTGCTGAGCCACCCAGGGTTCCCCCGAGAGTCTGCATTATTTTTTAAATTTATTTTATTTATTTATTTATTTATTTATTTATTTATTTATTTATTTATTTATTTTTATTATTATTTTTTAAGTCTGCATTAATTTAACCAGCACTCATCAATCTTATTCACTCTATTTAGCAGAAGTTAAATTACCTATTATTATTACTATTATTATTATTAATTATTATTTCTACTAATGTAATAGAAATACATACAATGGATGTACTGTCCTTATACTAATGTATTTTTGGTTCATTTTCAATTTTCTGTGGTTGTAAGAAGCTTATATTCAATATATATACCTGTATATCTTAAGATTCAAGCCTCAGCACATTTATAGAAAAGGAGTGGATACTTTGGCTCTTGTAAAAAAATTTTAATAAAAATTACCAATTCATTGTCTAATTAAAAGTGTATAAATTATCTATTTTTCTACCTCATCAATACAGAGCTTCAAAAAATAGTTTTAGGGTTTTTATGTTTGTTATTGATAGATGAAAGGTGTAATTCTCTTAAATTTCCTTGGTTTCAGTGTTACCTAACTCAGAGTTTTTCTAAGGATAATATATGGAATTTCCTTGAAGCCTATGATCAGCCTGGAAGAGAAGAGATATTGAGGAAAGAAAAAAAGAAGAAAGAAAGAAGAAAGACAGAAAGAAAGAAAAAGAAAGAAAGAAAGGAAGGAAGGAAGGAAGGAAGGAAGGAAGAAGAAAGAAAGAAAGAAAGAACGAAAGAAAGGAAGGAAGGAAGGAAGGAAGGAGGGAGGGAGAAATAGAGAAGGGAGAGAGGGAAGGAAGGAAGGAAGGAAGGAAGGAAGGAAGGAAGGAAGGAAGGAAGGAAGGGAGGAAACATCTGTAAAATTTCACCAATGATAATAAGTATCTGAATTTACAAATGAGGCTTTCATGTGACTTTAAATTAACTCCAAAACTCTGAGGATGTTGAATATTTAGAAAATTCAGCGTGCGATTGTGTGATCACTAAAGTCTTTCCCTACCTGTATCACTCAGGGTTCAATCAAAAGACAGAATGAGAAGGAAATATATATTAAGCGATTTATTGCCTTTGGCTTACAAAATTGAAGGGGTTGGCTGTGCAATTCTAAAATCCCTAGGATAGGCTCTAACTGCTACCTGGCAGGAGCTGAAGTTCCTCTCCACTGGTAGAATTTCTTCTTCAGAGAATCCTCAGTTCTACTCCAAAGTCTTTCATCTGATTAAATAATGTTCTCCCAGATTATTTAGGATAAACTCCCTGATTTAAAGACAACTGATTATGGACTTCACATCTATGAAATGCCTTCATAGCAACTCCTATGTCAGGGTTTGACTGAATAACTAGAGATTATAGACTAGTTAGGGTGACACATAAAATTAAGCATCACTCTACCATATCTTGTTTTATGTCTATTTAGGATGAGGGAAGAAACTCCTTAACAATTTTAACCTTTGTAATTTCTGTATCTCTAGCTAACTTGTATCATTCTTCAGGAAAAAATATTTTCTCTTATTAATTATTTTTAATGCTCCTAACAGCTTTATTATAATAGCCAAAAATTGGAAATAACCAAAACATGAGAATGGCTGAACAGACAGTAATAAGCCCATACCATGGAATACTGCTTGGAATCAATAGAAAGGACCTATTGTTATACTCAAAAACTTGGGTGGACCTCTAGGTCATATGCTGAAACAGAAGATCCAATATCAAAATATCATACACTATCTGATTCCAACTATACAACATTCTGGCAGGTACAGAATTTTTAAAAATAGAGGACAGACTAGCAGTTGCCAGGGTTTAGGTATGGTGGACAAGGGAGAGAAGTGAGTGACCACAAAGAGGGAGCATGAGAAAGATCTTTGTAGAAGAAAGAGAAGTTAAGGAGTCAATCCCATTTACAAAAGCACCATTTGCTTCAACGTGGATAGAACTGGAGGATATTATGCTGAGTGAAATAAGTCAATCGGAGAAGGACAAACATTATATGGTCTCATTTTTGGGGGGAATATAAAAAATAGTGAAAGGGAATAAAGGGGAAAGGAGAGAAAATGAGTGGGAAATATCAGAGAGTGTGACAGAACATGAGAGACTCCTAACTCTGGGAAACCAACAAGGGGTGGTGCAAAGGGAGGTGGGGAGGGGTTTGGGATGACTGGGTGATGAGCACTGAGGGGGGCACTTGATGGGATGAGCACTGGGTATTATGCTATATGTTGGCATATCGAACTCCAATAAAAAATATATACAAAAAAATAAAATAAAGCAACATTCTATGACAAAAATAATGAAGTTCTTTGTGATGGTGGAAAACTGCTGTTTCTTGGTTGGGGTAGTGCTTACCAATCTGCATATATAACAAAATAACATAAAACTACACATGGGACTTCTCTCTACCATATTTCTAACTTCTCTGTATCAATAATCATTTCAAAAACAAAAGCCTAAAAAGAAATGAATGTACATACTGTTTACTTCACATTAAGGCTGGGACACACTTGCTAAGCAAGACAGGAAATGGAACAACTGTAAATAGAAATGAAGACATTATTGAAAACATCACTTTACAACTTTTTGAATGGCAGAAATCTGACAAAATCAAATAAAATGATAGAATTGGAACCTGATAATTGATCTTTGAACAATGAGAGGTTAGGGATCCCAAAAGGGGTCAAATATATTTGTAATGTGAGTAAGATACTAAGTGTTGTTAGTCGGCAAGAAAAGCAAAGTAAATGAGACTGAGATGCAAAGGAAGAAGCACTGGAACCACTCAGACATGCTTCTCAAGATGTATTTTTAAACACAGTGCTTGGATCCCTCTGAGAGAATGGTAATGATGATGACATGATGATGACAATGGGAACAACTATTGTTTTTTTTTTTTTTTAATCATGGAAAATCTGTTTTCAAAGTGCTTTTAAACATGATTTACTGTTTTTGGATGTGAGTAATGGCGGGCTTAAGTCTCTGAAACTAAGCTCGCATCCAGATGGCTATGTGTCTTGTTGTCACTGGCACCCATGGTGATATAACAGCACTCCAGCCAGTCCTCAGAGTCCACTTGCTTCAAGCTTATGTGCCCCTTGCTTGCTGACTCTTGCTAAGTCCCTTGGTCTGTAGCAGGACCAACCTACTTTTCTAGAGATTTGCAGACCACTGGGCTTGAGGAGTGAAGGACCAGACTTTCCAGAAGATAAGTCCTGAAAACAGAAGCTACTGATGCCAGCAAGTCTGCTCAGGATCATGTCTGCATACGACTGACTGCCTGCATCCAGACCCCCTCTTTTTTCCCATGCCTTCCCCTAGAAAACCCTCTGGCTTCACCTGGACTAGGAAGATGTCTTTGGGATGTTAGTCCACTATCTTCACAGGTTACTAACTTCCTAAATAAAGTGAGCTTTCCTTTCCCATCATCATTTTCTTCAGTATTGATTTTCAAGCAGGGAATAGCTGAACCTGCATTCAGAACCAGTTCTCTGTCTGGTATCATTGATGATGTGGATGCTGAAGAGCCTGGAACCATAGGGGACTGCTGATGGAAGAGACATGGAAAATGCCTAGGCTAGATGGGGGAGGGCAGCAATCCAGGACATGGTGCACTTCTCCTAGCCCTTCATCTTCCTGTGTTTTCTGTGGGATTCTATAAATAAGCATAAGGAATATTAGGTGAGGGATTTTGGTGAATTGTTAGAAGCCAAGTCTGGGCTAGCTGGACACCATGAAGCCTCTGGGGCCACAGTAATAGGGGGATATCACTTTTCCTCAAAGGAACCTCACCAAACTCTCACATGGAGAATATAGGATGAAACCCAGGAAAGCTTCTTTACTTCCCGATAGCCCTGTTAGAGGGAGGGCAAAGTCTCATATTAATTTTTGTATCCTTTTATCCTAACAATAAACTTGATGCATAAAGAACTTTGGTAAACATCTGTAGAACTGAAGTACAAGAAATGTTCATATCCATCCACAATTTCAAAAGAGGACAATTTTGTCTTTTTTATTTCTTACCAGTGCCTGAGATGGTGATAACATGTTGAAGGCACACAGTATTTAGCTTATAGCTCAACTATAATACTCTATATTTTCATAGAATTATCCCTACCAATAGCCCTTTCACCTCTTATAATTGTTTCTGCATATAACCTGCTGACTCAGATTGTACCTTCATAGATGAACTTCAAACCTATACAAGGTCTATACCTGTTACAAGTGCATCCCCTTGGGAGAGATTTTTTTTTAAGATTTTATTTATTCTTTCATGAGAAACACACACACAGAGAGAGAGAGAGAGAGAGAGAGAGAGAGAGAAAGAGAGAGGCAGAGACACAGGCAGAGGGAAAAGCAGGCTCCGTGCAAGGAGCCCAACATGGGACTCTATCCTGGGTCTCCAGGATCACACCCTGGGCTGATGGTGGCGCTAAACTGCTGAGCCACCTAGGCTGCCCCGAGATAACTTTTGATCAGGGAGTCTTTTACCTCCTTTAAGAAAGGATTGGATAAAGAGATAGCACAAAAACTACAGAGGGCTGACAAGTAATTAAGATAAATGCTGAATGAGAAAGTCTTTAGCATTGAGGTAAGATTGGATTGGAAGGTAAAAGTAGTCACATTTACTGAGCATTTCTCAATCTCAGGCTTTGCAGTTAGATGATTTTGAAACGTAACCCCAATGGCTTCTAGGACTCCTTGCCCTTGGATTTCAATGTGCAATTGGCTCAGACTCTACCCTTATTTCACTGTATCCTGGTGCATGTAACTGGGACTTAATTCGAATGAGAACTTGGAGCCATCCTAGTTGGAATAATTGTGGTTTACTTGCTTGTGTCAAGCAAGAGACTTGCTGAACTGGCAGTCAGAAGACACCCATTTAAATCTTGACTTTGAAACTTACTCTGTAACTCTCTTAGTCTCTATGAACTTCAATTTCATAATATTCAAAACAGGATAATGGCTCTACTTCAATCACCATGCAGGGAGTTATAGGAGTCAAACTAAATAGTACTTTATATAATTTTACAAATATGCTTGGTCAGGACTTTAAGTGATCTTTTTCTAACTAAGTCATGTCAATCAACTCTCCCCCTCTTTGAGGTTCTCAATCAAAAACAGTACAGAAAGTCAAAACAATAACAGAATGGTAAAACAAAATATTGCAACTTCTAGCTTTTTTTTTATAGCTGAGAAGTGACCCTTTGTCCCTTTGGAAAGCTCTTATAGAAGTTGTCCTGAAGGGTAGGACGTAGGTCAGGAGAACTATGGGAAAGCTGAGTACTTGTTGTCTTCTCCATATTCCAAACCCCTTAGTTTGAGGATAAACTGGCACAATAAATGAATGGATGAATGAATGGTTGGATGGGATATAGCAGGTGCCAGGAGGAACCCTGGGCTGATCACTGAGTGAAGTACAAGAGAGGAGGATGACCTGCCATCCAGAGGAACCAGGCCTGGGCTGATTACCACCCTGTAAGGAGGAATTACAGGAACTAATTAACACATGAAGACAAGCAACAGGAACACAGAAATCTCAGCCTAGGCTCCAGTCCTTAAAGTTAAGGAGCTGCTCACATTACAAATATGGCCCACACGATATTAGAGGTATTTTGTATCAGTGGGTCAGTCCTCTTCTTGTGGCCTGGAAGGGATAGTAAAGGTGCAAAGGAAGAAATAAAAAGTCCCTATCTCCAAACTCCTTGAGAGAGGGAGAATGCATAAAACTTCCTCATTTTAGATAACCAAAATAGGAAACAATTAAATTTGATTCATGTAATTCCAAGTTGATTCATGTAATGATAAGGTTTTCTGTTTGATTATAAGTTCAGCTTGGTTTAGGAACTTAAATAATGTAGCTAAGGGATGCCTGGGTGGCTCAGCAGTAAGCCTCTGCTGTTGGCTCAGGGCATGATCTTGGAGTCCTGGGATCGAGTCCCACATTGGGCTCCCTGCATGGAGCCTGCTTCTCCCTCTGCCTGTGTCTCTGCCTCTTTCTCTATGTCTGTCATGAGTAAATAAATAAAATCTTTTTAAAAATAATGCAGCTAAGATTTCATTTCTCTGAAACTCTTTTTTTTAACTTTAAAAAAATCTTTCCAGCTTTATGGAGGTATAATTGACATATAGCGTTGTGTAAGTTCTGTTATCTTTTTACTCTGTCTTCGGCTGCTCTGGCTTCTTCACTCTTGGGCTCCATGTCTTGGCTTTAGGTAAACTGGGTTCACATCTTCTTCCCTGTTTTATGCAGATAAAGAGAGAGAGAATGAATATTCTTAGCAAGACTCATACAAGTTCGAGCGTTTACTCTGGGATCCATTTGGAATGCATACTCACCCCTAAACCAATCATTATTACTTCAGCCCTTTGATAAAAGAAAGATGAAGAATTATTGTCAGAAGAAAAGTTAAATAAATGCTGGAAACCCTAAAAGATTTATTTTACTACACAGCCATAAGAGAATGTCCTTCCAAAGGGTGTATTTCTATGTTCAGAATACCCAAAAGGGAAAAATAAAGATCATTGCACTTATGAGAATGAAAACCACTAGATTAACATGAAAACATAGAGTACATATAGAATGGAAAGAGAAACTTCCGCCGTGGGAAGAGTTTTTGAGGGGAAAGAGGCCAGTTTTAAGAAGTATCCATTTCTGGTAGCAGCAATTGGTATGCTCCCCATGTATTTCCTTTTATCTTCACTCTCACATGATTTAGTAAATTAATTATTTAAAAATATATAAACATATATAATAAAATATATGTTTATGAAATATTAATTTTACAATTGATATTATATAATATTTTAAAATATATTTAATTTAATGTATATATTTTATAGACATTTATATATAGGACCATTTATGTTGGAAAAATTTGATGTGACTTCTTAACTACTATAACACTGTATAATTTAGCTTCTGTTGAAACAGATTTAATGAGAGGGAGATTACTATTTTGCAGAAGTGCTTGTTCCCTTTTTAGGTAGCTAAGGTTGTTAAAACTTACATGATACAAGGATTAAACACTGTTATGCAAAATTTAACTCCCTCCTCCCATAATAGCCTTTCTGATATCTGAATGTATTGCTCTTGGGGCAGTTTGGAAAACTGACTTTGTCCACATCTTTTCAGTATTTGTGCTCCCAAGAATAATCATGGAAGGAAAGTAAATAATCCCAGGAAGAACGCAAGAACCAAAAGGTTGCTTTTACAATCAAAAGATTCATTGAAATCATTCATGGTGCCAGACTCAGCAACAGTAGCACTGAGGAAAGTCAGCAAAGCTGCTGCTGTGGGATCACTGGGGAATGCAGAAGTCAGCTGCCTTCTGAGGAAGGGTGAGAGCACTCCCTGAACTCAGAGAATGTGCAGCAAAAGCATTCTTGCTTCTTAGAATTGCTCTACTTTATTAATCAAACCTTGTTTTTTTTTATTCCTTTTATTTCTTTAGTAGTAGTAGTCTCCAATTAGATTTTCTACAGATGGTTTGTTAAAATGGCTTCAAGTCTCTCTTTCCCACTATTTCAATTGAAAATAGACAATTTTCTATTTTTATTTCATCTATATGGTATGCATTTATTCTTTCCATGATGAGGAAAGTCTACTCTAATTAATTTTAGGTCATTTATATTTGCTTATAAGATGCAGATAGCTTTTATTTAAGTGGCTGGCAATGCATGTCCTTTTTACACCACGGGAAATGAAGGTGTGTTGGTTTGCATTCTGAAGTTCTAGGATTGGACCCCAATTCATTAAGATGGCATCTCACAGATCTTTAAGGGACTGCAAGTAGATCATGAATAGAAAATGGTTATGATGGCCCAGTATTATTTTATAAAGATTCTAGAAGAGCTAGCATTTCTCACTCAAATATCTTACATGAAAATATTAACCCCAGTTTATCCATAACCACACTGAACCTCACAACAACCTAATGGCAGAGGTATAATTATTGCCATTTCATAGGTTAGAAACTTAGGCTTATAGACAGTAAGTAATTGCCTAAGGTAACATATAGCTAAGAAACATGACAAATAGATTCAGAAAAGTTCAGAATGTCAACCTTATGAACTGGAAGTCAGCAGTTGGGTGATTGCTTCATGTCTCATTAATGAGAAGAATCAGATCTACCTGTGAGTTCAGGCAGGTAGCTGTGGTGTTTGTGTGTAGAAAGGACAAGGGAGAATACAGAGGGGGAGGGAAAGCATGTGTGGAAGCCTTACTATGTGTCATCCCTTTGCTCGTGTGCTATCCTAAAGTGACTAAGTCCTTGGAGAAAAGCATAATCATTTATGAAAATGAGGGAACTGGACCCTAAGAGCATAAAT
This sequence comes from Nyctereutes procyonoides, assembly GCF_905146905.1. Lineage (NCBI taxonomy): Eukaryota > Metazoa > Chordata > Mammalia > Carnivora > Canidae > Nyctereutes > Nyctereutes procyonoides. The sequence continues at coordinate 14,285,041 of NW_026575030.1, forward strand.
GATTTGCCCAGTTTCACAGAACTACAACAAATGTTGAAGGAAGGAATTGGGATTTGGCTAGACGTAGTTTCTTCCACCAGAAGGAAATGTTAGGAAAGATACGTAAGTGCATGAGACAACATTTCAACCCAGGATCAGTCCTCATATCACAAGAGAAAATCTCATCTATCAAAACTGCAAGCTCTTCCTTATTTCAGGCTGAAATAATTACCATGTATTCTCCTAGCAAGCCTATTAAAATTGAAATATCTTTTGCTTCAACAATTTCACAATCACTTTTGATTGATTGAATGATTTATTTATTGATTTATTCATTCATCAAACACATAGCCTTGTAAGCTATGTACCTGCCATAAAGATAAATAAAGTAAAAAAGCCTTGCTCCCAAGGAAGCCCTTATCTCATCAGAACAGAATGTGTTAAAATAGCTACAAGGCATTGGGACACAGTAATCTGGGAGGAGAGCAGAGAAGGGGGAGGGTCTTTGAATACACCAGCAGAAGCTTCATATAAAAATGTCAGAACACAGTCCATGGGATGATTTTTACAAAGTTTAAAGAATCAATTGACCAACTATATTGTCTAATACCTAATACATGTAAGAAACTATAAGTTGTTAAAGATACAAAAGAAAGTATGACTGGCTTCATCTACTGAAACTCTACTCATGCTTGGATATTTATGGGCATTTATTTTTCATCTAATATCAGATTTAGAAACAAGTAAGTTTAATCTAAGACTCCCATGTACAATAATTTGCATAGAATCATCAAACAGTAAATTTGGAATTCCAATTCACTTCTTCTAGGCACTAACACCCTGATTTTTTACTTTCTCATACTGCCTTCCATCAAGTCCCTGAATTGAAAGGATTTACATACCAGTTGGAAAGAGACTCACAGACAGAAAAACAATGGCTAATAACATGAGATAGTAAATCAAAATTAATTATAAACATACTTTAGAGCATGAGTTAGCTGGTTTTTCTATTCAGGATCTCTTCTTGCAGAAATTGAGATGTCCTTCAAGGGCTATGCTCTCATCTGAGTGAGGCTCAGGGTCATCTTCTAAGCTCCTGTTTGTTTCCAAAATTCAGTTTCTTGTAGTTTTAGAATTTAGGGTCTCAGCTCCCAGGAGTGACCCCATTCCCAGCCATGAGCCTTCTCTACACCATGGTAGCATGCTTCTTGAAGGCCAGCAGAAGAGCATCTCTGATACTTCCTGTCTTTTATTTCAAGACCTTATTTTAGATTGTTCATCTCACAGGTAAGTGTCCCACTCCCAGGATATACTCCCCATTTATTCTCAAAGTCAACTGATTAGAGACCTTAATTATATCTGCAAATCACTTTATCTTTGCCATACAACACAACCTAATCCTTGGAGGGGGTACTCCAGGATGGTCACAGGTTCTGTTCACACTCAAGGGGGACAGATTTTTACAGAATGTGAATCTTAGGGAACATCTTAGAATTTTTTCTACCACAGATAGGAAAAAGAACTTTATTACTTCATCTGTAAATGTTGAGAGTTTATTGTTTCTGGTGCTGGGGCATAACAGCACACAAGATGATCGACACCCCTAGACTCATAAGGCCAACAGAAACCCTCGTGGAAAACTAAAACAATCACATAAATAAATAATGGAATCATAGTTATGTGACACTTAAATACCACAAAGAAAAATAAAATAGGGTATGAGATAAAGATTGGGGTCTACTATTTTAGATGTATTGTGTAGAAAAGGAAAGGCTGATCTGAAAAGAAAAAGAACTCCTTCCTCCCTGAATCTTGCTCTCTTGGGTCAGAACACTGTAGGATAAGAGGATAGCCTATTTCACAGGCAGTTGGAAACCCCTTGAGTAGAGCCCCCTCACTCACCACTGCAGCAGTGTCCAAGTAGTCAAGGCTGGCCCTAGAGCTGAGTCAGGAAGCAGCCCTGTGGGAACCAAGGAGAATATGGAATGTGTCTGTGGATTCCACCATCAGAAATACCAAGGGACCCTGGCTACAGTTTTTCTCAGGCTTTTAGTCCTCGTTCATGTTCTTCCTGGTCCCTGCTGTGCTTTAGGGGCTTGGCGGTCATACTGAGCTTCAATCTGGACCAGAATTGTTTAGGAAAAGGGCATACCTGGAGGCTAGTGTAGTGGTGACAAGTCTGAAATCTGAAGTCATTGTGGAAAAGGTGAATCTAGGAACTGCAGATTCTAGTTCTTGCAACATGAAAATGTTCTCCCCACTGCCTTCCTTTGAGAAAGGTTATTGTTAGGCAGACTCCAAATACACCAAAAGAAAAGGTAATAATGTCAGCAGAGAATGATATGAACAAAAGGGTGGGATAGGCACCAACAGTACCCTCATACAATGGTACATCTCAAAGTCTTTCTGAGAAATTCAGTGCCGACAAGGTGAGTTAAGGCATGACTGTGCACAGGCTTATAGAACGTGGATGGGTATGTGGAGTTTTCCTGTCTTGTAAATTGTCTTTATAACACGTTGGTTGAGATATAATTGGCAAACCATAAAATTCTCCCTTCTAAAGTAATAGAATTCAGTAGCTTTTAGTATATTCACCGAGTTGTGCAACCATCACTGCTATTCACTACATTGTGAATGGGTGTGGATTGAAAACTCACAAGATCAAGAAGGTTTGGAAAAGGTCTTGGAAGACCTGCAATAATTCACAAACAAATGGAAAATGTGGAAGGTCTTTGAGGAATTCCTCTTTGACTCATACTAATGGGGACATGGTTAAAGTACACAAGAAAAATGCTCACTTATTTCATGCCTATTTTATTTTATTTTATTTTATTTTATTTTATTTTTCAATTTTAAATTAGTATCCATGTCTGTGTTGTCTTTGAGACACAATACCTAGTGTGGTGTCTGATACATTGTTGGAGCTAATTAAATATGTGCTTAAAGAATAAAAGAGTTTACCTAACCCTAGACTGGGAATCAAGCTTTGGTCTATATTTGACTGCTTTCAAAATGCAATCAAATTGAAGAGAGAATCACTCAGCATTTTCTCCCATTATATACCCTGGACCACTAGTGGTAACTGCATTTTATTTTAGGTTTATTTTCCACCACCATAGGTACATTAATTTTACAATAATGACTTAGAGTTTTCCTCATTAATTTAACACTTTCTATGTTAGGTATTTCCTTTGAGATTGTTTAATGGTGTCCTATTTTTTAAAAAGGTTTTATTTATTTACTCATGAGAGACACACAGAGAGAGGCAGGGACATATGCAGAGAGAGAATCAGTCTCTTCTCAGGCCCCCAAAGTGGGGACCCTGGGATCACACCCTGAGCCAAAGGCAGACGCTCAACCACTGAGCCACCCAGGCATCTAGATGATGTCCTATTTTTCTCTCTATTTCTTTCTACATACATGTGTATATATTAACCTAAGTTCCTTTATTTTCAGACCTGTGCCCTTGAATACCACACAGGCTAATGTTGAATTTTATTGTTTCTTTTCTAAGCTATTTTGGTTGTTCCTACTTCTTTAAAGTTCAGTATTTGGATTCACAGATGTGGGATTCCATATAATCCCTATCATACATCATTATTTAGTCTTCCTTTCAATGTATTTTGTCTTGGAATAGATATTCACAGATCTGGGAATTAGCTATTGAGTTAGTGCAAATATGGAATGGAGCCTATGCTCTGGTTGCCAATCCAACATCCATTTCCACCTGCTCCTCTTCAGTTCCAGAGTAAAGGCTTATATATTGGTTCAGGAATGATTTTCTCACTCTCTTCTACTTGAACAAAATAAATAAATAAAGTTCAAAGCTTCAATTGCCACCGGCATCCATACTGTGAGTAGGAAGAAAACCAGCCTTTGGATGATAGTGACATAAATGGTTTATCATGTCAGGCTAGGATTCTGCTCGACCTTTCTACTTTTTATTATGTGAAATAATCCAACTTTTATACTTAAACCAGAAAATAAGAAAGCGCTAAAAAAATAAACCAATGGAAATATGTCAAAGGAACAGAGGCCCCAAACGAAATAGCTCTGAATGATTAATGCTGGAACTATTTGAGAAACAAAATAAATAATGTAATATTGGATTAGAATCCAAGGAATAAAATAAACAGCAGTGGGTCCATATTGATATAAATAAATGATTACACAAATAAGCAAATGGGGAGAAGAAACAAGAATAGAATAGAGAGTAGAGCATAGAATTCCAAACAATTTATGGAGATATCCTCCCCCTCAAGGAGTTAAATCTGTACCCCTTCAGTGCAGGCTGCACAGAGGAAGATGGGGAGGAGAGTAACTTTACTGTGCAGAAACGTGACAAACACCACTTAAGCCATGTGATCAAGCTTAACATCAGCAGGTATGTTGCTAGCAGGCACCTCTAATGTGATTTGAGATCTTTGATATCTTTGTGATCTTCTTTCCCAAAACCATTACCCCAGGTTAATGCTGAGAGAAAACATCAAACAAGCCCAAGTAGAAGACATCCTACAAAGTTCATGACCAGTACTATCCTGTATTGTTGAGGTCATCAAAAACAAGGTAAGTCTGAGAAACTCTCACTGTCTAAAGAAGCGTAAGGAGACATGATGATTCAATGTCTTATATTCTGGCTGGGATCCTATGAAAATAAAGGGCATAGGAAATCTGAATGAAGTATAGATTTTAGTTAATAATCATGTATTGATTTTGTTCCATTAGATGTGACAAATGTATCATAATAATTTAAGATATCAACAGCAGGGAAGCTGAATGCAGTGCAGTGGTATAAAAGAACATACTGTACTATCTATGCAAATTCTTTGTAAATCTAAAACTATTCTAAAACAATTTTTTAAATAGTGCAAAGAATTTCCATATATCACTAAAAGTCTGTTTTTTTTTATGAACAGCAGCTGTTATTTTTAATGTAATCAGATTCATCAATCTTTTCTTCTGTCATTAGTAATTTTTTTTCTCCATTTTAATCAACTTGTCAGCTTGCCCTTCTTCATGTCATGAAGAGATTCCCCTGTCTCCTAGGAGGTTGATTCTTTTTAAATTTCATATTGAAATATATCTGAAATTAATTTTTGTGTATGTTATTAGGTGAGAAATGCTCTCATCATTTTTCTATTTTCAATACTTATTGAAATTTTGTCTTTTGCCCTCTCTATGAAACGTCAGCTTCAAGTTTTTTCATATGGGATGGTTTTAGAAGTTCTGAGGAATTAGGAGAGTAACTCTCTGAAGGTCCCCTCAGGAACTCATTCAGCCAACAGGCCATCAAGAAAGCTATGTGTTCATTATTAGCAAATAAATAGTGTGATAAAGTTACTTCTTGAAAGGATTCAGGCTCATTCTATGAATGACATCTCATGCTTCTGGAAAGAAACATGAGCCAGTGCAATTGTTTGGACCCTTTTTCAACAGATTATTAACTCCGAACGAAAGACCAACTCTTCACAAATCTTCAAAGCTTTCATAATATCTCACAACCTATCTCTAGCCTCATGTATCATGATTCTTACCACTAGTTCATATAGACCTTCCATTCCTCAAAGATGCCAATTTCAGTGACTACAGACATGATATGTTTCTACCAGAAAACATGTCCTAGTACGAGTTTCCCTGTCGTGGGTATTTTCTATTCCATATTTTGCCTGGCTAATTCTTATTTGTCCTTCAAATTTTAAAATAAATATTTCTTCAGAAAACCCTCCCATCATCCATCAAAATAAATGGGTTTCCCTATTATAAGTTTTATGAAACCATCTCTTTCTCATTGGTAGTCTCTGTAGGAATTATGCTTGGTTAATTATTTTCATATTCATTAGTGTAACCTATTTCTCCTAATAAAATTTCAAGTTTCAGAACATGTCTAGTCCAGCAATATTCCCACTACTATTCTATGATCACAGAGACTTTTCTTGCTTGTTCCCCACAGTATCCCCAGAATCTAGATCTGTACCTGGTAAGTACAGGTGACCCCTGAACAATGCATAGGTTCAGGGCAATGACTCCCCTGCAGTTGAAAATCCTATAACTTTTTTCCCACCAATTTTGAGTTTATTAATTTAAAAAAATTATTGAAGTCTAATTAACATACAGTGTTGTGTTAGCTTTGGGTATACAATATAATGATTCAACATTTCTATGCATTACTCAATGCTCATCAAGACTGGTGTACTCTTAGTCCCCCTTATCTATTTCATCCCTCCCTCTCTTCCTCCCTTCTGGAAACCACCAATTTGTTCTGTATTTAGGGGTCTGGTTTGTTTGACTGTCATTCTTTTTCTTTGTTAATTTATTTTGTTTCTTAAATTCCACATATGAGTGAAATCATATGGTATTTGTTTTTTTTCTGATTTTTTTCCTTTTAATTAATTTTTTATTAGAGTTCAATTTGCCAACATGTAGCATATCACCCAGTGCTCATCCCATCAAGTGCCCCCTTAGTGCCCATCACCCATTCACCCCATTCCTCCACTCACCTCCCTTTCCACTAACCCCTTGTTGATTTCTAAGAGTTAGGAATCTCTCATGTTCTGTCACACTCTTTGATATTTCCCACTCATTTTCTCTCCTTTCCCCTTTATTCCCCTTCACTAGTTTTTATATTCCCCAAATGAATGACACCATATAATGTTTCTCCTTCTCCGATTTTTTTATAAATTTATTTATTTTTTTTTCTGTTTCCCACCAGTTTATTTTATTTTATTTTTTTATAAATTAATTTTTATTGGTGTTCAATTTACCAACATACAGAATAACATAGCTCATCCCGTCAAGTGTACCCCTCAGTGCCCGTCACCCATTCACCCCCACCCCCCACCCTCCTCCCCTCCACCACCCCTAGTTTATTTCCCAGAGTTAGAAGTCTTTATGTTCTGTCTCCCTTTCTGATATTTCTCACATTTCTTCTCCCTTCCCTTATATTCCCTTTCGCTATTATTCATATTCCCCAAATGAATGAGAACATACACTGTTTGTCCTTCTCCGGTTACTGTGGCCAAGTTCAAAAAGGGTGTTGCCTGAGTTCTCCTCTGGGATTTTGATGGAATCTTGTCTCACATTTAGATCTTTCATCTATTTTGAGTTTATCTTTGTGTATGGTGCAAGAGAGTGGTCCAGTTTCATTCTTCTGCATGTGGATGTCCAATTTTCCCAGCACCATTTATTGAAGAGACTGTCTTTCTTCTAGTGGATCGTCTTTCCTCCTTTATCGTATATTAGTTGAGCATAAAGTTCAGGGTCCACTTCTGGGTTCTCTGTTCTGTTCCATTGATCTATATGTCTGTTTTTGTGCCAGTACCACACTGTCTTGATGAACACAGCTTTGTAGTACAACCTGAAATCTGGCATTGTGATGCCCCCAGATATGGTTTTCTTTTTTTAAAATTCCCCTGGCTGTTTGGGGTCTTTTCTGATTCCACACAAATCTTAAAATAATTTGTTCTAAGTCTCTGAAGAAAGTCCATGGTATTTTGATAGGGATTGCATTATACGTGTAAATTGCCCTGGGTAACATTGACATTTTCACAATATTAATTCTGCCAATCCATGAGCATGGAATATTTTTCCATCTCTTTGTGTCTTCCTCAATTTCTTTCAGAAGTGTTCTGTAGTTTTTAGGGTATATTTTGAGAACCATTTGAATGGTAAATGGTTCTCCAACCTTTTATTTTCAGGTTGTAGGTGTCCTTCTGTCTAAAATGAGTCTCTTGTAGACAGCAAATAGATGGGTCCTGTTTTTTTATCCAGTCTGAAACTCTGCGCCTTTTGATGGGGTCATTAAGCCCATTCACGTTCAGAGTTACTTGAACTTCTTCTTAAAGGGGAGTTTTAAGAGTCCCCCTTAAAATTTCTTGCAGAGCTGGTTTGGAGGTCACATATTCTTTCAGTTCCTGCCTGTCTTGGAAGCTCTTTATCTCTCCTTCCATTTTGAATGAGAGCCTTGCTGGATAAAGTATTCTTGGTTGCATGTTCTTCTCATTTAGGACCCTGAATATATCCTGCCAGCCCTTTCTGGCCTGCCAGGTCTCTGTGGAGAGGTCTGCTGTTACCCTAATATTCCTCCCCATGAAAGTCAGGGACTTCTTGTCTCTTGCTGCTTTAAGGATCTTCTCTTTATCTTTGGAATTTGCAAGCTTCACTATTAGATGTCGAGGTGTTGAACGGTTTTTATTGATTTTAGGGGGGGATCTCTCTATTTCCTGGATCTGAATGCCTGTTTCCCTTCCCAGATTGGGAAAGTTTTCAGCTAGGATTTGTTCAAATACATATTCTGGCCCTCTGTCCCTTTCGGCGCCCTCGGGAACCCCAATTAAACGTAGGTTTTTCTTCCTCAGACTGTCATTTATTTGCCTTAATCTGTCTTCATGGTCCTTAATTGTTTGTCTCTTTTTTCCTCAGTTTCCCTCTTTGCCATTAACTTGTCTTCTATGTCACTCACTCGTTCTTCCACCTCGTTAACCCTCGTCGTTAGGACTTCTAGTTTGGATTGCATCTCATTCAATTGATTTTTAATTTCTGCCTGATTGGATCTAAATTCTGCAGTCATGAAGTCTCGTGAGGCCTTAATGCTTTTTTCTAGAGCCACCAGTAGCTGTAGAATAGTGCTTCTGAATTGGCTTTCTGACATTGAAGTGTAATCCAGATTTTGTAACTCTGTGGGAGAGAGGGCTGTTTCTGATTCTTTCTTTTGAGGTGAGGTTTTCCTTCTAGTCATTTTGCTCAGTGCAGAGTGGCCAGAAACAAGTTGTATTGGAACACGGGGGAGTATCACTGGTCCGTCCAGCTGGTCTTCTGGGGGAGGGGCCTGCTGTGCTGATTTTCAGGTGTTAGCACTTGGGGGAGCTGCTCTGCCCCTGCCTGCTGCAGGGCTCAGCGGGGGTTGTTTACCCCGTGGGGCCCCAGGAGGAACAGTCGCAGTTGCTATGGCAACTCTGGAAGCCTGGATTCAGCCTCCGCAGGAACTACGGGGCTCGGGGCTCTCGGCTCTCCGTCCGCAGGGCCTGGAGGCTCCGGGGCGGGGCCGCTGATCTGCTCAGCTCGGGGCAGGAGCGTCCTCGCTGTCCTGGGCCCTCCCGGCCTCTGCCTGTCCCGGGGGAGGCCGGATCCTGGGCTGTGTCCCGGCGCCCTGTGCTCCGGGGCCTGCGCTGTTGGATTCGCGCTCCCGCCCCGCAGCCCCTCCGCGGAGCCGCCGCCCGAGCCCCTCCGAGCTGCTCCGGTCGGTCCCGCCGTGCGCGCTGCAGCCCTTAGGGAGCTCGGCGCACTCTCCCCGGGCGCAGGTGTCTGTTAGTGTCCCCGGGAGCCCGAGGGCATCCCCGCTCTCCTGGGTCCTGCTCCAACTCCCTGCGAGCCCCTTTGCGCCCGGGAAGGTTGGTGCAGCTCCTGCTCCTCCGGGACGGGGCTCTCCTGTCCTGGGGACACTCGCCCCGGCCTCAGCCTGGCTCCTCGCGGGGCCCCTCCCCCTTGGAGGCCTTTTGTTCCTTTATTTCTTTTTCCCCGTCTTCCTACCTTGATAGAAGCGTGAACTCCTCTCACTGTAGCGTTCCAGCTGGTCTCTCTTTACATCTCAGGCCGAATTCGTAGATTTTCAGGATGGTTTGAAGGTTATCTAGGTAATTTGGTGGGGACAGGTGACTCGGGGACCCTGCTCTTCCGCCATCTTGCCCCTCCCCCTATAAATTTATTTTTTAAATAAATTTAAATATTGGTGTTCAATTTGCCAACATATAGAATAACACCCAGTGCTCATTCCGTCAAGTGCCCCCCCTCAGTGCCAATCACCCAGTCACCCCCACCCCTGCCCACCTCCCCTTCCACTACCCCTAGTTCATTTCCCAGAGTTAGGAGTTTTTCATATTCTGTCTCCCTTTCTGATATTTCCCACTCATTTGTTCTCCTGTCCCCTTTATTCCCTTTCACTATTTTTTATATTCCCCAAATGAATGAGACCATATAATGTTTGTCCTTCTCTGATTGACTTACTTCGACTCAGCATAATACCCTCCAGTTCCATCCACGTCGAAGCAAATAGTGGGTATTTGTCTTTTCTAATGGCTGAGTAATATTCCATTGTATACATAAACCACATCTTCTTTATCCATTCATCTTTTGATGGACACCGAGGCTCCTTCCACAGTTTGGCTATTGTGGGCATTGCTGCTATAAACATTGGGGTGCAGGTGTCCCGGCATTTGACTGCCTCTGTATCTTTGGGTAAATCCCCAGCAGTGCAATTGCTGGGTCATAGGGCAGTTCAATTTTTAACTCTTTGAGGAACCTCCACAAAGTTTTCCAGTGTTTTTTTTTTTTTTCCAGTGTGGTTGTACCAGTTCACATTCCCACCAATAGTATAAGAGGGTTCCCTTTTCTCCGTATCCTCTCCAACATTTGTTGTTTCCTGTCTTGTTCATTTTCACCATTCTCACTGGTGTGAGGTGGTATCTCATTGTGGTTTTGATTTGTATTTCCCTGATGGCCAGTGATGCGGAGCATTTTCTCATGGGCTTGTTGGCCATGTCTATGTCTTCCTCTGTGAAATTTCTGTTCATGTCTTCTGCCCATTTCATGATTGGATTGTTTGTTTCTTTGCTGGTGAGCTTAATAAGTTATTTATAGATCTTGGCTACTAGTCCTTTATCTGATACGTCATTTGCAAATATCATCTCCCATTCTGTAGGTTGTCTTTTAGTTTTGTTGACTGTTTCTTTTGCTGTGCAGAAGCTTTTTGTCTGATTAAGTCCAAATAGTTCATTTTTGCTTTGGTTTCCCTTGTCTTCATAGATGGATCTTGCAAGAAGTTGCTGTGGCCAAGTTCAAAAAGGGTGTTGCCTGTGTTCTCCTCTAGAATTTTGATGGATTCTTGACTCACATTTAGATCTTTCATCCATTTTGAGTTTATCTTTTTGTATGGTGTAAGAGAATGGTCTAGTTTCATTCTTCTGCACGTGGCTGTCCAATTTACCCAGCACCATTTATTGAAGAGACTGTCCTTTTTCCAGTGCATAGTCTTTCCTGCTTTGTCGAATATTATTTGACTCTAGAGTTGAGGGTCCATTTCTGGATTCTCTATTCTGTTCCATTGATTTATGTGTCTGGTTTTGTGCCAGTACCATACTATCTTGATGATCACAGCTTTGTAGTACAGTTTGAAATCCAGCATTTTGATGCCCCCGGTTCTGGTTTTCTTTTTCAATATTCCCCTGGCTTTTCAGGGTCTTTTCTGATTCCACACAAATCTTAAAATGATTTGTTCTGTTTTTCTCTGATTTATTTCATTTAGCATTTATGCTCTCTAAGTCTGTCCATATTATTGCAAATGACAAGATTTCATTTGTTTTAATGGCTGAGCAATATTCTATATATATATATATATATTCCATATATATCCCATATATATATTTGCATATAACATCTTTTTTACCCACTTATGTAGAGATGAACACATGAACACTTGGGTTGCTTCCATATCTTGGCTATTATATATAATGCTACAATAAACATAGGAGTGTATATATCTTTTCAATTAGATTTTTTGTTTTCTTTAAGTAAATACCCATTATGGATCATTATGATAATTCTATTTTGAAAAAATCTTTAAGGAATCTCCATGCTGTTTTCCATTGTGTTTGCACAAATTTTCATTCCTACCAACAGGGATGAAGGTTTCTTTTCCTTCACATCCTTTCCAACACCTATTATTTCTTATCTTTTTTATTCTAGCCATTCTGTTAGATGTGAGGTGATAGCTCATTGTGGTTTTGATTTGCATTTCCCTGATGATTTGTGATGACTCTGATGACTCCCCAGAACTTAATCAAAAATAGCCTGCTGTTGACCAGAAGCCATACCAACAACATAAGTAGTTAATACATACTTTGTGTATTGTATCTGTTATATAATGTATTCTTACAATAAAATAAGCTGGAGAAAAGAAAATGTTATTAAGAAAATCATAAGGAAGAGGAAATACATTTATAGAACTGTACTGTATCAAAAAGAAAACAAAGCAAAACAATCTGTGTATAGAAGGGCTGGGCAGAGGAGCAGCAACCCAGGGATGGTGATGTTGCCCAGCCTGGTATCCTTGGATCAGCAGCAGCAAGTGAGTCCTAGGGCAGAAACAGTGGCCCAAGAGGTGCAGTAGAGCTGACACATCTGCCTGAAGGAGTACCACCTACAGTGGCCCCTGGCAGCTGCAGCCACATATGAGTGCACCTGCCTCATGGAGACCTTAGTGGTAGGGGTTGTGAAGATTCACAGAAGGGGTCCAGGCCCCTGGGAAGAACCCCCAGGCCCAAGATTATCCTGGTGAAGCCCAGAGCTGAGCAGTGGAGGTTTGGAAGAATAGAGATGTGGAGGTGTATATATGTGTGCTGAGGAGCAGAGGGACTTCTGCCTGGCTCCATCTGTGCTCTCTGGCTACATTCCTTCACTTCAGGACATCCTCCTGCCTGCCAGCCCACCTTCTGCCTTACTGAACTTGTCCATCTGGGTGGCAAATGGGGTGACCAATAGCCATGCCTGGGCCTGGGGCCTGGGCCCTCCTAACAGCCTCTGCAGGCCTCCCTGGGTACTGAGAGAGCAGCAGGTGCTACCTCTGCACCAGTCACCTTTGATTTGGTCCATGGAGACTAGGGTGGGCAGTTGTAAATGAATGCTTTGTGAATTTTCTATCAACTCCTAAAGAAGAAAGGAAGAAAGAAGAAGAAAAGAAGAAGAAGAAAGAAGAAGAAGAAGAAGAAGAAGAAGAAGAAAGAAGAAGAAGAAGAAGGAGGAGGAGAAGGAGGAGGAGGAGGAGGAGGAGGAGGAGGAGGAGGAGGAGAAAGAATCCAAGTGTGTCTAAGTGGACCTGCCCAATTCAAACTTAAGTTGTTTAAGATCAACTATAGTAGGTTATGTGTGAGTAATTTTTGAATAAATGAAATAATCTAGTTTACAAATGAATAATTGAATTAATGAATGAGGAAGAAAGGAATAGAGTAGTAACATGCTAATTAGATCAGGAAATTTGCAGTTTCTTGAAGGAGAAGGGAAATGAAACTTAAGGAAATAATCCATTTGCCTTTCAATGTTTCCCATCATCCTTTCTTCTCTATCTCTGCTTGCAAGTACACATACTCAGGACTACAGGCAAAGTGACTTCTACCCTGGACTCTGAACTGGAGCCCTGAACAGTAAGAGTCCCATAGTTTTTAAGTGGGGGAATCATCTGTATGTCTGTGCTGGTATAGTGACTTGCACCTTTCACATGTTACCTTGAGGCAAAGGTTGTAGAAATAAAGCGTTCAGTCTCCACACTCTGTCAACATTTTGGGTGAATGAAAGCACTATATGGATGCAAAGCATATTATTTTTAGAGTTAGAAAATATGTAACCTGAATATTCAGTATAGACACCACTAAAAAAGCGGCATTAAGGATGTATATGTAAGCTTCATATGTGTATAACTGAGTTCTCTTGGGCTATTAAAAGGGAAATTACACTTTTTTTGATATTAATTCTTTAAAGCATGTACCTCTTTAGCCATGACATACAAAAAAAGTTTTTACTTTTTCCTTCTATGATAGTTTATTTAAAAAAAAAAAAAAAAACCCTTTCCCTAATTAAGGAACAGGAGAGCATCAAATGATGGGATATTATTTTGACAGTTTTATTATTTTATGAGAAACAAAGTTTGAACCTCAATATAAACATATAGTTAAGCATATTTCCTTAGTTTCTAAGTATTAATTTAGGAAAATATACAGGAAAAATACGCGAGAGAAAATGGAGTCCCACAAAATTTTTAAGCATTGCATTTTGTTACATAATACTCCTACTTATAATTATTAATCAAATAAACTATTTTTAAGAAATCTACTTTTGTAAAAGATTTTATTTTTAAGTAATATCTACACCCAATGTGGGCCTCAAACTCACAACCCAAGATCAAGAGTTAGCTGTTCTACCAACTAAGCCAGTCAGGCACCCCAAGAAATCTAGTTTTTTTTTTTTTTTTTTTTTTTTTTTGCTATGTGTGTTTCTAATGTCAATATTTCCTATATCATCAAACAGCACTTAATTTAAAGATGATTTCAACAGCTCTATTGAACATCACAAACATATGCAATATGTATCCTTTTTCATGATGACATAAATATATGAAGCCAAATGGTTGCTCACATTTTCATAATTCTAATTAATGAGGAAACTTTTCACAGAGTTTGCAGAGCCATTTAAACTTCGGAAATGTGAAAGGGGAAATACTAGCAAAAATAATGAGAAAATTAAAGCAAAGAGCCCAGAAAATGTAGTTTCTACAAAATATACATTTTAGAGAACGAGAACAGAATATGGTAGGGATGAAATAATGAGAGACTCCAGGGTGGCCCAGTGGTTGAGTGTCTGGGTGTAATCCCGGGGTCCGAGGATCAAGTCTCACACCCGTGTCCCCTCGAGGAGCCTGATTCTCCCTCTGCCTGTGTCTCTGCCTTTCTCTCTCTGTGTCTCTCATGAATAAATAAAGAAATTCTTTTAAAAAAATAAATGATCAAATAAAAATTTCAAGGATAATACTCAGTCATATAGGACATGAAGGTCTAGCCCAGGGGTCAGCAAACTTTCTGTAAAGGAACCAATAACAAACATTATAGATTTTATGGGTCACACTCATGCTCTTGAAACTATTCAATTCTACATTATCATATAGACAATCTGCAAGTAAATGAGCCTGGCTGTATTCCAATAAAAATTTTATAGACATTGAAATTTGAGTTTCAAACAATTTTCACCTGTCATGACATCTGTTTTTTTTTTCTTGACCTTCTCTTCCTTTTTCCCATTCAAAAATGTAACCACATTAGAAGTCATAAAAAATCAGGTGTGTGTGTGTATGTGTGTGTGGTATAAATTTGGCCCATGGCATGTAGATTCCTAATGCCTAGTCTAGCTCTAAGGGCCACTGAGAGCACAGCACAATATTCAGAAGTATACTGACACTTATACCTACCCTTGTGAAATATCAGACAGTAGGGATAAAAGGAGGGCATTAAGAGCTACTAGCTACATTTATATATAATAAGAATAGAGCATACCAAGATAAATAAAGAGAAATAAGAATTTAGTAAAAATTGCTATTAACCCTATAGTCCAACTGAAAATTCTTATTGAATTTCTTAATTTCTCATAACAAAGCTTTGGTTTTTGTCATTTTGTTTTTAGAAATTCAATTCAAATAGCTTGCTTGTGCTTTTTATCTTTCTCTCTCTCTCCATATGAACTTGACAAATTTATTCTAAAATTCATATGAAGGCATCAGGCCAAGCACAGGCAACCCAGTTTTAAATCAGAAGAGCAAGAAAGCATGCATAAGAAAATAGGTGGCTGAGTTTCACTAGGGGAATGCTAAGCCCAACTCTGTTTTATACTCTGTCCCTACCTCCTAATCTACTTCAGTGTTCAGAAAGTACAGAATCTTCAAATCAAGTTACAAGGAAGTCCTAAAAATTATTCCTGTCATTCCATAGCCAGATCTCCCATACTGCCCAGAGTCCAAAGCTCATGGTTTGGTATTTTACATCCAAAGAAGCATCAGGCAAGGAAAATATAGAGGTACGGTAGATTAAAAGCAGTTAAATTTGAATTTTAGGTAAGCAAAATCCCTTCCAGGATAAGTATATCCCAAATATTGACCTACATATACTAAAAATTATCATTTTTATATCTAAAGTTTAATATCCTGAGTATCTTGTTAAATTGTGCAACCTCAGGGGGGATGGTAGCACTGATTTGTTTTTTACTCATCTTATGGGATTCTTACAATCAGTGTTGATATCCTCACTGGGTTATTTATAAAGATGTGCTTGCTGTTCAATATCCAAATGTTTGTTTGAGATTTATTACTATATTAATGAAGTATTAATGACCCTTTACTTTCTCTTCATACTAAATAAAGTAAATAAAATGTAAAAGTAAAAGGTATAAATTAAAATATAAAATGAAATCAACAAATATGTAACGAATATCTGCTATTATAGAAGATGGACAGTAAAGAAATATGTGTTCTGGGAGTTCTGGATTCTGTAATGGCAAAATAACTTACATAGGTCTGAAGTTCACAAAGATAACAAAAGCATGGAAGAACTCACAAGCAGGCAGAAACTGAAGGTAGTCCCTTGAAAAAAAGAGAACCACACTCACTTATATGTATGGGCTTCCCCTCTATATGCACAATATGCACACTGCTGTAACCATGCACAGCAGAACTGAAACTCATGAAGAAAGCCACAGTCTTGATGTCTTAAGGTGTCAGAAGGTAGTTCAAGGCTACTGAAGCACTGAAAATTGAGGGGGAAATCTTGCAAAGAAGGGAGTCACAGGAGGCAGAAACAAGCAGACAAAATTCCAAGGAAAACAAGATTTTCCACACAAAGGAGAAAGAACTGTGAGTTTAAGTCCTGCAAAGTTACAGTGTCTTGGTAAACATTTAGCTTTCCACAGACCTGCCCCATTAAAGTGTAAAGCCAAACCTCCACCAGTTCAAAGTGTCTGAGCAGTAATAAAATGGCACCTTTAAAGTTCTAAAAGAAAAAAAATCATAAAATTCTATGACCAGTTAAAATATCTTTCAAAAATTAGGGCAAAATAAAAACACTTTTACATAAGCAAAACTGAGAAATTCTACCACCAATTATCAATTCTTCAGAAGGTATAAAAATCATAAATATATATGCACCTAATTATAGAGCTTCAAAATTCATTTAAAAAAGACAGACTAGGGACGCCTGGGTGGCTCAGCAGTTGAGTGTCTGCCTTCGGCTCAGGGCGTGATCCTAGAGTCTCAGGATCAAGTCCCACTTGGAGCTCCCTAAGGGGAGCCTGCTTCTCCCTCTGCCTATGTCTCTACCTCTCTTCTCTCTCTTTCTGTGTCTCTCATGAATAAATAAATAAAATCTTTAAAAAAAAAACAGGGTAAAAAGAAAAACAAATTCTTTATCACAGCTAGAGATTTTAACAGTTCTCTTTCAACAAATCATTTAGCAATTGCTCAAAAATCAGTACATATATAAGAGATTTGAACAACACTACAACCCAGTTAGACTTAACTGACAATTACAGAGCACTATATTCAATGGTTTCAAAATGCTTATTTTTTTCCAAGTGCATACACAATTTTCATCAAGATGGACTATATTCTGGGCCATAAAACAAGTCTTACGTTTGAATAAATTGAAAATTGAAAAATTGGATTGAAAAATATTTGGAATCTTACAGAGCATACTATTTGAACACAAGTTAAATATGGCATTGTAAGATATTTAGAAATAGTGGAAAGTAAATAGTACACAACTCAGTAGACCTAGTTTAAATAAGAAATCACAAGGGAAATTATAAAATATTCTAAATTAAATATTAATGAAAACACAGCATATCAAAATTTTGAAATAGCTAAAGCATAGCCTAGGAAAAATTCACACCTAAAAATATTTATAATAGAAAAAAATTTAGACCAATTAACTAAGTTTATAATTCAAATTATCCTTTTTCAGGAAGATGCAATATAAAACTACAATCAGGCACTACTTAAAGCCATTAGTATGATTAAAATTAAAACAACAGAAAATATCAAATGTGGGTGAGAATGTGAAGCAACCAATACTCTCATAACATTGTTCATACAAATGTATAATAGTACAACCAGTTGTGGAAACTTTGGCATTTTTTTTAAATAAAAATAAATACCTACCTACCTTGTCACCTTGCAACTCCTGTGTTAGATATTTACTTGAGAAAAATGCAACACATTTCTACAAAAAGATATCTGCAAGAATGTTAATAGCAATTCCATTTGTAATACCCAAAGTAGAAAAAAAAACCACAATTATTTATCAGTATAATATAATGGATGCACAAATTGTAGTACACAATAGAATACTACTCAACATTTTAAAAAATGAACTAATAATACAACATAAGAACATGGACAAATCTCAGAAGCAGTGCACTGCAATGCCAATAATAACAAATACAAAGTTAAATAAAAAAGACTATGGTGATCAAAATCAGGAAATGTTTGATCATGGGAGATGGGATTTATTGAAAGTGGGCAGGAAAAAACTTTGTATTTTCATGAAAATGTTCTATTTTGATCAGAGTATAGCTACCAGTTCCAAGAGAACAAAATTGTAGTTGTAGATTTACCAACTGCAAACCATCCTTTGGAATTCCCACAATTCAGAGCTTGCATACTCTCTTCAGAATACCATATTCACTGAAGGCTCTACTTTGTCTTTTCTGTTCCTTCCACGTTTCATTGCCCATCTTTACCTTAACATACAACCGACAAAGGCTACTAGATTCAGCCACAAACTGCTCCATAACTTCTCCAAAAATTCATTTTTATTTAAAAGTGAGAAGAAAGAAAATGATAGAACAGTGCATAGTGACCAAGGAGATCTTTTGACTGTTTGTCTGTAGAACTGTATGGCTCATTATTCATTATTATATTATAACATAGGCAATAGGGCAGCAGGCGTAGCTCAGCAGTTTAGCGCTGCCTTCAGCCCAGGGCGCGATCCTGGGGACCTGGGATTGAGTCCCACGTCGGGCTCCCTGCATGGAGCCTGCTTCTCTCTCTGCCTCTCTCTCTCTCTCTTTCTCATGAATAAATAAATAAAACCTTTAAAAAATAAAAATAAAAGACAGTAGATGGAAAAAGAATAATAAAGGTAACACATTAAAGATAGGTAATGGGAGGGGAGTCTGATTCTCCCCTACCCTCTGCCCCTCCACCCCACTCATGCTCACTCTCTGTCTCTAAAATAAATAAACAAAATCTTTAAAAAAATGATAGGTAATTTTTATTGAGCAATTAATATCTGCCAAGTATTGTCTAAGCACTCAGCATTAATGTAATCAAATAATCCTCATGGCAGTCCTATGAAGTGGGTATGGACATCTTCTCCATATTGAAAATGATAAAACTAACTTATAAAAATAATAAATTGCTCAAAAATACACAGCTAGGAAATGGGAAAGCTGGGATTTAGGACTTGGCCTCTAGCTTCAGAGCCTATATTCTTAACTCATTGTATTCTGAATAGGTGAGTCATCCACGAAAGGCACTTGCCACAAGTGATTATATAAATTTGGATTAAGTTGATTACACCTAAATAAAATTAAAAATCAATTTTTTGTTACAATGGCCACATTTCAAGGATTTAGAAGGCACATGTGACTTGGGACAGCCCTGTTGGACAGTGCAGATTTAGAGTTTTACCTAATATAAGTCCCTCTCCCAAATCAGACCCTGATTTTTGCATTAAGTATGTCTGATTTCATGGTGAAAGTAAGATCACATTAATGAACTAATTCAAAATTGATTAATTATTATTCTCCCCTGCTCATGCAGCATTTCACTTCTTCTAAGTATCCCTCCACAACCATAGTTCTTGGAGATGCTTTCCATATGCTGCTGGGGGACAACCACCTTAAAATTTCATTGCTCTTATGGGAGGAACCACTAATGCCCTAGGTGCTAACTCTTGAAAGATTAGTAGGGAATCAAACATAGAGAAATGCATTAGAAATCTATGGCTTTTCCTTTTTTTGTATCATATTCCGTTCATGTCATCTTAAAATAATATTCTTATATTGAATATATTTCAGAGTTAATATCTCTTCTATTTTTTAAAATCTCTATTTGATTTTGCATTTCTCATTCCCTCTGTTTTCCTGTTACCACACACACACACACACACACACACACACACACACACACACACCAATGTGTATACCAGCATGTAGTAAACCTATAATGATGTGAAAAAAAAATGAACATGTTGTTTTGAGAATCTTTACATCTGACCAGTAAGCTGAAGTCCCTGGGTCACAGCCATATATTGTTCCAACATCCCTTATGTGAATTCTTTCTCAGGAGGACCCTCGATTTCTATGGGTCAAGACTTTTGTTGGATCAGTTGTACCAACTCATTGGATGTTCAATGGCATAGCACTGGCTAGAGCTGAGATGTCCTCTTACAATTAGGATTATTGGGCCCATAATGACATAATTCCTTCCAAATCCATTTGAAGAGGTCTTATTATACTTCATTCTTAACTGGGCTGATAGTATGTCTTTAAATGAGATGAACCCATGTATGTCTTACAGGTCTGATAATCAATAGATATGCATTTATATTTCAGTGCCACCCAAATAGCAATCAAATTGATTTTTGTTTGTTTTTATTTTGTACCTGTTTTTATTCATTCTTCTTTCTTTTCATTTCTCCTTATTGTCAACTACATATCTTTTCTAGAGCTTGCTCTACTTTGGTTGGAGAAAGATTACAGCATCTAATTTGTTTCTTTTTTTAATTCAAGTTTTAATTTTTTTAGAGAGATAGAGTGTGGGTGGTACAGAGGGCAAAGGAGAGAGAGAATCTTAACCAGGTTCCATGTTCAATGTGGAGCCAGACATACAGCTTGGAATATAAATCCCCTAGATTATGACCTGAGTGGAAATCAAGAGTCAGATGCTTAACTGACTGAGCCACCCATGCACCCCTGTTTCATAAATTTCTTAAGAGTACAATTTAAAATCTTTCTTCTGATGGTCCCTCTAATAACCCTAATGTTTCCAAATTCAGTACACAGTATCCCACTGTAGAATGATACCCTCTGCAGCATTGCCCTAGCCCCTTCAACTGGGTTGTGGACAGCAGCCACAGCTTATTGCCAATGATACCTTCTCAAGGAATGTGCAGGGAAGTAGCACAAAAACCCAGGAAATATAAAATAATATGGCTTTGTGTTCTTCACCATGAGGATCTGAGGTAGAAGAGGACTATTTCTTAGAAGAGGATTGATAGGGACACCTGGGTGGCTCAGTTGGTGAAGCATCTGCCTTCGGCTCAGGTCATGATCCCAGGGTCCCGGAATGGAGCCCCGCATGGGGGGTGTGGGGGGGTCTTGGCTCAGTGGGAAGCCTGCTTCTCCCTCTCCCTCTGCTGCTCCCCCTGCTTGTGCTTGCTCTTCCTCTGTGTCAAATAAAATCTTTCCGGAAATAATACTAAAATTAAAACTTTTTTAACGAAGATAATTAATAAATAACAGAATGTTAAATATATATATATCTGTCAAGTCTGGACAAATGTGAAAGACTCCAGGGAAAGAGGACATCAATGAAAAATAATATTTTAAGTCCTTAAGCAATTATTTTAGACAAAATTTATTCATCCAGTTGTCCAGTTAATATTTGTTAAGCACCTGCTATGTGCCAGCACCACAATAGATGTGGGAATGAAAGAAGTAAAGAATGTCTTCCCTGGTCTCAAGGGTTTTGTAGTCTTAAAGAAATTCTTTTAAAAAGAGATGCAGTAGGCATATACACAAAAGAAAAGGTATGGTTAAATCCACTTGCTGTTGAGGTGATTACAATTTCTTATAGTAAAGTTGCACCATTGCAGGGTCATTTGCTTCAGGTGGGAGATGAAATGGTCAGATGAAGAGATGTTATTGTTGTGGGAATGGTAACACTTTGCTCATATCACAGAGATATTTGTGTAAAGGGACGCAGCAAAAACCAAAGCGGCCATTTAAATCTTTGAACTGCAAATATGTTCTATTAAAGCTCTAGTTTTTCCTTTCATATGCTACTTATATGGGATTCCATACAGAGGTCATTTGCTGGACAATAACAAAGACATGTGGCCATGGAAAAACATGTGGAGAAAGATCCTGAGTAGTGTCTATGGGGCTCAGTAGTGTCCTACTGAGATTATTTCTTGTCTGTTCTTCTTCTACTTCTCTTCCTCCCTCTTCTTTAATTTATATTCTGCTCTTTATTCTCATTTTCTCTTTATAAAAGTTGTATGTTCTCCCTCTTTCATCTTGATTTTTTCTTCCAGCCTTGTTATTTTGAAAAATTTCAAACCTATAGAATGTTGAAAGGCAAATACGATGAATACCTGAAAATCTTGCCACTTTTACTGATTTTAAAATCTCTCTCCTCTCTCCCCCCCCTTCCCTTTCCCTCTCTCTAGCACTCTCCCCCTCTTCTATCTCTGTTTTTCCCTCTGTCTCTGAGTCTTTACCTTGTTCCATTTCTCTTTTTCTCTCTCTGTCTCTCTGTCTCCTCTCTTTCATTTATTTAGTTCTTGCACCTTTCAATATTAAATTACCAAGATGTAATTGTTGAGGGCAAAAACATTCTCCTGAATAATGGCAATAGCATTATCAAAATAATTGTACATCGGCAGATAATACTACCTAATATACAATCTATGTCACCATTTCACTGGTTGTCTCAATAGCATCTTTATAACAGTATTTACTGGGGAAGGATGCTCAAAATCCAACCAAGAATCTCACCTTGCATTTGCTCCCCAAATCTTTTAGCCTCCTTTGATGTATGATGATTATGATATTGACATTTGCAAATAGGTCAGTTTTTTAAATGGAGTGTTTTACATTCCAGATTTTTCTCATTATTAGATTCAACTTAAACTTTTGTGTTGTTGCTATGTGCTTCCCATACCAGAACACACCAAAAGGTACACAACTTTAGTATGACCCATTATAAGTGATGTTAACTTTGTGCACTAGGATAAAATAGTATCCACTAGATATCTCTGTTGAAGAGGAATCTCTTTCCTTTGTATTTAATACACAAAATTTGCGGTAATACTTTGAGACTCTACAAAAAATTAGTTGGTCCTAAAATCTTTCACCCAATCATTTAGCATCAATTGATAATCCTTGCTTAAATCAATGATCATAATGGAGTTAATAAAATGGTTCATATAGATTCTTTCATTCCTTCTATATGAATTAGCCAGCATTCTGTAAAGAATAATTCCTCAGTTGAGGCACCTGGGTGGCTCAGTTATGCACCTGACCCTTGATTTAGACCCAGTTCATGATCTCGTAATAGTGAGATAGAGCCCTGCATCTGGCTCCATGCTTAGCAGGGAGTCTACCTGAGATTCTCTCCCTCTGCCCCTCCATTCTGCTAGAGCATGCAGTCTCTGACTCTGTCTTGCTCTCTTAGATAGATAGATGATGATGATAGATAGATGATAGATAGATAGATAAATAGATAGATAGATGATAGATAGATAAATAATCTTTAATAAAAGAATAACCCCTTAGCTTTTCTCTTTTTCTTTTTAGAGATAGTACTCTATAGACTCATATTTTTGTTTAATATTATTGTAATTCATTGATATTAGTATCTTTTTATATTAAGTTGTTTGAATTTTGATGACTCAGAGCCCCTGCAAGTGAATCTCATGTTGTTGGCTTTGTTTTGTTTTATTTATTTGTTTTGTTTTGTTTTGTTTTCATGAATCCTCATATCGGGAGCTTCTCTTACTTTTGGGCACAATGATATGTTCCAAAGCCACTGTCGTTTTTCCCTGACCTAGACCTGGAATCAGCATTTTCTTCAAGGAATCTGATTTTTATTAGAGTGTTATTTAAACTAAGATTTGAGCACAAAGTTTATCATTGCTACCAAAGTTTCTTCAAGGATCTTTTCAGTGATTTCCTACTGACACTTCTAGTTTCAACCTGTATATATATATATATATACACACACACACACACACACATTCCATCCTACTATCCACAAAAAAAAAGTAAAAAGGAATAGTTTGAGAATTGCTACATCATGACCACAGTTAATCTACTAAAATAAAATTCTCTATGGTTCAGCAATTATTTTGGGTCCTTTGAATAAATCTCACCAAAGGTGGGCAATAGGAATGCTCTGCTCAAAATTATTACCAATTAATTCTTTTGGCTGTGTACTAATATGATCAACTTGATACGCAATGTTTTTTGCTTGTTTTCAATATTAAGAGTTTCCTTATCATCTTTTTTACTTGAATTTTTAATAAAATAGTTTAACATTAATATGGTTCAAAAGTCAAAGCTATGAAAGTATATAATGAAAGAAACATAACTCTATTCCATCTATGCTCACCTATCTCAGGGAACCATTTCAATATTTCCCGTTTTATCCTTTCATGTTTATTTTTGAAAAATTAAAAAAAAAGATTCCTTTCCTTACACAGAATCTGCATATGCTTATGTATGACATATGTGTGTGTATTTTGTTTTTTAAATTTAATAGTACCTCTCTTATATCACTACATATAAGCTTATATGTATATTTCTCATTCCTTGTTCTTTAAACAGTGCCATTGTGGGGTGTCTGGATAGTTCAGTCACTAAACACTGGACTCTTCACTTCAGGTCAAGTCCTGATCTCAGGATCAGGGGATGGAGCCTAGTGTCAGCTGCCATGCTCAAAGAGGAGTCTGCTTGAAATTCTCTCTCTCCTTCTCCCTCTGCCCCTTCCCCTGGCTCTCTCTCTCTCAGAATAAATAAATAAATATTTAAGCAAAGCCAATGTGCCATTGTTTTTTTAAATACTTTCCCACTAGTGAGAATTTTTGAGTTTTGTAATATTTTTACTATTTGACATACATACAACACAGTGGATTTTTTGTGCATATGATGTTTCATATTTCTGGAGGTATATTTTCAATATAAATTTCTATAAATGGCAGCGCCTGGCCAAAGGATCAATGCCTTTGCAGTACTTTTAGATACTGCCAAATCCTCCTCCTTAGGGTGGTTTTACCTTGCATCCACATCAGCAGTGTAGAAAGATGATATCTACACCAAGTCTCAATTGGATTGTGCTGTCTAGCCTTTGACTATTTGCCACCTGATGGGTAAGAGCTGATGTCTCAGTGAAGCATAACTTGCATGTGCATATATGAGTGAACCTGAACACTTTCCCATATTTAAAGCATTTGTATATCTTTTCCTATAAATTGATTGTTCATGCTTTCCCCCAATTTTTGTAAAGTGTTTTTGATCTCTTGTTATTTTAATAGTCCTTTACATATTTGTGAGCTAGATTTTTATATTTAATCTGAGTTGAAAACATTTTATCCCTGTACCTCACTTGTTTTTTTTGACTTTATGTTTACACACATATACAAAAACTTTTCTACATGATCAAATTTTTAAAAACTAAGTTGTAGGATTCTAGACCATTTATAGCATGCAAGTAATCTAAGCAGATCCCTAAATCCAAGGCATTGAGCTTCCAACCAGAGAACCATAGACACAGAAGAAGTAGACATTCAGGGTGAATAAGTGGAGGCTTGGAGCAAGTATCTATCCTATGCTTGAGGATAGAAGGATGAAGGAGCTGTGAAAATGAGGTCTTTAATGTGTTAGAAAAGTCCTAACCAAAGGTAGAACTCTGTGCATGAAAGCAGGCTATGGGTGATAGTAATGGAAATTAGATCATTAAGATGGAAAAAAGATCTGTGCATGTCTTAAAATCAAGGACCCAAGCATTCATCTTTGCAGTGCCTATATATCTAGCACCCAGAAAATACTCTGCTAATATTTTTAGAAGTGAATGAATTGAATCTAAAGTAGAACAAGGAACAATCACAGCAGTGGAGTAAAAATAGTAACAGTACTAATTTAGATACATCCCTGTGCATGTACTTTTAAGTAAATCAGTTTGCTTGAGCTTTCAATACAAACTTCATTAAAAAAAAAAATCAATCACCGCATTAACTCAAACTGGCCATGCAGACAACAAGACTTTGTTCTTTTAACAATAAAATATCTCTCAAATGTATTGGGGCATGATAGTTGGAAAAAGCTACTCTTTTTCTTTATTCCCACAGCACTGAATATTTTAAATACCTACAAGAAGCTATCAATACATATTCATGGATTACTAAACCAATTATCTAAACCTAGATGTTGGGCTCTTGCTTATATCCTCCTATCATTCTCTCAAAAATCAGGCCAATTTTGAAGAGAGATATGAGGCAAGCCCAACTTATTTTTCTTTTTCTGTTTGTTTGTTTTATTGGAGTTTAATTTACCAACATATAGTATAACACCCACTTTAGTGGGACACAGCCTTATGGGGAATTGGCAACCAGTGCTCAAAAGGGATCATTTCACAAGAATCCTTTTTCCTCCGATAGCCAAGTGCTCAGCTTTTGAAATGAGAAGATAAACTTTTTTTTCAGTTGTTATTGAGTTTCCTTTTGGTCAAGTAAATGCATTCTTGCACAGCTGGCCCCAAGACCCCTTCAAGATATAATCAGCACAAATACAAATATTTGCCAGCCCAGCTCATAAGCTAGAGAAAAACAGCGAACACACCTCCGTGTCAGACCATTGCTTCTGTTTTTCTTTAGTTTGATTTCTTCCTAATAGACAAAATTCACTGCTGTGCCCAGCTGGTTCTTATGTCCTTTTAACACACATCACAGACAGTAAACGTATGATTAACCATTCCTGACAGACTGCAACAAAGCGCATCAGGTAATTCATTGTTCCTTTGTGGATATCAAAGAATCAGCCCCATGCTGCTGGCTCAAAATATCACCCTCCAAGAAAAGGGAATGGAGAAAGATAAGGAAATTTCCAGTCTGTTTATGTTAGTAAGCCCTGTCAATCCAAATATCCCCATCTACAAACTCTTACCTTTGCAGTCCACATTCCATTTCACCAGACCTCACTGCTCAAGTGCTAAAATACAGAGAGAGACAGAGAGAGAGAGAGAGAGAGAGAGAGAGAGAGAGAGAGAGAGAATAGACATGGGACATTCATCATTTGGAAACCCTTCTATTAGCATTGGCTGTGCTGTTAGACAAGCTTCACCTCATATTTTAGTTTTTCCATGATGAAGTAGAGATTCATAAATGCAATGGCATTATAAAGCAGTTGATGATTTGATATCAGTTATCTTCATCAAAATGGGACGATATTTCATTCAGTGCTGCACCCCTACAATCTGGTAAGGATAGGCAAATGCTTCCAGGTTCGTGCTCATCAGTGTCTATTAAGTGGATCTCAAGGTGTAGGGCCTGGATTCACAAAATCATGGCACACTGGCAATGCAGATTCCCAAGCCTCTTCCAGACATACTGAATTGTGTTTGAAAGAGCTCTCTGGCAGATACTAGTGCATGCTGGTGTGAGAACCATTGGTTTACTAAAACGAAAAGAAAGCAGGGAGGAAAGGGAGTAGGTGAATGTCAACATTCAATTTTGAGATGCACCAGCTTTTCTGGGAAGTTCTGATTCCTCCTCTCTACTACCAGGACCCGTGTTATCTGGCCTTATCATTAACTTAACCACAGTATATTGACTCCTTGTTTACATGTCCTGGCTTCCATAACAGATCGTCTTGACAACCCTATTAATTTTTGTAGTCTTAACGCTAGTATAGCTCATGGAGCACAGTGGGCATGCACATTTGTTGAATGAATGGATGATAAATGAATAGGCCTATACAATGTTCCTTTGTAAGTATGAATGCCCACAGTCATAGCCCTCAATTTTTTAGTGTAGGAATGTGTATATATATATTAGAAAAGGTAGAAAGAGAAAGGTCCTTTTAGAGTTACCACATAGAAAATATAAGAATGTGTCAATACATATGTTTGAAATGTGCTTTTTTTTCTTTCAAATGGTCATCTAGGAAATAAACAGAATGGAGGGACACATCCCTCCTTCAAATATGTAGAATGGTATAATAAGCCTATTGATAACTAAGTGTTTATAATGTACCCTTTTACTTTATTGGTTATTGGTTTTCCTGAGTTACCGTAAGGAAATACTACAAACTACATCAAGTAAATGTCAGGAATTATCTCACAGCTCTGGAGGTGAGAAGTCTGACCTTAAGATGTTGTTGAAGCTGGTTACTTCTGAAACTGGGAGGGAAGGACCTGCTCCAGGCCTCTCTCTTTGACTTCTAGGTGATTGTCTTCATGTTCACATGGAAGTCTCACTATGTGTGTGTCTGTGTTCAAACTTCCCCTTTTAAAAGAATGCCAGTCCTTTTATTGGATTAGGGTAACCCTTATTTCAACTTGATTGCCCTGTAAAGATCTTATTTACACATAAGGTCATATTCTGAGGAACCAAAGATGGATACATCAACATATGAATTTTGGAGGGACATAGTTCAAATAGTAACATGCCCCAACTGTTCTCTTACTCTTGAGGTGTTCATGGCTTGAGAAGAAGCAAGTAGCAAAACTCAAAGTAGGAAAATGCCACGATTTGCATGAATATTTCCTCCTTGCCAGAAAGCATTAGACCCCATGACCTTCATGAGTGGCTGGTGTTTGGTGATTTCCTGAACCATTGTGTCTCACCTGCTTTAACCCTGTTGTCTTCTATTCTCCTGATCCCCTGGGATTCCAACCTTACTACTCAGATGCCTTGCTTTCTATGTCCTTCTCTTGGCCCACAGGCCATGTTTCCCAATTATGATTCAGCTCTCTTATTAGTTCTGTTCTTTTGCCCCTCCCTGTCAGATCGCAGGGTCTCCTCCCTCACATGCTCTGGCCACCTTCCAGCGGGCAGCCCAGGGAGGGAGAACATGATGCTGAGGTCATAGCCCTCTGAACCGGGTTTGCTGGGTAAAATTCAGGCCCTGGTACATTCTAGCTGTGAGATCTTAGTCAATTTCCTAAAATATTGGTGTCTCAGTTTTATTGTTTGTAAAATGTAGAGGTCAATAGGACCAGCCTGGTGGGGTTCTTGGGGGGATTAAATGTTTGAGACAGTGCCTGGTATATGGTAAACTCCAGAGAATCATTTGTTGCTGTTCCTCTGCTTGTCTGTCTGTCCATGCTGGATCTGATGATATGCTACTTCATCCAGTCTGAAGCTTCTTGCTCACTTGTTAGAGCTTCTAAAATGTAGACTCATATTATACTGAGGTGTATGTTATGAAGGTTTTTTCCCTACTGAAAATTTTCTATTAATTCAAGGATGCATCTTAAAATCAATGTCATTTTAGAATTGAATAAGTAATATGGTAAGTCTTGCTATTTAATGAGAACCTATTAAGCACCAGATTGTAGCCATGTCTTCATAAATCTTAAAATAGTTCTGCAAGGAAAGTTTTAATATCTTAACCTTCTAGGTGGGAGAAGGGATAGGCATCATAGATTCTCTGAATCTGAAGGCCACCCAATCAGTAAGAGGGCAATGCCAAGATCTACAACCAGGTCTGTCCAATGCCTGGATCTTTGCTCTTTATGTAATGCTGAGAGGATAGCATGTTTGTGTCCTTGCTTATTTTTTGTTTGTTTGTTTGTTGTGTGGTGTTGTGTGATGTTGTATTAAGCTATGATGGTTTGTGAGACAGCCCAGCTCTGGTCAGTGTGTAGGTGAACCTGTTTGCTTCCAATGCTCTTTTGGTCAGTGCAGCATCTGGTGTTGTGTGGAACTAACGTTTGTTCATCAGACCACATAATTAAGGATTTGCTCTCTCTTCATCTTCTTTATTATACCAGTACATAATTCTGTCAAAATGAATACTGCTGGGAATCCCTGGGTGGCTTAGCGGTTTGGTGCTCGCCTTTGGCCCAGGCCATGATCCTGGAGACCTGGGATCGAGTCCCACATCCGGCTCCCTGCGAGGAGCCTGCTTCTTCCTCTGCCTGTGTCTCTGCCTCTCTCTCAATCTGTGTCTCTCATGAATAAATGGATAAAATCTTTAAAAAAAAAAAGAATACTGCTTTGATCATTAATTGTTGCTTGCATATCTACTTTATCTCTCTAGTGAGAATACAAGCCTCTTAGAATCAGGAATGATATCTTGTGTTTTCTGTACCCATGGTGTTTTATAAAAGCAGAGTAAACAAAAATTAAAAACAAAACAAAAATCCTATAGGTCTTTAATAAGTGCTTATTTTCTATGACTTGGTTTAAAAGACCTTTTAAGACAATGGTTACATAAGTAATCTGATACCCCCTAATGTGCCAGTAGAACAAGACACTCTGCTTATTATATGTGTATAGGTGAATAAAGGCTATCTGATCATTATCCTCTGTGTTTACTGGGTTAAAGATGGCAAACCTGCCCTGTGTGTTGTCTTTCCTCGCGCGGCATCCATGGCAGACATTACTAATTGATCACAGAGCTTTTACTGTTAGGGTTAGATACAGACTGTTTGCATCACAACACTCTAAGCAATAACTACCAATCTATTTGAAGTGACTTGCAAAATGAAGCTAATTTGACATCCCTTGTTTCACTCATCTGTGGCTTTGAAAGTAGAGAACGCAGAGCATTTAGGAGGAAGAATTATTGCAGTAGAAGTTGGTCAACTGATATATATAACCTGGGGGGTCTCCCAAGTGGCGACAGTATAAACATTTTCCTACTTCATCTAGGGTAAGTCTAGCCCTGATTTCAACATCATATGAGTACTGGAGCAAGGGGGATTTTGTTCAGAAGCTACCCAATAAAAATTAATTTCATGATACTCTGCTCTGCAGTAATTCCATTCCTTTAGGTCTTTATAAGATCTGTATGTTCAGGCTCTACCCTGGACCTCTTATTATTTATTTATTTATTTATTTATTTATTTATTTATTTATTTATATTTAATGGAGTTCAATTTGCCAACATATACCATAACACCCAGTGCTCATCCCACCAAGTGCCCCCCTCAGTGCCCATCACCCAGTCACCCCAACCCCCCACCCACCTCCCTTCCACTACCCCTCATACATTTCCCAGAGTTAAGTGTCTCTCATGTGTTGTCACCCTCACTGATATTTTCACTAATTTTCTCTGCTTTCCCTTTATTCCCTTTCATTAATTTTTATATTCCTCAAATGAATGAGACCATATAATGTTTGTCCTTTTCCGATTGACTTATTTCATTCAGCATAATATCCTCCAGGTCCATCCACATCGAAGCAAAAGGTGGGTATTTGTTGTTTCCAATGGCTGAGTACTATTCCATTGTATACATAGACCACATCTTCTTTATCCATTCATCTATCGATGGACACCGAGGCTCCTTCCACAGTTTGGCTATTGTGGGCATTGCTGCTATAAACATTGGGGTGCAAGTGTCTTAGCCTTTCACTGCCTCTGTATCTTTGGGATAAATCCCCAGCAGTACAATGGCTGGGTCGTAGGGCAGATCTAGTTTTAACTCGTTGAGGAACCTCCACACAGTTTTCCAGAGTGGCTGCACCAGTTCACATTCTCACCAACAGTGCAAGAGGGTTCCCTTTTCTCCACATCCTCTTCAACATTTGTGGTTTCCCGCCTTGTTAATTTTCCCCATTTTCACTGGTGTGAGGTGGTATCTCATTGTGGTTTTGATTTGTATTTCCCTGATAGCCCACAGGAAACCATTTCTCAGCATTTTCTCATGGGCTTGTTGGCCATGTCAATGTCTTCCTCTGTGAAATTTCTGTTCATGTCTTCTGCCCATTTCATGATTGGATTGTTTGTTTCTTTGCTGGTGAGTTTAATAAGTTCTTCATAGATCTTGGCTACTAGCCCTTTATCTGATACGTCATTTGCAAATATCTTCTCCCATTCTGTAGGTTGTCTTTTAGTTTTGTTGACTGTTTCTTTTGCTGTGCAGAAGCTTTTTATCTTGATGAAGTCCCAATAGTTCATTTTTGCTTTTGTTTCTTTTGCCTTCATGGATGTATCTTGCAAGAAGTTGCTGTGACAGAGATCAAAAAGGGTGTTGCCTGTGTTCTACTCTAGGATTTTGATGGATTCTTGTTTCATATTTAGATCTTTCATCCATTTTGAGTTTATCTTTGTGTATGGTGCAAGAGAGTGGTCTAGTTTCATTCTTCTGCACTGGATGTCCAATTTTCCCAGCACCATTTATTGAAGAGACTGTCTTTCTTCCAGTGGATAGTCTTTCCTCCTTATCAAATATTAGTTGACCATAAAGTTCAGGGTCCACTTCTGGATTCTCTATTCTGTTCCATTGATCTATGTGTCTGTTTTTGTGCCAGTATCACACTGTCTTGATAGTCACAGCTTTGTAGTACAACCTGAAATCTGGCATTGTGATGCCTCCAGCTCTGGTTTCATTTTTCAGTATTCCCCTGGCTATTTGGGGTCTTTTCTGATTCCACACAAGTCTTAAGATGATTTGTTCCAACTCTCTGAAGAAAGTCCATGGTATTTTGATAGGGATTGCATTAAATGTGTAAATTGCCCTGGGTAGTATTGACATTTTCACAGTATTAATTCTTCCAATCCATGAGCATGGAATATTTTTCCATCTCTTTATGTTTTCCTCAAGTTCTTTCAGAAGTGTTCTGTAGTTTTTAGGGTATAGATCCTTTACCTCTTTCGTTAGGTTTATTCCTAGGTATCTCATGTTTTTGGGTGCAATTGCAAATGGGATTGACTCCTTAATTTCTCTTTCTTCAGTCTCATTGTTAGTGTATAGAAATGCCACTGATTTCTGGGCATTGATTTCGAATCCTGCCACACTGCCGAATTGCTGTAGGAGTTCTAGCAATCTTGGGGTGGAGTCTTTTGGGTTTTCTACGTACAGTATCATGTCATCTGCAAAGAGGGAGAGTTTGACCTCTTCTTTGCCAATTTGAATGCCTATTACTTCTTTTTGTTGTCTGATTGCTGAGGCTAGGACTTCTAAGACTATGTTGAATAGCAGTGGTGAGAGTGGACATCCCTGTTGTGAGACTGATCTTAGGGGAATGGTTCTCAGTGTTTCCCCATTGAGAATGGTATTTGCTGTGGGCTTTTTGCAGATGGCTTTTAAGGTACTGAGGAATGTTCCCTCTATCCCTACACTCGGAGGAGTTTTGATCAGGAACAGATGCTATATTTTGTCAAATGCTTTCTCTGCATCTCTTGAGAGGATCACATGATTCCTGTTTTTTCTCTTGCTGATATGATCAATCACATTGATTGCTTTACGAGTGTTGAACCAGCCTTGCATCCCGGGGATAAATCCCACTTGGTCATGGTGAATAATCTTTTTAATGTATTGTTAGATCCTATTGGCTAGTATCTTATTGAGAATTTTTGCATCTGTGCTCTTCAGGATATTGGTCTATAATTCTCCTTTTTGGTGGGGTCTTTGTCTGGTTTTGGAATTAAGGTGATCCTGGCCTCATAGAATGAATTTGGAAGTATTCCATCTTTTTCTATCTTTCCAAAGAGCTTTAGTAGAATAGGTATGGTTTCTTCTTTAAACGTTTGATAGAAATCCCCTGGGAAGCCATCTGGCCCTCGACTTTTGTGTCTTGGGAGGTTTTTGGAGACTGCTTCAATTTCTTCCCTGGTTATCGGCCTGTTCAGGTTTTCTATTTCTTCTTGTTCTAGTTTTGGTAGTCTGCGGTTTTCCAGAAATGCATCCATTTCTTCTAGATTGCCTAATTTATTGGCGTATTGCTGCTCACAATACGTTTTTAAAATCTTTTGTACTTCCTTGGTATTGTTGGTGAACTCTCCTTTCTCATCATGATTTTATTAATTTGAGTCTTTTCTCTCTTCTTTTTAATAAGGCTGGTTAATGGTTTATCTATCTTATTAATTCTTTCAAAGAACCAACTCTTGGTTTTGTTAATCTGTTCCACGGTTCTTCTGGTCGCTATCTCTTTGAGTTCTGCTCGAATCTTTACTAACTCTCTTCTTCTGCTGGGTGTAGGATCTAATTGCTATTTTTTCTTTAGCTCCTTTAGGTGCAAGGTTAGCTTTTGTATTTGAGTTCTTTCCAGTTTTTGGATGGATGCTTGTATTGCGATGTATTTCCCCCTCAGGACTTCTTTTGCTGTATCCCAAATATTTTGAACGGTTGTATCTTCATTCTCATTAGTTTCCATGAATCTTTTTAATTCTTCTTTAATTTCCTTGTTGACCCTTTCATCTTTTAGCAGGATGGTCCTTTACCTCCACGTGTTTCAAATCTTTCCAAACTTCTTATTGTGATTTAGTTCTAGTTTCAAAGCATTATGGTCTGAAAATATGCAGGGGATGATCCCATTCTTTTGGTATCAGTTAAGACCTGATTTGTGACCCAGTATGTGGTCTATTCTGGAGAAAGTTCCGTGTGCACTTGAGATAAATGTGTATTCAGTTGCATTTGGATGTGAAGTTCTGTAAATATCTGTGAAATCCATCTGGTCCTGTGTGTCATTTAAAGCTCTTGTGTTTCTTTGGAGATGTTGTGCTTAGAAGATCTGTCGATAGTACAAATGCTGTGTTCAAGTCACCAAGTATAAGTGTATTATTATCTAAGTATGTCTTAACTTTGGTTATTGATTGATATACTTGGCAGCTCCCATATTAGGGGCATAAATATTCATGATTGTTAGGTCCTCTTGTTGGATAGATACTTTTAGTATGATATAGTGTCCCTCTTCATCTCTTACTACATTCTTTGGGATAAACTTTAATTTATCTGATATAAGGATGGCTATCCCAGCTTTCTTTTGAGGACCATTTGAATGGTAAATGGTTCTCCAACTTTTTATTTTCAGGCTGTAGGTGTCCTTACATCTCAAATGAGTCTCTTGTAGACAGCAAATAGATGGGTCTTGCTTTTTTATCCAGTCTGAAACCCTGCGCCTTTTGATGGGATCATTAAGCCCATTCCCATTCAGAGTTACTATTGAAAGATAGAATTTAGTGTCATCATGATACCTATTCAGTCCCTATTTTTGTGGATTGTTTTCTTGGACTTCCTCTTTCTTTTACAGAGTACCCCTTAATATTTCTTGCAGAGCTGGTTTGGTGGTCACATATTATTTCAGTTTCTGCCTATCTTGGAAGCTCTTTCTCTCCTATTCTGAATGAGAGCCTTCCTGGATAAAGTATTCTTGGCTGCATGTTCTTCCTATTTAGGACCCTGAATATATCCTGCCAACCCTTTCTGGCCTGCCAGGTCTCTGTGGAGAGGTCTGCTGTTAACCTAATACTTCTCCCCATAAAGGTTAGGTATCCCTTAACTCTTGCTGCTCTAAGGATCTTCTTTCTCTTTGGTATTTTCAAGTTTCAATATTAAATGTCGAGGTGTTGAACGATTGTTATTGATTTTAGGTGGGGGGGTCTCTCCATCTCCTGGATCTGAATGCCTGTTTCCCTCCCCAAGTTAGGGAAATTCTCAGCTATGATTTGTTCAAATACACTTTCTTGTCCTCTGTGCCTTTTGGCGCCCTCGGGAACCCCAGTTAAACTTAGATTTTTCCTTCTGAGGCTGACATTTATTTCCCTTAACCTATCCTCATGGTCTTTTAATTGTTTTTCTCTTTTTTACTCAGCTTCCTTCCTTGCCATCAACTTGTCTTCTATGTCTCTCACTCCTTCTTCTACCTCTTTAACCCTCTTTGTTAGGACCTCCAGTTTGGATTGCATCTCATTTAATTGATTTTTAATTTCAGCCTGATTAGATCTAAATTCTGCAGTCATGAAGTCTCTTGAATCCTTTATTCTTTTTCCAGAGCCACCAGTAGCTTTATAATTGTGCTTCTGAATTGGCTTTCTGACATTGAATTGTAATCCAAATTTTGTAACTCTGTGGGAGAGAGGACTGTTTCTGATTCTTTCTTTTGTGCTGAGTTTTTCCTTCTAGTCATTTTGCTCAGTGCAGAGTGGCTAAAAACAAGTTGTAGTGGAAAAGGGAGAAAAAGAGAGACAAAAGAAAAAAGAAAAAAGGGGGTAATAAACAGAAAACAGAAAACAAAGGGGGTATCCTCTGATTCTATATACTGTAAATCCCTCGACTTCCCCTGGAACTTTCCAATGCTGCTTGGTCAAGAACTTGCTCTTCTCCTGTCCTTCCAGCTGGTCTTCTGGGGTAGGGGCCTGCTGTGCTGGTTCTCAGGTGTGTGCACCTGGGGGAGCTGCCCAGCCCCCTGCCAAGTGCATGGCTCAGTGGGAGCTGTTTATCCTGTGAGGCCCTGCTCAGTCCCAGGTACAAGGTGACACCTGGAGGAACAACAGTGGCGGCAGCCAGCTCTCCAGCCCTGGAGTCAGCTCCCGCAGTAACTACTGCAGTCTCCTAGTCTGCAGGCCGCTGGATGCTCCGGGGGCGGGGCCGCTGATACGCATAGCTCGGCGTTGCCTGGGGGCAGGAGCGTCCTCGCTGCCCTGTGTCCTCCTGGCCTCTGCCGCCCCGGGAGTGCCAGATCCTGGGCTGTGTCCCCCAGTACCCTGGGCTCCAGGGCCTGTGCCGCTGGAATGGCACTCTGCTGCACAAGCTGTCGCTTGGGCTCCTCCCCGGGTCCCACCCGGCGCGCACTCCAGTCCTTTCTGGTGCCCGCAGTATGGTGCGCTCTCCCCTGGGTGCAGGTCCTGTGTTAGTGCCCCGGAGCCTGAGGGCATCCCCGCCCCTCCTGGGATCCTGCCCCAGCTCCCTGCGAGCGCCTTTCCCTCTGGGAAGGTTGGTGAAGCTCCTGCTTCTTCGGGACAGGGCTTTCCTGTCCTGGGGACACTCGCCCCAGCCTTAGCCTGGCTGCGCAGTGGGCCCTCCCCTTTGGGTGTCTTTTGTTTCTTTATTTCTTTTTTCCCCATCTTCCTACCTTGATAGAAGCGTGAACTCTTCTCACTGTAGCATTCCAGCTGTTCTCTCTTTAAATCTCAGGCCGAATTCATAGGTTTTCAGGATGACTTGAAAGTTATCTAGGTAAGTTGATGGGGATGGGTGACTTGGAGACCCTACTCTTCCGCCATCTTGCCCCGCCTCCTACCCCACACCTCTCAAATCTGTCTAACTTAATCAGAAATCTTAAGGAAGGAGTCCAAATATTGGTCTATTAAAAATAGTCTCCCAAGTGAATTAAAATGCACTGTCAGGACAGAGAACCAGTGTGCCTGGGTGTTTGCTGATAACAGTTCCACTGAAAAAGATGCCTTCTAGGGGTATTTGTGTGGAGGCTCTTGGCAAACAAAAATCCTTAACAAACATCCACAAATGTATACATATTAGTGGATTTTAGGCCATAATGTTCCATGGGGAGCCTTGGATTGCCCACATGGTTGACCTTGCAGTGCTCATCTCCTCATGCCCAGCTATACCACAGCTGTTAGAGAGGAGCACCTCACACATAGTAATGAGCTTCTAAAGTCACAGAGTCTGTCAAGTTACAAGTTATTTACAGGTATTTACAAAGCAGTTGGCCATTTTTTTTCCTTTCTTAGTAGAAGCTGTTTGCCAGAGAGAAAAATAATTAGTTGCTTCACATTCACAAATTTCCATTAAGTACTCCCTTCAAAATTGCTGCTTGCATTTTTTTCCCTGGTGGTTTGCTTGTAGCTAGTCTCAATGAAACTTTCATGGTTTTTCTTGAGAAAAGAACATCTTGAAGCTTTCATGAAGAGTAAGTTTTAGAAAACTGGATGGGATTTCTCTTTCTCTAGGTGGCAAAATTCACAGAGCTGTTGTTCTTTTGTTTCATTTTGTTTTAGTAAATAAGGGTACACTGCTCCCAAGATTTGTTCATCTTCTCACTCTTCATCATTGCAAGTACTTTCTCAGCAGTGGTTCACCTGAACATGAACTAACAGGGTCCAGCAGCCACTAACAGAAAGTAACACAAACTTAGAAGGCAACACGGAAATAGAGGTACAGTATCCATTATTGGACTCCTTCTCTAGTTGCTCTGACCTTAGCATCCGTATCCTCCCACTAAAGCCTCTCAGGATACCCTAATTCTACCTCCTATTCTAAATGGTCATAGCTGAAGTCATTATTTATACTTCTTCTGTTATTTTGATGTTTGCCTCTGTACATAATTTCAATCCACTGTCCACTATCCTGCTGTTGTCCTTGAAATGTTTGAGCAACCGTTTTAGCTTGGAATTGGCAGACACCACAAAACAAGAGCTCTCTAGTCTCTGCTGGTCAATGCTAGCTGATAAACATTTACCAGCCCATAATACTGAAAGAGAAAGAAGTGCAAATTATGGCATGGAACCCAAAAACAGACCTAAGGCAGTGAGAAGTGATAGCAGATCTTGGAGAAAGAAAATAGAGTAAATAATGTTGAAGTTATTTTGATTAAATATGAGATAGGATTTGTGTTAGGTTTTGCCCCTCCCTCTATGACCTTGGGGTGCTTTTTTCATGTTTATATCCAAGGAGTAACTCAACAAATTCTTGAAAGTAAATTTACACAGCCCCTGAGAGAAGTGACTTCCTACGATCAGAAATGCTTAAACAGAAACTGCAGATCCTCATTGATCCCCAAAACCCCTGTCTCCATTAGTTTGAAGATGCACTGGACAGTTCTGAGCCTTGGAGCCTAGTGACAAATCCCAGCCCTGACTCATACTACTTGATATTGTGATAGTTAACAAAATATCTCCACACAATTCTCAAGGAAATTCTTCAAGGAAAATATCCAGTAGCTGTGTGATTCTTGAGTTATGGTACCTGGTCAGGGAGCTCAAGGTCTAATGCAGGACTCTGAAAGATAAGTAGATATGCACATGAAGTAAAGTTCCTGATATAGCAAAGCACAGGGTCTTCTAGGGACCCATACAAGGCACTCATCTTACACCAGAGGCTAAGTTTTTTGTTTTTTTTTTTTGTTGTTGTTGTTGTTTTTTTTTTGAGAATGTTAACACCCAGAGTTAGCAGAGCAAAAGGCAGAGGCAGTGCCTTCTGGGCAAGCTGCACTTCAAAAACCCAAAATCTGGATCCTTGGAACAAAACACAATTTTGCTCAGGACTAGGATACTCAGCAGGAAAGAGTTGCTGAGTTAGCCTCTCAATGGGGCTGTGAAGCTTTATTCTCCTCATTGCTTAAGCACAAACTGTGGTGGAAGTATGAAGACTTCATTTCTTTGCAGAAAATGACCCTGAAAGGAAAGCCAACTGCTAATGCTTGCAGTGGCAAGGAGGAGAAAGGAGTGATTCCAAACCAGAAAATAGCTTTATAAATTACTTTGGTTCTATATTTATAGAACAATTCAGGGCTTATAGGGTTCAACTACATTTTCTGGTTATATTTACTGCAACTAAGGTTGGAATTACATGCTACAGTGTATGCAAATTTGGGGAATTGTGAACATTTCTCATAAACGACAAGGGTCTGCTCTAGTTCAAATCATTATAGCTCAAGTATAAAGAAAATCATGCACTGAAGCCCAGCTTCCAGAAGTGCAGCATGTTCTGCTGTGTTACTCCCTCACTAATATCATAGCTTCTGTGGAGGTTTAAGGCTCATGGTCACTGAGGGAAACACAGCCAGTCTCACTAGCACAGACCAGGGTGGCCTTTCGCTGTTCTTCACGCTTACGCCTCTTAAATAAAGCCAGAAATAATTTTCTGAAAATAGAGATTCATTTGGTTGAGTTGTTGAACAAAAATAAACACATCAAAAACTTCATCATGATTTTAAGGTTTAATGTGTCGTGTCAATTTCTTATTAGTGTCTCAAAGTTGGATTTTTAATGGGACTAATTGCTTGATCAAAGCAATTGCAACTAGTTTCCTGTCCCAGGATTTGAGGCCAATCCAGAAGGCATTGGTTGTAGCAGCTGAAGTCCTTGAGGCTGAGATAGTTTGTGGGTGAAATTAACTTGTGAAGCTCAATACAGAAGTAATCCACAGAAGGGTGAGAAGATGTTAACACTGATGAGTTCAGTGGTGAGGGAAATATGGATGTGTGTATGCTGATTTAGAGCCTAAAGTGAAATAGTCAACACTCTGTGAATTTTCTTCACATGTGTTCAGAGGCTCCAGAACAAGTTGAGGATTTTCTTTTGCTATTGGGGGTAGGAGTAGGTTTACTGCTTTTAACACAACATCACCTCACTTGCAGAGTGCCTGATCCAGGATGTTAAAAAATTATCTTACAGAAGACTTGGACTGCTGGATTCTATAGATACCATTCCCAAATACTAGCTATTTATAGAATTCTATCCTCTCCTTTGGGGGCAAAAGCTACTCTCCATTGCAGTATGCCCCCTATAGTTTGGTGGGAAAATATAATCAAATTGCCTGTAAAGAAGTGAGAGTATGAGTGATACTTGCCAATTCTAGGCATGGCCCATAAGAAATATTCCACAGGTACATCCTCATACCCTATCTCTTCTGATGATAGGATGTCAATATTGCTGATACCAGAGGAGAAGGTGGAATCATAAACCAGATAGTCCTCAGTCCCTGAATCGCTGGTTAGAGTAGAGGCACCAGCCAAGCAGGAAAAATCTATTCTGGACTAGTACCTGAGGAAGAAATAGACTTCTGTTGTAGTTGAACAGTAACACTTTGGAGTTGATTTCTAGAAGCCATCCTACTGTGCTGGTGATGTTTGCTCTCTGATCCATGCTTTGGCTTTTTGTACCCTGCTCTTTACCCACAAAAGCTATCTCTATAGACTGCATCCCCCGGAGTCCTTTTTTTCTTCAGCTTTTGGTTGACTTTAATCAACATGACTCATGAGCAGCAAATTATAAGATGAAATGTCCAGCAGGACGCAAGTAGAAAGGAGGAGACAGGAGGAAGGTGCTATCCTCATGCTCCCTCTTGGCTTATCTCAGGCAATGACTCTAATATGGCTACAACTATGACCAAATGCTGGTGACAGGGATCCCTCTAATCTCTTTCAGGCCAAGGCTGTTAATGAATTTCCATTGTCAGGAGACATGGGCAACTTGTCATGTTTTATTTGTTCCCTTAGCCTTGCCCAGACCTTTGTAAATAGTTCTTTTCTTAAAAATCTATTCAATCAAATCATGTTGATCATGACATCTATTCCCTCTGGGACTCTGGCAGATAGAAATGCTATAACTCCCTCACTGCCTAACCATACCCTTGCCTGGACACCTCCCTTAACCCTCAACCTCTTACATTGCTGATTTCCAGAGAAACACAAAATAAGAATGTTTCCCAGTCTATTCCAATGCTTATCATAAAGGAAATAGAGGCCTTAAGAGCTTTCCTAAAACATTCAGCATTTTAGGCATGGAGCCAGGACTGTGATGGAGAAGGAGTGAGCATGAAGAGGAGAACTTTCTAAAAAAGAACAGAGCTGGAACTAGACACACCATAGTTTTTCCCCTAAAGACACTTCTTTGTCTGGCTGCGAAGGAATGGTCACCCTGGGAAACATCCCTTGCCATCTGCTCTCATTCAGTTAGGAATTACGTTTAAGTGTTGGCAAGAAGTATGTCGGGAACCCCATCCCATACCTAGGAACCTGATCTTCCTGTTGTGAATCCACAGGGTTTCCTCGAAGTGAGCCCCTGGCCCCTGCATGTGTGTCCTGTGGCAGATGTGCCTGAAATCAGCATGAGGGTTGACCAGGTTCCTTCCCAAGAGAATCCCCTCCTTCACATTATTTCACTGAAGACATTCCCACCATCATCACCAATAAACTTCACAAGTAGAATGTGCTTTGAGAAAATGTTATAGCTAAGTCACAGCTATCAAGGTTATCTGGAGGGAGAAGAGACAGAGATTTAGGGTCCTTGGCTCACTTAGATAGTGGCAAGCAGATAAGAAAGCTTGGAATAAGGGTGGCAAACCCATTCTGCTGTTCTCAAAGGAACTGTGATTGCTTTTTCTCTCTTGACTTTCCTCCTAACCAGCTTTATATTTCAGGAACTCATGTGGCCCCTTGGAAGGACTTGTCCCACTGCACTCTTAGGGTTCTCTCTTTTGAAGACCTTATTTTCTAGTCCTGTTTCCCTGACATCTTCCAAAGGGCACACAAAATAAATCTTGAGACAAGGCACTGTGAGTTCTTTAGTGGCAGGTCTGCAATTCATGAGGGTCTGTATCCCTGGCACCCACACCAGGGCCTGGCAGCCAGCAGGTATTTGCAGAATGTTTGTACAATTAATGATATCCAACAAATGCAGTTGAAAATGCCAGAAACATCCTGAGGCAGGAGTTAATTTTAGCATATGTTTTCTTCAAATTGTAAATTTTAAAGTTCACCCATCTTGAAGACCACATTGAGAAAACTTAAGGAAAAAAATTCCAATACCCTTTTACAGAATATTTAATGCTATAATAAAATATATGTGCCATTGCATTTATAGAGATCAAAACTTCAATAATTTTTGTGGCAAGCTAAGTTGTGAGAAATCATATTATACTTAATATGCCAAGTAGTTAGCCACTGAGTCAATCACTGGCTATTTATTCTTACTTTATATCTTTGAATTATCCCACTCCTGTGAATCCTCTGTGTCCTTATTATGTTTCCAGATAATTCAATTCTCATTGTTCCCATTCCCAATCACCTGCCTCGCTCCAAACTCATCAGATTTTTTGGTTTCTGTATCTTCACCAGATTGAATTATTTAAGTTATAACAAACTTCAGCAATCTTAAAAAAATTATAACTCATCCTTCCTGACCTCTTACCTCCTTCCAAACCTGAATCTAAACACCTAACCAAACATATATCTCCTCCATTAACCCCATCTTCCACTGTGGTGCACTTATTTATCTTCTCTTCTTTCTGGAATAGTCCAATCCAAGAGAATCAGGGTAAGAGAAAAATAAAGAGTTGAACTATTTTTTTTCTGTTGAGAAAGAACAATGAGATATATAATATCATTTTAGAAATGAAATAGAACTAGAAGATCAAAGAATACAGGCTCCTACTAGATAAGGCAACCAAGATTCAGAGAGGTTAAGTGGTTTACCTAAGCTCACACAGCAAGTTATTAAAAATATAAGATTATACCAGGGTATCATAGGTTCCAATCAAGTCCTAATTCTACCCTTTTAAAAGTCTGTTTATCTAACATTTGTTCAGAAACAATAAAATTATAGTGTAATAACTAGAGATATTAAGCAGCTAATAGTGGATTCTATCCTTGAAATGCATAGTCACCTACAACCTAATAAGATAAAAAAAACACATTGATTTAATTTACATATAATTTATGTTAATATAAAAATTAAAATTCCCATTAGTTTATAATATTTTATAGTTTTCAAAGTTTGTATAATCCCATTAGCTCCATGGTTTCATTTGACCTTGTGGAAATATCTTTCCTTAATTTCTGTCTTGGTTACATCCTTTCATAAGCCATTTCCATCTAGAACTTACAGTGATAATACTGACAGTCCTGACACTCTCCAGAAAGAGTTGTGAGTGTAGCCATGCAAGTCCTCGTGCTGATGTAATT
This sequence comes from Nyctereutes procyonoides, assembly GCF_905146905.1. Lineage (NCBI taxonomy): Eukaryota > Metazoa > Chordata > Mammalia > Carnivora > Canidae > Nyctereutes > Nyctereutes procyonoides. The sequence continues at coordinate 14,327,979 of NW_026575030.1, forward strand.
TTGATCAATTTATTTCTCCCATCAGGGAATTTAGAGTAAATCACACTTTCCCAGATTTGATACGCTTCCTGCCAAGCTGTGGTTCTCAAACTTGGTATTCCTGTGAATGCTGGGCTCCATCAAGATAGTGACTGATTCAGTAGGTCTGGATGGGGCCTGAGAATTTGTATTTCTAACAAGTTCCTTGCTGCTGCTGCTGCTGCTGCTGCTGCTTGCTGCTGTTGCTGCAATTGGTCTGGGCCTGCACTTTGAAAACTACTCTTTTCGAGGCATTGCTTTCCTGCTTCGACTTAGGACTCATCTACCAGAAATTAAAAGCTGTGAATTAATTCCTACTCTCCTAAACTCAGCACAAAGGGTTCTTCGGGGAAGAAACCAACTTCCTCCAACACCTCTGAGGGGTCATCCTAGGTTTCCCACTGATGTGTGGACTTTTCGGGTGATGGTGTTCACCACTGCATCATAGTAGTCTGTGTGTTTGTCTCATTAACAAGATGTTAAAGAACAGGGGCAGATTTTGCTGCTGCTGTGGCTGGCTGGCACTGTTCCTGGCATAGAAATGGTTTCATCTGTGCTGAGATAGGTGCCAAAGTAAAGAGGAATACATTCAACAAGCATACATTGAAGATTTGAACTGTGTGAGAATCTGGGCCCAGAATGCATTTGTGAAGTGTCAGGAAGAGGCTAGTTGGTTAAATTGGTTAAATTGGTGACTGATGCCAAGGCCATCCTTGGCTCCTTCCCTCTGTGTGAGTATTCCACACTACCTCAAATGCTGAGATCTATTTCCACTCTCTGAATCTGGGTATGGTCTGGTGACTGCACTTGGTCATTGTAATGTGGAAGAAGTGCCATTGAGCCAGTTCAAGGCCTAGTCTTTTTTGTTGTTGTTGTCTTCAGAGTAGTTTTTTTTTAATGTTATTTAAAGTCAATTTGCCAACATATAGTATAACACCCAGTGCTCATCTCATCATGTGATCTCCTTAATGCCTGTTACCCAGGTACCCCATTCCCTCACCCTCCTCTTCAGCAATCCTTTGTTTCCCAGAGTTAGGAGTCTCTCATGGTTTGTCTTCCTCCCTAATTTTTCCCCACTCAGTTTCCTCCCTTCCTTTTCACTATTTCTTTTATTTCACATATGAGTGGGACCATATGATAATTGTCCTTCTCTTATTGACTTATTTCATTCAGTATAATACCCTTCAGTTCCAACCACTTCGAAGCAAATGGTATTTGTCGTTTCTAATGGCTGAGTAATATTCCATTGTATACATAGTCCACATCTTCTTTATCCATTCATCAGTCGATAGACATCATGGCTCCTTCCATAGTTTGGCTATTGTGGACATTGCTGCTATAACATCGGGGTGCAGGTGTCCCAGTGTTTCACTGCATCTGTATCATTGGGGTAAATCCCCAACAGTTCAATTGCTGGGTTGTAGGGTAGCGCTATTTTTAACCTCTTGAGGAAACTCCACACTGTTTTCCAGAGTGGCTACACCAATTTGCATTCTCACCAACAGTGCAAGAGGGTTCCCCCTTCTCCACATCCTCTTCAACATTTGTTGTTTCCTGTCTTGTTAATTTTAGCCATTCTCACTGGTGTAAAGTGGTATCTCATTGTGGTTTTGATTTGTATTTCCCTATTGGCATGTGATATGGAGCATTTTTTTATGTGCTCATTGGTCATGTGTAGGTCTTCTTTGAAGAAATGTCTGTTCATGTCTTCTGTCAGGGCCTAGTCTTGAAGAGATTTTGTAGCATCTGCTTTTACTCTGTGAAATCAGACACCATTTAGGAAATCCCACTACCCAGAAACTTCCATGCTGTGAGGAAGCCCAGGATAAGTCTGTGGTGGGACTGTGTGGAGAAATAAAAACTCCAGATATGATAGTGAAGCCTTCTTTGACTTTCTAGATCAGACCAGACACCAACATCATGCCATGCCAACAAATGAGTAATTCCAGCTGATACCATGTAAATCCAGCCAACACTGATGAATCATGAGAATTCTGAAAAATAGTAAAATGTTGTTTTAAGCCACTAGTCTGGGGGTGATTTTTTTACACAGCAAAAGGTACTAAAAGAGGTGATATGTAGAATTTGGATTTAAGTCTCACAAGCTGTAATATCATTATTGGTCTCTGTAGGCTAATATTACACCATAAAACATCACATCATTTTGGAACAGAATAGGATTCACACACAATAAATGCAGTTAAAAAGATAACTTTGTTTCTCTCTAATATTCACCCATTCAAAAATAATCAGATATTAAATTTATAATAAGAGATAAGGTTAAGAGTACAAATTCAAGAGGAATACTATTAATACTAGTCATAGTAATAATTATCATTACTGTACCCTTACTATGTAATAAACAGTGAGTTTTGAACAACTTTGTCACTTAATCCTCACAAAATGTCATTTTAGGGATTGTTCATCACAATTTAATGCAAAGAAACCTGAGGTCACAGGGGATCCCTGGTGGCTCAGCCTTTGGCCCAGGTCATGACTCTGGAGTCTTGGGATTGAGTCCCGGGCTCCCTGCATAGAGCCTGGCTTCTCCCTCTGCTTCTCTCTCTCTCTCTCTCTCTTTCTGTGTGTGTGTGTGTGTGTGTCTCTCATGAATAAATAAATAAAATCTTTTTAAAAAATGAAATCTGAGATCATGAATTAGGTAAATGAAAATAATGATTCCAAATATTTAAATATAATTTCTCATCTTCTGTAACTGTAGACATTGATCTTGTCCATTTTCTTTCTTATTTTTTATTTTTAGATATAAGCAATCACCACATCTGTGCTAGGAACAAAATATATTGACATGCTTTTAGTGGCAAGAATGGGTGAACAAATTTTTGACTCAAATAAGAGAACAATTGGGTTAAAAAATGTTAAACACATTTCTCTATTCAGTAAATCTCCGAGGCTCTTTAGTGATAATGAGCTCTGTGAGTAGTACACAACCTTTCTGGAAATGATTTGACCTTGAAATCCTTTCAGACCATCAATTAACATCACATTTAGATAGTGGTATTCCACAAAATGCAGATTGGAAAATGCTGTTATAGATAAAGGAATGAGGTGGTTGATTGATTGACTTTTAACTGAAACAACTTAAGTTGGGGGAAAAAAATCTGCCGATGTAAAGACACAGCTCCATTTAACCTTCTGTTATTTAATTTTGCATTACTTTTTTGTTGGCATAAATTATGTTTTTAAATTAGAAATCATTAAACTTGTGCAGTTATACATATTTTAAAAATCATCTCTGATATGGAGGCCTGAGAGGAAGGAGACCAAATTCCAAACACAAGCCTGTGCTCAGGAAGATTCATAAATATAGATTTTATTTTCCCCATAGACTATGCCATGTTATCTGTGACTTCCAGAGAAAATGTTCAATAGTGTGAAATAAGACATGACATAGATACCTCTTTTGCTCCACTGATGGAATCTCTTTCTGCTCTGATTCCATTCTAGAAGTGGTTCTTCCTATCCAAAAGAATGGAGTAAAATGTCTCCACCGTAGTGTGATAGAAAACAATCATTGGCTTGAGTAATGGGACAGAAAAGAGAAAACATCCTAGCATGGCAAATAAAGCAAATGGCTACTTTACAGAGAACATTGAAGAATATTTCAGAATCAAATAAAAAAATTCTGGAACTGAATTTTAAATAGTTATTGTAGCGGAAAACAAAAATAAACCTGAGTCTGTGACAGAGGTTTGCTTTAAAATAAGAGAGCTATAACCCCATGTTTATAACCTGGTTTTGCCACTTTGCATAGAAAACACTTGGGGCATAGTCAGATGCCCCTACATCCCTGTCACTTCAAATGCTTCTCAATCCAGTTACTATTGGTCATGGTGATACCAGGGTACCACAACTAGAATTCAAATAACTTTGTTTATACAATTCTTCAGTATGAAAGGATTTAAGAAATATGCTTAAGAAATATTTTTTATTTTTTATTTTTATTTTTTTATTTTTTTTGTTTTTTTTTTAAGAAATATTTCTAATGCTATCAAAATATACTGATTTCTATTACTTGGATTGATTTTTATAATTTAACTAGCATTCTCTAACAGTACAAAATAGGGAAGTTTTTCAGTACATTATCTACTTTTTGGTAGGGAGAATAATATGTACATAAATGTAGATGGAAACTGATGTTTTAAATTCCTTTTAATTGAGCTATATGTGATAAAATGGGTGGCGTAGCGGTTTAGCGCCTGCCTTTGGCCCAGAGCGCGATCCTGGAGACCCGGGATCGAATCCCACGTCGGGCTCCCGGTGCATGGAGCCTGCTTCTCCCTCTGCCTGTGTCTCTGCCTCTCTCTCTCTCTCTCTGTGTGACTATCATAAATAAATAAAAATTAAAAAAATTTTTAAATTGAGCTATATGTGATAAAAATTTACATGTGATAAAATTCACCTTTTAAACTATACAGTGGATAAGTTCTAAATGAATGTAGTCATGTGACCACCATTATAATCTCGCTGTAGAATATTTTTGTCATCTCCAAAAGCCCCTTCTACCTCACCCCTGGCAATAAGTGATCCATTTTCTGTCCTTCAGTCTTGCCTGTTCCAGAGCATCATATGAATGGGAGTCATTCCATTTGTAGTTATTATTTGTGGTCCATTTGATCTAAGACTTTTAAAACCTATTCATGTTGTTGAAGACACCTAACAATTCATTCTTTTTTTTTTATTATTGAGGAATATTTCATTGTATGGATGCACCAACAATAACCTACTTATCCATTCACTTGCTAATGTGTATTTGGGCTGAATTCAATTTAGGGCTAATATTAATAAAGCTGTGAACATTTATGTCTAGGTGTTTGTGTGGACATATGTTTTTATTGTTCACAGATAAATAACTAGGATTTAGACTGCTAGGTAGTATAGTAAGTGCATATTTAACTTTGGATGAAATTGCCTGTCTTCCAAAGTGGGATTTTCAGTTTCCCCAAATCCTTACTAGTACTTCATATTGTCGCTTTTTGAGTCTTTTTAAAGATTTTATTTATTTATTTATTTATTTATTTATTTATTTATTTATTTGAGACACAGAGAGAGAGGCAGAGACATAGGCAGAAGGAGAAGCGGGTTCTATGCAGGGAGCCCTCTGTGGGACTCCCTCCCAACACTCTGGGATCATGCCCTGAGCCAAAGGCAGATGCCCAACTGCTCAGCCACCCAGGCGTCCCAAGTTTTTTTTTTGTTTTAGCCATTTTAGCAAGTGTATAGTGGTGTCTCAATTAATTTCAGTTTGCATTGTTCAGACTAATGATAGACATATTTTAATATGCTTATGATGGTCCTTCATATACATTCTTTGGTGAAGCATCTCTTCATATCTTTTGATATTTAAAAAATTTATTTTTAATTAATTGATTTATTTCTATTGAAGTATAATTAGCATACAATGTTAAATTAGTTTTGGGTGGATAGCATAGTGATTCAATAATTCTATTCGTACTCAACGCTCACCATGATAAGTGTAGTCACCATCTGCTACCATGCAATATTATTAAATATTACAATTTTCCTATGCAGTACTTTTCATCTCCATAATTTGTTTATTTATTTTTTATTATTATTTTTTATTTATTTATGATAGTCACAGAGAGAGAGAGAGACAGAGAGAGAGAGAGAGGCAGAGACACAGGCAGAGGGAGTAGGAGGCTCCATGCACCGGGAGCCTGATGTGGGATTCGATCCCGGGTCTCCAGGATCGCTCCCTGGGCCAAAGGCAAGCGCCAAACCGCTGCGCCACCCAGGGATCCCGATTTGTTTATTTTATAAATGGAAGTTTGTACCTCTTAATCATATGTATTTCATTCAAACCTCACCTACCTCCTCTTTGGCAACCATCAGTATGTTATCTGTATTAAGAGTCTGTGTTTTGTTTGTTTTAGATTTCACATTTAATGAAATCATATGGTATGTCCTTCTCTGACTTATTTTCACTTAGCATGATTCCTTCTAGGTCCATCCATGTTGTTTTTGACATTTTTTTTAATTGAGCTGTTTGTCTCATTACTGATTTATAAAAATTCTTTATATATTCTTGCTTCAAGTTCTTTTGTCAAACTATATATTTGGCAAATATTTTCTCTCATGTGTAGCTTGTATTTCCATTTTCCTATAGTGTCTTTTGAGGAGCAGAAATATTTAGTACCTTTGACAAAGTATAACTTGTCCTTATTCTTCTTTTAGGATATATGTTTTTTGTGTCCTTTCTTTGCCTAAGCCATGATAACAAAGATTTTTCTCCTTGTTTTCTTTAATCTAAAACTTTTGAATTTATAGGTTTTACATTTATGCTATGCTCCATTTCATGTCAGTTTTCTATATGGTGTGGGGTAATGGTTATTTATTTACTTACTTTGAATATGAATATTTAGTCATTCCTACATCATTTGTTGGAAATACTGTTGCTGGTGTTATTGTTTCCACATTAAAATGCATTGGCACCTATGTTGGAAATCAACTGACCATTTGTATGTGGGTCTATTTCTGGACTTTGCATTGCTCTCCATTACTCGAAACCTCTGTCCTTAAAACATACTACATTGTCCTGATAACTGTAACTTTTAGAGTGAATCTTTAAGCCAGGTAGTATAAATTCTCCATCTTCATTTGCTTCTTGTTTTTGATATTAAAAATCCTTTGCGGGCAGCTCTGGTTGCTCAGTGGGGGAATCCCTGGTGGCTCAGTGGTTTAGCGCCTCCTTCAGCCCAGGGCCTGATCCTGGAGCTCTATGTCAGGCTCCCTGCATGGACCTGCTTCTCCCTCTGCCTGTGTCTCCCTCTCACTCTCTCTTTCTCTCTCTTTCTCATGAATAAATAAATAAATAAATAAATAAATAAATAAATAAATAAAATCTTTTAAAAAAATCCTTTGCATTTCTATATAAATGTTAGAAGTATCATCCATTTCTTCAATTATCCAGCTAGGATTTTGATTGGAATTACATTGAGTCTGCTGGTCAATTATATCATAATAGCATTGAGTCTTCTGATTCATGACCATAGAATATACCTTTATTCATTTACATCATATATTTTTTCTTGGTAATGTTTTATAGTGTTCAATGTATGTACTTGCACATTATTTATTATATTCATCTCTAAGTACCTCAAGTTTTATTGCAGTTGTGAATTATATTAATGTTTTCATTTCTATTTCCAGTTGTTCACTGCACATATGTGGAATTTCAATTTATTTTTATATACCTGGCCTTTTTCCTGCAACCTTTCTGAGGTCACTTATAGAATATCTCTAGTAGCTTCTTGTACATAATAAGATTTTATATGTAGGCTGCAAATAATTTTACTTTTTTGCTTTCCAAATTGTATGCTATTATTATTAGCCTTATTGCACTCAGTGACTCTAGGCAAGTGACTTTTAAATGCATAAATTATAGGGCAGCCCTGGTGGTGCTGCGGTTTAGCGCTGCCTGCAGCCCGGGGTAGACCCGGGATTGTGTCCCACATCGGGCTCCCTGAGTGGAGCCTGCTTCTCCCTCTGCCTGTGTCTCTGCCTCTCTCTCTCTTTCTCTGCCTGTCTCTATGAATGAATAAATAAAATCTTAAAAAAATAAATGCATAAATTATAGACTTACTATTAGATGTTTATACCTATGTTTTAAAATCATAACACTATACAATTGAAATTAGTATTACTCTTGTAAAAATTAAGAAACTGATATTCAGAAACTGTGTATTCACTTAGTATTAACTCACATTTTATTTTGTTAAAAACTATTTATTCCCATTAAAGAACTATTCTAAATCGTTCCCCCGTGCCCCAATTTTAGTTATCCCTAGTGTTCTGTGAGGTTTCTTTCTCCCCCATAGCATGAAAAGGGACCCCTTTTACAACATTTGCTCCTTCCGGGATCCTTCCTTTCCAGCTTATTCTCTTTCCTCCAAACATGTAGACAAAATACCTGCAGTTACCACACAGTGAAGCAGGGCACTAGGAATAATTAATAAAATGCATGCTTATTGTCCTCAAGCTTTCCAACAGATAGTTTGGAGACTGACTTTTGGAGGCATGCATGAAATGCAAGAGGTGCAAAGAGGCAGGTTCATTTATAACTACAAAATACACTCAGAAAGAGTTTACTATTAAAGGGAAATGTGCAAAAGGTAGAAAGATGTCACGTTTTGATGTGTTCCAAGAAAGGACAAAGTGCTAGATAGTGATAAGAAATATGTTTGAAGAATGTTAGTCATAATTCTGATGGGAAAATGCAAATGAAACATTCTAGGTGTTTCAAACAAATAATTTAATGCAGAGAATTAGTTCCTGAAAGCTGGTAGGATTAAAAAGTTAAATAGAAAACAGTGAGGAAACCCTTGATTTAGAAACAACGGTTTCTAAAGAATGCCCTAATACTCTTTGTTTGGGAGGGCTTAGGAAAGGGATGAAACCAGCAGAGTTAAAAAGCTAGAACTGGCAGCAGAAGCCTAAACCATGGCAGAGACTGACTAGTGGCAGTTGGAACCTTTCCATAAATGGCTTCTAGGGATGCTGGTGGAAGTAGAGGAAAAATCCCAAAGAAATGCGTTCTGTCTTCACTTCTGTCCTGAAATTTTGCAATCTCCTATTGAATGAATGCAGCAGAGAGCCAGAAGGCAAGAGTTTCCAGGAAATGAAGTTTCCTGTGATATAGGAACAGAGGATGTGGAAATAATATAAGAGGAAGCAGGCAAATGATGATTTCAGAAGGATACATGGGGGCCATGGAAAGAAGGCCAGGAAGATGTCTTGAAGTCAGTGACCGGGTTGCACTGTCTTCTTTTTGCTGCCTACTGTTCTCTGTCTGTATTTCCCAGCTGCTGAGGACATAGATGGCCAAAATCAAGGTACCAAATAAGACTGAAAAAAAGTGTATTATAAGATTCATACTATTAGATGATTATATATTGATATATAATATGTATCAAAATATAATGCTTCCCCAAAAATACAATTTCAATTAGAATTTCAAAATATATGGAGAGATTGAATAAAAGTACCTGAAACGTTATATGAAAGTATAAAGTCTTGATAATAGATGACATTTAAAAATGTCTTTTGAATTTTGACTTGCTGGTATAGCAAATTATTACTACAGAGCTACTGAAATTTTATGGCTATAGTTTGGCCTACGAGTACACAAATAGATCAGTGAGATATAAGAGAATATATAAGAGAGAATAAGGTAATAGACTACCTTATATGTTCAGAATGTTATAAATGGCAAAGATGGCATTTTAATTCAGTGACAAAAGGATGGATTGTTTAGTAAGTAGTATAGGCACAGCTGTCTATCCATCTGGAAGAATATAAAACTGGACTTCCTTTTTATATAATGTTAAAAATAAATTCCAAATGCATTAAAGACTTACTTGCAAAAAAATGCAAGAAAATATGAGAGAGTCCATGGACATCTCTAAGCAGAGTAGGTATGAACCTACTTGAATTTATAAAAAAAAAAGTATAAGTATTATGTATGGCAAGAGATAAACGAAGTCAAAACACCAAAGATAGCATAAATACTTGGGGAAGCACTTGCAAAGAAGAGAACATATAGATGCTCATTATTAATAGTATACAAATATATTTTTGCAAATTTACAAGAAGAAAACAAATAATTGAAATGAAAAACATAAGCATAGATTTAGAAGAGGCTATTTACACAAGAGCATATCCCAATGGCCCTCAGATATATGAAAAGATGCTCAAACACAATAGTTACAAGTGAAATGCAAATTAACAATGAAAATTTAATTACATTTATCAATTTAGCATTTTTTAAGAGAGAGAGAGGGCTTGCAAGAGTGGAAGGAGGGAACAGAGAGAGTGAGAGAGAGGGAGAGAGAATCTCAAGCCAACTCACCACCAAATATAGAGACTGATGCAGGGCTCAATCTCATGACCCTGAGTTCATGACCTGAGCCAAAACCAGGAGTTGGATGTTTAACTGACAGAGCCACCCAGGTGCCCACATTTTTTTTAAGAGGAGTTATTATATTTACTGAAGGCAGATAGGTGAGGAATAGGGCAACCTTATATTGCTACAGTAATGTTACCAATTTTGAGATATAATTTACAAGACTCTAAAAATTTAAAAAGCAGATCCTCTTTGACTCAGAAAATACACCTCTGAGAATCTGCCCTACAGAAATAAAAGCTGTAGTGCACAAAAGGACTCCATCAGTAGAGAATGTTTGAATAAAATATTATGTATATAGCATGAATATTAAGGCACCATCAAAAATAATAAATTGGAATTGTGCCAAGGGATTCTAAGATTACGAAAAAAGTGTTCATAAAATGCCACTTTTGTGAAATAAACAATGATACTGGGCAGAAGAATCTTGTGTATGTATGTATATGTATAGAAAAAATTATATAAACACAAAAAAATATGGAAGAATAAATAAATTTGGTTTGGTTTACTGCTAAGATCTTCTGGTAGAAGCAGGAAGGACGGTAAATAAGTAGGCAAGCATAAAGTGTGAGGAAAACATTTAAAGCTGTATAGGAAAAAAAAAAGCTGTATAGGTCCGCATCTCTATACACAAGATGATAATGGTAATAAATTTTGTGAAGTGTGTGTATATATACAGTTACACATATCTAAGCATATATTTATATTCATATTTACACATACAAAGATGTGTTTATACATGCGTATCTACATATACTTGCACGTATATACGTACACATATCTATACATATGTTTGTTCATAGAGACAAACAAAGATTGGTGAATAAAAAGGCAGAGCTTGAGGGCCTTTCTCCCTGCTGAGAACTGAGTTTAGCAGGTCTACCTTTCAGCTTGTCTTGTTGCTGGTGCCAGAGTGGCTTTTTGCTGCACATTTCCCAAGTATTAAGCCAGAAAGCTTATTCTTGCAGTTCATGTGGCTCTTTCTAAACAAGCAATGGGATTAATTAGGATGTATGACACTGTTGATCTTTATCATTTATTTTAGTTTGTGGTTTTCCTAAGTGATTACTCTAAGGCTTAGTCAATTACTTTTCTCTTTCCCTTGTGTTTCCCTAGCATAGAAATCATTTGCATCCATTTTAGAAGCACCAAGAAAGTAGAAGTCAGACTGCTTAGGCCTTAGTTTTTTCATCTGTGAAATGAGGATAATGATATACCTTCTTTGTCCCTGTCTTGAAGGGATGTGGTGATAATTAATAAGATAATTAACAGAATGTCAGCTCCTAGTAAAGATGTACTATGTAAATAGGGCTTTGTTGCTAATAATTTTTCAATTTGATGATGTCACATGACTTTCATTTTTGTAAGAGTTTCATGGATGAAAACAGTCCATCAGAGCTGCTATAATTAAGCAGAAGGTAATGGAAGCAAATTCACTAATTTATAGACAGATAATCAACTATTTTACAACAAGGCTTTTGAGACTTGGAAAACAACTTAAATCTCAAGAGAGATTTTAGTAGTCTACCCAAAACCAGCAAAGAAAAGAAAACTCTAAAAATTACCTGCTCTTCATCCTAACAGCCAGCCTTAGGTTGTAATTCCAGGGACTCATTTTCTGTTGATGCAATCAATTCCTACTTTTCAGCTCTCTGAGATGTAGACTGTTCTCTGCTTTCATAAAAGCAAGGTTTTAAAAATTCCAAACCATCTTTCTAAAACGTAAATCTCAAATCCCATGCTGAACACCCTTAGCCTGTTCTTCTTTACCAATCAGAGAAAATCTAAGTATATTTACATGGTATCAGGCTGGCCTCCATGATTTTACTCCTCTCCATTTTTCAAACTTTGTTTTCATGACCACTCCCCTCATTATTGTTCCCAGTCAACTATAGGGAGGGGTGGAGAGGTGGTCCATCACTGGTAGCACCTAGACAGTATCTGGACTGTCCCCTTATGACTCCTACCTATCTCCATCCATGGCTTCACCAGTGATTGAATTGGGACCCTGGTAAGCCTTTTGTGGCCAGGAGTGAGGGGTTAGACTATTCCAAGCACACTGGGCAAGGCAATGTGTAAGTGGAAGAATACTACAGATTCCTAATTATACAAAGTCTGAAGAGAAGGGAGGAAAAAAGGGGTAGAGTCTGAAATAGAGAGCTAGGAGCTTTAGAGACAAGAGATAGTGCGTGGAGGGAGACTCTCAGGATCACTGCATGGCAGTTTCCAACTGGTTTATCATTTATTTTTGAGTTTTTTTTCTTTAGCGTAAGCACCATCCCTATCAGTGCCCTCTATCTCTCCAAAAGCTGTTCTTGGGACTAATAGTGTGGCTTAGCTGGTGTTTAGTGTACATGAGCCTTAACAATGGAGAAGACAACTTTAACTTCAAATCCCTCAGTGCAAATCCAAATGGGAATGGATATTCATATGCGCTTGGGTGTGCCTATGTGAGGTGGTTACAAACCATAACTGAACCAACAAAGGAAGAGCCTAAACCGGTAATGCACTGGCTAAGACTCACCAACTGGGCATCAGATGAGGAACCCTGATTTGTAATCTGAAGATTGCCATGGTGTAAATATGTTAAATATAATCAATTTCAAGTTACCAATGCTTTTCAAAAATGGCCATCAAAATCCCTGATCATTTAAAAATTAGTTTCCTAGAATCAATATGAACCAACAACAGCATACCATCCAGCAAATAAGGAGCTCCTGGGATACAGACTACAGTCTTCTGATAATCATAGTTTAGAACTGTGAAATGAAATAACCAAATCAATAAGCACAGACCAAGACTAGAGCCAAAACCAACCAAAATTTGTGGGAAGCATGGGTGTAGTGAACTCTGGGAGGAAGGGCCAATGTGATCTTTGATGAGGCAAAATCCAGACATATGAAGAGTTCCCTGATCTTAAGATGCCTCATGAGTAGCTATGAGGCTGCTGCTCCCCAAGCTTCTCCTTCATCACTTCCATGGCCATCATCTGTCTGGGGGTTACTCTCTGATGGATCTCTAATGCAGATATGTTAAATATCCCATCTCTCAGTCCTCACAAAAACCCTGGAATCATTCTGCCCACTTTGTAGGCAGTGGAACTGTGGCTTAGAGAACTCAAGTAACTTTCTGCAGCACCCATGTCATTTATGATTTGATTAACTCTCAGAACTTGAAATTAGTAACTGTTGTCCAGTTTATAATAATCTGTATTCAGTCAACATTTTCTAAATAAATTAATTTTAGATGACATTTTCAATTGACCACAGAGAATAACAGCCAACTACAATAAAAATTACCCCACTTACCTGCTAAGTAGAAATGAGGGGCGGGTGAGTTAGGTGACAATCACTGTTCCTATTAATGCTGAAATTGTAACTTTTTGTTTTTACAATATCTGCCATTCACTAGACCCCTACATATACAAGCTGCTTAGATCTCACTTCATCTGTAGAAGAATGTTTGAATAAACAAGTTGTCATCACCACAATACAGTTGAGGAAAGGAGACTCAGGTTAAGTGACTTGCTCAAATTCATCTAATTTATAAGTGACAGAATCAATATCCACATCCAGGTCTGCCCACTGTTAAACTGGGCACTCTTCCTTCTTGATGACATAACCACCCTAATTTCTTGTCTCTGCCACCTCCCTGGGGGCCTTGAGTGCACCCCTGTGGCTTCCTCCTGTCTCACCCTGACAGCAGCACATGTGTACAATTAACAGCACTATGGGCAAAGCCATGTTTTTTATGTGCTCTGCTGTTTTCAACACATTTAAATTCGCATCCCGAATCTAAATGTGTGACACTCAGCACAATAGTCACCTCTGGCCAATTGGACTCCATGTGAAAAGCTATTCAATAAATGCTGATCAGAAAGTTCAGGGAGTTATGACATGGCATGACCCACTAGACCCCATGCTGCAGCCTTAATCACAACTGGAGCTTGTCTAAAATCCCTCCATTCATATGCACTAACATAGGATTTTAATCACAAATTTGCAGCTCTATCTCATTATGAAAGGGAAAAATCCCTGGCAATGTTGTTAATTGACCTTAATCTAATGTGATGTGTAATACACTCAGCTGGATCCTCAGGCACTCTAGAAATAGAACAGTAAAACACCTCTTAAATCTAAATTATATTTGAAATAGCAGATTAGATTATTCCCCACATCCTCAAACAAACCATAGCCTGCTAAAATTTATCTTGCACTTTCCAAACAAGGCAGAGACTCCAGCTTGACATGCTGAATGCTTTATGAGTTCATCTACCTTGAAAGTCACACCAGTGTCTTCCTAAAGGACTACATGGCTGATGCCTGTAAGGGAATGAGTGGTCTGGCATGAGGAACTGACCCACATCTGCACTGACTCTGAGGTCAGACTGACCTCGGAGGATCAGGTCATATATTTCGGAATCAGACAGACCAGGACTCATTGCTAATGTGACATGTACCAGCCCTGTGACCTCGGGCAAGTGACTTAGCATGGCTGAGGCATAGGACTCTTTGTTTGTAAAGTACTGAGAGCTATATATGCTTTACAGGCTTGTGATGTTTAGGGCTTGATGTGATGTTTAGGAAGAATGTGTGGAAATCTCCAGGTTCATAGTTGAAAAATTATAGACATGATTAATATTATTATTTTTATGAGAGGGGATTGAGGATTTTAGAAAGGCCTACTCACAGCCATAGGATAGACTGAAATTGATGATATGACCATGTGAAATAAACTCTTCTTCCTTTTTTGTTTTTAAGTAACATTTTATTTGTGGTTATTATAGATGAGCATACAGGTATGAGAAATTATACTGAGGCATCTCATTTAGCCATTATATAGTTTTCCACAAAAATAATGTCCTGTAAAACTGTATCACAATGCCACAACCCACATGGGCATTGGCATTGTCACAGTCAAGATAAAGAACAAGTCTATTAGCATCCCTACATCTTCACTGCCCCTGGTATTCTTAACCCATGGCAACCACTAATCTGTTCTCAATTTCTATAATTTTGACCTATAATTTTTTAAATAAATTGAACCATATAGTATGTAAGCTTTTGGGACTGGCTTCTCATACTCATTGTAATTTCATAGAGATTTTTTCAGGTTGTTTTGTGTATCATAGTTCTTTCCTTCTCATTGCTGGGTAGTATACCATAACAGGGGTGGACCATGGTTTGTTTAACTATCTACTTACTAAAGCACAGCTGGGTTTTTTTTTTCCAGTTTTTGAATATTTAGAGTAAAGCTACTTACTATGAACATTTTTACATAGGTTTTGGGGTAGGAAATAGTTTAATTTCTCTTGGGTAAATGACCAAAGGTGCAATTGCTGGGACATATGGCAATTATGTGTTTAGTTACCTAAGAAACTATCAAACTTTTCCAGATTTGGCCCAGCCATTTCTACTCTCATTCACAATGTATGAGTAATCTACTTTGTCCACATCCTCTCTAGTATTTGGTATTGGCACTGTTTAGCCATTCTGGTAGGTATGTAATGATACCTGATTTGTGTTTTAATAAGAATTTTTTATTTTTTTAAATATTTTATTTATTTATTTATGAGAGAGAGAGAGAGAGAGAGAGAGAGAGAGAGAGAGGCAGAGACATAGGCAGAGGGAGAAGCAGGCTCCTCGCAGGGAGCCGGATAGCCCAATGCGGGACTCGATCCCAGGACCCCAGGATCACGCCCTGGGCCGAAGGCAGGCACCAAACCACTGAGCTACCCAGGGATCTTAGAATTTTTTCTGATGGCCAAAGAGGTTGAACACTTCGTTTCTTATTTTCCATCTGTACAGCCTCTTTGGCGAAATGTCTATTCATGTCTTTTGCCCAGCATCAAATTGGATTGTTTGAATTTTTACTGTTAAGTTTAACATTTGTGTTCTATATTCTACATGGGCCCCTTGATAGACACATCGTGGGCATATATTTTCCTCCAGTTCCCATTTTCTTTTTTAATTCTTTGATCAGTGCCATTCACAGAGCTAAAGCCTTTAACTCAATATTTCCAATTTATCAATTTTCCTTTTATGGAATATGTTTATTTTTATTTTTATTAAGATTTTATTTATTTATTCGTGAGAGACACAGAGAGAGAGAGAGAGAGAGAGGCAGGGGCACAGAAAGAGGGAGAGGCAGGCTCCATACAAGAAGCCCAACGTGGGACTCGATCCCAGGTCTCCAGGATCACACCCTGGGCGGAAGGCGGCGCTAAACCATCGAGCCACGGGGGCTGCCCTATTTTTTTTTTTAATATTTTATTTATTTATTCATTCATGACATACACAGAGAGAGAGAGAAGCAGGGACACAGGCTGAGGGAGAAGCAGGCTCCATGCAAGGAGCCCGACGTGGAACTTGATCCTGGGACTCCAGTATCAGGCCCTGGGCCAAAGGCAGGTGCTAAACGGCTGAGCCATCCAGGGATCCCCATCTTTTTATGGACTATGTCTTTGGTGTCAAGTCTAAGAACTCTTTGCTTCAGCCTAAATACTAAAGATTTTTTTTCTGGGGCAAATTTGTTTAAAAGTTACATAATATTGCATTTTATATTTAAGTCCATAATCCATTTTTAGTTAATTTTTGTATAGGGTATGATATTTAAGTTAATGGTTCACTTTTGGGCCATGCAAGTCCAATTGTTTCAGCACCTGAAAAGGCTATTCTTCCGTTGGGTTACTTTTTCACCTTTGTCAAAAATCAGTTAGATGTATTTGTGTGGGCCTATTTCTGGTTCTTTATTCTGTTCCATTGATCTATGTACCTGTCTCTCCACCAGTACCACACTTTTGATCAATATAGCTATATGGTGGGCATTACTATTGAGTGGAATGACTCTTTCCACTTTGATATTCTTTTACGATTTTTTTAAGCTATCTAGGATTTTTGCCCTTCCATATCAATTTTAGGATAAACTTGTCTATTTCCAAATACTTCCTAGGATTTTCAAAGAAATTGGATTGAATATACGGATCAATTTAAAAAGAGCTGATATCTTTACTATGTTGAGTCTTCCAATCCATGAACATGTTATGTCTCTCCATTTATGTAGGTATACTTCGATTTTTGTTTCAGCAGGATTTTACTATTTTCAATATACTGATCATTGACATGTTTTATTACATGTATACATAGGCACTTAATTTTCATTGTAGTTATTATAAATTATACTGTGTTTTTAATTTTGATTTCCCCATGTTCATTGTTATTATATAGAAGTAAAATTATTTTGTGTTGCTCTTGTATTTTGTGACCTTGCTGAACTCACTTATTAGTTCTAGAAGCTTTTTGTAGATTCTTTGGGGTTTCTACATAGATAATCATATCATCTACAAATAGAATGATGAAGCAGAAAATGTTGCTAAGATAAAAGTTTTTGCCCCTTCTTGCTTGCAGATCTATACTTCAGACTCCAAGGTGAGCTTCCATCCCTAGGTTCACACATGAGGAGCATATAGGAGCTTTCAAAACTCAATTTCATTAATCACTGTCCATGGAAGAGAGTAGCCTAGATTTGTTTCTCACTGATGTGTATTATGTCACATAGGACATTTTCATTGCAAGTAGGTAGAATTAGCTACAGTTTGATATTTAGGTGGTATTGAAAAAGCATCTTGGGATTTAAATAATAGAAATACAAAAGAAGTCCACTTTATGTGAGTGTCAAATGACAAAAAGTATATAAGACATTCCTTACACATTATAAAAACAGTTGATAGCAATTGTGGCCAGCTCAAATTGTCTCCAGTCATGAATTTGCAGATCTAAAATCCCTACATTCTCAATGCAGGACAAAGGGAAGGGGTGACTAGAGATGCCAGGATCTTTTAGAATCTCTCAATGGTAACCAATCAAAAGCATTTCTTAATATATAAGAATCTCCACAAAGACCTTGTTATCTTCAAATTTACATATACAGTGGTAATGTTTAAGGAAAAGTTAAAATAACATAAAGAAATTATATTGAATCAAGTGACCATAATTTATCCCCCTCCTTAGGGGCCTTTTAAGTAAACATTAAACTGGACGAAGACACTATAAACTGTATAAAAGAAGATCTTAGGAAACCTAAGCTTTTTAGGGACCCCTTTTTCATCTAACCAGTCCACAGAAATCCTGAAATTCAAAAGCCAACTATGTCATAAGCAACTGGAGGTTTTCAGACAGCAGTTTCTGAGACCCTATTTGATACCACCTCCTCTTCCCTACTTCTATTAGATTCTTCTTTGTTATGTATTGAACATTGTCATGGGATCTTCATTTTAAACTAATTCTTAGGCAACTCTGCTTCACAGGCACACCTGTAAATGACCAGCCAGACCAACATCAGGTTCCCAAAGATAAGACTTTTACAACATAGGTTAAGTGTCTTTGGGGTGGGGATGAAAGTCAGGGCACATGGGATGAGTACAAGGTGGGCACTGGGTCTTGCTGGAATGCCTCACAATATGGAAGGGACCAAACAAACTCTCCTTTTCCTGTAGAATCCGAGTAAGCAACCCTCTCCTAGTCTGACCTCCATTAATAAAACAGCTTGTCTGTGCAGTGACTTGTCTTCCCTGTTTCCATTCCCAAAATTGCCTTTAAAGATGAAGCTGTAAAATGAGGGGTATGAGGTATGACCCTCTGCTGAAATTAATTATCTTGGGTAAGTGTTTCCCCATAATAAATAACAAATACCTGATTAAGCTCAGAAGGAAAATAACTTTAAAAGACAAAAACAGAAAGTTGAATTTATTATTTTAACCACCAAAAAAATCTCTTCTCTTTTTTGTGAACACCATATTATCTGTGTAAGAAAAAGACATATCACATATGCATGAAAATCAATGCATCTATATTGTATCCAAACAGTGCCAATGGAACTAACAAATGCATAATCAGTCTAGCCCATTCCTTTGAAAATAAATTGATTTTTCAGCACTTTTCCCCAAACTCCAGCTGCTTTGAAAATAAAATCATTTTCTTTCTTTCTGACACCAGTGCATTCTAAATGTGAGGATTTTCTCATCAAATGATTGTTTTTGTGGTTTTCTCCTACTGATTGGACATATCTAATTATCCAAATAGCTATTTAAATAGAATGCATTTTCAGTAATGTCTATAAAGTGCAGCATAAGGAGATGCAGCTTTCTGTGACCTTTAGACCACAACCTACCTACCTCAGCTCAGCCCTGAATGAAATTAGGCACCATAAACAATCTTGACGCCAATACTTAGGGATTGTTATTGAATCTATATGTTTTAATTTTTTTCATTGCCAGAAAAGGCAACCACATGGCCCTAAAAGTGATTGAAAGTGCTTGTACAAGATGCAAAACTGGCTGTTTTCCACTTATAATAGAATATGAACCCAGATTTATCACTGAAGCTTATTTTCTGTGGACATTTTTTTTAAATAAATGTAGTTTGTGAGATTTTGCCCTGATATGTTCAACCTTGACTGGACACCATACTGTAGCACGTCCTCGATGTGCTCTCCACTTTGAAGAGCACCCTAAATGAAAGTATAATAGTTTTTCTCAAGTCATCTTGTATGGCTTTGGTGTAAAGTTATCTCACATTTATTAATTATTTCTATTTGTTTATGTGTGTTTGCTCAAACTCAACTTTCCCTAAACACTCAAAATGTGATCATTTTCTCTCCTCCCTCATGTATAATCAAGATATATATATATATATATATATATATATATATATATATTGCAATATGACAGTTGGAATATTACTGCACTGCTTTCAATTTGAATCAGAAGAACTGGTTTGAATTTTAGTTTTTGTGTGTTTTCTTATTTTGTGAACTGAAATGTATAACAATAATAATAACCTTCTGAGTTTATAAGCAGCTTTCTCTCATGACATTCTTTTCCTCGATTTTTGATTCTAGCCATAGCAATCTTCCTATATTTTTTCAAAAAACCCAAACTCCCCACTGCCACAAGATATTTGCATATGCTGTTTCTTTTACTCAGAATATCACCATGCCCCTGCATAACACTTTCTATACTTTACTTAATTAACTTCTATTCAGCCTACAGATTTAAGCTCCAATAAGTTTCCTCAGTAAACTCTTTCTTACTCTCCATTCCCTTATTGTCTGTAACACTAAAACCTCTCTATAAATAGTTCTTGTTTCAGCCATACTTGATTATTCATTAGTTCATGAGTTCAGGGTGAAAACAGAGTGACTGGTGCCAACTAGCAGAGGCCTCAGTATATAAATTTTCCTGCTGTTGGTGATTTTCACCAGGGGAGTGACATGGTCAATTTATATTTTAGATGCTTCATGCTGGCTAATATATATGTGTGCATATATATATATATATATATATATATATATATATGAATGGCATTGATTTAAAGAACATTCAAAAATAAGATTGGGGGATCCCTGGGTGGCGCAGCGGTTTGGCGCCTGCCTTTGGCCCGGGGCGCGATCCTGGAGACCACGGATCGAGTCCCACGTCGGGCTCCCGGTGCATGGAGCCTGCTTCTCCCTCTGCCTGTGTCTCTGCCTCTCTCTCTCTCTCTGTGTGTGTGTGACTATCATAAATAAATAATAATAAAAAAAATAAGATTGGTGGCTAAGATTTGATGACTGATATGGCTAAATGGAAAGGGAGGAAGGAGCCTAAGACAACCTGTGGACTTCTGACCAGTGACTGGGTGAATGTGAAGCTCTGAGACAATAAAGGATATAGATGAGGATGGATAGAAGTGGGAGAAGTGAACATTCTGCCAAAAACAAGCTGAGTCTGGAGTCCAGCAAAGCATCCACCTGGGGTGTAGGAACTGAATGTGATCATGTGAAAGGTTCTAACACAACTAGAGGTTTAAATCAGGTGTCCTTCTTAACCTGACCAGAACAAAATGTGAGCATTAAGACAAACAGTGGTGGGGATAGAGAACCCATCACAAGTAACAAAGATCAAGACAGGAAAGAGAACCTCCAAACTGCATGTTGTCAAAGCTTGTAGAGTTAAAGATTTTCAGGGAAGATTGAGCTGGAGGAACAAAGAGTAGTTCAGTGAGAAGAGTGTTTCCATGAATCAAATAATGCAGCCTACTCATTGGATCAGAAATGTGGTACTGAGAATAGTTTTCATGAAGAGAGGCAGAAAGAAGGTCAGTTGTGTAGAAGATCAACTTCTTTTCTGAGTGTCCCATGCAGCAGTACTGTGTACAGTTGAGGCTATAACAGAGCCTTGCTAGAGTAAATATTATAATGTCAAGTTTATCTTCTCTTAGCACATCTGTGCGCTTCCTTGTAAAATATGGTTTGGGTAAGAATCCTGCTAAGTCAGTTTAACCAGAACCCCCATCTGATAGCTCATCAGGTCCCTTATCCTCCACCATCCTATAGGTAAAATCTGGCATATATTCAGCAGGAACTTTGTTAAATCAATTTAGCCAGAAACTCTTTGCCTTTGATATCTCCTCTTAGTAATTTTCGATCCCCTGTCCCACCCTGCTCCTTGGTTAAAACCCCCATTTGCCCATGCTGTGCTCAGGGCTGAGCCCAAATCTGTCCCTGACTGTAAGATCCCACTGTAGTGGTCTCTATACTTATGATGGTCCTGAAAAAAGTCTCCCTTTCCATCTCTAGGAAGTGCCATTGAATTTTCTTTAACAGTTGTCCTATGGTTATCAGAGGCTCTAACAGTCATTTAAATTTATATGTGTGTGTGTGTATATATATATATATATATACACATTATAGATTATACATGCACATTATACATGTGTATATATGTATATATTATATAATATACAGTATAGCAAGAATGTAATGATAAAAACAGCAGTATGATAATAAATTTTGGAGACTTGGCCAGATAGTCATTGTGCAAATGATGATAATGAAGCCCAGGAAAATGCAAGCATTGCTTCAGGATCATGTGTCTGGTGAACAGCAGAGACCCAATCTTTTCTCTGTCATGGAAATTCAGTAATCAGCAGGTGCTCCTTTCCTGGTTAATAGCATGGTCCCTTAGTAATCCCATGGAATTCTTAAGACAACTTATTTGCCCTTCGGATCTCAGCAGCTTTTACTGGCCTTTTGATGGTGTTGGTACCTGGAAGGTGACTGGACAGAGAACCAGGTCAAAAATAAAAGAAAACTTTTCAGTGAGGTTTCATGAATATAATTACAATTTTCACTCAAGATATTCTCCACATTAATAAGTCTCCATCAACATTGCAACTCCTATCCTACTATGAATACCTAGTGCTATTAACCAAGGAGACAGGGAGGGAAGATTTTTATGACTGCATTTCAAATGTGTGCTCAAGATTTGATATCTTCATTAAAATATCTCACTTTTAAGACTACCTTCAAAAGCATTTCTTCAGCAAATTCCAGTATTTTCTCCTTGCATCCTTACATCCAGGACTTTAGACAGAAAGACAGGATCTCACATGAGTCCCTACAGGGGGGAGAGGGAAAACAAAGGAAAGCTAATGCAGAATGTAGATGACATGAGGTTAAAAATTTGACTGGGAAGGAAGCAATTCGGGAATGGTAGGGTAAGAGTCTCCAAGCTCCAGATCATCCATAAAATTAACAAAAATGGTGGGAAAATTATCAAATAAACTTTTTCAGAACTTTGGAAATTAACAAAAGTGTAAAACTATCTGAGGAACATTTATTTAAGAAAAGTGACTGAATCTCAGTAAGAACAGCAATCTTTCTGGTGTGTTAGCTCATCCTACTCCCAACCCCTTCATCTCAGCTCCATGGTCAACATGAAAACCATGGTCAACATGAAAACCTCTCAATCAGAGTAACTTTCAAAACCAGCAGCCTGGAAGCAACCAGAAAGGATTTGGGGCTGCAAGAGCAATTCAATTTCCAGTAAATTATCATTATTTAACCTATCTGGGAGTTCCCTAGAAACTCCCCATTCAAGATTTTTCTTTACTTTTTCTGACTCTGAACTTGCTCAGGGAAAATAGCTATTTCCACAGGACATCTTAAAAAAGGATAAAATAATATTTAAAAAAAACATAAGCTGCAGTTGTTTAACATTAGAATGATCTGACATCATGATGAAAGTTGGGGAAAATAAAAGGATGATCAAGAAACACAAAGGAAAGCTGGGGAATGATATGTCCATAGTGGACTTTGAGAAGTTCTGAGGTGTTCCTGGGAGCCTAGAAGGCCAGGAAAATGCCTAGGGTGGTGTGCATGCCCAGGGCTGTATGCATGCATGGAGAAAAGCCCTAGCTCTCATCACTGAGTGACTTGGGGATTCTGTGCCAACAGGGAGCGAAGACTAAGGCAGAATTGCAAGCCACGGGAGTGTAGAAAATTTGCCTTAGTATGAGCACAAAGATTCTCAACAAGGCTAAGAGATTTGCTGATTCAAGGTATTTAATGAAATCTCTGCCTTTTAGTTTATTGATCTTAAGTTAACTAAGCAGAGCCTAGAATCATACATGAAAAACAACATGCAGTTTACAGAATTAATTCAAAAGTTACTAGACAACAAAAAATGATGACAATGACAACAAACATTGGAAGGAGGGAAAAAAGTAGGATTTCCAGGCTTACTTAATTATTTTAATTAAATGTTTCAAGAAAAATTATGAGGCATGTAAAGACATAGGAAATGCTGATCCATACACTAATATTACTACCTAGAATAAAGCAAGGTTGTCCATTCTTATCATTTCTGGTCAACATTCTACTGGAAGTTCTAGTCAGAGTAAATAGATATGAAGTAGTAAAGAATTAAAGGATTATAAATTGGAAAGGAAAATGTAAAATATCTTGACATGTAGATATGTCTACATATAAGACCTGAATTTGTATGCAGAAAATGTTAATGAATCCAGAAAACATATTGTTAGAACCAGTGAAAGAGTACAAGGTTGCAGGATAAAAGGTCAAAATACAAAAATCAATTGCATTTATATATTCATGCAATGAATAATCCAAAAAAGAAATTAAGAAAACAATTACAGGGATCCCTGGGTGGCGCAGCGGTTTGGCGCCTGCCTTTGGCCCAGGGCGCGATCCTGGAGACCCGGGATCGAATCCCACATCGGGCTCCCGGTGCATGGAGCCTGCTTCTCCCTCTGCCTGTGTCTCTGCCTCTCTCTCTCTCTGTGACTATCATAAATAAATAAAAATTAAAAAAAAAATTTAAAAAAAAAATCTATAAAAAAAAAAGAAAACAATTACATTTATAATATGTTCCATAGGATAAAATACTAAGGAATACATTTAATGAGAGAAATACAAGACTTGTATAATAAAAAACTAAAAAATATTGTTGACATGTTTAAAAAGTCTTAAATAAATGGAAAGATACTCATGTTTTTGGATGAGAAGTATAAATACTGTTAAGGCATCAGTTCTCCAAAACTAATCTACAGATTCAACATATTCCCTATCAAAAATTTGGTTGATATTTCTGTAGAAAGTAACATATTCATATTAAAATTCATATGAAAAATTCACATGGAAATACAATGGACCTAAAATAGCTAGACCAATCTTAAAAAAAGGACTAAATTTGGATGATACATACTTCCCAACTTAAAATCTTATAAGCTATAGTAACCTAGGCAGTGTGCTAATTGCCTAAAGCTTGATATATATAGATCAATAGAATACAATTAAAAGTCCAAAAATAAATAAAATCTTAAGTTTATGGCAACTGATTTTCAATAAGGGTATCAGGACAATGAGATGTCTTTTTTAAGAATGGCACTGAGACAACTGGGATATTCATGTATAAATGAATAAAGCTCAACTCTTACCTTATATCATAAGCAAAAATAATAACATGGTTCATAGACATAAATGTAAATGCAAAACTAAAAAAAAACCTCTTAGGAAAAAAAGGGAGCTGTAAGATATTGAGATATTGGACCCTTAAGATACAACACTAAAAGTATATTTACCAAAGAAAATATAGATAAGTTGAACCTCATTAAAATTTAAAAATTTTGTGCTGTACCATAAAAAAAGTCAAATTTAAAAGTCAATTTACAGAATCAGAGGAAATATTTACAAATCATACAAGTATACAGAACAAAGAACTTTTGTAAGTAATCCAATGTAGGTATGGGTAGAGGACTTGAATAGGTATTACTTCAAAGAATATATACAAATGACCAATAATCCCAGGAGTATCATTAATTAGGGGAATGCAAATCAAAGTCCCAATGAAATGCTTCAAAGTCCAATGAAATGCTTCTTCATACCCACTACGGTAAAATCAAATCAGCAGAGCAGAAGATACAGAGCTGTTGAATCACTATGTGGTACACCTTAGACTAATGTGATACTGTGTGTCAACTATACAAAACAA
The DNA here is from genome assembly GCF_905146905.1 of Nyctereutes procyonoides. Taxonomy (NCBI): domain Eukaryota; kingdom Metazoa; phylum Chordata; class Mammalia; order Carnivora; family Canidae; genus Nyctereutes; species Nyctereutes procyonoides. Next base: position 14,353,271 of record NW_026575030.1, read on the forward strand.
ATTAAAAAAAGAAAAAAGGAATGAAGTATTGATCTATGCTACTATATATGCTGCCAAATAAACCTTGAAAACATAGTGATACAGGAAAGAATCCAGATACAAATGACCATGTATTACATGATTCCATTTATAGTAAATGACCAGACTAAGCAAATCCATAGAAACAGGATGGATTGGTGGTTTCCAGGAGATGGGGAGGGGCAAATTGTGAATGACTGCTAATGTATACAAAGTGTCTTTTTAGAAGTGATGAAAATTTTCTGAAATTAGATAGTGGTGTTGGTTGCCCAACTCTGTGAATATACAAAAAAACACATTAAATGTTACACTATACAGGGTGAATTTTGGAGAATGTGAATTATATTTCAGTAAAGCTGTTATTTGGGGAAAGTGAAGGAGAGAGAAGTATTCTCTGGATCAGGGAAAGATTGGAGACATCAAACCTTGCAATCTCTTGTTATGACACTGTGAAATGGGAAAGAGGTAGTGGCAGGAGTATCCTTCAGGAGCTTCACCTCATCTGTTTGACATTAGAAATTACCTAATGTTATTAGTCTTAAAAATATTTTTTGATTAAAAAAAATGTTCATCCTTACCCTTGAGGTTTTTCTAGATGACAAAATTTTACCGTAATCTTTATGTCCTTCTTCTGTTGCCTGATTTCTCACATCATTAGCTGTCATTTTGGGGGTCTGTAAAACACAAGCATTGCACATAAAAGTTGTTCTCCAGCACATGCTTGAGATTATACTTTATATTCATAATTGAAAATTCAGCATCAACCCCTCTTTTATCACACCTAATGATTATCATAATTCCCTTCTTTTAAACCCAATTATTTTTCAATTAGAAATTCAAATGGTTTTTCAAGTTTCTATCTTCACCTTAAAATGATAGAGGCATCCAACACAGATTATTTCAGCTATAATTTAAAATACTGTGTAATGAGGATATTTTTAAATGTCAATTAAAATATTGTGATAAGAAAACCAATTTCATTAATGAAATATAAGATGATAAATATCTAATTATTTCTTGACAAAAATCTCCATTAGATGCTTTTAGCATTCCATTAATGTGTAGAAGAAATAAAATAAAGTTTGTAAAAAAAATCCCTTAGATTTTTTTTAATCATCTCCCTCTATTCTCCAAGAGCTATTAATTCATTTATGAAGTGCTTGGACTTTTTGGTGGCAGGTAAAGCAGGGGAAGGACTCTGAAGCAGGAGGGAAAATATGTGATAAGAAGAATGAGGACAATGAGGGAAAATATTTCAACTCCAGAGAACTCAGTTAGTTTAAAATAATTGGAACCCATAGTGCATAAGGAAAAGCAGTAAGAATTTTATTTTTCTCACTGAATTCTTTAAAAACAAAACCTACAAGATTGATATTATCTCTAGGAGGAAATTATGACTCAGCCTGTATAGATGGCTTGCATCAACTCATGAAGTCCTGGAATAGTAGGGCTGATCCTCACATTTGTTTTCAAAATTCCAAGTCTTCAGTAAATCTTATGCCTTTCCCATGGATGCCCTTCTCAATGTTCCTGCTGTGGAGAGAATGGCCTTCAAGAGTAAGGTAGAAAATAAAGACCTGGAAAACAAGGGGCATTGAAGGGATATGTATCTCATTCATCCCTGATGATGAACAAGGTGGCCAATCCCACCATGCTTGACTCTGAGACCCCATTCCTGTGAGACCTTGCTGAGCAAAAAGGGGAACTTCAGGTTATGTCCATGCAAATACTGGATACTGGATACTTTCAGAAGATGGACCTTTTAGTCAAGAGAAAATTCCAAGTAATAATGGGTAACTATGTTACGCTACCTTACTATTTGTTGAGTAATCCAACTGTGTTTAGTCGACCAGAGTTGAGATGAATATTCATGCACAGATAGTCCCAAGTTTTCAAATTAAGGCATCTCTTCAGTAATAGTTTAGCATGGGTAACATTTTCTATCAACACTGAAGAAGTAGGAGAGTAGTATATGAATGTAAAGACACAACACCATTTCTTTCGCTAAGTGGCCGTTCAAAGTACAAGTTGAAATATCCATAAGTCTTCTCTATGACCATTTACAAAACATATGTTGCATATCTAGGTGTGAATTAGATTATTTTGTTAAATGAACACATCAAAGAACCAGCTCACCTCTACAAGTCACTTATAATATAAAGAGTTAGAAAAATTCAGCACATATTTGGGGGAAAATAGAAATAACATACCAATTCCAAGTAAGTACTCAAGGGAGCTGTGAAGTTTTAATAATACTGGCCGAGGGCTTCATCATTTATTACTCATGAGACTATAAACATGCTACTTAGCATCTCTTTCTCAGTTTTCTGGTCCATAAGATGGAGATAATGTACTCTATTGCTTATGTTATTATTATGATAGAGGATATGCATGCAAAGTGTCTAATGCAACTCTTAGCACCCTTAGCAAATATTAAATACCCAATAAAAGCTATGTATTAATAATCATTTATTATTTGTTAATTACTAATTATTTAATGAGTAGTTTTATATTTACTAATTAATATATGCGTTTTTTAAAAATATTTTATTTATTTATTTGAGAGAGAGAGAGAGATCATGAGCTAGAGGAGGGGCAGAGGGAAAGGGAGAAGCAGACTTCCCACTGAGTGAGGGGGCCCCCATAGAGGACTCAATCCCAGGACCCTGGGATCATGACCTGAGCTAAAGGTAGATACTTGCCTGACTGAGCCACCCAGGTGCCCCAATACACAGTTTTAATTAGAGCTAAACTGTTTATGATCTCAGACAAGTCACTAGTCTATGATTAGAATCTAGTCAATGAAGATGAAGAATCAATATCACAGTGGACCCTGAAGATTCCCTCCAGACAGGAAGTATCTGTCCCCAGTTGAAAAAAAAAAAAACAAAAAATTACATAATATCATAGGCCATTTTGTCTCTCTGATTATCCATACCCTCATCAGGCCTTTGAGTACTTTTTCGTCTTGTTTCCTTTAGTATACTACATTTGTCAAACATCTGCCCTTGTGTGCTGATGAGTGTAACTTGAACTAGGGCACAAATTACCTTGACACCCTATTACAGAGATTGGAAATGCTATTTTCATGTAACTGCTAATAGCTGTCCTCCCCAATAGCGCCCATGTGAGCTTTAAATATCACAGAAGCTAAGTGGCAGAGGAGAATAATAATGGCATTTTAATTGATTGGTAAATTATTGAGCAGCATTAGCTAATACACCGTAACACTTCTCCTTGCCCCACTCCATCTCACTGAAACAAATCATTATACTCTCTGGAGGGTTCCTGTTTTTCTTACACGTGAATCTATGATCCATTTGACCCTGTCTTGTGTGGTGTAACATCTAGGTTATCTAAAAGAATGTGCAGATAAATGTTAGGGAAAATAGCTAAGTGGAAATCGTATGCTAAAAAGCAAATGTCATTGTAGACTACATTTCACTGCAGTTCTAACCATTCTGAGTAAGCGATAACAGTACTTTGAATTTGTTCTTGCTATTTTTAATATGATTTTTAAAACGAGTTTAGTAATGAATTTAGAGTTTCTCTGGGCATTATTCTCTGGGGTTTCTAAATTTCTGACCCTGGTAGTAATTACCAAGCTTTGATACCAACTTCAAGTGAGTCACTACATAAGTCTTGTCCCGTAATATGGCATTATTATTTTTGGAAGCACTTTGTTTATAGAAATCCAATTATAATTCTGACCCAATAAAATTCTGACCTCGCTGAAAATTTCCAAACCACGCTGAACTCACTCTTTCCTGAAAATATTTAGAATTTTGTAATCCATTATTAGAAAATATTTATAGATCTTTGATACTTTTCATGTTGCACAAGTTGCTTCCCAGCAGTGGGAAGTGTGGTAAAGGTAGCAGACACAAAGTCATCAGGAGCAGCCTGTGTAACCATGAACAATGGATTCTCATGATTCTCAGTCTCCCAGTCTGGACAATTTGATGGAGTTGTGAGAAAGAAATATGAAATCTTGGTTTTATAAACACCCTGTATTAGGTGTTTGGGGTGAGCCTTGAGCTATGCAGCACAAAGTCCCTGATGCTCCAGCTGCTGACTGTGTGGTCAGCAGATAGTTACTAGGCCCAGTTGCAAAAAGCTGGCTTGTCCAAGGACTTATCTGTCCAGAGAAGTCCATATCCAATGACTGTTTGTCAACCAATTTCAGTTCAAAGCAGTAAAGTCCTGACTGTCCTTATGTGTTTCCTATATGGACACCAAAGCTCCTAGGGGGATTGGCTAAGGCTTTGTCAGGCTTCTGTCACAGTTCAGCTTCTCTTTTTGCATAGTCCTATCTCTCACCTACTCTTCTACAGATAGTCTTTCCTAAGTTATACCCTGCCTATCATATTCTATCTTAATATCTGCTTCCAGAGAATGAAACCTGAAATGGTATTTGACACAGACTAATCTTATAGTTGAATCTTTATTTCCTCCCCCAAAGATAACAGACCAATCCTTCTGCATTTTCCCCTGTCTTTCCTTTAATAAGACCCTCCAAGCTAATACTACTCTCCAACCTCATCACTCTCCATTCCCAAAATATACACCCATACCTTCATCCTCATCAACAACATAAGCATCAAATAACTTTGGACACCCTCAATAGTCTCTGACTTTTTTTTGCCCTATGTGGCATTTCCCTCTCTTCAAAATGCTGTAACTCCTTTGCCTCCTTGAAGATTTAGTTCTGCTTCCAACTTTTCTGAGAAAACTGAAGAGTTTGTGTCTGGTGTTCCAGTGGCACTGTAGGCTTCTTCCTGCAGGTAATGATTGTGCTGTTATATACATTTTTATTTTTATCACTCCTATTTATCTATGACGTCATAGTAGGTGGGTAGGTTGGCGAAAAACACTCTTCTCTGTAGCCACAGTTCTTAGTACAAGGCTGGGATGTGTTAGGAATTTGGAAGCATTTGTGGAAAGACTGGATGGATAAGCAAGTGAGTTAATGAACAGTCAATACTTTTCCAATGTAAAGTTATTCATCTTCCCAGATCCCCCCCCCCGCTACTGTTACCATTAGTGTGTTTGAGTTGAAAATACTTCATGATTCCAAACTGAGAAGACTGAACTATGTATCTATATGTCTATATAATGATTATGCAGTCCAAGTGCTAAGAAAGAATAAAAGGGAAGAAAGCTATTCTGCTTACAGAGTGTTCAAAATATGTGCCACAAATAAAACTACTGTACGCAAGATACACTTAGCTGGCAGTATGTATGTAAACTTCTTTCCCATTTGATACTAAAATTATCTCATTGAATGAATAATTCAACTTCTACATCTTATACAAGTTCAGTATCAAGATGCTGTTGGGATTTAGAAAACTCTGGGAAACAAAATCTTGAGATGAGTCTTATGAGTGGGAAGCAAGGGCTCAGAAGTGAGTCATAAAGTCAAGGAGAGAGGTAGCATTGGGGTAGTAACAGCAATTCAGGAACAGAGGAGGAATAGAGGACTTCCACTTCAGAGGCAGGTGATTGAGCTTTGAGGCTCATTACATTCATCTAAAAATGGGGATAGTAATATTTAATTCATAGAAATGTGATGACTACTTAAAAATAATTATGATGAAGAGTTTTTATCCTCAATGGTGAGGGTTGGAGATATGGTTGGAATTGTTGTCATAAGCAATATGACCATCAATGAGTACTTTCTCTCTGTCTGATGACAAGATGGTAGAGAATAACTTTACTTGCTTCCTAATTCTGCTTAAGAACAGCCTTGTTATATAACCACTAATGTTTATACCAGGGTCCCTGGCCTTGAGAAATGTAGACTGTTGCAGAACAGGCATTACCAACAAATCTGCACTCCTCCTTACAAAACGGGCAAGAGGTCTTGGAGGACCTTCCCCAACTGAAATCACCAACACGTAAGAAATGTTTTCCCCTTGAAAGCAGACTGACCTGTTTGTCTTAGATTTTGTGGTTTCCCTATTTATCATGAATGTGGAGGGGACTATAGCAATATCCCAGAAGCCCAGCACCAAGCTCTTAGCCTCTGGAGAAATGAGCCCCAGTTATAAGAGATCTGGGCTCCACTCACCTTCATGGGCCATCCAGAGGGTGCAGAAAGTCTTTCTAATATATCTTTAAGAAATACAAATAGAAGAGATGTAAGTGCCTCTCTCTCCTGCCAAGGGAATCAGGACTAAATCAGAAGCAAAGGGGAAAAATAGTGGAAGAATATGAGCCCTGTCTCATCTCCTGGCATGCTGTATGCCTTGGGAAGCCATCTGTGCCTCAGATCTCATCTGTAAAAGGAAGATAAAAAAAATACTTGCCACAGGGTTGTTGCAAGGATAAATGAGCTAATACAAATTAGGGACTTAGAACAATGCCTCAGTAACTTCTCACTAAATGGTAGTTATTATAGGTATTAATGAAGAGAAAGGTAGGCTGAGTATCTCTGCTTCCTCTAACCTTCAATTGAGTTCCAGACTCTGCCTCCTGTCCCCAACCCTTCACTGCTTCCCTCCTCAGATGTGCCTTTTGGTGCCCCTGTCAATCTTTGCCATCATCGGTGACCTTGAATTTTGGCTCTATTTCCTGAATCACCATGTTCCTCAAAACCTAGTCTTGGAGAAATCCTCCCAGATTCAGCTTCTTTCCCTCAATCTACTCAGATGCAGCATTTCCATGTTCTACTTCTGACAAAATCAGACTTTCTGCCTATGATCTCAGACACATAGTTAATATAATTTGGCCTCAGTTCTCCATCTATGCATGATAGAGGAGCTAGAAATTAATTAGTAATTAATTAATTATTTAAGTCTTTTTACACTTTAATTTCCTGTGATTTTATGACTATAACCTGTTAGTAATTTAAAAAATAACCCTATTCTACCTTTTGAATACAAGACAAACACATCAGATGTTCCCCCAAGATGGAAATAACGCTCAGCATCATCAAGGTAAAGAGGATGACAGAGGATGACAGAGGATGACAGAAAATGTGTCTGTCCATGGCAAACTGAGACATCACTATCATACCGTGAACTGGCTCAATGTTAAAGGAAAGCCAAGGATAGACTGAGAAAAATGGATTGACAAGAAATGCTTGACCTGATCCTTTTCTTGGGGGACAAAGTTAACAATGAATCTGATGCCAAGACAGCAGGCAACAGAAGAATAAACTGGAAGCAAATGTTCTGAGAAAAGGCTGAAATATCAGAGAAGAAAGAAACTCCGGAAACTCTTTGTATTAGAAGCTGCTCTTAGGTTGATTATATTTTCAAAATGCTGGACAGAGCTGGGCAATGCCATTTCCTTTTCCAGAACAAATAAGATCAGAATTCAGTGAGGAAGCTGAAAGAAGCAAACACCCGTATCTCTTCTTAGATTTTAATAGCACAAAAATCCGTGTGTGTGTGTGTGTGTGTGTGTGTGTGTGTGTAAGCACAATACCCTAAACCGAAGCCAAATGAGATATAAAAAAAATATTCAAGATGAAAACAATTCAGAGCACATTAAACAGAGTTGAGTCCGAATCAGGAATCCTGATGTTTTGTTGTTTCTCCTTTTAACCTCGATGTGGTCATTTTAAAGATCTCCACAGTGTTCGATGCTTTAATTTTCTTCCCTGTGTATAAGTTAATTTGTTTTCAGTTGAAGTAACATCTGTTTCTGTAGATAATTAAGTTATTAGATGCCGATCAATTTAATAAAGCCACAAGGCTTTCCTGACCTCTTTATGCATAATCAATAAATTTAGATGCAAAATGTGAAAACTTTACTTTTTAAAAAATGATCTAAATCTTCCATTAAGACAGTCATTTTGTAATTATGTGGTGCTTGCAATCAGAGAGCTATGCAAACATGACATTATGGAACAAAGATTATTCAGTCATTATGGGGTAGCAAGAGAGAGACTGGGGAAGTAGCTGATCTTTCCTTTGTCCTTGTACAATAGTTTCTATCTTTATTACCTGAAGCACCTTTATTTTATACTTCCTACAGTTAATGTTCCTATCCCACCTGTTATAATAGGTGTCATTTCTAGAGTTTTCCAGGCCCTTTGAAAATATTTTCCACATTTAATTCTTCTGGTAATCCTGCAAATAATTATTAATATTCTCCATTTTACAGATGTCTGAGAGAGGCAGGCAATACATTGGATCTTCCCAAGTGGAGTCAGAATTTAAACCTCAGCCTTTATTTTCCTGAGGTCCACCTCCTCATTGCACTACTAATTAGATGCATGTTTCCAGAGCCATTAGCTCTGTACCCTGACTCTGTGCTGATCTGAATAGTCTGGGAGGAGGCAAGCAACTTTGATTCCCACAAATCTCAAAAGTCATCATGCATGCAGGGTTCAGAATTCTCTGGGGTTTCAACAATTCATAGGTAGACCGTCTTCAGTATGAGAAATGGAAGTAAATTTTCAAGTTGACATGAGGCCAGTGAAAGAATGAATCAGGAATGGAATTAAACACTGCAGGTCTCCATGATGACCTTCTAGTCACTAGAGAATACAGATTCCTTTTTTAAAGCCAAAATAGACTTTGTCACTTCCACCTTAATATTGTCTACCAAACATGAGAATACAATACTTTGTATTTGCAACAGAGACTATTTGTGTTTTTGCTGTCAAATATAATATTTTTTTGCTTAAAATATTTTTATATCATTAATAAAGACAATAGCATAAAAGCAGTCATGTCATATATTTGACAAGATAGAAATCACCAGAATGTGAACCTCCTAAGGTCCTTCCATGTTCAAAACATCAGCCTTTGTTTTCTCAAACATGTGGAGAGGACAGTGTTACCCTGTCTCATGCACATACTTATTTTGAGGATCAATGAAGGAATATAAAATGCAAACACTCTGAAAAATGTAAAGAGCCAGACACTATAAAATATTATTTGGCAATACGTTGTCTTGTTAATTTCCATGTGGCAAAAGATTTCCACTGACTGAAGTCATCACTTCCACTTTCTCATTCAAAAATCAACTGATAATGATTTTAATAGTGAAAGTTAAATGAAAACGAAGTATGCTCTTATTCACAAATTATTTTCTTTTAAAACAGAAATACAAAAGAAACACTAATTCATAAGTTAGCTGTGTTGCACTCCCCTGTTCTGTCACTTTGCTACATCTTTGAGAGGCAAGATGATTAAGTATGACCACAGCATAATGCTAACTTCTTTCTCTAATTTGCCGACGATTATAGAATTAGAATATACAAGTCTTTGGAATTAACAAGCGGTATTTAGAATTTGACTTGCAAATGTATCTTACTTTAGGCATTAAATATATAACAAAAATTTTTACATATATTTCAATATTAAACATTGAAACAACTGTTTCAGAGACCAAGGATCTTGCCTGTGGATTCTTATGACCATGTAATGCTGCAGATAAATCTCTAATTATCTCTAACATTTTTGCTTAGGAAATCTTATTTTTTGTATTTTTTGTATTTTCTATTATAAAACACACCTGTAAATACGAAGTTTTATTGCTGTGCACTTGGTTAGAATGACTTTTTGTTTTGGCATGTAAGATGAGAGAAATGTCTTTTTGGGGAGGGGAAATGCTGAAAAATTAAAAGAGATCATGAAGGAAAATAAAACCAAAGTTCTTTTAGAGTTCTCTGACCCCTGGCATATAGGAAACATAAGAATAAATGCAGGTTTACCCTTTGATTGACACAATCTAGATTTGTGCCTATTGTCCTGGTATTCCTTTTAGTTTAGTGCCTTTCCATTGACTTCCCATATTTACCCCCCTCAACATAACTACATTCTAAAATTAAAGTATAACTTATACACAAGAAAGTCTAAAAACCTTAAATGTACTGTTTATTATACTTTTAGCATCAAGATACAGGAAACCTACAGACAATAGATTTCCAGCTACTTACAGACACCTTGAGCCCATTCTAGCTGGTACCCCGCAAAGGAAATCAGTATTTCAACTTCTAACACCATAGTTTCGCCTGATTTTTAACTTGATATAAATGGAATCATAACCAAGCATCATTGTTAAGTTACACTAATATAAGCTGGGAGGGGCTGTTAGATCTCCACTTTGTACTTAAAGCTTCTTTCATGGTTTTCTGTAGTCATGTGTGAAATGTGTGCAGAAAATAATTCCTGTTTTATGCATGGTTAGATGTGAAAAACAATCACACAGAATGCATCATTCTTTTCCACATCCCGTTCAGAAGCAGGAATACTAGCGACTCCCTTCAAAGGAGCACATGCAGGGGACAGACATTAGAACAAAATGCCCTTAGGCTGGAGTAGCTGGCCACATCTAATTCTTTTGGCTCTTGGGGCACGTGTGAGGATGCATTCATTACAACTGTCCCTGGTGGACACTTGATGACTTTCCATGGACCCTGTCATAATCGATAAGATGCACAAAGCCACTAGACTCACTGTAGGTGGTGTCAGTAGAAAGTGGGGTGGGGGGAATAAAAAGCTGAGTAATCCTGCTGTGGAGATGTATAGTGATTAATCTGAGCAGTCTTCCTGTGAAGGTTTGATCATTTATTATAAGGAACTACAATTGTTTGTTGTTTGGTAACACCTTTTTTCTTATCTTGCAATAAATGTTTTCAGTAGTAATGAGCTCAAAAGAATGAGAGTGTGTTTTTGAAAAATTAAATGCTAAATTTTCATTTTTCAAGAATGTTGATGATGGCATATAGCGCACTAAATAAGCGTCAACATTTACTATCAACCATGAGAGATCATAGTGTTATCACCTGACATGAAAATCAAAACACAAAGATTAGCTGAAAAGCTTCATCTACTTCAATAATTAGTGACTATTTTAAGAAAATGCCTGGAAACAATTTAATATTTATATCTAGAGAAGGTGTGTTTAAATATTACTCTAATGCAATATTACTCCCCTTTTTTTCCCTAGATCAAATGAGCATTTGTTGTAGCCAAGTTCTAAAATGATCCCCAATGTTTCCTACTTCCTAGTATTCATGCCTTTGTGTAGTTCCCTCTATAGTTCCAGATTAAGTTATACAAGACTATGTTTTCCACCATGGATTGTCTTTCTTGCTCCTATTCTTAGTTATTCAAGGGAGCCAAGTGCCATGTCATAAGAACATTCAAACACCTTATCATTTTATGAAGAAATTTTTCATATTATGGTAAGAAACTGAAGTCTGACCAGTAGCCAGAAAAGAATGAAAGAATTCTAACAGTAACCTTAATAATGCCCTGTAAAAGTCTTCCAGAATGTATACCAAGGTGATTCTCCACTTCACAAACAGCCTAAATTCCCTTCTCTAACTATATTTTACAGTGTGATTCTAAAGTTAGAAAAAAATATATAGCAGAGCAGAAAAAGGGGCGTCTAGATCCCACTGGACCATCTAAACCATTTCATCTGTAGTTCTACTTTAACATCTCTTATTTTAAATTATTTTTTGATGAAGTGTTGAGATTGTTGATTTTGTATTTGCTAGTTTTAAAATAGAGATGTCGGGATCCCTGGGTGGCGCAGCGGTTTGGCGCCTGCCTTTGGCCCAGGGTGCGATCCTGGAGACCCGGGATTGAATCCCACATCGGGCTCTTGGTGCATGGAGCCTGCTTCTCCCTCTGCCTCTCTCTCTCTCTCTCTCTGTGACTATCATAAATAAATAAAAATTTAAAAAAAAATAAAAATAAAATAGAGATGTCAAACAGTATGTTTTGGTGGAGAATATAGGTAAGATGAGGGAAGTGAAAGAATGATTATTTTAAACAGAAGCCTTTTAAATAACTAATACATTAAAACTAAAGGTGTTTGGGGGCACCTGGGTGGCTTAGTGGTGGAGCATCTGCCTTTGGCTCAGTTTTTGATCCCAGGGTCCTGGGATCAAGTCCTACATCAGGGTCCCTGCAGGGATCCTGTTTCTCCCTCTGCCTGTGTCTCTGCCTCTGTGTGTGTGTCTCTCATGAATAAACAAAGTCTTAAAAAAAAAGACTAAAGATGTTCACAACTACTGCTAACTCCCTTATCCAGCAACAGACTTTGTGTCTTTATGAGGGCTCAGCTATTGAACACAGCTCAGCACATTTCTGTCTCAGCCTGGATGTTTCTGCCTCTTCCAAAGAAAACAATCAGTCTCTCAGGAGATTTTTTTTTTTTGTTATATTGAATTCTGCTTAATCATATCTTCTTACTCATTGCTCACATTTATCTATTGCTGTGTAACAACGCCAAAATCCAGTGACATAAAACAACAATCATTAATTATTTTTCATGATTTGGTTTTGGTTGACTAGGTTCTGATGCATGGTTCAACTGCTCCATGTGGAATTGCTTTGCCTGCCTTCAGCTCGGGTTAGGTTGTGAGGTCTAAGAAGTTTTCACTTACATGTCTGTTATCACACTACTCCTCTGTATGGCCTCTTCTATCTAGGGGCTTGGGCTTTTTCACATCATGGTGACCTCTGCATAATCAGTCTTCTTCCTTGGCAAATCTCTTGAAGAGCAAAAGAAGAGGCAACCAGGCTTCATTCACCTCATTCTATTCATCGAAGGAAGTCATGAGGCAAGCCTAGATACAAGAGGAAAGTAGGGGATAGATTCCATTTCTTAATGAATAAGGCAAGCATCCATATACAATGAAAGAACAGTTGCTGACACATCTTTGGAGGCACTAACGTATTCATGGCTCTTTCTAACTCCACTATACTCCTTGTTCACACATCCCAACTTTTCCCTGTGTTCTCTAGCTGTTAATTACTGCTCCTCCTCCAATCAGTTAACAAGCCTAACATCTTTGGTTTAAATTTCTCAGAGAAATAATTAATCAGTAAATTACTCTGGTCCTTCTATGGAATAAACTTTTAAAGAAAAGCACCTCACATGTCACTGATCAATTTATACAGATTATTCCTGAATTTGGTGCTGTTTTTTCAACCAATAAGCTGTGGCCACCAAGGGCAAGAACAGGTATTATAGTGAATGGCAGGCATGGACTGTTTTATCAAAACAGGGTTCATAGAAGTGGTCTCTCCCTTAGAAAATTACAGTGACTGTGAAGAATGCACCTTGAGCAGTAAGCTATCTCTTAACTAATGAACCAAAATGAGATATTGATTTTATAGTTACCTGTTTATTTAATTTTCTCCCTCTAAAAGTGTCCCTTTGATCATCTGAAGCCCCTCTGCCCATGATGTGAGACAAAAGCAATCCATCACAGAAAAATCAAGTCAGTTTAGATTATTTATCAGCCTCCAGCACACTGGGGATGTTCTTTTTTTTCAGTTATTTTTTGTATATTATTTATTGGAGTTCGATATGCCAACATATAACACCCAGTGCTCATCCCGTCAAGTGCCCCCCCTCAGTGCCCATCAGACAGTCACCCCAGCTGCCTGCCCAACTCCCTTCCCACGACCGCTTGTTGGTTTCCAAGAGTTAGGAATCTCTCATGTTCTGTCCGCTCACTAATATTTCCCACTCATTTTCTCTCCTTTCCCCTTTATTCCTTTTCACTATTTTTTATATTCCCCAAATGAATGAGACCATATAATGTTTGTCCTTCTCCGATTGACTTATTTCACTCAGCATAATACCCTCCAGTTCCATCCAAGTCAAACCAAATGGTGGGTATTTGTCATTTCTAATGGCTGAGTAATATTCCATTGTATACATAAACCACATCTTCTTTATCCATTCATCTTTCGATGGACACCGAGGCTCCTTCCACAGTTTGGCTATTGTGGACATTGCTGCTAGAAACATCGGGATGCAGGTATTCGGGGTTTCACTGCATCTGTATCTTTGGGGTAAATCCCCAGCAGTGCAATTGCTGGGACATAGGGCAGATCTATTTTAATTCCTTGAGAGGAACCTCCACACAGTTTTCCAGAGTGGCTGCACCAGTTCACATTCCCACTAACAGTGCAAGAGGGTTCCCCTTTCTCCGCATCCTCTTCAACATTTGTTGTCTCCTGCCTTGTTAATTTTCCCCATTTTCACTGGTGTGAGGTGGTATCTTGTGATTTGGATTTGTATTTCCCTAATGGCAAGTGATGCGGGGCATTTTGTCATGGGCTTGTTGGCCATGTCTGTGTCTTCCTCTGTAAAATTTCTGTTCATGTCTTCTGCCCGTTTCATGATTGGATTATGACAGTTTTTCAGTTTTTCTGCTGTTGGGTTTAATCAATTATTTAAAGATCTTGGATACTAGCCCTTTATCTGATACGTCATTTGCAAATATCTTCTCCCATTCTGTAGGTTGTCTCTTAGTTTTGTTGACTGTTTCTTCTGCTGTGCAAAAGCTTCTTATCTTGATGAAGTTCCAATAGTTCATTTTTGCTTTTGTTTCCCTTGCGTTCATAGATGTATCTTGCAAGAAGTTGCTGTGGCCAAGTTCAAAAAGGGTGTTGCCTGTGTTCTCCTCTAGGATTTTGATGGAATCTTGTCTCACATTTAGATCTTTCATCCATTTTGAGTTTATCTTTGTGTCTGGTGCAAGAGAGTGGTCTAGTTTCATTCTTCTGCATGTGGATGTCCAATTTTCCCAGCACCATTTATTGAAGAGACTGTCTTTCTTCCACGGGATAGTCTTTCCTGCTTTGCCAATATTAGTAGACCGTGGAGTTGAGGGCCCATTTCTTGACTCTCTATTCTGTTCCATTGATCTATGAATCTGTTTTTGTGCCAGTACCACACTGTTTTGATGATCACAGCTTTGAGGTACAACCTGAAATCTGGCATTGTTTTGCCCCCAGCTCTGGTTTTGTTTTTCAGTATTCTCTTGGCTATTCAGGGTCTTTTCTGATTCCACACAAATCTTAAGATGATTTGTTCCAACTCTCTGAAAAAAGTCCATGGTATTTTGATAGGGATTGCATTAAATGTGTAAATTGCCCTGGGTAGCATTGACATTTTCATAATATTAATTCTGCCAATCCATGAGCATGGAATATTTTTCCATCTCTTTGTGTCTTCCTCAATTTCTTTCAGAAGTGTTCTGTAGTTTTTAGGCTATAGATTCTTTATCTCTTTGGTTAGATTTATTCCTAGATATCTTATGCTTTTGAGTGCAATTGTAAATGGATTGACTCCTTAATTTCTCTTTCTTCAGTCTCACTGTTAGTGTATAGAAACGCCACTGATTTCTGGGCATTGAATTTGTATCCTGCCACGCTACCAAATTGCTGTATGAGTTCTAGAAATCTTGGGGTACAGTCTTTTGGGTTTTCTCTGTACAGTATCATGTCATCTGCAAAGAGGGAGAGTTTGAAATCTTCTTTGCCAATTTGAATGCCTTTTATTTCTTTTTCTTGTCTGATTGCAGAGGCTAGGACTTCTAGTACTATGGTGAACAGCAGTGGTGAGAGTGGACATCCCTGTCGTGTTCCTGACCTTAGGGGAAAGGCTACCAGTGTTTCCCCACTGAGAATGATATTTGCTGTGGGCTTTTCATAGATGGCTTTTAAGATGCTGAGGAATGTTAGGAATCCCTACACTCTGAAGAGTTTTGATCAGGAATGGATGTTGTATTTTGTCAAATTCTTTCTCTGCATCTATTGAGAGGTTCATATCATTCTTGTTTTTTCTCTTGTTGATATGATCTATCATGTTGATTGTTTTATGAGTGTTGAACCAACCTTGCATCCGGGGAATAAATACCACTTGGTCATGGTGGATAACCCTCTTATTGTACTGTTGCATCCTATTGGCTAGTATCTCATTGAGAATTTTTGCCTCTGTGTTCTTCAAGGATATTGGTCTATAATTCTTTTTGGTGGGGTCTTTGTTGGTTTTGGAATTAAGGTGATCCTGGCCTCATAGAATGAATTTGGAAGTATTCCGTCTCTTTCTATCTTTCAGAACAGGTTTAGTAGAATAGGTATTATTCTTTAAATGTTTGATAGAATTCCCCTGGGAAGCCATCTGGCCCTGGACTTTTGTGTCTTGGGAGGTTTTTGATGACTGCTTCAATTTCCTTCCTGGTTATCGGCCTGTTCAGGTTTTCTATTTCTTCCTGTTCCAGTTTTGGTAATTTGTGGCTTTCCAGGAATGTGTCCATTTCTTCTAGATTGTCTAATTTATTGACGCATAGCTGCTCATAATACGTTTTTAAAATCATTTTTATTTCCTTGGTATTGGTGGTGATCTCTCCTTTTTCATTCATGATTTTATTAATTTGAGTCTTTTCTCTTTTATTTTCAATAAGGCTGGCTAATGGTTTATCTATCTTATTAATTCTTTCAAAGAACCAACTCCTGGTTTTGTAGATCTGTTCCACAGTTCTTCTGGTCTCGATTTCATTGACTTCTGCTCGAATCTTTATTAACTCTCTTCTTCTGCTTGGTGTAGGTTTTATTTGCTGTTCTTTCTCCAATTCCTTTAGGTGCGAGGTTAGCTTGTGTATTTGAAGGTTTTTTTTTTTTTTTCAGTATTTTGAGGGATGCTTGTATTGCTATGTATTTCCCTCTTAGAACTGCTTTTGCAGTATCCCAAAGATTTCGAATGGCTGTATCTTCATTTTCATTAGTTTCCATGAATCTTTTTAACTCTTCTCTAATTTCCTGGTCGACCCAGTCATCTTTTAGTAGTATGCTCTTTAACCTCCATGTGTTTGAGCTTCTTCCAAATTTCTTCTTGTAATTGAGTTCTAGTTTCAAAGCATTGTGGTCTGAAAATATGCAAGGGACAATCCCCATCTTTTGTTATTGGTTGAGACCTGATTTGTGACACTGGGGATGTTCTTTCTTAATTTCTCACTTTCTAAAAAAAGTAAGCATGAGGATATTCTGGAACATATAGGTCCCTTTAAAATATATTTGAAGTATATAATTTAAATAATGAAATAATCTTTCCACAATGGTATGTTACCCAAATGTCTTTCTCCAACACATTTCTTTTCATCACTTTAACTTTAATGGTATTGTTTTTTATTTATTTTCTTTCTTTCCTTTTTTATGATAGAAAACTTAGTAATATATTTTTCCATGTGTACCTGTGATGTACCTTTCTCATATATATATATACAGAAGTTCTTGCTTGTCTCATGCTCAGAAAGAATAATAGTATAAGACAATAAAGAATAATAGAGACTTAGTAGTTTTATCAGAAGCCTGGTATCCAAGATGTTTGAGATTTTGTTCCAAAGGACTTGAAATTCTTAGTATAGTTAGTCAATTCATTTTTTTCTTATCTTTTCCTAAAGAAGTGAAGATACTGTATATACGTTTCTGGTACATTCTGATGCTGTGTAATTTCAAGGCATTGATCCTAAGTTGATAATAAATGGAGGAAAAGAGTATTCAGCCAATTCATTAATCATTTATTACTATTACCTATTTGAGGTTTTACTAAATATTTGAGATATCTGCCCTCAAGAAGCTCAGATAAGTGAAGGAAACATGTATATAAATTAATATGCTTTTTAGGATATAGCTAAAACACACCAAAAAAGTATTCATTCTACTGAGGAAGGAAAGAGCAGAGAAGTCTTCATGGAAGAGATGAGTTGAAATGCGAAGTTATATTTTAATGGAAGTCCTGTTACTCTTTATTATTGTCAGCACTTGATATTGTCTTTCTTTTCAATTATAGCTATTCAGGTCGGTTTTTTATGGGATATAATTTCCATTGAGATATTTTCTATGACTCAGTTTTTTAAGTAAATTAATTCATTTTTCTTATTGATGCCTTAATTCCACTCTGGTAAGAGAACATATTCTATATTATTTCAGTGATTGATTTATAACTAGTATACAGTCGATTTTTGAAAATGGACTATGGGTGTGTATATGTATATTTCTTAGGTTGTTATGTAGTGTTTATGTATATTTTCATTGCATTGAGAACTTTCAGGGACACCTGGGTGGCTCAGTGGTTGAGCATCTCCTTCAGCTCAGGGTATGGTCCTGGGATCCCGGATCGAGTCCCACATCAGGCTCCCTGTGTGGAACCTGCTTTCCCCTTTGACTGTGTCTCTGCCTCTCTCTCTCTCTCTGTCTCTCATGAATAAATACATCTTAAAAAAAAAGAACTTTCAAATTGTCTATATGTCACAGTTCGCTTAGTTACTGAGTTAATTTTATGAATATATCACTATTATTATTTTGTTTTCATTTTGTTAATTTGTGCTTTTTCTCCACTATTGTAGATAGGACTATATCTTCCTTTACTTATATCTATATTTTTTGTGTGCTTTGCCAGAGGAAATTACAACAGTACCTGTTTTATATATCAGTTTGACGTTATCTATAAAAAATGAATGTTCATATGCTCTATGACGCAGCCATTCCATGCTTTGGTATTTTTGACCAAGATACACTTGCTCATGTACACCAAGAGACATGTAAAAATAATTCAAAATAGGTATTCTTAACAGCTCCAAACTGGAGATGATACAAATTGCCCCTTAATAGTAGAATGAATAAATAAGTTCTGATATATTCAAAAATTTAATGGCATACCATAAGGCAATGAAAACTAATATTTGATAGCTACGCTATGTGCAAACATCACAGACAAGGTTAAAGAAAAGAAGGCAGATAAAAATTAATGTGTACTATGTGACACTTTTTATATAAATCAAAATGAGGCAATAGAACATAGTGTTAGAGCTCTGAAAAATCATCACTTTAGAGAGGATGGTGGGAACAGTGAAAAGGGACATGAAATGATATTTGAGGGACAATTTAGAATTATTAAGTTAGTATTGGTTAAAAAGGCTTTCGCTTTCTGATAGTTCATTGAATGGAACATTTATGATTTGTGCTCATCTCTGTATATTTGATAAACCAATTTAAATATATATTCAATTACAAGAGTATGGAGTGGAATTACAGACACAGAGAGAATCACAAACCAAAGAAAAGACAATAAATAGCAAGGTCCTTCCTGGAAACTTCAAAGACTTTGGCATGAACAAGTAAGAAAGGAAGAACCACAGTAGAATCTGGCTGACTCTTGACTTCTCAGCACACCATAGATTTATAGATTTCCTTCATGTTTACTTCTCTTGGATGAAGAAAAACAGCACAAATGTTGAAACATCACTTTGTTTTCTTTAAGAACAAAGATCTCAAGATAACTGAATCTCAAATGAAGTCAACAGCACCAAGTAATGAACATCAGTGTTCTCCAAAATTTGTATAAAAAACTTCTGTGCATGTGTCCTCAATGTATTTGTTTTGTGATTCATAAATCTTATAAATAGCACTGTGAACACACAATATAAAATGTACAGTATATATGAAAAATAGAAAGTTATAAAGTTTTATATGAATAGGAATTTTACCATTTTCTTTCAGCATCTCAATAGATCACCTTGAGAACCTCTTTGGAGAGTGAACTGTGAATTCAGCCTGAAATAGGCAGTGTTTTATTACTAAGAAGTCTCCAGAAGAGTTGATAATAATATGTTGTAATTCCAGATATCAAGGTAACCTTTGTCCTTTGTCCCTAAGACAGGGTTTTCATGGTTTTAGAAATTAATTCGAGAGCAGGATCCTAGTTAAAAGAACTGGCCTTTAGCACCACTCAGAGGAAAACAGCATGAATCTTTGACATCTATTCATTTACATTATGGGAAACTCATCCTCCTTTGGGATTACATTTTGGTAGAGTGTTCATTGGGGAAATGAGTCTTGAATTGAATCCTGAGAGAATCATTACATTGTTAAAGGAATAACATCAGTAATGAACATTTCAGGAACAACAGAAACTTGGGATATAAAGGAGTATTTTGAGTAATGATTTAACTTTATTTCTGAATGGGTTATGATCAACAAGAGTTTAGATTTCTATTGATTATTGAGTGGAATGTTTATGTTTTGTGCACTTGTCTATTTGAACATCAAAAAAAGCAATTTAATAATAGAGAGGTTTAGAACATCTTGAGTAGTAGCCCTTAAGGAGCAACTCTGTTGAGAATAAACAAACAAACAAACAAACAACAACAACAACATAAACAGGGCACCTGAGTGGCTCAGTGGTTGGGAATCTGCCTTCAGGTCAGATCCTGATCACAGGGTCCTGGGATTGAGTCTCACATCAGAGTCCCTGCAGAGTCTGCTTCTCCCTCTGCCTATGTCTCTGCCTCTCTCTGTGTCTCTGTCATGAATAAAAAGATAAAATATTAAAAAAAAAGTCCATGTATTTTTCTAGTAAGACCACAGGGCAGGAAAATTATCTCTTGAATTGTTCATAACAGAGCAAATAATGGAACTTCCCAGTTAGAATTTAAGTTTATCTAAAACAAACAGGAGGTTCACCTGATGCTACTACTATATAAATAAGTTTCTCAGAGAATGTGTAAGAAACTAAAAAACAAAAAACAAAAATCTCTTGAATCAGTTACCATCTCTGTATCAGCTGATAATGAATTATGCATGATGAAAGTAATGGCAACTGAAAACTTCCCAGTTTGCGCAAAGAGAAGAAAACTGGGGTCCCAGAGAAATGAAGACAAATAATACATCTGCTCCTGCTTAAATGACACTGATAACATGCACATTTACATCTGTGTAATTAAATACTATATATCAGTCAGAAAGGTAAAAAAGAAAAAAGGTGTACACTTCTGCTTTCAGTTGTACATATGAAGAACTTAGGAGTCATCACTCACATACTTATAATAAATAAAACCTGAACAAACTGAGAATTAATGACTCTTGTACTCATCAGAGAACTCAGGTTTCAGTACAAAATTTCTACCCAAAAATCTAGAAAAATAGGTGAATCCAGAGAGTCACAGCTGAAATATACTTACCTGGAACGGAAGCTGCTAGAGCTATCAACTGGTAGGAACACCTAAAAGGTAACTTTGACAAATTGCAGGAAGTGGAGTGTGAACCATTGCGAGACAGAAAATCCACTGGGGGCTTCAGACCTGTAGTAGCCTTACACTTCTGTGGCTTTTACCTGCAGTAATCTTATTATGTTCTCACATTGACGACCAGAGATAGATCTCCCCATGGTTCTTACATAGGGAGGAAAACGATAATCATTGTGAAATATGCCTG
Source organism: Nyctereutes procyonoides (assembly GCF_905146905.1). Taxonomy (NCBI): domain Eukaryota; kingdom Metazoa; phylum Chordata; class Mammalia; order Carnivora; family Canidae; genus Nyctereutes; species Nyctereutes procyonoides. Next base: position 14,374,273 of record NW_026575030.1, read on the forward strand.
AAGTGGTTGACACACACTCCAGGGGAAAATATTTTTTCACATCCTTATCTTAACTAGGAGAAGAGCATTCTGCCCCCCTAAACCTCCTCTTGCCTTCTTGTCTCATTTAAGGTGGAAAAAATATTACTTGGGGGGAGGGGATATGTGAAAATTAATGAGGCAGGCTAAGAAAGAGAAAAACATAACCTATATATAAGGGTAAAAACCATCAATAGAAACTGTGTGTGAGAGTGAACAGATGTAAGATTAAAAGACTTAGACTTTAAGGTAACCATTATAAATCTGTTCAAAGAATGAAAGCAAAACATGCTTAAATAAATAAAGTATGATGAAATGTCTCATCAAAGAGAGAATGTATGTATATAAAGAGATGGTTATTATAAAGAAAAACTACATGGAAATTCTGGAAGAAAAAAGTATAATTTAAATTAAAAATTTCCTACAGAGGCTCAAAATAGATTTGAACTGGTAGAAGAATTAGAGAGCTTGAAAAGAGACCAATGGAGTTTATACAATCAAAAAAAAGAAAAACAGAAAAAAGAAGGAAGAAAAATTAACAGAGCCTCAGAAAACAGTAAGACACTATTAAATGCAACAATGTGTGCATAATGGGAGAACTAGCATTAGAGGAGAGAGATAAAGGAGCAGGAAAAAAAATTGACGAAATAGTGGCTAAAATTTTCCCAACTTTGAAAAAAAAATCTATACATTAAAGGTCAATGCACTGCTATTAGGATGAATGCAAAGAGAGCCATGTGCATTTCATGGTATGAAGAAAGACTATGAAAAACAAAGAAAATGTTTTGAAAACATCAAATGAAAACAAAGATGGACTACTGAAATTTCATCAGAAATAATAGAGGCCAGAAGGAAGTGGATTTATATTTTCAAAGTGCTCAAAGAAAAAATGCCAACAAAGAATATTACATCCAGTAAAACTATGTCTAAAAATAAAAGCAAATTAGACTTCAATAGACTTCACAGATTTAAAAAAAGAGACAGAATTTATTGCTAACAGATCCATTTTATGAGAAATAACTAAAAGTTATTCAGACCAAAAGCAAGTGACCCCAAGGAATAATTTGAACTTACAGGAAAAAAATATAGAACACTGATAGTTTACTATGTAATTATAAAAGATAGTTTAAATGCATATTTTATTTTATTTTATTTTATTTTATTTTTTTATTCCCTTAACTGACTTTAAAAAAAAAAGATCAGATAAAATAATATCTATTTGATTGTGCTGATGGGCCTAAAGCATGTAGAAATGTAATACCTTTGCCAGAACATCACAAAGGAAGAGAGTGGGCAAAGCTGTATTGGACTAAAAGTGAATCTAAACAGAAACTTGAAACCATAGGGCAAATGAACAGAACAGGAAACATGAAATAAAAAAACAAATATTGGGGTGTCTGGGTGGCTCAGTCAGTAAGGGACTGACTTGACTTCAGCTGAGGTCATGATGTCAGGGTCCTGGGATCAAGCCCTGTATCTGGCTCCATGCTCAGCAGGAGTCTGCTTCACGATTTTTGCTCCTTTTGCCCCTGCTCCTGCTTGGTTACACACACACACACACACACACACACTCTCTCTCTCTCTCTCTCTCTCTCTCTCTTTCTTTCTGAAGTAAGTAAATAATTTTTTTTAAATAAAAGCAAATATAACAAAAGGCTATAAGCATGTTTGTTCTTTATTCTTATAAAATTATAACTATAGCAATATATTGTTGAGTTTGTCAAATATATAGGTGTAATATATAATAATAAAAATACCTCAAAAATAAGAGGAAGATAAAGTAATATTTTTATATATAATTGAAATTGTTTTATGAATCTGAAATATATTCTGACAAATTAAAGTGTGTATAGAAAGCCCATATAGCAACCATTAAAGAATAAGTTAAAAATTATATATAGAAAATATTATCAAAGAAATGAAAATTACATATTTATATAATGCAAAAATATCAGTAAAGTAAGAATAGAGAAATAAAAAAACATGAAACATATAAAAAACAAAATACAAAATGGCAGAAGTAAATTCAATTATATTAATAGTAGCATTAAAAGTAAATAAATTACACAATCTAATTGAAAGGCAATAATTGTTTGACTACATAAAAACCAAGATACTATTATATCCTGACTACAAGGAGCATACTATATTCTAGGATACATAGACTGAAAGTAAATAGATTGAAAAAATATGTACCTGCAAATAGTAACCACAAGAAAGAAAGAATGGGTATACAAATATATAAATAGTAAAGTAAAAAATATTACCAGAAATGAAGACATCTTATAATAATGAAAGGGGCAATCTATCAGGAAGATATATCATTGTAATCATATCTACACCAAACAACAGAGACCAAAAATTATGTAGCAAATACTGGCAGAATGGAGAATAGCTCAACAATAATAGTTGGAAATATCATTAGCCTAGTTTCAATAATGTACAGAACAAGTAAGTGGAAAATCAGCATTTAAGTAGAAGACTTCAACAATAATATGCCCACTGGACCTAACACACATTTGTCAACATTCTATCCAACAGCTGAAGAATATAAACTTCTCATGTGCACGTGGAGCATCGTCTAGGACATACAATACCCTGGCATTAAACAAGCTTCAATAAATTTAACATGGAGACTACATAAGCTTCATTCTCTGATAACAATGGAATGAAATTATAAATCAATAACAGAATGAAACTTGGGACAATCACAAATGTGTGTCAACCTATATTCATAAAAAATAAATGGATCAAAGAGGAAATCCAAAGGGAAAATAGAAATTGGTTTTAGATGAATTAAAATGAAAACACAACCAACAATGGAATACAGCTAATGCAGCATTTAGAGGGATGGTAATTGTATCACTGTATCGCTATAATTGCTTAAGTCAAAAAGAAAAAAAAAACTTAAATTAATAACTTAATTCTTGAAGCACTGCAAAATAAGAAAAGTGCACCTATGGCAAAGAAACATAAGGAAATAAAATTTAAGGAAAATTTTTGACAAAACAGAAAATAGACCATAGAGAACATTAATAGGAGAAAACTTTGTGTTTTTCTTTAAATTTTAACAAAACTGATAAATCTTTAGCTAGAATGACCATGAAAAAAAGAGCACGCAAATAAATAGAAACAAAAATGAAATGAGACATTACTTTTGACCTTCCAGAAATAAAAAAGAGAATTATGAAGGAATTTTTGAAAATTTAGGTAAATTAATAATTTAGGTAAATTAGATAAAGTGCACATATTTATAGAAAGATGTAAACTATCAGATTTGACTCAAAAAAATAGAAAATTTTGGAATAAATGTATATCAAGTAAAGAGAATGAAATAATAATAATAACAACAACTGCCAAGAATAAAGTGCTTAGTCTTGGTTGCTCTGTTAGAATCTACCAAATATTTAAAGAAAAATTAACACAAATTTTTCAAAAAGTCTTTCAAAAATAGAAGATAAACAAACACTAGTTAGCTCCTTTCTAGTAGCAAATATTACACTTATATCAAAAGCAAACCAGAAATTACAATAAAAACTATAAAATATCACTTGTGAATATAGATATAAAAGTCCTAAATAGGACTTAACTAGACAAGTCAGGGTAATTCCAAGTAGAATTAGTCCTATCCAGGAGTGTAGGACTGGTTTAATATCCAAATATCTTTTTAAATTTATTTTTTTATTTGAATAGAGTTAACACACAATGTTACATTAGTTTCAGGTATACAAAGTAGTGACTCAACTTCTCTATACATTATGCTAGGCTCATCACAATTGTAGCTACCAGCTACATGTAACCACACAATGCTATTGCATTATCATTTACTATATTTCTTATGCAGTGCCTGTTCTTCCTGTGATCAATTAATTTCATAATAGGAATTCTGCATCTTCCACTCCTCTTCACCCATTTTGCCCTCTCCCTCACCACTCTCTCCTCTGTAAGCCATTGCTTTCTTCTCTGTATTTACCTGTCTTATTCTGCTTTTTGTTTGTTTGTTCATTTGTTTGGTTTTTAGATTCCACATATGAGTAAAATCCTATCAATCATTGTTATGTACCATATAACTTATGGTGTCTGTTATAAAACCAAATAAATAAATAAAATTAAAGTGTGGCCTATGAATAAAAATCAAAAATCTAGTGAGAACATAGGACCACATAATCATCTTAATAAATATAGAAAAAGAACAAAAAACGAGGCAAGATGTACTCTTATTCACCACCATTTAACATTATACTAAAGGTTCTAGCCAGCTAAAAAGTGAAACCAAAGGAATCCAAAATAGGGTGAGTGGTGGAGGGATAAGGAGAGATAATTAACTCTATTTACAGATGGCATAATACTGTGTATAAAAGTCTTAAGGAATTCACTAGAAAGCTATTGTAAAGAGTTCAGAAACTAGGATATAAGATTAATGTGCAAAAATCAATTGTATTTTTACATACTAGCAATGAGCAATCTGAAATTAAATTAAGAAAATAATTTAATTTCTAACAGTATCAAGAAATAAAATGTTTAGAATTCAATTTAACAAAGTTCAAACCTTATACTTTGAAAACTGCAGAACACTTGAAAAAAAAGAAGATCTAAATGATGACATATTCCATGCACATGTACCTGAAGACTTTGTATTATTAAAATGGCAAAACTCTTCAAATTTATATACAAATTCAACACAATACCAGGTAGAATACCAGCTGGCTTCTCTGGAGAAATTGGCAAATTGATCTTGAAATTCTGTGGAAACTCAAAAGACTAAAATAGCCAAAAAGCTAAAGGATGTACACTTCGGACTTTCAAACTTTACTATGAAGCAAAACTAATCAAAGCAGTGTGGTACTGGCATAAGAATAACCTACAGTTCAAAGGAACATAATTAAAAGTCCACAAATAAATCTTCCCATTATGGTCAACTGACTTTCAGTAAGGATTCCAAAAATAATTCAATGAGAAAATACTAGCTTTCAACAAATGTTGCTGGGATAAATGGTTAACCATACACAAATCAATGAGGTTAAACCCCTACCTCACATCATACACAAAAACAAACTCAAAATGGATCAGAGACCTAAATGTAGAATGAAAACTATAAAATCCTTAGAAAAAAATAGGCATTAATCTTTATGACTTTGTATTAGGCAATGGTTTCTTATATATGACAATAATAGCACAATAAATTAAAAAAAATACATGAATTGGATTGCAAAAGATACTATTTAAAAAGTGGAAAGACAACTACCCACAAAAAAGAAGAAAATATGTGTAAATCATACATTTTATAAGAAACTTGTATCTAGAATATATAAAATATTCTTGCAGCTGAGTAATAGAAAATGGCATAGCCAATTAACAAAAGATTAATGGATTAAATAGACATTTCTCCAAGGAAGATACATAAAATAAAATAACATAAATAAATAAATAAATAAATAAAATAACATAAATACATAAAATAACACATAAAAGATGCTCTACATCATTAGTCATCAGGAAAATGCAAATTAAAATCAAAATGAAATACCATATCACACCCACTAGAATGGCTAGAATCAAAAAGTCAGATAAAAGTTTTGGCAAGGATGTAAGAAATGGATGTAGAGAGAATACTCATACACTACTTGCAGTAATGTAAAATGGTGTAGCCACTTTGCAAAACAGTGTATCAGCTCCTTTAAAAGTGAAGCATAGAATTCCAGTTAACCTAATTCCTCAAAAAGTGAAAGACTTTTTATCAACAATCTAAACTTCTATTTTAAGGAACTAGGGGGAAAATGACAAGTTAAGCTTAAATCAATCAGAAGAAAATAATAAAAATAATTAGAGTAAAAACCAATGAAATTGAAACCAGAAAAATAATATATCTATGAAATAAAAAGCTAGTTCTTTGAAAAAATAATACAATTGATAAACTTCTAGACAAGTTAACCAAGAATAAATTAGAGAAAATACAAATTACCAACATCAGAAATAAAGAGGAAATATCACTATTGATTTCAGCCAATACAAAGATTAAAAGGCATACTGTAAATAATTTATGCCCATAAATTTACTAATTTAGATGAAATGGACCAATCACTTGAATTACACAAACCACCAAAACTCATGATAAAGGAAATAGGCCACCTGAATAGACCTATATCTATTTGAGAAATTTAATCAATAATTAGTAACATCCTAAAAAGAAACAAGACTCAGTGGTTTCCTCAGTGAATTCTATAAAATATTTCAGAAGAAATGATACCAATTCATTACAATCTTTCCCAGAAAGAACAGTATCAGAATGAACACTTAACTTATTCTACAAGGCCATTACTACTATTATATCAATGCCATCATACCATCATGTTACCACACCATACCATCAGACATTAAAATAAATGAAAACAACACAGAAATATCTCTCATAAAGTCTGATGCAAAACCACAATAAAATAGCAAGTTGAATGCAATGATGTATAAAAAGAATTATATACCATGACCAAGTGGGATTTATCCCAGGTATACAAAGCTGGTTCAACTTTGAAAAATCAATTACTGTTGATTCTTCACATCAACAAGTTAATGAAAAAAATCCTATAATTGTATCATTAGATACAGAAAATGCCTTTTCAAAAATCCAACACACATTTGTGATAAAATTTCTCAGTAAAGTAGGAACAGAAGGGAACTTTCACAACTATGTAAAGAACATCTACAAAAAGCCTACAATAACATAATACACTGAGAAAAATAAAGCCTTCCCTTTAAGACTGGAAATAAGGCAAATGATGCAATCTCTCACCATTGCTATTCAAAATTATGGTAGTAAGAGAGGAAATGGAAATAAAAGCTACAAACTGGAAAGGAAGAAATACAAGGGTCTCTATTTTTAAATTTCATGATCATCTATATAAAAATTTCAAAGAATCAGAAACAAAAATTCATGGAATAATGAGTATAGCAAGGTCACAGGATACAGAGTTAACATACATTTAATTGCTTATTTATATCCCATTGGTGAACAATTAGAATTTGAAATTTTAAAAAATACTATTAACAAAAGCACTAAAAGTAATGAAATACTTAGTTATAAATATAACAAAATGTGTACAGGATCAATAAGTGACAAACTACAAAAACTCGATTGCAGAAATCAAATAAGATTCAAATTAGTGGAAAGAAGTCTCTATTTATGGATCAGAAGATTCAATATTATTAAGATGCTACTCTTTCTAAGTTAATCTATAGATTCAGTGCAATCTAGATCAAAATTCCAGCAAGACAATTTGTAGATATTGACAAAATGATTCTAACATTTATAGTGAAAGGCAAAGAACTTAGTGAACACATTGCTGAAGGAGGACTAATTGTAGGATTACAATTACTACCCAAATGCAAGACTTACTATATAGCTACAATAACCAAGACAATATACTGTTTTATAAAAGTATAGACACATAGATTGATGGAAGAGAACTGAAATCTCAAAGAAAGATCCACACAAATGATCAATTGATATTCGACAAATGAGTAAAAGCAATTCAGTTGTGTGTTTTCAACAAATGGTGCTGGAACAACTGAACATCTAATTTTAAAAAAATGAACATGGAGACATTAAAACTTTCATAAAAATTAACTAAAAATGAATAATGGATAATAAATGTAAATGCAAAATGCAAAATAAAAATATATTAGAAGGAAACAGAAGAAAATCTATGTAAATTTGGTTTTGGTGAGAAGCTTTTTAATGCAACATAAAAATCAAGATGGATGAAAGAAGTTGTTGACAGGTTAGAAACCATTAAAACTCAAAACTTCTGCTCTAGAAAAGACATTGTGAAGAGAAGAAAAAGGAAAGCCATAGACTAGGAGAAAATGTTTGCAAAAACAGATGTCTGATAAAATACTGGTATCCAAAATATGCAAATAACTCTGAAATCTCAAAAAAGTAAGAAAACGAACTAAAAAATAGCTAAATATCTTAACAGATCATCTTCGAAGAAGATAAGCAGGTGCCAGTTAGTGTTTGAAAACACGATCAATATCATTTGCTATTAGGAAATTATAAATTGGGGATCCCTGGGTGGCGCAGCGGTTTGGCGCCTGCCTATGGCCCGGGGCGCGATCCTGGAGACCCGGGATCGAATCCCACGTCGGGCTCCCGGTGGATGGAGCCTGCTTCTCCCTCTGCCTGTGTCTCTGCCTCTCTCTCTCTCTCTCACTGTGTGCCTATCATAAATAAATAAAAATTAAAAAAAAACAAATATTTTAAAAAAAGGAAATTATAAATTAAAATAACAAGTAACTACTCACCTGAAATGGCTAAATTCCAGAATTTGACAATCCAAACACTGGTGAAAATGCAGGGTAACCAGAACTCTCACTTATTGCTCATTGAGAAGCAAAATGATACAGCCACTTTGGAATGTCGCCTGTTAATTTTTTACAAAGCTATCTTCTTACCATATGATCCAGAAATTATGTTCCTAGGTCTTTACCTGTCTAATATGTAAGGTTTTATCCAAATGAAAACCTTAACACAAATGTTTATAACACCTTTGTTATAAACAATAACAATTTTCCAACTGCAAAAATTGGAAGCATCCGAGATGTCCTCCAACAGAGAAACGGTTAAACATTCACTCATTTGTGCAATGAAATATCATTTAGCAATAATAACAAATTAACTTATGAACTTAAAAAAATACATGAATGGATCTTAAATGCATATAGTTAAGTAGAAGATGATCTGAAAAAGCTATATACTATATGATTCCTATGACTCTAATTATATAACATTCCGGAAAAGGCAAAATAATAGAGACCTAGAAGGGTAAAACCATCAGTAGGAGCTTGTAGAGAGGGAGGAGAAAGGCTGAACAAGTGAAACACAGGGGAAATTTTCGGGTATTAAATCTATTCTGTATGATACTGTAATGATGGATAAATGACATTTTGTATTTCTCCCATCCAGTAGGTTGTCTTTTGGCTTTGTTGTCCTTTGTGTCCTTTGCTGGGCAGAAGCACTTTATTTTGATTCTGTCCCAATAGTTATTTTTGCTTTTATTTCCCTTGCATCAGGAGACATATCTAGAAAAATTTTGTTACTGCTGATATCAGAGAATTTACTGCCTGAGTCCTTTCCTAGGATTTTTTATGATTTTTAGATCTTTTAGATCTCACATTTACATCTTTAGTCCATTATGAGTTTATTTTTGTGTATGGCATACAAAAGTGTTCCAGTCTCATTATTTTGCATGTTGCTGTTCTGTTTTCCCAACACCATTTTTCTTTAAAGATTTTATTTATTTATTCATGAGAGATACACACACACACAGAGAGAGGCAGAAACTCAGGCAGAGAGAGAAACAGGCTCCATGCAGGGAGCCTGATGTGGGACTTGATCCCAGGACTCCAGGATCATGCCCTGGGCCGAAGGCAGGTGCTAAACTGCCCAGCCACCCAGGCATCCCTCACAACACCATTTGTTGAAAGGACTGTCTTTTCCCTATAGTATATTCTTTCCCTTCTTTGTCAGAATTAATGACTATATAATCATGTGTTTGTTTTTGGTTTTTCTATCCTGTTCCATTGATCTATCCCATATGTTTATTGCAGTATTATTTACAATAGCCAAATTATGGAAGTAGACCAAATGTTCATTTATAGATGGATGAATAAAAAAGAAGTGGTATATACACACAGTGGAATGTTATTCAGCCATACAAAAATGAAATCTTGCTAATTGCAACAACATGGAAGAAGCTAGAAAGTATAATGCTAAGTGAAATAAATCAGAGAAAGACAAACATTATATGATTTTATTCACATGTGGAATTTAAGATACAAAAACAAAGGAGAAAAAGAGAGACAGGGACAAACCAAGAAACAGATTCTTAACTATAGAAAACAAACTGATGGTTATGGGAGGGGCAGTGGCGTGTTGGTTGAAATAGAAAAATTCAAGGAGAATTTTTGCTTTTATCTTTTAAAAAAGGCAAAAAGTGAATATAGCATTCAGCATTTATTTTGCAATAAGCTGTTATTGAGGAAGCGCACATCCTGAGAAGTAAGAGTGGCACCACCAAGCTCCTTCCCCAGAACTCATAGAGCATCTCAGCATCAAGCTGCCATAGCTTTGAACTCTTGTCTGGGAGCATCTGTGCTTTATCTCCATTTATTTTGTGTGCCCATTAAAAGATGTGTCCTAAGGTATCAGGAAAGCCACTGAGAGGTTATTTTTGGGGTTTAGGAACACTCAAAAAATTTTCCATGTAAATTAACTGTAATTACTTCTTTGCTTCATGCCACTTCTGCTCATAAAAGATTTCATAGAAACACTCTACTTGGGGCAGCCCAGGTGGCCCAGTGGTTTGGCGCTGCCTTCGGCCTGGGGTGTGATCCTGGAGACCTGGGATCAAGTTCCACGTTGGGCTCCCTGCATGGAGCCTGCTTCTCCCTCTGCCTATCTCTCTCTCTCTCTCTCTCTCTTGTGTGTGTGTGTATCTCATGAATAAATAAATAAATAAAATCTTAAAAAAATAGAAACTCTTACTTTCAGACAGTAGGGAAACTTGTTTTGGTTTATTAGTTGTAACAAATATATCATACTAATGTAGGATGTTACTAATAGGGAAAACTAGTTGCAAGGTACCTGGAGACTCTGTCACTGCTTTATGATTTCTTCTGTACTGCCTTTGTGTTTTCTTTGCAAAATTGCTCTAAAATAAAAATTTTATTAAATGGAAGGAAGGAAAGAAGGAAGGAAGAAAGGAAGGGAAAGTGGGGGAGGAAGGCAGAGAGACAGGGAGGATGCAGGGAAAAAAGGAAAGGAGGAAAAAAGAAAATTTTAATCATGGCAAGAGACATCTTAGACTGTGGAAATTTTATTTCAAGGGGATTATAATGTCTTTGGCAGGTCACTATTGAAGCTTACTAGTGAGTGGTTTGTGGCATAAACCTCATACTTCTTTAAATATTGATAGAATTTTCCCATCTCCAGTCTTTTAGAAGCTCTTTTGTCCTTACATGAACATGAAAGATCAATGACAGTTATCTCATTTAGAGATTCTCATGAGACTCTGGTGTGTAATTTAGATGGATCAGAGGTTTGAACTTGTGTAAAGCAAATATGTGTACTCTTAGAATCTTTTTATCCATCATGAGTTTATTTACTTCACTCTCAGAAATGCTTACTGTACCTTTTTCATTCCAAAGATGATTCTTGACAGACAAGTAAGGAGCAGAGTAGGAGCTGAGGAGCTTTACGTCACCAGCATAGCCTCTTTTAATGTTTTGTTTTCCTAAACATGCTTAGAAGGTGATTTCTCTTCATGTGTATACCTGCATGTGTATGTTCATGTGTGTACAAATATATATTATATTGAATATAAATTATAATAAATTTATTGATAAAATTATAGATAAGCTTTTAAATACATTTATTGATATTTTTTTTTCTGGAGCATTAACTTACATTAAGCCTAAATTATCCAGCATTTTTGTAATGTGCATTCTGCTCACATGCATTTAGCACTACACATTCAATAATTTCTATAGTGGAGTCATATTACTTCTTACCTAGTAAGTTGTTTCAAAAGTTGGATTATAGGTTCAAAATTAGCTACATTTCACTAATAATGCAGACAGTATATATGGTTTTGTATTAATTGTCTCTTGTAAGTTTGGAAAAGCCAATTTTCTTCTCTGGCATTGCTAAGGCTAGAGGTTACTGCACATAACGCTGTTGATTTTTAGGGAAGAACTAAGTTTTTATTTTAAAAACTAATGACCCCTGTAGTGTAAGAAATGGAAGGGTTTAAATTAAATACATTACCATGAGATTTCTAACCCCATTTGGAAATGATAAAACTGATATTTGAAGAGATTACAGATCCTCAAAGACCTAAATAAGGTCATATAACTGTGTGTGTGTGTGTGTGTGTGTGTTGTAAGGTTAAATAACCTTATTTAGCTCCTTCTGTAACTTCCTTATGTAGCTCCTTCTGTAACCTTATTTAGCTCCTTCTGTAACTTCCCAAATTATCAATGTGTGTGTGTGTGTGTGTTTGTGTGTGTGTACATAGGAACTAAGGTTGCCACTCTACCACTGTGAAATATAAAACATGTTAAAAATGATTTAGTGAGTACATGAATGAGGAAGGGACTATGATGAAATTAGCAGTGGTTCTTAACTCAGGATAGGGAAGGGGGAAGTCTGGATTCTGATCACAGGGAGGGGCTGACTCTTCCTCCAGGGATTCTGATCTGATAACCCTTCTGAACTCCAGAAATCTGTACTCAGAATACCCATCACTATTCTGAAATACCTCTCTGTTTATAAATCTCTTGGAAGGGGAAAGATCCTGCTTCCCCACATTTGAAGTAATTATTCCTACTCACCTCACAACAAAGATCTGTAGGGTGTTAGGCAAATTATTTATTTTCTTGAATCTATGGTTCTCTTTATTTGTAGCCTGAGAGTAGGAGGTGAGCCCTTAGAGGGGTATTGGAAGGAATAGTGCCTCCACAGGTGTACACTGATTTGTATGGTGCCTGACTCCAAGAAGGGTTAGAGGAGAACAATAATCACAGCTCTTAAGACTCTGAGAGGTAAAGGTGTGGGATGTTAGGGCAGGCAGGAAGGCTTCCTAGAGGAGGCAAAATAGGAGATGAAAATATTGAGGAATCCAGCCCATATGTGAGTGCTTTGGGGAGTACAAAGGACAAAAGTAGCACTGTCTGGGAATAGAAAAAGATGGGACCCCCACCAACCAAGTCAGGGCTCAAGACTTTTTGCTCAGAAATGTGTCCTGTGTGCATCTGTCCATAATCTCATGTGAGGAAAGTTGTGGAAGGAATTCTGGAAAGAATGCTGACCCTGTTCATTCCCTGCCCTGAGCATAGGACAGTGTGCTATGGAACCACCTGCATGGGCTTCAGGTCAAAGCCAAGGGATTAACTCTGGGGTGCAGAGTTCAAGAAAGTCACATCACTAAATGTGAGGGAAAAGACAAATGGGAAGAGTCATAAAGGAGGTTAGTTAGAGACCGAAGCTGCACATGAGGGAAAAGCTACATAAAATAGGAAAGGCAGGGCAGCCCGGTGGCTCAGCGGTTGAGTGCCTGCCTTCTGCCCAGGGCGTGACCCTGGAGACCCGGGATCGAGTCCCCCATCGGGCTTCCTGGAAGGAGCCTGCTTCTCTCTCTGCCTCTCTCTCTCTCTCCTAAATAAATAAATAAATAAATAAATAAATAAATAAATAAATAAATTTTTTTAAATAGGGAAGGCAGGATCTGGGGCACCCACACGGACGGAAAGCACAAAAGGTTTTCGTCCTGGGTTACATCTGTAGCCCAGGATGTAACCTGTTGGGGAGGGATTCTGACTCTGATAAACAGTATCCCATCACCTCAGTTCCTGGGCCTGGAATGAGGGCCGTCTACACAGCAGAGCACAGGCATGTGGAGTCTCCCAGCTGCAGAGCCGGTAGGAGAGTCTCATCTGCTAGAAGCTGCTTGGGTGACCACGGCGACCTGGAAGACGGAGGCTCAGCCTACAAGACTCAGCACGTCAGGAGACCCCTCTAGGGAGCAGCAGTGTTTTTCTTATTCCACCTGCAGAAATATCCAGAAGCTATACCTGTGGGAATGTCAGCACTTCTAAGGGTCTTAGCAGTCACTATAATGGAGCTTTAGGGTAGCTTGAGTAGGATCAGCACCTTTGTGTTAAAAACCTCTGAATAAGCTTTACACATAATCTTTCCTACCTTCCTCAGTCCTAGTTTTCTTATTTTTTGTGATGGAGATGAGCACCTACATCTAAGAGTTATTATAAAGATCAAGTAAGATGTGAATAAGGAGAGGCAGAGTGCCTGCTAACCATTAAATGATTAATGAATGATAATCAGTTTTAGTATAACTGTTAATGTTATTAGATTTAAAGCTAGTATTACTTTTTTGTTGCCCAAAATTACCTATCATTTCCCATATATTTAGAAAGGATTCCTTTGAACAGTCATCTATTTTTCTCTAGGAAAAATAGAACAAAATGCCAGAATTCAGGGTCATTATATTCTATCAACCACCATTCTATTTGTACTATTTTTACACTATCCTCAAGACTCTTTCTTCTTCCTTTTTCCTTTCATTTCTTCCTTTTTCTCTCTCCCCTCTCCCCCCCATCTTCCTCCCTCCCTGATGCTCTCTCTCTCTTTCTCTTCCTCTCTCTGTTTCCCTCTTTTCTCTCAATGGTGAGCACACTGAGAATAAGGCAGAGGAATCCGGGCATTCAAGTAAGGAAAACCAGGTTCGGACCAGAAATGAAACATCTTCAAACAAGGTGACTATTTGTTAAAATACAACTCTTTGAATCATTCTCATAGAGAATTTTTATAGAGAATTTATTCCTTTGTTCTTGCCCCTACATCAGGATTTTCCATCACAATCCCAGTGCCATTTTATTATAGAGTTCTGACACCAATATACGGAATCATTTATGAGGCTGCAGAAACATAGCATAAAATGACTAAAAAAAATTAATCGCTCATTTTGATTTAGTCTTCTCTTCTGGCCAGTAATGACTTTGGATGCCATCCTATTGACCTTCTCTGCTTTTGTTCCCATCAAAATCGATACAGTGTGCAATGTCATAAATTTGCCTTGGCTGGCTTTCAGTTCATTGCCAGACCAAATGCTCCCCCTGTGAACTGGGTGATAATGAAGTTGTGGGTGATGGGCCTCCTGTAATCAGCGATCATTATGATGGGGCTTGGCTTTGAAGTAAATGACAGAGCCAATAAGATTGAGGAGATATTAATCAATAAGCAACTTTAGAAGATTCAAACTTTATCTGAGGTCCAGTAGGCAATGAGGATTAGCTACAAAGTACCAGGCTCAACAGTTTTCTGGTCTTTTTTTTTTTTTAAGATTTATTTATGTATTTTAGAAGGGGTGGTGAAGGACAGAGGGAGAGAGAAAGAATCTCAAGCAGACTCCTTGCCGAGCGCAGAGCCTGATGCAAGGCTCGATCCCATGACCCTGAGATCATGACCTGAGCCGAAATCAAAGTTGAACACTCAAACTGACTAAGACACCTTAAGCACCCCTCTTAATAAGGTTTTTTCCAGCTATCCTGTATGTATAGAAATCAATTTTCAGGTAAGTGGACCCTCATAGTTTAAACCCACGTTGTTCAAGATTTGACTCTGTGCATGTATGTGTATGTGTATGTATATGTATGTGTGCATATGTATATGTATGTGTGTATATATGTATGTATGTTATTTATTTTTAAAAATTGGTTCATGTAATTATGAAGGCTGGGAAGTCCCAGGATCTGTAATCAGAAAATTGAGGACTCAGGAGATTCAATGTGTAGTTGCAGTCTGAGTCCAAAGACCTAAGAACCAGGAGAACCGATGGTGGGAGTTCTAGCCCAAAGGCAGGAGAAGAGCAATGTCCCATCTTAAGCAATCAGACAGAAGTTCCCTCTCACTAGCCTTTTTGTTCAATTCAGGTATTAATTGTTTGGAGGTGGCCTACTCACTCTAGAAAAGAAATTCTGCTTTACTCAGTCCATGGATTCAAATGTTATTCTCATTCAAAAACACCCTTACAGACACACTTTGATGAGAAAACAGTCATAGGCTCTGACCCAACCACCTTATATGTAGCAGGTGCTTGCTCCCTGCTCTCTATCTCCTGCTTACTTGTGACCTGGGAGGGAAGATTGCCCTTCCCCCTGGCTCAGGGCACCTCAGTTCTGGGATCTGGAAGTAATAAGCCTTGTGACCTTATTTCTTTGTGTGAGTGTAGTGAAACTGCTTATGACCAATACAACTGGGGGTTTTCACTTCCCTCAAGGTGGTGCTTGGGAGGCTGAGGAAGCTCCCTATTGACCCTATGATAAATTATAACAACCATTTTTCTAATAATAATCTCAGTTTTTCTGGATAAATTCAGCTTGACTGAGCTACCTGCTAATATTTTATGTGATATTTTTTGGAAATATACTCCTAAGTGAGTTGACTTTCATTTTCTTCCTGATTTTGGAATCAACATAATGTACACCCTTTAAAATGAGTTGGAAATTTTTTCCCATTTTTCAGACAACTTTATGTAAGATTGACAACATTCTTTCTTAAACATATAGAATTTACCAGTGAGTCCCAGAATTCTGATCCTAGGATTTCTTTGTGGGAAGGTTTTAACTTGTTAATTCCATTTTTAAATAGTTTTTAAAATAGATTTTCTATTACTTTGGTGTTACTTCTGATAAATTGCATTTCTAAGAGTTTATTGAGTAAAATTTTCAGATTATTACAATATTCTCTGACACTGTAAAAACTATAGTAATGTCTCTCTTTGCATTCACTTGGCTATTTGTGCCTTTAGTCTTTTCTTTCTTATTCAATCTTGCCAGAGATTTCTACCTTTCACTAATCTTTTCAAAAGACCAGTTTTTGCTTTTATTATTCTCCTCGTAATTTTTTCCATATTAATTTGACTCTCATCTTTAATATTTGCTTCTATTTTATTAGTCTATTTGTCCTAGCTTTTGATTTCCAACATCTTCCCTTTTAGAAGACAAACTACTAATCCCTCTAAGCAGAGCTTCTCACTTTTTTCACTAGTTCTGATGATAATATTTTCCATTTTCATTTGGTTCAGAATGGTTTCTAAAAAAAAAAGAATGGTTTCTGATTTCCCATTTGATTTATGAGTTTTTAGGATTTTACTTTTACATTTCTAAATATATGGCTTATCTTTTTCCAGTTTTCTTTTAATTGCTTATTCATAACTTAAAGGCATTGTATTCAGAGAATGTGGTTCATACACCAGTCTTTAAAATGTGTAGAGTCACTAAATTTTATCTAACATATGGAAGTTTTTTTTAAATATTTACCATATGTTTATAAAGAAGTATGTTTTCAAGTGTTGTGTGCACTGTTGTATATATGTTTATGTCCACTTAGTTTACAGACTTTTCTCTACACCTATTTTCTTTTTAGAATTGTTACAAGCTTCTTTTATTTAACCTTACTCTTTCTTCTTACTTAATTATTGGAGTTGACACATAATGTTATACTAGTTGCAGCTGTACAACACAGTGACTCAACAACCCCCAGCATGATTCAGTGCTCACCATAAGTGTAGTCACTGTCACCATACCATGTCATCGCAGCATTACTGACTATATTCCCTATGCTGTACTTAATATCCCCATGAATAATTTGTTTTTTATAACTGGAAGCTTGTACCTTTTTAATCCCCTTTACCTATTTCACCCATTCCACCACCTCCCTCCCTTCTAAAGGGTATCATGATAAGTGACATAAGTCAGAGAAAGACAAATGCTATGTGACTTCACTTATATGTGGAATCTAAAGGATGAAATAATACAAAACAAAAACAGACTCATAAATACAAAGAACAAACTGATATTCTCATTTTTTCTTATTTTCTTTACTGGTTTGGAAATTACATATTCTTATTCTTTTAGCAGAGAATCTGAACTTTTAAAAATAAATATCAAATACAGTAATAAAGTTAAGCAAAGTTCTTATTCTCCCCCAAAAGAGTCATGAAATATTTTAACTTTCGTTTTCCCTTTCACCTGAAATTGTATTGATTTCCAAGCTATTGGGTTTTTTTAACTTCCACCCTGTCATGTTCCCTGATCTATCACACACAATTAGCATTACCATTTCTAATACATCCATAAATGCTTAGAGTATATGTTGACTACATATTAATGAATATTAACAACATATTAAGTAATATAAATCTTCATACTTCATTTCAAATTCCAGCTTTTATCTGTAATTCTTTTATTTCTGCCTAATATATGCCATTTAGAATTCTCTTATAAAACATTTGTTTAAAGATTTTTTCCCTCAAAATTATCTTCCTTCATCCTCATTCATGAAAACTATTCAGAGTGTAGTATTCTAGGGAAAGATTTATTAATTTCAGTACATTAAAGATAATATTTTACTGTTCTTTGGTTTTAGTTGATTTTAATGAATTCGGTCATGCTAAGTAATGTTCTTCTGTGGCTGATTGATTTTTTTGTCCATGGTTGCTTTTAAATTTTCACTTTCTTTGGTGTTCTGCAGTTTCAACATAATGTATCCAGGAGTACACTTTTTAAATGTTATTTTCTTGTTTCTGTTATTCATTGAACTTCCTAATCTGAATTTAGTGAGATCAATACGATGGGATACAGGTCATGATGGAACATCAGGAGTACAAAAAGTTTAATTATACACAAAGAAACATGGATAGAACTTGATGTCACATAGCAGGTAGAAAAAAAATGTCAAAACAATGAATCTAAAATGTATAATATAATAGTATTTAAACAAGGTTTTAAGAATTTAATAAAACTATATGAAATCATGAACAGTTAAAAAAGAAAATATATCCACTAACACTTTAGAATTATTTTTTTTAAGATGAGATAGAGGGGATAGGAATGCAGAATAAGGATGAAGGGTAGGAAATAAGAAAATAAATAAATAAATAAATAAATAAATAAATAAATAAATAAGGCCTGGAATTGACTCATATGGTAACTTAAACGGAGCCAAGAAATATTTATTGAAACCTTTATATCTGAGCCCAAAATGTATGTGTGCATGGTTGTACATGTGTGTCTGTCCAGTTAATACATTTAATCACCAAAATTTTTAATTTCAATGTACTCAAATTCATAATTTTTACTTATACTTCATGCTTTCAAAGTTTTCTATAAAATGTCAAAATGATGTTCTGTATTTTCTTTCATTAAAGAAGAAAATGTGTGTGTGTGTGTGTGTGTGTGTGTGTGTACTCTTCATAATTAGGTCTTTAATCCAGCTTTGATTGTGGCATAAAATGAGATTTCCTTCTGGCCTCTACTGGCAATAACAATAAGTATTCCATGTCCAGTCTTCTTTTCAGGTTCCCCTATGCCTTCATATCTCACTCCACATGTTCATTCAGATTTGAACAGTTAGAAGCTGACCTGAAGCAGATTACAATGCCTTGAAAGAAGTTTCTTTTAGCCTGAATTATTTCTGTGATAACCACAATTGGAATGCAAATATTGCTAAAAGAAATAATCATATTAGCCTAGAGCAACCCCATAGCTAGCATGTATGATTTGGGCATAATCAGGTTTTTGAAATTTCACTAATGACCAGATAAAATTTATAATCAAAAGGTAGGCATAATGAAAAAACAGCAGGCTCTCCACCATAGCCAGAATTCCTACCTCTGCTTCAATCATCATTTCTTCATCTTCAGTGAATCTGCTTTCTCCATAAATCCAGATGATTCTTATTAGTTCCAGTATAGCTGCAATCAAAATGCCCCCTCGAACCCTGAAGTAGTCAATGAGATGAATCTATTAAGTTCCAGCCTGAGTCATACAGTCTTCCTTCTCTCTCGCCTTTGCACTCTGACTCTTTCTGTTTGTCTGTCTGTCTGTCTGTCTGTCTCTTATGTTCATTCTCTGTCTCACTCTCTCCTCACTTCCTCCCACCTCTGGCAGATGGACTCCATGCAGTCATCTCTTTGTCTTAGTTGTGAATAGTCTTACTTCTCTCTACTTACTTATCTGTGTGGCCTCAGTTTTATTTTGTTTAAATATTTATTTATTTTAGAGAGAGAGAGTGAACATGAGCAGGAGGACTGGTAGAGGCAGAGAGAAAGAGGATTCTCAAGCAAATTCTCCACTGAGTGCAGAGTCCAACACAGTGCTCAATTTCACAACCCTGGGATGATGACCTGAGCTGAAACCAAGAGTTGGCTGCTCAACCAACTGAGCCACCTAGGCACACCTGCGTATTCTGTTTTAAATGTCACTTTCTTCATGAAGCTTCTCTGGTCAATGATCTTCCTAAGTACTCACTAAGCACCCTGCATTTGCCTCATTAGAACATTCATCAACTACAAGGAACTCTTCTACAGACCTGTGGGGACTGTTGCTTTAAATCTTACAGCCTTTTCTCTTCCACTTCTGATATTAGATCCCGCTACTCTGGTACTTGGCATGGTCCATGCCCTTGAGATTAACAAAGACTCCAAATTGCATGAACCTCAGGCCATCACTGATTAAAGCTTTTCCTTGGGGCTGATGTACAGATGTCTCTATTGCAGACATTAAAAGGAGAAGATGAAAATCCAGAGTTATCAGAGGCCAATTCACCCGGTAATGGAAAAGTGTCTGGAGAACACAGTCAAACAGAACTAAGTAGAAGTGGAAGAAGAAAAAAGAAACTTCTGGAGAGATGTAAGTATTTGACAGTAAACTCTCAGATCTGCTTCAGGAAGTTCTTCCATAATCCTATGCTAATTAATTAATGGATCTTTATTTCTTGCAATACAGAGTTCTAACTAATATACTTCATCATTCATCTTTATTTCCCTCAGAATGTGGTCAGCAGACCAACATTCAGCATCACTACCACCTTGAAGCTTATTAGACATCTCATTCCCCAGGCCCAACAATAGATCTGCACACTTCTGGAAGTCTGGTCGCAATGCATCCTTTCTACACATGCTAAAGTTTGAGAAGACCTCATACAAACTACAAGCTGTATAAGTTAGAGCAGAAAGGGAATTATTGATATATTTGTTTACCTATTTCCCTCTTTGGATTGTTAGCATGAGGAGGGCAAGAATCTTGTCTGTTATTCATTCTACATTCCTAGATAAGTGCCTAAACATAGAAGTTGCTCAAAAATATTGAATTAAGGAAGGAGTAAAACACAGAAATGACAGAGAAGAAGACATTTTAAACAGAAGATAGGAGACGCCTGGGTGACTTAGTTGGTTAAACATCTGTGATAGACTCAGGTTATGATCCCAGGGTCTTAGGATTGAGACCTGATCATTGAGATCCCTTCCTTGCTCAGAGAGGAACATGCCTTCTGCCTGCTAAGTGCTTCTCAAGGTGTGGAGAGGCCTACCAACCCAGAAATCCTTCTGGAAGGGCTTCACTTATAGGAATGCTAGGAAAGGCCTACCTCCTAGGCACGCTGCTTGCTCTGTCATCCCCACTTCCCCTCTACCCTTCAACACAAGAGGCTAAGGCTTTACCCTGGGGCCAGGAGGCCACAATGCCACAGGGGCAAGGTCCTGTCCAGTAGTCACCTGGGTCTGGAGACTTGTGGCATTTGAGAAACAAGGAAGGGGCCCAGCATCTCTGCTGCATCCAGCACAGTCTCCCCAGCCACCCTTTCTTGGGCACTGCACAATCTCTCTCGGGGCCAGCTACCACACTGTCTATCCCTTTTGTCTGTGAGTCCTTGGCTGCCACCAAGCATGGTGGCCATTGTGTGCCTGCCTTAGTGACTCAGTGGCTTTGTGAGAAACAAAGTTTATATGCGCTTCCTTTTCTTTTCTTTTTTTTTTTCTTTTTTTGGCTCAGAAACTATACTCTTCAGTGTTAACAGACTGATAAACAGAGCATTTGGCAAATCAATCAATCAATCAATCAATCTTTAAAAAATTAAAATGAACAGATTATAGGAAGCAAATCCTTAAGTTTCATTTGAATCAGTAATGACTTGTCAGGAAGCTTTCAGCCTTGAACAACAGGTAGGAGAGAGTAGTTAATGTGCCAAATTAGCAAAAGTTGATTTTTATTTTAGACTATCTGTGAACCTAACATATTGTGGCCAGCTTCAGAATAATTGTTTCTCCTTCCGTTGTCTTGCCCCCGCTTCTACCTCTCACTCCCCTATAGCATCCATGCCCTGCTGTCTGTGGGCTCCCATTACCTTCACTGCATCTATCCTTGGCTTCATAGACCTTCTAATCCCAGCCTTCTAAAGCCTCTTACCCAGATCTGCCTTCCTTTGGCACAGATTCCTAATTTATCCATCTTCCACACCCTATAAAGTATACTCAATCCCTCTATGTCTTGCCCTCAGAGCCCAAGAAAGTACTTGAGAGCCAAGGATACTGAAGAGGCAAAAAGGCACAGTACAGTCTAAGACATGATCCCAGCTCATAAAAAAACTAACATCTAATTGACGACTTATCTAAGGTCGTTTGCTACCAGGGTTATCTTGAAGAATTATACTTAAGAGAACAGTAATTTAACCCAAAATAAATGTCTCACCGATGGCATTTCAAACCAGTCACAGATTGTTAAGACACGTGTTTTGGAGTGGAGTTAAGAGATGGGGTGAGACAGGTGGTGGCCTGCACATCACATCTGAGAAATGTCAGTCCTTGACTACACCCCCTCAAAAATGTGATTTCCACAAAAAAATAATGAAATCTTGCTATCTGCAGCAGCATGGATGGATCTAGAGAATATATATGGTAAGTAAAATAAGTAAGTCAGAGAAAGACACACCAAATGGTTTCACTCATATGTGAAATTTAAAAATGAAACAAGCGAACAAAGAAAAAAGAGACAAAGCAAAGAATGGACTCTTAACTATAGAGAATAAACTGACAGTTACCAGAGGGGTTGTGAGGAGGGGATGGATGAAATAAACGATGGTGATTAAGCATTTGTTGTGTTTAGAACCGGGTGATGTACAGAATTGCTGATTCACTATGCTGTACACCTGAAACTAATATAACATTGTATATTACTTAAATTGGAATTTCAAGATATTTTAATGTGATTTCCTTTTTGCTACAGTTGTAAATAGAATCATGTGATAAGCCCAGTACCAGAACATTGACATAGCTTCAGTTGGTGTTTTCTCTCCTCCAGTCACTGGAACACTGGACCAGTAATGTTTAGTGAATATTAACACTTACCTTTCTATTCTCAGTAATTCAAGGATATACAAAGAAAAAGACCTGAAATAAACTCCCTGGAACTGAAGCATGGCATTCTAATGTTCAGTAGCTTTTCTTTTTTTTTTTCTTTTTTAATAAATTTATTTTTTATTGGCGTTCAATTTGTCAGCACACAGAATAACACCCAGTGCTCATCCCGTCAAGTGCCCACTTCAGTGCCCGCCACCCAGTCACCCCCACCCCGCCCACCTCCCCTTCCACCACCCCTAGTTCGTTTCCCAGAGTTAGGAGTCTTTCATGTTCTGTCTCCCTTTCTGATATTTCCCATTCATTTTTTTCTCCTTTCCCATTTATTCCCTTTCACTACTTTTTATATTCCCCAAATGCATGAGACCATATAATGTTTGTCCTTCTCTGACTGACTTATTTCACTGAGCATAACACCCTCCAGTTCCATCCACGTCGAAGAAAATGGTGGGTATTTGTCGTTTCTAATGGCTGAGTAATATTCCATTGTATACATAAACCACATCTTCTTTATCCATTCATCTTTCGATGGACACCGAGGCTCCTTCCACAGTTTGGCTATTGTGGACATGGCTGCTAGAAACATTGGGGTGCAGGTGTCCCAGCGTTTCATTGCATCTGTATCTTTGGGGTAAATCCCCAACAGTGCAATTACTGGGTCGTAGGGCAGGTCTATTTTTAACTCTTTGAGGAACCTCCACACAGTTTTCCAGAGTGGCTGCACAGTTCACATTCCCACCAACAGTGTAAGAGGGTTCCCTTTTCTCCACATCCTCTCCAACATTTGTGGTTTCCTGCCTTGTTAATTTTCCCCATTCTCACTGGTGTGAGGTGGTATCTCATTGTGGTTTTGATTTGCATTTCCTGCCAGATTTCAGGTTGTACTACAAAGCTGTGGTCATCAAGACAGTGTGGTACTGGCACAAAAACAGACACATAGATCAATGGAACAGAATAGAGAATCCAGAAGTAGACCCTCAACTTTATGGTTAACTAATATTCACTAAAGGAGGAAAGACTATCCACTGGAAGAAAGACAGTCTCTTCAATAAATGGTGCTGGGAAAATTGGACATCCACATGCAGAAGAATGAAACTAGACCACTCTCTTGCACCATACACAAAGATAAACTCAAAATGGATGAAAGATCTAAATGTGAGACAAGATTCCATCAAAATCCTAGAGGAGAACACAGGCAACACCCTTTTTGAACTTGGCCACAGTAACTTCTTGCAAGATACATCCACGAAGGCAAAAGAAACAAAAGCAAAAATGAACTATTGGGACTTCATCAAGATAAGAAGCTTTTGCACAGCAAAGGATACAGTCAACAAAACTCAAAGACAACCTACAGAATGGGAGAAGATATTTGCAAATGATGTATCAGATAAAGGGCTAGTTTCCAAGATCTATAAAGAACTTATTAAACTCAACACCAAAGAAACAAACAATCCAATCATGAAATGGGCAAAAGACATGAACAGAAATCTCACAGAGGAAGACATAGACATGGCCAACACGCACATGTGAAAATGCTCTGCATCACTTGCTATCAGTAGCTTTTCTTCTTTGTATAATTTCTGCTAGGCATATGCCATCACTTTAAGAAGTTACTTTCATTATGCATTCTTGTTGATGTTGATGTTTTTGTGTGGTTAAATGTACAATACTTTATTCCTCCTCTCTGGAATGTACTTCTTTTTCCTGCCTCTCTACAGACTCAAATTTTCCCATCTCTGGTAGTTGCTTGATTGAGTATAGAGATATTAAGTAGATGATCATGATGCAACCATTCATGGAGTCTGAGTCTTCCAAGATCCTGAGACCAATACATCAGTATATTGTCTGGTGAATTATGTAAGCTTTTTTGACTTGTGACTGTTAGCTTTAGTGAGAGTTGGAATGTCATGATTATAGACTGTTTGAATCAAGTCGTGGAAAGATATGCTAGCAATGGTTCCCTTTCCTATATTCCAAACAGGTTTTTATATGTTGAAAAGAAAGGCATACTATCATGACTTAAGCAAAATATTCTTCTCTTTTCCCTCTTATCTATTGAAACATAAAACTGTCAGAGTATTAATTTGACATTTATTGAGTGCCTACTACATACATGGCAGGCACAAAGAAGGCCCTGGAGACATACAGATAAATAAAATACTCACACCTTTGCTAAGAAGTTCATAGTAAGATGGAAAAGACATATGACTGAACAAAAAATGTACATAAATGTGATAGGATAAGGTGATGTAGATCACTTCTGTCTGTTTCTGCTCTCTAAACACAACTATGATCCGTAGAAATAACATAAGAAACAGCCAAAGAAGAAGAGGGAGATGTGAAATACAAGGGGAGACTGGTTTGAGACTCCAAGATGAGAGGAACAACACAGCAGGAGGGTGCCTCAGCCTCCCTCATCCAGTGGAACACATCTTCCTATGTTTCTTGACCCTCAGCCTAGCAATAGAAGGGAACCAAAGTATGCATATTCTTCCCAAGGATCCAACGAAACTTAACATTAGAATAGTTTTATACCACATGCAATCAGGATCAGTTGGAAGTCCCATTAATAATAAGTTCCCAGAGGAAGTGCTTCCACTTACCAGCAAGCCTAAGATGTCCATTCCCCTCCAAGAGATACAAAAGTAAGCAGGTGGAATCAACAGGAGAGATCCAGCTATGAGAAGCAGGCTACCTAGAGTGTCTCTCTCCACATGCCTGGGACTCTTTTGCCTTCTAGGTGACTCCAGGTCAAGTGGGCAGAAGAAGTTAGAGTCACACTAATTTTATGCAATCTCTCTCAGAAAATATAAGAGGACAGAACATTTCCCACTTTATTTTATGAAGCTAGTATTATCCTGATACCAAAGGACAGAAAATATAGTACATAAAAGGAAACTACAAGACATTATCTTTCATGAATATAGACAATGTAGTCCTCAAAAAAATATTAGCAAATGAATCTATCAATGTGTATGAAGAATTGCACTCCATAGTAAGTGTAATCCAAAAGATCAAATATAAAGTTAAAGATAGATTAAAATAAAAAGATGGATTCATCATTTCTAGTGGCTGCATAATATTCCATTTTATATATATATATATATATATATATATATATATATATATCACATCTTCTTTATCCATTCACCTTTCAATGGACACCAAGGAATACCATGATTTGCTTCAATGTGGATGGAACTGGAGGGTATTATGCTGAGTGAAGTAAGTCAATCGGAGAAGGACAAACATTATATGGTTTCACTCATATGGGGAATATAAAAAATAGTGAAAAGGATTATAGTATAGGGGAAAGGAAAGAAATGAGTGGGAAAAATCAGAGAGGGTCGTAAAACATGAAAGACTGCTAACTCTGGGAAATGAACAAGGGGTAGTGGAAGGGAAGGTGGGTGGGGGGAGGGGTGACTGGGTGATGGGCATTGAGGGGGGAACTGGATGGGATGAGTACTGGGTGTTATACCATATGTTGGCAAATAGAACACCAGTAAAAAAAATATACAAAAAATAAATAAAAAATAAAAAGATGGAAAAAGATATACAAAGCAAATTATGACAGAAATAAATCTGTAGTAACTATATGACTATCAGACAAAATAGAATTCAGGACAAGGAATAATATAAGAGATAAACAGAGGTTTTACATAATGATAAGGGAGGTAAATTCTTTAAGAAGACATGCCCATTGTAAATTTGTAGGCCCCTTAAGCACAGTTTCAAAATACTTGAAGCAGAAATACATCAAACTAAAAGAAAAAATAGAAGAATTCTCCATTACAGCTATAGACATAAATAATCCCCTCTAAGTAAGTGATAAAACAAGTATACCGAGATTAGCAAGGATATTTAATACCTGACAACACTATCCATCAATATGACCTAACTGACATTTATAGAATACTTCACCCAACAACAGAATACACATTCTTTCCAAGTGCATGTGATATTCACCATGACAGATCATTAAAAAAACAAACAAACAAACAAACAAACAAAAAAAACCTTAGTCATTAAAAAAAAAAAAAAAAACCTTTAAAAGAATTGATATCATACAAAGTACATCCTTGGACCGAAATAAAGTTAAACTAGAAATGAATTTAACAGATAACTTTCAGGAAACTTACCAATATTTTTCTCTATATATATCTCTTAAAAATAAATACAATCTTTTAAAAAATTAGAGCAGAAATGAATGAAATTGAAACTGGGTAAACAATGAAGAAAATCTATGAAACAAGATGATTTGTTTTTTAAAAATAATAAAACAGATAAAGCATAAGCGAGGCTGACAAAAACAAGAGAAGTTTTGAATGAGCAATATTAGAAGTGAAATGAGATAGTAACACAGATCTTGGAGGAGTAAAGACAGTGAGGGAACACTACACACAACTTTATGCTAATAAAACTGACAATTTAGCAGACATAAATGAAGTCCTCAAAAAACCAAAGTGACATAATCTGAATAGTTTTATAACCAATAAGGAAATTAAATCTGCAGAAAAAGAAATCTCCAAGAATATATAGTTTAACTTGAAAATTCTACCAAACATTTGAAGAAAATTTTCACAAAATATATTCCAGAAAAATATTAAGACAAAATGTTTCCCAATTCATTTCATAAGACCAACATTACCCTCATACCAAAAGCCTAAAAAGGCAAAACTTTCCTAAAAAGGGAAACTACAGACCAATATCTCCAAGGAACTAAAATCCTAAAACCCTCAATAAAATATTAGCAAGTGAATCTATCAATCTATAAGAGGAATTATACCTTAGGTCTAAGTGGGATTTTTTCCAGATATACAATGGTTTAACATTTGACAGTAAATCAATGTAAGCCACCAGATTAACAAGCTAAAGAAAAGTCATATCATCTCATCAATTGACACAGGAAAGTATTTAACAAAATCCACCTCCCATTTACATTAAAAACTCTTAACATATTAGGAATAGAGGGAAATTACCTCCACCTGATGAAGAGATTTCCTACTTGGTCAAGTCGGGCCTGTCAGTAAGATATGGTTCCCATTAATACGATTATATCTCCTTTCCTTCTTGGACACTTTTAAAGGCCTTACTGAAACACAACTTCCTTCAGGAAGTCTTCCATGACTGAAACAATCCTCATTTACTATATATATATATATATATAATATATATAATATATATATATTATATATATATATACCACAAAAGAAAACCATGTACTCCATCAATGACAGCAAAAGATTTTAATTATTTTTAAATTTTCATTTAAATTCTAGTTAGTTAACATATAGTGTGTAATATTGATTTCAGGAGTAGGATTTAATGACTTATCACTTACATATATCACCCAGTGTTCATCACAAGTTTCCTCCTTAATACTCATCACCCATTTAGTCCATCACTCATCCACCTTTCTCCATCAACCCTCAGTTTGTCTCTGTCACTAAGAGTCTCTTAGGATTTGCTTCCCTCTCTCTGTTTTTCCTTCCTGTATGTTCATCTGTTTTATTTCTTAAAATCCATATGTGAGTGAAACCATATGGTATTTGTCTTTCTCTGACTTATTTCACTTGGCATAATACCCTCTAACTCCATCCATGTCATTGTAAATGGCAAGATTTCAGTCTTTTGATGGCTGAGTAATATTCTTGCATGTATCTATACATACACATTTTCTTCTTTATGACATCTTTATCCATTCATCAGTCAATGGACATTTGACTCTTTCCATAGCTGATAATGCAACAGCAGAAGATTCTTGAAAGCAAGAATTGAAGATAGAGTTTTTATATTATCTACTGGGCTCCTATTGTAATTAGCTAATTGTAGTTCTGTGTAAATATACTTAAGGAAACAGAAAAAGAAAGATGGTACATTGAGTAAAAATGAGGGGAAAAGAGCATTCGTTTGTAAGAAAAATCCGTGTTCTATTTTACGTTGTGCAATATTTTAGTAACTCAAATAATTTCCACAGATTTGTATACTTCACATAAAATTGAGAGAAACATATCTGCCCTAATAATTACAGTAAAAGCTATTAGGCTGAACTAGGAATATCACAGTTCATAGAGAAGGAGCCCTGAGCTGGTCATGAGAAGCCTCTCATAAGTGTTTTTGTGCAGGGGGCAGCACGAGGAGACAGACACCAGTGATGGTGTCCATGTGCAGAAAGACTCAGTGGGTATGGAGTTGGAGGGAGTTAGCATAGAGGAATTTCTCAATAGGTGTACTATAGAAGTAATACAGTGGGGTTGGGGTGGAGAAATAAGTCCATAGGCAAGAAACTCAAAGACGCTCAGTGTGAGGAATCCACTTTGTGAATGAAGCAGAAAGGGGACAGTGCTTGAAGAGTGTCCACAATAGACAAGAAAAAGCAACTGAGCATCTAGATCTGGTTTCAGGGTCAGAGAAGGCTTTCCTGAGGAAGGAAAGTACACTGTGAATCAATTGCAAATGACAAAGACCCTAGTAAAACTGGCATAGGCAAAGAGGAACTGATTGACTCATGTAACCAAAAGGCTGAGGGTACAGTTGTTGTCACTGTCTCTACAGAGTGCCATTTTTTTTTATCTCATCATCACTTGTCCAGATACTCTCACTCTCTGCTTCTCCTTTGCTTATTGGTGTCATTTCTTCTTATGTAAGCAGGTTTTCTCAAGGTGGTATTGGAAGTAGTGGAGGAATGGAGGGTGGACAGGACTGGCTGGCTGCAGCAAGTTCAATATTACTTTATTTCTTTTTTTTAAATTTTTATTTATTTATGATAGTCACACACACAGAGAGAGAGAGGCAGAGACACAGGCAGAGGGAGAAGCAGGCTCCATGCACCGGGAGCCCGACGTGGGACTCGATCCCGGGTCTCCAGGATCGCGCCCTGGGCCAAAGGCAGTCGCTAAACCACTGCACCACCCAGGGTTCCCAATATTACTTTATTTCAATTGGAAACCACTGTAGAAAGCATACCCCCTACCCCAGGGTCCTTATAAAAATTTCAGAAAAGAACTCTAATTAGCTCAGCTTAATAGACATGTTTATTCCTGGAATATACTCTGTGGCTAAAAACATCGATTATTAAATTGGAGGATGACCAAGTGAAGGTCCTATGCCCACCAGTGGGAAAGGAATGAGAGCCTGATGTCAGCAGATCCATGAGAATCATGTGAAATAGAGAGGCCACAGTTTTCTAAAGTATTTCATTTTTACCAAAAGGGATAAAGGCTGCTGGACAGAAAAAAGAAATTCTATTCCATAGGCAAACACAAATACAGAAACATAAATGATAAGTAACCTCTTCATGAATTTGAACTCTGATGATGACTCCCTTTCTATTAAAACATAGTCTTCCCTTAGATCCTAAGACACATATGTGATATAAAGTCCTCTTGCTCTTTCTCAGTTGTCCCTGAAGGTCCTTTTTTTCTGTTTCTTCATCCTTGGATTAACCTTTATGGATTTTCCCCATCTCCCACCCCCAGGCTTCCACTGTACATTGTCCTCAATTGTTTCAACTTTCACCTCCTAAAACATGAATTCCAAAACAACCATTTCCTAATGCCCAATTGTTACTGAATAGATACACACAGGGATATTACTCAGCCATCAAAGGCTGAAATCTTGTCATTTACAGTGACATGGATGGAGTTAGAGTGTATTATGCCAAGTGAAATAAGTCAGTTAGAGAAAGAACTGTGAAGGCACAGCCCAAGTGTCATGGGAGCCAATTAAATCTTTCCAAAAGGGTTGATGCTGATCAATTGCATTTTGAGATAGGTCACTTTGACTACATCATGAAAAAAAAAAAAAACAGATTGAAATAGAGCAAAATAGATACAGTACTCAATTAGTCTGCGTTGCATCAACCTTGTGAGCAAGGTGACGGATTTGGATCATGCTGGTGCAGAGCAGATAAGAAAAAAAAAAAACAAAAAACTCGAAGATCCTGAAAGTAACTTACAGAGGACATGTGGAAGGCCTTCTTCAGGTATGCTCTGAGACCCTGTGCTTCTTCAACTCTGGTTTCCAGAATTCTTAACGAGGAATCAGGCTCCCACTAGATCTTGAGAATGCTATTTTCCTGCTTAACTAATGTATCTTATGTTCTTATGTTCTTAATAGTGTTATATTTGTTTTGGTCTTTCAGTTTAAAGGACTTGCATAAAAGCAAAATCTTAGTAAGAAGTGGAGCCAAGTTTAAATCTAGCTCTTAATGAAGTCTTAGCTCTTCTGAAAGAAGAATATTCTACTCTGTGCAATGGCCTTCCAACTGGGATTATTGCCTTGAGTTCTACTATCTCTTCAGTGAGTCTCAGAGTTGACCTCAGACCAGCAGCATCAGCAACACCTGTGAATTTGTCAGAGGTACAATTTTTTTCCAGCCCTGTAGCAGTCCTACTGAAATAGAAATGTCATATTGGACCTAGCAACTGCTGATTTCACAGGACCTCTCAGTGAGTCTGATGCATGCACACATTTGAAATCAAGTGATTTAACTCATTTCCACACAGCTTCTATAAGAAATGCTTTGAAAGTTTTTTTCAGCCAAGAGTCATAAACAGTGAATGAACTCTGACAAATAGATCTCCTCCCTACATTTCATCCATCCCTCTCAAGGATAGTCATAGCCATGAAGGTTAGTAACTCAACAATTCTCTCTTCACAGTTGCACCTCTAGCTTCTAGGATAGTACTTGGAACACAGAATCACAAAGTATTTGTTGATTGAATGCATACAATGCATGTCTCTTTTGATTGTCATTTTTCTTACTTTGCCCTTTACCTGTCATAATCAGTCTTCCAATTTATTTTCAGCTAGCCTGTTTTCTTACAATTCTTGTAAGAGTAGATCACTAATACAAAAGGAGGATAAACATCATAGTTCCCATTGCTCAAATGGTAAACATTCCCCTTAGGGGGAAAGAGTCATTGTAGTAAAGTGAGCTATTCCCTGTGCATTTTTAAAAACCTCATCATTTCCTTCTGCAAAATGTCAAGAGCTATTTGGATAAGAACTCATAAGTTGGTAGGTAATAATATAAGCAAGGATTTGATAATCATATCTTAGGACTAAAGGACTCAAAGGATTTTTAAATGAAGTATTTCTCTAAATGAGTGATTGTGTTAATTACCACATCTAGAATTTAGCTTATCTGTTAATATGCCCTGGTGAATTCAGTGATATGATTTCTTCCCAAGGTACTTGTGGCATTCAGGATGCCATTCAGACAGGATGGAATGCCCACCCCAAGGCTAAATGAGAAACATTATCTTAGCAAAGCTTTTCTCTGGTCTGGAAACATATGGGCAAAAGAGAAATTAACAATGGAAGCTGGAGGGGCGATAGACATCTGACATTATCACTAAAAAAATCCATTTATGTATTCAAATTAAGCACTCTAGTGTCTAGCTATTTAAATGGACCTATGATCTTTCAGTTTCAATAAAATTATCATCTTGATTACATGTTTAACTCTGTAGGTTTTGAGAAAACATTTCTCAAAATCTCAAAAGAACTTTCTCTTTCTCCCTATATATTACATTTTAATACATTCTTCCTTTCCCTCTTTCTTTCTCTTTTTCTTTTTTTTTCCTTCTTCCCACCCTTAACTCTAAAATTTGTAGTACATTTTAAGGAATCCTCAAGGTCTGCATCTATGTGATTACAAAAAGAAAAAAAAAAAGAGAACACAATATTCTTCCTTTCCTCTAGGAATTTACTATCTTGCCTAGGAGATCAGACTATTTCCCAATGTTTACACCAGTTGTGAGGTGTCAGGAAATCACAGTGGTCAAAGGCACAGATGCTGCAATTACTACACTATCTGTTTTTAAACTAGCCACAATCCAATTGCATGATTTTAGTCAGTTCTTCAATTTCCTCATGTATAATATAAAGGTAAAATAATATTGCATTATATGCATGATTATTATGAAGAACAAATGAGTTAATATATTAAAATTTCTTAGAATATTAGGGCACATAGTATACTCTATGTGAAACATTTAGTTGTTATTTTGGTGCAGTAATAAAAGGAAGTGATAAGACAGAGATGTCACCTCTGATAAATCATGTGGTAAAAAGAATATTTCTCAAGCAACATTATTTGAGATGAGAATTTAAGAATTTAAGTACCAGTGTACTCATTTATTAAATAGATACATTTTTTTTAATAAGCCAGGACCTGGATGACATACATGACATAAAGTGTGTGTGTGTGTGTGTGTCTGTGTGTGTGTCTGCATGTGTCTATGTCGTGTGTGTGTGTGTGTGTGTGTTAACTAATCCATGGTGTAAAAACCGGAACTTTTTAACTCAACGGAAGGATAACTGATGGTCATTTTATTATAGAGCTTCCCATGCAGTTGGCTGGGCCTGACATTAGGCATCCTACCTCATTTGACTCTATCAAATCTTTTTTCTTTCCCTCCTCAAGGATATGACCTAATAAATATCCTGCAAATTCTATCTCAGGATCTGCTTCTCAGGAAACTCAATATTGAGCAACTGGTCACATGGATCTATGGAGGTGGCTTCTCCAAGGCAGGTGAAAAATATGTCTTTCATAATACCTTTGATTTTATACACGGAGAAACTTGGGCTGAGACATAAAAGGAGCTTTTCCCCTCCCATTAATAAAATCTACAGTAGTCGATCCAGGGTTCAAATTGTAATCCCTTAATAATAAAACCCACATTCATTCTAGCATTCATGGGGAATATTGTAGATCTTCCAAAACAATTTTGGTTTAATAAAATCTGTATTCCTACAATAACTGAGTGAAATGTTATGTTTGCTTACATGTAAACATTTAGATTTAAGTACATTTTCAAATCATAGAAAGTTCTTTTATACTCCAGGTGTCTAAAAGTTTGCTTCAGAAAATCCAATAAATGTCATTCACATGTAAAACTGCTGTTTATATTTTAACCAATTCCATATTTACTTCTGCTTTTCTGTATTCTATTTGTAACTTCCTATAAAAATTTGAAAATCAAAATATAGGGTTTGCCTCTCTTTTATCCCCGATATGTTCATTTACTTTGTTTCTTAAATTTCACATATGAGTGAAATCATATAGTATTTCTTTCTCTGATTGACTTATTTCAGTTGGCATGTTTTCTAGCTCCAACCACTTTGTTGCAAATGGCAAATGGCAAGACTTAATTCTTTTTTATGGCTGAGTAATATTCATATATATATGTATATATGTATATATCACATCTTCTTTATCAATTCATCAGTCAAGGGACACTTGGGCTTTTTCCATAATTTGGTTATTATTGATAAAGCTGCTATAAACGTCAGGTTTCTTGTGTCCCTTTGAATCAGAATGTTTTCATCCTTCAGGTAAATACCTACTAGAGCAATTAGCTACATCATAGATCTATTTTTATCATTTTGAGGCAAACCAGAAAGTGTACTCAACTATAAAGAACACACTGATAGTTACTGGAGGGAGGTGGGTAGGAGGTTGGGTAAAAAAAAAAAAATGATGGAAATTAAGGAGCTCACTTGTAATGAGCACCAGGTATTGTATGTAAGTAGTGAATTACAAAATTCTACACCTCAAACTAATATTACACTGTATGTTACCGACTGGAATTTCAATAAAAACTTGAAAAAAAGAAAAATGAATAAATGTATATGTTAATTAATCATAAATGTCTAGGATTCCTTACTGGAGAAGAAGGATTTAATAGAAAGCTTCTGAAACATGATAACTCTTGTAATTTCCTAGGAAGTTTTTCAAAAATTCGAATTTCAGAACTCATGCCTCCCAAGACAAGTAAACTAGAATCTCTGGGGAGAATCTCAAGACATTTCATATTTTAAACACTCCCCAAAAGATCTAAAGTGCAAGAAGCATTAGAAACCACTGGTTTTAGTTCAATTTGCTTCACATAAATTAGATTAGCTTCTTTCAAAGTTATGTAACAACTGATAAGACTGTAGCATTCTTAGATTCATTCACTCTTTTAAAAATTTATTTCTGAAATAAATATATCTAGAGCACTTGCCACATGTCAAGCTTTGAGCTAAGCTTTGAGAATTCAGAAATGAAAAATATATATTCTTTCGTTATGAGAAGGAGTAGTTTCTAGTGGGAAGTAGACCAGAATAGAGACATTTAAGAAAGCAATTCAATTTTAATACTTGATGCAATTAAGAATGAGACATTTTCTAGCTCATGCTGTTGCTTTGGAGAAAGCTTTCTTGATCAGGTTATAGTTAAAATTGTTCATAAGGGAATTATACAAATTATTCAGGTGAAAGGATGAATTGAGAGGACAAAATACCATGTTTTATTGAGGTACTGCAAGTAGAACCAATTCATGTTCAAAAGTCATGTCACACAAAAGCAAAGTATTAGTTTATCACCAATATGAACTTATTTCAACAAGTTCTGTGGGATTCTAGATAAAAAAGTATCCTGCTGTTCTATGTGAAATCAAAGGGCTATGAAAATATTTATATAAAATCAGATGCTAAGCATTGGCAGCAATTTTGAATGACAACTGTATCTTGAGTATTGGTAGGTGGCTTTTCATACATTATCTTACTCCATAATCCTATAAAAAAGCAGTATCTCCCCTATTCTTTAGGTGAAATAAATTAGGTTCAGAGAGGATAAAGTGCTTAAACAAGTTCTCATCTCTCAAGAATTCAAAATCACAATAAGAATCCAAAAAAGCAGAATGTGGAAATATCTGTATTTTCTCTACTGAGCCTTATTTTTACAATAATGAGGTTAGAGTTCTGAAAAATGCTCAATCTAAAATAAGTTTTAAAAAGAAAAATTACATTCAATGGTTCCTTGCAAAGAAAATAAAATAACTGTATTATCTATTTATTCTGAGGATTACAAGTAAAACTCTTAATACTTGATGTATAGTGTAGTTCATATGCAACAGGTTGTGGCTAGTTGTTTTTATATCAGTTTATTATCATCATTATTATTATAAATGTTATAAATATATAATATTACATATAATTGGTGATCGTGTTTTACAGAAAATTTTAGCTTACTTGGTATTTTCAAAAAAAAATCTTACATTATACTTACACTAGCCCTATAAAATAGCCTATCCCTGTTTTAAAGATAAGAAAATAAAAATGTCTTCAGGTTAAGTGACTTTGAAAGATTATAGACTTAATGGATTAAAAAATGAAATTCAAAACAGTACTATGGCCCTTCACTCATAGCTATGATTTTTGTCAAGCCAATCCTCCTATACAAAACAAATAGGACATCTGTGGTAAATGCACACAAACAGGCACACACAAATACAATTATTTCATGATATTAGGGAAAAACATAGAAGTAAGGTCAATACACTATTTCATGTTTCCCCTGAAGGCGTTTGACATGGATATTTAAGCAAAGCAAGAAGATAGCCTAAATATCAAAAATAAGGCATATCTAAGAGCTAAGAAGCTAAGCAGAGCTTTTGAGAGCCTTACACTAACATATATACAAAGAAATATTTGTCTACATAGGAAATAAAGACTTCATATAAAAAACTTAGGCTCAGAATTAAGACTCTGAAGGACTTCACACTGAAAGTAGGGAAAAAATCATAAATTAAACCATGCATTAAAATATAAAAACCCTGTAGGTCTATATACCTAGACCCCAGATAGAAGTTTGTGATCTTCCCCTTCTCTAACTGGCTAGCAAACATTAAATTAAATCACCATGAAGATATATAGCATCCTGCAGCATCTCTATTACTTATCTATACACAATGTCTAGGCTTTAATTATAAATTATCATTCCAACAACAAAATGAAGAACATATAAAACATATAAAAGTTTCGAAGACACTGAATATCAATAAATGAAGAACAGTGATTCCTAAGCGTAAAGAATAAAACAAAGGGAGCCCTATAACTGCCTACATTGTTTCCTTGACAGAGATTCCAGGCAAAAAAGACAAACCTGGAAAGAAACCAGGAAACATCTTGAATTTAAAAAATAAGTCTGAGCATCAGGGGAGGAGGCCAAGGAGGCTAGAATTTTCAGGGCAGAGTACCAGAGAAGGCAGAGCCACACAGAGAGAGGATTGCACATGGGATTCTAGGTGTCAGATGATGCCCTCCTTTTAAGTACTCCACAGAGTCCTGAATGATACTTACTTGTCAGAAAACTACTTAAGGTCTGGAAAGAAACACCTGGAAGGATTAGAGAGAAGATTACTTGGGATTTCTGGTTTCTGATAGTGAATGTGGGGAGCTTGGGAACCACTACTCTATCCTAACAAATAGAAAGCTAAAAAATGGAAAAATCTACAATTCTTTTCAGATTCATACAAGAAATAAAGTTACAGGGCAAACTGCTGCCCCCTAAACTGGAAAGACATAGAAGTAAATACAGAGAATCACAGCCCACTTGAGCAGAAGCCTCCATGAGAACCAGGGTCAGAGTAGGAGACTTTGAACTGTAATTGACAGGTTGCTGGAGATTAAGTGTGAGCAAGTCTGAGAAATAAAAATTCCCATGGGATTCAGTCCTCAGGAGCCCCCATATTTATGTGATTTCCTTTTTCTTTTTCTCTTTTCTTTTTTTACGTTTCGACAAGTATTCCAAGTGAATATCAGGTGAAAAAAATCTCATTCTTCTGTCAGGGGGAGAGAGAAAGGAAGCATGTTTAAGTAAAACATGGCATTGTATTTTTCTTAACAAGATTTGCCTTTAGGAAAAACTATTTAACCAGGGCCTAAATCTCTAAGGTTTATCAAAGCCTATCTAACCTGGGAGAAGGGAAATTTTCAGCTTAATTAAATTCTAGCCTTCCATATACAGGAACTGAAATACCTCATTCTCCAGCTCCTTCTAGCTATCTAGCTTAGCTGTCCCACCTAAGTGGAGAGGAGAGATGGTTGGGACTGAGAAATGCTTGTGAAGTTTACATTAGGAAGCAAATGCCTACTAAAAATAATAAAACTTAATTATATGATTATAAAATGCTTCTCTTCCTGACTCATGACTACATTGTCAAAAGCCTATTTATAGCAGTCCCTTTTACCCATTACATGTCCAGCTATCAAGAAAAAGAAATCATGAGATATATAAAAAAACAAAAGCAAAAGTAAACAAACTAAAAACACAATTTCAAGAAACAAGAAAAGCATCAGAACTAGACTCAGATAGGGCAAGGATGTTGCAATTATCAGACCAGAGATTTAAAATAACTACGATTAAGATAAGGTAAGGTCTTTATTGGGTAAAGTAGGTAGCATGAAAAAATAGATGGGCGATATAATTAGACATGGGAATCCAAAGAAAAAAGTAAAAGAAATATTTAAGATCAAAAACACTGTAAAATAAATGAATAATGCTCTAGAAGGGCTTATTAGTAGACTGAACATAGCTGAGGAAAGAATCTCTGAGCTGAAGGATATCTCAAAAGAAACCTCTCAAAGTAAAAGCAAGAAGAAAAACAGACAAAGCAAAACAAAACAGAGTATTCAAGAACTATAGGACAGCTACAAAAGATGCAACACATGCATAATAGGAATAGCACAAGGAGAAGAAAGGTAAAAAGGGTCAAGGAAGTATTTGTAACAATAACGACTAAGAATTTTCCTAAGTTAATGTCAGAAGTCAAACCATAGATTCCAAGAAGCTTAGAGAATACTAATTAGGATAATTTCCAAATATATAACATCTAGGATACTATTTGCAAAATACAGAATACCAAAGATAAAACTCTCAAGAAACCACAAGAAAAATAATACTTTATTTATGGAGAAGCAAAAATAAGAATTACATCTAATTTCTCCTCAAAACTATGCAAACAAGAAGACAGTGGAGTAAAACAAAGTGTTAAGAGTGGGGAAAGAATTAAGAAAAACAAAAGTAGCAACCTAGAATCTTGTACCCTACAAAATTATCTTTCAAAATGGAAAGATAAATACAGATTGCCTCAGACAAATAAAAATTGGGATTTGTTGCCAGGAGACATTTATTGTAAGCAATGTTAAAAGAAACTCCTTAGAGAAGGAAAATAATGTAGGTTAGGAAATGATCAAGAAAGAGAAAGAAAGAAAGAAAATGAAGGAAAGAAAAAGAAAGAAAGAAAGAAAGAAAGAAAGAGAAAGAAACAGAAAGAAAGAAAGAAGAAAGAAAGAAAGAAAGAAAGAAAGAAAGAAAGAAAGAAAACGAAAGAAAGAAAGAAAGAGAAAGAAAGAGAAAATAGAGAAAATTAGAGATAGAATAGTGAAGGTGAAGAATAGATAGAATAGAAAATAAATTATTTTATTATTAATTGGTCTAATAGGAAAGTGTTCAAAATAATAAACAGTAATAATGTATTCAATGATTATGCTTATATACATATATACATGCTAACATATGCTCATATATAAATAAAATGAGTAACAGTGATGATATTAGGAATGAGAGGGAAGATTTTAATAAGATATATTACCTATAAGCACTATAGTGTTATTTGAAAATGGATTTAGATTAGTTATGAGTGTATATTGCAAACTCTAAGGCAAAACTCTAAGAAAAGTTAAAAACAAAACATATAACATATAGTAAGAAAGAAGAAGAAATGGAATAATATAAAATATAAAAGCTCAGTTAAAACCTATTATTTTTTTAAGATTTTATTTATTTATTCGTGAGAGACATGGATATATATATATATATATATATATATATATATATATATATATATAAGCAGAGACACAGGCAGAGGGAGGAGCAGGCTCCATGCAGGGAGCCTGACATGGGACTCAATCTCGGATCTCCAGGATCAGGCCCTAGGCTGAAGGCGGTGCTAAACCACTGAGCCACTGGCACTACCTTAAAGCCTATATTAGAAAACATTGTCTTTTTCTTCTTTTGAAGGAAAAATTCAGGCCTTCCCTTTGTCTTTCTTTCCTTTGAGTCTTCTTTACTACTCACACTTCTGACACTTCTGATCACCAAATGTATGAAGGTTTTCCCCTACACGACCAAGAAATTATCTGTGATGCCAGCTGGGCATCCTACAATTTAGCTCATTTATAATACTATCTACCCACAGATAATATCAGAACCAACATATTAAAGTCTCATTCCCACAAAACTGCCTCTACCCTATTTCAGATGGCAATTTTAAGTAATAGGGCCCCAGGTTACCCACAACTTCTATCCAGCTTTGTTACAAATCAGGGTTTCTCATGATCCTCTTCT
The DNA here is from genome assembly GCF_905146905.1 of Nyctereutes procyonoides. Classification (NCBI taxonomy): domain Eukaryota; kingdom Metazoa; phylum Chordata; class Mammalia; order Carnivora; family Canidae; genus Nyctereutes; species Nyctereutes procyonoides. The sequence goes on from NW_026575030.1 coordinate 14,414,242, forward strand.
CAGTATTTATTAATATGCCAGAATAGATCACATAATTCAAGGGAAAAATACCACTTGTTTATAGTTAATAGTTTATTAAAGAATATTATAAAGAATGCAGGTGAACAACCAGATGAAGAGATACCACTGAGGCAAGGTCTGGCCCCTCTCCTCTCTTTGAAGGAGGTAAAGCTGAGGGATCCCTGGGTGGTGCAGCGGTTTGGCGCCTGCCTTTGGCCCAGGGTGCGATCCTGGAGACCCGGGATCGAGTCCCACATCGGGCTCCCGGTGCATGGAGCCTGCTTCTCCCTCTGCCTGTGTCTCTGCCTCTCTCTCTCTCTCTCTCTCTCTCTCTCTCTGTGACTATCATAAATAAATAAAAATTTTTTAAAAAAAGGAGGTAAAGCTGAAAATTCTAAGCCTTTAATAATAGCTTGGCCTTTGTGGTGACCAGCTTCCCATCCAGGAGCCATCCAAGAACCCACTAGGAGTCACATCAATAGAACAAAAGATGACCCTAGTCCTCTAATCTTTTAGGAATTTACAAGGGTTAGAAAAGCTGAGTTCCAGGATCTGGGGGCAGAAACCAGTACATATTTTCTATTATACGAAACCACAAAATGGAGAAAAATAATGGAAGACAAATTTAGGAACATAGAGCAAGGGCAATAAGTAGAAAACAGAAACTAATAAGGTAGATATAAATCAAATTATATTGATAATCACATTGAACATATATGGTCTAAATGTACCAATTAAAAGAGCTTATCAGAGTGGACTGGAAATAACACCCAATTACATGTTGTCTATAAGAAATCCACTTTAGGGCTGTCCAGGTGGCTCAGCAGTTTAGCGCCACCTTCAGGCCAGGGCAATTCTGGAGACCCGGAATCAAGTCTCACGTCAGGCTCCCTGCATGGAGCCTGATTCTCCCTCTGCCTGTGTCTCCGCCTCTCTCTGTGTGTGTCTCTCATGAATGAATAATTTTTTAAAAATCTTATAAAAAATAAATCCACTTTAGATATAAAGGTACATATAAATGAAAAGTAAATGGATGAAGAAACTATACTAGTCTAACAGTAATCAAAAGAAACCAGAAAAATTATATTAATGTCAGATAGAGTAGACTTCAAGTCAGGGAAGTTATCAGGGGTAAGGAGGGGCATTACATGATAGAGCAGTCAATTCTCCAAAAAGACACAGCAATCCTCAATATCTTGCACATAACAAGAGGACATCAAAATACATTGAGACAAAACCTATTAGAACTACAAGGAGAAATAGATGAATCCATGATTATACTTGGTGACTTCAACAACCCTCTATCAGAAATGTACAGATCCAGCAGACAGAAAATCAGTAAGGACATAATTAAATTCAACAACACCATCAATCAGCGGGATATAATGGGTATTTATAGACTATTTTATGCAATAACAACAGAATACACAGTGAACTCACCAAGATGCACCACACTCTGGGTCTTAAAACATACCTTAATAAATTAAAAAAAACAAAAATCCTACCATGTCTGCTATCAGACCACAATGGAATTAAACTAGCAAAATTAAAGAAAAATTTCCTAGAGGGGAAATTTCTTATAAACTAAACATATCCTATCATATAATACAGTAATTGTGCTTTTGACACTTTTCCCAAAGGAGTTGAAAATTTGTGTACACATAAAGAAAAACCTGCTAGCAAATGTTTATAGCAGTTTGATTCATAATTGCTAAAACGTGAAAATAACTAAGATATCCTTGAATGAATAGATAAATAAACTCTGGTACATCCAGACAATGTAATATATTCAATATTAAAAAATATGAGATGAATAACCATGAAAAGACATGGATAAACTTTAAATCAAAATGACTAAGTTTAAGAGTCAATCTGAGGATACATCATGTGTGATTCCAATTATATGACATCTTCAAAAAGGCAAAACTATGGAAACATTAAAATCCCTGTTTTCAGGGATTAGGGAGAGCGGGAGAAATAAATATGCATATCACAGAGTATATTTAGAATATAAAACTATGATAGCCCAATGATAAATACACATCATTATACATTTGTCCAAATCTATACAATATACAACACGAAGAATAAAATCTAATGTAAACTATGGGCTCTAAGTGATAATGATGTGTCAAAGTATGTTTATCAATTACAACAAATGTGTCGCTCTGGCGGAATGTGATAACTGGAAGTTATACAGTGTGGGGAGACAGGAAGGTGAAAAATCTTAGTACTAGTACCTTCTAAGGTATTTTTTTTCTCTGTAAACTTAATACTGCCCTCAAAAATAAAATATATTAATAAAATAAAATAGCACACACAATAGTATTTAGAGCTCACAAAAGACTGAGGATAGTGTTTATTCTTATCCAACTGATTTTAGTCTAATGAGTCACAAGGAATTGGGTAGAGTACTCAGCTGGGTGTTATCAAAGTAGTGGGAAATGATTTACCTTAGAATAGTAGCTGCTCTGACCTCACTTCACAAATATTAAAAGCAATACATGCAAAGAATCAAATTATTTCCAAATATTGTAACTGTATCCCAGGAAAAGGTAAAAAAAGAAAAAAAAAAGAAACACAAAAATATCCAACACTAGATAAAATTCACTGTTTGAAGTCAACTAAAAATCACTAGCATGCAAAGAAAGAGGAAATTATGATCCAAAATGAGGAATAAAATCAGTCAATCCAAACTTATCCAGAATTGAGACAGATGTTAGAATTAGCAAAGAGAAAAATCACAAATCGTTATTACAACTATATTTCATATGCTCAAAAAGCTAAAAGTCAGATTGAATATGTTAAATAGAAAGATATTAAAACCCAAATTGTACATGTAGAAATGAAAAATATAGTGTCTGAGATAAAATATAATACACCGAATGAGATTAGTGATAGGTTAGACAATTTAGATGTTAGAAAGAAATAACTAGTAGTCTGACAACATAGCAATAGATACTTCCCAAATAAAAAAAAGATCCAAAGATTCAAAACAACAACAAAAAATTAAATAAAGATATCACTATCAATAGCAATCAAGGATACAATTTAACTAGCCTAAATTATGTATAACTGGAGCATCTGAAAAAGAAAAATGTATGTGAAGATGCAATGGCCATTTTTTCTAAAATTAATAGAAACTGTAAGCAAGTCTAAGTATTAGAAAAATGCCAATCAAAACCATGATATCGTATCAGTATAACCATCAGAATGTCTAAAATTGAAGATTAACCAAATCACATGCTGACAAAGATGTGGAGGACGTAAGGTTCTCACATACTGCTGCTGGTGGAGTATAAAATGACACACTCACTTGTAAACATTCAAGTTTCTCTATAACTGTAGTTACGGGTATATAACTACAATACAAATCAATCATTCTATTTCTATATATTTACACGTATTTCTAGGAATGGAAATTTGTACACACAAAGATTTGTATGCAAAGGTTCATATTTTTAAACCATAAACTGAAAAGAACCTCTGTGCATGCCAAGGTGTGAATGGATAAACAGACTGTGGTACATCTACACAATAAAATACTGCTTAGTATTAAAGTCAGTGAAATATTGATCATGCAATTAACAAACTAATCATCCAAAGTGAAAGAGGCCAGTCAAAAGAGTACATATCAACAACAAAATAAACAACCCAATTAAAAACAGGCAAGAAACTTGAATAGACATTTCTCCAAAAACATACAAATAGCAAATAAGCACTTGAAAAGGTGCTCAACATCAGTAATCATTAGGAAGATGAAAATAAAATCCACAATGTTCTAACACTTTATATCTATTAGGATGGCTATTATTAAATAAACAAAAAGGGATGCCTGGATGGCTCAGTCGTTGAGCATCTGTCTTCAGCTCAGGTGGTGATCCCAGGGTCCTGGGATCCCTCGTAGGGATCCTACCTCCTGCCTGTGTCTCTGCCTCTCTGTGTGTCTTTCATGAATAAATAAATAAATAAATAAAAGCTTTAAAAAAGTCAAAACAAAAAAAACAGAGTATAAGTGTGAGCCAAAATATGAAAAATCTGGAGACTGTGTGCATCGCTGGTGGGAATGTAAAATGATACAGCCACTCTGGAAAACCGTATGATGGGTCCTCAAAAAATTTAAATAACTACCATATGATCCAGGAATTCTACTTCTAGGTATATATGTCTAAAAGTTGAAAGGAGGGACTAAAACATATTTGTGCAACAGTGTTCTTAAAAGTATTATTCACAATAGCTAAAATGTGGAAAAAACCCGAAGATTCCATCAAAAGATGAACAGTTAAACAAAATATGGTATACACATACAATGGAATATTATTCAGTCTTAAAAAGCAATAGAGGGGACGCCTGAGTGGCTCAGCGGTTGAGTGTCTGCCTTCGGCTCAGGGTGTGACCCTGGGGTCTGAGATGAGTCCCACTTCAGGCTTCCTGCATGGAGCCTGCTTCTCTCCCTCTGCCTATGTCTCTCCATCTCTTTCTCTCCAGGTCTGTCATGAATAAATAAATAAAATCTTTAAAAAAAAAGCAATGGAATTCTGATATATGTTACAGAATGCATTAATCTTAGAGACATTATACTACATAAAATAAGCCAGGCCCAAAAGGACAAATATGTGAGGTACTTTATATGAGTTACCTAAGAATAGTGACATTTGTAGAAACAGAGTAGAATGGTATTAACCAAGAGTCGGGGGAGGAGGAAATGGAGAGTTCCTCTTGACAGGTACCGAGTTTTTAATTTAGGTTGATGACAAAGGTTCTGGGTTGGATCATGGTGATGGTCATACAACAATATGAATGCACTTAATGCTAGATAAGCTTAAAAATAGTTTGAATGGTAGGCAAGTTTTATATTATGCTTATTTTACCACAATTAAAAATTGAATGATAAAATAAATATTGTATAGCTAAATTTACATAAAATTCTAGAAGTTGAACCTGATTATGACATAAAACAGATCAGCAGTTGCTTGATGACAGAAGAAACAATGATGATTGTAATTATAAAAGATGAACCAGAGACTTAGAGGGTAAAAAAAATAAGTTATTTTCATAATTTTAGCACTGCTATCATAGATGTTTATGTACAGCAAAACTTTTCAAATTATGTGCTTCAAATACGTACAAATTATGGTAAGTCAACTATTCCTTGGTAGAGTTTTATTTGTTTTTAAGATTTTATTTATTTATTCATGAGAGTCACACAGAGAAAGACAGAGACATAGGCAGAGGGAGAAGCAGGCTTCATGCAGGGAGCCCATTGGTGGGACTCCATCCCAGCCAGGGTTCTGGGATCACACCCTGAGCCAAAGGCAGATGGTCAACCACTGAGTCACCCAGGTGCCCCTCTCCGTAGAGCTTTAAAAATACATTTTAAAGAGGCAATTATAGAATTAATAGATATGACAACTGAAATTTAAAAAATAGACGTGTTTAATCTCACACATACATGAAGATAGCATTAGCTATAAGATATCAGAAGAAAAAAAACTGAAGCATGAACAACTTAAAAGATGGAAAAATTTTAAAAGTGAGTGAGAAGCCTATGATATAGGGTGGAAAGTTTTAACTTATGAGCAATTATGTATAGATAATTAAAGTTCAAAAAATTGGGAAGGAAAACATTGGGTTTAAAAGAGATGATGTCTAAAAATTCTCTAAAAATGAGAGAAAAATTATCCCACAAATTCAAAAAATGCTACAAGCTTTAAGCAGGAGGCATCAAAACAAAATAAAATGTAAGTACATCAGAGCAACACTAACAGAAAACATGAAGAAAAGTTTTAAAAGAAATCAGAGGAAAAAGATATTCAATTCTTTTGGAAATATAGGAAAAGGAAAAATAACACAACTAGGAGAATCTGGGTGGCTCAGTCAGTTAGGCAAGGACTCTTAATTTTGGCTCAGGTCATGATCTCAGGGTCATGAGATGGAGCCCCCATCCATGCTTGGGATTTCATCTCTCTTTCCCCCTCTGTCCCTCCCCCCATGTTCACGTGTCCCTGCACTCTCTCTCTCTTGCTCTCAAAACTAAATAATAATAACAATAATACTAATAAATAATAATAATACAACTAAATAAGACTTCCTAGAAGAAATAATGGAAAACAGATAATTGAAATATGTTTACTAAAATTCTAAAGGCAAAGAGCTGTAAATATAAAAATAAAAGCAGTAACTGTGTATATATATGATATTACTATATGTATATTAATACATTAAAATATATAATAGTATAGGTATTAATATGTATATATAATTAAAAACTGATGGTACACACAGAAACATCAGAATTTACACTTACTACTAGAATAGTCCTCAAAATTGACCATATGTTGAGTTATAATGTAATTCCCAACAAATTTCAAAAATTTGAAACCATATAGGGCATATTTTCTAAACAATTTTTTTTTTAGATTTTATTCATTTATTTGACAGAGAGAGAGAAAGAGAGTGTGCACAAGTAGAGAGACCAGCAGGCGGAGGGAGAGGGAGAAGTAGGCTTCCCACCAAGCAGGAAACTCAACACAGGGCTCAATCCCAGCTCCCAGGACTCTGGGATCATGACCTGAGTCAAAGGCAGACTCTTAATCTACTGAGCTACACAGGCACCCCCAGAACACATTTTCTATTAGCAGTGAAACTAAACGGAAGATGAATATCCAAAATGAATGACTAGAAAATTCTCAACTATTTAGAAATTAAACAATAGCTATAATAGGGGTATCCCTGGGTGGCTCAGCGGTTTAGCGCCACCTTCAGCCCAGGGCATCATCCTGGAGACAGGGGATCGAGCCCCACCTCGGGCTCCCAACATGGAGCCTGCTTCTCCCTTTGCCTGTGTCTCTGCCTCTCTCTCTCTCTCTCTCTCTCTCTCTCTCTCTCTCTCTCTCTCTCTGTCTCTCGTGAATAAGTAAATAAAATCTTTAAAAAAATAAAAATAAACAATAGCTATATAAATGAGTTGGAGGATATATTTTCAGAACACGTAACATATGACATACGTATTTAAAATATATGAAGAACTAATACAAATCTAGAGAGAATAGAAAAAAATAGAAAAGTTGGACAAAATACTGCACAAGCCAGGATATCTGAATATCTACTAAACATGAAAATGTGTTCACTTTCACTGGCCATCAGATAAACATAAATTAAAATAAGATGTCCTGCCTTTATGCCCCCATCAATATGGCTAAAATAAAAATCTCTGTTAAGTTTTGGTGAGGATATGGATTCTGTCATACATTGCTGGTGGAATGCACATTGTTACAATCACTTCAAAAACCTGACATTGCCTACTAAGTTTGAAAATACACATACTTTATGTCTGCGAATCTATCCTCAACTATATAGCTAGTCTAAATGTGTAATTAAGTTCAGCAAAAGACATGCTAAAATATTCATTAGTAGCATTCATTGTAAATGTTAGAAACTGGAAACAATCTACATTTCTATCAACTATAGATTGGATAAATAAATTGTGGTCTAGTTATGAAAAATAAGCCACTTTTGCAAAATGCAACAGCATACAAAACATGAATAAATATCACAAACATAATATTAAGTAAAATAAAACCATTGTAAAAGCGTCTGTACTATATGATTCAATTTGTAGGAAATTCCCAGTAAAAATTCCCAGTAAGATTCCCAGTAATCTTAGAAGAAGATAGCATAGTGGCTACCTTTGGGGAGGACAGGTTAGTGGCTGGAGGGTCCATGGCAGGCTTCTGAGTAGTAGTAATATTCTAATTTTCAACCCAGAACATGGGACCATGGGTATGTTCACTTTGTGAGAATGCTTGAGGCTGAACACTTACTATAGTGTACTATATTGTTATATATTATCAAAATGTTAACTTAAAAAAAAAACACACCTCTCTGGCTCTGTGTCTTATACTCTTTCCCTTAAAAGACTGTGTTGCTTTAATGCTCATATGTATATCTTCTACAAATGCAAAAATGATGGTCATCATTAACAAGTGTTAACTAATGGCCTACTCTCTGCAGTGTGTTTACTTAGTGTCAGTGGCAGCAATGAAATTCTGTATATTATACAGTCCATGTCTTGTTGGGAGTTGTTGCCAAGTTGCAGAGAGTTTTATTGTCAAGTTGGAGAGAATTTTACATCAAAAGTATCCAGAAATTACATTACTAGGTATTTATCCAAAGGATAAAAAAATAGTGATTCAAAGGGGCACATGCACCCCAATATTTATAGCAAAGATGTCGACAGTAGCAAAAATATGGAAGGATCCCGGATGTCCATCAACAGATGAATGGATAAAGAAAATGTGTCATTCAAAAAGAATGAAATCTTGTTATTTGGAACTAGATTATATTATGCTAAGCAAAATAAGTCAAAGACAAATATCATATGACTTCACTCATATATGGAATTTAAGAAACAAAACAAATGAACATAGGGGATGCAGAGAAATAAAATAAGATAAAAACAGAGAGAGAGAGGCAACCCATAAGAGACTCAACCATATGAAACAAACTGAGTGTTGCTGGACAGGAGGTGGTGGGAGTTGGGGTAACTGGGTAATGGGCATTAAGGAGGGCACATGAAGTAATGAGAACTGGGTGTTGTTTGCAACTGATGAATCCCTAAATTCTACTCCTGAAACTAATAATACACATTACCTAAATTCAATTTAAATTAAAAAAAAATTTTAAATAACACTAAAAGTAAAGACATACATGTCAAATAGTGGCAGTTAGTGATAGAGTGCTAGAGCATAAGCATTTGGAGATGGAATTTAATGATGGGACAGTAAGAGCACTAAGTCACTAATCACTTATATTGAGTACAATAAAAGAAGACTTCAATGAGAAGATCGTATGTTTGTGGAGGCAAAATTGATAGCCTAATTTTTTCTTAAATTAGCTACGATTGCCATATGCAAATATAATTGCAGCTCTTTGCAAAATTTTCACATGCACCAGAAAATAATTACCAGTTGAATGCCAGATTATTTCTTATTTACTAAAGAGCCCTTCAAAATAAACTGATGGTATAGAAACCAATAATACATAAATGCCAAATGATTACAACTACGCATGTTTTCTTAATATTAAGATAAAAGGAAATTGCCCTTTAAATAAAAAAGTAAACATCTAATTGCAGTGGTAATTGCATTTTAATTAATTTCATGTAAACTGATTATTAAAATATGGATTTATATACTATTATATGGATTAAGAGCATATCAAAACCTTGGGTAATAGAAATTTAAATTTATGAGATGCCCATGCTAAGCTAGGTAGAGAAGTATCAAGCTTAAAATTGCAGCAACTATATAGTGCACAAAAATCAGAAATATTGTGGTGGATTGGAACCTTGGGCCTTGTATGCAATACAGAAAGATGAGATGCATCAGGAGTGGATGGGCTTTACAGGATCTACAGAACTCATAAAAGCTCTTTCTGATGACTTTTGAAAGTCTGTTGATCCGGAAGAGGATGAGAGCCAGAACTTTGGTCATTAAGGGGTTGAAAACTTGCAGAAATTGACGCATTTTACAGTGATTTTTTTATCATTCTCTTCTGAGCAGACATGCTTTAAGGTGTCTGAAGCATTTGAAATCACAAAGCAATTGTTTCTCTAACAATTCATATCCAAGTCAATAGATTAAATTAAATTATATTATAATTAGAAAATTATGATTATAAATGTGATCTAATTTTCTAAAAATTAGTAATACTAAGTATGCTTGTGTGTATAACTTATTCCAAAAATTAAATGTACTAGGAAAGAAAAACATTTCCCTCAACCCAGCATCCTAGACAAAATGTTGACATAAAAATTAAATAAGGCAATGTATCTCAAAGGCATTTATAAACTTAAAGTGCTATATGGTTGTGTAATTAATGGCAATAATCTGTATTTTTTTTCATAATTAGTAACATAATATCGCCAAGCAAGAAGACATTTGAGAAATTTCTTTCCTAAATGCCAAACTTCACAAATGAGGAAACCAATGCCTGGATTGGGGGATTTGCCTGTCTATTGTTTTACAGCCTCACAGTGGCAGAGACAAGCCCAAAATTTAGCCCCCAAATTTCAATAAGTCAAACTTCTGACATACTTATTATGTGAAAATCATAGTAGAGTCTTTACAAATATTTATATCTGGATGGAGCTCAGATCCTTCCACTTGAGCACATCCTCCAGGATTTTTTTCCATGTCTTCTCTTGCTTTGCTTCCTCACCCTAAAAACCAGATGATTTGTTCACAACCTGAGTAAAAAGAACATTGTACAGGTCAAGGTTTTTAAATACGACAAACAGTAGTATCTAATGTTGAACATTTTCAAAATTTATCATGTTGATATTTCAGTAATTAAAACTGGTAATAGTAATAAATAAATTTATTCATTCCCCAAGCAATCTGTAGTGATATAGAATAATTAATACTGCATTTCATTGCTTGAAATTAGTGCTAATTAATTCACTTGCCAGGTAATTTGTTCACCCTGATAAGGATTTTTCCTTATAATTCTGTTATTGACTTTGTTCAATATTTTAAACAAAATGTAATTAAATGATAACCAAAACTATTGCAACTCACATTTAGTAAGTACAGTGATAGGCCATCACTTGTGTGCAATAATTAAACACATTATATATGTGGTATGTCTAGTGATCTAGGCAGGGCATGACTCTGCTTTCTTTTTTTTTTCAGTTATTGTTAGTTTGTATCACTTTTCAAAAAAATTTCCTGAAACAATGACAGCAAGAAGGATATTTATCATTTTTCTTCTCCCCAGTGTGTAAGCCCATCCCAACCTTCTACTCATTTCTTTCCTATTGCCCCCTCTTCACTTCTCTATTTTAGTACTTCCATTTCATCCATCTCCTGAAGCACTTCATTCACTCCCCTACTCGTCTTTCTTATCCCTCAGATGATTGTGAGATCCCTCTGTCTGCCCTGCCTCAAGCCTCACTCACCTTCCATCATGGTACTCTTCATCCTACACATGAAGCACCTATCTCCTGAACATAAACAAAAACTCTGCCAGAAATACAGTGGTTAACGTGACCAACACAACCCTTCGCCTCATGTAATTACAGTCAAAACAGGCAGGGAGCCTTGCCTCCTAACTCAATGGTAAAAAACAAACAAATTACTATGAAATAGAAATACCTATAGAAATATGGCCTGTACTGAACAAAATTGTTGCTATACATTTTTAGTATCTAATTATATCTGAAATATAAACAAACACACACACACATACAAATGGAAAATAGTTTATCTTCTGGAAACAGTGCACCTCCAAAAAAGCAAAGAACTCTTTGGCAGTGTGCCACCTGAATGGCTATTATTCCAGACGCTTCCCTAGGTCCTTGTGAAATTTTTTTTAACAGTGTTCTGCTGCTTGGTACTAATCCTAAAATTTCATCACTTTCTGACTTTCACTAAAGCTAATGAATTGGGTTCTTATTTAAGACCTACTCCAAATATGTCTTCATTGGAGTATGAAGCCCTCTTCCTCCTCAAGGCTGTTCATTGCTTCCAGCATGCACTTTGTCTTAAGAGATGGACAAGAAAAACCTTTCAAGGTTATCTAGCTTAACCATTATTTTCCCTTTGCTAATGAAGCTCTTCTCTGATCTATTTATGCCCTGATGCCAAGACCAACTCCCTACTGAGTAACAATAGCCCCTTGGAGTGCTGCAGGAATATAGATCTATAGATCTGTGTTTGCCAAATATGTATCCAAATGACCAGGAGATCATTTAAAACTGTGGTTTCTGATACAGTAAGTCTAGAGTTAAGCTTGAGAGTCTACATTTCTAACAAATATCTAGGAGACTAAAACATTGCATGTCCAGAGACCACATGTTGAGTAGCAAGGATGTAAAGAACATAGAAATTAATATGGATGACATATATTTAGAAAACTTTTTGGTGTTACATATACCAAATCAGAGTCAAGAGTAGAGAGGTCTGCAACTCAACTCAAAGGCATATATTTATGACTAAGGCTTTCAGAAGTTCCAAAAACTCCTTGTACTGCTAAGTTTCCTTATAATTCCCCCAGTATGAGCTTTATTTCTCTCTCCATAATAGCATAGTTGTCTAAAGGAGTGGTGGGAGCATAATCAAAAAAAGAAGTCTGACTCTGGCCTCAGTTTAACCACCAAGATCTATCCCATCAAATATTTTTCATATGGGTTCTCAGTAGCCTATGGCTGTTGTTTCTACCAGTAATAAGCATATGTTCTGTGTTAGGGCTGGTTCTGTTCTGCATCCAGTACTAGGGTTATCATTGAATCACACCTTAAATCCACCATCAGTGAATCAAAAGAATACCAAAAGCCTGTAAATATTGCAAACAACCTGAGTGAAAAGAGATGTCGAAAATTTCAAAACAGGGTTGTTATCATCAGATGCCTTTTTGAAACAGCTAAGTAAATGAAGAATCATATAAGATTATGTTATATATTATATATTATATAATATCCTATATGATTATATTATATATTATATTATATTATATTATACTTGAATTCTAGAGAGCAGAGGAGATAGTATTGACCACTATGCTTTGACTCCAAAGTCCCATCAATTAAATGGAGAATCCCTAATGGCTGCCCCAATGCTAATTAAAGTAGACTTAATGAAATCTCTCTCTGGCCCTTCTTTCCTCTATTATCTTTTATCATTGTTTTTTCTTATCACTCTGAATTCTACAAAGACAACAAGATAGTGAGCTTCCTGTGCACCAATACCAATTCAAAGTGCAACTTTCCCCTGTGATAGACCCAGCAGACACCATCAAACATCTCCTGAATTATTTTGCTTGTTTTTTTTATATGCTTGTCTCTTATTCTTTCCCTCAGCATTCCTTCTTTTGTTTTTTTTTTTGTTTGTTTGTTTTTTAAAGATTTTATTTATTTATTCATGAGAGACACAGAGAGAGAGAGGCGGAGACACAGGCAGAGGGAGAAGCAGGCAGAGGGAGAAGCAGGCTCCATGCAGGGAGCCTGATGTGGGACTCAATCCCTGGTCTCCAGGATCACACCCTGGGCTGAAGGCAGGGGCTAAACCACTGAGCCACCCAGGGATCCCCCCTTCCCTTGCTTTGAATTCATGAAACTGCACACCTTACAAGGTGTTTTAGATGAGCAGCAATCACCATGATACTTTTTTAAAAAAAAAACCTTAATTATGTTGTCAAATCACCTTTCCTTAACTATATGGCTGGAAAGTTGCCCTTTTTCTACCCTCAGGCTCAGGTACTTGGCTAATGCTTTGTAATCTTTATGTTTGTTAAATATACATAGCTATTAGAAAATCTAATCCTTTTTTAAAGTGTTATAAAAAATAGAGATAATGCCTGACAAAAGCATTTGAAATGTTGAAAATCTTGAATCAATGTAGGACAGTTGTTTAAGTCATAGTTCATTAAGTAATAAAATAATAATGTAGTAGATTTCCAGCATACCAAATAGAGTAATTTTGTTTCCCTAAGAAAAGTTTCTACACATTATTTTCTTCAAAAAAAATGTATAGTTTTTATTACTCTCTGGAATCTCCTAGTCCAAAAATTTTAAAAGAAACTTCATTTAAGAGCTTTTGGTTTTATAGGAAGCTACCCATAATCATGGCTTCTTTTATTTTTCAAAAGATAGTTGGGGGAGGGCTCCACATTATTACCACATCCTCTGAAAGTATGGTTCCTAGAAAAGCCAAGGTCCATCATCCACTGTGCAATTCTAGTCTAATAGGAAAGTTATATCACTGTTGACAGCCTTGTCCTTTCTTCATAAATCCTGGGAGTTATCCCATAGGAATATTTATTTTCCTTCAGACATGAAGTGACCATTAAGATGCACCAGTAAAGAATTCGTGGCTTTTAGTGTCGCTCTATTTCTTCTAGCTTAAGGATTTTAAGAAAAAAAAAGTGTTGCAGTGAAAAGGTATATTTTTATTAGCAGTGAAGTAAATACATTAATTGTTTCTTAATAAATGCATTATAAAAAGCCAGGATTGGTATTTTCTTAAATTTAATGAAATCCTGCCATTTGCAACAACGTGGATGGTACTAGAGAGTATTATGATAAACATAATAAGTCAGAGATAGACAAATACCATGTGATTTCACTCATGTGGAATTTAAGAAACAAAACAAATAATAGTGGGGGGTTGGAAGAGAGAGGCAAATTAAGAAACAGACTCTTAACTATAGAGAATAGACTGATGGTTTCCAGAGGGGAGGTAAGTTGGGGGATGGGTTAGATAAATGATGGGGATCAAGGATGCACTTGTGATGAGCACTAGGTGATGTACTGAAGTGCTGAGTCATTAAATTGTATCCTCAAAGCTGATATTACACTGTATGTTAACTAACTGAAATTTAAACAAATTTTTAATTGAAATTCTCAATAAAAGATACATGCTTAAGTATAAAAGAGAAAATACCATTTACTTATAGAAAAATGTCTCTGTAAGTGGAAACAGGTTTGCAGACCATCATCTGAGAATAGAGAGTAATGAGATTTACTTATAAGGAGTGCCACAGAACAGAGGAGGAGTCTGAACCAAAGCTGAATCTGAGTCATCAAAGAACTTGGTTTGTCATATTCTATGGTTCTTTCTAGAACTATAATGACTAACAAATGACAGACGACATTAATTGCGAGATCCAATCTTACCTTCCACAAATAAATAAATATATCATTAATGAAAGGTAATCTGCTATCTGAAGATTATTGACTGCCCATTATATTTTCTTCTACTATTTAATAGAACCTGCTCAAATGAAGAGAGACTAATATTCCATGTTTTCAGGAATAGAATACAGTTCTTTTTGCAAGTATTTCAAGATAAAGTAAAGTAAGAAGAATGTGGAAAGGAATAGCAACATTTATTGAATACGACTACATGCTGGAATCTGAGTTAAGATTTAATATTCGTTTTCTTGACTAAATAATTACATTCCCTACTGTTTGAAAATCCATGGTACTGAGAAATTAACTAACTTCTTTCAGATAAGTCAGCTGGTAAATATTAAAACCAATCTCAATCTCATAATTTGATGTTCAAATCACATCCACCATGATGCTTCACAGACAGACCAACACTTTCCAATAGAACATATTTTGATGATAGAAATATTCTATATTTGTACCATTTAAAATGGTAGCCACTAGTCCCATGTGATTATTGAACTCTTGAAATTTTGCCCCTACGAATGAGAAACTGAATATTAAATTTCATTTAATAACAAAAACAAGCAAACAAACAAAACAAAACAAAACAAAAAACTTAATTAAAAATGAGCAGAGGACCTGAACAGACATTTTACTAAAGAAGACATCCAAAGGCCAAAGAGTACATGAGCAGGTACCCAAGATGACTAATCATCAGGTAAATATAAACCAAAACCACAGTAAGGTACTACCTCAGACCTGTTAGAATCTCTATTTCAAAAAGCAGATAACAAGTGCTGACAAGAACATGATGAAGAAATAACCCTTGTGCACTGTTGAAAGGAATGTGAGGGGGTGCCTGGGTGGCTCAATTGGTTAAGCAATTGTCTTCAGCTCAGATCATGATCTTGGAGTCCTGAGATCCAGCCTTGTATTGGCCTCCCTGTTCAGTGGGGAGTCTGCTTCTAATTCTTCCTCTGCCGCTCCACCTTGTTCATTCTCTCTCTCTCTCTCTCTCTCTCTTTCTCTCTCTCTGTCAAATAAGTAAATAAAATCTTAAATAAAAAAAGAATGTGAATTGGTGCAGCTACTATGGAAAATAGTATGGAGGTTCTTTAAAAAATAAAAAGTTAAAAATAGAGTTGCTATATGATCCAACAACCTCACCTTTGGGCATACACCCACAGGGAATGAAAACAAGACATCAGGAGACCCCTGGGATAGGTCAGTGGTTGAGCATCTGCCTTTGGCTCAGGGCATGATCCCAGGGTCCCATAATTGAGTCCCGCACCAAGCTCCCTGCAGGAAGCCTGCTTCTCCTTCTTCCTATGTCTCTGCCTCTCTGTGTGTGTCTCTAATGAATAAATAAATAATAAAATCTTAAAAAAAAAAGAAAAAGGGGGTACCCTGGATGGCTCGGCGGTTTAGCACCTGTCTTCTGCCCAGGGCATGATCCTGGAGTCCTGGGATCGAGTCCCATGTCGGGCTCCCTGCATGGAGCCTGCTTCTCCCTCTGCCTGTGTCTCTGCCTCTGTGTGTGTGTGTGTGTGTGTGTGTGTGTGTCTCATGAATAAATAAATAAAATCTTAAAAAAAAAGAAAAGACATCAAAAAGATATTTGCCCTCCTTTGTTCATTGCAGCATTATTCACAATAGCCAAGACATAGAATAACCTAAGTTCCCATCAGTGGATGTGAGATGTGAGATAGATATATCTATATATAGACATATGTTCATGATATCACATGTTGGTCACATATATATATGACCAACATGGATAGACTGTGAGGGCATTAGGCTAAGAAAGAAAATAATGAATGGAATCATTTATATGTGGAATCTAAAGAAGTCAAATACATAGGAACAGGGAGTAGAAAAGTGGTTCCTAGGACCTGGGAGGTGCAATAAATAGGGAGAGTTTTATAAAAGGATGCAAATTTTCAGCTATAAAATGAATAAGATTTGAGTATCTAATGTAGAATATGGTGACTGTAGTTGATAAGACCTAACTGCATAATTGACATTTGCTAATAGAGTAGAACTGAAGTGATCTCTCTCTCTCTCCCTCTCTCTCTCTCTCTCTCTCTCACACACACACACACAATATGTGAGGTGTTGGGTTTGTTAATTTTAGGAGAGATCTTTCCACTATATACATATAGAAATCATTGCAAGGTATACTTTAAATATCTTGCAATTTTATTGATCAATTATACCTCTATAAAGTAGAAAAAATAAAATACTTTGGTAGAAAGGAAAAATAAAACACAATATATGCAACTTATAGGATGCAGTTTAAGCAATGCCCACCGGAAGATTTATAACTGTAAGCACCTATATTAAAATGAGATGTGGTCCCCACCAACTTACCTAGATAACTTTCAAATCATCCTGAAAACCTACAAATTTGGCCTAAGATTTATTTATTTTTTTATAACAACCTTTATGGTTTTTTTAATATTTTATTTATTTATTCATGAGAGACAGTGGGAGAGAGGCAGAGACACAGGCAGAGGGAGAAGCAGGCTCCATGCAGGGAGCCCGATGTGGGACTCGATCCCGGGTCTCCAGGATCAGGCCCTGGGCCAAAGGCAGCACTAAACCGCTGAGCCACCAGGGCTGCCCTGGCCTAAGATTTAAAGAGAGAACAGCTGGAATGCTACCGTGAGAAGAGGTCGTGCTACCATCAAGGTAGAGAGACAGAAAATAAATAAATAAAAAAGCATCCAAGGGGGAGCCCCCCTCCCCCACGAGGAGCCGGGCTAAGGCCCAGCGCTGAGAGCCTCCAGGACAGAAGAGCCCCGTCCAGGAGAAGCAGGAACTTTACCAATCTTCCTGGATGGAAAGGCGCTCGCAGGGAACTCAGGATCCCAGGAGGGGTAGTGGAGCCTCCAGTCTCCCCGGGTCACTAACAGAGGAGGGGCGCCTGGGGAGAGTGGCCACAATCCATGGCCGAGCTCCCTAAAGGGCTGGAGTGTGCACCTGGTGGGGTCTCCAGGGCAGCTCAGGTGGCGGCTCAGGCCGCGGCTCCACAGAGGAGGCTGCATGGCCCTGGGAGTGCGATTCCAGTGGTGCAGTCCCCGGAGCCCAGGGCATCAGGGGACACAGCCCAGGATCCAGTGATCCCCTTGGGACAGGCGGAGGCGGGGAGGACACAGGACAGCAAGGACTCTCCTGTCGCAGGGCACCCCTGAGCGGTGCAGATCAGCGCCCCCACCCCCAGGGGCATCTAGACCAGTGTGGACTGGGAGCTGTGGGAGTTACTGCGGGAGCTGACTCTAGGGATGGAGAGCTGGCCGCTGCCACTGTTGTTCCTCTTGGAGTCACCTTGTACCTGGGACTGAGCAGGAGCCTCACAGGATAAACAGCTCCCACTGAGCCCAGCACCTGGCAGGGGATGGGGCACCTCCCCCAGGTGCACACACCTGAGAATCAGCACAGCAGACCCCTCCCCCAGAAGACCAGCTGGAAGGATACGGGAAGAGCAAGTTCTTAACCAAGCAGCGCTAGAAAGCTCCAGGAGAAGTCAAGGGGCTTACAGTATATAAAATCAAAGGATACCCCTCCTTCTTTTTTTTCCTTGTTTTATTTGTTTTTGGTTTTGGTTTTTGTTGTTTGTTTTCACCTTTCTTCTTCTTTTTTTTTTCCTTCCTTTTTTCAGTACAGTTTGTTTTTAGCCACTCTGCACTGAGCAAAATGACTAGAAAAAATTCACCACAAAAGAATCAGAAATAGTCCTCTCTCCCACAGTTACAGAATTTGGATTACAATTTGATGTCAGAAAGCCAATTCAGAAGCACAATTATAAAGCTACTGGTGGCTCTGGAAAAAAGAATAAAGGATTCAAGAGACTTCATGATGCAGAATTTAAAACTAATCAGGCCTAAATTAAAAATCAATTAACTGAGATGCAATTCAAACTGGAGGTCCTAGAGACTATGGTTAATGAGGTAGAAGAATGAGTGAGTGACATAGAAGACAAGTTGATGGCAAGGAAGGAAGCTGAAGAAAAGAGAAAAACAATTAAAAGATCATGAGGAAAGGTTAACAATTAAAAGATCATGAGGAAAGCTTAAGGGAAAAAAATGACAGCCTCAGAAGGAAAAATATACGTTTAATTGGGGTTCCAGAGGGTGTCGAAAGGGACAGAGGACCAAAAAGTAAATTTGAATGAATCATAGCTGAGAACTACCCTAACTTGGGGAGGGAAACAGGTATTCAGAACCAGGAGATAGAGAGATCCCCCCTAAAATCAATAAAAACCATTCAACACCTTGACATTTAATAGTGAAGCTTGCAAATTCCAAAGATAAAGAAAAGATCCTTAAAGCAGCAAGAGACAAGAGATCCTTGACTTTTATGGGGAGGAGTATTAGGGTAACAGCAGACGTCTCCACAGAAACCTGGCAGGCCAGAAAGGGCTGGCAGGATATATTCAGTGTCCTAAATGAGAACATGCAGCCAAGAATACTTTATCCAGCAAGGCTCTCATTCAGAATAGAAGGAGAGATAATGAGCTTCCAAGATAGGCAGAAACTGAAAGAACATGTGACCACCAAACCACCTCTGCAAGAAATATTAATGGGGACTCTGTAGAAGAAAGAGGAAGTCCAAAGAAATAATCCACAGAAACAGGGACTGAATAAGTATTATAATGACACTAAATTCATATCTTTCAATAGTAACTCTGAACGTGAATGGGTTTAATGATCCTTTAATGAAGGCGCAGGGTTTCAGACTGGATAAAAAAGCAAGACCCATTTATTTGCTGTCTAAAAAAGACTAATTTGAGATGTAAGGACACCTACAGCCTGCAAATGAAAGGTTGGAGAACAATTTACCATTCAAATGGTCCTCAAAAGAAAGCTGGGAGGTCCTCAAAAGAAAGCTGGGATAGCCATCCTTATATCAGATAAATTAAAGTTTATCCCAAAGACTGTAGTAAGAGATGAAGAGAGACACTATATCATACTTAAAGGATCTATACAACAAGAGGACCTTACAATATTGAATATTTATGCCCCAAATGTGGGAGCTACCAATATATCAATCAATTAATAACCAAAGTTAAGACAAACTTAGATAATAATACACTAATTAATACCGGGAGACTTTAACAGGGTGCTTTCTGTAAATGACAGATCTTCTAAGCACAACATTTCCAAAGAAACAAGAGTTTAAATGATACACTGGACTAGATGGATTTCACAGATATTTACAGAACTTTACATCTAAACACAACTGAAAACACAGGCTTCTCAAATGCACATGGAACTTTCTCCAGAATTCACCACATACTGGGTCACAAATCAGGTCTTAACCACTACCAAAAAATTGAGATTGTCCCCTGCATATTTTCAGACCATAATGCTTTGAAACTAGAACAAATCACAAGAAATTTGGAAGGAATTCAAACACGTCAAGGTTAAAGACCATCCTGCTAAAAGATGAAAGGGTCAACCAGGAAATTAAAGAAGAATTAAAAACATTCATGGAAACTAATGAGAATGAAGATACAACCGTTCAAAATCTTTGGTATAAAGCAAAGCAGTCCTGAGGGGGAAATACATTGCAGTACAAGCATCCCTCAAAAAACTGGAAAGAACTCAAATACAAAAGCTAACCCTGCATCTACAGGAACTGGAGAAAGAACAGGAAATAACACTATACTCAGCAGAAGAGAGTAATAAAGATTCGAGCAGAACTCAAAGAAATAGAGACCAGAAGAACTGGAAAAGATCAACAAAACCAGGAGTTGGTCTTTGAAAGAATTAATAAAATGGATAAACCATTAGCCAGCCTTATGAAAAACAAAAGAGAAAAGACTCAAATTAATAAAATCACGAATGAAAAAGAAGAGATCACCACCAATACCAAGGATATACAAACGATTTTAAAAACTTATTATGAGTAGCTATATGAGAATAAATTAGGCAACCTAGAAGAAATGGGCGCATTTCTGGAAAACCATAACCTACCAAAACTGGAACAGGAAGAAATGAAAAACCTGAATAGGCCGATAACCAGGGAGAAAATTGAAGCAGTCATCAAAAACCTCCCAAGACACAAAAGTCCAGGGCCAGATGGCTTCCCAGGGGAATTCTATCAAACCTTTATAGAAGAAACAATACCTATTCTACTAAAGCTGTTCCAAAAGATAGAAAAAGATGGTATACTTCTAAACTCGTTCTATGAGGCCAGCATCACCTTAATTCCAAAACGAGACAAAGACCCCACAAAAAGGAGAATTATAGACTGATATCTCTGATGAACACAGATGCAAAAATTCTCAACAAGATACTAGCCAACAGGATCCAACAATATATTAAGAAGATTTTTCACCATGACCAAGTAGGATTTATCCCCGGGTTGCAAGGCTGGTTCAACACTCATATAGCAACCAACGTGATAGATCATATCAACAAGAGAAAATACAAGAACCATATGATCCTCTTAATAGATGCAGAGAAAGCATTTGACAAAATATAGCATCTATTCCTGATCAAAACTCTTCAGAGTGGGGCAGCCCCGGTGGTGCAGCGGTTTAGCGCCGCCTGCAACCTGGGGTGTGATCCTGGAGACCCCGGATCGAGTCCCACCTCTGGCTCCCTGCATGGAGCCTGCTTCTTCTCCCTCTGCCTGTGTCTCTACCTCTCTGCCTGAAAAAACAAAAGAAAACAAAAAAAACTCTTAAGACTGTAGAGAGGGAACATTCCCCAGCATCCTAAAAAGCCCACAGCAAATATCATTCTCTCTCTTTTTTTTTTCTTGACAGATCCTGCCGCAGGTTTATTTGTACAAATAGCACAGGAGGACACCAGGCCCATGCAGACAGAAGTCCAGGGGTCATACCAGTCCTTCCGTCCTCACACTGGCAGGCAGCAGCCTCTACACTGGAGCCTTTGTGGGGGCCTGGGCACCTTTAGGAGCCTGCGCTGCAGGAGTAGAAGCAGGAGCTGGAGCGGGGGTCACAGCTGCAGCCTGGGCTTTGGTTTGAGCCTTGGCCTTGGCCTTTGGCCAGGAGAGCCTGAGACCTTTGGCAATGCGGGCACGAGCACGTTTCCCGAGCTTGGGGTGAGCGATGTAGGCAAATCGATTGAGCTTGCGGCTGCCGCCCTTTGGGATCTTGGGCTTAACCTCCTTGGGCTTGACAAGAGCCTTGATAGTCTCAGCACGTGCAGCCATGGCCTTGTCATTGTTGGCCTGCATCTTCTTCAGGCCCTTCTTGTTGTGCTTCTTGGCAAAGTGCATGTTCCTCAGGAACTTGGGGTCTACCCTCTTAAGAGATTCGTATCTTTGTGACCAGGGTTTCTTGATGCCATTTCTGTGCCATTTTCGTTACTGGTTGTGCGTGGTGTGGTTCTTGGACTTGGCCATGTCTGCACCAAACCCCGGGGCTCCCCCAGCGCCTCGGACCGGAAGAGCTCAATGGGGAAACACTGGGAGCCTTTCCCCTGAGATCAGGAACATGACAGGGATGTCCTCTCTCACCACTGCTATTCAACATAGTACTGGAAGTCTTATCCTCAGCAAACAGACAACAAAAAGAAATAAAAGGTATTCAAATTGGCAAAGAAGAAGTCAAACTCTCTCTATTTGCAGATGACATGATACTGTACATAGAAAACCCAAAAGACTCCACCCCAAGATTGCTAGAACTCATACAGCAATTTGGCAGTGTGGCAGGATACAAAATCAATGCCCAGAAAACAGTGGCATTTCTCTACACTCACAATGAGACTGAAAAAAAGAGAAATTAAGGAGCCAGTCCCATTTACAAGTGCACCCAAAAGCATAAGATACCTAGAAATAAACCTAACCAAAGAGGTAAAGTATCTATACCCTAAAACTACAGAACACTTTTGAAAGAAATTTTGGAAGACACAAAGAGATGGAAAAATATTCCATGCTCATGGGTTGGAAGAATTAATATTGTGAAAATGTCAATGCTACCCAGGGTACTTTACACATTTAATGCAATCCCTATCAAAATACCATGAACTTTCTTCAGAGAGTTGGAACAAATCGTCTTAAGATTTGTGTGGAATCAGAAAAGACCCCGAATAGCCAGGGGAATATTAAAAAAGAAAACCAGAGCTGGGGGCAAAACAATGCCAGATTTCAGGTTGTACTGCAGAGCTGTGATCCTCAAGACAGTGTGGTACTGGCACAAAAACACATTGATCAATGGAACTGAATAGAGAATCCAGAAAGGGGTGGGCTGGGTGGGTGCTGCGTATGGCTGCCTCATACAGAGGCAGGACGTGAACTAACTTATAAAGCTTTCATTACACTGTCAGAGAAACCGTGTTCTATACCATTTGCATTTAAAAGCAGGAATAAAAAGTGTGGGCTTTTTATTTTTGTGTGGGTTTTTCTTTATTTTTTTTTGTTTTTTTTTTTTGTTTGTTTTTGGGGGGTTCAGCATAACTTGGAATGTTTGAAAGCTTTTCAACCTAAATGCGGAGAAAAAACAGGTAAAGCATTATTTTTGCACAAAACTAGCATTCCTAAATAGTGCAAATGAATCTGGTACCTCTTAAAATGGTGAGAGGTCATATACTTACTAAAATTTAGATTTTCTTTCTATGGCTTGACAGATTACCCTTCTATATATTCTACTCACACCAAGAGCTGTTGCTATGGTCAAAAGGGAACTGTAAAAGGTGTCCACCTTTCTTCTGTATCCAGCAAAAAGGTTTTTATTTCTACTCCATTTTTGAAAGTATTTATAAAACTAGTTGAGGACAGCTGTATTTTTTTGTTGAACTATTCAGTAGAATTTGTGCCTTTTTGTCTGTATGTGAATAAATGCTGTACATTTTGCAATACAAAAAAAAATAAAAAAAGAATCCAGAAATGGCTCCTCAACTCTATGTTCAACTAATATTCAACAAAGCAAGAAAGACCATCCACTGGAGAAAGGACAGTCCCTTCAATAAATGGTGCTGGGAAAATTGGACAGCCGTGTGCAGAAGAATGAAACTAGACCATTCTCTTACACCATACACAAGGAAAACTCAAAATGGATGAAAGGTCTAAATGTAAGAAGAATCCATCAAAATCCTAGAGGAGAACACAGGCAACACTCTTTTTGAACTTGGCCACAGCAACTTCTTGCAAGATACATCTATGAAAGCAAGGGAAACAAAAGCAAAAATGAATTATTGGGACTTAATCAAGATAAAAGCTTCTGCATAGCAAAAGAGGGATGAAGAAACCCTGAAACAAAACTAAAAGACAACCTACAGAATGGGAGAAGATATTGGCAAATGACATGTCAGATAAAGGGCTAGTATCCAAGATCTATAAAGAACTTATTAAACTCAACAGCAAATAAACAAGCAGTCCAATCATGAAATGGGCAAAAGACATGAACAGAAATTTCATCAAAGAAGACAGACATGGCCAACAAGCACATGAGAAAATGCTCCGCATCACTTGCCATCAGGGAAATACAAATCAAAACCACAATGAGATACCACCTCACACCAGTGAGAATGGGGAAAATGAACAAGACAGGAAGAAACAAATGTTGGAGAGGATGTGGAGAAAGGGGAACCCTCTTGCACTGTTGGTGGGAATGTGAACTGGTACAGCCACTCTGGAAAACTCATACAGCAATTTGGCAGTGTGGCAAGATACGAAATCAGTGGAGGTTCCTCAAAGAGTTAAAAAATAGAACTGCCCTACGACCCAGCAATTGCACTGCTGGGATTTACCCCAAAGATACAGATGCAGTGAAACGCCGGGACACCTGCACCCCAATGTTTCTAGCAGCCATGTCCACAATAGCCAAACTGTGGAAGGATCCTCAGTGTCCATTGAAAGATGAATGGATAAAGAAGATGTGGTTTATGTATACAATGGAATATTACTCAGACATTAGGAACGACAAATACCCACCATTTGCTTCGACATGGATGGAACTGGAGGGTATTATGCTGAGTGAAATAAGTCAGTCAGAGAAGGAGAAACATTATATGGTCTCATTCATTTGGGGAGGATAAAAAATAGTGAAAGGGAATAAAGGGGAAAGGAGAGAAAATGAGTGAAAATATCAGTGAGGGTGACAGAACATGAGACACTCCTAATTCCGGGAAATGCACTAGGGGTGGTGGAAAGGAAGGTGGGCGGGGAGTTGGGGTGACAGAGTGACTGAGTGACGGGTACTGAGGGGGGCACTTGAAGGGATGAGCACTGGGTGATATATGTTGGCAAATTGAACGCCAATAAAATAAAATAAAATAAAATCTTTAAAAAAAGTTTAAAAAATAAAAATAAGCAAAGAACTTGGAAAAAAATGAGATGAAATTTGATATCAATAATCTAACCTCTCACCTTAAGAAACTGGGAGAGAAAAGAAACTAAACCCAAAGGGAAACAATACTGTAAATAATGATTAGAACAAAATTAATTAAAGAATATAATGATAGAGGACATCAACAAAACCCAAAGCCAGTCATTCAAAAAGACTAAAAAGAATTGACAAAACTCTAGCTAGACTCACTAAAAGAAAGAAAAGTCAAATTACTAGAGTCAGAAATAAGAGGGGGCATTACTACTTATCTATGAACAATTGGATGTCAACAAATTAGATAACCTAGATGAAATAGGCAAAAATCTTGAAACACATCAACTATCAAAATTGATTTTAAAAGAAACAGAAAATCTGAATAGGCCTATAATGACTATATATTAATCAAAAACTCCCACAAAGAAAAGACCAGGATCAGAAGGCTTCAACTAGTAAATTATGCCAAACATTTAGAAAATAATACCAGTTCTCAACATTCTCCATTAAAAATAAAGAAGTAAACACTTTCCAATTAATTATATGAAGTCAGTATTATCTCTATATGAAAATCAAAGTAATCACGAAAAACTAAAGACAATTTAACTTGTGAGCACTGATGCAAAAGCCTTTTAAAAAATATTACACCAAACACAGCCACATTCAAAAAGGATTATACATCATAACCTAATGAGACTCATTTCAGTAATTCATTCATTTCAGTAATGCAAGATAACACATAAAATTCAAGCAATGGAAAATACCATGTTAATAGAATAAGACATGAAACCGTTTATTCATCTCCATAGATACACAAAAAGAATTTGACAAAATTTAACATTTTCATGGAAAAAACAAACAAAAAATCTCACAAAATCAAAAAAACTTCAAAAACTAGGAAATAAGGGAAATTTTTCAACCTTATAAAGGGCATCTACAAAAATCACAGCTGACACTATGCTTTATCATGAAAGACTGAACACTTTATCCTTAATGTGAGAAAAAACAACAACAACAAAAAAAAAAAAACAAGGATGTCCACTCTCTCTACTTCTATTCAATATTTCCCTGGAGATTATAGCCATGGCAACTAGGAAAGAAAAATAAAGACATCCAAATTGTAAATAAATAATTAAAACTCCATTTGTAGATGACATGATCTTGTTGAATTAATTTTTAAGGGCTACAATAAAAAATTCTACAAACTGAATGACTTTAAAAACAGAAATTTATTGTCTCCCAGTTCTGGAAGCTAGAAGTCTAAAATTAAGATGTCATCAAGGTTAGTTCCTTTTTAGAGCCGTCAAAGAAAGAGCCATTTTAGGTCTGTCTTGTAGATGGCTGCTTTTTTCCTGTGTTCCTTTACATCATCTTCCCTCTATTCCATATTTAAATTTCCCTCTTTTTGTAAGGACCCTAGTCATATCGGATTAAATCCCACTTTTAGGACTTACCTGAAATTGATAACTTCTAAAGACCCTATCCCCAGGGACACCTGGGTGGCTCACCTTCCTCCCAGAGCATGATCTTGGAGTCCTGGGGTTGAGTCCCACATTGGGCTTCCTTCAGAGAGCCTGCTTCTCTCTCTGCCTGTGTCTCTGCCTGTGTCTCTCTCTCTCTCTGTCTCTGTGTGTGTGTGTGTGCCTCATGAATAAATAAATAAAAATCTTTAAAAAAAGAGACCCTATTTCCAAATAGTCACATTGAGGCACCTGAGGTTAGGGGAAGAGCACAGTTCAACCCATAATACTTCTATATAGACAATCCTAAGAAATCTATTAAAAAATTGTTAGTGAAAATAAATAAGTTCATAATAATTATAGAATTTGAGATTAATATACAAAATTAATTACAAAACTAGTGTAAAATCTAACAATAAACAAACCAACAATGAAATTAATACAATAATTTTTTAAAATAATATCAGAAAGAACAAACTGCTATGGATAAATTTAAGAAAAGAAGTATAAGATTTGTATAATAAAAGGTACAAAAAATAATATCTTATTAAAGAAATTAAAAACACTTAAGTTAATGGAGAGATGTCATATATACCTGCATCAGGATACTTCATATTGTTAAGATGGCAGTATTCCCCAAATTGACCTACAGATTCAATACAATACCTATTAAAATCCCAGTTAAATTCTTTGTAGAAATTTACAAGCTAATTTTATTTTTTTTAATTTTTATTTATTTTTGATAGTCAGAGAGAGAGAGAGAGAGAGAGGCAGAGACACAGGCAGAGGGAGAAGCAGGCTCCATGCACCGGGATCCCGACGTGGGATTCGATGCCGGGTCTCCAGGATCGCGCCCTGGGCCAAAGGCAGGCGCTAAACCGCTGCGCCACCCAGGGATCCCCTACAAGCTAATTTTAAAATTAATATGGAAATCCAAGGGTCTCAGAATAGTCAAAATAGAAGTGTAATATTGGAAAACTCACACATCGATATCAAAATGTATTGCAAAACTACAAGACACTATGTTACTGGCATATAGATAGATATATAGACTAATGCATTAGAATTAAAGCCATTAAAATAATCCTACATTTATGATCACACTTACAATTATTTATGAAGAATTTTGACAAATATATAAAGACAACCTAAAGAAGAAAGGATGGTCATTTCAACAAATGGTGCTAGGACACCAGAATATCCATATACAAAAGGAAAAAGTTGTACTCCTACCTCATACTATACCCAAAAATCTTACTCAAAATGGATCGAAGGCTGAAATGTAAGAACCTAAATGTGAGGACTAAAACAATAACACTCTTAGGAGAAAAAATAGCTGTAAATTTTTATGATGTTTATTAGGCAATAATTTCTTAGATATGGCACCAAAAGTACAAATAACAAAAGAAAAAAAAAGATAAATGGAACCTTATTAAAATTTTAAATGTTTGTTAAAGGGTACCATTAAGAAAGCAAAAGACAATCTACAGAAAGGAATAAAATATTTGCAAATCAATCTCTGAAAAAGACTTCTATCCAGAATATAAAAACAACTCTTACAAGCCAATGACAAAATGACAAATAATACACTGAAAAATAAGCAAAGGATCTCAACAGATATTTATTCAAAGAAGATACACAAATGTCTACTAAGCACACAAAAAGATGTTTAACAACTAGAAACTGGAGAAATATAAATCAAAACCTCTTATATATCACTTCATTAACATGACTCTAATCAAAATGATAGAAAATAACAAGTGTTGACAAGGACAGGAAGAAACTCATTGCACTGTGGAAACATAAAATTGCGCAACTACTTTGGAAAAGAATTTGGAAATTTCTTATGGAATTTTGTAACCCAGCACTTCCATCTTTACATATATCTCCAACACAAATGAACACATACATCTAGATAGAACTTGTATATAAATGTTCATAGCCTCCTTATTCATAATAGAAAAAAATAGATACAAGTCATAAGTCTGTCATCTGAATAAATAATAAATAAATGTTTCCATTCAACTGAACATTACCTGGCAATAAAAAGTAATAAGGTACTTGTACATATTACAATATGAGTGAACCTGGAAATTATGCTAAGTGAAACATACTAGAACAAGACCATATACTGTATGATTCTATTTATATGAAATATCCAATACAGGCAAGTCTATAGACTTGCATAAAGTAAACTAGTTATTGCCAGGCGCTATGGGGAAGAAGCAGTTGGGAAGTAAATGCTAATGATTACTGACTTTCATATTAGAGTTATAAAAATATCCTAAAATTGATTGTGATGATGGCTTCAGAACCCTGAAAATATACTAAAAACCACAGAATTGTATACTTTAAAAGGGATGAATTGAGTGGTACATGAATTTTATCTCAAGTTGTTCAACTTCTGAGGTGAGTAATCTGGGTATATAATCAAACACAAGCCAATCTAAGTTTCCTTATCACCAAGAGAAATTACTTACATTCACCCTAACTGGAACAGAAATAAAAATCAGATAAACTACCTTAAAATGCTTCAGGACCCATAAAGAACTGCATCAGTGTCTTTGCAATGATATTATTGCCTTCCACATTCAGACATGGAAGCTCAGCCTACAATGTGGATTTCATTCTTAACATCACTATGTTTTCAATCTCTCTCTCTTAAATATGAACTTTGCCCTTCCTCAACCTCTTTCTCTAATTGCCTGAGTCTGGAATACAGTTTGTTTCATGATCTAGTACCTAGTTATCTATTTATTTATGCTTCTTTTTTAAATATTTTATTTATTCATTCATGAGAGACACACAGAGAGAGAGGCAGAGACACAGGGAGAGGGAGAAGTAGGCTCCATGCAGAGAGACCATCGTGGGACTGGATCCCAGGACCAGGATCACACCTAAGCCAAAGGCAGATGCCCAACCACTGAGCCACCCTGGTGTCCCTCTATTTATTCTTTACATATTTTGTTGTTGCTCTTTGTTGTATCTCTGACTTGGTTTAGTATTTTTGCTTTAACACTACCCAAGTGTTAGTTTCTGCACTCAGTACTGGAGATAATTACACTGCAGATTGATGAGTGAAGTAAAGAAGCTCAACAAAGTGTGTTTTGAGAAAGAGAAGCCTATCTATTCTGTTCTATCCAGTCCTTTATCCTATAACGTTGCTCACACATCAAGAAACAGTCCTTCTATACCAAATATTTGAAGAAGAGTTAATACCTATTCTTCTCAAACTTTTCAAAAAGAGAAAGGAGGAGGAGGAGAAGGAGGAGGAGGAAGAAGAAAACTTCCAGATTCATCCTCTAAGGTCAACAGTACCCTAACATCAAAACCAGATAAAGATACCAGCAAAAAAGAGAACTACAGGCCAGTATTTCTGATGAACATAGATCTAAAACCTTCAACAAAAAAATAGCAAACCAAGACTAAAAATACATTTAAAAAAAAATCATTCACCACAATCAAGTAGGATTCATTCCTGAGTTGCAAGGGTGGTTCAACATCCCCAAAGCAATATAATACATCACATCAATAAGAAAAATAAGAATCCTAACACCATTTCAATAGACGACAGGGGGCACCTGGGTGGCTCATTGGGTGAAGAATCTAACTCTTGTTTTTAGCTTAGGTCATGATCTCAGGGTCATGAAATTCAGCCTCACATTGAGTTCCATACTCATCAGGGAATCTACTTGAGAATCCCCCCTCTCCCTGCTCTCTCTCTCTCTCTCAAATAAATAAATAGTTCTTTAAAAATAGATAACAAAAAAAGCTATCTTTATACATTTGACAAAGTATAACATCCATTCATGACAAAAATTCTCAACAAAGTAGGTTTAAAGAAAACATACTACAACATAATAAAGGCCTTATATGTAAAACCCACAATGAGCATCATGCCCAATGGAGAAAAACAGAGCTTTTCCTCTAGATCAGAAATAAGAGAAGGGTTTCCACTCTCACCACTTTTATTCAATATAGTATTGGAAGTCCTAGCTGCAGAAACAGACAACAAAAAGGAAAAAAAAGGCATCCAAATCAGTAAGGAAGAAGTAAAGTTTTCACTATTTGCAGATGACATGATACTATATATAGAAAACCCAAAGGCCTACACCAGAAAACTACTAAAACTGATAAATGAATTCAGTAGTGTCTCAGGATACAAAATCAACATACAGAAATCTGTTGCATTTCTGTATACTAATGCTGAAGCAGCAGAAAAAGAAATTAAGAAAATAATCCCATTTGCAATTGCACCAAAAAGGATAAAGTACCTAAGAACACACTTAAGCAAAGAGTTGAGCAACCTGTACTTTGAAAACTATAAAACATTAATGAGAAAAACTGAAGACACAAAGAAATGGAAAAACATTCCATGCTTATGAATTGAAAGAACAAATATTGTTAAAATGTCCATACTACCCAAAGCTATCTACAGATTTAATGTAATCTCTATCAGAATACCAACAACATTTTTAGCAGAGCTAGAACAAACAATCCTAAAATTTATATGGAGCCAAGAAAGACCCAAGTAGTCAGAGCAATCTTGAAAGATAAAAGCAAAGCTGGAGGTATCACAATCCCAGACTTCAAGTTATATTACAAAGCTGTAGCAATCAAGACAGTATGGTACTACCATAAAAATAGACACCTGGATCAATGGAACAGAATGGGAAACCCAGAAATAAACTCACAATTATATGGTCAATTAATTTTTGACAAAGCAAGAAAGAATATTCAATAAGAAAAAGATAGTCTTTTCAATAAATGGTGTTAGAAAAAAAAAGGACAGCTACATGCAAAAGAATGAAACTGGGCCACTTTCTTACACCATACATGAGCATAAACCCACAATGAATAAAAGAACTAAATGTTCTTTTAAGACTCAAACCATTAAATCCTAGAAGGGAGTGTATACAGGCATTTCTCTGACATCAGCCATCACATTTTTTTAGATATGTCTCCTGAGGCAAGGAAAATAGAAACAAAAATAAAGTATTTGGACTACATCAAAATAAAAAGCTTCTGCATCATGAAGGAAACAAAATTAACAAAACTAAAAGGCAACTAAATGGGGGAAGATATTTACAAATGACATATCCAGTAAGGGTTAATATCCAAAATATACAAACAACTGATAAAATTCAACACCCAAAAAACAAATAATTCAATTAAAAATGGTCAGAAGACACGTACATTTCTTCAAATGAGACATACAGATAGTCAATGAAAAGATGAAAAGATGTGAAAAGATGCTCCATATCACTCATCATCAGGGAAATGCAAATTAAAGCCACAATAACATATGACCTTACACCTGTCAGAATGGCTAAAATCAAAAACGCAGGAAAAAAAGTGTTGATGAGGACATGGAGGAAAAAGGATCCTCTTATACTGTTGGTGGGAATGCAAATGATATAGCCACTGTGGAAAATAATATGGAAATTCCTCAAAAAGTTCCCAGTAATCATGCTACTGGGTATCTACCAACACTACAAAAACACAATTCAATTTTTTACAATAGCCAAATTACTGAAGCAGCCCAAGTGTCCAAGGATAAATGAATAGATAAAAAAGAGGTATATTCATATATATATTATATATATATAATTTTTATATTCCATTATAAAAAGAATGAAATCCTTAAATCTGTAATGACATGGATATAGCTAGCAAGTATAATGCCAAGTAAAAGAAGTCACCCAGAGGGACACCTTGGTGGCTCAGCTGGTTAAGTCCAACTCTTGATTTTGGTTAAGGTCATGATCTCAGGGTCATGGGATGGAGCCCTGCACCGGGCTCCATGCTCAGCATGGAATCTGCCTCTCCCTCTGCTCCTCCTACTACTTGTGTGCTGTCCTGCAAACAAATAAATAAAACCTTTAAAAAAAAAAAGACAGCCAGAGAAAAACAAATATCACACGATTTCACTTAAATGAATTTAGAAAACAAAACATGCAAAGGAAAAAAAGACAGAGAGAAAGACAAACCAAGAAACAGATTCTTTACTATAGAGAACAAACTGATGTTTACCAGAGGGGAGGTTTGTGGGCAGGTGGGGTGAAATAGGTGATGAGGATTAAAGAGTGCACTTATAGTGATGAGCATTGGGTGACATATAAAATTGTTGAATCATTCTTTGTACACCTTAAACTAATATAACACTGTATGTTAGCTACACTAGAATTAAAATAAAAACTTTATTTAAAAAATAATAAAATGCAAAAAAGGGGGGAGGGGAACGGTCCTTCTAACATGAATATGACCAGATGGCAAATTTCTAATGAAGAGGGTGGAAGCAATTGGCCACATTAAAGTCTACCTTAGCAAGTCCACTAGAACTCAATGACTCCTGGAGAAATAGTCCAAGAGTCAGATATCATCAATGCTAAATGGAGACAAAACCATGCTGTACAAAACCTAAAGGGACTATTTTACATTTAACTATTCTCTATGTAAAACCTACCTGAAGCTGTTAGAATGCCAGCTCCGATTTTTCAGTCTTAAGCAAGAGTGTACACAAATAGCCCCTAACAACAGCTGATGAAACAGAGGGAGAATCTCAGAGTGGATATTCATCACACAAACAACAGCGAGTGGCGATCCATTCATGTAGATCTCTGGTCAGGCTCTAGTGGTAATTGAGTAAAGGGAGATGGATGACCACTCTACTTTGTTTAGAAAAATCCCAGAAATTATAAACCTTTTCCAAAACTCTGGATCCCATGTTGTTGTTTGACCATAGAACTTTCTGTTAGCACATGATTATTGAGCTTGGATTATGAGTGCTCCTTCTGAACAGAACCTATGATTTAATTCTGCAGCTCCAGATCTTATCACTTTTCCCAACACAGACTAGAATTCTGAAATTGCTTATTGGATTTATCGTCTAGATTAATGTAGTATTGATAATATGAAGTAATTGCTTATCATACTGGGGTCTACACTTGGTATGACAATTTCAACCGAAATAATAGTTTTAAATTCCTTTGTTTTGGGATGCCTGGATGGCTCAGTGGTTGAGCATCTGCCTTCAGCTCAGGGTGTGATCCCAGGATCTGGGATCAAGTCCCACATAGGGCTCCTTGAAGAGACCCTGCTTCTCCCTCTGCCTGTGTCTCTGCCTCTCTCTGTGTGTGTCTCTCATGAATAAATAAATAAAATATTTTTTAAAAATTCCTTTGTTTTTATTTCATTGGTAATATAAAAATAATAATAATAATATATTAAGGATCATTTTATGACCACCTCATGATACAATTGAGATCCAAGATTCTAAGGTTTTCTTTTTTTTTTTTTTTTTTTTTATAAATTAATTTTTATTGGTGTTCAATTTACCAACATACAGAATAACACCCAGTGCTCATCCCGTCAAGTGTCCCCCTCCGTGCCCGTCACCCATTCACCCCCACCCCCCGCCCTCCTCCCCTTCCACCACCCCTAGTTCATTTCCCAGAGTTAGAAGTCTTTATGTTCTGTGTCCCTTTCTGATATCTCCCACACATTTCTTCTCCCTTCCCTTATATTCCCCTTCACTATTATTCATATTCCCCAAATAAGTGAGAACATACACTGTTTGTCCTTCTCCGATTGACTTACTTCACTCAGCATAATACCCTCCAGTTCCATCCACGTTGAAGCAAATGGTGGGTATTTGTTGTTTCTAATGGCTGAGTAATATTCCATTGTATACATAAACCACATCTTCTTTATCCATTCATCTTTCGATGGGCACCGAGGCTCCTTCCACAGTTTGGCTATTGTGGACATAAGTTTTTAAGATCATACTTTACTTCCCAACTCCTAGGATTCATATGTATCCTTAGCTCTGTGCTGAAAGATCTAGTCTTCTGAAGATACCAACAGCATTGGGATGCCTGGGTGGCTCAGTCAGGTAATATCTGCCTTGATTTCAGCTCCAGGCATGATCTCAGGGTTCCAATTCTTCATTTCAGCTCAGGTCATGATCTCAGGGCCATGAGATGGAGCCCCAAGTGGGGATCCATGCTGGGCATGGAGCCTGCTTACCATTCTTTTTCTTCCTCTGCTCCCTCTCCCCCCAACCCCAATCTGCCCAGCTTGCATGTTCTCTCTCTAAAAAACAAACAAACAAAATTACCTATCTCACCAAAGTAGGAGGCAATGAGAACTGATGAGGATATTAATCCATCCTTTGGGGATTTCAGCTTATGCTATATGTCCAATCTACCCTTAATCTCCCCCATTTCCCATTTGTCTTTCCTTTCCTTTTTTTTTTAAAGTTTACAAAGAAAGCAGAGCAAGAGAGACAGAACACAAGCAGATAGGAGACACAGAGGAAGAGGGAGAAGCAGGTTCCCCTCTGACCATGGACTAGACACTTAACCAACGAAGCCACCAGGGAACTTTTGTCTTTCCTTTCTGCATGTCTGCCTAGTGGACTTCAAACTGTAGTTTCAGAAGCAAAGACAATAGTCTTCTGGAGATGATTCAACCAATTATAATTATGTAAGTTAATCATCTGCAATAAATCCCTTTATGTTTAAGCTAGTCTTTCTGTTTCTCTGGTTGAACAGATACAGAGTTAATGCATTACTTTGCTTTTTTCACTGTTTTACTCTTACCAAAGTTTAACTAGTAGTACATACAGAAATAACTAAGCAGCAAGGAGTTATGTGTTCCTATTTCATAAATAATTGCATTGAAAAATATTTTAGAGGATCCCACCTAAAAAATATTTTAGGTGGCTCAATGGTTTAGCGCCTGCCTTCGACCCAGGGCATGATCCTGGAGTCCTGGGATCAGGTCCCACGTTGGGCTCCCTGCGTGGAGCCTGCTTCTCCCTCTGTCTGTGTCTCTGCCTCTCTTTCTCTCTGTGTGTGTGTGTCTCTCATGAATAAATATATAAAATCTTTAAAAAAATAAAATAAAATCAGGACATTTAGAAAAGATTCTGTTCAGATTTAAATATTTTAAATATATATATACACACACACACACACACACACACACATATCAATGACATTATAATCCTAACCTTATCTTTCACTAAACCAAACAACTTAATAGAGTTATTAAATGATGTATATAGTAACTGCAAGACCTGTCAAAATGCTTGACACACATCCTGACATAATCACAGTAGCCCAGAATTTGCTATTGGCAGGTGAGCTTGGATATCTTCATTGCCTGATGTCCACTAAGGTCACCATCCTTGCTCATAGGTATTATTTCTTGTCTGACAAAGCAATAGTTGTGTGACTAAGGATCATTTTGAGTGATGACTCTCAGTTCTGTAAAAAACTATAAATTTGAATCAAACAATGACACTTTGCAGTAGCAAGGGTCAATGAATTCAGATATGAGTGTCATCTCATCTCCAAGCACCAGCTTTAAAACTTCTTTTTCTGGCCAGTAGTCTGCAAATTTTAGGCAGGGCTTACATGATCATGTGTTTAATGGCAAAGGAAAAGAACAATGGGTAGCAGGGAGCTGGATCTACCACAAATTGGGAACAGCTCTTTTATTAAGAAAACTTTGTATTCTACAAATGAATAAGAAAAAAGTAAAAATATGTCATATAGAAAAATCAAATATTAAGATTTGGACTCAGCATTCATTAATATTAACCTATAAGAATTGCTAGCTGAGAAAATTTTGGTAAGGGACAAAAAATGATAATTTTAACCAGTTAATAATGCTGTTATCCATACAATTTAGTACAACCCAATTATAGGAAATATCTCTGCATAAGTATTACTGAATTCAAAATCTAACAGTAGATTAAATATAGAACAAAATCTGAGGCCATACCCTTCCACTATGAAAGCCAACACTAGCAATATTGTTTTAGCAAAACATAATCCATAAGTCATTAAATTAATTTTGATAATCTGAATATTGGTTTTGTGCCTTTTATGAAATTCTTTATTTTGGTTCTACAGCTCTATAAGAATAGCAAGTAAGTTATAAGCAAAGTTTAAATCTCTATTTTGCCCACATTTAAGCAACATAATTATGGAAGTCATTTCCATCAACAAATACAGCATCAATAAGAATTTCATTTTTCTCTAAAATAAAATTTTCAACCCCACTGACACATTATAATCACTTGGGTTTGGGGAGTGAATTTCCAGTAATTCTGATTTAATTAGTCTAAGGTGAGCACTAGGTCATTTCAATCTGTCAGTAACCAATAAAAACAATAGGAAAATAATAAGGATACACATTTGAACAATATCATTAATTCAATTGGCATTATTAGACTCTATAGAACATTACCAAATGTAATTTTTTCAAATGAATCTGGAATCCTCACTAAGATAAATTACATATTGAGACATGAAAATAAATCTTAGCAAATAATAAAATTATTGGAATATTTCATAATACAAATTCTAACTACAACATAATTACTTTAGAATTTAGTTACAATAACACATTTAGAAAATTTCCCAAATATTTAGAAATTAAATAATATACTTAAAAATAATAATTGTGTAAACAGTAAACTGCAAAACATATTAGGAAATGTTGTCAACTGACTTTAACTCATATATAACGGAAATACAGTATATTGGAACTTATGAGATGCAGCCATAGTAGCACTTGAGGGGATTTTATAGCTTTAAAACTTATTTTAGAAAAGAAAAAGATGCTTTAAAATCAGTTATCTCTAGGAAGTTAAACTCAAAGAAGGATGAAAAAAGAAAATAATAAAAGTAAGAGCATAATTCAGTGTATTGTTCTTTTAAAACTTTAATAAATTGAAAACTCACAAGCAAGACTGATCAATATTTTTAAAGACAGGAAAAATTATCACAAGCAGTAATAAAATAAACATTATCTCTATACATCCTATAGACAGTAAAGGTAAAATAAATAATGATTATGAACAACTGTTTGTAATTAAAATTGGCAACTCAGATGATGAACATATTACATCAGAAACACACATTACCATACATACTCATAACAAATAAAAAAAATCTAAACAGACTTATATTTAGTAGAGCACTGGGTGTCATATGTTGGCAAACTGAATTTAAATAAAATATTTCTGAAAAAAAATAATTTTAAATAAATAAAATTTTACCACAAAGAAAACATGAAAATATTTATATTAGGTAATGTTGTTAAATGTTTAAGAGCAAAATAGTACTAAACCTAAGAAAAATCCTAGACATTCTTTTTTTCTGAAAAGCCAGCATAATTTTGATATCAAAACCTAAGAAAGCCATTATGAAGAAATGAAAATCACAGACTAATACTCCCTTGAATATACACAGCAATAATAAAAATTTACTAAATATTGGCAAATAAATTCAATATATAACAAAACTAATAATACATTATACAACCAAGCAGTGTTTATCCTAGATGGTCATATTGATTTCATATTCAAAAATGTATCAATTTATAACATTAACTGAATAAAGGAGGAAAATGTAGAAAAATCATTTGATAAAAAAATCAATATCCATCCATGATTAAAAGAGAAAACTAAGAATAGAAGGGAACTTCTTCAATATGATAAAGACATCTGCAAAAGCCTTATGGATAATCTTATATTTAATGGTGAAATTTTGAACATTTTCCCAACAAGGCAGAAGTAAGACAAGGTCATCTGTTCTTATCCCTACAAATCAACATTGTAATGTACATCCTAACAACTTCAATAAGGAAAAATAATAATAAAAGGAATAATATTGAAAAAGAAGTGAAACTGCCATTATCCACAGATGGCATGATTATTATATAGGTAGAAAATTCTATGGAACCTAAAAACAAAACAAAACAAATTTCTCAACTAATAAGTAAATTTCTCAAGATTGCAAGATATAGCATTTCTATATATTAGCAGGAAATAATTGGAAACTTCAAAGAAATATTATTTCATTTAAAGTAGCATTATAAAAAATGTAATCCAGCAAGTGTTTTGTCTGCAGTTCAACCCCAAATCCAGTGTTATTTTTATTGTCTAAACAAAGAAAGTGAGTGGCTAGTATTCAAATATACTATCTCTATTAAAAATTATAACTGGTACATGCAATAACAAATACAGTATTGCCATGAAAACTAACATTCTTTTCCCTAAACCATTGTTTTCACTCAAGATGTGTATGAAGAGGAAAGCAAATTACTTGCATCCTGTATCCAATTATTAGGTCATTCTTTAACTCATTCATTCACTTAGCATTTGTTTGTTGAGTATCTACTCAATGCTAGATACTAAAACTAGAGGTGAGAATATACTCAGTAATTAAAAACTATCTTTTCGAAAAATAAATTGGCGTTCTAGATGTGGAAAAAATAAGTAAGCAGACCAATATAAGAATGGCTAATTGATCTATGGAAGAGATAGGTACAGACTAACATGGGTTTCTGCTATTTTTTTTTCTGGGAAATACATATATCCATGTCTAGACAACTCCTCCAGACTTTGCTGCCAGAAGCAAGTCTCCCCATTGTCCATCTCTTGCCTTCATTACCCAGTCTTAGATTTTTGCTCAAGTCATGCTCTGCCTAGAAGGTCTTTCAACATTTCTCCCTACCATGTCCCAGTCTGCACTTGGACTAGGTCTAAATTCTGTCAACCATCTTTCACCAGTGTTTTTTCTATCCCTGTGGCTACACATGCTATCAGTCCTTTATCTGTTTGCTTCACATGAACTTGTCTATGCAGCATTGCATGTTGTATGTTCCTAAGAGTGTGGAGACACATCTCATACTCAGAGCCTACTCACAGCATTGGCCTGAGGTTGTCACATAGAAGATGCTCAAAAGTAAGAGTTGATGGTATTAATACACAATTGTTGAGCACATGATATGCACAAATCACTGATAACTTTTCTTGCTGAAGGTGGAATATGTATGATCCAGGCACCTTTGATCCACTCTCCCTTCCTATGTCCAAACACATACTCTTTCAACACAGCCACTGCAAAAATAGTACAAGCAGTGGCCATAGCATGCAATTTCTTCACTCAGCAAGTGTGTTGATGTGGAAAACCTATGAAATACAGTTTAGGAACAATGCCTGTCATTCCTGAATTTATTTGGAGCAGCAATTTGCTAATATGTCAATGTCATTGGCAACCCATGAAGTATTGACTTGAAGGGTAAAGATGAACACTTGTCTTCTCTCTGGGCAAAATGGAAAGAGACCTGAATTCCCTCTGGGAAAGCTCTTTCCCCTGAAATGGGTTGAAAATAGCCAAAATATATGTCAGGACTATCCTTGTATAAGTCTAAAAGTTGTGGGGCACCTGAGTGGCTCAGTGATTGAGCCTGCTTGGCTCAGGTCATGATCCTGGGATCTTAGGATCAGGCTCCTCACAGAGAACCTGCTTCTCCCTCTGCCTTTGTGTCTGCCTCCCTCTCTGTGTCTCTCATGAATAAGTAAATAAAATCTTTAAAAATAAAGTCTAAAAGTTGTGCACATAATTTGACCCTGGCCACTTCTCAGGATGCAGTCTGTAGTGATATGCATTCTGAGAGATGCAGAAAGACAAGAATGCCTGGTAGCTGGGAGCAAAGGGTCATCAGCTGCATTTCAGAACAAGGGTTCTAGCCTTAGTCTCAGGACTGACTACACATTAGAATCAGACTAATTAAATCAGAATTTCTAGGAGAGGGAACAATGCATTAGTAACTATTGAAGCTTCCCAAGTGATTTCAATGGACAATCAAATTTAAGAATTAACTAAATATGATGGTAGATATATTCCAGGGGTTTCAGACCTTTTTGAATGTAAATTAACCAGGAAGATCTCCCAAACTGCATGGGATGATTTTTGTGTCAACTTGACTGGATCATGGCTCGGCAAAACACTGTTTTGGATACTTATGTGAGGGTTGAGATTAACATTTGAATTTGTAGACTGAATAAAGCAAATTATTCTCCCCAATGTGAGTATCCTTCATCCAATCAGATGAAGACCTAAATAAAACAAAAAGGCTGACCCACTCAGGAGTAAAACGGAACTTCTGCTTGACTCCTGAGCCAGGACAGGGTCTTTTCCTGCCTTCTGACACAATTGTTAATGTTGGCTCTTCTTGGGTCTTTGAGGCTTCTGGCTTTCAGGTTAATAAGGCTGTCTGGGTCTCTAGTTGCTGACTGCAGATCTTGGGGTCTGTTAACCTCTATAGTTGTATGAGCCAAATCCTGATAATAAATCTTTGTGTATGCATATATGCATATGCATATAATATGTATATGTATATATAATCCATATATATACACACATATATAGATATATACATACATATATGTATATATCCTGTTGGTTCTGTTTCTCCAGAGAACTCTAACACTCTGTGGTTGTCTTATCTCACTGCCATAGATTGTGTTTCTACTGGAAAGGCATGGCGCCAGAATTTTGCAGATTTATTTTTAGCATTAATAGTATTATTATTCCCAGATAGTTCTAATAAGGACAGACTGCAATTTGGACATAACTGAATGATCTCAAGCAAGTTACTTAACCTTGCCTAAGTTAGTTATCTTTATACATAAGGTAAGGATAACTATACTATCTTACGTGGTTATAGTACATTGCATTGCAATGCATACGGTAGAGTGCCTGGTCCATGGATATTAGGAACATTTATTTTTATCACATATGTATGCAATTACCAAGATATTTTTCCATAGTAAATGTTCAATATGATTTTAAATACAACTAGAAAATATATCCAAGCTTCAGTGGTTTAATTTCCTTCAGAGTACAGTATGAGACTTATATGTGTCCTAGGTAACATCATTCTTTTAATTTGTCCCATAACAATACTTACATACTTTTTATTTGTCTTTTCATTCATGACTCCAGCATTGACCCAGTACAAATAGGCATTTGTCCAAAAAACCAAAGTTGTTTCATATACTTTTGCCTGCTCTTAATCTCTTGCAGTTACTCATCTGAATTTCTTCAGGCACTGTCTGAGTACCTTCCAGTCTCAGCTCATGTCATTTCAGAGAAACAGGTGGTAATAACAGTTCCTAAGTGACATGAGACATGATTTTACTGAACATCATTTGTTGGATATACTTGGTCTGATTTTTAAACCAGTGTTCCTCATTC
Organism: Nyctereutes procyonoides; assembly: GCF_905146905.1. Classification (NCBI taxonomy): domain Eukaryota; kingdom Metazoa; phylum Chordata; class Mammalia; order Carnivora; family Canidae; genus Nyctereutes; species Nyctereutes procyonoides. Next base: position 14,455,729 of record NW_026575030.1, read on the forward strand.
ATGCCACTGTACTGTCATTTGAAATTTGAAATTCCTTAAACAATACATTTGACCCTAGAACACTGCAACATTTTAGAGTCCCCATAGACTATATAGTCTTGCCTTATACTCATTCCATCTATGTTACCTTTCAAATATTTGCAAATGAGCTTCTGTGAAGAAAGGTGCTAGCATATTTATAGCCATTAAGAGAGGTCTTCCATAACGATTACTTCAGGTTATTTAAATATCATTTTTACTTTAAAGGATTGTTTTACTTGAATCTGAAACCTCTGTAAAGGCAAATAACTCAAACAGTCTAAGCAGCAAGTATGATGCAGTTATAATTATCTGAATATGTTAACATTTAGGGAACAGTCAGGCGCATTACTGGCCTTTGGAAAATAGAATGCCTCATGTAGACACTAATTAATCAATAAAATCCTAATTGGATTCTATTAAGTATTGGAAACGACATTTCAACTTAAATATTCCATGTACAACCCTGACCCATTCCCAAGTAGCAATAAAAGCCAATTAGGGTGGTATTCAAATTATAATTATGAATGCTATCACCACCCTCATCTACATTAATATTACAACAATTAAAGAGAACACAATAAGGATTGAATCAGGCAAGTCTTCCTGCACAGATGCCTCACTTTGGGGCTATTATTGAGAAATCAATTTAACACAAAAGTGACTTTTAAAGAGCCTGAGCTTTGGAATTAGAAAGCCTGAGATAATATCCACCACTACTAATTGTGTGTGTATCTGAGACCAATGTCTCCCTCTGTGAAATGGGAATAGTGGCAGCCTTTTTCAGAACTATGCTGAAATTAGAATTGATGCATATGAGTGTTCCAGCAGAGAGCTGTGTAGATGGAATCCAGCAGAAAATGGCAGATCTCTTCCAGAATACTGACATCTGCATTCATGGAATCTTTGGAAGAAACCCAAGATTTATCAAAACTAACCCATCATTTTTAGTGCAGGAACACTTTTTACTGTAATCTCCAAAGATTATGTTCCAATCTCTGCTTGAGAGAGACCTTTACTGCTTTACTGCTTCAGAATTTCTTTCCTTGTGGTGTACCACAGTTTTGTTGTCAGCATTTTTAGAACATGGAGAAATCGACCTCCTTATTGACTCCCATTAGACCCAGTTTTACCATCAGCTATAACATAAACCATATTGAAATCCTTTTATAGATGAATTGTTCAAGAAAAAAAAGCCAGGTGTCTGATAGCACAGGCCCTGGAATTAAATCCGTTAAATCCTAGTCCTATCAGTGACCAGCTGTTGACCTCAGACCTATCACCTTCTTTATGCTTTAGTTTTCTCAGCATTATATATGGATAATAATTTCTATCAATTGTTGTGTTGTGAATGTTAACTATCACTGCATTCATGTCATTTTCCTTTTTCATGCTTACAAACTCTCCTTGTAGATTATTATGTACAAGCCCTTTCGAGGCCCAGTCAATCTTGCCTGGGTGCCAGTTTAAACACAAAACCCCAGTTAAATTAATCATTTGGTGAACATCTTAGTAAGATGAGTCATATATTTCTAGATCGGCATGATCTGGAACAAAATCTCATTCTTTTTCTACTGTACAAGTGAGAAACAGAGTCTTAGAGAGGTGAGGTAAGGTAATTTGTCCATAGTCATCTAGATTGTATGTGGAAGGCCAGAGATTACACACTGTAGGTGCACATCCTAGGCTCTTACAGGATTTGCTATACTCTCTCAGCACCCACTACAGTAAACAAAGGAAAAAAAACCAGAAGGGTTGAGACCAAAGTTAAAGGAGCTAAGATATTCAGACAGAAATGGTCAGAAGTCAGGCAGCAAAGTCATATTATTTCTCCTGGGAAAGGCATAACTTGGTTATATATATATATATATATATATATATATATATATATATAGTGTTGTGATACAAACATTCGACTGAAAATGATCTATTCATAAGGCACAAAGTGTAAGAGCATATTAGCAATTAGATAAGACAAGAACAGTTTAGCAGTGACATTCTGAAAACAATGGATTCAGTGGATGAATTTAATAGCCAGATTTTTGGATACAGTGGACAATCTGACTGTGAATATATTTGAGGTGGCACAGGTCTTATGATGACCCTTGAAGTATATTATATAATTAGTCACCTCTTTATTTTTAATATTATTTATAGAATTAGTCCTCATTTTCAAGACAAAGAGGTCTGGTGCTACCCAGAGGCTGCTACCTGAGTTAAGAATTGTTTTAAAACATAGACTACTGGGGAGAAACATTCTATGACTAGACCTCAAGATGATATAGACTGATAGCTCTGTAGACCCAGAATGTCATATTGAATTATTTCCCTAGAAAATAATTAAGATAGATCCTAGATTCAAACCTCTTTGTTCCAAATCTCATGCTTTTTTGGCAACTTTTTCATGATGTAAATTAAGTGAAGTTCTCAAGATCAAAATTATTTTACTGAGATATCTAAGAAGTTCTTTATTATAATAAGCTAAAGTTTAATAATTTAGTCTTATAGACTTTCTATATTTTGAATGAATTCTAATTGAAAAGGCCACTCAGCAACTGTATAATTCAATTTATATGAAATATCCAGAATAGGAACATTCTTAGTAACAGAAGGAAAATCAGTGGTTATCAGTGATAGTGGGGAGGGAGAATGAGGAGTGATTGACAGTGAGTAGAAGGCTTCCTTTTTGAGGTGATGAAATGTTCTTCAACCAAATGTATTGATGACTGCACAACATTATAAATTTACTAAATGCCACTAATGGTAAATTTTATGTTGTATTTTTACCACAAAAAAAATCATGGCAAAATTATCTTAGGAATGTTTCATCCTATGGAAGTTAGTAGGAGGGAAGCTTGGGTGGCTTAGTGGTTAAGTGTCTGCTTTTGGCTCAGGGAGTGATCCTGGGGTCCCAGGATTGAGTCCCACATCAGGCTCCCTGTGTAGAGCCTGCATCTCCCTCTGCCTGTGTCTGCCTCTCTCTCTATGTCTTTCATGAGTACATAAGTAAAATCTTTTTAAAAATAAAAAATGATAAAAATAATAAAAAGGAAGTTAGTAGGATTACATGGGGGGAGATGGGGGAAAACAACAAATTTTTGCTTTAATCCTGGCTCTACCACTTACTAGCTACAACTGGTTGGATTCCCCTGAACCACATGTACCACATAAGCTTACTGTAGAATCAGTTAAGGTAGATCAAACACTCTGCATAGTATTTGATGTATAGGAGGTGTTTGGTAAAAGTAATGGTCACATATTCATGGGTTCTCTAAGGTGACATAATAGCTAAAAGGATAGTGATTTAGAGGTTGGTTTTATTGTAGGGAAATTTGATATAAATGGGGAGTAGTGATTCTCAGGAGCCTGGTTCTGGTGTACTCATATTAGACTACCAAGTTTTAGTCTTTTATTTCTCCTTGAGCTGGAATTCAGTGCAAAAAATATTTTAACATTTAAATAAATCCAACAATTTAAAACATTATTTATACAAATTACTGAACTTTGGGGGCTGATATCAATATTCCTGCTTTAAAAAAATTAAGCTGTGAGGTAAAATATCAAGTTGGCATGGACCAAATAAAGGATCAAACTAATAGAAAAAAAACTATACTTCTGGAATATGTACATTTTACCAGCATTTCTTAAAGGATCTTATCTTAATTTGATAACTAGAGCAAAAACCAGATGAATTGCAGGTGAAAATATATCTGATAATAATAGCTAATATATTCAGCACTTACTAAGCCATATGTACATATATATATGTGTGTGTGTGTGTATATATATATATATATATATATATATATATATATAGAGAGAGAGAGAGAGAGAGAGAGAGAGAGAACTATGCCATCATTCCATTAAAAAAAAACTGAGGCAATTTGAGTTGTTCTTTCCCCATTACATTACACATAGTAAGATACTAAACCAGGATTATAAATTGAGATCATCTGCCTCCAGGGACTCTGGTTGTAACACAATAGCTATCTCTCCAATCTATACATCTAAGTTTAGTATTACTAGAGACATTTTTAACTTGTAAGTTTATTATAAAGTTTATTTACTGATACTAATTAAACACAAGATATATAGGAGACTTTATATAGTAGTTAACTCATTCATAGTGATCTATAATAAGCATACTTTATTCATTCTGTATAAATTTCTAATTTTTCCTAAGTTAGGAACTTACAAGAAGTTTTGTTATTGCATTAAGAGTTTAACTTTTTCACAGATTTTTTTTTTCTTTTTCTAGAGATTCTGATATTCTTTTCATGCAGAAAAGCACACAGAGATCAGGAGCCAATTGAGAAATCAACTACCATGTTAACTATCTTGGAGTAAAGCCTATAATCTTCAAAAAAAATCAGATTGTACCATTTAGATATCATTGGATAGAAGTTGCAGAATATGCTACCAAAAAATGGCTTATATTGTAGGGATTTTATTTTTTTTGGTAGATTTTGTTTTTATTGGAACAATTTTCTTTTATGAACAATTTACTGTAATTCCAGTTCATTGCAGGTATTTTTTTATAAATTAATTTTTATTGGTGTTCAATTTACCAACATACAGAATAACACCCAGTGCTCATCCCGTCAAGTGTCCCCCTTCGTGCCCGTCACCCATTCACCCCCACCCCCCGCCCTCCTCCCCTTCCACCACCCCTAGTTCATTTCCCAGAGTTACAAGTCTTTATGTTCTGTGTCCCTTTCTGATATCTCCCACACATTTCTTCTCCCTTCCCTTATATTCCCCTTCACTATTATTCATATTCCCCAAATGAATGAGAACATACACTGTTTGTCCTTCTCCGATTGACTTACTTCACTCAGCATAATACCCTCCAGTTCCATCCACGTTGAAGCAAATGGTGGGTATTTGTCGTTTCTAATGGCTGAGTAATATTCCATTGTATACATAAACCACATCTTCTTTATCCATTCATCTTTCGATGGGCACCGAGGCTCCTTCCACAGTTTGGCTATTGTGGACATGGCTGCTAGAAACATCGGGGTGCAGGTGCCCCGGCGTTTCATTGCATCTGAATCTTTGGGGTAAATCCCCAACAGTGCAATTGCTGGGTCGTAGGGCAGGTCTATTTTTAACTCTTTGAGGAACCTCCACACAGTTTTCCAGAGTGGCTGCACCAGTTCACATTCCCACCAACAGTGTAAGAGGGTTCCCTTTTCTCAGCATCCTCTCCAAATCCCTACAATATTTCTGTAGACTTTAAGTTCCAGGGGAAGTCAAGGGACTTAAAGTCTACAGAAATATTGTAGGGATTTTATTATCTCACATAGCAAGTTTTCTAGAGCTAAGCTATACTCAGGACTAGTACAAAAGTGCAAAGGCTCAATACTGTCTCCTAGAACCTATACATTTTCTTTCCTGCTTCTGCCATAAGCTTCAATGGTTTGATTTTTATTTTGAAATATGTTGTTCCTTGATTGCAAGATGACAACTTTACATGAAAACATCACATCCTAATACAATTGTGTTAGTCTCATACATTAAAGCCTAAATGGAGCAGAGAATAAGTTTTTTCAAGCATTTCTTTAATTTTATTTAATAAGAATAACATTTCCAGAAGTAAAAGACTTCTTTGAATGTCTCATCGACCAGAACTGGATCCCATAGCTACCTCTAACAAGGAAACTTAAAAAGAGAATAAATAGCATTATAACTTTCTATAGTAGGAGGAATTCTAACAAAAAGAAGTGTTAAGATGTTTTAAGATGTAGTTTTTATTATTACTTAGGATGATGAAGCCAAAAGATCAAAATATGACTATAATTGAAAAAATAATTTGCTACTCACAGTATCTAAGAGACAGGGTCATGCTATATCATGAAAGACTACATGGAGAAGCACCAGAGTTGGTCAGGAGTCAAGGGTAGTGAAAGGGAAATGTGAGCAAGAGGCTTTATTGTGGTTTTTCTTGGGGGAAAGAAAGGCAAGGCAAGCTAAACAGGGTTAGGATTGTCTAGGTTGACTAATTTCAACATGCTCTTAGGCTTATAGGCTCACCCTAGTTGAGGTAGCCCTGGAAAGATAAAGAAAACATTGTCTTGGAATTTGAGAGCCCAGTAAAATAGATAGGGTGGGAAGCTTATAGGCTCTGAATTAGTTAGTCTGTATGTAAAAGATATGCTCCTGGGTACATCGTCTGCCATCTTAAGGAATTTACCTAGCCCTCAGAGGGACAGTCCCTCTTTAGTCACTGAAGCCCCAGATACTAAAACATTAAGAATGCAGAAAATAAAATCTCCTAACAAAGAAAATTCCAGAACAGAGGGTCTCAGGGTGATTTCTACCAAACATTTAAAGAAAAAATGATGCAAATCCTTTCAGCTCTTTGAAAATAAAGCACTTTCAAACTAATTTTATGATGCCAGCATTACCCTAATACCAAAACCAGATAAGGACACCACAAGAAAAGAAAACTACAGGGCAATATTCCTGATAAATATAGATTCAAAAATTCTCTAAACAATTCTAGAAAATCAAATTCAAACTAAAAGGATTAAACACCATGATGGAGTGATATTACTCTAAGATACAAGGATGCTTCAACATACACAAATGAGCAAATGCGATACATCACATTAATAGAATGAAAGATAAAAATCATATTATCCTCTTAATAGATATAAAAACAATTTGACAAAATTCAGCATGCTTACATGAAAAAGATCTCAACAAATTGGGTGTAGAAAGAACATAATAAATATCATAAATGAAAAACCCACAGCTAATATACCAGGAGTAAAAAACTGAATGCTTTCCCTCTAATTGAGAATAAGACAACAGTGCCCACTCTCACTACTTCTATTCAACATTGTGCTAGACTAGCCGGAGCAATTAGGGAAGAAAAAACATACAATCAAATTGGAAAGGAAAATGTATAATTGTCTCTATTTTCAGATGACATGATCTTATATGTAAAAAACCTTAAAGACTCCACCCAAAAACTGGTAGGACTAATAAAGAAATTCAGTAAAGTTGCAGGACACAAAACAATGATGCAAAAATTATTTCTGTGTTTATACACTAACAGAAATATCTGAAAAAGAAATAAGGAAAATAATCCCATTTACAAGAGCATCAAAAAGAATAAAATATTTAGGAATAAATTTAACCATGGAGGTGAAAGATTGGTCCATGGAAAACTGTAAGAATGAAAGAAATTTAAGAAGACATAAATAAATGGAAAGAATTAATATTGTTAAAATGCCCCTTCTATCCAAAGAACTCTATGAGTTCAAAAAAGCCCTATCAGGATGCCTGAGTGGCTCAGTGGTTGAGTGTCTGCCCTCACCTCAGGGCATGATGCCTGTGTTCCAGGGTGTAGTCCTGCTTCAGGCTCCCAAAGGGAGCCTGTATCTCCCTCTGCCTATGTCTCCATCTTTTTCTCTGTGTCTTTCATGAATAAATAAAATCTTTAAAAAAAAAACCTATCATAATTCCTATGGCATTTTTCACAGAAACAGAAAAAAAGAGATCCTAAAAGTTGTATGATACCTCAAAAGATCCCAGCAGCCAAAGAAATCCTGAGAAGGAAGAACAAAGCTGGAGGCATATTTTCAGATTTTAAACTATACTACAAAGCTATATTAATTAAAACCATATGATACTGGCATAAAAACAGACACATAAAAAAGAGCACAGAAAGAAATCCTTACATATACAGTCACCTAATATTTGACAAAGAAGATGAGAATTCTCAACAGCGAAACATTGTCTTTTCAATAAATGGTGTTAGGGAAACTAGATATACGCAGTGGACCCTATCATGTAGCACTCACAAAAAAAATCAACTTGAAATGGATCAAAGACTTAAATGTAGACCTGAAACTGTAAAACTATTTTTTAAAGATTTTATTTATTCCTGAGAGACACACAGAGAGAGGCAGAGACATAGGCAAAGGGAGAAGCAGGCTCCCTATGGGGAGTCTGATGTGGGACTCAATCCTGGGACTCCGAGATCACACCTTGAGCTGAAGGCAGATGCTCAACCACTGAGCCATTCAGGTGCCCCTTGAAACTGTAAAACTCTTAAAAGAAAATATAGAGAAAAACCTCCTTCACATTGGTCTTGACAACAAGTTGTTAGACAAGAGAACAAAAGCACAAACAACAAAAGGAAGAATAAGCAAGTGAGACTCCATCGAACTAAAAGTTTGGTGCACAGAAAAGGAATAACAGAACAAAAGGGCTCTGGACTGGGAAAAATTATTTGGAAGTCATGTGTCAGATAAAATATTAATATTCAAAATATCTGAGGACCTTATACAACCCAATGGAAAAAATTAAAAATGGACAGAAGATCTGAATAAACACTTTTTCAAAGAAGATAGACAAATGCCCAGCAGGCATATGTAAAGGCACTCAACATCATAAATCAGCAGCAAAGCCACAAGGAGATATTATGGTATACCTGTTAGAATTTTATTAAAAGGAAAAGAAAGCGATGCCTGGGTGGCTCAGTGGTTGAGCATCTGCCTTTGGCTCCGGGAGTGATCCTGGGATCTGGGATCGAATCCCTGAATTGGGCTCTCTGTAGGGAGCCTGCTTCTCCCTCTGCCTATCTCTCTGCCTCTCTCTGTGTGTGTCTCTCATGAGTAAATAAATAAATCTTAAAAATATTAAATAAATAAGAAAGTTAATTAATTAATTAATTAATTAATTAATTAATTAATTAAAAAGAGATAACAAATCCTGACAGGAATGTGGAGTAATGGGAAATTGTGTACTTTTGGTGGGGATGTAAATTATTAGTACAGCACTATTAGAAAATAGGATAAAGATTCCTCCAGAAATTAAAAATAGAGCTACCATGTGATCCAATAATCCCACATTGGGGTATGCCTCTAAAGGAAATAAAATCTCTCTCTAGAAAAACTATTTGCATCCCCATGATGTTCATGGTACAATATCCATGACATGGAAACAACCTAAGTGTCTGTTGACAGATGACTGGATAAAGAAAATGTGAGATAAAGAAAAATGTATACACACACAGAATATTATTTAGCCATAAAAATGAAGGAGATCTTATCATTTGCAACAATCTGTTTGGACTTTGGGGGTATTATGTTAAGTAATAAGCCAGGAAGAGAAAGACAAATATATGATATCACTTATATGCGGAATCTAAAAAAAAAATTTAAACTCATAAAAACAGAGGTATAATAGTAGTTGCCAGGGGCTATGGGAGTACGGAGAGTGGTGAGGAAATTGGAGAGATATTGGTCAAAGGATACAAACTTACAGTTATGGGTAAATTCTGGAGATCTATTATTCAGCATGGCAGCTACAGTTAACAGTATTTATTTTACATTTGAAACGTGGTCAAAGAGTAAAATTAAATGTTCTCACCACATACAAAAATGTAATTGTGTGAGGTTACAGATGTGTTAATGAACCTTGTTCTGGTAATAATTTTGCCTTATATACATACACCAAATCATCATATTGTACCTTAACTTACACAATAAGTCAACTTTATATCAGTAAGGCTAGAGGCAAAAAAGAATAAAGAAAATTCAGAAAATGGTTAATTCAGTGGAAAATGACTTTTGGTAGTCTCATAATCTGTGTTAAATATTCTTAAATCTTAGACTCCTGTGAGGTTTTTCTACTACCTCCTCGTCTTTTTTTTTTTAAGATTTTATTTATTTATTCATGAGAGACATACACAGAAAAGCAGAGACACACACAGGCAGAGGGGGAAACAGGCTCCATGCAGGGAGCCCAATGTGGGATTAGATCCCAGATCCCAGGATCACGCCCTGAGCCAAAAGCAGACTCTCAACTGCTGAGCCACCCAGGCATCCCTACCTCCACAAGTCTAACCCAGAAGCCAGAATGTCTATGAATACCACAAGCAGACTGAGTGCACTAACGAATTAACAAATTGCTATGCATAGACAGAGCCTTGTTGACTTGGTTTGCTTACCAATTGCAGAGAGATCAGAGATATAGCAGGAGGGTCTCCCCTTGTCAATTGGAAACCCTTCCCAGATATTCTTTTTTGAAGCAGCAGAATGCACAAAAATGTCCTTTACATGTAAGCACCAGCTGTGAAAAGAGAAAGGACAGAGCCCAATTCTTGTCATAAGGGCATGGACTCTCAATGGGGTCCAAAGAATGGTCATGGAAGAATTTGATTAAAGGATGAAGAGGGTCTGGGAGGCTGAAGGAAGAAAGTAGCATTCTCCTCACAGAATGGTGCACTTGACTGGAATTTTTCTTTTTAACTGATTGGTGTCAGGTATTGGTAAAGTTCTGTGGATCCTCCTCTGAGAGCACCTTTCTGTTTTGCCTTATTTCAGTCAGAGAAAATACCATCCATGAAATAGAACAGTTATTGCTCTCTGAAGAAAGGGCCTAGTCTTTGCATATGGAATGTTTGAAACATTCCATGTGCAAAGCTAAGAGACTTGATTTGAAAATCAACTATCCATCCCATGATTCTCATGGAGACTTGCATCTTTCATTGTGCTCCAAAAATTGTTGATGGCTTGCAGTTTTGAAGGTACTGATTTTGTCTTATGATGTCCTGCTTGGCTCTTGAGTCTCTGTATCAATAAGGGATATTTGAAGTAGGGATTTGAATTACAAGGAACTCTTTTTTTTTTTTTTTGTTAAAGTATTTCTGGTTGATGTCTGAGAAGAAAATTAACCCATACCCTCTTCAAGTAGAGCCATTACACATCCAATGTGCTGTCATTAAGAATCATCTGCTAGGCCTCCAAAAAAGATTGAAGGCATTAACAATTAATCATATAGGCCCTCTCAGGCATCTAACTACTGATGATACAAAGTCGGAAATTAATTGTAATTGCTTTTCTAAGATCTTAGTCTAAGGAGACTCACACATAATTAAGTAAGCATGATGTAGTATGAATTAATGAAAGAAAAACTCCAAAAGCCTGATATAAAAGGGAAGCCATTTTAGATTTCTTTCTAAGTCAGCATGACTGTACATAAACTTTGTTCAAACCAAAGGCCTGATTTATAGCCCACCAAATATTCATTGTACATATGCTTTGTGAATGAGTAGCCTAAAGGAAAACCATTTTATCCTTAAGATATTGATGTTTCTACTCCCTGCATTCCTTGATGTTAAAACTCATGATTCCCTCCTATATGCTAATTTATAATCTTTTGAGCTTTTACAAAATGTAAAATAGTATGTAACCCTGTGGAAACTGTTCATTATCTGGAGCATTTCCTTCCTCGTGAAAAGCATATTTCCCAGGCCGCTGTCCTAATTTGAGTGCAAATAAAATTCTCTATTTTCTTTTAATATTAGAGATCTTTCTCTGGTAAATTTTCATGAACAGAGTTAGATATGAACAAAATAGAGCAGAGGCTACATGAGTGTTCGATCCTGTCTGAAGATTCAGAGTAGCTCTCAAGTTTTCTGTATTTCCTGTATCTCAGCTTCATGGTGGTGACTGGTATTGAAAAAGAAAAGCACAAACCCCAAACAGCATCACTTGCCACCCCATCCCACCCCCTTCCGGGATAGCAAATTATAGTTTTACCCTATCTCTGTAATGTGACATTTTAATAGTCCATCTAAAATGTCCTTGTCGGCCTCTGTGAGGTCATCTTCAGGATTAAAAAAAACCTATCCCTCAGCAAGATTCCCCACAAAAAGAAAGTATCATGGCATAAAACCATCTTTTCTTTTCTTTTGCTCATAACTTCTTGCCCTACTTACCTTCCTATAAAAAAATTTCCTTTTGATGCAATGCTTCAGCACATCTCTCTTCTTGCTAGATGGGATGCTGCATGATTCATGAATTTCTTTAAAAATCCAATTAGATATTCAAATTTGCTTAGTTGAATATTATTTTTATTTTTATAAAATATTTTATTTATTTATTCATGAGAGAAACAGAGAGAGAGAGGCAGAGACACAGGTAGAAGGAGAAACAGGCTCCATGCAGGGAGCCTAACAATATGGATCCTGGTGATGTCATTAGCTAAACTCCAAGGTCTGACTTTTACTGCCTACCTTACTTGTACCCATCAAAACTTTGTTCCTCATTTTTCCTTAAGCTCTTCTTTCCAGTTTATCTTATAAATCAGGCAAAAGACCCAATCGGCAGAGCATCCTGTGATGGGAAACAAGACTACCGCTCAAGCAACAATGACTGCCTAAATGAATATCTCTGGTGGCCCAGACCACCCCGACCAGTCTGACTCAAACCCTGACACACACCTGCAAAGATGGACCATGGAGTCACCCATGCGGTGACTGACAGTCACCTTTACCTCATTATAATGCCAATATCGCCACACAAAGAGAAACACAAGCCTTCAGGCACATATACCACCTTATGTTCCCCTCTGTACATTATGACAAGGCTCTCCTTTCTAAATAGTCATCCTCATTTTATTTTTTTATTTTTTAAATTTTTTTATTTATTCATAATGAGAGAGAGAGAGAGAGACAGGAGACAGAGGCAGCGACACAGGTAGAGGGAGAAGCAGGCTCCATTCAGGGAGCCTGATGTGGGACTCGATCCCAGGACTCCAGGATCGTGCCCTGGACCAAAGTCAGGTACCAAACTGCTGAGCCACCCAGGGATCCCCTTCATCCTCATTTTAAATAAAAGAAGCCTATCCACCTGCTCAGGGAGTCACAGCTTTGGTAGCTATTTCCTGTGACCTCCTTATTTGCTACAAATCTTTGATTAGATTTCAAGCCCAAAATAATCCTCCACAGTCCTCAGTTTTGTCTTCTGTGTTCTTGGTTTTGCCTCGTAAGCCATCCTTCCTTTTTTCATGGTCACACATAGTTTGCAGCTGAATAGTTTTATTAGCCTGCTTCCTACCACTGTGATGAGCCCTAGTCTATAGACATTCTTCAATAACAGACTGATGAGAATAGAGAAGGATCAAGGAAGGAAGACTGGAGTCCAAATTGTTTTTGGAATCAGAGACCCATAGTTACTGTTGCTGCTGCTTACTGAACTCTCCCTCTTGTGCGCTGTGGTCCTGACTTACTTAATCTCTTGGATCCTCAATTTCATTATCTCTAAAATGAGGTTACTATTACTGATCCCATAGTATCATTAGAAATATTAAATAAAATAATGTCCTATTATTATACAATGTGTTTAGTACAGGCCCCAGGATTTGATCAGTGCATGGAAATTACATCTTATTATTTTTCTTTTTCTCTTCTTTACCTGTTATTGTGAATTTCAAATTTCCCATCTTGGCTACACATTGTAATCACCTCAGAATCCTTTGAAAATACTAATACAGTAGCCCAGCCCTCAACTGCAGTTCCACTCTGCAATTTCAGTTACCTGTGGTCAACTACAGTCTGGAAGCAGATGGTCCTTTTTCTGACATGCTTTTAGAGGTCAATAGTAGCCTAACATTACATTGCAACACCTACATCATTCAGCTCTTTCATCTCATCATGTAGGCGTTTAATCATCTCACACCACCACAAGAAGAGTGAGTGCAGGACAGTAAGATATCATGAGACAGAGAATACCACATAGCTTTTATTACTATATATTGTCATAATTGTTCTATTTCATCATGTTATTGTTCATCTCTTACTGTGCTGAATCTACAAAATTAAACTTTATCATAGATATGTACATATAAGAAAATGGATGGTATATATTATGTTCAGCACTCTGTGGTTTCAGGAATCCACTGGGAGTCTTGGACTGCATCTCCAGCAGATGGTGGTGGGGAGCTGACTGTCCTTGGGTTCCACCCCCAGAGCTTCTGATATATTTGTCGTGGGATCTGGCCTGGGCTTTGGTATTTGTTAAATCCTCCAGAAGACTCTAATGTGCAGCTACAGTTGAGAATCAGTGTAAGACTTTGTAAATGACCACCACCTTCACCTTTTCACAGATTTCTCCTTGCAGCGCACCACTAGGGGGTTCATGTATGTGCAAAGTAGGGCTGATCCAAGGAGTCAGTTCTATAGAGCTCCTTAATGCTTTTCCACAGACAGCTCCCCCACCCAAGCTGCCTCAGATACCCCAAATATCTCTAATCTAGTCATTTTTTTAGGAGATCCTGTCAATATTTGCGTGGGTTTAGTTGTATTTTGTTGGACTTGAGTACTTACTCTCATAATGTCAGAGCATCAAAACCAGAGGCAATAAAGGAAAAGATATACAAGTTGAATTTAATCAAAATTAAAAACTTTTGTGCATCATAGGGCACTGTCAACAGAGTGAATGGCAACCTATAGAATAGGAAAATATATTGCAAATCATGTGTCTGATAAAGGATTGATACCAAAATATATCAAAAACTCCTACATCTCAACAAGAAAACAACAACCTGACTTAAAAATTACAATTATAATAAATGAAAAATTTAAATAGAAAATGTAAACAGTATACTGTATGTCACTCCTTTACTCAAGAATTTTTTAAATTCTTCAGTTTACACTGAATAAAAACGCAAACTTCAAGGAGATCTTTTCCTCCTTCGACTGCCACCTCTCTCAGTATATAATCATCCACAGGCAGTTAGTAAATATCTGTATTACTTATGCCTCAGGTGTTACATTTACAGTTTTAAATATTAAAAAAATCTATTGTTTGTTATGAAATTCATTTGTATCTATCTTAAAAACTTCCCCAACTTTTTCTCAAGGAAGCATTACCTGCAAGTATCTTTCCAGAATGGGATTTATATGTATACAGACAACTAGCTTGCTCTTTCTTTCTTTCTTTCTTTCTTTCTTTCTTTCTTCCTTTTTTTCTTTCTTCCTTTCTTTCTTTCTCACTTTAGAGTGATAGAAAACAGATTTGTCTGTTGTAGGAATCTATGCCTGAGAACTTGAAGGAAGATGACAGAAGAGTAGGGAACCCTAGTTTCATCTGGAATATCTAGCTGATAGCTATCAAATCATTCTGAACACCTAAGAAAAGAATTGCTGCAACTCTACAAATAGAAAAGCCACCACTTTTTGCAAGGTAAGAGGTGCTGAGAAGTGAATCAGATGGGATAGATCAAAATATAAACCACAGGTGGAAGGAGCCTTCATAAGCCAGCTACTGGAAAGTGATATAGCAGCAGAGTGCAAAATCAGAACTTTTAGAAGCCTTCTCCAATGAGGGTTGTCCAGGCCTGAAAGGAGCTCAGGTAGCAAAACAAGGTAGGATCCTAGGTGGGACAGTGTGGTCTTAGGATCCCAGCATCAAAGAAAGAGCAAGCGTGCCTGACTATGGCAGAATTCTCAAGCATCGGAGTCGGGAAGCTGGCTGAAACCACAGAGCCCAGGAGTGAATTTTCACCTCCGTGTTTCCATAAACAGAAACTGGCACAGTCAGGTGAAGGCTCCCGGAGACAGGGTGGACACAGAGTGTAGATAGAAACCAGGGAAACAGGAATGATTGACTACTTCTCCCTGAGGGTTCACTGAAGAGTAGGAGCCCTGATCTTTCAGCTCCAGGGCTGGAAAACAGGTACCACCATTATTATTTTCATCCTCTAAAGCAGCGAAGGAAGCCTTCAAGGAATAAAGGCCACATAGAGAAATCTGGAGCCACATACACTACCTGGCTCCCTGGCAAAGGCAGTGCAATTCCACCAGGGCAAAGAAACCTGAGAATCATTGCAATAGGACCCTACCCCAGAAGACCAGCAGGGACATTCGACTATTACCGAGTTTACTGATCACACAGAACTAAAAAGCTCCAGCTCTAGGGAAAAATAGTAGATAGAATTCAAGGTTTTTTCCATGATTCTTTAGTCTTTCAGTTTGAGATTTCTTTTTTTTCAACTGCTTTCTTATTTTATCAACTCTTTTTGTCTTTTTTTTATTTCATTTTTACATTTACATTATACATTTTTTTCCAATTGTGGCTTCCTTTCATTGTATTTAATTTTATTTTTGTGTATATATATATATATATATATATTATATATATATATATATACTTTTATTTCTTTACCATTTTGAAATCTAGTTTCTACTAACAGACCAAAATACACCTAACACCTGGTATACTACCCTGTTCCATCCACCTGTTTGATTGTATTCTCTTTTTTTCCTTTTTGGTTTCTGATCTCTTCTGGTTTGTTAGAATATATTTTGCTAGTGTTGTGGTTGATTTTTTTTTTGTATTTTGTTTTCTCATTCATCTAGTCTTCCCTGGACAAAATGATAAGATGGAAAAACCCCAGGAAAAAAAAAAGAAAGAAAAGAAGGCAATATTAACTGCCAGAGACCTAAAAAATATGGATATTAGTAAAATGTCAGAGTTAAAATTTAGAATAACATTTATAAAGATACTAGATGGGCTTCAATTAAACATAGAAAACAGAGAGAATCCTTTTCTGGAGAAATAAAAGAATTAAAATCTAATTAGATCAAAATACATTTTATTATTACTGAGATGCAATAAAAAATGGAGGCTCAAACTGCTAGGATAAATGAGGTTGAAGAGAGAATCCGTAACATAGAAGATGAAATGATGGAAAATAAACTGAGTGAAAGAGAGATTAACAACTACTAGATCATGAGAGGAGGATTTGAGAGATCAGCAATACCATTGAGTTAAACAATATTAGAATAACTGGGGTCCCAGAAAAAGAAGAAAGAGAGAGAGGGACAGGAGGTAAATCTGAGCAAATTATAGCTGAGAATTTTCCTAATATGAGGAAGGAAATAGTCATTCAAGTCCAGGAGGCTCAGAGAACCCCCCTCAAAATCAATAAAAACTGGTGAACACCTCAACATATAAGTGAAACTTGCAAGTTTCAGAGACAAAGAGAAAATCCTGAAAACAGCTCTGAACAAAAGGTCCTTAACCCACAGAGGTGGAAAAATAAAGGCTGGCAGCAGACCTAACCACAGACAGTTGGCAGGCAAGAAAGGACTGGCGTGATATATTCAAAGTGCTAAATGAGGAAAATATGCAATCAAGAATTTTTTATCCAGCAAGGTTGTCATTCACAATAGAAGGAGAGATAAAGAGGTTCCAGGACACACAGAAAAGAATTTGTGATCACTAAACCAGAACCAGCCCTACAATAAATATTAAAGGGGATTCTTTAAGCAAAGAGAGAGCCCAAAAGTTACTTAAACTTGAAAGGAAAAAATACAATACACAGAAACAGTGATTTTGAAGGTAATACAATGACACTAAATTCATATTTTTCATTAGTTACTGTGAACGTAAATGGGCTAACTGTTCCAATCAAAAGACACAGGATATCAGAGTGGATATAAAAGCAAGACCATATGCTATCTACAAGAGACTCATTTGAGATCCAAAGACACCTCCAGATTGAAAGTGAGGAAGTGGTGAACAATTTATCATGCTAATGGACATCAAAAGAAAGCAGAGATAGCAATTCTTATATTAGGCAAATTAGATTTCAAACCAAAGACTAATAAGAGATAAAAGGGACACTATATCATACTTAGAGGGTCTACCCAACAAGAATATCTGTTATAAATATTTATATTTCTAACTTGGGAGCAGCCAATTAGAAGCAAAATTAAAGAAACATAGTAATAATAATACAATAATAGTCGGAAACTTTTATTAGTAAAGACACTCCACTTACAACAATGGACAGATCATCTATGCAGAAGATGAACAAGGAAAAAAAGGAATGTTCCTTTTGAATGACACACTGAACCAGATGGACTCTACAGATGTATTCAGAACATTCTATCCTAAAGCAACAGAATACACATTCTTCTTGAGTGCACATAGAATATTCTCCAGAATAGATCACATACTGGGTTACAAACCAGGTCTCTACTGGTACCAAAAGATTGACATCATTACCTGCATATTTTTAGATTACAATGTTTTAAAACTTGAACTCAGTCACAAAAGTAAATTGGGAAGGAACTCAAATGCTTGGAGGTTAAAGAGCATCCTATTAAAGAATGAATGAGTCAACTAGTAAATTAAAGACGAGTTTTAAAAATTAATGGAAACAAATGAAAATGAAAACCAACTGTTCAAAACTTTGGGATGCAGCAAAGGTGGTCCAAAGAGAGAAATACAAGCCTTTATCAAGAAATAAGAAAAGTCTCAAATATACAACCTTACCATACACCTAAAGGAGCTACAGAGAGAACATCAAATAAAGCCTAAACCAAGTAGAAGTTGAGAATTTATAAAGATTAGGGCAGAACTCAATGAAATAAAAACCAAAAGAACAGAAGAACAGTTCAACAAAACTAGGAGCTGGTCCTTTGAAAGAATTAATAAAATCAGTAGACCTCTAGCCAGACTCATCAAAAAGAAAAGAAAAAAAGACTCAAATAAATAAAATAGTGAATGAAAATAGTAGATATCACAACCAACACCAAAGAAATAAAAACAATTATAAGAACATATTATGAGGGACACGTGGGTGGTTCAGTGGTTAAGCGCATCTACCTTGGGCTCAGGGTGTGATCCTGGAGTACAGGATTGAGTCCTACATTAGCCTTCCTGCATGGAGCCTGTTTCTCTCTCTGCCTCTGCCTATGTCTCTGCCTCTCTGTGTCTCTCATGAATAAATAAATAAAATCTTTTAAAAAAACATATTATGAGAAAACTATATGCCA
The DNA here is from genome assembly GCF_905146905.1 of Nyctereutes procyonoides. Classification (NCBI taxonomy): domain Eukaryota; kingdom Metazoa; phylum Chordata; class Mammalia; order Carnivora; family Canidae; genus Nyctereutes; species Nyctereutes procyonoides. The sequence goes on from NW_026575030.1 coordinate 14,474,333, forward strand.
AAAAAATTAGGAAATCTGGAAGAAATGGATGCATTCCTAGAAAAATGTAAACTACCAAAATTGAAACAAGAAGAAATAGAAAACCTGAATAGACCCATAACTAGCAAGGAAATTGAAGCAGTAATAAAAAAAATCTCCCAACAAATGAGAGTCCAGGACCAGATGGCTTCCCAGGTGAATTCTATCAAACATTTAAAGAACTAATACTTATTCTTCTGAAACTGTTTCAAAAAATAGAAAACTTCCAAACTCTTCTATGAGGCCAGCATTACTTTGATCTCCAAATCAGACAAAAATCCCCCAAAAAAGAGAATTACAGACCAATATCCCTGATGGACATGGATGCAAAAATTCCCACTAAGATACTAGCCAATAGAATACAAGAGTACATTAAAATGATTATTCACCACGACCAAGTGGGATTTATTCCTGGGCTGCAAGTGTAATTCAACATCTGCAAATCAATGTAATACACTACATTAATAAAAGAAAGGACAAAAACCATATGATTCTCTCAATAGATGCAGAAAAACCATTTGACAAATACAGCATCCTTTCTTGATTAAAACTCTCCACAGTGTAGGAATACAAGGAACATACTATCAATATCATAAAAGCTACATATGAAAAGCCCACAGCAAATAATCATTCTTAACAGGGAAAAACTAAAAGCTTTTCTTCTAAGCTTAGGAACATGGCAGGGATGTCCAGTCTCACCACTGTTGTTCAGCATAGTACTAGATGTCCTAGCCTCAGCAATCAGACAACAAAAAGAAAAAAAAAAAAGACATCCAAATCAGCAAAGAAGTCAAACTCTCGTTCTTCACATATGACATGATATTCTATATGGAAAACCCAAAAGACTCCATCCCGAAATTGCTAGAACTCATATAGGAATTCAGCAATGTGGCAGGATAAAAAAATCAATGCACAGAAATCAGTTGTATTTCTACACACTAACAATGAGACAGAAGAAAGAGAAATTAAGGAATTGATTCCATTTACAATTGCACCAAAAACTATAAGATATCTAGGAATAAACCTAGCCAAAGAAGTAAAAGACCTGTACTCTGAAAACTATAAGACACTAATGAAAGAAATTGAGGAAGTCACAAAGAAACGGAAAATGTTCCATGGTCATGGATTGGAAGAACAAATATTGTTAAAATGTCTATGCTTCCCAGAGCAATCCATACATTCAATGCAATCCCTATCAACATTTTTCACAGAGATGGAACAAATAATCCTAAAATTGATTATGGAACAAGACCCCAAATAGACAAAGGAAAGTTGAAAGAGGAAACAAAAGCTATCATTACAATTCCAGTCTTCAAGCTACATTAAAAAGTTGTAATCATCAAGACACTATGCTACTGGCACAAAAACAGACACAGAGATCAATGGAACAGAATAGAGAACCATAAAAGGACCCTCAACTCTATGGTCAACTAATCTACTGTTGGAAATACACACTGCAGTCTGGGTGGAGTGGAAGTAAGGAAGGTGGGAGAGGGGATGGAACTGGTGGTTCACCTTAGCAGAAACTGTACAAAGTGCCTGTGAACCACAGACAGGAATTCTGGTGTATACTTATAGATGGCAAGTGCAGGAGCAAGTGTTCCAGCAAGACCACTCCAGAACAGTTGAGAAGATGACTGAGGAGGAGGTGAAACTCAGGAAGGGAAATCAGCAACCCTTCAGCCAAGAAGCAGCTATCTGTGAGGGAGGGAACAGTCTGGCTGATCCAAAGGCATCAGGTGTGAACTCAATGTACGTGGCCAAATGGACAGGCCTAATAGCTGACTACCTTTGGGAGACCGAATGGGAGGCTGAGTGGTAGGCAGTTAGATAGCTGTATGATGCCTGGGTCCCACAGGAAGTGGAGGCAGGGAAGATGAATGTTCTGGGAGTAGATATCTGAGACCTGCAATTAGGCATATCCTTTCCAGAGTGCCAACGGGAATTCTAATACAGAAGCCACAGGATGCAGATGCACAAAAAGAAAAAAAAAGAAAAAGAAAAAAAGAATTGCAAGTAACATTGTAGTTTACCCATCTCTACCTTCCCTCAGCTTTCTTAAGGGATGTTAGATAATAAGTGAGACAAAAGAATTTTGGGGAGGTACACCAAGATAAGGAAGGGTATGGGGGTTGTCAGATGCCTGTCCTGGTCGGTTCTCCACAAAAAGCCAGATCAAACCAGATGAACCCAAGATGGCAGAAGCCATGACAAGAAATCTCTAACCATAGGGATCCCTGGGTGGCGCAGCGGTTTGGCGCCTGCCTTTGGCCCAGGGCGGATCCTGGAGACCCGGGATCAAATCCCACATCGGGCTCCCGGTGCATGGAGCCTGCTTCTCCCTCTGCCTGTGTCTCTGCCTCTCTCTCTCTCTGTGACTATCATAAATAAAAAAAATAAATAAAAAAAAATATTAAAAAAAAAAAGAAATCTCTAACCATATTAGGAAGAAAAGGCAGAAAATTCTGCCTCCTACTCCAAGTAATGACTATTCCATCCCCTCGAAAGAGTCAAACGCCTGATACAGAATTGGTCCCAAGTTAAAAAACCTGGGACCAATTCTGTATCAGGCGTTTGAGTCTTTCTCAAGCTGCCCACTCATCCCTCTTGTGAGTGTACTCAATAAACTCTGCTTTCTTATGCTTTCTGGTCTCTCATCTGATTTTTTTCTGGTGAGAAGAACAAGGACTGAGGCCATTTCCCTTAAGGTGGTAACATTTACTGGAGTGCTTTCTAGGTCCTCAGATTAAGTACCCAGCACTGAGACGGAGAAAGAGAGTGGAGATTTGTGGGGCCAACTAGGGGAATACATTTAGGCAATGATACTCTGTCTTTTTATTTATTCTACCAAACTCACCTGGATAAAACTGACTTTGAGGCAATTACATTCTGCCCCAACCACCCATAAGTACTTTTATTAGAGTGCTACAGAAAAAGGCTAACATCTCTAATCCCTGAATTGCTTATGCAGATTAGATCCCCCCCCCCCCCAGGAAAGCACCAGTCCATAAAATCACATTAGCATTACTTATGGTAATGACTAGTGCAAGGAACCCTGCTTCCAGGCTTAGAGTATAAAAAATCGGGCCTCCAAGATCCAGGAGGCCCTTCTGTGGACACCCTAAGTCCTGATCCTGTGTTCCTCTAAGACCATTTGCCAGTGTACAACACCCCTAAATTTAGTATCTCTAAATATCTTTAGTATCACTTCTAAATTTAGTTTCTTCCAACAATGTCACTATTGTGTCTTTATTTTTTTCTTTCTAATAGCACCTCTGGAATATCATATTTATCCTGTCTTTGCAGCTCCTCTCTTACCCGTGCACCAGACATTCTGCTATTACCACATAACTAAACTGCCTTAACTCATCAGGATTTGGATCAACAGTAGATTTTTTTTTTTTAATGGAGCAGTCTATTTCTCATCAGGGCTCTCTGACACTTTTCACATAGTGCTCTACACTTGAAGTGACATCCTTGCTGGCTGTTGAGTGGAGTCATCTTCCCCATACAGTTGTTTTCTAGGATTTGCTAAGGATTAATTCTTTCCTTTTAGCTGTATCTTGTCAGAGATCAAGAATGAACAAAGATGAACATCAAGGAATAAGAGATAGACCTTATTTGGCTTTTTCTGGCATTCAATTCCATTCACTAGGCCAAATTCCCTGACACTGTTGTGACAAGACATTTTCATAGGTGGAAAGCAAGTACTGTAATATATGCTGCTGCAACACATAGCTGGTGATATCTGCTTGGAGCTAGAATGTAGTGAACCCTCCTGTTAATTTGTGACACACGCTAATCCTTCATTTGCACCCTGGGTAGCTGGCTTGTTCAGGCACACCTAGTAGGCTTTGGTCCTCTGCATTCCAGAGAATACATTCTCATTAGAAAGGACAGTTTCCACCCAGACACCTGCACCCCGATGTTTATAGCAGCAATGTCCACAATAGCCGAACTGTGGTAGGAGCCTCGGTGTCCATCGAAAGATGAATGGATAAAGAAGATGTGGTCTATGTATACAATGGAATATTCCTCAGCCATTAGAAACGACAAATACCCACCATTTGCTTCGACGTGGATGGAACTGGAGGGTATTATGGTGAATGAAATAAGTCAATCGGAGAAGAACAAACATTATATGGTCTCATTCATTTGGGGAATATAAAAAAATAGCGAAAGGGAATAAAGGGGAAAGGAGAAAAATGAGTGGGAAATATCAGAAAGGGAGACAGAACATGAGAGACTCCTAACTCTGGGAAACGAACTAGGGGTGGTGGAAGGGGAGGTGGGCGGGGGTGGGGGTGGGGGTGACTGTCTGACGGGCACTGAGGGGGGCACTTGATGGGATGAGCACTGGGTGTTATTCTATATGTTGGCAAATTGAATATCAATAAAAAATAAATTTAAAAAAAAGGAAGGATAGTTTCCTCTGATTCAGTGGAACAAGTACCATGGGCTCCAGTCCCAGCTTCTCATTAGCTTCCCATTTAATAACCAATAATAATAGCTATGATTATTTTTTTAAGGTTTTCTCTTGTATCATTTGTCCCTTATGGTTTTTTTTAAAGATTTTATTTATTTATTCAAGAGAGAGAGCTAGAGACACAGGCAGAGGGAGAAGCAGGCTCCACGCAGGGAGCCTGACATGGGACTCAATCCTGGGACTCCAGGATCACACCCTGGGCCAAAGGCAGGCGCTAAACCACTAAGCCACCCAGGGATCCCCAATAACTATGATTATTATTATCTGTTGGGCCCTTATTAGGACCAGATCCATGTGAAATATCTTACAGTTACCTATCTAGTCCCTGAAAATGTGCTGGGGAGTCATTGTCTAACAATGGATGTAGTTCCCATTTCTAAACTTTCCTTAAACTACTTGCCATCTGCCTATCCAAACATAATGATTGCTGCTGTGATATCCCCTGGCTCTCTGATCCTTCTCTGGATCTATACTCCAGTTGGTGGGACCACTAATTACTCTTTCTTCAACTCTGTCCCAGCACACTCTACCTGACATAGCCCTCCAACCATGGACATTGTGGTTGTAAGAATCTATCTACCTCTAGCTTATAATTATAATGAATTTTGAATTTAATTTCATTTATATTATTATTAACATATTTAAATGGAATGTAATTTATATTTAAACATAATTCTCAATATAGTATATATTATATATACTTTTTAATAAATTTAATTATAATGAAATCCTTTCAAAACAAAGGTGATACATACTCAAAAGTCACCTTTTTCTTATGATTTTACTGCATCTATTTTCTATGCTCTTGAGATTATTGATATGTACTATACCTACATAGTGGAAATACACATAACGGTGTTCTTCTACATATGTCTTCCCAACTCTGGGTTCAGTAATATCACATTAATAGTTTAATCAGCCATGGGATTATTTGAAGGAGTGAAATAGACAAATTGTACAAAATCAAGTATTGGTTTATTTTACTTACCATTTACACCAGGGATCACTAAACTATAACAGTGGTTCAAATCCATCCTGCAAAATAAGAATGAGTTTTACATTTTCAAGGGGTAAACTAAAAACAGAACATGCTACACGGACCTTATATGTCTCTGTGTGTACAGTATATGATATATATATATATATATATATATATATATATATATTATATATATCCCTGGTTCTTTACGGAAAGTTTGCTCACTCACCATGTAGAACAAGGTTTGACCCACAATGGATATTGACCAAATCCAACCTATCTGTTTTTATTAATAAAGTTTAATTGAAACACAGCCAGGTCATTTAATTATGTATTGTCTATGGTTTCTTTCAATACCAGAGCAAGAAGGCAGAGCTAAGTAGTTGCAACAGAGACTGTCTGACCTGAAAAGCCTAAAATATTATGCTGTGACACTTTAAAATAAAAGTTTGCTGACCCTTCTCTAGACCAAAAAATAATAATAATAATAACGGAAGTAATGGAGAAAGGTTAATAATGTAGATTCAGTTTCAAAATATGTTGTGTCTGTAGCTGTTCCATTGCAAATACCTCACAAAGTTAGAAAACATTCCCCCATTATTAAAAAAAAACATTATCTGAATCAGCAGATAATACTGACTCACACAGATCATTGACAAATGAGTGAAGTTCCAATGGGTTTCCATTGTTTTACTTAATATAAACAAAATAACCAACACCATGTGGGAACATTTGTTTGTCAGTTGCAAAGGTGGGCTGTGGATATGAGTTTGACAAAAACCAATAATGTATTCTGTGCAAATCAATTTGCTGTATGGAATTTATGGTATTTGCTATATGGAAAATATATACTATTTATTGTATATTTAATTGTGAGTCACTGTGTGTGTATAATAATTGTGTGCCAACTTTGTATCAGCAAGATATATGATAAAAATATGTACACAAGGTGTATTTGTGGTTGTGCATGCACACATGTACATGCATAGCTGGGCTCCTCTCAAAATGACATGTGAAGAAATTGAGAGGTTTCTTCAGGAAGAACACACACAAAGTCAGAGGCTGCAAATATCCCAAGTACACCTACTAACAACACCTCCACCTTTAAAAGGGGAGTAATAGTTACTTAAATGTTTTCTTTTGTATGCATCTGTACAAAATAATATAGAAAAATGCTATTTACACTTTATTCTATTTCCCCTAGAGGTAACACCTTGCAAAATTGTAGTTCAATATCAACTAGAATGTGCAAACATTGATATAGTCAAGATGTAGAGCCTTTCTGATCCCCTTTTATAACTACATCCATTTACCTCTGATCCCCATTCCCTGCTTTAACCCCTGGCAACCACTAATTCTACATTTCTAATGTTCAGTGTTTTCATTTCAAGAACAGTTCTATAAACAGAATCTACAATGTGTAACCTTTAGGGGCTGGCTTTTATGACTTGGTAGGATTCTCTGGATATTCATCAAGGTCATTGCATGCATAAGTAGTTTATTCTTTTTTATTATTAGACAGCATTCCACAGTTTGCTTAACCACCCACTCATTAAAGGCCCCCTGGGTTGTTTTGAGGCTATTTTGAATAAGGTAGCTTTGAACATTTCTGTACATGTTTTTTGTGTGAATGTAAGTTTTCATTTGTCTGGATGGATGGACAAAAAGTGTAATTGTAGGTCATGTGGTGGTTGCCTGGTTGGTTTTACTAAGAAAACGCCAAACTGTTTTCCAGAATAGCTGTGCTATTGTACATTCTCACTAGTAGTATATGAGAGATCCAGCACTCTTGGCAGCATTGAATGCAGACACTATTTATTAATTTATTTCATTTTAGGCATTCTGGTAAGTACATAAATATAATCTCATTTGTGGCTTTCATATGCATATTCCTATAAATATTTATATTTAATCATATCTGACATTTGTATACAATTTTTGGTAAAATGTTTCCTCATGCCATTTAAGCATATTCTAAATGGACTGGTTTATTTTGCTATGTGTTTTGTTTTTATGGCAGGGGTATGAGAGTTTTTACACGTTAAAGATGTTAGTCCTTTGTCAGATGTATGGTTGCAAATATTTTCTGAGTTTAAGGCTTGTCTTTTCATTTTCTTCAGAGTTTTTCCTCAAGGAAAATGTTATAAATTTTGATGATATCACATTTACCAAATTCTGCTTGTTTTCCATGTTTTTGGTGTTGTTTTTGGAAGTCTTTGTCCTTGACATCCTTCTATTTGTTTTTGGTACAATGTTTAGAGTTTTATAGTTTACATTTCAATTTTGATCCATTTTGAGTTAATTCTTAGATCAGGTATGATTGGTAGTATTTTGCTGATGATTTTTGCATGTAAAATAGGAGAGACATTTTGTAGTTATCTTTTTTGTAATCTTTGTCTGGTTTTGTTATCAGGGTAATGTCGGCTTCATGAAATGAATGGAAAATTGTTCCCTTCAGTTTCCTGGAAAGGATAGTAATAAAATTAGTGTAAATCTTTTAAATATTTGGTAATATTTGATAATGAAACCACCTGGGCCTGGAGATTTCTTTTGTGGGGGAAACTTTAAATTACAAATTCAATTTCTTTAATGATTAAAATACTACCAAAGATCTCTACTTCATCTTGTTTGATTTTTTTGTCTACTTCCTCTAAGTTGTTAAATTTATTACTGGAACGTTGTTCACAGTATTACTAATTACCTTCTTCTGGACTGAGGGGTTTATTGTGATATCCCCCATGTCCTTTATTTCATTCCCAATATTGGTGAATTGTATCTTCCATTTTTTTAAACTTTTATCAGCCCACTTTTTTAACTTTTGTCAACCTTGTTAGTTTTATCAACTTTTAATGATTTTTTTAAGAACTAACTTGATTTATTGATAGTGTCTTTTAGTCTATCACTTTGTACAGTTTTCCTAGTGGTTGTTTAAGGTAATACAATTTTTCACATAACTGAGAGACCTGGTATTGATGTCTTTCTACTTCAAGTGAACTGTGGAAAATTTACTTCTTGCGAAGTCTCTTTACCCTTTTCAGTTATCAAAAATAGAATGTTCGGGTATTTCCTCTTCATATATTGAATGCCATATGGTTTTATGAGTTTACTTCAACCATCAAATATAATTTAATGAAATTATGATAGAGATAGTCTACTATATTTATCCCACATTAATCCATATCAAAGTTATTTCTGAAGTTCCCAGGGGCTTTCTGTTTGCACTTTCTTTTTGTTTAAAGAACTTCTAGCAGTTCTTTATAGTCAGTTATGCTAACATCTTATTCTCCTAGTTTTCTTCAATTAAGAATCTGTTTATTTTCCATTTGTTACTGCAAGATAGTTTTGGATTTTGTGATTGACAATTATTTCCATCAATATCTGAAAAAAGTCCCATTTCCTACTGGTCTCCACTGTTATCAGGTGAGAAATCCACTGTTATTCAAATTGTCATCCCCCTGTAAGGAATGTGTCTTTCCATTCTTGGTACTCTCAAGATTTTGTCTTTGGCTTTAGATTGTCCAAGTTTAATTATGATGTCTTTTGGACTAGATTTCTTTGAGTATATCTTTTTTTGGCAGTGTGTTCAGCTTCTTGAATCTATATAGGTTGTCTTTTGTCAAATTGGAAATTTTCTATTACTCTTTTTAATACTTTTTGAGCCTCAATCTTTCCTCTCCATCTTGAAATCCAATGATACAGATAGATGTTGGGTATTTTGATATTCTTTCCCAGGCCTCAGAGACTCTGTTCAATTTTTATCAGTCTTTTTTCTTCATGTTGTCTAGGTTAGGAAAATTCTAATGAACTATCCTCAAGTTTGCTAATTTTATCCTCTCTCATCTCCATTCTACCACTGAACCCACTCCCTTAAGGCTTTTTGTAGGTTTGTTTGCTTATTCATTTTAAGAGTGAGAGGTTATTTAATTTTTGAATCTATAATTTATATTAGTTTATTTTTATAACTTTTTATTTGTGTGCTCACATTTTCTAATTCTTCATTTGTTTCAAGGAAATTCATAAATGCATGTTCAAGCAACTTTATGGTGGCTGCTTTAAAACATTTTTCAGGTAGTTCAAACCTCTAATTCATCTTTGTATTTGTCTGTGAATGATTTTTCTGACTCCTAGTAGGAATAATTTATGGTTATGGCTGGCCATTTTGGATATTTTGTTATGAAACTCTGGATTCTATTTACTTTTTTTTTGTTCAGTTGGCAGGCCTGTTGCTGTTGAATGAGGTCTACATGGTTGTATATTCTTAGCTGCCGACTAGGTCCTGTGACATGTGGGGCATGAGCAGGGAGAGTGGAGCCTAGTAATTAGCAGACCCATCTCATATCTCCTTTTCAAGTCTCATCGCTGCTGGGTTGGAGAGGCATTTCTGCTCACTGATGGACCTCACTGACATTGTCATTGTCATAGAATATACAAAGGAGAACAATCAGAGTGCATACTCCAGTTGTGTAGGAAGTGAAGAATCACCACTCAGCCTCACCAGTATTTTCCTTGCATGGGAATCAGATCATGGCCACCTGCTTTTGCCAGAAGAGGGATGAAAGATTAGCTCCCTGTTTAGCCTCACTGGCAATATCCAGAATAAAAATTGGAGTGTGACACCTGCTTCCAGGGGTGGTAGGGAGGTGATATGGAAGATCAACTTTCTACTCATCCCTAATGAATCTGCCAGGGCTGAAGATTATGGTTGTCCTATTAGTGTCTGAAATAAAGTAAATATTTTCAAAAAGATTTTCTGTTGCTTGACTATCTTTTCTTCTTCTTTGGTGAATGAAACAAACTTTTTTGAGTTACATTTTTTTTTTTCTGTGCCTGTTGGTGGTTCTAGATCTGAGGCTTCTTCAGTGCTCTATCTGTGATGGAGGCAATAAGAGGACCCAGGTAACACATCACTATTTTTTCCCTCAGATTCTAAGGGAAGTATCAAAGCAGGCTATTTTCTTATTTCTACATTTCAGACTCTCCATGCTGGATTATTCTGTTATGTCTAAGGTTTTGTTTTTGTTTTTTAGGTTATAAAAGAGAGTAACTTACAGCAATAGATGACTTTAAAATGGCATAACCAGAAGACCATGAGATGTAATTTTTAAAAAGTAATCTCTACACACAACATGGGGCTTGAACTCATAACCCCAAGATCATGCTCTTCTGACTGAGTGAGCCATGTAATGTAATTTTTAAGAGCAACATTTTTACTCTCAGGTGACTATGTTTCTCACACAGTTCCATAGATAATGCCTAAGGAATTGTTGTTTTCCTAAACATTCTATCAAAATTTGGAACTATACCAATAACACAGCACAACAAAAAAAGAAAAGAGATGCATTTTCTCTTCAACCTTTCCAACAAGCTCTGAAAGAGTTCATACACAGGACAGACCGCAATATGCACAAGGCACCACTGGCTCCCAGCAATGTAGAGATTGACAGAGAATAAATAAAGCTTCACCCAGGCACTGGATTTTCCCAGTAAAATCAGAGTTTGGGGGAACATGTATCTCCTCTAAAACAACAAGACGTTCCTAAAACAGAAGTTGAAAGCTGGAGGTCTTAGTTAATCATGACTACTTATCTTCAATGGTTGCTCAAGACTGGGGAATTTTATATTATGTAATTTTCTAAAGTTATCATATTTACATATTCAATATCTTTCATTAAATGTAATACTTGTGATACTACTTTCTTCATAACTCAGCATATGTGACACAGATCTAATTTCCCAGCTATATCACAGTAATTAGTTGAAATTAAGTTTTTGACTAGCACTTCAAAGTGACATTTTTTTTAATAAATTAATTTTTATTGGTGTTCAATTTACCAACATACAGAAGAACACCCAGTGCTCATCCCGTCAAGTGTCCCCCTCCGTGCCCGTCACCCATTCACCCCCACCCCCCGCCCTCCTCCCCTTCCACCACCCCTAGTTCATTTCCCAGAGTTAGAAGTCTTTATGTTCTGTGTCCCTTTCTGATATCTCCCACACATTTCTTCTCCCTTCCCTTATATTCCCCTTCACTATTATTCATATTCCCCAAATGAATGAGAACATACACTGTTTGTCCTTCTCCGATTGACTTACTTCACTCAGCATAATACCCTCCAGTTCCATCCACGTTGAAGCAAATGGTGGGTATTTGTCGTTTCTAATGGCTGAGTAATATTCCATTGTATACATAAACCACATCTTCTTTTTGAATTCCTAGTGAAACACAATACAGTAAAGCATCCTTATGTAGAGTTTGTGAAAGATATTTTCATTTATCTGACTTCATAACTCCCAAATGCTGGGTCATTTCATTGTGGTAATATAGTCTGCTGGTGTCATGTATTCCCCGATGGTTTACATGGACTACTTAAAATATTATGGTTTATAATCTCCAGTTCTAAACATATCTCCCCACTAAATTACTACCCAAATTCTCTGTTCTTATTAGGCTCATATCCCTGCAACTTTCCACACATAATTAATATGATAAAATATATATTTTTCAAAAGAAAATGATCGCATCAATATTTTAAAAATATATTTTGTTTATTTATTAAAGAGACACATACACACAGAGAGAGAGAGAGAGAGAGGCAGAGACAAAAGCAGAGGGAGAAGCAGGCTCCATGCAGGAAGAGCCACGTGGGACTCGATCTTGGGTCTCCAGGATCAGGCCCTGGGCTGAAGGCGGCGCTAAATCGCTGAGCCACTTGGGCTGCCCTCACATCAATATTTCTAATCCCACATGCTCTCCTAGAACCTTGTCACCATCTATCATTTTCTTTCCATCTTGAACCAGTAGATTGTGACCACCTTGATGAATAGAACATAACAGAAGTGATACCACATAACTTCCAAGGCTAGGTCACAAAAGTTGGTATGGTTTACCCTTGGCTCTCCCAGGATGCCTTCTTTAGGAACTCAGTCCTCATGTGGTGAGAAGGCACAGATTATATGGAAAAACAATGAATAGGAATTCTGGGAAGCAGCACCAGCTGAAGTTTTAGCCTACCTACAGTATTAACATTAGACATATGAGTAAATGAGTTTTAAGATGATTCCAGTCCCTAGGTGTTAATTCTTTCAACTGAGATCCTAGATATCATGAAACAGAAGCAAGTCATTGCTGATATGCTGTCTGAAATCCTGACCCAGAAAATTTGAGAACATGATAAATGGTTGTTATACCACTAAATTTTGGAGTAATTGATTAGGCATACATGGGAATTCTATCATTTCCTTGCATTCTCTGAAAACTGGAACATCATTTTCTAAAATATGTTTTAAAGAAATACCTAGATTCTACCTTAGTTTTCAGTGATGAACTAGCATCTCAATAGCATATAATATTAATCTCCACAAACTAGATATATTATTTGAAGCATGTTTCAAAGTGTCCCAAAGATTTTGAAACACGGAAACTTTTCCTCCACATCTTATCTTAATAGTAAATATAATATAAATATATTTAAGTATATTATACTAATAAATTTACTTAATAAAATATACTTTGGGAAATTCTTGAAAATAGCTGTAGTCCAGTCTCTCACTCTCCTCTTCCATAGAGAAGAAACTCCAGTCAAGGACAAAATGGAGTGCTCAGAGACAACTTGCAGATCTTTTTGTGAGAGAATTTTAATTCATTGTAAATTGCCCTAGACTGAGGCATATTGGCTTTCAACCTTGTTTTTAATTACTGTTTTTTACTTGTTTCCATATTCATGTTTTCAGCATCCTCCTCCTTGGGATTTGTCCCTATACTTTGATTTCAAGTGAGAGCTATAGAGAGGAAGGTGAAGCAGGAAGAGGCTTAGAGGAACATACAAAGAACATATTTTCATGAAATGACATGAACCATATATTCCTTCTCAGAAATATCTTTGTGTGTGTGTTCAGGGGTGGAGTCAATGGAAAGATGGAATAAATGGGAGAAGAAGAAGATGAGATGATTGCTGTTTTTTCCAGATTTGGCCTGATAGTAGAAGAATCAAAGGTCCTCCTCTACAGCAACTGTTTTCCATGATGACAACCACCATACTTGGTCCTTTTCCCCATTTCTTTCCTCTAATATTTTTCACTCATCAGCATCTATCATAAAACATTCACAAAACCCTAATTTCTAGAGGGTCCTGGGCATAGATGGATAAGTAAAACTCAGTTCCCATCTTTGTTGTTGATGAAGAAGATATGATGGGGTGTGATAGATCATTTACAGAAATGATCTCAATTACCACTTCTTTGCAATATAATTTGCATTGCCCCCACCCTTTGTGTCTGATGGGTCATGAGTTTTGACCAAAGCACTGTAGCAGAAGTAGCACCATAGCATTACTAAAGCAACACTTCAAGAGGTCTCACAAGCTTTTGTTCTTGCTGTTGGAAGTCTGTCAGTTGACATAGTAATAAATCTAGGCTAGCAGACTGAATCGGAGACACATGGCCCAGTTCTTCTGTCCCCTCCCCAACAGCTATGCAAGTAAGCCCATCTTTAATATGCCAGACCCCAGGGTGCACACAAACTGACTGCAGACACATGAGTGAGCCCAGCTAAGGTCAGCCAAGCCTACTTCAGCTCAGTAGAATGACTCAGCTGACTTAAGATTCATGATCGATAATAAATGGTGGTTGTTTTAAGCCACTAAGTTTTGAGGTGATTTTTTTAAGCAGCAAAAGCTAACTGATCCAGGGAGTTAGAAGTGTAAACAAATCAGATAAATGAAGTTTTAGAGGTAAGCCCAGGATTCTTGGGATTCTTGAGCAGTACAAGGGAGAGTGACTAATCAGTCCCATGGGAATTAAGAATTAAGTAGGCAGTGAGTATATTATCAGTAGGGTGAAAGCAGGAACAAAAACACACAGGTAAGCAAGAAATGTCAAATGTATATAAAAATTGCAAGCAATGCAGAGCTTTAAATATGCTGAATTGTCAGGAAATAGGTTGGAAAGGAAAGCAGAATCTCATCTTTCTAAGCAGTTTATACTTCTAGTCCAGTCACCCTTCAAAACCCAAATTGGTTTCCCATATCTGAGGTTGTCGTAACTGCTCTTTATCCATAGCTGGTCCTTACCTTTCAGGCTTTTCTGTAATATTCTTTGTCTTTATCTTTCACTGGGCACTCTCTTAGCCCAAGGGAAATATTTAGTGCCCATATTTGTAAATATGTCAGCTTTGAGACAACTTTCTTGTTCAAAGATTCCAGATTTGTTTTGGTCTAATATTTCTGTTTTTGTCTGTAATAATATCAGTTAATGAAAAAGACAATAATTCACTTCAACAAACATTTGTTCATCATCAGTTATTTCTAAGTGTGTTCTCTTTTTTCCACTCACATAAAATGGGATAAGTTAAATAAGATTAGTGCCTGGGCCATTTCAGTCTGGAGCTTTAGCTGCTCATCTGAATGAGGCTGAGTGTCAAAAAGAAACTGAAACAGTCATACATACCAGGAACAGAGAAGCCATATACCTATAGAGACCAACCTATAGCACCAACAATCCTGGGTTTGGATTCCGGTTCTGTCACTTGCTGCTACTCTAACCTTGGAAAAATTTCTTGGTACTCATAGACCTTATGAAATAAGAATATTCTTGGTTTTGTTCAATTTTATTTTAAATAGCCATAAATGACTAGTGCCACTATATTGGACAACACAATTATAGAGTTTTATTGTCCTGGATTCAAATACAATCTATCTAACTTAGTAACTCTGCGACTTTGGAAAATTCACTCAAACTTGCTGAGTCTTGGTTTCCCAATCCGTAAAATCATGAGAAAAATATTTAAAGAATTATCGGAAGGCTAAAGTGAGGTATATGAATTTAGTAGTTGATACACAAGGAACATTCAGTAAATTTGAGTCATTATCTTATTGATGATTTCAAACATCATAATTTTATAAGTACATTGGTAATGTCATTACCAATGACATTGGTAGAAGAATCAGTGACAAGAAGAATCAGTGACAAAAGTAAAACAAGTTTTATTTATCAGTTCTGTGTTATAATGAGGTGCAGGAAGCTAAAGGCCTTACCTAAAGGGCAGAGGTATACGTCTATCGAGCAATGCTCAAACATTTGCTTTCTGGGTGCTAGGTATCTTTGTGACAATGAGCTAAGTACAGTCAGGGTTACAAAACACACATGTAATACACACTTTGTTCTCAAGCTTCTTAGTGTCCAATGGCAAGGTGAAAATGACACATGGAAAAAAGAAGAAATCAATGCTGCTAGGTGTTATGGCTCTGAACATGCTGTAGAATGGTCCAGCAACATTTATACAGTTTGGAAGCCTTGGAAAGGACCCAACCACTCAGCAGATGCTTAGGAACTAGACTAGGCCCTTAACACTTAATAACATTTAAATGGTCAGACCAGTTCTTCGAGAGCACTACTATTGTCTATATTCTACAAATGAGCAAATGAAGACTTTGAGAAATAAAATAGTTTAATCTAGGACATTGTGAAGGATGGAATTTTATTTTACCCAGTTTATCAGCTGGTAAGTTAGCCTACTACTGTTTAAGGGATCCTGGCAGTAGATACAAGACTCCTGGATCAGAGACAAAGAATTTCATTCTGCATAGCAAAATAAGCAGCCCAATTTGCTGCGATTCCTCTCACTCCCATGTTCTACCAGCTCAGGTGGATGCTGTGCATGCAGTGGACTGCTTGTATCATAGCTGAAAAATACTGACCCTGGAAAGTCTACCATTTTACAGCAAGCAATAAGTAAATCTGCTCTTTGTCTCCAAAAGAGACATGACCTCTCCCTCAAAGTTACTCACTGAAAAGGATCCTGGGAAATGGTTTGATGATGAGACGTCAGAGCTTTGCATCTTTGACTTAGCCACATAGGTTTCAGAGAGACTTTCGGCCTGTGGCTGATTTCCTCTCCCTAAGATCCCAAGCTAAGAAATGATGGATGTTCCTTGGCTCCAAATTCCCATTCTTTCCACTATAATATGATGCCTGTTCACCATGTAGACAAGCTCAACGACCCTGCCCTCTGATCCTCATTGGAGTGCTCTTGACTCTGTGTGGTATAATTTACATTGTCATGATTAATTTAAAGGAAGTTTTATCTTTTCCCTGCTCTTTAACCAACCTACCTATATTATTTCTAATACTCATAAAATATTTTAATAACATATTACCCTTATTTTATATGAAATACAGAGGAAATAGTTTAAGTGACCTGCCCAAAGTGACTCAGAAGCTTTACCTTCAGGTGTACATACTTCAATTTATTTTTCCTCCTTTCCTTCTATCTCTCTCACTTCTTTATTATAATAACCCCCATCTTTCTCTCAAAGGAGAAGGTAGTCCTTCACTGCTATTAGTGTTCACAATTTAAACCTTCTTGATCTGGGTTCATATTCCTTCTTGTCCAGCACTAAGCCTGATAACACTGAGCCCAGAAACAGCTGATACTTCTCAGCTTCCTTTTTTTTTTTTATCTTTTGTGGGTGCAAGACAAAGTACATAGCAGACCAGCAGCTTAAAACAAAAATGTCTGCTAAAAGAACAAGGAAAATAAACCACTCTAGGTGAAACTCAACTAAAATCGAGGAATTTTTATAGGATTTAGAGGATTCTTCATTCCTGTTAAATGGAGTGTAAATGAGCAAATAGGTGATGGATTTCTTGTAGAGAAAAGTCATTATGTGATTCTAAAAACATTTAAAAAATGGTATTATGTGCGATAAAGTACAAAAGGATATCTTTCTCAGTCCTTACTCTCTCCAAATAGCATTTTCAGATGCCTTCTATTGGGGCCTTCTAATGCATTTACCAAATCTGTGTAAAATGCTTATCTTCTGTTTTCCACATGAGTCACAAATTATCACCCAGGTGGTCATTATAGCATCTGGAAAGCCCCAGATGGACTCTTGTCCTGACCAGGGCATAATTGAGCAGAGTCATAGCACATGGTACTGTTTGCTTTAAACATTTCACTGAAAATAACACAGAGGGTTGATAGCTCTGGAAAGGCCTCTAACTGCTATAGAAGGCCTGAATATTAATTATAACTCTTTAGAATAATTTTTAATGGCTTTTGAAATGAGGAGATATGTCAGGAACTCTCTGAGACCTCTCCTGACTCAGATTTTACTAATAATTTGATATATTAAACCTCTCCCTAATTGAGGGATAATATTCCCCTGCCTTCTATTTAAGTTGAGTTTTTAAAGCAAAGACATTATTTACTATTTTTAAAATACTTTAAAATTAATAAGATTTATGTATTGTTTTGCCTCACTCATTGGATTATAAATCCTTTCAAAATGACTAGAGTATAAGTCTATTATGTGCTGGGTATTGTATGTTCATTACTTCTTATTCTCACAATATGAGGAGCTGAGTATGAATATCTTCATTTTAGGTGGGGGAATCTGAGGCTAAAAGAGTTGTAATCCTTGCCCAAGTTCACATACCTGGAAGAGGAGGGAGACTGGACTCAGCCTTGGGGCTGTCCCTAACCCCATGTTTTTCTGATTGCATACTGCTGTCTTGCCCTCTCTGCAGGTAATGCTGACTCACCTGCCACAATGTCATAACTAGAGCAGTAACCTGTGGTCTAATATTCACTCCATATTGTTGACCATGTTGTATTTTAACCTCTTCATTACTGATGGTTTATCACTGCAGAAATTTTGTCCCAGATGCAGTGATTCTGGGATTCAAAGTCTTGCCTGGTCAAGCTGCTGGTCACTTCCAACCTTCAGACATCATTTTGCATTCTAGAAAGAGGTGTCAAGTGAGGGCCCTTGAGTGTGTGAGCACCTGGAAGACTGATAGAGCCATGGAACAGACTACATGGCCTTTGTCCCACCAGCTCTGACTCATTCACAAGCCCTGAGTTTCTGAGATGAATTTCCATCAATAAAAACTTAAGAAGTCTTTTTTTGTGAGGAAATATGTGGGACAAAGAACACGTGCAGTGTTGTTCCAGGGACCAAGGGACCAAGTGTGACTGAGCTAGACAGAAACAAGGAGCTTCCCAACTCTGTGGGGAGACCATGGGCCTGTGCACCAGGAAGTCTGCAGGGGTGACTGAAGCAGGAAGATGTCTTGGACAAAGAAACAGCTTTCTTTGTGGCAGGGCCAAAGATTCTGTCAGTGAGAGGACCAGACTGAAGATATACAGGTTGGCTGGGGAGCCTATCCCAGGTTTCTGGGACCTGAGAACATACAACATAACATTAGATATATTTTAATGTTTATTTACTTAGAAAAAAACGCTAAAGTAGGTAGTCTGATAGTAATGCCCCTTCCAGAAGCTATATAAATCATAGCCTCAGGAACATGGCATGGGAGATGGAATGTATGGAATAGTGCTCTAATGGAGCCCCCTAGACCCATGCTTGGTCTTTTCCACACATCCACTGTAGAGAGAGTGGCAGTGAGTTGGTGAGATAGTTCACTAATTGCCAAGGTACCCAGTACAGTGCCTATAGCACTGGAGCATGTGTCTGAAAGGAATGAACATAGGAGTACTTTGTACCAGGGTTTGTGCAAAGTAACAGGGAAGCAAAAACCACAATTTATGTCGGAGTCAGGAGAACTTTTAGGGAAGATGTGACTTCTGAGATTATTCTTTAGGACAAGTCAGAGCTGGTTAGGCAAACAGAGAGGAAGTTTGGATGCCAGAGATCTTATACACTCCTTAAAAGCAAAGCTTCTGTATACTGGCACCAGTTTCAGCCATTACGTCAAAATATTGCTTATGTAATTCAAGATAAGTAGTCATTCATTCATTCACTCACTCATCCCACCTTCACTGACTGTGCACAATATGCCTGGTACTGTGTTGAGTGTGGGAGTGATAGGCATGGGTTAGAATAACCTTCACCTTCAATTTGCTAAATGCTAAGAGGTGGGAGTGACTCATAGCCATGTCAGCAAATATAAGAGGTAACTCATGTCAGATGTTGGACTGACAAGGGAACAATAAAAATAATTTATTCTATATCCAACATGGGACCAAATTCTAGAGGAAACACCAAAGAAATGTTAAGATATGGTGTCTGCCCTCCAAGGGGCTACTCTTTAGGGGTGATGGAAAGGAAACACATAGAATTAAGTGCTAAGTGACCTGGCATTTCCCTTCTCCACAAAAGCAGCATACAAATGGGAGTTCTCAGTAGGGGCTGTTCCAGCAAACATTTTAAAGGCATTTAATTTTCCAAATTAAAAAAAAAATGCTGATTTAAAAAGAATGAAACATTTTCAATCCATTAAATATTATCTAACCATATTGTCAAGACATCTGGCAAATACTAAAATGACTTTGTAGTCCTAGCTATATATTCCACAGATAAGCAGAGGAAGAGCAAGTTAGAAGAGGTAGAAATTCCTGGTCAGAGGCAAAAGAAATTTGAGGTGAAGGACAGGGAAAATGTTCTCATGAGAAAGCAAATTGTTAACTGAGAAAGTTCCTGTACAGCATGAGCCAGATGAACACAACTCAACATATCTCTCCATCTTTCACATTCACACTGTACGTCCATGAAAGTTTCAACTTAAAGGACTGTTCCCATCAGAAAAGGTGTCACATTTTACCAGAACAGGAAAGCAAGATTCAGTGGATAAACAAATTTTCTGGAAAAAAATTATTCCTTAAAGGGTACCTTGTCAAGTAAAAATAATGGCCCATTTATCCATGTTAAGTCTCAGTTCATGGACCAATACAAAATAACCCAGGCAACTTAAATTTTCTACAGACATCATAGCATCACTAATAATAAATAACCCTTCTTTGCTTAGCACCTTGAAGGCAGGGGCAGAATCTTTTCTAGTTTTGTCCCCAGGATCTAGGTCAGTGCCTAAACATATTTATGTTTAGAGAGTAGGAGTAGGAGAGTAGGAACAGACAATCCTAAAATTTGTATGGAGCCAGGAAAGACCCCAAATAGCCAAAGGAATGTTGAAAAATAAAACCAAAACTGGAGGCATCACAATTCCAGAATTGAAGTTGTTTTACAAAGCTGTGATCATATAGACAGTATGGTACTGGCACAACAACAGACACATAGATCAACAGAACAGAACAGAGAATACAGAAATGGACCCTCAACTCTATGGTCAACTAATCTTCAACAAAGCAGGAATATCCAATGGAAAAAAAAGTTTCCTTAATGAATCATGCTGGGAAAATTGAACAGCTACATATAGAAGGATGAAACTGGACCATTTCTTTACATCATACACAAAAATAAACTCAAAATGGACAAAAGCCTTATATTTGAGACAGAAGTCCATCAAAATCCTAGCAAACACAGGCAGCAACCTCTGACTTCAGCCACAACAACTTTTTACTGGACATGACTCCAAAGGAAAATAAAGCACAAATGAACTATTGGGACTTCATCAGGATAAAAAGCTTTTGCACACCAAAGGAAACAGTCAACTTATGGAATGGAAGGAGATATTTGCAAATGACATATCAGATAAAGGGGCTAGTACATAAAACCTATAAAGGACTTATCAAACTCAACATCCAAAAAACAAAAAATCCAGTTAAGAAATGGGCAGAAAACATGAACAGACATTTTTCCAGACACAAATAGCTAATGGACACATGAAAATATGTTCAACATCACTCGCCATCAGGGAAATACAAATCAAAACCACAATGAGATACCATCTCAGAATATCTAAAATTAATGTCAGAAAACAACAGATGTTGGCAAGGATGAGGAGAAACGGGAATCCTCTTATACTGTTGGTGGGAATCAAATGCTTCAGCCACTCTGAAAAAAACAGTATGAAGCTTGCTCAAAAAGTTAAAATAGAGCTATCCAGCAACTGCACTACTAGGCATTTATCCAAATGACACAAACATAATAATTTGAAGGGGCACCTGCACTCCAGTGTTTATAGCAGCAATGTTCACAATAGCCAAAATATAGATAAATCCTAGATATCCACTGACAAATGAACGAATAAAAAAGATGTGGCATGCATGCAGAAAGTTACTCAACCATCAAAAAGAATTAAATCTTGCCATTTGCAACAGTGTGGATAGAACTACAGGGTATTATGCTAGGCCAAATAAGTCAGTCAGAGAAAGGCAAATAGCATATGATTTGATTTGATTTCACTCATGTGTGATATTTAAGAACCAAAAAAGATGAACATAGAGGAAAGGAAGGAAAAATAAGATAAAAAGCAGATGTATCACTAAATTCTACCCCTTAAAGTAATAATGCAATATGAATCTAAATAAAATTTTTAATTAAAAAATAAAACATATTTGCTGAATGAATGGATGAATGGAAGGTGTAAGTTAAGAGCATTTTCTGCTTGGAGGTAAGTGCTGAAATCAAAGATGCAGATCAGTGAATCTGTCTTCTACCATCTTGTGAGGTGGGTGGGGGTCCTCAGGTTCTCCTGTTCCTTAGATCCATAAACCATCTTTACAGTTCTAAAACTAGAGACCAAAGGAAAGACCCAGCAGGATGCTGGGCAGTATAGAAAAAGCTTTCCATATTCTGAAAGGCTTAGCTGCTACTCACCAAGGTCATGCCATGGAGATTCTTCAGAAAGGGGCATTGACCCAGCCCCTCTCCCAATTTATCTGGAGAAATAGCCCAACAAAAGTATGACAACATAGCAAAGAAGTTTGCTATATAAAAACGAAAGGCCTCAAAAAGTGCTGTGTGAGATCCAAAGGAACACGTTGATATGGCTTTAGCCTTGGGAAGATTTAAGGGAGAGATCAATCCTCCCCAGGCCTTCCAAGATAAGGTCAGTGCCAGGATCTGATACATGGAAAGACTACCAGTCCCCTTTCTTCCATTGTCTGGGGCAAGTTCAGTAACTCAGGGTTAGGTACAGGTTTATATAATAAAATATAAATGTAATTATTTATTAAGGATAAATAAGGAAATAACAACATATTACTGAAGCTTTGGCTGGTCTGATACCTTTTTTTTTCCTGAGACACCAGAAATGCTGCTCCTATAGAAGTGGCTCCTGAAGGTAGCCTACTTCTTCTCCTTACCCAGAACAAGCAACAGCTCCTACAAGTCCCCCACTCTCACAGGACCTTGCAGAAGTGAAGAGTTCTAAAGCTTAAACTTCATGGTGAATTTGCTTTTTCAAGCCTCTTCAATTCTTGATAGTCTTATATGTAAAATAAATAATAGTAATTCTTGCAGCACTGGGTTCTATAAGAATTAAATGAAAGAACACATGTGAAATTGCTTTGGATAGCTAATAGCTTTTTAAAAGTTTGAGTGTATGTATGCAGTGTTCTCTATAGGGTGTAACCATGTGCAGGACATGGAAACTAGAATTAGCACAGAGCTAGAAGTTGCAGTGCACAGAGCTAAGGATTATGTGCTGACCAGGGGGAGAAAATCGTGTGAGAAGTCAGAAACATGAAGCCTAACCTAAGAGCTAATGAAGTAGGGGGAAGTGGAAAAAATCAATGGTTAATGATTTCCCTAAAATCAGTGGTGTAAATAAATGAGCTTTTTGAGAAGTGAATTTAGGATGACTGTGATATATTGTTACCAGACATGAGTGCTTCAGCTCAGATGTGCTAATGTAAAAATTATGTCTGATATTGGAAATCAGGGAGCATAGTCTTATGAGAATGGAGGCTTGGACATGTAAGTTTTGACAAGGAAGTGAAGTGATCAGAGGATATCCTGACAAATGATAGGCTTGTTGTCATTCTGTGTTGAACTCTTGCTGCTGGAGGTCACTCAATGGGAAAATGGGAGGGTTGCTATTGGCGTGAAAACCCTGGGAAACAGCAGCAAAGCCTTGGACTACTAACACGATGGACTGTGGAACAGAGGAAGCAAAGGTTATATTCAGTTCCATCACTTATCAGCTGCTCAGTCTTGGGCAAGTTATTTACCTCCCTAAGCATCAAGCACCCATTTTTTTTCATCTATAAAATTGATGTAGAACAATACTTGCTTTCAAGTTTTTCTTCTCCTTATTTATTGTTTTATAAAGATACGCTGAGACCTGAGGGCTTAAGAGACAAATCTTCCAATGATCCTGTATTTTATTCCTTGGTCTATATTTTGCTTTGGACAGTACCAAGAGGTAAAGATGTCCTCGGTTGTTTTTGTGTGTTGATGTGTGTCTGTGTGTGTGTGAGGTGGGAGTGCCTGTTTGTCTGATTGCCCAGAGGTGACCAAGTATAGATATAACACACTCTTTCTTGTACTGATCAACTAAAACTCTTCAAATAAATTGCCCAGATAGCATTCATACCTTTACCCTTCCCCTCCCAGACAATAAGATTTGTTTCCTCTGATACTCTACTTAGTCAAACATTTTATTTTTGAAGGCAAACAGAGCCTGTTTCTAAAGTATGTCTCTAACATCACATCTATAGTCTTCCTTATATTTCTGCGTAGATTTTTAATGGACATTGAAATAGAGTCTCAAAGAGCATTCAATAAGTCAATGGAACAAATACCTTTAAAAAATTAAACTAAAAAAATCTTCATTGTAAAATCAGAATATACCCATTCCTACAATTTGGACTCTCGGGTTCTACTGCTTGTATATCAGAGTTCCAAATACTCACACGCATTCATATGTGACTGTCACTGAAATGGCTTTTTCATTTCGCAAATAAATTTTGGCAAATTTTTCCCTAGGAATATGTGGTGGAATTTACAGCCCTGGGTGTAAAATTACCCTTAGGACCATCAGCAGAACTGGGTTGTGGCTTACAGGTCTCCCAAGGATGCATGTCCTTTGCCAACTCTACTAAACACCCATAGCAACCCCCATGTTGCTTTTTCTCAAAATCTTGAAGCAAGTGTGGAGTGAGTTTTAATTCAAGTATTTGACAGATAGGAGTTCTATTTTGGGATATTTTGGTCTTTTAAAAAAATATTTAAAATCCAAGGAAACTGAATGTGCTCAATAACAAAAGGGAGCTGAGTCAATAGGAAGGTCTGGTATGCTGAGCTCAGTCTCAGTCCCTGGAGAGACAATGAAGAGCCCAAGTTCAAACTTTGCAAAGAAGATCTAGGTTTTGTTTAGTTTGCTTTAGTTTGGATTTTTGCATTTTCAGTTTCTAGTTTTTATTTTTTTGCTGTGAAGGTAAATTGCTTTGTGAAAGTATTAGAAGTGGCCTTTTGGCAGCCAGATGGGACTAAAGTAAAATTTCCATTTTAGTCAAACTGGCTTCACACACTATGCAATTTTCTTTATCCCCCCAGCTTAAATTCAAGGCTCCTATAGTGATATCACACTCAATCAAAGCCGACAGGTTATTTCTATTAAAGTTTGGGGTTGAATGGAGACTAACTAGAATGGTGCTTCTATTGCTAATATTTCTTTCAAGTGGCAGAATGCAATACCTCGGATGGAGTTAAGAAGATAAAATTTCGAGGGCTGCTGAAGTTGAAAAACACCTTGTTAGGGTAATTTAGCTTATTTAAATAAAATCACTCTTGATTTGGATGTCCCTCCCCAATCCACAGACCTCTCTAATTCCATTGTTGCTCCTGCCTGCCTGTGTCTTCCTGAGGATCTTAACTATTTGTTCTCTCAGGAGATTTGGCCCTTTGGATACCAAGTTGGGAGGACAGTGGGGACAGAGTGTGCTGGCCTGCAGTTCCTGGCCATTGTGTAGAATGAAAATCCATTTTATTGGATAATCTCTGGAGGGGAGGGGAAAAAATACACAGTTCTGCTCTCCACAGACTTCAATAACTCTTTCAAACCTGTTGTGTTTGGTCCAAGCACAATAAAAGCTAATTCCCTACAATCACATTGGCTTCTGCAAGGGCCAAGGCTGCAGCTAGGTGGGTGTTATGAATTTAGAAGAAGATAGAATAATGGTTTATTAGGCACACGTCTATGTGTGTAACTACTACTATTCTTTTTGGAAGAGAGACAAATCTCAAATACATGAAAGTCCTTTGAAAACAAGCATTTGTTCGGGCACCTGGGTGTATCAGTTGGTTAAGTGCCTGCTTTCAGCTCAGGTCATGATCTCCGAGTCCTGGGATCGAGCCCTGCATCGGACTCCCCACTTAGTGGGGGTCTGCCTCTCCCTCTCCTTTTGCCCCCACACCCCCATTCAGTCTCTCTCTCTCTCTCTCTCTCTCTCTCTCAAATAAATACAATCTTAGAAAGAAAACAAGCATGTATTTGTCAGAGCTACAGAAGATGTTTTTGTAGATGTCTAAACTTTAAAGACTTTAAAGACAAAACAAAGAGCCCCCCCAAAGTGTATTTGCCAATATAAGCAAAAATGATTCTATCATTCTTTTATGCATTCATCAATATTAAGTTACCATCTTTAGGTGAATAACATTTATATAAATAGCACAATGTTCAGCATTGTGTCCAGCATAAATGTTGGAAGATAAAAGTATTGAGTTTGGACCTATCCCAGGGCATACAACATTCATAGTTCAGATATAAAAACAAAAGAGTTGGAGAGTGGGGACATTCAGAGATAAACAAACAAACAAACAAACACAAAAAAAACTTTCCATGTCTGTTGAAATTTCACTTTATCATAAGTTCTTTATATTATAAGTTCAGATATCTGGATTCTTGCTCTGCTCTGTTTCTATTTAGATGTATGATGTGAGACAACATTTAGAACTTTTCCCAACAGGTTCTCCACCAATAAAAGATAAGTAGGGGTTATGTAGAAATACTCAATCCTACAAGGACCTCCATATATGACATGTAGCTCTAATAAGAACTGTGAACAGTTCAAAGAAAAGTCTGATTAAGAGACATTTTATCAAAAACAGGTGTCTATGTAGCAGACAGTAGTGAATCCTTGAAGCAGTAAGCAGGAACAAACCAGCTACCTACAGGAGGTTCTGTAAAATACAAGAATTCCCAAACACCTTGGTGCAGCACACCATACCTACATGCCTCCCATGACCAGGACCTTCTGAATCCCCAACCTACACTCAAAAAGACCACACACAAAAAAGCTCATGTGTCCCCCCAAGAAATCCACAAGGCTATGCTCATCAAAACCTAAAATTACTTTCTGAAGGACTAGATCTTTCATTCCACAGAAAAGATTGAGAATAAGCATGAGAGAGACTAAAAATTGAAGATACTCAGAAAGGAAACTGGAAGATACTCTTCTCTGTGCTCCTGGACCCTCCAGGTAATCATTCACAAAAAGACAATAAGCATCTACCACAGGCCCAGGGTTGTGCAGGTGCTGGGGTACAACAGTAGGCAAAGCAAGAATGGTATCTGCCTGTAGGCAACTCACATCCCAATGAAGGACTGAGAAATTCAGCAAATCAGCATGTAAATAAATGCAGAGAAGCAACTTGGGTGGAGCCCTACGAATATTAACATGCTACATGGAAAGGTTCAAAAGATTTACTTAAAAAATACAAGTATTCTCAATATTGCAATACTAATAAACGTGTTTAGGACTTGTTGAATACTTTATACCATACTCACACATTTTATGTTCATAACTTCATTTTGTTTTTAAATCAACACCTTGAGATAAGTGTAATTATTAAACTCATAAAAGCAGATAAGGAAACTGAATTGGATATTTTAGGTAATTTATCCATATTAGGAAGTGGTAAACATAGGATTTGAGCAGCCTCTTTCAATCCAAACTAGTTTCTTATAATAATTGGAATTTTTATGTCCTCTGTTGAAATCAATTTAGTTTTACTTATGTTTCCTTTTTCCCTACATTGTTATAGAAAATTACATATTTCATTCCTAAAATTGTTACTCTGATTTTTTAAATCAACATTGTAAGCCATAATTTATATACAACAAGGTGTATCATTTTTTTAAATGCACGTTGATGAATTTTGACATATCTATTTAACCACCACCAGAATCAAAATGAAAAATATTTTCATTACCCCAAACAAGTCTCCCTATTCCATTCCCTAGTCAATCTCACTCTTTTCAGTACCAACCAAACGCTGAAGTGCATTATGTCACTACAATTCAAATTATCAGAAAAGACCCCGAATAGCCAGGGGAATTTTAAAAAAGAAAACCATATCTGGTGGCATCACAATGCCAGATTTCAGGTTGTACTACAAAGCTGTGGTCATCAAGACAGTGTGGTACTGGCACAAAAACAGACACATAGATCAATGGAACAGAATAGAGAATCCAGAAGTGGACCCTGAACTTTATGGTCAACTAATATTCGATAAAGGAGGAAAGACGATCCACTGGAAGAAAGACAGTCTCTTCAATAAATGGTGCTGGGAAAATTGGACATCCACATGCAGAAGAATGAAACTAGACCACTCTCTTGCACCATACTCAAAGAAACTCAAAATGGATGAAAGATGTAAATGTGAAACAAGATTCCATCAAAATCCTAGAGGAGAACACAGGCAACACCCTTTTTGAACTTGGCCACAGTAACTTCTTGCAAGATACATCCATGAAAGCAAAAGAAACAAAAGCAAACATGAACTATTGGGACTTCATCAAGATAAGAAGCTTTTGCACAGCAAAGGATACAGTCAACAAAACTCAAAGACAACCTACAGAATGGGAGAAGATATTTGCAAATGACGTATCAGATAAAGGGCTAGTTTCCCAGATCTATAAAGAACTTATTAAACTCAACACCAAAGAAACAAACAATCCAATCATGAAATGAGCAAAAGACATGAACAGAAAAGTCACAGAGGGAAGACAGAGACATGGCCAACAAGCACATGAGAAAATGCTCTGCATCACTTGCCATCAGGAAAATACAAATCAAAACCACAATGAGATACCACCTCACACCAGTGAGAATGGGGAAAATTAACAAGGCAGGAAACCACAAATGTTGGAGAGGATGTGGAGAAAGGGGAACCCTCTTGCACTGTTGGTGGGAATGTGAACTGGTGCAGCCACTCTGGAAAACTGTGTGGAGGTTCCTCAAAGAGTTAAAAATAGAACTGCCCTAACACCCAGCAATTGCACTGCTGGGGATTTACCCCAAAGATACAGATGCAATGAAACGGCATGACACCTGCACCCCGATGTTTCTAGCAGCAATGTCCACAATAGCCAAACTGTGGAAGGAGACTCGGTGTCCATCGAAAGATGAATGGATAAGGAAGATGTGGTTTATGAATTTTCTAGAAACTTCTATAAATAGAATTATACAGTATGTACCCTCTTACATCAGCTTCATTCATTCAGTATGTTTGTAAGATTCATCCATGTTGCTGTGTCTATGTATTAGAGAGTTTATTCCTAATTTTGCTGAGGAATATCCATTGTCTGAAATCACCACAATTTGTTTATCCATTCATCTGTTGATGAGCAGAGGATTGCTTTTAATCTTTGTCTATTAAAAATGAAACTGTAAAAATATTAAGCTGATAAATACATTAAAGCACAAGACTGTGCAGGGATATACATTTTATTTACCTGGGGTAAATATCTAGGACTGTAACTGCTAGTTAATATGTTAACTTTCCATTTAACATATTTAATATAACATTTATATATTATAAATCTATGAAATATTTTCCAAAAGTGATTGCATTATTTAACTATCTTTTAGTAAAGTATGAGAATCAGTTGCTCTAGAATTTCACCAACATTTACTTCCAAACTTTTTAGTTTTATCTGTTCTAGAGTGTGTGTAGTGTTATCCTGTGATTTTAATTTGCATTTCTTTCATGATTAATCACGGTGACAAGCTTTTTAGGAGTATATTGAACATTTTTATATTTTCCTTTACGAAGTAACTGTTCTAGTCTTTTTTTAATATTTTATTTATTTATTTGACAGAGAGAGGTAGAGAGAGAGAGCACAAGCAGGAGGAGCAGCAGGCAGAAAGAGAGAATGAGAAGCATACTCCCTGCTGAGCAGGGGGCCCAATGCCAGACTCTTTCCCAGGACCCTGGGATCTTGATCTGAACCAAAAGGCAGATGCTTAACCCACTAAGATACCCAGACACCACTGAAGTAACTGTTCTAGTCTTTTGATGATGATTTTAATTGCTTAGTTGTCTCATTATTGAATTACAAAAGGTCACTCTACACAAATCTTTTGTCAGATATATGCATTGATAATATTTTCTCCAATTCTGAGCCATGTTTTTTTCATAACTGTATCTTGAAAAGACTAAATCTATTTTTTGCTCACTCTATTTAGGTTTTATTGATCCTTGTGTTTATCCTTCTGCTAGTACCACACTTTGTTAAATACTATAAAGGCACAATGTTGGGGAAAGTAATTACTCTCACTTTAATTTTCTTTGTCAGATTGTTTCATCTGGCCTACAACCTATACGCTTCCATATAAATGTTAGAATAAACCTCTCTGTGTCTATTAACAAAAACTTGCTGGGATTTCAATAGAAACATTGTTGAACAATGAAGATCAATTTGGAGAAAACTGATATCTTTACAATGTTGATATCTTTCCTATGGAGTCTTCCAATCCATGAATGTGTTATATCTCCTTCTGTATGTCAATCTTTTATTTCTCTTATCACTATTTTGTAATCTTGAAAATAAAGATCCTATACATTTTTTAATGCAACCCATTTCCTTTCCTTTGCAGGGAATATAAATCGTATTGTGTTATTAATTTCAGTTTCCACATTTGTTGTTAGAAATATGATTGTGCAGGTTAACCTTTTGTTTTATGATCTTATTAAATTCACCTATTGGTGTTTTAAAATTGTTAATAAGACAATTATGTCATTTATAACTTTTATTCCTTTTTAATACTTAACTTTTATTCATTTCTCTTTGCCTACTAGTAGTTCTTAGATGTTCTAGTATCCTGTTAAATGAGGTTTGTTCTATGGCTCAAGATACAATCTATCTCTAACTATTCCATGGATACTTGAAAAAAACAGTATGGTCTATTGTGATTGAGAGCAATGTTACATATATGTAAATTAGATCCTGTTGGTTGGTTTTACTGTTGAATTCTCCTATATCCTTGTTGATTTCTCCCTTGCAGTTGTATTAGTTTCTGGGACAGCAGGTAGTAGGGAGAGGAGGCAGAGGGTTGAAGTTCCCAACTATAAATGTGGATTTCTTCTTTTAGCTTTTTAGTTTTTGTTATTTTGAGGCTCTGTTGTTTGGTGTGTATATAGTTAAAATTGTCACATCTTTCTGGAGAACTAATCCTTTCATCATTATTTAATGTCCCTCTTTGTATCTAGTTATTTTCTTTGCTCTGAGGTACATGTTTATCAGATATCAATATATTACTCCTGTTCTGTGGTTAATGTTTACACGACATTATCTTTTTCCACCCTTTTACATTCAATCTACCTACATCATTGAATTTGAAGTTAGATTTTTTTTTAGGTAGCATATAGTTAGGTTATGGGGAAAAGCAGATGACCTTAATTTTAGTGAAGTCCAATTTAATACTTTATGATCCACATTCTAGTGATCTCTAAAGAAATTTCTGCCTTTTTCAAGTTCAAAGACTTTCTTCTATGATTTAAAAAATATATTCATAGTTGTTTTACATTTATGTCTATAACCCATTTTGAGCATATTATTGTGGATGGTATATGGAAAAGGTCAAATTTCACTGTTTCTTTTGATTTTTTTTTATATATGGATGTCAACTGTTCTGCCACTGTATTTTAAAAAGTCAGTTACCTCTTGTTGAATGTTGGCACTTTGTTATAAAAACAATTGACCATATATATGTGGATATGTATCTCTGTACTCTTGATTTGTATTGCATTTATCTATGTCAATTCTACATTATCTTGAATTACTATATATTTCCAATAAGTCATGAAATATGCCAGGATTACTTTTCTAATATTCTTCACTAGAAATTGTTTGGCTACTCTATGTCATTTATGTAGAAATACTCAATCATATATATTTTAGTAGATTTTCATATATATTTTAGTATCATCTAGTTAACTATACCAAATTAGTTAACTATTTGGATTTTAATTAGGGTTGTGTTGAAACTACAGATCAGTTCAGGAAAAAAACCTGACAAGATTAAAATTTTGAATCTTTCAAATCATAAACATGATATATCTTCCAATGGGTTTAGATTCTTCTATAATTTTTTAATAGTTTTCTTCAGTCTTTGGCTCTTCTCTTTTTTAGATTTATAACTACATATTTTACATTTCTAATGCTCTTGTAATTATTTTTATTTTGCTAATTATATTTCTAATTATCTGTTGCTAATATATAGAAGTATAAGTGATTTTTGTATATCGAACTTCTCTGCAATTTTGACAAATTCACCCACAGTTCTTGTAGCTTATTTATAAATTAAATAGAATTTTTTACATTTACTCTATACATCATCTTCAAATAAAAATCACTTTATATCTTTAACACGTATAGATTTATTTCTTTTTTTATGTCTAATTCTGTTTGCTATGACTCCAGTGAATGTGGAATGGAAGTGATGAGAGTGGATTTTATTAACTTATTTTAGGGGAAAAAATGGACCATAATGTAGTATCCTTTATATATATAAATATAAATATGAATATAAATATAAATAAATTTTATATTTTATTTATACTAAATTTTATTTATATAAATATATTTAAATGTTTATATAAATATATTTATATTTTATATTTTAAATATAAATATATGTATACAAATATAAAAATATGTTTATATATATAAATGTATGTATTTCTGACTTTCATTTACTAATGATGTGTGAAGAAACATAGAGCTCCAACTACCCTGATCTCAGAATTCCAAACTTTGGAACTGAAGAGCTTATGTCTGTGTTATTTTAAACAACTCAGGTTGTGGAATTATGGCAGCCCTAGGAAACCAATGTAATATTTGGGGATTTTTGTATCTACTTTAAGTCAGTCAAATTTTAACAACAACAACTGCAACAACTGGATTATGATTAGTATTCTGTTGGAAAGAGAATTCAAACTGACAATAATTGACATGTTAAAAGCGTTTAGCTTCCCAGTTTAGGAATATAATATATCTGTCTGTATAATAGTTCTTCTATAATTTATCTTCTAATTTCTGTCTAGTTTTGGCATTAAAATAATACTGGCCTATAAAATGCCTTGCTTGGGAAATTTTCTTCCTTGCTCCATCTCTCTATCTTCTGAAAATCCTCCTATAGTATTTTTAAACAAGTCTGACAGACTTAACCAGTAAACCATCAGAGACTGGATATTCTTTGTGGAAAGAACTTTAGATACAAATTCAATTTTTTCATAGATCCTATGGTACTCAGATTTTTAAATTTCTTCCTGGATTAAGTTTGGTAATTTTGTCTTTCAAAACACTTTTCCATTACAATGTTATAAAACATACTGACATTTATTTGTTCATAACATCCCCTTACTGTCCTTTAATGTTTGTACCATGTGATGTGAGGATTCTCTTTTATTCCTGATATTAATAAAGATTTGTCTCTCTTTTCCCCTCATGTAGCTAAAAGGTGCATCATTTTTGTTGCTCTTTTTATTATTTTTTAAATTTTTTGTAAGATTTATTTATTTATTTTTAGGGAAGGAGAGAGAGAAAGAGTGAGCCAAGGAAAGGGCAGAGTGAGAGAGAAATAATTCTAAGCAGACTCCTTGCTGAGGGTGAGCCTGATGCAGAGCTTGATCCCATGACCCTGAGAACATGACCTGAGTTGCAATCAAGAGTCTTTTTCTAGTTACTTGAGACAGGACTTTTACTCATTGATCTCAGATTTACCTTTTTAATAATATTATTTAGAACTATACATTTCTCTCTACATACTATGTTACCTGAATCCTACAAATTTGGATTCACTTTGTTTTTATTTTCATTCAGTTCATAATATTTTCTAATTCCCCATGTGCTTTTTTATTTCACCCTTGAATTACTTAGGATTGTATCATTTAATGTCTACCTACTAGGGGATTTTCTAGATATATTTCTGTTATTCATTTATCTTTTAATTTTTCTGTAATCAGAAAATATATTTAGTATGACTTTAATCATTTTAAATTTGTTTGACATCTTTTGTGCACCACTACATTTTCTGTCTTGGTGAAATTCCCATATTCAGTTGAAAAGGTTTTTTTCTGTTTTTTGTGTTGTGGTAGTCTATAAATGTCAAGTATATCAGGTTAGCTTATTATGTTACTGAAGTATGCCATTTTCTTCTTTTTTTCTCTATTTGTTCTACCAATTTCTATTTTTTAATTATTTTCCCATTCTGTGTTACACTTTGCATATGTCTCCAATTCACTGGCATTCTTATTGCAGCATTTAATATACTTTCCCCCATAATTTGTAATTTGAATTCTAGAAAAGTGTTTAATTATTATTTTTCACTTTTGGATATCTTATATTTTGTTTACATTTATGTTCATGTTTATTTTTAAATCTCTAAGCAGAGGGTCTTGCATGCAAGAAACTTGAAACACCACACTATTCTAGCAAGCAAATAGCTGAACTAACTGCAAATTCAATACACTTCTTGGATCTGCAAAAGAAGGGAAGACACATAACTGCTGCCCCCAAGACTGGAGAGACAGGTGAATACAAGGAGTCAAGGCTTACCAATATAGACTTATAAGTGGAAACCAGTGCCTGAAGAGGAAAAAAATGGAAGTGCAATTGGTAAGTTGCTAGAGGCTTAAATGTGAACAAGATTGAGAGTTAAAAACTCCATGGGTCCCAAACATAAGAGGACACCCCACAATATTGTGAGATTTACTTTCAGAATGTCTACCAGGTTTCCACAGTGAGTGTTAGAGAAACATCCCTTTGTCCTCTCAGCCAGGGGCTGGGGGGAAGGCAAACAAGATAACTCTGTTCTTAATGAGGCCTGCACTCAAGGAACATGAGTTAACCAGAGCCTAACAAATCTAGAAAAGGGAAACACCCAATTCCAGCCCACTCCAGTCATCTTGTCCCACTTAAAGAAGGATAAAAAAGTAAGAAACTCTGTGAAGCTTACTGTCCAGAATTATAATTACAGGCTAATAAAATTTCCCCTCCTCAACACCTCACCAAACCATTAGTAAAGGCCTATTTATAGAATTCCTTTGACCCAGCATAGCATGTTAATCTATCAGAAAAAAGTGGTAAGCCATACCAAAAGGAAAAAATAACATTTGCAGGGACAGACAAAACATTAGAAGAAATCATATCAGACTATTTAAAGGATCAAACTGGATATTTAGAACAATTATGATTAATATGCTAAGAACTTTAATGGAAAAAGTAGAGAGCAGCCCAGAACAGATAAACTATGCAAGCTGAGCTATGGAAATCATAAGAAAGAACTGGAAAGAAATGCTAGAGATTAAAAACACTGTACCAGAAATGAAGAATGCCTTTGATGGCCTTATTAGTAAAGTAAATATGACTGAGTATAGAATCCTTGAACCAAAAGATATATCAAAACCAAAAAAAGCAAAAAGAATAAAGACAAAAAATGAAAGAAACAAATGAACAAAATATCCAAGGACTGTGGTACAACTAAAAAAGGTATAACATATGCATAATAAGAACACCAGTTGAAGAAGAGAGAAACAAAAAACATTTGAAACAATAATAGCTGTTAATTTTTCCAAATCAACGTCAGACACAAAACCACAGATCCAGGAAGTTCAGAGAACATCAAGTAGAATAAAAGCCAAAAATTTATACCTAGGCATATTGCTTTCACTACAGAAAATTGAAGATAAAGAAAAAATCTTGAAGGAAGCCATAAGGAAAACAATATGTTATATAGAGAAAAACAAAGGGAAGAAATACATCTGACTTCTGGGAAACCATGTAAGCAAGAAGGGAGTAGAGTGAAATATTTAAAATATTGAGAAAGAGAGAGAGAGAGAATAAAACGATTTTAAAAACCACAAACCTAGAATTCTGTAACCTACAAAATTATCTTTCAACATTGATGAAGTGACATCACCAAGATGGCAAATCGGGAGATCTCAACTTTAATCTCTACCATAAAGAACAATTAGACAGCTATTTATGATCAGAAATAGCTCTGGGAGAGTTTAGGAGTCCACTTAAAAAGCCTCAGAACACAGTGGAGCGTAAAAACAAAATGACAACAGGGTAAGGGCAGGAGAACAGTTTCATTTTCCCTAAATCCTCCTCCCATTCCTCAAGCTGACGCTGCTCAGAGCCAAGAGGCAAATCCCCAGCCTGAAAAATTTCCCTCACTGGGAAAAGGAGAACAGAGTGAGTAACCAGCTTCTGCAGACTTTTGGGGCACTGCACAAAAGACCTGCTTCATAGTTTTACTCCATGCAGAGCCCAGCAGAGCTGAAAGGTCTAGAAATAGATAGGGACAAGGGAAAAATCAGTTTACCAGTATTAGCTTTGTGACAGGAGCACCTACAGTCCCAGTGGCCTAAATTGTAGATCTTAGTAGCCCTCACTACTGGGGAATCTCAACAGCTCTTTCAGACCATGAAAAGCCTCATAGCTAACATCACTGACCCCATCATGAACCCCAGGAGACTGCTCCACAGAGGACCCTAGCAGCATTTGCCACTAAGGAAACCAACAGCCGGCAATAACTGCTACAGACCCTCTGCAGAGTTTACAACTTAGGGTCCCACAATATATTGCACCTGCTTGATATCCTCTTGATTCACACCTTCACACACTGAAGCCACCCCAGCAGTGCTGCTGTGGATTCCTTGGGCCCCAGAATCCACACGAGTAGCCAACTCTAGCCTAAATGACTGCATGGGTATATAATGACAACACAGTGCTCTGTGGCTGACCCCTACTACTTTGTGTGTGCCTGTGGTTGCTCCAGCAACCAAACAAGTGTACACCAACCCAGGCACCCACAGTTGCTTGGACAACAGAGCCAGTACCAGCTCTCTCACTGATGAGCAATACTGTACATGCTCAAAGTTAGCGTCTTTAGCTGTACATCTATATGCCAGCAGCCCTGACTTTTGCCACTGCTTTCCAATGTCATGTACATACTCAAAGCTAGGCCCTGAAGCCACAAAGTTTATGCTTACAGCAAAGGTCTCTGCAACTTCTTGTGAGCCCAGATCCAGACCCAAGTCCTGCCACTGGTCCTGTGTACACCCATAGCTAGATACTACAGCTGTCACCTAAATATGGCTGGCTTCAACTCTTATCATGGGCTTCCACTGACATGTACACATTCACAACTAGCCTCTGTAGCCACATGATGCATGCTGACAGGGCCATTGTAGCTACTCATGCACTGAGAAATGATGCCAACTCTTATAACAGGCTCACTTACAGCTCACCTCTGCAACCAACAAACCTGTATACTGCTGCCAGACTCTGATCAGACGTCTATTACCATGTTTGTGCCTATGAGCAACAACTGCAGCTGCATGAATGCATGCTGACAGCCTAGGCCCACTTAGCTGCTCAAGCATTCAACCCAAACCTGACTTCCATCACCAGCTACCACTGCCATGACATGACTATGAATATGCAACTGAAGGCTGACAATCCAGATTCACATAGTTGTCCAAGTGCCTGCACTAGGCCCCAGCCCTGTTGCTAGTCCAGGCCTTACCACTGTATATGTGCCTGCAACTAGCCCCTGCCACCACAAAGACCCTGCAAGTGAACATATGCACACCACATCTCTGGACACTACCACACCTACCCTGGCCCCATGTTGTTGGATCTAAAGGTGCAGCTGAAGACCCCAGAAACTCTTGTGGCCACCATAGAACCCTTGCAGTTTTTTCAACCAAGGATCATACATTGCTGGTGTCATAGGCACCAGATGCCTGACTTAATGAGAGACTATACCTCCTTGGGCTAAAAGCCTCCATCACTCCTGCACTTGGCTATCCATATCAATGGACCCAGGGCCATGACACATTCCATAATCTTCCCACTGCAGGTAAAAATCTTTCCTTATCAAAATAAATGGGGGTTCCAGGTGGCTCAGATGATTAAGTGTCTCCTTTTGGCTCAGGTCATGAACTCCAGGTCTTGGGATCAAGCCCCATGTCAGGCTCCTGGCTCAGGGAAGACTTTGCTTCTCCCTCTCCCTCTGTCTCCTCTCTTTACTCATTCTCTCTCTCTCTCTCTCTCTCTCTCTCTCTCTCTCTCTCTCTCTCTCTCTCTCTCATCAAATGAATAAATAAAATCCTTAAAAAATAAGTGAATAAAATCTAGATGAAGTGATTGTGTCTTTAAAATCATGGACACATACACAAGGCAACAGAGATCACAAAGAATTAGAGAATCAAAACCACCAAACAGAATAAAATTCCCACTAATTGACCCCAAGACATAGCAATACACAACTTATGTAACAAAGATTTCAAATTAATTGTTCTAAAGAACTTCAGAGGACAACAAGAGAATGCAGTTAACAACTTAACAAAATCAAGAAAGCAGTAAAAGATTAAAATGAGAAGCTCAACATAAAGACAGAAAACATTAAATGAATAAATAAATAAATAATAACCAAATAGAAATTTTAGAGTGAAGAAATATGACTGAATAAAAAGTGCAACAGAGAGCTCTAAAGGCAGACTGCTCAGTCAGAATAAAGAACAATGAACTTAGTCAAGTATCTACTGAAAGAAGACAAAAGAAAAAAGAATTAAAAGAAGTGACAAAAGCCTACAGGATTTATAGGACATTATTAAGTAAAACAATATAACTATTATGAAAATACTAGAAGAAGAGAGAGAGAAAAGGGCATAAAGCTTGTTTAAAAATTAATGCCTGAACATTTCCCAGCTTTTGAGAAAGATATGGACAACCAATTACATAAAGCTCAAAAAACCCCAATCAGGTTTAGTCCAAAGAAGACTACACCAAAACACATTATAATAAAACTGCTAAAAATCAAAGAAAGAAATATCTTAATATCCCTTTCTGCTAATTTTTTATTGGTGTACAGAAATGCAACAGGTTTCTACATTTCTGTATTTTGTATCCTACAAATTTACTGGTCATTTATCCATACTAATAGTTTGTGATGACAATTTTTTAATCAAAATAGATTTGATTTTAAAAAATGGGATTTTTAAAAAATTATAAGATATATCATCTAAAAATAGCAACAGTTTTTACTTCTTTCTTAGCAATTTTGATATTGTTTACTTATTTTACTTGTCTAATTGCTGTGGTTTGGACCTCCAGTACTATATGGAATAAAAGTCATGAGAATTGAAACTTTGTATTGTTTCTGATCTTAATAGGAATTGTTTTCAGCTTTTTGCCATTAAGTATAATGTTAGCTGTGGGTTTTTCCCATATGTCCTTTATTATGTTGAGGCATTTTTCCTCTATACATTTGTTATTGAGAGAGTTTTATCATGAATGCATGCTGAATTTTGTCAAATGCTTTTCCTGCATCTATTGAAATAATCATATGATTTTCAACCTTATTTTATTAATGTGGTAAATGATATTGACTGATTTGCAAATGTTGAACTATCCTTGCATACCTGTATTAAATGCCACATAATCATGATGAATGGTCATTATAATGCATCTTTGAAATCAATTTCTAATATTTTTTGAGAGTGTTTGCATCTATGTTCATCAGGAATATTAGTCTACAATTTTCTCTTTTTTAGCACAGCCACTATGAAAAATGGCATGGAGATCCCTCAAAAATTAAAAATAGAAACACCATATTATACAGTAATTCTGACTATTTACCCAAAGGTGAAAAGCTAATTAGAATAGATATTCACTCCAAAGTTTATTACATTATTTACAATCGCCATGCTATGGACAACGTAAGTATCCATTGATAGATAAAGGGATAAAAATATGAGGCATATGCACACAATGGAATATTACTCAGCTATAAAAAGAAAAATGTCTTGCCACTTGCAACAACATGGATGGACCTAAATGGTATTATGCTATGTGAAATAAGTCAGACAGAGAAAGAAAAACACCATACAAGTGAAATCTCACTTCTATCTGCGATCTAAAACAAACAAACAAATAAAACACCTGAAAGAAACAGACTTATAAAGAGAACAAACTGGTGGTTCCCAGAGAGGAGTGGACCAAATAGCTAAAGGATATTATGAATTCCAATTATAAAATAAATAAGTCACTGGAATATAAAGTACAACATAGAAATTATAATTGGTAATACTGTAATAACTTTGTATGGTGACAGGGGTAACCACACTTACTATAGTAAGCATCTTGTAATGTATACAATTCTTAAATCACTATGTTGCACATATGAAACTAATATAATATTGTATGTCAACTATATTTTAATTAAAAATAAAATTAAAAGGATAAAATTAAATTTTTGAAAGCATCAAGAGAAAAGAACCTCATCAGATGCAAGGAAACCACAAAAGGCCATAAGTTAATTTCTCAGCAAAAACCTTTGAGATGATATACTCAAACTGCTAAAGAAAAAATTTGCCATCAAAAATACTTTTCCTGACAAAGCTATCCTTGAGAATTAAAAGAGAGATAAAAACAGTCCCGGACAAGCAAAAGATGAAGGAATATATCATCACTAGAACTGACTTTAAAAAACTGCTAAACTGCAAAAGGGAGTTATTCAGTCTGGAAAGAAAAGAGTACTAACTAGTAACAAGAAATCATAGGAAAGTATAAAATTCATTGGTAAAGGTAAATATATGGTCAAATTCAGAATACATTAATATTGTAAAGATTGTGTGTAAATGAATTGTAACTCTACTATAAAGCTTAAAAGATAGTATATTAAAAATAGCTATAGCAACATTAATTTGTTACTGGATATTCAATATAAATATACATAAATTGTGATATCAAGCACATAAAATGTATGATGGAGTGGAACTGTTGAGATTTGTATGCAAAAAAAAAATTAAGTCATTTTTAGCTTAAAATAGATTGTCATAAACATGTTCTATATAAGCCTTGTGGAAATCACAAAGCAAAAACCTACACAAGATACATAAATGATAAAGAGAAAAGATTGAAAACATACCACTATAGAAAATGATCGAATTACAAAGAAAAACAGTAAGAGACAATGAAAGAAAATAAAGGATCTAGAAAACAATAAGAAAAATGACATAGCCTTTACCTATCAGTAGTTTAAATGTAAATGGACTACCTTCTTCAATCAAATGACATAGAGTGTTTAAATGTAAAATAACATAAAGATAAAATAAAATAAATAGACCCAACTATGTGCTGCCTAAAGACACTCACTTCAGCTTTAAGAAACAGATAGGCTCAAAGTAAAGGGGTAGAAAAGAGATATCTCATGCAAATGGAAGCCGAAAGAGAACAAAGGTAGCTATATTTATATTATACTAAATAGACTTCAAGTCAAAATTGTAATAAGGGATAAAGAAGGTCATTATATAATTATAAAAGGATTGATTAAACAAGAGAAAATAACAATAGCGAATGTATATGAACTTAACAATAGAGCACCAAAATATTATTGACAGATTTGAAGGAGAAAAGAGACAGCAATACAAAAATAGTAAAGGATTTCAACACCCCCACTTTCAACAACGGCTAGATCACCCAGACAGAAAGACTATAAGGAAGCATTAGAATCTAACCTTCAGAACTAATGGACTTAACATAGACAAAATTTTTCATTCAACAGAAGAATACACATTTTTTTCAAACACACAAAGCAAGTCTTAACAAACTTATGAAGACTGAAATTACAACAAATATTTCCAATGAAAGTAGTATAAAACTGGAAATTAACAACAAGAAGAAACATGGAAAATTCACAAATATGTGGAGGTTGAATAATCTGAACTAATGGGTAAAGATATCAAAAGGGAAATGAAGATATAAAGATGGAAACACAATGTACGTAAAGAATACATCTAAATAGGTCTAAGACGGATGTTCCTTGCAGTCAATGCCAACATTAACAAAAAGAAAGATATAAAACAAACACCTAAGTCTACACCTCAAGGGTCTAAAAAAATAACAAAATGTCCTAAGTCAGTAAGAGGAAGAAAATAACAAAGATCAGAGTAGAATTAAATGAACAGAGATTAGAAAGATAATAAGAAAGCTTAACAAATTGAGTTATTTTTTTTGAAAAAGATATAATTTAGCTAGACAGACAAAGAAAAAAAGGAGAGAAGACCCAAATAAATGAAAGTATAAATGTAAAAGGAGATATGACAACAGATATGACTGAAATGCAGAGGTCTATAAGAAACAAATAAATAGCAACAAATCCAATAAAAGAAATGGATGAATTTCTATAAGTACACAAACTACCAAGTCAGAATAATGAAGAAATAGAAGATTTTAACAGACCAATAGCAAGGAAATTAAATCAGCAATCAAATATCTCTCAACCAAGAAACATCCAGAACCAGATCTAGAACCAGATGGTTTTGCTAGTGTGTTAAACCAAATATTTAGAGAAAAAATGCTAATATTTCTCAAACTGGTCCACAAAATTCAAGAGGAAGAAATATATCTAGATTCATTTTGAGGCCAACATACCCTGAAATGAAATCTGGACAAAGACACTACAAAAAAAGAAAACTAGCTCATTACTACTAATGAACATTGATCCAAAAATCTTTGACAAAATACTAGCAAACTGAATCCAAAAGCATATTAAAAGAATTGAACACTAGATCAATTGGGATTTATTCATGATTCAAGGATGGCTCAATAGGAACCCTTGTACATGATCAATGAGAATGCAAGTTAGTATAGCCATATAGAAAACAGTATGGTGGTTTCTCAAAAATTAAAAATAAAACAATCACATGATCCAGCAATTCATCTTCTGAGTATATACCCAAAAGAAATAAAATCACAATCTTGGAGACATATTAGTACTCTTATGTTTAATGCAGCATTATTCATAATAGCCGTGTGTGTGTTTATATAAAATAACATACGATAGTATATATGTAATATGGTATGTATATGTGATAAATATTATTCATCCTTAAAAAAGGAAAGCTTGTCATTTGCAGTATCAATAAAATCTAGGGTCTATTACATTAAGTGAAATAAGCCATACACACAAACTGATAGTAACAAAAGTATATTAGTGTTTACCAGGGCTGAGAGTTTCTGGTAAAGGGAAAATATTAATCACAAGGCACAACGTTTCAGTTACAAAATGAATACATTTTGAACACTTACTGTGTATAATGTAAACATAGTTAATTATGATATGTACTTGAAAATGTACATATAAAATATACATGAATTTGTCGAAAATAAACAAAATAAATTTAAAAAGTGAAGGAGAAGGCTTTCTCAGTCAAAAAAAAATTGAGAGAATTAGTTGCAGTATATCTCTCTTTCAAGATATGTTAAAAGAAGTTCTTTAGAGAGAAAATAATATAGTTCAGAAATTTGGAGAAATGAAGAGTATTAAAAAAGGAATAATTATGGGTAAAATAATAACGTTTATATTTCTTATTAATTGATCCAAAATGTAACTGTATGTTCAAAATAATAATAGCAACAATGTACTGAATTGCATAAGCTTAATTAAATATGCTT
Organism: Nyctereutes procyonoides; assembly: GCF_905146905.1. NCBI lineage: Eukaryota > Metazoa > Chordata > Mammalia > Carnivora > Canidae > Nyctereutes > Nyctereutes procyonoides. The sequence continues at coordinate 14,517,217 of NW_026575030.1, forward strand.
ATATAAAGTAAAATGAAAAATAGCAATAATGAATGGGACAAGAGGGAGGAATATGAATTATTTTGTTTTTATAAAGTATTCACACTAAGAGGTGGTATACTGTTACTTGAAAGTAGATTTGTATTATTTGTGAGTGTATATTGTAAATTCTAAGGCAATCACTTTTTAAAAAAGGAAAATTAAAAAAAATAAATGAAAGAAGGAATCTAAATTATATGCTAAAAAATAAGTAAAATGGAATCATAACATGCTCAATTAGTGTATAAAATATCACATAAGGCACGAAAAGAATGGAAAGCAAAAATCAGACAAAACACAAGGGCATTAAAAGGAAAGCTGATACAAACATAGTAGATATTCATCTAACTATATCAATCATTTCAAACATCAGTGGTTCAAAAAATAAAATATTGTTTATACAAAAAATAAAGCACCAGATAGTACACTGGTAAATTCTACCAAACATTTAAGGGAGCAATTATGCCAATTCTCTGTAATGTATTTCAGAGAAAAAGTATGGAGAATCCTAACTTATTCTATGAGACCAGCACTACCATAAAACCAAAATCAGATGAACACATATAAGAAAATAAAATTACAGACTAATATTTCTCATGAATACAGCTATTAAAAGTCTCAATTGGGATGCCTGGGTGGCTCAGCAGTTAAGCATCTACCTTCATCTCAGGTTGTGATCCTTCAGCTCAGGTTGTGATCCTGGAGTCCCAGGATTGAGTCTTGTATCAGACTCCCTGCATAGAGCCTGCTTCTCCCTCTGCCTTGTCTCTGCTTCTCTTTCTCTGTGTCTTTCATGAATAAATAAGTAAAATCTTTAAAAAAAATTATCAATAAAATATTAGTCAATTTAATCCAAAATAGCAAACTGAGAATGGAGGAAACTTCTTCAACTTTTCGAAATCTACAGATAATATTATACTTTGTAATGTAATTAAAATCTTTCTCATCAAGATTAGCTACAAGGCACGGATGTCCCTTCTCACCATTCCTTTCTAAAATTATTGGAAGTTCTAGCTAATACAATACAACAAGAAAAAGAAATTAAATGTATACACACTTGGAAGAAAGGAACAAAACTGTCTTTATTCACAGATTACATATTTGTCTATCTAGAAAATCTGAAGGAATGGATTCTTTAAACTCCTGGAACTGATTGTAGCAAAATTGCAGGGACACAGGTTAATATGACAAATACCCACCATTTGTTTCAACGTGGATGGAATGGAGGGTATTATGCTGAGTGAAATAAGTCAATCGGAGAAGGACAAACATTATATGGTCTCATTCATTTAGGGAATATAAATAATAGTGAAAGGGAATAGAAGGGAAGGGAGAAGAAATGGGTGGGAACTATCAGAAAGGGAGACAGAACATGAAGAATTCTAACTCTGGGAAATGAACTAGGGGTGGTGGAAGGGGAGGAGGGCAGAGGGTGGGGGTGAATGGGTGATGGGCACTGAGGGGGGCACTTGACGGGATGAGCACTGGGTGTTATTCTGTATGTTGGCAAATTGAACACCAATAAAAAATAAATTTATTATTAAAAAATAAAACAAAGAATAAACTCTAAAATCTTATAATGAAAACAAAACAAGGAAAATAAATTAGTTTTTTTCTACAAAAAAAACCCAAAAAACAAATGTCAATCACTTTTCTATATACTAGCAATAAACAAATGGAATTTGAAATTAAAGACATGATGCCATTTATATTAGCACCCCAAAAATAAAATACTTAGGTATAAATCTAACAAAATATATTTTTAATTTATATAATGAAAATTGCAAAAGTCTGATGAATAAAGTCAAATAAGAACGCATAGAGAGCTACTCTATGTTCATGATAAAGAAGATTCAATAATGTCAAGATATTAATTCCACCTACTTGATTATAGATTCAATATAATCTCAATCAAAATTACAGTAAGATATTTTGTGGTTATTGACAAACTAATTCTATAATTTACATAGAAAAGCAAAAGACCCAGAACAGTCAATATAATATTAAAGGAATGACACTGTCTGACTTCAAGACTTATCACAAAACTATAATAATAGGGATAGTGTAGTATTGATGGAAAAAATAGATCAATGTAACACAATAGAGAGCACAGAAATAAATATATTCAACTGATAAATATGGTCAGCATCACAAATCTGGTCAGCTGATCTTTGACAAAGGCATAAAACTAATACAATGGAGCAAAGATAGAATTTTCAACAAATGTTGTTGGATTGCCTGGGCATCCACATTAAAAAAAGAAAAAAAAATCAATCTAGAAGTTATATAATACCCAAAAATTAACTCAAAATAGGTCACAGTAAAACTCCTAGAAGATAACAAAGGGAAAAACCTAAATGATCTTTGATACAATGATAACTTTTTAGGGATATCTGCGTGGCTCAGTGGTTAAGCATCTGCCTTTGGCTCAGGGTGTGATCCTAGAGTCCCAGGATGGAGTCCCTCATTGGGCTCCCTGCATGAAGCCTGCTTCTCCCTCTGCCTATATCTCTGCCTCTCTCTCTCTCTCTCTCTCTCTCTCTCTGTCATGAATAAATAAATAAAATCATTTTAAAAATTATAGCTTTTTAGATATAATACCAAAGGCATAATCTATCAAATAATTAATGAGCTGAACTTCATTATATTTAAAAACGTCTGCTTTGTGAAAGGTAATCTTAAGAATATGAGCAGATGAGGCATAGACTTGCAGAAAATATTTGTGAAAAGACACAGCTGATAAAGAACAGATTTTTTCAAAGTAAAAAATTATCAGAAAATAAGAAAACAATTTGAATTTTAAAATGAATCATAGTTCTTAAAATCCTTAACATCTTATCAAAGAAGATATATAGATAGCAAATAGCCATAGGAAAAGATGGTCCATGCCATTTTTCCTCAGGGAAATGCAAATTGTAACAATGATGAAACACCACTATGATAATAAGATGCCACAATATTAATTATTGAAGTAACCAGAATTCCAAACACTAAAAACACAAAATGTTAATGGGGAAATAGAACAACAGGAACCCTCATACTTTGTTGGTGGGAATGTAGAATGGTACAGCCACTTTGGAATATAATTTAGCTGTTTTTTGTTTGTTTGTCTGTTTTGTTTTATAAACCTAAACATATCCTCACCATACAATTCAGTAACAATAAGCTCCTTGAAATTTGCCCAGAAGAGTTAAAAACTAATATCCACACAAAAGTCTGCACACAGATATTTATAGCAGCTGTATTCATAATTGTTAAAACTTGGAAGGAAGCAAGGTGTCCTTCAGTAGGTGAACATATAAACTATAGTACATCCAGACAATAGAATATTATTAGCATTGAAAAAACAATAGACTCTCAGGGCACATGGATGGCTCAGTGGCTAAGTGTCTGCCTTTGGTACAGGTCATGATTCCAGAGTCCTGGGATCAAGGTCCCTGCAGGGACCTGCTTCTCCCTCTGCCTATGTCTCTGTCTTTCTCTGTATGTCTTTCATGAATAAATAAATAAAATCTTTTAAAGAAAAGAAATAGGCTCTCAAGCCATGAAGAGACATGGAGGAAACCTAAATGCATATTATTAAACCAATCTGAAAGGGCTACATACTGTATGATTTCATTCTGAGAAAGACAAAACTATAGAGACAGTAAAATCATCGATGGTTGGAGAAGGAAGGGAGGATAAGCTTGTGGAGCACAGAGGATTTTTAGGGCAGTGAAAATAAACCGTATAATACCATAATTATGGATACATGTAATTATACACTTGTCCAACCCCATAGAACATACAACACTATGAGTTAACTGTAATGTAACTGTGGTCTTTGGATGATTATGATATGTCAATCTAGGTTTATCAGTTGTAACAAACGTACCACTCTGTTGGAGGATGTTGATGACAGGACTGACTGTACATGTGTTGGGGAAGGGAGAATATGAAAAATCTCTATACCTTTATCTCAACTTTGCTAGGAACCTTAAACTTCTCTAAAAATAAACCTTTAAAAATCTATAAGCATACTGTAATCCTTATAATAACTATTTTAAGCTCTTCAGATGCTGATCCCATCACCTCTGTCATTTATGGGTCTGTTTCTAATGACTGAATGTTAACTACCTGGGAGTCACAATGCTGCTTCTTTGAATGTCTAATAGTTTTTGTTGAGTGCTAGGCATTGTGTTGTTCTACTGTTGAGTATCTGGAATTAGTTGTATCCCTTTAAAGCATGCTAAAGTTTGCTTAATCAGAGGATTAAGTTATTTGTGAATAAGACTGACCCATTCTAGACTTGTTTCAATCTCTGTTAAGGTGGGTTTAGTGTATCCTCTCTATTTTAGCCATACTGCTAATAAATGACTTTATTTATTTACTTATTTATTTAGTATTTCTGATTGTTTAGTATCATTAGTATTGTTCACCTTGTCTAACCAGACAGAATTCAGACATCTCCCAACACTATGTGAACTCTGAGAATTGTTTAATTTGTAACTCCTCATAAATTGTTCTTTTTCTGACTCATGGAATTTCTACTTATGCATATGCAGATTATATTCCAGGCAGATAAACAAGAAGACCACCTGTAAAAATTTCTGAAAACTTTTCTGCATATATTTCCTTGTTTTTAGTACTCTGTCCCACAAATGTCATCCACCAGCTTCCCTGGACTTTTTTCTTTAACCACTCAATTCAGCAAGACTCTTCAGTTCTGTTTATATTTCTTTCCCTGATTTTGGAGCCAGAAAAATGACTTCAATATGAAGATGGGATATTCTGAGGGCTGACCTTATTTGTTTTCCTTCTGTTTGGGATCATAGTCATGCACCATTTGACAAATTTATTTGTATTTGTTTGCTTATTTGTTTGTTTAATGGCAGGAGAGTAAGTCTGATCCTGGTTACTGTTTCATGGCCCAAACAAACAAACTATATATATATATATATATATATGTATATATATATATATATATATATAGTAGTTCTGGAATTAATTAATATATAATGACAAGTTAATGGCAAGTTTCTTGTTAATATGTTGAATTTGAAGATTTTGTGACATATTAACTTGAAAATAATCACCAGGTAATAGAATATTTGACAATTTATGACAGTGATTTGGAAGAATGTATATTGTAGATATATTTTCATGGACCTGAAAGTTTGTGGCAGAGGAGTAGAAGTGGGAACAATTAAGACTTAAGTGATGGATGCATAAATAAAGTTTTGGGTGTTAATGAGAGGTTAGAAGTGAGGAAGTAGTGATTACATCTTATTAATTAAATTTTATAAATTTTGCCAGAAAAAATATGCATATGATGATGGAGGAAAATAGCCACCCTGTTATAAATTATTTAAATTAGTAATCATCTGTGTTCCCCATTTCACATTAGAATCTTTATTTACATTCAGAGCTCATTCCCCCTTCTTATGGATATGTTGCTCAGGACCTTAACCAAAATGGAAAGTAGGTCAATAAATTGAGATAAGGTAAAACTTCATTTAGACTCTACCAAACTCAAATAATATGGACATATCCAATAATATATAGGGAGATTTGATATGCTTTGGTTAGGTATAAAGTATCATCCAAGATCAATGTTAAGATCTAGGACAAAAAATAGTAGTAACTAATAACTAAAAAAGATTGTCTTTTTTCTATTGATCTTCTTTTATTTTTCTTAATTATTAATATAAATTTATAACCTACTATCCTTGGAAGCTTTCTTAGGGACCAGACACTGTAGTTTATCATCATTATGAAAATCGTCTTCAGGAAAGGTTAACCAAATGAAGAGGTTATGTATTAAGTTAGTGGCAGAACCAGAAGTAGGTAGAGCTCAATCCTTCTGACATTCAGACCATATATCTTTTCACTAAGTAGGCATGTGCCCAAAACGGGCTACTTATTTACTACATTGCTTCTCATTCTCCCTTGACACACAATTCAGCTAAAACTAGAGCCTCGCTTGAAGTTAGGTAACTTCACCTGTCCTTTTAGCCTGCATACTAAATCCTCCTGCAGCATTCACTACTCTTTCCTTCCATTTTCTAGATTCTATCGAAGACCAAGGTAACCCCCAATAAGCCACATGTTGAAATGGCAGAGCTTCTATTAGTCTGGATCCTACATAACTGTGAGGATCATCCTCTGCCTTCTACCACCTACTTTTGGACTTTGAGCGAATGAGAAATAATTGTGTTGTCACTGAGATTTGCATATACATTTTTCATAGCAGCAAGTTCTGCCTTAATAAAGATCTATAACGTTATGTATGATAATAATCTGGGAACATGTTTTAATAGTCTAAAACCAGAATTCATTGAAAAATGGGGACACAGAATGATACACTTAAAATGTAAAATGCAATCTTCTGTGCATTACCTTTGTGTCATGTCTGAATCTATTTCAATCATAAAGAGGGAGACTAGATCAAGCAGTGGTGATTTCTATACAACCTTGAGTAGAACTTGTAATCTTTGCTCAATGCATAGAAGATGCTAAAACTAGAATAGGAAGCTAATCATAAAGCTGTGCTGGGAAGCATAATTTTGGACTTGGGTGCAAGAATTCTGGGAACAGTCAAGGGCAAATGAGTGTGAATGTGACAGTTGGGGTGAACTAAACAGCTTCCTTATTAAAAAGGAAGGGGGGAGATCCCTGGGTGGCTCAGTGGTTTAGTGCCTGCCTTCAGCCCAGGGCGTGATCCTGGAGTCCCAGGATTGAGTTCCACATCCGGCTCCCTGCATGGAGCCTGCTTCTCCCTCTCTCTCTCTCTCTCTCTCTCTCTCTCTCTCTCTCTCTCTCTCTCTCGTAAATAAATAAAATCTTAAAAAAACAAGATGACATCAGGTTCTTAAATTTTTGTGTATGAACTATTTGGGGCATGATATACAGTTGGGTTTTGCTTTCTTCACCCAGTTTTAGAAAGACACTCATAACACATTTCTTGATACTCACAGCACTAACACCACCCTCCTTCTGAAAATAACCTTTTAAATCAAGTATTCATCATCTTCCCTATTGGAAAATTGGTCATCCATTCCCATTAGCAACCAGTCTTAGTCACTCAACATCACACAAGGAAGACTCTTAAGACAAACTGTAGAACTGGTTGGTGCAGACTGGACTACCACATCAATTTTTCCTTGTATTAGAGTTTGTTCACTGAATTTCATTGCCTGCCTTAACACAGTCATCTATCTGAGCTCATTGACTGGTCTGAACTTACACAGGTTATTTGAAAGATAAAGGTCAGATAAACAGCAGACTGCTATAACCACATTTATTATCAGTCCCCCTACCCCCACCTGCCTCACTAACTTTCAACATCATCAGTGTCATCTGGAGCAAGAGAACAGTAAATTAAATGTGGCAGATCATGAAACAGGAGCCAAGAATAAAGCCACAGATTAGTGATAGATGATGCCAAGTTCGACCTTATTAACCTTTAAAAAACCACACTGCTCTGCCAAATCAATATCTAAACCTTGTTATATACAGAACACCTAGATAGTCAAATTGCTGCTGGTTTTAATCAGAGGATGACAAAGATGCAATTAGATGTGGCTTGGAGATGAAGCTGAAGTCCTTCCTCAAGGGAATTTGCTGCCTGCTGAAATTTCAGACTATGAAGTTTTGAAAATTATTTTTTCACTCCCTGCCTTGGCATCTTGCTAATTTTATACTATTGGCCTTCAGACTTTGATTTTCGTTTAAGATTCACATATTTTCATTCATAAATCAAGGCATCCTCAAGAAAGAAAATATCAAAAGTATCTCCAGTGCAATGAAGGAATCATCTTGTACTCTACTAATTCTACTAGACTATAACTTTGATGCTGTCCTTTGGGTACAGGATCTTTCTTTGAGGTCAACAGCAAATAGAACTGGGATACATCACAGAATATAGATTCTATAAGATGTAATTGGTACTCATCAATTACTTTTTAAAACAAGATTTATTTATTTATTCATGAAAGACACAGACTGAGAGAGAGAGGCAGAGATATAGGCAGAGGCAGAAGCAGGCTCCTCACAAGGAGCCCAATGCAGGACTCGATCCCAGATCCCAGGATCATGACCTGAGCCAAAGGCAGGAACCCAACTGCTGAGCCACCCAGGCGTCCTTCATCAATTACTATTAAAATGACTGGCCTATATTTGGCTGCTTTTCTCTCAATATTGTGGGAAATGGGAAGTTATTCAAGGGACCAGGGTGAGGATGTCTGGAGATCCTAAGAACTGACTCAATATCACAAAATCCTAAAGGCTAGAAAGAAACAAGATGGTTAACCGAAGATGTCAAAAGGCAACTTAATTGAGGTAGACTATGAGAACAATTCTTGAAAACCCAGAACATGCCTTAGCTGGCAAGACAATAATGTACACCAAACCCATAAAGGTAGGAGAGCCTGGAAATGCAATTCTTATTAAGAAGTCAAAATTAATTGTATCTAACACTTCTATTACTACAATTCTATTAATTGTATCTAACACTATCTATTCCATAACATAGCCAATATATTTTTTAATACTAGTTTTAAAAAACAGTACTGGGAAAATTAGAAAGTAACATTCACTCAGCATATTGGATATTGTGATGAATAACTAAAGAGAGAGAGGAAAAGCCATGGGATAGAAAAAATAGAAGAAACCCAAGCTCAAAGCATACACATAAGAAAAAAAAAATGAGTACTTGGTTAAGAGCAGAACCAGAGGGTGGCCCGGGTGGCTCAGCGGTTTAGCGCCGCCTTCGGTCCATGGCGTGGTCCTGGAGACCCGGAATCGAGTCCCGCATCGGGCTCCCTGCATGGAGTCTGCTTCTCCCTCTGCCTGTGTCTCTGCCTCTCTCTCTCTCTCTCTCTCTGTCTCTCATTAATAAATAAATAAAATCTTAAAAAGAAAGAGCAGAACCAAAGAAGCTAGAAACTTAGAATAAGGAATTCAAGGAACAGGAGGAGGCTCATAGACCAGTAGCATCTGTATAATCTGGGAGCTTTTTGTAGATGCAGAAACTTAGGCTCCATCCTACTTTGAATCAGACTTCACATTCTAACAAGATGATTTGGAGGTCTCTGAAATTTAAGAACTGTATTCAAGATTTGCATCAGAAAGAACAGAACCAGACTGACTCAATTGTAGACCCATAAATACTTGAAGGAGGGGAGGTAACAACCTCTGTCTTTATGCTAAAAGTCTTTACTTTGTGTAAAGAAAGTGAGCTGTCTAGTTGTATCTTATGGGGTTTGGGGCCTGGGAGAGAAGGAAGACAGTGTTCTGGGCTTCACCCCCAGAGTTTCTATTTCTGGGGCAGGGCTGGGAAATTTTCATTTCTAACAAGGTCCCAGGTGATGCCACTGCTGCTGCTCCAGTGACCATACTTTAAGAACCATTGGCCAAGATGATCAAGCACAGCAATCAACCTGGGAATAAAAACAGAAATTATTCAGGAACAGATGATCAGCTCTAGGTCTAAGAGTCAAATATGTCTCTAGATATTGCCAAATATCCCCGTGGAGTGAAGGAAGCACATTGCCCCAGCTGAGACCCACTGACTTGATCCAATCACTTGTGAGAATAATGGGGCCATCATCATCAGTGTAGACCAGCAGTTCTCACACATTAGCATGTGTCAGAAATACCTAAAGTGCTTGCTAAAACAAGGGTTATGGGCCCCAGAGTTTCTGGCTCCCAACTGATGTGAATGCAGCTGGTCTATGTAACCACAATTTGAGAAATACTTGTTAGTCCATCCAGAGTTTAGATCAATAAGTTTTTACTTCCTGGGACTGAAGACACAGATTCCTTCTTTAGAAGCATGTGGAGTCGAGGTAGAGGGTAGTTCTCTGCATATCTGTTTTGAAGATAAAAAGGGGAAAGGAACATTATCAGGTAAGCAATCAATAGGTTCTCTTCACCTTAACAGATCCACAAATATCTTAATCCTCTGATTAAGCAAACTTTAGCATGCTTTAAAGGGATACAACTAATTCCAGATACTCAACAGTAGAACAACACAATGCCTAGCACTCAACAAAAACTATTAGACATTCAAAGAAGCAGCATTGTGACTCCCAGGTAGTTAACATTCAGTCATTAGAAACAGACCCATAAATGACAGAGGTGATGGGATCAGCATCTGAAGAGCTTAAAATAGTTATTATAAGGATTACAGTATGCTTATAGATTTTTAAAGGTTTATTTTTAGAGAAGTTTAAGGTTCCTAGCAAAGTTGAGATAAAGGTATAGAGATTTTTCAAATTCTCCCTTCCCCAACACATGTACAGTCAGTCCTGTCATCAACATCCTCCAGCAGAGTGGTACGTTTGTTACAACTGATAAACCTAGATTGACATATCATAATCATCCAAAGACCACAGTTACATTACAGTTAACTCATAGTGTTGTATGTTCTATGGGGTTGGACAAGTGTATAATACGTATATAGCATGAATCCATAATTATGGTATTATACGGTTTATTTTCACTGCCCTAAAAATCCTCTGTGCTCCACAAGCTTATCCTCCCTTCCTTCCCCAACCATTGATGATTTTACTGTCTCTATAGTTTTGTCTTTCTCAGAATGAAAACATACAGCATGTAGCCTTTTCAGATTGGCTTAATAATATGCATTTAGGTTTCCTCCATGTCTCTTTAACTGTTCACTTTTGTAGAGCTAGTCTGGTCAATGGACCTTAATGGCCGGTGGTAGACAAGCACACAAGAGGAAGGTATCAGAGGTCAGAGCAATAATTTTGATTGTGTGAGGTAAAAGCATTACTAGGAAATCCTGCTGTAGAGATCTGTGAGGATGGAATTAGACAACTGAGTTTAGGGCTAAGACCTCTATTCTCCCTTTTCTCTGCCTCTGGCCCTGCACCCCAATCCTACACATTAACATCCTTAAATCTTAAGCTTTTCCCACCTTTTAGCTAGCCACAAGCATAAAGAATTTGGGAGGAATGTCTGGATGGCTCAGTCCATTAAGTGTCTGCCTTCGGCTCAGGTCATAATCCCAGGGTCCTGGGATCAAGCTCACATCAGTGTCCCTGCTCAGCAGGGAGACTACTTCTCCCTCTGCCCCTCCCCCTTCCCCTGCTCATGCTCATTCTCTCTCTCTCTCTCTCTCTCTCCTCAGATAAATGTTTTAAATCATAAAAAAACAATTTGGGAACAGAGAGATTTGTGAGTCTGCTAAGAATGGCCTCAAGTCCATCATTTCATACTATCATGGGGAACAGAGGAAGTGGAAGAAAGGAGGTAAAAGATAAAGGAGTAGAACACAGATACCTTTTAATGCACAATAGCCTTGCCAACTATAAAATGCTGCCCAGTTCAAGTTCTGGACCTTTAATCAATCAGATTCCTTTTCTTTTACATTTTGTGTGTGGGAGGGGAGCAAGTGAATCCATGATGGTAATACAGGAAACGTGTAGAATGGATTTAGCATAGAGAGGAGAAAATCATTCTGCTCCCCTAGAGTTGAGTTTTCTTCCTTGCTATGGAAGGGTGCTAACTCCAGAATTTCCTCCTCATATTCTCAAGTCAGAGTCCAACTTAAGTTATACCTGCTTAATGTCCAGTCCCCTCACCTCCATTCGAATATGATCTTATTCTTCCTTAACTCTTTTGTATATTTAATTCTGTGTTGTTCTATTACCTTTTAAGGTGGAAAATCTGATTTATCCAACAAAACTAAGTCACTCCAAGAGTACAATGGGTCTGTTTTTCAATTTGTTTCCTTAGTTCCAGGACAATGTACTATCTTCAAGTAGTCACATCCACCCCTATAGTGAAAGAGAGGCACCACATAAAACTTATGGAAATCAAGGACAAAGTTATGGAGCACCTATGCCTTGAAGCCTCCATTCCTTCACTTACCCACCTGAGTTTAGGCATTTTAGTATGCATCTCCGAATTTTAGTATTCTCTTCTTTTGGAAGGAAGAATTATTTTCAGAATCAGACATAATGTATGCAAAAGACCTGGTATAAAGCCTTACAAAAAGGACAAAACAAATACAACAATTTTATCATTACTAAAAGATCAACATAAGACTGCACTCTTTGCTTTCAAAGTGGCTCCTCAATGACACAGGCTAGTGTATACTTTACACCTTATCTTAACTCCATTCTCCCAGACATCCTCCTCATAGCTCATAATTTTCATTGTAAATTTGCCTGACCCACCACACATACCTCTGACTTATTCTTGACTATTTCTAATGCAGGTTTCCTCTTTATTCTGGAAGTGGATCATTCCATAAGCCTTCTCTGATATCATGCCTTCTAGTTTTGTTCAGTACACTTGCCATCACTGGGACCCTTCTACCTGAGTGTCGCTGAGGACAGTTCTAATAACAAAATTCACATTGAAAATGGGACCTCAAGTCTCTAAGTACCCTTAGGTTACTTCTGACATCATAACAAAACTTTTCTACCAAGTCTTAAGTTAAACAAATTGGAGCTCAGGCAGCAAGATAGAAGCATGTGAGTTGAGGCAAAGGTTTTGCATTCTGGAAAGTCAACCTTCTCTCAAACACATACCTCTTTTTACTTCTGTATCTCCATTATTCCCCTATTCTTTACTTAAAACCATTGCTAAAATGCCTTTTGATTCAATAGACAAGTTCCCACTTTTGTCCATGGCTAATTTTTATCATTATGTTTGGGATTCTGCTAGCGGGTTCTTAATTGGGACTTGCACCACATGTGACAGATATTCCATGTGGTTTCATAGGAAATAGAAACATCTGCAATGAGGCTAGAACATGATGTTGCCAAGCCTGCTCTTGTTCTGTGGCCACAAACAAAAAAAATTTATTCTCTGTATAATATTTCCAACCTTTACAATCTCTGAGGCTTCCAACTTATCCATATAATATTTATCTATCTGAAATATTCACACCTCCAAGAACCTAGAAGTCTGCTCAAACATAAACTTCTGAAGATGTAACAAAGGATCCCAATGTGAAATGAAGGATACACTTCATTTCATGGATTTTGTTAATAAGAGAGTTCTTCAGACCTTCCTTCATGTAACCCATTTACTTGTTCTTAGCTACTTTCTAATAAACTTGAGTATCTGACAATCTAGCCCTTGCCTAGTTAGAAAGGAGAAGTTACAGAAGAGAGTAATCTTCTTAGAAATCTGCCTTCTAATGAGAAAAGATAGCTTATAGGAAAGTAAGAAGGCAGTATAACTGTAAAAGATATAAGAATGCAAAATTCATCCATTGTAATGACTGATTATATTCAGAAGCATTTCCACCTCCACCACCATCCCCGTTAGCCTTCATTATTGTTCTCTTTGATGATTACAATTACCTCTTACCTGTTATCCTGTCTGACTCTTCTTTCATCATGCTAGCTGATTCTGCAGCTACCTTCCTGTAAGAGAAATCATAAGCTATATTTATTTGAATGCCTCTGTTGCATTATGTTTGCCTTGAGGAAACTGTTCTAAAATACACTCAGAATTTTGTTTTTATTTCAGGTATGATGAGGCTAGCAGATCAGAAATTGATTGCCATTGAAACAATAGTTTGTTGCTCACAGTTCCTAAAAGGAGGGTCCATAACACACCACATAGGGCTACACAGGGAAGCATCAGTGTCAGTGCCAGATCAAATGAGGGAGAAAGAAGGAACAAGAAGGAAACACGAGCAAGAGTTTTTCTTATGGTTTCATAAGAAGGAATGGGTGAGGTTAGGTCAGCTGCTGGGCAGATTTAGAATTGGATAGTTTTAATAATTTCAGTAGGCTCAGGGCTCTGAGATCATCCCTAGTTATCCAGTCTGATATCTGGCCCTGGAGTGATTTAGGGAAGAGGTAAAATATTTTGGGCTGCAGGAGCTGATAAAAGGCAGCAGGCAGGAGTGTGAACATGACATCGATTGCATGTCAAAGGCATGCTCATGAGCAAGTGGTTTACTATTTCTAGGAATTAGCTCTCCCTGGGAGGGCAGTCTCTCCCAGGTCAGCCTTGCTGACCCTGTACCTAGCTCCTAGCTTTGTTCCCAGCCACGCCTAGCTTTGTCCCCACCCCAGGCTACAGGCACACAGCTATTCTCCACTGGAAGTAAGCCACCCATGTTCTTCCTCAAGCCACTCCTGTGGCTTTGTGTGTGTGTGTATTCTTTTATTGGAGTTCAATTTGCCAACATACAGTATAACACCCAGTGCTCATCCCATCAAGTGCCCCCCCTCAGTTCTCATCCCCTAGTCACCCCATCCCCTCTGTCCACCTCCCCTTCCACTACTCCTTGTTCATTTCCCGAAGTTAAGTCTCTCATGTTTTGTCACCCTCTCTGATTTTCACATATTGTTTACATGTGTTGGGAATTCCTTTCTTCACATTCTTCACCTTGAAACTCTTCTGGAGGCTTCAGAAAACCTGTTTATGTTCCCAGAGTCTCTGGTGCATACATGTCTTTCTTGTCATCTTCCATTCAATTTGGCTTATACCTTAGTTGTATTTAACACTTAATAAGTTGTATGTTACTTATCTGTTAGCAATGTGTGCCTCCTTCACCAAAGTAGGTGTCCTATAAGTAGAGACCAGTGTAACTGTCCTTGCTTTTCCTTGACAGCATGTGTATTAGACATCATAAGCACACACCTAATATCCATTGAGTGCATAGCAGTCTTTCATGTAGAGGTAAACAGCCATAGGAACTTAAATAGCTCCAAGGGTATTATCATGTAAAAGTAAAGCTGTTTGGCTTCACATTAGGACTTAAACTTGGAGGCAAATCATCTGATGCAAATAGGATTTATTAGTAAAGCTGAAAATCATCCTTAATCTTAGGAGTTTGATTGGTTTGTATTTAGAAAAGCTGATTTTTAAAAATGAAGTCCTAGTTCCTCCCTGTATCTCAGAGCTCAACTCAAATGTGTGTGCCTGGCTTAAAGGTGAGAAGCAAAGAGGTTTACTTTAAGTATATGTTGGAGCACTTGGAACCAACATGGCTTCATTCAAATTGCAAGGTGAGAAAAGTTTAGCTTCTCATTGGATGGAGAATTCTGGGGATAGCCCTGCAGAGGAAAGAGAGAGATTCAGCATAACAGCAGGCTTTCCCCAGTCGCTGTTGAAATAGCTCTGTGGAGAGAATCTAATTCTGCCTTTGAATTACTGAGCCTAAAGCAATTGTTGGTTTAACCCTCCTTAGCTCCTCTGGAGATCAGGTGATGGAGTGTGAGTGATACATGAGATTATCAGGAAAGCATTCACCAATTTTGTTTTTGTTTAAATGGTGGCCCTTTTTTAGCCTAGTTTAAATGAGATTCTCTGAGAGGCAGTTTATAAACCCCTCTTCACCCAAAGGGTAAATGCTGACTCTAAAAGGCCAAAGTGCTTCTTTCTGTGAAAGTGTCAAGAAACTTCATATACACACATACATACACACATGTGCATGTGTATGTATGCATGCATTGACAGGTATGTATGTGTACATATGAGAAAGAGATAGAAAAAGGGGTATGTAAGGATATATCTTCTTTAGGTTTTTATTCAAATTATCCAAAATAATTTTAAATATTTTCAAACAAGGAGGGGCAAGATGGCGGAATAGTAAGGTCCCCAAATCACCTGTCCCCACCAAATTACCTAGATAACCTTCAAATCCTCCTGAAAATCTACGAATTCGGCCTGAGATGTAAAGAGAGACCAGCTGGAATGCTACAGTGAGAAGAGTTCATGCTTCTATCAAGGTAGGAAGACGGGGAAAAAGAAATAAAGGAACAAAAGGCCTCCAAGGGGGAGGGGCCCCGCGAGGAGCCGGGCTGAGGCCGGGGCGAGTGTCCCCAGGACAGGAGAGCCCCGGACCGGAGAAGCAGGAGCTGCACCAACCTTCCCGGGCAGAAAGGCGCCCGCAGGGAGTTAGAGCAGGACCCAGGAGGGCGGGGATGCCCTCGGGCTCCCGGGGACACTAACAGACACCTGCGCCCCGGGAGAGTGCGCCAAGCTCCTAAAGGGCTGCAGCGCACACGGCGGTACCCGGAGCAGCTCAGAGGGGCTCGGGCGGCGGCTCCGTGGAGGGGCTGCGGGGCGGGAGCGCGAATCCAACAGCGCAGGCCCCGGAGCACAGGGCGCCGGGACACAGCCCAGGATCCGGCCTCCCCCCGGGACAGGCAGAGGCCAGGAGGGCCCAGGACAGCAAGGACGCTCTTGCCCAGAGCTGAGCAGATCAGCGGCCCGCCACGGAGCCTCCAGGCCTTGCAGACCGAGAGCTCCGGAGCTACTGCAGGAGCTGACTCCAGGGCTGCAGAGCTGGCTGCAGCCACTGTGGTTGTTCCTCCTGGGGCCTCACTGGGTAAACAACTCCCACTGAGCCCTGCACCAGTCAGGGGGCAGAGCAGCTCTCCGGAGTGCTAACACCTGAAAATCAGCACAACAGGCCCCTCCCCCAGAAGACCAGCTAGACAGACAAGTTCCAGGGGAAGTCAAGGGACTTGAAGTATACAGAATCAGGATACTCCCCCGTGGTTTTTATTTTTATTATTTTTATTTTTATTTTTATTTTGCTTTTTGATTTCTGTTTGCTTCTCTCACCCCTTTTTTTCCCCTTTCTTTCTTTTTCTTTCTCTTTTTCTTCTCTCTTTTTTCTTCTTTTTTTCTTCCTTTTTTTCTTTTTTCTTTTTCCTTTTTCTTTCCTTCTTTATCTCCTCTCTTTTTCTCCTTTTCCCGATACAACTTGTTTTTGGCCACTCTGCACTGAGCAAAATGACTAGAAGGAAAACCTCACCTCAAAAGAAAGAATCAGAAACAGTCATCTCTCCCACAGAGTTACAAAATTTGTATTAGAATTCAATGTCAGAAAGCCAATTCAGAAGCACTATTATACAGCTACTGGTGGCTCTAGAAAAAAGCATAAAGGACTCAAGAGACTTTATGATTGCAGAATTTAGATCTAATCAGGCAGAAATCAAAAATCAATTGCATGAGATGCAATCCAAACTGGAGGACCTAACGATGAGGGTTAACGAGGTGGAAGAACGAGTGAGTGACATAGAAGACAAGTTGATGGGAAAGAGGGAAACTGAGGAAAAAAGAGACAGACAATTAAAAGACCATGAGGACAGATTAAGGGAAATAAACGACAGCCTGAAGAAGAAAAACCTACGTTTAATTGGGGTTCCCGAGGGCGCCAAAAGGGACAGAGGGCCAGAATATGTATTTTAACAAATCATAGCTGAAAACTTTCCTAATCTGGGAAGGGAAACAGGCATTCAGATCCAGGAAATAGAGAGATCCCCCCCTAAAATCAATAAAAACCGTTCAACACCTCGACATTTAATAGTGAAGCTTGCAAATTCCAAAGATAAAGAGAAGATCCTTAAAGCAGCAAGAGACAAGAAATCCCTGACTTTTATGGGGAGGAGTATTAGGGTAACAGCAGACCTCTCCACAGTGACCTGGCAGGCCAGAAAGGGCTGGCAGGATATATTCAGGGTCCTAAATGAGAAGAACATGCAACCAAGAATACTCTATCCAGCAACGCTCTCATTCAGAATGGAAGGAGAGATAAAAAGCTTCCAAGACAGGCAGGAACTGAAAGAATATGTGACCTCCAAACCAGCTCTGCAAGAAATTTTAAGGGGGACTCTCAAAATTCCCCTTTAAGAAGAAGTCCAATGGAACAATCCACAAAAACAGAGACTGAATAGATATCATGATGACACTAAACTCATATCTGTCAATAGTAACTCTGAACGTGAACGGGCTTAATGACCCCATCAAAATGCGCAGGGTTTCAGACTGGATAAAAAAGCAGGACCCATCTATTTGCTGTCTACAAGAGACTCATTTTAGACAGAAGGACATCTACAGCCTGAAAATAAAAGGTTGGAGAACCATTTATCATTCAAATGGTCCTCGAAAGAAAGCAGGGGTATCATCCTTATATCAGATAAACTAAAATTTAACCCGAAGACAGTAGTGAGAGATGAAGAGGGACACTATATCATACTTAAAGGATCTATCCAACAAGAGGACTTAACAATCATCAATATATATGCCTGGAATGTGGGAGCTGCCAAATTTATCAATCAATTAATAACCAAAATTAAGACATACTTAGATAATAATACACTTATACTTGCTGATTTCAATCTAGCGGTTTCTACACTCGATAGGTCTTCTAAACACAGCATCTCCAAAGAAACAAGAGCTTCAAATGATACACTGGACCAGATGGATTTCACAGATATCTACAGAACTTTACACCCAAACTCAACTGAATACACATTCTTCTCAAGTGCATATGAAACTTTCTCCAGAATAGATCACATACTGGGTCACAAATCAGGTCTTAACCGATACCAAAAGATTGGGATCGTCCCCTGCATATTCTCAGACCATAATGCCTTGAAATTAGAACTAAATCACAACACAGAAGTTTGGAAGGACTTCAAACACATGGAGGTTAAGGACCATCTTGCTAAAAGATGAAAGGGTCAACCAGGAAATTAAGGAAGAATTAAAAAGATTCATGGAAACTAATGAGAATGAAGATACAATCGTTCAAAATCTTTGGGATGCAGCAAAGCAGTCCTGAGGGGGAAATACATCTCAATACAAGCATCCATCCAAAAACTGGAAAGAACTCAAATACAAAAGCTAACCTTACACTTAAAGCAGCTAGTGATAAAACAGCAAATAGATCCTACACCCAGCAGAAGAAGAGAGTCAATAAAGATTCGAGCAGAACTCAACGAAATCGAGACCAGAAGAACTGTGGAACAGATCAACAAAACCAGGAGTTGGTTCTTTGAAAGAATTAATAAGGTAGATAAACCATTAGCCAACCTTATTAAAAAGAAGAGAGAGAAGACTCAAATTAATAAAGTCATGAATGAGAAAGGAGAGATCACTACCAACACCAAGGAAATACAAACGATTTTAAAAACATATTATGAACAGCTCTACGCCAATAAATTAGGCAATCTAGAAGAAATGGATGCATTCCTGGAAAGCCACAAACTAGCAAAACTGGAACAGGAAGAAATAGAAAACCTGAACAGGCCAATAACCAGGGAGGAAATTGAAGAAGTCATCAAAAACCTCTCAAGACACAAGAGTCCAGGGCCAGGTGGTTTCCCAGGGGAATTCTATCAAACGTTTAAAGAAGAAACCATACCTATTCTACTAAAGCTGTTTGGAAAGACAGAGATGGAGTACTTCCAAACTCGTTCTATGAGGCCAGCATCACCTTAATTCCAAAACCAGACATAGACCCCACCAAAAAGAATTACAGACCAATATCCCTGATGAACATGGATGCAAAAATTCTCAACAAGATACTAGCCAATAGGATCCAACAATACATTAAGAAAATTATTCACTATGACCAAGTAGGATTTATTCCCGGGACACAAGTCTGGTTCAACACTCATAAAACAATCAATGTGATTCATCATATCAGCAAGAGAAAAACCAAGAACCACATGATCCTCTCATTAGATGCAGAGAAAGCATTTGACAAAATACAGCATCCATTCCTGATCAAAACTCTTCAGAGTGTAGGGATAGAGGGAACTTTCCTCGACATCTTAAAAGCCATCTACAAAAAGCCCACAGCAAATATCATTCTCAATGGGGAAGCACTGGGAGCCTTTCCCCTAAGATCAGGAACAAGACAGGGATGTCCACTCTCACCACTGCTATTCAACATAGTACTGGAAGTCCTAGCCTCAGCAATCAGACAACAAAAAGACATTAAAGGCATTCAAATTGGCAAAGAAGAAGTCAAACTCTCCCTCTTCGCCGATGACATGATACTCTACATAGAAAACCCAAAAGCCTCCACTCCAAGATTGCTAGAACTCATACAGCAGTTTGGCAGCGTGGCAGGATACAAAATCAATGCCCAGAAGTCAGTGGCATTTCTATACACTAACAATGAGACTGAAGAAAGAGAAATTAAGGAGTCAATCCCATTTACAATTGCACCCAAAAGCCTAAGATACCTAGGAATAAACCTAACCAAAGAGGTAAAGGATCTATACCCTAAAAACGACAGAACACTTCTGAAAGAAACTGAGGAAGACACAAAGAGATGGAAAAATATTCCATGCTCATGGATTGGCAGAATTAATATTGTGAAAATGTCAATGTTACCCAGGGCAATTTACACATTTAATGCAATCCCTATCAAAATACCATGGACTTTCTTCAGAGAGTTAGAACAAATTATTTTAAGATTTGTGTGGAATCAGAAAAGACCCCGAATAAACAGGGGAATTTTAAAAAAGAAAAGCATATCTGGGGGCATCACAATGCCAGATTTCAGGTTGTACTACAAAGCTGTGGTCATCAAGACAGTGTGGTACTGGCACAAAAACAGACACATAGATCAATGGAACAGAATAGAGAATCCAGAAGTGGACCCTGAACTTTATGGTCAACTAATATTCGATAAAGGAGGAAAGACGATCCACTGGAAGAAAGACAGTCTCTTCAATAAATGGTGCTGGGAAAATTGGACATCCACATGCAGAAGAATGAAACTAGACCACTCTCTTGCACCAGACACAAAGATAAACTCAAAATGGATGAAAGATCTAAATGTGAGACAAGATTCCATCAAAATCCTCGAGGAGAACACAGGCAACACCCTTTTTGAACTCGGCCACAATAACTTCTTGCAAGATACATCCACGAAGGCAAAAGAAACAAAAGCAAAAATAAACTATTGGGACTTCATCAAGATAAGAAGCTTCTGCACAGCAAAGGATACAGTCAACAACAAAACTAAAAGACAACCTACAGAATGGGAGAAGATATTTGCAAATGACATATCAGATAAAGGGCTAGTTTCCAAGATCTATAAAGAACTTATTAAACTCACCAGCAAAGAAACAAACAATCCAATCATGAAATGGGCAAAAGACATGAAGTGAAATCTCACAGAGGAAGACATAGACATGGCCAACATGCACATGAGAAAATGCTCTGCATCACTTGCCATCAGGAAAATACAAATCAAAATCACAATGAGATACCACCTCACACCAGTGAGAATGGGGAAAATTAACAAGGCAGGAAACCACAAATGTTGGAGAGGATGTGGAGAAAAGGGAACCCTCTTACACTGTTGGTGGGAATGTGAAATGGTGCAGCCACTCTGGAAAACTGTGTGGAGGTTCCTCAAAGAGTTAAAAATAGACCTGCCCTACGACTCAGCAATTGCACTGCTGGGGATTTACCCCAAAGATACAGATGCAATGAAACGCCGAGACACCTGCACCCCGATGTTTCTAGCAGCAATGTCCACAATAGCCAAACTGTGGAAGGAGCCTCGGTGTCCTTCGAAAGATGAATGGATAAAGAAGATGTGGTTTATGTATACACTGGAATATTCCTCAGCCATTAGAAACGACAAATACCCACCATTTGCTTCAACGTGGCTGGAACTGGAGGGTATTATGCTGAGTGAAGTAAGTCAATCGGAGAAGGACAAACATTATATGTTCTCATTCATTTGGGGAATATAAATAATAGTGAAAGGGAATATAAGGGAAGGGAGAAGAAATGGGTAGGAAATATCAGAAAGGTAGACAGAACATGAAGACACCTAACTCTGGGAAATGAACTAGGGGTGGTGGAAGGGGAGGAGGGTGGGGGGTGGAGGTGAATGGCTGACGGGCACTGAGGGGGCACTTGACGGGATGAGCACTGGGTGTTATTCTGTGTGTTGGCAAATTGAACACCAATAAAAATTAATTTATAAAATAATAAAAAAAAATAAAAATAAATAAAAATACATACAGAAAAAATACATACAGAATAAGAAAAAAAATAAAAAATAAAAAAATATTTTCAAACAAACTTACTTCTCCATAACTTAAAATGAATGTGACTTGTTTAAGATAGAATGTTAAAGAAATTTTAAAACATTCAAAGTGACATAGTCTGTAGAGTTTGTCTTTATTGAAGAGATTCTTGTAGATAAAGTAGATTAATTATGGGGATGGAAAGAATGACTTTGCAAAAGGAAAACCCCAGCTGTACATCCTGAAGCTCACTCTGGAAGTAGTGGCATTTGATACCTGACCTCCAGCTTCCTTCACTGTCATACTCTCCACTGGTGAGAGTCTCATTTGATCTAACAGCACATTTAAGAGGAAATGGTCAATTGTTTTACGGTTGATCTTCCCTCAAAGTATTTCTAAGCACAAGTGATTTGTGAGAACAAAGGGATATAATTAAGTGCTGGAATAGATTTGATTTGTTAAGCATGGGATTATTTCTGACATTTATAGTGTGATTTAAAGAGAGTTCAGAGCTGGGAAGTATGCACTCATTACTTTGTATGATGTTTATGTAAGAGAAGGAGATGTGACCTGGGGCAAATCTAAAAAGCTGTAAGTTGTTCTCCAGTTCCCCTTTCCCTGGGTGTTCTTGTCAACTCCATTCCATTTCATCATAAGCTCTTCACAAGAGGTCCTCATTTGCTTTCTCCACCCAGACCAAATCAAAAACATCATTTTTACTTAAAGTTGAAAATAATGGGTGATGGGCACTGAGGGGGGCACTTGACGGGATGAGCACTGGGTGTTATTCTGTATGTTGGTAAATTGAACACCAATAAAAAATAAATTTATTATTAAAAAAACCTGAGAGTATGAAATATAGCAATATCTGTCCCCTAAATACTTCAGGGTGCATTTCCTAATAGGGATATGATCTTACACAAACAAAGTACCATGATCAACTTCAGTAAATTTATGAGTACTGTACTTTTACTTAACCTACTGTTCTGATCCAACTTTTTCAGTTGGCCTAGTAATGTCCTTCAAGCATTGCTCCTCTCTAGTTCATAGGTACTCCATTTAGTTGTCATACCCGTTTCCATTTCTTTAATCTAGAACATTGCCATTGCCTTTCCTTGACTTTTATGATATTGCCATTTTTGAGGAATACAATCTCCCCTTTTTGATTAAATACAACTATTCTCATTCTAGATCTGTCTGATGTTTCTTCATATTAAGATTAAGGTTTTGTATTCTTGCAATTCTGCATAGTTGATGTTGTGTTCCTCTTAGGATATTGCGTATGGACACCCATCTATCCTTCACAGATGATGTGACTGTTGATCACCTAGAGAGTGAGTTTCCCAACTTTTCCACCATATAAGGACGATTTTTCCCTCCTTGCAACTAATAACCAGACAGTAGGGAAATATTGTGAGACTATGCAAATATCCTTCTACTTATCAAAAATTTCCTTCATTTGGCATCCATTGATGATTCTTGCCTAATACAATCTTTATTATCCTAGTTGCCAAATTCTAGGCAGGATCTCCACCTTTAACAGATGACCTTCAGCATTTTACTGTAAAATATTTTCCCAATTATCTGCCTGTTCATCAGTCTTTCAGTCTATCATCAACACTGACTCACACATTTCTATTTTAAATGGTTTACAGTTCATTACTGTGCTTAATTGTCTGATTCTCAAGTTGTCCCATATTTGGCCTTCAGAAATCCCTTCTATGTTCTTGCAACATGCCTTCATTATTTTATTTTTAACATTTTTTACTTTCTGGCATACAAGATGTTCCAAACTTATGTGTATCCTGGCCAGCCTTGAACACCCATTTTTCTGTTTGGCCCAAGTACATTTTAATGGGGATGGTATTAGAGATCAATACCAGGGTACTTACTCACTGCTGCTAGAATGGCTTTTCTTCCTGACTCTTTCAGCAGGCAGAGATAGGAAACAGCTACATACTTTTCACATAAAAATATATATATTTATATTTATATATATATATACACACACATGCACACACACCTACATATGTATGTATACACCTGTGCAAACAAGCATGCCTGTGCACATGTATTATACATATTTTAGAAATCCTGAGTTCACACCAATACCTTCCATTCTAATCCACCTCCCATCCATATTTGTATGTTGCTTCTTCCACAGGGAGTGTCTTGACTCCCAACAGCTTCAACATGTTTAATTATTTGCTCAACTCTATATTACATCTAAAAAGCTCCAGAATTGAAACGCCAACAGTTGAGTATCTGCTTTTGGCCCAGGGAGCAATCCTGGAGTCCCAGGATCGAGTCCAACATCGGGCTCCCTGAGGGAAGCTTGCTTCACCTCTGCTCATGTCTCTGCTTCTCTCTATAAATGTCTCTCATGAATAAATGAATAAAATCTTTGGGGGAAAAAAGGTTATTTATTTCCTTTTCCCTCTCAGTGTATTTAGAGTATTCATTTAAAACATAATTAGGGATCCCTGGGTGGCGCAGCGGTTTGGCGCCTGCCTTTGGCCCAGGGCGCGATCCTGGAGACCCAGGATCGAATCCCACGTCAGGCTCCCGGTGCATGGAGCCTGCTTCTCCCTCTGCCTATGTCTCTGCCTCTCTCTCTCTCTCTCTCTCTCTCTCACTGTGTGCCTATCATGAATAAAAAAATAAATAAAAAAAAAAAAAAAAAAAAAAAAAAAAAAAAAAAATTTAAAACATAATTACATTCATTTGTTTCAGTTTTCTTTCATTTCTAGGTGTATTCTTTCCATTATTGTTGATTTGATTTTAAAAAGACTTTCTTCATCCTAAGTGGCAGAAGTGAAAGAAGAGCACCCACATTCTACAAATGTCTAGGCTGTACCTTCATAGCATTCCTAGAAGGAAGGCACCATCTCAGCCTGAGGTGGTATCTTCATCAGGAAAAATGCTATTCATCCTGGAACACGAAAGAGGAATGGATTTGCCACATCTTCAATATTTGGGCTTAGGAGATCAGGAAATAGGAATGGTTCAGGACCCTGGAGTCTCTGAACAGCAATCTTCCAGACCCAACCATTCTGAGACTGTGGCCATGTTTTGTGAACATGGTTGAATAGAAAAGTAAAAATTAGAGTAACTGGGCTACTAAAAAGCTGTAACTAGTAGTCAAGATCTATAGTGTGATCTTAGAAATCACAGATACATACCATAACACTGTGGAAGGGGGATTCCTCCTTCATACCCAACCTCCAATCCAGCTGCAGACTCCTGCACCCCATCTTGTAGGGGATGGGGGATGTACTCAGCTTTCCAGCCATCACACTGCAGTGGTGATCCAACAGGGACAAACAAGATGTTGTGAATGAACAGGCCAATTGAGTTATATCAGTGACACTGTGTGTTCATTACAAGCAAAAGGACTGAAAGTGCACTGCGTCCCTTCCTTGGAGTTGACAATATTCAGAATTGACTTCTTGGCCTGAATAAACTCACTCAAATGCCTTCTCAGCAGGAAGGATCATAAGGACAGGGAACAACATTCTCATTCTCTCTCTCTCTCTCTCTCTCTCTCTCTCTCTCTCTTTTTTTTTTTTTTTTGATAATTTTCTTGAGAACTTTATTCAGCAAAGAATCCCCCCAAATGATTCAAACAGCCATATAAGTTCTCTTTCACTCTATGGACGTGTGTGTACATATAGATACTACACTAGCACTTTAGAACATTTCCTGAGCCGCTCTCCCATTGTCTACTTATATTTTAACCAAAGTTTACAGGGAAATAGCTGGAGCAACTGTTTCAAAAACTGTTTGAGTGGGGGAACCCTAAATCATCTGAGTGTTCCAAAGAATGTAATTATATTTTGTACCCAATCCAGAGAAGGTTATGCCAAGTTTATAGATGAGAAAATAGGCTCAGGGATACTAAGCAGATGGCAAGCATCACACACTTAGTAAATGATATAACTAGGTTTAGAATCTTGGAACTTCTGAATACAAAGTGTATGCTCTGAGGACAATACAGAGGAATCAAGGGCCTGAGTTCCCTACCTGCATATTTCTTAGCAGCTCACATCTCCTCTCTATGCCTTATTTTCCCCCACCTGTTTAATGAGGGGGTGGGTGCAATTATGTATAACTATATTTCAGTTCCAAAGTGGACATTTAACTTCTGTGTGTGTGCTTGGGGCAGAGGTCATTTTCCAGTGACAAGGGCAAAGCAAACTAATTGACTCAAGAAATGAAGGTTCGAGGAAGATGTAGGAAAGACATGTGTTGGCTGGGGTGTAAATATTCAGGTTTTCTGATCCCTAACATCATAACAGGTAGAGGTAGATTATGATGGAAAGGAGCCAGGAGAGCACTGAGTGAAGATACATAGGATCTGCAGGTCCCAGCTTGAAACAAGCATGGCAGAATGGGAACAATAGATAATTATTGAAAACTTCTTGGGATTTCCCTTTGGCTAGGAGCTTTTTGCATATGTTTCCACATTTAGTTCTTATAGGAACCTTTTGAGGTAAGAAGAAACACCCATCTATGCTACATATGCGCATATGGAGTCTCAAAGAGGTAAGGATCTTGTCCTTGGCATGCAGCAGGTTAAAGATGGAGTCAGAATTCCATACCAATCAGCCTGCTGGACTCATTCCCTGCTCCAGACTCCAGCCCCCAGAGGAAAAGGGCCATGAAAATCAGCAGCAGGAAAGGAGCCACACAGAGTGCTGGTTCTCTCTGGACTCTGGGATGTTATCTTGTAAAAATGCCCCTGATTCTTGTATTCATCTGCCTCCCTTTTTTTAGCTTAGTTTTGTAAAATATGTCATTTGGTAATTAATTTTTCAAATCTTAAGGCTGGTGTAAGAAAGGCTGTAAATTAAATAATTCTCATTTTCATAACATTGCAACTACAGTGATGTGTAGTTTTTATTAACCAGAGACCCAGAATCCAAAAGCCCCTTGCCCTTGCTTCATGATTAAGTTAGGCATAAGAAATAGAAAAATAATTAGACGTGTTTATCTCCTGATTTTTTTAAATCTGAATCCACTCAATGGGACTGTCAGGGACTATTCCCTAAGACAAGTCTAGTATGTGAAAAAGGATAAAAGAAAAAAGGGTATTTGCTGTGTAATTTCTACTTCATTCCAAGAAGACTTGAAGTAGATTCCATAATACATCAGTAGAACATGCTAGAAAGAGATGACAAGATCAGGGAGAAAGAAGACCTGAGTAGAGTATAGTAAATTAAGAAGGCAAAAGGCTGACAGTATCTAAATGGAGAGAGGTCTGTTCAAAGGATGAAGGGACAAAGTGAGAGTCACAGACACAGGGAACAGAGTCAGAACTGGAGGATCCATGAAACAGATTAACTTCTGGGCAGGTTATTGTTGGCAAGTCTGTGGTCACAGCTGGCTGGAGTTTGGTGGTGGGACGAGAAGATAGTCCATAGTAAGGTGGATCCTGAAAGAAGAGGAGCAAAGGTCAGCTGCGGATCAGGCTGCCGGGCACAGAGCCTGCAGAATTAGACCTCTGACCTTTGCAAAAGTCAAAGTAAAGCGTAGAGTTGACGCCTTAGCTGTTCCTCAGTAGGGCCAAACCGAGGCCATACACTAGGAGCCTCATCACGAAGACTGAAGTCAAGCAAGCAGACCAGGGGTCCAGGGAGGGTCAGGCAGAAAGGGTGAGCAATCTTACAGCTGCAGCCACCAGAAAACAGTGACTGCCCTGCTGCCCAGGTCAGGCATCACTGTACCCTCACAGAGCCTGGAATGGACACTAGAAGGACAAGAAGCAGAGCAATTCCTGATACTAAAAATAAACCACAATTTTAAAAAGCCAAATTTATTGAAACAGAGAGTAGAATGGCAGATGCCAGGGGCTGGGAGCAGGGGTCCTGGGGAAATGTTGGTCAAAGGAGTTTGGAAACTCCCAATTCTAAGATAAATAAGGACTGAAGATCTAATGCACAGCCTGGTTACTATAATTGTCACTATTGTATTATATATGAGAGCAGATTGTAAATGTTACCACTACCACACACACACACACACACACACACACACACACACACAACTATTTGAAGGAATAGTTGACTAGCTATCTAGCTAATAATAAGGTGTTCCTAATCTTACTGTGGTAATCATTTTGCAATATATACATGTGTCTAATCCTCACACTGTCCATCAAACTTCTATGTTATGTCATATATGACATATGTTATATGTCAATGTATCATTAGAGTAGTGGGGAAAAATATCTTAACTGAATGCCCCCTCATTAATGGGATGTAAGTAATGAGTGGGGGCAAAATATAAAAAATTTGGGGAATATCTAGTGCATGCCTGGAGCTGTGCCAGGTTTTGGGGATATAGAGAGAGATAGGACTGGCCCCTTCCCTGTGTTAAGGAGGTTAAATTTGTACATAGGTAGTTATAACAATTGTTTTGAATACACAGAGAACTTCACTTCTGCCATGAGAAGTCAGGGAAAGAGTCTGAGGAAATGTGATATTTGGACTGGGTCTTGAAAAACAGTAAGGAATTTTTCTAAGAGCAGAAGGAAAAGAAAGGAAGGCCATTTTAGACAGAAGAAGCTGTGTGTTTTAGGCATAGATTCCTGGGAGGATCAAAGTATGTTCACTAGACTTCCCCATGGCAGGAAAATTGAACTAGATGATTCAGGACAAAAAAAAAATATATAGATGGATAGATAGATAGATAGATAGATAGATAGATAGATAGATAGATAGATAGATAGATGGATATAGATAGATATAGATATTGACCAGTGTCGAAATAGAACCCCCAGTTGTCCAAAATAAGTCTAATAAATAGAGCTCACATTCTTTATTTTTTTTATTTTTATTTTTTAGCTCACACTCTTTAAATAGGTTTCTTCCAAAGTGTTTCTCACAGTTATGTATAATTATTAAATATGTGGAGGGATAAAAAAAGAAAATAAAGAAAGAAATATGTGGAGGGGTTCTCTTGTCAGTAACTGTGAGAAAATGTTGGGGTGAGCATACTGAAGGTCATTTCTTTTCTGTGGGGCTTCTCATACCTTTTAATATTATAAATATGCATTTTGAATTTTGAAGAGAGGGTGTAGCATAAAGCAATTCTCATGTTTATTAAAAGATGGAATAAAAAAAAAAAGATGGAATAGTCCTTTTTTTTCCCCTCCAGCCCAGACATACAAGGGACACTCTAGGAACCTATTATAAACATTTGGGTAATCTAGGAGTTTAAAACCCAGACCTCCATTAATTGTACTGTGTGAAAATTTTGTCATAAGAGTTTTTAAATTATATGATAATTTTTACAACCCTGTGTCCCCCACCCAGATCTGTGCCATCCAATTTGGTGGTCATGAGCCACATGTGGCTATTAAGCACTGAAGATGTGACTAGATTGAACTGAGATGAGCTGTGAGTTACTTGAAGGCTTCCGGGAAGTACATATGTGCCTTGCATCATGTTTCTACTGGACAGCACTGCCCTTGGCCATGAGCTATTTAGATGTGGAGATCTTATTCATCCATATACTACTGATGCTTCAGAAATGTCTTGTCATCTATTAGGCACTTAACATTTACTGAATGAATAAAATAACAAGTAAATAAGTGAAGCCCAATACATAAGGTACTCACTGCACTTAAAATCTGGTGCAAAATGCATGTTCCAGTTGTCACACTTTTATCTTAAAAGACTGTTTTTGCTTATACACAAATGACCTCTTTACTGATATAAATATCTCATTTGCATGTGTGAAATTTATCTCCTAATTGTTTTAATATCCAGAGAGCTAGCCCTCCAAGACAACATTTTCTTTTGAAAGAACCCAGAATCCTGAACTATGAAATCATTTACTACAGTTGGGAAGCTGCCTGTGAGCATCTAGCAGCTCATGTGTCCATGTGCTCTCCTCTGCTTCCTACATTCTCACTTCTGGCCTCATGTCTGTCTTCCTGTCCCTAAGGAAAGTTATATCTGAAAAAAACAAAAAAAAAAACAAAACAGGAACTTCCTGATCTCTAAAGCTCTGTCTTTGACTCACAGTTTTAGCCTTTCCAAGCATTGATTCTCTCAAGTAAGTTTCTGACTACTGTAATGCCTATCCTCTGGCCAATGCTCATATCCTTATGGTTTACTTCTAGTCATGGTCCCTTTCTCTCTTTTCTTTCTGCCTAGACACAATTTTTTTTTTTTTTGGAGGGGGGCATCTGAGTGAATTTCAGTACTCTTTGAAATGGCGATAATACTGTGTGCTATCAGTATTATATGACTATTAGGCACTTTGAAAGTTAAGTGAATGAATGAAAATAAGAAGCTATGTAAATTGCCAAATGTGAATAAAGTGAGGTATGCTATGATTATTAAATTGGCATGGAATGAAGCAAGACACCTAGCTACATTGTCCTGGATTTATGAAACTTCTACTTCTTTAAAATAACTTAAACCTGGGATGCCTGGGTGGCTCAGCAGTTGAGTGTCTGCCTTCGGCTCAGGGCATGGTCCTAGAGTCCCAGGATTGAGTCCCACTTCGGGCTCCCTGCATGGAGTCTGCTTCTCCTTCTGCCTATGTCTCTCTCTCTCTCTCTCTCTGTGTGTGTGTGTGTGTGTGTGTCTATCATGAATAAATAGATAAAATCATTTTAAGAAAAGAACTTAACCTATCTCTGTGTGCCTAGGGATAAACTATTTTTTTTCCAACAAATTGAAACTTTTACTCACCATCCCAATTTCCTTCTTTTTTTTTTTTTGTCTTGACATTTGAATTACAGAAGAGTATAGACCAATAATCCTACAGTAATGTATGAACTTTCTTCTAGTTTCCAAAATATCTCACTGCTCTCATCATTATGTAGTTATAATGATCTAAGGCAGAGAATTATATTTTACTTTTTATTAGGTATTAATTTGGTATTTGAAATTTAACATATTTTTTCTAGGCAATTTATTGACTTTGTAGATTTTAGTGAAATGTTTAACTTGAGGCTATGTGGAACAGTGATTAAATGCTAAACTGTTGACTCAGGTCAACTGAAGTTTTGTTATAGATTTAAAAATTGGCCATATTTCATTTCATTCCTTTCCACCAGGAGATGGAGTCTGTTTTTCCTGCAGTTGAATTTGGATTGGCCACATGACTTGCTTTGGCAAATGGAGCATCAGCCATCACGTGATAGATAGAGGCATGAAAAATAATTGCTTGGTGAAATTTGCTCTCTTGCTATATTGGGAATGCTTGAGCTACCACCAAGTGAAGAAGCCTGAAGAAGCCTACATGTGTTGCCTTGTCTCCCTTATTGTTTCAGCCAACTGCCAGACATGTGAGACTACCCTAGACCATCCAACAACCGGCCAACCTACTATCTGAGTGCAGACATATGAGAGAATCAAATCACTGCCCAGAGAGCCAACAAAATGTGTAAGCTAAATACATGGTTATTGTTTATGCCACTGTGCTTTCAGATGATTCATAATGCAGCAAAAGTGAACTGATAAGGAATCACTTACTTAGATGTGGTATGCTGCTGATCACAAACCCTCAAACACTTGGCCTTGACTTTGCAAATGGCCAGTGAATGAACCCAGGAAAACAGTGGGGAAATCCTTAGTAAAGGGAGGAAACTTTTAGTGGAGGCTAGTATACTGATAAGGCAACTGCTAGAACAGTTAGAAAAACAATGACATACTTTGCACAATAAAGCAATTTGCAAAGCTGTTTCCTGGAATAAGTTAAGGAATGGAGCATATAATTTATAACTTTTCATCTGGCTAAGGAGTTCTCCAGACAGAATTCTGTAGTGTCAGTTGTATGCAGCAATGCTAATAAAATATCACAAGAGGAATAAGGTAAAGAAAGAACCATTCAGACTACATGAAGAGGACAGAGGGTATTTGGAGAAACCTATATTTGTTGGGTTAGGAAACAAAAATTTTCTCATTCTTAGTCCCCAAGTAGAAGAAAATTCTAAGTGACAATAGGTCTTGGGCCAACAGTCAAAACAAAATGTGGCTGCAGGTTCCTTTGTTAAGAAGATTTACCATGGTGAAAGATTTACCATGGTTGCCTAGTAGACTCTTTAAACAAAACAAGGATGCTTTTAAACATCTTAAGGGTTTGCTCTTACAAAAAGCTACCCAAGATAATTAATTATTTTATTTTATACTTTAGTTTATCTTAATTCCAGTATAGTTAACATACAGTGTTATATTAATTTTAGGTATCTAATACAGTGATTCAACACTTTCAATACATCACTCGATGCTCATCACAAGCGCATTCCTTAATCCCCATCACCAGTCCCTCTTCTTACCTCCCCTCTGCTAATCATCAATTTGTTCTCAATAGGTTAGACTCTGTTTCTTTATTTCTCTCTCTCTTTCTTTTTTCCCTTTGCTTTTTTTATTGTTTCTTAAATTTCACACGAGTGAAATCATATATATTTATGCCTTTTTCTGATTTATTTCATTTAGCATCATACTCTCTAGTTCCATGTATGCCATTGCAAAATGACAAGGTTTCATTTTTATGGCTAAGTAATATTCCATTATATATATATATATATTCCTATATATATATATATATATATATATTCCTATATATATATATATATATATATATATATATCACATCTTTATCCATTCATCTGTTGATGGACACTTGCTGCTTCCATATCTTGGCAATTGTAAATAATGCTGCCAAAAACATAGAGGTGCATGTATCCTTTGCATTAGTGTTTGCATTTTTTGAGGAAATACAATACTCTATACAGAAATCCCTAAAGACTCCACCAAAAAAGTCAGAGAACTGAGAAATGAATTTAGTAAAGTCACAATATACAAAAGCAATGTGCAGAAATCTGTTGCATTCTTATAGACTAAAAATGAAGCAGCAGAAAGAGAAATTAAGACAAGAATCCCATTAAAAATCACACCAAAAGAAAGATATCTGGGAATAAAGCAAGATAACTATTTGTAAGGCTATAAGAGGGAGGCATGTCTCAATCATGGGTGTATCTTTCACCAAATGGATTGGAGTACAATCTGATGAATAGAAAGTCCACAAAATTTTTAAAGAATTCTGACAGTAAAAGAGCAATAGTTTGAACAAAAAAGGTAATGAGATTTTTCAAGATGCCACAAGACCCCCATCCCCTAACTTTCCACAGACAGGACTTAGGCGACAAAGTTACCCAGTTGTGACATGGGCCGTTTTGTACAGTACACAAAAGATTTCTGAGAAGGTGAAGGTAAGAGTCCAGAGTAGGAATCTATTCAAGGAAGTGGAACCAGGTTCTAATCTGGACCAAGAGCTTTTCAGCCCCATACACATAACTGCAAACTATATAAATTGTTTTAAGCCACTACATGTTGAAGTGGTTTGTCATATGGCAAAATCTAACTGGTAGAGTTTTGAATTCTAGCTCTACAATTTTCTGAGATAATCTCCACCACTGTGTATCTTCAAACATAAAAATAATTCACTTTTTTTAAAAAAAATAATTTTCAGAAGCCAAAATAAGGTGACTATACATACCTCACACGTTTGTTGCATCCTGATGAGATAGTACATGCCATGGGCTCTGCCAAAAGGTTTGGTTTCTATAAAACTTGCAATTATTATTTTTTCATGAGTCTTTGCAAGGTGATAATCTATGCAAGGTGATAATCATAATCTCTTAATTTTGTTTTGAAAACCAAATGACAGAAACAAAAATGACACATCTGAATATGAGAGATCAGTAAGTAAGATCGTGATCAAGCATGTGGTTGTAACTTTAATTCATGTCTCTTTCCTTGGCATGGAAAAATATATAAATATAATTATATGATATAATATATACAAATATATGTAAAGATATGCTTCTGAATTTCAAACATGGTTTCCTAATAATGAATGAATGAATGAATGACATATTAAAAATACCCTATGTCTTTACAAAATATAATTCCCATGTTCCCAGAGTTTTCTTTTTCTACACTGAGGAGACGTCAGGATTCTGTCCAGTCCTCCCCCTTCTCCAACATCCTATCCTCCCTGGAATTATCTCAATGTCCCCTCCCCATTGTTCTTTGGCAGCCTCCAATCACTTCCCTTGCACATCAACACGCCCCTCCCTCTCCATCACTAACATCACCAATAGCCTCATCAAGAAGCAGCTTTCAAGTGCACGGACATTCAAACCCAAGAGAAGCCACAGGGGGTGGGAATAGTGGGAAAGTGACAATCAGTAGACCGCACGCACGTGAGGAGAGACAAGAAAGCACAGAGGGAGAGCACCATGCCTAGAAAACAGACATTGGAGCACATGCATTGTTGATAACAAAACAATGTAGTGGCCACAGATACATGTAGGAAGCACCAAGCAAATATCTGAGGGCTTCCTAGAGGAGAATGATTTTTTTTAAGGGCCTTAAAAAAAAGTGTTAGTGAAGTGGACTTCCATAATCATTTAATAATTATTTAACGAGTATCTGTGGTGAGCCAAGTGTTATACTATATAATGAGGGGAAATAAATAATATTAATAATAATGTCGTGTCTCTGTGTGGCATTTTATAATTCATAATCCAGTCAGGAATGATGGTGTGAACATTGGGGAAAGAAAAGGAAGGGTTAAGTGGGAACTGGAACTGATTAAACATCTCTGTGTTCCTAGCACTGTGCTGTATTTCACGGTGCTCAGTAAACCACTTTCTGAGGTCAGATCAATTATGACCCCAATTTAAAATTGAGGAAAATCAAATCAATAGAGATATTAGGTGACATGAACAAGTCACAAAGCTTGTGCTGGTAGAGCCTGAAACTGAAGAAACACTGGAGTTCTCCCATGCGGAAGCTCAGGCTGGAGGAGTCAGAGGGTGTAGTCAGCATCTGATCTGAGCAGAGCCCTAGGGAGGGCAGAGAGAGGATTGGGGACAGAGGGCAGGAAAAAGAGACAGAGAGAAACAGGCTGGAAGGAAAAGGGATACAGATAGTTTTCTACAGAAGCCAAGTACAATTCACCCAAAGAGCATCTCCCTCCCAGGGGAGGCCTGTCATTACAACTTGTTAGCACCTGGCATACTTTTTGCAGTCCAAAGATATTCTTTCCTATAATCACCAATTAGCACCTGCCACAGCCGTTTTTCTGGATAGTTGATGAGGATTGAGATTCAGCAGGTTTGAGATTTCACTAAAGCCCTGCAGTTAATAATGGTGATATTCAGAGCAGAACTAATAGCTCACACTTGGAATGGATTCCCTCTTTCATTTGACTAGATTCTCCCAGGACCTGTACAGTTTGATTTTCCTGTGCCCAAGCATTTGAACAAGCTATTGTTAGCCTGTAATAACTTGTGGAGCCCCCCTGGTCAGAGACCAGAGCTTTCCATCACTGAATAATCCAACTGATTTATTTTATTATTTGGGGAGTTTGTAAAAGGACGATTCATTTTTCCCCTGCTCTCAGGTGATTCTCTGAGCCATTCTTCTCAATATTGCCATAATGACTCCTGTTGGTGCAAGTTGTGCCACGCAAAATCCCATTTAAAGAACCCAGGCTGGAAAGACAGTTGTCAGACTGCGGGCTCTACAGTGAAGGTAGTGCCTCTGGCTATCTACCCAATAAATTAGAACATCATCACAGTCAAAGGATGTCCCCACCTCAGGTCACCATACCCCTTCCTCTGTGTCTATGCACCACAGCACCTGCAAGCCTCTGTTATGCTGGTTTGTTTTCATGTGAGTCTCCTCCACACAATTATGTATGAGTCTATGTCAAACACTCTGTGTAATATAACTCTTTTTTTCAAAAAAGATATTTATTTATTTGAGAGACAGCATGCAGGAGGGACAAAGAGAGAGGGAGAGAGAGTCTTAAGCAGATTCCATGCTAAAAATGAAGCCTGACATGGGGATCCATGTTATGACCCTGAGATCATGACCTGAGCCAAAACAAGAGTCAGATTCTTAAATGACTAATACTTCCCAGGAGCCCCTGTGATTTAACTCTTGACCAAATCCAAATCTAAGTCTAACCCTCAGTAATAATGACTGGAACTAGCAAATGTTCATCTGTCTTCCCAACATCTACCATCTGTTTTCCTGATATTATCATGTTAGTATTCTTTGCAGGAACCAGCTTTTCCCCATCTCATTCCTATAACTGTGTAGGATTAAAATTTGCCCAGCAGGGGCACCTAGATAGCTCAGTTGGTTAAGCGGCTGCCTTTAGCTCAGGTCATGATCCCCACATCCTTGGATAGAGCCCTGTACTGTGCTACCTGCTTGGCAGGGAGTCAGCTTCCCCCTCTGCATCCTCCCTGCTCATGTTCTCTATCTCTTTCTCTCTATATCTCTCTCAAATAAATAAATATTTTTTTTAAATTGCTCAGGCAACAGGATGGGCACAGGCACAGGCATGAGAGAGGGCTCACCAGGCCACAGTGGTTGGCTGGGTCTGGGCATGTTACTCAAGGAGAGCAAAGGCCAGGGATTTTCTGCAGTTACTGAGAAAGAAATCTCTTTCTACAAAGGCTCCTAACTTGGCAGGAAACAAGGCTGAGCTATTTGTGGACATTTTTGTCATCATATGAAGAGAATCTGACTAATGATGAAGAACAATGAAGAATTGGAGATAGAAGGTGATAGAATCTTAATGACATTGTCTGGGCTTCTAGATCCATCCTTTCAGAAGCTCATGCTAAAAATAAGGCACTGACTGAGCTATGTCCTTTCTGTAGGTTCAAAAGACCCTGTTTCCTTGCCTTTTCTAGTTTCTAGAGGTTGCCTGTGCTCTTTGGCTTCTGGCCCTCCCTTCCACCCTCAAAGTCAGTGGTTTAGCATCTTCAAATCTCTCTTACTCTGATCTCTGCTTTTTTTTTTTTCAAAAATGATTATATTTACTTATTTGAGAGAGAGAGGGGAATGCAGAAGGAGAGGAAGAGGGACAAGCAGACTCTCCACTGAGCAGGGAACCTGATGTGGGGCTTGATCCCAGGATCCTGAGGTCATGACCCGAGCCAGAGGCAGATGTTTAATTGACTGAGCCACCCAGGTGCCCTCTGACTTCTGTCATCACATCTCTGACTCTGAGCTTCCTGTTTTTCTCCTACAAGGACATTTGTGATTAGCCCTGGGTGTACCTAATAAACCAAGATAATCTCCCCATCTCAGGTTGCTTAACTTTTTCACATCTGCAAAGTCCCTTTTGCCATGCATAGTAACACAGCACCTGCAAGAAGCTGGGATTATGAACTGGACACATATAGGGAACTATTATCCTACCCATTATAGGCCCCTGTCATTCAAGTGACCTATTGTGTATCTCCAGCTAACTATGCCAGACTACCCACCATATGCCAGAAACTCATCGAAACATTACATTTTCCACATCGCCAATCTCATTTTAATTTTCACAAGAGCAATGTGAATCTGGCACTGTCATTATTTGTGAAATGTAGGCACTGAGGTTCAGGAAAGTTGTCATTTCTACAAAGTCAGTGGACCAAGGTTAAGGGGAATTCCCAGTACTTCAACCAATGTCACTGTGACTTCAAATCCTACTTTCTTTCTATGTCACCCATTCTGCTTGACACAAGTCCAAAAAAAATGTTCCAAAATAAATGCCAGAAGTGAGTGCTTCGATGCTCAGCATGGCCCCACTTCACATTCTCTGTGTCCACTGAAAGTATGACATGGAGCCCACCATGGTCGTCAGTCCCCTTGCTCCTTACCACACTCATAGTGTCAATTCATATTAGGTGCCTCAGGAATATTCGCTCCCTAAATAAACACTCGAATAACCCCCTCCATAGACACAGGTCATAGGGTAGACAAAGTAGAGCCCTCCAGTATCACTATTTCCTAAATGCCAACGTCATAATCAACACCCCTTCACCGAGTCCCTGACACCTATAACAGGCTGCTCTTGGCCATCAGGAGATGCCAAGCCATGTAAATGTTTTGAAGCTCACCAGTGATTTAGGATGACACTGCAGGAACCCTCATATCCTGTGCATGTTTGCTGGGTCTGGCGAGATGAAGCAGGAAAACCGACTGGCAATGAGAGAGAGCTCTGCTCTAAGCAACTGGATGTTCACTACTACCCAGAACCCCATTATTGTCTGAATAGGTGGCTTAACAAGTACTCTGTATGTCGCACAGGCTTCTGATGAAAGTGGTTGGACAACCACATCTTGAGAAATGCTCTTCCAGATGTTTCAATGCATCTTGTCCCTGAGTTAGGAAGAAGCACTATTGTTCTTTCTAGAATAGCCCTCTTATTCACCATGGACAGGAGGGGGCTCTCAGAGTCTAGGAAAAAAGCAGGAAACAACCAAATGCTGCATTAATTAGCAACAATATACTGAACCCTCACCTGCCACCAAGGCCTCCTTCTGCAGCCCCTTTGAGAGCGGCTCTGACTTACTGTAGTATTTGTAGCAGGCAGCACCAGACATCCTTGGCTCAACCACTAAGCAAATGCAAGTTGAATGAAAGAACAGAAGAAAAAAGAATAGCTGAGCAGATGTTCTAGCTAGCTGACTTCCAGGACTAATATGTGCTATCTCCTACGCAAAAAAGAAACATTCTATCCTAGAAAATCTTTCCACCTTCCTCCCAAATACATACACATACACACATGCACACACAAAAGCACACATGAAGCATGTACACGTGCATGCATACCTGAGCATGGCACACACACTTGCACACACATGAACGCATGCACACATATGTGTACAATCCTTGACATCACTAGACATTTTTCCTCAAGTTCTTCTCAGGCAATTTGCTTCATGAAAAGTCTCACTCAAAATTCTAGCCCCTCAATCACTACAAAACATCAGAAAATGTGAGTTACCCCTGAAGTTCTCATGAGACACCTATAGCTTTATGTAATACACCACCAGAGCATCCAGAGAACAATGTCACCAATGTTGTAAAAAGAGAGAGAGAGAAGAACCTATATTCATCAAATTACAGGTTGTATTTCTTGTTGAGATATGCACGTTCTTAGTATTGAAGCAGATGCTAAAAGCCTGGAAATGTGAAGTGACCTCAGGAACATAAAACACTGTGTTTTATTTTGTATATTGTGCATTTTTAAAAGCCAACAACTCTTCATTTTCCCTGAAAAACCTTTTTTTAAAGTAATGTCTTTGTTTTTAGGTGTTTTTTTTTTTTCATTTTGCAGGAACTGTCTAATTCTACCTTCTCCAATGATCTTGGTTTATTGTTAAAAATAAGTGCCTTTCTTTAGAGTAACCTCCCACCTTTTGTACTGAAAGAAGGAAGTTAGCTATAAAGAAAACAATGACCATGGCTGGTGTGAGGTGGGAATGATTTAAAGTGCTTCTATCCAATTGAGAGGAAAACCTGTGGCCCTTTAAATCTGAACTCTTGGAAGCTGCACTGCACATAATTGGAAACAGTGTGAATATCACATGCAGCAGAATGAGAAAATGTCACTAACTCGTCCTTCTTCGGGGAAGAAATGCTTGCCTTTCTGTTTTAAGGACTTGAAAAGGACCAGCTGAGATGAGAGCAATTTTTTTCCCCACATTCTCTTATTTGTGAGTTCCATTTTCCTATGACCCTATGGAAAGGAAGCCTCAACTAGAAAAAATATATGGGATAGTATTGCCTCTCCATTTTCTTTATAAATGTCCATTCATGATATGCCAGAGGATTCTCCTGCTTTAATGAGAATGTTTCCTATGACAGAAGCACCTGGTATGGGATGAACAAGTGAGAACAAATGGTGGTAGGGGTAATTCGGGGACTGAGATTTGTTTGGCCCAAGGAAAAGCATATTGATAGTTCTCTGGTTGACATTAAAAATTTTAAAACCACAAGTACCTCTTAGTTCAGATGGGAATATGAGGCAGGTAGGTTGGGAGCCATATTTCCTGGGTTCCATTTTGTTTTGCTTTTATTGCCAGATAAAATATACAAGACTCTCAGTTAAATGTGAATTTCAGATAAATAGTGAAGATTATATGGGATATATTTACACTAAAATATTATATGTTGTCATAAAAGTTATGTGGCTAAATTTGGCAACTCTAGTTTTGCAATTTATTTGCTATCTCTTAGCCTTAGCCTTTCCATGCTTTGGCTTTCTCTCAGAGATACTAATATTACTAAAGAAATAATAATAATGATGTCCATTTATAGGATTGTTAGGAAGACCAAGTAAATTAATATTTCTAAAGTACTAGAATAGTACCTGACACATCATAAGTACTGTATCAATGTTTGTCATATAAAATTATAACTGTATTTGTAAAAAAAAATTTCTAATGTCAGATCAATCATGGAGAGACTCAAGCTTTACAAATTGATACATCAGCTACCTTTATCTCAGAGTATTACGGACTGACAGATGAGATGACTGGAGCATTAGTAGATGGACCCAGCTTCACACCAACAAGCACCAGAAGTGAATACCATGAAGCTGGACCCATGAAGATTATGAAAATGGTGGGCCAGACAGCTACTCATGGCACTAGCAGAGTGGTTTAACCTGGATGAAAGAAAGTTCCTGAGCTTTGTTCCTATAGAAGAAAAAGCATAAAACTGGTCTAGAAAGTTGTTTGAATATATCTCAGGATGAAAGTAGGAGGAAAAATCGAGATATTGTGGACTGAGATGGTCATTTTGCCTGTTTCTTCCCAAGGCTACACAGTGAGTGTGTGGCTGCAGAGCCTAAAGTGTTTGGGGCTTTGAGGTCCATGGTGTACAGAGAAGAGGTAAGCATCATCTTAAAACTCTAATCCATTGTGTTGCCCACTATTGCACCATGAATACAATATTTTTCCTTAACTGTGCCATCAAGTCAGCAACATGGCTTGGTCCTCTCCCTAGGAGCAAGAGAGGCAAGAAGGGACACTTGTAGTTTCAGTGCAGTGCTGTTGTTGAAGGAGGTTGTAGGATCATCATTGGGTTGGTTGCCCTTTGTTCTGGTCCATTCAGTTTTGCTGAGTTCAGCATAATGAGCATCTACTACATGCTGGGTCCAGTGTCTAACCTGCAGACCCAAGTAATATGTCAACACTGAGTATATGCCAAGTTTATAGAGGGTTTCATAGATATCATTTCTTTTCCTTACAATAAATATCTGTGGTAGTTACAATGATTAATCCTATTTTACTGAGCCTTATTTTATAGGTACTCATGAATGAGAAGGAAACATTTAATTATAATATAGTGTGAATATTATATTAGTCAAGAGTGTTTTATCCTACTTATATAACAGGCATTCTCTGATAGGTACTGGAGCAGACAAGACAGGCATGGTCTCTGCCCCCATTATACAAACAGACCAGCAGGAGGACTATAGGTAAATAAGTAAGAACAGCAAAGACTGCCATGCTAGACCCTCCCATAGTTTACAGGAGGATGTCATATGGCAAGTGTGTCCCTCCAACCTGATGGTGAACTTTCTGGAGAAAAATGATCCAGTTTTCTATTACAGACTCCAACATTATGCAACTTAAAACAACCATGTATCACTAATCTTGTGCTGCTCAATAGATTCATATACTAGGCTCTACAAGGAAATTCTCACTTGAAATCCTTCTGATCCTTGCTTGTCAGATGTTGGGCAGAGCTGGAAATACCTGAGGTCTCAACAAGGCTGGATGTTGAGATGGCTTCCTTATCCACAGGTCTGTTCACTGGGCTGGAACAGTGGAGCAGCTGGGGATGGCCAAGCATCTGCACCTTGATGTGATCTCTCTTCATAACTATCTTGGGATTCTTTCAGCACGGTAGGGTCAGGGACTCAGACATCATACATGGTGTCTGACTTCCCCCAGAACCAGTGTTCCAAGAGATCATGAAAGCACAGGGCTTCCTTGAAGGTCACCCAAAGATACTTATGACACATTCTTTTGGTTATAAATGAATCCCAAACAAGCTCAAATTAAAAGAACAGTTCTATATTCAGAAGGCATGAATACAGAGGGCTGGTTCATAGAAGAATCATGGAAACTAGCTGCCACAGGAAGGGATGGGGCCTATGATGCATGCAATGATAGGAGAAACCATGAGGTCCTAAAGAAATTATCAAAGTTGTTATTGTAAAAAGGCAAGCAAACAAAAAGTTATTATTGCATAAAAGTAGAAGTTGTTATTAAGGTTCCACTTATTAGGCAAAAGACACTTGATACATGTGTATATGTGAATATACTGTATTAAAATATATTTCTAATTATAACCAGCTGAAAAAGTGGGTACCATAAAGTAGGAACTCAAATTCAGACTAAGAACTTAAGTAACTATGTCTAAGGTCACATTTTGTTGAAATGACCACTCTGCAATTTGAATTAAAATGAAGTTGATTCTTGATACACACTCAGAGGTCACTTCTGCTTAGACAGTTAGCAAAGACTTCATAAAAGAGGTGATGCCTTAGTGCTATTTAAAAAAAAATAATAATAAATTTGGAGTCTTTCAGACAAATGAGAAGAGGAAGAATTGCAAATAAAAAAATGAAAACAGTTTCCTGGGTTGAAATCCTGTGCTCTGTTCAGTATTGCTAAAATGTGAAGTACAGTTCACAGAGACAGAAGCTTAGGACACACAGAAAGGCAAGGGAAGCTCATGTGTATCAAGCCAAGTAACTTTATGCCATGGCACTAGAGAGTCACAGAATCATTTTAAGCAGGTGAGTAGCATACCCTAGTCCTCTTGGCCTTCATAGACAGGTGTGAAGACCTGGTTCTTGCCCTTTTCTTGGCAGACAGAACAGACCTCTATAGCTAGTTGTACAGACTCACAGATGGAGCTCCTAGATGACAGGAAATGTACACAGCCATCGCTATTTTTCTGGTTCTTAGCCCTGGGCCTGAGTGGCCAGTGAGTGATGGAGGGATGGGTGGATAGATGATGGATAGATGGATGAGTGGATGCTTTAAAGAAGCAAAAAGTGTCAGAACTTATAGCTCCTAAGAAAGAAACCTGAAGACAAAATTCAGCATTGCACTTTCCTATGAAGCTACCTAGAGCAATCAGTGCCTCTGCTAAAAGTTGTGCCTAAGCTCATGCCCCAGACTTTATGTATCTATCTGACTTTCTGCTTGCATTGAGCCCTCTGGCCTGGGTGTCACTGCTACCAGTTAGCAGGCTGCTTTGATGACTTACAGCCTTCAGCTCCCCACCCCCACCACCTTCCCTCTCTCCTCAGTATGCACAGCCCAGGGGGTAACCATATAAGCCATTGCTATGATCTGCAGGTAGGTGTTGTCAAGTTGATATCCCCAGTCCTGAGAGCTCTCTTCATCACCACCTAGTAGAGGTCTCAAGCTTAACACTTAATTAGATATTGTCTAATCAATATCAGATATCTCTAGATATTGTCTCCATCAAACCCTTGCCTTCCTCCCCCAGTATGTTCTTCCTAGCTGAGTTAATGGTACCACTATCGGTAAGTGAGAAATCTGAGAGCTCTCCAGGACTCTTCCTTTTCATTCACCATCAACCTTGCCTTCTGAGTAGCTCTTAAGTACACCCTCCCCTTGCCAATGATGCTGCCAACTCCTATAGCAGACCCTCACCATTTTACAGCAGTCCCTCCACCACTTTCTCTGCCTCCAGCTCAACTCTTCTGGCTTATCTCCACATTATTTCCCAAAAACTCCTCCTAAAATTCAGAGTCTATGTATCACTCTGAAATTCAATACTTTACTACTGTCAAGAAGTTCAAATATAGCATAATTTTGTGATAGGTGTTTTGCTTGGGTCCCATCACCCACCACTCTCTATGCACCTGTTTACTTGTGTCACCAGGAAGTCCTCAGACACAACTCATCTCTGCTCCAGCCTGTCTTGCCTTTGAGCCTCTGCACACACTGTTATCTCATTCTTTCTACCTGGGATATCCCTCTCTTTCTCAAATTCTGGGTGAATGCCAACGTCAACTCCTAGTGACCTAGTCACTCCTATTCAAGTGACCCCACAGTTCAGAAAGGTTGTGACTTGCTCCCAGGCACATTGCCAGGGACTGAGGCAGATGCCAGCCCAGGACTCTCAGATGCTCTGCTATCCCAGTCATGCTTCTCTGGCTTGCTTCTTGAATTCATGGAATATTCATATTAATCCTCATGTCCTTTTTCATATTAACTTTCTTCCAGCTTCACCAATGATTCTATTATCAGTTTTTATTATTTGCAGATACTGCGAGCAATTTCTTTAGGGAAACACTCTGTCTGTAACATGATAGGCTATGTATACCAAAAGCTTGCTATTCGCTTTCCACCTTTCTTTGTCTTTTGATGGTGGATCTAAGCCACACTTTTCTGCTGATATTAACAGCATCCTATTTTAGGCAATTACTTCTTAAGGTTCTTCTGATGCACCAGAAGCTGCTCCTCTCACAGTGCTCTTTCAATTATAGAGTCCTTGCAGCCGATGTAAGAGGGCGGGAGATTAGCAGTAGTTTGAAGAGCCAGTTGAGAAGGCATTAATCGAAAAAAAAAAAGGGAAGGTCAGGATGAATTCTTCCAATACAGCATCCAGAACAGAAAAAAACTAAAGAGTTTATGAAATAAAAAATGCTAAACTGGTCACTCATAGCCAATCACTGATGAGAAAAATTTCAATTTCTGTAACATTTTACAGAAGGGTAAGGAGTGGACCGATATTATAGAAAGACACTTGGGAAAAGATTCTGGGGACCTAGAGAAGTTGGAATTTCCAATCTTCCAAATAAGTAAAGAAAAACACAAATTCCTAGAATTGCTTTAACTAGTAGGTGAAACAATAGAAACATAAATAGATATTTAATTGCGCTACTTTTAAGCATTTTTTCTTCTGTTTTTATA
The DNA here is from genome assembly GCF_905146905.1 of Nyctereutes procyonoides. NCBI lineage: Eukaryota > Metazoa > Chordata > Mammalia > Carnivora > Canidae > Nyctereutes > Nyctereutes procyonoides. Next base: position 14,561,797 of record NW_026575030.1, read on the forward strand.
TCTCACTCTCAAAAATCTGTGATGGTTTATGAGAATACATGCTATAAAATCACAAAATATAAATTTAAAAGAGACAGAAGTATTTGTGTCACACATGGATGCTTAATAAATACTACTTTGAGTGAATGAATAAATGAAGAAAGGATTAACTGGAACCAGAGATTAGGTAGTTTGTATGGGAGAGGAGCAAACCACAGAGAAGGGAGGTAAAAGATACTACACTTGAGAATTATTCAAAGAATTTGTCTTCCGCTTTTTGGGAAGAGAAGCAGGACCCTAGATTCTAGCCTCAAGTCTGCCACCAATCAGTTTGGAGTTTTAATAGTATCCTTTCTGAGAATCTACTTCTTTAGAAGTGGCAAGCAGCAATCTGCCTCCCATCTTCACCCTTTCAATTAGGTACCAACCCAGTGTAAGCTTAATAAACATTTGTGGAATGAATAATATATGCATGTCTTATGGAAAAACCTTCTGAGTGATTATTTTTGCATGTTATACTTTTCCCTTCCCCAGCATGATGCTGCAGAGTCTGGGCTGGTCTACACTGCAGAAAAGGCAGAAAAGTGACCCATACATCTCTCTCTGGGGCTTGCATTTAAAAGACAATCCCTGATGTCCTATGTGTTGCTGCTTTTCTCTATGAGCTGACATTTCCAAAGGGATGTGGTAAAAGGGCACTAGGACACAGACTCTGGAGTCACAAAGTGCTTTTCTGGGATCCTGGAGAGAAAACTCCTGGGAAAAACTAACCTTTTGTTGTGATCACCTGAGTTCCTGATTCCTTTAAGAATACACTCCATGATCACCAGCCAAATAATTTGCTAGGATACAGACTGAATAGGATTCCAGGGACATCTAATGTCCGCTAGTACTAATGCTATATTTTCTTTGAGTATTAGCAAAAGCTGTCCTAGACAGAAGTACTTCATTCTATAGAATTAATTCATGTGTAGAAAAATCATCTAAATATGACATTCTGCACCACCACAATATACTCTCATTGCAAATTCTATAGTCAAATTCAGAGATACATCCTTTTGGGAAATCTTTTGGTCTGGCGGCCACGTTTATGCATACAAACAACTTCTTGATATATACACATTGGAGGAGAAAAGCATTTTTTAATAAATAATTAACAATACCCAAAGCTAACTGTTCAACATGAATGCAAAAGAGGTAAGCCTTTTAAAAAATATTTGTCAGAAATGCTTAGCAATCTAAAAAGAATACAAAAAATGAAGATGTCAGTTCCACTAAGTGAAATATTTTGGATGATCTATTTTCCCGAGGGTAGTTCTCAGCTCCCTTTCTTAGCCTCTGGAGCAAAGAACACAATGATATATTTGGTGGTAGACTAGCACTCTATCAGGAACCAAGTAAGATGAGATGCTTTTGGAAATGAGTACACAGTATAGCTGGAGCAAAACACACACATATCAAATGCACACTCTCACACGTATACCCACATTATCATACTTGAGAGTATGGGGAGAATCTAGATTTCCTATTCATTACGAAAAATGTAAAAAAAAATCAGTTCACTTATAAAGGTTATAGGAATTTTTTTTCAGCCATCCTCTGTGGGCAATGCTAACTGTGTGAAGGAAGACATGTCAGTGGCACCAAAAACCTTTAAACTATGGCAGAGCAAACATGAAATGTAGAAGGGAGCAGGGAGGAAAGGGAAAGAAGCTGTGTGTTAGACAGGAATGAAGGAAAGGATTGCCCACTGTCAGTCGTCAACCTAATGCCATGCAGATGAAAGTTCAAGAAGGTAGAGATCGATCATGTTTCAAAGAGTATGGGCTGCAAATAGGTTAAAACTTCAAGAACAATATTTGATATCTGAGAGGCTACAATGCAATAGAAATTAATAGTCATACTTGACAAATTTATTTTTTGTACTCACTGCTACTACATACATGAACACCATACACACCGAGATATATAAATTTGTGTATAAATATATTTAGGGCATGCTGCCTATAGGAAATTTTTATGATGAAAATAAAATAATAAAAAAATAAAATTCCCTGTCATGCCTCTATTCCAAGCTATTTCTCAGTAGCACTTTAGTATTAGAGGGAGGCTACTTTCTCTATGTAGTTAGGTAACAGGAAAACAGATAAAAATATAGGGTCTCAGAGGTAGATAGCCCAATAGAAATAAATAGCTTAAAAGGTTGAAAATATAGATTATATAATATATTATAAATGTATACACATATACATACACACTAATATGTATGTTAGAAATCATCCTGTATCCACAATTTTATATTTTGTGGGATTTTTTTCACTTTTTATATTATGTGCCTTCCTATGCCATTAAATATTTTTGGAAATAGAACTCTTAAGGGCAGACCATATTTCTACATATGGATGTAATTTATTTAACTACTATCTTATTGTAGAGCATCATTCCTGTTCCTATTTTTTTGCTATGATAAACAATATTTAATTAACATCTTTGTACAAAATAACTTATTGAGTATTTATCATCTAAAAGATATTTACATGAATAATGTCATTTCAATCATGTCCCTTAAAGCACTGTGTTATATTACTTAATACATCTTGGTGAGTGTATCTAATAACTTCCTTAGGACATAATCTCAGAACTTGCAAAACTCAGTAAGATTATATAAGCATTTTAAGTCTTTTGAAGCATAAGGCAAAGTTTCCCTCCAGAAAGACTGCACCAATATGTATATCCTCCAGTGAATGAAATATCAATGCTGTTAAAATTTTACCAATATGGTATCCAATTTTTTAGCATTTCAAATTTGATTGAACAAATAATGACTTTCATAAGCTTAATTGGCCACTTGTATTTCTACTCTGTGAGCTTATTTTCTCCATTTTAACAAGAGCTCCAGTTCTATACAACATTGGTTGAATTCTGGCACCTCTGATATTAGATCTATGATTTTTAGAAATTTAATTAAATGATCTGTGCTGCAGCTTCCTCATTTGTAAAATCTTTAATAATAATATTGTCTGGGAATATTAATGCATAAACATTCATAAATTACATAGACCACTGCCTGGCAGATGGTAAGAGTTCAATAGATCCTAGCACAATTAGCTGTCATTTGAGGGAGCAGATTGCCTAAGTACTGAATGTGGTTGCATGTTTGAACATCTTTTAATTTATTACATTATGTGATCTTCTCAATTTCCCATAAAGTGAGCATGGCAGATAATGGCTCCCACTGGAAAAAAAGTGAGGAAAAGAAAACTCAGAAAGTCAAAATATTTTGCAATTTAGTGATAGTCTTGAGACTGAAACATAGGCCCCTTGGGGTTGTGCTTCCCACAGTGATAAACTAGATTATTTAGGACCAATTGTGTAAAGAAAACAAATAGAAAAGTTGGACCTTATCTGCCTATCTATCTATCTATCTATCTATCATCTATCTATCTACCTATGAAACCCTATTTGAATATGTCAGAGGGCTATAAAGTTAGAAAATATATTTACCAACAAGATTTAGAAAAGGGGTGTCAAGAGAAGCAAGCTTAATGTTTGACACCACTTTTCCCCAGGGTGGGTGATTTCAAAAATAGCTGCCAGGAAGCTGAGAAGCTGAATGGGGTTTCATCAGTGTCATGGGGCTGAGGGAAACTGAACTGCCAAGGACAAGAATATCTGGTAAACAGAAAAGCTTGTAACTGAGCTGTAAAAGCTACATCATGAAAGTAAAAATGAATCTGAAAAAGACAAACTCTTGCAGAAAATAAACACTAACATTTAATCATCTTAATCCCTAATTATGTTAAAGCATTTGTCCTTAGCAGAGATATTTGCCAGGACAAGCACAGGTTCTCTATTAGTATAGATAACATTATTGAAAGCCTCAAATTATCTCTAAATATTTTAAAATATAAGGTCCAGCCTTAAAATAAAAATCATGCATATAAAAATGCAAACATTTAGCTTAAAAATAGAAAATAGAAATAGGGACACAAGAAATCTGGTATACTGGAGGGGTACTTGAGGAGATAATGGCTGAGAATATTAAAAAAGTGACAAAATACATCAAGCCTCAGATTAATAATATAATTGTTATGGACTTAAGGTTTATGTTCCTCCCACAAATGTATATGTTGAAGCTCTAACCTGATATGTGACAATATCCAGAGATGAAGCCTTCAGGAGGGAATCATGTTTAGGTAGAGCTCTCAGGATGTGGTAATTAACCTTTAAAGAAGAAGAGACATCAGGGATCCCTGGGCGGTGCAGCGGTTTGGCGCCTGCCTTTGGCCCAGGGCGCGATCCTGGAGACCCGCGATCGAATCCCACGTCGGGCTCCCGGTGCATGGAGCCTGCTTCTCCCTCTGCCTGTGTCTCTGCCTCTCTCTCTCTCTCATTCTATGTGACTATCATAAATAAATAAAAATTAAAAAAATTAAAAAAATTAAAAAAAAAAAAAAAGAAGAAGAGATGTCAGAATGTCCGCTGTTCCCCATGTGAGGACACAGTGAGAAGGGAGCCATCTATGAGCCAGGATAGGAGCTCTCCACAGAACTGAATCTGCCAGCACCCTCATCTGGGACCTCTTAGCCTTCAGAACCCTAAGAAGTAAATGTCTGCAGTTTAAGGCACTCAGTCTGGTAGAATTTTGTCAGAGTGGCCCAAACAGACTAAGACAATAAAGAAAGCCCAAATTCAGGAATATCATAATAATACTACAAAAAAAAGAGCAAAAGACATATGACCTTCACAGAGTAACAATAAAACTGAGAAATAATTTCCTCATAGAAAATATAAAAGCCCGGGACACCTGGGTGGCTCAGTGATTGAGCAGCTGCCTTTGGCTCAGGTCATGATCCCAGAGTCCTGGGATCAAGTCCTGCATCAGGGTCCCTGTGGGGAGCCTGCTTCCCCTTCTGTCTATGTTTCTGCCTCTCTCTCTGTCTTTCATGAATAAATAAATATAATCTTTGAAAAAAAGTATAAAAGCCAGAAGACAATGGAACATGGAATGCTATATTTAAATTTATGATGATAGAAAAGAAACTGCCAAATAGGAATTCTATATCAGTCAAAATATCCTTGACAAAAAAGGTGAAATAAAGATGTTTTTACCAAATGTTAAAAAAAGAAACCAGAGAATTTATTATGAGTAGACACACACCAAAGGAAATACTAAAGAAAATTCTTCAGGCTAAATGAAAATTATGTCTGTTTGAAGTTCTGATATGCAAAAGAGAGGGAAAATGGTAAATAGATAAATATAAGTAATTCATAAGAGCAGAAAGCAGTAACAATAGTGAAAAGCATAAAGAATATTAAAATACACTAAAACAGGGGCACAAAAAATGAAAGAGGGTGAATGTAGTTAAAATGTTCCAAGATTATTACATTATCAGGAAAATGGTAAGAAGAGAAATGCTAATAAATACTATATTTCCATGTGTTAAAGTAGCATGCTGTAATAGCTAGAAGAGCCACTCCAAGGGCCAGATATCTGGGATGGAGGCTTCCACAGCTAGATAAGATCTGAGAGTTTCAGAGCCGGAGTCAGAGACAGGACAGAGTTCCCAGGTGCCAGAGGCAACTAGGGGAAGCTGAGTTTCCAGGAGATTGAAGACAATTCACCTCTTAATAACTTAGCCTGAGGCTGTCCTACTTTTACTAGCAACAAGTCTGAATGCAGATCCCAGCACCACAGCTCACCTTATGCCCCTCTACAAATTCCAGGGATACAGAAGTTTGCCAATGGAGTGTCAACTCCAGAGATAGGCCCCCAAAGCAGAAATCATCTAGTATTTGCAGAAAGTCAAAAGTTTGGATAAAAAAACTAACTCAACAAGCAAAAAAAAAAAAAAAAAACTTAATCCATGTCAACAAAGTAAATAGAGAAAAATTGAACAGGATAGTATTTTCAGATGATAAGAAAAATAATCATAACCAAAAAGTCTACCAGAGATCATGAAAATTTAAAATTATGTTTACTAAACAAAAATAATAACTGGGATGAAGGGTAGGACAAATTCAGCTGAAAGCAAATAATGAGCTGGATGCCTGAGGAATACCCCTTGAACATAGCATAATGGTAGAAATATGAAGAAAAATGTAAAGAAACACAACAAAAAGGAAAATAAATTAAAAGTTTCAATGTCCATCTAATAGAAGTTTGGAGGGGCACCTGGGTGGCTCAGTGGGTTAAGTGTCTGCCTTCGGCTCAAGTCATGATCCCAAGGTCCTGGAATCCAGCCTTGCATTGGGGCGGGGAAGGGGTGGGGTTCCTGCTCAGCAGGGAGCCTGTTTCTCCCTCTCTCTGCTGCTCCCTCTACTTGTGTTCTCTCTCCTCTGCTCTTTCTCAAATAAATAAATAAAATCATTAAAAAATAAATACATAAAAAATCGAGTTTGGAAAGAAAAGATAGAAATAAACCACCAATAAATGAAATCCTGAGAACTCTATTTTTGACAATGAGGAGAAAAAACTTTCCCATTATAAAACATACAAAAGTCTTCAATGAAATATAATTTTAAAACTTAATATGGCTACATATCTTTGCAAAAATGAAAGGGAAAGACTATTGCCAAACCAAGAAGGGAGCTATAAATCCTCTAAAGTTGTGGCTGCCCTCAGCTCATGCATTCTCTGTAATGTGGACAGGGACCACAGGAAAAGACCACCAAGGAAGGCCTTGAGGTAGTAAGAGGTGGAGTTTGGGGACTGGAACTGTAGCATCAATACAAGCCCTGCAAATAACTTTAAATGCAGGGAATGGTGGACAGCGGAAATTCCATTATTTGAAAATTAAAATTATTTGATACATTAAAATGAATAAATTTTTAAAAAGATTAATCTGTCTCAGCCTGGACTGTAGATGAAGAAAATAATGTCTCCTTTCAGCTTTTCAAATCACAAGTTTGGGGGAAGAGGTACAATTTCACATTTCTGCATGATTAATCCAATGTCACCACAAATGAAGAGAACTTAAAGTACTCCTTGATTAGTGCAAGTGTAGGGCAACTGGCAGAAGCAAAGCAATGAACCTCTGTGGGGCGGCCAGCCTTCACTGAATTTAAAATAAATGTAATCTGAAATGTGTCTCTGTGTGTGTAAGAAAGTCACTACAATTATATATTAGCAGAAACAACTGGCCAAAGTTTCAAATAATGTAATTATCAAATATAAAACATAAAAAAGCATGTTTAAAATGACTAAAGAAATTTTTTAAATAAAATTCAAAACTGAAAATGGGAAAAAAATGTCCCAACAGTTGCACACCAACAAGAATAGAGTACAAAGAACACCAAAATCAAGTTTGGTGACAATGTGGCATAACTGGAACTCCTATACATTATCCTATACATAATTTTGATTAGCACACTAACTTTGAAATATATACTAGATGCTAAACATACACCAATTCAATAACCAAGTGTGACTCTGTCTTGCTCCCATTTATATACCCCCTATAGAAATGTACAGAATATTCACCAGATGAAAAGACTAGAATCTTTATTTCATTGCTATTCGTAATACCACCAATGTGGAACAATCTAAATGCCTTTTACCAGTAGAAGTAATAAATACATTGTGGTATAATTATACCTAAGAATTCTTGACAACAAAGAAAAATAATGGAGTATTGCTAAGTGTAGTGACATGATAAATCTCATAAAGATAATACTGAATGAAAGAAGACAGACTCAAAAGAATTAATACTGTATTGACTCCATTTTTTTTTCTTTTTGAAATTGAGAAAGCAGCAAACATGCAAGATTATGTTAGGTAGAAGGACAGTGATTACCTGCATGGAGAAGGGTAAGTAATGCTTGAAAGGAACCACAGGAGTCACCTCTCATACGGTCAATGACCTATATTTAAAATGTTGTGCTCTTTTTAATTTGAAAGGGGCTTAATTTGTGAAAATATATGTTATATTTTAATTAGGAGGCTACCAGGAAGATTTTTTTTTAATTTTTTTTATTGGAGTTCAATTTGCCAACATTTAGAATAACACTCAGTGCTCATCCCGTCAAGTGCCCCGCTCAGTGCCCATCACCCAGTCACCCCAAGCCCCCACCCACCTCCCCTTCCACTACCCCTTGTTCATTTCTCAGTGTTAGGTGTCTCTCATGTTTTGTCATCCTCACTGATATTTTCACTCATCCTCTCTCCTTTCCCTTTATTGCCTTTCACTAATTTGTATATTCCCCAAATGAATGAGACCATATAATGTTTGTCCTTTTCCGATTGATTTATTTCACTCAGCATAACACCCTCTAGTTCCATCCACGTCGAAGCAAATGGTGGGTATTTGTCATTTATAATGGCTGAGTAATATTCCATTGTATACATATACTACATCTTCCTTATCCATTCATCTTTCGATGGACATTGAGGCTCCTTCCACAGTCCGGCTATTGGACATTGCTGCTATAAACTTTGGGGAGCAGGTGTCCCGCTGTTTCCTTGCATCTGTATCTTTGGGGTAAATCCCCAGCAGTGCAGTTGCTGGGTTGTAGGGCAGATCTATTTTTAACTCTTTGAGGAACCTCCACACAGTTTTCCAGAGTGTTTGTTCACATTCATATATTATATCATATATTATATATATTATACATATATTATATATATTATATTATATATAATATATGATATATTATATCACATAATATTTAATTTAATTTATAAAGTTCACATTGCCACCAACAGTGCAAGAGGGTTCCCCTTTCTCCACATCCTCTCCAACATTTGTGGTTTCCTGTCTTGTTAATTTTCTCCTTTCTCACTGGTGTGAGGTGGTATCTCATTGTGGTTTTGATTTGTATTTCCCTGATGGCCAGTGATGTGGAGCATTTCCTCATGTGCGTGTTGGCCATGTCTATGCCTTCCTCTGTGAGATTTCTGTTCACATCTTTTGTGCATTTCATGATTGGATTGTTTGTTTCTTGGGTGTTGAGTTTAATAAGTTCTTTATAGATCTTGGATACTAGCCCTTATCTGGTAGGTCATTTGCAAATATCTTCTCCCATTCTGTAGGTTGTCTTTTAGTTTTGTTGACTGTTTCTTTTGCTGTACAGAAGCTTTTTATCTTGATGAAGTCCTAATAATTCATTTTTGCTTTTGTTTCTCTTGGATGTATCTTGGATGAAGTTGCTATGGCCCAGTTCACAAAGGGTGTTGCCTGTGTTCTCCTCTAGGATTTTGATGGAATCTTGTCTCACATTTAGATCTTTCATCCGTTTTGAGTTTATCTTTGTGTCTGGTACAAGAGAGTGGTCTAGTTTCATTCTTCTGCACGGGGCTATCCAATTTTCCCAGCACCATTTATTGAAGAGACTGTCTTTTTTCCAGTGGATAGTCTTTCCTGCTTTGTCAAATATTAGTTGACCATAAAGTTGAGGGTGCACTTCTGGATTTTCTATTCTGTTCCATTGATCTATGTGTCTGTTTTTGTGCCAGTATCACACTGTCTTGATGACCACAGCTTTGTAGTACAACCTGAAATCTGGCATTGTGATGCCCCCAGCTATGGTTTTCTTTTTTAATATTTCCCTGGCTATTCCCCTGGCTTTTTTGGTTCCACACAAATCTTAAGATGATTTGTTCCAACTCTCTGAATAAAGTCCATGGTATCTTGATAAGGACTGCATTAAATGTGTAAATTGCCCTGGGTAACATTGACATTTTCGCAATATTAATTCTTCCATCCCAGGAGCATGGAATATTTTTCCATCTCTTTGTGCCTTCCTCAATTTTTTTCAGAAGTGTTCTGTAGTTTTTAGGGTATAGATCCTTTACCTCTTTGGTCAGGTTTATTATTAAGTATCTTATGTTTTTGGTGCAATTGTAAATGGGATTGACTCCTTAATTTCTCTTTCTTCAGTCTCAGTGTATAGAAATGCAAGATTTTAAATATAATTAAATAGAATCACTATTGATATACTATTATATAATGAATAATAAATTGGAAAATATAAAAATAGGTCTGAAGATTCTATTTGGTGTGCAGCACAAAGAGGCAAGAGAATGAGAAAAATGTGAGAAGTTAAGAGAGACAGAACATAGAAAAAGAACAGCTGTCTTATACATCAAAACAGACTTCCAGAAGGAGAAAACAGAGAATATGGAATATTCAGAAGGACAATTAACTACCCAAACCATCAGATTCAGGAAAGACAACAAATTGCAAGCAATGAATGCAACAAGAAACCTGTATTAGTACAAGCAGAGAGAAAGCACAGAGCACCCAGGGAAATGAGATAATCTCTAAAATGTTTACATAATGGAATATTACTCAGCCATCTAAAAGAATGAAGTCTTACCATTTGCAACTATGTGGATGGAACTGGAGTGCATTATGCTAAGCAAAATAAGTCAGTCAGAAAGACAAATACCATATAATCTCACTCATATGTGGAATTTAAGGAACAAAACAGATAAGCATAGAGGAAAGAAAGGAAAAATAAAATAAAAACAGAAAAATGGGCAAACCATAAGAGACTCTTGACAATAGAGAATAAATTGAGGGTTGCAAAAGGGAGATGGATGGGAAAATGCAGTAAATTGGTGATGGGAATTAAGGAGGGCACTTGATGTAATGAGCACTGGGAGTTATATGCAACTGATGAATCACTAAATTCTACCCCTGAAACTAATACTACACTATATGTTAACTGACTAGAATTTAAATAAAATCTTGAAAGAAAAAAAAAGAAACACACAAGAAAAACAGATTAACACAAATGGATGACAAAATTATATTGTCAAAAGACTTCTCATAAAAAACAAAAGCCAAAAGATAATTAAATGATTTCATCAGTCCTTGATGAAAATAATCATAAATACAGAATATTGCACCCAGAAAAAGCACGAATAAGAATAAAGGAGTAAATAAAAGTAATTCCAGATAAAGAAAAACCCAAAACAAAAATCTAGGAATGTATTATGGGAGAAAAAGAAGGAAAATTATCACATAGACATTGCTAACTGCTAAAATAATACAAAGACAAATTCTTTGCTGATTCAACAGAAAATTTTGAAAACAATTACAACTTCCTGGAAATTATGATTTAAAAAAATTGAAAATAAAAATAATTAATAAACCTGTAATAAAGATGATAATATATTAGAGTTTGCTGGTACAGGATCTAATCTGTTCCTATTGTCCCAGTGTAAATATTAACAGTGACTTTCTTCACTCTTAAAAGTACACATTTGACTTTTATTCACATAGTGTTATAAGTCCCAGCCACACCAATCAGATAAGAAAAGGAAAAAAAAATCTATCCCAATTGGTAAGGAAGAAGTAAAAATTTCACTATCTATAGATGACATAATACCATATATAGAAAATCCTGAAGACTCCACCAAAGGACTACTAGAACTTATAAATGAATTCAGTACCGTTGCAGGATACAAAATCAATATACAGAAATCCACTGCATTTGTATACATTAATAATGAAGTAGCAGAAGAGAAATTAAGAAAATAATCTCATTTAAAGTTTTACCAAAAATAACAAAATACCTAAGAATAAACTTAACCAAGGAGGTGAAAGAACTGCACTCTGAAAATTATGAAGCATTGATTAAAGAAATTGAAGATGACACAAACAAATGTGAAGATATTATAAGCTCAGGGATTGCAAAAAACAAATATCGTGCTTGTTGTTGTTGTTTTAAGAACAAATAGGGTCACCTGGGTTGCTCAGTCAGTTAAGTATCTACCTTTGGTTCAGGTCATGATCCTAGGGTCCTAGAATTGAGGCTGCATCAAGCTCCCTGCTCAGTGGGGGGCCTTCTTCTCCTTCTTCCTCTGCCCCTCTCCACTGCTTGTGCTCTCTCTCCCTCTTTCTCTTTCACAAATAAATAAAAAAATATTTTTTAAAAAAGAACAAAACAGCTAAAGTGTAAAACCAAAGTAACCTACAGATTTAATGCAATCCCTGCCAAAATACCAACAGCATTTTTCACAATGCAAAAAAAAAAAAAAGTCCTAAAATTATGGAAATGTGAAAGATCCCAAATATCCAATACAATCTTGAGAAAGAAGAGCAAAGCTGGAGGTATCACAATCCCAATTATCAAGATATACTACAAAACTGTAGTAATCGAAACAGTATGGTCCTGGCACAAAACTAAACATGCGGATCAATGGAACAGAACAGAGATCCCAGAAATAAACCCACAATTATATGACAAAGGAGATAAGAATATGCAATGGGTACAAAACAGTCTCTTCAATAAATGGTGTTGGGAAAATTGGACAATTATACACACAAGAAAAAAAAAGAAAGAAACTAAACCACATTCTCATACACAATACACAAAAGCAAACTCAAAATGGATTAAAGACCTAACTGTGAGAATTCAAGTCATAAAATCCTGAAAGAGACCACAGGGAGCCATTTCTCTAATATCAGCCATAGCAACTTTTTTCTAGTTGTCTCTGAAGAAAGAGACACAAGGGATCCCTGGGTGGCGCAGCGGTTTGGCGCCTGCCTTTGGCCCAGGGCGCGATCCTGGAGACCCGGGATCGAATCCCACGTCAGGCTCCCGGTGCATGGAGCTTGCTTCTCCCTCTGCCTGTGTCTCTGCCTCTCTCTCTCTCTCTCTGTGACTATCATAAATAAATAAATAAATAATAAATAAATAAATAAATAAATAAATAAATAAATAAATAAATAAATAAATAAAATAAAAAATAAAAAAAAACAAAGAGAAACAAAAGCAAAAACAAACTGTGGGGATTACATCAACATAAAAAGCTTCTACACAGCAAAGGAAACAATCAACAAAACTAAAAAACAGCCTATTGAATGGGAGAAGATATTTCCAAATGACATATTGAATAAAGGATTAGTATTCAAAATATATAAAGAACTTACACAACTCAACAACAACAACAACCCAAATAATCCAATTGAAAATAGGGAGAAGACATGAACAGACATTTTTCCAAAGAAGACATAGAGATGGCCAAGAGACACATGAAAATATGCTCACTCATCACTGGGGTATGTAAATCAAAGCCACAATGAGATATCATCTCATACCCATCAGAATAGTTAAAATAAAAAAAACATAACAAACAAGTGTTGATGAAGATGTGGAGAAAAAGGGAACCTTCTTGCACAGTTGGTGGGAATGCAAACTAGAGTAATCACTCTGGAAAACAGTATGGAGGTACTGCAAAAAATTAAAAACAGAATAACCATATGATCCAGTGATTCCACTCCTGGGTATTTATCCAAAGAATACAAAAACACTAAGTCATAAAGATATATTCACCCCTATGTTTATTGCAGCATTATCTACAATAGCCAAATTATGAAAGCAGCCTGAATATCCATCAATAGACGGATGGATAAAGATGTGAAAAAGAATGAAATCTTGCAATTTGCAATAACATGGATGAAACTAAAGAGTATAATGCTAAATGACATAAATCAGTCAGGGAAAGACAAATATCATATGGCTTCACTCATCTATGGAATTTAAGAAACAAAACAAATAAAGAAAAAAGAAACCAGAAAACAGATTCTTAATATAGAGAACGAGCTAATGGCTACCAGAGAGGAAGTAGGTGGGGGGGATGGGTAATATAGGTGAAGAGGATGAAGAGTACACCTAACACAATGAGCACTGAGTGATATATAGAATTGCTGAATCATTATATTGTATACCTAAAACTAATATAACACTACATGTTATCTAACTGGAATTAAAATTAAAAATATACTGGTTTGAATAACAAATGTTATTGTCACTTTGTCTATATATAGTGTATATACAAACCAAAGCTTTTCTGTCGATTATTAGGAAGCATTCAAAAATAGATTATATCAAATACAGTTACCCCTTGAACGATGCAGGAGTTAGGGGCATTGATCCATCATGCAATCAAATATCCATGTTTAACTTTTGACTCCCTCAAACCTTAACTACTAATAGTCTACTCTTGACTAGAAACCTTACTAGTAACATAATCAATTAATGAATATGTTGTTTATTATATGAATTATGTACACTAGGATCTTATAATAAAGTAAGCTAGATAAGAGAAAAGGTTATTAAGAGAATCATAAGGAGAAGAGATTACATTTACAGTACTATATCAAACGAATCCCTGGTCAGTGGATCTGCATAGGTCAAATCCATGTTGTTCAAGGTTTCAACTCTATATAAGAGCTTACACAAGAAAAGACACACATTAATACACAGCTAATGTGAAGTGAGAACACATTAAAAGGTAATACCTGTATAATAAGGGGTAATTATGAGTCAATTATATTACTGAATATGAATACAAATTGCTAAACAAAATAGAGGAAACATGATTCAACAAGTTACTATAGAAAAAAAGGAAGGGGCAAAGAATGGTTTAGTACTGGAAAATATATGCTTAACCGGTTAAAAAAGAAATAATATGATGGGATGTAGAAAATACATTACATAAAATTTAAAACATATTCATAATTAAAAAACAAATAACTTTCAGTAAATTAGGCATATAAGGACCATCCTTAAGTATATTTATCAAATACCTGTACTATAGACTTTATTTATTTAGAAAGAGAAAGAAAAGAAAGAAAAAGAAAGAAAGAAAGAAAATAAGAAAGAAAGAGAAAGAAAGAAAGAAAGAAAGAAAGAAAGAAAGAAAGAAAGAAAGAAAGAAAGAAAAAAGCTAGAGTGAGGAAAGGCAGAGGGAGAGGGAGAGAGAGAATCTTAATCAGGCTTTATAAAAAGGAAACAAATAGAAATTATGGATCTGGAAAGTGCAATAACTGAAATGAAAATTTTATATGAAGGGTTCCACAGCAGATTTGAGCAAAAGAAAGAACCCATGAATTTGAATCCAGAACAATTTGATATCCAATCTGAGGAGCAAAAATTAAAAAAAAAAACCCAGCGTTTTCTATAGTCAATATAAATTTAGATTTACTTTCTTCCCCATATGTACTATTTATTCTTTTCTGTACTTTCACACTTCCGTCTAAGATTATTTTTCTTTTTTTTTAATTTTTTTTTATTTATTTATGATAGTCACAGAGAGAGAGAGAGAGAGACAGAGACAGAGAGAGAGAGGCAGAGACATAGGCAGAGAGAGAAGCAGGCTCCAAGCACCGGGAGCCTGACGTGGGATTCGATTCCGGGTCTCCAGGATCGCGCCCTGGGCCAAAGGCAGGCGCCAAACCGCTGCGCCACCCAGGGATCCCCTAAGATTATTTTTCTTCAAGTAACTTCTGTAGAATTTCTTCTCACACAGATCAGGTTATGAATTGTCTAGTTTTGTTTTTCTGAAATGTATTTATATTACCTTCCTTTTTGAGGAATATTTTGCTGCATATAAAATTACATTTTGGCACATATTTTATATTAATACTTTTGAAATGGTGTCTGATGTCTCTACCTTCTCTAATTTCTAGCAAGAAGACAGCTTATGCTTACTCTTTAGACATCATGCAGTTTCCTCAATCTCACTTAAAGTTGTCTCTATGACTGACTTTTAGTTCTATGTTCCTTTGTATGTATTTTTCTTGGGGTGTGTAAATCTTCTCAAATCTGTGGTTTAAAATCTTTAAATTATTTTGGCAAATTATTTTCTACTATCTCCCCAAATATTGCATCTGCCCCATTGTCGCTCTCCTTCTGGCACTCCAGTCATGCATATATTAATCATTTTCACTGTTTCTCATGTGTCATTTATGATCTTTTTTGTATTTTCATTATTTTCTTATCTCCATTCTTTAATTTGGCTATTTTTCTGCTATTTTATAGATTTCTCATTTTTCTCTTTATTTTAAATTTGCTGTTACATTTGAATATTGGCTTCTTAATTTAACATGCTATATTTTTCATCTCTGAAATTGCTATTTGCCTTTTATTTTGTGAATTCTAAATCTCTGTAGAAATTCTCTTACCTGTCACCTATTTTATCGAACATATTAATTACAGTTATTTGCAAGCCTGTTTATGATGATTGGGTAATTGAGGTTTCATGTGTGCCTATTTGTATGGTCTTTTCTTCCTCCCTTTAAAAAAAAAAATTAGTCCAGACTCTCATTATACCTACTAATTTTAACTGAATGCCACACAGTATGTTTGAAAATTTGTACACGATAACTCAAAGCTCAGGCTGACCTTATCTTCTTTCCACAAAAGATCTATTTTGGGTAGCTGGCCTTAGTTTAGTCTTGCTCAAGCTTGTCTGAAGGGAGTGCCAGAGTTTTCTGAGAGCTGGCTCATATTTTTACTCCTATTACTGGAGTTTGTCCTTACTCCTATCACTGGCAGTTGGGCTGTTTACCTGGACCCTTCTCTTAGATGGGTTTAGAACTTCTCTTTATCTTCTCAGTAAAGTAAGGCTGCTAAAGTTTCTATCATCTCCCTACACTCTAACCTATTGTTTTCTTCTTGCTTTTCAAGCCCTCTGCCTGAAAATGAGCAAATGACTTGAGAGCAGAAGTGGGGAGATGGCTGTGCACATCTGGATTCACTTTCCTTTCCTCGGGTATCTTAGTCTATTTTAAACTGACTGACTTAGAGTCTGGGTACAAGTCTAATTTCACAGCTAGTGAGACTGCCCATGACTCAGGTTATTATCCCAACTGGTAGTTCTGTTTGGTTTCAGAGTCTCTGAACCCCATGCCACCTATGAACTGTCAAATGCCAAAATCTGAGAAAGAAGGGAAATACATTGAGATGAGTCCAAATCCAGAGGGATTTTCCCACTAAGGCATTTGACAGCACTCTGCTCTTACTAGAGGAGAAAAGTCCAAAGGTTACTTACAAACTCCAGCTTTTATGATCAATACTCTGATAGTACTTGGATTCTCCCAAGTGTTCTGTGAAATGTCAGCTTCCTGCTTTATTTCAATGCTTAGAAAACACGCAAAAAAATTTCTTTCTGTGTGTTCATTCCATGTAATTTTATCCCTGCCCATGTACCCAAGTAATTATTGTTCTGCCTTCCATTATCTGTTAGTCTGTGATGATACAAAGGGTTGTAGTTTGTTTGTACTTTCTTATGGGAAGAGTCATTGCCTATGTGGGTCTGGGCTGACATTCTTTTTGAAGCAAAATGGATGTTATTACAACATTAGACCTTCCTTCATGGCCATAAAAGTTTAGCAAGGCTACTGTTTAATCATTGCACTTCTATAACCTTAAAACCACACTCTATACTTAACCCTCAGCCTGTCTGACTTACTGACAGCAATGGAGTCTCTGGAGCTCCAAGTAGATCTCTTCTATGAGGACAAATACACATGGACCAGCTGCCAGGACTTTTGGATCCTATATCTATCAGGTTTAGAGAACTGCATGTCCAAGTTTATGTCACCACCACAGAAACTGACCAGGGAAACAGAGGCCTTGTCCCTATGAAAAATTATGTCAGCTTAAGAGCTTCCCATGGCATGGCTATAGCTTTAGTTGAGACCACATTACAGGTCAGCTTTTCCCTCTGCTTAATTCTGACTTCTCATTTCATTAGAGGTTTATCTTTGGTTAACATGCCCCAAAAACTTTTGCATGCCACTGCCATCTGTTTTCAGGGAAGTTACTCTAGGACCTTGACTTAATCTTTGCTATAGTCTGTGGTTATTGCACTTCCTAGTCCTCACAATGGGTTGATGCCCCTTTCTGTAATGTCATCTTTAACCATGGGTAGATGGCATCCAACTGCCTAGATGTGGCCTGACTGCTCAGGGGCAATTTGGGTCAAAGCAGAGCAAAAAAAAAGTTGGTAAGGAAATCATGACATGCCCACCTAAGCTAATTTTCAATCAGCTCAGCGCTGAAGTTTACAAGATAAACACAGTAGACTGAACAACAGGGATTAATTGGAGCTAAAGATCTATTTAACGGCTTTGATAATGAGCCTATTATAAAAACAGGCACACAAGAGTATGTGGACTGAGCAGACAGACTGTTTAGGAGATACTGGTAGAAGTTTCCATCTTGCTCTTTCTGATGATTTCTGGGCTCAAAAGAACACTAATTATAATTGGTTTTAATTTACTATTACCTTCTAGAAATCAAGGGTTTAGGGCACACGACTGGATAAAAATACAGAGCAAGATTTCACTGCAGAGAAAAATTTAAAATTAAAAGGTAACCAAAATATTAATAATTATCCAGTTGACTGAAGATAGCTGTAACTCTGTTATTTGGTATCTTACAATTCTGACAAAGGGCAATTGGTTTTTCATTGATCTGTGCAAACAACTTGAAGAGGAGAAAAGTTAAACTCATTGCAAATTTTTGTTTAAAGTCTCTGGATATATTGATTAATGGTTGATTTGGGAAGCAGTCAATATTTCTATAGGTACAGGATTTATTTTTAATCAGCTTGTAAAATCTTCTTTTGAACTAAATGCCGTGTGGCCTATATTACACAACCTGCTTCATTTTTCTTCAGTATTTTTTAAAGACTTGTATTCAATACAAATACTTCTATAACTATATTCTGATACATGTAAATAATGTTACCTTAGAGATCAACACATTCAATCTCTGAGAGCTACATTATAAAATATTCAGCATTATTTATAACTGATCAGGAAAATTAGTATCTTTGTAAATAAAAGCCTCATAAGACTAAAGTTCAAAGAGGAAATAATAGATTTTGAAGGTAGTGAAGGTGATCTATTAAAGAAGCCTTTACCACAGAGACCTGTGGAAGTCATGTAGGTTCATCTGGATAGTCTTCATCTCACTAGAACAAAGGTCTATGAAGATAAGGACATTTTAAAGATTTTATTTATTTATTCATGAGAGACACAGAAAGAGAAAGAGAGGCAGAGACATAGGCAGAAGGAGAAGCAGGCTCCCTGCAAGGGGCCCGATTTGGGACTCGATCCCTGATCCCAGGATCACTCCCTGAGCATGAAGCAGATGTTCAACCACTGAGCCACTCAGGCACTCCAAAGATAAAGACTTTCTTGTCTATCACTTTGACTAATGCTTTATACATATAAAGTTTCAATATATGACTGGATTAATAAAAGAAAGGCTGGATTAAATCTATATGACTACTTTTCCCTAGCAGTGGAAGAGGAAAAAATGCATCAAATTTATTTAAAGAGTAGAAAAAAGTCATAAGAAGGGCATAAAACTCTTATATGTCCAACATTCTGTCCATGGCAATGAAAACCATAACAGGAAAATGTTATAAGGATTTCTACAGCTAGTAAAGCCAACAGTAGTATTGACAGTGAAAGATTCTTTGTGAAACATATTCTGATAACCCTGGTTTAATACAGCAAAATAAAGATATCTTTTTAAAGATGCACTTGGAAGCAAGAAAAACAGCAATAAAGATCATTACAATTAAAATAGGAAATACCTAATATGCAAAGTATAATATGTGAAGAAAGCATGTCAAATACTGTAAATATTGGTCCAGAATAATACAGGCCATCTAATGAAAATATTAGTCTCTTCTGGTCTAGAAAAGGATTAGAAGTCCAGGGGTACCTGGTTGGCTCAAGTGATAGAGCATGTGACTCAATCTCCTGGCTGTGAGTTCAAGCCACACATTGGGTGTAGAGATTACTTAAAAAAAAAAAAAAGGCTATAGGTCTGCAAAATGTATTTTATACCCCAAGGAGCAAAATAATAATTCCTCTTTTAATTGAAACAACACTAATAAACAAACAAACAAACAAACAAAAAAGATTAAGTTTCTCAACATCCTAGAGGAGCATCCCTGAACTCTGACATTATGGAATGGCAAATTACATGGTGCTGAACAAGAAGGTACCAGAAATTTAGGGGGGGGGGGAAATAACTGTTGACATGGAATGATGCAGGAAAAATGTAGGTGGTAAAAATGGTCTGTAGCTATTAGATCTTTCAAGTCAAGAGAAGCATAGGTTAAATGAGACATATACACACACATACTCACACACTCAAACACACATGCACATTCCCTTTACTCAACACTTTGTAATTAATCCACAGAAGAGTCATGCATGAGGGCAAATAAACCTTTTATGGACAAGCAAGCATCCCTTAAATTGCTGAATTTCTCTAATAAATATTTCTAGTGACTTTTTAAGACTGTTTTCAAAAAGTTGCTCCATTATTAGCATATCAATTAAACATATTCAAAGTTTAAAAAAGGGAAAGGAAAAAATCACCTGGACAATTAATGATTATATCCCAGACATGTTACACAACCTACATGATGAAAATTGTTATCACTATTTCTTTAAGAGATCGAAGAAATGCTATATGGCCTCTATGAAGCAAGAACTCAAAAAAAGGATACAAAATCTCTGATAAAAAATTATAAAACAGAAAAATAATACAAACAGCAGGTTGTGAAAATATAATTATTAGGATTCCAAGAAGTTGTTGGGAATGGCAAAATTGTTTTCTAATTTCCCTGATTCCTCTAACACACACACACACACACACACACACACACTCACACACAGCAACCAAAGCAAGCTAAATAAGAACATAAAGACAACATATACAATAAAATCTTGTGAGAAGATATCCTAAAGATCCCAAAACAAGAACAAGGAAAAGCTAATACCTATAAGTTCCATATGCAGAAAGGCAACAGGGCTTATTAAGACCATGAGAACAGGCAAACTCCAAAAGTGACAACAAGTACTTACCACCTAATGTAACAACCCAAATAAGAGAGCAGCCAAAACTTAGAAGAAGCCTGAAGTGTCAGTTCAGATGCCTGCCAGAGATCCTTGATGCTGGGGCAATATAGGTTTTATAGAATCTCCAAAATTACAAAACAAAACCATGTCAGGATAGATCTATCCCATGAAGAGAAGGGATAGAGCCCCCATTAAATAATATAAGCAAATTAAAAAAGAACAATCAAATATAATTAGGAATGGAAACATAGAAGGCATGACTCAAACAATATGAAACTATACTTTTTTTTCTCTTTGTGAAACAACAGAAATGGGATTTTCAGAGAAATAAAGCTATATGTTATCCTGATGCATTTCTCTCTTCAAAAATATGGGAAACTTCAATAGAATGAAAGCACCCCCAGAAATATGTGCCTATAAAGAGAAGCAAGAGAAACTAAAAGAGAGATAGGCAACATATATTGCATTCAGAAAATACTAAAAACCAGGTGATTAAGTAAAGGTTGATTTAAAAAGAGAGGTGATAGAATTTTGAAAAGTTACAAAAAAGAGAAATATACCATTTCAGATATAAATAAGTAACAGAATACAAAGACAAAATAAACAAGCATAACATAATTATTTTATGATAGAAGAAATATTTAAAAACTTTTGAAAACAAAGTAGAAACAAAAAGAATTCAAGACAAAAGAATAGATATTGAAAAGAAGCCAGTGAAATCCAACATACATGGATGTGGAGTTCCCAAAGAAGAAAACAGAAGCAATGAATAAAACAATATTAAAAATAGAATTGAAGAAAAACTTTCTGAACTAAGATATTACTTGAACCTATATAATAGAACAGCATGCCACATACCTGTGGAAATCTGCCCAGAACAGCAAGCACTAAAGCATATTAAACTAAAATTACTGTAACACAAAAAAAAGAAAGCATCTTTTGGCAAATGGCCAAGTAACATAGAAGAGAAAGAAACTTGTGTGGCAATCAGATTTTTTAATGGCAACATCTTGTATCACAAAATATATAAGATATTCAAGGAAATAAAATATAAGCAAGTGTGTTGATATCCAGTCAAACTGATATTCAAGCACAAAAGCCACAGGCACAGTTTTATTTCTGTACAAAAAATATAGGGAATATTGCTTTAATTATTTTTTTCTTGAAGAATCTAGAGAATGAACTTCAGACTGGCTGAATTGCTGAAATTCCATCATTAACTGAACATAAAATATGCATTTTCCCATGGATGTAATTTATGTTTATAAGGAGTACAATATGCTTTGACAATGAGAATTTAATTTAATCATCAAAAATAAGCAGGAGTGATTGACCAGAATAGTGGAGTGATAACCTCAGTGAATTGCTTCCCACAAAAACAATGGGAAAAAAATGACAAAACAGAATTAACCATTAGACATTTCAGAAGTCTGGAAGTTAATCAAAGCTACAGAAATTTGAAAATCATTTATCTAGGAGAAACTACTGAACCCTGATGACACAGTAGAATATGTGACCTTTTAACTTGGGGCTATACTATATCCCAGTAGTCTTGCAGCCAACCAAAATGACTGAACGCTTAAATTCCATTAAAAGCACCATCTTCAGAGCACAAAGAATATGTTGTCTAAACTTCCAGCCTCCAGGAAAATCTCTATTCCCAGGTGGTGTGGCTCTTCAGTTCAACCTAGAGCTCAGCTCATCAGGGAGGATAAAAGCCCTACATTTAGATTATAACCAAAACCATACAAATTCTTGACAGCATTGCAGCTGCCTAAGAGTATGACTTGATTTCCTTGTGACAAACAAGTCCAGCCAGGAATATAAAAGGAAATGGTAGAGAATAAAACAACCATAGAGAACTTAAAAAGTTCTGACATATTCCTGGAGCCAAAGTCTGTGTTAATGCACAAGTGTGTGCACATGCCCAGGAAAAACCTGGTAAAAGACCCACTCTCTTCTGGCTGAACTTGAAGCCCTGCACATGGAGGAACTAAAAGTTAAGTCTGTCTTGTAAACTGTCTAAAGTTTGAAGGTGTGCCTTCTTACAAAGATCCCCTTGGCAAAGGGAGAAAGATAAACAGGCAGAGCATTTAAGGAAATAAAAAGAATTATAAGAGAATACCATAAACAACTCTATGCCAACAAGTTGAATAATGTGAACAAATTCCTAGAAAGAAACAAACTAGTGAAACTGAATCAAGAAGTAATGAGTACCCTATATTTCTACTCTATAATAAATAGAAAGATTGAATTAGTTTAAAACTAATTAGTTTAAAAGCTTCCTACAGGAAAAGCACAGGCCCATATAGTGAATGAGCCATTTTCAGTGAATTTTACAAAATATTTAAACTATCAACACAAATAATTCATCAACTCTTCATAAAGTAAGAAGAAGGGGATGCCTTTCTAATTTATTTTATGAGGTCAGAATTATTGTGTTTTTTTTAAAGATTTTATTTATTTATTCATGAGAGACATACAGAGAGATGCAGAGACATAGAAAGAGGGTTCTTTCCTCTTCTCCCTGCGGGGAGCCTGATGTGGGACTTGATCCAAGGACCCTGGGATCATACCGTGAGCCAAAGGCAAATGCTCAACCACTGAGCCACCCAGGCATCCTGAGGTCAGTATTATTCTAATACCAAAGTCAGATAAAGATATCACAAGAGAACTACAGACTAATGTCTTATATTAATATATAGGGGCAAAACTACTCAACAAAATACTAGCAAACTGAACCCAACAACATAGAAGAGAATTTCACGTGAGAACAATCTGAGATTTATCTCAAGAATTCAGTTGAATTAACATTTCAAAACAAATCAATGCAATATACCATATTAATAAAGGAGAGAAACCCAATGGTCATCTCAATTGATACGAAAAAAAAAGGCATTTGAAAAAAATACAAAACATTTTACTGACAAAACCATGCAAGAAACTAGGAACAGAAGGAAACTCCCTCAACCTGATCCACAGCATCTAGGAAAGTCCATGGCTAACATTATATTTGATGGAGGAAGACTGAATATTTCCTCACTAAGATCAGGAAAAAGAGAAAGATGCACATTTGCCACTTTTATTCAATGATGCACTGATGGCTCTAGCCAAGGCACTTAGGCAAGATAAAAAAAATCCAACTTGGAAAAGAAGTAAAACTGTATTTCTTTATAGATGCCATGATCCTATATATAAAAAATCCTAAGACAGCCACTAAAACACTATTGGAACTAACAAGTAAGGTCGAAGGATATAAGATCAATATATAAAAATCAATTAGGGGTACCTGGGTGGCATAATCATTTAAGTGTCTAACTCCTGGTTTCAAATTAGGTTGTGATCTCAGCGGAGCCCCATGGGCCTGAGCACTTGGCACAGAGCCTGCTTAAGATTCTCTCTTCTGCCCCTCCCACTTATCCTCTCTCTCTCTCTCTCTTTCAAATAAATCTTTTAAAAAGATCAACTACACTTTTTATATATTAGCAGTGAACAGTGAAAAGTAAAAATGAATAAAACTTATTCCATTTGTAATAACATCCAAAACAATAAAATACTCAGGGGTAAGTTTTAAAGAGTAAGTCCAAGACTTGTATATTGAATATCACAAAACATTGTCAAAAGAAATTTAAAAGATTTAAATAAAGAGAAGACTTCTCATGTTCACAGAGCAGCAGACAATAATAATGTTAAGATGGCCATATTCCCCCAAATTTATCTATAGATTCAAATGCAATGTCTAACAAAATCCCAATCAGTCACTTTACAGAAATTGACAAATGGATACTAAAATTTATATTCAAGGGACTAAAACAGCTAAGCAAAATCTTGAAAAAGAGTAACAAATTTGGAGGATTCATATTGCCTGGTGTCCAAGCTACAGTTATCAAAACAGTGTACTTGCATAAGGACAAATACATAGATCAATGCAATAGAATTGATAACCCCCCTCATTTACGATCAATTGATTTTTTTTACACACATGCCAAGACAATTCAATGTGGACATTGTAGTTTTTTCAACAAATGGTGATTGGACAACTGAACATCCACATGCAAAAGAATGAAAGTGGACCCCTTCCTCATATCACACATAGTAATTAATTTTTTAAAAAAGTCACATGCTTAAATGTAAAAGTTAAAACTGTTTAAATTCCTAGAAGAAAACATAGGATTATCATAGCATTGAGTTAAGCAATGACTTCTCAGATGTGACACCAAAAGTAAAAGCATTAAAAGAAAAAAACAGAGTGGGGAATCCCTGGGTGGCTCAGCGGTTTAGTGCCTGACTTCGGCCCAGGACATGACCCTAGAGTCCTGGGATCGAGTCCCACATCGGGCTTCCTGCATGGAGTCTGCTTCTCCCTCTCCCTGTGTCTCTGCCTCTGTCTCTGTCTCTGCCTCTCACATGAATAAATAAAATCTTAAAAAAAAAAAAAAGAAAGAAAAGCAGGGGGACGCCTAGGTGACTCAGTAGTTGAACATTTGCTTTCTTCTCAGGGGGCGATTCTGAGGTTCTGAGATTGAGACCCATATCAGGCTCCCTGCGAGGAATCTGCTTCTCCCTGTGCCTATGTCTCTGCCTCTCCCTCTTTCTGTATCTCTCATGAATAAGTAAATAAAATTTTTTTAAAAAATAAAGAAAAGAAAAAAACAGATAAATTGGACTTAATGAAAACTAAAAGTTTTTGTTATTCAAAAGACACCATCAAAAAAGTAAAAAGATGTTTCATGGAATAGAAGGAAATATTTACAAATCATGTGTATATGTACACAAAGTGACTTGTTTGAGTCCTTAAAGAACTCTTACAACTCAATAACAAAAAACAGACAACCCAAATTAAATATAGGCAAGTCATTTCCCTTGTCTCCATCTCCCTTGTATACATGTCTCCAAAGAGTTCATACATGTAAAGCCAATACACGTGTGAAAATATGCTTGACATCATCAGTCGTTAGGGAAATTCAAATGAAAACCACAACAAAATACAATATACCATTTCAGGTCTACTAGGGTGACTTAAAAAATAAATAAATAAAAGCCTGGAATTAACATTCCTCCTCATTTTACTATATGAACCATATTTCAAAAATAAATATTGATAAAAGAAGTTTTCTGTTTATAAAAATACCCCATAAAATAAAAGATAAACGATAGAGTAGGGATATCGATAACTGGAACCTACCATTAATTAATGGATCTGGCCAATCATTACCAATGGCTACAAATTCTATAAAAAGAGAGGAAAGCAGATATTCCTAATGGAAATAGCCTACAACTCTAAAAAAGTAGTTTTGTAAAAATAAAATTCAATGTAAATTTAATAAAGTCTTTTATTTAAGTACAAATGTATAGCATAGGAAAGACAGAGTACAAAGGAATGTGATAAATGACACCAGATGCCACAGGTTCCAGATGAATTCCATCCATGCTTTAGCTAATAAATCACCTAAGTGCTTTTAAATATTTTCCAGAAATAAAGACCAAAGTTCCCAAATAATATTTTCAAAACCATCATATTATAGATATGAAAATGTGACAGAAAATAGCACCATGACATCATATGATATATGACACAGACAAAATTCACTAATAAATGTTGCTGTAAATGTCCTAAATAATGTATTAACAAACAATCTTGTAGGACATTAATACAGGAATATAAAGCCACCAAATGCTTTGCAAAATATATATCATAGTAGCAGAAAAGACATATGTACTTCTGTAGCTACTGGCCAAAGCATATTCAGAAAACTTCAGTACCCATTCTAGATTTTAAAGTGAAAAAAAAGTTCTTAATAGAGTACCAATAGATAAAGCTGAAAGCCAGCATTATGTTTGGTGATGAAACACCAAAACACCCTTTTTAAAATCAGGAGTAAAACAAGATTAGCCATTCTCCCCACTATCTTTATTATCATTCTGGAGATCCTAGACAGCACAAGTAGGCCAGGGAAAGAAATATGAAGCATAAAACTGGAATAGATTCAAAATTATCATTTTGAATTATTGTCACTTGCCAAAAATTATAGAGCATATCTCGAAACCCCATGAAAGCTAGCTGAACACAATTAAGAACTAAAAAGAACCAGTAAAGTGGTTGATTATAAAATCAACGTATAAAATTCAATAGCTCACCACTGTAAAAAAAAATCAACCACTTAGAAAGCATAATGAGAAAAATACTGTAGTAAAATAGCAACAAAGGATAAAAATATAACCATTAACCAGGAATATGCTAGTGTTCTATAAAGAAAAATTATAAATGTTAATGAGAATTTTTTAAATGTTTTAATGAATGGAAAACATTCTCCGTATTTGAAGAAAAAAGTCAATATTAAAAGGCAATCAAGACTTTACTAATCTATAATTAAATCTATAAAGCTGTCAAAACTGTATAAATTTTCAATGTATCTTATATGATACAATTTAGAAGAGAAAGAGAAGAAGTAGAGGCAGACAAGCTAATTCAACAGTTGATATGGAAAAGTAAACATAACAATGTACCCAGAATAATTTTGAAGAGGATGGTTATTACAACGTATAGTAATTATAAGCTTAATGTTGGCGTATGAGCAGAAGACAGACATCAATGAAATGGAAAAGAGTTCAAGAATAAGTTAAAATTTAGTATATGATATAGTGTTAAGTCAGAGCAATTGGGAAAAGATGAATAACTCTATAAATGGTGTTTGAACAAATGGTTAACCTTCTCGAAAGCAACTGGAGATGAGTCCCTACCTTATTCTATGTATCAAAATTGTTTTTATATGAGTCAGAGTTTTAAAAAAAGAAACTGTAAAATATTAGAACAAACACACAAAAGAATTTTAAAAAATATCATCCAAAGTAATCTATAAATTAAGCCCAAGACTAATTAAAAACTCAACAAAATTTTCCATGAAATTTGACTCCTAACATTCTTACAAAACAGAATGCACTTAAGAATGACATGAAACTTTTAAATGTAGAGAAAAGGTCAACCAATCTACCCTACCAGGTAGTAAAAATAGTTTATGTCCTCTACCCATTTGGTTCCCCTTCATCGTAAACAAATACTCATCCCAAAAGTACTGTCTTTATCCTCTTTGACCTCAAGCTTTCTGCAAAATAAAGACAGTAACAAATTTCCTGGCATAATTCATAGGTTTTCCCCCCTCCATTATATGTGAGACAAAAAAAAAATGCAACCCCTTTGAAAGTATATGTTTTCTGTGCTTGTTGTGGTATATGTTTAAGAATAATTGAAGTGGGTGCCTGGGTGGCTCAGTGGTTGAGCATCTGCCTTCGGCTCAGGATGGGATCCCGGGACTCCATGTTCGAGTCCCACATCTGGCCCCCCGTGAGGAGCCTGCTTCTCCCTCTGCCTATGTCTCTGCCCCTCTCTCCCTCTGTGTCTCTCATGAATAAATAAATAAAATCTTTAAAAAAAAAGAATAATTGAAGTGTAACTGTTTATTATCCCTAGGAAGTGTTAAGAAATTAATACTAATTACTTGTTAGCTTCGTGATATATCAACCAGGGTCTGAGCACATGTCCTATTGAATTCCCATTGACAGGAAGTGGTAAACACACCCATCACTAAACCAGAGTCTTCCTTCTGTAAACACATAGGCCCCTGGTTAAAAAGGGAGTCTGTTGCACAGTGCCTGCCTAGTACTGTTTATTTCCCCCAGCGCTTTGTTGACAAATGAGATAGTGTTTGACACTAACTAAGAATGAAATATGCTTCCCAGTGATGAGGTGACATGTATGACCCTCTCTGTTTTAGCGATGCATATTACTGAAGGCCCCCTCAGGACATATTACTTCAAAATGAATTTGTTGTTGTTGTTGTTAAAGAGGGAGAGAATGCATTGAGAAGATTTATGAGCCTTGCCTGTCTGCCTCAGAAACTAGGTGTTTTGACATCATCTCCAGGAGATGCCTTGGGTTTTGACTTAACTCAACTGTAAGAGGCAATCACACTAGATAGGTAAACTTTATTCATTTTACTTGCCCCTACCAATGCTTTACCCTAGCTAATTTAGCATCTGAGGGAACCTCTATGATTGAGTGAAAACTGTCCAGGCAAGCATTTGTTCACTCATTCATTCAATATTTACTGAGCACATACTAAAATCAGACACTGTTCTCAGTGCTGGGCATATGGAAGTAAACTGACCAGCCAAACGTTACTACTTCCAAAGAGCTTACATTTTAATATGACAAATGATGTATGTCACATTAATCCTATATGTGTGATTAATGCCAGAAGGATTCCAATAAAAAGCCTAGATTTTCTCAGACAAGTTGCATGGCGTGGAAACAAGCATGTGCAAACTGAGTAAGCAGTTACCCATGTGATCACCTCTTTGATAGGAACTGATGTTAGGTACATTATTGGGTGTATAATATTGTGGTAGATAAATACAGCTATTGTGGTGCTGGTGCAGTTACAAGTAGAAAGTGGCAAATTCAAAATAGGACACCAGTCTGCATGCTTGTGAAGTTGCTGTTTCTTTCTCTCTTTTTTTTTTTTTAGATTTTATTTATTTATTCATGAGAGACACAGAGAGAGTAGCAGAGACACAGGCAGAAGGAGAAGCAGGTTCCCTGTGGGGAGCCCGATGTGGGACTCCATCCCAGGACCCCAGGATCACTCCCTGAGCATGAAGGCAGACACTTAACTGCTGAGCCACTCAGGCATCCCCTGCTGTTTCTTTCCTGTTCCTCATCACTATCTCACCTCCTCCCTGGTGTTTCTTCACTACTAACTACTAGGAGATTAAGGCTTTAAGTTTAATATAGTTTTCAGCCTTGGATCAATCTTTAAGTTCCAAATGTTAACTTACTTACTTCTTGTCATGCCATTTCATCCTGAAGATAATGCCTGACAATTCTAACAATGACGTAGCTACTTGGTATCTTCACTATTTGGATAAGGAATCTGAGGTCGGTTGCACAAGATCACACTGCTACAAGAAGATAAAACCAGAGGCATGCCCAGGTCTCCCTGCTTCATGTCTATGTTCTGATCCATACTGTTAGATGATACTGCCTCACGTGATGCTTTCAGAGACTGTGGGGAAGCAAAGATGAGTTTGCCATGGTCCTTTTCCTGGAGTGGTTTACAATCTAGTATGGAAACAAAAGATCAATACAAATAATTGCAAGGCAGTACTATGCATATAGCATATATGCATATGTGTATATGTATTTTTAATAATGAAAACACTGAAATCTAGATAACAAAAAAAATCTACAAAGTTCACATTATAAGAGAAGGTACATGAGAACATATGCTATATCTCAATTAATTGCAATTGGCCATGAGGGCTACAGCTGCAGCTCATGTGCTTCTTAAGCCACTGAGACATCTGGCTAGTAGAAAGAATATATCTTTTTTTGTTTTGTTTTTGTTTTTGGTCATAGCTGAAGTTGTCATAAATATACCCAAACCGAAAGCAGAAACTCTGGTCTCCCTCTGTTTCTCGCAGTGCATGTTCTTCCAGAAAACCCCTATAACCTCTTGTCCACCCTGTTACAGCCATCATAGTCAAGACTTTGTGCAAAATCAGCTTCCCCCAAGAAGCTGGGCTGCCTAGGCCTGTGCTGGGCTACATCAGGGAAGGCTTCTCTGCAACTGAGACTTGCTTCTTTCAGAATCAAAGCACCAGTGCCAGGCACAGCCCAGTATGCACAAGGGGCCTGAGTGAATGTGTGTTGAGATAAATACTTCTGGAAATTGCCAGAAAAGCAGAGCAGCCTCTGGGCTCAATGAGAAAAATTCTCATTCTCATCCTGAGAATAATAATTAATTTTATTTTTGGCCATCTCAAGAGAAGTTTTGTTTTATCCCCTTCCATCTCTTAGGATGTTACAAAATCGCTTGGCAGAAGGGTCTCTCCTGAGGAGGAAATAATTCGTGGGATTCTTATTTCTTATTCTTGTGAAATCCTCAGGGACTTGGAGATAATAATTCGAGTTTGGCTCTTCAAGGTTTGTTTTAATCAAGGAATTATAGAAAGTTGAGTTCAAACACTGATACTAATGTTTAATTTGTACAGCATTTGTTTTTCAGGTCAAACAGCTAATGTACTATAGAAGAGAAACTACACCCTAAGGTTTGTGGTATGACGGATGATCTGGAATCCGGTAGAAGTTTGCATCTCTGAGACACTCCTGTGCCATCCTCATGTCACACCTGGCTCTTCCTTTTCTCTGTTTTCTCAGACACACAGACTTAGCAGCCTTCATGCTGAATCATAGTTACTCCCATTGCTGTGCCCCATTCTGGCCCATGTTGCTTCATGAATGGATTATGTCAGTAGTTCCCCATAGTTCCTCTGTCTCCAGTCTCAAATACATCAGTCATCTCTATACCCCAATTCTTCACGACTCCCCTTCTGATGTTGAAAATAACCCTGAGAAGAGAAAAAAGAAAAGTCCTGGGGGACCTTGATTTGTGTGCTTCCCTATTCCAACCCCTTCATCCCTTATCCCACCAGGATATGGTGCAGAGCCCCAAGCTATGAGGTTACCAACCCCGTCCTGTCTAGTTTCAATGGAACAGAATGCCTTTCAATTCTCTAGGCCCTTCTGACTCACCAAAGGCAGGGCCCCACCTAGCTCCCATCCCTCTCTTTCCTCACCACCCTCTGCTCCAGCTCAGAGCTTCCAGTCTCACCATAGATGAACACATGGCCTGAATTATCTTTCAAATCCTGTTTGTCTTTTATCTTATCATCTTGGCGTTGTTTTCCTTAATAATAGCCTGAGAACGTTGTTACTTTATGGGAAGGCTTGCTTTGGACCAGTCCCTCATGAGTATAATGGCTCTAAAGAGGGCAGCCATGGAAGAAAGCAAAAAGGCTGATGAATGTCCTAATTCCTCAAATTATTGGGAAGACATTTTATTCTTAATATGAGAAAAGAGGTATCCCTAATAGAAGACACTTTGGACTAGAATATGTCACTCGCAAAAAAAAAAAATGTGATTGTACAAGTAGGTATGAATATGTCAAGTTATTAATATCAGCTTCCATGCAGCAAATTGCTTGTCATGCTCATTTATACCCGTTTATGTCTAAACAGGAGTATTTGCAGAGACACCCATAAATATTTTACACAGCTCTGAAAGCTCTCATCTCTTGGCTTGCAAAGTGTCTGACAGAGTTGCAGAACCCAAGCTGACTCCAAAGGCAGAGTAGAGTGGGAGGGGGAGCAAGAGGGACACAGGAAGGAAAGAAAAGGAAAAAAATGATTAGGACCAAGCAGGAGCTATAAAAATATGAGCCTGAGGCAACCTTGGATTTATGCATTTAGACAACTCTGTTAAACCAGTTAATCTGTTGTAAATCTTTCCACTTCTCAGTGATTCTGCAGAAATTCATTTATAGTAATTGGGAATAAGGAGAAACATAATGGCCATGCTGATCAGTACCTAGCCACAGTCACTGTGGATATGAGGAAGTGGCTGGCCTGTATTTGGAAGGACATGTGTTGATGGACACATGCCCTGTCACAGGTATATTCCGATCATGAATTGGACAGAGCAAGTGTGCCTGCATTGCCTGCTTGCACTGCTTTTCCGTGTCTTCTTCGCTTAGAAGCCCCACCTGGGTGAGGTCAGCTGCCCTGCCTCTGGCCTGAACCATGAACTCTACTGCTATTTCTTCACCTGCTGATTACAGGCACCCTGCTGGGGCAACGTGCCCGGTCTTCTGTGGCTATTCCTCACTCCCCTCACTACCAGTCATCTTTGTCTGACTCTGAACCAGGATCAGCTATTCAGGTAAGTCCTTCAGATTGGCTTGAAACATGTTCAACCTTGTATAACCAATATTTAGGCAACCTGTAGCCAATGATGCCCAAACATGTAGACACTCTATTTTCTCTAATAAACTTTCCAACTAGGCTCTGTCAAATTCTCTTCTTGTCCTTCCATGGCACCTTGTGCAGAACTTTAGGTCTCAGTTACTTCTGGTTATTGTATGCTAACATAGTTTAAAATTTTAATCTTAGTTTTTCCCTTCTTTTGAATCAGACATTGGGCTCCAAACATGCAGAGGCATTGTTGACTTTTTCACTTGTGCTGCCCATCTCTGCTGGAGGCTTAGGGAGACCTGTCAGGAGTCAGCTGATGTCACTTCTAGGGGTGAAAAATAGCCAGGTCTCCTCTCTGGCTCATCTATCTCCATCCACCAGAGGCTGTTGGTCTATAAAGGATGCTATGGATGGCCTGCATGGTCCTGGGTCTGTGCTCTTCTACATCCCAGCTCTTTCTATTGCTGACAACCCCCTTTGGTCCCTGCCAGTGGTCTAGATCCTCAATATCCATTGATTTAGGGCCTGAACCTACTTGGTGGCTGCCTAGGCAGCCTAATGAATCCTGCCTTCGTATTCTCCATGCTCCTTCATATATAGCTGGTGCTATCAGTAACCCTCTGTATCCCCTTGTTCATCCCATTCCAAGCACACTGGCCTGTTCCTATGCATATGCAATAGTACCACTTGTCTTTCACAAACTGTCCTTCCCCAGCTTGGAATAATCTTCCTTTCTTCTCCCCAGTCTGAGTCCTAATTGTCTTTCAGACCAAGCACAAACCTGCTTCTCTGTAAAGGCTTGGTAGTCTTCCTTGACCATCCTCCCCACCCTTATGGGATCAGTTGTCCTCCGAATCCATAAAGCATTTCCATTTATTTAGTTATCATGTTGTACTGTTTGTCAGCTTGTCCATCTTCCTAACTAAACTGTGCTCTCCTTGAAGGCATGGACAAATCATGTTTAAATGCTCCTTTAAATATGTCCATGCATTTAAAACATTTCCATGCATACAGGCACTTAATACCTCCTCAGTCCCTGTTTTTGTGGATTATTTCCTTGGGCATCCTCTTTCTTTTACAGAGTCCCCCTTAGTATTTCTTGTAGAGCCGGTTTGGTGGTCACATATTCTTTCAGTTTCTGCCTATCTTGGAAGCTCTTTATGTCTCCTATTCTGAAGGACAGCCTTCCTGGATAAAGTATTCTTGGCTGCATGTTCCTCTCATTTAGGACCCTGAATATATCCTGCCAGTGCTTTCTGGCCTGCCACTGTGGAGAGGTCTGCTGTTAATCTAGTATTTTTCCCCATATAAGTTAGGGATCTCTTGTCTCTTGCTGCTTTAAGGATTTCCTCTTTATCTTTGGAAGTTGCAAGTTTCACTATTAAATTTTGGGATGTTGAAGAATGGTTCTTATTGATTTTAGGGAGGGACCTCTCTATCTCCTGAATCTGAATGCCTGTTTCCCCAAATTAGTGAAGTTCTCAGCTATGATTTA
Source organism: Nyctereutes procyonoides (assembly GCF_905146905.1). Taxonomy (NCBI): domain Eukaryota; kingdom Metazoa; phylum Chordata; class Mammalia; order Carnivora; family Canidae; genus Nyctereutes; species Nyctereutes procyonoides. The sequence goes on from NW_026575030.1 coordinate 14,595,704, forward strand.
GTCAAATATGTTTTCTGGCCCTCTGGCCCTCTCAGCGTTCTCTGGAACCCCAATTATATGTAGATTTTTCCTTCTGAGGCTGTCATTTATTTCCCTGAACCTCTCCTCGGGGTCTTTTAATTGTTTTTTTTTTTCATTTTTTTTCCTCTGCTTCCTTCTTTGCCATCAACTTGTCTGCTATGTCACTCACTCTTTCTTCTACCTCATTAACCCTCATCGTTAGGACCTCCAGTTTGGATTGCATCTCATTTAATTGTATTTTAATTTCGGCCTGTTTAGATCCAAATTCTGCAGTCATGAAATCTCTTGATTCCTTTATGCTTTTTTCCAGAGCCACCAGTAGCTTTATAATTGTGCTTCTTAATTGGCTTCCTGACATCGAATTGTAATCCAAATTCTGTAATTCTGTGGTAGAGTGTACTATCTTGAATTCTTTCTTTTGTGGTGAGTTCTTCTTTCTAGTCATTTTGCTCAGTGCAGAGTGGCTAAAAATGAGTTTTACTGGAAAAAGGAAGAAAAAAAAAGAAAAAAAAGAAAAGAAAGGAGGGGTAATCTCTGGTTCTATATACTGTAAATCCCTCGACTTCCCCTAGAGCTTTCCAGCACTGCTGGCTCAAGAACTTGCTCTTCCCCATCCTTCCATCTGGTCTCCTGGGGGAGGGGCTGCTGTGTTGATTCTCAGATGTGTGTACCTGGGGGAGCTAGCTGCCCCACCCCTGCCAGGTACATGGCTCAGTGGCACTGTTTATCCTGTGAGGCCCCTGTTCCCTGGAAGCCCCACTCCATCCCAGGCATAGGTTGACACCAGGTGGAACAACAACATTGTCGGGGCCAACCTTCCAGCTCTAGAGTCAGGTCCCACAGTAACTACTATAGTCTCCCAGTCCGCACAGGCCCGTTTCAGCCATCAGAAATGACAAATACCCACCATTTGCTTCAAGGATGGAACTGGAGGAGATTATGCTAAGTGAAGTAAATCAATCAGAGAAGGACAAACATTATATTGTTTCATTCATTTAGAGAATATAAAAAATAGTGAAAGGGAATAAAGGGGAAAGGAGAGAAAATGAGTGGGAAATATCAGAGAGGGTTACAGAACACGAGAGACATCTAACTCTGGGAAATGAACAAGGGATAGTGGAAGGGGAGGTGGGCAGGGGGATGAGGTGAATGGGTGACGGGCACTGAGTGGGGCACTTGATAGGATGAGCACTGAGTGTTATACTATATGTTGGCAAATTGAACTCCAATAAAAAAAATGTACAAAAAAAATGAAGAAATGTGCTCCCACAATTGCCAGATCTGATGTTCCAAGAGCAGACATAAATTGAATTCTGAGGTAAATGTTCTGGATTTTACAAACAGATGCCCACTGAAAGCTAAATCTAACCTTTACATGTTCAGCCTGTGACTGTGATTTTTAAAACATCAGGTAGCTGACCTGACAAACAATAGTGGTCTATAGTGAGACTAACCTCAAATGGTGGTGGAAACAACTGGTGGCTCTCCGTGGATGTATTAGGGTGTTACATGAGGGCCTGGCCTACCTTCCAGCAGCATATATGACATCTAAAACCAGCAACCCTGGGTTTGGAGTTGGGTTCTATATAATAATATCTTATATTATATAAATGGGAATCTATGTCTTTCACATCTTGCTTCCTTTCATTTATCATTATATTTCAGATAACTGCCATAGAGAAAAGGGTTTTCACTATAGCCCACAAAGTGTTAAATGTCAGCCCCTTCTAAGGAATATACCTATGGGTACCTCATCCCACGGGCAGATGAGCAAGGTTTATCTCTCTGGCTATGACTGGTTGGACCAAAAATGGCAAACAGTTTGAGTCAAAAAAGGGCATATGAACAAAGTATGGTGTGAGGCTCACCCAGCTACCCCCCCCAAACCGATTAGATGCTCCATCTTAGAAAATGTGCAAGTGATGTCCATCCAGATAAGCCAGCAGACCCAACCCCCATCCAGTTCCAAGGCAGTTAAATGGCCAGTTCCCTAGAGTCGTTGTAAAATCCAAACCCAGGGTAATCCAGGGCATTTTAAACATTCACCACAACTCTGATGTTCTATTCTAGGTCCCTAGGTTCTGTTCCCAGTCTGCCACTTTCCGAGGTTTTAAATTCAGGAAAGGTGATAAATTCTTCCCCTCCAGAAGCACTAAAGAGGGGACATCCTTAGACAATGGGCCCCAAGATGTAAGATCTAAAAGTACAAGAGGGCCTCTGAGCACACTTTAGTGCCAATAGGATTGCACTGATCCTTCTCACAGATGTGTATGTGGAATTGATACAAGGGAACTTTTAGCTCCCTTCCTCAATGACCTTCACCCAGACCTCAGGCAGTGTGGCAGGGTGAAGTAGGAGATGCTCTCCAGCATTTCTGAAATGAGGCAATTTTCTGGGTGCAGAACTGTAAGGCAGCTCCTTCTCGTCCTGAAGTCAGAGAGGAAAAAAAGCTGTTCTAAAACAGCAAGGATTAACTCAGAATCTAAGCTTCCAGAGGAAAATACTTCCCTGAAGGGAAATCTCCCAACAGAGAACAGCACTAAAAATCTCAGGCCACACCCAAAAGGAGAAGGAATTGTGGACTTTCTGCAAGGTAACTGGGGGGTGATGATGCAGACCAACCCAGGCAGGAGAGGGTGTGGCAGTCATTAACAATCTGGAAATCTCCCCTGCATTTAATTGGACCAGAGGAATATACATTCCTGCCTCTGTATGGATGGTGCAAGAATGTAAAATAATATTTATCAAATTCCAGCAATAAGTCACACTTCATATACATTTTCTTATTTCATCCTTAACAACAGCTCTGGAAAGTAGACATCAGTATCTCACTTTTGCTGATGATATGAAAATAAAATACGAATAAACAGAAACCTCATGGCCACATATTCTATGAGGCTCCATGGAAAAATAACACAAAAACTTTGTAGTTCAGGTGAAGAGTCTAGGAGATGTTAAAATGGATGTTCTGGTGGTGTAGGGAGGCAGAGAGCTGAAGTCTTTTGGAAGGGAAAGGAACAAGATTTCAGGAAAAGAAATCACAGTGCTAATCCCCTAGAAAACAGATGAATATTTGTGTCCATGGTGAGTTTACAGGTAAGCAGTTCCTATCTGTGCGTTGTTGAGGCTGACTGCATGGGGACTGGATGGACATAATGCATTAGAGAGAGAAACACCAAAATGTGACTGCAGGAGCATCTGAAGACAGAAAAGCCTTAGAAATCCATGCTGCAAAGCCTCTTCGGCAGAGATAACTCTGGTGAAGGGAGAGTTCCAGGGATTATTGGGCCACTGCTGAATTGACATGGTGTTACTTCAAGGCTTAGTGTACCTCTGTAGTTAGGACACCTGACCCATATATTAGATGCCCCCAAGAGTTCTTGGAGAAGGATGGATGGTATGCTGAGTTGGCCATTTCTTGAAAATAATCATATGACGAAGTTTAGTAATACTTTGCTATCATCATCAGATGTAGATGGGGGGACACTGAGACCCAGAAAGGTTAAGAAGGGAGTTCAGTTCACAGCAGTAGTAAGTAGACGATATAGAGCTCTGGCTTAGGTATGCTCCATTCCAAAGTTTCTGCAATTCCTTTGGTTCCTATACAATCTGTGTTCACTGGCCCTGACAAGACCTTCCTGCCCCAAAGAATAACTTGTTGACAGACAGATGTCTAACACAATGAACATGGAAATATGAATTTTATGTGGTGATTTTTTTCTGTGGTAGCTGTGGTGTTCAGAATTTGAGTCTTATTAATCATTAGTGTTTCTGGGCATCCCCAGTGGCCCAGCGGTTTAGCGCTGCCTGCAGCCCAGGGCATGATCCTGGAGACCCTGGATCGAGTCCCACGTTGGGTTCTCTGCATGGAGCCTGCTTCTTCTCCCTCTGCCTGTGTCTCTGTCTCTCTCTCTCTCTCTCTCTCTGTATCTCTATGAATAAATAAATAAAATCTTTTTTAAAAAATCATTAGTGTTTCTTTAAATAAGCTTCTCAGTTGATGGTATATTTTAATACTATGAAAGACCAGGAAGCACAGAGATCCCTATGGATTCCCATGAGTGTTCTAACAATTCTCTGACACCCACTAAGTGTCTTACAATTCAATTCAATTCTGACATTAACTACTCAGGGTAAGCACAGACCTGACCCCACAGTTAAGGGCAAAGTCTTTCACAAGACTGTCCACATTTCAGACACCAGCCTCAAGCTTTAGGTATCCCAAGCCGCCCACATCCTTCCTGGCCAGCTATAAATCCCAAAATTCTCCTTTTCCACCTAATCAGTGTAGGCTACAATTCAGTTCTGAAACAAGCCATCCATAGTGTCAGATACCATAAGGCCTCAGTCTTTCACAGGATTGCCCCCACTTCAGACATGCACCAGAAGTCTTGGGAGGCCACATGTACTTCTGACTGACCAGCTATAAATACAAACAAATTTATATCAAGTTCGATAATTCACTAGAATGACTCACAGAACACACTAAAGTGCTTATTTATGATTATAACTTTATGATGAGGTATTTAGATCAGGATTAACCAAAAGAAGAGATGCATAAGGTAAGGTCTTAGGGTGGGCAGAACTTCTGTGCCTCCTCCTCGTAGAATTGAGGCATGATACCCAACTAACACATCAACATGTTCAACCAGGAAATGCCACTGAACTTTGTGTCCAGAGATTTTTATTAGGGTTTTGCTTATGTAAGCATAGTTGATCAAATCACTGGCCACATGTTTGAACTCAATCTCTAAGAGCCACTAAATCCCCACCCAGAGGTTGAGTGGATAAAGTTCCAACCTCTAATTACAAAGTAGGTCTTTCAGATGATCACATCCTATCTTGAAGCTATTGAAGGATCTACCATTTGTCACCTGATCGGCATAGCAAGCACTCCTTTAACTCAAGAGGTCCCAAGGGGTTTTGAAACTCTGTGCCAGGAACTAGACACAAGGATCAGATATGTTCTTCATTGTACCACACTCTGAGATGAAGACATGTTATCACTAAAAGGGAGAAAGAGCCTAGTAGAGGAATCAGGGGTTTCCAACCATGCAGTAAAATAATGAGTGAAGAGAGATATGGTCCTTGCTTGACATCAGAGGCCCTAGAAAATCAACACAGTGTCATGGTTAAGACATGACATCTGTCTCCAGATTCTAGCTCTCCACCTGTAACCAACTGTAATATTTAGGTAAGATGGCTGTGTAATCTCTCTGAACTCATTTTCCACATCTATTTAATGGGGCTAACACTAAGCCTAACCTCCCAGTCTTGTTATGAAAATTTAACAAGATAATCCATGAGACGCATTTAAAACAGTGTTTGGTGTATAGTAAGATATTAGGAGTAATGGTATCATAATCACCATTATTATCATAGTGGGGAAAGACAGACATGGAATGTCTGTGAAATAATAACTACACAATTCTTTATGCAATCAAGGAAAGTAACTAAGCTGTATTATAGCTGAATTTTTTAAATCATGGGTCATAACTCATTGATGAATCATAAAATTAGTTTAGTGCATTACCACCAGCACTTTTCAAAAGTGGACAAGAATAGAGTAGACAAGAGCAGGGAGCATTGCTTCCTAAAACAATGTTTCTATTGCATGTATGCGCATGCGTTTTATGTATGTTGTACCGCATCACCATGAAAAATGGACTGTTATTTCAATTTACTGGACAAAGCACTTTGAAGGCAGAATGACATTGAAGGTATCTTTCAATTCCTAAAAGTCAAACATAAGACTAGATACAAAATAAACACCAGTAAATCTGTTTTCAATAAAAAGAGATTGATGGGTAGATGGATACAATTGAATTCTAGATGTCTTCATTGAGTATAGGATATAAACCAATGCTTTTGTGGTGTACTGAATTGGAGACAGAAACTCTTAAGTCCAGGACTCTGCCCTCCAGGTCTGTATGAGTGAACAAAATATGAAAACCATGAGAATACAATCAAAGAGAATACCCTTTAGTTCATTTGACAAATATTAGATAGGAACCCACTATACATTTAGCACTATTCTAGGAACAGAGGGCCAAATACTGGACAGACAACCATTCCGGTGTAACTTAAATTCTGATTAAGGAGAATGAAAACAAACAATCAGATATAGAATATAATGTCAGAAGTGATAAGTGCCATGAGAAAAAAGGAAGCATGGAAAGCGAAAGTGTAGCTGAAGCTGCTGTCTTGAATGGTAAGGTCAAGAGCTGGTGTGTGAGCACAGACCCAAATGAGGCAAAGTGTTGAACTATTTAGCTATCTTGGGTAAGAGTGTACAAGCAAAAAATAATACAAGGCAAATGTCTGAAAATGGATCACATTTGATTCACTTGAGAAAGAGCAAGGAGGCTGCTCTGGTTGGAGATAAGAGAGTAAAGAAGTGTGTGCCCGTATGTGTGTGCGTGTGCGTGCGCGCTTGTGTTTAGCTGCCAACACTAATACTATGCATGACAAGCTGGACAAAGAAAATAATGAAGATCTTAGTGAGAAAAAAAAAGTGTGCAATGAGCAACTGCTATGTACTAATGATAGTTTATTCCCTCATTTAGCCCTCACAACAACCACCATGACAATAATAATAATACCTAATAATGTATTGATCACTGCCTAAAGCACTGTGTGTACAAACACATTTATAAAAAGCCTGTGACACTGTATAGAGGAGAAAATAGGCTCAGATATTTGAAGTGATTTGCCCAAGTGACGGAAGCTAGCAATAGGCAGACTTGGCTTTTAATTGATTACTTATTACCCTTCATCCCAATAGACCAACCACACTGCCTCTTGGAGGGATATTTCAGATTGGGTCATACCTGGGTAGATCTGGGAAGAGAGAGCAGGAGTGAAAAAAGGGTCATTTCAGGTATAGTAATTTAGACTAGAGTGAGGCTAGTAGATGGAGGCCCTAACAAGGAGACCATAGACCTATAGTAGGAAGAGGGACCCATCTTAAGTAGCTCCACAGGCAGTGCTGCTCCCACCCTCTCTTTGTCAGATGCCAGCTGCCATCACAATGGAAAGGAAGCTGCCTGAATAATCCCAGTCCAGAGGGAATTCACAAGCAATCCACCTGCCCTCAACCAAACCTAACAACTTTTTGGCCAGAAAAAGGGTTGAGTCTCACAAAGGAATCTGAAGGATTCAGAGTATTGAAGTAGATTAGTTGCCTTAGTAATGGCATAAGAATGTTATTTGTTGCCTCCTCTCCACTTTGTCCTTTCTGAACAAAATATTATGTGAGGGCAGCCTGTCAAGGATGCTTTCCACCATTATCCCAGACTGACTCTCTGGTAATCCCCAACCCATGTCTGCTCTGGAGCCCCAAAACCTGACAAGGCAAGAAAACATCCCACCTGGGCTGAATAGAAAGTGTTCATGCCCTGGTGTGCTGACCACTGCAGGGAAGCACCTGCTTACTACAGTCCAGCCACATACCACACCCCCTGGCATCCAACAGGTCCTCGAGGACCAAGAGGAGAGCAGTTGTGTATGTTAGAAGCCTGAACACCACTGAAATAATATACAGTGGAAATGTGCAACCAAGAATTTAAACTTCTCAAAAAGAGGTCTGGCCTTTTGCTCTGCAAAATGCTATCTAGGCCCTTGGAATATAATACTCAATAGCAGTATCTTTGTTAGCCTAGGAATGTTGTGTCACACAAAGTCACATTGGATAGCCTAACAGTGTGAGTAGGTTAGGGACTACCCACACAGGATAGTAACAGTGTGATTGAGATGAGGGCTTTGAGTCATGTAATATCAGTCAGTCTTTGGAGGGGCTCGAGACTGAAGTCATACACGTGGACAATCAATCAATTATGCCTCACATGATGGAGATCTAGTAGAAATTCCAAACACTAAGGCTCAGGTGAGCTTTCTTGATTGGTAATACTCCATCTGTACTGTCACATATAAATGTCAGGAAGGAAAATATCAACTGACTTCATGGGGAGAACTAAAAATTCCACATTTCATGTTCTCCTAGACTTTACCCTATATGCTTCTTGCCTTGGCTGATTTTCATTTGCATCCTTTCCCTGTAATAAACTATAACCATGAATGTAACAGCCTTCAGTGAGTCTGTGAGTTTTTCTAGCAAATTATTGAACCTAAAATTTGTTTGGTGAAACCTCAAACTTGCATTTAGTATCAGAAGTAGGGATAGTCTTGCATGGACCACTCTATCTCACACTTACCTACAGGTGGATGAGGCATTTTCCCTCTGCTCTTGGCTAGCTACGTCACCTTAAATAGTCCACTTGCTCTGAATTCTGGCTTGTACATCTCTAACATGTTCATGATGTATATTAGTATGACTGCTAGAGAATTAAATCATGTGTTAGAGTCAGGATGACCCACAGAATAAAGGGCAGGAATTCAGAGACTACCCACCACTTTTTTCTCATTCCAAACAAGCCAAGCTCACTTTTGACTTCCAAACTTTAATTTTGCTGGCCCTGTACTGGAAGAATGACCCCATACCTTCCTCATCATGCAGGTCTCTGCTCAATGTCTTCTCCTTCCAGAGGGTTTTCCTTCACCCATCCTACTTAGCTCCTCACTCTGGGTACTTCCTACTACATCTGCTTATTTTACCTTTCACAGCAATTATGACCAGCTGTAATTCTCTTGATCACATATTGATTCATGGTTTTAGTCTCCATCTTTCCCTCCAAACTAAACTCTGAAAGAGCAAGTTCAAATAGGTTTTGTTCATGGCTATGTCTCTGGACCCTGTAGTAGTACCTAGCCTATAGTAGAATGGGTATTTGTTGAATTAATGAATTTCTCCCTTTAATGGGAAAGAAAATCAAAGACTGTAAGGGAAAAAGAGCCTGCCAAAATACCACACATCTCCAGGATGAGCATATTTAACTAAAGCCTTTTCTCATATCCAAGTTTCCTCACCTTTTAAATAGATTTGAATTTTGTTAGATTTCAGAGAGATGAACATAAAATTGTTGCAGGTAAAGTCAAAGTTTTATTTTTTATTTTTTTTTAATTTTTATTTATTTATGATAGTGAGAGGGAGAGAGAGAGAGAGAGAGAGAGAGAGGCAGAGATATAGGCAGAGAGAGAAGCAAGCTCCATGCACCAGGAGCCCCACGTGGGATTCGATCCCGGGTCTCCAGGATCATGCCCTGGGCCAAAGGCAGGCGCCAAACCACTGCGCCACCCAGGGATCCCCAAAGTCAAAGTTTTAAACTCATACTGGATGCTTAACTATGGTGAAGCCAATAGTTAGTTGGTGGTGGTGGTAGTGGTGGCAGTGGTGGTTTGATCTGACTTTGTGTCTTTTTGTTTTTGTTTTTGCAGGAGACAGGTTATTTGTTTGGTTGATCATGTTTGTTTTTCATTTGTGTCTTTGTGATGAACTGAAAAAGAAATGCCACAATCAGAAGAGAAGGCCGCCAAAAGAAAACCTTAGCATGTAGATGGAGAAGGAAGATAAAGAAGGTAGATTGGTTATGTCTGTGACATGCTTGTCTTACCAGACAAAGTGCCTTCCCTGTGAAGCCCTTTTTGGGCCTTTTCTAGAGTGATCAGTTGGAAGATTAAGAGTAACAACATGGATAAATCCCTGGCATATACTTGACTTCCCTAGGTTTGGTCCCAGCAAATGTTGCCACTTCCCTGTGTTGGACAGGATTTTTGCACTTGTAATTTCTTTACAGAGTGGGAAGAAGGCATTAGACAGTGACAAATGTGTCTCCTGAAGGGAATTTTATGCAGATTCCTAAAGCAGCAAATTGGCTTCTCTGGAGAATAGGTCACTTTCTGTGACAGAGATGCAAGCAGATGGTACTTTCACTTTTACCTTGATAGCAGGTTAGAACAGAAAGTCAGATTAAATTTTGGAAATGTATATATGTGATATATATACTGTTACTTTATTTTTATAAGGAAAAGGACAGTGAGAGAGAACCCCAAATCCAAACTCCAGCCAGGGTCAACACAGACCACATGAGTGGCTTTTGGGTGCACCCTTTCCATTTCATTGTTGTCACTGTGGTTACCCCCAGTTCCCACCCTCTCCTATTAAAAATAGCCCTATTTGGTTGGGCATTCACATCTTCCCCTATGTTTCCCTCAAAATCAATTCCACTCAGCTTTAAGGTAGAACATGTGACTCCTCAGGAGATCTTGCCTCCCACCCACAAGTCACTGGTTCAGGAGGGGCCACTCAATTCAATTTGGCTAATAAAACTGGAAAATTTTTAGCTAGTGGCTCCTGGGGAAAGCAATCTTCACTCTTAAGAGCTTTCAGAGGTGAAACATCCTCCTTTTGATAGGGACCTGGAAGCCGGACTCACTGAAGCTGTTGGTAGCCAACTTGTAACCATAAGGGGGAGCCAGGAGAAGGCAAAGCGAAGGGAAAGGAACCAGGTTCTGCCAACATCAGGAAGCTACCTAACCATGCAACCTTATGCCTCCACCCCCCACAGAAGCTTTCCATGAACTAATTTTCATTTAAGTTAATAGAGTTGCTTTGTCTATTCCTCACATCTCACCACATCCACATCCTACCTAATGCAACTGGTTGGCTCCTGGACTCATTAAACTATTTGTTCTGCATTTTTTTACTCATTCATTTGTTCAACAAACACCTACATTACATCATTACTTAATGGGGAATAGAGTTTCCATTAATACATGGTGACTTATCTTTAAGCGAACCGTCTAAGGATAAATTAAAAAGTTTTATTAAAAATTTTAAAAGATGTAGTACAGTGAGATAAGTGCATAAGAAGGTGGTATAAAATACAGAGTAGAACAAAGAGAGCATCAATTACCTGTAACTTAGTTGAGAAAGGAATGATTGTCTGGGTCTTGATCAGTGAGGAGACATTCTCTCCAGACAGAAGGAGAAGCAATAGTATATCAGATGTAAAAATAAGCATGTTTAAAAACTCAGAGGTGAAAAACAGAAAGAAACATCTCAAGGAGCAAAAGCAATTAGATATGATTGAGGTGTGTGGGTATGAAAGGGAAGTGTTGGGAGACAAACTGTTCAGCTAAGAAAGGGAAGATTTGGAGGGCTTTGCATGCCACCATTAGAGAGACATTGAAGGGTTTTAAGCAGTAGTTTCTATAGGTTCTTCCATGAGTACATACACATTTCAGTAAGCCATGAAATGCATTCTATCCAACTACCCAATTTGGTAGCACACAACACAAGGGCATGACACTGAGGTTCAAGACCCACACAAGCCAAGAACTATTGTCTCATTTCTCTCTCTGGAGTAAGTGGATACTCCATTAAGGCCAGTTAAACTAAATGGAGGACCCCTAGTGACTTCAAAGTTACCCAATAGCATTTGCCTCTGAAATAAATTAAGATCTCTTTGGTTCATTATTATCATGAGAGTTTTTCTGATGTATTTCCAAGGAGACATTGGTAAAAAGGAAGCATTTATTTTATTTTATGTGTTCAATTGCACATTCATTATATATGAATCTAGCATCACCTGCCTTAGAGTGAGGTACTAAACAAGTAGCTAAATGATTAGGATCTATATTATCATCTTGGACAGCTTCTTGATTCACTTTCTCAGGACTGCATGTGCCTTCCATTGCAGCCAGGCTGCAAAAGGCCCTCTGAATATGCAATCCTCATTCTTATCCAGTGTTTTTGCTCAAGATGTTCTCTTGCCAGAAATGCCCTTCCTTCTGTTCATTCCAATGCTTTGCTCATCAAAGCCAAGCTCAAGCTCATCTACCTCTTTCTTGAGATCAGAGTAGAAAAAAGCACTAGGCTGGTAGTGAGATGACTTAGTCACATTAGGTTTGCAGAGGCATTTCAACTATCTGAGCCTATTTCTCCCATTATAAAATAAGAGATTTCAACAGATCAAGATACATGTATTGAGCAATTAGCTTATAGATTAGACTTTAATAGATGCTGACAGAGCTAAGTATGATACTATCTCTTTTTTTGAGAATTTCACGAACTGGATGGGGAAAGACATATAGAGATACATAAATAAATAATAATAATAGCTAAACATTATTTCCCAGTATGGGAGATTGTGTCAATTTCCAAAAATGCACCAAGCTGATATTCTGTAATTCTGTCATCTACTAGTTTTATCAACACCTTATGCTTAGTTCATCATACTGGTTATGTGAATTTAACTCCTTTTCTTCAACTTAACTAAACCATAAGTATATTTTTAAAGAAACACATTTGCAATATGCTTTAGAGTTAACACAGATAGTTCATTTGTGATATCTAATTAAACCATCACATTAAATTAGTGACATCACATTAAATTCTTCTTCTTTTACAAAAGAAGAAATTCTGAGAAGCTAAGCATCTTATTCAATGTCATGAAGATAAGTGGCAGACCCATCATGCAAGATTAACTGGCTTTCTTTCTGTGCCATGATGCTTAATCCTCATGCCCTTAAGTCAGAGTTCTCCAGTCTGCTATCCTCACTGTCTTTTTCTCTGTCTCTCTTTCTCTCTCTCTCTCACACACATAAATACACACATATACGTATCTGTTACTTAAAACTTTGTTAAGAAGCAACATTACAGAGAAGCTGAAACCTATCCAAATTGTCTCCCTTTTCTACACCACTCTTATCCTAAAATTCCTCTGCTTCTTCCACTTTGCCTTCTTTATCAGAAGAGATATCCTTCTCTCTGTGTCTAACCCTTTGCCATATACCTGAGCAATCAACTTATCCCCTCCCACCCACAACAAGACTTCTCTCTGTTGAATTTTCTTTCTTATTGTCTCATCCTTTCCTCTCACTGAACAAATGTTTACATGTGCCCTCATTCAAAATCAACGTTATTAATTAAGTAGCTATTCTATACCAAGCCTTGAGTTGAATGTTGGGATAACAAAGATGATTAAGATAGGAGTTTTGTCCTCAAAGAACTCATCATTAAGTCTTGGGAGACAGACAAGATCATAGCATTATTTCACTCAAGGAAACCCTTGTTCTCACTAAAGTTCAGACATAGATCAAGAGAAGATTGTAGTTTAACCAACCCAGAACCATGACAGCCCTGCCCAATTCCCAAACACATTCAAAACTAGTCAGCTCATTGCTACTTATAAATGTCCTAGTTATAGTTTATCCCCAAGCCTGAGCACATAGTGTTCTTAATACTGCAAATGCCTCTTCTATGTAAAGAAGACACCCTCTGCGTCAAAGATCTTAGGTTGGCAGTTCCATCTTGTTCCTAAAAGTACTCTACCTTTCTTATAATCATATGTCTACATTTTGCAAAATTAATCAAGTTTTAGGGTTTAGCTCACAATCATTGGCATTTTGCTTGATCTCACATTCTTTTCAAGAACCTTGTATTCCTGAACAAAAAAGAAATAATGATCCCTTTTTAATTCAGTGTCTTGCCATCCTGTTCCATCCTCATCAATGAAAAATCTTTGATGAACTGTTTCTATTTATATTGTAATTTGTGATGTAACAACTCCAGAGTACAAGTAGTAATTGCTCAGTAATTACTAAGTACTTAGAGACACCAAAGTATAACCCCATGTGAGGATAATCCTCCTCTTCATAGCACTTAACTACCTTTTTAAGAATAATAGGCCACTACCATTGTAGTTTCATGCATTGGAAGTTTTTCCTGCCTGTTCAAAGTTATCATTAGCATGCTCAGATACATCAGCAACAACTATTTTAATTATAGATTATCTTTTGACCAAGGAAGACTAGAGACAACTATAGCTATGATAAGGACTGAAAGAACAAAGATTGAGTACACATAACGGGAGGTCTGAACTACTTTAGGGATAGGAAAAGAGGAAGTAAGAGAAGACAGTGTTAAGCTAAAAATTGCCAAAGAGTGGGAATTATTCTGAGAAAAAAGAAGAGGGCTTTCAAACAGAGAAGAAGTATGATCAAAGGCCCCAGGACAGGGAAGAACTCATCACTGAAAGACTCACAGATGGCCACTGGGTCTGGAATGAAGTGAGCGGAAGTCAGCTCAGAAGCTGAAGTATTAGGAGGAAATAGGTCAATGCTTTAGAAACCAAGCTATCATTTTTGGACTTGATCCTAAAAAAACTGGAAGTAATTTAAGGATTTGGAGTAGGGTGCTATGTCAGATTTCCTTTCTGAGAAGATGATTCAGCTGGTTGCACAGAACAGGTGCAGCGGGGAACAGCTGGAGGGTGGTCAGTCAGAAAGACATTATAGATGTTGAAGAGAGGAAGAAGTAGCTCAGACTCCACCCTGAGAGGAGTATGAACTAAATGCAGCCAGATGCCACCCACGAACAAAGCCATATGGCCCTCTTCTGACATCTGGACTAGCACTCTTTCCCATCTGTCACCACAAAGTGGGTCCACAGAGACTAGCTAACAAAAAATATTCACAAAGGTAGTGGACAGCTAACAAAAATATATTCACAAAGGTAGTGGACAAGGCAAGACAGACAACTGGGGACTAGAAGAATATTTAAAACTTTTGGACATTCTAGGGTATAAACCTTTAGTGAGCATGTCAACCCTTCAGGATCTGGAATATAGAGAGGTATCAGCAGATACCAGCTGGCATTGTTTAATTCCACTCCCCATCATCTATGACCCACATCACAGCTCTGAGCATTACAAGAGGAAAGGTGAAGCTAGTATATCTCCATCTCCAGCACCAGGAACAGCCTTTGATATATATTGGGGTACCCATAAATCCTTGTCAAATAAATAAATAAATTGGACTAAAACTTTCTTGAAATAAGAATTTTTGCTTAAGAAATACCTGTTACCTTTATGGTGTTCCTAGGGTTTCAAGGCACCCATAATCTGATCTTAAAAAAAAAAAGTGTTTGTTAAAAAGCCATCTGGGATTTTTGAAGAATAGGTCTTATTCCCGCTCAACACGGGAGAATAGAATCAAAGACTGGGCTTTCAACCAGGTCATGTTAGGAGAAGGCTGCTCAAGGCAATGTTGTTGGTATGGGAAGAGCCACAAAGAACCAGAAAGACCCTGCACAGTATTGAGCCTGAAGGCCTAGCCAAGGATGGAGTCAGGTGAATGAGTAATGAAGCTAGAAGCTCAACAACCTGAGACCCAGTGAAGAACAGGTGAGGGCTGAGACAGACAAGTGATTCAGAACTGAGACCATCAGCTAACAGCAGAATGAACCCATGATGGTGAGTGGTGACCATTGTAAAGGGCGGAGCAGGCTTACAGCCTGAAGAAACTATGCAGGGCAGATCTCTAGAGCAGCATCCTGGGTTGGCACCTAAAAAGATAGGGAATGTACTTCTTCCAGAAGAAGGACATTGCTCTCATCACTAGAATGCAGGCCTCAGGGACTGGGTATCCCTGTGCTCACTTACATGTTCCTCACTAGCAGGAAGATGGATGGAGAACCCTTCTCAGGAGCTCACCTGTGCTAATCGTACACTGCGATACAGGAAACTGCAACTCTCTCAAAGAAGAAAGCAAATATTAGTGATAAAAGGGCTTTAATATTTGATTCTTTTGAGAATTTGGTGGAACTCTCTCAGTGAAATCTGTGTTATATATCACATGGATAAAAGTTGAGTAGGTATATGTGGATAGGTGCCATCTATCAGAATGTTCTGAGAATAGTGGGAAGCTAACCAGGAGGGCCACAGATTTGAGAAGTTTCCAATCA
The DNA here is from genome assembly GCF_905146905.1 of Nyctereutes procyonoides. Classification (NCBI taxonomy): domain Eukaryota; kingdom Metazoa; phylum Chordata; class Mammalia; order Carnivora; family Canidae; genus Nyctereutes; species Nyctereutes procyonoides. Next base: position 14,611,368 of record NW_026575030.1, read on the forward strand.
GGAATGTATTCAGAAAGAGAGCCTGAGAAACCCTTATCTATCCTAGAAAGTGTTTAAGAGCTCCAACAGGCTAAGGACTGAGTAAGGAGGAAGAGGAACAAGACTCAGGGTTGTCAGTGCTTACAAGGTGTCAGGTTCTGGTGGACATAGAATCTGTGGTCACCGTACCAGAAATCAAGGCCTTGTAGAAAGAACCCAGCTGTTCCTAACATCATGAAGCAGCAGTCACCTTATCTTTGAAGTATGCATGTTGCTAAACACCTTTTTATCAAGATGATTTGAATGTGAAATAAGTTAAGATATGTAAAGCACCAAGCATGGTGCCTGGCCTACTTAAGATGTCCCCTAGGTTAATACATTTAATAAATATGTAATGAGTACCCATTATTCACCAAGCAGTTTTCTGAGTACTGGGGATGTGGCAGTTAGCAAAATTCCTGTCCATGTGAAGCTAATATTTGAGAGAGGGTGACAAAAGAAATATATAAGTTACTTTAAGTTAGAGGTGGGGAATAATAAGTGCTATAGAAATATAAAGTGACATAAGCATATTTATATGGAAGGGTCAGGAAATGGTCTTTGAGCAAATATGTGAATGAAGTGAGGGCAAAGAAAGCAAAGAGAGCAAAGATTCTGTGATGGTATGTGCTTAGTGTATTCAAGGAGCAGTAGTAACAGTTTCTTTTCCTTCTTACTGTCTCTTCAGAACTATTCAACACATAATATCTGTGGGCCTTCCTATCTGCAGTCCTGAAACCATATCATCTCTTCAGGAGATGCATTCCAAACCTGACCCCTTTATGTGAAAAGTTCTACTCTCCCCTCTGGAAGCAGAGAGTGTACCTCCTTCAGAGAGGCAGACTTCCCTGTGAGAATTAACCTGTCTCTAAGCCTGACAACTAGCAGTGGGCAGGTGGCCCTATCCCCAGGCCTTGAAGGTTTCTAGTTATCACAACTGCTCAGGATGCTTTCTGATGCCTGTGGTAGCCTGGGCACATGCTTCAGGAGGAAGGGAAATTATTCACAAGCAGCAGTGTGAAATAAAAGGAGTAGGAGTGGGGAAGAGGGTAAAGAGATCCACGGACACACCCCCTTCTGATTTCTGACCAAAAAAGCAAAGGCTTGGACTGTGTTCCTCAGAGGCTCTCCCCTCACTGGTTAATGGAAAAGGCAGGTGGGAAGTGAAAAGGCAGAAAGGGAGTGTGGAATATTTTCTTTTGCTTTGTTGGCTTTGGAAAGCTAAAAAAGAATCCGCCACCTGTGATTCTAGCCCTGATTGCAAAACATTCTGTTATTTTAGCTGCAAGTCTGTAGTTAGCAGATTGTCAGTTTGGCCTCGTGGCAACATAGCAGCCAAAAAAGATTAGACATTTTAATTTCCTGAGCAGGTGCAGGCATCAGGACTGGTTTCAGAATACCAGTGAAAAGTGAAATAGAGGTGGAGAAGGAAAGCAAGGACTGGGGTTATATGCTTATGTGTGGTGGAGTGGGATGGGGTGGGCACAGGAGGAAGAAATGAGGCAAAAGCAAGAGGAATCTAAGCATATGACAGAATAAATACAAGAAATAGAAAAGGGTGGCAACCAGAAGGAGACTGAGGGCACCTCAGAGAAAGTATTATAAATTTGGGGATCAAGGGGAAGGGACTATTCTGTACATTTTTAAAAGATTTTATTTATTCATGAGAGACAGAGAGAGAAAGAGGCAAAGACATAGGCAGAGAGAGACGCAGGGTCCTCACAGGGAGGCTGATGCAGGACTCGATCCCAGGACCCTGGGATCTGGCCCTGAGTCAAAGACAGATGCTCAAACACTGAGCCACCCAGGCGTCCTGCTATTCTGTACATTTGCTCCCATGTTACACTCAACCTCATGTAGGATCAGGCCATCATTAACCCATAGTGTCTTTGTGAAAATGTGACCAGAAGCTGTTTCCCCATCAGAAATGGCAGCTATTCTCACTGTCTATCTTGGTGAGCAGAACACTGGCTGCATTTCACTGCCATATATGCACTGTTGTGCAGATCACAAATGTATTTGCTTAATGGTCCTGTTCATTTTATAAAGCTGATTGTAAGTAAGGCAAGAGGACTTTGGAATGTTGAGACAAAGATATTCTATCATGAGAAAAATGAAAGCAAAGCAGCAAAGAGAGAGTGAAAGAATGCAGCCTGAAAACTTGGCTGGGAGAATATCAAATAGTCAAATGCCACATCTCAAAAGGAGGAGCACATTTCCTAAAATGAGTCCAATGATGTGGTAGGAAAAGAGTCAAGGCACCTGCTTAGGTCCAGTCCTCTAGGATTCCTTCCCATCATCCTCTCAGTCTCACACAATCAATGAATGAATGAATGCATTTCTGAGTGCATCGATTCTAACCCATCCCAGTCTTTCAGTGATGTGGGAAGGGAAGGAACATAGAGATAATATAATGATTATCTTATATGTGCCCAAGATCTGTGTTTACACTAATTTATTCAGCAAGAATTTATTCTGCACTCACTTTGTGCTAAGTATTCTGCTAGGTACTGGCCATAAAACAGCACCAAGGTAATCATGACTTCTTTACTTGTATCATTGGTGTGATGACGACCCAAGATAAATAAAAGGCAGTACACAAAATTATTAAGAACATGAATAGTCATGGTAATAATATAATAATGGTTCCTGCCTCATAGACTTGTTTAATGACTAAATTAGATAATATGAGTGATTTAGCACAATGTAAGTTATTCATAATAGTACTTATCTTCCCATATTTTTTCTCCCTCTCCAACTTTAGAAATAAGAAGAAACATCCAGTTTCAGATGTACAAAGCTAGTAGAATGTTGCTGTCACCATTACAACAAAAAATTCTGGAAAAATTTAATTACTTTCCTTGAACTCATTAGAAAATTCATGTCATGGGGCAAAAAACTAAGAATCTAGAGAGAGTCACCACAGAGAGAAACAGAACCCACCAGATACCCAACAGGACCCAATAATACCAGTAAGAAGATTCAGCAAGAAAATTTTAATGAATTTCTAAAATCTAAATGTGTTCTAGTGAGAAAGCATGAAGCCCCTGTGACCACAGACACCAAGAGATCCACACTTTCTCTTTATTTTATTTATTTATGTATTTATTTTTCAAATTTATTTTTTTAATTCCAGTGAGTTCACGTATAGTGTTGTATTAATTTCAGGTGTACAATGAAGAAATAGATTCTTAATTATAGGCCCATACCGTCTTGAAGTCTTTTCTTCCAGGACTCCATTAGGAGCTCACATGGAAGAGCAAAGGAACCTGAGATCGTTTCCCCATGGAGCTGACTGGGGGATGTAGGGCAGTAGGCATTGCTGATATTAATCCACAGCCATTTTTATATCTTCCTAATGGAACATAAACATTAACATACACATTAACAAGGAGAAAAAGACGACAAAAACAGCAGCTTGAGGGCACTGGAGAAAACCTACTATAGCTAAGGGAAGGGAAAGGGAAGAAAATGTACTCACAGAAGAGGGGTACAGATACATGCTGTGCCCACCATTACCTCTGAGGACAGTTAGAAAAACTTGTAAAAGCCATACCCTTAAGACTAAGATTCAATGATTGTCTTGGAGAAAGACTTAATTATAATTTCAGAAAATCTGCTCACCCTTGCTTCCAACATCACACTACCAAACACTGAGTAAAAATGAAGTGGGTTAGGACTAGGAGCATCATGAGTGAAAGATTTTATCTGACATGCAGTACAAAATAAAGATACAGAACTAAGTAGGTTCAGCTATACCCAAAAAGAGAGCAGGTATTGAGAAAAATGGTGTGGTTTATTAGCTCACACACTAAACACAGCATTGCAATGTAGAAATGGAAACCTCTGGCTTTTACTGCACAAGGACAGTAAAAGTAACAACAAACTTCAAACACAGCTCAATGTTCGACTGGAAAACACAATCCCTCCCTGCCCCCAAACACCAAAATCAAAAGGAAATAAAAAGTTTGCTTATTTTCTATCCATAAAAAATATTTATTTAAATAAACAACATGTCTGACTTTCAACCAAAGACTATGAGACATACCAAAAAGCAAGGAAAATCATAACCAGAAGAGACACAGTAATAATAAGCATTAGGCTTGCATATGACACAGATTTGTGTAGGTTTTTCTTCCATTAATCCCATCAGGTGCTCTTAGGAAAGGTAATAGCTGGCTCTGTTAGAAAAGGTAGACAACATGAATAATCAGAAAGGCAATTTCAGAAAAAAAGATGAAAGCCATTAGAAATAATTTGGGGGCACCTGGGTGGCTCAGTGGTTTAAGTACCCAATTCTTGATTTCAGCTCATGTCATGATCTCAGTGACATGGGATTGAGCCCCAGAACAGGCTCAAATCTGCTTGGGATTCTCTATATATATATATTGAATGCAGGTAGAGAAAACAGACACATTACCTCCAGAAGATCAAAGAAATTAATCATGTATGATTTATCATTAGTAATAACACAAGCAAGAAGACATTGGAGTGAAATATTCAAATTTGGGGGGAAAATGATCAACCCAGAATTCTGTACCCAGTAAAAACATACTTCAAAAGTGAAGGAAAAATGAGATATTTACAAACAAAAACTGAGGTAATTCATTGTGGACTGATATACATTATAAGAAATGAAAGAGAAGGTTATTCAGATAGAAGATATATGATATTTGAAAGAAATCTGGCACTATACAAAGAAATGAAAAGCATTAGAAATTAAATAAGGGAAGATAAAGTAAAAATCATTTTCCTTATTTGTAATATCTGTAAATGGTAAGTGACTAAGGTAAAAATGTATTGTGCTCTTAAAGTACATATATAAGTCATATTATGCTAAGCAAAGTAAGTCAGTCAGAAAAAGACAAATATCATATGATTTCACTCATATGTGGAATTTAAGAAACAAAACAAATGAGTGAAGGCAAAAGAGAGAGAAACTGGCAAATCAAGAAACAGACTTTTAGCCGGAGAACAAACGGATGGTTACCAGAGGAGAGGTGGGAGAGGGGATGGTGAAATAGGTGATGGGGACTAAGGAGTGCACTTGTCGTGGTGAGTACCAGGTAATGTATGTAAGACTGAATCACTGTATTGTACTCCTGAAAGTAATAGTGAAATATATGGCAAAAATGGTGGATAGGAGGATTTAGGGATACTGTCAGAAGATTTGGTAAATGACATCAACATTATGGTGACATAAGATATTCCTCCTCACCCCCCCCTTTAAAAATTAGACATTTATCCATGAACAAAAGTACCACTTGGAAGTTGTGAGATCCAGTATCATATGCTAAGGGGTCCAGGAGGAGTCTTGTCCACCTGTGCATCTAGTAATAAGGACACAGATCTTACTATCAGTGGCAGAACGAGCAGAGACAGTGAATCTGCCTCAACACCTGTCAATCCAGGCAGGAAAAAACATGGAGAGTGTTGACCTGGGTAAATATCCAAGGATAAGAGAAAATTTGTGACAGTCCAGCCTTCCTAAAAGGAGATTCTAGCACACCATGAGATTCTAGCACACCATTAGAGCAAAAATAAATATGAATTTAGAGGGACTCCTGAGTGGCTCAATGGTTGAGTGTCTGCCTTCGGATCAGGGCATGATCCCAGGATCCAGGATCGAGTCCCACATCAAGCTCCTTGCAAGGAGCCTGTTTCTCTCTCTCTCTCTCTCTCTCTCTCTCTCTCTTTATCATGAATAAATAAATAAAATCTAAAAAAAAAATCTATTAAAATATATAAATTTAGATAGCAGAACATTACTTAAGAAATATATTTCTCTGTAGGAGATCCAGAGTATTGAGGTGAAACATTGTCCTACACATTATAATGAACCTGTCAAAACCAAAGATAAAGAGAAAATTCTGAAGAGGCCAGGGAAAAAAGTATTGTACCCTACAAAGTAACGCTCACTAGGCTACTAGCAGATTTCTCAGCAGAAATTACAAGTCAGGAAAGACTGGAATCACATACTCAAAGTGTTGAAAGAAAGAAAAAAACACCATACAAGAATACTCTATTCAACAAAATTATCTTTCAGATATGAAGGAAAATAAAACTTTCTCAGGAAGTTGAAAAGAAGAAGAAGACAAAGATCAAGATGAAGAAAAAGACGAAGACAACAAAGAAGATGGAGGAGGCGGGGCGAAGAGAAGTGGAAGGAGGAAGATAATGAGAAGAAGGAGAGAAAGGAGAAGGGGAAGGAGAAGAAGAAGAGAAAGAGGGATCCCTGGGTGGCGCAGCGGTTTGGCGCCTGCCTTTGGCCCAGGGCGCGATCCTGGAGACCCGGGATCGAATCCCACGTCGGGCTCCCGGTGCATGGAGCCTGCTTCTCCCTCTGCCTGTGTCTCTGCCTCTCTCTCTCTCTCTCTCTCTCTCTCTCTCTGTGTGTGTGTGTGTGTGTGACTATCATAAATAAATAAAAATTAAAAAAAATAAAAAAAAAGAAGAGAAAGAGGAGGAAGAAAAATGAGGGGAAGAAGAAGAAGAAGTAGAAGCAGCTGCTGCAGAAGCCCATCACCACTAGACCAGCTGTGCAAGAAATGCTGAAAGGAGTTTTTCAAACTGACATAAAGAGCTGCCAAACAGTAACATGAAAACACACAAAACTATACAATTCACTGATACAGGTAAATATAAAGTCAGACTTAGAAAAGTCTGCTGCTGTAATAGGATGATGTATGACCTCTTAATTCTAATTTAGGGTCAAAGTAAAGTAGTATTAACAATAATTATAGCTTCTATAATACACAATGCAAAAAGAGATAAACTGTGTCACCAAATATATAAAAAGGGTAGTAAAATGGTGAAGATTTTGTAGGTGATCAAAGTTAAGTTCCTATCAGCTTAAATTGGCCTGTTTTATCTATGAGATGTTTATGTAAGTTTCATGGAGCCCCAAAGGAAAAGCCTAGAGTAGATTTACAAGAGATAAAGAGAGAGGAAACAGAGCATACCACCACAGAAACTCATTAATTTACGAAGACAGAAACAAGGGGGAAAGAAACAACAGAAATACAAAATAACCAGAAAGGAATTAATAAGATCACATTAGTAAGGCTCACATGTCAATAATAACACAGATAGATAGATGATAGATAGATAGATGATAGATAGATAGATTGAATTCACCAATTAAAGGAGCACAAAATGGATGGATTAAAAAAATTAAAAAAACACACAATACCCAACTATATGCTATCTATAAGAGACTCTCTTCAGCTTTATAAATATACACAGGATCAACATGAAGGAACAGGAAATGATATTCCATGCAAGTAGAAACCAAAAGAAAGTAAGGCTATCTTATATCAGACAAAACAGATTTTAATACAAAAAACAATAAGATACAAAGAAAGTCATTATATAATGATAAAGGGGTCAATTAAGGAAGGAGATATAACAATCAAGATATATACCCAACATGAGGACACTAAATATATTTTTTAAAATGGTAACAAGTCCAAAGGGAGAGACAGGCAATAATACAAAAACGGTAGGGGAATTCACTACCCCACTGTCAACAATGAATAGATCATCTAGACAGAAAATCAACAAGGAAACATTGTACTTGACCCCATATATTAGACCAAATGGGCCTAATAGACATTTATAGAGCATTCCATCCAACAGCAACAAAATACACATTCTTCTCAAGTACATATGAAATACTCTCTAGGATAGATCATATGATAGAACACAAAGTAAGTATTAGCAAATTCAAGAAAAGTAAAAGCATACCAACTACCTTTTCTAACCACAGTGGTATGAAACCAGAAATCAACAAAAAGAGGAAATCTGGAGAATCCACAGATATGTGAAAATTAAAGAACATACCCCTGATCAACCAGTGGGTCAAAGAAGAAATCAAAGGAAGGAATTTTTTTTTAAATCTCAAAACAGGGATCCCTGGGTGGCTGAGCGGTTTAGCACCTGCCTTTGGCCCAGGGCGTGATCCTAGAGTCCCGGGATCGAGTCCCACGTCAGGCTCCTGGCATGGAGCCTGCTTCTCCCTCTGCCTATGTCTTTGCCTTTCTCTCTCTCTATGTCTATCATGAACAAATGAATAAGATATTTTTAAAAAAATCTCAAAACAAATGAAAATGAAAACACAACATGCTCAAATCCATGGGATGCTGCAAAAGCAATCTGAGAAGAAAATCAATTGTAATAAATCTGTATATTAAGAAAATAGAAATATCTCAAATAAACAATCTTACTTTTACACCTCAAGAAATTAGAAAAAGAAGAACAAATACCAAAGTTAACAGAAGAAAAATGAAAAGATCAGAGTGGAAATAATGAAGTAGAAATCAGAAAACAATATAAAAAAAGTCAACAAACTAACAAATTAAATCTTTGGCTAGACTAAGAAAAAGACAGATAGGACTCAAATATATAAAATCAGAAATTAAAGAGGAGGCATTACAGCTGGTACTACAGAAATACATAAGAGACTACTATAAACAATTATATATTAAATTAGAAAACGTATAATAAATCGGTAAGTTCCAGAAACCTACAATATACCAAGACTGAATCAGGAAGAAAAAACAAATCTGAACAAAACAGTAATATGAAAGGAGATTGAACCAGTAATCAAAAACCTCCCAAAACAGAAAACCCCAGAACTGGATGGTTTCTCTGGAAAAGTCTATCAAATTTTTAAAGAAAAATTTCTACCAACCTTTCTCAAACTCTTCCAAAAAAATTGAAAAGGACCAAACATTTCCAAACTCTTTTTGTGAGGCCAGTATTACTCTGATACCAAAGTCCAATAAAGACATTACTAGAAAACTATAGACCAATAGCCCTGATGAATATAAATACAAAAATTCTCAACAGAATATTAGCAAACAGAAATTACTGACACATTTAAAGAGTTATACAAATAGTTATACAAAATGATCAAGTGGGATTTCTCACTAGGATACAAGGATATTTCAACATATGCAAATCAATAAATGTGATACATCATATTAATAGAAAGAAAAATAGAAATCATATGATTATCTAAATAGATACAGGAACAACTTTTGACAAAATACAATATTCTTTCATGATAAGATCCTTCAACAGGGTATAGAAGGAACATGCCTCAATACAATAAAGGTCATATACAACAAACCCTATAACTAGCATAATATTCAGTTGTGAAAAATTGAAAGCTTTTCTTCTAAGATAAAGAACTAGACAGGGTGTCCACTCTCATTACTCTTATTCAACATAGTAGTAAGAATCATAGCTAAAGCAATTAGGTAAGATAAACCAAATACATTAGAATTGGAAAGGCAAAAGTAAACGTCATTATTTGCAATAATATGGTCTTATAAAAAAATACTAAAGATTCAACCAGAAAACTATTGGAACTGATCAAGAAATTCAGCAAATTTACAGAATATAAAATCAACATAGAGAAATCAGCTGGAATTCTATACAGTAACAATTAACTGAAAAAGAAGTAAAGAAAACTGTCCCATTCACAATCACATGAAAAACAATAAAATACTTACAAATAAATTTTACCAGGAAGTAAAGATGTGTACAATCCAATTACAAGATTTTAATGAAAGAAATTGAAAAAGACACAAACAAATGGATAGAGATCTTGTGTTCATGGATCAGAAAGATTAGTATTGTTAAAACGCGCATACTACTCAAAGCCACCTAGAGATTCACTGCCATCTCTATAACATTTCCAATGGCATTTTTCACACAAATAGAAAAAAAAATCCGAAAATTTGTGTGGAACCACAAAAGATACTGAATAGCTAATTTGATCCTGAGAAAAAAGAACAAAGTGGGAGACATCACATTTCCTGATTTCAAACTGTCATACAAAACTATAATAAGCAAAACAGCATAGAAGTGGTATAAAAATAGTCATATAGACCAAAATAGACCAACAGAACAGAAAAGAGAGACCAGAAACAAATCCCTGCATGTATGGACAATTAATATTTGACAAAAGAATTAGAAATACTCACTGGGGAAAGCATAGTATTTTAACAAATGATATTAAGAAACCTAGCTAACACATGCAGAGAAATGAAATTGGACTCCTAATTTACACTACTTGCTGAAAAGTGACTTGAAATGGGTTAAAAGTCATAACAGCAAATACCATAAAACTTCTAAATGAAACCATAGGAAAAAAGCTTCTTGACATTAGTCTTGGGAATGGTATTTTCAGATATGACACTAAAAACATAAACAATAAAATGAAAAACAAACTACATCAAGCTAAAAATACCTTGCACAACAAAAGATACAATAAAAATAATAATAAAATGCAACCTATTGAACGGGAAAAATATTTTCAAACTGTATATAAGATAAGGAGTTAATATCCAAAATATCAAAAGAAATGCTCATACAATTCAACAACAACAGCCTGATTAAAATCAAGCAGAGGAACTAAATAGACATTTTTTTCCCAAAAAGAAGACATCCAAATGACCAACAGGTACATGAAAAGATGTTCAACATCACTTAATCATCAAGGGAATGCAGATCAAAACCTTAATCAACTCACACCAAGTAGGATAGTCACCAATGAGAAGGCAAACGAAAAAAGTTTTTGCAAGGATGTGTACAAAAGGGAATCCTAATACACTTTTGGTGGGAAGGTAAATTGTTCAGCTACTATAAAAAATAGTAAGAAGGTTTCCAAAGTAATTCAAAATAGAATTACCATATGATCCTACAATTCTCTTCCTGAGTATACATCCAAAGGAAATGAAAACAGGGAACTAAAGAAATATATGCACTTCTATGTTTATTGTAGCATCATTCACAATAGCCAGTAAAAGCAAACAACCTGTCTGTCAATGAATGGTATATAAACACAATAGAATATTATTCAGCCACTATAAAGAGAAATTCTGCCATTTGCAACAATATAGATTGATCCTGAAGGCATTATACTAAGCGAGATTAGTCAGAGAAAGACATAAGCTGTATGATACACTTACTTGTGGAATCTAAAAAAGCCTAACTTGTGAAAATGGAAAGCAGAATGGTGGTCATCAGGGGCTGGGAGGTTGGAGTATTTGGGGAAATTTAGTTAAGGTTACACACTTGCAACTAGTAGATAAAGAAATCCTGGAGACCTAATGTGCAGCATAGTGACTGCTGCACAAAGTTACCAAAAGTTACTAAAAGATTAGATCTTAATTGTTCCCACTACAAAAAAAAAAAGATAAAAAAAAAGAAAAGAAAGAAAGAAAGAAAAGAAATGTACCATGATACAGATATTAACTAGTGCAGTGGTGGTAATCATATTACAACATTTATAAAAGGTATGAAATCAACACTTTGTATACCTAACACTTACTTAATGGTATATATCAATTCTATATTTTTTAAAATAATAATTAAATAAAGATATGGGCACACAAAAAGATGATCTTTGTACCACATAAGCAATCGTATCATGTTACTTAGAGGTATAATTAGATTAAAAATAGGTAAGAAAATAAATCAATTAATTAATTAATTAATTAATAAAAATAGGTAAGACGATTTTTTAAAGAGATGTGTCAATCAAGGATATAATTTTTTTAATGCTCCCAGAAGACATAAATAGAAGAAAATACAGAACAAATGAAACAAGTAAAAAACAGGAATATGTACATTTGTATTAGCTATCAATATTAGTAACAATAATTACTTTAAATGTAATAATCTCAAATTACCATTTGAAAAATTATAAAATGGGATTTAAAAATCAAATCCCAGCCTTATATATATTTTCTATGCTATGGAAAATGGGAGGAAAATGGAAGGAGGTGATAAATTAGAGGGCAAACTGCACATAAAGCTTAGAAAGAAGTGAAAGCTAGACTGTGGCATATCCTGATTCCCTGAAGATGTCTGGGCTATCCCTAAAGCTGTGGAGAGGCCTCAAATAATTTGATAATTTGAGGGTATTGGCTTTGATTTGTATTTAATTACAAAGATTGGAAAGTTATTAAAATGCCTATAATTAGTTGAAAATAGAGGCAAAAATATCATTGGGTAACTCTCTACTGAAACTATTCAATGAAAAGCTAGAAAGAGTATCATTCTCACCCTTATAAAAAAAAACTGAAAAATTTGAAGATTTGTAACTCTTTTATAACCTACCATAGAGCCAACATCTAGCCAACTGAGTTATCTTGAAAGCTAATAAAAGACAAGGAGATACAGGATGAAAGCACTTGCTTACCTGGGATGAATGTTAGACTCTAAAAATAAGAATTCAAGTAATAATTAAAAAAAGAATTCAGATAATAATTTTAGTTAATTATTCAGTGAGGAGTATGGCTAGTGAAAAAATATAGAATCTATAGTTTCCATAAAAATAAGAGGTATTTATATGCACTTTAAGGCTTTCATCCATGGTTCTCACTGGATACTCACATAGATAGATAGATGATGATGATGACAGAGATAGATGATAGATGATAGATAGATTAGATAGATAGATAGATAGATAGATAGATAGATAGATAGATGATAGATGATAGATAGATAGATGATAGATAGATGATAGATAGATAGATAGATAGATGATAGATAGATAGATAGATAGATAGATAGATAGATAGATAGATAGAAGATAGTGATGAAATGTGTCATGGCACAGACTTTGGGGAAGGAAAAGAAATAGGGGTGGGAAAGGCACAAGGACCTGCTTATATTCCTCTCCCTATTGTCTTATGGCACAAAGGTTAAACAATGCTAGAATGGCAAAAACCAAAACAAAATGACATTCTTGACTATCACAAACTGAAGAAAACCTCTTACAAGTAGGAAAAGGGATTTTAAAAAATAACTTGAGAGGTACAAAAATAAATTCTGGCCTAGACATGCAGCTAGGGGCAGGAAACAATCTCTGGCAAGGCATAAGCCCCAAGAACCAGGGAGAAAATGACAGTGAATTAATAAAAACACATAACAACCCTCCCCTACCTTCCACACAGAACTAACAAAAATGAAGTAACAGATACCACTGTTTATTGTTGGAACAAAGTCAAGAGGATGGAGAAAGTCTCTTTCTGAAATACAGCACAAAATAAATACCTAAAACTGAGAATGGAGTAGATTTAGTGAGAAACTATCCAGCAAACCAGAACCTGCCCCCACACAAGAGAATGCTAAAGGAGTTTCTAGGTTGTAGTGCACTGAGAGTAACCATAGTAACAAGTCCCAACCTAGATCAACTGCTGAATAGATATACTCAATTCCCATACTAAGGCTTAACATAAGAAAAAAACATCCCAATTTCCAAATTAAAAAAAAATGATTTATTTCAGTCTCTACTGAACCAGATGAAGATTTCCAACTTTCAGTAAGAAAATTACAAGTCATAATAATAAGCAAGGGGAAATAATACAATGTGAGGAGATTAAGCAACCAACACAATCAGACTTATGTATGATACTGCTTTGAAAAATATGAGAAACAAGATTTAAAATAGCCATGATTTGTAACTTAAATGTTCTAAAGGAAAAAGTATTCAACATCCAAGAACACATGGGTAATCTTGGAAGAGAAATAAAAACTCTAATAAAGAATCAAAAGAAAATATTAGAATCAGAACACTACAACAAAGATGAACAATGCATTTGACAGTCTTACCAGCAGAACTGGGAGAGACAGGAAAGAAACAGTAAGACTGGAAATAATAGAAATACACAAATATAAATACAAAGAAATGATACAGGAAAAATAAAAAGACAAGGTATCCAAAAGTGGTAAGACAATAACGAATGCAGATATAGTTGGAATCCCAGAATGAACCAAGATAACAGAGTAGAAGATATATTTGAAAACAATTTTAAAACTATTCCAAAATTTTAAATTTAAAACTTTTAAAAATTCACAGAACACCAAAAAAAAAATTAAATAAGCAACAAAACAAAAACAGAAAACTCCTAGACATATATTCAACAAACTGAGAATTGAATACAGGGGAAAATCTAGGAAGTAGCCAGAGAAAATAAGCACGTTACTTATACAGGCAGAGAGATAAGAATAACAGCAGATTTATAATCAGAAACTATACAATTCAGAAGAAAATGAAAGACATCTTTAAAGTGTTGAAACGGAAAATAAAAGCTATTAATTCAAAATTATATAGCCAACCAACATCTCTCTCTTTTTTTAAAAAAGATTTTATTTATTTTAGAGAGAGATACAGAGCACAAGTAGGGGGAGGGGCAGAAGAAGAGGTAGAGAGAGAATCCCAAGCAAACTTGAGCCAAATTCAGGACTTGATCCCACAACTCTGAGATCATGACCTGAGACAAAATCAAGAGTAAGATACTTAACCAACTGAGTCATCCAAGTGCTCCAACTAACATATATTTTTAAACAGAAAGAGGACAAAAAAACAAAAAACAAAAAACAAAACAAAACAAAACAAACAAAAAAAACAGAAAGAGGAATAAAGATTTTTTTTTCAGAAAAAGATTTACACTACAGGAAATAAATATGCAATAAGTTCATTAGTCAGCAACAATTATGATACCACAGAGAATTTAAATCTACACAAAGTGATATATAGTATTATAAATAAAATCAGTTAAGGTAATTACAAAATTCATTTATTTCTTATTTTAATAGCTTTAAAAAGTACTTGTCTAAAGCCAAAATATTAGCAATGTATTGTATGATTATAACATCTATAAGAGTAAAATGTATGACAAAAATAATACAAATGGAGCAGCCCAGGTGGCACAGCGGTTTAGCACCGCCTGCAGCCCAAGGTGTGATCCTGGAGACCAGAGATCGAGTCCCACGTCAGGCTCCCTGCATGGAGCCTGCTTCTCCCTCTGCCTGTGTCTCTGCATCTCTCTCTGTGTGTGTCTCTCATGAATAAATAAATAAAATCTTTAAAAAATATACAAATGATGGGGATTAATAATTGTAAGTATAATAAACACCTTATAAGAAACAAAGTGTATAATATTATTTGAAGGTATATACTGATTAATTAAAAACTAAACCCTAAGATAATCACTAAAACAACTTTGAAAAGAATGCAAACACTAAGCCAATAATGAAGATAAAATATAATTATAAAACTGAACATTTAATCCAAATAAAGATAAGAAAGGGAAAATAAAACAAAGTACAATGAAAAAAATAGAAAATAGTTCACAAGATATTAACTTATAATTTATCTTATTAAGATATAACAAGATAGGGATGCCTCGGGGCTCAGCAGTTGAGCGTCTGCCTTCGGTTCAGGGCCTGATTGCAAGTCCACGGATCGAGTCCCGTATCAGGCTCCCTGCAAGCAGCCTTCTTCTCCCTCTGCCTATGTCTCTGCCTCTCTCTCTGTCTGTCATGAATAAATAAATAAAATATTTTTAAAAAAGATATAACAAGATAAATGATATTCATCCAATATGCTCAATAATTACATTAAATAGTAATGGCCTAAGCACATCATCAAAAGATTGATAAGGTGAATGGAGAAAAGAGTTCCTGTTTATAATGAACACACTTCAAATGTAAATACAAACCAAAGTTAAAAATGAAATTCTAGAAAATGTATTCCATATAAATAGTAACCAGAAGAAAGCTAGACAAGGTACTTAATATTTATAAACATGTACTTTAAAAAAAGAACATTAGCAAAGATAAAGAAGAACACCATATAATGACTGAAAGGTCAATTATCAAAGAGGACACAAAAATCCTAATGATTATACACTTAAAAATAGATTTTCAATATAAATGAAGGAAAAACTAATATATATGAAAGATGACACAAGCAACTCACAAATATGACTGGAGACTCTAATACTTAGCTCTCAGAAACTTATAAAACAAGTTTATAGAAAGTAAGAACATAGATGACCTGAGCAGTGTTATCAGTTAAGTTGAACTGATATTTGATAGAACATTTTACCCCAAAACAGCAAAATTCACATTCTTTTCAAATTTACATGGAGTATTCTACAATCTTGGCTGCCCAAAATAAACCTTAACAAATTTACAAGAAATTCAGATTATGTAGAGTATGTTCCTGGATGAGAAGAAAATTAAAGGAGAAATTAAGTATATGGAAAATCTCTAAATATTTTTAAATTAAATAGCATATTTCTAATTAACAAATGGTTAAAAAAGAAATCTCAAGGAAAATGATAAAAACATTTGAAATGAAAAGTGTATGAAAATGAAAATGTAACATATCAAAAATTTTACACTGTTGAATCAGTCCTAAAACAGTGTTTAGAGGAAAATTTAAAATGTTGTCTTTCTATAACAAAATAGGAAAAGTCTCAAATCAATCATTAATGTACCTTAAGAATTTTTTTATATCAAGTTAAAGAAAAAAATTAAACAATAATATTAGCAGAAATCAATAAATTGAGAACCTCCTCCTTCAAAAATAAAATAAAGTAAAATAATTGGAGCTTTAAAAAGATCAATAAATATAATAAACCTCTAGCCAGATTAGCCATTTAAAAAAAAGTAACTGCAAACATTGAGAATGAAAAGAGCACATTCCTTGCTGCATCATTATGCATCCTACAGACATTTAAAAGGATAATGAAGAAATACTACATTCTATGCCCATAAATTTGACCCATTAGATGAACTGAAAAAGTGCCCTGAAATATTATCACTCGAGAAGAAATTAAATTTGTGTAAAAACATTCCACAAAGAAAACTCAAGGCCCAGATGGTTTCAACATTAAATTTTACGAAACACTTAAGAATAAAATAATACCAATTTTATGCAAATAATTTAATTAATTTTATCTATTTTTTAGAGAAGGGGAAAAAGGAGGGGGGAAGGGGGGAAGAGGGAGAGAGTGAATTCTAAACAGGCTCCACACCCAGTGCAGAGCCTAATGCAGGGTTTGATATCAAGACCCTGAGATCATGACCCGAGCCAAAATCAAGAGTCAGAAACTTAACTGACTAAGCACCCTATGCAAACATTTTTAGAAGACAAAAAAGCAAGACTACTTCTTAGTATATTTTACTAGTTCAAGTGATACCATGATACCAAAATGATATAATGGAAGTATAAGAAGAAAAAACTGAAAAACAATATCCCACATGAACAAAAATGCAAAATCCTCAACAATATATAAGAAATCAATTCTTTAAATGATAAATAAGGGATCCCTGGGTGGCGCAGCGGTTTGGTGCTTGCCTTTGGCCCAGGGCGTGATTCTGGAGACCCGGGATCGAATCCCACGTCAGGCTCCCGGTGCATGGAACCTGCTTCTCCCTCTGCCTGTGTCTCTGCCTCTCTCTCTCTCTCTCTCACTGTGTGACTATCATAAATAAATAAAAAAAAATTGATAAATGATAAATAAATTCATTAAAGTGATAATACATTATTACCAGTGTGATTTATTCCAAAAATTTAAGGCTGGTTCAATACTCAAATTCAATCAATATAATTCATTCTATTAACAGACAAAAGAAACTCAATTATGAGCTCTTCAATAAATGAAGAAAAAACCTTTGACAATATTCAATACCCATTTATAAACTTCTAGAAGACTGGGAATAGGTAAAAATTTCTGCAACCTGATAAACAGCATCCACAAACACATTACAAACAAAAATCAACACTACACTTAATTTCATATTTAATGGTGAAGGATTGACTTCTTTCCTTATAAAATTGAGAACAGCCCAAGGATTTTTTTTATTTTTTATTTAAATTCAATTTAATTAACATGTACTGTATTATTATTTTCAGAGGTAGAATTTAGTGATTCACCAGTTGCATACAACACTCAGTGTTCATTAATTCAAGGATACATATTTTTTATATAACATTGTATCAAAAGTATTGTTTGGTGCAATAAATCAAGAAAAATCAAATAAAAGGCATAAAATTATGCAAAGAAAGAAATAAAACTGTTTCTATGTGCATATTGCATAATTGTCTATGTAGAACTTTCTCAAGAATCTGGAAATTTCCTGGAACTTTGTGAGTTCATCAAGATGCCAGGAAACATAGTCAATATACCAACATCCTATACAGGATTCACACATGATTGACAAGTTGAATCTATGACCATCTGGACAAAAAAAAAAAAAAGGCGTAATAGTAAAAAATATCCTAAAAAAGAACAAAGCTGGAGTATTCATGCTACCTAATAAAAATGTAAAGCTGCAGTTAAAAAAAAAAAGACATTATTGGGGAAAAAAAACAAAATAGAGTGCTCAGAAATTGACTCACACTCCTATTGTGAATTGATTTTTGACAGAGATGCAGACAGTTTAATGAAGAAAGAAAAATGTTTTGAACAAATGATGCTGAAACAATTGGATATCCATATCAAAAAAAGTAAAGAAATAATGAAACCTTAATCCATATCTTTCACACTATACAAAAACTATCTCAAAATGGACTGTAGACCTAAATGTAAAATATAAAATTATAAAGCTTCTAAAACAAAACATTAGAGACAATTTTTGTGAACTTGAGTTAGGAAAAAGTTTAATACTATGCCAAAAGAATAATTAAAAGATCATAAATTGCATTTCACTGAAATTAAGAACTTCTGATATTTGAAAGATACCCTTAAGAGAATGAAAATAACAGGCCACCTATTTGAAAAATATATATATATCTTCACTTCACACATACAACAAATGATTTGTATCCATACTATGTAAAGAATTCTCAAAACTCAATCAAGAAAAGTATAGACCTAATATACGTAATCAGCAAAGGTTTAAACAGAATATAGATTACAAACAACACATACAAAGATGATCAACATAATTAATCACTAAGTTGCATTAAGTTTAATTTGCATTAAAACCACAGTGAAATACCACTAAACACCTACTAAGAGTGTCATATGTGTCATATGTATGGCACACTGTGATGGAATAATGACATCCAATTATGTCCACATCCTAGCTCCCCAAACCTATGACTATATTGCACTACGGGACGAGTTTTCTATTCCTATTATTGAAGTAGAGTATAACCTCCTGTCCCTTGGCTTTGGGTTTGGCCGGGTGACTTGCTTCAACCAATGGAATGTTAGTGACCATGAAACGATCAAAGCTTATAAAGCATATTTGTGATTTCCTTACTTTCTTCGATTTCTGTCATCACCATAAAAATAACTTGCCCCAGCTAGCCTGCTAATCTCTGAAAAGGGTAATAGATTCATAGAGCAGAGCCCAACCTAGATTAGCCAATTTATCCATGAGGATAAATGTTTGTTTTAAACCACTTAGTGTTAGGGTAGTTTGTCATACAGCATATTTACAGATACTGAACAAAGGTAAGCAGGTAAGGTTTTCTGAAGGGGTTGATGATTTGGAGTGAAAAATAGTAAATTATAGTTAAATCAGAAATAAGTCATTAGAATTATGGCTTTACTTGCTATTTTACAATAAATAAGTTTTGGAAACCCTCTTAGCCTTTGTTTCTTTGTTAAATTGGATGTAGTATCCAATAGAGTTATGTGAGTATTACATGTGATGCATATAGAAAAGTGTGGGATCTCATATATATGATATATGACTTTATATTGATAGGATTTGAAAAGAATAAGAATTGCAGCAAAATATTTTGTGGATATCAATAATACTTGATCCCAATACTATTATCAATAAATTAGGGATAGTGAGGAACCAAGAGTTTATTGACTTAACTTCAAATTGGATTTCTGACTGACTCCCAGTGGAACATCAGAACAAATCTTTGCTAATGCAGGGTAATGTTAAATCATTTCATACATCAATCATCTTAAAAAGCAAGATATCAAAGCAATGTAGATCAAGAGTATCAGGTCCTCCCATGAAGCTGAAAGTATCGGCTAGTGGCAGTCACTACCCATTAACACAACACCTTGCTTTCTGACTCTGATGCTGCCATTAAGCACATCAAAAACATTGGCTCTACTTAATGATGCATTTCCCAAAATGTGATCCTTGGAACAATAATTCTTTGGAATGTTACTAGATATTTCATGGAGGAAAATAATTTCTATATTCTAAATAGTTTCATAATTTTGGGACTCAACAAATATATTTACATGTTCAAGTTCTCCAGAAAAGCAAGGATAAAGGAAAATATCATATACATCATACAAATTACCCATATCCATTGTCTACAAAAACAATTTTCCTAAGGCCTACAGTGATGTACTACATTTTAGAGGACATATTTAGATAAACACTGGACTTCTGATGCAAGTATTAGGCTGGCACACTCAATAGAACTTGAGCCCAAAAAGTGGCTGATTTTCTTAATCACCATAAAACACAAGAACATTCCTATAGGAAGATAAATTTAACCTATTACCATCATTGTGGAAAGAGACAATAATCTATATTATTAGTATTTAAAGAGAAATCAGAATAAATATGATGAAGATTAAGCAAGGTCTTTAAAACTGAGAACTTTCAGTATAATGTCTGTAATTTATTGGTCATCTCTTAGGTTCCAGGCAGGTTATAAGAAACATTATATATATTATTCCATGTATTACTCCCACGACAACCCTGAGAAGTAGAAATCATTATTCCTATTTTACACACACAAAAAAATTCAGACTGAGCATTTATGAAACTCTCCTATGGTTATAGTTAGTAAATGGCACAGGGTGGACAGTAGCACTTGCATTAACAATTTCCTCACTTATTGGCTCCTAAGCTTGGGTCTTTAAGCCCACCAAAGTGCAGTCATTCAGCAACTTCTCCCAAACTTCATTAACTGACTGATGCTTCAAAATACACATACACACAGACCCACACTTCCCTCTTGGGTCTGTCAGCAAGGGGAGGTATCACAGTGTTGATGAAGTAAAGCCATCAACTGATGCCAAGGAAAGAAAGAATGGTCAAAGCCCCTGAGTACAGGTGATGGGAAAATATCATAGAGGACAAGACATGGCAGATCATGGCCAATGACCACATGGCTTCTTGGAATAACGCCTTTAACAGTGACCCTTCCTAGGATGCTTAGGTGGGTCATTCAGTTAAGCATCTGCCTTTTGCTCAGGTCATGATCCCAGGGTTCTGCTTAGTGGGGAACCTACTTCTCCCTCTCTCTCCACTGCTCCCCCTGTTTGTGCTCTCTTTTTCTCAAATAAATAAAAAAATAGCATCTTAAAAAAATAGTGAGCCTTCCAACTGCAAGAACTTCCTGGGTAGGGGGCCTCTCCCATCTATAGCAGCTATCTCAGGAAAGACTTCAAGTTCTTTACTGGTACTTCCCTCCATTACTCCCTTATCTCCAGTTCTTACCTCTCACCTTCTTATAGTCTGGGAAAAATACTTTTTCTTTGAACCTGCATAGGTTTGCCTCTTTTTCAAATTGTATCCCCTACTTAACCAAATTAATTCTCCCATTCCTAAAGATAGAGAAGTTTAGTGTTCAAACTCTAGCAGAAGGCATTGGGAAGTAGTTTCAATTCAAAGTGTCCACATTAGAACCCTAATTATAATTTTAACTTTTTAAACTTCCTTACTGTGTATATGGAAATCCTTCACAAAAATAATTGTGTGTTCACCAATACCTCTTTAGATTTTCTTTTTTTTTTCTTAAAAGTTTATTTATTTATGAGAGACACAGAGAAAGAGGCAGAGACACAGGCAGGGGGAGAAGCAGGCATTCTGTGAGGAGCCTGATGTAGAACTTGATCCCAGAACCCCAGGATCACGACCTGAGCTGAAGGCAGACACTCAACAACTGAGCCACCCAGGTGCGCCATCTCTTTAGATTTTCAAAACAAATTGGCAACAATTTAAATTTATCTATTAACTCTTTAACACACAAAGTTGAAAATTGATTTTTATAACATAACAGCATAACATAACAACACATAATAACATAACATAGTAAGTAAGAAATATTGAGCATGTACTGCACACCAGGCTCTGTTCTAATCAGTCTGTTTATTATCCTATTGTGTGATATGGCTCCTTATCCTGTTTAGTGTTAAAAACAGAGCTGAACAAGGGCCTGAGCCTTCATATTAAAGAGTTTATTTGTAGAACTCCCAGAAAAAAATGTATCTATGTTTTTTACTTGGACATATCATTATAAAGTTCCCAAACACAATGAACAAAGCTCCTAAAAGAAGAAGAAAAAAATTCCTATGAAGGAAAAAATCCTACTGGCCTCAGACTTATTATCAGAAATATTGAGTGCCATAATAAAATATAGTAGTGATTTTAATGATCAAAGTAAAAATAATTTTCATTATAGTTTTCTATACTTAGCTAAATAATTAGCATAGCATACTGAGTGAATATAGCATATACACATATTCAAAAATTCAGAAATTTTATTCTTTTATTATTCTTGATTGGAAAATTACTTGAGGAAGTACTTCAGCAAAACAAGAGGCTACATAATTCATTAGAAATGTGTAATCCATGAAAGAATGGATTTAATCCAGAAGAGCTATTAAGGGAAGTTTCAGGAAGGCAGCTGTGAAGAAGTATCAGGAATAATGAATGTAAATTAGGGCAGGAATATGGAAGTTTATGGGAGAAAGGAAGGATGGGTCAACATTCAAAAACAATAATAATAATGCAATCCATCATATCAACAGGCTAAGTAAGAAAAACGATATGATCATCAGTAGATTAAGGAGAAAAGATTGGAAAGGAAGAAATAAAACACTGTTTGCAGGACAATGTGATCATTTATGAAGAAAATCTCAAAACACACACAGAACTACTAAATGTTTATAGCAAATTTACAGAATACAAGGTTAATACGCAAATTTCAATTGCTTTCCTATATATCATTAATGAATACTTGGCCTTGAAATAGAAAAGATGTCATATTTTTATATTAACATAATGAAGGAAGCATTTAGATATAGACCTGACAAAATATGTGTAAGATTTGTGAGGAAAACTACAAAACTCCAGTGTAAAAGATGTAAATTAATTGAAAGATATTTTATATTCATAGATTAAAAAGACTAATATTGTTAAGATGTCCACTTTTCTCAACATGATCTTTAAATTTGATGTAATACCAATCAAAATTGCAGCAAAATATTTTGTGGATATCAACAAAATAATTATAACGTTTATATATTTTTATATATGCAAAAGACCCAGAATAATCAACACAATATTAAGGAAAAACAAAGTTGGAGGACTGATGCTGACCTCAACATTTATAATATTTAGGATGAAACTATTATTAAGACCATTGTGGTATTAGCATCTCACAAAAATACACACACATATGTCAAGGCTGATCATATTGCACACTTTAAATATGTGTACTCTCTTACAGGTCATTATACTTTAACAGCAAAGCTGAAAGAACAAACATTGTAAAGTTTATCAGCCAAATATGTGAAATGGAGACAAGAAGCTGGAAGACTACTGAAATCAAATATATATTATCCTTTAGACTTTGAGCAAGAAAAACATTTACCTAACAGAAAACATTGTCACCTCATGTAGTCTTTGAGTAGAACAATAATTTTACACATACTATCTGTAAGAAATAGAAATGAAAAGAAGTTGGAACTGAGACAAGGGGCCCAGAACTGCAGAAAAAAACAAAACTGATAAGCTACTTTTATCTCTAATCCAGGTCCCTAGACTGAAGAAAAATGCTAGATAGCATTGAGATGACTTATGAAAAAGTGGACAGTCAACAGAATGCCTGTGATTTAAAGGAGTCTCTTATGAGCCAAATAGGTTCTTGGAATGCCAAGCTGAATGGAAAAATACTCCAAAAATATAGCAAGTAGACTGATTTCTGACAGTATGGTGGCAGCCATGGATCCAATACAAAATTTAATGAAATACAACATAAATCAATGTTGTGTAATCATTCTTATGATTACGTATTTCTTCTTTCTGTTTCATTAATGTTATTCTTGCATCCCAAACTGAATTTTCAACTACTTCTGGTTAAATACTGTGTCTTCTTCTTAAGTTGACCTGTCTTAGTGACTGGCAGCACTGTTTGTAGGAAGAGACAAAGTCAGCCTGAGTTCAGTGAGTGGCCTTAGTGACTTCTTTCAGAGAGAGGCTCCTGTAATCACTTCACATAAAGATGAAAGAATGAGAGGACACACACTAGTGGAGAAAACACAGTCTTGGGAAACAGAAAGACCAGGGTCTCCAGTATTCCAATGCAATATTTACTAGCTGAGATACTCAGAGTATAGTTACTGGTTACAAAAGAAAACAAACTCCATCCCAGATGGCTCAGATACTTTAGTATAATTTATAGAATGTGGGCTAAGATAAGGAAAGTCAAGGATGATGAGGTAGTCAGAGACTACGAAGATGTGGAAGTCATTACTACTTGAAATATGAAGAAGCAGGAGAGGAATTACTATTATTAGGGTCCATTGAGCCCAAGTCACCAAGAGGAGCTGCCTGACTGGTGGTGAAGTTATAGAGATGAGAAGCCACTGCCAGAAACACAGCTGACAGTAAAAAGATTGAATAAATACCTCAAACTCTACTCCTGCCCTCAAACTCTACTCCTGCCCTCTAGTCTTTTGTTGTGCCTCCCATTAACTATGCCAACTGGAAACTGGCAGGTGTGGGAGTCCAGGTGACCCAATCCACAGTGGCCAGCCTCCTAGGGCACAGAGCAAGGCAGAGAAGGGAAGAGAATGGGTGCATGGTGGGTGGGGGTGGTGAAAAATTAAAAAAAAACCTTGAAGGGTATGTTCTGATTTCTCTGAGGTAGCATCTACCTCAGAGGCTTTTAATAAAGATTAAATGATATTTTCAGTGTAGGTTTCATAGAAACTGTGCAACAAACATTAGTTTTCCTTCTTTTCATACAGCATTAAGTACAGGTGGTAACAAAGGAACTCTGAATATTGTCTGAAGGATGAAGCAGAAGAGAAACAAAGAAGCTTAAAGTCACAAAGTACATTATTGAGAGAATTTTTCTTCAAGTCTGAGACAAAGGGGACTCCCTGAGTATCAGGGCAGTGAGCAAAGGGGAGCAGCTCGTAGCAATTGCAATCTGGTATGCATTTAAATATATATAGCAACCTAATTCTCTCCAATCTGCAATTATTTTCTCACTCTTAAATAATGCAAGAATGATGACTAAGCCATCCTAAATCAAGATGCTTTCAAGAGTAGAGTTAGCTCATGACAACTGATGGGTATCTCCACCTAGTATCTTTAGACTGGTTGCAAACAAGCTTAACAAAGAGCATATAAGGCCTCACATTTGGCGAGTGTAAATAAAGAAATGTATATTGACATCTAATGACTCCCTTAGTGTAATTGGAATCAAGTAGGTAGCTTGCAAGTCACTGCAATATTCTACTAAGGGGAGAGATAAAACAATTCTTTGTATTGTATGTTTATAATGTTTTCTGGCAGAAAAGGAAATTAAGAAAAGGAATCCTTTCTCCAATTGGGTTTTTTTGGTGAAATTCACAGATTTTTGGTGAAAAGTCATAATTCTGTTCAGGACATATTGTAAGTGTTTGACCCACTTGTATTAAGACCTGAGAAACAAGTGAGTGATGTTGCTAACTTTCTGCAGAAAAGAATTGCATTCTCTTCCTGCTCAAAAAACTCAATATCCTTTATTTCTAGCTTTATCCAGTCCAGATTTCTGTGCCTGACTTAAATCATTCCAGAATTTGCCTTGCTAATATATCGATTCAACCATCCATAAATATTTTCTGAATGAATTGCTTTATCCCTAAAAACATAAAAATCAGTAAGACATGGTTATTGACCTCAATTGAGGAGCTCTTAGTTTTGTTGGAAGATAAGCCATGTAGACTAAGTTTGTCTAGTGGTTACAGACACATTCAGCATAGATATGAATACAAAGGAGGCAGTGGTGAATTTCACCCAGAGAAAAGCTGAAATTCTACCTACCATCCACCTTTCTCCTTAACACATTTATTCATTTAGACACCATGTATGAGTGGCCTCTATGCTAGATATAGGATGTGGCTAAGACAAGGCTGCCCAGAATACTTTGTGTACTTATGCTCCTGCAAGAATTAGGTAGGGTAAAATATTAGAAAACCACATAGCAGAGCCATAAAAATTTAATGACTAAATTTTGAGGTTTGGAAGAGTAGGAGAATGACCAGAGGAAGAGAGAAGAAAAGGAAGAAGAAAATATGTTATGACATCTCACTGAAGCCAGACTATCATCCACACAGGACAGAATAGGCTAGATTATGAGAGTTTTCCCTATGTGCTAGTCTGGTTTATAGTGCCGTCTCTCTACCCAGCTTCTTTATGTGGAAATAAAATGAATCCCCTCTCAGAATAGTTTATGACACAAAAGAGACTGAAATAGCTGTGAGGAAAGAAATAATTTTCTCTCAAAAAATGAGCAAAGCAGTCTTCATTGTAATATTCCCAATGTGTCCTTGAGCACTATGTTATTTTGAATAGACTGATTTTATTTTAAAACTTCTTTGTTTGTTTGCCTCTCAATGAACTAGGACAGTGGTAAGAATTCAATTAAGCATGTATTTATTGAGTCACTGTTATGTGCCAGGCACTGCCCTCATAAAAATTCAAACCTGTTCTCAAAAAGCTTTCAATCTAAGAAAGAAATGTGACAATAAATAATAATATGATCAGTGCAATAATAAAAAACAGTTAACAGATATAAGTAGTACTGCGAAAAAAGAAAACTCACCATCAGAAGAATTGGAGAAAGTTTTATAGAGGAAAAAAATCACCTAGCAGATTTTGAAAGTTAATGAGGAGTGATGTCACAGCAATAGTAGAATACAGTGCTTCAGGAATTGGTCTCTCCACTGAAATGATTAAGCTAGCAAAAACAGAAAGATGCAACTTTTTTTTTTTTTTGGAATACTGGAACCTGGTCAAAAACTTACAGCAACAAGAGGAGTGTTTAATAAGAAAATGAATACTAACATTAGGTAATCAATTGCTGCAGCATTTTTGTTCATTTGCCTGACATTCTTTAATCCTCAATTCAGCATTAACAGTAGGTGTGGTGACCCACATTCTTAATGTGTCTTGCTAGTGTGAGAGGTGTCAGAGGGGCAATGTAGACCTTTTCTCAAAATCTGTGATTGTGCATTTTAACTGCCTGATGATTCCCTGAATACTAGCACAAAGGTGTCCCTTTGTTTTACTACCTTGTTATGGAGTGGCCTTCTAGGCAGCATCTGTGGAAAGTATTTTTTTTTAAGTTTTCATCCATTTATCTAAGAGAAAGAGTGAAAGATGATTTGGATGAGAGAGAAGCAGACTCCCTGCTGAGCAAGGAGCCTGACATGGGGCTCAATCCCAGGACCCTGAGATCATGACCTGAGCCAAATGCAGACACTTTACTGACTGAGCCACCCAGGTATGCTGTGGAAAGCATTTAAAAATATCTCCTACACATGATCAGCTAAGGCAAAGGGTAGCACATTAAGCAAGCAACAGACAAACCTAATAGTTAGAAAGGAGGAGGGCCAGGAGGAATATGCTTAGGGGAGTAAGGATTTTGAAGGGCTACCATGTATACTGGGGGTCCACAGTACAATGCAAATGTCCATAGTCAGGTACATGTTCAGAAGATCTCTGAGAGGACACTAGCTTGTTCCTCTAGCAGATTTTTACACTCTGCATAAATAGAGGAGGTAAAGATGAGTGGCCAGCCTTAGCATTAAATGAGTTCCTCAGTTGGAGCCAATGTGTGATAAAGGGCAGAGAAGAAGGGACATATCTGTCTTACAGCTCAAGGCATTTAAGGAAATTTTGTCAGATCATTGCTGAAATAATGGAACAGAGATTTCAATGATCACATATGATAAAGAATACAGTCTTCTCAAAATAGTTTGGAAAGTCACAAAACAGATAACTGTAGTCCTCAAAAAGCAATAAAAGCAAACCCTGATCAATCTGATTTCCAGACTTATTGTATCATAATATTTAGATAACCTAAATGAAGTGGACAGATTCCTAGAAACACACAAATTATTG
Organism: Nyctereutes procyonoides; assembly: GCF_905146905.1. NCBI lineage: Eukaryota > Metazoa > Chordata > Mammalia > Carnivora > Canidae > Nyctereutes > Nyctereutes procyonoides. Next base: position 14,639,310 of record NW_026575030.1, read on the forward strand.
ACTCAAGAAGAACTATAAAATCTGAACAAATCTATAACAAGTAAAGAGATTGAATCAATAGTCAAATATTTCCCAGTGAAAAGTCCAGGAACACTAACCAAATAAATCTAAACATTCAATGCAATCACTATCAAAATCCCAGCAACATTTTGTATAGAAATGGAAAAGTATATTCTCAAATTAATATGGAATTTCAAGGGTTCTGGAATAGTCAATACAATTTGGGAAAAGAAGAATAAAATTGTAGGACTCAAAAAAAATGTTGTAGGACTCACACTTTCCAATTTGAAAACTTACTACAAACTATAGTAATTAAAACAGTGCAGGACTGACATAAGGATAGACAGATGGGCTAATGGAGTGGAATTTAATGGTCTAGAAATAAATAAACAAACCTCTAGTTAATTTACTTTTTTTTAAGCAAGGGTGCCACGATCATCCCATGAAGAGAGAATAGTTTCTCCAATAAATGATGCTAGAACAACTGGATATCCAGGTGCAAAACAATGAAGCATAGTTCATGAAATACATAAAATTAACACAATGGATCAAAAATCTAAAAATAAAAGCTAAAACTATAACACACTTAGAAGAAAACATAGGAGTAAATCTTAATGACATGACCTTCGTTTTTGTTTTTGTTTTTGGTGGATTCTTAAATATGACCCCAAAAACTTGAGTAACAAAAGAAAGAATGTATATAAATTGAACTTCATGAAAACTTAAAACTTTTTTCAACAATTATTAAGTGAAAACACAATCTACAGAATGGGAGAAAATATTTGAAAATGATATATCTACTTAGTGTCTGGTATTCCGAAAGATGTAAAGAAATCTACAACTCAAAAACAAAAAGGCAAACAAATTTAAGAAAAATATGCAGGGGTGCCTGGGTGACTCAGTCAGTTAAGCATCTGCCTTCAGCTCAAGTGATGATCTCAGAGTCCTAGAATTAAGCCCTTCATCAGGCTCCCTGCTCAACAGGGAGTCTACTTCTCCCTCTCCCTCTGTACCCTCCCACTTGTGCACTCACTGTCTTTCTCTCTCTCTCAAATAAATAAATAAAACCTTTAGGGGCACCTGGGTGGCTCGGTCAGTTTATTGTCTACCTGAAGCTCAGGTCACAGTCCCTGGGTCCTGGATCAAGCCCCACACTAGGCTCTTGTTCAGCCAGGAGTCTGCTTCTCCCTCTCCCCCTGCCCCTCTCCCTGTTCACTCTCTCTCTCTCTCTTTCTCTCTCTCTCTCTTTCTCTCCCTCTCTCCCTCTAAAATAAAATCTTTAAATTTTTTTTTTATTTTTTATTTTATTTTTTTAAATTTATTTATGATAGTCACACACAGAGAGAGAGAGAGAGGCAGAGACATAGGCAGAGGGAGAAGCAGGCTCCATGCACCGGGAGCCTGACGTGGGATTCGATCCTGGGTCTCCAGGATCGCGCCCTGGGCCAAAGGCAGGCGCCAAACCACTGCGCCACCCAGGGATCCCCTAAAAATTTTTTTTAAAAAATAAAATCTTTTAAAAAAAGAAAATATGCAAATGGTCAACAAACACATGAAGAGACTTTCAATATCATTAGTCATTAAACAAATGCAAACCAATACCACAATAAGATTCCATTTTACAGCCACTAGGACGCCTATAACTGAAGACAAATTATCGTATATACATACAATGTAATGTTACTCAGCCATAAAAAGGAATAAAGTACTGTTACAAGCTACAACATAGATAAACCTCAAAATCATTAGGAATGAAGCCAGACACAAATTTCACCTCAATTAAATATATCTATATTCAATATATATTTAAGTAAATGGAACTTATGGGGGGCAGTGCAAAGGGAATTCTCAGTGGAATCAACACAAATAATGAAATACAATTTACAAATAGGAGAATGAGTATGAGCATCTACAAGTAATTCACTATGGTAGGATCTGACATTTCTAGGCCAGAATTTGTAGGTCAAGAGATCGGACAGACAGGCAGATGACAATGACGTGTACCATGCCAGAAGACTTAATCCAATGGATGACAGGGAACCATTGGAAGGCTCTGAACAGAAGAAGAACATGGTCAGATATAGGCTTATACATATCTTGCTACACATTGAATAAAAAGTGAAGGCCTGCAATTATAGGTCAGTAATTATGAAGTCTTCTGAAGGAAGTCCAGCCAAGAAGTGATAAGGATATGTGTACTTGAGCAGCAGTAAAAGGCATGGAAATAAGAATACTTAAGAAATACTGAAGTGATATAATGGTCAGGACTAGATGACTAATTGGCTTCCATATTTCCAACTGGGTTGTCTGGGTGAATATTAGCATCCTGGGACAGAGGGGAAATCTCATTCAAAATACATTCTGTCTAAATCCTTGAAAAATCTGGAATATTGGGGTCAGCTTTCCTGGGATAGCAACTTTCATGTGTCACCAAAAGCATATTTCAAGCAGATAGTACAATCTTCCAGGTCACTACTACCATTCAAGAGTCCAATTTACCCCAGTCCTGACTTACCAGTGCCTTTCTCCTGGGGAGTAACCATTATTCTAGAGTTTACCAACAAAGAGGCCTGTCCACTTCACCCATCATTTAAATACTTGTAGTTGATTGCCAACATAAAAAGGTTTATAACCTTTCCATTGGATGAAATGCCCTCTGCTTTGCACTGTGTTTAACATCTGGCTATTCTAACAAAGCATATAATTATATTTAATGAGTGAAAAGTGTCTGATGGATTGCAGCCAAGTGGCTGAATAAGACAGTAAAGCATAAAGGCAATATGCAGAGATTTGCCTGACAGGATTGAAGGCAAGAGGAGAAGGTGCTCTTTTGTCTAGGTGTACTGCTTTGTGTTCATATCATTTCTAGTAAAACCACTTATTAAGACTGCATGCTGGAGTACACACCATGTTAGGTCCTAGTACACACCACCGTCTACCTTCCAAGAGCTCTTAATCCAGAGAGGAAGTCAGACAAGTCAACAGCCTTAAGAATGTGACAAAAAATAGGACATAGACCACAGACTGTGTGAGCAAACACTGCCATTCAGACAAGTCTGAGAAGGTAGACATCACATGAAGTTGAAAGGAAGAAGAATTCAAAGAGTAAGCAGCACTTAATAGACCAAAGAAGTAGAAGAGAAATTTAGGCAGAGGCAGCAGCACATGTGAAGTTATAGAGACCTGAAGTAGCATAGCAGTACTTTGAGGAATTATACATAGTTCCATAAGGCAGGAAGAAAGTGTGCTACTAAGGGCCAGAGAAGAAGCCAGAAGGATAGCCAGGTCTGGGTCACTGAAGGCCATAGGGCTGAGGGAAACCTTTTGAATGGCATCCTGCAAGATCACTGAAGGATGCTCAGCAGAGGTCTGATGTGAACAAATTTTCTTTTCAACAAGCCTGTGCAATTCTGAGGAGGAGAGGTAGAAGGGGGCTATTTTGTAAGCAGGTAGGCCAAGATAACATCAGGAGAAGACTCTTGGAAAAGCGAAGGGAGCAGTGGTAAGATGAGAAGGAGCTGGATGCTGTGAGCGGCATCTACAGGACTAGCGTGACCTTGGGAAAGGCCATGGGAAAAATACTGTTCTGAGACTCAGTTTCTTATCAGCGATATAGAATAACAGGATTTTTTAAAAGATTTTATTTATTTGTTCATAAGAGACACACAGAGAGAGAGACAGAGACAGAGACAGAGGGAGAAGCAGGCTCCATGCAGGAAGCCCAACGTGGAATTCAATCCCAGGACTCCGTGATCATGCCCCAGGACAAAAACAACACTCAAACACTGAGCCAACCAGGCGTCCCTAGAATAACAGGATCTAACTCCTAGGATTTTTTATGTTAGGCCCACTAAATGGCAGCCATGTTTGTTTGTTTGTTTAGTATTACATAAAAGCAAAACTCCTTAAAAGGCAGATTTATGTTCAGGGCTGGCCCACTCGTTCCAAGTTACAACCTCTTGAGCATCAGTTGCCTATTTTTACATGAGGATATTGTTTTTAGAATTAAGTAATGTGGGCATCCCTGGGTTGCTCAGTGGTTTAGCACCTGCCTTCAGCCCAGGGCGTGATCCTGGAAACCCGAGATCGAGTCCCACATCAGGCCTGCGTGGAGCCTGCTTCTCCCTCTGCCTGTGTCTCTCTCTCTCTCTCTCTCTGTGTGTGTGTGTGTGTCTCATGAATAAATAAATAAAATCTTTAAAAAAAAGAATTAAGTAACTATGACCTTATCACCTAATAAAGGCTCAGTGACCCACCCATTTAGAATTTGCTCCCACTGCCTCCCACACTCTGATGTCTCTTATTCCACATGCTCTACTCTTCTTTGTATTGTTTCATCCTGTAGCCTTTCATCAATATTTATACTACACTATATAACATACTGAATAGTGAATTTAATTATAAGGACTTCTTGCTTATAATTTGTCTCTGTTTTCTACCTCCACAACACGCACTGAATATAAGCTCTACAGGGCATGGATCTCGTTTTATTCACAGGATAATGCCCAGCATAGTCTAGGTGCTTAGTAAATATTTGCTGAAAATGAATACATACTTCTATTAACATTTATTAATATCTGATTTATATTAGTATTAATTTTATTTAACACTTGAATATTTAAAAGCCCCTTCTCTCTGACTAGTACTAAAATTCACTAGAGTGGGGCCTACTATTAGGGTGACAACCCATGCTTTATCATCAGTGATACTCACCTCGCAGAGAGTTTTACTAGCAAGACCAGCTGCATTTCACCCAGTCCTCAACCTGATTTAGTTTCCCATGTGAGAGTTTTGAGTTTTCCTCAAAGCTATTCAAACAAGGTAATCACATCTTCCCAAGGGAATCAGGAGATACCCACCTTGTCATTACTACAAAGCCTTCCTCCCATAGGCCCTATTTATTCACTCTATTTCTCAGTGTAACCCCTGAGTGGCCTTGCTTCCATGTGCTGTCTTCCTCCCTCATGCTGTAAATATATGTGAGTAGTAAAATGCTGTAAATCTCACCTGCCCAGTTTCAGGTGCATGTGTTCATCCATCTCATACTATTAAGGCCAGATAATCTCTCACCAATGGAGTGAATAGGACATGAGCAGAGCAGAACACAAGGCTTCTGGTTGAATTCTGCAGTGGAGAAAATAGCAATCATAGGGAAAAAGGTGAGAAATCAGGATATTTCTTTACTCACTCTCTTGTCATGTCTCCCTCTGGCCACAACATCTGCCAGGAGCTACGCTATTCATGGATCAACACCACCCCTCAGCCTCTGGCTCTCCTGCTCACTCCCAATGCCCTCAAGCCTCAAGGGTAACGCTGCCACCACATCTTGTATTGGTTCTTCTAACCCTCAAAGCTCTACATAGAACTCCCTAATGAAAAATTGTCTTCAAAATCTCTATTTCCTGCCAGCCCCTGTCTTTAAGAAAATGTGGGTTATTAGCATTTATATGATATTTTAAGCCCCAATACAAGGTGAAGCCACATAAGTAGTATGTTTAGAAAAAGAATAGCTCCACACACTGAGCTCTGAAGTTAATCAATGTTCAGAAATCAGGAACCTGAAAAGGGACAAGCAAAGGAGATAATGAGGCAAAAAACATTTCAGATAAGAGGAAGCCCCAGGTGGCAACCAGCCCTTCCTGTCTATGAACCTCCAAGATGTCCATGGGGTGAGGCTGGTGTGTAAATAGGAGTACAGAGGGAGGGGCTAAGGAGGCAGCCAAGAATCTATCAGGATGACCTTGCGTACAGGGAAGGAAATCAAAGGACCGGGATGTTCCTCCCATAATTTCCTCATATTTCCCTTAATTCATAAAATTTCATTGACCTGCACGTTTGTTATTTTAGTCATTACAATAGGGAAATCATTTGAAGTGATCATTCAGGGACTGATCATACTCTTCCACAAACTGATCATCTTTTCCAACAATTTTATGATGTTAATGGATCTGTGGGTTAAGAATCAGATATGGCACGGAGATAATGACTCCTCTTTACATAAGACGTGGAGTTTTAGTATGGATCAATCAACAGATGGTGCTTGAATAATCTGAAGGCATCTTTAGTCAGATATCTAGCAGTTGATCCTGTGTATTGACAGGGACCTCAGCTGGGACTGTGGTTAAAAAATAAAAAATAAAAACCTACAATAGGTTTCTCCATGTGCCCTCTGTTTTCTTATATCTTATTGACCTCAGAGAAGTAGTAGTTTTTCTAAGAAAGCTCTCTACTCCAAGCACAACTGCTCTAGCTAGGAAGGTAGACACCTCAAGAGTTGTACAACATCAATTCTACCACATTCTATGGATTACAAGTGAGTCACAAGCCCACTCAGTCTCAAGAAGAGGAGAAATAGGTTCCACCTCTTAGTGGAGGAATGAGAAGTTCTATAAAAGCATATGGAAAGAAAATTATTGTAAACTTCTTTGAAAAATGCAATCTACTATGTTGAGTACTATTGGAATTTTTCCAAACCTCTTGTTCTCTTAATTTGGCTACCCATTTGTTCTCACTGTTTCTAATGTCTCAATAAGGAAGCTAAAATTCATAGAAGTTAAAGTTCACCCCTGAAAACTAGAGGAATAGGGATATACCTGAACCTAAGTCTGTCTCACTCCAGAAAAAGTACACACTGCCCTGAGCCATGCTGAAAGTATTAAACCTAATAGTGAAATGTTTAAGAAGACCATGTACTTATTATCTAGAAAATTAGAAAACAAAACAACACCAACAGGACATATGACTTAGGTTAAATAGACAAATCCCCAGAAAGATACAAGCTATTGAAATTGATACGGAGAAACATAAAATTTGAATAGATTCAGGAATAAGAAACATTAAACTAACAATTTTAAAAATACCTACAAAAAAGTCCCCGGCCCAGAATGATTCACTGGTAAATTCTATTAAACATTTAATAAGCAAAACCAATTCTTACAAACTTTTCTTTAAAGGTAGACTAGGAAAGAACTTCTCAATTTCTCAACTTCCCGACTCATTTATGGAGACTAGCATGACCATGGTATGAAACCAGAAGAATAAAATACAAGAAAAGAAACCTATAAATCAATATCTCTTATGAGTATAGACACAAAAATCTTCAACAAAGTACTAGCAAACGGAATCCAGCAACCTATAAAAAGGACCATGCACCATGACCAAATGGGAATTACCCCAGGAATGCCAAGTTAGTCTAACATCCAAAGATCAATTAATGTAATATATCCTACCAATAGAATAAAGAACAAAAATTATGAGATCTTCTACATAGATACAGAAAAAACATTTGATCAAATTGAACACCACTTTACAATTAAAAAAAAAACACTTTAGAATAGAACTTACTCAAACTAATAAAGGGCATGTATGACAATCCACAGCTAGCATCATACTTAATAATGAAAGATTGAATGCTTCTACTCAAAGATCAAGAATAAGACAAGAATGTTTGCTTTTACCACTTTTTTGCAATATTATGCTAGGGGTTCCCATCAAGAAAATTAGTCAAACATATGTATGGAATCCAGATTGAAAAGAAGGAAATAAAACTGTACTCATAGATGACCTGCTCATGTATATTGAAAATACGAAGAAATAGATTAGAACTAATAATAAAATCAACAAGATCACAGGGTATAAAATCAACATACATAAATCAATTATATTTCTATACACTTTCAATGAACAACATATAGAATGGGAGAAAATATTTGCAAGCGCTACCTATAATAAGGGACTTGTATCAGGAAATAGAAGAAACTCTTACAACTCAATAATAAGATAAATAATCCAATGTAAAACTAGGCAAATGATTTGAATGGTCATTTCTTCAAAGACACACAAAGCCCAATAAGGACATGAAAAGGTATTCAATATCATTAACTATCTGGAAAATGGAAATTAAAACCACAATGAAATACCACTTCACATCAAAAAGACAGATAATAACCTATGTTGATGGTGATGTAAAGACATCTCCTGAGATATCACTGGTGGGAATATAAAATGGTGCAGGTGCTTTGGAAAAAAAGTTTGTTAGTTCCTTAAAATTTTAAATAAAGAGTTATTGTTTGATCCAACAAATCTACTCCTAGGCATTAGCCAAAGAAATGAAGGCCTATATCTACACAAAAGCTTGTACACAGATGTTCATAGGAGCATTATTCAACAATAACCAAAAAATGAAAACAACTAACAAATGGGTGAGTAAATGTGGCATGTCCATGCAACCAAATATTATTTGGCAATAAAAATAAATAAAGTACCGATACATGTAACAATGTGGGCAAACCTTGAAACTGTTTCGCTAAGTAAAAGAAACCAGTCACAAAAGATGCCATATTATATGATTCCATTTATATGAAAGTGCAGAAAATGCAAATAGAGAGAGACAGAAATTAGATTAGCAATTGTTTAGGCAGGTGGGAATGAGAAAGTTTGGAAGAATGGGAATGATTGAAAGTGCTTATAGGATATCATTCTGAGTGTTAAAAATGTTCTAAATTTGATAGTCGTGATATTCGTACACCTCTGTGAATATACCAAAAGCCATGGGATTATACATTTTAAGCTGATCTATTGTATGGTGTGTGAATTATATCTCAATAATCTTCTTATGTTAAAAACAACAACAGAAAAATCCAAAGTTGTCTACAGTAAATGATTTATATTTCTTGAAATTTCATCTCACTTTTATTTTGACTGAGAAAGACCTTCCCCCACCAGAAGCAAAAATTTGCATCTGAGACAAGAGATTTGGTAATTCTCACCTACTGCCTTTCCCTTCTAGGCTTCCCTTAATCTCCTTTTGGCCTTGGTGGAGCTGATGGTCAGCAGGCTGAGAAAACACCTGTTTCCATATGGGCAGTCCCTCTGGAACAGCATCAGGTGTCTCCAGAGTTCGAGATGCACTCCTAAAAGCCCGGAGGCCTTGTTCAAGCCATGTAACACTGAGCATGCCTCTGAACTTCTCTGGATTTCCCATAACTTCTTTTCTTATTACAAATGCTAAATGCTAAACCATGGTCTAGCTATTTCACAGGGCCACTATGAAAAATAAAGCCAAAGTGTGTGAAAACAATTAAAACACTTTTAAACTACTTTACAAATGTATATCAAGCTGTGGCAATTGTGCCAACATCCTCATCTCACAGACGAGGTACCAGGGGAACAGGGCTGAGTTCCTGGACCACACAGTGGCAGAGTCAGGCCTAGAATCTGAGTTTTAACTTATCCCTTTTCCTCCAGACAAGACTGCTGGTCACCGTTGAGCTGTTCTCAAAACACCATACCCGTCTCCCAGCAAATTACAGGAATTGATCTTGGCAATACTTCCATGTGGTTTTATAAATCAATCAGGTTTTAAAATATACTGTAAATTTCTGCATCTGCTACTTTGGAATATCGATTGTATCTGTCAAAGATTTATGTGAGTCAGGAATTCTTGTTTGATGAGGTTCACTGAAAAAGATTAAGGAAATATCTTAAGTAGCCATCAAATGGACTGCTCAATTATCAATAGGCAGATTGTCTAAAATACTTTTTCTCTTTCTGTGCATTACCCTCAGGAGGGGAACAAATTAAGAGGTCAGGTTTGAAGAAAATAATTTATATGAAAAGTGTTTTGTGACTGTCAAACTTGTGAGGATACATATATTATTTAAAAGAGTTCATAATAACACAATAATTATGTACATTATAATGTTACATTAAAAATCAAGAACCAAAATGGTCTATTAACTACATTAAAAAAACCTATAAAGAAAAAAAACGAAAACTATAAAGGATCCCCTGGCCGCCCTTGAATAGGCCTCATGCATCTATCTGATAAGCTGCCTCATAAAAGCAGACCTGGCTTTCAGAAATGCTGGAAGGTCTGAGTCAAATGAGGAAGAAGCTTGCCCCACATGGCCGGCATGAGCAAACCTCCTCTGTTTCCTAGATGGCTCAGAAAGTAGGCTCATTACTTTGCTGCCCATGCTCATACCTGGTGTACATGTGGCCCGCTGACCGTCTCAAGGGACACAGATGCACAAACAACTCAGCTTCTGTGGGGGCCCCTGGAGTTCCAGGACTTTACAAACATCCACATACATGGACATACAGAGGAATCCACACTTCGCTTCCTTATCTTGACATCATGGCTTGATACTTTCATTCCTGACATTCCACAACCACACAGGACTAGAGTACTTGAGTGCATCTTTATTTTACCAGTTCTTAATGGATGGCATTTTCATTCATTCCAGTCCTTTGACATTACAAACAAGGCCCTTGTATGCAATAGGCCTATTTTTTTATTTCAGTACATCATACCAGATTCTTTTCCAGAAATATCAAGCTCATATTTCCATCAGGAAGATTAAGTATACTTATTTCTCCAATATCACGAGCAATATGTGATGTTCTCTGGTGACAAGAAGGGGCTTTCATTTCCATTTCTCTAGCTATTAGTGAGGTTAAGCATCTTTTCATGTAAGTTTTAGGCTTTCGTGTTTTCTCTGTGAATTCATCATATTTTCCCATTAGTCTAATGGAGTATCAGTTTTTCAGTTTGTAGGAGCTTTGAGTACAGATTACCAAATGGCACACAATAGTATTTGCCACACATGGATTATAAGCATGCTGAAATGTGGACAACTTTGTCTTCAGGAGTTCTGTAGCTCAGACTGTATACATCCCCATTCATTTACCCCCCATTACTGAACTAACATCATCCACTTTTATATGTGCCATGACATGAAATTAGTTGACAAGAGTATATTACAGATAAATCTTTGGTATATGAGTGACAATTTGTATTTACTCAGTCTGTTGTTTAATATTTGCCTTTGTTCATGGCATCACAATATAAACTCTTTGGGGAATTTTATATAAGCATTTATATCTACCTTCCCTTCTGACATTTGATATTCCTGTATAATTGTTTGAATACAGTTTCCCCAAAGGCGAGAATTTTTTTTTGTTTCATTCACTGCTATATCCTTAATGCTTAGAACAGTGTCTGGCATGTAGTAGATGCTCAATTAGTCAAACTTATGAATTAGTTACAATGCAGTGGGAAGTGCAATGTGGAAATATATAATGCATGTATGTTTTTCCTTTTAATTTTTTTAATTTAAATTCAATTTGCCAGCATATGGTATAACACCCAGTGCTCATCTCATCATGTGCCCTCCTTAATACCTGTCACCATCACCAGTTACCCTATCCCCCCACCTTTTAAAAATAAGGCTCCCCATTGGGGATGGAGAGTGGTGTATGTCTTTCACAGTCATTTTAATACATCTTCCCTTTCTCTTTATGTCCTTCCTGTCAGCCTGCTCAGGGCCTCTCTTCTCTGTGTTGAAGATTCAAGGATGAGGCCACAGGCCACACTGGGGCTTACTAGAACTCCAAGAGACAGTTCTGATGAGGTACTTTCTCCAAATCCCTCCACGGGACCCTATTTACTGTAGTGGGTTTCTTCTGTACCTAGCTGTCCGCAATTGCCACTACACCGCACTCATCAGTGAGGCCCTGATTTCCTCAGCTACTTCCAGTATCAGGGTGCCTAATGCCACAGAGAAGCATAGACAAGCAAGACTCAAAGAAGTGCTGGTGTGGGTGGTGGTACTGAACATCCAGAGGGACAGTGAAAAGCAGCCAAGTAGGCCTAAGTTTAGATTCTGTCTCTGCCCATTACTGGTGCATGACCTTGTGCTTTAATTTCTTTGAACTCAGGTATCTGGTATGTATTAACAATACCTACCACAATGTTGTGATAACTATATGCCGTCAGGCCTCAAAAAGTTTTGGGTAATCAATAATGGCTGTTACTGCTACAGAAACATTTCCAGAGAAGCTACTTTCTGTTACTTTGGCACAAGGCATCCTTTGACAAGACTTTACATATTTGCAGACAACTTCCTGCTGTGTTTCCATCGCAGGTGCAGAGATACTGATAACACAAGATATGTTACCACAAATTACCGTTGGACTCCCTTACCATGTTTAGAGCATGCTTTATCATATCTGCTGATGGGGCATTTGCAGGGTAAGGGAGCTGCAATGCACGAGGCACTTCAGGCAGCAAATCACACTGGGACTCCCTATGCAGGACCCCGCTGCAGACCCAGAGCTGTGCCTACCCTCAGGAAGAAGCTCAGTCAGTATGAAAGCGCAAAATCAATCAAAATACAGAAGAGGGAACAGTATGTGGGGAACAAGATCATTGCTGGTTATGTCTCTCTCATTTCATCTGCCTCTTCTGCTGTCCCACCGTCACCCACAGAGAGCCAAGGAGTCCCCATCTCACCCTTGTCTTAAATACTCCCTGACCTTCTTACCACTGATTGCCCTTAGAGTTCTAGTCCTCACACCATTTCTCCACCCCACCCTTTCCATACTCCATCACAGATATCCATCTTTCTTACATTTTTATAACACAGCTAGTGATTCATCACACAACAAAACTTGTATTCAGGTGGCTAAGTACATACATTTGTTTTGTTTTCTCTCTTAAGACCATAAAATGATAACAGAAACATAAATGGGAATATATCTATACTAAAATATGGAAATATGAGAAGGGACTCATCAGTGGGCAAAAGATCCAACACATTTCTTTCGTGGCTTCTGGAGCCATAGGCAAAGCCTATCTGATTCCAGCAGTGGAGCAGGGGCTAGGGTGGGTGGAAGGAGATAATGAATTGCTTTCTCTATTCACCTTGAATTACATCCTACCAGTCACAGGCACAATAATGTGCAGACCACCTTCTTCACTAGAAAACAAATCTGCCATTGCAAATGGTTCGGGGTCAGAAGGAACTTGAAAATTCCAATTTTTACTCTAGAAATTTTAAATAAAAAAACAGGTTTAGTTTTTTAAAGGAATAGGATACTATTGAAAAAAAAGGAAAAAGAATAAGAACAAGCTATAGGCTAAAGAAGAAAAAAAGTAAGTTTTCCAAAAGTATTTCATTAGAATGTCTGGAAAATCATGTTGAAGAAATTGTCCAAACTGTGGAAGTAAAGGAGATGAGACCACAGAGTCAGGGAGTTTCAAAGCTGATGTTCTAAGGAAGATAGCATGAAATGGAAGTGACACATTTAAAGAAGTAATGAAATAACTTCTCAAAGCTAGAGAGAGAGGCATAAGTCACCAAATTGAAAACATGCATCATTAGCTGAGCAAAGTATATAAAAATTAAATCTCACCTTAACACATTTTTGAAACACCAGAATACCAAAATGATAAAAGATTACAGAGCTTCTAACTCTGGGAAACCAACAAGGGGTGGTGGAAGGGGAAGTGGGTGGGGGGTGGGGGTGACTGGGTGGCAGGCACTGAGGTGGGCACTTGACAGGATGAGCACTGGGTGTTATTCTGTATGTTGACAAATTGAACATCAATAAAAAATAAATTTACTTTTTTAAAAAAAGATTACAGAGCTTCAAAAGAAAGGGAAAGAAGTTCCTTAGAAACCCATGAGAGGGCAGCCCCGGTGGCTCAGTGGTTTAGCAGTACCTTCAGCCCAGGGTGTGATCCTGGAGATCCTGGAAGTCCCATGTAAGGCTTCCTGCATGGAGCCTGTTTCTCTCTCTCTCTCTCTCTCTCTCTCTCTCTCTCTCTCTCTCTCTCTCTGTTTCTCTCATGAATAAATAAATAAAATCTTAAAAAAAGAAAGAAAGGAAAAGAAACCCATGAGAATCATCATTCCATACTTCAGGGATATCATATTTCTCTAGCAAAAAGTACCATAGCACAACAACATAAGAATCTAAGGGAAATGATTTTGATCCTAGAGTTCATTCCATACCCAATGCCAAATTATTGATCAAAAAAGAAAACAAAATAAATGGGTTTTCACATAGAGAGTTTCAGAACATTTACCTCACAAATATCCCTCTTGAAGACATTATCTAAATTCCTCCAACAAAATGAGAACTGAAGCTCAAGATAAAGAAGAACATGGTATACAAGATAATGGGTCTATCCCAAAAGTCCAATGAGAAGAAATTGTAGGATTCCAACCATGCAACAGGTTGATAGGCTACAGTGGGATGGGCTCTCAGGAACAGAAATTGCTCCCTATTCAGTAAATAAATGCTGAAGAAGCTAGAAATTCTTTGTACCATGACAAAGGAAGTATACGTTTCTCCTTTATAAACACATGCATATGCTGTTTAAAAGGAATCTAAAACAAAATACAATAGCAAACCACCTCAAGGAGTATGGACCCCTATAAGGAGGGAGGGAGGGAAATGAAGGTAGAGGAAGTAAAAATGGGACTTCAGCCAAAACTACACATTTTCTTTTAAAAATCCAGGGCAAAAGAAAAGTACAATTGCTTCTGAGAAATATGATGCAAGGTGAGAAGGGATAAAGCAGGACAGGAAGGGTTACTACTGTTCTTTTTTGCTATAAGACCTCATGCCCCAATGGTTTCCTTCCCAGGTACACATATTATCTAGGTAAGAGATTTATAATTAAACAAATTTATTTTAATTGATTAAGAGTCCAGATATTCCAGTCATATTGCTCTAAGTAGAGTTTGGGTATCTTTCTTTTCAAAAGTCCCAGTGGTGCTTCTAATGTCAGGCAGTCACAGAACTGGCATCAAGGAACCTGCACCAACAGTTTCTCTCTTAGACCTCCTGAGTGAACCTCTCACATGTGGATGGGTATCCCCCACACCATCCTTAGCAGTGGTTTTATGGGCAAAGATCATACCTTCTAAAAAGGACAGAGATCTCTAAGAGGACCAAAGCTGGGCCTAGATTTCCGCTTTTCCATAGGACTTATATCATAGCACATGATGTTCAAATTATTTTCTATAGTCAATGAAAAATTAGATCAGCTGAGAAATTAGGACTGTAGGATGTTTTCAGCAGTAAATGTTGTTAAGACATCAGCTTTGAAACAAAACATTCTTGTTGCCCTTCTTCTAATTTCCAAGCTTTGAGATTAACTTAAGTGACCTAAGACTGAAAGAAGAGTTACTAAAAAATAACAGCATTTTCAACTGGTTATATTTTAAAATTTGAGACTTTCAAATTACAGGAAACTGAAAAATAAATTGGATGCTGAAGCTAATGTAAAACTATTAGGTATATTTAAATTTTTCCAGTGTTTGTCATACACTAATTTTTCTATTGATTAATTTTATAAATAAATCTTATATATTTATAAAATTAGTTTATACTAATGCTCTTTTATCTGTTTTTCTTTTTCTTTTTTTTTTTTGCATGTTGATGTTCCATGACAGATTTCTCCTGAGGACAAAGTTGCTTTACTTGGCATCAGTCAGAACTAGGTGAAAGCCTAGTCTTACTGAGTAGAAGATGCCAGAAAAAGAAATGAAGTTGGAGATGCTAGACAGCTTTATTAACTTCTGGAACCCTTGCTGTAAAAATGGAATAGGAAGGTGTTGTTGTGATCACTGCCTGGAGGGACAGAGAGACCAGGGATCTGTCACTCACCATCTGTCTGACCCAGGCCTGTGACATCACCTGTCCAGAGATTTAGTCCTCACCACTATCACAGGATCCATGTGGCCCCTCAGCCTCACAGCACTGTTGTGAGGATAAAGGACACAGGTCCATTACACATGATGCTATTGCCTTCTTCTTAGTCAGTATGCTAAAGTGCTACTTTATGTTACCCTGTACAAGGGAGTCTACTTTCTTCTATTCCCTTCTCAGTATGTTGCTGTGAACAGAAATGTCAGACCTCAATTATCACAGCTGTGTGAACACGGGTTGTCTTCACAGGCCTCTGACCTCATGTGTTTAGATTCCAGCTCTTCCACCCAGGCCCACGGTACATCCAGATGTAAGGTTTCAGTATGCATGTCCATCCATCTCTTGGTACCTCTTAAGTAGAGATTTTAGAGTGGCACAATATTATTATCACTTATTATTATTATTATTATTATTATTCACCCTCAGCAATAATGATTAATGAAATGCAAATAAACCTCATGGTCTCCAAATAGTGGTACCTTAAAAACCAAAAGAGTAGCTTCTACTTTGTTATGCAGAAAAGTTCTTCTGATCCTTACTGAGAAATTATAGGCTTTTCGAGACATATTTGACAATCACAAAAAATAGAACTCCATATTTTAAAAACCAGATGAACAATATGTAATTTAAGGCATACTTATGTCAGGTAAAAAGCGTCTTCCACTCACTCATTATGTAATTCACTTTTCGGTGCCAGCCCCTTGACATATGATACGTGAGTGACAGATTAAAAGGATCTGGAAATTCACATGCTTGCTTTATTCCGAAAGGAATAAAAAATTTACGTGACCCCACTAGATAAAAAGGCCTATATTATTTTTAGAATCTCTTTGGTTGGAAGGAGTTTTGTTGGTTTCTCTCAGTAAACTTAAAAAAATGTGTCAGGTCCCCAAAGTCTTTTAACTCGTGCCCCTCCTGAAACAAGAGTTCTCAAGAAAGACTTTCCTTTTCTATCCCCTTTTCCCTGGTAACACCAGAATTACCACATAGGGTAGTAAGCAACCACAACTTCTTACCATCTTGTGCAAGCATGTAGAAGACAGGACATGATGCTGTTGGTTAGCTTATGGGGTGAAGGGTTATGAAGGAGAGTCACAGACAGATCTCAGGAGTGCACACAGCCCTGAGGAATACAGAATTTAGACCACTCACCTTGACCATCCTGTAAGAAAAACAACCTGAGCTCACCAGCCAAGTAACAGCAAATGCCCACAATAGGGTCAATGACCAAAAGGGCAAGGGACAGTTAGCCCAAAGAGAATGGCACAAGAGCACGAAGCAAATACATGGTTCTCTCCCATCACCATAGACACACACACACACACACACACACACACACACACACACAGATCCTCCTCTTGGAGTAGAGAAGGGACAGAATAGATTCTGAGAATCTTGCTATTGACCTAAAGGAACACATTTAAGCCAAAAGCACCATATTCAAAAGAAATTTAGCTAAGTTTTTTAATTGGCAAGTTTCAGTTTCTCCATTAGCAGGCCAAGTGGGAGCTCCTAGGGAAACTTAGCTGGATTATAGGGAAGCGGGGAGCATTGTTTTGTCCATCAGGACAGTGCTTGTATTTGCAACTTCACTAAATGCATTTAACACACATGTGTCCATTTATATGCATATGTAAATGTATATTTGCTGTGTAGTTATTGGTCAATAATCAGTGGGCTAAAAGATCACCATCCCTTCATTTGTAAACAAGCCACTTGTACCAGAGACTCTGTGCTACCTTTATACACCTACAGCAAGGTTAATGTGACTTCCTAAATTTATAATGCAGAGACTGAGTCTGGAGGACTGAAAAAACATATGCAAGGTTCTAATCCAAATATGTCTGACCCCAAAGTGTGTACTCTTTCCCTGTGCCATATAAGATTCAAATGCAAAACCACATAATGGGAAAACAATGGGACCATGGCAGTGGCAATAAGGTTGAAAGAGGGTCACATTTCAGGATGAATGAAACCAACATTCCAGGACAGTGACTGGGGTGAAATTAGGGGAAGGAGGGGACAGGTTTAGGATGGCCTGGTAGTTCTATTGTGATGGAGCATGGAGGACATATGTAGGGGTATTTGCAGAGTATGAGGCTGCTAAAGGAGGCAGCATCCTGCAGACCGGCTCAGGAGTTGAGCACTTAGGCAGTAGGGAATCAAAGGAGATCCTTCTTCTCCAGGTTAGAAAAGATTTGCTGCCTCGAATGATAACTACATGGCCAACCAACTACCTACTTAGGAAATAGAAGTTTGTGTCACTACAGTTGGCTGCCCCTATGATACAATTCCCCCACCATACCTACAGATGATGTACTGCCGTGGAAGAAAGGGTTTCTGGCTGTCAAAAATGACCAGTGAGGGATTTCAGCCAGGCTGAATCTTATTTATGGCTGCCAAACATATAAGACTGGCCTACTTTATACACGAATCATAAGGCACCCATTAGTGTTAAGGTAGGAGATGGATTTCAACAGCTAATGTGCATCAGCACATTATGGAGGAGTTGTCTGAGGATATGTGATCAGATCAGGGGTCATGACCCAGTCTCAAAACCCACTCCACCTCCCCTAGTTGTGTGGCCTTGGCAAAAGTACTTACTTCTATACAATCAAAGTTTAAAATTCCCCACTGTATGGGATGCCTACATGCCTACAGTTGAACATCTGCCTTCAGCTCAGGGAGTGATCCTGAGATCCAAGATCAAGTCTCTCATTGGGCTCCATGTAGGGAGCCTGCTTCTCCCTCTGCCTGTGTCTCCGCCTCTCTCTCTCTCTCTCTCTCTCTCTCTCTCTCTCTCTCTCTCTCTTTCTCTCATCAATAAATAAATAAATATTAAAAATAAAAACAAAATAAAATTCCCCACTGTAAAATGAGAATAATAATAGCATCTATTCCATAGAGTTGTTAAGGAATAAGTTGATTCCTATAAGACATTAGCTATAAGCATTAAGCTAGCTATAAGACATAGCTATAAGATTTTCCTATAAGACTGCTGCACACATTAGCTATTGTTAGTAAGTTATTCCTTCCTGTAAAACTTCACTTTCACTTCAGATAATAATGATTCCTTCACAAGCAGGAATAAGACTTCTAGGGATCAATGTCAGAGTGTGATGGAGAGTGTGGGTTCTGTTGTCAACTAGACTAAAGTAACGTATGTACCTGATCTTATCCATAGTACAGTGTGACCTTTAGTAAGTGTCAACCTCAATGTGATCTAGCTCATTCATTCACAAACCAGTGAGAGTACTATACCTCTGGATTCATAGCCCAGCTCCATTCCTTACTTTATCCTCTTGTTGCCTCAGTTTCTTACCTGGAAAATGCAGTAACAGCACCTATATCACTTTCAGGCAGAACCTTTCATAGAAGACTATGCAATTTAGCACATTCCCTCTCACAGTTAATGTGATAGTAGGAGCATCTATCAAGATAATGACTCCAGCATGAATGACTACAATGAGGAACAATTCCTGTTAACACTTTGGATCTGTAGCATGATCAAGAAATAAACCTAGGTTATACTAAGCTAATGAAATTTAAAATTGTCTGTTAGTACTGCAGAATCTAGGCTATCCTAAGAGCTCATAAGTGTGTGGATGGTATTTGAAGCCATGGGCATCAATTCATTAGATCACCTAAGGCATGGGTATGAGTAGAAAGACAAAAATATATAAATAGATAGATGGTAGATGATAGGTGATAGATAGATAGATGATAGATAAATGATAGATAGATGACAGATAGATATAGATGATAGATAGATGATAGATGATAGATGATAGATAGATAGATAGATAGATAGATAGATAGATAGATAGATGATAAGAAGAGAAGGGAAGAGAAGGAAGAGGGAGAGAAGGGAAGGGAGAGGAAGGGAAGAATGGAGAGAGATGGAGAGGTAAAGAGACAAGCAGAGATGAAATTCCAGAACATTTCAACAATGAGAAGCCTAGAAAAGAAAATGTTAGCAATAAATGCTAAAAATGAGTTGCCTTTACTTATTTTTATTTTTAATTATATTTTTGTTTATTATTTTTAGAGCAAAAATGGTGTCACTGAAGTCAAGAGAAGAAAAAGCTTAGAGAAGGAGGATTGGCTGGATAGGATTCTCTTAGAATTTAAGTAACTTGAGTGAGAAAATAAAATATTCTTTAAATTTGGAAATATGGAGATCAGTATTAACCTTGGCAAGGAAGTTTCAATTGGAACATGGGGATAAAAGTTCTACTTAAATAACCTGAAAAAATTCTAGGATGTGATGAAGTACAAGGCACTCCCCAGGTGATTATAATGTATGGCCAGGTTTGAGAATCACCAGCTTAGATAGGTAATTTCCTTGCTAACTGCTCATGTTTACCTCATCTCTGATCCATTTTCTTGGGTTTCTAGGCTTCTAGTCAGGTTTCCTGGTCCCTGTTTTCCCTTCTGCGTTCTAGCCTTTGTCTATATCATCTTCCTGAAACTATGAGCCTCACATGCTCCCTCTGTCACTGCTGTCCCCTTCCCTTTTGACTTGAAACTGTTCATTTCCAGTACCAGTTGGTCCTGGCTCCTCCTAGCCAAATCAGAACCAGAGCTATCCAAGGCTCAGAACATGTCTGATGGTGTCGAATGGCCACCAGGTCCTTCACAGGCCATTTCTGCTTTATGCTTTTCCTCTCTGAGAAAAATAAAATCAATTAAAGAAGTATTTGTAAAGTAAAAAAAAATTAAGAAGTATGGCAAGGGCATATAAATATTGAATTAGAAAAAGAACTCTCCTCTTTTGCACTCTTGTTTTGATAAGAACTGGGTGTTGTATATAGGTGATGAATTACTGAATTCTACTCCAGAAACCAATATTGCACTCTATGTTAACTAAGTAAAATTTAAAATTAAAAAAAACTGCCTCTGGGATCCCTGGGTGGCGCAGCAGTTTGGCGCCTGCCTTTGGACCAGGGCGCGATCCTGGAGACCCGGGATCGAATCCCACATCGGGCTCCCGGTGCATGGAGCCTGCTTCTCCCTCTGTCTATGTCTCTGCCTCTCTCTCTCTCTCTCTCTCTCTCTCTCTCTCTCTGTGACTATCATAAATAAAAAAAAATTAAAAAAAAACTGCCTCTTTTGCATATTTCCTTTCTCTGTGCAAGTTTTCAAAGGCCAAATGCTGTAATCAACAGAGAACAAAGCTCACAGGATGTGGTGACCCTGAGGGAACAATGTTTAGATATGAATTTCTACTACTGTTAGCACATGCTTACTGGTGATTCCAACATCACCATAACTATAAAAGGAAATCCTTTCTAAGAATTGCCACATGTTAGTATTCTTATGTCCAGGGTCCATGACACATCTTCTGGGTTTGAGTTTTGGCTAACAGGTATCTGAAATTTATTCCACACCAAGGATTTTCAGTACCCCTAATCACTACTGCAAGAATAAATTTAGCCAATACTTAAGACTTCCTTATTGTTTTCTTCTGATTTTTGCCTCTTTCAACATCTTTTCAAATATCTTGCACATGAGGGGCCTAACCTTCAAAACATCCTTTTGAATGACCAGGTCTGGTGCAGCTTTCTTGACAACAGGAGCAAAATGCTAACAATAAGTCAAATATCTAACTGCAGCATTCAGGCCCCATGTTTGATGGGGCTGTAGAGGCACCACCATGGCAAGTAATCATATTAATTCCCATTAGACACTTAGAACGCAAAAAGGAAGACTCTTCTCACAACCAGTTTTTTTTAAAAAGATTTTAATTCTCCTTTGGCCACATCACAGACAAAGAACAGAAGCAAATGGCCAGAAAACATCACACCCAGAGGAGAGAAAACCATTTGACTACAGTAAAAACAAATAAAATAAAGCCATTCCCAAAATACACAATTTGCGTCAAACACTTTCCAAATGCACTGGTTGTAAAACTTTTTTTTCGGTTGTTGTAAAATTTATTCTTAAAAAGGAATGTCAGTTATGATGGAACACTGAACAATGGTAAACGGTCTGAGAAAATTTGCTAAAGGTTAAGATGCTGAAGAATGTTCCCTCTATCCCTATACTCTGAAGAGTTGTGATCAGGAATGGATGCTGTATTTTGTCAAATGCTTTCTCTGCATCTATTGAGAGGATCATATGGTTCTTGTTTTTTCTCTTGTTTATATGATCTATCACGTTGATTGCTATACGAGTGTTGAACCAGCCTTGCGTCCCGGGGATAAATCCCACTTGGTCATGGTGAATAATCTTCTTAATGTACTGTTGGATCCTATTGCCTAGTATCTTGTTGAGAATTTTTGCATCCATGTTCATCAGGAATATTGGTCTGTAATTTTCCTTTTTGGTGGGGTCTTTGTCTGGTTTTGGAATTAAGGTGATGCTGGCCTCATAGAACGAATTTGGAAGTACTCCATCTCTTTCTATCTTTCCAAACAGCTTTAGTAGAATAGGTATTGCTTCTTGTTTAAATGTTTGATAGATTTCTCCTGTGAAGCCACCTGGCCCTGGACTTTTGTGTCTTGGGGGGTTTGTGATGACTGCTTCAATTTCCTCCCTGGTTATTGGCCTGTTCAGGTTTTCTATTTCTTCCTGTTCCAGTTTTGGTGGTTTATGGCTTTCCAGGGATGAGTCCATTTCTTCTAGATTGCTATGGCTTTCCAGGGATGAGTCCATTTCTTCTAGATTGCTATGGCTTTCCAGGGATGAGTCCATTTCTTCTAGATTGCCTAATTTATTGGCATATAGCTGCTCATAATATGTTTTTAAAATAATTTGTATTTCCTTGGTATTGGTGGTGATCTCTCCTTTTTCATTCGTGATTTTATTATTTGAGTCTTTTTTCTTTTAATAAGGCTGGCTAATGGTTTATCTATCTTATTAATTCTTTCATAGAACCAACTCCTGGTTTTGTTGATCTGTTCCACAGTTCTTCTGGTCTCTATTTCATTGAGTTCTCCTTGAATCTTTATTAACTTTCTTCTTCTGTTGGGTGTAGGTTTTATTTGCTGTTCTCTCTGCAGTTCCTTTAAGTGTAAGGTTAGATTGTGTATTTGAGTTCTTTCCAGTTTTTTGAGGGATGCTTGTATTGCGATGTAGTTCCCTCTCAGGACTGCTTTTGCTGTATCCCAAAGATTTTGAGCAGTTTTATCTTCATTCTCATTAGTTTCCATCAATCTTTTTAATTCTTCTCTAATTTCCTGGTTGACCCTTTTATCTTTTAGCAGGATGCTTTTTAACCTCCATATGTTTGAATTTCTTCCAAATTTCTTCTTGTGATTTAGTTCCAGTTTCAAAGCATTATGGTCTGAAAATATGCAGGGGACAACCCCAATTTTTTGGTAGTGGTTAGGAGCTGATTTGTGACCCAGTATGCAGACTATTCAGGAGAAAGTTCCATGTCACTTGAGAAGACTGTGTATTCAGTTGTGTTTGGATGTAAAGTTCTGTAAATAACTGTGAAATCCATCTCGTCCAGTGTATCATTAAGGTTCTTGTTTCTTTGGAGATGTTGTGCTTAGAAGATCTGTCATTTGCAGAACGCACCGTGTTGAAGTCTCCCAGATAAGTGTATTATTATCTAAGTATGTCTTAACTTTGGTTATTAATTGATTGATATACTTGGCAGCTCCCACAGTAGGGGCATAAATATTCATGATTGTCAGGTCCTCTTTTTGGATAGATCCTTTAAGTATGACATAGTGTCCCTCTTCATCTCTTACTACAGTCTTTGGGATAAACTTTAATTTATCTGATATGAGGATAGCTACCCCTGCTTTCTTTTGAGGACCATTTGAATGGTAAATGGTTCTCCAACCTTTCATTTGCAGGCTGTAGGTGTCCTTACATCTCAAATGAGTCTCTTGTAGACAGCAAACAGATGGGTCTTGCTTTTTTATCCAGTCTGAAACCCTGCGCCTTTTGATGGGATCATTAAGCCCATTCACATTCAGAGTTACTATTGAAAGATATGAGTTTAGTGTCATCATAATACCTATTCAGTCCCTGTTTCTTGTGGCTTATTTCTTTGGGCTTCCTCTTTCTTTTACAGAGTCCCCCTTAATATTTCTTGCAGGGCTGGTTTGATGGTCACATACTCTTTCAGTTTCTGCCTATCTTGGAAGCTCATTATCTCTCCTATTCTGAATGACAGCCTTGCTGAATAAAGTATTCTTGTTTGCATGTTCTTCTCATTTAGGACCCTGAATATATCCTGCCAGCCCTTTCTGGCCTGCCAGGTCTCTGTGGAGAGGTCTGCTATTAATCTCATATTTCTCCCCATATAAGTGAGGGATCTCTTGTCTCTTTGTTGCTTTAAGGATTTTCTCTTTATCTTTGGAATTTTCAAGTTCCACTACTAAATGTCAAGTTGTTTAACAGTTTTTATTGATTTTAGGGGGGGAAATCTCTCTATTTCCTGGATCTGAATGCCTGTCTCTCTCCCCACGTTAGAGAAGTTCTCAGCTGTGATTTGTTCAAATATGCTTTCTGGTCCTCTGTCCCTTTCGGCACCCTCCAAAACCCCAATTAAACATAGGTTTTTCCTTCTGAGGCTGTCATTTATTTCCTTTAACCTTTCCTCATGATCTTTTAATTGTTTTTCTCTTTTCTCCTCAGTTTCCTTCCCTGCCATCAACTTGTCTTCTATGTCACTCACTCATTCTTCTACCTCATTAACCCTCATCGTTAGGACCTCCAGTTTGGATTGCATCTCATTTAATTGATATTTAATTTCGGCCTGATTAGGTCTATATTCTGCAGTCATGAAGTCTCTTGAATCCTTTATGCTTTTTTCCAAAGCCACTAGTAGCTTTATAATTGTGCTTCTGAATTGGTTTTCTGACATTGAATTGTATTCCAAATTATGTAACTCTGCGGCAGAGAGGACTGTTTCTGATTCTTTCTTTTGTGGTGAGTTCTTCTTCCTGGTCATTTTACTCAGTGCAGAGTGGCTAAAATGAGTTGTATTGGAAAATGGAAGAAGAAAAAAGAAAGAAAAAAAAGAAAAACAAAACAACAGCAACAACAACAACAAAAAAAAACACGGAGGGGTACCCTCTGGTTCTATAAATCCCTCGACTCCCCCTGGAGCTTTCCAGCGCTGCTCGGTCCAGAACTTGCTCTTCCCCTGTCCTTCCAGCTGGTGTTCTGGGGAGAGGCTGCTGTGCTGATTCTCAGGTGTGTGCACCTGGGGGCGCTACCTCGCCCCCTGCCAGTTGCACGTCTCCGTGGGAGCTGCTTATCCCTTGAGGTCTCTGTTCCCTGGGGCCCTGCTCCATCCCAGGCACAGGGTGACACCCGGAGAGACAACACTGGTGGCAGTCAGCTCTCTAGCTCTGGCGCCAGCTCCCCACAGTAACTACCACTCCTAGTCTCCACTGGCCTGGATGCTCCCGGGCATGGGGGTGCTGAACTGCACAGCTATGCGGCGCCCGATGGCAGGAGCGTCCTCGCTGCCCTGTGCCCTCCCCGCCTCTGCCTGTCCCCGGGGGTGAGTGCAGGACTGTGGGCTGTGTCCCCCACACCCTGAGATCCAGGGCTGGAACTGCGCTCCCAGGACTCGGCCTCCACAGGTAGCAGGGCTCAGCCCCTCCACGCGAGCCGCTGCCTGCGCTTCCCCTGAGGCCCCGCCCGCGCGCCCCAGCCCTGTCCCGAGCTCCGCCCACAGTGTGTGGCCCTCTCCCCCCGCCCAGGGCGCACCCCCTCTGCCGGCCACCCGGAGTCTGGAGGCTCCACCGCCCCTCCTGCAGTTCTGCCCAAGTTTCCTGCTAAGCACCTTTCCATGCGGGAAGAATCTGGTGCAGATTTTTAAAGTTCCTGCTTCTCCAGGGCTGGGCTTTCCTGATCTGGAGGCTTTAGCCCGGCTCCTCGCGGGCCCCTGCCCCTACTTGATTCTTTTTTATTTTATTTTTCTACCCGCCTTCCTACCTTGCTAGCGCTAACTCTTCTTCTCTGTAGCATTCCAGCTGTTCTCTCTTTAAATCTCATGTCAAATTCACAGGTTTTCAGGATGATTTAAAGGTTATCTAAGTAAGTTGGTGGGGACAGGTGACTTGGGGACCCTACTCCTCTGCCACCTTGCCCCTTAGGGAAAAGATATAACATTAAATCTAAGGAGACCTTGATAAGATTACATTATATACCAGAATTCCTGAAGTAATTGGTTAACAATAATATAAAACAAATGTAGCTAAAAAGCCATTATAAGTGGAAGATAGAATGAAAATATTTGAAAGAAATACTTGAAAATTTTCACTATGTTAAAAAATATTTAACATATTTGAAGAAAATATATAATTAAAAAGAGAGAAGAACAAAAACTCATATGTAACAAATGAAAATAAATAGCAAGAAAGTGAACTTAAATTCAACTCAAATAATTACATAAAACATACATAGATGAAACAATACAATCAAGAGGCAGACTGATATATGTATATAAAAACAAAACACATATTATCCACAAGAAATAAACTTTAAATGTAAAGGCACAGATGAACTGAAAGTAAAAGAATGAGGGAAAAAAAGATACGTCATGAAAATAATAAGGATAAAGAAGTTGGTATGGCTATATTACTATCAGAAATGTATATGTTGGGATCCCTGGGTGGCGCAGCGGTTTAGCGCCTGCCTTTGGCCCAGGGCGCGATCCTGGAGACCCGGGATCGAATCCCATGTTGGGCTCCCGGTGCATGGAGCCTGCTTCTCCCTCTGCCTGTGTCTCTGCATCTCTCTCTCTGTGTGTGACTATCATAAATAAATAAAAGAAAATTTAAAAAAAAGAAATGTATATGTTAAGATAGGATTATTATCAGGGAAAAAGAAATATGTGTATTAGATTATTCATTAGAGTTTACAGTCATGCTTCCACTGATGCATAAATCAGATAATTCTTAAAAGAGAAGTGAGAGAAGGTACTGGAATGGCTTCCTAGTCATGATAATAAAAAGGGTTAATTCACAAGGTAATATAAAAATTGCAAATTTCTAATTACAAGGTTTTAAAATACATGAGGCATAATTTGACAGAACTGAAAGTAGATATAGCCACTATTATAAATTAGATATTTGACCACTCTTCACTTTCAAAAAAAAAAAAAGGTAGAACAAGCAGACATAAAATCAATAAGGACATAGAGAACTGAAACAACATACCAATCAACTTGACTATTAGAAAGATACACCTAAAAACTGCAGAATTAGAAGTATTTTCAAGTGCACACGAAGTATTCCCTCTCATAGGATAGTATATGTAATAGTTTCAGTAGTTAAAAAATGAAATCTTGCAGAATATTCTCTCTAACAGAAAAGAATTATAATAAATAACAATTCATATATATGTATATATTTAATCACTAAATACTTAAAAATAAGCAGCAATAATAAATTATTCTTGAATCAAAGGAAAAATAGAAAATATATCAAATTAGTGATTAAAGAATACACCCAAACCTGTGGGTTACAGGTTGAGCAGTACATAGAAAAAAGTTGCACTTTTAAATTGTTTTGTTATAGAAGAAAGTTTAATTGTCAATAATCTAAATTCTCTTATTATAAGCTGGTGGAAAAACAGTAAATTATACCCAAATTAAATAGAAGGAGGGAAATAACAAAGATAAAATCAGAAATTAATCAAATAGAAGCAATGACATAGCAACATGGTGGAGCAGGAGATCCTAGCCTCTGTGCCCCCACAAAGAACAATTAGACACTATGAATAATATTGAATGAATACTATATTTTTCTTCCTGAAAATAGTTCTGAGAAAGCTCAGGGGCCCACTTAATGAAACTTCATGAACACAATGCAGTAATGAACCTGAGAATCCTCACAAATAGGGTAGGAAAGATAATTTCATTTTGTTCACATCATCTCATTCCTCAGGCTGGTTCTGCTCAAGAGGGTACTCCCTGGCCCAAGGGTGTTCTGTTTACTGGGTGAGCGACCAGTTTCCCCAGCTTATGGAATCATTGCACAAAGGAACAAACAACTTGAGTTTCACCCCATCCAGAACACAGAGG
The DNA here is from genome assembly GCF_905146905.1 of Nyctereutes procyonoides. Classification (NCBI taxonomy): domain Eukaryota; kingdom Metazoa; phylum Chordata; class Mammalia; order Carnivora; family Canidae; genus Nyctereutes; species Nyctereutes procyonoides. The sequence goes on from NW_026575030.1 coordinate 14,666,815, forward strand.
AGACTGTCATAGCTAGGATTTCTGGAGGCAGCAACAAAGAATGAAAGGGATTATCAATATCAGCCAAGCAGTAGGAGCAATCCACAAAGCTTTCAAAACTGAGGACTCCATCACAGACCCCAGAAGAACACTCCACAAAAGATCCCAGCAGCTTCTGCTGCCAAAGAAACCAACAGCCAGCAGAACTGCTAAGGATCTCTTGCAGCTTTTGCCACTGAGGACCCCACAGGTTTTTTGCATTTGCAGATTCCAGAAACCTGAGTTTCCCCCAACCTGCCAGAGTGACACAGCCATCTTTGCTGTGAATACCCTGAACCTCAGGACTCATCACAGCCACTGTACTCATTGCCATCCCAGGCCCCCATGACCACACAAATGCATGCAGCTGGCTGCCACAGCATTACACACATGACTAATCCCTGCAGCTGCAGGAATGCACAGCAACAGCCTCAGTTTAAAAAAAAAATCAATACGGAAATCTTGGATTTGAATTAAGTTTTAGACCAAATGGACCTAACAAACATACCATTCAATAGCAGTAGGATACACACTCTTCTTAAGCACACATGGAACATTTTCCAGGATATGTCATATTTAGGCCACAAAATAAATCTAAACAAATATGAAAAACTTGAAATCCTACCAACTATCTCTTTCCTGACCATAACAGTATGCAACGAGAAATCAATAACAGAAGGAAAGCTGGAAAATTCACAAATATATGGAAATTGAACAACATGCTCCTGAGTCAAAGAGGAAATAAAAGGGGAAATCATAAACATGTCTTGAGACAAACAAACATGAAAATACAAAGTACCAAAATATATAGGATACAGCAAAAGCAGACCTAAGAGGGAAACTCATAGCAATAAATGTAAGAAAACAAAAGATCTCAACATAAATATGCAGAACTCTTCCATGTTTATTACATTCTTCAATAATATCATCCTCAATCTCTGTACCCCCTCCAATTTGGCAGGTGATTTTCTGGTAAAATAACAGCAGCATGTGTACCTCTTCCAACTTACCACAACCTCTTCCCTGATTCTATGACAGTGACACAACTATTGGTTCCAAGTCGATGATGAAGATATAGTCTCTTATGTAAAGAGCCTTTTTTTTTTCTTGAGAATTCATCTTGAGTTATCTTTTATTTAGATAAAAATAAAGAAGCAGGGAAGCCCTGGTGGCTCAGCGGTTTGGCATCACCTTCAGCCCAGGGTGTGATCCTGGAGACCTGGGATCAGGACCCACATTGGGCTCCCAGCATGGAGTTTGCTTCTCCCCCTGCCTGCATCTCTGACTCTCTCTCTCTCTCTCTCTCCCTCTCTGTGTTTCTCATGAATAAATAAATAAAATCCTTTAAAAATAAAAAAATAAAATAAAATAAAAATAAATAAAAAATAAAGAAGCAAAGATCCACTGTCATTTTATACAATTCCTGTTACCTTGAAAAAATTAAAATGTTAACAGGGAAAAAGAGGGAAAGGAGATCGAATAAACAACCTGAATTTATACCTTAAGAAACTAAAAAAAAAAAAAAAAAAAAAAAAAAGAACTAAGCCCAAAGTTAATAATAAAATGGAAATGACAAATATCAGAACAGAAATAAATGAAGTAGAGACTAGAAAAACAATAAAAAAGATCAATGAATGTAAGAGCTGATTTTTAAAAGAATAGACAAAGTCGATTAGCTAGACTGAGGAAAAAGCAAACATAAAATCAGAAAAGAGGAGACTAAAACTAAGAACACAGAAGTACAGAGGATAATTAAGAGAATGCTATGAATAATCATATGCCAATAAATTGAATTCCTCAGAAGAAATGGATATAATCCTAGAAACATACAATCTTACAGGACTGAATCATGAAGAAACAGAAATATTGAATCGACCAATATGAGTTAGATTAAATCAGTATAGAACCAGATGATTTCATTGGTGAATTCTACCAAACATTTCAAGAGGAGTTAGTACTAATCCTTCTCAAACTCTTCCAAAACTTTGAAGAAGAAGAAACACATATAGGTTCATTTCATGAGGCCAGCACTACTGGATACCAAAGCCAGACAAGGACATTACAAGAATGAAAAATTAAGGTCAATATCCCTGATGAATATAGTTATAAATATCCCCAATAAAGTGTAGAAAAACTAAATTCAGCAGCACATTAAAGAATTATATACTATAATCATGTGTGCTTCATCCCTAGGTTGCAAGGATGGTTCAACATAAACAAATCAATATATGTTATATACCATGTTTCAAGATAAATGTTGAAAATCTTATGATCCTTTCAATAAATGCAGAAAAACAATTTGACAAAATTTAATATTTTTTCATGATAAAAACTCTCAACAAATTAGGTTTGAAAGGAATGTACCTCAATATAATAAAAGCCCTGCATGTCAAAACCATAACCAATTTTATACCATTCAGTGGTGAAAAGTCAAAAGTTCTTCTTATAAAATCAGGAGCAAGACAATGATGTCTACTCTTAAGTCTTTTATTCATCATAATACTGGAAGTCTTAACCAGAAAAATTAGGGAAGGAAAAAAATGGCTCTAAGTTGAAAAAAAGGAGTAAAATTATCTCTGCTGGCAGATGGCATGATATTCTACATAGAAAGCACTAAAGACTCCACCCTAAAACCTTGTTAAAACTAATAAATTTAATAAAGTTACAGGACAAAGAAATCAATATATAAAAACCAGTTGTATGTCTATACTTTAGCAATGAGTTATCAAAAAAAAAAAGACATTAAGAAAACAATCCCATTTGCAGTAGTACCAAAGGAATAAAATACTTAAGAGTAAATTTAACCAAGGGAGTGAAAAATTTGTACACTGAAAACCATAAAACATAGATGAAAGAAACTGAAAAACAAAACCAATCATATCCTATTTTGTAGATTGGAAGAATTCATATTGTTAGAATGTCCATTCCATACAATATAATATACAGATTCAATGCAATCTCAATCAAAATTCTAACTGCATTATTCACAGAAATGGGGGGGGGGGAGTTCTAAAATTTTTATGGAACCACAGAAGACCCAAAATAGCTAAAGCAATCTTGAGAAAAGAAGAGCAAAACCGGAGGCATCATACTTCCTGACTTCAAACTATAAATTATAAAGCTATAAGAATCAAAACAGTACAGTACTGGCCTTAAAAAAAAAAAACATATAGGCAATGGAATAAAACAAAGTACCTAGAAATAAGCCTATGCACATACAGTCAACTAATTCTGAAAAAGGTACCAAAAATACACAATGGGGAAAGGATAGTCTCTTCGACAAATGATGTTGAGTATATTGAATATCCACATGCAAAATATGAAAATGGATCCCCAATTAATATGCTGCACAAAAAAAATCAGCTCGAAATGGATTAGACTTAAACATAACATAAAACTTATACAAGAAAATGGAAGGTTAGCTCCTTAACATTAGTCTTGGCATTGATTTTTGGAATTGATAAAAAAGCACAGGAAACAGAAGCAAAAATAAATAAGTGGGCTACATAAAGCTAGTTTCTCCCCAGCAAAGAAAACAATCAACAAAATGAAAAGGCAACCTATGTAAAAAGTGACAATATTTACAAACTATATATCTCATAAGGATTTAATATGCAAAATAAATAAGTGACTCATACAACTCAGTAGCAAAAAATAACACAAAATATGGGCAAAGGGCCTGAATAGATATTCATCCAAGGAAGACATACAAAAGGCCAAAGATAAATGGAAAGATACTCATCAATCATCAAGGAGATGCAATCAAAACCACAAATGAGATCACCTGTTAGCATGACTATTATCAAAAAGGCAAAAAAAAATAAGTGTTTGTAAGAATTTGGAGTAAAGGGAACTTTCTTATGCATTTGGTAGGAATGTAAATTGCTACAGCCATTATAAAAGAATATAAAATTCCTCAAAAAAAAAAAAAAAGGAACCACCATATGATCCAGCAATCCACTTTCTGGGTATACATCCAAATGAAATAAAATCACTGTCTCAAAGAGTTATATGCACTCTAATGTTCACTACATTATTTACAATAGCCAAGATATGTAAACAACCTAAGTATTGTCAAGAAATGAATGGTTAAAGAAAATGTGATATATAAGTATACAATGGAATGTTATTCAACCTTAAAAAAGAAAGAAATTGTGCCATTTTTAACAACATGAATAAACCTGGAGGATGTTATAGTAAGGGAAATAAGCGAGACACAGAAAGACAAATATCACATATCTACATATATGTTGAATCTAAAAAATATATATATATTTTTTAAAGCCACACTTGGTTCTCATTGTATCATTACATCGGTGCCTCCTTAATGAGCACTGGGTGTATTATGCAACTGATGAATCACTAAAGTCTACCTCTCAAGCTTAAAAAAAGGGGGGTAGAGGGCAAAAGCCACATTCATAGTAACAGAGAATAGAATAGTCGATATTAGAGGCTGGGGTGGTAGAAGGAGGAAAGACATTGATCAAAGAGAATAAACTTTCTGTTATAAGATGAATAAGTTTGATGACCTATTGTACAGTATGATGACTATAGTTAGCAGTAACATTTTATACACGAAAGTTTCTGAGAGTAAATTTCAATTGTTTTCATCACGCACACACACAAAAGGTAGCTGTGTGAGATGATGGATGTATTAGCTTGATCGTGATGCTCATTTTATAATATATATAAATATCAAAACACCAAGTTGTATACCTTAAATATATATATAATTTTGTTTGTCAAAAATAAATAACTATTGAAAACACGATAAAAAATAAAGAGACAAAAAATAGATAAAAGTAACTCTTAAAAGGTTTTTAAAAATAATCAATAATATTGATAAAATCCTTAAAGAATTATCCAGAAAAAAAATAAGAGAAAAAGCACAAATTATAAATTTGGGCAATAAAAAAAGGCATATAACTACCTATTGCAAAGACACTTAAAATATAATAAAGGAATATTATGGTTAACACTATTCCAATAAATTTGGCATTTTTTAAAAACACAGTTTACCTGACAAAAGAAGTAGTAATAGACAATTTATTAAGACATTTATAACATATATGCAAACAAATACATTTATGGAGATATATGTGACATATTTGCACAAAGATCTAGAAAGTATTTATTAAAAACATAAGTAGAGACACCTGGGTGACTCAGCGGTTGGGCAGCTGTCTTTGGCTCAGGTCATGATTCTGGGATCTAGGAATGAGTCCCGCATCAGGCTCCTGTGAAAAGCTTGCTTCTCCCTCTGCCTATGTCTCCGCCTCTGTGTGTGTGTGTGTGTGTGTGTGTCTCATGATTAAATAAATAAATCTTTAAAAAAATAAAAATATAAGTAAACATATACATTAGGAAAATGAATTCATAGTCAAAATGTCCAGGCCTCAATGAGTTCATTAGTGAATTGATCAAACATTTAAGGAAGAAATTATAGCAACTTTGCATGGAGGCTTTCAGAAAGCAAGGGAGGAAAGAACACTTTCCAAATGTATTAGGGCAGCATAAACCCACAACATCTAACACAGTTATTATACCACTAAAAACAGAAACAAACAAAAAAAATGCCCAATTATGTTCACAAAAATAAATACAAAAACCTTTAATAAAATAATAGCAAATAAAATCTCATGATATTTAAGAAGCACAACACAATATGATTGATCTGAGGTTATCCCAGGAATGTAAGGTGATTTAATATTCTAAAATTAATCAGTTATTCTTTATATCAACAAATGAGAATAAAATATAATAAATAATGAGAAAAAGTAAAATTTGATAAGTGGAAAAAATTGATAAAATTCAATAATTTCCCATGACAGAAACTATCAGCAAAGTAGAAATGGAAAGGAACTTTCTAATCTAATAAAGGACATCATGTGAAACCTACAGTAAGCTTTATGCTTGATGGTAAAAGACCAAATAATATCTCTATATGTTCAAAAACAAATAAGGACATCTATTCTCACCACTTCCATTTAATACTGCCTAGGGCCAGGTGAGGGGGTTCTACTCAGCTCAATATGGCAAAAAAATAAAGGTCACACTTACTAAAAATAAGTGACATTTTCTTTTTTAACAGAAGAGATGGTTGTGATGGTTGTGCATGTGAAGTCCAAAGGAATCAACAAAAACTAAAAATTTAGATAAATCAATTTCAAAAGTCATAGGATAAAATGTCAGTATAAGACCCTAAATTGCACTTCTATCTACTAGCAGTAAATGATGTGTTGGCTTTGTACTACGTCAAATTAGCTAAGCTGATTAGAGGACTACAAGGTAATTTTATGTATCTTGAAGATGGAAGTAAAAGAGTACCACTTTGATACCCAGAAATATAACAGAGAGAAGGCGCTGTCAGAGCTCACACATGCTGCTATTCATCAGCTGGCCTACTTCAGTTGAAGGAAGCCACAGCTGGACCTAACCTTCTGCAGCTTCCTCAATCTTTACAAAACTTCTACTAATCCTGGGCCATTGAGTGAGCACCTACATAGTGAAGAACATAGGCTTATCCTGCAAGTCATTTGAATCATAAAGATGGGAGGTTGTTTTAATCTACTCAGGAACCCATAACAAAATACCACAGACTGAGTGGCTTAATCAACATAAATTTCTTTCTCACAGTTATGGAGTCTGGGAGGTCCAAGGTCAGGTTGACAGCATGGTCAGTTCCTGATAAGAGCTGTCATCCTGGTTGGTAGATGATGGCCTTCCCACTGTATCTTCACATGACAAAAAAGAAAGAGACATCTCTCTCTCTTTTTTTTCTTTTTTTTTTTTATTGGAGTTCAATTTGCCAACATTTAGCATAACATCCAGTGTTCCTCCCATCAAGTGCCCCCCTCAGTGCCTGTCACCCAGTCACCCCCCACCCACCCACCTCCCTTTCCACCACCCCCTTTTGGTTTCCCAGAGTTAGGAGTCTCTCATGTTCTGTCTCCCTCTCTGATCTTTTTCTTTTTTTTTTTGTAAGGCCACCTGTCTTATTGAATTAGGACCCCACACTTATGACCTTATTTAATCTTAATTATCCTGTAAAAAACCTATCTCCAAATATGGTCACACTGGGGATTAAGGTTTCAACATATGAATTTTGAGGTGACACATTTCAGTCCAGGAGTGAGAGGCAGACAGTTCCATTTTTTTTATGACAGGTTCTGGATCATTCCCAGCTTCTCCTACTCCATGTATATTTTCCATTTTCAACCACCAGCACTACATACTTGAAGCTCTGTACCAGACAGAGGTAACAGCTCTATACACTGCTTAACAACCTCCTATAACTATATAAAATCCAATAACTGTAATTAATCCCTCATTCAACATTACTTTTGATTCTGCTCCTCTGACTGAACCCTGGCTGTTACATACCATTACATGATGAAAAATGAAATTTTAAAATATGTCATTTACTTTGCATCAAAATCACAAAATATTTAGGAATAAATTTAGTAAAAGTACAACAGCCATGCACTGTAAAACATGCAACATTGCTAAAGCATATTAAAGATGACCTAAATGGAAAGAAAGGCCTGACATGGCCATGAATTATAAGATTTAATATTGTTAGTATGTCAATTCTCTACAACTTGATACAGATTCAACGCAATCCCAATTGAAATCCTCATAGGCTATTCTGTAGTAGTTGAAAAGCTGACTATAAAATTTATATGGAAAACTAAACGATTTATAAAAGACAAAACAATCTTGAAAAAAGGACAAAGTAGGAGAACACATACCCCTTGAATTCAAAACTTCTTCTAAAGATACAATAATATGACAGTGTATTATTAATATAAGAATAGGCAACATTGTCGATGGAATAGAGTGCAGAGTTCCAATAGAAGAGAGTCCAGGAATAAAACCACACACATCCATTTTCTACAAATTTTTTTTCAAGAATCATTGCCTTAAATGTAAATGTTAAAAAAGACTGAAGCTTCTGGGGGAAAAAAAATGTAGGGGTAAAGATGGACTTTTTAGAAAGGACATGAAAATGAAAACTATCAAAGAAAAAGAAGAGATATATTCAAAAGACCTGCATAGTTAAGAAAATGAAAAGACAAATCACAAAATGGGAAGAAGTGTTCACAAAATTCATAATTGACAATGGCCTGTGTGTAGGACATATAAAGACTCTTAACACTCAATAATAGGAATAGAAACAACCCTATAAAAATGATCAAAATATTTGAACAGATGTTTAATTTGTGCTGAGCTCTGCGCAGTGACTTGCAATCAGTAAGTATCCAATTGATGCACACTCCCTTCCTCCTGCTAGCCCTTACCAGCTAAGAATGACCAGTTCCAGTGACCAAAGGGGAAGTTCTCCATGAACATATGGGATAGAGAAAGAATGAGACATTCAAAACTAGGAAAGAACAAACAAAAGTGTTCAGTCGGCTGAGCCTCTGAAAGAAAGAATCTTCCTCTGGGATTCATCTCTCATTCCACAAAATAAATATACACGCAAACACGAGGTGGCAATGTTGCTTCCTTGGATTTCCTGAGACAGTCATTAACAGAGCATGTTTATTGCAAATAGCTAATTATGGACTCTGTTAACATTCACACTCCTAATTAAAGACATTTGTTCTTTGTGAAATGTGTCCCGTAAGCTTGCAGGAGCCCAGTCATAAGGCTTTCCCTGGGCTCCTGAATAACATTTATAAATGAGAAGAGTCTCCAAGTAAAAAACACCAATTAGATTATTAGTTTCCTATTAAATATAGTTCATTTTCATTTATGCCTTTCACTCTCCCTTTCTCTCCTCTCCTTTCCTCCAAGGACAGTCTTCTAAAAAAGTAAATATCTATGTTCAATGTATGCCACATGGCTTTAAAAAAAATTGAATTTAAAAAATGAGGAAAGGGCAATTCTCAGCAGTTTGGGGCATTTCTCTCCTAGTAGAACAATTGACTCAATCAGTCCTCACAAGTAAGTCAAATTGTCTAACAACTTTTCAAACCCTGAGTTTGGTCTGCAGATCCCCTGGCAGGCAGGGTGTGGAAGGGGAAAGTGGATGGGTTTGGGGTCACAGAAGTCCCATCTAGGTGGGCTGTGTTTGCAGAGTCCTACCCAGCCCTGCCCTTGTCTGTCCAGTGGGATGACAGCTATAGTCACTGCCAGGGCTGTGGCACAAATTAAATGGAGCATGTGGCACTCAATGAATGCACTTTCCTTTCTTGTCCTTACCCATAGAAAGATTGTCTTTTTTTTTTAACTGTATCTTGAACACAGCAATCACTTTCGTCATTCTTGTTCAAATTGAGTGGAGGAAAAACCTCATCCTAACTCCTCTTTTCTAATGGAGTCCCGTTTCCAAGCTTGTGACACCTTCCAGAGACAATCCACTTTCAAGTATGTACTTTTACCTTTTAGGGGACTCATCCACAGAGATTTGCCCAGAATCTCCTTCTTGCCAGGTTTCCTTCCCTTCTCCAAAAGTTGATGGGCATTTTCTCTAATCAAATTGTCCTAGGAAGTCCGGGGGTGTCCCAACAGCCTGCAAGAGAGACCCAGAACTCTCTATCCTGAACATCAACTATACTTCTTATCACACATTGGCCTTATGTCCAGGCTTATGCCCATCAGCAACTATATTTGGCATCTACCATTCAACACGCCACTACCAAAGCCAGGCTGTCATGCAAATTTTACCTTCCTAATGCCTTCCACATCATCTTTGCTCAAATAAAGAATATTTTCTCTTCTTGCCATTCTGCCTATAGAGATACTCCCCATGCTTCAACTCATTTCCTCTAGCTTAGCCTCTAGAGACTTCTGCCCCTCTTCTGAACCCTGATAGTGCTCACATTCACTTGTGCAAGCTTCAGAAATTAATTTCAGTCTGCCTTATGTTGTTCTTTAACCGATAGAAGTGACCTTTCTCCTTGAGGACATTAAGTGTCCATTAATGACATTGCAGGATTCAGGGATCAAGATACAAAGCCTAGAGTATGCCAAGAAGCCTAATTCTGTGAAGCTGGAACCTGAAGTGCTACACCTTCAGTGTAAGTGTGAACAAGAAGTAAACATATATTCTGCACTCATTGCCACTTACTCAGGCCCACATTTACTGAAAGGAAAATGATGAAACACACCTGTCTGTCACAGCACTGAGTGAAGGAAAAACAAATCTACCCTGAGAATTGTTAACAAAATTTTTTTCTCATTCAAATTGCCGCATAAATCAACACTACCTGAAAGGTTTGAAAAAACTCAAGCTAAAAGCTAGGTTTAAAATAACAATTCCAGATAACTAGTAGAAGCAAATATTCAACAAAAGCTTGGTAGAGTCCCTGCAGATGAGCTCTCAAGGATTCTGATTTCACAGTCTAAAAAAAGAAAAAAAAATGCACAAGGAAAACAGGCATCCTCAGTAAGAATCAGCAGTATAACAGAAGATGATGCATTTATACCAACTTCAGAATTACCAACAAGAATATAAAATATGTATATTTAATGCATTTAAAGAAAAAATATTTGAGAAGATGAACAGATAATGAGAGATTGAGAGACATTAAAATGTCCAAACCATTTGACAAAAACCAGGGTGTCAAAGAATAACAATTAAAGAGCCTAATGGATCATTTTAACAGAAAGAATTTTGAAGTTGAAGAGATATTTAATAAAACAAAAACTAGATCTAAAGCCATTTTCTATAATACTATATAGAATCACGGTCAGAAAATAACAATGGAGAATGAGAAGACATGGAGAATAGAGCAAAGAAGTCTAATGTTTGTCTGATTGGAAGCATAGAATACTGCCATGAGAGATAGGGAGTGATATTCAAAAAAACTATGAGTGAAATATTTCAGAACTGATAAAAGACATTATTGCTTATATTATAAAAGCAAGTGTATCTCAAGCAGAATAAAAATTAAAAAAGAAAATCCACACAGAAATACTATAATACCAAAGGGAGCAAGAGACTATCTTAAAAATCTTCAGAGAGAAAAGACAGATTTTCAATAAAGGAATGACAAAAAGCAAGTGAAAGTCATAAAACAGTAGAATAATATCTTAAATGTGCCAAGAGAAAAACAACTTTACCCAGTGAAAATATCTTTCAAAGAGGAAGGAAGGAAGGAAGGAAGGAAGGAAGGAAGGAAGGAAGGAAGGAAGGAAGGAAGGAGAAGAAGGAGAAGGAGGAGGAGGAGAAGAAGAAGAGAAGAAGAAGAGAAGAGAGAGAAGAAGAAGAGAAGAAGAAGAAGAAGAAGAAGAAGAAGAAGAAGAAGAAGAAGAAGAAGAAGAAGAAAGAAGAAAGAAAGAAGAAAGAAAGAAGAAAGAAGAAAGAAGAAAGAAGAAAGAAAGAAAGAAAGAAAGAAAGAAAGAAAGAAAGAAAGAAAGAAAGAAAGAAAGAAAGAAAGAAATTCAGACAAAAACCAAGCACTGTACTTAAAAGACCTTCACTTATGATATTCCAAGGGCTATTCAATTAACAAAATTAAAGCAATCAGATGGAAGATCTGAGACATAAGAATAAATGAAGAGTAAGGAAAATAGTAAATATGAAGTTAAATCTATTCAGATATTGACTAAATAAGACAAAAATAATATTGTCTATTAAGGGTAGAGGGATAATAAAACAGATCTAAAACACTTGTCCACAATAATATATCATAAGGAAAAAGTAAGATTACAGTTAATTTATAATTCAGTTCTTGTATTATCCAGTAGAAAAGTAAAGATAGTAAGCATCTTCAATTTGGTAAGGTAACCATTGACAGAACAAGAAATAAATAGAATTAATCAGTTACAAAATAGTAGTAAAGTAAGAAAATATGCTTAGAGATGCCTGGGTGGCTCAGTGGTTGAGTGTCTGCCTTCAGCTCAGGGAGTGATCCTGGAGTCCCAGGATCAAGTCCACATCAGGCTCCCTGCACAGAGTGTGCTTGTCTCTGCCTGTGTCTCTGCCATTCTCTCTGTCTCTCATGAATAAATAAAATCTTAAAAAAGAGAAAATATGCTTAAAAAAATCAAAAGAAGAGGGAAAAAAGAAAGAAAAAATCATAGGAAATGTATAATACACAAAAAGATATTAGATATATGTATAATTATAATAATAATTAGAACACATGAAACAAAAATTAAGAATTAAAAAAAATATTTCCAAACTAGATAAATAAAATCTAATGTTATGCTATTTGTAAGAAACATTTCTATCTCATAAGTATTAGAAAGAATAATAGTAAAAAAAATGCAGAAAAATTATACCTGGTGAGTACTAACCAAAACAAATACAAAGGTACAATAATAGAAAAAGTCTGACTTTAAGGCATAGAGCACTAACAGATAATCACTACTAAATAATTAAAGGTCTAATTTTCAAGGAAGATATAATAATTGTAAAATTGTATGCACACAGCATATCCTAAAACATATAATAAGCAGAAATTGAAAGGATTATATGGAAAAAAACTCACCATCACCATCATCACTATTATCATCATCATCATCAACAACAAAATGTAGTGAGTTATTTTAACACAATTTTCACAGTTAATAATAGATTAATCAGGAAAAAATCAGTATTCATAAACAGAATTCGAATAATGCAACTGGCAAATTTAAACACACTTAGCTTGCATATTAACACAGCCAGTATAGAATATAAATCTTTTTTTAAAAGGTTTTATTTATTTATTCATGAGAGATACAGAGAGAGGCAAAGACATAGGCATAGGGAGGAGCAGGGTCCCTGCAGGGAGCCTGATGCGCAACTAGATTCCAGGACCCTGGGATCATGCCAGAGCATGAGCTGAAGGCAGATGGTCAAGCATTGAGCCACCCAGGCATCCCAAGAATATAAATCTTTATTAGGTAACTATATAATGCACAAAAATTGATCAAGAGGACTATAATTCAAACATCAAAAATTAATGCAATTAACTAGATATAAGAAACTAAAAAGAAAACTTAGAAATTCCTGAGATCCCCCAAAATTAGAATTTCTCAGGGTCCCTGGGTAACTCAGTTGGTTAAGCATCTGCCGTTGGCTCAGGTCATGATCCTGGGGTCTGAGGATTGAGACTGGCATTAGTCTCATGGCTCAGCAGGAAGTCTGTTTCTCCCTCTCCCTCTGCCCCTGCTCTTGTCCCCTCTTCTCTCTCTCTCCCGTGTGCTCTCTCTCTCAAATAAATAAATAATTTTTAATTAGAATTTCTCTTATATCTTTATACTTTTACAAATTAGAAAGCAATAAAACAAACAAAAATTATTTTTAAAATACAGTTTAAATAATTTATGGATCAAATAAGTCATAATTATGTTAAAATACATTAAATACATGGATTCAATAATGAAACTACAGCTTAACAAAATAGGGAAATATATAACCTAGTCATTTATATTTAAAAACTTAATAAAAAAGAAATTAGTGTGCTAAGAATCCAGATCAAGAGCTTACAACATACATAGAAAGAAGGAAATATAGAGCAGAGAGTAATCCAATTAAAAACTGACAGTATGTAACATTAATGGGAAGAAATAGTGTTAGAAATAACAAATGCATATACCTGCAGATTTAGACAAAGTAAAAACATTTCATAACTAACTTTATGCTGATAAATTTGAAGACACATCAACTGGACAAATTACTTGAAAGTACAACATAAAAGTCAACACCAGATAAAATAGAAAATGTAAATAATCCTATAAATATTTGATAAATTAAATCAGCAGTTAGATGTCTTTCCACAAAGAAAATACAGGCTTCCAATGGCTTGTCCCCATTAGTCCTGCAAGGAACAAATAATGTTAAACAAATATTATGGAGATAGGAGTGTGGAAATAGTTTACAACTCATTTTATCAGAAAATAAAATTATAGGATCATTTCATGAATCTATGCCAAAAAGTCAAATAAATATTAGCAAACTGAATCCAAGATGCATGGAAAAAGTAATACAATATGCCAATAAGAATGCAAGGGGATTTAACACAGAAATCATTTTAGGTAAGTTCTATGTTAACATTTTTAAAGAGAACAAAGAATTTTTGTTTGGTGAAAAAATTCCATTTATGTTTTTAAAATTAATAGCAAACTGAAAAAATTAGGAGTGAATTTTCTGAAGTTGGCACAATATAGCCACAAACACCTTCAAACAAGCATCATACTATACAAAAAAAAATGCTGAAATCATTTTCTTTATGAACAGGAAATGAAAAGCTGCCTATTATCACCATTTCTACTCAACACACACTGGTGATTTACCATGCAATAAGATAAAGAAGTACAAAGAATAAGGACAGAGAGAGAGAGACAGAGAGACAGAGAGGGCAGGAATGGAATGAAAGAAAGGGAGAAGGGGAGAAAGGAGGAAAGGAAAGAAGAAAGAAAGGGAGGGAAGGAGGGAGGAAAGAGAGAAAAAGGAGGGAAGGAGGAAACTATAGATAATGTGATTGTTAAAGTAGACAGACAAATTATTAGAATTAAAGATATGTTTAACATAGTAGGATGATTTAAATATATATACAAGAGCAGGAAATATTTTAAAAGTATAATTAAATAAAATTCTTTTTAAATACCTTGAAATTATAAAATTCCTATGATTAAATTTAGCTCAAGATCTTAAGCTTTCTGAAAATTAAATTTTAAAACTATATTAAAATACATAAAAGAAGATCCAAAGAAATGAAAGAATAAACCATTTTCATGGCTCAGAAAATGGCAGTGCTTAAAGATATCAATTATTTCCAAGATGATACACAGTTCAGTGCAAATCCAATTCAAATCTTCAGTTATATTGTGGTCCTCAAGAAGCAGTTTCTAAAATGTATATGGAAGACCAAAGGAGGAAGAATCAGTAAGATACCCCTAAAGAAGAACCCAGTTAAGGAGTCCTACCTCACTTGACCTATTAAAAAGTCATGATAACTATGAACAACGTATGGCACTGGTGCAGGGATGCCTTAGTAAACACACTAAGCAGGAGAGAAAGCCCACACACAGATCTTCACATGTGAAAATATGATGTATAACAAGGGGAAAACATGAGCTTTTCAATAATCTTTCCTAAGACAGTTATCCACATAAGGAGAAAACAAAGAAATTGGAGTATTACCTCATATTATACATAAAAATTAATTCCAGATGCTTTAAAGATGTAAATGTATATATAGTATGAGGCTCTAAACATCTTAGAATACCATATGGAAGACTATCTTTATGACTGCAGGATAGGAATGGATTTTTAAGATTCCAAAAACTCAAATCATAAAGAAAAAAATAAATGTAAACACGTGAAAAATAAGAACTCGTCTTCATCATAAGAAACCATTGTAAAAATGTACATAAGCCACAAATTGGGAAACATATTTGCAAGATATATAACTGACAAAGAACTAGAATACAAATTACTTAGAGAACAGCTATAAATCAACAGGAAAAAATAATCCAAAAGAGATTGTACTCAGAAATAGTACGCTCTGCCACAGAGTTACTTACAAAAGAGAAATGTACAGGGGGCGGGGCAAGAAGGCAGAAGAGTAGGGTCCCCACCAGCTTACCTAGATAACTTTCAAATTATCCTGAAAACCTACAAATCCGGATGAGATTTAAAGAGAGAACAGCTGGAATGCTGCAGAGAGAAGAGATCGTGCTTCTAACAAGGTAGAAAGAGGGGAAAAATAAAAATAAAAAAGAATCCAGTGGGGGAGGGGCCCCCACGAAGAGCAGGCTAAGCCCCCCTGGCAAAAGCCTCCAGGACAGGAGAGCCCAGCCCCCGGAGAAGCCGGAACTTTAACAATCTTCCCGGATGGAAAGGCGCTTGCTGGGAACTCGGGCAGGATCCCAGGAGGGGCAGGGGAGCCTCCAGGTTCCCAGGGTCAGTAACAGAGGAAGTAAGTGCGCATCAGAGGAGAGCGCCACACACCGCAGGCTGAGCCCGCGAAGGGCTGGAGCACCAGCCAGGCAGGGCCTTGGGAGCTGCTCAGGCGGTGGCTCCACGCAGAGTGGGCTGCATGGCCCCAAGAGGGAGATTCCAGTGGCGCAGGCCCCGGATTCCAGGGCCCCGGGAGACACAGCCCAGGATCCTTCCCTCATCCATGGGACAGGCAGATGTCGGGAAGACACAGGACAGTGAGGACGCTCCTGCAGCGGAGCATGCCTGAGCTGTGCAGCTCAGCGACCCCTTACCCCGGAGCATCCAGGCCAGTGCAGACTGGGAGCTGCAAAGTTATTGCAAGAGCTGACTCCAGGGATGGAGAGCTGGCCACCGCCACTGTTGTTGTTCCTCCTGGTGTCACCCTGTGCCTGGGACAGAGTGGGACCGCCAGGGAACAGGGACCTCAAGGGATAAACAGCTCCCACTGAGCCGTGCACCTGGCAAGGGGCAGGGAAGCTCCCCCAGGTGCTCGCACTGAGAATCAACACAGCAGCCCCTCCCCCAGAACCAGCTGGAAGGACAGAGGAAGAGCAACTTCTGGACTGAGCAGCACTGGAAATCTCCAGGGGGAGTTGGGGGATTTACAGTATATAGAACCAGAGGATACCCCTCCTTGTTTGTTTTTTTGTTTGTTTGTTTTTGTTTTTGTTTTTTGTTCTTTGTTCTTATGGATTTTTTTTCCTTTTTTTCCTCTTTTTTTTTCCTAACTTTTTCCAGTACAACTTGTTTTAAGACACTCTGCACTGAGCAAAATGGCTAGAAATAACTCACCACAAAAGAAAGAATCAGAAATAGTACTCTCTGCCA